>NC_090928.1:593585666-596085666 GCF_040938575.1 Ambystoma mexicanum
GGCAGTTTTTATTTTTTATTGGTATAGTTCTAAGTTTATGAGAAGAGAAACAGAGAAGTGTGGGAACCTTTCCGAGACAGGGGAGAAGATGGCACCATATTTTTTAATGTGATAAGAGAACAAAAAAACTAGGGTCTCCTTATAATTAGAGAGATTGGATTGCTGTGCCCAATATATTCCATGTGGGGAAATGAGAAGAAGTATTTATTTATTTTATTGTTCATTTGTAAGGTACTTACACAACAAGTAAATTGTGTTTCAAAATGACCACAGGGCAACAGGGAGGGGATATGGGAATGAACAACAAATACAACAATGAAAGATAGAGGCAGACCTATTGGGCCTTGTGACCATTCAGAATGTGCAAGAGCAGAGGGAGAGAAGGGATGAGGGAATGGGCGGTGGGTAAGTGCTAGGTGTATCTGGAGGGAAGTGCTAGGGAGTGAGCAGCTGTAAGTAAGTGCAGGCCTGTGGAGACATAGGCCAGTGGGTGCCAAGGCAAAGTGCTGGGACGGGTGGAGGCTGTAGGCGATTGGGTGTGGACGGCCAGGACCCGGGGGGAAATATAAGGGCCCTGGTCACCAATCTCAGCAACTGTGGGATTTAACAGAGGAGGGAGGGAGGAAGGGAAGGAGGAGGTGAAAAGGAAAGTCTTGAGGAGTGTCCAGAATTTGAGGAGATCCGGCTCAAGACAAAGGGGATGTGGGAGGCTATTCCATAGGAAGGAGCCTGCGGGGGAAATAGATCCGTCACCAGTTAGCTGTTTAGCGAAGCGCTTAATATACAGAGAGTTAGTACCAGAGGAATGTTAAGATCTGGAGGGAGAGTATTTAGTGAGAACAAGTTGTATGTAGCGTGGACACTGGCCCCAGACAGCCTTGTGGATGATACAGAGGGATTTGAATTTGATGCTGGCAGCAACCGGGAGCCAGTGCAGAATTTTTAGGGCTGGAGAGATACGGTCTATGGAACCTCTTGACAAGGTCCTGAATGTGCGGGATGAAAGAATGAGAGGAGTCAAAGATGACTCCAAGGTTTCTGGCTTCAGATGAAGGAGAAGGGGGAGAGCCCATAGAAGATGGTCAGAGTGAGGGACAGAAAGAGGGAGCAGGAGTCCCGATAGGAAGGATTGCTGGTGTTGAGGCAGAGATCACTGGAAGTACACCGGACTGGATGGTAGATAGGCAGTCTGGAATGATGGAGGAAGTAAGAAGAGGATCAAGGGAAAGTTTGAAGAAGAGTTGTGTGTCATCTGCATAACTCTGGAAGTTTGGAGAGAAGGTGGAAATTAAGTGTGCAAACGGAGCAAGATAGCTGTTAAACAGCCAGGGGGAAAGGTTGGAGCCCTGGGGGACACTGCAGTTGGAGATAAAAGTGGGGGAGGAAAAAGAGCCCACAATAACCTGGGACAGATGGTCACTGAGGAAGGAGATCAGCCAGTCCAGTCCCGCTCCGAGGTACCTAAGGTATCATGGAGTCGTTTTATAGAGATGGAGTGGTTTAACTTGTCAAATCCAGAGGAGAGATCAAGTAGAATGAGAACAGCTCGAGAGTTGGAATCAAGAGATGCAAACAGTTCATCACAGGTGTTCCGAAGAGCGGTTTCCAAGCCTCTGGATGCTCAGAATCCAGACTGGTGGTCGTGGAGGAAACCAACTAGTTCAGTGTGCTGGGTCAGTTGGGGGAAGACCAGCTTCTCCAGGAGTTTCCCAAGGAAGGGGTGATTGATATAGGCTGGTAAGTGACTGGACAAGGTGAGTCTGCAGAAGGTTTTTTCAGGAGAGGGTGCACAAGGGAGTGCTTGAGGGGGGGGGAAAGATCCAGTAGCAAGAGTGGTTGTAGAAATCAGCGCGTGCAGGAGCAGGGGAGCCAATATTGTCCTTGATGGTTCTGGAGGAGCATGGGGAACCCTGTTTGGAGGAGACCTTCATGGAGCAGACAACTCTGGTGACCTCCTCAGGTGTGATAGGAGAGAAGGAGGAGAGAGAGGCAGAGGGAAGAAGGGAGGCCATAGGAGGCAAAGGGATGGGTGAAGGGGAGGGGGACGCAAGGGTACTCAGGATGTCCTGAGTTTTTGCAGTGAAGTGTGTGGTCAGTGCATTGCAAAGGGCCTGGGAGGAAAGAGGTGAGGAGGAGACTGCAGAGGAGATGGCTAGTTTCCTGTGATTTTAAAGAGGTCAGCCATGTTGTTGGATGTATTAGAGATGCAGGCCTGGATGTGGGCTCTTTTCTTGGTGCGGACAGAGACTCTGTATTGCATTTGGAGCAGGCGACAGGCCAGTTTGTCGGAGGTTATTTTAGTTTGTTGTTTTAACTTCTTGTTTTAGAGTTTTAACTTTTTGTGTATTAGTGGCCGAGGGAGGGCCTGTGAGAAAAGTAGTGCAGGTGTACGGAATGTGTGTGGGTGTGCAGAGGGAGTGTGAGTAGGGTGCGACGAGGGAAAAGAAGAGTGAAGGACTGGTAGGAATATATACAATGAATTGCATTTTTGTATATGGTCTAGTACCTGCGAGAATATAAGGACTGGTAATATGGGAATGGTCACTCTGTTGGAGTACATGTGCAGTGCACTGCCATTGTATAAGAGTAAGATTGAAAAATACCACTTACAGTGGGTGGCAGAGATGCATGGGGTATGCCCCGCCCATGGCCAGGGCAGGGTACGAACAATAGCGGGATATTGGAACACGTCTCCAAACACAAAGGTAAAAATCTTCAGAAGAGGAAAGAGATTTTAGAGCTGTGGAAAATGGTAGAGCACATAGAGGACAATGATGAATGCAAGTCCCAGTGTGGCAACAGCCCCGCCCCGAGTTTATTTAAACCAACCGCCCTAGAACATGCGCAACCGCCCTCTCCCAGCGGAGAGCTCTACCCGCTCACCACCCTCCCAACCATGGGATACACTAACCGAACCTATGTGCCTTCACCCACCACAGCACCACCCCATATCAAACAACACCTAACACTACAATGTTGCGGGATAGCAAACCACAGGAAGCCTTAGAGGTGGCATTAGAAGCAGAACATACGGAATTGGCACGTTTGATAGCCTTTAGGGAAGGGAGGAGCAAACCAGTGTTTGGCCTTGACCCGTGGAGGGCTGAAGATGTTTTGTTTAGATTGGACAGCACTGCAATAAAGGACGTGCACATTGAGAAAGGGAAAGGTAGTGACAGAGGAGCAGAGAGTGTAGATTATGGGACTGTGAGGTCCGGCGGGGATGCAGACCGAGAGTTGCAGGAAGGAGAATGGGACACCATGGATGAGTTGGAGGGAGAAGAAGAGGCGCAGGAGGCACCAGAAACTACCCCAAGGCTAGAAAGTCGGTGGCCTCTGCAGTTAAGGAACAGATTTGGGCAGGTGGCAGTGGCCAGGAAAAAGGGAAGTTATGGGGGTGCGGGAAGTGGGGTCACTTTGTGAGGGAATGCAGAAGCAGAATGGGTGTGGGATATAATCCATTTGCCCCAACTGGCCCGGCATCGCAACAGCAACACTTCCCTGTACCCCATATGGCTACATCCCTACCATACGAAATACACCAGGCATACACAGAGTTAACCCCGCGGCCACCACAGGTGCAGCTGCCTGCTCCGGTCCATGTCCAAATGCATGTGGCGCGTAAAATCAATTGTATGGGGGGCCCATGCTTACACATAACACTGTCCAAAATTGGACAGTGGAACCGTCTTGGGGGGGGGTGAGTGTCATGGTAGGGAAGCCTTTCATGTTACCGGGTACCAATACATATCCTGATTAGGACAGCCCACAGAAAGCCCTTGCGTGCCCAGTCCTGTTCATGACTACCCACCCTGACTAGGAAGCTTTGGTGGGTGCTAAGATAGGTAACAAGCAATTCATCGTTATGGTCGGCATGGATGCCACTAAATCATGTATCAGTGAGGGAAACTTTCCACTATCGGGTGAAATGCTCGATGCGCAGGGCTCCTCTGGGGCTGTCACCACAGTTCCATACACAGAAGAAGTAGCCATCAAAATAGGAGGAAAAGTGGTGCATGCACCTGTACTATATTCAGAGACCGCCCCAGTAAATTTGCTCAGGCGTGATCTCCTGAGCAACTTGATCATGACCATCTCCTTTACAGATCGGGGGATAGTATGTGCCACTCCAGGGATGTGTGCAATGAGAGCAGCAGTGATAGTTCAGGCCAGGGACGGAGAGGTGATGGTCGTCCGCAGCATCCCTGTTGACCCTGATATGTTTGTTTGCGGGATTATGGTTTTACTTTACGGAGTGCCCCAAATTGGTAAAGCATGTTGGCGGGTACCATCTGATTTTACCCTTAGGCCCATTGTGACCCCAGAACTTGTGGCAAGGACTATTCTCTCGTTGCATTTGCATGGCTTGGTGGGATCAGCGAATAATATTGTTGAAGGGGAGGCAGATACATATAGGTGCGAATGGCGCACAGTGTTGTGTATTGACCTAACAGTACTCCTAAAAGAAGTAACAGATAAAGAATTGTGAGGACCGGGTTGACGATGGTGAACTAGTACTGGCTATCTCTACCCCCTGTGAGATTATTTTGAAATATTAGAAGATGCAATGTTTCTGGATGGCCCTAGTTGCCCCATCCTCCTTCACTGACAAAGATCTAGAGCAGGTCCCGGAGCGACTATGGACGACCAACGCCCACGGTGTAGGGCTCTTGCAGGGAGTTACTCCTGTGAGAATGACACTCAAACCAGGCGCAGTACGGCCTTGAGTAAAGCAATATCCCCTATCTAAAGAAGCAGAGGCAGGAATACGGGACACCATTACAGCACTCCTCAACCAAGGGATTATTGTACCCTCCACTTCCCCATGTAACACAGCTATATATCCAATAAAAAAGGCAAAAGGTGGAAGTTGGAGTATAACCCAAGATCTCTGTCCCCTAAATTGCATTGTTCCGGCAGAAGTGCCTGTAGTTCCTAACCCTGTGACCATTTTGTTGAGCATCCCCAAGCAAGCAACACGTTTCACTGTGGTGGATTTGAAGAATGCCTTCTTCCTCTATGTGCTCTCCTCCCTCTCCTTCCCCTGAAGCTAAGATACTCGCAGTCATCTTACACTCCTCTCTTTCCTTCACTCCTCATATCTTGGACCTTGCCAAGAAGGCCCACTTTCAAATTTTCCCTTTCATCATCTCAAAAGCTCAATGGCTATCAATGTTCTGGTCCTCTCCAGGCTGGACTACTGCAACAGACTCTTCCTCAATCTACCTTCTTCTTCTCTCCACCCCTCAACTAATCCAGAATAGGGCTGCATGACTTATCCTTGGCCTTAAGGACAGGTACCATATTTCTCCAGCCCTAAAATCCCTCCACTGGCTTCCGGTTGCTGCAAGGATCAAGTTGAAATACCCCTGCATCATTGTAAGAAACTCATAGTGGCAAAGTAAAGACAGACACAAGTGATCACAGTTCAAGGATGTTTATTAAACTGTATAGGTAGGTTGGAAAAACACCTAATCTAAATCTAAGATGGGAGCAAGCTACAACCATCAAATAACAAGGCAGTCCAAGTGGTGTCTTGTCAAACAAAAGGGCCTGTACTAAAAAAAAAAAAAAGATTGCCAATCCTTGCAACTAAATACAAAAAGAGTGTGCGATAGTGTTCTTAAGAAAGAAAGAAGTGTTCACAAATGGTAAGTCAGGATGTGGTAGCCGGGGGTCTCCCTTCCCCACCTTTTGAGCACTGCACAAGGCGGGTCTCCTAAGCATATCACACTCTCGAGCTTTCCCAGCACGAGACAACAGTTCCATTCTCAGGTAGCAGGACCTCCAGTGATTAAGTCTATTTTCTACAAAATGTCTCTTGCCTCCAAGGACCTGATGTGTTCAAAATAATAAACAAAAGTTCCTTTCCGTATGCACGTTGGGTGATGACTTTTCACCCCTGGATCTCCCTCTTCTGGGCTCAGATCCACAAACAGTTCCTAGCGATATCACGACCTTCAGTGGTTAACTCTCTTGCTTCTGAGGGCCTGATAGGTTCAAAATAACAAACAAAAGTTCCTTTTGGATTGCAGAGGTGTGATGATTCTTCATCCTGGGGTCCCCCTCTTCTGGGTTCAGACCCCTCTTCAATAGCAGCCTCTCTCCATCGGGTTCACTATGGACTACATTCAAACACTTTTATCCATTACATTCAGGTATCAGTGGGTGATGGTTTTTCACCCCTCGATCCCCCTCTTCCTGGCTCAGACCCATCTCAAATGTTTGCCTCCCTCTGTCGGATTCACTACAGCTCTCATTCACATGCTTTCTCCTTTTGCATTCACAAATATTTGTGTGATGGCTTTTCACCCTAGGATCCCCCTCTTCCGGGCTCAGACGTTCTTGAAGTTTGCCTCCCTTCATTGTGTTCACTACGGCTTTTATTCAAAAACAATTTTACCTGTTGCATTCACAAGTTTTAATGTCTTTTTAAACAATTCACTGTGAACCTCCATCTGCCGGCTTCTCTCGTGTCAACACAATGTTCCTTTTGCTTTCTCACTTTTCGGGATTCATCTCCCTTAGCTTTCCAATGGTGCCGGTCAAAGACTTTCGACTGTACAGGGTGGTTTTGCTAGACCCCTGTATGATCACTTTGACCTTTTCCTTGCAGCTCTCCTAAAGCCTTCTGTTATTGGTAGTTCCAAAAATGGGGAATTAGCCAGAGTCTCCGGAGTGAGCACCCACATGGTGCTGGACCCCTCTGCAGCTAGTTTTCCCTTAATGTTAACAGTTCTTTGAATTTCCTTTAACTACCTATCTGCAACTTTTGTTCAACATTGTCACGACCCTCAGCCCTGATCCCCACTGGCAAGCTCATTGGCCAGGTGAAATCAGGACTCGGATCTCAAATAAGGCCTGGCATCCATGCCTCAGGCCCTCTTGGGGCCAGTCCTAGCGCCTTTGGTGCCAGGCTCATGCACAGCGAAAGACGTCTGCTCAGGGAACTACTCTAATTAGGCTTTATCCAACATGGAGGCATCCACATAGCTTGATTCCTGAGAACCAAGCTATGCGGTATAGTGTTTTGGGTGTGGTGGTCTAGGGACTACTTTACCTGGACTACTTTTTGGAGGCTATTTAAACCACACCCGAACAAGACAACACGCTTCGCGTTACTTTGCAGCTAGCAACGTGACGCTCACTGTGTCCAGCTTACTCACGAGCCTGGGAAACCAGAACCTGCAGAAAGACAAAAGAACATTGTTAGCAGCAGCATCTTACCTGCGATCTCCATCCTTCACTGCTCGCATCTCCTGGGTAGCTCTGTTGGATCTGCGCTTCGCCCGGACCAAAGGACCTGAAAAAGGAAGAAAAGACATCATTAGAGGAGGTATCGAGACATTTCAACCATGAATTGCTTAAAAGACTTACCTGGCTGATCGCCTTTCGGCAGGCATCGCTCCGGAAACCCACCTGCGCTGGGAGACACTGCGACCTACGAAAAAAGGAGAAACATAGGTCTGCGAAGACAAGACATTGCTGCACTGCTCAAAGTGCTTACTTACCGCATCATAGCGCTTATTGTGCGCCATCGTTGGCCGGCGAGGCCCAGCTAGCCAGTTCGCCAGGCGGATGCTCCGCACACTTAAAGGAGATAAGAGACATTATCAAACAGAGAAAGGCATGCAAGAATAACAACTCATAAACAGCAATAAGACCTACCTGAAAGACATTACTTGGGCCGCTGTCAGTGAAGTAACTGGACCACACACCCCCACGAAAGTCAACGCGCTCCTGCCCAGAAAGCAGGACGGAGAGCACGCCAACTTCTACAACAAGGTTTGAAGAGGGCCCAGAGGGGCTGAAGTCACACGGGAGGTGGGTGGAAAACGTACCTTGGTCGGCCAGTCCTAAACACAGTCCTCCTGTATTTCCAGGCAGAACTTCCACGAGAATCATCCCAGGGAATCATTGAGAGGATACCAGCGACCAACTGGCTGGGTGGCGTCCCCGGGGATAGCAGGTGAGCGTAACAGAACGCGAAGCCTACCATAACTAATCCACCTGGGCACCATGGAGACATCGGAAATTGACCAATTGGCTCAATTGTTGGGGGTCCTTCGTGCCGAGGTTCATTCTGCCCGACAAGAGACTAATGCACTCCGAAGAGACATAATAGTAACCAAAGATCGCACCGAGGAGATCGGTAGACAGTTCTTGCAATCACAGGCAGGACAGACTCCTCTGCCTTGGGGAAATCCATCAATGCAAAATCCCACCTCCTCATCCTTTACCCCTACTCCAGTGCAGATCACGTTACCTGGAACAGTTCCCCTGGCACCACCAGAAAGGTTTTCAGGCGACCCACGGAAGTATGCAGCATTCATAAATCAGTGTCGCCTTCATTTCCTTTGTCGCCCTGGAGCATTTCCAGCTCGGGTAGCTTTTGTCTTATCATACTTGAGTGGAAGCGCAGCGGGTTGGTCGGTGCCGTTGGTAACCCATGATGATCCAATGTTACAGGACTATGGGGGGTTCCAGAGAGAAATGGAAAAACTTTTTGCTCGCCATACCCAGGAACAAGCAGTTGACAACAAACTCTTATCTCTCCGGCAGGGGAATCAGGACTTGTTGACGTACATTGCTACTTTTAATAGACTGGTTGCCGAAGCCAGGTGGCCAGAAAACAAAAGAACCACGTTATTCCATCGAGGCTTGCGAGGCGAATTAAAGGACGTCTTAGCCCAGGTAGTTGATCCCCCCCAGAGACTGTACCGAATGATTGTACCGAATTCATAAATCTGGTCGTGCAGCTAGACCACCGGTTGCAGGACCGAAAAGCAGACCGTTCCAAAACAGACTCTCGCGTGGTTTATGTTCAATCAAGGGACAACGCACCATGGGTGCCAGAAAATGCTGTAGAACCCATGCAGATCGGAGGGATACGACCTCCATTAACAAAACAAGAGCGGGATAAAAGAAGACAGCAACAACTTTGCTTGTATTGTGGAAAACCAGGACATTTCCTGAAGGACTGCCCAGTAAAACCCCCAAGGAGGACAGTCGGGGCCACAGAAAAGGAGGACGTTAAGGAATCAGAAAACTACCAAGCTCGGAAACCGTAGAGGTCAGTTTGTCGAGTGAGGAGAAAGAGCCAGCGACCTCGCACTTTGCAATACCAGTGATCTTAATAAACCACCAACGGTCGTCAAAGATGCATGCTGTAGAAGCGTACATCGATAGCGGAGCAGTTGGCAATTATATTGATCAAGAGCTGGCAGCAGAGATGGGACTTCCTTTGTTTCAAGTCAACCAGGGACAAGGTAACTACAGTGGATGGGACAGAAATCGCCTCCGGACCAGTAACCCAGTGCACAGCTGGAGTACCCCTGCTGTGCCAGGATGGACATCGAGAGTGTATTTCGTTCAATCTTGTTAAGGCACCTCAGTTCCGGTTAATAACAGGGATGCCATGGTAAGTTGCTCACAACCCTTTGATAGACTGGCGGGCACGGAAATTAACCTTCCCGAGCGACTGCTCTCCGGCCTGCTATTATCCAAAGCCGGAACCCAATTTCTGTATCTCCAAGACTCCCAAAACAGCAGTATCTGCCCCATGAGTAACTAATAGCTTGCCACATGAATACCATGATTTTTAGGACGTATTCCAAAAGGACCAGGCTAACACATTGCCGCTGCACAGGCCATGTGACTGTCAGATTGACCTTGTTCCTGGTGCACAAATCCCTTGCGGCAGGATCTACGCTCTCACCGAACCAGAAAACCTTCATTTCAAATCCTATTTAGACCAGTACCTTGCAAACAGATTTATCCGCCCATCAAAGTCCCCAGCAGCCAGTCCTTTGTTCTTCGTACCGAAAAAAGAAGGGGACTTGAGAATCTGTATTGATTACCGCGCAATAAACCAGATCACAGTGAAGAATCGCTACCCTTTGCCACTTATCCCTGAAATGCTGGACCAAGTCAAAGATGCCCAGATTTATACCAAATTGGACCTTCGAGGTGCGTACTGGCTGATCCGAGTCCGAAGTGGAGATGAGTGGAAAACCGCTTTCCGTACCAAATATGGCTTGTACGAATAAAAAGTCATGCCTTTCGGGTTGTGCAACGCTCCCGCAGCGTTTCAATATTTCATGAATGACATCTTGAGAGAATTGATTGATGTTTGCGCCTTAGTGTACATAGACGACATCTTAGTGTACTCAGCCTCGAAACAAGATCATATCAGGCACGTACGTTCAGTCTTCACCAAGCTCCGTCAACATCATTTATATGCAAAGCTCGAGAAATGCTTTTTTCACGTCACTGAAGTAGAGTTTCTTGGTTTCATCCTTACGCAAGGAGGCATGAGAATGGACGTACACAAAGTAGACGCCATTCTAAAATGGCCATCACCAACATCTCTGAAAGGGATACAGAGCATGCTGGGCTTTGCAAACTTCTACCGCTGGTAAATCCCAGACTTCTCTCAGGTTGTGCACCCGATCACTGTATTGCTACGAAAAAAGAATAAAAAGTTTGCTTGGACCGAAGAAGTGGAAAAAGCCTTCCAGGAACTGAAACGAAGATTTACCTCTGCCCCAATCCTGCGACATCCTTGTCCAGACCTCCCTTATGTCGTGGAAACTGATGCTTCCAGTATGGCAATGGGAGCTGTCCTTTCACAGAGGGACCCAGAAACTGGCCAAATGCATCCTGTGGCCTTTTGGTCGAAAAAGTTCTCACCTTCGGAGATGAATTACGCCATCACGGACAAAGAACTCCTGGCCATCAAATCCACTTTCAAAGCATGGCGACACCATCTTCTGGGGGCTAGACACACCATTACAGTCATCACAGACCACCAAAACCTGCAATATCTCAAAACAGCTAAGGCCCAGTCCTTGCGCCAATTGCGGTGGGCCCTTTTCTTCGCCGAATATGACTATGTAATCACGTTTCGACCAGGGGTCAAGAATGGAAAGGCTGATGCCTTATCTCATATGGGCATCAATGAAATGGTATATACAACCCCAGACCTGGTACCCATCATACCTGAAGACAAACTCTTGGGTATCACGATAGCCTTGACACAAGCAGAATTACGAAACGAAATTCGACACGCAATGGATTCTGATGCCTTCCTCGCATGGCAAATTCAAGGAGAACAATATTGCATCAAGGATCAATTGCTCTTCTTTAGAGACCGGCTATATGTACCCAAGAAGGAATTACAACAGAATATTATTTCAGATTACCATGACTCTCTGATCGAAGGACACCCTGGGATCACCAAAACCTTAGCTAAAGTGAAACGGAACTTTTGGTGGCCTACCTGGCGAAAGGACGCTGTCCAGTATATTCAGTCTTGTGGTGTCTGCACACAAAATAAATCACAAAAACAAAAACTATCGGGTCTCCTACAACCATTGGACATTCCTCCCGCTCCATGGCACACTCTTTCCCTTGACTTCATCACTGATCTGCCTCCCAGTCAACACCATTCTTGTAGTCGTGGACTTATTCTCTAAAATGGCACACTTTATTCCTCTCAAAGACCTCCCAGACGCATCCACCTTAGCTAAAGTGTTTCTGGAGGATATTGTTAAACTGCATGGCTTCCCATCCATACTGGTCTCTGATCAAGGCAGCCAGTTTGGATCCAACTTTTGGATAAAATTTTGTGCAATGGCGCAGATTGACGTCCGGTTATCTACCAGTCACCATCCCCACACGGACAGCCAAACCAAGAGGACCAATCAGACCCTCGAGCAGTATTTACGGTGCATGCTGCACCATGAATTAAGAGATTCGAAAGACCTACTTTGGATAGCCGAGTATGCGTACAGCAATTCCGTACATTCTAGCACAGGACAAACACCTTTTTACACCCTGTATGGCAGGCATCCACGTACCTCGGAACTCGACCTTCCATCCAGCTTGGAAATGCCTGCAGTAAAGACTCTCCACACAACCATCACTCAGGCTTTCAGAAAGGCGAAGGAGCATCTCATTCATGCTAAGGAAAAGCAAAAGCATTTTGCCAACCAACATCGGAAAAAGGCCCCAGACTATCAAGTGGGAGACAAGGTTTGGTTAGCCGCCAAATTTGTACCCATCAAAGGGACCCGGACCTTCCATCCACGATACTTAGGACCCTATACCATCAAGGCAATTATCAACCCGGCAGCCGTCAAATTGGACTTACCACCTAATCTACAAATCCATCCAGTATTTCATGTATCCCTCTTAAAACCAATGCAACCCGGTACACGAATTGAGACACCACCAAAACCCATACTTATCGATGGAGAACCTCAATTCAAGGTCAAAGGCATCCTGGACTCTAAATACTCTAGAGCCAAGTTATATTATCTCATTGACTGGAAGGGATTTGGACCCCAAGATAGATCCTGGGAGCCCAGTGAGAACATCCACGCACCACGTCTGATCAGAAAGTTTCATTGGAACTTCCCAACTAAACCTGGACCAGACAGGAGAAACACAGTGGGAGGGGCCTTGGGGGGGAGTGCTGTCACAACCCTCAGCCCTGAACCCCACTGGCAAGCTCATTGGCCAGGTAAAATCAGGACTCGGATCTCAAATAAGGCCTGGCATCCACGCCTCAGGCCCTCTTGGGGCCAGTCCTGGCACCTGTGGTGCCAGGCTCATGCATAGTGAAAGACGTCTGCTCAGGGAACTACTTTATTTAGGCTTTATCCAACATGGAGGCATCCACATAGCTTGATTCCTGAGAACCAAGCTATGCGGTATAGTGTTTTGGGTGTGGTGGCCTAGGGACTACTTTACCTGGACTACTTTTTGGAGGCTATTTAAACCACACCCTAACAAGACAACACGCTTCCCGTTACTTTGCAGCTAACAATGTGACACTCACTGTGTCCAGCTTACCCACGAGCCTGGGAAACCAGAACCTGCAGAAAGACAAAAGAACATAGTTAGCAGCAGCATCTTCCCTGCGATCTCCATCCTTCACTGCTCGCAGCTCCTGGGTAGCTCCGTTAGACCTGCGCTTCACCCAGACCAAAGGACCTAAAAAAGGAAGATAAGACATCATTAGAGGAGGTATTGAGACAGTTCAACCACGAATTACTTAAAAGACTTACCTGGCTGATCGCCTTTCGGCCGGCATCGCTCCGGAAACCCACACGCGCTGGGAGCACACCGCGACCTACAAAAAAAGGAGAAACACAGGTCAGCGAAGACAAGACATTGCTGCGCTGCGCAAAGCACTTACTTACCACATCATAGCGCTTATTGTGCGTCATCGTTGGCCGGCGAGGCCCAGCTAGCCAGTTCGCCACGCGGACCCTCTGCACACCTAAAGGAGATAAAAGAGACATTATCAAACAGAGAAAGGCATGCAAGAATAACAACTCATAAACAGCAGTAAGACTTACCTGAAAGACATTACTTGGGCCGCTGTCAGTGAAGTAACTGGACTGCACATGCCCACGAAAGTCAACACGCCCCTGCCTAGAAAGCAGGACGGAGAGCACACCAACTTCTACAACAAGGTGAGAAGAGGGCCCCGAGGGGCTGAAGTCACATGGGAGGTGGGTGGAAAACTTACCTTGGTCGGCCAGTCCTAAATACAGTCCTCCTGTATTTCCAGGCAGAGCTTCCATGAAAATCATCCCAGGGAATCATTGAGAGGAAACCAGCGACCAACTGGCTGAGTGGCGTCCCCGTGGATACCAGGTGAGCGTAACAAACACAGTTTGGTTTCCTATCAGTTCTCCCCTCGACTCACCGGCTGTGATGAACCGCTTGGCTTTTCTTGTCTCTGCAGTCTAGGACAGTACCACGGTTGCAAGCGTCTCTCCTTGTCTTGGTTATCAGTGTAGGAGGACTCCGTGTACTGTTGACATCTGCTGCAACACACGCTGGCTATTGTTCACGGTCTTATGATTCCTTTCTGGGAGCCTTTGTGGGTCTGAGTCAGAAAGGGCAAGGTCGCTTCTCTCCTTGTCGCCCCTTCAGTTCTCACCACTTTTCTCCTCCTCTTGAACTTCCCTCCCTGGGATAGCTGTCTTGTCATGTCGTTTTCCTCGCTCGTAGTGTGCTCTCGTGCTCCACCTTTATTGCCTGTGGGGGAAGGGAAAGGGCCGTCCGGTGTGTGTGTGTGTGTGTGTGTGATTCTGGTCAATTGCCTGACTTTCCCACTCCACAAGGAGCCCAATCCAGGTGATCCCCACACACTGGTCCACCCCCAGGAACTGGATCCAATAGCGATGGCCGTGTCCTGGCCACCTGGTTGACAGATCTCCAGGGACTAGTAAGTGAGATACCTCTAGGTTTCGTACAATCGTCCAAAAGGCTGTCTGGGGCCTGGGGCCATGCTATCTGCAACACACTCTCTAAATAATCTCCTGCTAGATCCATTCGATCCTCCAGCTCCAACTCTCTACTGGTCAAATGCTTCTCCAAGCAGATAGGTGGTGGCAGATCTCTCTCCTCGGCTGGTTCCCTCCTTTGGAACAGCCTCCCTCTCTGTCTTGAACAGGATCTCCTCAAGTTCCGCAAACTTCTCAAGAATCTTCTCTTCTCCTCCTCCTCCCTTACAGGCAATCTCCCCTCAGTCGCGCAGATTGGTGGCCAGATACCCTCTTATTCCTACTGGGTCCTGGCCTTCTGTCCCCTCGCCACCAGCATCTACCACCAGCATTTGCCTTTGGGCCCCCTCCAGCCTGTGGCACATCCCTCCCTGGGGCCGTCACTTCCTTGCATGTACCCGTTATCTCCATAATAGGCCCCTTGGCACTCCCTTTAGGAGATCCGCTAGCATTGTTTCTTCCTCCCTCTCTGCACTTGCACATTCCAAATCTCACAAGGCCTAGCAGGACTTCTACTGTCTTGTTCTATTCATTGTAAGTTTATGTATTGTCATGTTTGTTCCCCTATTCCCTTCCCTTCTTTCCATGTGGTGCTTTGAAACACTATTCTAGCTGTAAAAGTACCTTACAAATGCCCATTAAATAAATGTTCCATGCCCCCTGCATCCAGACTCGCAATACCTCACCACGTTTACACATAACGAAATGCAGTTCCAACATACAAGACTTCCCCAAGGGTACAGTGAATACCCTAGCATCTGGAATAGAATTTTACATGCTGATCTAGGGAACATCCAAGTGCCCAGTACTATATATTATTCAATATGTGGATGATCTGCTAGTGTGCAGCGACAGTGAACAGCAGTTCTGGAGTGACACTGTCGCTCTTTTGCAGCTATTAGCATACAATGGATACAAAGTAGACAAAACAAAGCTACAGTACTGTCTCCAGGAAGTACTCCATCTGGGACAATGGACCTCTATCCATGGGAGGACATTCTTAACCGAGCCCGCCACATCCGTGCACAATGCCCCCATCTGCAAACGTTTGAAGAAATGCAGAAAATTCCTTGGGCTGTGTAACTATTGCAGGGCATGGATTTTAGATTATGCTGCAAACCTCAGACCTCTGTTCCAGGGCCTCAAGGAAGCGCAAAATACATGATAGTGTGGACAGAGGACCTGCATACCAGTTTCAATGACCTGAAAGAGGTTATCTGTACTGCACCAGTCCTGGCAACCCCTGACTACACTCAAGAGTTCTATCTGTTTTTCCATTCTAATGGTCAAATGATGACTGCGGTGCTCACACAGAAAACCTCTATGGGCCACAAGAAGCCATTGGCCTATTACAGCAGAGTGCTAGACTCATTGATGCAAGGCCAGTTCCCTTTCGAACATGCGCTTGTGGATGCATCATTTGCAATTGAGAAAAGCTCATGATTGTCATGGGAAGTTCAGTAACACTGTACGTGGAGCCTCACCACACAGTTGGCATTGGCATACAAGGTAATTTTGTCTAGCCCACACATACACATAGTATGATGCAAGTCTGTAAACCCTGCCACCTTTCTCACAGAACTGTGTACCGATGAAGACCTTGCAAAACATGACTGTGACATTCAAAGCAGAAGAAGAGGACATACCAAAAGCAAAAGACAGCCTGCTCGAGGGTAGGGCGGAGGGTGAGATCCTTCTCATTGATGGGTTAGCAACTATTGACCAGGAAACTAGCTTGAGGCATACTGGTGCAACCATTTTCCACCTAGTGGACGGAGAATATGAAGCGAGTGTGCATAAGAGACTGCCCATGCACTATTTGGCCCACGCAGCAGAGCTCATAGTGCTCATCGAGGCACTTCTAGCATCCCAGGGGTGTCACGTGACTGTTTACTCTGACTCAGCCTATGTCACCACTACGGTGGATCCAGGGCTGGCACGATGAAAGTGGAGAGGGTTTAGGAGGGCTGACGGGTCCCCTGTACAACATGCAGCATTGTTAGACAAACTAATAGATGCACTTTCCTAACCCTCCATGACAGCGGTGGTGATGTGCACTGCCCATACCAATGACACAGATGAGATCTCACTCAGCAACGCCGACGCGGGGGCTGAACAAGCGGCATATCTCCCTGTGCCCAGCATCTCAGAATACCCAGTGATAGCACAGGGACGAGTGCAACTACCTGAATTGTACAACTCATCACCAATTGGCCAGATTATTGAATTGCAAGGCTGTGCCCCACAGGAAGTGAAGGAGCTGTTACAAAAAAGGGGGTGTAAACAGGTTCAGACAGATTTATTGTGGTGGCAGGAAATAACAGGTAAAGTGGTCATGGCACATGAGCTGCTACTGGTCGCTTTCGACAAGCTGCATCATCCATCCCACGTGTCGAAGAACCATATTGCCGCAGATGTACAGAAGTACTGGTTTGTCCCCAATCTGCAGAAGATACTGACTAAAATGGTAATTAAGTGAACTACTTGTCAATCTTACAGCACTGGCCACACATTGAGAACTATTCGAGGTACCGTGCCCCGCCCAACTGTACCATCCTGCTAGTTGCACATCGACTATGCGGACATGGGTGAAAGATGTAATGGATATCGCTATATGATTGTGAGCGTGTGTCCCTTCTCCCAATGGGTAGAGGCACGTCCTTGTGCACATCCAGATGCCGAATGTGCAGCCACATTTCTGATCAGAGAGTTTTTCCCTCACTGGGGAATGTGAGATGTATTGAGATCCGAATAATGGCACCCACTTATTTAATGAGTTGTTCAAGGAGACAACAGTATTATTGGGCATCAATCATCGGATGTGCACTATTTTCCACCCGCAGACCAATGGAGTTGTAGAATGGATAAACGGTCTGTTGAAAAACAAATTATAAAAACTGTGCACCATGTTAAAGAAAAACTAGGTACACTGTTTGCCCCTGGCTTTGTTTCGCATGCACACGCAAGCCCTGTAAGGGTCACCATTTATCACCACATGAGGTGGTAATGAGGCGGCGAATGCACACAACCCTATCTCCCATCAGGAGAGCTTCAGATGCTCACAGGGCTGTGTCTGTCCTAAGCAATGAGTTTTGAGATGACCTTTCTGCCTTAACAAAAGCAATACCATTTATTTCTCAACAGATAGCACCACCACTCTTTGCAGACTCACCCAGTGCTGCATCTACCTCAGTGATGTCGCCACCACTCCAGCTCTTGCCAGGTGACCTCATCTATGTGAAAGATGTTGTCCGCCAATGGAGTGACCCTAGGTACAATGGTCCACATGCTGTTATCTATGCCACTCCTCTGGTGTTTAAAGTTAGGGAGCTGCGGTATTGGATACATCTTTCCGACGTCCAGAGAGCACCCCATGCTGCACCCCCCACACAGGTTGAATACAAATTAAATGAGAAAATTGTAACGTGGACTCATTTATCTTATTGTTGCTATTTTTGAGTGCCTGTGCACTACAACAAGTTGCAACTCCCCATTGATGATGCTGCTATGCACAATATGCACTTTCGTTTTGCCATTATTTTGATTTATACAGCTCTCTCTCTTTCTCTTGCTCGCCCTCCCACCCTCTCTATTGTATTGATATGATGCAGCCACATGCACATTTATTTTAGAATGAGCAATATTCACGTTCGCCTACAAACCATGGGGTTACCACATTTTTCTCTACCTACACCTGTGTAATGCCTTGTGTTGCGGGACTATTTGCTTTATGTTTGGATTGGAGATAGATTTAGGATATAGTTTTATGTGGGGAGGGCATATAAAAGGGGGGGGGGGCACAAGGAAGGTCTAATACTCCTGATATTTTTTCATCACATGTTTTACTGCTGATATTTCTTCAACATATGGGAATGATATAATATGGCATTTGTAACGCGCCTATACACAAGTGTTTCAAGGCACGATGAGGCAAGGAAGGGGGAACAGAGGGAGGGCAGCGACAACGATCTTACTAGGCCAAGTGAAATTGAGGTTGTGCAAGTGCAGGGGATGGGGATGGAAAAAGTGCTAGGGGAAAGGATAGGGGACAGTGCTGCACAAGGGATCAAAACAATAACAAGAAGTGTGCCCAGCAGGTGGCAGGTGCAATGGTAAGTGCAGACAGCAGGTGTGCAAAAGTGCAGGTAGACGGACTGTAGGTTTACATAAACAGACCCAAGTGCAAGGGTTGGCGGGAGGCAGTGCGGGTGTGCAACTGGGCGGGTAGGGACCTGGGCTCCAAATCGGAGGTTAGCCAGGGGACCAGTGCAGTATCAGACAGGAAATCAACAGGGGAGAGGAAGAGAGAAGCCAGAAGCAAAGAGGAAGGTCTTGAGGTGCTTCCAAAATCAGAGATGGTTCTCCTGGAGTTTCAGAGAGGCAGGGCGATTGTTCCAGGTACTGCCAAACTGAATTTTTCACCTGTCATTACATCTAGATGTTTCAAAAGACTATTGAAAAGAGCAAAGTATGACAAGTATAGGGGGTTAGGTTTAGACGTGATAGAAGATGTGTACCACCCAGAATTGAGTAACAGCTGGTACGCAGACATGAGCTTGGTGGGGAAAAAAAGGATCAATTGGAGTTGTTAGATTTATTCCTTGATACCACACACTTCTCGTGCCACCATGGTATTTATTGCTGCAAGAGACTCCACTTTTGTTCCATCTAACATTATGCAGGTTGCGAAGCACTTTACGGCATGCAGCATACAACTCGTGATGATGGACCTGAACAAACTGCAGTGTGCCCGCAACCCCAGAAGCACACCGTATTTACAAACACCATACCTGAAGCTGGAGGGTGTGTGATTTTTGACAAACCGACAGCAATGCACTTCACTGAGTTGCATGGTGGGAGGTCTCGTGGGATTCGAAGAAGTGATTCAGAAAGTGAATACCGCATGCAGAGACTATATGACTATTCGAGGTGATGGAGAAACCAGTAAAAGTACAGAAGCTAGGGGAATATGAATTGTGTTTCTATAACGAAGGAAGCGTCTTCGTAGGGGCCAACAACAAGTACAATAAGACATTATACATCTCAGACCTCAAGAAAGGGACAGCAGCAGTGATGGACAATTACTGGGTCTGCGGCCTGCAGGTGTTTCTGCACCTCCCACCACTATGGAGATGCACCTGCTCACTGGCTACATTGCATTCAGCTCTCCTGGTGGTGCCTGAAGAGCACTTGATAGTGGGACCAGGCGGCTTGTTAGCAGCAACACCAGTGCCAGATGTCCCTACCACAGTTCTGCCGCAGTGGCCCATATTCCGTATTCTGCCAGAAAAAGAGAAGAAAGAAACATTGAGGAGAAGGCGGAGGTCGAACTACCTGTCCCAAGATTCATCACAGTTGCTCAAAGAAATACCAGATCAATACAGATTTTGCTTTGTTGCTATTGCCTGGGGTGCAAGCAGCTGCCAACTCCAAGTGGGTCCAGATTGCCCGTTGGGAATTGATACAGCTGGCGAATGACCCGAAACAGGGCCTCAATGCTATAAAGATGGAGATGCGCCCAATCAGGCTGATGACGTTGGAGAACCGCTATGTAATGCACTTGCTTACAGCTATGAAAGGCGGGCTCTGCAAAAAGATCAGTGATTCATGTTGCACATGCATGCCGCCAAACGATGGCAACAACTGGTCCCTCACTCACATAATATAGGGCCTGCACACCCTTGGCACCCACATGCAAACAGAGGCTGGCATCCAAAGAAGTGACTGTTTCAACAACCTTTTTTTCTTGGGCACCACCGTGGATGGGGCCGATTGTGAGAATACTGGTACCAGTGATTGTGTTCATGTTGGTGATCTTCTACACCTGCCAAATGGGACTTCGATGTTGTGCTAAAGCAATGCCTAGCAGTGCAATGATGATGGTTTCAATTGGGTTACATGGGCCACCTCACGGTATAAAAGACAGTGCAGTACAAACAGATGACCCTGACTGCCCAGTTAGACTAGAGCAATGCCTCCACCCCTCAGGTACCATCACAACTCCTCCACCAGACCCCGAGAACTATGCAGAATACTGGGTCGACTTAGCAGGGGATGGCAGGTATATAAACATGACATGCACCCCAGAACAGGACGCCCAAAAAGGTGAAAGCTTACGATCTGTGTGCAAAGCATGGGTACCCAAGGAGGGAACCCCGCCATATTTGGAAGCTGAGTGATTCGAAAGGGAGAAAATAGAGGAGGTGGAAAGGGAAAGCTTTACATGACAGTTCGTTAGTGTAGGATTAATGAAAGGGGGAATGTTGGGAAGCGAAGGGGATCATCCCAGTTCTCTCAAGAGGTTCAGAATGTGGCAGATGCCTAACAGTGCATTGTAGGGGCTTGGGTAGGTTGCAGGGTGAACGGGGCTGTCAATAGAAGCAGCCTTATAGTAGACTATTATATAACTGGGAGTAGATTGTAATAGAAAATGAAACGGTATCTTAGGAAAACAGCAGCCATTGTGAAATCGAGGCCTGGCGCTGCAGCCAAGGCAGTAGGCCAAGGTGCAAAACATAGAAATGTGTGTGTGTGAATGCAGCAGCTGGGTGCAGCATGGGCAGTAGTGGGAAAGGCCAAATCTACGGCGATTCATAAAGCTCTCATTGTCTCATAGTAACAGCACATATGACTTACAAGGAATGTGCCCTAAAGGCCATGAGGGGGACGAGAGCTCCCTACAAGCATCTATCCCACGAGAAGGAGCGCACGACTTGTCCTTGGCCTGAAGCCCAGGGATCATTTGTCTCCAGCCCTGAAACCTCTCCATTGGCTCCCAGAGGCAGCAAGGATCAAGTTCAAGACCCTATGCATTGTCCACAAGGCTTTCTGGGGCCTGGGACCGCAATACCTCCAACTCTCTCTTTGGAATATCTTCCAATTCGAGCTCTTCGCTCCTCCACCTCCAATTCCTTTAGGGGCAGATCTCTTTCTTCGGCTGGTGCCTCCCTCTGGAACAACCTCCCTGCCTCTCTCAAACTTAAGCAGAGCCATCTCCGGTTCCGGAAGCACTTCTAGACCTTCCTCGTTGCTTCTGCCTTCTCTCTTCCTCTCCCCTGCTGATATCTTATCTGCTACTGCACTGGTTACCTGGCTACCCTCTGAATTTCATGCCCAGGTCCCTGCCCACCCAGTTGCACTCCTGCACTGCCTCCGGGCATCCCCTGCACTTGTGGTCTGTATCTACAACCCTACAGTCCCCTTACCTGCACTTATTGACACCCATTGTCTGCACTTTTTAACACTCGCACTTGCCATCTGTTGGCTGCACTACTTCTTTGTTATCCTGTGTCTGGCACTTTAGCTCCCAAACCCGGCCCTTCTACCTTCCCCTCTCCCCTGCACTTGCACAATCACAATATCACTAGGCCTAGTAAGATCATTGTTTTTGTCCTCCCTCTGTTTCCCCTCCCTTGCCTCGTTGCGCCTTGAAACACTTGTGTATAGGTGCATTATAAATGCCATATCATATCATAACAAGAGAAGTCAAGTGTTTACACATTGTCATTTGAAGCGGTAGATTGCAAGCATTGCCCAAGTCAAGAACAAACAAGGTATTTCCCCAAGTAAGACTGAAACTTTCCTTTCCCAGTGACAAAGAACAGTTTAAATATTACTGTGAGCCAAAGAGAGTATCAACCTTGCCAAAAACAAGAGTGTGCAAGCATTACCTAAAGCCAAGAGAGTGGCGACAAAGCTTCTGGGTAATTATTCTGGCTAACAGTAGACAAAGGGATAAATGCAAAGTTGGGGAAGGGAAACTTGCTACTTATAATTATTCTTGAGGTGATACAACCTACATTGCCAAAGGCAATAGGAAGAAGCGAGAAGTGTGTTCTAAAAGCAATTTTAGGTGTTCTTTTGGGTACAGACAGACAAGAGAGGCAAATAGGCTGTCCCTTTGGAAAAAGGATATTCAGAGGAAGAGTGCCTTGAAGTTGTTGAAGTACCCGAAAGGGAATCTTGTTATATATAAACAAAACTGTTCAGAGTCACAAAGTACCAATGCTGTGGTGGTGTATTTGGTTTTCAGTAGATATGAGACTTGAGTAGCACAAATGCAGGTGCAATACTATGAGGGAGAGGAGTAGACCCTCATGGTGAATCTTTGCATAAGTTGTTTCGAATTGAGAGTTGTTGAAGTGGAAGTAGAAGTGTTGTGAAGTCATCCTCACAAAGATGCCTACCGGGGCTCTTAATCTTCTAAGGAAAGGTATAAAAAGTGTTAACCAAAACTGTGTTTCATTAACATTTACAGAAGTTGTATTTTCCTCGAACTAACAAAGAACTGTGGTATTTCTTCTTGGACAATTGGAAGTTGTGGCAAAGCATTGTGGCTGGGAATTACATTGATGCTGTTTTGATAACGTGTAAAGTCTTTATTTTACCAAGAAGAGCAGCTTTTCTGTTTTGGAGTTTTGGTTAACAAACCTTTACTTTGACACTGAAGACATCAAGAACTGAATCGAGGCTCTATTACATACATGGATTTCCTTGTTTCTTTGTTGTTCAACATTAGAGCAGAGGTTACCTTGAATTCTAGGGAAGGGGAGTTCACCCAGGTTACTAAGAGGTTACCAAGAGAGACTGTGAATATCATTGTTGATGTTATTTTGAATTGCCATATATTTCTTTTTGCATTTGATGTTTAAGTGTGAGGGCCAGACATCCTGTGTTAGAGTGTTTTCCTTTAGTTTTGATAGGCAGGGAAATCCTCGTCAGAGTAGGGATTGTGAGGCATTCCTAAGATTTATGATTTAATAAAATGGCGTATTTTGAAAAATGATCTAAAAAAGGTCTGCCTCACATTGCTGAACCCTCAAATGGGCGAAAGTCACAGGATAGCGACGTTTGACTTGGAGCTATTACAATTGCTGCAGCTTGGCAAGCACCCAGGTGGGTGAGGGGATTGTTACTCCAGGCGACCCCTATGTTAAAAGAAGTAAAACTACATGGTCTTGGTCCGGTAGGAGTTCTCAGAGTCCCGTTCTCAGGGTCAGCTGGGGCAAGGGAGTGGGGAATCTGCATGGTACTTCCCCGGGAGGAGTGTGTTGCATGGCTTCAGAAAACCGTGTAATGCCAAGTACGCCATCCTTTATTATTCATTAAGAACACCTTTTGTTTCAGTCCCACAGTCCTTCCAAGTAGAAACGATCAAAGGGTGTTCTGTTTCAACTGGCATGTGTCTTCAGTCATCTGTTCTACCTCACTCAAGACAGATGGCCCAATATTTCCGTCATAAATATTGATCAAGTATGAAGTACTTTGGGAATCATAAAATCTCAATGTTGGGTCGCCACATCATCATCATCATCATTATTATATATTTGTATTGCACTAACATAGCTCGGGCACACTAGAGCAGTGCACATGTCATAAAGGCCAAACATTGGCAGTGAGAATGTAACAAGCCGTCAAGAGAACTTTAGTAGTAATTATCAGTTCAGTTTACGCATGGGAGTGTGCAGTCTTCATTTCTTTCCGAATAGGAAGAGGATTTGGAACAGTATGGATTCTCACTGGCATGGGGTTCCAGAGGACCGGTGTGTAGCATAAGAATTGTTTCCTAGTTTTCTCCTTGCAAGCCAGTGTATTTTCCAGTGTGGTGATAGTCGTCCTGTGAGATTACCATGTGCAGCCAGAGGTATTTAGTTTGACATGAGCTAGGCCGGAGTACAGATGGTATTCTTGTCTCTTTATCAGCGCTCTGATGCCTGTGGGCTTTTAGCGCTATACAAACAAATAAATAAATAAAATAAATACATTTGTCTTGTGGGTGAGGCATGTGGTTCTGAAACTGATCCTAGCGGGAATGGTAGATTACTGCGCTCAACATTTGGTCGCAGGAGATTTCTTTGCGTTTCTTGAAACTCATTTTGCTGCATATATATGTGGGGGTGGGTTTAGGGGAATAGTTAAATTAAGAGGTTTAAAGGGCGCCTGTGGGGGTCTCCCCCGCATATATAAGTGGCAAAATGCACCTTACAAAAAAGAAATCTCCCACGACCAAATGTTTTTGACCAAATCAACCTAAACCATCCTAGCTAGGAAGGAGAACCAGGGCATGGGTGTCATTTAGTCACATTTTAAGACAACCAAAGCCAATGATATTGAGTCACACAAGATCTTTCCTGGCCACCACTTGATATTGCTGCTAGTGGATAATGACTCACTTTAAACATGCAAGAATCCTTATTTTAGACAGAAGCTGAGAAGGCATTCCTTGAAATAAACAGAGCCTTGTTGCCTCACCCGCTCTCAGGCCAACCAAGTAAGCCCTTCTGTCACTCAGTTTATCAGCAGTCTCTTTTTACAACTAGTTTAAACCTAAACAACTCCAATGTTGATTTAATGGCAGATGATGCTTGCAACTGGTTTCATACTGCAGTAACAATCCTGCATGGGCAAATGTGGAAATCATGTTGATGTTCTCTTCTACGCACAGTGGTATTCCCCATATGCCAGTGCCATTTATTAAGCACATTTCACTGCATTACTTTCAATTCCACATCGCTAATGTCTGCTGCATCTACGCAAACAAAACCAGCCAAGAACTGCGGTTATGTATCAAATCAACACTTATCGAAACTAGACTTAGGGCCTCATTACGAGTTTGGAGGCAGCCATGCCCTTAATAAGGCTGCCTTCAAACTCGGGTCCGGGTCCATGGTCCCTGAATGGGGAAATACCGGGCCATTCTGACTTTGGAGGGCTCGGTATTTCCCCATTCAGGGAACCCCGACCCGGGCCACCCCATTCCCATAGGGCTCAATAGGAATGGGGAGGGAGCTAACAACGGGCCAGTTAATTACAGGTCTGGTCTGACAAGACGTTCAGAGCGGGTCCCGCAAGGGGACCTCGTAATAGGGTGGAATGGGTTTAACGGCACCGGCAGCTCTACCGGCACTGTTAAACCCATTCCACCATGGTCATAATGAGGCCCTAAGGCACTGCCATCCACTAACACGCATCCACTATCAGACACTACTCCAAGACACTTTGCACAACAACGCTGCTACAAGAATGCAGCTATCCCCCACAATGTATTCGGTCTAACTGCACGCATAATTGTCCATCCAGTTGTCGCATGCTGTCCAGCGTACCACGGAGCACCCACCAACTACATGCACCACTCTAAGACACATTGCACAATCACCTCTGTTCATGAGAATGCAGCTATCTCCCACAGTAAAATATGGTCTAGATGCACACATAATGCTTTCTCCTGCTCTCACAATCACCAGACTACCCCATACACTACTCAAAGACACACTGCACAACCCACCAGCCATAAGAAAGCCTCTATCCCCATGACACAAAATGTGATCTAGCTGCACACATAACTGTCTCTCTTGAATACTCTCCAGACTATCTCTCCACACCCATCCACCACACAACACTAAGACACTTTTGCACACGTTTGCCATAAGATTGCAGCTATCCCACACCATAAAATGTGGCCTATCTGCACACAAAATGATTCTCACATCTTCTCCAGACTACCTCTCCTACTTTCTCCTGCTCTCACACTCTTGCCAGACTACCTCTTAGCACCCACCCGCTACATACACCACTTTAAGACAAATTGCACAACACATTCAACATAAGAATGCAGCTAACAGCCATGATAATATTCGGTCTAGTAGCACACATAATGACTCGCCTGCTCTTGCACACTCTTCAGACCACCTCTCAGCCCCCATCCAGATGCCAGCTCGACATGGGTGTCTAGCAGGGACTTGGTCAACCCTACCTACCTTCGTACTGGTTAAAATGTACACACACATTCTACATCTCTCTGACAAATGTTCCATACTTGGACTTCAGTCCCCCAAGGGCGTTCAACCTACAGCGAATTGGGACTATATCAAAGATGAAAGGCGCAATACAAATTACACATGATGATGATCTCTGGTAAAAGATGAATGTGCTGGTAGAATTTCTCCTATGCTCTTTCTCTTTAGGAGCTCTAGCAAATGCATTCTGCAATGAAAGTCTGATCTGCTTAAGAGTCTAGCTTTCAGACAATGCACTGTGTTTTGCAAAATGGTGTTGGTTGGCCTGCCTGCCATTGGGTGTATTTTTTGTATTTTTTGCAGCGCACATAACCCGTAGGTATCTAGGTGCTAGTTTCATTGTGGAAGGGCAGGTCATTTAAAACACGCTTATTTTTTCTTTTTTTTTCTTTTCCAAGCGCGGGTCTGGAATTCGAACCTGGGTTTGCTCCGTGTGATGTTGTTTCCAAGACCCGCACTTTGACACAGAGCTATCCTCCCGTATGTGATTAAACTTCCATATATGACACCCATTGCATGACTGCTGCTGAGCATTAGCAATCTGTAAACCAGCAGCATGTTAACCAATTGGGCTTTTATAAAGCACCCCAGCTGATTTGTTCACAAAAAAAGTGTAAAGCATTTTTGGTTGCTAAATCTATTACAATATTGGTAGCTGTCTACACATTGAAGAGAACATACAAGCCCTGATGCTTGAGCACTGGTAACCGGGATCATGCTCACTGCAGGTGACTGCCCCTGCTAGTGCTCTCTGGCAACCTTCCTGTTTTGGAAATACAGAAACAGGCGTGTGTCCCTGGACAGTTCCCCCCCTAGCAACCAAGAAGCAAATGAACAGCTCCTGGCTTTGATTCCCATGTCAAAAAGTTTCAAGCAGACTCAGCAACTTGCGAGTTGCTTTCGATGCCCTGTTCTTCGATTAGATTTGAGCCATCAAGTCTCTGGCTCAATCATTAACTGCCTGTGCTCCAGCAGATCACCACTAAAGAACCACATAGCTTCACTGGACTTTGTGGAACCTACTCAACCACTTCAAAACACTGACAAGGCCATTGTCTGCTTGTTTTTCAGCCAATTCCAGCCAATCACTGCTGTAGGACCCCAGGGCTGAACTCAAACCGACTCTGTCTCAGTGCTGACTGGCCTCATTGGAAGCTCCTGACAGAACATCTCGATGCTGCATTGACCTGTTGAAAAGTGACAGGAATCTGAGCTTGATGCTGTCAAGCCACCCAATAAAAATGTAAAGGTACTGATAGTGGTTCTGTTCCAAAGGTCTGGTTTTAATGACCATGCAGACAATTTAACACCTCACGCCTTACTATTTTGGGCATATCCTGCTAAACTGGAGCATTTCTGCAAAGTCTATTGACTGTGTGCCTGAGTTAGACCCAGAGTGCCTCTTTCATCTTAAAGCTTAATTATTCTGTGTCTTAAATAATTGCTGTGTAGATGCTTCTTTGCTAGATCACGCCCCTTCTGAAGTGTAGCCTGCTCTCAGCCCATGTGTACCTGTCGAGGGTTGATTGCACCCTTAATTTTCAGTACATTTAATTTGTCCATCTCATATCAAATCCTAGCCCAGGATTTGTAAACCAATCAAAAAGCAATTTCCAGAATGTTCACAAACCTCTGGTTATGAGGTAATACCTCACATGTAGTGAAAACCCCTGTACTCTCCCTATAATACTCACATTTTATTTATTAAAAGAATTCATACTTTTCTTTTGTCATCAATGGCATGATAATTAATGAATATGACAGCATTGCCTTACGTCCACATAAACATGAGGCAATGATGGTAAAAAGGCAAATATTTATGTGTGTTATGGCACTGACATGTAATTACATGTATAACAATGCTTAAAGTGGCATTTTGTATCCATGTGCTCAAGCCTCGTAACATATGCAGTTTCATATTTAGTAAACATGAGAAATGCACATTGCATTCAGGCGAGGCTGAGCGAAAGTGTTCATAATTGTACATTGAACAGAAAATAGTGTTTTCATTCGAGAGTCTGGCACCAAGTAACCTTGATATTAGAACACTGTGCCGCACTGTTAAGTGACTCCAATCAAGCACTCCCACTAAGTCAGTGCCTTGTCTGGGATTGCTCAAGGGGGAAGCCCTTATTTATATATTTTTATGACAAGTTATACTCTGGATGATAAACCCTTACATAACGCCCCTCTCTTTGAATCCCCCTGACCTCACTGAGCCAGGAAGTAGGTTTGTTTTGCAATTTAAAAGATTTATTGGAAAAATTAAACAATATATATATATATCTCACACTTTTATAATAAATTAATATTTGATAGCACCCTTATGAATATAATGTTGATCAACAATAGATAATCTGACACTAGCACACTTCTTTACAATCAATGAGGAGTTATTATAGGAAGGATAAGGTAGCAGAAAATAGTTTTATGGTTTCAAGGAAAAGCAATGAGGGAAAAATGCAGCACAGAAATAAACTTGATATGATTTCAACAAAAGATAAAATGATCACTTTTTCTTTGACAATTCCCCCCCCCCTATGCAAGATAAGGAGATGGAAGGAGAGCACACAATTCTCAGGAATACAAAGTGCAATACAAATTTCCAGTTCCCCCCAGCGAGCTTAGAGGAAAACGGGTATGATTTTAAAGCAGGCAAGATCCTTTTAAATGTGGTGGCAATGAAGTGAAAAATATGCTGAACATGCTTTTAATTCCCTCTAGAGGTTCAGGATGAGTGGGAGATACTTTAAATCAGTTCAGGTCAGCCCTACCAATGATTCAGGGATGGTTATCAGGTTGAAAACGGGATTCAGTAATGGAAGCAAAAGACAGATATTTTTACACGTGGTTGAAATGAAGCAAACTGTCAATTCGCGGCACGTTTTTCCGAGTGCGTCGATCGCGATTATGGAGGAACTATAAGGAGTAGCAAGTCGGTATTAGGCTTGTTGGAAAGCTTAGAATCTTAGCTTTAAGATGGAAGTTACAGCGGTCTGGTCTGTGGTTCTGCTGGTCTGGATCAAGTGGATTCTGGATCCAGCACTGCTTTCTGGGTCTGCTACCGGTTCTGGCAAAAGTTCGTGGCAAACAATCCAACAGCTCGCCCGGCTGTAGAATAGTTTGGTTGGATTGCTGGATTCTGAAGGCCTGCTGAGAAGAGTTCTCAGCTTGTGGGTTAGGCCTTTGCTTTAAGTTCTGTAGTCTATCTGGAGTCTAAGTTCTGGATGTTCCTTCTAGATGTTGTGTGGTCCGGCAAAATGCTCCTCAAGAAAATGGAAAAATGAATGTCTTGCCTGTCCAAGTAGTCTCTTTTTATGTGTTTTGAAAGTGGGTGGGTCGGCTCATTCTGCATGCCCAACCCTCTCATGATTTGATAGGTCAAGGATTCTCTGTGACCTGATTTGAGAAGGGATAGTGTGTCAGAGTGAGTCAGAGTCTTACAGTCTATTGAAGAAACACCCCTTTGCTTTTACTTTACTTTACTTTTTCATAACTAACAGGTTTCCCAGATACACACGTCGTTGAAATTACGTACACATTTCACAGATTAATTTAAGATACACTCTCGCCTATCTCTGATTCCCCTCAGAGCCAGGGTTCAAAAATGGCAACATTTTGTGCTTTTTAGTGACTTTTGCCATATTGGTTTTCCTCAAAATTTACACACACCTGCACCCCATTACCTGAGCATATTACTGGAAATTACTATGTCTCTATCCTAAACACAGTGTCTGCAATATTAATAAATAGCGGGGTTCGGTCCCAGAACACCGCACAAAGTGGAGTTTGGTCTCAGATCGTGTGGGCATTTTCCATATTAAGGACCCCCAAATTGTACATTTCTGTGAGCTTAATACAAGATTTTATAAGCAATTTAACTTAATCATATATTTGCTGCAATATGAATCCACAATCCAGTCTGGCCCGCCCCCAGAAGCTTGGTGAGTCAGAGATCACAGGCCTCTCCTTCTTGGCAGGGCAGTTGTTGCCAGCTACACCCTAATCTGCATTTCTATTCAATTGAAAGGGTATTGTGTTGGGTCCCTCTCAATCAACAGGGCCATGTGATATCCTGGGCTGTTGTGTGTGTCTCTGAGGTGTTAATGGTTCTCAGGAAAAGCAAGTCTTTTGAACTTTTAATTACATAAGACCCCCTTCTGTTCACTGCACAGTTCTGCAAGACAGCTTTCCTGTCAGGATTTATAGAGCGCCAGCGCCGGTCAGTGTCCAATGCCGGTACTGCATCTATTTTTGACAGTTGTCTTGAATTAATACATTTCAAAAAGAAAGGATTTTACTTGATAGTATATGATCCTTGTTTGACATGGCATTGATGTGGATCTGCAGTAGAGTAAAGTAAAACACTGAACCATATTTGGATTTTTGTTTGGTGGTTTCGGGCCATGATCTTAGCAATTTTTTACATTAATAAAAACGGATTTTGAACAGAACCATCTTTCTTTGCACTGGCGGGTGGTAGGTCAGGGGACCATTTTGGTGTGCGCAAAACTTTACGGTTCTCCTGGATTCTGGTGCAAATGTGGGCTTTTCCGCCATCTTGGATTTCCTAAGCCCACAGCACCAAATGTTGCAGCATAATAGTCCAAACGTGGGTCAGGACACCCAACAAGCCCCCCCGCACGACTGCACTTTGATTTCGAGCCGAGGGGGAGTCGGGTGCAAAGGATGTTTTGATCCACGTGCTGGGATGTCCGCATCATCTTCTTCCGATTCCGCAGATGACAAAGTTCAGCATCTTTTCCTCCATCAGGGTGGATCAATCGGTTCTCCTCGCCGGTCCTGATGGGAGTATTGGGCGGTACCCCCGGCCCCTCGGATCTTTGCTCCCAGTCCGCAGGTCGTCTTCATGGTCAGTCTCCAGGTTTTCTTTCTCCTAAGATGACAAAGCAAAGCAGCAATACCTATTCGTAGACATTTCTTCCCCACTATTGATATAGTGGGGCGGCATATACATTTTATAAATCAATAGACGAACAAGTTACTTTCTTACCTGGTAACGTTCTTTCGATGGGATGGTCCGACGACGTATTCCATATCTATGACAGTAATCACCACAGCTGTGCTGCTTCGGAAACTTTTTCGGCGTCTGCGTCCTGCGTCGATGACGTCGATGCGCCGCCGTCGAGGACCTCCTCCGACGTCCGACGTCATCCGATGTGATAAGTAGGACGCACGACGCCAGTAGCCTCAGTTGTAGTTTTTTCCCCCAGAACGTGTGACAATAGTCAACTGCCAGTCCGACACAAAGCCTTGCGGAACGTAAGCTGCAAACGCAACAGAAATTCTGCAGCGGGGAAGGCAGGGCGGGAGCGATATGGAATACGTCGTCGGACCATCCCATCGAAAGAACGTTACCAGGTAAGAAAGTAACTTGTTCTTCGAGGGGATTGGGTCCTCCGACGTATTCCATATCTATGACAGACTCCCAAAGCAGTACCAAATCAAGGAGGAGGGAAAGAATTTAGAAACAAAATTTAGAATAGCCAATCAAATAGCAGAGCAAAGGACCGCCTTGCCAAAGGCCAGATCCTGCCCTCTGATGGAATCGAGGGAATAATGCCGCACAAATGTATGCACTGAAGCCCAGGTGGCAGCATCACAGATGTTGCGAATAGGAACACCCCTCTGCAGGGCAGTAGATGCAGCCAAGCCCCTGGTAGAATGGGCCCGCAAGCCAGCCGGAGGGTCCTTGCCCGCCAAGCGGTAACACTCCGAGATGGCCAAAATAATCCAGCGGGACAAAGTCTGTTTCGTCACAGCTTGCCCCAAGCGCTTACCAGCGTAACCAATAAAGAGTTGATCGTCCACTCTGACCCGGGACATGCGAGAAACATAAAAGCTCAAAGCTCTCCTAGGATCAAGCCTATGGAGCCTCTCCTCTTCCTTACCAGGATGCGGAGGAGGATAGAATGCCGGAAGAACAATCTTCTGGGCCAAATGAAATTCCGTCACTACCTTCGGAAGAAAAGAAGGACGAACTCGAAGGACAACCCTGTCCTTGTGAAATACAGTGAAGGGTGGCTTAACAGAAAGTGCCTGTAACTCACTCACTCTGCGAGCGGAAGTAACCGCAACTAAAAACACAGTTTTCAAAGTCAACAGCCTCAAAGGGCAAGAATGTAACGGCTCAAACGGAGCACCCATAAGAAACCTAAGAACAAGGTTCAAATCCCAACCGGGCACCAGGAAAGGCGACGGAGGGAACACATTAGTGAGCCCTTTCAGAAACTGTGAAATTAAAGGGATTTTAAAGTAAGAACATTCTTCAGATGAGCGCTTAAAGATGGACAGCGCCGCCAGGTAACCCTTAACGGTACCCACTTGCAAGCCCCTGTGGGCCAAAGAAAGCAAAAAGGACAGAACCATGGGGATGTCACATGCAAAAGGATCCACATTCTGAACTCTGCACCAGTCGCAGAACTTACGCCAACGGCAACGGTACAGAGACTTAGTTGCGGGCCTTCGGGCCGAAAGCAACACCTCCATCACGTCTTCAGGGAGGTCCCAATCCTTATACCTCAACCTTTCAGAAGCCAAGCGTGAAGGTTGAGGGATCCGACCTCTGGATGGAGAACCTGACCCCCCTCCCGTGAGAGCAGATCGTCTCGGTAGGGAAGACGACGTGGAGGGCAGATGGACAAGTCGAGAAGGTCCGGGTACCACGTCCTCCGAGCCCACGCCGGAGCAATGAGGATCATCCGGGAACCGAACTTCCGTAACCTCCGCAGCACTTGCGGGATGACGGGGACCGGAGGAAACGCGTACAGCAGCGGGAACGACCACTCCACCACGAACGCGTCTCCTAAGGCTCCTTTTGGAGGAAATTCCCGCGAGCAAAACCTTTCGCACTTCCTGTTGACACTGGAGGCAAAGAGATCCACTTGAGGGGTCCCCCAAAGGGCGAAGATCTCCAGGAGAACCTCCTGAGCCAACTCCCACTCGTGAGAGATCGTGCTCTGCCTGCTCAGAGCGTCCGCCGTCACGTTCTCGACTCCGGCCAGATGAACTGCCGAGATCGAAACTTCCTGCTGGATGGCCCAGAACTCGAGCTGCATCGCCTCCCTGCACAGAGGAAGTGACCCTGCCCCCCCCTTTTTGTTGAGGTAGTGCATGGCCACCGTGTTGTCCGTCAGGATCAGGACACTCTTCCCTCGCACAGTCGGCAGAAAAGCCTTCAGGGCTAGCCTGACGGCCCTCAGCTCCAACAGATTGATATGGAGTCTGGACTCCGACGGAGACCAACGACCGCTGACTGTCAGCCCGTTGGCATGAGCTCCCCATCCCGTGAGGGATGCATCCGACACGATCGTCACCTCCGGCCAGGGAAGCCAAAACGGAGCCCCCTTCATCAAGTTGCCTTCGACGGCCCACCACAGAAGGTCCCGGGCGACCGAGGGCGGCACCTGAATCGGGTCCGACATCCTGCCGGAGGACTGCGACCATTGCATCTTGAGTGCCCACTGCAAAGATCTCATTCGCAGGCGAGCCTCTGGCACCAGAAGAATGCAGGATGCCATGAGGCCGAGCAACCTCAAGAACTCGAACGCTGGGAGCGTCTGGGCATGCTGAAACTTGCGCACCATCTGCTGAATGTGAAGAGCCCTCACCTGGGGAGGAAAACACTGCCCCAGGGAAGTGTCGAGCACTGCTCCGATGTACTGGAGCCTCTGCATTGGCGTCAAATGGGACTTCTTTAAATTGAGGGAGAAGCCCAGCCTGTGAAGGGAGTGGCAGGCGACGGACAGATGATCCAGGACCTGCTCGGGAGAGCTCCCCCTGATCAACCAATCGTCCAGGTAGGGGTAGACGTGAATCCCCCCTTGCCTGAGATGCGCTGCCACCACCACCATGAGCTTGGTGAAAACCCTCGGGGCGGAGGTCAAACCGAACGGCAGGACCCGAAACTGAAAGTGCGAGTCGCCAACCGCGAACCTCAGGTACTTCTTGTGCTTGGGATGGATCGGCACATGGAAGTAAGCATCCTTGAGGTCGAGTGACACCAACCAGTCCTGAAGCTGAAGGGCCTGGAGGACTTGAGAGAGAGTAACCATCTTGAACTTGTCCTTCCTGAGGAGTTTGTTCAAACCGCGCAAGTCCATGATGGGTCTCAATCCCCCGTCTTTCTTGGAAATCAAAAAATAAGGGGAATACCATCCCTTGTTCCTCTCCGCTACAGGCACCAGTTCTATGGCGCCTTTCTCCAGCAGGGCTTGAATTTCCTGCGCAAGGAGCGGATCCGGACACTTCAAAGAGAGGTTCCCCGGTGGATTGTCGCGAGGCCTGTGCCGAAAGGGAAGACAGTAGCCGTGGGTTATGATCTCCAGAACCCACACATCCGAAGTAATGGCACGCCACTCTACAAGATGCTGCGCCAGCCTTCCCCCAACCGGCGAACCATGGGACAAGGCCTCATGACTGAGTAGGAGCGGCTGCGGCGTTACCTGAGGGCAAAGAGGCAACTGCCCGAGCGGCCTTGGCACCACGGGTACCCTGTCGTCCACCTCTGGTACCCCTGCGTTGGCCCCTTTGACTGCCAGCTCCTCTCGCTCTACCAAAGGACGAGTAATAGCGAAAGGAGCCACCCCTCCACTGCTGTCCCCTAGGACGAAAAGGCGGAGGTTGGCGAACTGCAGCGCCCAACGACTTCGCTGCAGCTTTTGAGGTCTGCAACCTCTCAAGGCTCTCGTCAGCCTTGCTGCCAAAAAGATGTTCACCATCAAAGGGCATGTTGAGGAGCCGGGACTGCACATCAGGAGCAAACCCCGACTTCCGCAACCACGCAAACCTGCGTATCACGGTGCTCGCCGCCATGGACCTACTGACGCATTCAGCTAAGTCCAAACCCGACTGAACGGACTCACACATGGCATCCTTACCATCCTGGACCAAAGCAAGGAAACCAACCCGTTCGTCCCCTTCGGGAATATGTTCAGCCGCTAACGCAACACAGTTCCACAGAGTGTGCGTGAAACGTGACAAGGCACAAATGGAGTTGGCCGCCTGAAGCGCCATACCACCAGAAGAAAACACCTTCTTCGCCCAGCCATCAAAACGTTTGTCGTCCCTATCAGGAGGGATGGTAGGGTACGACGCCTGCTTTGCCGGGGCCGTGGCCGCCTGCACCACCAAACTTTCCGGAGTGGGGTGCCTGGTCAAGTAGCAGGGGTCGCCACTGGCTGGACGGTATTTCCGCGACAAGGATCTGCCCACTGCCGGGAGACTCTCCGGAGCAGTCCAAGCCGCCGCCACCCTACGCTGTAAAGCCATATGGAATGGCAGAACCGGGTCAGATGGGGGACCAACATCAAGGATGTCCGTCAGATCATCCTGCACAAACTCCCCTGGGGGAGCAGACCATCCCAGATACTCAGACACCCTAGCCATAAGGCGCCGGTATGAGGAATCGGCATGGGAGCCAGGCTCAGGCCGACCAAATTCCACCTCCGGAGAGGTGTCCAGACCACTAGCATCATGCAGCGACTGCCTCAAATCGTCAAATTGACTATGGCCCGAGACAATGTCATCCGGCACCTGATCAGGAACCAGGCCAACCGAATCCTCATCCGCCTCCGAAATATAATCCAAGAGGTGGAAAGGCACCTGAGAGTGCCTGCTCTTAGCCAGAGCCTTCCTAGGGGGTACACCCGAGACACGGGGCACCTCCGACACGAAAGGCGTCGATGGCGTCGAGCGAATCGGCGCCGCCGTCGAGAAAACCGGCAACGGCGCCGAGAGGATCGGCGTCGACGTCGAGGAAATCGGCGTCGACGTCAGATGCAGCGCCTCCAATATCGGCGGCGTCGACACAGCCCTCGAAGCCGGAGCCCCGAGCGTGTCCCTCGACGACCTGAACGTCGACGGCTTCGACGACTTCCTCGGAGCCGGAGCCTCGAGAAAGCCTGTCGACGCCCTCGACGCCTCAGACGTCGATGTCTTCCTCGAAGACATCACAGGTGCACACGGTCTCGATCGCGTCGAGGACCGGGACCTGGAACGGGTACGGCGAGAACGAGCCTCCTTGTCCGAACGGGACCTCTCCCGTGACTCGTGCCGACCACTCTTGCGAGCGGCGTCTCTCGACCTCACACGGCCGACCCCACTCGGGGGCGCGGACGGTTGAGTACCCTGCGACTCAAGAATCGCCAACATTTTCTTCCCGAAGGAAGCCCATTCCTCCGGCGTCGCACGGCTGGTGGGATAACCGACGTGCCGGGCAGAGTCCTCGGATGAGGACCTGGAAGGCGACCGGTGACGGCGCTTCCGAGAACGCCTCGAAGAGGCAGAGGAGTGGCGAGACCGACTCCTAGAAGAAGACCGACGAGACCTCCGACGATGACGCGGAGAGTCACCCCTCGAATCATCCGTCGAAAGCCCCGCCGACTTCGACTTCCGGGGCTTGGACACCCGACCTACCGACAATTTCTTCTTACGTTCGCGTAAGGCCTTGGAAGTGAGCGACAGGCAGTCGACACAGTCATCCGTGTCGTGGGCCTCCCCGAGGCACCAGAGGCAGGCGTCGTGCGAGTCAGTCACCGACATCTTGGACCCACACACCCCGCACTTCTTGAAGCCCGGACGCGGGGTTGAAGACGAAGTGGAAGACATCGCTGCGAAGGAATATTCACAAACGAACAGGCTCGAAGAACCAGAAAGAACAGAACTCCAAAGAGTCGAGGCTAGAACCGAGAAACACGAAGCAACACGTTCGCGGAAAAAACGGAACTGAGGCTACTGGCGTCGTGCGTCCTACTTATCACATCGGATGACGTCGGACGTCGGAGGAGGTCCTCGACGGCGGCGCATCGACGTCATCGACGCAGGACGCAGACGCCGAAAAAGTTTCCGAAGCAGCACAGCTGTGGTGATTACTGTCATAGATATGGAATACGTCGGAGGACCCAATCCCCTCGAAATTTACATTCTTATTTTTAAAAGAAAACAAGATATAATCAGAAGACATTTTCATTCAAGAATCATAATATTTTACAGACTATATGTGGGATATTTTAGGGTTGGAACTGAATTTCTCTGGAGCGGCCCCCTCTGGTATTGCAAAGGACTCCTCCAGTTGCTGCAGAGTGTGCCTGGGATGGCAACACTTTAACTGATTTATATGGACCCATTTGTCTTCCCCTTCTGCCAAACTACCTTTGGGGATGCAGATCTTGTAGGCAACTGGGGAGATCTTATCTACAATTTCAAACCGTCTCTTTCCTGTAGGCAAAAATTTCCGCTGTTTGGCCTGGTTTCTTTGGTCTCCCACATTGTATTCTTTCCGGGTGGTCTTCTGGTCGTAATGGGTTTTCATGCTATCAGCTGATCTTTCTAGATTCCGCTGAGCATATGCAAAAGCGTGTTGAAGGTGCTTTCGTAAATTCTCCACATACTTATGAGTTGTGGAGGCATTTATCAATGTCTGCTCTTGGGTCCTGTAGAGCAAATGCTGGGGAAGCACCATCTTGCGTCCAGTCATCAGCTCAAACGGTGACATTTTAGTTGTAGATGAAAGGGTAAATCTGATGGCCATTAGGACCAGAGGTAATCGGATATCCCAACTTGGCCCAGAATCTGCCACAAACTTTTTTAATATGCTCACAATGGTTCTGTTGTATATCTCCACTGCACCAGAAGAGGCTGGCCGGTAAGAAATATGTAGCTTCCTTTTAACCCCCAGTATCTCGTACATCTTAGTCATTACTTTGCTGGTAAAATGGCTACCTCTGTCTGACTCAATCCTTTGAGGTAGACCAAACTGAGAGAAGATGTGGTTTATCATCAGGGCAGCTGCAGTTTCTGCCTTGCAGTTTGGGGCTGGGAGACATTCCACTCATTTGGTAAATAAGCATGTCACAGTCAACATGTACTTATTCCCCCTCGAGGAGAAAATCACGGGGCCTATGAAGTCGATTTGCAAATCTGACCATGGCAGTGTCATCCCTCTCTTTTGGAGAGGTGCCCGGTGTGTGAGGGATGTTGGCTGAAATTGTGCACACACAAAACACCCCTTCAAGTATTGGTCGAGGTCCTGCCCCATGTGTGGCCAGTATGCAACCTCTCTTAAGATCTCAAGTGTTGTGTGAAACCCCCTATGACCGGCAGTGGGCGCATCATGGGCGTGACTTAACATCAGGCTTCGGAATGAGGTAGGAACCACCCACTGATCATGGCCAGCTTGGGATTTCCTTACCAACAAACCGTCTTGGATTCGGAACATTTTTTGAAATTTCATCAACACTCTAAGGTCCTCTTTCCCAATGTAATCGGTATCCGTCAGGGGAAAGTTATCAGGGTCCTCAATGTGTTGGTAAACTTACCAATTATTGGATCCCCTTTTTGAGCCGTAATCAAATCAGCATCTGGGGTCTCCTTACTCCATTGTGCAGTTGAAAGATCATTGTGAGCATTTGTCTGGGACCTAGTGATAGCAGTGACCTGGAGTTCTCCCAACAGGGACTCTATTTCTATTAGATCCCCTTGGACGGCCCCGGTTTTGGCCAGCTGATCAGCTAAGTCATTTCCAGTTTTGTCTGGTCCCTCTACTTTGGAATGACCCTTGATCTTCTTCCAATAGATGGTCATCCCATTCGAGGTGACCAGATCAACAATGTTTTGAATTAACTTCCCATGTTTCAAGGGATTGTTATTAGCACATAACATGCCTCTGGTTTTTCAATTAACGAGGTGCTCCACAAACCCGTTCCGTACATAATCTGAACCTGTGATTATGACCAGTTTGTGGAGTTGATGTTGGACAGCAGTGAGGATGGCTTGATACACAGCCATCAATTCTGCCACCTGACTACTTCGGGGACCAATTTTGTATCCAGCGGAGGGTTCTGGGGACTCGTTCAACCTTGCATTCCCTACGCCGGCCACAAGTTCCTTTTCCCCGTTGTTGTCAACATGGTAAGAGCATCCATCCACATAGACAGTGGGCCTTCCCTCACACTTGTCCTCTTCAAAGACTTTGTGTGGGGAATTAAGGTATGCCTCCATGTTGTCCTTGATTTTTAGACTTTCGTCCTCGAGACAGTTTTCTCTGGCACAATCATGCAAGTCAGCCAGACCTTGCGCGAGGGGACTCTTTTTGTTTTGGCCATATCTGACCTCCACAGGAAAGCCTTGCATTGACAGGATCCAGGAAGTGATTCGGGAATTACTCACATTTCCGGCCCGGAGTCGGTCACTTTGGAGATATTGCAGAGGCTGGTGTGGAGTCTCCATTATGATGTGTTCCCTCAGGATGAACGGGCGGTAATTCTTCAATGCCCACATCGTTGCCAGGAGTGCCTTCTCACAATCGTTGAATTTTTCCTCCACAGAGGATAAAGTTTTGCTCGCATAGGAGATTATTTTATTGACCTTGTCATGCTTTTGGTATAATACTGCTATCAAGAGGCTTCTTTTGAGCTGTCTTACTGCCTCAGATTGTTCTGGACCCCATTCCCACTTAACCCCCTCCCTTCAAGAGATGAATCAGGGGTGTGGTCAGTCCAAGGAGGCTCCTTAGTTCCCACAGAGTTGTGGGGTCTTTCAGTTTCTGAAGTGCTTCCACTTTCTTTTCTTGGGGACAGAGACCCTGAGGAGTAATCTCATGCCCCAAGAAATTAACACGGGTTCTACACCACTGTGCTTTCTGAAAGGAAAGTTTTGCTCCGGCGGCCCTCAACTGTGTCAGAACATAAAGGATCTCTGCTATATGTTCCTCCACAGATGAACTTTTGATGAGGACATCATCTACATAAGCCAAGTTACCCCTTGCACCCAGGTCGGGCATGGCCTTGTGTAGGAAAATGTTGACCTCATTGCCAGAGTTAAGGTATCCGAAGGGAGTCCGGGTCCATGTGTACTGCTGGCCCCCAAAGGTAAAAGCCAGTTTGTATTGGTCCTCCCTACTGACAGGCACAGTCCAGTATCCATTGGTCAGGTCTATTGCAGTGAATACCTGTGACCCCTGAATCTGGGCCAGCCCTTGGTCAATGTAGGGCAGCGGGCATCGGGAAGTATGGACCTGTTTGTTGAGCTCCCTAAGGTCGGCGCAGAGTCTCCACTGGCCGTTTGGCTTCAATATTCCCAGCACCGGATTATTGAAGGTGCTGTGGACTGGACGGATTATTCCCTGGGACTCAAGGTTCTTAATTATTTCAGTAAGGGACTCCATGGATGCGAGAGGCAAGCGATATTGCTTCACAAACACTGGGGTCATGTCCAGGTCCATAGGAATTGTTGTTGTGTGGATGTCGGTGCGACCACAGTCATATGAGTCTAGCGCAAAGAGATCTTGGAAATCCAAGTAAACTTGTTTCAACTTTTGCTTCTGTTCCAGAGTCACGCAGGCATCAGCTAGGTTGACTCTCTCTTCCACCATCTGCCTGAAGCCTGGAAAGACTTCTGGTTTTGCTATCTCAGCGGCCTCCTCCAGCTGGGTGGAGAAGTCCCTGGTCAGAGTGCTGATTTGGACTGGAGCCTTCAGGTGGGCAGGGCAGCCCTCATGGACCTGGAAAATCGCCTCATCCCTCCTGAAGTCACAAGTCACATCTTCCTTACCATAAGGGCAGGAAGTGTACACCAGGAAGTTCCCCCCATGCAGGGTAAAGATCCAGTCTGGTGTTGTATTGTCATCACTGTCACTGTCAAAACAGTCCTTGGGAATTGGTCCTAATAGTTAATTTCCTAAATCAATGGAGCAATGTTGGTCATCAACTGTCATTCCAATAATGGTGCCTGCGGCTAGAGTAATACTCTTTAAGTCGCTGTTATCCACCTCTTTTGGAATGGTGTCATGTTCTATGTTGACTAATGGTGTTGGGTTTACCCCCAACCCTTGCTGTTGGAGAGAAGCATTTAGATGAATATAAGCATCAGGGTTTTTCAATTCTTGTCCTATTTTAACTTTGACTTCCAGGGAGAATTGTCAGGTCCTTTCTGGGATGGTGACTTCCTCTTTAATCTGAATATCAACTGCATAAGGTAGCAATTGAGCTGACCTAAATGCTTTTTCTGGATCATCAAAGCCCATGGGATTATCCGTTAATCGGGACCAAGCTTTGAAGTTTATTAGGTCCAAACTAATGGCAAAGCGATTGAGAATGTCACTGCCTAAGTAAAAGGCGGCAGTGACGTCTCGCACGACCCAACAATTATGGACTTTGCTCTTGTTGCCAATGGAGATTTTGAGCATACACCTGCTTGGCAGGAGATGTTTGGAATTGGGTGCTTCCAGGTCCATTTCCCATTTGTCTATCAGTTTGAATGTGGGAATGGCTGGATCTTTTTGGAGTTGGCGGAACATGGCTTCGCTGATGAAGCTCTTACCGTTGTTCACACACAGTCGGGCGAGAACAGAGTCCTTCCCATCATTTAAATGAACAGGGATGAACAACTGCTCTCCAATTTGCTGAACATCAGCCAGGCTCTGAGCTGATTTCACATCTTTCTGGACTATCGGAGTGGGAATGTCGGATTGTGGATTAGTAAAGAATTTCAGAGTGTTTCCTTCCAGTGTGGAATACCACCTTAAACTGGAAGGAAGGTTGATTTTCAAAAATAGGGAGGACCCCCCATCACCAGTCTGTTGTCCTACTGCTATTACTGTCACATCTGGAATTTGGTTATTCTGGAAGTGAAATTCTACTTGGTCAGATTTTTGTGCAACCATGTGGCAGGTGCCGTTTAAACTAACATGGTTGACGCTCTGTTTTAATTTTATTGGTCGGCTAGTCTGGGTCCAGAGGACCTTGTTTACAGAATCTATTAGGGGTGACAACCTTCTCAGGAGGTCATTCCCTAGCAAACAAGGGGTGCCCTCTGGAGTCACTACTATGACCGGATGTTTCGCCTTGTGTCGCCCAATTTTGATGTCCAAATCTGCAGTCCCCTCGACAGGAATTTCCTTCCCGTCAAAGTTCTGGAGTTGTCCAGGAAGTGAGGTGAGAGGAATTCGGTAATTCTCCCCCCTTCCTGCATTCAGTTCATAAAAGGCCCTTTTGGCCAGAGGGCTAGCTTGGGATTCAGTGTCCACCAGTGCCAAAATTGTACCCTGCCCCTGTACTTGTACCGGGGCATAGTATCTTCCCTCCTTCTCCTCAAGGGGGCACAGATAATGCACATTTTTGGACAACTGGTGGGCTAATTTTCTGGTTTTGGACATTGAGAGAGAAGAGATTTTGGCAAAATTCTGTGGAGAGTCTCGGGAATCTGAAAGAAAAAGTTGGCAACTGGATATGGTTCTCCCCCTTTTTGGATGCAGTCCCCAGAATGGGTTTGGACCAGGGGTTTTTGGTATTGTTGGTTCTGGGATAGGATGATGGGCGGTGACAGCTCGATCCCCACATCTACCCAGTCTATTGATTCGGTTTTAGGTTCCCCTGGTTCCGGTTCTGGGCCGCCCCCCCTTTTTGGAGGCAGTCACCAGGATGGGTTTGAACCAGGGGTTTTCGGGTTTGTTAGTTCTGGGATAGAATGATGGGCGGCGACAGCTCAATCCCCACATCTACCCACTCTGGGTTGGAATCCCTTGGGACCCATTTATCCTTGGGAGGAGTTCCCCCATCTCTGAAGGAGAAGATCCTTTTCCCAGGATCCTCTGAGGATCCCTCTCCCTCAAATTGGAAGACCTGTACCTCCTCCACAAAATGTGTCTGTTTGGGTCCTTTGTTTCTCCTACCTCCTCTCTGCTCCTTGGGTGGCAGACTTTCAGGGGTAGGAAATTTTGTTTCCGGTTCCTGGGTTTCCAGGGGCTGTTTACAAGTGGGGAAGGAAGCTTCCTCCAAGGCTTTACAACCCCCTTCCCCTTGTGACTCCTCCCTGGGAACCAGTGGGTTATCGGGGTGCTGCCCCCGTCATTGTTCTGGAGCACCAGGCCCAGAGTTTGGGGCATTCTGCAGTGGCATGCTCATCTGAGGGTTCTGTTGAGCCCTCAGTATGTGACCCAGATCCCGTGCCATATTTTGGACCTGGCGCTCTAACTGTGAAACCCGCTCAGGCTGATACAGGGTTCTATTTTCTCCCCTGGGCTGATCCCGGGAAGGGTAGCTATCCCTTCTCTGGTAGTACCCCGGGTTGGGAAGATTTGGGTATCCCTCCACCCTTGGCCTCCCCTCTCCTGGATTCGGTTGTCTGGGCTCAGGGAATTGGGGAAAGAAGGATGGATGATTTTGGGGCTGGAAGTTGGGTGGATACCTGGGGAACAAGTTCTGGCCAGGATTTGGTGAATTTCTGCCCTCCTGGGGGAAGTGCAGAGGGAAGTTCCCTGGGTTGGGCGCTTGGTTGGATCCCCCCCCTTGTGCCGGAGGAGTCCACACATAACCCAGGATTGGACTGTTTCCCTTATAGCTGGGACTTGCAGAGTCAGGGGAGCGAGGGACCCCATTTGCGGGACTACCTCCTTGACTCCCTGTCTGTGACTGCCCCGAGGGCCTTCTGGGCTTAGAATTATTCGCGGTGCAGGCAGGTTTTTAGGCCCACCCATCTCCAAATCTAAAACGGGGGCAATCTTTACCTCTGCCACCTTGGCAGCAGCAGGGGTACTGTTGGTTTTGGGGTTTTTGGGCTGATTCTTATTTTCCACTGGTTTCTGCACCTCATAGATGTGGATGGCTTGCTCAATGACCCCGTCTAAAGATCTTTTCTCGTGAAAGTCTTTCATGAGCTGGGTCATTATGTATTTGGGTAAGGCATGGAAAAACGTATTAACAAATTCTTTACTGTCCGTGCGTACCCTTTTTGTAGTCTGCGCAAAAGCACGCTTTAATTCCTGCACAAATTCTTGTGGGGCCTGATGCTCCCCACATTGCAAATTGTAGGCTGCCTTGAGAGCCTCTTGGGGATTTCTGTGAACAGAAAAATGTTTCAAGATGCCCGCCCTGTAGGTGAACCATCTTCAATGGTTTTGCTCCTCCAGCCCCACAAAGAAACTGGAGTATTCTGGGGAGGATGTCCATTTCACATACTGAATGCAGCTACTGCTGTCCTTCAAATGGAAAGTCTCCATCATTTGCTCGTAAAGCTCCAAGTTTTCCCAAACAGAATACTTGGCGTTCTTGTGATAAGGGGTGATGCCACTCCTTATTGCCTTAATCTGTTTTAAGGGGTCCTTAAGTAAGGCCCTTTTTGCCTTATTGGCCTTTTTGGTTCGGGTAACCCTGGTCCATTGATCCTCTGACTCAGAAGCACTGCTCCCAGAGGTGCCCGTCTGATCTTCCAGGTTTCCCCGGATTCTGAGAGTCTGGGAATGGCTGGCAGAATGTGGGGACCTGGTCTCCTTTGTCCTGTGACATTCAGAGGAGTCTTCAGATTCCTCCTTGCTGCCAGGATTTGATGGGTACCCCCCCACTGAACTAACTGGGCAGAGGTTTTCAGGATGCCCTTAGTGGGCCTACTGTCCTGGGGTTCCCCACTAAATTGCACTGTACCTAGGTGCCCATACCCGTATGCCCGCCCATCCATTCCTGGGTCGTACTTGCCTATGAGCCCCATACTTTTTGCTGGATAGTAATCTGCCATCCCTGTAGCCCTGTGCTCATGTGCGCCAGGGGACATGGGGGTGGCAGAGTCCAGGGACTGGGAGAGATGAAGGCCTCTGGTACTAGGGCTCCTGAGGTTATGCTCAGGTGTTTCCCTTTCCCAGCGAACTTCATCTCTGTCAGCCCCTGCTCCCTGTTGCAATGCAAGAGCCTGCACTTTCAGTTCCTCAGTTAAGGCCTTATTAGACTCTATCAGTCTCTCCTGCATGGCTACCTGTTGCTGGAGCCTATCTTTGTGCTGACAGAGAGCCTCATTTTCTCTCTGTGCTTCCCGGTTGGTCCTGGAGTACTGGGCCATTATTTGCTGCAGGAGTGTTACCTCTTAAGTCCCATCCCTACTGGCCTGCTCCTTTCTTGCCAGAGCATCTTCCACCCTCCTGGTGTGCTCTAACAAGTTCTGATGCTCTTTTTGGAGGTCACCCAGCCCCTGGAGGGCCAGGTGATTTCCTTCAATTTTTTCTTTTAATTGGCAGACTTCCTGGCCTAAGGTGTCCCTTTCCTGAGTAAGAGCCTGCATCTGTGCCGCCAGGTCGTCCCTCTGCCTTTGAAAGGCACCAGCTTTCTAGCGTTCTTGATCAAACTCTGCCTGGGTATCCAGGTCTTTCAAAATCAGTTTATTGCTCTCTGTCTTCTCCCTATCTAGGTGGCTTTGCAGGGTGACTACCTGCTCTGCGCATGCCCTATTGAACTCCAGTTGTTCCTCCAGCTTTTTCTGGCTCTGCAGTAGGGCATCCAAACCTTCTTGGTACTCCTTCTGCAAGGCCAGAAATCTGTTATCCTGGTCAGACTTTTCCTGTTGCAGGATATCCATATCCTCCTTTATTTTAATTATATACTGCCTACTATCATTTTCTGACTCCTGGCTCCTCTGCAGCCTCTGCTCAGAAGAGACCAGGTCAGATTGGGCCTTCTCTAATGCCATCAGTTGCCTATTTGCCAGATCTTGGCCTTCAGCGCATTTGTCCTGTATGGCTCCCATACATAAATATAAATATGCTGCTACACTGGCAATCTTGTTGTGCTCATCCTCGCCTTAGGGGCCATATATAGTTCACTTAGGGCCACATGTAAGGGACCCTGATCTCTGCATATATCTGACCCTGTTTCAGTGATCTGGTGTGCGATTTCCTGCAACCAGACCGCCTGGTCCTGAAGAGCCCACTCACCTCTCACAAATAGCTTATGTAGGAGGTGTTCTCTGGCTATTTTGATATCTACCAAGGTCGCCATTCTGGAATTTGATTTCCTTCCTGACTTACAGAAGTTTGTATTTTATTTTGCAAAACTGACCGTTTCCTTAGAGCGTTCCTTTGAGGGGTGTTTTTACAGTGTAACACGGCGTGGTGATCCAACAGAATTTATATATCCTGTCAGTTAGCACATTGTATTAATCTGCACAAGTGATAGATCTAATCCAGAACCCCGGACGAGACCCCAATCTGTTAAGTGACTCCAATCAAGCACTCCCACTAAGTCAGTGCCTTGTCTGGGATTGCTCAAGGGAAGCCCTTATTTATATATTTGTATGACAAGTTATACTCTGGATGATAAACCCTTATATAACACGCCTCTCTTTGAATCCCCCTGACCTCACTGAGCCAGGATGTAGGTTTGTTTTGCAATTTAAAAGATTTATTGGAAAAATTAAACAATATATATATATCACACTTTTATAATAAATTAATATTTGATAGCACCCTTATGAATATAATGTTGATCAACAATAGATAATCTGACACTAGCACACTTCTTTACAATCAATGAGGAGTTAGTATAGGAAGGATAAGGTAGCAGAAAATATTTTTATGGTTTAAAGGAAAAGCTATGAGGGAAAAATGCAGCACAGAAATAAACTTGATATGATTTCAACAAAAGATAATATGATCACTTTTTCTTTGACAATTCCCTCCCCCCCTATGCAAGATAAGGAGATGGAAGGAGAGCACACAATTCTCAGGAATACAAAGTGCAATACAAATTTCCAGTTCCCCCCAGCGAGCTTAGAGGAAAACAAGTATGATTTTAAAGCAGGCAAGATCCTTTTAAATGTGGTGGCAATTAAGTGAAAAATATGCTGAACATGCTTTTAATTCCCTCTAGAGGTTCAGGGTGAGTGAGAGATACTTTAAATCAGTTCAGGTCAGCCCTACCAATGATTCAGGGATGGTTATCAGGTTGAAAACGGGATTCAGTAATGGAAGCAAAAGACAGATATTTTTACACGTGGTTGAAATGAAGCAAACTGTCAATTCGCGGCACTTTTTTCGGAGTGCATCGATCGCAATTACGGGGGAACTATAAGGAGTAGCAGGTCGGTATCAGGCTTGTTGGAAAGCTTAGAATCTTAGCTTTAAGATGGAAGTTAAACCACGTTCCTAGCATGCACGGTTCAAAAGATACGGACGATTTAATGGAGGTAGATTCTCAAAATAAAAGTAAAGCTCAGAATGACAGATGACAGTTTTGCAGAATGGACACACGATTTCTTATGATGCAGTTCTAAATAGGTTAAAATAGTTTGAATTAGATTATTTTAAACTAAGAGATTGGTTTTACACAGTTCTGGCTGAGTACTCACACTATAAATTTGAAATAGGCCGTCAGGGTCTGGTCAGCAGGTTTGGACTGTACTCTGGGCAGTTTCTGGTACTGGTTCTCTGGTTCTGGATCTCTGGTTCTGGTCTGGTCTGTTGTTCTGCTGTCGGCACTTCACAGCGGTCTGGTCTGTGGTTCTGCTGGTCTGGATCAAGTGGATTCTGGATCCAGCATTGCTTTCTGGGTCTGCTACCGGTTCTGGCAAAAGTTTTGGCAAAGAATCCAACAGCTCGCCCGGCTGTAGAATAGTTTGGTTGGATTGTTGGATTCTGAAGGCCTGCTGAGAAGAGTTCTCAGCTTGTGGGTTAGGCCTTTGCTTTAAGTTCTGTAGTCTATCTGGAGTCTAAGTTCTGGATATTCCTTCTAGATGTTGTGTGGTCCGGCAAAATTCTCCGCAAGAAAATGGAAAAATGAATGTCTTGCCTGTCCAAGCAGTCTCTTTTAATGTGTTTTGAAAGTGGGTGGGTCGGCTCATTTTGCATGCCCAACCCTCTCATGATTTGATAGGTCAAGGATTGTCTGCGACCTGATTTGAGAAGGGATAGTGTGTCAGAGTGAGTCAGAGTCTTACAGTCTATTGAAGAAACGCCCCTTTGCTTTTACTTAGAAAATGAATTTTTCATAACTAACAGGTTTCCCAGATACACACGTCATTGAAATTACATACACATTTCACAGATTATTTTAAGATACACTCTCGCCCAACTCTGATCCCCCTCAGAGCCTTGGTTCAAAAATGGCAACATTTTGTGCTTTTTAGTGACTTTTGCCATAATGGTTTTTCCTCAAAATTTACACAGACCTGCACCCCTTCCCTGAGCATATTACTGGAAATGACTATGTCTCTATCCTAAACACAGTGTTTGCAATATTAATAAATCGCGGGGTTCGGTCCCAGAACACCGCACAAAGTGGAGTTTGGTCTAAGATCGTGAGGGCATTTTCCATATTAAGGACCCCCAAATTGTACATTTCTGTGAGCAAGACTTTATAAGCAATTTAACTTAAACATATATTTGCTGCAATATGAATCCACAATCCAGTCTGGCCCGCCCCCAGATGCTTGGTGAGTCAGAGATCACAGGCCTCTCCTTCTTGGCAGGGCAGCTGTTGCCAGCTACACCCTAATCTGCATTTCTATTCAATTGAAAGGGTCTATTGTGTTGGGTCCTGCAAGCTGCAGGGGAAACTCCTCCCTCTCAATCAACAGGGCCATGTGATATCCTGGGCTGTTGTGTGTGTCTCTGAGGTGTTAATGGTTCTCAGGAAAAGCAAGTCTTTTGAACTTTTAATAACATAAGAACCCCTTCTGTTCACTGCACAGTTCTGCAAGACAGCACTCCTGTCAGGATTTATAGAGCGCCAGCACCGGTCAGTGTCGGCACTGCACCTATTTTTTGACAGCTGTCTTGAATTAATACATTTCAAAAAGAAAGGATTTCACTTGATAGTATATGATCCTTGCTTGACATGGCATTGATGTTGATCTGCAGTAGAGTAAAGTAAAACACTCAACCATAGTTGGATTTTTGTTTGGTGGTTTCGGGCCCATGATCTTAGCAATTTTTGACATTAATAAAAACAGATTTTGAACAGAACCATCTTTCTTTGCACTGGTGGGTGGCAGGTCAGGGGACCATTTTGGTGTGCGCAAAACTGCACGGTTCTCCTGGATTCTGGTGCAAATGTGGGCTTTTCCGCCATCTTGGATTTCCTAAGCCCACAGCACCAAATGTTGCAGCATAATAGTCCAAACGTGGGTCAGGACACCCAACTGCACTTAGTGACTGCTCTCCAGGCTTTTTGGGATGAGCGCCAAGTGTTCCGGTAAATGGTAAACAACACTGAGATTGAAGAAATATGAAAGAGCTACAAAAATACAAAAAGACTAAAAAACTTCCTGTCAAGCCTTATTCTGTTGGACTGCTTTTTAAAGTGGGTGAAAAGTGCATTAGCCTTGTTTTTAGCACAACCAATTGTCTGGCTTCTAGCAGGAAAGATGATGAGTACTGATATTGAGCTTGTTTACCCTACAAGACAGATAGATATGCTAATAGTAGGTCTTAACAGTGAGAGCCCAGAGGCTATAAAAAGGGCTGCATTTGAGTCCCGCGCAGCAAGATTTTGCTGTGCGCAGACCGAAGGCTGGAAAGAGAGCAGCACAGGAACAGAGGGGAGCAGTAAAGTCCCTCTTTTCATTGGCTGGATTTGAACCCCTTTAAATAGAGTTCTGGGCTTTTGTGAGACATTTTGAGTCCACAGAGGACTCGCTCTACTGACCTTTGAGCAGAACCTTTGATTTTAATTGAGCTGTATGGAAATATTTTGTACTTTTCCGACCAAGGCATGACAGCTCACAACCTCAATTCTAATTGACTGAATCCTGACAACACCAGGGTCAACCCCAATTCATATGAACTCTTTTTGGAACATTTTACCTCAATTTGTATGCATTTAGATGAAGACCATTGTTATTTTTATTGATGGTTTTTGATATTTTATTGCATCTTTCTTGGACTGTGTAAACCACATTAGGCTCCTTTAGCTCTCATCTGCCTGCCTATTACAGAAAGTGTGTATGGAAGGTTGTTTACACTTCATTGATATCGCATTGAGAAAGTTATATAGGTATTGAAAGGGGAGGTGGTTTTAGGTGCTTCTATGAAGGATGACTAGTGAGACCTGGTAACGCAGGTTGTTGTTTCTTGGTGTGACGATGATATCTTGGAGAAGGTTGATCAGTTTCTAGTCTTGAGTAGATGCAGAGGCAATGGAAAGATTGCTGCTTATTCATTAATTACTTTTTGCCTTTTAAGAGTGTTGTGCGTAGTGACCATATTGGTAGTAATATTTCTTTATTACTTATTTCTCATAATTAAAATATTTATTTTATACATGAGAGTGTAAGAATCATTCATTGAGTATTCATTATTGAGTGTTTTGTCAGGACGCATTTGAACATGAACCTTAAGAGTGAGGCATCTGTTCAATGGGTTGTGTATTGATGTGTTATACATGGTAAATATGTTTAATACACCTATGAAGGGTTACTGGAAGGTGTGAACAGTGGACTATCAATAAACAATAATGTGACATTAGTAAACCTCTCCTGTGCAGACGAATGAGTAGCGGCCACCCACTGCAGGGGGTTGATGGCCTGTTCTCTTCACTGATGGGCAGTGACAGGTAATTGCTCTTCCCTATCTCTATTTCAACCGCAGCCCCTTCTGGGAGTGTCTTGGACACTCACCTGGGAGTGGAGGAGGGGCTCTGGAGATGGGGGTGGCAAGAATCACGTCAGCACTACTGTCTGTTTTAAGACACCAGTATGATGTCTGTTCCCAAATTGAGCTGAGTGTTTATTATTTTAGGGTGGGATTGGGTCGGCCTGGGTAGTGCAGTGGAATATCTACGCTGTCCGAAACTTGCATGTTTTGGAATAATGTTTTGCCTGTTCATCCCTCTGAAGACTAATTGGGTGATATTTTTAGGTCTGTTGACACTTTAAAAAGTATGTGTATTTATTCAAACTACCAAATCCTCCCCCATAACTACATCTAAATGTTTCAGTCCCTTTGGTTAGTCCTCATGTGACCACAACATTCCATATGAGAACATAATATATACATTCTGATACTAATGAACTGCCCTACGCAAAGTATAACTGCATGAATGCATATTACATATCGATAGTTCAGTTCGCTTGTACCGTGTTTGCCAAGGATTGAATTGAAAGTTGGGCTAGAAGAAAACCATTCAATACCTTAACCTTAATTAGGCTAGCAAAGTCATTTATTTTGCATATTTGCAAGCTTTTGAGGAATGTCTTTACTTCCTCAGGCAGAGATGAAATGAAGAATTTGGAAAACAATACATCATTACAGCTAACATAGCCCCTCCTGCAGATACCCCGTTATCTGTGCCTGTCTGTACTTGAGTTGTAGTTTTGCTCAGAGAGGCATGTATTGGATGTTCAGCTCCCTCACACATTGCGATCTTCAAGGTCTAAATGGTACACAGTGTTGAATTTGGTGGGGTCAATGAAACTGGAGAGCAGGGAGAAGAACCAAAAAAACAGCCCACCCTGTTAGTGTGCTCTCAGGAATGCAGGAGGGGTGGGATAGGTGTGAGTCATTGTATGTTCAGTCCAGTTGAAGCTTGGCATGTCAGGCCAGTCCCTTTACAAGATCAGTGGTAGCACAATCATCAACATATCTGGTTCTTCCCTCTAAAAGCCTGAAAGTGGGGAAATACAGCCTGTTTATGTTTTAAGCCTGTGCCCCGTGGAGCCTAGCGTGGCAACATTGTGTCAAATACCATATCGGGATTGTGTCATATCACAATTAAGAGGAAAGGGTGGGGTTTGACTAGGGGCACAGGCCCTGAGAAGTCTCTGGCAAGCTTTTCAGCAAGGGCATTTTGAGGGCAGTTGGTTTTGGTTTGGTTGGAGGCAGTTGGGGCTGGCAGTGCCACTTGAATGTCTGTGAAAGGCTTTGGAAAAAATTATGGAACGTGTCCGGTCTGATATGATATGATATTGTATTTCTATCGCGCTCATACACAAGTGTTTCAGAGCATGACAAGGTAAGGGAGGGAAACAGGGGAGAAGGAAACAGCGATCTTACTAAGCCCAGTGACACTGAGAATGCGCAAGTGCATGGAAGAGGGAGAGGGGAAAGGTGCATGGAAGGGCGGAGAAGTGGAAAGTGCAGAGCAAAGGAGAAACAGATACATAATAATAAATAAATAAAAAATAAAGGCAGCAAACAATGGTAGTGCAGCCAGCAAGTGGCAAGTGCTGGGAGTAAGGCAGCAGACAGTGTAGGTCTGATAAGTGCAGGAAGAAAAAAAGGGGGGTACTCTATGGGTACAGATACAGACCCCAGTGCAAGGGGTGGCCCGGAGGCATTGCGGGAGGGTGGCAGGATGAGCAGGCACTTGGGCCCAGAGGACAGAGTTTGGCTAAGTGCACAGTGCCGGGAGAGAACAGATCAGCAGGGGAGCAGTGGGGTGAAGGCGGAGGCAAAGAGGAAGGTCTTGAGGTGCTTCCGGAACTAGAGATGGTTCTCCTCAAGTTTCAGAGTGGCAGGGAGGCTGTTCCAGAGGGATGCCCGAGCCGAAGACAGAGATCTACTTCAGCACATTTCTTTGAAAAACGACTGGCCCTGAGGGAGTTAGAGAGGGGAGGTATTTGCGGAGGGATAGCTGAAGGTATTTTGGACGCAGGCCCCAGAAAGCCTTGTGGACAATGCAGAGGGGTTTGAATGTAATGCTTGCATCCACTGGGTGCCAATCGAGAGATTTCCGAGCTGGAGAGATGTGATCCCAGGGCTTGAGTTCAAGGATAAGGCTCCCAGTCCTGTTCTGGATTAGTTGCAGAGGGCAGAGAGTAGAGGCAGGTAGATTTAGAAAGAGGCTCTTACAATAGTTCAGCCTAGAGAAAACCAGAGCTTGGGAGACAGTGAACTTCTGGGGGAAGGAGAGGAAAGGACAAGTACCTTTGAGGAGGTGCAGTAGGAAGTTTGACTTTTTAGAGACATCAGAGATGAGGGTGGAAAGTGTGAAGTCAAAGATGAGCCCAATGTTCTTAGCCTCACAGGTGGGGGTAGGAGGAGGGCCAAGGAGGCCAGCCATGGAGCGAGGGGAAAGGATGATGAAGGTGTGCAGATAAGGAGGATCTCCGTCTTACTGGCATTCAGACAAAGATCGTTGGCGGCACACCAATCTTGAATGGCAGTTAGGCAATCAGAGATGAGAGAAGTAGAGGAGGTGGCTGAGGGCAGCCTAAAAATGAGTTGAGTGTCATCAGCATAGCACTGGAAATTTGAGCAGAAAATGGCAATGCAGTGGTCAAGAGTTGCCGGGTATTGGTTAAAAAGCCAGGGCGAGAGGTTAGATCCCTGGTGAACACCACAAGTAGAGAGGGAGATAGATGATAGGAAGGACCCAGGTTAAACCTGGGAGGGTCGATCAGCGAGGAAAGAGGTCAGCCAGGCCAAAGCCTGATCGGTGATACCCAGGCTATCACAGAGCCGGTTGAGCAGGATGGTATGGTTGACCGTGTCGAAGGCAGAACAAAGATCGAGTAGGGTGAGGACAGAGGGAATATTAGAGTCAAGGTTGGAGAGCAGGTCTTCACGGATGTTCAGGAGAGAAGTTTATGTGCTTCTGGCAGCTCGGATGCCAGACTGGTGGTCACAGAGGCAGCCAACAGAATCGGAATGAAGGTTAAGCTGAGAGATCGCCAGCTTTCCCAAGAGTTTGCCCAGAAAGGGAGTAATGGAAATTGGGCGATAGTTAGCCAGACAAGAAGGATCAGCTGTGGGTTTCTTGAGTAGAGGATACACAAAGGAGTGCTTCAGAGGGGAGGGGAAGGATCCTGAGCCAAAGGAGCGGGCTGGAGAGAGGGTATTAATGTGGCCCTTGAGGGTTTTAGAGGAACAGGGATGAACCTGTTTTGACAAGGCTTTCATAGATGGGACTTGTCTAGCAACCTCATCAGGGGAGAAAAAAGGAAAGGATGAGAAAGAGGGTCGGGGTGGCTGAAGAAGGGTCAGTGAGCGCAGACGGAAAGGAGAGAGGAGAGGCAGGGGAGGAGAGGTTGGACAGGATGTCCTGGGTTTTTTAAGTTAAAGTGAGAGGCAAGAGCATTGCAAAGAGCCTGGGAGGCAACATGATGGGTAGAGACTGCAGCAGGCTTGGCCAGCTCCTTGCAGATTTTAAAGAGTTTGGCTGATGTGTTAGCTGCCGCAAGACACAGGCTTCAATGTTGACTCTCTTCTTGGTGAGGACAGAGCGTCGTCATTGCCTTTGGAGCAGGCAACAGGCCATTTTGTCAAAGGATGAACAGGAAGCCCTCCATTTCCTCTCAGCCGCCCTACACTTCGTTTAAGTGTAGCTAGGCTGGAGTCAAAACAGGAATTGCACTTGGCTTTGGACTTCAAACAGATCCTCATGACAGGGGCAAGAGCATCAAGAGTAGCAGAAATAGAGGAGTAGATCAGAGACAGGGCTGTGTCAGGATGTGAGTCAGCCATAGGTGGGGAAGGAGGGAGAAGGTGGCGGCGAAAGCCTCAACAGACACATGCTTCATGGGCCAAATATCCGAGAAGGTAGGTGGCAATGTTGGGGTAGGCTTGGCTTGGGGGGAAGAGCGGGAAAGATGAGAGGAGAGGAGGGAATGATTGCTCCAGGAGAGAGGAGTGGTCAGGGGGATGGAGAGGGGCGGTCAGAGGAGATCAAACATCAAGTGTGTGCCAGAGGGAAGGATGGACAGGGAGAGGAAGTCGCAGAGATCACCGAAAAGTAAAGAGGAGGAACAGGGAGAGTCTAAATGGATATTAAGGTCACTGAGGAGGAGGTGTTGAGTGGTAGAGGCCAGGAGGGAGGTGGAGAGGGCTGCCCACTCAGAGAGAAATTAGGTGATTTGACCAGGAGGCCGGTAGATGGTAGCCACACTAAGAGAATGGGTAGGAGAGAGAGAGCCTACAGACAAGGCATTCAAAAGAGGATTAGGGCTGGGTGGGAATGATAGAGGCAGGAATCCACTCAGAAAAGATCAGGGCTACCCTCCACTGCACCGGGAGGATCTGCGTGCAGAGAGGATCTTGTAGCCATGAGGGAGGAGTGTGTCAAAGCTTGTGACAGAGCTGGCTGTGAACTATGTCTCAGTAAGACCAAGAACATTAAGGTCTAGTTTTTCAAGGAGGTGGAAGATGTCAGAGGAGTTTTTGACAGCAGAGCGAGAGTTGAGCGTGTCAAGATGAAGAAGGTTGCCAGCCTTAGGAGAAGAAGTCCTGGGAGGGGCAGAGGAGGAGGAGAGAGAGGGCAGGGTAGCGATAGTAGAAGAGGAGAGGACAGCAGGAGATGAGAGGAAATTGCTGAGGCGAGGGAAGCACCTATCAAAGAAGAGGAGATTGGCCTGAGGGCCTTGGACCATGGCAGTGCCATTAAGGCAGACAATGATGACTTTAGAGGAGTCGAAAGAAGCCATGAGAACTTCCCAGTGAGTGCCACCATTAATGGGAGAGGAGGAGATAGGACAGAGCACAGAGACCATATGAAGAGTCCATAGATCTGGCAGAGGAACGATAAAGAGGATGTCGGTGAGGGTCTGTCTGGAGGAAGCATTGGAGTAGGTATCGGTGATAGGAAGGCCAGGGTTAGAGGCCAATATATCCTTTTTGAACTTCTTCCTGCCAGACTTAGTGAGAAGGGAAGGATAGTCAATAGAGAAGCAGTTGCAGAAGATAGGAGAAACAGAAAGCGCCATGTGGGTGGAAGTGAGGAAAGGATGGAGAGGCTGGGGGGGGGAGGCTAAGGCAGGAAGATGTGGAACAAAAGAGTGGTGAGGTCACTGGGCCGGCAAGTTACAGAGAAGCAACAGTAGACAGGCAAAGTACAGAGAAGTTAGCAATGGGCAGCCAGATTTGAATTTCTGGCAAATAGCAAAAACAGCAAAATTTGAATTTCTGTCAAAAGGAAAAAATAGCAAGATTTGAATTTCTGGCACAAAGCAAAAACAGCAAGATTTGAATTTCTGACAAAAGCAAAAACAGCACGATTTGGATTTCTGGAAAAAAGCAAAAACAGCAAGATTTGAATTTCTGGCAAAAGCAAGAACAGCAAGATTTGAATTTCTGGCAAAAGCAAAAACAGCAAGATTTGCAAGATTTGAATTTCTGGCAAACGCAAAAACAGCAAAATTTGAATTTCTGGCAAAAAGCAAAAAAGCAAGATTTGAATTTCCAAATCAGGGATTCCGTTTTTAACAAAGGGTTATTAAGAAGCACTGCAAATTAATAAGATAACATGAGAGAAACAAGCAGAAAGAACAGTGATAGTCAAAGTTGTTAGGAGTGAGTCTGGGAGGAGGGAAATAACCCATAGTTCAGGAGGTTACATTGTCAAGGCAGTCTGAATTTCTTAGGGAGTGAGGTGGCAGCATCATTGTAGGTAAACTGCTAGGATGCACGGAGGGCCCTGTCGGGTCCTGGTAGCGGACAGGGACCCGACAGGGGCCTCAGAAGTGGGCCTTCGAACAACAGTCCTGCTTTGGATGTTGTGATCCCTGTATCTCTTGAGTGCAAAAAGTGAAAGTCTGTTAGTTGGATAGAGTGACTCATGAAACCACAATTTCTGGCCAAGCCCATTGCCAGTGTATTGAACATTTGCATGCATTTGAATTCATAGGTCTTTCTGGCTTTGTCAGGCCTGAAATTACCCCATAGTACAGCAATCTTGAGATCATGAAGGTTATGATTAGCTTCCGAAAAATGCTCATCCACTGGACTCTCATTGGTACCACGCTTGACACTTTGACAATGGAGGTTCATGCATTTATGTAGAGGTTGACTAGGTTCCCCAACATAGTAGCCACGTCCGGGACATTTCATTAACATAATCAAGTAAACAATATTGCTGCATGCAGATGTAAACCGTCCCATAATTTTGTTGTCCTGCCTTGTGTGGGGTATCTTGATTGTGTTCGAAATGCTGATATGTGGGCTGGTCAAGCATCTTTTGTTTCTTCAAGGCACAGTTCTATAGTCTGTTCTATTTGTGTCTAGTTTGCTTCTGACCATCTCATTTCGTTCAGATTAGCTGTTTGTCTGAAAGCAAGGAGGGGCATCTCAGGAAAAGGTTCTCTGGTGTTCATCTTGTTGCAGGATGGGTTGGAATTCCTTAACAATCTTGTTGTAGAGGGCGTCCATCTCTGGATTGTATGTGATTTGTTGGACTTCCAGTGGTGCCCGGGTTTGTGTCTCTTTCACTTTGTATTCTAAGAGGTTGCTCCAGGAATCTGTATTGCCCTGTGTATCTGGCTGTCCACAATTCTGTGGTTGTATCCACAGTTTATGAAGTCTGATCTCAAAGTTTGTGTGTTTTAAACCTGGTCCCTTGTGTCTGAGCATATTCAATTGTATCTGAATGATTGGCTTTTGTAGCATGTTCTGTGTGCACTGGATGGAAGCTGTCACTCTTCAAGTAGGTGGCATGGTCAGTTGGTTTGCAATATACTGTGGTCTGTAGCTGGCCATCTTTTATTGTTATGGTGAGGAACTGTACTTTTTCAGGAGAGTAGGAGCGTGTGAGGTTGATGGTTGCGTGAAATTTATTAAATCTTCTGTGGAAGTTTAAGAGTTCCTGTTCTCCAGCAGACCAGATCAGGAGGATGTCATTGATGTAGCAAATGTATCTCAAAGGTCCGCAGTCACAGGTGCCAAGGAAATCTGTCACTAATTGTGCCATGAAAGCATTTGCATATTTTCTACCTTTCTGGGGTTATAATCTGAGAAGTTGACAACACAGTCCTGTTGTTTGAGCATGTCACCTTTCTCTGTCCATACATTATCAGGAGCTGCTGCAGTGTTTTCTGCTCTCTGTCTCAATGCTTCAAGCTTCTTCTTGTTTAGAAGAGATTCTTGGAGCCTTTTTGTGGATACATGGAGTTCGTTCAATGTATGTGTGTGCAGTACCTCTGTGTCAAGGATAGTTTTATATGTTCTTGTGTTGTCTTTCTGTGGTTTTAACAGACACTAATTACAGGGCATGCGGGAGCAGCCCTGTAATTTGTTTATTTATTTATTTATTTATTCAGATTTTTAAAGCGCTCAATCAGCCCGAGGGCATCCTGGCGCTGTTACAGTAAAAAAACAATTGTCTGGTTACAGAGAGGAAAGGTTGATTAGGGTACAAGGCATTTTGGTTTACAGTTTATGCATACAAGTTATTATTTACAAGGAATTATGTTTACAGTAGCGTTACTTAGTTACATTGTATTTTGTTATGTTTCAGTCAACACAGCATTTGCGGTGCAGCTTAGGTAGGGGAGGAGATGGGGGTGGAGAGCGCCGGTTAGGTAAAGAGCTTGGTTTTGAGGGATTTACGAAAGGATAGCAGGGATGGTTCGGCTCTGAGAGAGATAGGGAGGTCATTCCAGAGCTTAGGGGCTATGTGTGGGAAGCCAATGCCTCCAGCTTTGGCTCTTCTTATCATGGGAACTTGGAGTTGGTTGTCATATTGGCTTCTTGTTGGACGGAGCAAGGATTTCCTGTTTATGATTTCTGATAAGTATGACGGAGCAGTATGATTGATACATTTGTGAGTGAGGGTGAGTATTTTGAAATTGATTCTTTCCTTGACTGGAAGCCAGTGCGCATCTCTACGGGCCTGAGATACATGGTCGGATTTAGGGATGTGCAGGGCAGCGCAGAGCGCATTGTTTTGCACTATTGGGAGCTTTTTTAGATTTTTTGCAGATGTGCCGGCTAGGATGGCGATGCAGTAGTCTAATTTGGCTCCTATCGTTGCTCTAGCGATGGAGAGGCAGTTGGGCATGGTGAGGTAGGGTTTTATGGCAAAGATGAGTTTGGTGGTCAGTGCGGATGAAGAGGAGATGGCGCTGACTTGTCTGTACATGGAGAGTGTGGTGTCCAGGTATACTCCTAGGGTCTTGACAGCAGTGGAGACCGGTATATTGATGTCAACGGTCATGTGTGAATAGTCTTGGCTGAGTCTGGAAAGAATTTCGCTGGGTGCCAGGATAATGATCTCGGTTTTATCACTCACTGTTAAGGCAAAGACCATTAATCGCCATCCAGGTCTGAATTGTGGAGTAGATGTTTAGGAGAGCTTCTGTGTCTTTGGCATAGTCTACAGTGAGTGGGAGTAGGACTTGTGTGTTATCCGCATAGTTGGTGTATGTGTGTGTATGATAGGTTCCTGTATTAACAACAACACTCCAATATAATGTTTTGGTTAGATGAGTACATTTGTTAATACATTAAGTAGTTTAGAATAGGTCTCCCATTCACTCCTGATATCTTGTTATGAACATTACATTATAAGTTGCATTAATAAAAACCTATGAAATTCAGTGAAACGACTTTGCAAAAGGGACATTATGGTTACAAGTAAAACTGAAAGACCCCAGAAATTCACCAGTTATGGTAAGCTAAGCACCCATAAGTCACACCACCACTGTGCACTTCTAAGACTAACACCAAATGTCATTGATGACATGACATATGAAATTAAGTTTGATGAAAATCCCTACAAAGGGTTGTGCTTACAATGTTGGTAGCAAGATGTCGTGGGTGATCGGGAGACCTCTCATGAAGTACTTCATGTATTAAAAAATGTACTCATCTAAACAAAACATTATATCAGAGTGTTGTTAATACAGGAACTTAACAATACATGCGCATAGGCAAGGGGTGCTGCATGCACCATAGAAGTACAGTAATTTTAATCTGGTAGTATTGGCCAGTAAAATAATACATGCAAACCTATCAGAATGTTGACTAACATTAAACTTGGAATGAATAGCTAGCAATACAAGTCTTACTACACACTTGTGTTAGTACAAACAATACATATGCAGAGCCGCAATGCAGAGAAATCTGAGGCACATACAGGGGAACTCCAGTAAAGAGGAAAGAAACATCACCAGAAAATGACAATAACATTAGAGTTGATCATCATGTACACATATGAATTGTGCATTTGAGGCGTGCTTATTGGCCCATGTATGTTCACCATGAGCTCAGATCAAACTGGCAGGAAAATACTTTAAGAACATATGAGAGGGGTAATGTCTAAATACACAGGAACTTTTCAATGCTTGAAATTCTCACTGTTAGTGAACAAAAACAACCAGTCTAGATATGTCAGTGAACAAAAATAAGTGTCCCTGATATGTGATGTCATCAATGACATTTGTGATGTCATCTTTGATGTCCTGGGTGTTAGTCTTAGAAGTGCACACTGGTGGCGCGAGTTATGGTTACTTAGCTTGCCATAAATGGTGAATTTCTGGGGGTTTTCGGATTTACTGGTAACCATAACATCCCTTTAACAATGTTTTTTCACTGAATTTCATGGGGTTTTACCAGTGCACCCTTAATTTGCTACAAGTTCCTTATACTCACCCCCAATGTAACAGCTCTTAAGTCCGCTGACAGTACGAAAGTCAGTGGACAGCAGGTAGCATTCACAAAGCCCAGAAGCACAGGGGACAACATAAAATGTTGTACCCTTCAACCAACAAACACATACATAAAACAACATTACTTATTTTGACTACACCCAAATATACCTTTTCATACAAATCATATTTTCAAAATGTAAACATTATTTTTTCATTTAGCACACAATATAATGGAAAGCACCAAGCACAAACCATAACTGTGCACCTCATATTACCACTTCAAGAGAACTTCTCATACAGACTCGCATACAGCAGGTGCTCATTCCAAAACAACCTCTTACCAAATAGTAAGCATACTGTATTTATTTCTCTATTACCATTCATTATGTAAATATTTCTTATAAGCGAAAAGCACTATTTTTTTTTATTTTAACAGAAATGTCAAACACACTTGAGTGTTTGGAAGAAAACTTCCCAAAAGAAGAAATTAGTGATGATAACATCTCTAATGGTAAACAATACAACTTTCAATATAAACTAATAATGTATTTTATACAGAGCTATAATATCTTCGTTTCTTATAGGACATATTTTACATGAAGAACACCCCAATATAATTATGGGGAATTCCAAGAATCAGAAAGACAATGCCTATCCCCAACTGCACATATTGAAATCATGATCTTGTCTGCATAATTGGATGAATTTCAGAATGACTTTAAGGAATTCTTAAATTATGTTAAAAATCATGGTATTAGAAATGTTCATTATCACTGGGGGTCATTCCGAGTCAGGCGGTAGGGGATACTGGGTACCGGTAAGGAGACCGGTGCCGGTAATCCCCTACTGCCCGATTCCGAGGTCCCCTAACGGGACCTGTAAGGTACGTTTCGTCGGACCAAACGTACCTTACGGGTCCCGTTAGGGGACCAGGGCGCAAATAACGGGCTTGCCATTCGCGAGCCCGTTATTTGCACCCTCACTATTCCCATTGAGCCCTACGAGGGCTCAAATGGGAATGGGGAATGGTTTGGTCAATGGGGATTTACCGGTCCCTCCAGGGTCGGTATGGACCAGTAAGTCCCCATTGAACCAAATCGGAGTCAGTACCAGTATGGGAGGCAGCCAAGGAGCTAATTGCTCCATACTCAGAATACCCATCAAATTCCCAAAGTATAAATGAAAAACACTTTGATGAAACTTCACTCCACCCCTCCCCTGATGATCATTGTATATAAATTTGAAATTCTCCTATTTATGTTTCCCATTCCGATACCCCATCCCTTTAATAAATAAATGTATTTTTTACACTATAAATATGTTGTATATGTTTTGTCCTAGTTTTTGTTATTTAAAACCCCAATTAATAATCTGCGGACCAAATGGGGAGGATCGTATCTGTGCTGCGCTGCTACACAATAATTTACAGATACGATCCTCGTGCAACTGCAAATTAATGGAAACCCACGGCTAATTGCCACAACAGTTAGTTTTCTACCACTGTACACAGACTTTAGACAAGCCAGGATTAAGCCTCAGTAGAAGAGCTGGAAGCTCGAAACACATGTCAGGCTGCAACGGCGCTGATTAAAACCAATTAATTTAATCTGCAATTGTGCTTGTTATCTTATGTGTGTGCGCAGCTTGAGAGCAAACCCATTTTTTTCTCAATTTCATTCTCTAGTGGGTAATTTGACAGGTCCCCACTGAAGCTCTCAGCCGCAGCCCATACACAGCCACCTAAATTGCCGTTTATGCGCTGTACCCTGCTGGCCCTTTCTCTGCCACTCTCTCCTTATACCATTAAAACTGACCTTATGCAAAGAGAGTAAGGAATTTGTAAAGAAATGGGAACAAATCTTGAATACATGTTCCATTGATGTGATACTATTGACTATTAAAGAACTGGCGGTAAGCATTGATGCATTAGAGACAGAAATTCACAAATTATCTACAGAAATTACAGCATTAACTGATGCAGAAACCTTCACTGATATCCTCACTCATATCAATAGGCGTTTGGAGGCATACAAAAATGACCTTGAATCTAGGAAAATCTGAAAATTTAAAAGTGACATCTACAACTATCTTAATGGTGAGGTTTACACCTGGACCGATAAATACCAGTTCCAACCATCATGACCAAATAATCCATCAACTGGTAACAGCAGTTCAAATTTTGATACTACCACAGCAGGCAACACTGCAACTAAAGCAAACCCTCCTCTGCAGACAAATACCACAGAAAAGCAACAACGACGTTCGGACACTGCAAGTACTTAAATCCTGACTTTTTTTGGAACAGGCAAAAGAGGAAAAGTGCGAGGAGCGGGGAATATGGTGTATATAAACATATATGATAATACAAAACAGCGAACAATAATGTACAGAGCTCGATTACATCAACTAGTTGAGGTCACATACCATTAGCACCATATGGACGATTATAAATATTCAGTAGTAATAGGTAATTTCAAATGTGCACTCAGTATTCAAGCTTACAAAATGTGCATTCAGTTTAGTATTTACCAAATACTCCCCCACTTGGTCGACCCCTGGATCCCTTGACCCAAGGAGACAGAATATTATAATGAACGTACCCTTCATTGCTTTGCATGCCCACATTTCCTGAAAGCAGAAGACATCAATCGTTCTAATTCAATCAAGCCAATCTTGATATTATGCTTTTTTTTTTAAGCCCCGCAATATTCCCCAGTTACAAGGGCAATTTTATGATAAAAATTCTTCATACTTGGCAAATTACTCAGATTGAGGGTAATTAAATCATAAAATGAATTAAATACCAGGTTCACAGATGTAGTATTTCTTAGGACATCTCCATTTTAACCTTGTATATCATCATGTCTGTGAACAAGGCAAGACACAAAGCCGAGCAAAGAAAAAATAGCCTCTTGTGCTTGTTCAAATCGTGTTACTTTTTGAAGACTTGGCACAGGGGTAACATGTGATATTCCAACAAGGACCATTACAGCATGCCTTTTTGTACCTTTCTAGCTCTCCTGATTCCAGAGTTGAAGTGCACCAAATAAATCTGCCCTCCTTTTCTCCTCCCTCCTGCCCACCCCTTCTTCACCTCACCCAATTCTGGTGCTATTGGTTGCTTTTGCTTTCACTTCTGGGAAATGAAGGTGAGTTACTCTTATGTGGCAGACATGAGATCTTTCCCAGGGTTGATCAAGAAAAAACTGAAACAAAAATGTATTCAGTACACAGAGTACCCACTCGAGAGTCTGCGGCCACACTTCAGCTCACTGTACCTTGCTCACTGTGCTCAGAGAGGCACAGCTCCACCTCACTGATGAAGCTCAACAAGGCTGAAGCACGTGTATGGGGTTGCTGTTGGCACTCTTGTTCAGAAGGGAATTGCCATAGCATTTTGGTGCTGGACTGACCATGTGGGTGGGACACAGACTGATATGCAAATGGTTATTTCCCATCTGTGAAAGGCACATTGAGCTAAAGTGTGGCTGCAGACTCGTGGTACCTGTTAAGACGGATTTCTGAACTCTGTCCGGGAGGCGCAGAGGTTCAGAAGGCCAACCTAATTACTTGGAACAGGGTAACCTCTGGACAAGCCAGACCAATCAGGATAGCAATCGCGGCGGTAAAGACTAGGTCTCAAGAGGGGTGAGGGTGACTCAAAGCCCGCAATGAGCACACAAAGCAAGGACACTTACAAATTACTCCAAACAGGTGTTATATTAAAAATATATACACATTTATTCCAAGGCCTTTGCAACAATGACCGTAGCGAGAAATCACAATAAAACTCTAATAAACCAACACATACCAAACCAATACAATATATATAAAAATACAAACGAGTCTAAAGAGTTAGACGCACAAAATGTGTAGTCCACCTAGAAGGGGAGGAAAACAGGCAGTGCAAAATAATAATTAGACCCAGTCTGCCTTCAGAGGCACCTAACTAAAAGGAAGTCCAAGCCCTACGAAGAGTGGAGCCTTGTGCTCAAAAGTACCTGCAGACGCTGGTGCCAACGGGCAAAAAGGGGAGTCTCTTCAAGGGAATCAGGCAGTTCAGTTCGGTGAACAAATGAAGATGAACAGAGTTCCGCGACTCAAGCGCAGCCTCCACTGTGGGCAGAAGCAGAGCGCGAGTACGGAAAGGTGTGCTGTTTGACACAGCAGGGAAAAGCTATGGGCTCCTGCAGGAGGGCGACCAGTTCCTAGCTATGCTACTCACTGGTCCCGATGCAAGCAGACCCAGGCTTCTCCGCGTCAGTTTCAGTGCTGGCAGGTTCAGGGGAGCAGGGGACGTCTCGTCGTCGTGTAGATTCTGCAGAAGCAGAGTTGAGTTGAGGGCGTCCCAAACGCAGTGAACCCGCACAGTTTGTTAACACAGCAGGGCAACAGAGCGGCCGTGTGTATCTCAGCCAAATGTACACTACTCACTTCAGACCTGGGAATGCCAAGTGTACGAATCGTGTGAGAGTGACAAGGACTCGAAATACAACACAACCTGGCGGCGGTTACAGAGCAAGACTCCTGGGTAGGCTGGTCAGTCTGCTGGATGGCCCAGAGACACTTCCGAAGGCTTACGTGCAGGAGATGGTGAAGATGCCGAGAATAGCTGTCCCCGCTATTCCAAGGGTTGAAGTACCAGTAGAGGCCTTCTGGTTCGATCAGAGGTAGAAAGGGTTTCACAAGGCGACAGCAGTGCAGAGGAGCAGTCCTTCAGTGGGTCACCAGCGATTCCTCGGTTCAGCCTCGTGGTTGCAGGATACTTGGCTCCTGTATTCCTTTGTTCGTGAGAACTCAGGAGATCGACATGGTAGTGGCGTTTCCAGCCCCCTCTTATCCACGGTTCCCTTCGCGCCAAAACGGAGGGGACCCAATGGGAGATCCGCTCATCAAACACTCACACCATACGTGGACCTATCACGGACCACGGTGGTCCCAGGCATTCATACCACACTAGACTCTCTGGCACCCAGGATGTGTATTGGGACCAGACATCCCAGCCTACATCCTGGAGGCACACACAAGGCCTGTAGAAGCACGCAAAAGCATCTGTGTTTCGCGGGAAAGTACATGCCCAAATAAGGAAGGCCCCGGGTCGGCTCAACCTGGGGAAGGTGAAGGCGGCAAGACGGTCAGCGGACAGGACAAAGGAGCCTCGTGGTCTGGCCATTTTGGGAGCCAGGCCACCCTTTTGGGCTAAGCGCGAGAAACACGCTTACAACGCCAAAAGGAGCTCAAAAACACAAGAAATGATCGCTGCCACCATTCCCGTCCGTGATTCACTTGCACCGATAATTTACAATCCAAGCAGAGTATCTAGGGCCTGTAGAAGACTAGAGACCCAAGAGAGCAGTAACTCAGCTTACTGTGCCCTCTTGTGTCATGTTGCACGAAAGCTGCAACATGATAAAGAAACTACAGAAAAACAGCGTTTCCCGGTACTGACTGTCTTAAGGGCATGTCAGTTTCCCCGTAAGAATGGAGCGAAAGCCCAGAGGAGTGCGGCAGAAGGCTGCACTTCTCTGGCAAAGTCTAGATCGTGGTGAAAACAACAGCAAAAAGTTTAGGGGTTGCCACATGGAAGGAAAATTACCCACAATTAAGAAATCTTTCCTAACAGTACCTTTCCAAAGAAAAGGCAATTTCTGCTGTGTTTGTTCTCATAGAAGAGCGCCCATGACTAATTGTTGATTTTTTTGAAGGGCCTTAGGTGTAGTCACCCTAAGTTTCCCAGGGTCACCCAGACGTGGACCCCTTGCTCACTGTGCTCAGAGAGGCACAGCGCCACCTCACTGATGAGGCCCAACAAGCCTGAAACACGCATATGGGGTTGCTGTTGGTACTCTTGTTCAGAAGGGAATTGCCATAGCATTTGGGTGCTGGAGTGCCCATGTGGGCGGGACAAAGACTGATATGCAAATGGCTATTTCCCTTCTGTGAAAGGTACAGTGAGCTAACGTGTGGCTGCGGACTCTCGAGTGGGTACCTTCCCAAAGAACAGGTCAATGAGCCATGTTCGTTCTCGTACATGGCCGCCTATGGACTATTTTTTTATTTTTTTCAAACTTCAGATAAGGCTGGTGTGACGTGGCATCTCAGAGCTAAGGTTTCAGCATATTTACAAAACATGTATCAGCCAGCAGCACATTTTTCACAATGGTTCAAGCTTTTAGAAAATAAATGTGTATGGTTTATTGCATTTTCAGAAAGAAGAAGAATAACAATCTTTACACAAAAGCCAATTAATTCAAAACACATCCAGGGTATAAAAGCAACAGGTCCATTAATTAATCTTAGAACATTTCCATTGCCATAGAAGCAGTTGAATTTAGCCAATATATTTCTGGGTCTCATTGGTGTGACTTCCTCAGGGGAGTCACATTTTGCACTTGGTCTGGTTCATGAACATGAGGTTGGTCATTTTCTCTTATTTTGGGCCATCTCCAAATTTTATAGTATGATGCTTTTCCCTCAGACCCTGTAATCTAACTCCCCAGTTTTTGCAACGTCAAGCTATTATCGTTCCAAATGCTCCATTCTGGCAGACAGAATTTCCTGATTGCACATGAAACCACACATCAGGTTTCAGTACTCAGTCAGCTGGTGCCCCTACACCTGTCTTGATCACTTATACTTGCTGTGGCCCCTTGCTCCAGGGTAAGCAGTTCCGTGTGAAAGTCAGTGCCTGTCCCCGCTCCACAATTTCCATAAACACTGAGACATCTCTTTGGCAATGGCCCCTTGATGGGCTATGTGTTTGTGGAGTTGTAGTTTGTCTCATTAGTATCAGCAGATGATTTAGCAGAGGGGCCTAAATACTTGGCCTCCAACATGTTGTATCTGCTACTTTGCTGTCTGTATACATGCATAAACGTGAGAGCCCTTCTAGCGAGAACAAACACTGCTGAATAATCCATTCCATCAGATGCTCCTCATTCAGGAGACAACATTTTAACTCACTGTACCTTTCACTGAAGGGAAATATCCATTTGCTTATCAGTCTGGTTCCCGCCCCCATAAGTACAGGCCAGCACCAAAATGCCAGGCAGTTCGCCTTTGAACAAGAGTACCAACAGCAACCCAAGACACGCGTTTCAGCCTTGTTGGGCCTCCTCATTGAGGTGAAGCTGTGCCTCTCTAAGACACAGTGAGAAAGGGCACACATCTACATTAACCTTAGTAATCTATGGTTAAAAACCATGTTTATTTAAAACGCACGTTCAGCGTCACTCTCTGAATTCAGGTCCATTGTGTGTTCTCACCACTGCCGGCAGACCATCTCGGGCAAAAATATTTTCAAGGACTGGAACGACAAAGTAACTAAGCCCTTAATAAATCATTTACCTACAAGACCATCCCCAGAAAGCTCCTCACTTTAGAGGGTTTGTAGGAGCTGTGCAAGTGTGTATACCTCTCACCTTCATGGGGTCAGCTGACAGACCTGAGGCTTGGAATGTAGACCCGATAGTGTATCTTGACCTGGAGGAATTTGCACTTCAATTCATCCAGAGTCAGGCCCTGGGTCTATAGCCGCCGGAGTACATTTGGTAGGAGTACTACATGTTCTGCTTCTGCGGCTGCCCCTATGAGGATATAATTGCTGATGTCAATACCCCTGGCAGACCTGCAAAAACACTCCTGATAGTGTACTGTACTACTTTGGATGTCAACGACGCTCCAAAGCTGAGCCGTTTGCATTGGTAAAGCCCTTGGTGCTAGGTGAAAATTGTGATTTATCGACATTCATAGTGTAGCCTATGGCGATACCCTACGTTGCCGCCCTATTTTGAGAATAGTGTCACATTTATTAGGTAAGCCATTAGATCATCTATGCTAGGCATCTTGTGCACAGAAAGCACCAGTTAGCTGCCTAAATCTACGCTCTCCTCCTGGTCAATTACAATATATCCAACAAAACAGTTTTAAATTTGCTACATTATTTTCAGATGTTCATATTTAACGCACTAAAAAGAGTTTATTTTTCGTAGAATGTGATATTTTCATCACATCATGTATCAACCCTGCATTTGCCAAACACAAACGGGTAACCTTTTCACGCATTACATGTTGTTATACTTCTTGAAAACACATTTTCAAAACCCAGAGGCCATTTTTTTTGCATTTTGCTGAATAACATTCTTGTATTTTTAGTCTCCCAGTCAACCATAATTGTGTACACTTTTTGCTTAACATATTGCTGTATGAATTATATATTTGAATGGGTACCTGTCATGATGCCTACCTCCAAGGAGCCAGGTCCGACCCAGCAACCCCAGAGGCAGGCATCATTTTCCCCAGGGGAGTGCCAGCGGGCCTAAGCTGGGGCCCTTTGGACGCAGTCCTGGCGCCTTAGGCGCCAGGCTCATGTTGGACCCCTGTCCTGGCGCCTTAGCTGGACTTCAGCCACGCCTGTCAGCATCCTGGGTCACCTGCAAAGGGAGACAAGAGACCTTACCTGCTAAATCTGCATCACGGAGACATCACACCGACGATCCTGAAAAGGAAGACATCATTTTTAAAAGCATTTCGCTACGATCGCTGCAGCGCTGCATTTCACTACCTTTCCTGGGCGCCTCCATCTTCAGCAGCGATCATCCGGATCCACAGCCACTTCCCAGAGCCTAGAGAGAAAAAGACAAGAACAAAAGGTGAGAGAAGGAAGGGAATAGGAAAATCTCAGTTTCCTTCTAAGACTTACCTGTTGGGTCATTCTCATTTCATTTCGGGTCTTGCCGCTTCCAGGCATTTTCCGGACCCCGGACCCTATGGGGAAAAAAGACAAAGACATTGAATGAGCGAATGCAAAGACATTACCCGAGCGCTCATCCAGAACTTACCTGTCCTTTACTGGAACTGCACGTTTCACTTCGGGTCGGCGCCATATCTCCGGCATTCCGAACCCCGGCCCCTAAGGGGAAAAAGACATAAGCATTAGCGCTTGCTGCACTAAGACAATGAACATTATTATTAAGCTTGAACTTTTGAACTTGCAACAGAACTTTTACAGCGCCTTACCTGAATAGTCAAGCTTATTTGAACTCCCATCTAACCTCAATCCAGTGAAGTAACTGGGTTTCAACGCGCCCCTGCATCAGAAGCAGGATGGAGAACTCATCCTTCCAGACCCTAAGGTGAGACTTCACGGGGAATCGTGGGAGGGTATCGAGGAGGGTTGGAAGCATTATTCTGTCAGTAGGTAATACTCCCTTTTCACGCACAGGGGAATATTCCTGCGAGCCAGAGAAGCCAGAGGAGAGGGACCCTTCCTGTCCATCTTCAGAGTCCTACGCTTCACCATAGAAGAAGCATCAGCACTCGAAGCCAGACCTGCGCCTCCGTGGGAATCAGTTGAGCGTTACAGAACGCGAAGCCTACCCACAATTTCCCACCCGGGCGCTATGGAGACTTCCGAGACTGACCAGCTGGCCCAGCTTTTGGGGGAATTACGGGCAGAGGTGCACTCAGCCCGCCAGGAGACTAACGCTCTCAAAAGAGAACTGATCCTATCCAAGGAAAGAACAGATGACTTGGCCAAAAGGTTATTGCAGGCCCAGGCAGGGCACACTCCTTTACCTAATTCCGGAGGTACTTCCACATCAATGGGTTTGAATAACCCGGTACAAATCAATCTACCTGGACACATGCCTTTGGCCCCGCCTGAACGTTTTGCGGGGGATCCCAAGAAATATGCCGTCTTTATGAACCAATGTCGTTTACACTTTCTATGCAGACCCGGAGCCTTCCCTAACGACCAGACCAAGGTAGCCTTTATACTATCTTACCTCAGTGGCAGTGCTGCCGATTGGTCTATTCCATTGGTAAATCAGGATGATCCCATTCTCCAGAATTTTCAGGGCTTCCTGGCCAGCATGGAAAGATTGTTTGCTCGACACTCTCAAGGACAGGCCCTTGATAACGAACTGCTATCCTTACGACAAGGTAATCAGGATCTCCTGCCCTTCATTGCCACCTTTAATAGACTGGTTGTGGAAACTGGATGGCCAGAAAACAAAAGGATCACATTGTTTCATCGAGGCCTGCGCGGGGAGCTTACGGATGTTCTAGCTCAGATAGTAAATCCACCCCAGGTCTGCGCAGACTACATAGACCTGGTGGTTCAACTTGATCACAGACTTCAAAATAGAAAAGCAGATCGGTTCAAGTACGAAACCCGAGTACCGATCAAAACCCATGCTAACTCCAAGAGTACTGACGTATCCGAACCTATGCCAATCGGCGGAGTTAAAGGACCATTAACGCAGAAGGAACGAGAGAGAAGGCGGCAAATGCAACTTTGTCTGTATTGCGGGACTTCCGGTCACTTTCTTCGAAATTGTCCGGTTAAACCACCTAAGAAGGTGGTTGGAGCCACTGATAACGATTTATTGACACCTGATTCGGGAAACGACCTAGCCCGACAAGCGTAGGGGTCCGCTTGCCGAGCTTGAAAACAAACTCTTTGACCTCGCATTTTGTCATGCCAATGGTGCTGGTGAATCCAAAACAGCCTCAGCAGTTGCATGCTATAAAAGCATACATCGACAGTGGAGCTATTGGAAATTACATAGACCGTGAATTGGCTTCCAGGATTAAGTTCCCTCTCCGCCCGAAAGTAACCCAAGATGTCATTACCACAGTGGATGGAACCGAAATAGCCTCAGGGCCTGTAACGCATTCCACCGTTGAAATGACACTGGTGGGTCAGGATGGACATCGGGAAGCAATCGTGTTTGATGTGATCAAGGCCCCACAATTTCAAGTAATTCTTGGAATTCCTTGGTTAGAAACATATAATCCCAGAATTGACTGGCGAGCAAAGAAGATAAGTTTTCCTGATTGTGAACCAACTTGTTATCCAGGAAATCCAGCTATGGGTCTAGCCTCAGCAACTTCTACCCCTGTACAGATACCGTCAGAATACCAAGAATTCCAAGATGTTTTTCAGAAAGAACAGGCTAACACGTTACCTCCCCATCGATCTTATGATTGGCAAATCGATCTGGTACCCAATGCTCAACTACCTTGTAGTAGGATTTATGCTCTTACGGAACCTGAGAACCTGCATTTGCGTCAGTATTTAGATCAGTACCTAGCCAATGGTTTTATTCGCCCGTCCAAGTCTCCTGTCTCTTCAGCTCTGTTCTTCGTGCCGAAAAAAGAGGGCGACCTTAGAACATGTATAGACTATCGCGCCCTAAATCAAATAACGATTAAGAATCGTTATCCTTTGCCCCTGATCCCTGAGCTTATCGACCAGGTGAAAGACGCTTGTGTGTACACCAAGTTAGATCTCTGAGGAGCTTATCACCTGGTGCGTATAAAAGAAGGCGACGAATGGAAGACTGCATTCCGCACCAAATTTGGGCTCTTCGAATATCAGGTGATGCCCTTCGGTGTGTGCAATGCACCTGCCGCCTTTCAGTACTTTATGAATGATGTTCTTCGGGAGCTTATCGATGTCTGTGTCATTGTTTATATTGACGACATCCTGGTGTACTCTTCTTCAGAATCCGATCACAGAAAACATGTTAGGGCAGTTCTTGAGAAATTGCGCCAGCACAGACTATTTGCAAAACTCGAAAAATGCGTTTTTCATACCACAGAAGTTGAGTTTCTCGGATTCATCCTGACACCTCAAGGAGTCCGAATGGACTCGCGAAAGGTGGACGCCATCCTCAAATGGCCATCTCCTGGCTCGGTGAAGGGAGTTCAGAGCATGCTCGGCTTTGCCAATTTCTATCGAAGATTCATCCCGGAATTTTCCCGAACAGTCCAACCCATCACAGCTCTCCTAAAGAAAAACAAACGCTTCGAATGGACTCATGAGGCCGAACAAGCCTTTCAGGACCTGAAAACCAAATTCACCTCTGCACCTGTATTGAAGCACCTGCACCCAGATCTCCCGTACATTGTGGAAACCGACGCATCCAGTTCGGCCATGGGAGCTGTCCTGTCGCAAAGAGACCCAAAAACTAACCAACTACACCCTGTGGCCTTTTGGTCCAGAAAAGTTTCTCCTCCTGAAATCAACTACGCAATTACCGATAAAGAGTTACTGGCTATTAAATCTGCTTTCAAGGATTGGCGTCACTTCCTTCTCGGGGCAAGACACACCATCACCGTAATTACGGACCACAGAAACTTACAGTATTTAAAGACGGCCAAAGCTCAATCTTCACGACAACTCCGATGGGCTCTTTTCTTTGCAGAATTTGATTTTGTAATTACCTATCGCCCTGGCTGCAAGAATGGTAAAGCGGACGCCTTATCCCAGATTGGCATGGAAGAACCTAATTCGAGTTTAGAACCTGTGCCCATCATACCTGAGCAAAGAATCTTAGGCTTAACTTCATTGCAAACTATTGAGGACATCCAAACGCAAGTAAAACAACTTCTAGACTCTTCAACCTTACTGGAATGGAGTCAAAAGGGTCCTCATTACACTGTTAAGGATGATTTACCTTACTTCCAGGAGCGGTTGTTTCTGCCAAGCAAAGAATTGCAAGAACTTGTTATTGCCCATCATCATGAATCATTAATGGAAGGACACCCTGGTATCGCTAAAACGGAGGAAAAAATCAAACGCCACTTCTGGTGGCCTTCTTGGAGAAAAGGCGTAAAGTCTTTTGTACTGTCTTGCGGGATTTGTGCCCAAAACAAGGCTCAAAAGAAAAGGCCAACCGGCCTACTACAACCCTTGGATATTCCACTGGCACAATGGCACACCCTGTCAATGGACTTTATAACTGACCTGCCTCCTTTTACTGGTTACAACACTATCCTTGTAATTGTGGACCTATTCTCCAAAATGGCCCACTTTATCCCTTTAAAAGGTTTGCCTTCAGCTTCCACCTTGGCCAAAGAATTTCTGGAGAATATAGTTCGCACACATGGTTTCCCTTCCATATTAGTCTCGGATCGTGGAAGTCAATTTATCTCCCATTTTTGGAAGAAGTGTTGCCAATTAGCACAAATAGATGTGCGGTTATCCACCAGCCACCACCCCCAGACCGACGGGCAAACCGAGAGAACCAATCAGACTCTCGAGCAATATCTTCGGTGCATGTTACACCAATCTGAGTTGAATTGGAAAGACATCCTTTGGATCGCAGAATATGTATACAACAATTCAGTGCATTCTGGAACCGGACAAACCCCTTTTAATACTTTGTATGGTTACCATCCTCGGACCTCTGACCTAGATCCACCTCTGACCCTGGAAATGCCCGCAGTAAATCATCTGCATTCCACTATAACCCGAGCCTTCAAAGAAGCTGCAATTCATTTACAGCAAGCCAAGAAAAAATATAAAGAAAACGCTGATTTGCACCGAAGTAAAACTCCTCCTTACCAAGTAGGAGACCAGGTATGGCTAGCAACTAAACATTTACCCCTCAAGGGCCCGCGAACCTTCAATCCCAGATTCATAGGACCTTATCCCATCAAGGCTATAATCAACCCAGTGGCCTTTAAACTGGATTTACCATCCAATATGCGTATTCATCCAGTTTTTCATGCATCACTTTTGAAGCCAGTACAACCAGGAACCCGAATGTCCAAGCCTCCAGACCCAGTTCAAATTGAAGGGGAATTAGAATTCGAAGTTAAAGACATTTTAGACTCCAAGGTGGTGAAGTCGAAACTCTTCTATCTTGTTGACTGGAAGGGATATGGACCTCAGGAGAGATCGTGGGAGCCTAGTAACCATGTTCACGCACCTCGATTAATACAAAGGTTTCACCTGAGATTTCCGAACAAGCCAAAACCCCTGGAGGGAAGAACCTTGGGAGGGGCCTTGAGGGGGGGTACTGTCATGATGCCTACCTCCAAGGAGCCAGGTCTGACCCAGCAACCCCAGAGGCAGGCATCATTTTCCCCAGGGGAGTGCCAGCGGGCCTAAGCTGGGGCCCTTTGGACGCCTTAGGCGCCAGGCTCATGTTGGACCCCTGTCCTGGCGCCTTAGGCGCCAGGCTCATAAAGCTAGACATGTGTTCAAGTGTTGTAATGTGCACTTACCTGATGCAGACCATGCTGCTACGTCCAGGCCCTCTTGAGACCTGAATGGAACTACTTTACCTGTGGGACTACTTTCCACCCGGGTGTGGTCGGGGAAGGGTACATACCTGATCGGTGGAAGGATACATACCTGGAACTTCATCCAAAGCTATTTAAACCACGCCCAATCAACAACTCACGCTTCGCGTTGTTCTGCTCCTCGCAGCTGGACGCTCACCGTGTCAGCTCCTGCAGCTGGACTTCAGCCACGCCTGTCAGCCTCCTGGGTCACCTGCAAAGGGAGACAAGAGACCTTACCTGCTAAATCTGCACCACGGAGCCATCACACCGACGATTCTGAAAAGGAAGACATCATTTTTAAAAGCATTTCGCTACGATCGCTGCAGCGCTGCATTTCACTACCTTTCCTGGGCGCCTCCATCTTCAGCAGCGATCATCCGGATCCACAGCCACTTCCCAGAGCCTAGAGAGAAAAAGACAAGAACAAAAGGTGAGAGAAGGAAGGGAATAGGAAAATCTCAGTTTCCTTCTAAGACTTACCTGTTGGGTCATTCCCATTTCATTTCGGGTCTTGCCGCTTCCAGGCATTTTCCGGACCCCGGCCCCTATGGGGAAAAAAGACAAAGACATTGAATGAGCGAATGCAAAGACATTACCCGAGCGCTCATCCAGAACTTACCTGTCCTTTACTGGAACTGCACGTTTCACTTCGGGTCGGCGCCATATCTCCGGCATTCCGAACCCCGGCCCCTAAGGAGAAAAAGACATAAGTGTTAGCGCTTGCTGCACTAAGACAATGAACATTATTATTAAGCTTGAACTTTTGAACTTGCAACAGAACTTTTACAGCGCCTTACCTGAATAGTCAAGCTTATTTGAACTCCCATCAAACCTCAATCCAGTGAAGTAACTGGGTTTCAACGTTCCCCTGCATCAGAAGCAGGATGGAGAACTCATCCTTCCAGACCCTAAGGTGAGACTTCATGGGGAATCGTGGAAGGGTATCGAGGAGGGTTGGAAGCATTATTCTGTCAGTAGGTAATACTCCCTTTTCACGCACAGGGGAATATTCCTGCGAGCCAGAGAAGCCAGAGTAGAGGGACCCTTCCTGTCCATCTTCAGAGTCCTACGCTTCACCATAGAAGAAGCATCAGCACTCGAAGCCAGACCTGCGCCTCCGTGGGAATCAGGTGAGCGTTACAGTACCTTACTATGGTGTGTGTACTTTTGTAAGTTATCTTCATAAAGCAGAGTGTTGTTGAAAGCCAGACGTGGTGTTGAGGAGGGGGAATGAGAGGGCAAGCAAGTCCTGCATATTTGCCCAAAATGTGGCAAGAGAGGTTGCAATCCTGGAGACTGGTGCATTATTTTTCCCTGATTGTGGCCATTTGCTGCATTTCAGGGCACAAGTAAATGATACATGTAGGTGGACAGTGTAACTTTTTTCAGAGGGTGGACACAACCCCTTGGGTGTTTGTTTAGGCCTGCAAGCCTGCTCAAACATTTGACCACCAGGATTTCACCGAGGTTGTCATGTTTCCAGTGCAGCCACTTACCCACAAGACGCAAAAAATGATCATGACAGCACACGCTCATATTCGGATTTTTTTTTCTTCTTTCGGGTTACTTTTCTGTTGTTGATTACATTTTTCTAAGGAGAAAGGTCAAGTGAAATCAATGTATATTTTTCACTTTAAAATATGTTCACTTACTGTGCATATACTCTTGGTTGGCAGCTTTTGATTTTCCCTATGGGGGCAAACATTCCCACATCGAGTGGAGCGTGGGAGCCATACTCATCCCATGTCAAAACACCACATTTTACAGCACATCTTGCTGCAGTAATAGGAAAGAAGACATGATTTACAGAAAGGTCTAAACGTATAACATCTCAGAAACAGTCTCCCAACCTGCTCAGCTGCCTTTGCAACTTTCTGCTCTAGGATCCCCTGCTATTGTACACCCGGCAAACAGTTTTGGCCTGCTCACCCCCTTGGATCAAGGCTCAGGGGGTACATTAATGAGGCCACCTTCTCATTTTGTGGTGAGCAGCACTTGATATATGTAGTTACTATTTGCTATTCTTTTTTTTGACAATCAAAATAATCCTTTTCTGAAAAAAAGCATATTGCTAATTTGAAATATATAAACAAATATACACAATAAAAATAGAAGCAAAAACAGACATTAGTTTCCGTTTAGCAAAACACAATCACCATATTTTTGCAATGTCTTCCAGAGATAGTGTTTTTAAACCAAAGTTTCACAAGACCTTTTGCAAACAGTATTTCTATCAATTGTATCTGGGAAAAGATGTGTTCAAGTTCCTGAATTGCAGACTGCTCTCAAATCCGCCCATCACCACTTAAGCAAAGTGAGTGCTCACATAACCTTTATCACACTATGCCTTATCTGGCAAAATTAGAAGTCTGTACAAGGTATTCAGCTGTCTGCTACTTCAAAAAAAATGCCTCACTCCTGATATTGCCACACATGTAAATGTTTATGTTGACAATTGACATACTGGACTTCAGTATATTTGTCTACTACCTTAGACATGGCAACATGTTTCTAATTAAACTTTCCCATGATACCGTTGCGTGCTAAAGACTCATTCTGTGATATCACTGATGTCACTATTTATGCAAATTAGTGGGAGCCCACACATCTTTTTCTACCCATGGCCTCGCAAATCCTAGAGACAGTCCTGCGCATTAGAACCTATTTCCAAGACTAATTCGAAGTTACCCAGGCAAACCAGAGGAGGTCTTCTATTAAGGCACCTCGACGCTTTTTGTCGGAAACCTGCATATAACATATACCACCCTCTTACAGTTATAGCTGGATCTTGAACTTCCAGCGAATCTGCATTTCGTGTGTTTTTAATATTTAAAAAAAATTCAAACAAAATTATTCTTTGTGCATGTACTTATTCCATCTAGCCACGAGGTGGCGCTAAAAGATATAAGAGAACAACAATCACATAAGGAACACGGATTTTTGCAACTAGTGAAATCAACATTATTCTGATACTGTGTATGCTTTTGTTTTCATGGAAATGTAATGTAAGTTGTCTTAAATAGTGCCCTTCTGCCATTAATGTTGACCTCCCTGTGTGGAACTCTGTAAAAGAATGCAGTGTAAGGGGGGTGTTAATGAGTGCAGGTCTGAAGAACCCTTCACCTGTGCATTGGTGCAGGAGCGACTGTGTTTATGTTGGGGGCGGCTGGGACGGGATAATGAAGAGGTGGTCCCAGGGTTAAGAGAGTAGCACTGACTGGCTGCATTGGAGTATGGCCATTAGGTATTGTATGGTAAGGTAATGTTTATTTGTAAAGCGCCTATACACAAAGCAAGTGTTTCAAAGCGCGCAAGGAGGGCGGGGACAAGGGGAAAAAAATAACAGTCATTCAGAGCCCTTGAATTTCTGAACGATACAAATCTGCACAGGCAGAGTAAGTGCATATAATACAATTAACAGTGTAGCTAACAGCAAATAGGTCTGATGACGATTCTGCAGTTTTTCCAAGTGCATTGAGGAGCCACCATGTAAGGGGGGGGGCAAGGGAAGACAGACGAATCTTCAAGGCATGGTACGCTCAGATCGTGCAAGGGCAAGATGGTACAGGAGAGGGGAGGAGTCAAGGGGGACAAGTGCAGGGGGGAGTCCAATTGCGCCCAGTCAGTAGGAAACTGGGTTAAGTGCTGAGAGATGCCACTCTCTTGGGTCATTGACGAAGTGCAGTAACACTGATGCAAGTGTAAGGCCCGGAGGCAAGTCCGAGAGGACTGGCGAGGATGCCACGACCTGTGAGACTCTAAGGTACACCCAGCGGGCAGTCAGCAAACCGTGCGGAAAAGGAGTGAGAGAGGGATAGAGCGTAGAGAGAGGTTAGTGGAGTAGAGGGTGAGAGAAGGAGGAGGAGAAGAGGAATGTCTTAAGGAGTTTCCGGAACTTAAGGAGATCAGGCTCAAGACGGAGGGCGGCTGGGATGCTATTCCAGAGGGAGGCCCCAGCTGAGGATAAAGATCTCCCTCCAAATCTCTGTTTGGAGAACAGGCTCACTCGCAGAAGGTTGGTGGCAGATGAGCAGAGGGCTCGGGAAGGACAATATTTAAGGTAGGCATCAGGGGTGTTGCTAGGTCTGGAAAAGACCCGGGGCTACGCTAATGTCGGAACGGTTGGGACTGGGGGCTAGCTAGCTTTTTGGTTGTAGCTCCTGAGATTCTATCCGGGGCTACAACCAAAAGACCAGGGGCTATAGCCCCCTTAGCCCCCCCTAGCAACGCCTCTGGTAGGCATTGTTGCGGATGGGTAGGTCCCAGGCCCCAGAAAGCCTTGTGGACAATGCAGAGGGTCTTGAACTTGATCCTTGCAGCCACAGGGAGCCAGTGAGGTAAGGTACCCAAGCTATTGCTCGGTGGATAGTATTGCATTTAAATTATGTTGATTTGTACCACACACCGCTAACACCCAATGGCAGTCTCCAGGCATTTGCGTCGCTCTCCAGAGAAGAGGGCTGGGCGTGTTAGTGGGGATAGGTAATAGGATAGGTTCAGAACCAGGAGGAACTGTCGTCTGTGAGCATTGTCTTGCATGTGGGAGTTAGTTTGGGAGGCCCTGTGTGTTGTAACCGCATGGGTAGGACTCAGCACATCGGATGTGTGCTAATGTTTGTGTTGGGTGTGTCTGGTATTTATAAGCCTCGATATACTTGTTTTGTAAAACCATTTATATCTATGAATGTTGTAATCCTTAACGATACTTGCATGAAACACCAAAGCATAAACACTGTCTTTCATTTAGTTAACAGTGCACGTATGGCATTCTTGAAGTCTTAGTTTGGAATGGACAATACAGAAGAAGACATCATAAGCAGTGACACTAATCCGTGGTACGCTCGTGCATCATAGGAATATACAGTGCAAGAATTCAATAACAAGGGAAAAAAGACTTTGGGCTTCATTATGAGTTTGTTGGTAATTACCACCAAACTCTTTTTCCATTACCACCATTTGGTCCCATGGATTTACTGCAGGATTGCGAGTGGGGTAACAGTGGGGTAAGTCTCCATTTTTTGAGTCCAAAGGCCAAAAGATGTAAATTGGCTTCCACCTTCATAAGTATTTTGGTGAAGTTATCACAAGAGGTAAATCCACTTTTTTGGGAGGTAAATTGGAGGATTAAACTCCACCTCCAGGTTTTTTGCTGGAGGGTAATTCTCCACTATGCCTCCGTCTTTGGTATTCGGCAGTGCAGTAAAGTGGCAGTAATTCAGTTTCTGCTATTTTACTGCAATTTATTCCTGTATTGCAAACTCATATTGAAACCCTTTGTGATGTGCATAAGTATGGGCACTTATAGTATAAAGTAACAGTTAGGGCCATATTTGGTATTATGTAACTACCACCAACGGGAATTACTGTTACAGCATGCAGTAACTTAAAGGGTCTGCATGTTTCTGACTGATGCAGACCCTTCAGCTATTTCCCATTTTGGAGTCCAATATGACTCCATGGGAAAATGGCATATTTCCGCATGCAGGATTACTGCACGTGGTCATATCCCATGTAGTAATGTTTTTGTGTGGCAGTTGTTACTAGCACACAAAAGCAGGTGAAAATGTAGAGTTTTGGTAGCAAAGCTCTGCTTGGCAGATTGAAAAAACATGTATCATTTTAATGTTGCTGCCAAACTTGTAATCAGGTCCATATAGCCTGTTAATTGATTATTTGTTTAAGTATGCACAATAAACTCAATCACTTCTATGAACTCACACTTTGGCAACTAAGTTAATGCAAGGGAAGGCCATTTGGCCAAAGTTACATACTTTAGATGAGTGGAGAAGCTGGGATTTGAGCCCTGTCTGCCATTTAGGTCTTTGACTAACCACATATCTTCTTAGCCCTAGTTTGTAAAAAAAATATAATAAACCAACTTGACAAATATATACATCCTTAAATGTTCAGCAAAAAGAGTATGATTGTAGCTTTATATTTCCCATTCTGAAAGGAAGCATACAAGTAACAGAAAGCAAAGTGAGGTAAGACTAATCGCTCTCCTCTTGTTTCTGCAACTTATCTTCAAGACTTAAAGCCACACCACCTGCAGCTTGTAATTATGCGCAATGTAAAGAAAATAAGACAAAGAAACCCCTTTTTGTGCATAATCAAACAGACATCATGGAAATAAATTAGTTTAACAAGGGGGAATGGGGTTATATTGTGAGTCAATTTGTGTCTTCGGAGAAGATGTAGATTTCAGATTGTGGTGGCCAACTGGTGCAGCTGTGTGGGCGCAAAAGTGCCAATCAGCTGTTATGTTTCTATTCACCAGTGACGGAAAGTGCCTTGTTTAATGCATAGAGCCATACTAAGAAACTTCTGAAGCCCTAATGCTAGGTTTGGGTCAGTGATGCTAGGTCTCGGGCATCCTGTTAATCATCCTCCTAATCACGGTTGTGGAGGTGAGTGGGTGAGAGTTAGGCCGTGGTCAGTCACTCCGGTGTCCCTGGCCTTCTGTTGCCTCTTAGCATGCCTTTTGTGAGGGGTCAGTAATGCGAGGTGGGCAACTTTTTGTAGTTTTCTCAGTATTTGACATTTTATTTTAAACAGAAAATTCAAAGAAAAGCTAGCTAAGCCTACTCTACCAGGGAATTCCCTACTTAGTCTAGGATCTAAGGCAGAATCTTGTAGCATGCACAGTACTGGCCCTCACACTAAACAACAAAACAGTCAAAACAAAGCATAAACACCACAAATAAAAGTTTACCAAATAGCCAGTGCCTTGGATAACTTCTACTTGTCCTGGCTAGATCTGGGTAGATCTCGTTCCACGGGATTGTACAAGGTTAATTTCTCCCAAAGAAAAGTAAAGTCTTAAATCAGAAGTTCTCGAAAAGTTCCAAAGAAACAAAAGCTCCCCCAAACAAAAGTCCACTAGTAACAGTTTCTTCTTCATTTGTTGAAAAGTTCCCCTTCGAATCTTCACAAAGAAAACAGCACCAATGGTAATCCTGGATAACCATCTTCCAGGATAGAATTGATGAAGTTCAAAACAAAAATACTGCTTCTGCTCCACAACTGCCCTTATTTTTGTCGCTGTGCAGCATTTTTGATATAACTTGTCAGGATGCTTATTCTAAGGTGGTTGCTTTCTCCTTGACAACTCCCTTCTGCAAATGGTACTTTGAAAGCAGACGCCTTTTCTTCACAGTCTACTACTGCTTCAACTACATTCGATATAAAGTGTTCTGATAAACCTATAGACAACCGCAGTTTTGTTGGTTCTGCTGCAACTTGAAACTTTATGAATGTATCAGGCAACTTAGACCAAACTCTTCGATCTCTACAGGTAGGCATGGCACTCTTCTTTCCTAAGCCATAAGAAAGGGCAGCCTCTTTTCCTCTTTTGTCTGTTTTACATCTACCACTAGAATCTGTCTTGACTTCTAGACTGCTTCTCTCTCTCAACTTGAACAGTCTCAGCTTCACAGATTGTAGATCAGTTCTTTTAACAAGCACCCAGCTCCCTTCCCCAGCTTTATGCACACCATCTTGTTTCCAGTAGTTACCCCAAAGCTGTATCGCTACTCTTCCAGCCTTGGATAACCTTGTGACCCTTGTATCAAAGGACACTGGATTTATAACCGCTTCAACAACTTCAAAACATCTGTGTTTAGGTCCTGATAGAGCTGGCTTTACCTTAGAAAGGATTGGTCGAACTGGCTTGGGTAATGCTTGTTCTTCTCGTGACTTCAAAAACTTTTACAACTACAATGTATTTGTTATGAATGTTACAAGAGTCAAGTTTCATTAGAGAAATGAAATTAGGTACATGTGGCCACTCTTTGATGATGACTTTGAACTTAAAGTCTTGCGTTCCCTTTTATTCATGTTGGGTTCTGCTTCAACGTGGATCGGGAATCAGAATTGATGCAAATATGCTTATAACAATTTGGAAAGTCAGCTACTACCTCTTGATTACTGTTAACGTTCTCCCTCTTAATAGGAGAAATGCAACCACTCCGGTAATGGTTTTAGTACAACAATGGAAATTAAAAGGCTTTCCTTATGCACAAGCACTTTAACTTGTGCTAACCATGAGCAGGATACAATTCATTTGTTGTGAACACTTCCCATGGCAACAAACAACTTTTACTTGCTCCCACTTCTATGCAAGTGGTAATTTAGCTGGTTACAGTTACCGGCGAGGTGTTTCTTGTGAAATGTAGTACAGAGTTTACTCACCGGCTCCAAAGTCACAGTGATTGGGACTGCTTCCACTTCCCAACTTTCTTTCTGCTTCTACTGCTTCAGGCACTCTTGGGACACACACCGCTCTGTGTTGATGGTGTCTCTGATCCAGCCTCGACCTCAGAGAGTCTCCTTCTCTCTTGCTTTTCTCGGCTTGCTGCTGCACACTGGCCTCGGGTAGTTGCAGAAATTAGTCACACATGTAAAGACTGTTAATTTCTTCCAGTCTCTTCCAATGCAGTGTGAGAAACCTGAGTGTATTCTCCCAAGCAAACCTCGAGAATCCCTTATTCAGGTGGCCAGGGAAGGGCTGCCGCTCTCAGATCCCAACCCTGGAGGCGGACGAGCAAGGGAGAATCACTTGGGTCGGGGAGCCCGGGGCTGTGCTCGGGGAAATAACCCAGGTGAGACGCAGTAGTATACCAGGGACGAAGTCTCTGAGGGTTTGTAGGCTGCATCATATCTACCTCCCTTTCACCCAAACAATCTCCCTTATGAAAGTCCAACCACCCCTCCATATCTGGTAAATCCCAAAGGCACCCAAACCCTTTTGGACTTGAAAACCACATCTCCCAGAATCCCTGTTTTCCTGTTGTCTACCCGAATACTCCCAGTCTTTCCTCTTCACACCCCTCTGATTATCATTTCCTGAACTCCCACTCTACCTTGATAGAACACTACCGGTCCTACAATCCCCGCTGTCCATTTCACGCTAATAACCCCAGTTATTCCCGTTTGTTATACCTACCCTACAAATATCACCCTTCTGCGTTTACCAAAACTACTAGTACAGGACTATAATTCCATGTTCCCCATCCTACCCCGTACAATACTTGGAAACTCTACCACCCCCCCTTGACACAAACATTTTCTCACACCGTGACAGACACTGAACTAAAACTAAAGCCGTTTTCCTGGAATGTCCAGACATAAGGGTCAGGCAGAGTCAGGCAATTGACAGTAACCATGCACACCTGACTGCCATTTACTTTCCCCACAGGGATAAAAGGTGGAGCCCAAGAGCACCCTTGAAGTAAGGCCGAACGCACGAGGAGACAGCTACACCAAACCACCAGTACAAAGGGAGGAGAAAAGCGGTGAGACCTGGAAGGACGACAAAGGGGGTATTGTCCTTGCCCTTTTCAACTCAGACCCACAAAGCCTCCGAAACGGAAAACATAATACCGGGAGTTAGAGCTGGCGTGTGGAGCAGCAGATGTCAATGGTACAAGGGGGCCTCCCACGTTGATAATGCAGGCGGAGAGGCAATCTGGCTACTGTGTTACTACCCTTGACTCCAGAGAACAAAAAAGCCAATGGGTTCAGCACAGCCGGTGTGTTGGAGGAAACTGATAGAAAACCGAACTGTGTTGAGCCCAAGGTTGCAAGTAGCAACATCTTTTAAAACAAGTTATTTACAAGAAGAAGAACTTGTATGTTTGAACTTTAAAGAAAACCCAGCTGAGCTCCAAGTACAGAGGGGTCCGGGGCCATGTGGGCACTCATTCGAAAGACTCTGACCGGGACCTGTTTCAAAACTACAAAAACCCGAAGGCCCTAGGGAAGGGTGGCACGAGGGTTAGAGTGGTCCTATAAGGGTTACATCAAATCCCTTGTACAATCGAAAGTCTCTGACCCTTTGCAAGAGGAATGCTATGGGAAGGGATCCCCGCTTTCCACTACAACTGTGAACTGTGATAATTGGCAGATGTGCACCTGACAGAGGGATGCTGAAAGAAAGCTATGTGAAAGAAACACCTCTTTCTGATGAAGCTGAGAAATACATAAATTGTATTAGGAATACATGAACTGTGTTGGAGGAAGGCTGTAGTGAACCCGACGGAGAGAGGCCCGTTTTTACAAAGAGGATCCGAGCCCAGCAGAAGGAGATCCTAGGAATGCATGAAAGGTGTTACAGGAAGGCCGTATTGAACCCGACAAAGGGAGGCCCATCTTTACAAGAAGGATCCGAGCATGGCATAGAGAGATCCCAGGGGCGAAGAGCAATCGCCCAAAGGCCGTAGTGAACCCGACAGAGGGAGGCCCAAGTTACAAGAAGGATCCGAGCCCGGCAGAGGAAGATCTCAGGGGCAAAGAGCAATCGCCCAAAGAACTTTTGTATGTTTATATGTTTTGCGTTTTGCAACAAGGGGTGAAGAATAATGCATCTGAGAACAGTGTGCCGATACCAGTGAACCCGGAAGAGAGTTGTACACCTGGTTGTTTTGTTGAAATGTACATTAAAGCTCCTAAAGACTACGATGGATATCTGAGAAGTTGTAGTGAGCCAGACGGAGGAATGCCTGTTTTTTACATGGTGGATCCGAGCCTGGGGGAGGGAGATCCTAGGGACGAAGAGCAATCGGCCAAGGTACACGATCACTGAGAGAATTCTTTTTTGTTTGGTTTTACTTCAAATCAGCAGACCTTCTAAGGCCAGAGACTTCTGCAAAAAAGAGACTTAGCTTCTGAAAGGGTTTTGATATCATTGAACTGAACTGTGAACCTTGTGTTGTTGAGGCCCAGGAGTGTGCTATGCTCGAGTGTCCCACCTTATCCCATGCTTCAAACGTGGGCAAGGGAGACCCAGTCATACCATCCTGACTTATAATTTTGTGAACACTTCTTTCTTTCCTGGTGAATATTATCCAACACTATTTTTGTAATTTTGTAGTAAGGATTGGCAAGAGTTTTGTTTTTGTATAGGCCCTTTTTATTTGACAAGACGCCACCAGAACTGCCTTATTATTATTTGATGGTCGTAGCCTGCTCCCATCTTAGATTTAGGTTTAGATTAGGCATTTATCTCATCCATCAGAAAGTTCAACAAATACCCTTGAACTGTGATCACTTGTCTGTCTTTACTGTTGCCACCATGATTTACTTACAACAGCCAAACATGGTTCATGAGCACAGGACCAACTTAGAACCTGAAGGTGAAATCTGCCCTTTTCTTGTGCTGGCGTACCTTACGTCACACACTTCCTTGTGAATTGCCAGCCTCGTGCTCTGCTTCTTTTTCTGCTACTACTGCCGACGTTCCAGCTACTTCTCCAGCTCCTTTCTACTGCTCCTTCCTGATGCAGCCTTTTATTCCTCTCAGGTGGGGTAATTGGCTTCACGTGTAGGCCCTTAGTGTCAATTGCCTGACCTTGGAAAAGGCTCTTAGGCCTGCTTGCCTGTCCTTTACCTCTGCATGCCTCTTCGGCCCTCTTCTTAGTCACAGTCCCTGAGGGATTCTGGAACGTGTAGTACATTTTAAGGAAATTATGTTTTCCCACATCCTTTCTACTTTTAACAGTGGTTTTTCTTCTCTTATTGTTTTTAGAAAGCAGATTATAGGTTTTAACCTTATTAGAGACAGATGGAATAGAAAAGGCCTCATTTCCATCATTCTTTTTGGTATATCTTTGGTGTTGGGGAGGATATGCAATTTTTGCTGTACAAAAGACCTGTTCTTTGGATACACCACTTGGATGGGTTACACCCTTGGAGTTTACCCTTGCATCCTTAGTACTAGGTTGATATATATCAAAATTACAGTAACCCTCTTCCTCCTTTAGCCCAGTACCAAGAGTATCCCGCTCCAAGAAAAGATACTGTGTCTCACCCTGCAAAATCTCCCCACTACCCTGGGTCTTGCCTCCACCCGGGTGATCCTCCACTACCCCCAGGATTGGGGATCAGGAAGCCTCCTGGCCACCTGGGAGGAGACTTTAGGCAGGGTTTTGGTGGGAGATCCGCAGGATTCTCCACACTATGCACCAACTTCTCTTTTCCTTTAGAAACATAAACACCTTTTCCATTTCCTCAGTTCCAACATCGAGTTCTGAAGGTAAGTTCTAGTTATTCATTTTCTTCCCAGGGGATGATGAGCTCCAGGATTCAGGCCAACTCCTCCATGGTCCCTGGCCTCATAGTGCGATTCTTGAAATGGTAGCACAAAAGATGGTTTGTTTGTTATTATTTGCTGTCAGCATCGAAATCTGTCATATTTTAAATCTTCGCTGCAAAGTTAATAGAGATATACCCCCTGAAAAATACTGCACGAAGTTGTCGCTTGTTTAATGCATCAATGACTACATTTTTGCCCCCTTTTTAGCCCTCCTTCTTATCCTTTATGAGAGGGGATCGGGCCCATCTCCAGCAGAGGGGCCAGGGTTGTCAGGGCCCCTCAAGGGCACCCTGGGTCCCTGCCTTAGAAAGGCAGCCTTCCAGTTGTATTAACCACCACCGGGACCTCAGAGGGTATGTTGCAGGCACGGGGTAATTGGTTCTAAATGCACCGTAGCAACTTCACAGAGATTAGCATCCTGAGGGGCTCACTGCTGTAAGCCTGGACAGGATTTGTTTGTTTTGAACAATGTATTTCTCCCCATAGCCGTGAAAGCACAAATGACTAAGGAGATGTAGGGCCAGTCACACCTCACGTGAGGCCATGTGAGGCAGCCCACCTGCTCAAGCAGGTTTCTAGCTAGCAAGATCATGTGTTGCTTTTTTAACTGTACTGTTCATCTTGCTTACATTTCCAACCTCTCAGTTACATGGTAGATATAGTTTCTAACCTATCATGTTAATTACTGTAATTTAAAGTATGTTTGTTTTGTGTGGGAATATAACTGTTGTTTCCATCATACTTAATAAGATAGTTAACTGTTTCAAACAATAAATGACAGGTGATGATGCTTGGACACGGAGATCTACAGCAGGAAAATAAATGGCTGAGGATCGTGAAATTAAAATAAACGTATATTTTCTGTTGCATTAACTTCTTGTGTAGAAGATAAAATATAAAGTTGATAGTAAGAAAAGTGTAATTCTGGAGGGATGAGTGTAGTAAAATCAAAAAGCTACTTTATGCAAGGCTTTGGGTTAAACATTACCACTATCATTTCTCTGGGCACTCTTCCATTTCATTATTCTTTAGTATGCCTGTGCCATTACAGAAGGTCACAAGCCATTAGTCTTGGTTCTGCCACCAAACAGCACAGTTCAATCACAATTGATACGGCATATCCCCTCTGCACTTGAACACAACCCACCACAAGCATTGCTAGGCCTTGTGGTCTAGCAGTTTGGGCAGGGCTGCTCAGATTAGTGGCTTATTAAGGCTGATTTGCAAACAATGGTATGAAAAACTGGCCAAAGCAATGCCAGTGGTTATGGTTGATTCAGAGACGTACAACCATCAGACTGAGGGCCCTTACAAATTACATTAAAAGTATATATTCTGCTGCATTAACTACTTGGGTATAAGTGAAAAGATAAGGTTGGTTGCAAGAATAATGCAATTCTGGAGGGCAGAATCTACTAAAATCCCCAAAAAATGTTGATGTAAGGCTTTGAATTAGGCTATTAGGTGTAAGATAGAACGATTGCATTGGAACACAGATACAATAGAGATGGGAGGTTAGAAGGGGCACACATCCAATGGGCGCATTTGGTAATTTACCCACCCATTGCCATGTTGATCCCTATTGTACTATTCCCACTAACTACCTGCCCCTTCCTGCTGAAAGAAACAAACTTGGGTATTCTTCATGCTAGTTCTGTCACAAAGTAACGCCAACGTTTGTGCTGTATAGGGCCTGTCAGTGTTATAGCTACGCATTCTTTTGAGTCTTTAATGCCTTGATTTCTGCACAATGGGCCTCATTATTGATATTGATATTTTATTTCTATTGTGCTCGTACACAAGTGTTTCAGAGCGCGACAAGGCAAGGGAGGGGAACAGGGGAGAACAAAACAATGATCTTACTAGGCCCAGTGACATTGAGAATGTGCAAGTGCATGGGAGAGGGGGAGGGGAAAGGTGCATGGAAGGGGGAGATGTGGAAAGTGCGGAGCAAAGGAGAAACAGATAAATAATAATAAATAAATAAATAAAAAGGAAAGGCCACAAACAGTGGTAAAGTAGCCAGCAAGTGGCAAGTGCTGGGTTTAAGGCAGCAGACAGGGTAGGTCTGATAAGTGCAGGAAGAAGAAGGGGGGCTGTATGGGTACAGCTACAGACCCCAGTGCAAGGGGTGGCTCAGAGGCAGTGCTGGAGGGTGGCAGGGTGAGCAGGTACCTGGGCCCGGAGGACAGAGAGTCGCCAGGTGCAAGGTGCCAAGAGTGTATGAGTATGCCGGTGCAGAATAAAAGTGCTGGTAATTCCATTTAATAGCACATTTCCGCACGGGCATACTTCAAGTTTGCCGGTGGTGACGACGGAATTACCTCCAGAGCTGGCAGTAATTCCACCACCCCACCAGCAAAAATGCCTGGTATTACCGGCACTGGTAATAATGGCAACTACCCCCATGGAGTCCCACTGGACTCCATGGAATAGGGAGTAACTGCCCTTACCAGCACTTGTAATCTGCCGGTAATTTCGGCAGACAAGTGCGGGTACCAGTAATACCGTTTGGTCGTATCCTGCTGATTTACTGGCAGGATACCACCAAACCTGTAATGAGGCCCAATGACATCATATGCCTAGATACTTGCACCATTTTCCATGTGTTCCTATTTTATAGCCAGGTGGTGCCTTCATGGCAGTGTCTGGCAAATGACTATCCCTTGTGTACTCAATAGCCCAAGTGTTGGCTTTGCCAATGTGTGTTGGCTTCAGTTTGTCTTGCTAAGTGAAAGTGTATATGCCCAGATGTGGGTGCCTAGGATTGCAAGCATGGGCCATCTTCAGATCTTCTCATGCATACTTACCAGTGGGGTTCTGACTTAAATAGAAAGTTTCTTTGCCTGTGTGGAAACCTAGCCTGCCCATCCAGAACTTTTCATGATTTTAATTGATAAGTACTGGCTTAATAACATCATAATGTTTGAGTAACTATTGACAGTGTTTATATGATATGATGTGACATTTATAACGCGCCTGTACACAAGTGTTTCTAGGTGCGACATGACAAGGATAGGGAAACAAAGGGAGGACTTAATAACAATCTTACTAGGCCTTGTGTCATACAGATTGTGCAAGTGCGGGGAGGAGGGAAAGTGAGAAGTGCCAGGGGGGAGCGGAAGGGGGATGTGTTGTTACCTCACAAGTGCAGCCAGCAGGGGGCTCATAAGTGCAGAGAAAGGGGACTGTAGGGTTGCAGATACAAAGCCTTAAGTGCTGGGGAGCCTGGGGGCAGTGCAAGGGCAACTGGACATGCAGGAGCATGGTTGAGGTGGTTCTGCTCAAGTTTCAGAGAGGCAGGGAGGCTGTTCCAGACAGAGGCCCTAGCGGATGGGATAGATCTGCCCCCAACTCTCTGCTTGGAGAAGTGTCTGACTCTCAGAGAGTTGGAGGTGGATGAGCAGAGAGATCGAGAAGGACGATGTTTTAGAAGAGAAAATTGGAGGTAGAGTGGTCCCAGGCCCCAGAAAGCCTTGTCAATGATGCAGAGGGTCTTGAAGGTGATCCTTGCAGCCACGGGGAGCCAGTGAAGAGATTTCAGAGCTGGAGAGATACGATCCCTGGGCTTGAGGCTAAGGACAAGTCTCGCAGTCCTGTTCTGGATAAGTTGTAAAGGTCGAAGAGTAGAGGCAGGCAGATTTAGAAAGAGGCTGTTGCAATAGTCCACCCGAGAGAGGACCAGAGCACTGGAGACAGTGAGCTTCTGGGGGAAAGTGAGAAAAAGAAGAATACCTCAGAGGAGGTGCAGCTGAAAATTTGACTTCTTTGAGACGTCAGAGATGTGAGGAGAGAAGGAGAGGGTGGAATCAAAGATGACACCAAGGTTCTTAGCCTCAGCGGAAGGAGCAGGAAGAGGGCCCGGAGTGGGCGATCAGGGCGAGAGAGAGGAAAGGAGGGAGTCGGTGTCCCTATGAGGAGGATGTCTTACTGGCATTAAGGCAGAGATCTGAATTGCGGCCAGACAGTCTGCTATGAGAGAAGAAGCAGCGGTGGCTGAGGGGAGCCTGAAAGCGAGCTGAATGTTATCCACATAACATTGAAAATTGGAGCAGAAAGTTGCAATACAGTGGGCAATAGGTGCCAGGTATTGGTTGAAGAGCCAGGGACAGAGGTTAGACCCCTGGAGAACACCACAAGTAGTGAGAGAGATAGAAGAGAGGAAAGACCCCAGTTGGACCTGAGAGGGTCGGTCAGTGAGAAAGGAGGTCAACCAGGCCAGGGCCTGATCAGTAACACCAAGGTTGCTGTGGAAGACGATTGAGCAGGATGGCTTGGTTGGCCATGTCAAAAGCAGAGGATAGATCGAGGAGAATGAGGACAGAAGAGAAATTAGTGTCGAGATTGGAGAGCAAGCCTTCACAGGTGTTCAGGAGAGCAGTTTCTATGCTTCTGGCAGCTCAGAAGCCAGACTGGTGGTCATGGAGGCAACCAACAGATTCAATATGTCGATTAAGCAGGGAGATGGCCAGCTTTTCCAGGAGTTTGCCCAGGAAAGGAGTGATGGAGATTGGGCGGTAGTTAGTCGTTGAGAAAGGATCAGTCAAAGGTTTCTTAAGAAGGGGGTGCACAAGAGAGTGCTGAAGGGGGAGGGGAAAGTTCTAGTGGCAAAGGAGTGATTGTAGAAATCGGCCAAGGCTGGAGCAAGGGTGTCGATGTGGTCCTTGATTGTTCTGAATGAGCAGGGGAGAACCTGCTTTGACAAACCTTTCATAGATCGGACTTGCCTAGAAACATCGTCAGGGGTGAACAGGGGAAAGGAGGAGAAAGGAGGAGGAGAGACAGCCTCAGGCGGGCCAGGAGTGGTAGAGGGGGAGGAAAAGGAGTTAGAGGAAGAGAGGGTGGACATGATGTCTTGAGTTTTAATAGTGAAATCAAAGGCCAAGGCCATGCAGGGGGCCTGGGAAGGAACAGGAGAGGCAGAGACTGCAGCAGGATTGGCCAGCTCCTTGCAGATTTTGAAAGGTTCAGCCGAGTTGTTAGGTGTCGCAGAGATGCCGGCTTGGATGTAGGCTCTCTTCTTATAGAGGACAGAGAGTCTGTAATACCTTTGGAGCAGGCGGTAGGCCAGTGTGTCAGGGGGTACGCCCAATGCCATCCACTTCCTCTCCACTGCCCTACACTTGCGAGGTCGGAATCGTACCAAGAGTTGAACTTGGATTTGGGCTTCGAGCGGATCCTCATGACAGGGGCAAGGACATCCAGAGTGTTAGAGATAGAGAGATGAAGGTTAGAGAGGGCTGTGTCAGGGTGTGAGTCAGCCATAGGTGCAGAAGAAGGAGAGAAAGTAGTGGCGAAAGCTTCAACTGACACACGCTTCATGGGTCTGATGACCGAGAAGGTAGGTGGTAGTGCTGGAGTCAGCTTGACCTGCGGAGAAGAGAGAGATAGGTGGGAAGAAAGGAGAAAGTGATCACTCCAACAGAGAAGATTGGTGAGAGGGTTAGAGAAGGGGCGGTCTGAGGAGATCAGAACATCCAGGTGGTGCCCTACAGAGGGAGTCTGGCTAAGTGGAAGAATAGCGAGAGAGAATAACAGAGGTTGCAAAAGAGTCCTGAAGAAGGGCTGGTAGCATACAGGTGGATGTTCAAGTCTCTGAGGAGGAGAAGTTGAGAGGTACAGTAAAGGAGCGAGGAGGCGAGGTCAGCCAACTCAGAGAGGAAGAGGGCAACCTGGCCAAGCAGCCTGTAAATAGTGGCCGCAGTGAGAGAGAGGTCAGGAGAGATAGAGAGCCTGCACACCAGGCCTTCAAAGGAGGAGTAGTGCTACATTGGAATGATAGAAGCAGTGATCCACTCTGGGAAAATCAAGGCTGCACCCCCACCGGGATGGTTGGTTCTGGGTTCAGAGAGGATCTTGCAGCTATTGGGAAGGAGAGTGTCAAAACTCATGACAGAGCTGGCCGTGAACCAAGTCTCTGTGAGACTGAGTACATCCAAACAAAGCTCTTCCAGGAGACGGCAGATGTCCGAGGAGTGTTTGACAGCTGAACGAGAGTTGAGAGCAGCGATGTGGAGCAGGTTGCCACATTTGAAGGACTTCCAGGAGGGGTACAGGCCAGAGGTACACCCTGTGGAAGTGTTGGAGGTGCCAGAGGATGGGCAGAGGAGGAAGGAAGAGAAGGCAGGGTAGTCAGAGAGGGAGAAGAGAGTGCCAGAGGGGTGGCCAGAGAAGCAGCAGGGAGTGCCGGAGAGGTGGCAGAGGAAGGAGGCTGCAGAGAAACCAGAGAGGGGTAATAAGGGATAGCAGCAGCGGAAAGGAAGTTCATAAAGTGCGGAAAGCATCTATCAAAGAGGAGCAGATTGGCCTGAGTGCCTTGGACCAAGACGGCGCCATTTAAGTAGACATTAATGACGGTCTTAGAGGAGTGAAAGGGGGCCAAGAGGGCCTCCCACCGGGTGCACTGACATAGGTATCAGCAATAGGGAGGCCTGGGTTGGAGACCAGAATGTCCCTTTTGAGCTTCTTCCTGCCAGACTTAGCGAGAGGGATAGGATAGTCAACAGAAAAGCAGTTAGAAAAGATAGGTGAGACCATAGGGGCACTATAGGGGTTGCCGGGAAGAAAGAGGCAAACAGAATACATCATTTGTATTGTGGGTCCCTGCTCTGCCTTTCTCTCCTTAGTCACCCGGGGCTGCACAGGCCCTTCCACTGAGGCCTTACCTTTTTAACATGTCTCAGGAGCAGATTATTCACAACAGGAAATGGTAAGAGATGGGAAAAGATAACTGGCAGTAACCATGGCTATGGCACATTTTTCTTTAATGATCTAAGGATTTAATAAGCTTTTTGAGTGCAATTGTTGGGTGATTAGAAGTTATGGGGGTACAGAACAAGCTGTGTGTACAACCTTATCATGCATTTCATTTCACTTTGTGTCTGTATGAGATTTCTTGTAAGCTCTCGTTAATTTGTATGATTGAGCTTGTAGGTTTGCATTTAGGATGGGGAAAATTCAGCTAGGGGATAATTTTCCAAGTCCTACATAGTGAAAAGTGTGGTGGTAGCATTTTACTGCCACTTTTTCTGCATGAATTGAAGAATTACCCCCAATGATTGTAGCTTTATTGGTAAAAGCAGGCAGATTCCCAAGGAATCCATTGTAGATGGCTCCCACAATCGTTACCAGGCACACAGTGGAAAGTGAAGAGAAAAGGTGATTTTACTTGTGTTTTACTGTTTACATTTCCAGTACTTGGGGAAACAATTACAATTGCCTGCAGAGGCCCTTTTGCAAAAAAGTTGCAAACAGAAGTGGTCCCCTAAATGCAATTTAGGATTCAAAACAAAATTACCCCCTTACACTTTTTCATCAAAACATTTCTACAATGATGTATACATTGTCAGATTGGTGTATAACGTGACGTGCATTTTTACGGTAATCTGTACAAAATTGAGTATTATTTATGATATTTAAAACCAAACTTCAACACATACTTGTTCCAACTTGAGCTGGGAAGATTCGTGGCCAAGTACCTAAACTTCAGGATAGGCTTAAATTCTGACTTTACCACTTAATCAAAGTTTGTGCTCATGGGCAAATCATTTAATCTCACTGTACCTACCAAAATAAGGTGCCCCTAGAAGTGATTCAGTTTGCAGTAAGAGCTATTCCAAAAAGATCTCACTCATGGTTTAATAGATGGGCAGCGCAGGGGTCAGAGCCCGCCAAGGAGACACACTCACATCTTTCTTTCGAAAATTTAAGACCACATTTATTGAACAAAATTGTGACAGTCCATAGCAAATCAAAGTAAAGATGTCAAACAAGAAGTCATCATAGACAATTGCATATTATAAACAGTATGTAAACAGTATGTATGACATAATGACACATATGGGCTAGCAGGGGAACAACGGCCACTCCTACCTGCCACGCCCACCGTGAGCAATACCAGGATACCAGAAACCCCTCAACCTGCACTGTCTGTCTCGTGTTCCTGCTCCCCCATCCCTGGTTCTCTCTCCTGCACGCTAGCACTCCTTCACACACTCAACCTAATTAAAATGTTCTGCAGAATTGCGCACAAAAATGTTTTGCTTCAAAGTGTCATATTGTAAGAAACAAAATATCCTATTCCTTGCTTTAGTATTCTGGAGAGTGGGCATCTTTTTTTCACAAGACAGGGGGATCACAGGCACCTCCTCTGTGGCCTGCTAGGAGTAACCACAGAGTTTAGGGAGGTATTGGTGAGCGCTCACTATCGGATATGGAATAAGGACTGGGGCCTCGTTAATCAGCCCTTGAGGATGCATCATCCTCGATTCTCCCCAGCCAGGCCAAGAAAAAGATGGCGTTAGGGAGGTGGGAGTGGTGGTAAATTTGAATGGTGGCGGGTCGAGCTGATGGAAAGTGACTGTGGGTTGAAAGGTGAAGCTGGAGTAGATAGAATAGAAAGGGGAGTGCAGATGGGAAAGAAAGATCAGTTCATTGATATTGCCATACTATTTGTCCTGCTTCTCTTTTGCTCTGGACTTTTTTGTATATCTCAATTAAAGCATTATGTTGAAAAACAGGTACACAGCTTTTGTAATTAGGGCATGATTAATTGGCATTCATCTCTCAGGTGCTTCTACCATATACATATATATTTTAATGCTTTGGCAATAGTTTTCGTTATGAAGATGAAGGAGCAGATGGAACTAGTGAGGGAGCTTATGGAAGGAAACAAAGGATCTGATGGAAGAATAGAGCAGAAGACTTTGGAAGCGGTACTGGAGTGCATGTGATTTTGGAAGGGAGGAGATAGTAGATTTTTCACTTGAACAAATTCAGTGATCCTGGGCAAAGAACTTTCCAGCGAGAGTCATACGCCTAAACATTGAACTCCAATGGTAGAAAAACTAGTGACGCCTTAAAAAACATGTAGCATTTATTACACTCATGACAGCCATTGACTACTTCCGCCATAAGCGCCACACCCACTCCCCCCTACCCAAGGTCATCAGTAAGTCATGCCCAAGAATCCCTTTGCCCTGAATCTGCAACAGCATGCAATCCTAACAAGCATCTTTTGTCAGACATTCTAGTGGTCGTGTGGGTTAAATGTGTCACACCTGGCCCTAACAACCTGGGTTTTAATCTAGGCTTCTGCACCTTTTAAAGCAGTGTAAAATACTAAACCTATTGAAGGGTGCAAATAGATCTTTCCAGCTCTGGGAAGACATTTTGCCTGATCACAGATCTGGGAATTCTGCCTCAATTGCAACACTTTATTTTAGGGTACTTTGAGACAGGCATGGTATCAAGAGATGACACAGACAACAGAGGTAACAGTTTTGAAAACCTTTATGAAAATAGCAGGATGGTTGTAATGCCTATCTTGTCCTATAGCTATGGTGGGGATTGCCCTACCTAACAAAACTAAGGCACGTTTATGTCCAGGAGTCCAAAACAAAAGTCTGTCTGTGTCAAAACCTATGTTTGTCCTCACTTCTAATACATACATGTAGTACAGGGATATTCTAACTCAAAATAGTGCCCAAATTAAAGTCTGGAGCAATTGGAAGCTCCCTTCCCCAAATTCAGGATACAGTTCAACATAAACAATGTTCTCAGAAGGAGTTTGGGGTTCACAGCTCAATATTCCCAAGGTAATGTTTCCAAGAAACTCAGGATACCCTTCCCGAAGCTTCAAGCCATAGTTTATAATACAATGTTCCAACAAAGGCCCATGTTTCTCCCCTGAAGCTGCAGGCGATGGTTCACAACCAAAACAAAAGTTCTGAAAGATAATATTCCCAAGAAGCTTAGTGTCTTCTTTTCACCATCAATCTCAGAATGTTCAATAAGAACGGAAATGTATCTTTTCCGAAGCTGGTTGTACTGATTCCAAACTAATGTTCAGTTCTTTCTGGTTTTTATGTTGCTTGCGCAGTTCCTTCTCATTTGTTGGGGCTCCCTGGTCTAGGCGCAATTGATAGACTGCACGGTCCACCCACTACAGGTCATGCAACCAGTTGCCCTTACCCAAGCACTTTATCCCCATAACTCAGTATTGCCCAGTTAGCCACACTTGGAGGATGCAAATACAGCTCTTTTCCTTTCAATTCAGTATTTTGTTCACACTTCATTGCTCCCCTCAGCTGGCCATTTGCATGAAACTCTTTTTCATACTTTCACTAGCTCACATTGTTCAGTTTGATATTTTGCTCACACTTCGTTGCTCCCCTCAGCTACTCACTTGCAGAAAACTCTCATCTCTCCATCTGGGTTTCATCGGAGGCTTTTGAGAACATGCAGCCTGCACGTGACCACTCCGATACAATGTTGCTTCACTAACTTTCAAACGCGCACCGGGTTCCTTTCATTCATTGGAACGTTCTTTCTCTGTCTCTCTGTTTGCACAGTCAGGATCTCACTGCATGCCTGCATCCATCCCTAGACTGTGGTTTCCAGTCGGGGAATGAGCACCTCTCGGCCACAGCACAGGCACAGCCTATTTTCACAGCTCCATGCTCTCCCCGGCTTCCTTCTCACGCAATGACAGTCCTTCTCCAGCGTCACAGCACTCCTTTCCTCTCCAGAGTTCTTGTGGGCTGTACTGGCCTTTCAGTTCATCGTCCCCACAGGCTTCTTGCTCTTGCTGGGATTCTCTGGCTTTCTCTGCTTCTTGGGCTTCGTTCGCTTTTTGGACCTCTATTTGCTGTTCGTGGACTCCAGCTTTTAAACACCTGTGAGTCTATAACAGGCTGCAGGTGAAAAGTCTCAGGCTCAATTGCCTGACCACAATTAGTCCAATTAACAGGACATGCCTGACCTTCAGCTTTAGAGCCTTCATGCTCCCTATTGTTCGTCTCAGTACTATAGCAGTACTTAGTCTGACTTCAGTGGGAGAAGTAGGATATGTGCAACAATATCCTACAAAGACTGAGGGAGGGTAAGATAAATCACTGTTAGGAAGTGTGGGATACCATGTCTCGCCCTCTGGCACCCACTCCCAAATCCCCAAGGACCCTCTGCCCAGGCGATCCTCCCTTGCTAGTCCACCCCCTGGGTTGGAATCCAAAAGCAATGGCCCTTCCCTGGCCACCTGAACAGAAGATCCCTCGGGAGTCGAAGTGAGAGTACCTTCAGGTTTCTCACAGTACTCCCACACCCAATGGAAGTTGAGGTCCTCCGATTACAAACATGGCCCACCCGGATAAATATTCCTGGAGGGGATGGTCCCCCTAAAATTGGTTAGATTACAGTGGATCTATTCCATACAAATATACAGAGATGGGACCCATTTATGTTAGATATTCTAATGCCCTTATTGCCATAGTCAAAATCCCCTCAATTTGGTATACTGCTGACATTGTGTCGATTTAAAACGGAAGTGGGGGCTAGCTATTCAGCTGTTGTCCAATTTCCATACTCTCTGTATTTGGTAAGGTGCTGTTGAGCAGAATTGAGGAGTGGTTATTACAGGGCAAGATAATTATTGAGATCAAAGGTGGTTTTAGGGAGGCTTTGCCAACACTAGAAAAGTGCCTTTGTCTTTTGCTATTTCATTTAAGGTGCGGAAATCCATATACATGCTTTGTGGATTTAAAGGGTGCCTTCAATTCACTAGATCAATGTGCCTCTGGGGCTTCTTGTGCAAGGACGTGTTGGACAGGGGAATGTTCAACCTACTGGTGGCATTGCACGAGAAAGCGGATGGAGGATTGCTTCTCAGCCTATCCGAAGAGTATACTGACAACTTGGCAATTGCTAAGGACATCGGGCAAGGTTGTACACTGGTGCCCCCTCTTTTTAGTCTACTCATGAATGATGTATATGTGTGGTTACTAAAGGCCCAGGGCTGCTAGTCTGCAATATTCCACTGCTACTCTTTGTAAACAAAAAGATGCAGGTCCTGTCGCTTTAGCTAGAATGGGAACAGACTGATAAGGTTAGTGAGGAGGTTAGCAGATTACTGTCAGGATAAGAGACTTATTATTAATACTTTGAAAACAAAGGTTATGAGGGTCCTCAAAAGAAATGATGACACAGGATTATGCTGGAGCAAAACCATCTTGAGTTTGTCTCATGCTACAAATATTTGGGAATCTATTTCACTGCATGTGGGCCGTTGGGCGCAAAAGGTGATTAAAAGTACAGCGCTTTTAAAACAAGCAGCTGGGAACATTTGACATTTTAGAAGTAAGTTTGGGGGAGGGGTTGATCAATTGATGCATCATTAGGGATTATTAAGCTAAGGCTGTCACCAACACCCTTTAATGAGTGAGTTGGACGTATAGAACTTGAAAACCTTTAGCATAACAGAAAACACATTTTGGAAAAGAAATGTTCATTATACTTATGGACACTTCAAACATAATGGTACATGCAAAGGAAGGTGTACAACCTGTAGAAACTCAAGTTGCATTATCACCAGTTTTGTGGGGAATGCGGATCTCCGCCTCATTACGTGTTTGACTGTGCTGTAAAAATGTGGCTGGAATTCTGTTACTTGCACTTTTTTTGCGGTACAGAAATGACTGCCACTTTTACCTGACCATTAAATTCCAAGTTTAGAGGTAAAATGGAGGATCCACCTCGAGCAAAATACCGGACATAAAACCTCCACTTTACCTCCAAAAATCAGCAGATTTACTTCTCGCAGTAAATCTGCCAAAAGCCTCCATAGAGGGGATTTACTCTGCCATACCACCACTTGCAATCCTGTGGTAATGCCACAGGACCGAGTGGCTGTCACGGTAAACAGTTTTGGCCAGTAATCGGCAGATTTAACCCCAACTCATAATGAAGTCAGAAATCCTTTGTTGGGGCCGGAAAGTTACCCCACTCAGAAGAAATGGCTTGACAGGATAAACATGATTCGTGCTTGAGGTAATCCGGGGCTGCTACAAGAGAAGGTTCCAAGGAAACCATACTGTACTATTGGCCCTATGTAAACGATGAAGCATTCAACTAGCAATTAACCAACCCAAGGATGGTGCGATACATGTACCAGTTCATCCAGAAGTGAGGCTTCAGTCTATTATGTTGAGGCTAGGTATATTATCATTAAAATCTGATTTGGCTAAATGGCCATGGCTGGGCCTGATGAAACTTTTTGTGGTAGTAGCGAAAATATGGTGATGACACAATTTAATTTTCTTTTCTGTCCCCCAGGTATAATAGTTTATTCTGCTTTTGGTTACATCGGGTATCCACACTAAAGAGATATCTCTGAAAAAGGGAGGAGCAACAATATCACCTGCAGTGGCCTTTGCAGTTGCACATTGTATTTGGTTGGGTTGGAGGATTAGGTACAAGTGTACACAAACTGTAGCATGTGATTGAAGTACAGGAGATTGCAAATGATTGGGAATTGTGGAATTACATACTCTTCTCCTGGGTTTAAGAGTTTCTGTTTTTATGCTGCTTTGGAAATGGGTCTACTAGTGAACTGTGTACTTACATATATTCTATTTTTAGTGCGTGTTTTTACAGTATAAAACAGTTTATGCAAAAGCCTGGACATTACACAAATATATTTGGCATTGAACTTTTACTCTGAATTTTGGTAGAATGTACTTGGATGAAATTAAGCATATTTGTAAGTGCACAGCAAGATATGAGAAATGATGGGACATGGAAAGTGAGAGACACAGAGCTCTCAAGTGATAGCGGTACATATGCCGGAGGTAGAGGGGCAGTGAGTTACATAAACATGATTGGGAGGAGAAGGGCACAGGCCAAATTAAATGTTACCTGTTGTAGATGTGCAGGCTGGAGAGAAGTGTTGCTCATTTATATGCACAGAGGAATATACTCAACAATTCTGGTGCATTGGCCTGTTCCCAAGTCCGTTATGGGTAGCGGAGACTCAGACAACATATTAACACAGTATGAATGATACAGTGTACGTTCCAAAACCCAAGAGATGCAAAGCCTCTCAGAATGAAAGCCTCCCTTTCTCCTGACACAGAACTAACATTAGCACTCCTGGCGGGGGAGCCAGAGAATCAGGTTACTTGTATTGTGGGCTTAACCCCACAAAATAAGCCTGTGTTCCAAGCAACCTGATGGATGCACCCTCGCCCTGCCATCTTCCCTCCACCCTACCCACCCTTTGGTCACTCTTCCCTTGCTTCCCCACCGCCCTACCCCACTAACCTTACTTTCTAGTAGCGACACAACAGCCACCACTCAAGTCTCCTGGGCCGCCATGGAAATGGAAGAGGGGCTACACATGGAGCCCTGTCTTCCAGCTTCACAGTGGCCATCTTATGTATGCTTTTTGTATGAATGAGCTGCGAGCGCATCCTGTTCATTCATACAAAATACATTGCTGTCAGCACCCCTGGTTTCCGGGTTGGAAACCTGGGGTGCTAATAACAGTAACACCTGATCCGGTGGGCTGGATTGGGTGGTAACGGCACCGGGGCCATAGACTTCCAGATGGCTTGAATGTGGTGGAGGGTAGGTTTGCACTTAAAATTCATAAAATACACTGGCCCTCATTACGACCCAGGCGGTAAGGGGTTTACGCCGGCGTAAACTTCGCCGACCCTTACCGCCTGAGTACGAGTTCCCGTAGCGCCATGGTGATTTTTACGCCTGCTTTTTGCAGGCGGTAAAATCCATGGCGCTAAGGGACCTTGTTGTTAATTACGCCACCGTAATTTACGGTGGCGTAATTAACGCCTTCCCCACTCCCATTATGCCCTATGGGGCAAAAATGGGAATGGGGAAGGGTAAATGGGGATTGGGGACTTACCGCCCCGCCAAGGTCGGAATGGGGCGGTAAGTCCGCCAACCACCATGGCGGAGTTGGCAACTTAGCGCCATGGACCATGGTGCTAATAGCACCATGGTTCTCCGCCAAGGTCGTAATGAGGGCCACTGTGTTGGATCAGTGTTGGTTGCCTTTGTCAGCCAACTCGGTGTTCTGAAAGGTGTCATGGTGGTATTACAATGCTTGACATTAATGACAAAAAATGTCAGCAGTGTGCGTCAGCTAAATACATGTAATCAACATATCCAAAAATGAGTCAAAAGTGTGTAGTACGCTCTCTTCCACAAAAGAAATCTTTAAGTGTTGCAATGTTGTGTATGGCTTTAGGATGCCTCTGCATTTTATTTTAACTATCCATATCATACAGATATCTCAATATCAAAACACATTTTGTTGTAACTATATCCAGTAGAAACCATGCAAAACTGCCCTACAGTAATTTACAACAGGTTAACTATTCTGTGAGATTGAAAATGGGGCTGTGATGAATTGAGAGAATGTGTCCCTTCTCCCCAAGGTGGAGACACTCCCCCGATCCCCATGAGGCTAGGGAGGTGAGCCTGCTCTGCAACACCCTCTCTAGAGGAAGAGGTAACTCGGACCGCTCTGGGAGAGACCCCCCTGCTGGGGACAAGGACTCCTGTTACTGGGAGAAACTTCCTGATGCCCTCCAAGTGATGGCTTGTATGGTCTTACCTAATATAGAGGATGTTATCAGTTTCATGAAGATAACATTAACCTTTATTATCAACAACAAGAAACTGAGGCTATCCCTTCAAATCAGAGTCTCCAATGGACAGTGCTGAGGATGCTGATAAGGGATGACAAGTGTGATGAATCCGGTGGATTCCTCACAGAATCCCTACCTAGAGTCTCCTCACAGGTGGCCAGGGGAACGCAGCCGCTACCTGATCCTAACCCTCTGGGTGGTAGTAGCCGGGTGGATCACCTGCAAGAAGAAGGGCCCCAAGGGAATGGGATGACTCCATTTAGGAGAGACTCAGTATTTCTCTTCTTCAGAGGAAGAGATTTCCCTGATGCTAGAATATCTAATGGCTTCTTGTCAGAGTGAGGCTTCCCGTCCCAAAACTACTCACCTTGTTGGCAGTAAAAACCATTATGACCAACCTGGGACGAACATACATAAGAACCAAAGCATTAATACCTTAGTATCTAATGCTTATAATTCTCCCTTTGAGCTATGAAGTCAAGAAAAAAACATGACCTTTTCTTAAATCCTTCCCTAAAGATATCCTTAATATACATAGTGAATTAAATAAGGTTGCATTTGAAGTTGTTGATGTAAAAAGAACATTGGGAACTTCAAGTCCCAGAATGCCCCAAGTACTGGGACGAAGAAGAGTGACTCGGAGGTACAGAACTGCAGGATGCAGTCTAGTGGTTCTAATGACCCACACCTGAGCTGGACTTTTGAATATTTAGAGCCCCTTCAGGTGCAGGCCATTAGAACAAGAAGGTGGAGCAGTGGAAGAAGTTCCCAGCCGCAGTTGCAGCAGCAGAAGCACAAAGACGTCAGAGCTGCTACTGTCTTTGAAGCGGATGTCCATCCTGAGAGGTTATTCGATACTGATTACCTGAAGTGCAGAGGTCACGCAGCAGGAAACAGTGTTTTGACAGGCTTTCTCCATGGAGAGAGAGGCTCTCCCTAGTTTGTACCTTGTCCAAGTGGCTGGCGAACACCAGGGTATAAGAGGAGCAAAGGAGGCTCCTTTCCCGATTGCCGGGAGCTGTGCGAATGTGACTGAAGAAGTCAGTCATTTAAGAAGCACCAGAAGAAGCAGAATGAGCAGCAGCAGCGGATCGAGCAGACGCGTATAAAGAAACCGGTGAGCTTGCCTTTATTTGGTAATCCCAGAATGCTCCGTAGTCGACCGTTGGCTGCTAATCATTATTTTGAATACCGAACAAATGTAAGAAGGTTGCATTGGTGTTATAAGAACTATGAAAGAGGATAAGAAAAGAACAGTTACATTTATTATTTCCAAAACCAAGAGTATTGCCAAAACAGAGAGAGGACACTATTGAACCAAGATAGAAACCTGTATTGTCAAAGTAAAGAAGGGCCAATACTTCAGAAAGACTGTAAGCAATATTGGCAAAGTAAAGAGAAAACAATATTGCAGAAATATTGTAACCCTTATTCAAAGCGTAAAGAAGAGGCAATAGGTAAGCAAGACACCAATAAGCATTGCCTAAGCCAAAGAAGGACACTTATAAAGAAACCTTGTCAACACTTACTTAATGTGAAAGTAGGAAATCAGAAGTGACAGGAGAGAAGCCCTACTTGTGAAAGATATCAAGGAGGAGAGGAACAGAACCTGCATTACATCTGGCAAATGAATCAGTGGACTAAACAGCACAAATGTGTATTTTGTCCTCACAGAGGAAGTTGTGAATCTCAATGTTGTTGAAAGTCAAAGACTTAGCTAAAAGTGTGAACCAAAACCTCACCACAGAATACTTGTAGCAGAATTAGGGGTTTTTATCCTGGCAGGCGAGTACATCAGGAAAGGGATTATTAGTGGTAGTCCTGGCAGGTTAGTGGACCAAGAAGAAGATATTGAAGTACTGTATTGTGGTTGAAGGTTGTGATGGAAAGAAAGTGACAAGACCAGTAATGTGTTTGATGAACTGTGACAAAAACATTACTGATGAAGAACAATTGTGGAATTTTGTGTTTTCCTAGAGAAGAAATTATATTGAGAAATTGGCTATCAATTTGAAGATGAAGACTTTTCTTTTCGTTTTGTGGAAATTGTGTCAAAGGCCAAGTGGAAGACTTTTTGGAGTGAGAAGAACTTTGTATACTACTCAAACCAGAAATAGGCTACAAACAGGGATATCATGCTTTGAATTTGGGGAAGGGGATACGACCATGGTGGTCATAAAGTTTATGTGTAAGCATAACTGTCATTTTGTTAAAGCTGAATTGCCATTTTATACCTTTATGTTTGTTTGTTTGTTTGTTTATTCACTTTTCATGCGCACCAAACCCATGGGTAACAGGGTGCAAAGGTAAGCAGAATGCAAAGCTTAAAAGTTACAGAATAAAACATATTAGAATTATACAAGATCCAGTATACATATATAAATCTAACATAGATACAACAAATATACAGAAAAGTGCAATTGAACAGATATTGCGCTAGATATATGAAGTGCGTTAGTAATACCCTAAATTGGGTAGCACATAGTCATCTAAGCAATGACACCAGGGCAAGTGTGGTTGGGGAGCGACTAGAGGTCAGTGGAGATGATATGTTTAGTTAAACTTTTTCTGAAGTGTGGGTAGGGTTGATCAACTCTCAAGTATTGTGGCAGTAGGTTCCAGGTTTTGGCTGCCTTCACTGGGAAGCTATTTCCCCCGATCGTGGAGAGCCTGTATCTAGGTATTACCAGGCAGTTAGCATTGCTAGCTCTGAATGGTCTGGGAGAGATTTTCCTGTGGAGTTTATTTGTAAGGTAACTAGGGGCAGCTTTGTTTATAGCTTTGTGGGTCAAAGATAGCATCTTTAGCTGTATTTTGTTATCAGTAGATAGCCAATTATATTGGCGTCTGATGGAGGAGATATGGGTTCTTTTGTTTATGCCGAGTGCTGCTCTCAAGGCGTTGTTTTGTAATATTTGTAGTCTCCGGATGGTAGTTTTATTAGCACCACTATATAGGGCATTACAGTAGTCGATTCTAGAGAGTATTAAGGCTCTAGCCAGGATCATGCAACTGTTATTGGAGAGGAATGGCTTACCGGCTCTTATCAGCTTGCAAGTGTAGGCCGTTGTAGAGGCTAAGGATTTTAACTGTTTATCAAATGACAAAGGGTAATCAAGGTAGAAACCAAGGGTTTTTACTTCCTTGGAAACTTGGATGATATTCCCGTCAATTTTAAATTAGATAAATTCCTGACCTAGTTTTTTTAATGTTGGTATGAGTGCCCAGGATTAATAACCCATGTGTGGCCATCCATGCTTGGATGATAAGATAAACTCTGTTCACCAATTCTGTGTCCTTGCTGTGATCCCCAGAAAGCGGGAGGAGTATCTGTATATCATCTGCATAGTTAGTGTAGGTGATACCCAGATGATCCAAATCATCGAACAGGGGCTTGGTGAAGATGTTATATAGTGTTGGGGAGACACAAAAACCTTGAAGAACACCACCAGGATAGGGGTAGGGTCAGCGGCTGCTGATGGAGAGAATACTCTCGTGGTTCTCTTGCTCAGGAATGACTCAATCCATCTGATGGCCTCATGGGAGAAGTGAGCGACAGAATCCAAATGTCTGCAGAGGACCTTATGGTCCACTAGATCAAAGGCTGCTGAGAGATCAGGGAGTAGCAGAAGTACTGTCTTCCCTTTGTCTCTCAGCTCATCAATTTGGGATTTTAGATCTATTAAGGCAGTTTCAGTTCTGTGTAAGGGGCGGAAGCCAGACTGTCTATCTCCTAAAAGTTTATGCAGTTCTAAGTGTTTTTGAATCTGATTATAACCAGCTTTGTCCAGTATTTTGAGTAGAAAAGGTACTGTGGTAATGGGACGGTAGTTAGTCGGGATCAGAGGGTCTAAGGTCTGCTTCTTGAGGAGAGGGAGCACCCATGACTGTTTGAGGTTAGCAGGGATAGTGCCTGAGGCGAAGGAGGCGTTAATCAATTTGGAAATGAAGGGGGACAAGTCTCTGGCAGCTTCTTTTATGAGTTGTGCGGGACAGATGTCACCTTTGCAATTGGAGGGTTTGAGCGAGAGGATCATTTTTTCTACTTCCAACTTAGACAATTTAGTGAAATTAAATGTGTTATGAGCCGTGAGTGGATTGATGGTCTGAGGACTTTTGGGCGATTCCTGGAGATTCAGTGTTTCTTTTTTCAATTGTATTTATTTTAGAGCGTGTTCATTTTATTCGCTAAGGCGGGTTGGATATCTGTGCACCAAGACTTGACTTTGGTGCAGATGTCAGGTATGGCTATTGGTGACTCTAGTTCTTCTAGTATCGAAAAGAGTTCTTTCATACTGGAGTTTGATTTGGCTATGCGTTCGTCATAGGAGTTACGTTTTGTTAGGCAGACTTCATTCTTATAGAGCGAGGAGAGAGATGTTAGTTTCACCTTATTGTCAATCGAAGGGCAGAGCCCCCAAGTAGTTTCACATTTTCTTTTCAAGAGGCATAGGTCTCTTAGTTGTGGTGTGAGCCATTTATTTAGATGTGCTTTAGGCTTACTCACTCTCAATTTCAGCGGGGCTATTTTGTCTAGAGTAGAGAGCATTATATTGTTGAATTCGTGGACTAGGATGCTGGGGTCTACATTTTCTAACAATGCATTAAGAGAGGGTAGGATAGCAGGGATGACTTTCTGTACTGTCATGCACTTTTTATTTCTGGTTAAACAAGGTGGCGCTAGTATTGGGGCCATGGGAGCAGGTCTAGTGGTGGATAAGTTATAGGACACCAGTGAGTGGTCTGTCCAGGGTAGAGGCGTGAAAGAGGAAATGGTAGCTGTACAGTTATAGTCGGCTATCCAGTCTATCATTCTCCCCTTCAAATGGGTGGGTTTGCTGACTTTTTGAGACAGACCTAGAGCATTGAGCAAATTGGCTAAGGCTGGGGCATTTTTGTCCGTACGGTCATTAAAGCCTATGTTGAAGTCCCCTAATAGGAGTAGCTGGGAGGAAGGTTTAAGGTTATTAGTAAGTACATTATGAGATCCTCCTCAAAGGTACCAATGGTACCAGGAGGTCTGTATATTAGATGGATTGTAAGTGATTGTGAATTGTTTATCTGGAGTTTTGCAGATAGGGTTTCACATGATGGTAGCAGTTGGGTAGGAACTAGTCTAAGGGAGAGACTCATTTTAGAGATGATAGCGATGCCGACTCTTCTTGCGCCATCTCAGTCTTGTCTGACTATTGTGTAGCCATCGGGGATGGCTAACATAAGCGAGGGTCCTGCCGCATTGTGTAGCCAGGTCCCTGTAATCGCAAGGAAGTCAAGGTTACCTTCTGTGATTAGATCAGCTATGTCCAGGGCATGGGCGACGAGTGATCTCACGTTGAGAGTGCTCCTTTGATGGGGGGGTCTCAGTTGTGGCTTTTGTTTAGAGGAGCTTGGCTGTGATGGGATGAGTTAGCTTGCACTTATAGTTGTTGGTTAAGAGGGCCTCTATATTAGGTGCGGAGGGTGGCTGTGATAGCTTAGTATGACTAAGTTGCATAGTATGCTGATAGTTTGATTTGGGATTGATGGGAGGTAGAGATCTTCTAAGGCGTTCATGCAATTTTATTAATCTGGTACGGAGTCTGAGGTTTCTACTAGACGTGGAGCATGGTAGAGATACATGGGTTGTTGTCCCTAGGGCACTAGTATGCTTGAGTGAGACGGTGATGGCATTATACATAGCTGACTCAGTCAGTTTAGAGAGGCTAGTACCTATCAATCGGGTGCCCGTCAGTATGTATAACAACGTTATTAGGCTTAACGTTTTCCTGATTAAGCGGTAGAAGTAGTGCAGTACATGTGGGCACACTTAGGCTAGACGGTTGAGCTGCAAGATAGGCAGTACATATGGGTCACCTGGGCGGTGACTTAATGTTATGCAGTAGTAATAGGCCGTACATATAAAACGGTTTGGGCACCTGGGCCAAGGCTTATTAACACAAGGAGTTTAAGGCAGTACATGTAAGGCAAGATTGGGTACCTGTGCTAAGTCTCAGGAACACAGGGCATGTGAGGCAATGCAAGTAAAGCAAATTAGGCACCTAGGCTAGGTCTCGGTAACATTTAATAACGATATAATCTTAATAGCACACTAGAAGAGGCAGAACATGTGACACAGTTTGGGCACCTGGCCCAAGTCTTAATAACACAAGGAGATTGAGGCAGTGCATGTAGGGCAAAATTAAGGCACCTAGGCTAAGTCTCAATAGTATCCCATAGCGATATTATCTCAATAGCACACTGAAAGAGGCGGAACAGGTGAAGTAGTTAGGCACCATTTCAACATTAGGATTGAGCAGCACAGATATTAAGGTATATAGGGCACAGTGCAATGCAAACCAAATAGCAAAATGAGGCATGGCACAGTGATAGGCTACATAGAGCAACAAATGCACAGTCAGGTTAGCAATGCTCGTACAGTGCAAGTTATCAGTGGAGATTAAAGTCTGTAGTCGCGTGCATCACTGCAAAGGTACTGGCTAAAGGCATGGGCGACTTGTGACAAGCTCAGGTGATAGCTAGGTCGCGGCAGGTATTATTACATTTGGCTGAGCGCAGTAACATAAATATGCAGGGAGTCAATTATTACGTTTGCACATGTAGGGTGGGCTGTGAGATAGAGCAATTTTAAAGTTGAGAGCCTGGTAGAGGATTCCGGCAGAAACAGAGTACAAAAGCACCGTAAAGGCTTTAAAATGGCCAACAAAGTTACAGGTGGCTCTCGCGGTCATCTAAGGGCATAAGGGGTCGATGGTAGTAGAATAGATCTGACTGGGCCTATAAACGCCAGCGGATGAGCAGTTAAGTTTAGTGCGCTGGTTTGTGTTGCAGGCACAGGCAAAGAGACACATCAAATGCAATTGTGGCAAGCAAGCATAAACTGAAATGATGGACACTGCTCTAATTTTATCATCGTGGAAACATCCGGCATCGGTCGGCACGAAGAGTAATGTTAGTGACTGAAGCCGTGCATTCGCATCATGTGGGTCAGAGTATCAGGCAGAGTGGCAGATGAAACGTGAAGCGTAGATTATATTGCCAACAGTAAAAGTGCATGCTAGTTGCCGGATAATGTTAATGCGAGCGAACAAAGACGTTTTCTGGTTGCTTACCAGACAGATGCAGTGCGATTGCTGGATGGATAAGAGCACAGCATTGACTTGGGCACGGATAGGCAGACTTCCTGGCCCTGGCCTCTGGACAGGCGAAGTGCCTTAGTGTGTGTGCCTTAGTGTGTGTGCCTTAGTGTGTGTGCCTTCGTGGGGGGGCCGGCTCAGTGCCTGCCGGCACAGGATTGGCTTAAAGTAGATTTTAGGAGCCAATGGGACGCAAGGCGGGTCTTGGATGAAGTTGTGTAGCCAGGCTACAAAGAAGAAAAACGGACGGCCATTTTAGAGCAGCTACCCCTCGTGGGCTGCAATGGGGGCTCAAAGATCTATGAGCAAATAATGTCGAAACTCCGGTAAATGCAATTAATCGAGCTGTCGGACGGCGGGCTGAATAATTTGTTTAAATTTGGCAAATCCTCCGCAAATTAGATGTTATGGCAGCAGCTAGTCGCAGATTTGTGCAGCATGGGCCCTGGGCCCTCCCTTCATTGTAGGTGGAGCCCAGGCCCTCCTAGGCAGGGAAACTGCTCCTGCAGTCAGAGAAGCTCCTGCTCCCTCAGATGATCCCAATGAACACTTTATGAGTTTGATGTATGTATAAGTGTGAGGGACAGATTCCTTAGGGTTTTCCTTTAATCCTAGTTAGTTAGGCAGGGACATTATCTTTAGGTTAGGGATAGCAAGACGTCTATCACACCCTTTTAAGTTTATAAAATGGCTACTTGTGAAAAACGTTTATCAGGGTGTCCTCCTCACATTTCTGATCCCTCACACCAGCCAAAGAGCCAGCGACAGTAGGGGGAAAGCCAAGAGAGGGCAGAAAGCCGTGAATACCAGAAGAAGCCCCCTGTATGTAACGGACCAGAAGGATGCGGAGCTGTCGCTAAATGTGGATCCCTTGTAAGCTAGGACAGCGCCACCCCGCAACAGGAAATGCTCAGAGTCTTGCGTGTAAGAACAGAGGAAATCCGAATAAGTTTGAACTGAGATTTTGGTGGTGACGTGACCACGCAGCAATTATGGTGGGCAGCCGGCCCTTACAATGATGCTGACGTCACCAGCGGGAGGAAGCAACCCCCCACGTGAGTCCCGGCAACAGTTCTATCCACAAGGCGAGAACAGGATGCATATGAAACAGAGGTAGCAGAAAGTGAACCGCAGATCTATCAAGAAGCCAAGAGAGAGTCCAAATTCATACAGTTATTGGCAAAGTTACCCCAAAAGGCAGATGGTAATAAAGGGAACAGGAATAACGGAAAGTTAAAAAGGACTCAGTATAAGTTAAACGAGACTCATCCCAGTACTAATGCAAAAAGAATTGGAAATAAGCAGATGAATGAAAACTATAGAGAAACATACAAACGACAGAGTGGGAGACAAATAGAGTTGAAATATTATTGCTTTGGGAAAAAGGGAAAGGTCAACCCATGCCCAAAAATAAGAAAGGGCAGAAACTAAAGAGAGACATTTGGGGAGTCAAGACCTGTGAGATCAGGAAGATACATATCATACATGAAATAGCACCCCAGGAAGAGGTGAACTATAACTGGGAGTTGAGCAACGAAAACTCCCAAGAAGAGAACCCTACAAAAGGGGGTCTGGACTCATGCAAGGGAGGGAGAAGGAACAAAGATAATCTCTAGGAAATAGGACAACAAAGCTAACAGTCCCCTAAAAGAACTGAAGACCTTAGTCCAAAGGATAAGCAGACTATTTACATGTGGCCTATTGAGTAGAACAATATAATCAAGAAAACCCCTGGGAAGAAACACAGCACCCAGGAGAAAGGAGTCATTCACCTGGCCTTGGTTAGTTATATTAGTGGTAGGGTCATTGGCTACATTTGGAAAGTGGAGGGACTTGTTGTGGGCATTCACTCTTACTGACAAGCACCTTAGTTAGTATAATAGGTAGGGAACACCCCATAGGCTAGGGAAAGGTAGGCCTTATTTCACTTTAACCAAACAACATGGTAATAATGTTTTCAGAGCGTCCACGTACTTCTTCTGATCCTCCACAGTACATAGACCGGAATGAAGGTGGACGTAAATACTGATTTTGTCTTCTACTGCCGATGAGGCATACGATCTGCATAATGATGAAAGCACCTCTGCTGGTCGCTAAACAGGGGCAAAACTCAGTTACAGAATACTTTCCAGATGAGCACTGGTATTTAACAGTGTGTGATAGAGGGTACCTTGTCCTTTCTTTGACCTCTGTAAATGAGTGGACTGATTGGCTGCACTTGCCAGCTTACTAGGGCCCCTCATTACATGTTTGGCTGTAGTTCAGTGGTATTTCTACCAAGCTACCACCAAAATCGTTTACAGTTACCACCACTTGGTCCCGTGGGTTTACCACAGGATTTCCAGTGGCAGCATGATGGTGTAAATCCAGATTTGTTGAGTCTAGAGGACTCCATGGAGTTTTTGGCAGCTCCACCGCTGGTGGTAGTTTTGCAGCAGTAATAATTCTTCCAAAAGCACATGAAAGTCATTTGTTGAGTGGTAAGTGGAAAGTCAAATTGGTGGTAGGTGCACAGATTTACCCCCAGCCTTTTGCTGGAGGTAAGTCTGCCCCCGCCCGCCCACTGCCAATATCGTACGTCGGTACTGCAGGAATGCGGAGATAATGGAATAACCGCTGCATTCCCACCGATTTTCCCCACATTGCCAAAATTACTTTATAATGAGGCCATTGTCACTGAATCGTGCAGTGGTAGTGGGGGAACCCACCAGCTATGTAATGCTCCCTTGGAGATGCTATATGGGCATTCATCAGTGCTCCCCCAGAGCACCCCTAAGGCCTCAATAAAAGTTTCAGGGAGCAGTAAAAAAGTGGTGTTACTTTCATTTTTACCGCTCTACCAAATCCGGAGTTTAGCATTAAAGTGGAGGATTCACCTCCAGCATCATGCACTTTAAAGGCAAATGTCAGCAAAATTACTGCTTGTGGTATTTCTGCCAAAACCCCCATAGAGTCCTATAGACTCTTAAAAAGGGAGCTAACACCGCCCTTCCATCACTTGTAATCCCATGATAAACCCACAGGCCAAGTGGCGGTAATGGTATCCGATTTTGGCAGCAATTCGGACCACCAAATTACTGCCAAACTCGGAATGAAGCCCTTAGTCTTCCTTTCTTGGGTGCTCCATCAGGTACCCTGGGTCTATAGCGTAGCCCACTAGGAAATGCCTTGCATGAGGAGCCAGGGCAGGTGCAGCATAATCAACATTAAGATCTGAATCATGTTTGGGGGAAGAAACAAGAGGAATGCAAAGGACTCTGTGTGCACTGGAGACTGGGCCCCTTCCCCTGGCTCAAGCCCCGTGTCCTCCCACTGAGTGAGACTCATTGCCAAGCTCACCTGGAGTACACACAACCTGGAGTGGCTCATGAACCGGAGCCCGAGGAAGAGAAGACACCAGCGAAGAGAGGACAATGGACCAGGCATATGTGCAGCATGCAAACTGCACTTAGTGAGTGGATGCTGTCAGTGAAGACACCGGTAGCCGGAAGTGGAGCAGCCTGACCAGCGTGATACTAGCTAAGGCGGTGGATAGGCTATTTGGCCGCTCAAGTTGTTGGGACACTGGCTGAATTGATTTTTTCAGGAAGATACAGCACCAGTGTACACTTGGGCGAAAAGGGGCATACACCTATAGGGAGGAGGTAGAATGACTTAGTTGGTTTTATATTTCCTGTTTGATTGTCACCTATTTTTTATAGAACCTTTAATGGACATCCCCTTATTTTGAAAGCACAGTACTATTGCTGCTTGTGTGCTTCTTTGCTAGCTCACATCCCTCTTGAAGAGTATATATTGCTGGCCCTTGGCCCATGTTATCATGGCCTCCGGGCCACTGCACTATGCTCAGCATCGCTGCAGTTTCTGCTTGCACTCCATGAGTGAGGGAACCTCTCCGCACTTAACCCAGGGCCTTGTTGGACTGGAAGCGTCTGTTCCCCCATCCCCTCTTCCTCGCACCCCTGTCTGTACGCATGCAGGACCCCAATGTACTATGACTAGTAAGTTTGTCTGTCTTGCCGCCTCCTCCCCCTTTTTTTCTGTCCCTCCTCCCTAGCTTGGTCACAACGGTAACACTTCATGCACTTGCAGTAGGACAAATGGCATCAGGCCTGTTATGCTAGTTTTTTTTGTTTAGATCATTCGGAAACTTCAAGGCCTAAGAATGATTACCATATTCCCTTGTTCCCTTCCTGCCTTGAAGCGCTTTGAAGCACTACACCTGTGTATAGGCGCTGTATAAGTAAACAATTACAGTTACAATTAAACAATTACAATCATTAGAGACGAAGCAGGTGTACCACTCATGTTGTGCCTGCATTCCCTGTCTTCATCCCCGAAGTGCAGCCGTTTATCCAAAGCCTGCATATTATGTGTCTTTCTCTACAGGAGTAGGATTTTTGTCTTGCATTTTTTATGTGACACTTCTTTTATTTTGGTATTTATCTTACTATTGTTGCTTGTGGGCTTCTTTGCTAGCTCACATCCCTCTTGAAGAGAATAGTCTGCCATCGGGCCATGTTAACATAAGAAGCGAATCAGGTGTACCGGGATAGCGTGGTTTTGCTGTGGGAGAATTTGTCGAATTCGATTTCATCTAATTTATTTTAACACATTTTGTCACAAATTTATGTGGGGGTGGGTTTAGGTGAATAAATGATGTAGTGAGCTTATGGAAAGGGTATCCGGGCATTGTTTCGAAAAAATACTTTCGAATGCAAAAGTTTCGAAAAATTATGCATCGAAAAAATGCATTTTTTTTGGCAAGTAAAGGTTTTTTTAACTAAAATGGGTGTTGAGCAGTAAAAAAAACAGGGGTTGTGGGGGGTCACCCCCATTTTAAAAAAATGCATTTTTTCGATGCATTTTTTGTCGAAACTTTTGCATTCAAAACTTTTGTAGTCGAAATTATCACTATAAACCTATGGGGAGAAGGCGGGAGTCGCCCCCCACATATATTTTCAGCAAAATCCACCACAAACAAAAATAAGATCGATGAAATCGAGCTCGATCAAATCTTTTCGACAAAATCACATAGAACCAGCGTACCACTCATGTTGTGCCTGTTTCACCTTTTTGTTGGTGATCATGGCTGGACCATGCTCATCCCAATAGCCATCCCTGTCCTCCTGCTACACAGAGGACCTTTCTTCACAATGAATCACCCTGAGAGTGTGAGCGCATTGAAGGATGCTTTCCTGGGTGCGACAGGTGCACCGGCTAAATAAATAATGTAAAACACGCCTGAGAGTGTTAAGACTTTCGCCCTGGTTGTCAGCGATTTGGTGCAATATAAGGATCAGAGACACGTGTTCTGGCCAACACACTTTCTAAAACTGCCAAATAGTGTTTCATTGGACCCACTCTCTTGGTTTGAATGAAGGCTGTGTTCATAAGACAGGTGTGATGGTTATGTACCATCCTGGTTCATGTAAGGTGGGGAAACCCATCTTGAGATTGGCCAAATGGCACACAATGGACGATGGCCAACATGTGTTATTGATTTGTAAAATAAGCCAGTGCATCATGTATAGGGGAAATGAATGACAATGATATCTATTCTGTACAGTAGCACTGCACCACACGGGGATTATCGGTCTCCCAGTCTGTACAGATATGCAAAGGTTAGGCTTCCCTGCTTGTGCAGCATGGCTGTCACACAGTGGCATCAGTCCAGAGAAAGGAAAGAGAAAGAAGCGTGCCAACTGCCACACGGGGCTACAAGTTGCCAGGACTCTTCCAACAAAGGTGTGGTGTCCTGGATATTTCCAGGCATGCTCAGGGTGAGGAACTGAAAAGTAGCAACAGCACCCAACCTGACAGCTTTGGGAAAACAGAAAGCCCTGTGCAGCACTGCCGTCGCCCTCGCCTGAGCAGGAATGTGAGCGTGTCCCTTGTGCACTGGGCACACTCACGGTAAGGGAGAAGAGCCCAGAAGAGAAGCGCTAGGGAGGCGAGTGGGTGTGGCGCCATCTTCTCTCTGTTGAAATGTAAGGAGAGAACAGTCCTTCTTCAGAACCTGCGGTAGTGATCGCCTGCCCTGCAGCTTGGCCGTGCCTCCCGTCTAGCCCTGGCTGCTGCAGGTTCGCTGCTCTGTGGGGCAGGTATTCAGTGGCGGTATAACCACATCTGTGGTATGTGTGAGGTCTGTCAGACCTTCTGTTTCTTGCTGGTCGTTTTAACGTGGTTTTGTCACGTGCTCTTGTCCGCAATGATGAAAACCCTCACGTTTGGTAGATCCAGGTTTCTTGTCATCTCGTCTTCAATTAATTTCTTTCAGTAGAACGAAAGTTGACTCCCATTCCCGCCTTCGCCTTTCTCAAATAGTATAGTGTTCCCTTTGACCCGCGGCTCTGATACTTGCCTTCTATCTGGATACTTTGTCCCTGGGTTGGCTGGATAAATCGTTTTTTTTACCAGGCCCGCTTTTTATGGAATGACTCTAAGCCGAACGTCTTGTATTGAAGTCAACCCTTTTAAGATTCCTGTGGTGTACTTTTTCATGTATTTCTGTCCGTTCTCTGTTTTTTACCGCACTTTTTTTCATCGCAGCTTTTTTGCAGACACTTTTGTTATCGTTTTTGCTAACCGAAAATTAAGGTGGAGACCCACGCACGCTTCAGTCCTCCAACGACCACGAGCTCCCTAACGCCATATTTCCTGACACAAACATCGCCCCTGTATTTTTCAGTAAAAAAAACGGTAAAAATAGCTGCAATTGAAAATATGCATAGACTGAATACCATTTCGGATAACGTTAACTCTTTCTCACTGGCGTTGCTTCTCCTCTGGCTAGGATTGGGTCTTATGGTGGCCACGTGGTCTCTCATTATGAAGAAAGGACCCTGCGCATTGGTGGAGTGATTGATGCCCATAGGGGCTCGATGGCATTCAGCGCTATTTTGTTGCCATCTCTTTTGTGAAAACAAGACTATTTGGAATGTTTTCTTGATTAAGCAAGTAATTATTCCTTTCAATTTGGTAATTTCTGCTCGGATGCCATAGCGAAAGAATTCTCCATAGAGTATGCCATATTTGTGAAATGATGTGTCATCTCATTGGACGTGAATTGGACCCCATTACCAGAAGCAAGTAGTCTGGGATTGACTTCTCTGCAAAATACAGCAAAAATGCTATTGTGGTGTCAGCAATAAAAGTCCGATTGATGGGAAAATTGTCCCAGAGTCGCAAACGCCAATTCGTTCCTTTCAAGACTGTTGCGTACACCCAAATTTGAGTTTTTTGGTAAAATCTGTGGCAAAGAATGCTTTTGAAAGAATATTTGTTCTGAAAATCTGGTCAAAACTAAACTGCACAGCAAAGTAACTCATGAAACTGGCTAACATTGTCCCAAGAAAATGGCCCACACTTGCATGGCGGGCCTACACTTCGTCATTTTCCTATATGCCCGCCCGAGCCTGGCGTCAATGATGATTTCTTCCATGATTACAAGTTCCAATTCATTATCACCATCCTGGCATCCACAATCCAATAAGTTGTAAACTGGATGTGTACAAAAACTACGACATCTGTGGATCAATCCCCATTAGTACTAATGCAGTGGCCATGGTGTCGGGTGATGAGTACTTCATGGACAGGAATAAGGACTCATTTCCCTGCCCTTCGATCAACAATCCAGATATTTATTTTATGGATATATAAAGAAATATAGAACATTTCAGGACTCATCCCTATGACACCACAGTTGCCATCAAGATCCATTGCATTCTGTAGGTGCTCAACAAGTCTGGGTGTTTTCTTTGCAGTATGGGACTTGTAGTTCTGGTTTTCCCATTATAAAACTCAGACTACAAGTCTCAGAATTCAAAGAAAAAACTCGGACAGTATAAACACTGACAGATTGGAATGGATCATGTTGGCAACTATATGACACCTGATTATTATTTTTAATGTGTGTTTCAAAAACCTCTAGTGTAATTTGTTGCTCTAAATGTGTTTCTCAAAAACTTCCTTTGCATTTTACATTTTTTTGTTGGCATTAGTGAAATTAAGTGTATCTTTTGAGAATGTCACTTTTGTTTTGGTGTTTCTATTGTTATTGAACTATGGATTCATTTTGTGTCTGATGCCCTTATGTACAAGGATTAAATGCTGATCCAAAATAATTCAACTGAGCATAATTGCTAAGGCAGGAGAACCTCTGTTGTGTAACATTATCAGCACCCTGTCAGTCTGTGCAATTCCACAGTCTAGTGAATTCCTCTCCAAACATGTCCCAGGATTGGATGGGCCGGTCAATGCTTTGCCGCAGGGTATTGATTGTTCCCAGCATGTGTTGCCTTTACGACAGCCTGCCTCTAACCAAGCCGAGGAATTTATTTCATGGTCCATGGCTTGACACCAGTAGTGCTCAAGTGTTTACCTTTTGGTGAGCGTGCACCCTTGTTGACCTAGATCGATAAGTGTTTTGCATTGTTCAGTAGGTGATATGAAAACGCGATTTCACATAACTTGTTCAGATTTAATGGTGATCCCAGTAACTATTTTCAGATAAGGTTGTAGAGTGGACTCCAATTATTTCTCTGTTGCCCATCATTTCGTTCTGTAGGGTGACTGCTTGTAGGACTTGGTCCTCTTCTATGCAGCAGGTTCACTCTTCCACACTTAGGGCCTCATTATGAGTGTACCCATCTGGAAGAAATGCTAGTAAAAATGCTGGTAATTCTGTCTCTGGACTTTTTTCCAGACCAACACACTTCAAGTTTGCCGGTGGAGCCATGGATCTCCCAGCAGACCTGACCTGCCGGGAGTTGAGGCCCCTAACGGAAAATAGGACTCCATGGGAATCAGAACTTACCGGCACTCTGCGCCCGTAATGGCGACGGAGACAGTAAGTGCAGTTTGCCGGTATCCCTTAGAGTGACGTTTGGACGTAGGGCCTTAGAGTGACGTTTGTTCCCTCCATTGCGTAATTGATGCAGCCAAACACATACATTTTTATCCAACTCTTCAGCGAGTCTTTTTTGTCCGAAGTAAAAGGTTTACTTCTTCAGTTTGGGTACCAACCTTGCCAGTCTGTGTGTGATCATTTTCATGCCGCCCTCAAGTGAAGATGTGAATAAGTGGTGGCTTATTATCAGTGTGTAAGTGGAATGTGTTGCCTCAGTTATAGGTGTGAACATTTTCAGTGGCCGCGGTGCACGCCTAGAATTCTTGTTCAATCAAAGAGTCATCTTTCTTGGTATCATGTAATGCATCCAGGCAAAGGAAATACCATACTCTGTGCTTCCTTGTTGCTTCAGCCCCATGGAAGCAGGTTGGGCTAAACCCCCGCACACCAGCATTTTGGTAAGTAGCTCCTGCCCCCTTCCCATATTTTATTTATTTCATGTCCCACCCGCCACCCTTATTTAATTATTATTTAATTGCTCGCCCACCGCCCATATTTATTCATTTAATTTCCCACCCATCTTTAATTATTTATATTTTCTCACCTGTCCCAACCCCATTCATTTACTTTGCCTGCTTCTGTTGCCTTCATCTTCCCCCGTCCTTCCCTGCCCCATTCCCGCCCACCCTGGCCAGCAATTGGCTGCCCTAGCAAGGAAGGGAAATTCAAAATACAGGCCCCGATGCCGAGGGACTTCCTTGTTGCCTCAGCCCTGTGGAAGTCGGTTGTTCTCTCCGCCCGCACCAGCATTTTGGTAAGTAGCTCCCAGCCGCTGCACATATTTTATTTATTCCATTTCTCACCTGCTGCACTTATTTATGTAATTATGTAATTTCCCACCCATTGCCTCTATTTATTAATTTAAGTTCCCGCTGTTTTTTATTTATTTATATTTTCTACTTGTCCCGGCTGCGTTCCTTTACTTGACCTGCTCCTGTCGCCTCCATCTTCCTCCCTGCCCTTCCCCGCCCCACTCCCGCCCACCCTGGCCAGCGATTGGCTGCTCCAGCAAGGAACTAGCCCTCTTTATGGAGGGCCCCAGGGCAGCCTTACCCAAACAGCTGGCTAAGGGCCACAGCAAAGGTCAGCTCCTCTCTGGGCCGCTAGCCTCCCACTTTGCCCAGATTCAACAATGGACACCTGACAAAACACGCTATGACACCATCTAAGGTATCGACCATTTGAATTCATCAAAGTGAGGACTTGATTATCCACTCCTGGGGGTAAGGGATCCTAGCGCTAGAGAAATGAGCAATGGTCCATTACTTTGGTACGTTTGTGGGAAGTTTGTTGCCACGGGCACTGGTTGATCATGTGAGTAGTCTAAAGTGGAAAGAGATGAAGACTTCAGTCGGCTAGTAAGTGAAATTAGGATAATTTACAGAGGGAGAACCTTTTGGTAATAGGTTATTGTTTTGGTCTAATTTAACTATTTAGTTGTAATATCTGCTGATGATCATTTTTGCTGTTCTGGTTTTATTTAAGGGGCTTGGGCAGACCGACTTGAATGAGTCGGATCTCCCATAATCCTTGACTGGTGCTTTGTGTGTGAGCCTGCGGCATGTTTGTGAGAGCACTGTTCCATTTAAGGTGAGCAGGGAGACCAACCCACATATTGAGTCTGATCTCTGGTGATCTTTGGCTGATGTCAAGGCCTTTCTTTTTGATTAATCTGTTGTTCTCTCCTCTCCTCTAATTCTGTGCCCTGATGATGTTCTTTATTTTGTGTGTTGTTTGTCCTGTCTACGTTTCCATGCCCCTGGGCATTGTTCCAGCGCGTTACAAATACATTAAATAAATACATAAATAGATGCAGTGTGTAGGCAATGGAAGGGCCCTTCTGGTACATGTTATAGAATAGATGTCTGGTAAATGGTGGTTCAAGGTGCTTAAGTTCAGTCTTCACTGGTGTTGTGTGGCTGTCAGTTATATATAGCCAGGTTCTTAGCGATTCCAAAAGACCTCTGAGGTCGGTATTGGTATTGACTGGCATGGGTGGGATCTTTTGGTTGACTGGTAAAGCTCCTGCATGTAGCTGAATCTTATATGTGTATCCTTGCATGTGCGCACTGATTTCACAGACAATTGTCAAGCACTGTTCTCAGAGTTCTTTGACTCATTTTGTATGACTAATGCCAGCTAATGCCAGCTTTTCTCCAGAGGGATGTAGCTGCACATTTAGGGAGCCCTGGTCCTGTCACCCTATAATGGGAGGCCCTCTTCTGACCAAGTAGAGTTTGCCTACAGCTTGATGGCCTTTGAAAGAGATGCATAATTATTTGTAGCCTCTGAGGCCTGCCTTGTGTCCCCCATGTACTATGTCTGGTTTGGACGAGTGACTAATGGTATTTCGAACGAAAGAGTTGCACAGGAGGTTAGGAAACATGGTGTAGTCAGAACCTCAGTCTGCTATGAGTTTGCCGATGACTCAATCCAATGAGGGCTTTTTTAACCACGTGTTGCTGGTTAAAGTCGTAGCGTTGGCGGATGCTCTCAGTAATTTGTGTGCTTTAGGACAGTGGGTGGAAAGCAGAGGGAGATTATCTCTGATATTATTGTGGATTAGAGTGATGGTAAAATGTATGCATTTTTTTTTTTATTTTTTTTTATTACTTGTGTATAATCAAAGGAAATGATTTTTACAAGGATGAGTCAACGCAGAGCTCACCACGTATACTGCTACTATCTTGCAAGTAAGGTAGTTTGTACAATCATTAACAGAGTGTTCGAAGTTGATTGCGTTTAAGTCGTACTGTTGAGGTCCACAGGGTCTAGGTGTGTGACTTGTCATCTTTAGCTGCCCTGGTGCGTTACATCTCGGATATTTCTTGCATAGTCGGGAGGGCCGAGATGTGATCCGCTGGATAAGCATGCTCTTTAGCATTTATTTTTGTAAAGGCCACTTCCAAGAGTTTGGAGGTAGCTACAGCCCAGAGTGTTTTTTCACCCGAGATGAGGCGGCACCACCATATGTCTTCTTCCACCAGAACAGAGTTGCCCCATAGGGGTTCCAAGTAAGCCAGGCGTTCAGGAATGTGGCAGTTTAGTAGGAGATGACGAATTGACTCCGTAACACCCTCAACCTGACACAACCTGCACGGGGTTACCGCGGCCTGGTTTCTTAGCCTCATGATTTCTCTTGTATGGAGCAGGTTCAGTCTTGCTCTTAGGAAGAAAGTTTGTAGCTTTTTGTTTGGAAATTTTTCACAGTAGGCCAGAGGCGATTTGAGCCTGTTGTATGTCGGTGGCAGGTGATTTAAAAATTTGATCACTCTGGCTTGCTCACCCTTAGAGATCCAGTCTTGGTTTTTCAATTTTTGTGACACTCTTTGTGGGTTGTTTTTCAGGTCTTCTGTAGAGCAAGCCACTTCATGTATGCATTTGTATTTAATGAGCAAGTGATCGATCACTTCAATCAGAAATGCTGTACACGAGGACATCTACAACCACTGGAGCAGTCCCTTTGAAGGGTCTGCTATTTTACCAAAGGGATAGTTCAGCAAGTTGATACCCAGGTGGAAGACGACAAAGATACCAGTGCAAACAAGGAAAGCGGGCACAACAGATAAACGTATAAATTAGATAAATTATATAAAGATTACAATATTTTTATTTTATATCTTATATGTATTGAAGTACAATGCAGGAGGGAAGTGGGTTCTGGGGGGAGATAAAACTGTGTTGGCTCCCGGTGGCCTCTTGCCTGGATAGTAGGACTGTTTTGAGAGCTGTTATGAAGACAGGGAAAGAGGCTAGTACCTAAGTGCTTGTAGGACTGTCTGCAAGAATCACTGCAGGAGAGGCACTGGAGATTGTGGAGTACTCATATGTAGGTCTTAGAAAACCATTTATAGTGCCAAAGTATTATTATCATTATTATTGTTAGGGTCTATATTGAGCACGGCCCTAGCTTCAGGAAGCAACAGAGCACTTTACAGTTATAGGGAAAAGAACAAGGTTAGGGAGCAGAGAAACAAGGGAGTGGGGATCTAACAACAGAGGAGGGAGGGCAATTGCCAGCAATGGATCTACAAGTAACCCGGGGAGAAAGCAGAGGGCATCAGATTACCCACTATCAGGTGTGCTTGGGAGTGGAAGGTGTATGGAACTAGGCGCTAGGGAAGTGCCATTCCATGCAGAGGAGGGTGTTGAGCTCCTTCCTGAACTGCAGAAGTGAGGGGGAGAGTCGGATGTTGATGGGCAGGAGGTTCCAGAGTCATGGGACGCAGACAGAGAAGGCTTGTCTTCTGGTTTTTCCTTTCTGCACTGGCGCAGTTGAAGTCTGCACATGCCCTTACTTCTGGTGGATCTTAGCCATCCAGAGATGCTGAGTTTCTCAGTGAGGTAACTTGGGGAAATTTGGGTGACGGCGTTGTAGGTGATGCAGCATGATTCGAAGAGAATACAGGCTTGCAGCGAGAGCAGTGCAGTTCAATGAGGGTCAGGGCGATGTGGTTGAATTTGCGGAGTCCTTTGTCAAGTCGTGCTGCAGCATGCAGGACACATCTCAGGGGAGCCATGGTAATTGCCTGGAAGGCCTTCCAAAAGGGTATTCTCACCATCCAGGAGGGAGAGGGCCAAGACTTGGACAGCAGATCTGAAGTTGTTTTCTGGGAAGAAGGGCTTAATTTTCCACAGGATTGAATGTTGGTACCAAGCCGTTTGTGTCTTCCTTGCTATTGAAGGAGTGGTGTTTGTCGATGTCAAACCCAAGGGACCTGGCGAGGTGGCCAGCTGGGGTGTGAAGCCCTGGAGGTGCATAGCAGAGAGCAAGGCCTGGATGTTTGGTGTTGTTGGTCAGCAGTAGGAATGCTGGGGTTGAACTTCAGAGAAGCACTGGACATCCACAATTGGATCAATGAGAGGCAGGCATGAAGCCTGTGGATGTCTTTGATGGAGGAAACTTTTAACTGAGAAGACTGTGAAATGAAAAGTCTGCTTACAGATGGTTGTGTGAAGAGCATTTAGGTCTGTGAATAGAGCAGACTTAAAAGCTCTATAAGCCCATAAAAAGAGCTGGTGCAGGGGTTCTGGAGCTTAAAAAGTAGTCAAGACGTGGAACTCTAGGAAATTAAGAGAAAGTATCAATGTGTCCCCTGAGAAGACTGTGAAAAGTCTCCTAACTAGGGCTCATATGAGGAGAGCTAGGTTTGCCAAAAACGCTGAAGTCAGGTATGCTGTGTGTGTGAAGAGCTGTGATAAGAAAAACGTGATGCTTGAGGAGTCCATACACTGAATTCTGGGAAACATTGGTAAAGTACTAAAGTGTCTGTTGAGAAGCCAGTGAAACGTATGCTGCCTAGCACTGGCATGGGGACCGCTACATTTGCAAAGAACACTGAGATGTGGCGTGCTGCAGAAGAAACTGTGGAGCTTGAGCAGGATTCCAGACACTGAATTCTAGGAAAGATTGTTTAAGTAATAGCATGTCTGTTGAAGATGGTGAAATGTCTTCTGACTGGAGCAGGTGTGAGGACCTTTACCTCCATGGAGAGTGCTGGATGAGCAGACCTGAATATTGAGAAGTAGCCTAGGAGCTGAACGGTGGGAAATGCATCCAAAGTACTAAAGTGCTTCTTGAAAAGTTTGCGAAAAGTGCTTGTTGAAAAGTGTCAAATATTGAACAGGGACACTGACACTGAACTCTCAGGAGGAGAGTCAAAATACCTACATTTCAGTGAAAGGAAGAGGAAAGAACCAAATCAACTGTTAAATGAAAGAGTACAAAAGGAACAGTTAAGACCTATGGGGACTCAAGCAACAGGCCCAGCAGTCCTTGGTTAGACGCAGGGAAGCAACCATTGAGATGCTGGCTCTTAGGTGTACCTCTAGGTTAGGGCGCCGTGAAAATGGATCTTGCTCTCAGATAGAAGTGCTGCATGTATGTGTGATTGGTGATTGGGTTTGGTTGATGCAATATATTTTCTTTAGTGACACATATTTAGTTTATTATATTGAAATGTGTATCTCATCGTTGAGAGAAACAGACAAATGATCCTATGCAACCACTATACCCTATATTCAATTACCCTTATGCCTAAACCACTCCTCCTAATTCTTTAATGATTCTTCCCTTCATCTAGCATTTGCTTATTTTATATTGTACTCTCGTCTATTCTTCACCCTTCCACTGTAGGTTGTCTTCAATTTTCCATGTTGAATTGATGTTAATCACACCCATTTATATGCTACATATTAATTTGTAAAATGTTCGGTTTGCAAACATTTTTATTCTTTTCATTTGTTTTTGTGTGGTACAAAAACCTGCCGGGTGAAAGGGAAGATTGCAAATTCAGATTCACAGTTAAGGAAACAGCAAAAGGTATGAAAACAGCAGAATGGGAGAACATTCAATGAATAACAAGAGAAAGCAAAGTGGGATAAGCTATAAGAACCCAGTTGGTTAACAAGTAATATCCACCCACCAACAAGTCCCAAGGACTGAATGCAAATGAAGAAGAGAAGAAGCAGCAGAAAAATCGCATTACGAGGGGATAAATAAGTTGCAGTTGTAGTTGCACAGTATGAACAGACATCTTTATAATCGACTAGTGTAAGAGCCCATGTACACAGTGAAAAGTGCAGGTTCTCACTAACACAGTAGGACCAGGATATATTCTAAGGCAACACCTCCCTCTAGCGTTGGCAAAAGGTGAAGCTATGCGAATTGGCATCATCTCTATATATCCTAAGGCAACAGCTCCCTCTAGCGGTTACAAAAGGCAAAGCTACTGCATCAGACAAACACACAGGACAAGCATACATCTGGCATTTATTATATTGTTAGACTAGTGTGAAAGCCTGTGTAAATGGGCTGAAGTACAGGTTTTCATTAATACAGTAGGGCCACTATATATCCTAAGGCAACAGCTCCCTCTACTCATTACAACAGGCAAAGCTATCTGAATTGGCATTGTCTATATTATCTTAAGGCAACAGCTCCCTCTAGGGGTGACAACAGATGGAGCATCTCTACTGAGCATGACTGCATCCAACATCAGACGAACCTACATCTGGCCTTTTATTATATAGGATAGATTAGATTCACACAAATGAATGCATTAAAAAGTATGTGTTGAGAAACAGATGAACACCATGTAATATTAACAAGGGGACCAATCAAAATAGGATGAGCAAAGTGAGAGGAGAAGTAAAAAGGAGACAGCCAAAAGAAGGCAATTGTCTAGTCTAAGCTAACCATTATTAATGCGCTTCAGCAGGCAAGCCCTATTTCCTGGATGGCCGGTTAGGTAGCTGAGCGAGTTGAGTGCTCACTTCGGATATATTTGTGTGTGACTCACAGCCACATGCTTAGATCCTGGCTTGGCCGTTGCGACGTTGGGCACCTTCACTTTGCACACTTCATGAAGTTTATCCAAAAACATAGTAAACTTCATGAAGTTGTAAACTTTTGCACAAGCAAAATTAATGATCCCCTAAATCAGGTTTTACAAGTATTTATTTAAGTGTGCATATCCTCTTATTAGAGGGATAAACAGTTCTCTGTAGTTGCTCTTTTTTCCCCTCTGAACACAGTTGTAGCCAAAGAACAAGTTCCACTAGGCACTGAACAGCCCTTTGTTTTCTATTTTGGAAGGATGGGGAGGCCTAGGGGCATAAGGGTCAATATTATTTAGAACAACCATTTACTTTTTATTTTAATTGGGTACGCTTCTAAAAATGTATAATTTATGCATTTGATTTGCTTTTGAATCACAGACCATGCAGAACAACAGCTTGAGAGCTCTAGTGGGGAACTATAAAGGCAAAGAGGAAAACAAGGCAAAGGCGCTGTATTGAAGGTGGAAAGAACTACAGGATTAGAAGTATCTTGGTGCTTTTGGAGAGAGTATTCACGAATCCTGTCCCACTTGAGATGAAAATATAGGTGACATGTCCAATAAGGATGTTGCTAAACTATAGCTATAATACCGCTGTCATTTTACCTCGTCAATGATTGCTTTTCATAATTTTTTTCACATTAGTTTTGTGTTTAAATGAAAAAAGACAATATTTTTGTATAGATTTTTTGTCATGTTGTTTTATTTTCTGTAAAATACTGTTTAATATTATAACTTTAATTTATATTCAAATTGTTTTTATTCATAACTATTTGAAACATTGTAATATTCATCTTGATTCTTATTTCTGATCAATACTAACTACATTTTTTATGACTACTATTTTTCATGAATTACTGCAAATGTTTGATTTTTCTTGATTCTCATTTCAGATGAATATTAAGTGTATTTTTTAATAATGTATTTTTCATGAATTACTACTTTTGTATGCATCGTGATTCTTATTTCTGATCATCAATATTAATTTTGCTTTATATTACTTTTTTTTACAAATGACTAAAAAAAATTAAATAAAACTTTTTTTTTTCTGGTCAATCTTAACCAAATTTTCATGACTATTGTATTTTTCATGAATTCCTACTTTTTGTATTAATCTTTATTCTTATTTCTGATCAATATTGAGTTTATTTTGTATTACTACTGTGATTTCCATGTATTTTGTTGTTTAATTAATGGCTAGATTTTCAGCACTGGAGTGGACATGGTACTCCATATTATAAGGGATGCTGGCAAAGGAAAATGGCAAAAGATTATGGAATGATTTTCAAATCAAAAGAAGGAACACAATCCTGACAATGCAGAATTTTTAAAATTTAAAGTAGTCCACACATTCAATCATTTTGTACAATCAACACTTTGCTAATTTCAGCTTTAAAATAAGCTTTGCTCCAGCCAGGTGCACCAGCTCAGTCAGATTCACAGGTATACGTAATATATTTACAAACAAAATCACTATATGACTATATGTTGGTGACATTTTTTGTTCCTAATTAATTATTTGTACTGCAAGCATGTGGCTAGTGCAGAGTGCATGCATACTTAATTGTTTCCCTTTTACTTGCAGGTGGAAACATCAATCAAGTTTGAGAAGCCGAACCTCCAAAATAGCTCCAAAGAGGAAAGCAAGAAAGTGCCGCCTGAAAACAAAACAGCAGCAATGCTCAGCCTGGTATCAAACCATGCTAATTATTCATAAGACGTCTAATGCAGTACTAGTCCCGGACCCGGCAGTGAACCAGGAAGTGCTGCTGAGCCCAAGGCGTCATCCGATTTGAATTGTGGGGGAAATAAGGTGCCTCTTCTGTAGACAATCTTATGTGCTGAGAGGCAGCCAGGGGAGTATGGCAAGTGCTAGAAAACAAGCAAGAAGGTCCATGTGTCGTTGCAGACAAAGCAATTTCTTCAGGTGAAGCTCAGAATATGCATTCACGCCCGCTCAGTAGGGTGGACATGGCTAAGGATGTGGGCCATTACCAGCCATGTCCACGCTCCTGAGTGGACATGAAAGCCATTTGCACGCTGCGGTTCATCAAATGGTTTACATTATTTTTCCTGCGGAGATTCGTGCTGCTTGCGCAGTTGATCTCCCACGGAAAAAGAAAACAAAGAAAAAAAGAAAAAAAAAGATGACTGCTGCCATATGGAAAAGGGACTAAGTAGCTTTTCCATGTCCATGTCTATGGCGGTGGCCGGGAGATGGGAGGAGTGCCGGAACAGAGCACAGAGCTCCGGTCCTGCAGGTAAGTGGAGATGGAGGGAGGTGGTGGGAAAGGGGATTTTGGGGGGAGGGCGAGTCCTGTTGCCTCCCCACATTAACACAAAATTAAAAATAAATGGTGCCACCCGAGGAAGGGCCTCGGGTGGCTGGGACAGGGGACAGGGAATGTGTATTCTCGCCTGATGTGCCGGCCACCTGATTGGCTAAGCACCCTCCCCCAGGTCGAATGGTGATGAAAGGGAAGAAAAATCCAAGAGCAGCCAGTCCTCACCATCACCCCTTACAGACGAAGATTTCAGTGACCCTCTATGCAGCCCTGCATGCCCTGATAACATGGAGGATGCAAGAATCAATGACACACCATAGTGTCAGGCTCCTGTTGTCTGGCGCAGAGGCAGCACAAACACCTGCCTCCCCGTTGGGTCTTAGCACCTGGATGTAAAAACCACAGGCCACCTTGACCCGCCGGGGAAAGAGGGTTAGGGTCCGTTGGTTTGGATGGGTAGAGGGAGTTCAGGATAACCGGAAAGAGGGTTAGGAGGCTGTTATGGATAGGTGGGGGTTTTTAGGAAAACATACTCCTCGGCTCCTGTGCGCCGCTCCGATGGACATACTCCGCCCATGCACTCATGCACCTCACCCACACTGTGTGCCCTTCGGAGGGGAGCCTTTGTACTGGAGCTCCTGAACCAGGACACTACGACATTAAAGTGCTGACCATTGTAGCAGGACACTATGACATTAAAGTGCTGACCATTGTAGCTGCAACATAAAGTACACCGGCATTTACTCATGCAGCACGCTTTCCCAAATCATGTGCGTGATCACCAACCCCCTCGCATGATTCTCATGCAGGGTACAAACAAATAACAGCACTTAGCTCTGATTGCTGGCTGGTGCCTCCGATCCTCCTGACTTGTTTGTGTGCTCAGCCAAAGTACGCTCAGCTTTCACTGCAAAATACCAAAACACATTGTCAGTGCGGGCGAAAACAACTCGTAGTTGACTTCACTCTGAGTTGCCTCAGTAATGTTTTCCCCGCATTCCGTGCGTGGGCAATTAGTCACGGCATTGCCCAAATCATGCGGGGTCTATGTATTGATTCCCAGTTTACAGGGGACTCGTGCGCGATGCTTCTCGTGCCTCTGCCCCAGTTTGCGGTTCGGTATCTAAACCGTAATCCCAGCCGAAAGTACAGCCGACAACAAGTACTTCTAAAAGAGGAACTTATCTTTTGGTTGTGCGCGGGGCCTGGGGTGTTCAGGCGGGAGCTTGTGCCCCGCGTAGGCGTGCCTGCCGGAGCTCGGATGAAACACGTCTTCTCTCCTCTGCATCCGGAATTGCGAGCGTCGTCCCGATGGCGCGGCTCGCGCATGCGCATTAGCGCGGGCGTGCCATTTCCTGACAGCAGGCTCGTGCAAGGCACGGCCTGCTGGGAAATGTAGTTCCAAGGCGGTTCTCCATCCCAGGGACTTCTTTCTGCAAAAGGGATGGAGAACCCGCCTTGAGTACTGGGTAGGGCTTTTTAGGGGGGCTATCACCCCTTCTGCAGCCCCCACAGTGGCTGCAATCTGCCTTTTGGCCCCAACACGTGGCCCAGCCCTGACACATAGTGATGATTAGAACATGCTAATATTAGCCCTGGACATGTCTGTGCAACTGAAGAGCAACAGCAATTCAGCACAAAGCAAAAACATCTCTAGTACTCATCAATGCCATGTTTAGTGCAAGAAAAAGAAATTAAAGGCATACTCTAGTAAAAATTTTTATTGTCCCAATAGTCGGCCATGTTTTTTTAAGGCTAAGTGGCTCGATTTTAGAAAACTTTCCTATGGACCTTACCCGAGTTTTCGTCCATTAAACGCACGCGAAAACAAGCACTTGGGAGCCGCCATTTTCTGATAATCCTATCTTTTCCCCGATCGCCCTGGCTCACCTGCTTTTGCGGCACTAAATCAATTCCCCCGCCCCTGAGCCTGACATTATCAAAACATTCATATTCCCCACCTCTCCCACGTGACGTTACTGTGCTGCGTAGGCAAACGCGCCCAGTCGTCTTCTGCGCGACTCCACACAGAACCCGGAAACCAACACAGATCAACTCACAACACAGCGCGCCACAATTCGGAATATGAAACTGTACTTTACAATGAAACAGCAACATGGTACATTTGGTAAAGTACATTTATTTGGCATCAAATGTTTAGAGAATATTCATATGAACTCCGGAAGACATTTATTTTCTTTTATCTGTATCCGCAATAACTGTTCCGTTTCATCTTGGGTCACGCGCTGTTCCATTATGGCACACAGGGTGTTCATTTTTGTAAAAAGAATCACTTTGGAAGCACGGTGAACCGCAAGGCTGTTCCATCAACTAGGCACTAGTCCAGCCTAAAGTTTGTTATGTTACTTCTAGCCACTAGTACAGCGTAAGGGCATGTGGGCCCTTGGCGATCATCCCATAATATGGTGATCGTGCTCCAGTTGTTGACACGAAGCTGCAGGTGTCTGCTGAAGAATCCGTCTGCCGGTGTCTCAAACAGGTGGCAGTTGCAGAACGGGATCAAATACCTGTTAAGCAAACAAATAAATGATAATTAGTCTCACTAGCCAAACTTCATTAATATTACTCATTTCATTCATTACGGCCGATCAGAAACTATTTGCTTGCAAGGGTAGTTCAATGGAGTATGTTCTTCTCTAACATAAATGCGAAAAGTAACGAGATAAATCTAGGGCAACACACAATGATAAACGACACTCTACATGCATGAGGAATGATATGATATATGATATGGCATTTGTAACGCACGTATACTCAAGTGTATAGTGATACTGAGTGTCAAGTGTATACTGATCGCGCATGGGGATGGGCTGTACAAGGATAGTTGAATACAAATTAAATAATAGGGCCAGCTGGTGGCAAGTGCAAGGTAAATGTCGGGACAAGGGGCTGAAGGATACAGAGACAGTCCCGTAGTGCAGGGAAAAGTGGCTGGGCCAAGGAGCGAGATCGGTGACACCAGTGAACCTGCATGCCCATGTGCCCACTACGAACAGTTTTAACATCTTTTACAGTCTTCATTCATTCATTTATTCATGCATCCATTCACTAAATCTTCATTCCGGTATAAAAGCGTGTAAAGATTTACTTACATTATATTTGAAATTTCCATTGTGTCTCTTCGTAATGCAGTCTGTAAAACGGACCGTTCTCTTGACAATGATTTTTCGTATACTGACCTAAAACTGAAACTCGGTCTAGTTTCTGAATGTTCTGCCTTATCGTCTCTTACGTTATTGCGCTCTCCCTTCAAATGTAGTTCTTTCTGCATGGTCCTTGTCTCAAGGTCAAAAAACAATAGACCCTTATACTTCCAGTGCGACTTGTGGGCCTCATCTGTGCACTGTCCTTCGCATTCTTTATTTGCAACATCACGTAGTGTAGGCATCTGTGAGAGCTTGAAGTTTAGAATCCGTCTATGTAGTGCGCCTCAATGTACAAATGCGAACTGGCTTCTCTCCCAAATGCCACGGCCTGCTTGGCTGGCGCGTTCTAAGTGCCCCAATTTTGTCCCCGTTGTCTGCGAGCTTTGCAGCCCAAATTGAAACATTTAATTTTTTGCGGAAGGTCAGGGAAAGTATAAAGTACCACAGGAGTTGAGTTAAAAGTGAGATTTATTGTTTGTTTGTTTGTTTTATTTTTTGCAATACGCAAGCCTCCCCTCCGTTAACAGTGCGCAGCATTTACATTTACATGAGATGAGACATGAGAAAAATATATACATACACATATGTGAGGTGAATAGAGAGAATTCAAAGATGACACCCAGCTTCTTCGCCACCCATGATGGTGAAGTTGGGGGTTAGGTTTACTGGTACACTGTACAATAACATTTATTTACAAAAATACAAACCTATTGCAATTATTTAAACCGCGATTTGTACTTTACAATCAGCTGTGCATCGGGTGGGCATGGCACAGTCGCAATGTTTGGTGGCAATGGATCACTGCTCTGTACAGAAACGTCCAAAATTCCATATCTGTGCTTCTCTAACACAGCAACAATAAGGCCTTTCACAAAGTCGAACTGCATTTCATCATAGACTGGTTTGATCACCCATTGCTTACTTCGTTTTGAAAACACCTTGGTGTAGCGAGGCATCCTTACTTTGCCCCTAGTCCTAGATTGTTCACGTCCGACATTGCTGTTATGGGCCAAGACGGCTAGTAGAGTGCGATGTTTCATGCCCCGAAAGCTAAAATGCAAGCGCTTTGGCCTGTACTTTAGGCACATATTGTGGAACACCTCCAAATCTCCTGTGTGACAGAATTCTGTCAGTCCTCTCAAATCTCTTGATAGAGTTTTGTCGAAAACAATCTTCTCAATGGCTTTGTGTGTCGGTGATGATGGAATCAACCACTTCTTCTTCCGTGCCTCCTCTGGGGACAAAGGGCCATGTTCACATTGGTGGAAATGTTCATTTGCTGTCCAGCGGTGAACGTTGGTACAGTGGTGCATCAGTGACCGCCATTTTTCAAGTAGTATTTCCACTGACCCCTCGCAAGTTTTTGAGCTCCACCAAAGATGGTTGGTGATAGAATGTGACCACTGCAAAATAATTTCAAAACCTTTTTTTTTTCCTGCAGCCGAGATTTTCTTATTGATTGATTTAGCAAGATGCCATACGTCGAATTGATGTTTAATATGTGGGAACTGCTCTCTCATTGTCTTGGCAATTGAAACGTGTCTATCCGTGGCCATGAGCTCGATGTCCATCCCCCTCGATTGTAGATGTTCCACTGATTTTATAAATCCTAGTTTCTCCATGGCCACTGAGGATGTACATTGTGTTACCTGCACGACCTCCGAACTCACAATTTTCTTACTATCCATGTCCTGAAAGTGGTAGGTGCAGTACTTGGCAGAAAACCCAGGGCTATCGCACTGTCCATCGCCGGCTAGCCTGATTCGTTTGCCTTCGAATGTACTTGCTAGAGACAATTGTTCAATTCTCCAAGCATCACTAATGGCCGGAAACAGATAATCACGTTGGTATGTGTAGTACAGCGCACTAGAAATGAAATGGAGTCCCACAAACTGAAAAAAAGCCTCTAACTTTCTAAAACTGGAGCCACTAAAAAGTGATGCAGCTGCACACAGTAGATTGCCTGCTGGCAGTTTCCCCAGCATCGGTGTGCAGACCATGAGAACCTATGATTTAATCTACAGGCGGCATTTATTTTGACGTTAGTGCCTTTCATTTTACGAGTCACATTAATCAATGGCTTCCCACATACTTTCCCTCTAACGGAATGCACACATTTCAGCATACTTATAATTTCCATCAAGCAACTGTCGAATACAATGTATTTGCTCTCTTTCATTAGACTGTCATCCTGCGTCAACGTTGTTTCAGCTTTTGACGCTGTGGAGATGTCAACACATTGGAAAGTAATATTGCTGCTATCAAGTATTGTTGCGTCTATGGATGCTGCGGCTGGTTCATTCTCTCTCATTTCAACATCTGCTAATTCAACATTGATGGGAGAACACAACAATGTCGACATGTTTTTTGGTGGCAATTTTTTGGCTGGTGTAGATTGTGTAAATTGATCTGCAACTACTTCAGAGCTATCTCCAATACATTCAATAACATCTTCTTGTGGTGGTCCGGTCGCACAGTAGCTATGGTCCAATGCAACTTTGCTGTAGTCTCCAAACAGAGCTAATTCATGTTCTGGCCATTGGACATGAGCATCTCAAGCCTGAACACGCCTCCCCTCAATTAATAGTTCCTCCATAGTGTACATGGTCTGGCAAGCCACATCTCTCATTCGCTTCAATGTCTGTGTGTGTATAGTTCTGATGCCCACGGGTAACTGGAGGAGAGATTGGAAAAGGGATGTTCAGTTTAAACACAAGATGGAGTGTAGTAGAATTGACTAGAAAAAAACATAAAATAGTCCCCACCACAAAAAAAAATTTAAAGTTATTAACTGTTTGTAACTAACCTTTTTTTGTTTTTTTTCTTTGCAACTTTTTTGACTCGACCTTCAACATCTGCACGCTGTAGCTCCGATTCGTTTCCGCATGTCCTCCCTTCCTCTTGCGCTGCAACGAGTATATTTTCTGTATCCGCATAAACAGCAAGGAATGAGGCTCCATCGTCTCCCTGAAACATAGTACTTTCATTACTATGTATCAAAATATTGTTAGCATAAAACACGTGAGGACGAACACACAGGTACATCTCAATAGCCAAATACGATTTAAACATTGTGTGCAACAATCAAACGACAAGTATTCGACCAGTGATGATCTATTTCGATGGAACTGTCAGTATCCATACCTCCGGCTCTGCATGGACAGCCATGAATGGTTGTATTGGAGAGGAGGCATCCGCATCTCCCTAAAACACAATACTTGCATTAGTATGCTTTTCAATATTGGAAACATAACACACACTTGGGGTCGAACGCACAGGTACATATAAAGAGATAACCGCGAAAGATGCATTGTCCAAAAGAATCAAGGAAAATCCAAATATGATCACATTTCATCGACTTATTTCAACGATTCCTTTACATCTGCATCATCTCAATGAGATGTTGTGATTGGGGTGGAAGCTCCGTCGTCTCCCTGAAACACAGCACTTGCATTTATAGGGAAGAAAGTATAGCAAATGGAATCACGTTATATGATCACGCATGATGGAGCTGTCAGTATCCATACCTCGTGCTGCTGAAGAATATCTATGGATGTTGCAAATGTAGTGCGCACTTCCGAAAGCTGTTGCACCGATTCGTATACTTGAATGTCAGGCTCTGCATCAATTGTAGGGGTTGACGCTCCATCGACTGCCTGAAACATAGTACTTGCATTAGTGAGGATTACAATTGTGAAAACATAACATACACCTGGGGTCGACAGCACAGGTACATATCAACGGCTAACCACGAATGAAACATTGTGTAGAACAATGAAACGACAAGAATTCCAGCTCTGATGATGATGCTCGATGGAGCTGTCAGTATCCATACCTCCTGATGTTGAAAAACATCTAGAAATGTTGTAGATGTGGCGGACGCTTCAGCATCTCCCTGAAAGACAGTACTTGCATTAGTATGGATAACACTAATTATAACTGAAAACAAACACCAGTGGACGATAACTAAGGTGTATATCAATTGGAAAGCAGTAACCAAACATTCGGTAAAATAATTACACGATAGAATAAAACTATTACTTGACATGCATAAAACAAGTATGTAGCGGATTAGCCTAATAAGATTACCTGATACACGTTAGAAGTGGTTGATAACTTGCGACCACGTCAAGGATGTAGAATGTTCTTGCTTCAGATTCAAGGGATAGTCAAGAAGTTGTAAAGGTCAATTAATGATTGATAATGAAATGCCAATATTAAAAATAGCCATGTAAGCCGACAGAATACTTGAAAAATGCTCAATACAGCACAGTTCCCTGTCCCCATATATATATACATTGCGTTTGTGGGTTAGGAAATCGAAAAAGAATATATTGATAAATGTCATTATTCAAAAAACTGTACACTCATATCAATATCGAAATTATTACAAGGGATAGAACACCTACAATATCAATTAATCCATTCGGCTACACACTACCGCAAGGCCGAAAGCTAAATCCGGATACTTGACTCACCGGTGGCGGAATGTGGACGAATAGAGTGGGAATAGCGTTTTCGAGCAATTTCCGTGTAGTTCGCCGTTTATTCTTCTTTGTTACCCAAGAAGTTGTGTACATGTCCAAGGAAAAGTGCCGGCTGCAGATGCGGTATCGATCGCCCCTCTTGTCCTCTAAGACTTGTTGGACTCTACTTTCCAGCTCATCCAGTGGATATCCGCAATGTCTGACCCATTCTCTTATTCGATCGACAGTTTTCGGGAATACATGCATTGTAGTTTCTTCAGATTTCGCATGGGTCTTCGAAGGGCAACCGCTAATCGAACAGGCAGGCATTGTTGATAAATCTGAAAAGTAAATATCAACATTATTATACAATCTTCAAGAATAAAGATTTGATACAAAAGTAAATGAATCATACAATGATCAATGCAAGGTTTGTTTTGGTCGCAGGAACTGTACCAGTTAATTATGTGCAGCTTAGTATTTGCATAAATTGCAGAAATGTATAAATGATGTGACTAAAATCTGAACATGTGACTCATCCCTGGCACGAGAAGGAAACATGCTTACATCATAGACTGGATCCCCGAAGGATGCAATTCGATGACAATAGACACAGATGAAAATAAATAGATCTATTGATAGCATAGCAATGGAAACTATAGTCAATAGCAATGAGACCAATGAACATAGCACTATTGTGTACTCTACTCGCAAATAGATAGAAATTTAAAAATCTGCAAAATATGACTAGGATACATGGCCTTACCTTGACCAACAAACAGTCGGATTCAGCAAGCAGAGCAGTATGTTGCAGGAGAATAGGTGGGTGGCCACAGGTAGCACACTGATGGGTTTGCTCTAAGCGGTCACAGAAGTTCACGGATAGCACGACGACGACCAGATTAGCGTAGATCTCGGTGGTTGCCAGGTAACACGTTCAGGAGTTGACTTGCAAAGCACAAAGATGTTCTCATGAGACATATCAAGTGGTTTATAAAGTATTTGGAACAGGGGTGTGTTTGTGAATGAATGACGTATGTATGTCGTGGTCTTAGGGGGGCGGCCTGCTTCAAGGGGAGGCCTGGCTGGAGACACGGGGTCTGAGGAGGCCATGTGACCGATGGCCCCTTGGCGTGGGACACCTTTTGAAGTGTACATGTTGTTTGGCACCTTGGCCTTTCGCGCCCCGGACAGCCCCCCCCATGCCAGCGAGCATCCACCAGCGCGAACCGCCTTTGATACAGGGGGGTGGGATGGATGGGCCTGGGGCGTGCAGATAAGGCACAGGAAGACTGCTGAATGGAGACACACTTATGTGGATTGCAGGGGGGCAGCCTGCTTCAAGGGGAGGCCTGGCTGGAGACACGGGGTCTGAGGAGGCCATGTGACCGATGGCCCCTTGGCGTGGGACACCTTTTGAAGTGTACATGTTGTTTGGCACCTTGGCCTTTCGCGCCCCGGACAGCCCCCCCATGCCAGCGAGCATCCACCGGCGCGAACCGCCTTTATATCAATATACAGTATATCGCCTTTATATGAATGATAGTATATCGTTGCTTATCAATAACAAATGCCACATACCGCAGATTCTTGTGAGCACAGACCCACACTTCAACCAGTGTATTATAGTGGCCAAGACCCGAAGGTCTGTATAATCCAATGGTAATTGATAGTATAGATATATGTGATTCATTTAAAAAATCGAGACAAACGTTAAAATAAATGTGGTGTTTTATTTTGTATCTTATTTTCATGACACAAAAATACAAGACTTTAAAGATTATACAGGTCAGGTTGCAGCACAGCGAGAGAAAATCCCCTGTACTGACCGCTGTCACTCGGGAACGTTTCTCTAATGGCACGAACGGCACAGGCGGGTATCACTCTTCGAACGCGGTGTCCAAGCCTCCCGTGAAGCCACCATGTATAGGAACGATAGGCCACCAGCCTGTACCACCTGTGAAAAGGAATGAAACAAACTGTTTTTAAATGACCCAGATATGTTTAATAAACGTTTGTTGTCAATGACAATTCTTGTAACTAATGGCATTTTACACGGACAAATGCTATCTAGACAATGCACACTATTCAACGCCTTACATGCGTTACAATGATATGTAGATGTAATTTTGGATATAGTAGAAGACCATGAAATAGGAGTGGCATGACAAGCAGAGTATACTTACTCGTTACTCGGATTACGAGGACGAACAGTTGCTCGAAGTTCGTGCATAAGCACCATCAAGATTCTCAACACGGCCCGTGTGAGGCAGGCTGCCCTGAAGTCTGGCAGCTCGGTGATGCATTGCGGTCGTGGCTCGCCTTCCGAAATGTAGGCCAGGCATCCCGAGTTTTCTCGGCAGCAGAAGTTCTCGTCCTCGGTTGGCATTAGCTTGCCCCGATTGCATGTGCACCAGGTGGAGACGCCGTCCATGCGACTAGGCCCAGGCTCTTCATCTGTTGAATCGTCCTCCCAACTGCCGTCCGAATCCCCATCGTTTTCGCGTGCTTCCCTTTCCAGTAGTTCCTCCTCGGTATACTCAGGCTCGTACATGTAGGGCATTATTGTAGCCATTGTGTGGTAAACAGAGTAAAATAATTTACCGAGATGGTACAGGTGTTCACACGGGCTACAAGCGGCGAAGGTAGCTGACCAGAGCACTGAAACGAGTCACAGAATACTCAAAGTAACACAGAGAGAGGAATGGAATCGAAAATCTGCTGCTGTGTGTTGTGAAACGGTCTGTTTATACTTATTGAGGAAAGAGGCGTCCTGCCATTTCCATGGCGACACGTCATTAGCTGAAGCGCAGCAAATGTTGACACGAGACGTGCTTTGGCGTTGGGAAATGGGAGGTACGAGTCTGCTGATGACAGGCTCAGGGGCGGGGGAATTGATTTAGTGCCGCAAAAGCAGGTGAGCCAGGGCGATCGGGGAAAAGATAGGATTATCAGAAAATGGCGGCTCCCAGGTGCTTGTTTTCGCGTGCGTTTAATGGACGAAAACTCAGGTAAGGTCCATAGGAAAGTTTTCTAAAATCGAGCCACTTAGCCTTAAAAAAACATGGCCGACCCATAGGGACAATAACATTTTTTACTAGAGTATGCCTTTAAGCTACAGCAGGACAAGTAGTCCAAGCATGACTGGAAGGACTGTGCCGACAACAGACAGTGATATAAAAGCTTTAGGGACCTGGGGATTTTCTATGTCCACAACTGCATCTGTCAGCATCTCTTCTATAATAGGAAGCTCAGTCCCTAACTTTGTCAGTGTGAAAAAGGTCAGTGTGAAAAAGGTCACACCACGGGGCCTGGGATTGTTTCACCATTGCTATGAACAATAACCACAGAGCAATCTGCACACTCTGCAAAACGCCTGTGTGTTGTTGCGAAGACCAGCAAACATTTTGTAACTGGAGATCTCGGGGGTCAATTAAAAAACTATCATTCAGTAACAGGGGAATTGCATGCTCAGAAGGAAAAAAGTCAAAATGGGGAGGCATACACATGTGTCTCAAGAAGGGATTGCTTGGATACATACAAAGTTGGCCAACTCAAGAAAATTAAAAATAAATCTCCAGTGACAACAGCAGGGTGGCTCCTCCATTCTTGAATAGTACAAGTGCACCTTTTCCCATGTGTCCTTTCATTACTATCGAGGGTATGCCCTCCTTCCCTCCACCCCCCAACTCCAGCATTCTGGGCATAGCACATGCCGCACAGTGAATGAGGCAGGACCCCTCCACATCACTAAACTTTGAGCCTCTAGCAAGGGCCATCTACCAAACAAGAAAAGCACAACTCCCTGGGACATTTATGTAAGAGACTGCAGAAGTAGAGAAGCTGATCTAAAACCCACATCTGTTGTTTGGTAGATGAGCTTCCGCCTATATCATGACAACTGAGGGAGAATAAACTAAGTGAAAGCTGCCTTTAGCAAACTTCGCCTTCAGTGTAAGAAAGAAAATGCCAAGCTTTGCAACATCCCATAGCTGAAAAGCCAGGACACTTTATAGAATGTCTGCCACCGGCATGATTTTGCAAACACCCCACTTCTGAACATGTGTTTGCAGTTGTTATGGTGCTATTGAGCCTAAAGAGAAGGGGTACAATGACACAGGAAAATGCTGAGGACTGGACGGCTGAGATGTAGGAAGGAGAGTGAGCAGGGAATCAGGTTGACCCATCAAGCGACAATGGGAGAAACAACGACTTCGGCTCCAGGAAATTACACACCTCCAGCTAGCTGCTTGCTTTGTTAATTCATTTAAAGGATATGGTTTCCTGGGATGTTATACTTGTGAATAAGCCTGGACCTTTTATTCAGTAAGAATTGTATTACGATGCAGAGTATCAGTGACAGTCCAGAGACGCTTTTCCACTTTGACGTTTAAATGGTCTGAGCCATGGAGTATGCACGTGACCTCAGCATGAACATAGGGCACTCAGTATATCTGTGAGTGGCTGTGAGACCTTATGCAGAAGGAGAGTGCAGGAATACTGGTTGTTCATCCTGACAGAGTGTTTGATGTCAGCAGCAAATGATTGTGTCAATATTAGAATTTTGGGGGTGAAGACAGTGAGTCTGTAGGGAAGTCAGTCAGTCAGCAGGATATCCGAGAGTTGGATTCAGAGAGATAAAGAAGATGGAAGCTTGCTCTCTGGGTTAGAGCAACGTCAGAGGCGTTTTAGCCTGGACCTTTCCTGTGGTTAGTGGTAACGGGGACATGTCATTCTGCAGGACTAGAAAGGGGCTGAGAAGTAGATGCTTGAGCAATGTCACAAGTGTGTCCAGTGTCAGAAATCCGACTAAGACTACATTTCAGAGAACATACAGTTTTAGTGAGGGATTCCGTAGAGGGTGTCAAAATAACAAAAGCAAAAGATAGTTTGAGGATAGCCAACTTAAAAACCTCAGGCCCAAAGTGCATCTAACTTTGTGGTGAGAGGGGATTCTTGTCTTTTCTTTGGTTCTCTTACATAGGCTCTCTTGGCCAACTTAGGTTGGGTTTCAGGGTTCCTGTTCCCTTTTTGTTTCTCTAAGTCTGTGACTTCGAGATTCTATCATCTTTGTCACTCTCATTCTCAGTCTCAGGGAAGAGGTTTTCCAGCACCCTTCCACTTCTTCTCAATATCTCTGGCTTCTGGGGTTTTGCTGCCCCTCTTTCCTCTGTCTGCCAGTATCTGAGACCTATGGGTTTGCTACACCCAGTTTTTCCCCCTAACAGTTTCTCTGGCTTATGGGATTGCCTCCTTATGAGCAAAGGCTATCCTGGACTATCCAAGGATCCAGGGAAGTGGCTCTGATTTACGAAAGCATGAGAGTTTCCCCTCTAGACGGCTTTTTATGCTGTTCCTGGCCCTCCTCAATACTACACTACGCTTTCATACCTGCTTCGATTGTGGTCTGGACTCTTTTGGTTGGTGTCTGTTGTCTAGTCTTTGCCTTTGGCCCAGCTGACCTCCCTGGACCTTCCTAGATGCTCTCTCTACTTGCTCCTGCTGATCTCCTCCAAAACCCTCCTGATCTCTGCTTATCTTCTCCTTACCGCCTATCGCAATTTCCTTCTAATGCTCTCCAAAATCTGTCCTGTCTTTCTCTATCACCTCATCCTGATCATCACCTACCCCCTCCTTGATTCCTTCAGCCACTTTCTATTGTTCAACACCTCCTGCCCTTCTTTCTTTTACCCTCTCCTCAACCACTTCTGCCAACCACCTCCTTATTCATCTTGACCACCACCTTCTGAGGTTACAAGCCCCCTTCTGAATTCCTCCGACCCACTCATTCTGCTGCTGATAGCTCTGCTCCATAACTCCCGCCTTCCAACCCCTTTAAATAGCTAGTCTATTATCTTGGATTTCATACAGTTCATTGTTGGATTCATCAGGGAGCTGAGCTGTGTTACAGGGAGTCTGATGTGTTGAGCGTATTAATACGCAAGGGGTACTTGTTTTAAATTCTTCGATGATGCTTGCTCCGTTCACATAGCGAGAGCTGCTAGCACTGTCCACCACATCCATAGTTTCCAGCGAACCTGCTCTACAGACCACATGGGAGTGATTCAAAAACTCCTGAGATCTGCTTGTGCCTACAATGGAGGTTGCAAATAAAACCACACAGGGCCTCTTCCTTCAGCGTGGGCTCCAGTGCAGGACAGTGACTCATTGTGCCGGGTAGTCTTTGTTGCCTGTGGACCATTCTGAGTCCTCGTTGCTTAAAGGGATAGTGTCACTGAAATGATCCTTCATAGAAAGGGGGTGGCCACTTGGCCCTATGGTCACAGTCCTGCTGGAAAGGGTGTGAATATTGACCTTTATTAAGCCTGGGTATCTCTTAGTTGTGACATAAAGAGCCAGTGTCATCATGCTGCTAACCGTGACTGTCGTCTGCCCGCTATAGTGGTCTAAGTGGGGTGACCAGGGGATCATCCCCATAGCGCCCGGTCACATCATCCTTTGGCATGGGGAGGTACCTGCTCCCTTGGTGAATGTACTCAAATCTGAAAGGAGACTTTCTCAGATCAAATAGTTGTCTAGTGAGCTGAAGGTGGCCATGTGCCTTCACGATTCATATAGAAGCCTGACTGAAAGAGGTGACTGAATGGAACAAGTCTGCAAGGGTGCCTGCTCTGAGTGTATGTTTGGGGTAAAGGCTACATATACCCAAGGTTGCTCATTTTATTTACTTCTATAGCGCCTTACACTTTACAAAAACGAATGAAATGGTACAATATAATGACATGACAATCAATGAATAGGATACAAGAAAAGGATGAAGAGCAAAAACAATACCAACATGAAGAGAAAATGAGTTGATGATCCATAAAAACAGTAGTAGTGAAAGCCAAGCAACATAATGAAATTTGCAAGAAATACACAGGCCACACCCCAAGACAAAAATATCAATGACGGATGGGAACCAGTCTCAATGTTCTAAAATATAGCAAAGGGACGCCAGTCACAAACCCAGGAAACAGCTCCATTAGGTAAATATGCGCTAAAAACGCCCCCAGGTAGTAAACATAAACAATAAAAATGGAGTTTGAAATTCAAACTCACAGTTTGAGCAACGCGAATGTCATTGGCATGCAGAGGTGTAGACAAGGTAGGGCCTGAGGGGCAAGGCCCACCCGAAATCTGTAAATGCCCGCTCAGCAGCACTGTGTGGGCATTTACAGATATTTTTGTCAGTGCAGTGGGCCGAACTACATTAGCTTCAGGCCCCATTTGCTAGACAATCCTGGCTGCGCCTCTGTTGGCATGATGGACACTATGTTGGCATGGATGGCACAGAGGGTGATATCCTGAAGGAGCCCCACCGGGTAGGCTCTCTGACCTCCTGCAGGGCCAGGACGATCAATCTCTGGAAGCAAAGGTCGCTCTTAAAGTCCTGCGCTATGTCCCGCTCTAGGTGCTGGAAGAGTAGTATTTCAATAGTAAGCAATTCGATAGATTTCTGGTAGCGTGGGGTCTCCCTGAGGGCCACGGCCCCTGGCTGATAGAGGGAAGGTTTCTTGACACCGCTCATGGAGGGGCAAATTATGCTACTGTGTGTGTGTGGACTCATGAAGACATGGGGGCTCATTTGTGATGAGTAGTGAGAATGTAATGTGTAAAAGTCATGGCTCATTTTCATTCATTTGTATGGTGGAGAGGAGGGGCATATCATAACTTATGATTCCGCCGCCCCTTTCTCTGTGCTATACAAATACTACAGCATTTGTGTCCGCGTGGATTCCTCTGGATTCTGCCTGCTTTTTACACCAGCAATAGGAATCCATTGTAAATGCCACCTGCCATGTGTTCATGGGGTGTATAAGAGAGACTGAGGGGGCAACACACAACGTACAATAGGGTTAGTTTAAGCTGTTGAGCAGAGCAGCTTTCAATGGAACCCACGCATAACACGTTGATACAACAGTGAGCAAAAGTAGGCCATAACGTTCACGCTTTACGTTCAGTCTAGCAGTGCATGTTTGCCTTGAGTCCATTCAAATGCAACATTGTATTTACAGCAAAAGGGATAACACTAAACAACCATAACCGTTCCCTGTGAGAATTATCTGTCCTTAGAAAAATGGTGCTCATATGTGCAGTGTAGGTCGATTTTCTAGTGTGCAGTTTTCCACGAAATGGGGACGGGGAGGGTGGGCCTTCAGATAGAAAAACACATATGCATTACAATAAATGCAGATTTATAGGCTCCGCTTTCTTATTTAAATGAATCCCTCCTCATGAGATGAGGATGAGGAGGACGCTCATCCTCATTATACCCAAGCAGCGCTCAATGCGCCGTGCTCAGCCGGCACCTCGGTTTGGAGGACGCCCTCATTTTAATTTCTATTGAAACCTCTCTAAGTCGTGATGAAAAGACTAAATTGAAGTCTTTGTTCAATGCTGCAAATAAATAATGAGCTGAATCTCAAGAAGGCTGGCTGTTTCTTTTTTGTCAGCCGTAAATCTACTTTCTATTTTATATTAACACCGGGCTGTTTAATTAGACTTATGTGGGTGGCATCAGCAACAAGTCAAAACGTACGAAATTGGGAGCTACATGGGAGAATGCACAGGGAAACCATTCCCTCATGTCACGATCCACCTAACAATCAGTCTTGAGTTCGGGTGACTCTAAGAATCAGAGAGTAACACTTGGCAAAGTGTTTCTTGCCCTCACCCAAATGGAAATACACGCACCAGTGGAACACCTGTAGACCCAAATAGAGTCCAATGCTGAAATGCATTGAACATACAATCATTATATAGCTATTTAAAACATACTCTTGTCTGCATCCTTTCATCAGCGAATTAACAAAGTCTAGAGTAGGGTGATTGTTCCAGTTTCCCTCACATAAACCTACCCACCCATCTACCATCTACCGTCGCCTGTTGGGCTGCACCTTTCCTATTTCTTTTACCTTTCACCATGCTCCTTGATTTCACTACATTTCTCCCTGTACTCACTCTTCTCCCGTGCTTCTCTAATAGCCTTTAGCCACAACTTGATTTTTACTTCTTCCTCACTCTCCCTCTCCCCCTCCTCCTTTCACCCCTCAAACCTCATGCTCTCGTTCTCCCAGGAGCTCCAAATTTTTCTATTCCCATCACCTACTGCAAAACTCCTGCTCCTCTCACTGACCTCCTATTACTTTTTTACTTGGCCCCTGTACTGCACAATCTCTCTGCAACAAGTGTTCCTACACCACTGACCACTTTGACACTTATCACTTCTTGCTGTCACAGAAACCTCAATCTCCCCTCTAGACTCTGCAACTCTAGCAGCTCTCCACAGTGACTCTTCTAACGACCTGCTGGGAAAGGTTGGTGGAGTAGGGTTCCTTATCAATAAGGCTCTGACCGCAACCCCTTGCCTTCGATCTGTTATCACCTCTTCCTCTATTGAATATGACTGTTTTCAACTCCTCTCACTGCTCTAAAACTCTTCTGACCTCTTGGTCCTCTCATCTCTTTCTTTAACCTGCATCTTCTCCTTTAGTCACTTCCCATGACTTCCCCATTTTCATGCTAAGGGACTTTAACCTTCTCAAGCCCTCCCCAGCCACCCACCTAGAACTTAACTGTCTCCTATCTGATCACTCCCTCTATTCCCTCCACGACCGGCCTGCCCACCCTGGTGGTAACTCTGTTGATATTCACTTTTCTATACTTCTCTATCTTGCTCTGACCTCTGAATTGCTTACTTTAACCTCTTAGTTCATCCACTCCCCACTCCTCCTCCCCTCTCTTCAATGACCAAGAGAACTTCAAGGATGATTTCGCACCCCTTTGCTTGATCATATGAGGACCTATTTCCCCTATTCATGCCTCTTGGATTGGCCATGTGTTGTGTCTTGTGTTCCCTGCTTTGGTCCTGCATGAATGCTTGCCTGAGAGAATGCCTGATGGAATGTTATGCCTATGGAATGTTGTGGTGTGAGTGCCCTTGTAAGCTCCATGTAGGTAAATTGGAGTGAAGTAGCCTGTGAGAGAGGAGACTGGTGGATGTCTCCTGTGCACCTTCTTACTTACTTACCCTTGGACTTACCTGATCTATATACCTTGTCACTGGAACTTAGTAAATAAGTTTACTTCCCTTACCTGAGTATCAGACATTTCTTTTCACCCCGCAACAGCATGCTTATTCTGACTTTTACTATGCACTTATGACTCCCTTTGATAAATACTATCCTCTGTGCTGTGATGAATCCAAGGAGTTAGTCACCTCTCCCCAAGTGGGATACCCCCCCCTTTGAGACTAGGGAGGTGAGCCTGGTATGCTTAACACCCACTAGAGGACAGGGTAAGTGGAATCCCTGTGGAGGCATCTCCCCTCAGGGGAAAGGAAACACTGACAGAAGGGCTTAAGTCATCATTCCGCTCCTCCCCCGACACTAACACCTTTATGGGGTTTGTATGGGGTTGGCAGGATCTAAGGTGTATACTACCCCTATGACTCCTGTAATGGCTGGCTGTGCTTCTAACCCAAACTTTACTCAGTCCTAATGGGAAACAGCAGACAGACTAAAAGGACAGCCCCCTGAGGAACGTCATCTGAGAAACTAAACTGGAGATGGTATCAGCGCAGACCACAGAGTTCAAATAGGTCGCAGCGCACACAGGAGATGTCGCCGGCAGGAGTGAGAGAACACCAGACACCACATCAAGTGCAGCAGTGTCCTCTTGGCGAGTACAGCAAGGCCTCCCAGATGGGCAACCGGAAGTGGACGGCACTGCAACAGAAGCAAGAGCAGAGAACCTCAGAGGGCACGGGGAAAGGCCCCGAGAAGAAACCAGCCACCGGGCCTCGCATGGAGAGACCAGGAAAGGAGAGAAGCGCACGACCAATGCATAGTCCAGGTGATGCATTGCTAAGCAGCTCTGCAGAGAGAGGAACATCGGAGAGACTGCAGAGTCCTCCCCACAACCTCTGTCCATCACAAGCAGGTATGCAGTGGCTCCAGTGGAACATGAGATGGGCTGGCATGGCAATACAGAGATACACAAGTCATGGAGTGGGGAAAATACAGAGAAGCCCAAAGTGGGGAGAAAGTCAGACACAAGCCCAGGGCGGGAAAAATACTGAGATGCCCCAAAGTGTGGAGAGAGTCAGACGTGAGCCCCGGCAAGGGGAGAGAACGAGAAGCCCCAGAGTGGGTGACAACAAGAGACAAGCCCCGGAGTTAGGATAAAGACAGAGTAAATCCCCAGAGCGGGGAAAATCAGAGAGACCCTAGAGTGGGGTGAGAATCAGAGACAAACCCCAGAGTGGAGAGAGACACAGAAACAGGCCCCATAATTGGGAGAGAGACATAAACAGGTGCCAGAGAGGAGAGAACACACAAAGGCCCCAAAGTGGGTTGAAAGAGACTGAAAGTAGACAGATTGGGTGGGTGCAGCCAAGCAGAGGAAAGTTTCCCCAAAGGAAGAAAGACTGTGAGAAACAACAGTTTGCAAGAGAACCAGAAAGACCTGGCTGGAACCCAGATGGCTCCATAGCAGTGCACAAACTATTGGTTTGGGACTGTGAACATAGGAAAGGGCCAATGGTAAAATGACAGAAGAGTGGGTGTCAGAAGCCAGCAGCCTTCCCTTTCATTGGGCAATGCCCAAAGATATGTATTGGTTGTTTTATGTTTTTATTTTGAGTAGTAGGGAGAGAAACTATGTTAAAATAGGATTCTGGACTTTATATATGTTTATCCATTATTGACACCTGACAAGCACCATTTGGACTTTACTTTGTACTAGCAAAAAGTACCCATTCTCCAAACGGGTTCTGTGGACAGACATGATAACACTTTCATCAATTGTTGAAAATCAATGATCCTGTAGGTCACTGTTCCAATTCGCTTATCACTTGATGTGCCTCGCACTATGAAGTAAACTGCACTGAGAATGGGCGTGTGTGACTGGCTGACATACCCCGCAGCAGACTTTGGGGGGAGACGAGAGTTGGTGTGCTGCTGCATACTGGGACCTACTGTGCTCTCTCCCCACCTGTTTGCTCACTCTGGCATGCTGCAGTTCATTTCAGTGCATTGCAGTGCAAATGTTCCAGAAACCGTGCATTTTAGGGTTGAGAACCCGGTCCTTCTACGACCACATTGATGTTTCACCGATTTCAGGCAACCGTCTCAAGTGTGAAGGTGCTGAAATCTATGGACAGAGGTGGGTGTCCAAATGTTATGTAGCCAATCATGTCTGGAGGGGTCTAACAGGTAATTATGCTAAATCTGGTGCAGACTCGTGAAATGGTGTGGAATTATATAAGGAACAATGCTTCGCCAAGCCACAAACCCAAACATTTTTTTGACTTGTCCTGAAATCTGGGGAAAAGTTGGGGGTGTCCACATGTCATGTACCCATACATGTCTAGTGGGTTCTAACATGTAGCTATGCACAATTTGGTGCAGAAGGATGAAACGGTCTGGAATTGTATAAGAAACAATGCTTTGCCAAGGCACAAACCCAAAAACAAATGTTGACTTGTGCTGAAATCCGGGGAACGGGGTGGGGTGTCCAAATGTCTAGTAGCCAATATTATCCAGAGGGTCCTAACAGGTAACTATGCAAAATTTTCTGCAGATTGGTGAAATGGTGTGGAATTGTATAAGGAACAACGCTTTGCCACAAAACAAGCCACAGGCCCACACATTTTCACTTTTATAAATTGTGAGAAACCTGTTTGTATCCTCGCTTCTACGCCCCCTGGATGCTCTGCTCAGATGGCCAGGGAAAGGCCATTGCTTTTGGACCCCGATCCTGGGGGTGGCGAAGCGATGCAGGTTCACCTGGGTGGAGGTTCATTGGGAATTGGGAAAAGGGTGCTCACAGGCGAGACATGGTATCCCCCCTTTTCCCTGCAAAAAAAAACAACCTAACTCGCCCCTGGCCTTTATGGGCTACTGTAAAACAGCTTCCCTCAATTTTCCTCATTCAACCTACTACAGAACTGGGACAAGGAAGAGGCGATTAGGAGTAGTGAACACCAATGGGTCATTTTACCATTCTAGTACTGAGACGAGGAAGATGCCTGCAAAGTACTACAAAGGTCAGGCATGTCCCTCTAATTGCAGTTAGGCAGTACTGGTGGAAAGCTCACACCTGCAAACTGTCAAGTGGTTGCAGGTGTATAAGAAGGGAGCAGACCAGCAACACAGAGACCAACAGGGAGGCCTGGGTTAGAGAGACCAGCCAGGAACCCTTTTTGTAAGGACAAAGCCGTGGTGGTACCTGAAAGGAAGCCAGGACAACAGCAGACAATCCAGAATACCTGTGGAGCACAGGGCGAGTTGGGCCGGCAGAATTCCACAGGTGTGGGAGCCTCCATGTTTGGAAAGGAGCAGCTGGAGCTGCAACCAAAGGAGACAGAAGCAAACTAGCCGCCTGCATCCCCTGAAGGGAAGCAGAGCTGCTGGCGAGCGGGGAGAAGCATCCGACAAGCGAGCACAGCTTGCGGTTATGGGCAAGCCTGCTGGTGGAGCAAAAGTGAAGCAACGCAGCTACCCTAAGGAAACGCAAAGAACCGGCGAGTGAAGGGCCATGTCACTCAAAGCCGGCTGTCTGTGAGAAATGCTGAATGAACCAAATGGAATGCCGAATGAAACAAATTACATATGTCAGTTGAAATAAACCTGAAGCCACGGGTTTGGTGAGAATTAAGCAGCGAAACAAATTATCATGAATATTGAATACCGAACTGAATTAAAACATTATGGGAAAAGCTAAGATTTGATGAAAGATAAATATGAAAGTGCCCTTTTGAAAGTAACATACAAAATAATAAAGCAAGTGTGGAAGTTTGCAAAAGAGCATGACAAAGGTAAGGAAGAAATAAAACCAACACGCAGTGAACTTTGTGCATGAATACCGTGTGGCAAGGCCAAAGACTGGCAGAGGATATATGACACATTGGCTAACCAGGAGAAGCTGAAACAGTGTGAATTTTCAAGTAAAGCCAAGAGGCCAACATATAAGAAACTAAGTGAGTGTGAATCTGCACACAGTGTCAAATACAGAAAAACCTGGTTTGGTGACCTGTAATGGGTGGAACATGAGGTCTGACATCTGTGCCTAGACCAGGGAACCCTCAGTCGGGAAAGCCAAAGACATTGTAGAAATTAACCAAGAAGAAGTAATTTCAGTGAACTGTTCATTCAATCCAGGAGGAGTGCCAAGTGGATTTGACGTTGTTGTGCTAACAGTTGTAAGACTGAAACCCAGTTGACAAGTTGAAGTCTTTGGGAAAGGAGCCCGGAGACTTGATGAACTTTAATGCTTTTTTGAGGAGGGAGCCCTCAAGACCCTTTTCGTTGGTACTGTATTGCTTTGAACTTGGGGAAGGGAACCCCAAGGATTTGTGGAACTCTTTGAACTTCGGAAAGGCAATCTTGAGACTTTTGTGGAACTTTCTGGAACTTGGGGAAGGGAAACTGAAAAGGAAGCTAGGAGCTGGAAGAAGCTCAGAACTTTGGTTTGATCAGTATTTCTTTTATTGTTGACATCCCTACACATTGTTTAGCTTTAGTTGTGAGGGCAGGTGTAGGTTTTGGACACAGCCTGACCTTCAAGTTGAACTTTCTGACTCAGGCTTTCCTTAGCATAGGGCAAATTAGGCCTTTAACCATCCTGATATTTGAGCTAATAAACCATTTTATTTTGATCTTTGAATCTGTTGTCTGTGTCTTGCTTCATGATGCCTTAACAAATGCAGTCAGGAGTGAGAGGCGCATCAACCGATACAAGTTGCGGGACCCTAAGATTTGAAAAGCTGAGTACCAGAGCATCATACCCCTCAGAAGCTACCAAGGGCTCTATTGGGTTTGATATCTGTAGCAGTAGGGATGAGACTTTTCTTCCAGGTAAAAGAAGACTGATACCCACTGATTTGATACTAATGCCACCTCCTGATACATTCATCAGACTAGCAACCAAATCAGGGCTGGCATGGAGGTTTGGAATTGATGTATTAGCAGGAGTAATAGACCCAGACTTTAGAGATGATATTAAGGTATTGTTAAAAAATCACGGGAAGGACCCATTCCAAATTCATTAGGGGGATAACATTGCTCAAGGGGTGCTTGAGAAAGCAGTGTTCCCTACGCTTAAGAAAGAATCCAGGAAGGAAAGAACAGATAGAGGAATTCGAGGCTTTGGCGAGGCTGATGAAACATCTGATGATCCTCCCAACCCTGAACCCACAAAAGCTAAAGAAGAAGAGCCCGAGACACTTCCAGACATAGCCTTTGCCCAGAGAAATGACCCCTTGTTAGCGGAAGCATTTTTGCAAGTACTATCAGAGCCAGAGGGTCATAAGAAAGGGTTTTTTTTTGAAGCACAGACTTCTTTATAGGGTAGACTCCACTTCAGAGGCCCTGGTAAAAACACCATTGGTGGTCCCTAAAAGTCACAAGTAGGTGTTCCTAGAGATAGCCCATTCACATCTGATGGTAGGCCACCTGGGACAGTCCAAAACTCAGACCCATATAGCAAACCAGTTTTACTGGCCCGGAATCCATGCTGACATTAAAAATGTAATTCGGGCTTGCGAGATCTGCCAGAAAACTAGCCCTCATACCACCACCAGTTCCCTTAAATCCATTACCAATAATTGTGGTCCAATTTTCCCGGATTGGTATGGACATTGTGGGACCCCTGGAAACTTCCAACTGGGGAATAAATACATTTTGGTCATTGTAGATTACACTCCACAATATCCTGAGGCCTTCCCTCTGAGAGCCAACACAACAAATCCTGAATCACCTGCTCCTTTTCTTCTCTCAAGCAGGTTTCTGAAGGAGATGTTGGCTGACCAGGGCTGTACTTTCACGAGCAAGCTTATGGGAAAAGTAAAACTACTGTTGCATATCACCACACTAAGAATATCTGTGTATCATCCCCAGAAAGATGGCCTTGTGAAAAGATATAATAAAACCCTCAAAACGATACTCTGAAAGTTAGTTGAACAGGATGGTAGGAACTGGAATCAAATGAAAACATGGGCTTTATTTGCAGTCCAGGAAACCCCTCAGGCCTCAAGAGATTTTTCCCCATTTGAACTCCTTTATGGACGATAACCCTGGGATGTCCTGGACAAGTTGAGAGAAATATGGGAAGAGAGAGAGGAATCCCCAATTACACTATCCCAAACTGCAAATAGGCTGAAAGAACACAGGATGGCTGTTAGATCTTTAGTACAAACTCACATGGTTAAAGCATAGGAACAACAAAAGACCTCCTATGATAAAAAGGTTTCTTTAAGGTCCTTTTTCATAGGTCAAAAGGTGCTGTTACTATAGACTACTTCGGAAAATAAGCTGGCATCCAGATGGCATTGTCCATCATTGATACTGGAACAAATGGGTCTGTGTAATTATCAGATCTCAAAACTGGACCACCATCTTAAAACCCAAGCATACCACATAACTTATTAAAGCAATGGAGGGAGTCCCAGGCTATAATATTATCTTGTTTATTACCAGAAGACAGAGATTACAAAGCTTTCATTTCACCTGACCTCAGTTACAAATACAAGCAAGACCTGTATGACCTTATAAGGCAGTTTACTGATGCATTTTGAGAGGAGCCTGGAAGAGTGAAAGTTATTCATCATCACATCCACACTCCCGTAGGCAAAGTGGTACACTTGAAACCTTATCGGTTACCCAAGGCTAGAAAAGATACCATCATTCAGGAAGTTAAAAACATGCTGGAGGCTAACATCATCGAACCTTCTAATAGTTCTTTGCCCTCCACTATTGTGTTGGCCAGAAAAACCTGATGGAAGTTGGAGGTTCTGTATAGACTTTAGAAAGGTGGACACTATCTCTGCCTTTGACGCATACCTAATGCCCCCTATCGACACTCTGATCGACTGGCTCGGTAATGCTGTATACCTTTGAACAATAGATCTAATGAAAGGGTATTGGCAAGTTCCTTTGCATGGGCCTGATAAAGAGAAAACAGGCTTTGCCACTCCCATAGGGTTGTTTCATTTTAACCCCTTAAGTGCTAAGGATGAGGTATCTCGTCCTTAGCACTATGTTTGCAGTGCGGAGGATGAAATTCCTTTTCCTTTTAAGCACTTGGGTTTGTGTGATCATTGCAGTGCAGCGATCACGAAAACCTGAAATCCAAACCCTGGGTTATACGAGGAGGAGGTTCCTCCTAACGACCCGGCGGTTGGATTTCCTTCAGTTTCACATCAGCATGCGTAATGCATGCTGACATGTGCCAATACCTCCCCGGAGGGAAAAGCTGTAACACACCCCAGCCAGAACTCCAGGACATTTGGAGGTGATATCCCCGGCCTTGGGCATCCGTCTCCCATGTGGGTCTACCGTCCTCAAGCAGAGCGGTAGTCCCAAAGAGCACCGGCAGAGTCCCTGTCCTTTCCCGGATGGAGAAGCTGTAATGCAGGCCAGCCAGAGCTCCAGGATAGTCGGGGGTGATGTCCACGGCCTTGGGCGGCTGTCTCCCATGTGGGTCGACCATCTCCAAGTGCAGCGGCAGTCCCACAGAACCCCGGCAGGGTCCCCTTCCCTCCCTGGAGGGAAAAGCTGTAACACAGCCTAGTCAGAAATCCAGGCTGGGAATGGGGATTGTCAACACACATGGAAGACAGGCGCCAAAGGCCAGGGACATCACCCCTGACCATCCTGGAGCTCTGGCTGGCCTGCGTTAGATCTCATCCCTCCGGGAACAGATGGGAACCCTGAAGAGCCTCCCTGGAACCTACGCGGGGCTTGGGGATATTCAATCCACATGGGAGACAGCCGCCCAAGGCCGGGGACATCGCTAGGGACATCACCCCCGACCATCCTGGAGCTCTGGCTGGGTTGCATTACAGAATTCCCCTCCGAGAAGGGATGGGGGCCCTGCCGGGGGTCACCCTGGGACTGCCGCTGCACTTGGGGATGGCTGACCCACATGGGAGTCAGCGGCTCAAGGCCATGGACATGACCCTCGACCATCCTGGAGCTCTGGCTGGACTGCGTTACAGCTTCTCCCTCCGGGAAAGGACAGGGAACCTGCTGGGGCTCCCTGCAACTGCCGCTGGGCTTGGGTACTATCAACCCACATGGGACACAGCCACTCATGGCCAGGGACATCACCCAGACCACCCTGGAGCTCTGGCTGGCCTGTTTTACAGCTTTTCCCCACCAGGGAGATTTCTTGTCCTTTCAATTACTTGGGTTTGTGTGATCACGAAAACCTGATATCCAACCCCAGGCCTATTCAAGGAGCAGGATCCTCCTTACAGCCCAGGGGTTGGATTTCCTTCAGTTTCACATCAGCATTTGTAATGCATGCTGACCTGTGCCAAACCCTCCATGGAGGGAAAAGCTGTAACTCAGCCCAGCCAGAACTCCAGGACGGTTGGAGGTTATGTCCCCGGCCTTGGGCATCCATCTCCAATGTGGGTCTACCATACCCAAGCACAGCAGCAGTCCCAGGGAGCCCTGGCAGGGTACCTGTCCTTTTCCAGAGAGAGAAGCTCTAACGCAGGCCAGCCAGAGCTCCAGGATAGTTGGGGGTGATGTTCCTGGCCTTGGGCGGCTATCTCCCATGTGGGTCGACCATCCCCAAGTACAGCGCCAGTGCCATGGAGCCCTGGCAGCATCCCCGTCCTTTTTTGGAGGCTGGCCTTAGGGACGGCCACCCACACGGGTGAGGGCCGCTCAAGGCCAGGGACATTACCCCCAACCATAAGAATTGCCTCTTCCCAAGCCCTTTGGTGTACCAGTAGTTTAGCCTTTTCCCTTTGCGCCCAGGTAAGTGCACCGACACATGTGACGTACCGTTTTGGTTGAGACACCTGTGGAAACGTGGGAAGGTAGGGCATGTTTTGTTTCCAGCGTGTTTCAGTGATTTTCTGGTGGCAAATGTCTGAAAATTGTGTTTGTTTTTCCACTTTTTGGAGTTTGCCCGGCCTTGAGGGTAATACATTCTACGTTTATTGGCAAAAGTCAGACCTCTTTGGATTCCCCCGGGTGTCTTCTTTTCAGAAATGCATGGTGTTCCCCATTTTCCTTGGTGGCTGCGACACCCTAGACCCAAATCTGTGGGTTGTCCAAGCAGCCAAAACCAGTATTCCCCAGGTGGTCTGATGCACCAGTGGTTTAGCCTATTTCCTTTGCGCCCTGATCAGTGCACCGACACATGTGAGGTACCATTATTGTTCGGACACCCGGGGGAAGGTAGGACATTTGTTGTTTTCTCTTGGTTTTCAGAACGTTTTCACACATTTCCTACTGCACTTTGTTACACACCCCTTTCATTTCCCAAATGTGTCATACATTTAGTCACTGCTTTAGGCCCACTGTGCTTTTGTAACCTGCACAAGTCACCAATCCATCAAAAGGTCTGCCTGTGCTCTTTCAAAAAATGCATGCTTGACATTCTTCACCACATTCGTTTTCCTTATTTTCGAATGCCAAGTATGTCTGTTTAGTCCGTCAGCATAATAATCCTGTGTGCCATGGCTCAGTTTTTGGCTCATACTTGTTTTGGAAACATTACCAAAACGTGTGATTTCCTAACAACGTGAGTCGGGGGAATTTAGCCGTGCATTGCTTTTCTCAATATTGACAGAAGCCATTACGTTACCAGTCCAAACATGTTCAGCACATACTTTCTTTTCACTCACTTTTCCAATTTTTTCCTAAATTATAGACATTTTAGGTACATAGTTGTGGCCTGACCTGCACAAATCACCCCTTCCTGAATTTAGAATTTTGTATACTTTTCAGAAATATATGCCTTTGTGGGTTCCCATCGAGCTTTCCTGCCCCCCCTCTTCCATTCCTTCCAAGCAGGTCCTATTAAAAAACAAATGAAGAATCCCCTACTTCGCACAAAACTGATGGTAACTTTATAAAAAAAAGAATTTTTTGTTTCCACTCAACCTGGTCATGAAAGCTTGGAAAATGGCAAATTCAGAACTGCAAACCATTTGTTTCTAGCTTTTACTAGAAAATCAACACAGGCTTCTCTGTACATAATTCTATTTACATTTTCTGAAAAAACACAACATTTGCTTTCTTTTTTGTTTTTTTCTCTCAATCCCCTACAGAGAACTCGGATTCCTTGATGGTGTTATGACCACTTACATGTGGGAAGAAAAGGGGCCACATTTGACTGAGATATCTCTTGTAACAAAACAGTTACAAGGGATTGAATGCAACATACCGAAATTTCCAAAAAAGGGTTCAGCATTGGGATCGAAAACTCTCTGCAGTTAAGGGGTTAAAGTCCTGCCTTTTGGTCTGCATGGTGCTCCTGCAACATTTCAGAGATTAATAGATACAATCTTACAGCCATACTCAGAATTTTATGATGAACCATTTTCAACGTTAGAGCCGCTACAGAACAGGAGTTGTAAGCAATTATTTAGAGAGATGGGGCTAACCCGTATTACGCTAGTCACCTCCCCTCAATCAAAAATAGTACAAAAACGTATGTCATTTGTTAGAGCTTCGTTAGATCTGGTATGATCAACCATTTTTAACATTAGATCCGCTACAGAGCAGGAGTTATAAGCAATTATTCAGAGTGGGGCCTAACCCACAGCCAGCCCCCCTCAATCAAAAAATGGACCAAAATATATGTAATTTGTTAGATAGTCGTTAAATTCGGCATGATCAATCATTGTCAACATTAGATCCGCTAAAGAACAGGAATTATAAGCAATTATTTAGAGAGGGGGGCTAACCCGTAGTGAGCTAGTCACCTCCCCTCAATCAATAATAGTACAAAAACGTATGTCATTTGTTAGATCTTCGTTAGATCCGTTATGATCAAACATTTTCAACATTAGATCTGCTACAGAACAGGAGTTATAAGCAATTATTTAGAGAGGGGGTCTAACCCGTAGTAAGCTAGTCACCCCCTGTAAAGAAGGCATGGTATCAACAGTAAGACAGACACAAGTGACCACAGTTCAAGGGTGTTTATTGAACTTCAAAAAGGGTATGATAAACGCCTGTCTAATCCTAAATTTCGAGGTGGGAGCAAGCTAAAACCATCAAATAATAATAACACAGTCCTAGCGGTGTCTTGTCAAAATAAAAGGGCCTATACAAGAAAAATGATTGCCAGTCCTTAGCTCTAAACACAAATAGTGTAGGGAATAATGTTATGAAAAGAAAGAAGTTTTCAAAATGATATGTCAGGATGTTCAGGCCGTTGGCCTTCCTTCCCCACATTTTTAGCACGGGACAAGGCTGTTCACTCGAGCATCGCACATTCTTTGTCTTCCTCGGCACGAGGACACAGTTCAATTACCAGCATCAGGGCCTTCTGTGCCCAAGTCTCTTTACTTATCAAAGTCTCTTGATTCAGAAGGCCTGGTGTACAATAACAAACAAAAAGTTATTTTCCTCACAAGGACTCAATTCGGAAGATTCACTCTTCACCCTGGATCCCCCTCAGCCGGGCCCAGATCCCTTTTATGCAATGATCCTTACCTCTTCTGGGCTCAGATCCCCCTTTTCAATGTTCAGAGAATATTCTTTCTTGGGTGACTTACGGTTCACCCCTGATCGCCCTCAGCCGGGCTCAAATCCTTCCTCTTACACAATGAGTCTCCCAGCCTCAGCCGGGCTCGGACCAATTTCAGTTCACCTTAACTATCGAACACTTTCGAATGCGCGCAGGGTTTTAGCTTGACCCGTTGCAGGATCACTTTGATCTCACAATTCCTTTTTCACATTTGCCAACTAGTTGGATACCTAACAGAGACCTTTGAATGAGCACCCACGTGGTGCCGGAACACTCTTTCTACGGTATCTTTCTTGGAGTCAAAAGTTCAGTCACTCCTGTTATTCAATTATATTTGTGTCTCTCGTCACATATGATTCACACACTGTTCTCTTTAGATTTCTCCTTACAATGTTGCCGCTTGCAACCTTGTTTCTAAAACAGACCGGTCTGGTATCAGTCTCCCTGACTCACTGACTGTGCTGACTTTACTGGTGCTGCTTTGTTGTAGGAGCCAAGGACAGTACCACAGCGGCAAACACTCCTTCCCACCCTGGTTATTGATGTAGGAGAGCCCCGGGTACCTTTGACACACAATGCAGGTTTCTTCAGCTTTAATTCCATGTCTTAGGTTTATTATTTTCCAAGGCTCCCGAAAGTACAGTCTGAAAAGGTCAAGGGAACATCCCTCCTTGGAACCCTCTGTGGTCTCGCCGTCTTCCTCCTCTTATTAAACTGCCATCTCGAAACTGCTGCTTCCTCATGTGCTTTGCCTTGCTCAGAGTGTGCTTTTGTGCTCTTCCTTTTAACCGTGTGGGGAAGTGTGATGGAAGTTAGGTGTGTGTAATGATCAGTAATTACCTGACCTTGCCAGACCGTTGTATTGGGACATGTCAGGTATACGGCTCTGGTGTTAGTTCATTTTCGCTCACAGTGAACTGTCCGTCAGAAAGTGTTTGTGTCGGGAAAGGGAGGGGGGTTGAGTTCCTAAGTATCCTATCTAGCAGGATGGGGAAAAGGTGTTACAGGGAAGGGGATCCCGCGTCTCGCCATACAATGTCCCACTTCCACTCCCCAAAGACCCCTCATCTAGGTGATCCTGCCGCACTGGTCCACCCCCAAGAACTGGATCTAAAAGCGATGGCTGTGTCCTGGCCACCTGGATGACAGATCCCCGGGGACTAGCAGGTGAGACACCTTCAGGTTTCTCACCCCCCCAATCAAAACATGGACCAAAATAAATGTAATTTGTTAGATATTCATTAGATCTGGTAAAATCAACCATTTTGAACATTAGATCTGCTACAGAGCAGGAGTTATAAGCAATTATTTAGAGGGGGGCTAACCCGTAGTAAGCTAGTCAACCCCCTCAATCAAAAATAGCACAAAAACATCTGCCATGTGTTAAATCTTCGCTCGATCCGGTATGATCAATCATTTTCAACATTAGATCTGCTACAGAACAGGAGTTATGAGGAAATATTTAGAGGGGGGCTAACCAGTAATGAGCTAGTTAGCCTCCCCAACCAAAAAATGCACATAACCCGATGTCATTGGTTAGATTTGTGTTAGATCCAGTATGATCAGGCATATTTATTGTTAGATCACACACAAGTGCTCAAATATTTGTCTGGAAAGGAGCGTATGCTGCCCCCCCCTCAACAAAACTTTGGGAAAATGTCATTCATTAAAATACATATTTGTTAGATCCGGTAAGATCAACTATTTTCAATGTTTTATCCGCTACAGAATAGGAGTTATAAACAATTATTTAGAGGCTGGAGGCAAACCATAGCCAGGCCCCCCAATCAGAAAATTGACCAAAATGTATGTCATTTATTAGATATTCGTTAGATCCGGTATGATCACCCTTTTTCATTGTTAGATCTGCTACAAAGCAGTAGTTTTATGCAATCTTTGGAGGGGGGCTAACCCATAACCAGCCCCCCCCAAACCAAATATTGACAAAAATGTATGTAATTTGTTAGATATTCTTTATATCTGGTATAATCAACCATTTTCAATGTTAGATCCAGTACAGAACAGGACAAAATAAGCCAAAGACATTGGTTAACCTTAGCATTATCTTTCTAGTGACAAGGATGTAATACATGTGTCTTTGCACAAGCATGGTATAGAATTGTGGGTGCTTGCAACAAGAGCCATCTGCCCAACTCCTCCACTATAGAAAGCAGTCGAATTACTTATGTTGTTGCCCCAAGCACCCCTATTACAGATGTATAATATTTACATGCTTCTAACACAGTGATGCCGTAAAGGAGCGCAAGAGATGCTGCTGGAACCATTTATGAAGGCCTTCCATGTGGAGATGTGGGAAACGTGAAATCTGGGAGAGTCATCAATGAGGACATCTTGACACATATATCCTCCACCATTACCACTAGACCCGCCGTTGCCACCGGACCAGCAATTACCACCACTACCACTGGCAAGTAATCAGCATGAAGGAACTTTAATCTTCTTGCTGGAACTTCCTGGATTAAGTTGCTGGTGTTAAATTTAAATTGAATATGTTTCACTTCTCTCACCCAAAAGCCAGTTCTGACCACCACCACTCAGCGGCAACCGCACCCCTCACTAGCTACATCATGGACACTGCATTGCAGCAACCTCACCTATGTTACCATACACCCCATCACCACTCCATCATCCACCATTACACGAAAATTGATGCTCGCCAATGTTCACTCAGCAATCAACCATGCTTCTGACATTGCCAATCTCATCACTACACATGGCTTGGATGCAATCCTCATTACTGAGACGTGGATGACATCCACCTCCACCCACATCCTAGATGTTGTCACCCCCAGCGGCTATAGAATTCTACAAGACCATCAAAATAAGATTGGCAGAGGCCTTGCCTTAATGGCCATGCACCTAACTGGACGTTGCCACAATTGCCTCTTTTGAAAACCTATCCTGCCACTTCCTGATCCCCCCAATGGACACAGTCACTTTTCATGTCATCTATAGACCACCCAAGCCCAACACCTCCTTCATAGAAGACTTCACAGACTTGGTCACCACCATGTCTCTCTCACATGCTGACATCTTCCTCAGCGACTTCAACATCCCTGACCACTCAGTAACCAAATCAGTATAGAACGAACTCCACTGTTTACTCAACACACTGAACCTCACACGGCACATGAAAGAACCAGCTCACAGGAAAGGTAATATCCTCGACCTCACCATCACCACACTGGCCACCCTTCATTACAGCTCTTCTATTCCACTTGACTGGTCGGACCACCTGGCAATCCCCTTTGAGTTTAGTCATACCACACCTCTCAAGCAAACCCATTGGACACCAACCAACCAAGCCTTCAGATCCATCAAGAACTTCCCAGTGGAGGCTCCCACAGAAGCCCTCCCATAACTCCATCTTCTCCAAGAAATCAACACCACCCTCACAAACAATATCAGCCACCATGCCCGAAATGGCACACCCTCAAGCCTAAACATTCAGCACCCTGGTATACTCAAGAAGTCGAACACAACAAACGAATCATCAGAAAACTAAAAAATAATTGGCAAAAAGCCTGCAGCACATCCATCCTCGCCCTGATCAAGGAACTCTGTGTTACACGCAGGCGAATGATCAACACTGCCAAGGCCACCTGCTACCTAAACACCATAGCGGAGGCCAACAATGAAAGCAGAGCCCTCTTAGAATCCAGCAAGCACTGCATCAAGCCTTTGCCCCAACCACCTGTAGCACACTCCATCAAAAACTCCACGGTCCGGCGGCTTTACCCGAGATCAGTCCCCGTATGAACCTTATGACCCCCTCATCCTCCAACGGAACATTTAAGAGATCAAGGTCAGCAGTGGCAAATGTTGGGAGATGAATGTCGCTAATGAACGCCGTGATTCGTCCTGTGTCTCTGTGTGGCGGGGCAGTATAGAGATCTCTATAGTACTTGGTGAATCGTTCGTTAATGGCTCGATCCCCAGTGAGCAGGCCGCCGTCGGCACCCCTGATGGATGTAATATGTTAACTCCACTGTTTCCCTTTAAGAGCTAGAGCGAGCATGCAAAGGGGCCTGTCCTCTGCCGCATACAGATCCACTGCCCATTTGGAGAAGGCCTTCTGGGCCCTATACTAGGGATGTACATGATTTCTAATCAGAGTTTTACTATCTTGCCGTATGTCTGGGTCTCCCTATTGGCTTTGTGCGTGCGGTCGGCCACAGTGAATTCTGCCATCAGTTGAGATTCCCTCGTAGCCCAAGATTTCTTTTTATATGCCCAACGCAAGATGAATTGCCCTCTAATGAAAGCCTTAAAAGGGTCCCAACACCTGAAACTATTGAATCCTTCTACTAGGTTACCCTGCCACAACCTGCCCAGGACTTGCGCCAGCGACTCTACCAGATCAGGGTAATGCAGCGCCATTAGGTTCAGCCTCCTTGTGGGAGCTTTGCATGCAGCGTCTGGGATGGTAAAATGCATAAGGAGCAGGGCATGATCAGAGAGGGTCATGAGGAGGATTGAGAAAGATTCTATCATGTGTAGGATAGTGCTGGGGAATAGCCAATAATACTGCCTAGAGTAGTTCCGGTGGTGGTTAGAGTAGAATGTGTAGTCCTTAATCTGTGCATGTAGGCGTCTCCGGTCGGCCACCAGTTGTAGGTCCGCCATCACGCCCGCTCTTTTTTCGGGGCAAGTCCGTTACCTGAGTGCGAGGGGTTATGTCCGTCGATCTCAGACTGTATCGCTAGGTTCAAGTTACCCCCATCAGTGTCAGGCAGCCCATTAGCGGTGCGCATGTAGCCAACACATTGACAAAAAATCCTTGTGTGCCCACTGTGGGGCCGTAAATGTTTATGAGGAGGATGAGCTGACTATGGAGTAGACCGTGTAAAAGAACAAATCGCCCCGACTTGTTAGTTTCTGTAGTGAGTATTTTAATAGGGACCCTCTGGTGCACCCGGATTGATGCACTCTTCCCCGATGCAACGTGTGGAGGGCAGGAGCCCCCACCAACCAGCAGCACCGAACGCTGCCTGCATCGGATCTTCTCTGCGTGGAACACACTGCGATCCCATTCGCACTGCTGCCACATTGATGCCAGCAGCACTTGCAACAGAGCCCCAACTTCCCCGATGTCCCGACTCATGTGGTGAGTGGTCCGCCATTGCCACGCACGAGTTCCAGCCAGAGCTGATGAAAATGGCCACCCGCATTGTTTTGCTAGTTGCCTAGCAACCTCCCTGAGCTGGCACGGCCCGTGATTGGCCTGATCTGCCTACTTCCTCCACGCGTCATCGCCGGATGGCGAGAGCCGGCCCTTCCTGATCAAGGCACGCCTAAATAGGCCAGCGCCTGTCCCCTGCGCAGTCTTCCCCGACGCTGCGTGTGGAGGGCAGAAGCCCCCACCAACCAGCAGCACCGAACGCCGCCTGCATCGGATCTTCTCTGCGTGGAACCCACTGCGATCCCATTCGCACTGCTGCCACCTTGATGCCATCAGCACTTGCAACAGAGCCCCAACTTCCCCCTATGGCCCAACTCATGTGGTGAGTGGTCCGCCATTGCCACGCATGAGTTCCAGCCACAGCTGATGAAAATGGCCGCCCACATTGTTTTGCTGGTTGCCTAGCAACCTCCCGGAGCTGGCACGGCCCGTGATTGGCCTAATCTGCCTACTTACTCCACGCGTCATCGCCGGATGGCGAGAGCCGGCCCTTCCTGATCAAGGCCCACCTAAATAAGTCCAGCGCCTGTGTCCTGCCTGTCTCTCCGCACGAGCCACGAGCCGCGAACCTATGCCCGCACCCACAGCCATCCCTGAAAACCTAACTAGACAATACACGCGGACCAGCACCTACCTCGTTCTCATCCCCCGTGTCCACAAGGCCATCTGCTTTCCACGCACGGCGCCGGTGCCCCCACCATTCAGTGGACAACTCGCAATGCCTGGACCTGCCCGCCCCCACAGCCACGTATAAGCATACCACCATATACGCTATGCCAAGATTACTATACCTGTATTGTATCCTCATTTTGCAGCCATACATTATCCAATTGTAAGCACACGGCACGTTAGCCAGTATAATACATGCCTCTATGCTCTCTCATCACCCTTATGCGCATTGCTCACACCCACCGTAAGACTGTGCTCAGCCACCTATTTCCACTCCAACGTGCAAATACTGGCCGGTAGCCTCGCATCAGTCCGAGAACTGCCCATATCTAACAGTGCTCCTTGACCACTCCCAAAACTGATCCCAGTCCACTCCTGTGCAAGGGTTTTCAGTCTCAAACTACAGACTGTGGTTAGCCTATCTCAGTGCACTGTGCACTATGCACCTAGCCTAAGTCCATTCTGCCCATTCTGAATGCACCTAGCATAAATCGAATCTGCCTATTTTGTATACCCCTAGCCTAAGTTGAATCTGCCTATCTTCTATGCACCTAGCCTAAGTCGAATCTGCCCATTCTGAATGCACCTAGCCTAAGTCGAATCTACCTATTTTGTATACACCTAGCCTAAGTCAAATCTGCCTATCTTCTATGCACCTAGCCTAAATCGAATCTGCCTATTTTGTATACACCTAGCCTAAGTCGAATCTGCCTGTTTTGTATGCACCTAGCCTAAGTCGAATCTGCCCACTCCTGGATATCTAGACCCTGTACCCCTGCCCCAGGCCACATCCACTACACTTAACATGGCCTCCAACCACTCCAACAGGCTCCTACGGTCTGATTCCATCCCCCCTACCCCATTCCTACCAGCCTTACTCACTCACAAGCACCATAATCACCAATCCACAGCTCGCCCCACTCACTAACGCTGTACCAAAGTCCAAATCCACTGCCAGAATCACATCTCACACGCTACCAGTGCACATAAGAAACTCTAGATTAGGAGCCCGCACAGCTCACTTCAAAACTCGCAAACCCACACTGCAGCTGCTCCATCCACCCACTACAATCACCTCTATTCCTAAAGCCCAACATCCCACCACCAAACACCACACCAACACTACCAAACCAAGCACACACGATCCCCCCCAAATCGAACTTGCTCTCATTAATGCTAGATCTTCACAAGCTCATGCCACAGAAATACATGAACTAATCTCTGACCTCGAGCTAGCTGCTCTAGCCATTACAGAAACCTGGCTTCACGAAGCTTCTGGGCCAGCCATATGTCAGTCCCTCCCCCCTGGGTACATCATCCTCCATCAAGATAGACCAACACACAAAGGCAGAGGTGTGGCCCTCATAGTCAAAGAGACACTAAAGGCTAGACAAACTTTGATGCCCTATCAGTAAAAATCTCCTTCTCACCTAACGACACCATGACAACGCACCTTATCTACAGGCCTCCAGGCCCACTTCTGAACTTCCAAGCCGACATCCTACACCTCCTAGGTAACAACCTTAAACCAAATACTAAAGCCATACTCCTAGGAGATATGAATCTAAGACTCAACTCGACACAAAAGACAAACACAGCAAAACCCTTGCTAAAGCCCTCCTGGACCTTCAATTCATCCAGAGAGTTGACTCTGCCACTCACACTAAAGGCGGCATACTAGACTGGCTAGTCGACCACAACTGCAAGGTAGATATCAGCTCAAACACACCTCAACCTTGGACTGATCACCACCTCATCCACTTCTTCATCCCAACAAATGCAGCCACTACTCAAAACCTTCCCATGCCAGCTGCCCTAGCCAGATCTAAAAAACTACTCACCAAAGAGAGAATCTGCCCACTCCTAGAAGTCTCATTACTAGCATCACCCATCTCCAATAACCCTGAAGAACTAGTCAAACTCTATAACACCACCATTAAAGAAGTCATAGACACAATTGCCCCATTAGAGACAAAAAAAGCGAAAACACTCTTCCACACCAACACATGGTTCAATCAAGACCTACAAGATCTAAAAACACTCAAAAGACAAGTTCTTAAAAAATGGCAATCCTGCCCCTCCGCCCTTTACGCGATTCATACCTAACTATTGTTAAACAATACAAAAATGCCATAGCCAAAGCGAAAGCGGCCACATACAATACTAGAATCGACAATGCCCAATCACACTCAAAAGAACTATTCGCTATCTTCAACGAGCTAGTCATACCTCCTACGTCCAAACATCAAACAGTCAAAGACGAGAAATGGTGTAATGACTTCCAGAAAGCTATGCTTGACAAATTAGACCTACTCCAAAAGAAAATCAAAACCAACCTTGACAATCTACCCAAGTCCCCTCACAAAACGCTGACCACCCCCAATCCTAAGCTTCCTTCTCAAAACAATAGCAACCCTCCACCGCCATTCACCTTTAGAAAGGTAACCGCTCCAGAGGTCTTACACATTATGAAACAAATAAAACCCTCACTCTGCAAAGGAGACATCTGTCCAGCAAACATAATCAAAGACTGTGCTGAGTCCCTAGCGCTGTTCATTGCAACCTTTATCAATGCATCATTTGCCACTGGCTCAGTACCCTCCTCCCTCAAAGAAGCCTGGGTTCTCCCATTGCTGAAAAAGCCCACACTAGATCCAGATTCGCCTAATTACTACAGGCCCATTACAATAGTGCCATTTCTGCTGAAAATCCTGGATAAGGCTGCCTATCTACAGATACAAGCCTACCTCGAATCTCATAAGATCATAGGCAAGAGACAGTCAGGTTTTCGCCCACGCCATGGCACAGAGTCAGCGCTACTCGACCTAAAAAACCAACTCCTAAAAAATATGGATAACGGCAAATGTGCCATCCTCTTACTCCTTGACCTATCGGCTGCGTTCGACCTAGTTGACCACAAAACCCTAAAGACACACCTCACCAATACAGCTCACTTCTCTACTGAAGCCACAACATGGATCTCATCCTTCCTGGAGGGCAGAGCTATGCAAGTCTACTCAGACCAAGCATCAGCCACCCCCTCCCCCATCAACTGCGGAGTACCACAAGGTTCCTGCACCGCCCCTACACTATATAACCTATTCACACTCCCCCTATTCAACAACAATTCGGCATAACGTTCACCAATTATGCCGACGATACACAAATTCTTCTCCCATTAACTAGTGACTACAACCAAGACCTAAAAACCCTGCAAGACACATATGCCATCATCCAGGCTTGGATGGCAGCCAATGGCCTCTGTCTCAATGGAGACAAGACAGAGATGTTACTGGTGGGCCCCAAAGAATCCCTCAGCAAACTAGACAGCAAATATAGCACCTTCTTAATTGAGAACTCGGTCATCTCGGTCTCCTCTGCTGTAAAAACCTTGGGAGTCTATCTAGATTCTACCCTGTCCATGGATAGACATGTCAGTTACATCTCCTCCTCAGCAGCCCTAACAACCAAAATAATCAATGCAGTAAAACCTCACTTATCCACTACAAACTGCCTCAAGATAGCCAGGGCCACCATAGGTGCCAAATTGGATTACTGCAACATCCTCCTACTAGGCACCTCTGCCAGAAACATTAATAGACTCCAACTCACACCGAACAATGCCCTGAGAGCTGCCCTTAATATTCCCAAGAGGGAACACATCTCCCTAGCAAGACAAAATGCTCACTGGCTCCCAGTCAAAGAGCGCATCCAGTTCAAGACTCTAACCATTACCCACAGATGCATATCCCAATCTGCCCCTAGCTACCTTACTGATCGGATACAACCAGTCCAGACAATCGGACCCAAAAGGGACCTGTACGCGAACCAACTCTCAGTCTCCAACTTCAATAGAGTTAAAGCTGGCGGCTCGAGCTTCGATGTCCTAGAGCCAAAAGCCTGGAACTCCCTACCGCCCAAACTGAGAGCGGAAACATCCCTCATTGCCTTCAGAAAAGCACTGAAAACCACCTTATTTAAATGAATCCCTCTTATAACATTACCGCAATGCAAATAATGTAAATAATGTCTGTAATATACTACTGTACCAAAGTTCATTGTTCCGATGTAACCTTGTATCTTCAACCGTGTCTGTAACCATGTCCACTGCCTTCATGATACTCACCTTTGCAAAGTAAACTTTCTTGTAACAGCGCCAGGATGCCCGAGGGCAGCTGTGCGCTTTAAAAATGCAAATAAATAAATAAATACACCCCTCTTCCCATGAGAGGGAGAATGGACCGGTGCCCCACCCAAGGTCTGCACAGTTTTGCTGATTCATGAGCATCTAAGTGGGTTTCTTGCAGGAATATGTTGTCCCCATGCAGATCGCGCAGCGGGATTAGCAGTTGTCGCTGCTTGATGGTCTGTACATTGAGGGTAATACACGTGACAGTGGCCATCCTGATGCCCTAGATATTTGGCCATATCCCAGGCCCCAGCAGGTGACACTCCATTCCAACTTGTGTAATCCCCACCCAAGGGCATGTGCAAGTTTGTACATCATGTAGAATTAGCATATCTTGGCAACTGTTTCCCTCCCATTACCCAAACATCCCCCCCAAAACCAACCAAACAGTAAAACATTGGAAGCTAAGAACATGACTCATGACGCAACGGAAGTGCAGACAGAAGTGTAGTGGCTGTTGGGCTGGCCACATTGCTGGACTTTCTACATGCTGGACCGAGATACGAGTCGCTAAGAGGAAGTTTGTGTGCCACTTCTTTGAGCTGCAACACGGCCTGATTTACCTGGAACTTCTTCACTTCACTTGCCGCCTACATTGCTCCGCCCCCCCTGCAGCCATGCTCCTAGCCTCGTTCCTGTCCCACTTCCTTAGAACTCCAGTGCGCGTGCATCCGGAAGTGTGGACAGAAGTGTAGTGGCTGTTGGGCTGGCCACATTGATGGACTTTCTACATGCTGGACCGAGATATGAGTCGCTAAGAGGAAGTTTGTGTGACACTTCTTTGAGCAGCAACACGGACTGATTTACCTGGAACTTCTTCAGTTAGTCTTGTCTATTTGGACATTTTTTGCACTATTCATATACACTGACGTACGTTCAGGCGTTTTGGTTACTGGGTACTGAATCAGCGTTGTTTCTTTGTTTCTGTTTCTTCTACTCCAGCTTCACTTGCCGCCTACATTGCTCCGCCCCCCTGCAGCCGTGCTCCTAGCCTCGTTCCTGTCCCACTTCCTTATCACTCCGGTGTGCGCCCATTGCGCGCACGCATCCGGCACTGTGGACAGAAGTGTAGTGGCTGTTGGGCTGGCCACATTGCTGGACTTTCTACATGCTGGACCGAGATACGAGTCACTAAGAGGAAGTTTGTGTGCCACTTCTTTGAGCAGCAACACAGACTGATTTACCTGGAACTTCTTCAGTTAGTCTTGTCTATTTGGACATTCTTTGCACTATTCATATGCACTGACGTACGTAGATTAAATGTATGGAGGCCAGAATGGTCTCGGCGATCTCTAACTTCAATATGCTGGAAATTAAGCCGGTCATTAGTGACATAGCCTCCGCTACTGCTCTGATCCTGACCAACATTGATAGTCCTTCGGTACTTTTAAGGGCCTTGGAGGAAGGTGCTGGTCTAATTTATGATGAAGGCGGACACAGGGACAAGGACTCCTCTTTGGAATCTGCATCTGCATTTATTCCACACATTTCCTGTAAAGAGAAGAAGATGAGGGCCAGGTCTCCCGTAGAGAGAAGAAGATGAGGGCCAGGGCTTTTTGTTTGGTTTATTTGCCTGACTAATGCTGTTGTGACTCATTGCCTCTTTCAAGGTGTCAGAGGCTTCCCCATACTCTCTTGCCACCTTGACAGCAAGTTCCGGTGGACACTGGACACAGATGTTGGTGATGGCTACTTTAATTTTTGTTGGAGATTCTGATTCTTTTAGCTCTAGTGCTTTTTGGCTTTCTTCGTCCAGCTGAGAAAGACCACAGATATCTCTTATGTTGGAATTAGTGTTTGATATCTTTAAAGACGGTAGGTTCTTACTTTTTTTACCAGGGTTTTTAGTCGAGAAACCAGAGCTGGCGGCAAAATCAATCCAGCTCATTGTTTGCCAAACAATTGCGACCCCTTAGATTGGATCAGCAAGAAGAGATACACATACCCAAAAGGAGTAAGAATTTTGCCCAATTTAAAGAGTGGGAGGAATTGTCACGAGAAGAGCGAGCTGCCGGGTGGGGCGGGGGGGTAATTACATTCCCCACAGGTTTGATGAACGGGAAACAACAAATGTAACACATAATAGAGTTGACTGGAGAGCTCCACACTTTCATGACCACCCAAGTATTATGTTATATTTTATGGTTCCACAGGGAGGTCCGGAGTCGCTAAATCGTTTGAGAGTTCTTTCCCTTTTCAGTGAGATACCAAGATTATCAATGATTTCATCTGGCGACATCAAATTGGTGGACTTTATGCACCCCTTCAGGTTTGATTATGTAAGGTTGGTCTTCTTTTTGCAGGCCATAATGGAATTGGTGGTGTCGGAAATCGATGCCTTACATTGTTTCGGCTTCGATCTTGAACCTTTTAATAATAGGCTGGTCAGCCTAGGGGTCGAGGTTCAGGGGAGGAGTCTTAAAGTTCCTAACCCGGCTGTACATCAAAATAGGAATGAGCGGGTAAACCCTCTGACACATACAACAGAAACAAATTTGAAATGGCTTGCACAAACATTGAGTGAATCTCTGGCAAAAATTCAAGTATTAAATGGGAAGTCATAGACTGTATCCTCTCATACCATCATATCATGGAACTCTAGGGGAAATAGGGCATTGCAGCAGGCGTCATTTAGCACCAGTCATTTACGTGAAGCAAGTATTTTTTGTCTGCAGGAAACTTGGGCTCTTACCCCGCTGGTCCTGGACGGCTATTGTGTACATCAATTGCTGGCTGTTAAAAAATGGAGATGTAGACCTTCAGGTGGCATGCTTATTGCAATTAGAAATACGCTGTCTTTTAAGTGCATTAAGCTCTTTACTATCCATAGGGGATGCATTGCTATGCTTCTGAATTTTGCCCTCCCTGATTCTTTGGGACATCTTCTGATAATGAACGCGTGCATTGGTGTCCTGATCTTGATCTGAATGAATTTATCAAGTTGATTGATGGCATGATTCAGGAATGTCAAATGCTGTGCAAAACACTTAACATTACTACTATGGGGGATTTCAATGCTGAAGTCGGACATGGTTCTTCTCGAAGGAAATTGCAGGGAGGAGTGTGGTTTCATTTTTTGTCTGATTGGGGTCTGCATTGTGTAAATGAGTTTATGAGCACGGACACAAACTGCTATACATGGACAAATGGGTCTGAGCGCACCACCATTGATTATATTGTTGTTAATATGAATTTATGCAATGTAATATCACACTTTAGAATATTACCCTCCATTGATAGTGATCATAGTCTGCTTAACGTCACCCTGCAGGGTCATCAAGTCTCCTCTAAGGTGACATTCCCATATGCGCTGGAGTCAAATAATGCCAGTAATAGAATCAACTGGCATAGCGACAATATCATGAAAGTTAATAAGGTTTTTTTTTCCGGATTATGATAAGAACGGTTTTGACAAAAAAATCAAAATCTATACACAGGAGGATTTCAACTGCTATGTTAAAGGTGTTATATTGGGTCCGTTTGGGATTAAGAGATCTAAGATACCCCGACAAACCCATAGGCATGTGTTTGATCCATCTATGCACCTGCTTAAAAAAGAGAGAAATCGGGAGATCCGCCTATTACTAAAAATTTGTATTTACCAATTGAGCGATAAGATAAAAAAAGGTAAAAAATAAATGCAAAATTAAAGCCAGAATTTTGAGAGCTACATTTTATCAGAAGGATGCGGAAAGCATGCTTCTGGCTCTATCTAAAGCAAACACTAGACATTTCTGGACTCTCGTTAATAAGAGAGGTGATGCCCAAGTTAGAGAACAAGCAGTTTGTATTTCCTCTATGGTTTGGCAAGGGCATTTCGGCTCTCTATACAGCCCTCCTGTGACTAAATGGCTGGTGCCGGAAGATAATGTGTCATTTCAATGGAATATCCCTTTTACATTGTCTGACATCCAAAGACTTATCTCCCGCTGCTCGTCCTCTCGGGCGCCTGGCCCTAATTTGCTTGCCAATGTTGTGTTTAAGGGAAATCCTGTTTTATGGGCAAAGATGTTGTTTCTGTTATTCAAGGACGTTGTAATTTACAGAGTAGTCCCGATGAGCTGGCACTTGTCGTATGTGGTGCCCATCTACAAAAAGGGTGATAGGTCTGTTCCGACCAGCTATAGACCTATCGCCCTGCTTGATGCCGACTCGAACATTTTTGCATCCCTGATTCTCGAACATATACAGACCTGGATGGGTGCCCAAGGAATTCTTTCTATCATGCAATTTGGTTTTAGGAAATCAGTGGGCACTGACGCCGGTGGGCTCTTGATTAACATTCTGCAGCACCAGACCAGGGCTAAGGGTAGTCCTCCAATTTTTCTGGCATCGATTGACTTGACCTCTGCGTTCGATTTAGTAAACAGAACTACACTTTGGGGCAAATTATATGCATTAGATATGCCCTCACCGCTGTTATCTATACATTATCAACTTCATGCAGAAACTAAAATAAGGGTTCGACTCTGCATTGATGGATCCCTGTCGGAAGAAATCAAGGCGGGCAATGGCCTCAGACAGGGCTGCATCTTTGCACCAACTATTTTCAATCTGTACCTCTCTGATGTCGGCCCCCACCTGGAAGGAGCCTTCTTTGTAGCTCCCAAAGTAGAGGGTATGAAGGTCATGTGGTCTGCATACACTGATGATGTACTTCTGTTTGATCATACGCCGATCAGTCTGCAACGTGTGCTGTCCTTATTCAAAAAGTACATTCTGGAAAATTCATTGGTAATTAATCACACAAAAACTGTCATATTGCGTTTAAATTATCGGAAAGTGTCATTAGGTTCACCTGGTTTCTTGATCATGTTAAAGTCTCCGTTTGCCATGTTTTTCGATACTTAGGCTATCCCATATTTGCGTATGTAAACAGGGTCAACCTATGTAATCATATGGACAAGAAAACCAGCCCATTGACTTACCAGCTTCGAATAAATCGACAACAAATATGGGAAATACTCATTGTTACCCTGCCTCCATTTGTACAGATGCAAAACTGTCACCCAGTTCAGCTATGGGTTGGAATTCGCTCCTCTTTGGTGTAGGAATGAAATTGCAAATATGAGACCCGCTTGTTAAGATCCATTGTTTGGTGTTTACCGAAATGTGTACCAGTCGCTGCTATTCGATATGAATTAGGGCTGTTCTCCGTATCAAGCATAATTGAGTGGCGAAGAGTTTCCTTGTACAGGAAATTGTTAGTGGGCAAGGACACTACTCTGTATGGAATTATGGGTAGGGGACATGTTAAAGGCGAAGACACATCTACTGTTCTTCGGGATTTGGAAATGGAGGCTCTTGAATCTCTTGAAAAAGTAAGGGTCTCTAAAGAATGATTATGAATCCCATGAAGGTCAAGAGCCTTCTGCAGCCTTCTGACTGGTACTTCACGGTTAGTGAAATCCAGAAAAAAAGACTGTACTATAACAGTATTGTCACTTGGTTTCCAATGACAAAAAATTAGGCGCTACTGAACCGTATTTAACAAAATTTCTGAGTAAAGTGTTGAGACAGGACTTCATGAGATTCAGGTTCAATGTGCTGGAGACTGAATTGATCATGAGCATCATGTCAGGTGCATCTGCATCTTCCCTTGAATGTAGATTTTGTAACCACGATGCTCTGGATGAAACATTGGAACATCTATTGACCGAATGTGTGGGCCTCAGGCAAGCTCGCATTGAATGCTTTTCTAAATTTGTACCTAACACGGAATGCGTTGATCTCAAAGCCCTGTGGTACACGGGACCAGGGTTACGCTTCAAACGGCGGTCCTGCATTTTTTAAAGATACAATGTGGATTGTAATGGTGAAGTCTCCGCAGAATGAATTGGGTGAAGAATGTACTTTTTGAAGTTGGGATGCATAGTGCTTAATAATGAATTTTATGAATTATTATACGCTCCCAGAAGTCTTGCTTTTGTAAATATTTAGGTTTTGTACTTCTTTAAGGTTGGGATGCAAAGTTCTTTTGAAATATGAAATTTTATGAATGGTTAAATGACTATATATATATTATGTTGTTTTAAGGTAGCAGACAGGGGCGACTTCGTTGCTGCCGCCCGTATCCCTGCATGCTTGCACACCCAGGTTGAGAATGCCAGGCATGGTAGGGCCCAGAAGTTATGCCCGAGTGATGAGCCCCATCATGGTGGCTCTTCCCAGCCGACCAGTTTTAGGAATTTCAGTGATTCAGCCTGCATATCAGTGTGACATTGTTAATCACTAGCGGCCAAGGGGCTGTATTGCTTCGACTTTGTGTATTTGCCAGCCCAAAAGTGTTCAGCAGTCCCAGGAGGACAACATGTTAAAGCTAGGGCACACTTGACATCCCGGTGAAGGAGCACGTACTGCTATCGAGCAGCCCACTAGCATTATCGCACTGGATCCTCTTGCCATCGACCCAATCCTCAGTGCTTCCTGCCCGCCTTCTTCCATTCTTCCCAAGATTGTGTTTGCTGTTGTGCGCAGTGCTTTGTATGGGCCCCGTCTGGATGTGGCGGCTGCTCCACCACAGCACTCTATTCCATGGTGATCACATTTTTCAGTTTTAAGCAGCGCCATGCTTCCTCTGGGTCTTCGAATGAGTGCGATTAGCGGTTCAATTGGATGGACCATACTGACAGGAATTTGAGATAGTGTTTATATTTGGATTCTTCAAGGGAATAGTCATTGAATATGCATATTGGGTTGTTCTCCACTCGAATGGTCCTAGCCTCCTGTTAGTCCTTGAGTATGACCAGCTTATGCTGGAAGTTCAAAAGGAGCATTGAGATGGTATGTTGCCCTCGCCTGGTGGAGGCTTTTAGATGGTGGCCCTGTGAACTCTCTTGATTCTGTAAGTTTGGGGGTTCTCCAGATGCCATTTGTCCTGTAGAAGATCATAGATAAAGCTCTCCAGGTCACTTCCCTCAGCATTTTCTGGCAGGCCGACCAGACAAAGGTTGTTGCACCTGGATATTTTCTCCTGACCATCTTGGCCCCCATACATTGCACTTCTCTGATAAGCCCGTCCAGGGACATATTTGCCATTTCATAGTTATCCTTCGAGCGTGCTAATCCATTGGTCATTGTCTGTAATCCTGTTGTCCTGGCCCTTCATCCGTTTGTTAACGTCCTGAATCTCCCTCTTGATATCCTGGACTGTAGAGTTGCTCTCCTGCATCCACTGGCCAATAAGCTTAATTTTCCCCAGGATTGCTTGCAATTGTATCTGAATATCCATTTTCATGGGGCATCTGGCAGAGCTACAAAGAGGAGTGTTGATGGGGTTGCTGTCTACGCTGCTATCAGAATCAGGGACTCCTGGTGTGTGTTGCATTCCCCTGCATCCACAGATCCATTATTTGAGTAGAGCTGTAGTTCGTGACCCTCCAGATCTGTGGTGCAATGGGTCAGTCCACCCCAGACAGTGTGCTCAGCGCATGTGTCGTCTTGCCTCCACTGCACCCCGTTAATAGCGGTTTGTCAACATAGTGTAGTGGGGGTGTTGGTGAGCAGCTAATGATGTCTCCAAGGAGGTGATAGAAGTGCAATATATCTGTCATCAGATATTCCAATATACCAACCAGATTCCAAGGACTATGCTGGAGGGATGTGCCGAAAGTACATGGTGCATTGCCCCCCTGGGCCCCTCCTCTGGGTCCAGACCAGTCAAGCACACTAATTACAGTCTCAGAGGCTGTAGGCGGTCGCTACCACGGTGGGGGCCCAGCCCTGTGATGCCATTTGCTGCTTCTCTATTTGGTGCTGTGGAAGTCATGTGGCTGCATATCAGGTGTGCATATTATGTTCACAATTGGGCACACCTGGGCACAAAAGGCAGTGGGTTTTCACAAGCATCTTGATTGCCTGCTAGGAAGCGTGTACAGAGCCGGTGGGCACATACAGTGGCTTCCGCTCCAAAGCTGTCTCTGCAGCAGCGCCACTCCCCCGATCTCACTCAGTGTTTTGCGGGATGCGTCCAGTACACGAAGGGACCAGGAAGAGTAATTGTATAATATGAGTAGCTGCAGCAAGCACTTACCCTGCTCCTCACCACACATGACAGTCCCCCCTCCTGCACGGTGCCTTGGAGCCTCTGACAGGGCCTGCACTCAGTCCCACGTCGCAGACTTCTCCACGGTACTGGTCTCATTGCTTGGGCCACCGGTTGATGCAATGCTTGGTTTCCCCACTATGTTGCAGGCTTACCCAGTAAAAAGCCCCGGGCACTGGCTGCAACAGGCTGGTCTCAACCCTGCATTCGGCCTCGCAGCAGCAAAATGTGCTCCTGCATTTGCAGATCCTCGGCATGCATGCAGCCGATGGCTGGGTCAGGCAGGCCCGAACCTAATGTCCCAGGCAGCTTTGCCACTGTGCGGCATTGTCAAATTGTTGGTCAGCCAATGGGGTAGAAGCAAGGGGATCCCCTGCCTCACCGGCATTTGAGGTTACAGTTCATTCAATCGCTTTATTTTTCACTCCGCTCCTTGGAGTCACGGTCACTCCTATCCACCTCCAGGCGTCCAGCGCGGCTCACTGAGTGGCGTCGAGAGGTGGCTCCAGTCATCCCATATGGCACTGCAGGTCAGCTCCAGCCACCATGCTGCTCAGGCATAGTTGGCCAGCGCATCCACAGTCCTGCTACCACAACAAGCTGCCCCCCAGCAGTGAGCCGTATGCCACGCGTGGATGATCTAGCCTCCAGCACCTTTAGCACCAGAGCGCAGGAAGCATTGGCTCATTTATCTGGGGCAGGCAGTCAGTAGGAGCCCCCAATGTTTTACCGGTGTTGCCCCACACGCTTAGGCACAAACTGAGGCCGTTCCTGCCAAAAACCGATACCGCTACATGGGAATTATTCAAAGATTATCACTCCTCACATTCAGAGCTCGTTCACCCAGCTTGTTCGGGCTCTCGAGCGCCTCCCCTACCTCTGCTAATGGTTCAGTTTTAAAAATAGTCATCCTCTGTAAACTTGCTGTCAGTCAACAAACATGCCCTTTTGTCTGTCACTATCCCCCCAGCATCTGTAAAACACCCTCATTTGACACTTGCTGGGGAGATGCTGAGAATTTCAACAACTTATTCTAGCTTGTGCCAGACTGTTATGTTTTCTGGCTGTACTGGAGGGGTTCATTTAGGGTATTTATCCTGCATATGAGGTGCTACAGGCTCTGAGACTGTAGACGGACCATACTTGTCTTGAATATGAGACACCAGCAAAGAGTGCAATACCTGAAAGGTTGCAATCACACTAGAGGTTGCTGCATTTACCCGTGCAGGGAGGCTTTCCATCCCCATTGTGAGTGCCCACTATACAATACCCTTCCTAGGGGTAGAGGCAAGCAGGTCTTCACCGGGGGGGACTCTCCCTCTGGGAACAAGGACTCAGGTTTGTGTGAAGAATTTGCTGGGCTACATATCAATAACACCTTTAAGGACATCTCCTGAAGAAAGACATGAAGAACAAATCAGAATGTGTTATTGTAGTCCAAATACTTTAATTATACCTGCGAAAGAAAACCTGTGTTATACTGAAACAAAGAAAACCATGCAAAGAATACTGAATACAAGTCAAACAGAAAGGACAGACTTTGATGCCCCCCTGGGGAAGTCTTCACTCGGAACAAAGAAAGAGAAACAGAGAAAGCCCAAGGGAGCAGGTGGCTTTTATAAGGGTGCAGAAGTACAAATCTGGCACAGTGGTGGCATGCTTGTTGGCAAATACTTTTATTATAAAAGTAAAGAAAAGGACAAACCTATCTTACCCTACTTCTATGAGGGGTTGCCCTACCTCTACAAAAACACTAAGGACTCGATCAGGATGTCTTGTAAAATAAAATGTCCACCATCCTGTGTCCAAACCTATTTCAGTCCCTTACACTAAATTAACTAAGGAAAAAATGCTGTCTTCTTGATCCAGAGGGAGGCTTCCCTCATTCTGGATACAGTCCCTGTAAAGTTCAGTTTGTGGTGTGAAAACACAATGGCCCTCATTACGGGTCCGGCGGTAACTGTGCCGGTAAAACCGTCAGGTAGCCGCCGGACCCGTAATGATTTACTGCCACCTGACTTGCCGGAAACACCCTGGCATTACAACCCCGGCAGTCCGGTAAGTGAAGCGCCGGTAAAATGTTGATACCCATTCCCATAGAGTCACATAGGACTTTATGGGAGTGTGAACCACAAAAGCACTGGCACCGTTAATAACGTTCCGGCCACCAGGTCTGACCCAGGCAGGTGGTACGGCACCCGCCCGCAGACTTGTAGTTTGCCGATCTGGAAAACAACGGTGCCGGTAAGCTTACCAGCACCGTTGTTTCCGGACCGGCAAACCTTTAATGAGGGCCAATGAGTGACTCTTTAAGTATAATTCCTCAGTATCAAATGGAGGAGTCTCTTCCCTGTGTTCTTCTCTACAATTCAAAACTGTAGCCCCAAGTCTGGTACACTATCCTGCCAGACTTGACTACCGAATTCAAAATTCCAGCAAATATCTCTTCCTTTAGAAGTGGCTCCTCAACCACTTGTTTCAACTTCTTGTACTCTTTCACATGCTCTCCAGATCCCTCAGGGTTGCATCAGGTTCTCCCTGACTCTTCCTTACTCTTCTGTGTGGGTCCCAGACCCCTTTCTATTCTCTCAGGCTCTCCCCGGCTTGCTCTGGGCATCAGCCCCTTAAAAAATGTCTCTCCCTCTTGTATTGTTCCCTGACCTATGTGGCTTGCTCTTGTGGGCCTTGCCCAACCTCATATGAGTCCCAGACCATTGTGTGTCCTCTCGCGGGTTCCCTACACTTGCTTCACTCTCATTCGATGTCCAACTGAACAGACTTGGTGTACTCTCCTGCCTGGTACTGTTCCTCAAAGGCTATGCTACAAAGTTCCTTTCTGCTTTTCATTGATTGCCCTTGTATTTCTTTTGGGTCTTTAACCCGTTTGTTTTGGGTTTGCCTCGTGGTTCACTTGGGTCCCAGATCCCTTTGTAGTGGCCCTCAAGGACATTTGGTTTACTCTCTCTCCAAGGGTCCACTGATGCAGCATATGACTGTGTCCTTATATTTCTCTTAGGGTCCTTGACGCATGTATTATCAGCTTTAGTTTGTATCGGGTCCCGAACCCTCCTTAGGTTCCCCTTGCTCAGTTCCCAGCCCCTTTCATGCACCCAGGCAGCACCCGTAACTTGTTTTCGGGGTTCCCGCTGCATGGCGTCCTGCTCGGACTCCTTCGACTCTCTGGACTGTTTTCAGAACTTTCTCTCTCAGGTGCCGCTGTCTCCGGCATCCCTGCTTTACCTCAAGAGAGACAGGCTGCGCAGCTTCCCGCGAGGAGGTGTACCAAGACTTCCACATGCTTGGTTCTTTTCTGCTTTCTCATGGTCTGCCGTTTCTTGGCAGCACCTTTATTGATATTGATATTTTATTTCTATTGCGCTCGTACACAAGTGTGTCAGAGTGCAACAGGGCAAGGGAGGTGAAGAGGGGAGAACAAAACAACGATCTTACTTGGCCCAGTGACATTGAGAACACGCACGTGCATGGGAGAGGGAAAGGGGAAAAGTGCATGCAAGAGGGAGAAGTGGAAAGTGCGGAGCAAAGAAGAGACAGATATATAATAGGAAATAAATAAATAATAAATAATAAAGGCAACAAACAGTGGTAGTGCAGCCAGCAAGCAGCAAGTGCTGGGTTTAAGGCAGCAGACAGGGTATGTCTGATAAGTGCAGGAAGAAGAAAGGGGGTGCTGTATGGGTACAGATACAGAACCCAGTGCAAGGGGTGGCCCGGAAGCAGTGTGGGAGGGTGGCAAAGTGAGCAGGTACCTGGGCCCAGAAGACAGAGGGTTGGCCAGGTGCACAGTGCCGAAAGAGAACGGATCAGCTGGGAAGAGGGAGGGGCGAAGGCAGAAACAAAGAGGAACGTCTTGAGGTGCTTCCGCAACCGGAGATGGTTCTCCTCAAATCTCCTCATGAGTTTTTCCGATATGGGTATAGGGTAAGATGGTTCTCATTTAGAGACGGCAGCACCAGTCCACCATCATCCTGGTCTGCAGCTTCTTCTTGTGTCTCTCTGTCTGTGGCATTCAAACTTTGCCCTCGATTCCTTCGGGCAGGCTCGACTAATAGCTTAGCCCTTCCTCTAATCTGTAGTCCTGGAAACCAATAGGCAGTCTCCTGCAACTGGACTGCGTATTCTGGTTCCTATAAATGTGCCGCATTGCTCCACCGTTCCACCTCATCGCAGTACTGAACTGATGATCATTATAGAGTTCAGCATCACTCTTCGTCATTCCAGTAGTCTCTTGGGACTTGGTTTCCTCATATCTAAATAGATAGATAGAGGTGTGGGGTACCATAGGGTAATGAGTGGGGTGCAAGGAAGGAGGGGACAGAAATGAAGTAGGGAATAACGCATTCTCCAAAGGTGATCACCACTGGTCCCATGAATGGGCTTCCCTCTCCCATGAGATCCACCCGCTGAGTACCACCCCCAGGGGGACTAACAGGTAGTGACCTCACCTCCCTCTCCTCATGGAAAGGGGTTTCCTCATGGAAGCAGTGACAATATCCTGGTAATTATCACACTATCTATTCTGGTGAAGAGTGTCAATGACCCCTGGCTCCAGTTTCAAGATGTCCACGTGGCCACGGGTGATTGACCACCGGCACGCACTCCCCTGGCAACCATCCCAGCATCTTTTAGGGGTCACCAGTGCAGAGACAGGGGAAAGAGACCCCTGCTCCCAGTGTGACTGTCAACTGGGGTGACCTGTTCTCAGTGTACCTGGACCACATATCATCATCATGTGGCGAAGCCCACAAAGGATGGCAGGGTTCTGCAGTGAGGTCGATAACCCACGTGTACAAGTTTGAGAGCCAAACCAAAGCCTGTTGCACTATGGCTTTGAGGGCCTGTGTACACCAGCTGAAATGTGATCCCATTCCACTGTGCACTCCAACAGCACCTCTCATCCCCTCTGTTGAGGAGGTGTTCCATGAGTGTGCATGATAGGACTTGAGACATGGTGCACTATGCCTGGGCTGGGTGATGGCAGAGGGTACTGTGGTGGAGGTCCATAGCGGTCCTGACATGATAATCGTTTATCCGAAATAAGTATAGGGTCAGATGAGCAATAAGACATCTGGTGTCTGGTTCCCTCTGATGTTTCACTCAGGATAGCTGGCACTCAGATGCCCCAGTTTAATATGCTGAGGCAAATGATTAGAGGTCTTGGAGGCCAAACAACCTCAACCCATTACCATACACAATATGGCTGAGGAGGCAATGGGGCAAAGCTGCCATCTGTGTGATTATGACTGAATGCTTGCTTCAAAGTCAGTGTCCTCCACAAAACTATGATGGTAGCCCATCACTGTGGTGCCTCGGCTGGCCTGAGATAGCCAGCCTGTGTGCCGGTGCATAGAGCTGCTTGCATCAGGACTTGTTTGGGGACACAAATGGTCAACCCCTCTCAGCTGTCGTGCAACTCGTGTTTGTGGGGAATGTGGTGCATGATGATTTGTAGCCAACCTGATTCTGGGTCAGGTATTTGTTAGTAGTTAGTAATTATACTCTGAGGCACAGTTTCATTAATGGCGCTGCCGCAGTGCTGGTACTACAACGGTGCTCTTTTCTACTCCTCCTACTGCACAACGGTGTGTACAGGAAACTCCCTGGGTGGTGGCCTTAAAGCAGGCATAGCCTCATGTGGTAATGGGTGACTGTGCCAGGCTATCTCGTTCTTTGACTGGGCCAAACTTGCCATATGGCCACAGCAGTCAGACCAGATAGCCTGAGTCGCACCTGGCACAGCTGTCTCCTACATTTGTCTGCAGCCAGGCTCCATGATGGCAAGTGTGAAGTGTCTTCCCGTGGGACAGATGTGTGTCATGGGAGCTGGACTGGCTCCTCCATGCTGCGATGTGTTCCCAGAGCAGGTAGGGACCAACATGCCTGCCCACAGATGGAGAGGCTAAGCAAGCCCAGCAGCTGGAGAACCAGGTGGGTGCCATAGTCCAGTAGGTAGCCCAACAAAATGCTACTGGGACTGGACCAGGAGGTCAGGGGCAACAGCAGAGTTCACATAATCTGCTTGTCCGCTCACATAGAGATGCAGTGTGCGGAATCAACAGTAACAGGACTGGATGAAGAGGTCCTTCATGGGACACGGTGACTTGACAACTATGGTCTACCCAGTGCCCCCCCCAGCTGTCTGGGTCTCTGCCCTCAACAACTTGGAGATTGACCCTCCTGAGAGGGTCGGGGTTCCCGCCAGTTTCTCTGGGATCATTTGCGTTACCACAGTGTACATCACAAGGGCACCCATCTTTGCCACTCCTGGTTTGGGGATCCAAATCTAACTCCCTTTCAATCGGCTAAGGTCAATGGAGGCCATCGTCCGTCCTTTTCTGAATGGCTCTCGCCCATCTCTTGGGACCGACTTAACCCATGTTCGACTACTGTCCACATGGAACCCTCCTCCACTTCAGCCTTTAAAGTTCTCTTTTGAAATTTTGCCACCAAGATCTGCACCTGTGGCGGCTCCACCCAGGCCTTTATCCCAGGCTTCGGTGCATACCACAGCGGCCCCCCTACTCCTCGGGGCTTTGCCTCGTTGCTCTCAGCAACGACAATGAGCACTGACAATGGCCTAGTATGGGGCTGACACCCCGGCTACATCCATTTCAGGGCTAGTTGATTAAGCGGGTGAGTTGTTACTCCTTAGCAGATTCCATCTTCCATGGCCACCCACCATCCTACTGTCTGTATCAACCAACACTTTTCTGGGGTCTGATGAGCTTTGGCCTTACATAAAGTTTACCACCCACTTTGGCATGCATTCCAAGGCATCCTAACTCCAAGATGACCTGATCCCAGCATGCCGCGGGGCGGGGGGAGGACATACCGGCCTCATCCTGCTGCCAGATGTGGATTCTGCACTGGGTTCTTCCCTCTTCACTTGCCATTTGTGAGGGATTACTGGTTAGTCTCTTTTCATTCGCTTAGTACTATGCTTCAATTCAGCAGGTCGCCACGTCTAATCTGAGGTCATGGTCGGGGAGCCAAATTTCAGGCAGCCGGCTTCAGGGCCTGGGCTTTTTGAGGGTGTTTGCCCCAGCCCTGCGCCTCTGGCACATCCATGTGTGCGCTGTTCTGATCTGCACCAAAGAATGCCTAGGAGGGGTTGGCCATCGGATGCAGTCACAAGGCCTGCACTCAAGGGCTGTCACACAGCCCTTGAGTGCAGACAGACATGGGACACCACAGACGGCAACAAGTAGCATTGCCAGCTGCCCCGGGCTAGGGTAAAGTGCGTCAGGTATTTAGGATGCTGCCACCACCACCACCGGGCACACTGGCACCTGGCCCTCCCAACACCACAGGGTGGCAAAATGGAGGCCAGGAATGCTGTAATGGTGCTGATTGGGGTCTAACTTCAGGGGGACGAAGGGTACAGGGTCCCTGGAACAGCCCCAGCCATGCACCCGGGGAGTGTCCCTGGGCTATTGACATTCAAGCTACCGTCAGACAGGTAGAGCCATAGGAGGAATCCAGGGTCACAAGGTGGGCTTGAAGTGTCATTCAATATGTCCTGCAATTCACACTGATTCTGTCAGCTAGCTGTATTCTTCATCGACGCTCAAGTAGAGTGGTCCACCCACAGGAGTCACAGGCAACTTTTCTGTCCAGACATCGGCCTAAACATGCAAATACAGGAGGGCTGGGGGGGAGACAGCACTGTCTGTCCCACTCACACTTGCAGCAAGGTATCCAAGACCATTGTGGTTTTCAAAGGAATATGTTCCAGATGCTCAGCCTGGGAAAGCCCACCCATCATCTTCTGCAGAAACGGAAGAGGGACTTCCCAACTTAACGGGTGCAGGCAGCTCCACCGCTGGCCCACCACTCATCCAGTAGTAGAAGTAGAGTAGGAGTAGGAATGGGAGTAGGAGTAGTAGGAGCAGAGGTAGCAGTTGTAGTTGTTGGGAGTAAATGTAGTAGCCCGGAGTAGCGAGCGAAGCACATTAGTAGTAGAAGCACATTAGTAGTAGAAGGGTGAGCAGGGCACCATATCCCTGGAAGTCCCTGATGGTTGAATAGGGGCTAGTAGAGGGTGGGCAAGGCACCATATCCGTCGGTGTCTGTAACAGTGAGAGTGGTGTGCAGGGCACAATATCCCTGAGTCACTTGGAAGGTAGTAGAACTAGGTAGTGGTATTAGGGAAATGAGAATAGTATCAGATGAGCGACAGTTAGTGGGAGAGTAGGATGGGTTATTGACATTAAATGAGACAAACATTTTAACGAGGGGAATAGCAAGAGGTGGGGAAGCAGAGTGAGAGGAAGGTGGGAAAAGGAATAATGGAAGAAGAAGGATAGTTGGAAGTAGAAGCGCTAAAGAATAGAAGTTGGAAAGCAAGTAAGATCGTAGGGTGGAGGTGGAAAGGCAGAGTGAGAGATGGAAGAGACAGTGACGTGGTGGGAGGAGAGTAGTTTACAAGGTCAGATTAGTGAAGGGCAGGAGTGAGAGGTTGTGAAAGGAGTGTACGTGAGGCAGGGCGAAAGAAGGCACCATTCCCTATTCCCAGAGAGACTAAGCAAGGATAGGAGAGGGAAAGTTAGTAGTTCCCTATGGCATCAAGTAGCCATCATATTAGGGCAAACCCCTGAAGCGTAGAGAAGTAGAAGACAGAGAGGGTTTACCGATCTGAAGATTACTAACAGCCCGATAGCGATATCTGGGGCTGGGAGGTGGGTTCCATGCATGGGAAAGTTGAGAGAGGAAAGGGACGGCCCTAGCACCAATCATTCCCAGTCCCTTGGACCCCAGAGAATTAAAGAGAGAAGCAGCCATTCTGACCATTTTTAAACACCCTTGGACTTTCCATAAGAGTCAGCGTGGTTATTGGTGGCTGGCTGCCCTGTCTCAACCCACTAAATAATTGCTTATAACTCCTGTTCTGTAGCAGATCTAATGTTAAAAATGGTTGATCTTAATGGGTGTAATGAATATGTATTAAAATTAATTTTTTTTTTCAAAAGGTTTCTTGAGGGTGGCCAGCCCTGCCTCCTTTGCAGCCAAACATTTCAGTACCTGTATGTGATATAACGAAATAAATGCCTGTTCATACCCAATCTAACGTATATCTAATCAATGACATCGATGTTTGTGCATATTTGGTTGGGGGGGCTAACTAACTCACTACAGGTCCCCGTAGGGCCACCCCCTCTAAATAATTGTTTATAACTCCTATTCTGTAGCAGATCTATCATTGAAAATGGGTGATTATACCAGGTCTAACGAAGATTTAGCAAATGACATACGATTTTGTACTATTTTTGATTGAGGGGCTGACTAGCTTATTCCAGGTTTACCCTCTTCTAAATAATTGCTTGTAACACCTGATCTGTAGCAGATCTAACATTGAAAATAGTCGATTATACTGGATCTAACGAATATCTAACAAATAAAGAAATAAATAATTGACCCTGCATTAGCAACAGTACTGGTGCTTCCAAGTCCCCAATCCCATGGAGTCATACGGAACTCTATGGAAATGAGGACTTAAAAAATCCAGCGCCTTACTTCCCACTGGGACTTGTAATGTCCCGGTGGTACCGGGAAGTCAGGCGCCGGATTCGGTGTTGCAGGTTGCGGCCAACCTCGCAATGAGGCCCAATATGTTATATGCTATATGCTTAGATAGTCATAGTACCAAGCAGTGGTCCCAGTTCCCCCACCATTAGGGAAGGGCAGGAACCCAGACATCAACACCAGGCAAGACACAAGGCCCTCAAGCAGGCCCCTCTCGGATTCACACTGAGCCACTGGAGCCAAGAGTCAAAATCCCCAGGTCTTCAGGGGATGTAGGAACAACGTTGGAGGCACCGGACCATTCCCTCCATGGAACTCAATCCCTCACCAACACTGGGCCCAAGCCAGCCATGCCGCTCGTTACACCCATCACCACCAAAACCCGGCCAGCTCAAGTCAATGGGTCAGGGAGCATTAGTGGGAGGGGGCCCCCCTCTGGCAGAGAAACCTCAGGAGCCTCCCGTGACCAACTAGCCCACAGAATAGAGGATTGCTGCCAAGAGGAACCGGCAGGGCAGGCTACCACTCATTAGCCCAATAGAGATTAAAATCGGTGCAGTCGAGGCACCCGTAGCAAGAGAAACCTGGCGCAGAGACACACAGAAAGATCTTGCAGACATATGTCATTGAAAAAGCAGGGGCTCACAACTACTTTGTTGGATCTGCTCCGTTTGAATCCTCAGATGACTGGAGTGGAAGCATCAGGCAAATTACCCCAGGCTCACCGGGGTCAGGGAATCAGCCGGTGCCAGCAGGGTGTGGGGGAGCCCTGCCGATCATCATTTAGATACCTCCTCGGCCACAGTGATTTCAACGAGCAAATCCGCCGCTCTGTGCTGTTAGGCCTTTAAGTGGGTCATGTACCAGGCATGGGCGAGATACGGCAAAACAGATGCCCAAAGTGATTCCCACTTTCATTACTGCTCAGGATTATTTGTGCTGTGAAATAAAACTGAGAATTGCCGCCATCTCATAGCGGAATTGCCTGAAAGCTACGGCCCAAAAAGAATTGCAAATACCCACGCGGGTGCCGCTGCCGCTACCGCAAATTGTGAATAGGCTGCAACAGGTCACGCTTTCATCAGCGCAACACAGCTAGTGCAATACTCAGTGTAGTATAGTACAGACCTTACTTGATTATGGTGTGTAAAGATGCCTGAGTGACCGCTACACAATCACATCCAACGACCACAGCAACACTGGTTAGAAGCAGGGATGAGCATGAAAACATAGAGCTGGGGTCAGCATGCAGCCCCACCGCTAATCTGCTCAAACGCCCAAACACCAAAATACTCCCCACACGCCGCGCGCTATGTGCTGAGTGGAGTCTTTATAGTGCTGGGCCTCCGAACGCTGAAAATGGTGACAAGACTCCCAGGCAGGGAGCTAGTAGAAAATACCTGCCAAACACCAAATAACTCTCCGCACTCATCGAACAATCTTGGTTTACATGGTCACTGAAAGTAAAACTTGAAAGTGGTGACCTACGACAATTTAATAAAACCGTAGACAATTGGCAAAGCACCCTGGTTCTCTGGGTAGCATGTAGAGCAAAACCTTTTATTGAAAAGCAGAAATATGCCTTTGATATGGCAATCAAGAATAAGAAAAGAGATTTGAGAATCGCCCTAAAAAAATGTTTTTTAAAGTGAGCCTGGAGCATGGGTTGGCCAATGATCGCGGCTAGAGAAATCAGTAGAGATTTAAGGCTCACCTATAAGAATTGGCTCAAAAGATATAAAATTCAACTAAACATAAGAAACGGACAAAGGGCATTTCATCTAGTGTTAAAAATTACTCTAAAGGCTTTTGGTGATTACTGAATGCTGATACGAAACATCAAGATACAAAACAAGCCAACTGTATTTATGGTAATACCTGGACCATACACTTTAGAAACCTCTATGCAAGTAACAGCACTGAGGGTATGGCAGGGTTATGTATGTCTGTACCTGCTTGGCAGTTGAATTTTGATACAGACGACTTAGAAATGCAATTACAGGGCTTGAATAAATCAAGGGCTTCTGGACCAGATGGCCTGTTTAATGCAGTCCTTAAAGATGTTGTAGACCGGTGGGCCAACAAAGAAGTGCATGGGCACTTTAAAACCCCAATACTATTAGTGACTGAAATACTTTTAAATATGCAAACATGAGACCGCTGAGTATAATATAACCTGCTAGAAGAACCCACCAAGTTATTGCATTGTAATTCTTGTAGTTGACTCACCTTGGTCTTGATGAACGTCGGTCATCCATCTGAGGAAGCCACACTGTCCTGTCCTACTAGCATACCAGACAGGGGACCCCCAAAGACATGGACCAGATTCAGGGAATAAACCCTGTAAGGAAAAAACCCTGTAGTCGATAGAACTGCAATCCAGATGCAGCAGTACATCCTCAAGAAGCACTCCAATACTTTAAGCTGTCAGCGAGGACGGAAGTCAGGACTTCAAGGGAGAAAATGACACATTCTCCAGCAGGAACCAAGAAGGCCAAGACGTGGGGGGGGGAGGTTCAAGGTATTCATGGAACCAGCGATCAAAACCAGCGGAACAGGAGCAGAGCAAGGTCAGGAAGGAGGGGACAAACTGAAAACAATGCAGTGTCCAAGACAGATGGAACAGAAGTAAGGGATCAAATGACAAAGAGCAAGGGATTCAAAACGCAATAAGGTGCACCGTGGCTGTTAGCTGACGCAGTGAAACAGTCAACGATCAGCGCAGGTACGGGAACCCGGAATCAGAACTGAGGTCCCTCCGATGCAACACCATCTCGGAATGGGCTCATGTACCCTGTGGTGGCGCCATCTTGTTCATCCTCACAATGCGTGTGGATCCCATAGCCGTGATATGAACAACAGCGCCAGCAGCTATACAGGCCCGCAGCGGCTCATGACACCAATAGACCTATGTTTTCTAACCTTAAGCTTCTGTGTCCACCTTTCATTTATCTTACTCTGCTTCGTGACAGAGGGCAAGCTGTAAAGGGAACATGGATGTCTGATATGGACCTACAAAGTGGCAGTGAAGATGTAACAAATACGCCCACCAGAACATAGCAGACGGTGGTCATAGACAAAGAAGGAGAGCGCAAAACGAGAGAGAGAGACGCAAGCACCTCGGGAGGCGTAAAGTAACCAAAGTAAATCCTGGAGGGTGGCCTGAAACAATAAGAGGAGAGCACGAAACAAGGATCATAGCAGGGGTACAAGTGAAAGTTCACGGACGGACAGCCAAGACACGAGTTAGGAGAACTCACAAAGTCCCTGAGATGAAGTACAAGCAATTTGAGCTAAACCCTGATGTTTTGAGGTATTGGAAAAGACACACTGCATGCTGGAATATTGTGTAAAAGTTCCTAGGGCACAATGAGAATGGTACATTGAAAATATATGTTACATGCATGAAAGTAGTCTAAAAATCTTTAACAAAGTTGTGAGCAATTGAATACAAATTGAATACTAAGGGTAAAGATGCACACTGGAACATAAGTGGAGTTCTACAAACACATCAAAAAAGATTTGAGAGAGTGAATCGACGGAGAAATGTTGCACATCAGATGACGCAGGCTCTTGAGAAGCTGAACCGTCAAAGAACTGTAACAGTTGCACGCAACAAGATCCATAGAAGAGTTATAAAGTTCATGACAGAAGGAAACAGTTTAACTCTACTTTCTGTGTTCATCCTTATTTCACCACAAATGATGCTCGTAGTTGGTTCCAAACAAACATGACTCAGAAGACTAACTCATGGAGAGAGCAAGAGAAAGTTAACTATGATACCCCGAGGAAGTACTGTTCTAAAGATTGCCAGATTCACGTTGCAGGATTTTTTCCCACTTAGGGCTCAGAAAGAGCATTATGAATGGAGCTGCACAGTGCCTGTGGATATCCCAAACCAACACAGTCCAGATGCTTGATCCAAATGGACCTCCAAGTCATGATCTTGTGAGGATTGCACCCTAAACTGGTCTAGAACTCTGGTCTAGAACTAAAAAATGTCATTGATGCTGGGATCATGGCTGAAGATTAGTGAGGAAATGTTAGCATCATATTGTTCATTTTGGGGATTTTTCCTTTTAGGCACAAAATGGCGATAGACTCGCCCAATTGATTTGTGAGCAGATCTGTATAACAAAACAATCATCATGTCCCATAAAATAAAAAGAACGTGTGAATAAAATAAATTAATAGATGAAAAAGAAAAATAAGAAAAACTCAGTTTAAAAAACAAACAAAACATCTAATTCAGTAACACGATTGCAGCTGGGAAGGGAGAATTAAAGGAAGAAACCCAAGTGTGGAACAGGTTTAGAATTAGCAGTAAGAGAGAAAGTGTATGTGTGTGGGGCAGGGGTGAGGGACGCCTACCTAAAAGTAAAAGGGTGGTGTGCATCAAAAGCAGATCTATGAACATTCACCAATTTGTTTAATGTTTTTGTTTTGCTTTTTTGTTTTTGTTTTTTGCCGAATGGCAATTTCACTGAATTTGTTTTGGCCGACTTTGCTTGTTTTCTTCTTTTTACCACAACAAAGACCCCACACTACCTTTCCACCCCCCAATGCCACTTCTCTATACCTTACCCAAACTTACCACCGTCATGTTTATGGTAATAAAAGCAGCAAAAGTATGGCAAAACATTTTCTTTGAATTGCCATTTGGCAAAAGTGAGTAATACCTCAAAACCGACCATTGAGAAAATGAGAACTGTTGCATGGTGGAGCTTGTGGTCATGGTTCCGAGAAAGAAATGCTGCATATCTGAACTTGTAGTCTAAGTTCCTAACTACCATTGTGAAAGTGAACGGACAAAGAATGGTTGCATGTTGGGAATTGTGGGCAAAGCTAATAAATGTAATCTTATGCACTTACTTCCGATACAAAAGCACATTCTGTTTATAAACTTCTGGAACCTCAATGGGCTCATCCGTAGCCCCAACCTATGCGAACATACTTATGTTCCATTTTGAGAAGACTTCCATGCTACACAAAGAACACTGGTGCTCCAAAATAATACTGCGGAGAAGATATATCGACAATGGTTTTGCCGTTTGGGGAGGGACATGTCTGGAATTAACCAATTTCTTCTAATACATCAATCAGTGTCATGTACAAATAAGGTTCACTACAACAGCTTCCATCCTTCACATTTAACGGAGAGCCTACCATACAGTCAGTTTCTCAGACTGAAATGAATAGTATTCAGCACTGAGACACTTCAAAGAGAGTATGGCCTAATGTAAGACAGATTCCAAGAACAGGGATATCCATCAGAAATTCTGGATGCTGCGGTAGCCAGAGCTGAGACACAACAAAGGAAACCTGAACTGAAACCACCCCCAAAAAGGGAAACCAACAAACTCATCTACACACTGAAATATTCAGCTCAGAGTTATCAAGTGGCAAAGTTTGTAAAAAAAGAATTGGAATCTGGTCAAACTTGACCCTACGCTACATAGGCTCTTTCCAGAGCCTCTGATGATAGCTTACAAAAGAGGAAGGAACATCAGTGACATACTAATTAGAGCGGGGAAAATTGAAGAAACCAGCAGACACAATTGTATAAACCCAAACCAGGCACCTTTCCGTGCCTCAACTGTCAATATTGTTCTAACATTCTTAAGGGGGATCACATTAGACATCCTAATACTAGCAAAAAGATCAGACCCCAGGACTTTGCAACATGTGACAGTAAGAATGCAATTTATGCCCTGAAATGCCCATGTGGCAAATATTATATGGGGCAAACTATCTGCAAAGTTAAAGAAAGGTGGACAGAACATAATCAAACATATGGACGGCAAAAATCAAGTCACCTGTGTCCAGACACTTTCGAGATAACAAGCACACAATAGCACAAATGAATTGTGTCGTTCTAGAGATTGTACACCCTCTGCCTAGGGGACGAGACATTAACAAGAAATTGACCAAAAGGGAATTGTTTTGAATCCATCATTTGGACGCAATAGCCCCGTCAGGGATGAATGAAGACTTCTATTTGGGACCCTTCCTGTGAGTCCCAGAACGAATAATACCAGGTTATTGTCCATAGTAACTGGAAAGACAGGACCAGTGTCTTTACCAGTTCATATATATATCCATAATTTGGTATGTCTATTTCCTGGAATATTGTGTTGAATAAACTATGGGTCTGAGGACCGTCAGATTGTATGCTTTAGGGAGTAGGACAGGGCATGTCACAATTCTTGAAATGTAAATCATAAGTGTAAAATGATACACATCAGACTGTACACTCTGCGGAGTAGAACATGAGATATTTGTATTACTCAAAACGCAGGTTACATGGATAGCGATAACATTCATGGACAAGTAGAATATATGCTCCTATGAGGCAATGACCTGAAGAGAGCAGTAGGTCACATAATTTAGATATGATATTGGGTTCATGTTAGTAATGTATTACATGGTGGGATTGTATCAGATTTTGTGTCAAAATTGGTGTAACAATTTCATGCCAATATCTAAGAAGAAATTTAGAATAACCTGGGTGTTTGAATTGAGAAACCAGACATTCAATATCCAGCAAGGGGAATACCTATGAAAGAGCAAATAGAACACAAGGTACCCATGGGAACATTAAGGATTGTACAGGAGAATGAGCCATTTTGGGATTCATCTGGTTATTTTTGGTTTTCCATTTCCCTAACCTTATATAGATATCTGGACAAGGTGGCTGACCATAAAACAATTGGCCAACTAGCATCTTAACCCTATGAATATAGATGACCTCTGTATTGGGAGGAGAAGGGAATATACATGCCCTGCGTGGCTAATAAAATGAAATAATTTTGAAAACACTGTCTATTTCTGGGCGGTTTGGCTGTGGCTGTCTATTTTGTCATAGATAGATGTATAAGATGGATGACCATAGCTACATTTGCCCAACTAGCATGCCCTCTGTATTGGGAGTAGAAGGGGCTTTATGCCCAGTGTGGGAAAACAATAACATTCTTTTGAAAAAATGGTCTGTTTACATATGTGATGTCATCAGCGTCAGGACCCCGACGACGTCACGACGACGAGGCACATCAAAACAAATAACGGCCATTTTGGGGGGAGCAGGAAATCTTCTAGAGAATTATGGTGGCTAACAGATTTTGGATCCCTTCATGTGGGAAGGACACAAGTAAGTACACAAGGGATGAGGGCAAGCTGAGCACTACAGGCTATTCTCTATGTTACCCTCTATTTTTACAGAGTGTATCTTCATTCAGACACACTTGGAGTCACACCATCAGATATCCACCGATGTACCCTTTTTTAAATTTTTTGATTTTTTTTTACAATTTTCACCTTTTTAAAAAATAAAACAAAATACATGCTCTCAGATTTTGGGAGCCTGCCTTATTGAGTACACTGCACATAGATTATCAACAGTATATGACAAAATGATTAAATAAGTCTGTTCATTTGTAAGAACTGAAGAGCAACCTTATTCAAGGAGTCACATAAGAGCCATATAGTGGATCAACAGTTGGGGCCCAGAGCCTTCCCACAGGGAGGTGAGTCGATATTATGATTGGTCATAGAATATGTGACTATGTGTTAAATATAGTGTATATTACTTCGAATGGAATCTGTTTTCACAGGAGGGGCCTGTTGACATTATATCAAATTCAGGAACATCAGCATACTGAAGAGTCAGATGAGATAGAAGAATATATGAAACAATTGTAGCTCATATATATCTGCGTCACCATGAGGGTTTATTATTCTTCTGATTATTGGTCATCATGTTTACAATAGGGAGGACAACTACATAATAGAATATATGATTCATCTTCTCGTCTGTGTAATTCCGAAGAAACCAGAAACCAAAAGGTATTTGTCATGAATCGGCGATATCGACACTTCTGGTCTGCTTGGTCCCTCAGTCAATAGTCACTACTCCGTTCACCTTCAACATGGCCGACGCCATGTCTTCGGTGCGGTCTAGTCGTCTGTGTGGATCACATGCTCCCTTGAAAACAGACACGCCCCCGTGCCTCCGCACGCCTCAATGCTTTGCTTGCCTACGCCTCGCCCAGCAAGTTGTGTTCTAGTACCAAGCCCCCTTTTCTTCGCAAATCCTGGTAATCATCATCCATCCTTCCTGGTCCCCCCTTGCTATTCCTCTCGCGTGCTCTATTCGAAACCTAGTTGCCCTGTCTTCCTTATCCTGGTTCCGTCCTGGACCCTTCCTGGAACATTGAACGTAACCCGAGCCCCGGCGCCGCCGCGACTGGGAGTCACTGACCTGCACGCTCACCGAAGCCCATAAGGCACGCTCGTCCAGGAAAAAGAAACCTGCGAACTCAAAGAAGAAATCCACAAGAAGCAAACAGGTGAGTCACGAATCCGAGGACTCGGATTCTGACAGTTTGTGACACCAACAGACTACAACTGTTTCTGCCATGGAGGCAGCCGTTCAAGACCTAATGAGAGGTATGTAGGAACTCACTACCGAAGTGCAGAATCTTAAGGCTGAAAATGCTGCTTTAAAACAGCTTGTTTTATCCAGGGACTCAGCATATCAGGAAAGTGCATCGGTAGGAGGCATTGTGGACAAGTATGATGGGAATCCAAAAACCTTGCGTTCCTTACTGGACTCTTGCTTGGTTCATTTCACCTTTAAACCATACTACTTCTCTACCCCCAGAGCTAAGGTGGGGTTCATGATCTCTCATCTATCCGGCAATGCTCTGGCCTGGGCTACTCCTTTAGTCTCTGCTGGGGATTCGGTACTTGATAATTATGATGAATTTGTTTCTGCCCTCAAGGCCATGTTTGACCGCCCCGAACAGGTGTATTCTGCCCAGGAAAAATTGTTAGAATTCCGGCAGGGAAATCAGGATATGTTGACATATGTTACCTGTTTCAAACAATTGGCTAAGGATGCTAACTGGACCCTAGAAGCCTGCTTACCTTGTTCAGACGTGGATTAAGCGAAGAAGTGAAGAATGAATTAGCCAGAGTACCCCGCCCAGCCTCCTATCAGGCCCTCTTAGATCTGTCCTTGCAGATATATTTTAGGATACAAGAGAGAAAGGCAGAGAAGAAGAAGACACGGAACCTGCCACCCAAACCTCTGCCACCCAAACAGTCCCGGGGAACAGGAAACCTCAATCCAAGGTCAATCTGAACCTGATACCATGCAGCTTGAGTCCTTGAGAGGCCCCATCTCTACCCAGGAAAGAACACAACGGATCAATAGCGGTCTTTGCATGTACTGTGCATCGGATAAACATTTAGTGCATAATTGCCCGATTGCCCCTCCACGACGCTCAGGAAACGCCAGCTCCCGATCCTGAATGGAGCCTAGTTTCAGGAAAAGGAATCTTGCTCCGACATTTCACCTTCACAAGACTGTCCTTTAAGCAGTACCTTGGTGCTACTCCAAGTGAATCTTTCAACACACAACAAAGAAATACATTCTATACTAGCCCTGGTGGATTGCGGTGCCATGGGTCTTTTTTTGGATGACGAATGGGCACAGAGACATCATATTCCCCGAGAGGCCAAGGAAGTCTTCCAGGCAGTGGAAGGAATCGACGGGAAACCCTTATCCTCCGGTCCCATAACTCAACAAACTTCTGAGCTTATGCTCTCTATTCACAATCACCAAGAAATATTGCGTTTTGACATAATCAGAGCAGCTCACTATCCCATAGTGCTTGGCATGCCATGGTTGCGGAAACATAATCGGTATATCAACTGGGCAGCTGGATCGTTGTTCTTGGGTTCCGAGTTCTGTCTCACTCATTGTCTATCTGGGGAACCCAAACAGTCCGCCGGAGTGAAGCATCCCCAACCACAACATCTCACGGTCTCTGCCATCACCCAGGTACCCGAGGTGTACCGTCAATTTTCAGATGTATTTTCTTCTGACATCGTTCAATCACTCCCTCCTCATCGTCCTGAAGATTGTGCAATTGACACAGAAGAGACTGCAGTTATTCCATTTGGAAGGATGTTTATTCTGTCAGAACCCGAGAAAGTTGCCTTACGAGAGTATCTAGGCACCAACCTCTCCAATGGAACCATTCGTCCATCCAAGTCCCCAGCCAGAGCATCTCTATTTTTTGTACCTAAAAAGGATACTAAGGAACTCCGTCCATGCCTGGACTACCGGGGTTTGAATAAATGTACCTTGAAAGACAGATACCCCTTGACACTCATTTCGGACATCCTGGAGGCCATACGTGGAGCCGTGATCTTCACTAAACTGGATTTAAGAGGGGCTTACCATCTGATTCACATAAAGGAGGGCGACAAATGGAAGACGGCCTTTCGGACCCCCTTTGGTCACTATGAATATCTGGTGATGCCATTCGGCTTAGCAAATTTAACTGCCGTATTCCAGCGCTTCTTGGATCAGTTTTTTTCTGACATGTTGTTTCTTTTCGTCATCGTCTACTTAGATGATATCTTGATTTATTCACAAGACCCGGCCTTGCATCAGAAACACGTCTCTATGGTCCTACAACGATTGCTTGAACACCATCTGTTGGCCAAACCCGAGAAGTGTATTTTCCACATATCCACAGTCAAATACTTAACGTTTGTATTAAGTCCTCAAGGGGTAGCCATGGATCCATCTAAAGTGGAAGCAATCCTTTCTTGGCCGGCCCCAACCACAGTGAAACAGGTGAAGTCATTCCTAGGGCTTGCTAATTTCTACAGGAAATTCATCCCTTCATTCTCAGCTATTGTTCAACCCATCGTCCGTCTGCTAAAGAAAGATACTAATTTCCAATGGACTGCCAGCCAAGAAACTGCCTTTCAGAAACTCAAACATCTGTTTATTAGTGAACCCATCCTGGCTCAACCAGACACTACCAAACCCTTCCTGGTAGAAACTGGTGCTTCCGAACATGCTATCGGGGCAGTCCTTAAGCAAGAAACCAAAGACGGATTGGAACACCCAATTGCTTATTTATCGCAAACATTACAGCCTAGCGAAACTCATTACTCCTGGAGAAATAACTACTCGCCATCAGACAAGCCTTCACAGATTGGTGTCACCTCCTTTTGGGCGCAAGATATCCGGTCGTGGTAAGGACCGACCATCAGAATCTCCAGGTTTTAAAGGCCATGGAATGCCGAAACAGTCGCCAGGCAAGATGGGCCTACTTTTTTGCCCAATATCAATTCAGCATTCAACCCATTCTTGGTCCATCCAATGTAATAGCAGATGTCTCTGCCGAAGATCGGATTACATAAAAGAGGATGTACCACTCCTTCCCAAGATGTTTCCCAACAAGGTGTTCATAGCACAGGCTAACTCACTCTTAGAAATGATACGTGAAAAGACTTCAACATCGGACATTTGGAAGGAGTATATTACAGACAATCCCTGGACTCTCTCAGTCAAGGATGAATACCTCTTTAAGGACAAGTGTTTGGTTGTTCCTACCCAGAAAGTTCAATCCAAGATTATGAGTCTCTGTCAAGACACGTTTCATTCCGGGCACCGTGGCATCACGGCCACTTATCAGACAATCAGAAAAAATGTCTGGTGGCCTCAGATGCGCTCTGACGTACGCGCCTATATACAAGCCTGTTCAGTCTGCAACCAGAACAAGATCGACAACAGGAAGCCAGTAGGTTTGCTTCATCAATCAGAATTATCATCTCTACCCTGGGAAATCATTACCACAGACTTTATTGTGGACCTTCCTCCCTCCAGAGGATTTACCACCATAATGGTCACAATAGACCTCTTTTCCCACATGGCTCATTTTACCCCTTTAACCAAACTGCCTTCAGCGCCCAAGATGGCAGGCATCTTTGTCACTCACATATTCCAGTTGCATGGACTACCCTCCAAAATCATCTCTGATCGCGGACCACAATATGTTTCCAGGTTCTGAAAGCATCTTTGTCGACAATTGGGTATTCAACATGTATTATCATCAGGTTACCATCCACAAACAAATGGAATTACTGATAGAGTAAACCAAACCCTGGAACAGTATCTACATTGTTTCGCATCTAAGGTACAAGATGACTGGGCGCTCCTGATTCCTGTAGCTGAATTTGCCTTCAATAATTCAGATCATTCCACAACAAGGATCAGTCCGTTTTTGTGTAACCAAGGGTTCCACCCTTCAGTATTACCCACACTCTTGCCACCACCCACATTGACTCCTTCAGTAGACGCTTGGATTGCTCAACTAATCTCCATTCACAAGCAAGTTAAGGAACATCTAGAAAAGGCCAGGACGGACATAAAGAGGTTTGCGGATATCAAAAAACGTCCTAGGCCTTCTTACACTGTCGGAGATAAAGTTTGGCTCTCATCGCGTTATCTACCCAGACATCTAAGACCCAACGGGTTGGCTCTTCGTTTCTACGGACCCTTCACAGTAATAGAGATTATCAACCCAGTCGCCTGTCGACTCCAATTACCCACCACTTGGAAAAAGATCCACCCTGTTTTTCATACATCACTGCTGAAACCCTTCCACCAGTCAACCAAGCCAAGTCCTCCACCTCCTCCACTCCTTGTTGACAGTCAAATTGAGTTCGAAGTGTCCCGGATCTGTGATTCCAGATACAGAAGAGGTTGTCTCCAATATTTGGTGGAATGGAAGGGCTATCCACCTAGCAAACGAACTTGGGAACCAGTCTCCAATATGAATGCACCACGCCTATTGCAACGTTTTCATCAGGCTCATCCAGGCAAGCCGGGTGTACTGGAGTTTAGGAGGAGGCATGCTGTCATGAATCGGCGATATCGACCCTTCTGGTCTGCATGGTCCCTCAGTCAATGGCCACTACTCTGTTCTCCTTCAACATGGCCGACGCCATGTCTTCGGTGCGGTCTAGTCGTCTGTGTGGATCACATGTTCCCTTGAAAACAGACACGCCCCCGCCCTCTGTGCGTCTCAACGGTTTGCTTGCCTGCGCCTCACCCGCCAAGTTGTGTTCTAGTACCAAGCCCCCTTTTCTTTGCGAATCCTGGCAACCATTATCCATCCTTCCTGGTCCCCCCTTCCTATTCCTCTCCCGTGCTCTATTCGGAACCCCTGTCCTCCTTATCCTGGTTCTGTCCTGGACCCTTCCTGGAACATTGAACGTAACCTGAGCCCCGGCGCCGCCGCGACCGGGAGTCACTGACCTGCATGCTCACCGAAGCCCAGCAGACTGGATTCAGGAGACTCTAGAGCTTACCTTTATAAGGCACGCTCGTCCAGGAAAAATAAACCCTCGAACTCAAAGAAGAAATCCACAAGAAGCAAACAGGTGAGTCACGAATCCAAGGACTTGGATTCTGACAATTTGTGGGAAAATTACCTGCTTCATATGTGGTAAACATTAAGTTGCTACACTGTTTCTTAGTAGAGAGATGTACAAGTATTCACAAAGTCTTTTCTCTGGATTATTTCTAGAAATACCCTATAAACATTTCCCAGATGAAGAGAGTTTCTCTCGAAACGCGTTGGGACAGAATTATATTTAAGATTGAAAATATTTTCTTTGCACCAATCAATATTGATGAGTGTATCTTTAAGAGTGTCTATACACAATATTTGAAAGCTGTTTTGTATTCTAGCATTATGAAGTAATGTACAAATTTGTATGAAAAAGTTATAACATTATAAATAGGAAGTAGCTTGGCGTCCAGCCTTAGTGTGCAGGGGACGCGAGTTCCCCGTTTTGGGAACGCACCAAACCACATGCATATTAGCTGCCCATGTGCCAGGGTAGTGCCTTCTCCCCCGCACCTGGGTCAATCAATAAAGCTTTTAGAGTTTATAAGGTTGATTACATTCTCTTACATCATCAAACCTATGGTGTGCATAGTGCAGTACATTCAGCATTCAAAGCTTTTAATGGACATTGCAAAAATGAACGGATGGGCAACTGCTGCATATTGGAATTTGTGGCTAAGGATGCCCCAGCTTATTAAGACGCTGAACTATCAGAGAACTGTGTAACTGTGGCAAATGTCAATGCCTAGAGTTCAGCAATTAATATTGTGACAACAACGTTTTACAACAAAACAAAGAAAAGTTCTGGTCTGTGTTCATCATAATTGTGCCACACAAACAATTTATGCCACGAGTAATAGCAGCAGAAATCCCCTGGCATATGGATTGCTGTTTCAGGGTCCCAGATAACACCCTAGGTTTCATTTTCAATGACTAATGATTGTCTGACTACTGTGTAGACACATGACCAGGGGGTAGAGGACCTCTAAAAAATGTTGCAGCGCCTATGTGAATTTCTGTGTTAATGATGTAGTTAGTGCAGGGCTCTGCAACCATTGGCACTCCAGATGTTTTGGACTACAATTCCCAAGAGCCATATTCAGCATAGAGAATGCTAAAGGGATCATGGGAATCCTAGTCCAAAGCATCTGGAGAGCCACAGGTTGCAGACCGCTGAGTTAGTGCATATTGTAACGATTTCGTAATGTTGTTTCTCATGTCTCCAATAAGGGCACACATTGTTGCTGTGCTGTGCCTGGGAGCATGGCTAAACTGTTTTGAAGTGCACCCCTTTCCCATGGTGGAACATGGCTAGAAATGATTTCTGAATGGTTGCACATTCCACTCCACTGTTGGAGTGAACCTAGAAGTTGCTAAAATGCCCACTCTACTCCGTGATTAACGTAATCTTAAGGGATCCTCTGTAGCACCTTTCTGCCATTTTGCTAGCTTTGCTGCTGGCCGTGTGACACTCTACCCTTTGGGAGTGTGGCTAAGAAGAACTGATGCATACCTCACTCTGTAGATAACACATGTTCATGTGCATAGGGATCACACGTGGAAACCCAGTTATATTTTGTTGGTGTGCACCCCATTCCCACATGGAAGTTCACCCAAATACTTGTTTGTGTGCAGATGCGAACCTGTGTACAAATGCACACCCACCTTTAGGCATGTACTAAAATGTATCCGATTGTGCACCTCTATCTTGGGAGAAAATGGCTTTCAGTTTTTAGAGTGTGCTCTCTCCCCTGTGGGAATGTGATAAAATAAATGTCAGTGAGTGCACCTCTTCCCTTTGGCATTCCAACTAAAAGTTGTGGGCATGTGCCCCTCTTCCATGTGAGAGTGCAGCTAAAATGTGGTGGAGGGTAATGTAAGTGGTCTTGTATAGCACTCGCCTGCCACAATTGGTGGCCTCGCTGCGCAGTGGAGGACCCACTTAACTTAATACACTTCAAGCACTTGATGGTAATTGTATGGGCAGACAAAATGTCGAATGCTGAGAATTTAAGTGCAGGAATGGGTTTGGCTTACAATGATTCCCTTTGTAATTCAGGGCAAATTTACACACTCGTGGGACTTAAGGGGTTTAGACCCATCATTAAAATTGCTCAGTGCTTTCTCTTTAGCACGAGAGCTATCGATATCTGTGGGAACACTAGTGGCTGAACCCACTACTCCACTGCTGTGGTGATAACCTGTCTTTCCTTCACAAACTGTCGTTATTCGCGTTTGCCATACTCCTGTTCCCTTCAGATCCAATAGAATCCTTGCCAAGGGCACAGAAGGAGATCCCAGGTTTTTCCATGGTATCGGGATTTAAGATCAACGCACCAAAATCGGAATTACTGGGCCTTGATATAACCGAAGATACGGCACACAAGATCTCAGAAAGAGTAGCCTTTAAATGGGCAGGTAAACATATAAAATATATAAGGTGAGAATTACTGGTGGGGTGTCTGACCTCTATAGAGGTAATTACCCACCCCTGCATGATTCTATTAGGCCAGATTTAGCAAGGGGGAAATGTTAATCTGGGCCAAGGTTTGGACGGACTAAAATTATAAAAATGAAAATACTGCCACTTCTACTATATTTCTTCCAAATAGTACCAGTTTCCATAGTGACAAGAGGCCTGATGAAATTAGATAGAGACTTGATTACATTTTTATGAAAGTGTAGGAAGCCAAGAATAGCACAACACTGGTCACTACTAGTAGCACAAGGGATGGGTTGGGCTGCCCAGTCTGTTAAAATAATATGGAGCCTCCAATTTCTTTTTTGTTTACATTTGATTTAATTGCAATGCAATTTTTACAATTACGCATTCTGAGAACTGGTCAAACTATTCCTCACCTAAACAGCGGAGGGAAATAGACGGAGAGTAGTGGTAATTGCTCACTGCAAATTTATTTGGCTGCCAAAGAACCATAGCCTTCAATTTATAGCAACCCAGCCATGTCAGCTGTAATGGACATTTGGTATTGAGTTACGGTAAACAGAGGATTAGTCACATTTCCTTGCCCTCTTATTCTCTCATTGGATAATCCAGGATTCTCGTCTGGGAGGAGCACAGGGGGTTTCAAGGCATGGAGGGAAGGGGCAGGCATTCATCTGCAAGAAACGTATACGAATGGAAGTATCAAATCATTAATGGAATGCAAGGAGGAATTTACCCTCCAAGAGACTACTAGAATAGAATATTTTCAGAAATAGCACGGGGTTTCAAACTGGGAAATATGTACCATGGCTACCAGAGAGCTAACAAAGCAGAACTCTTCCTAAATGGGACGACAGGAACAAGTGGTTTGATCTCTCAACTTTATAAAATCCTAGAGGCGGGAGGCCCTCCACCACGAGTCAGTTATAAGCGATATTGGGAATACGATTTAGGATACTGACCAACCCCAGAACAATGGGATGATATCTGGGTTAGAGCAAGCCCGTTATCTTTGTGCATGCAACACAAGGAGACAGCTTATGACATTTTAAATGGGTGGTATTTAGAAACCATTAAGCTCCACAAGATGAATGCAAACTTTTCTGCAAGGTGTTGGAGAGAGTGCGGCGAACAAGGGTCATTTTTTCATGGCTGGTGCCTATACTAGAATTTGAAACAGTTTTGGAAGGATCTACTACAAATTATAGGGAAAGAGATGGGGGTGGAGATCTGGTGGGATCAAGGTGCGGTCCATCGAGGTATGTCGGTAGGGGATATTTAACCCATGGGATCACCCAGCGGTAAATTGATCATCAATGTTATTGCTGGCAAATAAGCTTACAATGCATCTATCATTAACAGGGCAGCTGGACCCCTGAGGGTTTTGTCTATTCAATAAACGACCTTTCTGACATTATCAATGGTCCAAATTTGGGAGAATTGGGAGGTGTTAATATGTGTGTTTGAATTTCAGCCATTAAAGTTATGTAAGGGTGGCCAAGACCCTGTTAGTCACCCATGTCTGAATGGTGTGTGGATGGGCGCAGCGGATGTAAACTATGAACTAAACAGGGTGGATTGTGTTTAAGGAGATAGATAATTATGTGGGAAGCTACAGTTCGGATTTTTGTCTTTAAAGGTAGCTTCATTCTTAAGGCAGAGGTGTTGTGCAGTTGTTTTGGTATCAGGTAATATTATCCCCATTAATAATGCTGCCATACATATAGTCGCCGGGAAACGACATAGGCGACATTATTTATTGGGACAATATATGGGGTAAATGGGAGTGGGGTTTGCGGGGGGTGTCCCCCGCAGGTGCCATGTGATAATGTCACCGCAAATAAACAGCACCATTCTTGTATGGTGAAATGTTTGCGGGGATAATATCACATGGAACCGTTGTGTTTGTGTTTATTTATTTTATTTATTTATTTATTACATGTGTTACACGCCCACACCCTCAGGTATCATGGCGAGGTTGCAAGAGAAATTGTTCATGATTACATGCAGAATATTCACAATGTTACACAAAGGGAATAACTGCTTAGTTCTAGGCAGTCATTCTCGCAATCAAAACATAGTTACAAGTTAAAAACATAAGGAGAAAAGTTACAGTTATATTTACAGTCACTCAGGGCTATTGCCCTACGTATTATTTAAAAAGCCATGTTTTGAGTGATATTTTGAAATCTCTTCTTTGATGCTATTGGGAAGGGAGTTCCAATGTTTGGGGGCTAAGTATTTGAAACTACTGCCACTCGCTTTGGTATTCTTGTAGCGAGGAATCTCAAGTACTCGATGGTTGTAGGATCTGAGTGTTCTTAAGAAGGTTTTGTTTTGCAGTACTTTGTTAAGGTATTTGGGAGCAGAGCCCTGTTGGCATTTGTAGGATATGCACAGGGTTTTGAAGATGATCCTATCTGCAACTGGTAGCCAGTGGTGATCTCTTCTGATTTTAGAGATGTGATCTGATTTCCTGATGCCGAGGGCTGCTTTAAGGGCTTTATTTTGTATTAGTTGTAGTTTTTTTAGATTGGATTTGGAAGTGCCTAATAGTAATACATTACAATAGTCAAGTCGTGACAGTATTAGGGCTCTGGCCAGAGTGATGCAGTTTGCAGGGGTGAGAAATTGTCTACTTAGTGCAATTAGTTTCGCTGTGTTGGATGTGGTCGATGAAAGGCTACTGATGTGTTTATACATGGACAGATTAGCATCCAAGTAGACTCCTAAAGTTTTTACTTGTTTCAGGACAGGTATCATGGTGCCATCGATGTTGATCGAGACATAGTCAGAGTGAAGGGCGCTGATTTTGGGCTGCGAGCCCACGATGAGAATATCGGTCTTCTTATCGTTGAGACAAAGACTATTTAGGGCCATCCAGTTTTGGATGATCACATAAATTCTGTTGATGAGTATGGTGTCTTGGGTGTAGTTTCCTGAGAGAGGGATGACGATCTGGGTGTCATCCGCAAAGTTGGTATAGATGACACCCATATCGTCTAGCTTTGCGAAGAGGAGCTTTGTGTATGCATTGTAAAGTGTGGGAGAGAGACAAGAGCCTTGTGGTACTTCAATGGGGACAGGGATGGGGTCAGCAGCTTCCTTGCCTTTAGAGACTCTAGAGGTTCAGTCAGCTAGGAAGGATTTAATCCACAAGGTGGCATCCATGGAAAAGTTAAAGTCTTAAGCTAGCGTGTTGCAGAGTTTATCATGGTCTACTAGGTCGAACGCTGCAGAAAGGTCTAGTAATAGGAGGATACATAGTTTGCCTGAATCTCTAATGGTATCCATCTGGATTTTGAGGTCCAATAGAGCTGTTTCCGTGCTATGGTTTGGCCTGAACCCAGATTGTCTTGAGCCAAGAAGTTGGTAATTTTCTAAATGAGATTGGACTTGGTTATAAGCTATTTTGTCAATGATTTTAAGTAAGAAGGGAACTGTCGTTATTGGACGGTAATTTGTAGGTACAGCTGGTTCTAACGTGTTTTTTTTTAGCAATGTGTTGACCCATGCCTCTTTAATACTAGTTGCAACCAGATTAGCTTTGAAGGAGGCATTCACAAAATTAGTGATGATAGGTGTGAGAGTGTGGGCGCAAGATTTAACTGTGCTGGGACGGAGTCTCCTTTGCAATTTGATGCTTTAAGTTTGGAGATGGTGTCACAGACTAGTTCTTGGGAGACTGGACTGAAGGCAAAAGGAGGGCTGGTGATAGAGACTTGATTACATTTTTACGAAAGTGTAGGAAGCCAAGAATAGCACAACACTGGTCACTACTAGTAGCACAAGGGATGGGTTGGGCTGCCCAGTCTGTTGAAATAATATGGAGCCTCCAATTTCTTTTTTGTTTACATTTGATTTAATTGCAATGCAATTTTTACAATTACGCATTCTGAGAACTGGTCAAACTATTCCTCACCTAAACAGCGGAGGGAAATAGACAGAGAGTAGTGGTAATTGCTCACTGCAAATTTATTTGGCTGCCAAAGAACCATAGCCTTCAAATTATAGCAACCCAGCCATGTCAGCTGTAATGGACATTTGGTATTGAGTTACGGTAAACAGAGGATTAGTCACATTTCCTTGCCCTCTTATTCTCTCATTGGATAATCCAGGATTCTCGTCTGGGAGGAGCACAGGGGGTTTCAAGGCATGGAGGGAAGGGGCAGGCATTCATCTGCAAGAAACGTATACGAATGGAAGTATCAAATCATTAATGGAATGCAAGGAGGAATTTACCCTCCAAGAGGCTACTAGAATAGAATATTTTCAGAAATAGCACGGGGTTTCAAACTGGGAAATATGTACCATGGCTACTGGAGAGCTAACAAAGCAGAACTCTTCCTAAATGGGACGACAGGAACAAGTGGTTTGATCTCTCAACATTATAAAATCCTAGAGGCGGGAGGCCCTCCACCACGAGTCAGTTATAAGCGATATTGGGAATACGATTTAGGATACTGACCAACCCCAGAACAATGGGATGATATCTGGGTTAGAGCAAGCCCGTTATCTTTGTGCATGCAACACAAGGAGACAGCTTATGACATTTTAAATGGGTGGTATTTAGAAACCATTAAGCTCCACAAGATGAATGCAAACTTTTCTGCAAGGTGTTGGAGAGAGTGCGGCGAACAAGGGTCATTTTTTCATGGCTGGTGCCTATACTAGAATTTGAAACAGTTTTGGAAGGATCTACTACAAATTATAGGGAAAGAGATGGGGGTGGAGATCTGGTGGGATCTAGGTGCAGTCCTTCGAGGTATGTCGGTAGGGGATATTTAACCCATGGGATCACCCAGCGGTAAATTGATCATCAATGTTATTGCTGGCAAATAAGCTTACAATGCATCTATCATTAACAGGGCAGCTGGACCCCTGAGGGTTTTGTCTATTCAATAAACTACCTTTCTGACATTATCAATGGTCCAAATTTGGCAGAATTGGGAGGTGTTAATATGTGTGTTTGAATTTCAGCCATTAAAGTTATGTAAGGGTGGCCAAGACCCTGTTAGTCACCCATGTCTGAATGGTGTGTGGATGGGCGCAGCGGATGTAAACTATGAACTAAAGAGGGTTGATTGTGTTTAAGGAGATAGATAATTATGTGGGAAGCTACAGTTCGGATTTTTGTCTTTAAAGGTAGCTTCATTCTTAAGGCAGAGGTGTTGTGCAGTTGTTGTGGTATCAGGTAATATTATCCCCATAAATAATGCTGCCATACATATAGTCGCCGGGAAACGACATAGGCGACATTATTTATTGGGACAATATATGGGGTAAATGGGAGTGGGGTTTGCGGGGAGTGTCCCCTGCAGGTGCCATGTGATAATGTCACCGCAAAAAAACAGCACCATTTTTGTATGGTGAAATATTTGCGGGGATAATATCACATGGAACCGTTGTGTTTGTGTTTATTTATTTTATTTATTTATTTATTACATTTGTTACAAGCCCACACCCTCAGTTATCACGGCGAGGTTGCAAGAGAAATTGTTCATGATTACATGCAGAATATTCACAATGTTACACAAAGGGAATAACTGCTTAGTTCTAGGCAGTCATTCTCGCAATCAAAACATAGTTACAAGTTAAAAAAATAAGGAGAAAAGTTACAGTTATATTTACAGTCACTCAGGGCTATTGCCCTACGTATTATTTAAAAAGCCATGTTTTGAGTGATATTTTGAAGCCTCTTCTTTGATGCTATTGGGAAGGGAGTTCCAATGTTTGGGGGCTAAGTATTTGAAACTACTGCCACTCGCTTTGGTATTCTTGTAGCGAGGAATCTCAAGTAGTCGATGGTTGTAGGATCTGAGTGTTCTTAAGAAGGTTTTTTTTTGCAGTGCTTTGTTAAAGTATTTGGGAGCAGAGCCCTGTTGGCATTTGTAGGATATGCACAGGGTTTTGAAGATGATCCTATCTGCAACTGGTAGCCAGTGGTGATCTCTTCTGATTTTAGAGATGTGATCTGATTTCCTGATGCCGAGGGCTGCTTTAAGGGCTTTATTTTGTATTAGTTGTAGTTTTTTTAGATTGGATTTGGAAGTGCCTAATAGTAATACATTACAATAGTCAAGTCGTGACAGTATTAGGGCTCTGGCCAGAGTGATGCAGTTTGCAGGGGTGAGAAATTGTCTACTTAGTGCAATTAGTTTCGCTGTGTTGGATGTGGTCGATGAAAGGCTACTGATGTGTTTATTCATGGACAGATTAGCATCCAAGTAGACTCCTAAAGTTTTTACTTGTTTCAGGACAGGTATCATGGTGCCATCGATGTTGATCGAGACATAGTCAGAGTGAAGGGCGCTGATTTTGGGCTGCGAGCCCACGATGAGAATTTCGGTCTTCTTATCGTTGAGACAAAGACTATTTAGGGCCATCCAGTTTTGGATGATCACATAAATTCTGTTGATGAGTATGGTGTCTTGGGTGTAGTTTCCTGAGAGAGGGATGACGATCTGGGTGTCATCCGCAAAGTTGGTATAGATGACACCCATATCGTCTAGCTTTGCGAAGAGGAGCTTTGTGTATGCATTGTAAAGTGTGGGAGAGAGACAAGAGCCTTGTGTTACTCCAATGGGGACAGGGATGGGGTCAGCAGCTTCCTTGCCTTTAGAGACTCTAGAGGTTCAGTCAGCTAGGAAGGATTTAATCCATAAGGTGGCATCCATGGAAAAGTTAAAGTCTTTAGCTAGCGTGTTGCAGAGTTTATCATGGTCTACTAGGTCGAACGCTGCAGAAAGGTCTAGTAATAGGAGGATACATAGTTTGCCTGAATCTCTAATGGTATCCATCTGGATTTTGAGGTCCAATAGAGCTGTTTCCGTGCTATGGTTTGGCCTGAACCCAGATTGTCTTGAGCCAAGAAGTTGGTACTTTTCTAAATGAGATTGGACTTGGTTATAAGCTATTTTGTCAATGATTTTAAGTAAGAAGGGAACTGTCGTTATTGGACGGTAATTTGTAGGTACAGTTGGTTCTAACGTGTTTTTTTTTTAGCAATGGGTTGACCCATGCCTCTTTAATACTAGTTGCAACCAGATTAGCTTTGAAGGAGGCATTCACAAAATTAGTGATGATAGGTGTGAGAGTGTGGGCGCAAGATTTAACTGTGCTGGGACGGAGTCTCCTTTGCAATTTGATGCTTTAAGTTTGGAGATGGTGTCACAGACTAGTTCTTGGGAGACTGGACTGAAGGCAAAAGGAGGGCTGGTGATAACAGCGGTTTTAAGAGGATGTTTGTCACTAAGTAGTTTACTTGCTAGCACATCCTTTTTGGTGGTGATTTTAGATTGTATCAAATTAATTTTGGTAGCTAGGGCATTTTGACTGGTGGTACACCAATCTTTGCTCGGTTTTATTAGGGTTAATGATAGGGATTGGATTTTCCAAGAATAGTTCTTTAGCGTCGGAAGCCGCGTTGTTGATCCGTGTATTGTAGGCATTCACTTTGGTTGAGATTATGGCTGATTTATAACTTTTATTTGACAAGAGATAGGCGTTTTTTGATTCAAGTGTGGGGTTTTTCCTATATGCATGTTCTAGAGCACGTTTCTTTCTTCTAAGAGCAACCAAGTCATCATTAAACCAAAAGCATGACCGTTTGTCTGTGCGTTTTGTTTTGGTGGTTAATGGTACTACTGCGTTGATTGTGGAGGTGAGACAGTTTTTGTAAATATCCGCTAGGAAGCATGGGTTATCACTAGTGATTGTCGCAGTATCTAGAGCTTTGCTGAGTAAGGGATTGATGTTGTCAGGTGTGAGCTTGCGGAGGTTTCTAACTTCGTAAGTGAGTATAGATTTTTGTTCATCAGGGAGGGGTTCAGCAGTGGTAATGGTGAACTGGGTGTTGAAATGGTCCGTCCAGCTGAGTGGGGAGATAGAGTCAATGTCGATAGTAGAGTTATGCGTAAGGATCCAATCTAAGGTTCTACCCTTAATATGGGTAGGGGCATTGACGAGTTGTTTGAAACTCATGTCCTTAAGAGCTACGTGGAGGGCTTCTGCTTTGGAATCACAACTATCATTGAAGCCTAGATTTATGTCTCCAAGGATGACACATTTGGTGTTTGTTTTGATAAGTGGGGCAAGTACAAGGGGCATGTCTAATTCAGGCTGACTGTTGGAGTTCGGCGCTCTGAATATGACTATGAAATTAATGGTGGTTTTGTCATTAATAGCTAGTTTGGTATGATGGAGTTCATAGCCACCAGGACTGTCAATAGGGCATTCTCTCAGTTGGAGGTTGGTGTTAGCAATGATAGCAACACCGCCTCCCTGCGAATGAGTCCTATCTGCTCTGAATATAGTGTATTCAGGTGGGATAGCAAGTGACAGAAGAGGGCCTGAGGCTTGGTGCAACCAGGATTCAGTGACAACTAGGAAATCTAGATGCAAGTCTAGTATAAGATCATGAATTACAGAGGCGTGGGCTCCTAAGGATCGGGCATTGATAAGTGCACCTTTGAGGTTGGCAATGGGATTCTGATTGGGGGTGGTTGATTCAGCGGACTGCTTGGGGTGAGAAGTGAGGTGAGTTTGTTTAGGTGTGATGTTAAGAGGATGTGGACAAGAGGCTCTTAGGAATTTGGTTGGCTTGTGTGCAATACAATTGACAGAGGTTCTACAACTATGCCTTTGAGTACGGGACCTTAGCCGGTGACATCTGGTCTCACCCAGAATTGGGAGGGAGGGTTGGTTTCCAATATTAGGTTTGATTTGAGTGTGCTCTGTAGTGGGTGAGTTGGAGTGTGGAGTATTGGAATATGCACAGTCATGTAGGCTAGTTGTGCTCGTATGGGTGGTGACTGTTGGAAATGGTGGTGTGGTAGGTAGAAATGGAGTGGGGCATGTGATTGGAAAGTGTCGGGGGCAGGCAGGCTTGGATAGGCCGTTCTTGAAAGTGACAAACTGATTGCCAAAACACGGTATACTAATAGTGGCATGGCTTGCATATCACTAAAGACTACAATGGTAGTACAGATAATTTTGACGTTATGAATGGTATGTGGGTTCCAAAACTAGCAGAGGCAATAATAGCTACTTTTTTAGAGGCTGCCTGGGTGGGCGGCTAACTAACAACAGACTCTGAAACATGCATTTAGTACACTTATAACGCTAGTAATAGGTCACACAGGCATCAACATTCCTCAATTAGCTGTCCAAGATTGTAGTTGAGTTTAAGGCACTGCATTTGCGTGGTGGCTGGCTAAGCATATATGCATGAAATGCGGATCACAGGAGCGGAGTCAAACGCACAACATTGCACGCATCAATCTAGAATCACAAAAAGTGCGTTTAGGTGAGCAGTATTTTACGCGGGTCTCCTAATTTGAATAACAGTGATGAAAACAGCATTAGGCATGCATAGTTAAGCTAGTGTAGGTCGTAGGTGACCACAATGAGGCAGAAGTGGTCAGATGCGGGAGCAATATCCGTGTGTAGCTTATGGGCAATGGTCAAGGTGCGCCGCGGTCACCTAGGTAACAATCAATGCAGAGGTGGGATTGGGCTTGTGGGGAGCAAACCAGGTAAGCAAGTGGGCAGCAAATAGTATTATGTCAGTAGCGAGGGTTGGGGGCAACAAGCACTATGCACAATGCGCACTTAGTCACAAAAAAGGCGGAAGCAGTCGGATACTGATATGGCAATGTGAGCTAGTGGGCAACGTTCTGAATAGTAGCAATATAGATTATGGACAGCATCAAGGTTCAGAACAATCAAGGGGGCAACAATCAGTGCATGCAGCAATCAGTAGAGGCAGCTGATAATGCAAAGGCAGACGAATAATGCTTATGAGCATCCAGGTAAGCATGGGTGCAACAAATAGTACAATGGCAGTAGTATGTATTATAGGCAACAGTCGCAGTACACAATGAGCACTCTGGCCACAATAAGGGTGGAAGACATCGATAGCGGATAGTATGCTACAAAGCTGTCGCTAGACACGCAGGGCGAGCGATCAAATCTACTCAATTAGGGCTTATCAACAGCAAGATGGCAGTATAAAAATGTAGCGCTAAGTGGTATCTAGCGGGGGCATGGGAGGCAGGACCGGTGGGGTAGCAAGCGTAATTGGCTTCGTGAAAGAGGCGCTAGCGGTGTACAGTTGACTAACAAATAGGATAAACCAAATATGTAGGCAGAATGAGCAAGCAGCCGTTAGATTTAAATCGTATTTAGACAGTAGACCGTGAATTAAGATCTAGTAGGATCAAGGGCCTCGGGTCGTAGTACAGAGCATGTAAATACATAAGGTGTGTAGCAACAGTATTAAAGCGGAAATTGGAACGCCATCGATGTGCTGCTTCTCAGAAGGAGGCAGGGAGCCTTACCGCGAGCCATAGGCGTGGCGATAAATAGTTCGGGCAGAGTTAGTTAGTGTAGCGACTTGTTGCTTATCTCCGTGTGAAGTCCATGGACATGATCAGTTCACAGGCTTATAAAGCGGAGGGAAAATTGGCATAGTGATGCGCCTCGCGGCCTCGACAGGTTAAGACAGGCATCAGCCTTCTTTCGGGGCCTTCCTGAGGAGGGCCGGCTTACGCCTGCCGGCTACTGTTTGGCTACTTCAGGGCACAGCTGACCAATGGGGGACGATGGCTCTGTGTGGGTACACAAAGGATGGAAGGTGCCTACAATACACAGTCGGCCATCTTGGAGTGAACGTCCTTGTGTTTCAGCATAGGGGGAAAAGAGGACAGGATCTTTCAACGCTGCGTAGCTATATGTGAGTACAGGTTGTGTGGAATGAGCCCACGCCTTCAGCTAAATTAAGATGGTGCGCTGTGCGAGGGGAGAAATGGGATACCTGTACAAACAACAAAGTTTACACCCTGGGTCCCGTCTATGTGAAAGAGCAGTGCTATGTAACACCTAAATTCAAAAGGAGAGCATGTCCTGAAATGCGTAGGAAGACGAAATGTATACAAAATGAGTATGTGATTCTTCTAATGCTTATTCTGTAGGGCGTTTGCAAAGGGCTTATCAGGATTATGGCCCTTTTTGCAAAAGATTCTTTTAAGTCCTAGTAGCACCCTTTCAGCTCTACTGGTCTGGAGCATTGAAAGTATTCGATGTATTTCTTGAAGCATTTGAAAGCATCTTTTAGGTCCCGTTCTCTTATATTCTACCTCCAATTCTTTCATGTCTGTTTGTAGCAGTGTTTTGCGTTGGTTACTTAGCAACCACTCCTAAGCCCTAGCCCGCCTGCATCTCCACATTTTGGTTTATTTATTTATTTATTTGTGCATTTATAGAGCATGCCAAACCCATAGACACCAGGTCGCTGCAGAGGAAAGAAGGAGGGAAGGGAGGATGTAGAATACAGAATATGGTACAAATTGTCAGCTGAGGTCGAGTACATTGTCAATAGCTGTCAGGAGCTGGGAGCAGGTCAGTTAAAAAGTACAATTTTAAGTTTTATTCTGATTGGCCTATAAGAGATTTCGGCTCTTAGGTGCAAGAGTAAGTTGTTTTATAGGTGAGCAGTGATGCAAGGGAAGCTAGAGCCTCCTGCTTTACTGCGCTTGACCAGAGGGGTGTTGGGTCTGTGGCCATAACGGCATCTGGTTGGTCTGGTTGAGTTGTACTTGGAGATCCTCTGCGATAGGTAGGGTGGAGCAGTGTCAGAGATGCAGCAGTGGGTGATGGAAAGTATTTTAAAGTGAATTCTTTTTCTCATCGGGCGCCAGTTGGCTGCTCTTCTAAAGGGAGAAATGTGGGTACATTTGTGGAGGTGCAGGACTGCTCGAATGGTATTATTTTGGATGGATTGGCGTTTGTTCAGGTTTCACTCTGAAGTGCTGGCGAGGAGGGAATTGCAGTAGTCCAGACGAGATCCTATCACTGCTCTGGCGATGGTCAGCCAGTCTTGAGCAGAGAGGAGGGGTTTGGAAACATTCAAAGGTTTCGTAGTATAAGCTGCCGAGGCGGCAATGTAGTTCACGTGGCGGGTTATGCAGAGGCTAGAGTCAAGGTAGAGGCCTAAAGTTTTAACAGCTGAGGAGACCGTGATGGTACAGGCATCAATCGGGAAGGTGCGGTAGGCTGGGTCGAGTTTAGCTAGGCACGAAGGAGGCCCAATTATTAGGATCTCGGTCTTCTCATAATTGAGGCAAAATTGGTGCTTGGCCGTCCAGGTTTGGATGATGTCATAAATGAAAGTGATCTGGCGGGAATCTTGTTCATGTCCACCTGAGAGCGGGATGAAGATCTGAGTATCATCAGCGTAGTTTGTGAATGCAATCCCCAATGAGGCAAGGTGATCAAAAAGTGGTTTTCTATAAACATTATACAGTGTCAGAGATATGCAGGATCCTTGTGGGACACCACAAGGGACATTAGTGGGGTGCACAGCTGCATTGCATGCATAAGCCCAAGCGGTTCTCTCGGCCAGATAGGAGGCAATCCATTTGGAAGCATTGGGAGATATGGGGGGTGGCATCCAGGGTTCCTTGAGATTAGAAGGAATGGAGTAGTTGGTGAATGAGGAGTGATGAAGGTAGTAATGATAGGGATAAGGGCAGAGGCACAGTCCTTGATGAAGGGGGCCAGGCATGTATCACCTTGGCAGCGGGGCGGTTTCAGCGTGGCGATAAGGGAGGCAGTTTCTGCTACAGTGATTGGCGAGAAATGGAAGGGAGAGGTGACAATGGGAGGTGTGGAGGGAGGGCTTAACTCAGGCATGTTTGTCTTTGCAAGGATGGACACTCGTTTGGTTTCAATTTTGAGTTGGAGTGTGTCATTTTTGCTGGTGAGTGTGTCTTGGATGCTTTGACAGCAGGCATTGTCTTTTGTGATGTTGATCTTGGGAGCGATAGGAGATTATAGTTCGCGTAGAATCGAGAAGAGTTCACGTGAGTGGGATTGGGCCTAGGAGATCCTATCTGAGAGGGAAGAGGCTTTGACTGATCGAATGGTTAGTTTGTATTGCTGAGAGAGGTGGAGGAAATTGGTCTTGTTGGCGGGAGATGGGGATTTGAGCCAAGAGGTTTCAAGGGCCTGTTTTCTGGCTCTCATGGCTTGGAGGTCAGGAGAAAACCAGGAGTTGATGTGGGTAGAGGACTTGGCATTGCAGGATTTTATTGGCAGCACCGCGTTTTGGATCGAGAAGTTAAGGGCGCAGCCTTGGTCGGCATCTGAAACCAGCAGGTCACCTCTAGAGCGGGCACGCACTTTAGTACAAAATGATGCATTGCACGCTATTCTTCATCCTATTGCATTTGGTATTAAGGGTGAAGCCCGGGTGGGCACTTGACTCCAGCATGTTATTCTTCTTGCGGGGTGGACACTTCGCCACCCCTCACTGGGCTTAGTAGAAAATACAATACTGCATGCATCTCTTCATCTTATGCACTAGGTATTAGTGTGATGCTTTTCCCTATCAGTGTGCAGTTTTATGATTTACCATTTCATGATAGGCACCATTGTAGTGTCTACACCCTGCCCGAACATGTTTTACACTGTGACTGTGAGACCAGGCCCCTCTGCCATATAGTAGTACAGCTAGCTTGGTGTGTGTGTAGGCACCGCCCACCCTATGATGACACACAATCTCGAGATAGTGGTGTTCTTTTGAAGTGATAGCGCACAAACACCCACCCCACCCTATTTTTAAATATAAGTGTTCACAGTGTGTTAATCCGAGGCGGTGGTCCCCCGATAGCAGCACTTTTTCTAATTATAGGATCAGTCCGCCAGGTAGGATTTACCCTACAGTACTCTATGAGCACTAATATCCAGTAGAAGTAGAGGTCAGCGTCCGGTGAGATTGGCCTGCACATAGCAGGTAAGCGACCCGAGATATACTGTGAATGGTGACATTTTCAATAAGTAAGAGTCTCTAACACCTGACATACACCCTGTATTTATCTATAGGCTTGTGCGTACTACAACTTCATTGTTCCCCTATGAAGAGGTCATTAATACTTAGGGAATACCATTGGGCTAAACTGGATATCCTCATGGTAAAAAAAACTCACTGGTTGGATGGGAAAAAACCAGTTCTTACATCTAGGGCGGTGGGTAATCTGTATAGTGCCTTGACATCAACAAAAAAGAGAGGGGCGGCTATTGTGGTTTCAAATAGACTGGGATTAGTGAAGAATGAGGAACTTATGAACCCAGACGGATGTTACGTCTTCATAAAATTTAAGTTACAGAGGAAGATGATCACAGTGTGTTCAATCTACGCCCCCAATGTGGGACAGTTGTCCTTTGGGGAAAGAGCTGAAAAATAGAATGAAAATGTTTGTTGAGGGCCCACTGGTGATGAGGGGGGACTTCAATATGGTCTTGGACCCGCTGAGAGACGGAAAGAAGATGGGGAAGGGCAACCTCTCTCAATTGAAGAAAGGGGACGCACATAGATTTCGATTGATTGATAGGGAATTGTGGGTCACATATTCTTTGAAGGAAGGTGATACAGAGGACCAACCATATACATACTACTCCCATGTGCATGATTCTTCCTCTAGAATATATATTATTCTGGTGGATAACTTTCTTACGGGTCTCATTTCAGAATCCAAGGTATTTCCTTTACTGTGGTCAGATCACAATTTGGTGCGCCCAGTTATTTATTTATTGAGTGCCAACCAAGCTTTCAGAAGCAACAGAGCGCTTTACAGAGGTATGCAACAATGCAGATACACAACAGAACACTTTACAGAGTTGTACAACAGTACAGAACAGAGCGCTTTCAGAGGTAACAACGGAACAGATATACAGCGGGGGGTAGGATACAGAGGGTAACAAAGGAGGGGGACAGCTGTATAGGGTAGTGGGAGGAGAGGGGAGCACAGTGCCTAGAAAATAAGGTGGCGCGGGGGGTGGCATGATGGCCTAGGTGCTGAGGAGGAGAGACTCCTTGAAGAGGTGGGCCTTGAGTTCTTTTCAGATTTGTGGGATCATGGGGCCGAGTCTGATGCTGATGGGGAGGAGGTTCAATTCTATTGAGGCGTAGGCAGTGAAGGCTTGTTTTCTGGTAATTTCGTTTTTTGCAGCAGTGGCTTTTAAGTCTACACCTGTCCTGGCTTCTGGTGAGGCGCTGTCCGCCAGAGATGCTGAGTTTCTCTGCGAGGTAGCTGGGTGACTTGAGGACGACTGCTTTATAGATTCAGCAAGACTTGAAGGTGATTCTTACGTGCAGGTGAAGGTCGATGAGGGCGTATGTCCACATGCAGGACCCTTCTCAGGGGCATATGGGCATATGGGAGGAAGCAGGGAAGCCTTCGAGGAGGGCATTGCCCCAATTCAGGTGGGATTCAGGTGGGATTGGACCAGTGCTTGAGCGGTGGATCTAAAGCTGTCCGGAGGGACAAAGGGCTTGACTTTCCAAAGGAGGGAGAGCTAATACCAAGCTGTCTGAGTTTTCTTCGCTATGTGTTTCTTGAAGGAGAGGTGTTTGTTGATGTGGAACCGGAGGGACTTGGTGCAGGAGGTGAGCTCGGGTGGGAAGCCCTCAGGGTTCATTGTTGATAGCCAGGTCTGTATGTCTGGGTGTTTGGTGTTGTTGGTGTTGTTGGTGAGGAGTAGGAATTCGGTCTTCGAGGGGTTGAGCTTCATGTATGCACTGGACGTTCAAGACAAAAGGCAGGTTTTGAGCCTGTGAATGTCCTCAATGGAGTCTATCTTGAGATATAGTTGTGTGTTGTCAATGTATTGGTGGATGTGGCTGTTGTGTGTGGCTAGAACGGCTTCCAGCAGCCCCATGTAAAGATTGAAGATCACTGGGGAGAGGATGCAACCTTGCAGGACTCCACAGGTGATGGGTAGCATTGGCGATCTAGAGGAGTTCATATGAACAAACTGCTAGCGGTTGGTGAGGTAGGACTTAAACCAGCGTAGGACAAGGTCGCTGATATCCATGCACCAATGTAGGGTGTCTGTGAGTGCCTGATGGTCTACTGTGTCGAAAGCGGCTGAGAGGTCAAGTTGAACCAGGAGGCAGGGGTGGCCATCGTCAAGGATGTTGAGGGTGTCGTTGACCATCTCTATGATGCCGTCTCTGAGCTGCAATTGGGTCTGAACCCGGATTGGTAGGTTTGGAGGAGATTGCTGGTGTCGATGTGTTGCTGCAGTTGAACGGCTACTGTTTTCTCAATGATTTTACCTAGGAAAGGAAGATGAGTAATGGGGGCGATAGTTACCTAGGTTGTCTGGATTCAGAGTGGGTTTCTTTAGTAGAGGGAGGATTTTTCCTGTCTTTAGGGTCGATGGGAAGTTGCCTTGAGTTAGGGAGCTGTTGATGATCTCCGGGCAGTGAAGGAGAGCTTCTGCAGGGAGGGTCTTGAGGATGGATGTTGGAAGCATGTCGTCTGCATACGATGTGTCTTTGAGGGCGGCAAGGGTTTCTACCAGGTCCTCTGTAGAGAGTGTCTTGAATGATGTCCAGGATGTGGAGATTTTGAGAGGAGGTAGATAAGGTGGGTCTGTGGATGCAGAGATGGCATCTATGTTCTGGCAAATCTTGCTGATTTTGTCGATGAAGAAGATGTTGATGGAGGTGGATTTTTCTATGGAGTGTAGTATGACAGTGTCGGGTAGCGGTTTGAAGCAGTGCTTGTCTGCTTTGAAGATGGATCTGCTTTTGTTGTCAGATTCTGCTATGGGTATCTGATAGTAGGAGGCCTTGGCTGTGTTTATTAGTTGTCGGCGGGTTGCTTGGAGTTCGCTGTGGAGCGCCAGGTCGGTTGCGGTCCTGGAGCAGCACCAGATTTTCTCTTGTTTCCTGATTAATCTTTTGCTGAGGTTGAGTTCTTGCGTGTACCAGGATGCTGACGGTTTCAGTTTGCAGGTGCGTTGCTTCAGAGGTGCATGTTGGTCAAGGGGGGGCTGAGCGTTTGGCGTTGAGTGCTTGCAGTAGAGAGTCGCAGTTCAGTTGGGGTGTTCAGTCCATGTAAGGTGGAGGTTGGCGAGGTCTTCCGTGAGGCATTACACTGGGAAGTTCTTGAAAGACCTGAAGGTTTGTCTGGTGGGTTTCTGCTGGGAGTACTTGACTGGGGTGGTGTGCCGGATGTTGAAAGGCACGGCCAGGGGGTCAGACCAGTCAAGCGGCAGAGGAGAGCTCTATTGGAGGGAATGCAGTGCAGTGATGATTAGGTGGAGGATGTTATCTTTATCATGCGTTGGGTCTTTTATGTGCTGTCTGAGAATGAGGGTGTCGAGAAGGCAGAGGAAAGCTTCCTTTTTTTGGTTTGGTGGCCTTGTTGCCTGGGAGGTAGAAGTCACCTAGGAAGATGTTGTTGGTGGCATGAGGGAGATGGTGGTGACCAGGTCAGTGAAGTCCCAGATGAAGACGGTGTTGGGTTTGGGTGGTCTGTAGATGCGTTGAAAGGTGACTGTGTCCGTCGGGGAGAGCGGGAAATGGCAGAAGAGGACATCGAAGGAGCCAATGTTGTCGATGTCAAGTCTAGTGCAGAGCCACAAGGTCTTGTAGATGACTGTGTGGACTCCGCCTGCCTTGTTCGGCCGGTCTCTGTGTTGGATGCTGTATCCATCGGGGACAAGGACGTCTAGGATGTGGGTGGAGGAGGGTGTCAGCCAAGTCTCAGTGATGAAGATGGCATCAAGGTCGTGTGTAGTGATGAGGTCGGGATGTCTGCTGCATGCTCATAGCAGAGCAGACATTGGCGAGCATCAACTTCCATGATGTGGAGAGTGAGGGGGTGCTGATGGGTTTGAGGCTGATGTGGATGAGGTTGTTGCATTGCGGAGCCAATGCCTTAGAGAAGGGGCAATGTCATTTACGTTGGCTTTGCCTGGTGATGGTGGGGATGGCCTGTGGGGACGGAGGGAGAAAATACATGTAAGCGAGTGCTTACCTGTTGTCTGAGCATGGGCTCGGGTCCTGGGTCCTCCCGGTACTTTTCTTTGTCTCTCCTTCACTTGAGACGCCTGGGCAAGAGACGTCCTTGATCTAAGAGTTAAGAGCAGAAAGAAAGAGGCAGGGCTTAGAAGTTGGGTGGGGCTTAGGCCACGTGACCCAGAGCCACTTGCACCTGCTCACCAACTGCAAAAGAAAAGAGGCTGGAGGGCTGCTTACATAGGGAAAAGGGACAGCAAAACAGGAAGGCATCAAACGTTTAGCAGTGATTGACAGGTGGGAGGGGCTTAGGCTATGTGACCTAGGTCCACTTGCACCTGCTCATCAACTGCAAAGGAAAAGAGGCTGGAGGGCTGCTTAAGTAGGGAAAAGGGTGACTTATAGGAGACTGGTTTGGGGTAGATACAAAGGGGAGGTGGATGTGCAATGACATTGTATTGAAAAACAAAGAAATCACTCAGACACTCCTCACCGAAATAAAAGAATACTTTGCATCTTATGATAATGGAGAAGTAGGGGTTTGATCATTGTGGAAAGGATTTAAGGCTACCATACAAGGAGTGCTTATATGAATGGGGTCTCAGAATAAGAACGAGAGAATTAGACAGGAGCAGGCCCTTAGGGGTAAAATAGCGGCACTCCAACCGAGCAGCGGTGCAAATAGGCGGTTTTCACACACGACGCCTAAAACTCATAGAAACCTTAAGTCACAACTTAAATCCCCTTTACTATAAGATACTGACAGGAAATTGGTGCTTTTAAAGCAGAAATATCATGAAAAAGGGGATAAAGCTGACAAAATTCTAGCCTGGAAACTTAGGGAGAAGGGCAAAAACAAAATGGTGCTGGCAAAAAAATCTGGAGAGGGCCTGCTGATCTATGACAATGATAAAATAGGACAGGGGTTTAGGAGATAGTATGAGCATTTGTACACAGCGTAATACAAGAAAGACAGTTTTCATATACATTAGTTTCTTGATCAATTACCCATTCCAGGGATCTCTCGGGAAGTGGCTGAGACAATGGAGTCTCCTGTGACCCTGGAGGAAATAATCTGAACGATTAAAAAAATGAAGTGGTACTACCCCAGGAGAAGATGGCTTCTCAGCAGAGGCGTTGCTGGGGGGGCTGAGGGAGGTATAGCCCTGGGTTTTTTGGTTGTAGCCCCGGATAGAAGCTCAGGGGCTACAACCAAAAGGCTACCTAGTATGGGTCAACCCTAGCCCCACACTTAGTTAAAGTAGTCAAAGCAATACTAGAAGGAAGTAGCCCTTCCTAACACAATGATGGACGCAATAATAGTTGTTATACACCAAGAGGGCAAGGACCCAACTGTGCGCTCCTTCTATAACCCCATTTCCTTGTTAAACACTGATGTCAAAATACTTGCTAAAATATTGGGGAACAGATTATAGGCAGTATTACCATCATTAGTTCATGGGGATCAAGTAGGGTTTATCAAAAGGAGACAGGGTACCGACAACATTCGCAAAACCATAGTTTTGATCCATCATGCTAGAAATAGCGACCTAGTTGCTTGTGTCATTACCTTGGACTCGGAGAAGGCCTTTGATAGGGTGGAGTGGCTCTTTATGTCTATAATTCTGGAAAGGATGGGCCCTAACTTGCGCAAGTTGGCCCCGGCTTTATATAACACACCTAATGCTCCAACACAGGTAAATGGAAAATTGTTACTCCCATTGAGCTTGTCAAGGGGAATGAGGCAGGGATGCCTTCTTTCACCAGTTTTGTATGCTCTGACGATGAATAACACGAGTTAACTTGACAAAATTGGCATTCAGCAAATCGACTAATGCTCTAGCCGGGGGTGCACACGTCCCTATTTTGAAAGAACAAACTCAAGGTTCCAAGATGATGATGACAGTAGTATGGGGATATCGGGAAACGTGGATAGATTTACTAATTGTAAGCAGGGATGACAGTGTATATATGAGGAATTCCTGCTGTTTGGGATTGTAAAGGCATACATGTTATAACATAATTCTCAATGTCCTTATTGTGTTTAAAGGAACTGCCGAGGCTCTGCTGTGAGAGGAAACAGGCAACAAACTGAGAAGGGTAGGGAGAGGGGGAAACATTTGGATATTTTATTTTTATTTCATTTTATTTTTTACATTTGTATAGCGCACAAAACAGCCCTTAGGCATTGCGGTGCTGTTACAACAGAGGTATGTATGTTACTTAGTTATAGAGGTGAGACATATAACGGTGTACGAGGTTCGTGGGGTTACATGAGGACCTGGGACATCCAGAACAAAACTTGCCACAAAAAGGTAAATAAAGGGATCCGGATGGAGGCGGGTGTGTGGGTTAGTTGAACAGCCTGGTTTTGAGGGCTTTGCGGAAAGCAAGATGAGAAGGATCATTCCTGAGAGTTGGTGGCAGGGCGTTGCATTGTTTAGCAGCAATGAAAGGGAGGCTGGCACCACCCGCTTTGCCGCGTTTGACAATGGGGATGTTGAGTTGGTGGGAGTAGGGTGTTCTGGTAGGCCTGGAAGAGCCGGCTTTAACTATTTTCACTGACAGGTATGGTGGGGCCGTGTGAGTGAGGCACTTATGAGTGATGGCAAGAGTCTTGAATAGGATTTGTTCTTTGACTGGGAGTGAGTGTGCGGAGCGTCTGGCAGCGGAGATGTGTTCTCTTTTGGGTATGTTGAGGGCAGCACAGAGAGCGTTGGTTTGAATTGTTTGATGTTTATTTACATTTTTTGCTGAGGTGCCAGCGAAGAGGACTTTGCAGTAGTCCAGTTTTGCATCTATTGTGGCTCTGGCAATGGAAAGACAATTCTCAGTAGATAGGAAAGGCTGAAGAGGTGATAGTGTTGACTTGGCGTGACATTGAGAGTGTGACATCGAGGTAGACCCCTAGAGTCTTAAAGGAGGATGAGACACGGATATGTGTGTTGTCATTTGTGAAGGAGGTGTATTGACTGTTGAGTATTTTTAGGGTTTCCTTGGAACCGACTCGGAGGATTTCGGTTTTTATCTCCATTTAGGCAGAGCCAGTTGGCCGCCATCCAGGCCTGAATGGTAGAGTAGACTGTGTTGAGGGCTTTTGCATCAATTTCAAAGGTACCGGAAAGAGAGAGGAGTTGGGTGTCATCAGCATAGTTGGTGTATGCTCTGCTGATGGAGTCCAAGATGTCAAAGAGCGGCTTTGTAAAGATATTGTAAAGTGTGGGAGAGATGCATGAGCCCTGCGGGATCCGCAGTGGATGGTGGCGGGGGCTGCGCAGGCCTGATCTGAGAACACTCTCATGCGTCTTCCTTCGAGGAAGGAGGTGATCCAGGTTGTGGCTTTGTGAGAGAACTGAAATGAGGGGTTGATGTGTTGGCATAGAGTCCTGTGGTCCCTTAAGTCAAACGCAGCAGATAGGTCAAGGAGGAGGAGTAGTGCTGGCTTACCTGCATCCATGATCTTGCCTAATTGATTTTTTATGTCAAGTAGTGCTGATTCAGTGCCGTGACCAGGGCGGAAGACAGATTGATGCAGACCAAGAATGCGGTTAATTTCTAGGAAGTGTTGGACCGGTGTGTAAGCTGCTTTGTCGAGGATTTTTAGCAGGAAGGGGACTGTTGTAATGGGCCTGTAGTTGTTGGGGAGTTATTATATTGGTTATGTTTAATTGTTGTACAACCTACAATTAAAAATCAAAGTGTAAAAAAAAAAAAGAAATACCTGTGGGAACATTGCATGTCACAGCCTACATTGATGTCAGGGCCTTCGGTGTATGATGGTCTCCTGCTCCGCTGGTCCCTCAGCACTCATCTCTCATAACACAGAGTTGGCGTTGGCAGTTGCCATGGTGGCTAGGGCAAGCCCAATCGTAGCCATGGCACAACGTCAGCTGACAAACCCTGTCACGGGTGACCTCAATGCATTGACGTCCCGGCCTGCCAATGGGCGCTTGGCATTCTCTCTTGCCTGGAAATAAATCCTTTTGGGATTCCGCTGCCCTCACTTCTCAGTCAAGCTCTTCCCGAGAACTAAGGAATGTCCTGTTTATCTGTGCTACTTCTTCGTGTCCTGGCCCTCTGCTTTCGTATCCTGGATTAGGCTTGGATTCCCCTTATCAGATTTGACGGCTTGGATTGTTCTTTTTGCCATCCTTCCACGCTCTGGACTGCCCTTGTTTGCTCCTTACCTGTTTTGGTGACATTATCTGTTTGCTTTTGTTTGGACTGTGGTCTCCCTTCAGACAAGGGTCATTTTCTTTTCTTTTGGTTTGTTTCTTCCTGTAACTTGAATAAAGACCCTGCTGCTGGAGTATCCTGTTTTCTCTTACCTCCTGAAACTTGGATCCATTGCTTGTATATTGTGAAACCTGTTTAACTAGTGTGTCCTCATTCCGGCGTGTTCGCCCCTTGAAGACATTTTCTCCCTGAACTCGTTGCTGCAGTCTTGCTGCCAGCTTGGTGGTCGTTTGGGAGGTTCTGTGCTCTCTGGACTGCTTACTTGACTTGGAAACGTCTACTTGTTGATTCCCCAAACTGGGCTTGTGTGGATCACAGGTAAGCCAAAACACAGGACACATGTAGATTACACATGCATTTCATTTTCTCTTGACCAGTGTGGTAATTGTCCCTTAAGTCTGTTTCTCCCTTACAGGTATGAAGCCAGTTTGCAGGGTGTCGTCCTCGTTCCCTGTTTCTTATCTTTTCACCTAATGCCTCGTGTCAGGGTGTTTGAGTTATCACTCGGAAGGTGGCATTTGGGGAAAGGCCTACTGTCTCAGTGGAAATCCTGAAACACACAACAATTGACCTTCCGTTGTCAAGTGAGTTTCCAGAACTAATCCAACACCTGCTTCATTGCCTTTAGGCAGGCTGAACAAGCGAGTTATTTTGTTAAGAGAATTAAAGTCCCTACCATTCAGTGTCACACATCTGAATTAGCAGTAGTCTGCAAATAAGCCCTAGAGTATCTTTTTCTGATCTGAATACCAGACAGGAAACATAGTAAATACAGTGAATTAACAGGTTCTTCCCTAGAAACCTTAGGCCTATCCCTCAAACTCCCAGTACAACATAACCATGCTTCACCCAATATGGTCTCACCACCACCTTCCAACATCAAACGTGAATTGTCAGCCTCATCAATCACCTCCCTCCAGCCTATCAATATCAATACTAAAAACTAAAACTTGCGATCATTAGTACATGAACTTCCCATAATAACCAGATGCACCAGATACTAAATCTAACCTCATACAATTAAATTGACTCCTTCAACATGGGTATCCACCATTAACTCACAAACTCCCTCTGTCTTTCCTCACTGTTGAACATATAACTAAAGCTTTCTGCTCCAGCTTCCCATTATTCGTGTTGATCTGCTTTCTCAAGGCCAATGTTCATCTTCATCATGAGTTGCAAGGTGAAGATCTTGTTTTCTCAATCCCTAATATCAAGAAGTCTTCTTCATCTGTAGAGATCTTCTGAGAGGAGTCATTTGTCGGGAAGATTAGGTCACAAAGGAATGTCCATCTATCCGGTATTTTTTGGGAGTGGAGATGATCTGCTACTCTTCATCAGCATACGTTTCGCTATATCTTTGCTGCCCTTCAAGTCGATGTGTGGTTTGTTCTTCATGGCAGCGAAGACTCTTTCTTTGGCGGTGTAGAATTGGAATTTTACTGGGATGTTGCTTGGTCTATCAACTGGCTGGTTAGGTTTAGCCCCCGTTCTATCGTCTCTGTCTATAGCAAGGTCCAGCCTGTGTTTCTCTGTATGGATAGATTGCAGGAAATCTGGAGGAACACTTATAGGTGCGTATCTTCCAAACCTTCTGTTACTGATTTCAAATGTATATTGTCTCTGTGCGAACAATTTTCCAAGTCTTCACATTTACCTAATTGTTGGCCTTTGAGGATCCTCCCTTTACTTTGGGTACTTTGGAAAAATGTCAGTAATTACATCTTCGTTCGCTGATACCCTCTCTCCCAGCAACTGAATCTTCATTTGAACAATCTCCAGGGATTTCTTTATCACCTGGGTCAGCGATTGAATCTGTTGTTTGATATTTTTCTGGAGATCACTCATGCATGTCATTAGGCCTTCCTTCATGAAGGCTACAGGGTTCCCTTCTTTCATCTGCTCCATATTGCCCGTCTTCTGATCCCAATACTTTTTATTGTTGTCAGCCCAGGGTCTACGGCTTGCAGGGGGAAGTGGTCAGGTTTTCTCTATTTTTTTGGCATGTATTTACTGCAGTTGTGCTCATGCTGGGCTTGCCAATAACTAGCATTGTCTCTTCATCCAATACATGAGGAGTTTCTCACTGCGTCACTGGATTCAGGAGTGTCAGGAGTGTTAAGCTTTAAGCCTGCTCACATTCACATCCCACTTCCCTCTGGGTTTATGTATTGTAGGAGCTGTGGTTGCGCAAGATCACTCCTTCAGGTACTATTGTGGAGATCGGTTTTCAGTCATTTGGTTGAAAACAAAAATGTCGAACGTCATAATGTCGAAAAAAAAATGTCGAAAAAAAAGTCGCATTTTTTTAATACGTTTTTTTTTTCGAAATGGGGGGTTCCCCCCAACCTCCCTTTTAAATTTTTTTTTTATTTTACCCATTTTTTATACTTACCAAACCCAAAAAATACATATAAATAAAAAAAATAATAGATTCGACTTTTTTTCGACATTTTTTTTTCGACATTTTTGTCATTCGACTTTTTATTTTCGACATTATGACTGCACACCGTGGAGACCATTGTCTGGTGGTGACCTTTGTGCGGGGCTCTCCTTGTTCTGTAGCTTCTACCACTGGCCCTTTCTAACCCCATGGGTTTCAATGACTGAGAGGGAGAGTGCGGCTCTCCAGTGCTAGCGCAGTCCTAGGTTCTCCGGCGGCTGTCAGGCTTCAGCATGGACCACATATTGTGTGCTACCCCACATTCCGCATTTCTTCTTGGGGTGAGCGTGCCAGTCCCCTATCAGCAGTTCAGTCTACTCCACTCCTCTCTTTGGAGCACTCATGTGCCTCTTTTGTTCCTGAGATACTCGCTGGATATCAGCTGCAATGCAACTCTTCTCCACCCGCTCCATGCACCTCACTTCCAGAGCCTGGTGGCTCACTGTGCCCAAAGACCCCCTGCTGCTCATCCACTGGTCTCCTCCAGCCACCTAAACACCACTCGGGACACTAGTGGCACCTCATCGCCTCTCTGCCACCAATGGGTTATGGCATGTGCTGGTGTGTCCCGCACCACCGGATCTCTCAGTTCTGCCATCTTTTCACTGAGGCCCCTGCCTCCATTTCAGGCCCTGCTCACTGAAGCAATCAGTCTGCTATGTTCGGTGTACTCCCCACAAACAAAAACGTCTCTGGCTGTAACCTACTGTTGTTGATCACCTCTTTCTGGACTATTATCTCTTCATAAAAAACTGAAGGGGGCCGCCCTGATAATGAGGATTCATATATTTTATTAAAAGTGAGGAGAAGGCTCAGCAGAGAGCCTCCTAAGAAGCTACCATCTTCTTGGCTCCATGCCGGATATCAGAGATTTGCGTTTTGATTAGCGACATCATTTATTTATTTTCCCTGGGTGGGAAATGTGTTTTCTAGGGGACACACACGAGTGGCACAGTTATTCCATAGCATGGCATTTATTATTCTGGGTTTAGTTGTGCTTAGCTTGGAAGATACCCCAGCTGCCTTCAGACCTCAAATAAGAGCCTCGTACACACAGTATCTGTCAAATCTAAGACTCCACCGTAATTGTACTCCTAAATGAACAGGTGTTGACGGGCTTTAAGGAAAGAGTTCAAGCCCGTGTGCATTCAGGTGCCTGTGGGGGAACTATAACAGATAAGTCTTATGAGGGTAGAGAGAAGATATGTTAGCACAGCAGTATTCAAATCCATAGAGGAAAGCTGGAATAGACTGGCCACTGGTGTTACACATGGGGGATTGCTCACAACCTCCTCTAACATTTTCTTTTCCCTCTATATAAAATAAAGTGGTCATATCACTATGCCAGGATGAGGGCAGCACCTATGTTGCATTATTCTGACGTTTGTCTAGTTATTGTCCCTTGACTCTCCTGGACACCAAATCCGCCCAGAAGCTCAGTCGGGGCTAACCCCCCATACCACCTGTTTTGTGTGTGGCTCCCCAATTAGTTCAGATTCATTAAATCAAGAAATAACTACGTGCCTCTGCGCCAGTTTCTTTCAAAAAGTAATCTGATTTTTATTGAATCAACACATGTTTTTGTTTCCTCAATACGCCCTCTATAGGGTCAAACACATAAAGTCAGAAAATCAAAATCGCCCTGTATAAAATCGCCCTGTATGACACGTGTTTCGGCTCAATAGAGCCTTTCTCAAACCTGGGCTACTTAGGTGTATTCCTGAGGTACATGAAATATCCACTGATAGTGTTGCGCTGATTCAGAATTATATTGGGTTTAATCCCATGCTCCTTCTCTTCTAACGGCTAATTCACCCGCTTTGTTGTTGTTTGGAACTGTATTGAGGAAACAAAAACATTTTTTGATTCAATAAAAATCAGATTACTTTTTGAAAGAAACTGGCGCAGAGTCACAGAGTTATTTCTTGATTTAATGCAATTTCACGGTATAGGCTTTATACCGACAACTCCGAGGAATTGCGACATCATGTGTAAAGTAGAATTTTCGAAATTTTGAATTAAGAAGTGTAATATTAAAAAGGAATACTAAGGAGTCGCCCACAAGACCAGCTGTAAACAGTAAAAGCCAAACATGTATTTCATACATAGTTCAGATTCATGCCTTACGTTGCCAGGCTAGGTAGCATGGTAGTGGCCCCTCCCTGCATTGGCAGAGGGGGACCTGCACACTCCACACAGATGCAGCTCCTTAGTTCAGGCTTTTGATGTACAAGATTCTTCTCTCTTCAATTCTTTTCTGCCTCTCTCCAATCCACACCACCTAAACCCCCCCGTCGGGCGATCAGACTCTTATATTCCCAATTAGGGCACCTACCTGGTCTGGGTCACCAGTCACCACTCACCCTTCTAGGACATACTAGGGTTCTCATTCTCCTAATCTCCCAGGTTGTTGCTGGGGGAATGACATCATAGCTTAGAGCTGAAAATCAAACATGGTGGAAACATAGATTGCCATTATCCTACATGGAAACCCTAACCCGTATCACTGAAATGAGGCCCTGCAAGCAGTTTGAATATTTCTTACCGACTGCCAATGGCATACCTGACATTCTATTAACCCCCTGTGTAACATGTGCATTGCAGCTGTGCATCACAGCAGTAGCGGTCAGCCATCGTATGCCTTCTATATGTTCATTTAAGCTATCTCTTGTGTGCTTCGTCTGTCTTTTTTCTAGCTCTTGTCTGGATGCCATGGCATCTGGCCTTTCACCTTACCACATGTTTTATTGGGAAGGTCTCTTTTTTTAAGTATGATTTCAAGTACATAACATGTGTGTGCTCGCGTGGAAGGTCTGAACACTTATTGGTGTTTTTAGTATATTTTCTAGTGTACTGCCTTTAATTGTTCAGTTGCATTTGGATCACAATTTATGTATAGGGAACCTTGGTGAGGTCATCCCAGTATTCCTGCTCTTTCCCCAGAATTTGCATCAGGCGAAAACTAGAAGTTTGATTTTGACTCCACTATGTCTATCAGGGCTGAAGTATGACTTGTCCACCTTCTTGCCTGTTGATGCCGGCCGACAGGTTTCCGTAGGTTTCTCTTGAGATGATGATGACCTTTGCCCCTGAGTCTGTCATCATTTCTTTCTTGCTTTCATCCAACCAAATGGCACAGTATGGTTGGGTTCAATTGCCCTTCGCAGGATATTCTGTTATGCTTTGCACTTTCTTCGCTGGAGAATCATCACTGTTTTTGGATGCTAGCTCTGCAGCGCCAAAGTAGTATTTTTCCTGGCAGAGCATTTCATCAAGCTGCATTGGAATTCTCTTCTGCTGGCTACTTGGCATGACTGCCACACCAGTATCATACCTTTGTAGGCCTTGCTTTCTTGATGGATAGAAAAGCAGCTAGAAAACTGTGTGCTGACTGTTGGACGTACAATATACATTTGATTTACTTAATTGTTTTTTATAATTCGCTTAATACCTCAGTTGGGTTTCTAAGGGCACATCTGTGATTCGAAACGCTGCTGCTCTGTGTGGTCTTGCTTCCAATATCGGCACGTTGCCCCTGTGCTATCCTCCGTTCACCATTAAATAATAAACAGAAGAGCAACAGTAAATGAGCATCCCCTTTTGCCTTTAAAAGGTTTGTCACCTGGAATGATCCACTTCTACATTTCAAGTGTGTCGTGTTCAGGGGAACCATGGAGGATGTGCAACTGTGAGACATATGCCCCTTTCTAGATCAAACCCTGATTCCGGACTGTGCCGTGTGTATAAACTGAAGTCGACTGCAACAGCTCATTCACACAATGGCGGGTCCCTCCAGTTCCAGTGGCTCTTTGTTCTTGCATGGAACACGTTTAAAGATGCCCTTGCTTTGAACAATGGGTTTGTTGCTGAGCCTTGTTGGTGTAGTCTGCTGTTGCCAGTTCCTGATCCATTTTCTGCTTCCCTTTTCTACCCTTGGGTGCTAGAGTGGTGCACAGGCGTTATGGAAACTGAAAAGGGCCTCAAGGTGCGAGACAACGTAGACATTCACTTGCTCAAGCGGCACAGGCAAGACTCACTTCTGGGTTTTTCATCACATTTACTACACAGCAATTTGTCACAGGTATTGCTGCTGGCACATAGAGCCGATCTTGGGTAAAGGGTGATAATATCTGGTCCAGGCGTGTACCCTAAAGGAAAGAGTGATAGGTACTTGAGGGTCGGCGTGACAAGAAGTGACAGGTCTCTATATCTCTAAGAAGCGAGCCTGGCACCTTGTTGATAGGGTCAAGATTAGAAAGAAGCAAGAACTGCGCTATTGATCTAGTTTTCCAAGAAGTGCGCCTGGCACTATTTCCCCGAGTCTGTGGAATCAAGGAGTGTGCTAGGAACTATATCCTCGAGACTGTTAGTTTGTGCGAAGATGGGAGCTGGATGCTATACCCAGAGACAGTGTATTAGTCAGGGAATCTTAGCAAATATTAGCATTCCCTTAGTTAGGTCCTTGAATCCCATCAAGTAAACCCATTTAACACCTTAGTAATGTTTTCACATGGAGGGAGCAGGGCTGGCCCTAGGAATTGTCAGCACAAGTGCGGCAAAGTCATTGTGGGGCCCATTAATTTGCATGTGATGTCACTTCCTTCATCCTGACCTCGGAATGAAGTAAACTTGATGGGATTGTAACCCATGGGCAGCAGTTTAAACATAGATCTCAGCAGTACGCACATTAACCAAATGGCTATCATTGCTGAATGCATATTGATTTATGGCACAAGTATAAAGGTACTTTATTGTCCATCTGCCCCTTAACGCCAACACACATAGACACTTGCTGTTTTTATGTAGTCTATGTGCTATGCAAGATTCAAGAACATAGCATAACAGGGCATAGCAAACAGTTTCACTCATTCTCTTGTGGCACAGTAATCTGGATGGCCCATGCCACTTTCGTGACTGGCAGCAACATAGGTACAAAGTTAATGATGGCTCTGCTAAGGCTAGTCCTCTATATTACAGGGGAATACATGATTTGCCCAGTATCACACATTGTGGTTAAACAGCGAAGCTGGGAGTTTTACACACTCTACAGTTCAGGCACTGGAACACATGCCTTCTAAACTCCACTTGTTACAAATATTTACATTTTGGAGTTCATTACCTACAATAATGCTCTTTTATAAAGCAGTGCTCTCAGGTTTCCCATGGTCATGCGTGATAAAGCCACCCAGTCCTGTTTATGCTCGGAATTCTCTGACTTGTTTTTCACTGAAATGTCAAATCGTTAAGAAAAAGACTGCAAATCCCAGAATCCAAAGGGAAAAACCAGCACTGGATGACCTCACGTGTAGCCACAGGAAACTTGAGAAATCTGATCTGATATTTTACTTACAAAATACACATCTCACATGAAGGCAGCCTTACAATGTGTAAATACTTAGAGAAACATGTTCAGCCAAAAGAATATTGTTTTAGCTTCATAATCCACATGTTGACCGGAAAACTAGAACTCCTATAATGCACAGTTTGAAGCAGGGATGTGGACTGGCCCCAATACCATACAATCTATATGTGGCCGACCTCCCTGATGCTCTTAGCAAAACGCGGAACTTGCCTCCAAAGTTCAACGGCAGTCCTGTTAGTTGGTTCGCATATGCGGACAATATTATTTTATTCGACCGAACACCAACAGGTCAACATCGATCAATCACCGAGCTGTCATTCTATGCTGAAAGAAATGATATGTCTATTAACATAGCCAAGACCAAGGTGAGGATCCTGAGTGGTGTAGATCGGAAAAAGAATACATTTACTTGGAGATTAGATAGTGAGGTTCTTGAGTTGGTGGAAGAGTACTGCTACCTAGGCTTTCATATAAAAAAAAACCTAGCATCAAATACCATGCAGGGATGAATATCCTGCATGTGTGGAAGAGATAGGCAGCAGCCAAACAATATGTTATGAGACATGGGGGCCACAATATCCTGCCCTTTTCGAAGGTATACAAGGTTAGCATAGTGCCTAGCCTATTGGATGGATTCGCGATACTCCCCAGCACACATGTTACATTGGTTAAACCAAATCGAAGGGAGGATACTAAGAAGCAACATAAACTTACCTGCAGCCACCGCGGTATCACTTCCCTTCACACAAGCTGGGCAATCCAAAGAACACTGCTATGTATGAAAAAGATGTCTAGCGACCCTGGTAGCAATGAACTGCTTTGTTTACTGGGATCTGTATACCAGTCAGGAAATGATAATGTGTATTTGTCAGAATTAAGAGCATTTACAGTAGAATTTCTGGGGAAATGGGAAATTACCCTAGCCGACGCCCTCCAGAATCCTGGTATAGAGGCAATGTTAAAAAAGAAGGCGAGGATGGGGGATAGAATTTCCAACATTGAGAAATTGGCTGGTCTGGTAAGATATGCAGAACATGCTGGCCAAAGCTTTAAGGCGGATTTTCTCTCTACTTACCTGACGAAACCATGTTCTGTGGAACTAAAGCGATTTATTCTAATGCTCCATATGAATCAGCCTCTGATTTAGGACTATGAGGGAATTTGGTGGGGCCTCCCTACTCATGCACGGCTGTGCCGCTTAGGTGGTGAGGACCTGGAAACAAGCAGACACATTTTGACAGCCTGCAGGAAAATGCATGGCTACTATGAAAAGGGTAATAGAAACAACTGTATGAACTTTAGATTATGTAACTCTGATCAGTTTTGGAATATCCTACTCAGAGCAGACTGTGTAGTTATGACTTCGGCTGCCTTTTATATATGGAAATAATTCCAAAAGTTGATCCACAACTATGAAATGTTCATTACAAGTCAATTACCATTTTACGAAATGATGTATTAGAAAAATGCTTTAATGCTTATTTATTAAGAATTATATGAAGTAATGATACATTGTATTACGTTTTAATGTGTTTAAGGCTTGTTTAGTAGCCAGATTACACAGTGCAAAATAAAACAACCAAGAAAAGTCGTTTTTTACAACACTACTTTAATCACTTTGAGAATTACAGTATAAAAGCTCAGTAACATCAGTTGGATAAATATTACTTCTGTCACAAACTTCGAGAGTGCTGTTGTGTATGGTGTTAGGAACATTTATAGCCTAATGCAAAGCATTGCATCTCGGGTAACGTTTAAAAGGGATTTTTTCCCCTTTGCATATGTCTGGGCATTTGCCAATGATAGGAACCCTATTGTCTAGGTAACATTCTGCGAGGGGTCTTTCATATGGAAAGGTCCAAACCATGGCTGCCAAATGCCTAAACATACGCAAAGGAAAAGAGCACTCCAAACAGGACTAAAACAAAGGAGTAATTGTGCTGCTGGGAGTCCTTTAACGACCTGCCAGCAGCCCTTTCCAGGACGCTCTGTGGACTGAGACAATTAGGCTGTGTCAACCAGTCGAATTACAACTACTAGGCTGCGCGAAACACCAGCACAGGAGCTTCTCAAAGGCTGACCCTCTTTCTGCACCGGAGGGTCAGCCTCTGCACGGGGCCCCGTGAGTGTGACGCCAAGTGCAGGCGCACTTGCCTGGCACCGCGCCTAGGAAGGGGAATGATAGGGGCGCGCCCGCCCTACTCGTCCTTTCCCTCCCCCCTTGAGTTGCCAATCCTGCCACTTAAGCATAGTTAATCCTTTTGACTTTAAGCTGAAACCCCTAAACCATAAGTGAGTTCATCCCACCTCCCCCATTGTATTTACTAATAAAGACGGTCAACTGTTTTTCTGTGTTTTGTGTTTTGTTTATGGCCGTTACCCTTAAAGTGTACAGATTATATTAGGAAAAGACTAATAAAAACATCTCCAGGGCTAATCCCTCACCCATGAAGGCAGCTCCTCAAGGTAGGGAATGGGGAGTTAAGGTTCCAAGAATCCAACTGGGATGCAGGAAGAAGTTAAGTTGGAAATGAATTGTAGCCAGGCATCGAAACAAATATATGTGTCTTCAGATAAGAAATGACATGAATGTAATAGGTGTCAAGGCATGTACACTGGGAATATGGACGAGTGCAGCTTCCTTTAAATGACTGTTAGATCTGATGCAGGGGAATCCAAGGCCTTTCTCGCCCTGGGAATTAGCCAGGTGGGGTGGGCGAGGGTCCTTGCAGGAAGAATGGATTATCATCAACGTGAAGAACTATGTGATGAATCTTTTATAATAAAGGAGATGCTGTTGGCACAGCGCCAGGCACATGATCACCAATTCCTGACAATAATGGAGCTCAATGGAGTTTCCTATATCAACAACTTCAAAGTTCTGTCCCCTGAACATATATGATCTCGGATTATCAATTTAAAGCTAAAACCATCAGTCTCACCAGAGGACATCTGCCCAGTAGCTATTTGCAAATCCTCAAACAGGCTACTACCCTATTTATGCTAGCAAACCTCAATGCCCCACTTCAGTAGAGGGTAGGTAGTCCCTTTGACATGGAAGGAAATAATGCTTCTTATCTTTATGAAAACAGCCCCACTATGGCCTGCACTCCTGCCAATTTCCACTCACTCTCGAAGTTCCCATTTTTTGGTGAGGTTCTGGAAACAGAGGTCACTGTTCACATCCAACAGCATGTAAAAAGCCATGGCCTTCTTAACACTTTACAGGCCCGGTTCAAACCAGGAAGGGGAACAGGGTAGTGGTTCTCTCCTTTATGGATGATATTCACATGGATAAAGGCTTTTTAGGTGCCCCAATCCTTTTAGATATGTCTGTAGAATTCATTACCATCTATCACGCCATCCTTATTGGCTGCCTCACCTGAATGGGTCTAGCTGCTAGGGTCTTCAATTAGATAAACCCTTTCTGTCCACTAGAAGCCAATCTCTTTCCCTGGATCGCTACAAATGTAAGCATTGTCTTATGCACTGTGGGGTATCACTTGTTTACATCGTGTGCAAAAATACAGAATCCAAACATACCAAGTGCAAAAATACAGAATGCAAAAATACCGAATGCAAAAATACCATGTGCAAAAATACCAAATGCAAAAATGCCTCCTTTTTTCTAGATATCGCCACAATTATATCAGGGGGTGGGTAAGGGTCATTAATTAGGTAAGGGCAGTATGGGGAGGATGGGCCGGGTCTCCATGCATATAATTGCAGAAAACAAAAAAAAAAATTCTGCATTCTTGCATTTGGTATTTGTTTCAACATATTCACATAAATCCCACCGTGGTGCTCTGCCTTGTCTCTGATTCTGTTCAATCTCTATTGCTGCCCTTAGCCAAAGTACTCTACAAACTTTGCATACAGTTTTACACATACGCAGATGATATGCAAGTTCTTTTGCATCTCAATGAAGATGTGAAAGCCATCAAGTTCACATTTGTAATATGTCTGATGGAGGTCAGTGCTTGGATGAACCAACATTAGCTCGAATTCAATGCCTCTAAAACGATTTGTGCCTCAGCAGGCCTAACTCCGGATACTGACTTCTCGCCCTTTGCCTGGTGAATAGCCTAGTTTAGCTGGCCAAGTAAATCAACTACCCACTTTGTAAAGGGGTCCACTCCTGCATAGGACAAGTAAAATCTCTGAGCAGACTTCTGACTTCCTCCCCCTTCCTTCAGCAAGTCTCTTTGATTAATGTTTTTGTATTGGCTCATTTCGATTATTGTGATGCAGAAGGCACGCCCACCCTCTCTACTCCATAAAAAGATTTCAATGTGGATAAAGTAGCCTGTTGAACCTACCCGGAGTTCCCATATAATGCTTGCACTGATCTAACTGCAGATTAGTGCTGCTGCCAAGCGTATATACTTTAAGATACAATGCCCTACATTTGATAGCGCCTAGCTTCTTGTTAATAGACTAACTTGCTATGTTTCCAATCACCATTTACCCTCTTTGTAAGGCAATTGTTTAGCCATTCCCAAAATCTTTAGAGATACGTTGGGTGCCGCTTTCTTTCATATCAGGTGCTGTTCTCATGAACTCTCGCCCTCCTTTCTTAAGATCACCTAAAGTCGTTTGAAATTTGGCAGTCAAATGTTATCCTTCTCAAGAGAATTGTGACATTCTTCTGATGCTCTCCTGACACGCGTGCTGTGCTGTAGCATCATGATGGGTGATAGTTGCAATTAAATACATATTTCATGTCCTACATTCCGAAAGGTTTTTTAAAAACCTTGTAAGCGTGTAACTCCCATGTTATACCCAGAGATACTATAATGCCAGATATGCTATTTAGAGTAGGTAAGAAATGTTGAATTTGCTTGCATGACTCTGGATTGGGATTGGGAAGATAAATAGCCTAAGCACCATATAGGGTTGTTGTTGCTCTGGGTTGTAGGGAAACAATAAAGGGTTCAAGAGAGAAGGTTCCTCTTCATTAAGGTAAGTGGCCACATACAAATCCTGAACTAAGGGACCACCTCTTTTTGGAGTGCCTGGGAACCGCCTCAGCCAGTAGCGCGAAGGAGGTCCCCTATCATGGGAAGGAATGGGCATGAACTATTTGGGGAGCAACCGAGAGAGAGGGAGCCGGTCAGAGGTTGGCTCTGCTTGAGTCTTTGGAGGTCCCTTGGCATCCTGGAGAATCAGGCAACAACGAGTGGACTAATGAATAGACAAACGATGGAGACCAGAACAACCTGGGGGTTAAGCAAAGCTATTATAAGCAACAATGTCTACACACAAGCACCCATATGCTATAGGCTATACATCTAAGTTAAAGGAATAGTGCGCTAAAAGATGTCATTGTCCCGAGCGTTTGGGCATGTGGTTTTAAGCAAACTGTGATGGATCGTAAAACCATTTCCTATGCGCCTTACCTTAATTTGCCTCACTTTTACACATACGAAATCAACGAGTCGGGTGTCGCCATCTTGTGCTAATCTTATCCGTGGATCGATCGGCCTAAGTTCAAGTGCCCCTGCGGCACTAAATCATATCACCTGCCCCTGAAGCTGACATCACTATTCCTAGTGATATTCTTCACCTATTTTCATGATGTTAGTGGGCAGCGTAGCCAAATGCGCCCAGTCATCACCTACGTCTTAACGTCATTTGCCGCAGAACCCAGAATATCAACACACACATCCTCTCACAACACAGCACGTCTCAAATTGGAATAGAAAACACTATTTTTAAAGGAAACATCAATACTCTGCAATTTATAATGTGCTTTTATTTTACAAAAAATGCTCTGAGAACATCTGCTGATTTCGATTAACCACCAATTTTTGAATGTCCTTGGGTTAGAGCATCACAACTTTATCATGAGGCACACAGTGTTCCTTTCGGGAGAAGATGCTCATTCTACTCACCCAGTGGTCGAAGTGTACAAAAAGAAGTAGTGGAACTAGGTTCCCTACTGGCATGCACCACTCCCCAAAAACCCCATCGCCAAGTCCTCTCCCATGCACAATACAGGGTACGTCCACTGCAGTGCACTGAAAGTACAAGTTTCAACTTCTTCCCAAACTTTTATTTTTAAACTAAACCGTTCTGGAACGGTTTCTTTTTAAAATAAAAGTATACGAACGATAAAAACAAATTAAAAGAAGCAGAGGAGCACCGCTCCCGACCGCTCCCGCCCACTTCGACCACTGGACGCACCTTGAATCGCAAGGCTTCGGCATCAGCTTCTTGCTAGACCGTAAATGATGACAGTTTGCTCCTTGTCACTGGTCCTTGCCACTGGTACTGCCAAAGGGCATATCAGTGCTGGGCGATGGTCCCACATCAGCGTAATGGAAATCCATCCATTTAGGTGTATCTGCCACTGCTGGCTGAAGAAACCATCTGTTGGTATCTGGAAACTATGGCATTCGCAGAACGGTACAATGTAGCTGTGTAGAAAACATAATAAAAATATATTTTAGTAGACGTTCTTTATTCAAATGTATCCATTTACCCTGTAATTCTGCACCAGGTTAAACCTAATAATGAACAAAAACCACAAACAATGGAAACACACAGAAAACATTGGGTAAAGTTTGAGTCTACGATGTGCTTGAGAGGTTAGCACTGTGGACTATGTATAGCTCCCATTGGGATGTGGAAACTGACAGAAAAATTGAACAACACATAGATGGCATTATAATGGAATATTTGCAACAAACTTGTTGTTGGTGACCCTAAGTTCCCTGGGGGAACCCAGACGTGGACTCCATGCTCAGTGTGCTCAGAGAGGCACAGCTCCACCTCACTGATGAGGCCCAGCAAGGCTGAAACACATGTATGGGGTTGCTGTAGGTACTCTTGTTCAGAAGGGAATTTCCATAGCATTTCGGTGCTGGACTGCCCATGTGGCCGGGACAAAGACTGATATGATATGATATGGCATTGGTAACACGCCTATACACAAGTGTTTCAAGGCGCGACGAGGCAAGGGAAGGGGAACAAAGGGAGGACGGACACATCATCCTACTAGGCCAGGTGTCATTCAGATCGTGCAAGTGTGTGGAAAGGGGACAGGGACAGTGCAGTGAAATGGTATAAGATAATAAGTAGGTAACGGCCAGCAAGTGGCAAGTGCATGGGTAAGTGCGGGCATCAGGTGTCCAGGGCGGTTAGGGCGACTGTAGGGATACAGAAACAGTCCCCAAGTCGGGTGTTGCCTGGTGGGCAGTGCAGGTGTGAGACGCTGGCGGGGGAGGACATGGGCCTGAGATCGGGGGGTGTCCAGGAAGCCAGTGCAGTTCTGGTTACAGCCAGGAGGTCAGCAGAAGAGAGGAGGAAAAAAGCAGAAAGAAAGGTTTTGAGGTGCTTCCAGAACCGGAGATGGTTCTCCTCATGTTTATGGGAGTCAGGGAGGCTGTTCCAGTGGGAGGCACCAGCCGAAGAAAGAGATCTACCACAAACTCGTTGCTTGGAGAAGCGACTGACCCTGAGGGAGTTGGAGGCAGAGGAGGGAAGAGCTTGAGAAGGAAGATATTTAGGAAGAGAGAGTTGAAGGTGTTGAGGCACCATGCCCCAGAAGGCCTTGTGGACGATGCAGAAGGTTTTGAACTTGCAGCCACTGGGAGCCAGTGCAGAGATTTCATTCCTGGAGAGATACTATCCCTGGGCTTAAGTCCAAGGACAAGTCTTGCAGTCCTGTTCTGAAAAAGTTATAGAGGGCGGAGAGTAGAAGCAGGCAGATTTAGAAAGAGGCTGTTGCAATAGTCCAGCCTAGAGAGAACCAGAGTTCTGGAGACAGTGAGCTTCTGGGGGAAGGAGAGGAAAGGAAGAATACCTCTGAGGAGGCATAGCTGGTAGTGTGACTTCTTAGAGACGTCAGAGATGTAAGACGAGAAGGAGAGTGTGGAGTGGAAGATGACCCCGACGTTTTTATCCTTACAGGTGGGAGCAGGAAGAGGGCCAAGAGAAGCCGGCCAGAGTTCTATAGGAAAGGAGGATGGAGGTGTGCCGATGAGGAGGATCTCAGTCTTACTGGCATTAAGGCAGAGGTCATTGGCGGCACACCACTCCTGGATAGCAGACAGAAGAGATGAGGGAAGTAGAGGAGGAGGCTGAGGGTAGCCTGAAGATGAGCTGGGTGTCATCCTCATAGCACTAAAAGTTGGGGCAGAGAGCAGTGATGCGGTGGGCAAGAAGTGCCAGGCATTGGTTGAACAGCCAGGGGGAGAGGTTAAACCCCTGGGGGAGACCACAGGTAGAGAAAGGACCCAAGTTGGACCTGGGAGGGTCGTTCGGAGAGGAAAGAAGTCAGCCATGCCAGAGACTGACCAGTGATGCCCAGGTTATCACAGAGACGGTTGAGCAGGGTGGCATGGTTGACAGTGTCAAAGGCAGAAGAGAGATCAAGCAGGATGAGGATGCACGGGGTGTTAGAGTCAAGGTTGGAGAGCAAGTCTTCACGGATGTTCAGGAGAGCAGTTGCCGTGCTTCTAGCAGCTCTGAAGCCAGACTGATGGTCATGAAGATGACCAACAGATTCAGTGTGGAGATTGAGCTGGGCAATGGCCAGTTTCTCCAGGAGCCTGCCCAGGAAGGGAGTGATGGAGATTGGGCAAAAGTTAGCCGGGCAGGAGGGGTCGGCAGAGGGTTTCTTAAGAAGGGGGTGCACAAGGGAGTGCTTCAGGGCGATGGGAATACTTCAGTGGTGAAGGAGTGATTGCAGAAATCAGCCAGGGCAGAGGCAGGGAGTCAGTGTGGTCCTTGATAGTTTTGGAGGAACAGGGGTGAACTTGTTTCGATGAGACTTTCATAGATCGGACTTGTCTAGAAACCTTATCTGTGGAGAACAGGGGAAAGGGAGAGAAGGAGGGAGGAGAGGTGGCTGTAGACAGGCCAGAGGAAGAGCAAGGAGTTGCAGGAGGGAGGGGATAGGAGGGGAGAGAGGACAGGATGTCCAGAGTTTTAGAGAGGAAGTGTGAAGCCAGTGCCGTACAGAGGGCCTGGGAGGGGACAGGAAAGGAAGAGACTGCAGCAGGATTGGCCAGTTCCTTGCAGAATTTAAAGAGTACAGCTGAGTTGTTAGATGTGGCAGAGATGCGGGCTTGGTTATGAGCTCTCTTCTTGATAAGGACAGTCAGCCGGTATTGCTTTTGCAGCAGGCAGCAGGCCAGTTTGTCAGAGGATGTACATGAAGCACGCCATTTCCTCTCGGCCACCCTACACTTGCGTTTTAGGGTGATGAGGTCTGAGTCGTACCAGGAGTTGCACTTGGCTTTGGGCTTCAGGCGGATTCTCATGACAGGGGCAAGGATATCAAGAGTATCAGATATAGAAGAGTGAAGCATGGAGAGGGCTGTGTCAGGATGAGAGTCAGCCAAAAGGGGAGGGTGGTGAGAAGGTGGTGGCGAAAGCCTCAGCTGATACGCGCGCATGGGTCGGATGACCATGAAGGTGGGTGGCAGTGATGGAAGTGGCTTGGCCTGAGGGGTGGGGAGGGTGAGGTGGGAAGAGAGGAGAAAGTGATCACTCCAGGAGAGAGGAGTGGTGAGAGGGACAGAGAGGGGAAGGTCTGAGGAGATCGGAACATCCAGGGTGTGCCCTGCAGAGTGAGTCGGGCCAGAGGGGAGAATAGTGAGTGAGAGAGAGTCCCAGAGGTCACAAAAGAGTCCAGAGGGAGGACAGGAGGCATCCAGATGGATGTTGAAGTCTCCAAGAAGGAGAAGTTGAGTGGTTGAGGCCAGGAGTGAGGAGGAGAGGTCCGCCCACTCAGAGAGGAAGGAGGAAATCTGACCAGGTGTCTGATAGATAGTAACCACAGTAAGGGAATGGCTAGGGGAGAGAGAGAGCCTGCAGCTGAGGCATTCAAAAGAGGAGTAGGCCTGCGTAGGGGTGACAGCAGCTGGAATCCACTCAGGGAAGATCAGGGCAACCCCCCCACCAGGGCGGTTGGGCCTGGGTGCAGAGAGGATCTTGTTGCCATCAGGTAGGAGCATATCAAAGCTGGTGACAGAGTTGGCCGTGAACCATGTCTCGGTGAGACCGAGGACATCAAGGTCAAGTTCTTCTAGAAGGCAGCAGATATCAGAGGAGTGTTTGATAGCAGAGCCTGAGTTTAGCGTGGCAAAATGGAGAAGGAAGAACTTCTGAGGAGGGGTACAGATCAGAGGTACGCCCTGCAGAGGTGTAGAAGGAGCCCAGGAGGGGGCAGAGAGGGAAGGGGAAGGCAAGGTAGCCAAGGAAGAGGCAGAAGGAGGAGGCGAGGTATTCGCGGAAAGGGGAGAGGGGACAGCAGGAGAAGAAAGGAAGTTGATGAGGTGCGGGAAGCGTTGATCAAAAAGGTGCAGGTTGGCCTGAGGGCCTTGGACCAAGACGGTCCTTTTAGAGTAAACATTAATGATGACCTTAGAGGAAAGGAAGGAGGCCAGGAGGGCATCCCAATGGGTGCCACCATTAATGGGAGAAGAGGCGAAAGGAGAGAGCACAGAGACCATGTGAAGGGTCCATAGTTCTGGTGAAGGCACGACAAAGAGGATGTCAGTGAGAGTTTCCTTGGAGGAGGCACTGGTGTGGGTGTCAGCAATAAGAAGGCCTGGGTTGGAGACCAGGATGTCCTTTTTAAACTTCTTCCCACCAGATTTAGTGAGGAGAGCAGGATAGTCAATTGAGAAGCAATTAGAAAAGATAGGAGAGAACGAGAGCACCATAGAGTAGGTGGGAGAGGGGAGAGGTGGAAGGGAGAGGGGGAGCCACTAGCGAGGACACTAGCGTATGCAGACAAGACAGCAAGAGGCAAGCAGTTGAGCAATATGACAAAACGACGACACTCAGGATTAAGGAGCTCACAAAAGCAAATTATTGTTAAGACAGGTGAGAAGACACACCTAAGTATGAGATTCCTGAATGGGGGAGAAAAAGGCCTAGTTTTCACAACGCAAATATTTTTAAATACTGGTACAGTGCATTTTATAACAACACATGGAAAAACACACCTAAGTTTGAGATTCCTGAATGGGGGAGAAAAGGCCTAGCTTTCACAACGCAAATATTTTTAAATACTGTTACAGTGCATTTTATAACAACACATGGAAAAACACACTTAAGTTTGTGATTTTCTGAATAATTTGTAGTACTCAACAGTCACAGTCACATTTAAAAACAGCCTGTGGAGTGAACTACCTACAGATGTAAGGGGGAGGCAGGGCAGTAGGAAGGAAGGTGACTGGCAGCTGGCGTCCCATGCGGACACCTGCAGACACTAACAAGGAGCCGCCATGTAGGAGCCGCCCTTTACCTAGGTGCCCTTAGCCATGGGGCTGCCAGGCAGGGTGCTTCTCTGGGAGGGCCAGTAAGTAGGAAGGAAGAACCAATCAGGGAGGGAGTGGGCGGGCAGGAAAGCGGGAGGCGGGAGGAAACAACAACAGGGAAAAGACAAAGCGGGAACAAAGAGCAGGGGAGGGCAGGGGGCACCAGAGAAAGATTACCAACAGAAATAAAGGCCCCAGAGGGTTTTACCAACAATTCTGGTATGCAAATGGTTATTTCCCATCTGTGAAAAGTACATTGAGCAAAAGGCGATGGCTTCAGACACTCAAAGTGTGAAAAAACACATAACAGGTTATCATGCCATGTTCTTTTTAGAGAGGGGCCCCTGCTACCTTGTTTAAAAATGTAACAGAACTGGCAACATCAAATTTCGACAAGTGAACCAAGTCCCCTTGGAAAATATTCTGCACCCGGCACATCCAATAATACAACATTGATAGCACACCCTGATATGCCATGGGGCAAAGTGGTTTAGATATCACTAGCCTGTATACAGGTTGTGTTTCAGGGTCGTTCTTGAATAATCATCACAATATGCTCCAACTAACAACCCATAACAATGTAAGCATGCAATATCTATACTCGTTTGTCTTTAAACTCGTGTTTAAACTGAATAGTTCAACTTACATTATATTTGGTAGTTTCATTCTCTTGGCGTAACGCAGAGTGTCCGCTCAGAGCAAAGGTTTGCATAGATTGAAAGTAAACGTTCCAATGTCCAGTTTCAAAATAGTGAATGTTATCATCTTTGCGGGTATTCGCCACCTTCCGTCCTTGAAGCCATAGCGAATCCTCCCTTTCGTCCAAGGTCAAATAACAATTGAAGCGTGTTTAGAGCATGTGTGCCTGGTAGCTTTTGTTTTTATGAAGGAGAGGCACAAATCTAAAACATATCGTACAAGACGCATCAGTGTGAACTCCCCACAAGCAACATCACATGAAGTGACCTTCACTCCAGGGGAGCGATGAGCCTGGCCGACCAACGTGGCATTTGAAATATGTTCCATAAATAAACAAATTGTTTGCTGGCATCCACCAGTGCTGCGCGATCATGATTACTTTTTTAAAGCGCCAATGCACAAGTGCTTCAAGGTGCGACAAGGCAATGAAGGGGGAACAGAGGGAAGACAGAGACAACGATCTTACTAGTGTTGGGAAGTAGACGATCTTTGCCACGCCCGACCCCTCGTTTGTCACTCTCAAAACATAACATATGTAATAACCAAGAGGGGAGACATAGCCAACACCCGGGACATTCCGTTACTCCACACCCCATCACAAATAACACATACACTATAGTTTCAAGTCCAGCATTAGAAAACCATTTTGAAATAGCCTGAATTACATCTTTCTACTAGGCCCTGAAATCCACATCTCTGTACAAATGCAGCCCTCCCATCCCCAGCGCCTCGCTCAGCCAGCCCACAAATCTCCTCGCCATTGCCACGTCTGCGTGCGCCCTGTTCTCATGGAGGAATGTGATCTGCGGATAATGTGAGACACTGACAAGTGATAAATACAAGTGCCCATTCACCTCCACTGAACTTCCCGTGCACTAACGACCACCACCCCGCCAGGCCTGAACTCACCTGCTCAGACCCTGCAGTTCCTTTCATGCTGATATCCATCTGTCCCTCCCATGCACTGGTCAGTCCAGGACCCACATCCCAGCCCTAATCCCATGTACTAATATATTCTCCCAAAAAGCAGCAAATGTCTACCTATATCCTGAGGACCCAAGCAGGGCAGATTGCAGATCAAAACTCTAGGCTCTGCACCTGGGTACAGAGATTGTGGTATCAAATAGATTCCAAAGTGTAGAGTTTAGAATGGCAATATATTAGCAAATTCTTTCCGAAGTACCCCTATTCATGGAAGATTTTAGGTGTGCCATTATTTCTGCATTATCAGTTTCTGTTGTTTAGTTCGATAGATAAATTGCTCCATTGCCCTGACCGTCACACTGTGTAGATGAGCCCAGCTAACCCACATGTGCCAAGAGCGATGGAGAGACCTTGAGATCGCGCAAGTCCAGTTGAAGGGGGAAGGGGAAAAGCGCCGGGCGAAAGCAGGAGGGGGCAAAACACAGAGTTAGACTGTATGGCTTCCTGCAACAGGCACTTCTTGCCAAAAAGTTGACAAAGAGGATACATTTGAAAAGACAATTTGGACGCTATGGCCATATATGTTGAGCTCTGCAGAACCCAAAAAAATCACACACATGAAAAGACCAAAACACTACGTAAGTGTTTAAAAAGGTGCACACTCGCCAAGGTGTTTGTCAAAATAATACACTGTTAAAGCAAGACGATCTGTATGTTATGGGGTAGACTTTGGTCAGTCAATTTATCATTGCAATGAAAATGTTACCGACCATAGGCCATTAACACCAGAGCCGTGCACTGCATGTGTGGATGTGGTTTGGGTCTAGCAGAGGGATTTACAGACACCAAGCAACCACAGACATGTATGTTATCATTCGAGGACCAGTGATATAAATTAAGGAAAGGTAAAAGATATTAATTAATGAATCATAAACCGGCTTAAATCTGCATAATTGAATACTTGTTAATACTTTTTATAGCATTGAAATTCGAGTTTAATAGCATTCCATTGTTGATGTACAATGTACAATCATTGGGAACATTTGCCAAACATTATAGTGAGCACATTAAGAACACTGCTGCAAATCATTTATACCGGGAAGACAACCATTCAACAAGTTCCGCTTTAGGTGGACTGGGCTCTTTTGCAATGTTTTGTGGCATTGTATGTGTCCTAGGAACAAAATCAGGATCAATTCCATGAGTATGCATGGCCAACACAGTCAAAGTGAGATATTTCACAAAATCGAATTCCATTTCCTGGTATATTGGCTTGGCCACCCATTTTTTGCTTCGTTTGGCAAAGGCCAAGGTGTAACGGAGCATCCTAAAGTTTCTGTCAGTTCTTGATTGTTCTCTCCCTAAGTTCTCATTGTGCGGTAATACAGCTAGTAATGTTTTAGCCTGCATAGCATCTATGCCGAAATGCAACATTTTGGGCTGTACTTTAGGCACATATTTTGCAACACCTCCAAATCTCCGGTGTGACAAAATTCAGTGAGTCTCTTGAGGTCTCTTGAAAGAGTTTTATCGTACACAATCTTCTCAAGAACTTTATGTGGAGGTGAACATGGCACCAACCACTTCTTCTTGCGTTCCTGCTCCTCCGATAAAGGTCCATGTGCACATTCGTGAACATTTTGGTTTTCTGTTCATGAGTGAACGTTGGAACAGTGGTGCATCAATGAGTGCCATTTTTCAATTAGAATTTGCACAGACCCATCACAAGTTTTGGAGCTCCACCAAAGATGGTTACTGAAAGACTGAGACCACTGTAAAATATTTTACGAACCCTTTTTTTTTTACCAGCAGCTGTTATTTTTTTATTGACTGACTTGGCAACGTGCCACACATCAAATTGATGATGAATGTTTGGAAACTGCTCTCGCATGGCCTTGGCTATTGAAACATGTCTGTCAGTGGCTATGAGGTCTATTTGCATTGCCCTCGATTGCAGATGTTCGAGGGATTTGATGAATCCATGTTTCTCCGTGGCCACAGAAGAAGTACATTTGGACACCTGCATGATTTCCGAACTCAGCATTTTTTTTTACTGTTTATGTCTTGAAATTGGTATGTACCGTACTTTAAATCCGGGGCTGTCACACTGTCTGTCGCCAGCTAGCCAGAATAGTTTGCCAGAGAATGTGCTTTCGATTGACATCTGTTCAATTTTCCAGGCTTGACTAATAGCAGGGAATAAGAATTCCCTTTGATATTTGATATTTGTAATACTGGTTTTTAGCAAGGAACCGAACTCCCAAAAATGGAGAGAATCTGGACATCTTACTGAAAGTCGAGCCACTGAAAAGTATAGCTGCTGAACATAGTAGATTTCCAGCTGGCACTTTGCCCAGCATCGGTTGAGCGGACAATGAAAATGTATCATGGAGGTGAACACAGCTGGCTTGGATTTTCAGGTTAGTGCCTTGTAATGCACGAGACACATTCACCAATGGCTACCCGCATATATTTCCCTGAATGTATGGACACATTTCAGCATCAGTATAATATTTACCAGGCAGCTGTCGAATACAATGTATTTTGGCTCCTTTATTAGTCAATCGTCCTGCATGAATGTGGTTTGTGACTCAACTGTTTTGGACAAATCGGCCAAACTAGTCAATCCGTAGTTGAGATCTTTGGCAAGTTCCTCAGTTAATTGGGCTGAACCTCCAGTCTCTGTTAGTTCAGCTTGTGTTATTTGGACACGAATTGGAGAAACCGTCAACATCAAATGTTTATTGGGTGGACCCTTTTTTGCGGGTGTAGGTTGTGTCGTGTGGTCTGCAGGGCATTCAAATGCATCTTTATTATATTCAGTTTCATCTTGTCGAGTTTCTCACATTTGCTGGCTTTGCCGGTCACATTCCATTCAGGTTCAGGCCATTGTATCTTTATACTTCTTTTCCTTCTGGGCCTCTTGGAGATGTGTTGTAAAAACATGTTCAATGTATAGCACACGTACAGCAGATAGCACTTTAAATACAAAAACATGTTATGAAGAAAACACCAGCCCAAAACACTTCTAGAAAACGAAATTGTTTGTTAGTTACCCATGTTTTCTTGGTTTTCTGTGAAACTGTGATCTTCTCTTTCACAACCGCACCAACAAGCTGAAAAAAAGTTTTTATATAATTTAAATCAAGCACATTTCATTTACACCCAAACAAACATATTTAAATATCTACAAGCAGAACCAACTTGATTGAATTGAAAAAATACTTAATAAAAATGTATTACAAATGCTATTTGATTTCCAATTGTATCCAATAGTAGTTATGCTCACCTCTGATCCATGTGCCTCCACTTCTAATTCCACACCTTGGCCCTCATTACGACCCTGGCGGAAATCGAAAAACGATGGCGGAAATGCAATACCGCCATCGAATACCGCTCGGTGCGATTATGACCCGTCACCGTAAAGTACGATGCCATTAGCGACACCGTAGTGAACGCCAACGCTAACTGCACCAAGTACGCGCACGCGCGCCATGCAAAACCGTAATTACCACCATGGCGCAACGGTACGCGAATTCTGACCCTAGCGGACATTTACTTAACGCCATCAAGCATGGCGGAAAGTACCATTCCGCCATGGTGAGAAATACGGCATCGTGAACCAACCGTAAATGGCCCTACTGAGTGCCTGTACACCACTCCCTGCCCACATTGCACAACTCCTCATAGGTGCAATGAAGTTACACAATGCAACCAGTGAAATGTACAAGTCACCCATGCATGCCAACGAACAAATGAATGTAGGGGCTCCAAGTGCCTTGTGAGTGGCCATCCATATTTGGCATGTCACCATTGCCGTACTGATGCAGCACAGGCATGTGAAGGTTCAAGTACAGCAATATGAACTGAAATATGAGACAAAAAAACAACAGGCCCCCATCGCTTGACACCAGTGTAAGGCAACATTCAAAGCAGTATCCTGAGGAAGACTGCACCAGCCCTGTACTCTTGCCAGTAAACAAACCAACCATCAGCATAAGCATGTACCACACAAGTTGGCAGAGTGACTGAGCAGCCAGGCTTATCTCAAGAGGGGCCAATGGGAGCTGCAGGGCACAGATGGCACGAATACAGAAGCTATTCCAATGGACATGACCTCAGTCTCCCTCCAAGAAACGCACGCAAACACAGGCACCTGTGACCAGCCATTTTCTGATAATCACATCATTCCACCAATCCACCTGGCTGACCGGCATCTGTTACACAAAAGCTAATCCCCCGCCCCTGAGCATGACATCATTAAAACAGTCATAATGGCAGCCCCTATTCCTGACCTTACTGGGCTACGTTGGCAAACGCGGCCAGTACAGTACCACGCAACTATACTCAGAAGCCGGAACCCAATGCAGATCTTCTCACAATACATCGCTCCACAAATAGGAATATGCTACATTACTTGCAAAGAATAACGCTACACGGTTAATATCAGAATAAAATTTCAATGCACATCAAATTCACCAAGCCCATACAGCTATTAGGTCATAAACTCCAAAACATTTTTCATTAATGTGGGCTGCATCCGCAATAAATGACCAGCTTCTTCTTGTGTGACGCCCTGTTCCTTCATGGTACACAGGGGCTACATTCACGTTCAAAAAGGCAACATGGAAGCGCCTAGAACCGCAGGGCCGTCCCATTAGGTAGGCACTAGTCCAGCTGAAAGGTCGATATGTTGCTCCTAGCCACTAGTACTGCGTAAGGGCATGTGGTCCATTGGCGATCGTCCCATAAGATCGTAATGGTGCTCCACTGATTACCTCGAAGCAGCAGGTGTCGGGAGTAAAAGCCATCTGCAGGAGTGGCATACAGATGGCAGCGGCAAAAGGGGAGGAGATACCTGTCACCCAAATGAAATGAAAAAGAATAGAATGGGCATCAGAACTTCATTTGAATTACTCACTTCAATGAACACACTAAATCTACAGCCATATGCATGCTAGCCCACTCAAAAGGATTATTTCCACCCAAAAATCACTTGCGAATCATAACTATATAAATCGAGGTGAAAACACTATTACAAACGAGTGTTTGTGTGCATGCGTCTGTTAAAACAGAATCCATTAGATGGGATCAGTAACGTGCATAGACACAAGTGTTTGAAGGCGCGTCGAGACAGGGAGGGTTCAACAAGGGCAGATAGACGATGGTCCCACTATGGCAGCTCTGCATCACATAGCGCAGGGGAAGGGGATAGATTCCAAAAAGCCATGTACATGGCAAAGTCTCAATTAAATCATCTGTCCATGCATCCATACATCATTCCCTCATCCCGGTATAAAAACGCCTGATTATTTACTCACATAACATTTGAAATTTCCATTGAGTCTGTGCGTAATGCAGTCTGCAAAATCCACTGTGCCCCAGCCCGGAATTCTAGTGTTGTGAAGTAACATGTATTTGGGAACGTCCTGCCTTATCGTCCACTACGCTATTGCGCATCCCATACTATTCATATCAATCATTGCATTCTCGCCATGGCCCCTGTCCCAAGGACATTAAACAATAGAACGTTATATTTGCAGTCAGACCTGTGGGCGTCTCCTCGCCGCTAGCTGAAAACCGAAAGCGCTGTCCTTCGAATTCCTCATTTGCAACATCACGTCGAAAAGGCATCTGTGACCGTTTGAAATCACAAATTCATCCATGTAGTGCGGCAGTGTGTGAAAATGGCAACTGGCTTCACTCACAAATGGGACGCCCCGCCCGTCGGTGAACCTCGGTACAGTGCTGCATGAGGGTCCACCGTTAATCGAGTACTACATTCCACTGACCCTTCACAAGTTTGTTCGCGACTGCAAAGTTGGTATGTGAAACAATGGGAGCATAGCAGAATGAACATATAAACCAATATTTCACTGCCATCGGGATTAAATACATGATTGTAATAGCAAGATGCCATGCGTCAAATTGCAGCGTTGTGTGCGGGACGTGCTCGCCCAAAGGGGATTGCAGCTGGCACAGGTGGAATGAATCACCACAGGTGGAGGCTATACAGCCTGAAAACACATAAATTGCACACCCAACCCCCTCCCACAACCACACCCACTCCAAAATGCTACCGGCAGGACTAGCGATGTTGGCCCTGGGGGACCTGATAGCACTGCAAGTACTCCAACTTCAAGAAGAAGACGAACACCAACTACTACAACAACCGGCCGCACAGAGGAGACTCAGGAGGAGGAGGAGGGCAAGGCAGGGCCAGCAAGGCCCACCAGCACAGCCACTACCACCACGCAGGCAGCCCGCAATCCCACGCCTCCGAGCTCATCCGTTCAACCTCACTGATGAGCAGATCCTTGTCAGCATGATAGATAGCCCAACCGCCATCCCACCCCTACTGAAGGTGGTGTCTGTACTCCACTTCCTGGCCACAGGCACCTACCAGCACACAGTCGGACAGTTGCATGGCATTTCACAGCCACTGTTGTCACGGACACTATTGCAAGTGCTCGATGCCCTCCTGAAGCACGCAGACGACTACATCTCTTTACCACGCTCGGAGCAGGAGATTACAAACACAAAAGTGGGATTCCATGCACTTGCCGGCATACCGGGTTGCATTGGTGCCATCGACTGCACCCATGTGGAATTGGTTGTCCCACATGCCATGGAGGTCCAGTACCGCAACCGGAAACAATATCATTCTCTTAATGTACAAATGGTGTGTGACTCCAACAGGATCTTTACACATTGTTGTGCCCGATTTCCTGGATCAACCCATGATTCTATGGTCTTGAGGAACTGTACAATACCACGCTACATGGAGCGACACGCAGGGAACAGATCCTGGCTACTCGGTGAGTCTCATTTCATGCATGATAATGTGGGGTATGTGATGCGGCAATGACCTGGCAGGAAGGGGGGGGGATGCGTACGTAGCAATGTCATTCCACAAACATCCGTTATTGTCCACATACAGGTGATGCCGGGTATCCACTGAAGAGATGGCTCCTTACACCACTCCGGAACCCACAGAACCAGCATGAGGAGGACTACAACCATGCCCACTCACGTACCCGTGTAGTCATAGAACAGGCATTCGGCCTACTGAAGGCTCGTTTCCGCTGCCTCAGCAGGTCTGGCGGGGCACTCCTGTACCGCCATGAGAAGGTTGCAAAGATGGTCATGGCATGTGTCATGCTACACAACATGTGCGTACGTAGAAATGTGCCCATGCCCCCTGACGCAGAACTGCAAGCACCTGAAGATGGTCATGATGAGGGTGGGGATGTGGCAGCACCTGAAGGAGTCCGCGAGGCACAGGAGGCCCGTGAAATTCGTCAGAATATCATAGATTCATGCTTCTAGCACTCACGCCTGGTGGCTGATACATGGACACGGGACTTGTGGCACTGTGTGTGTCTGGAACATGCACAATATGGACTGTACGCCTACAAAGGCCTCGTACACAAAGATCAATGTCCACACATCTCATTGGATGATTGTGAAATGTTTATAGCATATGTGAAATTATATTACACACCCCATCGACCCGCCACCCAAGAATGCCCAACACCCCCCCCTCCACCCTCCCACCTCCCCCCCGAACACCAGTGTCCAAAGATGCTCATTGTCAGTGGGCAGACGCTATTGCAAGCCCCCTCTCCGGGTATCAGGGGCACCCCTGCATGTGGAGCGCAGGTTCCTCCCAGATCTACGTTGGGGGCTGCCCTGGACGGAACTTGCAACGGATGATGTCTCTGCCTGCTCACGTCCATGCATGTCCCTAAGGGTTTGTGAGAGCTCAGTGAGCACACGGCGCACAGCGGCAAGTTCACCACATACGTCTTTGGACGTCGCATGCAGTTCCCCCCTCAGGCTCTCGGTGCTTCTCTCCATTTGTACCCTTAGTGTCTCGGTGCTTCTCTCCATTTGTACCCTTAGTGTCTCTGTACTTCGCTCCATTTGTGCCCTAAGTGTCTCAGTAGATGTTTCTATGGCTGCCTTAGAACCCCCACATTCATCAGCATGCTCCTTGAGGAGCGTGGCCAGTTGCTGCTGTTGCACGATCACCTGGTCGAGGGACTGTTGCCTCTGCTGGGCCATGCCCATTTGCGGTGGTGTCACAGAGGGGCTGATCACCTCATGTTGCCTTGCCACAGGGCTTGTGGGGGATGGCCAGTCGTCGTCTTGTGGGTGCCCCTGCGTGGCATCCTCATGGTGTACGGGATGAAACAGACAGGGGGATTGAGACAGGTCATGGATGGATCCTACATCGACAGCACCGTTATCTGTGTCGGAGCATGCTGGCATTAATGCAGTGTCACCTATGGTGCTGCTGCCACCAGAAGCAGTGCCTTCTGTGGCATCCATTGGGGGAACCTGTGGTGCTGCTGTTGTGGGCATGCTGGCTGCTGGGGTGCCTGTTGAAGTCCCCTCCTGTGTGCTGCCACTTGATTTGTGCTGCTGCCGTGTCTTGATCCGTGCAGCTGAGGTGGAGGGTCTTTGGCCGTTGGTCTTGGCCCTCTTTGCAGGTGTGCTGGTAGGGGTGTCCTGAAGCTCGTCGTTTGAATCGGACCCTGTGGTGGAGTAAAGGAGGGCGAGCGTTATTCATGGGTCTGTGGAAATTGGAATGGCAATGTATCACATGCATTGGGGTGGTACCTGAGGGTGATTTGGGTCAGGGCCTTGGAGGTGGTTTCATTTTTGTGTGGATTGAGGATGCAGTTGTTTTGCAGCCTGCAGTTAGGGTGTGCATGCTGCACGTGTAGAGGGTGTTCTTAGGATTTTTAATTATTTATGTATTTAATGTGACCTTTGAAGTGCGCTATCAGGCCAATGTATGTGGACGTTCTCCTGGACATGTGTTTCTGTTGCACTATGTGGACACATGGTACTTCACATGATTGGACATTGTGGATTTAGCATTGTTTTCTTTGGCCCACCTACCTGATTCTTCGGATGTCTGCACTCCTTTCTCCATCCCTCCGACTCCCTCTATACTCTCCATTCCAATGGTGGAGGCACAGATTTCTTCCCAGGGGGTCAACTTGATGGGTGATTCCGATCCTCCCCCGGTAGCTGTGGCAATGTTACGGTTGGCTGATAGTATGCTCCGTACGCGTATCCGCAAGTCGTCCCATCGCTTTCTGCATTGCTGTGGGGTGCGGGGTGCGGTCCCCACCGCACTTGCCCGCTGTGCTACCAGGGCCCATATGGCCTTCTTGTTCGCAAGTGCCGTCCTGGTCATTTGCGTCGAGAAGACGACGGCAGCATTCTCCTGGAGGGTCTCTGTGAGCACGGTGAGTTCCTCATGGGAGAAATGGACCTGCCGCTTGCGGTCGCATGCTTTTTTCGCAACTTTTCCCATTTTGATTGTTTTCACTAGGGTGGCTAACGGGTTGGGATGTGTCTCAGGGTAGGATTTTTAATGGTTGTGTTGGGATTCTGATTTTATAGGTGTACGGCGTGCTGTTTCCCGTTCCGGGCCCATGTTTTTACTTCCGTTTCCGTATATTTACGGTCACCGTATTTTGCGATTACCGCTCATTACGGTGACCGCTATGATGGGTGGCGGAATTGCACCTAGGGCGCCGTACGACGGCGGTGAGGGGCGTTTTGGGGACATTTCCGCCATCGCGGACTTTGCACTTCCGCCATGGCGTAATGCTCGTGCCCGATGGGTCAGGATTAGCCGCACTTTACTCCATCGTGCAATGGCGGAAACGCTATTTACGCTATGGCGGTCAGGTCAGTTACTTTCCGCCAGGGTCGTAATGAGGGCCCTTGTGTAGAATCCTTGAATAAAATATTCATTAAAAAAAATCATATTGGAAATTAAAAACGTTCATTGCACACAACGTTCATTGTACCCTCGCAAACAGTGTACGTCATTTAGTCAAAATATACATTTCAAATTTCACCTGATAGACATCTAAGATGGCAAGTATACTGGATCAGAGATCACCGTGCAAAACATACTGATTTTAATGTTGCCCTCAAATATTTTGCAATGTATTCTGCATTAGGGAGGAAGTGTAACGTTAAATATGAAATCATAAAAGTTTGAAACACTGCACGTTTATATGCATGTCACTGTGTAATAGTATCCTATGTAGGATTTACTTTCTTTCATTCAAGGGAGCTGTAAGTACGCATGCCTCATACTCTGGACCAGTTGCAAAGTATGATGTAATTGTAGTCGAAGTACCAGCACCCCCCTGTAACAAAGTACTTGTTTTAGTATGGATGAAAACAGCAAAATGGAACTGAGACAATGGGATGCAGACAATGGTAAATATAAAGAGAACCCCATAAATGCCACCTAGTGTAAACAACCAACAGGATACATAAACGTTTTCATATTATTATTTGAAATTCCAAGCATAATACATTCTCGTAAATGAAAAGTGAAGTAAAATTAATTGATTGGCGCTTGAAGTTGTTGTTGACTCTGGAAAAGAAATGGATGCAGAATCTTGTTCCTTCATTTTCAGTGCATTGTCATAAAGTGGTACGAGGGAAAATTAGATTTGCATTAGATATGTGGGAAGATCCAACTGTCAAGAATATAAACTTCTGCATGTCTGTAGGGCTCACCATTGGTATACTGGACATGTCGGTGGTTTCGTCGCTTGCGAGGGTTTGCGCTTCCGGCAGTATGCTCTCCTAAAGAAATGGACATGTCAAGCAACCGATTACAAAAACATTATGCTTCTTTTGAAGGGCACTATGGCATTGTTTTCTATGGCCATAATTACTTCATTTGAGGCTCCATAAACCAGGGACAGATGTATAGTAAAATGTGGTATAGTGAAAATGTAATACAATCTGGTAAAATTTGCAAACTTTAGTAAGATACATTTGCACCGGAAGCATCAATCCGAAGTTACCTTTTCAGTACCCCACCGTCTACAGCTAATTCATCATCCGGGACTCACCTGAGGCAGCGTGTGCATGTTACGCTCACCTGACTCCCACGGAGGCGCAGGTCTGGTTTGGAGTGTTGTTGCTTCTTCTATGGTGAAGCGCAGGACCCGGAAGATGGAGTGGGCCGGACCTTCGAATCTGGCTTGTCTGGCTCGCAGGAATATCTTTCTGTATGTGAAAAGGGAGTATTAACAATCTGCGGGAGAAAGTATAAGCCTCCCGCTCCCTTCTCACCCCTCTACGAAACCCTCCTGCGATCCCCACGTAAAGTCTCACCTTAGGGTTTGAAAGGTTGAGCTCTCCATCCTGCTTCTCATGCAGGGGCGCGTTGTATCCAGTTACTTCACTGGGATTTTGATTGTAGAGGGTTCAAGTTTTGTTTTCCCGGTATAGTACCGTAAGGATTCTGTTAATGAGTATGATTCCGCAATAATAATTGTTCGTTGTCTCTTTTTCAGGTGCGGAAACTATTCCGAGAAGAGCTGTGGAACCGAAGAATGAGCCTCTGGTGAGCTTGATGAGAGTTCTCTCAGTGTCCTTGTATCAATGCGCTCACTAACGCTGATGTCTTTTTTCCCCATAGGGGCCGGGGTCCGGAAATGCCTGGATGCGGCACCGACCCGAAACGAAGCTCAATCCAGAAGAAATCAGGTAAGTCTTTAATGGGCATTTGGGTAATGTCTTTTCATGCGCCCACTAACGCTGATGTCTTTTTTTCCCCATAGGGGCTGGGGTCCAGAAATGCCTGGATGCGGCACCGACCCGAAAAAAAGATCAATCCAGAAGAAATCAGGTAAGTCTTTAATGGGCGTTGGGTAACGTCTTTTCATGCGCCCACTAACGCTGATGTCTCTTTTTCCCCTTAGGGGCCGGGATCCGGAAATGCCAGGATGCGGCACCGACCCGAAATGAAGTTGGAATAACCCAACAGGTAAGCTTTGTAATGGAAATTAAGGTTTCCTTGTTTTCTTTCCCCTCTCACCTTTATTCTTGTCTTTTTCTCCCTAGGCGCGGTGATGTGGCTGCGAGTCCAGATGTCGCCGTAGAACGTGGTGGTACCTTGTACAAGTGAGTGAGATGCGGCGCTGCAGCGATCGATGCGATGTGCTTTTAAATGGATGTCTTCCTTTTCAGGACCGTCGGCGAGATGTCTCCGGAATGCGGATTTTAGCAGGTAAGGACTTTTCTTTACCCTTTTCTCTTCTCTTCTCTCTTTGCAGGTGTTCCAGGATGCTGGCAGGAGTGGCAGAAGACAGAATGCAGGAGCAAACACGGTGAGCGTCCAGCTGCTAGATGCAGAACAACGCGAAGCGTGAGTTGCTGCTTGGGCGTGGCTTAAATAGCCTTCAAAGTAGTTCCAGGTATGTATCCTTCCTCTCAGGTATGTATTCCTCCCCTGACCACACCCATGTGGTTAAGTAGTTCCAATGATAAAGTAGTCCCATTCAGGCCTCAGAAGGCCTGGATGTTGCAGCATGGTCTGCATCAGGTAAGTTAACACTAAGCACCTTTAACACAAAGTCCCCTTTTATGAGCCTGGCGCCTATGGCGCCAGGACTGTGGCCCGATATGAGCCTGGCGCCAAAGGCGCCAGGAGTGAGTCCAAAGAGCCCCTACTTGAGGCTGTTGTGACTTCTGCGATGTCTGCCTCTGGGGTAGCTGGGTCTTGTCTGGCACCTTGGAGGTAGGCATCATGACAGTATCCCCTCCCAAGGCCCCTCCCAAGGTCGTCCTTTCCGGGGGTTTCGGCTTGTTTGGGAATTTTCGGTGGAATCTTTGCACTAATCGCGGGGCGTGTACATGGTCACTTGGTTCCCAAGATCTTTCCTGAGGTCCGTACCCCTTCCAATCAACTAGATAGAAGAGTTTTGATTTTAACATTTTGGAATCCAATATGTCCTTAACTTCAAATTCTAATTCCCCATCGATTTGAATTGGTTCAGGTGGTTTGCTTAGTCTGGTTCCAGGCTGCACCGGTTTTAACAGTGATGCATGAAAAACGGGATGAATTTGCATGTTGGCTGGTAGATCGAGATTAAAGGCCACCGGGTTAATTATAGCTTTGATGGGATAGGGTCCAATGTATCTGGGATTAAAAGTCCGCGGTCCTTTGAGAGGCAAATGCTTGGTTGCCAGCCACACCTGGTCTCCAATCTGGTACGAAGGTGCTTCACTCCGATGTAGATCAGCATTTTCTTTGTATTTTTTCTTGGCTTGTTGCAAATGAGTTGTAGCTTCCTTGAAGGCTCGGGTTATAGTAGAATGCAAATGATCAACTGCAGGCATTTCCAGGTTTTGATTAGGGTCTAGGTCGGAGGTTCTAGGATGATGACCATACAAGGTGTAAAAAGGGGTTTGTCCTGTTCCAGAATGTACAGAATTGTTATATGCATACTCTGCGATCCATAGAATATCTTTCCAGCTGTTTTCAGATTGATGCAACATGCATTGAAGATATTGTTCAAGGGTTTGGTTAGTCCTCTCGGTTTGACCATCGGTCTGGGGGTGGTGACTAGTGGATAAGCGTACATCAATTTGGGCCAGTTGGCAACATTTCCTCCAAAAATGGGAAATAAATTGGCTTCCTCGGTCTGAGATTTATATGGATGGAAAACCATGCATACGAACTATGTTTTCCAGAAATTCCTTGGCCAAGATGGAGGCTGAAGGTACCCCTTTTAAAGGGATAAAGTGGGCCATCTTGGAGAACAGATCCACAATTACCAAGATAGTGTTATATCCATAGCAAGGAGGCAGGTCGGTAATAAAGTCCATTGACAAGGTGTGTCAAGGGGCCGGTGGAATATCCAAGGGTTGTAGGAGGCCGGCTGGTCTCTTCTTTTGACCTTTATTTTGGGCGCAAACTCCGCAAGACATCACAAAAGATTTTATGTCTTTTCTCCAGGATGGCCACCAGAATTGTCGTTTGATCTTTTCCTCAGTTTTTGCGATACCAGGATGTCCTTCCATTAATGTATCATGATAGTGAGCAATGACCAATTCTTGCAGTTCTTTGTTGGGCAGAAATAACCGCCCCTGGAAGTACGGTAAATCGTTATTAACGGAAAAGTGTGACCCCTTTTGAGTCCATTCTTGCAAGGCTGTGGAATTTAAAAGTTGTTTAACTCGAGTTTGAACGTCCTCTATAGTTTGTAAAGAGGTCAAGCCTAAAATTCTTTGTTCGGGTATAATTGGTACTGGTTCTAAGTTTGAATTTGTTTCATCCATTCCAATCCGGGATAAAGCGTCCGCTTTGCCATTCTTGCAACCAGGGCGGTAGGTGATTATGAAATCAAATTCTGCAAAGAATAAAGCCCATCGGAGTTGGCGGGATGATTGGGCTTTGGCCGTTTTTAGATATTGCAAATTCCTGTGATCTGTAATCACCGTAATGGTGTGTCTTGCGCCGAGGAGGTAATGACGCCAAGCCTTGAAGGCAGACTTAATAGCTAGTAATTCTTTGTCGGTGATTGCGTAATTGATTTCAGGAGCCGTGAATTTCCTGGACCAAAAGGCTACAGGGTGCATCTGGTTAGTTTCTGGATCCCTCTGAGACAAGACAGCACCCATGGGCAAACTGGAAGCGTCGGTTTCAACAATGTAAGGGAGATCTGGGCGCGGATGCTTCAATACAGGGGCGGAGGTGAATTTTGGTCTTTAGGTCTTGAAAGGCCTGTTCTGCCTCAGGAGTCCATTCGAAATGTTTAATCTTGCGTAAGAGGGCTGTTATGGGTTGAACCACTCGAGAAAATTCCGTGATGAATCTTCGATAGAAATTGGCAAAGCCAAGCATACTCTGAACCCCCTTAACAGAGATAGGAGATGGCCATTTGAGGATGGCGTCCACCTTTCGCGAGTCCATTCGGACTCCTTTAGGTGTCAGGATGAATCCGAGAAACTCGACCTCTGTGGTATGAAAAACGCATTTTTCGAGTTTCGCAAACAGGTTGTGCTGGCGCAATTTCTCAAGAACTGCCCTGACATGTTTTCTGTGTTCGGATTCCGAGGAGGAGTATACCAGGATGTCATCGATATATACGATGACACAAACATTGATAAGTTCCCGAAGAACATCATTCATAAAGTATTGAAAGGCGGCAGGTGCGTTGCATAATCCGAAGGGCATCACCTGATATTCAAAGAGCCCATATTTGGTGCAGAATGCAGTCTTCCATTCGTCGCCTTCTTTTATACGTACCAGGTGATAAGCTCCTCGGAGATCTAACTTGGTGTATATACAAGCATCTTTTACCTGGTCAAGAAGTTCAGGGATCAGAGGCAGAGGATAACGATTCTTAATTGTTATTTGATTTAGGGCGCGGTAGTCTATACATGTTCTAAGGTCGCCTTCTTTTTTCGGCACGAAGAACAGAGCTGAGGAAACAGGAGACTTTGACGGGCGAATAAAACCGTTGGCAAGATACTGATCTAAATACGGACGCAAATGAACGTTCTCAGGTTCAGTAAGAGCATAAATCCTACTACAGGGCGGTTGAGCATTGGGTACCAGGTCGATTTGACAATCGTACGACCGGTGGGGAGGTAACGTGTTTGCCTGTTCTTTTTGAAAAACGTCTTGGAACTCTTGGTATTCAACCGGTAGTTGTATCGTGGTGGAAGTTACTGTGGCCAGACCCATATCTGGATTTCTTGGATAACAAGTCAGTTCACAATCAGGAAAGGTTATTCTCTTTGCTCGCCAGTCAATTCGAGGATTATGTGTTTCTAACCAAGCGATTCCTAGAATTACTTGAAATTTTCGGGCCTTGATTACATTGAACACAATTGCTTCCCGATGTCCATCCTGTCCCACTAGTGTCATTTCTGTAGTGGAATGTGTTACCGGCCCTGAGGCTATTTCGGTTCCATCTACTGTAGTAATGACATCCTTGTTAACTTTCGGACGGAGAGGAAGATTAATCCTGGAGGCCAATTCACGATCTACATAGTTTCCAATAGCTCCACTGTCGATGTATGCTTTTATAGCATGCAACCTCTGAGGCTGTTTCGGGTCCACGAGCACCATTGGCATGACAAAATGCGAGGTCAAGAGTCTGTTTTCAAGCTCGGCAAGCGGACCTCTACGCTTGTCGGGCTTGACCATTTCCCGAATCAGGTTCTATTAAATTGTTGTCCGTGGCTCCAACCACCTTCTTAGGTGGCTTTACCGGGCAGTCTCGTAGAAAGTGACCAGAAGCCCCGCAATAGAGACATAATTGCTTTTTCCGTCTTCTCTCTCGTTCCTTCTGCGTCAATGGTCCTTTAACACCACCGATCTGCATAGGTTCTGAAACGTCGGTACTCTTAGAGTTAGCGTGAGTTTTGATCAGCAATCGAGTTTCGAACTTGGACCGATCTGCTTTTCTAGTTTGCAGTCTGTGGTCAAGTTGGACCACTAAGTCTATGTATTCTGCGCAGGCTTCAGGTGGATTTACTATTTGAGCTAGAACATCCTTAAGTTCTCCGCGCAGGCCTCGATGAAATATTGTGATCCTTTTATTTTCGGGCCACCCCGTTTCTACAAACAGCCTATTAAAGGTGGCAATATAAGATAAGAGATCTTGGTTACCTTGTCGTAAGGATAGTAGTTTGTTGTCAAGGGCCTGTCCCTGAGAGTGTCGAGCGAATAATATTTCCATGCTCGCCTGGAAACTTTGAAAATCCTGGAGAATTGGGTCATCCTGACTTACCAACGGAACAGACCAATCGGCAGCACAGCCACTGAGATAAGATAATACAAAGGCTACCTTGGTTTGATCATTAGGGAAGGCCCCAGGTCTGCATAGTAAGTGTAGGCGACATTGGTTCATAAAAACGGCATATTTCTTGGGGTCCCCCGCAAAACGTTCAGGCGGGGCCAAAGGCATGTTTCCAGGTAGATTGATTTGTGCCGGGTTATTCGAAACCATTGACAAGGCATTACCCGCAGAACTAGGTAAATGAGTTTGTCCTGCTTGACCCTGCAACAATCGTTTGGCCAGGTCATCGGTTCTTTCCTTGGATAAGATTAATTCTCTTTTGAGAGCATTAGTTTCCTGGCGGGCGGAGTGTACTTCTGCCCTTAATTCCCCCAAAAGCTGAGCCAGCTGGTCTGTCTCTGAAGTTTCCATAGCGCCCGGGTGGGAAATTGTAGGTAGGCTTCGCGTTCTGTTACGCTCACCTGACTCCCACGGAGGCGCAGGTCTGGTTTGGAGTGTTGTTGCTTCTTCTATGGTGAAGCGCAGGACCCGGAAGATGGACTGGACCGGACCTTCAAATCTGGCTTGTCTGGCTCGCAGGAATATCTTTCTGTATGTGAAAAGGGAGTATTATCAATCTGCGGGAGAAAGTATAAGCCTCCCGCTCCCTTATCACCCCTCTACGAAACCCTCCTGCGACCCCCACGTGAAGTCTCACCTTAGGGTTTGAAAGGTTGATCTCTACATCCTGCTTCTCATGCAGGGGCGCGTTGTATCCAGTTACTTCACTGGGATTTTGATTGTAGAGGGTTCAAGTTTTGTTTTCCCGGTATAGTACCGTAAGGATTCTGTTAATGAGTATGATTCCGCAATAATAATTGTTCGTTGTCTCTTTTTCAGGTGCGGAAACTATTCCGAGAAGAGCTGTGGAACCGAAGAATGAGACTCTGGTGAGCTTGATGAGAGTTCTCTCAGTGTCCTTGTATCAATGCGCTCACTAACGCTGATGTCTTTTTTCCCCATAGGGGCCGGGGTCCGGAAATGCCTGGATGCGGCACCGACCCGAAACGAAGCTCAATCCAGAAGAAATCAGGTAAGTCTTTAATGGGCGTTTGGGTAATATCTTTTCATGCGCCCACTAACGCTGATGTCTTTTTTCTCCATAGGGGCCGGGGTCCGGAAATGCCTGGATGCGGCACCGACCCGAAACAAAGATCAATCCAGAAGAAATCAGGTAAGTCTTTAATGGGCGTTGGGTAACGTCTTTTCATGCGCCCACTAACGCTGATGTCTCTTTTTCCCCTTAGGGGCCGGAGTCCGGAAATGCCAGGATGCGGCATCGACCCGAAATGAAGTTGGAATAACCCAACAGGTAAGCTTTGTAATGGAAATTAAGGTTTCCTTGTTTTCTTTCCCCTCTCACCTTTATTCTTGTCTTTTACTCCCTAGGCACGGTGATGTGGCTGCGAGTCCAGATGTCGCCGTAGAACCTGGTGGTACCTTGTACAGGTGAGTGAGATGCGGCGCTGCAGCGATCGATTCAATGTGCTTTTAAATGGATGTCTTCCTTTTCAGGACCGTCGGCGAGATGTCTCCGGAATGCAGATTTAGCAGGTAAGGACTCTTCTTTACCCTTTTCTCTTCTCTTCTCTCTTTGCAGGTGTTCCAGGATGCTGGCAGGAGTGGCAGAAGACAGAATGCAGGAGCAAACACGGTGAGCGTCCAGCTGCTAGATGCAGAACAACACGAAGCGTGAGTTGCTGCTTGGGCGTGGCTTAAATAGCCTTCAAAGTAGTTCTAGGTATGTATCCTTCCACTCAGGTATGTATTCCTCCCCTGACCACACCCGTGTGGTTAAGTAGTTCCAAAGATAAAGTAGTCCCATTCAGGCCTCAGAAGGCCTGGATGTTGCAGCATGGTCTGCATCAGGTAAGTTAACACTAAGCACCTTTAACACAAAGGGCCTCATTACACGGAAGGCGGTGATCCAGGGTGCTATTAGCACCCTGGACCATGCCGGTAAATTACCGGCACCGCCTTGGCGGTAAGGGGATTTACCACCCCATTCCAGGGTCGGTGGGGCGGTAAATCCCCCTTCCGCCATTGCCCTTCCCCATTCCCATTTCTGCCCCATAGGGCTCTATGGGAATGGGGAAGGCGCTAATTACGGCACCGCAATTTTGCGGTGCCGTAATTAGCTCCGAGGTCCCTTAGCGGGTTGGTTTTTAACGCCTGCAAAAAGCAGGCGTTAGAGCACCAACCCGCTAAGGGACCTCGTAGTACGGCGGTAAGGGTTAACGGTCACCGTTGCCATTAACGGTGACCGTTAACCCTTACCGCCGTCCGTGTAATGAGGCCCAAAGTCCCCTTTTATGAGCCTGGCGCCTATGGCGCCAGGACTGTGGCCCGATATGAGCCTGGCACCAAAGGCGCCAGGAGTGAGTCCAAAGAGCCCCTACTTGAGGCTGTTGTGACTTCCCTTGAAGACATGATGTCTGCCTCTGGGGTAGCTGGGTCTTGTCTGGCACCTTGGAGGTAGGCATCATGACAGTGCATCAATAGAGTTTGAATTGCATTTGGAAGCAATTTAATGAACAATCTGGGTCAGCGCTTTTTTGAGTACTTCGATTGATCGTACATATCATCTGTAAAGTGCAGTGTGCATATGCGGAATCGATTGTCCCTCAAGTCCTTCAAGACATCCTGTGCTCTACTTTCAATCTTGTCCACCGCAAAACCACAATATCGAACCCATCTTCTTATTAAATCAATATTCCTCGGGAATGTATGCAGGACTGTGCCCTGACTTTTGACATGGATCCTAGAAGGGCAACCGAAAACCATACAAGCAGGCATTCTTGAAAAATCTATAAGATCTGTATAACAAATATGAATAATTACAAAAAAGTTGTACTGTATGCATGAGATTGATGCAAGAAAGCAAGAAAGATGCCATTCTATTAAAATGGACATTGATTAAATGTGCTATCTATATCGAGATCAAAACACTTGAAACAATAGACAATTTTAAAGTCATTGAGATGAATGAACATTACACTACTGGGCACATTCGGTCAAAATAGATAGAAAATTTGAGATCAGAAATAGATGGATATAGAGAAGATAATAGGTAACCTGCTCTTACCTTGACTATCAAACAATTAGATTCAGCAAGCAGAGGAGCGAGTAGCAGGAGAAGAGGTAGCACGATAAAGAGTTGCCTTCCAGTGCTCAGAGATGTTCTCTGGCAAAATATCAAGGGGTTTAAAAAGTATTCGAAAAGTGGATGTATATATGAATGTCTGACATGTTTCTGGCGTGGTCTGCAAGGGGGAGCCTGGAGACACTGGGCCTGGGGAGGCCATGTGAACAATGGCCCCTGTGCGGAAGATACCTTTGAAGTGTACATGGTGCTTGGCACCTTGGCCGTTCACACCCTGCCAGCCCCTTGGGAGCACAGGGCCACAGGTGCAAACTGCCATTGATAATGGAGGGGGGGTTTGGATGGGCATGAGGCATGCAGACAAGGCCCAGAACACTGCTGATGAGAGACACGCTTATGTGGATTGCAGGAGCAGGGTCTCTGAGAGAGGGGAGCCTGGAGACACTGGGTATGGGGGTGCCATGTGAACAATGGCCCCTGTGCAGAAGATACCTTTGAAGTGTACATGGTGTTTGGCACCTTGGCCGTTCTCACCCTGCCAGCCCCCTTGGGAGTGCATGGCCACAGGTGCGAACTGCCATTGATACTTGAGGGCGGATGGATGGGCATGAGGCGTGCAGACGAGGCCCGGAACATTGCTGATGGGAGACACACTTATGTGGATTGCAGGAGCAGGGTCTCTGAGAGAGGGGAGCCTGGAGACACTGGGTATGGGGGTGCCATGTGAACAATGGCCCCTGTGCAGAAGATACCTTTGAAGTGTACATGGTGTTTGGCACCTTGGCCGTTCCCACCCACCCAGTACTGTAGTGCGTTATAATGGAGGGGGGATGGATTGTTGCTGAGTACGTGAGTGTAAAAGTGCACCAACCATTCTTTCATCTCCCTCATAGACTTGCCACCAGCTGGCCGCACTTTTATTTATTGTCTCTTATTTATTTATTGTTTATTTTATGTATTGTCTTATTTATTTTATTGTTATCCTATGTACTGCACTGCCCCATCCCCCTTTCCACCCGCACCCCCCGCCGACCCCCTGTACTTGCACGATCTCAAAGTCACCAGGCCTAGTAACATCATTGTCTCTGTCTTCCCTCTGTTCCCCCTCTCTTCCCTCATCGCGCCTTGAAACTTTGAAACTTTTGTGTATGGGCACGTTATAAATGCCATATCATATCATATTATATCATATCATAGACAAGTGAGCGTGTCCTTGATTCACTGAAAAATTGAACCAACTATTCATAAAAGCTCATTTGTATTTTATTTTGTTGCTGATGTTGATGGCACAAATATACTACAAATTGTATACTTTGGGTTGCAGCACAGTGTGTGAAAATCCCCTGTACTGTCCGTTGTCATTGGGGAATTGGGCGCAAATGGCTCCAACGACACAGGCGGGTATTACTCATCGAACGCGGAATCCAAGCCTCCCATAAATCCACCATGTAAATGAATGGTAGGCCACCAGCCTGTATCACCTGTGGCAGAGAAACATACATGCTGTATTTAAATGAACCCGATAAGTGTACAAACCTTATTTGAAAATGCACCCTGTATCCTATGGCATAGTTGCCCGTACAAAAGTTACTTCATAGATCAATGAACTTGGGCTTTGAAGTGTACACACATTACAAAAGTGAACACACATGCAATCCATAAGGGCACAGCGAATTATTGTTTCTTAGTTGAACGTGAAAGACACATAAGATGAACAATCTGATTTCCCAAAAGCACAAGAAATGTATTCATTTGGCAGACAACATTCATTAGGCAGTGATAGATCAAAGTTACGACAATATAGGAGACAAGCATGAAATGTTAGTGGCCTCAGTGGTCAAAATGACATCACATCTAGAGTACACTTACTCGTTACTTGGATTGCGAGGGCAAACTGTTGCGCGCAGTTCGTGAATAAGCACCATCATAATCCTCAACAAGGACCTTGTGAGGCAGGCTGCCTTGAAGTCATGCAACTCGGTAACGCATAGTGGTGGTGTGTCTTCTTCCGATATGTAGGCCAAGCATCCAGAGTTTTCTTTGCAGCAGCAGTTCTCCTCCTCGATTGGCATGATCTTGCACTGATTGCAGGTACACCAGGTGGAAACGTCTTCCATGCGACTAGGCTCAGGCTCCAGTGATTCGTCTTCCCAACTATCGTCCGATGCCCCATCATTTCCACATCTTTCTCTATCAACTAATTCCACATCAGAATACACCGGCTCATACTGGTAGGGCTGTATTATTGCCATTATACAACAAAATGTTTAAATCAAAGGCAAGTAACAATTGAAATCAATAGTAATGCTAGTATAAGTATCTGTTCGCAGGGGCTCTTTGCAACGAAGAAAGCTGAACAGAGCAGAAACAAGTCACAGGCTATATAAAAAAAAGATAGTGAAACGATTGAAAAAGCAATTCTAATGTTGTCTGATAAGAAGCGGTCTGTTTATACTTATTGAAGAAAGAGGCGTCCTGCCATTTCCATGTCATTAGTTGGTGCACAGAGAACGTTGACACGAGATGTGCATTCGTGTTGTGAAATGGCCTGTACACGTCTAGTGATGTCAGCTTCAGGGGTGGGTGATATGATTTAGTGCTGCAGGGGCACTTGAACTTAGGGCGATGGATCCACGGATAAGATTAGCACATGATTGCCGCGCCCGACTCGTTTATTTTGCACGTGTAAAAGTGAGGAAAACTAAGGTAAGGTGCATAGGAAATGCTTTTACGATCGATCACAGTTTGCTTAAAACCACATGCCCGAACGCTCGGGACAATGAAATTTTTGAGCACACTATTCCTTTAATAACCCAACAGAAGGCCAAATGAATTAAACAGCTAGTGAACTAATGGGGGCCACTGGCTCCTAAAAGGAAACCTGCCCATGTTAGATGTGCATCATTTTGTGCCCACTAGGTTGCCCCCTATATTTATTGGATAAACTCCCCTTCATCTGCTTGTGAGACAACGCAAGCCTATCGACTGTCTGGAAGAACTTGAAGGAGGAAAGAGTATGTGGCATAATTTTGAGGTGAGATGACACCCAGCTTGAGGGACAGAGCTGAGGTACATCAGCAGGTCCATATTCATGAGTGAGCATTTAGTGGGCAAGGAGGAAAGTAATACAAGTGAGGCTGGCAGCAGGTTCTGGACCCTGACACAGGGAGGTGAGCTAGAACCCCACCTGGAACATTGAAACCTCCCTGGCCGACTTCACCTCTTGGAGATGCTGTGGAACTTGCTGCAACAGAGCCTGAAGCTTCAGCACTCATATCTGAGCAGTGCTACACTACTTTTGGCCTACAAAGAAAGACCATCTATCCAAGCCATCCCTCATGGAGCTATGCTGTACATAAAGACTGTGGCTGACACCGGGTAAAGATCGGGTGAGACTTTTGGAGGAACCTTTCAGAAGCAAGAAGATTTTGTTTCCCATTCTGACCCTTTTTATGTTGGCCAACATTGTATATGGTGCTGAATAAACCCGTTGAAACCAAACCCATGAGGTGCGCCTTCTGTGGAGTGAACTTGTTTTTGTGACAAGATGTCAATAAGGCTAGATAGGGCAGGGAAGATCAGCAATATGCTCGCTCTGTCTAGGTATGGTCACTAGGACCTATCACATTTTGACAAATTATATAAAAAATCTACTTCACGGTGTGCAATGTTGACCTGTTTTTTTCATAGAACGTCATTCTGTGAACAAAACCCCCATTATACTGCTAGCTTATTTGGTCAGTTAATCCTATATTGGACTCCAGGATACCGCAACTTTTTAAAACCCCACTGAAAGAACTGATTGTACCTGAGGATATCCCACCTCAAATGAACTATTTTCTAGTATTCTGAATGCCATTTAGAAACACTTTAAACACATGCAAGTAAACACCCCACATCTGGGTTGGTTGCCTGTATGTGTACTGGGGTGGTGCTACTACCTTAATTCAATTAGTAGTGACACTTTTATATAATTGGCTACATATAACTCTAGGTTTAGCGCCTGCTGCAATAATCATTTTGAGGGTTTAGTCTAAATCAGCCTTCCAGCCTTCCGAGGTCGATAGAAGAATGTGCTGTTGAGTTGAGGTTTGGTAACACTTTGGGGCCGATTCAAGGAATTAGTTATGTGGATAATCAGGGATTTGTGTGTCATTTTGCATGTAAATCTCCATTCGTTGATTCATGGAATCGACAGTGCAGGACATTTCTGGGACTTGCGTGGAGTTTGCGCAGGCCTGGCACATCTCTGCGAGTGGACGAGCCGTTGACTGAGACTCCAAGCAGAGTGTGGGCCGGGCCTACGCAGAGACCCGGAAGTGGGTGAAACATGCAGAATGAGGAAGAACACGTGAAAATGTGGGCGTGTTGAGGGATGGTCCACGGCCAAGCAATCGCATGCCAGTAGTAGTGCAAATACAACCATATTCCTGGACTTGCACTTGTAACGTCGGGTCGCGACAAAGCACACGTAAATACCTGGACCTGTACGCCACATGATAGCAGGCATAAACGTCAATGTGCATACAAAAATTACGCATACACCATGCAATACACACCAAACAAACGTCTACACGCACGATGAATCCAGCAATAGTCAGAGCTATCATGCACAGACACCGCAGGAGGAGGGTGAGGCCCAGGGCCCGGATTACCAGGTCTATGGCAGTTACAGGTCCCCCCCATATATTCCTAGACCTTGTGAGGGAGTGGGAAGATGGCCTAACATCACCCACCATGAGCTCCCAGTCCCTGACCCCGCAAGAAAAAGTGCTGATTACTCTCCATTTCCTTCCAGCGGACCACTGCAATAGTTGGTGGGATATCGCAGGCCACATAATCACACTGTCTAAACCAGGTTCTGTCATGCATAACAGCACGTGCATGTGTGCACAGGCACATATATATGCCCCGAACACCGGCAGAAAGGCATGCAGTGATGTAGGTTTTCTCTGCAGTGGCACACTTCCCCCATGTACTAGGTGCAATAGACTGCACACATGTAGCACTATGGCCACCCCGATTGGCAGAGCACATCTACCGGAACAGAAAGCACTGGCACTTCATCAATGTGCAGGTAGTATGTGATGCCAAGGGAATCATTATGGAAGTCTATGGTAATTTCCCAGGCAGCGCACGTGACAGCTACATCTTCCGCATGTCACCACTGCACCAGGCCCTGGTATCTGGAAAACATGGCAAAGCATGGTTCATCGTGAATATGAACAGTCATGCACATGCATGCATGTCACACACTGAACAATAGCCCCTTCAAATAAATGACGATAACAGCCATGTCGACATTTATAAGGGACAGTGCCTACCCGCTGACTACCTTTATGATGACACCCATCAGGAACCCCACCTGAGGTGAGATATAACACTGCACTTGTAGCCACTAGGGCCATAGTGGAGCGCACATTCGGAGTGCTAAAGTCACGGTGCCGCTCCCTTGACCACTCTGGTGGGGTGTTGTTATATGCACCACCAGTAGTCTGTACAATCATTGTGGGTGCATGTGGCCTGCACAATGTTGCCACATGGCATGGGTTACCAGTAGACATACAGGTGGAACACGGGCCGCACCCACAGGCACCCCCCTTGCCCATGCCTGGCCAAAGGGCACATGGAGAGGATGCACGCACACAGCTTGTGCAATCATACTTCACCTAAATACCAGCCCCTGTGGAGTACACACACTGAAGCCACCTCCCAGGTGTCATTCAGTGATGAATTGGGGCCTATCCTCTGTGCCCACAACAACACCCTGAGAATGGGCCACTGGGAGTGCCAGATTGTGTGTGTCCATTAGAGATAAAACAACATGCACAAACAGAGCCCACAGGAAAGACTAGTATGTGGGAGTATACCACCACCACTTTGCAAAGTATGGAGTGAAATCATTATGGAGGCTGAACAATTGTACAAATGCCCAAAATACAAGAACAAGTCAAAATATGTTGCCACAGAAAAATGCATCAGCAGGGCAACAATAAAATCTTGGCACCTAGCCATTCATGGACACCAAATACAACATTTCTTCCAATTCCTATAAGGAAACCAAAATGGGATAGAACACCTGTGGCACCATGTGCACTACAGCCACACACATATTCATGTTGCTGTGAGCGTGAAAACAGGGGTGCAAGATTCCATATGTGACATAGATACCAGTTATAGGGATAAATTGCACCCCATATCAAAATAAACACTGAATAAGAGCCAATTTGTAAGTGAGGAAAATTGGTTGACACACCCCAACGGCCAGATTCAAAGAAGCGTCAAATGATGGTGCAATGACAAATGAAACCAGCCTGTGACCCCTGGCCCCAATCTGCATGGCAGTGCGCAAATGACCAACGCAGGCATAGCAACTTTAACCAACAGTGTTCATGTAGTACACCCAAAAGCACACAGCACAAGCAACAAAGTCCCTGACCACAGTCACATGGTCAAAATCTGTACTGCATGTAAACACCAAACCACACACATGACACCACAACTAGGAAGGCATAATACACAATTGATGCAAACAAACTCATGCAAGGACAGCTCTGGACCCACAATGTGTGTTACACATCAATTAACAGGTTCAGTGGCCAACCCATTCCCTGACAACCACTATGCTCACAATGCACAGTCACATAAAAGCAGTCATGTTCAATCACAAAAAATAAGTGCACTGCAAGAGAAATGCACATCTTACCTCATCTCATGTGAGCCTGCAGCAGCTGGACTGTGCAGTCCACCAAACTCACCCTCTGTCGGCCTGGAAACCACCAAACACTTATGCTGTTTCCTGTGCACGCATACAACAGCTACTTCCTCCACAATTCCTTCATCCATCATTAAATGCCAAAGTCATCTGTAGAGAAATGCAAATCAATATGAGTGCCGCAAACATATCCATGCCCCCAAACATACACCAACATGTGCCACCCTGAGTGGCATGCAGCAAATGCATACAATAACTCAACAGCCACCCATCACCATGTGTCCTCGCACACATGCAGCCACCTCCGCCCACCTCACGCCAATGCAACAGGAAGAACCCACACAGGGACACCTTACCCACCCACAATCCCTACACTGCCGTCCCCCAACCAAGTGCCATGCAATGAAGGACCATGTTACACTTACCCATCACCATGCTGATGGCACCTTCCAACACGTGCATCTGGCCACAGTCAGCACGACACTGAGCAGACCCCCAAAAAGAGAATATTGAGAGGATGGAAACACAGGAGTACCTTTGTAGTATTCTGAATGCCACGATATGCCATCCCCTCATCAACGTGGCAGTGGGACAATGCAGTAAACAGTGGCAGGGGAGCAGATGATACTCAGCCCAAGAAGAAGTGAATCAATAATCTCACCAATTGTACAGAAGACATGATCTTACAGAAGTCAGCACTTCACAGAGGCAGCTGTCAGGCTGGAAGGCTGGGGCACCGAGGCAACTGGCATGAAACACAGAAGCAGACATGAGAAAGCAATGAGAAACAGAGGTAAGGACAAAAACACACAAAAGGGAGCAGGCAACAAGAAAGTGCAAGGGAAGGCAGACTTCACCGGGACTGGAATGAATTGGGTCAAATGTGCTTTGAACTGAAGGGAGCATTGCGATGCAGCCAGCAGCTGTCAATGGGCCTCATAAAAGGTGGCTTTGCACCGTGCACGGTACTTGTTCACCTTGTAAACCAACAAAGACTGGAAAATCAAGTGTGCCTGGTGTCTCTGGAGAGCATTGCATCCCACAAATATGCAGCAATGCTGTCATGTCTGTGGATTTGTCTTGAGACAGAACACCCAGAAGGGGAAGAAAGACCAAGATTGGACTGCCTGTGTTGGTCAGACTTACTATTCCAGAAACATTGTATGGGATGCCATGTGGCAGCCAAGACACATGTGAAAAGTGCAGGGAACTACTCACCACAACAATCTTAAATACATGTCACAGCACACAAACAGCCAGGCCAGCTGGCCTCATGACAACTCACCAACTAAGGCCCTACAGTGATAGCACCCCCCAACTAGGATCACGCAACCAGGGCCACCATGATTGTCTCGAGAAAATAGCATGCATAGACACAGCAGCCTAACAACACACATGCACCCATGAAGCTGGACCTGTTCACCCCAAAACAAGTAAAAGAAAAGTGACACCACACAGGGGGGAAGGACATGACTGACATCACAGTGGGTGAGGGCATAGCTAAGCCGCCCTAGGGAGGAAGATGGAGACATGAACACCTCTTGAAGTAGCATCCTGTTCAGAGAATATGGAAGGAACAGAGATTGGAAAGAACCACATGTAGAGGCCAATGAAGTGCAAAAGTAGGTGACAGTGATGGGCAGACTGGCAATAAATGGGTACGTGTGAAAGGTGAATCATCAGCGCAACATCCCAAAAAACACCCCCAACGCCCTCCATGGCACGCAAATCACAAAAAAACACATGTATGCTACATCCTGGCAAAAAAGGCACTCCAACCATATACCTAGACACAGATCCTACACCAACCAACAAACAACCCTGTTCTACAACACAGCAAATGGACCTCCGTACAACATGCAGCTGCTCACTCACCCACCGAAACACCACACACCCTGATTGAGACTGTCACAGTAAGTGTGCATGGATTCCAGGGTGCACTTGCAACTCACACGGGGAGAACAGATGAAGACAAGCTGTGGTGAGTCGACGATCTCACACATGCATGGGACCACAATGGGACCACAATGTGGGCACGCTATGTACACTCACTGACATTGGCAGATGACATGAAGAAGGTATTAATACCAAAAAACAAGTAGGACCACCTGGTGCAGATGACCAACAGAATCAAATACTGTACAAAAAGTAACCTCATTGAGTAACACTGAAGCATTCAGTCCTGGGAACACATGTGCACACCTGTCCAACTTGACATGCATCACGTGTAAAAACATGTCCTGTCGAGTCAATGCACACAAAAGGCCAGAATCACGGTCATTGAGGCATGTGTCTGAGTACAAAAATACACAGAGTGCAGATGCCCAGTGGATGCATGCCGTCAATCATTACGTACATTCACACTGAATGAAACACTGCCTCTGGGCAAAGCGTGACTAGTGCTGCACAGACAATTCCAATGATGGTGTCACTTATCTAAATGCATCCACCAAAACAATGCACACGCATAGAAGTGCAACTGTACATGCACACACATGTATGCGTACAGACACACATCTGTACAGACATTCACTGTGACACAACGTAAACACCCCAGTACGTCAAGATGTGTACTGTATGCAAATACCAAGGTGACCAATAACACTTACCCAACATGCAACACAGTGCACATGCTTACCTGCTGACTGAGCTGGCATGATGTGATTCTCTCATCACCTCCACCAGGAACTGTGCCTCCAAAGCATGAGAGGAAGGCCAGTGCCTAGCAGAGGGCATGTGGACTAGGGATGTTCCTGCATTCCCTTGTAAAATAGCCCCATCTCCACTAATACTAGCACTGAGATGTTCCCAATCCTCCTCCCCGGGGCCCTAGCCCCCCAAAGCCTCCTGCTCTTGCTCCTCGAAATTCTACTCTTCCCCTTGGTGCTCCTTCATACTGCAACTGTGGGTTGGGGTACTGTCCCCCCACCCCATTGGCCCTGTTCTTCTTTGGCCCATAATGCCGCAATTGTGGCATTCATAATCTGTTGAGTATCTCCTGTCTTTTCCCCTGAGCCGGTGTCGTCACTGGTGCTTGGACGACAACCTTATTTAGTTTCTTTTCCACTAGTTTTGCCTCATCGGTTTGCCACTTCTGGGTGGGCACCCTGTCCCACTCCTTGATTCTTTTATGATGGTGGACTATTATACTTTGTATCTCCACCCAACGTTTGGCTTCAACTCCCACAATTTTATCTAGTGCCTTCTGGACCTCTTTTGGTAATCCCCTCTTTACTATAAAGTAGAACAATTGTACCAACTGGTCCCATTGGCCTCCTATCTCAACTCTCCACATTTACTGTAACTTGAGAATAAACCTGACTGGGTCCTCATCATCACCCATCGTGCACTGCATTAACAAATGTTAGTCAGGGGTATCTGTGTATGTCTTTTGTAGGGCATCCCATACCCTTACCCTTACTTCATTAAAGGCTGCTCCATCATGTTCATTATCTGCAAGACCTATCCCAGGGTATCCAGCCCTTGCCTATATGTCCCCAGCCTTGTCCCCAACTATGGCGACCAGTAAACTCTTAAGGTCTCCTAGTGCTAAAGCTACCCCACTGCTGTTTGTTTTTCAAATTCATAGATCCATTTACTGGCTCCGGCTGTAAGCTGGGGGAGAGCTGTAATCAAATTATTTTTGTCCATTTGAGGCCATGGCACATACTGCGTTATCAAAACTCCTTTATGTATACGAGGCATCTGCACATCTATTTTGTTTTCTACCCCAATTTTATTATTCTTCTGATCTTGTACTACCACCATTTAATCTTGTCTATTTCTTGGTCTATCCCTTGTCACTGCCTCTTGTGGCAGGGATGGGTTTCTAAAGCCCTTGATCTCTCTCTTGCCCTGCCTCTTCATTATTTCTGCCACTTCGATCTTCCCATTCATTTTATTTATTTATTTATTTATTTAATTAATTATTTATCATTTGTAGAGCGCACCTAACCCATGGGTGTCTGGGCGTTGGACAGGCAATTACATGCATATAAATTACATGGTGATGTACAAGTAAGGTAATACGATTTACAGTGTACAGTATTTACAGGCTTTCACAGATATTTACAAAGTGCAGTAAGCATTGTCTCATCTAGATTCTGGTGGTTTTACAGTGTGAGGTGAGGAGCCAGTTTTTGAGTTTCCTGCAGAATGATGGGTGAGAAGAGTCAGCTCTGATGCTTAGAAGTAGGGTGTTCCATTCTTTGGCAGCTACTACTGGGAAGCTGCGTCCCCCGGCCTTGGTTCTTTTAAATTTAGGTACTGTAAGGAGGAAGACCATGGAGGCACGTGTAGGTTTCGTAGTTTGGGTAGGTGCAAGCAGGTTGGTGAGGTATTTAGGGGCCGTGCTGGTGAGGCATTTGGGAGTTAAAGCTAGCGCTTTGAATCTAATTCTGTCCTAGATCGGGTGCCATTGAGCTTTTCGTCTAGTTTCCAAGATATGTTCTCTCCTAGGGATATTTAGGGCAGCTCGGAGGGCATTGTTTTCTGTGACTTGGAGCTTTTTGGTATTGCCGGTTAATGCGCCAGCCAAGGGCTCTCGCTAGGGTCATACAGCTATCCGGTGTGAGGTAGGGTCTACATGCGTTGATGAGCTTGGCTGTGTAGACTGCAGACGAGATAGATGTGTTGACTTGTCTTGACAGGGTTAGAGGTGAGTCCAGGTACACACCTAAGGTTTTCACCTCTGTCGAGACAGTGATAGTGTTCCCATCAATTGTGAAGGTTTTGTATTTCGGGTCAAGTTATTTTAGGCAAGTTTGGGAGCCAACTAAGAAAAGCTCAGTTTTGCCGTAGTTTAAACAAAGTTCCTGTTGGGCCATCCAAGTTTGGATGATCTGGTAGATGTTGTTGAGTGTGGCAGAGTCTTTGTCATAGTCTCCTATGAGGTGTAGTAGGATCTGCATGTCGTCTGCGTAGTTAGTGTAGGACACTCTGAGTTCGTCTAAGTGGTCGAACAAAGGCTTAGTAAAGATGATGTAGAGTGTGGGCCACATGCAGGATCCTTGGGACACTCCACAGAGAACTGGGGCTGGGGCATTATGCCACGACACAAGCGGCTCTAAGTAAGTTGGGAAAGGGAGAAATATAATAAACAAATTATGTTTCACTTTACTTTATAGATTCTGGATGTTCCCAAATTCCCCTGCAAAATAGGGCCCCTGTCGACTTGATCTTGTGACACGTATTTTTGGTGGAAGTTGGTAACCCATTTATGTGAGTTATGTTTCATCACTAAATTGTAGAGCTGAACGAGGAAGGTTTATGCGACTAGAGTTATTCAAACTAAGTGATATTGCATTGTATTGCAGGTGGGCTAGAAACTAATTGACTAGAGATGACGGTGATGTTATCTTGAATCATAAAACTCAGCTGGATTGCCGCTGTGGAGTGAGATAGACAGCATAAATAAGTGACATTAGTGAGGACTATGGCATATAGTGTGTGCTTACTCACGAGACAAGCATACAGGTTCACTCTGGACTTTGTTGCCTTATAGGTCACTGATTGTGTGGCTTCTCTCTGATGGTTTTGGAGTGGTCTTGGGTGAACCAAGGGATCCGGTTTTCCCGAACATTTGGAATTCATCTCGCTATATTTTTTATTTTTTATTTTTTATTTTGTGTTTATCAAATTTTCTTTGATTTTACAAAAGTGGTGAAAAAGCGAATCTTCATTTCTGAGTTTTAAGTTATTTGTCACTCTGTGGTTGTTGAGTCCGTTTATCCTTCAGGAATGAAGGTGGTTGTTCATCTGCCAGCCTTGCTTGTGGAGATTCTAGTTTGAGACATTCTGCCAAGGCGGCTTCGTGAATCTTGACTGCCGCGATTGTCCAGCTGGTTTTGTTCCCGCTTATGAGTCGGTTCCACCAGATTTCATCTTCATGCAGCCAAAACGGCTTCAAAAGTGGAATTAGGTAGGCTTTCCTCAGGGTGAAATTTTTCGGACATTTTATCAGAAGATGGTGCACTGTTTCAATTTGTGTGGGCTCTTTGCACAATCTGCAGATGTTAGAGATGGATTGACCTCTTAGTTCTCTTATTTCGTTTGTTGGAAGGAGGTTTAGTCTTGCCCTTATGAAGGTTTGCCTTAAGCTTTTGTCTGGAAATCTTCTGATGACTAAGTTGGTGCCATTTAGTTTCTTGCTTTGCCGCGGAAGGTGGCAAGAAGTTTATTGGATTCTGATTTATCTTGCGTGTGTATCCAATCACGTACATCCATCTTCTCCTTGACTTTTGTTGGATTTAGAAATAGATCTTCTTTAGTGTAGCCAATTTCTTCCACAATGTTTTCTTTTTCTGTGGCCCAGGCTGATAGTAGTTTGCATTGTCCTTTTTGAATCTCTTGCTCGATCAGTTTGTATTGTGGAGGAGCTTCCGGGATGATTACTTTTCTGTATAGCGACATTTCATTTGCGTCTACTGTCGCTTTCAGTGAAGACAGTCCTAGTTCTCTTCTGATTACCGCAATGGCTGTTGATTTTGGAAGGCGCATCACTTCTCTCCAAAAGTGGCCCTCCAGCTTTGCCCAAATGCCCAATGGAATTGTGAGGAAAGCTTCGCCTCCATATGTCAGGGAGGGGACCACTTTGGCTTTGTAGAACTTTATTACCTGAAGCATCGAGAAGCGACCAAATTTCCTGTATATGGCTCGTGCCTGAGCGGCAAGTTTCCTGTTTTTTCCCACAGATTTTTCTGCATTTTTGCCTCATTCCCCGTGCTGTCAATCATCACTCCTAGGTATCTGAAGTCTTTTACGACTTCGATTTTGATGTTCTCGACGTTCCAATGGTGTATTTTCTTCCGTATTGCTGTTTTTTCAAGAATCAGGATTTTTGTTTTTTCTATGTTTATTCGTGGTTGTTCTTTGAAATGTAACTGGATAGGTTATTTAGTTGACGTTGCAGCCCGATAGGGGTTTGGTCGAGGAGGATGATGTCATCTGCGTAGAGGAGCCTCGGGACTGTGGTTTCCCCCAGTTTCGGTGCAAAGGTTCTGAGCTCTTTGCCGGAGTCTTTGTAGTCGCTGAGGAACGCTGTAGAAAGTGCTGGCGCTAGCGGGCATCCTTGCTTCACACCTCTGTTAATTAAGATTTCTTCTGATAGAGCTCCGATTTGGTTTAGCTTTACTCTCATTGATGTTTCCCGGTGGAGTGCTTTAATGGGTTCCAAGATTTGATTTGGGCATTTCCAGTCTTCTAGTTTGGACCATAGCAAGGCGCGATCAATCTTGTCGAAAGCCTGTGTTAGGTCGACAAAGGCTACAAAAACCTTGGATTGTTGTGCGCAGGTTTTGTTCCTTATGATGTTCAAGAGCATGATATTTACTGATGTTCCGATGTTCTTCGTGAAGCCCGCTTGGAATGGGTCCCAGCTGGGGGAGTTTTTTGCCCATTTTTGGAATCCTTTTAGTAAGAGTGAGCCGTAGATTTTCCCGGTTGTGTCCAGCAATGCTATCGGATGATAGTTGCTGGGGTTGGATCTGTCTCCCTTTTTAAAGATTGGCACCACCATCACCGTTGTCCAAGATCAGGGTATTGTCTTTGTGCTTGTTGTTGCTTCAAAGATGAGACTGATGAACTCGGCCCATTCCTTGGGATTGGTTTTCAAGTCGATATTTGTTATTCCATCTGGGCTGGGAGCTTGGCTTGACTTTAATTTACTAATTGCTCCTTCTATGTTTTCGGCATTAGAGAGGTCTTCCCAGGCCGAGGAGCAGATGGAACTGTTCGGTGCGAGTGATCCTTTAGGAGATTGAAACAGGGCAGAAAAGTGGATCTTCCACCTTTCTTCGCTCACCGTATTAGATAGCGTGTGCTCCTCTTTCCTGTCCACCATTTTTTTGAGTGACCAAAATTCCCTGGAATTTCTTCCCATTACCTTTTTAAGTATCTCCTCCGAGTCGTGTTGGAAGAGTTTCAGACAATGAGATTTTAGCCAAGATCTGTAATTTTTTACTTCTTCTTTCAATCTTTTTTTGATGGAGTCTGATCTGGATTTTGATGCCTGACGCTTTAGTTTCCTTATAGCGCAGCACCTGTCCACGAGTGATTTGTCATACTGGTGGAAACCTTGATGTGCGCCTTTTTTCTGGTGCTTTGGGGGATTCGCCTGGTACTGAATCAAGAGGGGTTGATAGTCGATTTCAGCCCTGCTCCTGTCAGGTCTTTTTTCAAGTTTATTTTTGTAGTTGGATGTCAAATCAGCTATCCTTTCTGCTGTGAGTCTTAGGCGGTTCCCTTGATTTGACACTTCCACCTTTTCCTTCATTATGGACTTTTCAATGTGTTGCATGGTCCATGTGATTTGTAAAATATTGTGGTCACTTGCCTCTGTTCGTAGAACCTTGAACGAGGTTATGAGGCTTAACATTTCTTCGGAAGCTAATATGTAGCCAATGGTTGCCGTTTGGGTCGATCGTTCCCAAGTTTGGATTTTAAGTTTTGTTGATGAGAGCTGTGCAGTGTTGTAGATGTTTCTTGAATCCATTAGTTTTAGCCATTGCTGTCCTCTTGAGTCACCTCGGGGAGTGATACTGGTTGTTGCCGGGTGAAGATTTGTACTCAGGCATTTGGCATTTAGATCGCCACAGATGACTATCAGCATGGTTTCGGAGTTGGCTTGTATCTCGTCTATTTCAGATTCAATTATTCGTAGGAATTTGTCATCTGAGATTTTGTCGTGGTTCCAGTAGGTTGTTATTATTGCGATTGGGGATTCCCAGATTTTGTTTGTCTTTTGGTCTTGATGAGCCCACCTCACCAGTACCGATAGATGGCTCTTCGAGGCGGATAGTTGCTTTTCTATTGAAAAACCGCTACCTGACCGGACTGCGATCAGAAGAACGGCTGAGGGGTGATCTGTCGTGCCTCTTGATGCTTTGGAGGCTGTTATTTCATATCCATCCATGGCCGGCGTGGCTGTGAGTCAGGTCTCTTGTAGCGCTAAAATGTCAAAGTCTCCGAGGTTTGTTTTTCCTGTTCTCATCAAGTGTTTGAACCCTTGTGTGTTCCACGACGCCATTTTCAATGTTGACGGGGTCGAGAGCAGTCCTGTAGTTTGTTCCGGAGGTGTTTCTTTTTCTGCTCTCGTTGGTCATTGCTATTTGGTAGATAGATCTGAGGTTGCTTTAGGTAGCCATGCCCAGAGTTGTTTTATGGGCGCAAAGGAGAGGCCAGTTTGTGTTATTTTTTCTTTTGCTTCAGGTGGACCTTTCGTTTTTTGATCCTTTTCGCATTTTCTTTCTTTATCTGTGTTGTCGTTTTCCTTTTCTTTACCACCCTGTTTTAAGGTTTGTTCCTTTTTTTGCTTGTCTGAGGGTCCAGGTTTAGAGGGGAAGCGATATGGGCTTCGTGGGCTGTTCTCCGGGCTGAGGTTTACTTCAGTTTTTGACCTATAGTGAGTCTACTGGAAGCGTTCTGGTCTGCAAGAAGTCTGCTGGTCAATGATTTGGGGATTTGCCTGAAGCTCCATGAGGAAGTAGCCTCTTTGTCGTAGGTCATCGTTGGTCTCTTTGGACTGTTCTATTGATACGGTTTCTTTTATGTGTATATAGGCTTTTGCCTTACGGGCTTTGTGGTACGGTTCCACGAGGGTGATATCCTCTGGCCTCAGATGTTTGAGGGCCCTGATGTTTCTAAAAATCTTCATTAGAGTCCCTCTGTTTAGGGTTACTGCTTCAGAATTTTGGTCTGTTTGTTCCATTTTAAAAGTTTTTGTTCGGTGCCATTTCATCTTTTGTACTTGAGAGATCCACGTTTTTCTGGGCCTGATCGAAAAGTCTTAAGGTCTTGGTGGGGAACGACTTGAGGTTCTACAAACAGGCGCTCTTTCCTTGGGTCTTTTTGGAGTGATTCTTTCTGGCCGGCTGTTGTCTTTGCTTTTGTAATCTCGTCTATTGTCTGGGGTTGCTGCTTGTCTTGGTTGGTGGGCTAGGGTGCCCGTTTCATGTTGGTTCGAGGTGGCAGGTCCTTTTGGGTATCTCGAGCAATCTCTCGAATTTGGAAGTTGTGGCGTTGAACTGTTTTGTCTATGTTTTTTGGAGACGTTTTCCTGTTTAGTTTTTTTGGAGGGGATTCTATATTAATTACTGTGTCCTTTTTTGCGTCCGGTTCGGACGTCGAATGCGTGGTGAAGTTCATTGAGGTTTTATCTGCCATGAAGTCTTCGATTGATCGTGGAGATTTTTGTGTTTGGTGTTGTGGCGCCTTTTGAGTTGTCAGTGCGCTTGTTTGTTGGTGAGCGAAAGAGAACGGGTTGCTGAGTTGAGTCTTCACTGAGCCTGCCTTCCTGACAGTTGGCCGTTCTGTCTCTTTGGTCGATTTGTTTTTTTGTTCCAGTGGGATGTTCTTTTGGGCCTGCTGGGTCCTGTGAGAGAGGCCGGTCTTTGTCGGTGATCCAATTGTAATGCAGTCTTGGTTGACCGTTTTTTGTTTCTTATGTGCCTCTCTTTCTTTGCTTTCTGGGTTTTTCTTTGTTGTTGGTCTGTCTTGTGATTTGCTGGTAAATCTAAAGAGCGGAGGGTTTGACAACAGCTCTGTTTGGGTTTCTGTAGTTGACTGGTGTTTTTTTCTCCTTTCAATTCTGGAGGTCTGATCTTTAATTTGTACCTCTTGTTCTTTGGCCACGATGAAACCTTCTAGGTAAATTAGTTTAGTATGCATGAGTCCAATTAGGGTCATGTGGTCCTTTAGCGTGTTGTTAAGTGCCTCATAGAGTTTTCCGAAAGGCACTAGAGCTTTTGTAATTGCCGACATTATGGTTATCATGTCGGGTTTTCTTGAATGGGTTTCGATTAAAATTGGGTGACTTTTATGGAGGTGTCTTGCTGGCGTGGATTGGATTTGTTCTGGTTTTAGTCTTTCTGAGGATTATTTGAGGGCGAGGTGGATTTCTGTTTTGGTCCGCGTTGAAGAGCTTGTCCTTGAAGGCCTTAACGTTATCTGGCTCTGCCAGTCATCTTCTGCTTTGCGAACAGGGTGGCCATGGGGTTGGTCCTTGTCCTTGTGAAGCTCTTCATTGAGTATGGGAGCCAGCAGGGACAAGTGCTGCGGGATGGTGGTTTGCTCGTTCTCCATCTCCTTTGTCTCTGCTTGAGCGGGAGATGCCTCCTCTGGGGGTGTCGTGAGTTCTCCCTGAGGTGGAGGGCCGGTAATAAGCAGCAGTTGGACTACTGGGGTCGTGTGCTGCGCTTCTATTGGATCCTGCTGGATTTCTTCAGTTGGCTCATGTGTTTCAGAAGAGGTTTTGTTGTGGTTTTGTCTGAGCAGGTTACCCGGCTCTGTACTATTGGACGGTTTTTTTATTTATTCAGTGCTTTTGAGTATTGTTTACGAGCTTTTGGTGCTGGTACGGGGACTATTAGCACCTCTAATATCTCATCATCTGTTAATTCATTGAGGACTTTGTGTTTCCTTTTGCCTTGTCTAGAAAAAAAGTTTCTGAGAGAGTTGCAGAATGTTGTTTTTAGCAGGGCTTCTTTTGTTGGGTCTTGCTTGACTTGTTTGAGTTTACGTTGTTTTCGTTTCTTTGTGATTTCTTTTTTCTAGCGAGGAGTTTATAGACATCATTTTGTGGGATTTTAATCCACTATGTCCCAGGTTCTTTTTTGTTTGTTGATGTCATCATTGTTTGTCCTTTCCTCAGACATTGTTTCCTGTGCACCCTTGTTGCCTGTAGGAGGTTCTTCTGAGTCACTAATTGACTGCGTCACCTCGAGCTCCACTGGGGGCGCTCTTCCGGCTGATGGGGGCTCTGGAGCGGGGAGCAGTGAAGGCATGTGTTGCTCGGCCCAGCCTGCGCGGGGCTCCGCCTCCCCTTCGCCTTCCACCGTGTGGACCTGTGCAACTATCTCAGGCAAGGCTACATGGCCAGCAAGCCCCTCCATGACCAACGGGACCGGCTGGCCCCCAGGCGAGACCCGAGGCTGGTGCTCCCCCTCCAACCCCCCGCAGTCGCGTGACTGGCCCATCGACCTTTCCAAATGCCAGAACTCCACGACGGCTTAGGGAGGCACCCTCGCTGGCTGCACGGTGCTTCTTCTTTCAGGTGAGATCCCTTGGGCTTCTCCGGGTCGTTGTTTTGAGCTGTAGATCAGCTCGCAGACACTCGCACCACCCGTTATAGCAAAAACCCTTGCAGCCTGTCCTTCGACTGGCTGCACTGGGCTGATGCTAATCGGTGGGCGTTGTCGTAGAACCAAATCTGCCATCAGTACCTTTGGCTCTTGTTCACAGCGTGGTTCGCTTTGCGCCTGAATGTTGTGCTTTTGTGGCTTTGCCTTGTGGGATAGTTCTGGAAGCGACAACTGCTTACTTTGGAAATCCTCGCCCAATAATGTATCTTTGTCCGTTGTTTGCAAATTATTGGGATCATACATGTTACCAATGGGTGAGATGGACTTTGTACAGGGGGATTTGAAGCCAGTGTTTGATAGTCCAGGCAGGCATGATCTGGCGATTTGCTTAGGAGGCAGATAGCCGGTTGTTTGGGACGTCGGGCACGAGCTTCTCAGGAGTCTTTTCTCAGCGTCTTCGGCTTCCTTTGCTGGTTTCACCTGTGAAGATTGCAGGCTCATTTTCTAGCAGCCTTTGAGTCCTGACAAGGACTGCAAAGACTGCTCAACGCTGCTCGAACTCCGTGACCGCTCTGCGGTGCTGGGTGAGTTTTTGTAGGTCCTCCCACAAAATGGTAGGCAGCTGAATGGAGCACAGAGATAGGCAGCCTGGTGTGTCCTGCAAAGACTGCTCAACATCTCCTTATACTTCTGCAACCTCCACCAACTAGGAAGTGGAGGTTAGTGCAAGTTTCTACAACCATTTGTGGCTGTGACAATATAATTAGTTTATTGAACTGAAGCAATGAGGCTGGATCACAAACAAGTGTTTTTATGTTTGTTGTACGTAGTATGAAACCGTTGAAGGGTTGAAGACATCTTCCACCAATATATAGAAACAGGAGTGAGGATACGCTGACTCCCGGTGTTTGTCCTGAAGAAGGTCGAAAAATCGCCAGGCCATAGTAGTGGGCCATCTACTGACCGAAACATATGTAGACAGATGGAGTCTATATGAGAACAACATTGGACTTTGGTGCACATTTTGAGAAAAAAGGGTGCAACAAAATAATAGAAGTGTGGAGTTAAAGTGACAAGAAAGACTGCATTGATAGCTGTTTATTCTGTTCACTACAAATACTTGTGTAAGAGTGTATGCATGTAGGTACAAATGGGTTTTTCAGGTGGTAAACAGCAGATTTGTGAAAGAAAATTAGTTTTGTACGGTATTCATACATTTTATGATAAAGATGTTCTTGAATTTAATTTTTTTGGTAAAGATTTTTGAATGAGTAGTGAATTAATCCAGCCTCGCTCCCCTGGTCCATTGTTTTGATTATATAGATGTTATTTACCTGAAGGATCATCTGGTATACAGGTACCCTTATTTGTTGATGCATTGAGACTTTATCCATAAGTGCGTTTTGGATATTGGTTCACCAGGTTTCATCTTTGTGACACGTTTCGGGAGGACTAGTTGGTGTCTCCAGTGCCCTCAGTATAGTAAAGAGTTCTTTAGATCCAGATTTGGCAATGGCTATTCACTCACTGAAAGTGAGGCTCTTTGCTTGGAGTATGGCTTGTCTGTATTGTTTTACTGAGGTTAGGAAGAGTTCTCTATTGGCTTTAGTGGCTGCATCTTTGCAGCGTGACTTTGCAGCGCGTTTATTGGTTCTTAGGTTTTTAAGCTTGGGTGTGAACCAGGAATTGAGATGGGCTTTAGTTTTGTGTTTGCGGTACTTCAGTGGGGCAATTTTGTCCATGGCTTGAAGGATGGTGGCATTGTACAGATCTACTAGCGTGGCCTGATTGTCGGGTCCATGGCTGTACTCCGTGATAGGGCCTAGCAAGGTAAGCATGTTGGTGCTGTTGATGTTCTGCATATTTCTGGCGAGGGTGGCTGGTGCTATGTGCGGTGTTGATTTAGGTATGGTTTGTTTGGGTACAGTGAAGGTGATGGAATCGTGATCTGACTAGGGGCAGGGGATGTTGGCTGTCATGTTAGTCAGCCCATTCAAGTCAGCAAGCCAATCTAAGATTCGGCCTTTGTCGTGTGTGGCCTGGTCTATTCGCTGTGTGAAGCCTCGCACTGCAATTGTTTTTTGTATGACAGTTGTGTTGAGGTCTGATTTGTCATGGAGGCCGAGGTTGAAGTCACCTAACATGATGATTCTGGATGATGGCTTGGTGTTCCTGGATAGGAGGAGAGCTATGACCTCATGGAAGGATAGGAGTGGGCCTGGGGGTCTGTAACATATGTGGAAGGTGATAGGGGCAGTGTTGGTAAGGGAACGTTTTAGAGAAAGTAGTTCCCTTGAAGGGAAAGGTTGGTTAGCGTCTTCTCTGAAGGACAGAGAGGATCTTGTGATGAAGGCGACTCTGCCTCCTTTGGCTGAGGTTATGTCTTTTCTGTAGATGGTAAAACACTCTGGGATGGCTAGTGATAGTGCTGGGCCAGCTGCGGGGTGTAGCCAGGTTTCTGTCACCACCATTAGATCTAGTTGGTTAGTGGTGATGAGGTCGGAGTTGTTGAGGGTGTGGGGTAGTAGTGATCTGGCGTTGATGAGTCTGCCCTTGATACTTCCTTGCTTGTTCTACTTCTTGTCCCAGGAACGTCCCTACCCTCTCCCCATCATCCTTTTCGACACAAACATTTCTTATTGCCCCAGGGTTGAGTCTAACCAAAAAATCTCCTGACTTCCAATCCCCTATTTTCTGCACCGGTACCCTTATTTCTGGTGGCACTTCTTTGGGTTCTTGTAACCTGACTAACCTTTCCCGCAATGCTCTTAACTCATTGTTTATATCTGCTTGTGAACCCCCTGAGAACACTGATGCTACGTGCATGTCAGCGGTGTGGATGGGTTATATGGAGGTGGAGATGCAAAAGCTCTTGAGTTCCCCCCAGTTGCTAATCCTGTTGTTGACACTCTCTCTACCACTGGAGGCTTAGAGACTGGATTTGTATACCCTACTGCAGGTTAAGGCATTACGGGGTATATCCCCTTACAATGCATCTCTTTTTCATCTTCCTGATCTTCCCTATCCTCAAATAATCGCCTGAGATCTAGAATCTCTTTTCTTTTTTTGAATTTTCTTTCCCTTTCGGACATTTCTTCTAGCATATTTCTGTTATGGGAGCCCTACTCCGGCCAGGAGCAGGACATCCCCCCTTCCTTTGTTTACAATACACATTGTTTATGATATTTGTCTGTCCTGTCACAATACAGTGGTAGGGCCCTATGCATGTGTTTTATTGGGGTGTCTTCTCCCATAATATTGCGTGAGTACCTAATGCTTCATTTAGACCTTACTGCTATGCTGCGCACACTGATGCTTGTTACACAAAAATACAGATCAACCCACTCCGCGTCTCATCCACCTTCCTTTCTTTTTTACCACAAAAGACAGCAAGAGAAAATATACAAAGATAATTGACTAAAATCCAGGCCCATTCCTTATACAGAGCCACTACTTTTTTTTCTTTATGTCCTTGTAGTACCACCATCCCAACTTTTTTTCCATGCTTGAGGATCCCATTGCTTTTATCGTTATAAAGGAATTCTGTGTGGTACTACCTTCTCAACCTATTATGGCTGAGGATCACTTTCTTCTCAGTCTTTATACGCTGACGCAGCCTTTCTCCATTATAAAAAGTAGAAAAACAGAAATACCCGACAATTTCAATACATAACCCACCTCCTATCCAATCTATTCCTTAACACATCACCTGAAATCCCATCCAATCTATACCATAACACATCAAAGATCCTATTCAATCTATACCTTAACACATCACCAAAAGTCCTATTCAATCTATTAACCTCATACTTCATCCATTCATACCAACATACTGTCATATATACATGTCCCCTTGTTGTTGTCTCTTACAATAATCTACTCACATTTGCATGTTCACTCGAGTTTCCTCCATTATGAGGTCCCAATATTGGCCTGTCTTTCTCTCTGGAGTTTTTTGATTTGGGGGACTGACCACTGTAGGTGGGCGTGACTCCTTTCTGGTGACTAGCCCCAGGCCTTCGCAAAGTACGGGGGAAAACTGAGATCATGTCGGGAACGTCACCACTTGTAAGGATATCCCTAATTACGCTCACACCAGAATAAATATACCCCTCTAGTGAAAGAAGGCAAAGAGTCTATCTTGTAAGGATAACAGGTTTCATCTTACAAAATGAGGATGGTAGCAAAGGACTCTGCTGCCTGAATGGTCTTCTCCTGTCCCTCTTCCATTCCTCTTCTATTCCTTCCTTCCAAAGTGGTGCCAGGCAGGGGTTTATATAGACCTGTCTTGCTGTAGTGACATCACTGGATACGGGCCATGGCTTCATCCCAATCCGTCCTCCTTCCATAATAGGGATGCTTCAAAACCTTATTTTCTTCTTTGTCAGCAGTTTTGGCAGAGTGTGCTGTTCTACACTTTGCTAGCTTATGCAAGAATACACTGTAGCTCATGCTTTCCTTAATTTTGCTACCTATGAACATTTTATGTATAAAACATTTTTCAGTCATTCTCTCCATATTCCACTCATTCTACTCATGTTATCTGGGCCCTGTAGGTTCCCCCCACACTTAATAATTTTATAATATGTCTAATTTCTGCATTTTGTCGTACAGAGCATGTAAATCCCATGTTTAGCCTGCATGGACCCTTGACAGACAATAGACAGCTGGTGAGTGAGTTTGTGTGCTCTGCCAGGGATAGCCTTAGTGGCGAACACCACGGAAGCGCCTGCAGTCCATTCTTAGCACTGGCCACATTCTTCCTGGGAGGGAGGAGGGGTTTTTGATTCACACCGCACTAAGATTTTACAATGCATAGGATCTGACATTACACATCTATCCAGCTAATAGTTAATTGTGCTTTATATTTAAACAATAACTTCCTTTTTCAGTGCCTGCCAACGTCCTTCTTCAGTTCCTGCCCATGTCTGTGTTAGTGATTATATCTGCATGAGAGAGTCTTCCCATTGCCCCTCCTCCCCTGTAGTCTATTATAGTGCCTAAAAGAGGTCTTGCCTAACTCTAAAGCGCTTGGGGGTGCAGGTGGACCCTGGTTCCTTCCCAACACACTCCCCCCACATGTGCAGGGCTCATGGCGGCCTGATGCAATGGACCATGCCCATTGCTGTGTTGCCCCTTTCATTGGCTGCAGGCCTGCAACCCTCCCTTGGACATCAGGCCCGGGACCTGAAGCAAAATCATGGGAGGGTGGCCATGTAGCCATAACCACCACAGACGGGGGTACAACCATCTGCCCCGCCGTAGACTCAAGGGCCCAATCTGATCCGCCCATTGGGGCACTCACCTTTTAACATCAAAGTTAGCAAGAAGAGTCAGAAGAGTCTGAAGAGTCTGCAGTATGACTGAGGATGGTCTTGAGCAGCAATGGGTTCTCATGGCATACAACACCACGTCCTCCACTGGTGGTCTGACACACCACTAACTCTTCACCCTCCTCTTCCTCCTCTTCATCTGGTGCATCCTTACCTGCACATGGAGAGAGAAAGACATATTGAGCCATGTTCAACGTGACAAGAATGCACATATGCTTGAAAGTGCACTCTAACAACAAATGGCAGGTCACGCACCCATCAGACATTGTGCATTCGCACACTTTGTTCTATAAGCAACAGATGCATCCCTACCCATCATGTCCATGCCAGCAGTGGACACATTGACATTCAACAGTGGCGTAAACGCACAATGAGGGGCCATGCAACCGTTGATTTGCCACACATACCAGGGGAAAAAAGTAAAGCGAGTGTGGCATTCAAATGTTGAATGACATCACATGGCAACAGCCAGCCATTTATATCCACAGACAACACCACGGTCAACACATGAGACAATAATCAGGTCTGGGACAGGAAACTGGAGACAATGTGGACCAGCAGGAAGGGCGGGAATGGGAAAAAGCCCATGACTGGGTACAGCTGAAAGTGGGCCTGCTAGTTGAGGTCTGTGAAGTGCAGAGAGACAGACAGCAGATTGGATGATGTAAACAAGGTCCACTGAGCTACAAGAGGGGGGGGTGAGTTGCCCCTTGTAGTAGGGCCAAAATGTGGGAGGGTAAGCGGGAGCAGGCGTCACAATGGGTAGGTTATCTGTGTCACTGGAATTGAGGCATTGGGAATGTGGTTTGTGGGCACTTATGCAACTTCACTTTGTCAACACAACAAGGTTCGTTGACAGACAGCTCAGATCTACCTTGTGACAAGGCAACCCATAGGAGAAGGTGACAAATGTAACATGCAACTCTGCATGACATGCCATTCGCATGCACCTGTCTAGCAGTGCAGAGTGACACGGAACAAGTATGTAGCACTCAACAGTACATGTAGGTGTCTCATGGTGCCCATGTACCGGGGTAGTACTCTGTGAGGGATGTATACTGTCACACAGACATGTCCCACTGATGTCCGCCACACAGGCTACTCCAGTATGATGGCCATTTGACATGAGTATGTATGTTACATAACATGCTTTACCCAGGGCTGTCATCCAATGCAGGCAGATGTGCCAATACACGAATGATGTGGGTGATGCATGATTGGCAAAACAAAGGATGCACAACGACGGCCACTCACCTGATGTGTCCTCATAATTCTCAAGGCCTCCCACGCCCTGCACCTGCTCAAGTAGGATGAATTGGCTTGTGGCCTCTTCAAGCAGTGTCAGCTGCTCCTCCTCTGCTGGACCCACTCCAGTTGCCATTGCAGAGGCCAGGTTGACACTCAGCTTGTGCTTGGTGGAACGGGTGAGATCATTCCAGCGCTTAACAACCTGTTTGGTAGTGCCCATCGTCACCCCTAGGGCAATAATCTGGTCCATGACACGCTGCTAATGCATCATACATTGTGTGTGCGTGTGTACGTGTGCTCATTGCATAAAGGTACATTTCACAATGGTGATCGGTCATGTAATCAATGAGGACCTGGAGCTCCTCATCAGTGAAGTTCTTCTTCCCCTGAGGGCCAGTGTCCTGTGCCGTGTCTTGGGGTTGACCCTCTTCCTGCTGTGCAGGGTGTCCCTTCCTGCCATCAGTGGCACAGGGTGTTGGTGCTACCCCTATCTGGCTGCAACCACATTGGCGTCCATGTGCCAGGCCTCCTGTTGACTGGGGCCTGCCATGTCCTCCTTGGGCTGGGGCAGATGCCTCGACACCACGTCCCTGATCCCCTGGGGCTGGGGCAGATGTCTCCACATCCCCGACCTCCTGTGACTGGGGCAGATGTATCCTCACCACGCCCCCAAGCCCAACCCTGTCTGCCCCCTTTACCTCTTGGGGCCTTTGCACTCATGTCACAGGTGTAAGGGATGAATGGAAGGCACACCAAGTTATTGTCCTGGGCAATATGAGTAAGTGAACAGTCTTCTATGTGATGTGTAACATAGATGTGTGGTCTAGCAAGGCCCAAATGTATCCTAAAATGGAAAAAAACAGTACACAATATGCATTGGCACACATAATCCCAAAAATTGCATATGTGACACCAGGAAAGCTTCCGACAAACTAAAAGTGGTACGCGATACGCAGTGGCAGCCCCAAAAAGCAAAAATTGCATGTGCGACCCACCCCTGGCCTCACACTGGGAAGAGAATATGCGCGCATAAACCCCACCCCCGCGAAATGAAGTATGTGCATGGTACCTAAAGGTAACGGATTGTGTGGTACCCCAAAACACATCTCAACTACAGTCATAAGTCTTCATTCCTTTGCACGCACAAAATAGTGTTGCCTTTCCATGTCCTTATGTATCCCTGTCAATGCCGTAGCCAGCGTCGGCGTGCTGCGTGCTGCACGTGTCATGTAACTTACGCACAAAGGGCCTTTATTTTCAGCTGCCTTTGTTGCTAGACTCGGAAGAATGACTCTCCTGCCTCCATGCCATTTTTACCTGCCTCATCCTGCACTGTGCAGCCTCCCACATTGCCATCTACTGCTGCCTGTCCAGTGTGGGTGCCTGCTGCCCACCTGCACTGCTTTGGGATCGACAGCTGTCCAGTCATTGCATGTGCTTCTGTCTCTGTGCATGTGACCACCTCAGCTGCTGTGTCAGACTCCCACCGTACCATTCCACCACCATTGCTCCACAGCCCATCTGTCACGACCTACATCGAGAAACCCCTCTGGCAAGTCCATGGGCCAGGAGGGGTCTTGGCTCGGGTCTCCAATAAACTTAGGCATCCATTGCCTAGGCCCTCTTGGGGCCGGTCCTGGCACCTTTGGTGCCAGGCTCATACTTAATAAAGACATGTGTTTAGGGAACTACTTTATCTCAAGTTGCCAGCCAGGCATCCACATAGCTTGGCTCCTAGAAACCAAGCTTTGCGGTATAGTGTTTTGGGTGTGGTAGCCTAGGAACTACTTTACCTGGACTACTTTCTTGAAGCTATTTAAACCACACCTGACTTGGTTAACACGCTTCGCGTTACTTTGCAATCCTGCAACGTGACGCTCACCGTGTTCAGCTGTACCCGCAAACCTCGGAAGAATAGCATCTGTAAGGAGAGAAAAGGACATTATTAGCAGCAGCAGCTTACCTGTAATTTCATTGTTAGCTACCTACAGCTCCTGCGAACAGCTTCCTAGGATCAGCGTGTCTCCCGGACCGACGGATCTGAAAAAAGGAAAGAAACAAGATATTAGAGGCTTTACAACATGACGAACTGTGCCGAAAGGCTTACCTCGCAAGTCGCCCCTCAACCAGCATCGCCTCTGAATTCCACACTCCCGGTGAGCACCGCGATCTATGGGAAAGAAAAGACAACAGGATAGCAAAGGCAAGGCATCATGGCGCTGCGCATAGCGCCTACTTACCGCATCATAGTGCTCATTACACACCATCATTTACCGGCGAGACCCGATCCAGCCAATGCATCACACTGGACTTCCGCGCATCTAAGGAAGAGAAAGAGACATTTATTAAAGAAAGGCATGCAAGAATAACAAAAATATATAACAGCAATAAGACCTACCTGAAAGACTCAAAATGGGCCGGCATCAGTGAAGTAACTTGATCGAATCTGCCTACAAAGGACAACGCGCCTCTGCCAAGAAGGCAGGATGGAGAGCACACCTGAATTAACAATAAGGCAGAACTTCCCCGCTGGCCACACCTGGGAACCGCAGAGAAGGATACCAGAGTCCCTACGGCTGGGTGGCGTCCCCGTGGATACCAGGTGAGCGTAACACCATCTCCAGGACTACCTTGCCCAGTCACACCTGCCTCGGGGGTTGCCATGTCAGCACCATCTTTCTCGGACCAGAGCGGCAACCCCTGCGAGAGCGAGGTAGAGGTCTGCCCACTTCAGCTCAAGGGAAGATGGCATCCTGGTGGAGAGGGTCTTGGAGAACTATGATGCCCTCTTCGACCCAGTGAAGCAACGCGCCAAGGAAGGACGTATGCAGATCTGGGAGAATATAACGGCTGCCATCAACATGGAGGGGGTGGCAGACTACTGCTACAAGACCGTCCCCAAGCACTGGGAGGACCTCAAATCCAGGACCCACACCAAGGCCCATGTGCGCCCTGAAGGCCGGTGCAACCAGGGAGGGGCACCAAGCAGGCAGGTGCCAGTTCTCAAGCAACAACATGCAGGTCCTGGTAAGGTTCTACCCAGAGCTGCACGCCCAGGTCTCTGATTGGCAACAACGGCTGGAGTCTGTTGGTGAGTAGGCATGTGGCGCAGTGCTATATGGTGCATGCGTTTTGCGCATGTGCCTGCATGTCTGTAGTGACACCCTTATGTTTTTAGCATGTGTGTTGCTGAGATCAACATCGGTATGCAGGCCCTGGACAATTCTCCCCATGTGTGAGGTCTGACATCTGTAAATTGTGCATGCGCTGGTATTTGGAGTGTGTAGTTGAACAGTTGTGCAAAATGTGCACATGCAGTTACTTGTGGCTGAGACGTGCTTGTATGCCAATACTGCCAGATGAGTGTGTGTGGTGCTCATGTTAGGTTCATGCCTGAAGGACATGATGTTGTGCGGACTATAGCAATGTGCAACTCTGGAGGTGACACATGCTTTATGATGTTTGGCATAGTGACATTGGGGCATTGCGCAGCTTGTTTACTCAGAGTTGATGTGTGAGCATGCCATATTTATGTGCTTGGGGACATGGCATCCTCACATGTGCCTGTGCAATTGATGCATAGATGTGTTGCATGTGCACAGGGTGGGTGGTGACAAAGTCATGTTGTTTGATGTTATTGTGTGGAGAGATGCCAAGGCAGGTGTTGGCATGGCCATGCTATGAGTGATGCAATCATGGTTGACTACTGGTGGCCAGGAATCCACTGTGTGTCTTGCCCACAGTGTGTCCCTGGTTGTGACAATACACATCTGTGTTCACATGCTTTACATGTCTTTACATCCTACCAGTTTACACTTTGCCCACCCCTGTGCCTGTGCCAGGCCTACCATAGATGTGCATCAGGTTGCAGTTGGGTCACCTTGACTTTTCCATTGTAACATGTGATTCCTCTTGGTTTGTGTCTGTGCACTGCTCACATTGTGCTGCGTTTCACATGTGTATGGGGCATGACTATGGTTGACATTGAACCGGGATTATTGTGTCTGTTTACATGTGAATTGCATGTCCATGTGTGTGAGTGTGGATGATGCTGGTTGTGCCTTGGACAAATAATGTTCCTGTGAATGTTGTTGATGCCACAACGGCTTTTACGCAGTACACTGATGTTGCTGTTCTGTGTCTCCTTTACCAGAGTTGCTGCAGCTGATGAAGAGGGCGGAAGCAGTGCTGTCGAACATGGATGCGGGGACCATTTCAGCAGTCAAAGGTGCATGCCCCATCCACTTCCCCATGGCAGCTCATCTTCAGGGAGTGATGTGGCTGAGGTAGCACCTGTACCATCGGGCGTGGATGCTGTGTTAAGTCTAAGGAGGTGAAGGTGGCAGTGGGCTCCTCAGCAGCGGTGGGACCGGGTGATGCCACACAGGGGCCATCCTTAGTGGAAGACACCTTGGAGTCATCCAGGTTGACAGAGCAGAGGCGGAGGAGGTGGCTGTTGCAGCCCAGCCCATGGGGTCAGATGGGGGTGTTGAGGTGAATGTGTATGCTGCAACCCTGTCCCAGGGACATGAGGCTGTGCAGGCCACCAAAGAGGTGCTTGTGCAAAAACCTGTCCCTGGGCCATGGGATGCAGCAGTGCACGCCTTCTGAGATACCTCCACCCAAAGCAGCATCCCCATGCCAGCTGATGTGTCCATCAGGGATCATGTGTTGCCCCTGATGGCTGGCCTAACGAGGCAGATTGCAGACACGAGCTGTACCATCTTGTGGCCTTGCTGGCAGCAGGCCTTTTCCCTGGTGTGCTCCATGGGCGGGTCACTGCTGCAACCTCCTCCTCTGTGCCTATCGGGCCCCTGTGCACCAGTCCCACCCCAAACACCCCATCGGCAGCACGTGTCATGTAACTTACGCGCAAAGGGCCTTTACTCTATTTTCGGCTGCGTTGTTGCTAGACTCAGAAGAACGACTCTCCTGCCTCCATGCCATTTTACCTGCCTCATCCTGCCCTGTGCAGCCTCCCACATTGCCATCTACTGCTGCCTGTCCAGTGTGGGTGCCTGCTGCCCACCTGCACTGCTTTGGGTGTGACAGTTGTCCAGTCATTGCCTGTGCTTCTGTCTCTGTGCATGTGACCACCGCAGCTGCTGTGTCAGACTCCGACCGTACCATTCCACCACCACTGCTCCACAGCCCATCTCGAGGACCACCTTGCCCAGCCACGCCTGCCTCGGGGGTTGCCATGTCAGCACCATCTTTCTCGGACCAGAGCAGCAACCCCTGCGAGAGCGAGGTAGTGTAACGCTCACCTGGTATCCACGGGGATGTCACTCAGCCTGATCTGACCTCTTACGACCTCGAACCCTTCCCTGGAGGCTATTCCACTGGAGACTGGGCCTTGTTTTCTTGGATAGTGTTCTCTCCGTCCTGCTTTCAGCGCAGGGGCACGTTGATTGATGCGGGCTTGTTGGTGCCTAGTTACTTCACTGGCAAGAGTCCGACAGGTAAGTATAATGAGTCTTTTGAACAGTTCTCTAACTTCGTTCCTTTCCTTCCTTAGATGATGGCCGGCGTCCCGGAATGGTGGCGTGCTGCTGAGATGAATAGCGCTGAAGGTGAGTGAGAGCGCGATGCGCGATGCACCCCTTTCGTATTTGCATTGAACTGAGTTCTTTTTCTGTGTCTTTTAGGTGCCGCGACGTTTTCAGCGTGGATGCCGGTTATGAAGAACAAATGCGGTGGATAAGCACGGTATGCGGTGCCTCTAGATGTTTCCACACTAACCTGGAGTGTCTTTTCCCTCTTGCAGATGGATGAGAAGTCCCGGAGACAGAGTTCCCCCAGAGCGACTGGGATTCAGGTAAGCGTTTGAAGCTCGTACAGTTTTTAAACATAAGCGAAGACTTGCAGAATGCTTACTAATGCCTTTTTTTCTGTTCTTTTCCCTTTTCCTTAGGAAGCGGCGTGCCGGGATGGAAATTATACCACCGAAGATGCCCGCAGAACAGAAGGAGCGATGAATGATGGGCAGAAGCGCCGCAAGGTAAGGCTGTTCCTAACGGTGTTCTTGTTCTTGCAGGAGCTGAGCGCAGAAGAAAGATGCTGGCCTACTGGAGACCGATCCGAACACGGTGAGTGTTACGCTGCAGGTGCAGAAAACGCAAAGCATGTTTCTCAGCCTGGGTGTGGCTTAAATAGTCTCTGGATATCTCAGGTGTCTCTGGGCTGAACCACACCCAAAAGACTAGACCGCACATGCAGTTCTGGGAACCGAAATATGTGGGGGCATCCATCTTGTCCCCATCAATGCACTACAAGTCCAATCCCCAATGTTATCCTATGGGAGTGAGTGAGTCTGGTGCCACAAGTGCCAAGTCTGACTCCTAGTGGGTCTTTGGAGGGATGGAGAGGCCCTTGAGGGCCATGTAGGTGATTGTGGCCTGGTTCCAGCCTGACATCTTGGAGGGCTGGGGAAATGAGGGGCAGGAATCATGATAGGTAGAGGTCTGTCCACTTCAGCTCAAGGGAAGATGGCATCCTGGTGGAGAGGGTCTTGGAGAACTACGATGCCCTCTTCGACCCAGTGAAACAACGCGCCAAGGAAGGACGTATGCAGATCTGGGAGAACATGACGGCTGCCATCAACATGGAGGGGATGGCACACTACTTCTACAAGACCGTCCCCAAGCACTGGGAGGACCTCAAATCCAGGACCCACACCAAGGCCATGTGCGCCCTGAAGGCCGGTGCAACCATGGAGGGGCACCAAGCAGGCAGGTTCTGGTTCTCAAGCAACAACATGCAGGTCCTGGTGAGGTTCTCCCCAGAGCTGCATGCCCAGGTCTGTGATTGGCAACAACGGCTGGAGTCTGCTGGTGAGTAGGCATGTGGTGCAGTGCTATATGGTGCATGCATGTTGTGCATGTGCCTGCATGTCTGTAGTGACACCCCTTATGTTTTTAGCATGTGTGTTGCTGAGATCAACATCGGCATGCAGGCCCTGGACAATTCTCCCCATGTGTGAGGTCTGACATCTGTAGATTGTGCATGCGCTGGTATTTGCAGTGTGTGTAGTTGAACAGTTGTGCAAAATGTGCACATGCAATGTTACTTGTGGCTGAGATGTGCTTGTATGCCAATACTGCCAGATGAGTGTGTGTGGTGCCCATGTTAGGTTCATGCCTGATGGACATGATGTTGTGCGGACTATAGCAATGTGCAACTCTGCTTCCCCCACATCTGGAGGTGACACATGCTTCCTGATGTTTGGCATAGTGAAATTGGGGCATTGCAGTTTCTGGGATTCTGATGTGATTTGGCATGGCGCAACTTGTGTACTCAGGGTTGATGTGTGAGCATGCCATATTTATGTGCTTGGGGCCATGGTATTCTCACATGTGCCTGTGCAATTGATGCATAGATGTGTTGCATGTGCACAGGGTGGGTGGTGACAAAGTCATGTTGTTTGATGTTATTGTGTGGAGAGATACCAAGGCAGGTGTTGGCATGGCCATGCTGTGAGTGATGCAATCATGGTTGACTACTGGTGGCCCGGAATCCAATGTGTGTCTTGCCCACAATGTGTCCATGGTAGTGACAACACACATCTGTGTTCACATGCTTTACATGTCTTTACATCCTACCAGTTTACTCTCTGCCCACCCCTGTGCCCGTGCCAGGCCTACCATGGATGTGCATCAGGTTGCAGTTGGGTCACCTTGACTTTTCCATTGTAACATGTGATTCCTCTTGGTATGTGTCTGTGCGCTGCTCACATTGTGCTGCGTTTCACATGTGTATGGGGCATGACTATGGTTGACATTGAACCGGGATTATTGTGTCTGCATGTGAATTGCATGTCCATGTGTTTGAATGTGGATGATGCTGGTTGTGCCTTGGACAAATAATGTTCCTGTGAATGTTGTTGATGCCAGACCGGCTTTTATGCAGTACACTGATGTCGCTATTCTGTGTCTCCTTTACCAGAGTTGCTGCAGCTGATGAAGAGGGCGGAAGCAGTTCTGTGGAGCATGGATGTGGGGACCATTCCAGCAGACAAAGGTGCATGCCCCAGCCACTTCCCCAGGACAGCTCATCTTCAGGGAGTGATGTGGCTGAGGCAGCACCTGCACCATCGGGTGTGGATGCTGGGTTAAGTCTAAGGAGGTGAAGGTGGCAGTGGACTCCTCAGCAGCGGTGGGACCGGGTGATGCCACACAGGGGCCATCCATGGTGGAAGACACCCTGGAGTCATCCAGGTTGACAGAGCGGAGGGGGTGGAGGTGGCTGTTGCAGCCCAGCCCATGGGGTCAGGTGCGGGTGTTGAGGTGGATGTGTGTGCTTCAACCCTGTCCCAGGGGCATGAGGCTGTGCAGGCCACCAAAGAGGTGCCTGTGCAAAAACCTGTCCCTGGGCCATCGGATGCAGCAGTGCACGCCTTCCGAGATACCTCCACCCAGAGCAGCATCCCCATGCCAGCTGATGTGTCCATCAGGGATCATGTGCTGCCCCTGCTGTCTGGCCTAACGAGGCAGACTGCAGACACAATGAGCTGTACCGCCTTGTGGCCTTGCTGGCAGCAGGCCTGTTCCCTGGTGTGCTCCATGGGCGGGTCACTACTGCAACCTCCTCCTCGGTGCCTGCCGGGCCAAATACCAGCATGGCCCCTTGTGCACCAGTCCCACCCCAAATGCCCCATTTGGTGGAGCTTCCATTCCCGCATGAGGTGGGGGTCCAAAGCACATCGGCTGAGGTGGTCACTGTGCCTACTCAGGCACCGACAGTGGCATAAGCAATGGAGGGACAGCAGGCACCTCAGAGCAATCCAACAGAGCATGCACTGGGGACAGCGGCAGCAAATGGCAGGAAGGAGGAGGCGGACTGTTGCAGGGCAGACAACACCAAGGAGGCAGGTGGCAACTTTGGGGCAGGAGGACCATGTGGGTGCGCTAAACCACATTTCTTCTGTGTTGCGCAATTATGAAAGGCAGCTACTGGCTTAGAGGCAGCAGGCATGGGTGGCACTTGTGATGGTGGCCAGGACTAAGGTGGCGCTGCGTCGGGCGAGGTGGCGGCCTGCCATCCTGGAGGCCACTAGCTGAACTACAGATGCTGTCCACCCTGCAAGCCCTCCATGAATCAACAAAGGCCCACCTGATGGAGGACGTGGCGTGTGGCTCAGCCCTGGTTAACAGGTTAGGTAACATTGGTGATGAGGACTAGCCCGCTGCCTTTGTATATAGTTATTTATGTATAGGTTTAATTTCTTAATTTTCTTTTGCTCCGGACTTTGATGACTTACCTTCTCTGTTTTTAATGCGCATAGTTATTTAGGTATAGGGTTCTTTTCATTTTTCATCATTTACCCCGGACGTCTTCGACCTTCCTTCCCAGTTTTGTTGTATATAGTTCTGTTTAATACAGGTTTTATATGGTTCCATTCCATGCTTCATGTAGTTCATTTGTGTGTATGGTACTTTGATTGTTGGCATTTCACCCAGTGCATCTCTCCATTGCAGGTCATGTTTATTGTGGTGTGCGGGTGTGTGTGATGTAGCTGCTGTGATGGTTGCGGGTGGAGGAATGCACATGTGCCTGACATGTGGGGGTGGGTCCATCAGACAACTGGGGGCTGCACTAGATGTTTTCAATTGCCTTTATATGTGCGGCATCACTGTGTGTTTAGCGTCAGTGTGGTTGGGGAGGAGGGTTCTGATGTGTGTGAGATGATGTAAAACAGGGTATGGTTACATTGATGTGTGGATGTGTTTTGTATTTTTGGTTTGACTATGATTGTGGATGTAATGCCACCTGTTCCTTTGTGTTTGCACAGTTTCACATTGTTCTCATTTCAGGGGCGCTATTGTTCATGTGTCCCCTTTGCACATGCTTGGGAATTATTGTGCATGTGCCCACACTCGGTTCACTGCATTGTGTGTTTCCCATTGTGGTTGCTGCAGTGGGAGGTGGGCTCTCTGTGGATGAGTCACTTGCACATTATCACTTGCACATTGGTTTATCATTGCTGTGTCACTCCCATGTCACGGGCACACGCCCACCAGCATGTGCAGTCACACACTGCCTGCTCTCATGGCTTGCTCCACCTCTGCCGCTGAAATGCAGTTGTGACCCATGTTTGCTCATTCTGTATGGCAGCACACATTTCCTGTCTCAGTGAGTCATGCACTCTCTGACTGCATTCCCATCACCCATGCATGGGCCGGTCATGTTGCGGTCCCTGACAGCGACTTTGCCACCACTTTAACCCGGCTCACTTATGCTCAGGCTGTGCCGTGCATGGTCATTATTTGTTGATTTGGCTGATGTTTGAATCAGTTTAATTCTGTCCTCAGATCACATTAATTTAATGTGCTTTGGTGCCTTTGCAGTGACCTATGGACAACATGCACATGCCACTTTGCATTGCATTCACTTGTCACATGTGGATGGGCTGGCCACAGTGTTGTTGGTGCAATATAGTGCTGTCTGGTTGGGGTGCTGCAGATTCATGTCTGCCGGGGACTGACAACAGATGCGCCGCCCAAGTAATGATCTTCCGTGCTTCCTGTTAATGGTGTTGGCGGTGGACATGTTGGGGCTCAGGGATGTCATTTAGGGGTTGCCAGGGTTAGCAGTTGCTACCCCTGGCTCCCCCTTTGCTATGCCTATACCTGTCCTTGCAACCCCTAGGCCACTGGACAAAGAGGCAGTGCCAAGAGCAGATATCTGTGTTGCACCTGGAAAAGGCAGTTGTAAATGCAGCTAAATGTGTAACCGCTTTTTTCACCTGGATTCTAGATCTCGTTAGCTGGAGAAAAAACAGGGATGCAGTACAAACCATGAAGCCACCAGCACTAATAGGTTGGCAGTCCATTAGTGAAGAATGCCTGAATGGTTGGGTTCAGAGGTGGGGCTGTCTCTGCAGCTCATGACCAGCAATGTAGCAACAGGAATGATATATTTCAATCTTAGGGCACCTGGCTAGGTCCCGATTTACCCAGGTGGGTATGCGTAGTATAAACAAAATAATCGGGATGGGGAGATCCAAAACAACGATACAGAAGTGCTAAGTGTGTGGGTTTATTATGTGTTCACACAGGACGTGGTAGATCACTTCACAATTTAATTTACATTACTTCCGATAAGCACGAAAGTTAAGTTGAAGAAGACGGACAGGGTTGGTTTATGCAGTAGTGACACAGGTGGGTGTAGGCCTCTGAAGTATAGAGGTCGGCACTACACTGGGATACATGTTGCCTCATAAATCGAGGGGGTATAGGAACCCGCAGTTGCACAAAACACAAAATGCACACAACAATCTTTGAATTTTAACGGGTGCAAGTAATGATACAGTTGTGATAGGAAGTTCGACACAGGGAGTGACACAGGGTGTGTTTCGGCCAAAGAAAGTGGCTTGGTTGTAGCCGTCTTTGTGCTGGCCTTCGTCAGGAAAAAGGGGCACCAGTGGTGGTGCTGTCCGTGCTGTCTGTGGGTAAAACAGAGTTATTAGGATCTCGGATAGTTGTTCGTTAAGTACTATAAGTATTAAATACGGGCCTAATTGTTGCCCACGTTGTACACCATGTGGTGTTTCTAAAAGACAGCTTACCTGCCGTGCAGGGAATCAGGTGGGTGCTGTCAGGGAAGCCGCGAAAAGTGCGGAACGTCCGGTGCTGGGATTAGCACTTGGTGAAAGGCTTTAGTTTCCTAGGGGCTGGCGTGGTTCAAAGTCTCACGAAGCCGGAGTTGGGCGTAATTGGACCCAAGTCTGAAATGAAAATTAAAATTAAAAACCGGTATCGGTAACCTGTGAGGGTCAAGTGCGCCGGGGAGTGTGTCCGCGTAGGAGTCAAGGGGAACTTACTGTTGTCTGGGTGGTACGCTGCCGTGCTGGACGTGGACTGCTGGGAGCCGGAAGAGTCGGACAGCGAGGGAGCCGTGTTGGACTGTATAAAGGACAGCCAGTGGCTGGGGACAGGCGAATGGGAACCCACGATTCAAGGGCGACACCCAGCTTGGGCCAATCAGATGGCTGTGCGCCGTGTCCCAATGAAAAGGCGGTACTCCGTGTGTGATGTTGGGTAATGTAGTCCGGTGCGGTGTATGGGGACTCCTGCTCTTGGATACTTGCACAACATAACAGGTAGGATACATGGTTGCAAACAAAGGTCATTTACGTGCGCCATGTGGATGGGCGAATGCCGACCACCACTACAGATGGTGAAACAAAATAGACTCTCGTATACAATAGTGTTCACAAGGTGGAGGATAGATGTCCAGTGAGTACAAGAGAAGTTAGTGCCAGTACAATAATGTTCACAAGGTGAACAACATTGGTTTCTAATGTGTGTCAGGACACAAGTTCATACTAAACGGTCGAGCGTGGTGGCCACTTGGAGGAGTACTCTAGAAGTGTTTCCATTCGACGGTTACATTTAGGCCGTCTTGCACAGAGTTCAATTTGTGGACCCATTTTTGTTCGAGTTTGGTGAGGGCAATGTTTATGTCACCTCCTCGTCTTTGTGGCTGGAGTTGTTGGACCACGGTCCATGTGAATTGTTCGTGGGTATGCTTCTTCTTAGTGAAGTGTTCGACCAAGGGTTTGTCCTCGACTTGGTTTTTGATGCATGATCTGTGTTCATTAATCCTTTGTTTGACAGGTCTAATGGTTTTGCCAATATAGATCAGATCACAGGGACACTTAATGGCGTAGATCACGTGTTTGCTCTCGCAGTTGGTGTGGCTGTTCTGTTTCCATACCAAGTTCTTGTGGATGAAAGTTTTGCTGTTCGTGGTAAAACGGCAGGCTACGCATTTACCACAGCTGAAGTGGCCAACTACTGGTGGAAGGTTCCATAGTGTGGTGGCTGGTTTGGTAGGTTCTAGGAAGGTGTGGACTAGGGAATCTCTTAGATTTCTGTTCTTTTTGAAGGCAAACAGTGGTTTCTTGGCGAGGGTGCCTTCATTTTTAATCAGATGCCAGTGTTTGTTGATGGTATTTTTGATGAGGTTGCTGACTGGGTTGTATGTGGTGACGCAAACAGTTCTATTGTTCGGGTCTCTTTCTTTGGTCGTTAGGCAAATTGAGCGGTCGGTGTTGGCTGCTCTTTTCTTGGCTGTCTTGATGGACTTCCTGGGGTAGCCTCTCTCTCCAAGACGTGTTTGTAGTAGTTGTGCATGGTGGTTAAATTTTTCTCTGTCTGAACAGTTTCTCCGGATACGTAGAAACTGACCATATGGGAGATTGTATTTTAATCCTTGTGGATGGTAACAGGTGAAGTGGAGAAGGGTGTTCCTGTCGGTGGGTTTCCTGAAGAGTTCCGTCTTCAGTGTCTCTCCGGACCGATAGATGTGTAGGTCGAGGAAATTGATCTTTTGATGGTCCCATTCAATGGTGAACTTGATGTGTTCGTTCCGTGCATTGAGCCATTGGTGGAAGGCTAGTAATCCTTCAGCGCTTCCTTCCCAAATGAGTAATACGTCATCGATGTATCGACGCCAGACTTTGATGTGTGGTCTGTATGGGTTATCATGGTGGTAGATATGATCTTCTTCATATTGTGCCATGTAGAGATTGGCGACGTCTGGGGCGAATGTGGCGCCCATACTGACGCCTTTGATTTGCTGGTATATCTGTTGGCCGAATAGAAAGAAATTCTCGCCCATGGCAATCCGGATGCACTCGACCAGAAAGTTGGTGGGTATGGTGGAGGTGTTGGCTCGTTTTTCAAGGCATGTGGTCAAAGCCTGTAGGCCCTCTGTCTGGGGGATGGAGGTATACAGTGCCTCAACGTCCATGGTGACCAAAATGGACTCATCAGTCAGATGTATGGAGTCTAAGATCTTGATGGTTTCTGTGCTATCTCTTAGGTAAGAGGCCATCTTACCCACGAAAGGCTTCATGAAAAAGTCTGTGTACAAGGAGAGGGGTTCCAACAGTGAATCACAAGCGGAAACAATGGGTCTGCCCGGGGGTTTCGTGGGGTGCTTGTGGATTTTAGGTAAAATGTAGAATGCCGGAGTCCTCGGGTGTGTTTTGTTGAGGAAGATCCTTTCTTCTTGACAAATCCACCCTTGTTCTTCGGCATGCTTCGTAAGGTTGATGATCTCTTCTTGCAGCCGTGGTGTCGGGTCTCTGTTCAACATCTTGTATGAGGTTTTATCATTGAGGAGTCGCAAGCATTCCTGGTTGTAATCTGTGGTGTTCATGATAACAATGCCGCCTCCTTTGTCTGCTGGTTTTATGGTAATAGTAGTGTCCAGATTGAGGTCCTTAAGGGATTGTCTCTCCGTTGGTAGTAGGTTGTCTTGGTAGAAGTTTTTTTGTTTAATTCCGTCGGTGATTGTTTTCATCACGATTTTTTCAAATGTCTCAAATTCACTCGGGATCGTGTGGGGAGGGGGTACGAAGGTAGATTTGGGTTTGAAACCTGTGATGTTCTCTTTGCTCCTCTCTAGTCCCTGGTTGGCTGAATCTTGTTTGCTGGGTATGTATACTTCGAAAAAGTATTTTAGCCTCAAAGTGCGGAAAAACCGTCTAAGTTCTGCTTTCGTATTGAAGGGGTCTGCTTTGGTAGCTGGAACAAAGGACAGGCCCCTCTCGAGCAGTGTTTGTTCGGCTTGGGCTAATGGCCTGGAGGACAAATTGAAGATAGGAATGGTTTCTAGGGCTGGTTCGAGTACCACTGGCGCGTCCTCATATATTGTCCGGATTGTTGAGTGCGCCTTCTCGGGCGGCCCCGTTGGCCCCCTCTCTGAAAAAACGGATGTTGTGGTGGTTGGTTCTGATTTCTGCCATTTCCGGGGGAGCCTGGAGTACTCTCGCTTGATGTGTCTGAACTGCCTGAGAAATTGACTATCCGATTACGCCTATTGTAGTTCGTTTTCTGTTGTTGCTGGAGTTCCTCGTAATAAGTTTCTTTTAGGTAGGGATATGTTTTCTCCTCTACGTAGTTGTTAAGATCTTTTCTGAATTTTTGTACCTTACGCTCTACTGTAAGTTGGTTAAACTTGGTAACCTCTTCTTCTAGTTTTTCTAGTTTTTGTTTGGCGTCATTGATGGTTTTGTCATCTAAGAATTTCTTTTCCAGGGTCGCGAGATCATCTCCCTGTTTTTTGCATTCTTCCTGGGCAGTGTCGATTATGAGGATTATCCAGTCGCGGCTGCATTTGTTGCCCACGCCGCTAAAATTAACTTTGAACTTAGGATTGTCGGTGAAGACCCTCGGAATATTCCTGACTTGTAAGCCTTCGGGGATGATTCCTGCTTTCAGGTATTCTAGCATGAAAGTTCCATGCATCTCTGTTCTTACGAGTTTTTTCTTTTTCTGTAGGATGGTGTCCAGTTCATCTCTGTTGGCGCCCTGGGCGATGGGTCCACCTTCCGAGCCTAGGGTGGTGGTTATGCCCATTAATTTCCGAAAATATTCATCCGTGTAAGACACGATATTGACTTTGTCCATGTTTGTTAGAGATAGGAGGATGTCCGGGTGACTACTCCTATGTTTTTGAGTGGCCCTTCAACCGTGGGTTGTGCTCAATATATTTCAATCTTAGGGCACCTGGCTAAGTTCCGATTTACCCAGGTGGGTATGCGTAGTATAAACAAAATAATCGGGATGGGGAGATCCAAAACAACGATACAGAAGTGCTAAGTGTGTGGGTTTATTATGTGTTCACACAGGACGTGGTAGATCACTTCACAATTTAATTTACATTACTTCCGATAAGCACGAAAGTTAAGTTGAAGAAGACGGACAGGGTTGGTTTATGCAGTAGTGACACAGGTGGGTGTAGGCCTCTGAAGTATAGAGGTCGGCACTACACTGGGATACATGTTGCCTCATAAATCGAGGGGGTATAGGAACCCGCAGTTGCACAAAACACAAAATGCACACAACAATCTTTGAATTTTAACGGGTGCAAGTAATGATACAGTTGTGATAGGAAGTTCGACACAGGGAGTGACACAGGGTGTGTTTCGGCCAAAGAAAGTGGCTTGGTTGTAGCCGTCTTTGTGCTGGTCTTCGTCAGGAAAAAGGGGCACCAGTGGTGGTGCTGTCCGTGCTGTCTGTGGGTAAAACAGAGTTATTAGGATCTCGGATAGTTGTTCGTTAAGTACTATAAGTATTAAATACGGGCCTAATTGTTGCCCACGTTGTACACCATGTGGTGTTTCTAAAAGACAGCTTACCTGCCGTGCAGGGAATCAGGTGGGTGCTGTCAGGGAAGCCGCGAAAAGTGCGGAACGTCCGGTGCTGGGATTAGCACTTGGTGAAAGGCTTTAGTTTCCTAGGGGCTGGCGTGGTTCAAAGTCTCACGAAGCCGGAGTTGGGCGTAATTGGACCCAAGTCTGAAATGAAAATTAAAATTAAAAACCGGTATCGGTAACCTGTGAGGGTCAAGTGCGCCGGGGAGTGTGTCCGCGTAGGAGTCAAGGGGAACTTACTGTTGTCTGGGTGGTACGCTGCCGTGCTGGACGTGGACTGCTGGGAGCCGGATGAGTCGGACAGCGAGGGAGCCGTGTTGGACTGTATAAAGGACAGCCAGTGGCTGGGGACAGGCGAATGGGAACCCACGATTCAAGGGCAGCAGTCCACGTCCAGCACGGCAGCGTACCACCCAGACAACAGTAAGTTCCCCTTGACTCCTACGCGGACACACTCCCCGGCGCACTTGACCCTCACAGGTTACCGATACCGGTTTTTAATTTTAATTTTCATTTCAGACTTGGGTCCAATTACGCCCAACTCCGGCTTCGTGAGACTTTGAACCACGCCAGCCCCTAGGAAACTAAAGCCTTTCACCAAGTGCTAATCCCAGCACCGGACGTTCCGCACTTTTCGCGGCTTCCCTGACAGCACCCACCTGATTCCCTGCACGGCAGGTAAGCTGTCTTTTAGAAACACCACATGGTGTACAACGTGGGCAACAATTAGGCCCGTATTTAATACTTATAGTACTTAACGAACAACTATCCGAGATCCTAATAACTCTGTTTTACCCACAGACAGCACAGACAGCACCACCACTGGTGCCCCTTTTTCCTGACGAAGGCCAGCACAAAGACGGCTACAACCAAGCCACTTTCTTTGGCCGAAACACACCCTGTGTCACTCCCTGTGTCGAACTTCCTATCACAACTGTATCATTACTTGCACCCGTTAAAATTCAAAGATTGTTGTGTGCATTTTGTGTTTTGTGCAACTGCGGGTTCCTATACCCCCTCGATTTATGAGGCAACATGTATCCCAGTGTAGTGCCGACCTCTATACTTCAGAGGCCTACACCCACCTGTGTCACTACTGCATAAACCAACCCTGTCCGTCTTCTTCAACTTAACTTTCGTGCTTATCGGAAGTAATGTAAATTAAATTGTGAAGTGATCTACCACGTCCTGTGTGAACACATAATAAACCCACACACTTAGCACTTCTGTATCGTTGTTTTGGATCTCCCCATCCCGATTATTTTGTTTATACTACGCATACCCACCTGGGTAAATCGGGACCTAGCCAGGTGCCCTAAGATTGAAATATATTGAGCACAACCCACGGTTGAAGGGCCACTCAAAAACATAGGAGTAGTCACCCGGACATCCTCCTATCTCTAACAAACATGGACAAAGTCAATATCGTGTCTTACACGGATGAATATTTTTGGAAATTAATGGGCATAACCACCACCCTAGGCTCGGAAGGTGGACCCAGGGCGCCAACAGAGATGAACTGGACACCATCCTACAGAAAAAGAAAAAACTCGTAAGAACAGAGATGCATGGAACTTTCATGCTAGAATACCTGAAAGCAGGAATCATCCCCGAAGGCTTACAAGTCAGGAATATTCCGAGGGTCTTCACCGACAATCCTAAGTTCAAAGTTAATTTTAGCGGCGTGGGCAACAAATGCAGCCGCGACTGGATAATCCTCATAATCGACACTGCCCAGGAAGAATGCAAAAAACAGGGAGATGATCTCGCGACCCTGGAAAAGAAATTCTTAGATGACAAAACCATCAATGACGCCAAACAAAAACTAGAAAAACTAGAAGAAGAGGTTACCAAGTTTAACCAACTTACAGTAGAGCGTAAGGTACAAAAATTCAGAAAGGATCTTAACAACTACGTAGAGGAGAAAACATATCCCTACCTAAAAGAAACTTATTACGAGGAACTCCAGCAACAACAGAAAACGAACTACAATAGGCGTAATCGGATAGTCAATTTCTCAGGCAGTTCAGACACATCAAGCGAGAGTACTCCAGGCTCCCCCGGAAATGGCAGAAATCAGAACCAACCACCACAACATCCGTTTTTTCAGAGAGGGGGCCAACGGGGCCGCCCGAGAAGGCGCACTCAACAATCCGGACAATATATGAGGACGCGCCAGTGGTACTCGAACCAGCCCTAGAAACCATTCCTATCTTCAATTTGTCCTCCAGGCCATTAGCCCAAGCCGAACAAACACTGCTCGAGAGGGGCCTGTCCTTTGTTCCAGCTACCAAAGCAGACCCCTTCAATACGGAAGCAGAACTTAGACGGTTTTTCCGCACTTTGAGGCTAAAATACTTTTTCGAAGTATACATACCCAGCAAACAAGATTCAGCCAACCAGGGACTAGAGAGGAGCAAAGAGAACATCACAGGTTTCAAACCCAAATCTACCTTCGTACCCCCTCCCCACACGATCCCGAGTGAATTTGAGACATTTGAAAAAATCGTGATGAAAACAATCACCGACGGAATTAAACAAAAAAACTTCTACCAAGACAACCTACTACCAACGGAGAGACAATCCCTTAAGGACCTTAATCTGGACACTACTATTACCATAAAACCAGCAGACAAAGGAGGCGGCATTGTTATCATGAACACCACAGATTACAACCAGGAATGCTTGCGACTCCTCAATGATAAAACCTCATACAAGATTTTGAACAGAGACCCGACACCACGGCTGCAAGAAGAGATCATCAACCTTACGAAGCATGCCGAAGAACAAGGGTGGATTTGTCAAGAAGAAAGGATCTTCCTCAACAAAACACACCCGAGGACTCCGGCATTCTACATTTTACCTAAAATCCACAAGCACCCCACGAAACCCCCGGGCAGACCCATTGTTTCCGCTTGTGATTCACTGTTGGAACCCCTCTCCTTGTACACAGACTTTTTCATGAAGCCTTTCGTGGGTAAGATGGCCTCTTACCTAAGAGATAGCACAGAAACCATCAAGATCTTAGACTCCATACATCTGACTGATGAGTCCATTTTGGTCACCATGGACGTTGAGGCACTGTATACCTCCATCCCCCAGACAGAGGGCCTACAGGCTTTGGCTACATGCCTTGAAAAACGAGCCAACACCTCCACCATACCCACCAACTTTCTGGTCGAGTGCATCCGGATTGCCATGGGCGAGAATTTCTTTCTATTCGGCCAACAGATATACCAGCAAATCAAAGGCGTCAGTATGGGCGCCACATTCGCCCCAGACGTCGCCAATCTCTACATGGCACAATATGAAGAAGATCATATCTACCACGATGATAACCCATACAGACCACACATCAAAGTCTGGCGTCGATACATCGATGACGTATTACTCATTTGGGAAGGAAGCGCTGAAGGATTACTAGCCTTCCACCAATGGCTCAATGCACGGAACGAACACATCAAGTTCACCATTGAATGGGACCATCAAAAGATCAATTTCCTCGACCTACACATCTATCGGTCCGGAGAGACACTGAAGACGGAACTCTTCAGGAAACCCACCGACAGGAACACCCTTCTCCACTTCACCAGTTACCATCCACAAGGATTAAAATACAATCTCCCATATGGTCAGTTTCTACGTATCCGGAGAAACTGTTCAGACAGAGAAAAATTTAACCACAATGCACAACTACTACAAACACGTCTTGGAGAGAGAGGCTACCCCAGGAAGTCCATCAAGACAGCCAAGAAAAGAGCAGCCAACACCGACTGCTCAATTTGCCTAACGACCAAAGAAAGAGACCCGAACAATAGAACTGTTTGCGTCACCACATACAACCCAGTCAGCAACCTCATCAAAAATACCATCAACAGGGGGCGTGGCCAACAGCCGAGCGATGAGGACGTGAGATCGCTTCGCTCCCGGGCCGCTAGCCGTATCCTGAAACAATCCTGCTTCCTGCACAAACAAAAAGCGTCTATTCGACGTGGGAACCTCTGCTGAATGTCCCGACCGGTTCCTGGAGGAAATCGGTGCCGCGGAACCCACTTAGTAAGATATTTCTGAAAACGAGCAGACGCGCCGCGGAGCTCGCAAGATGGCCGCCGCGAACCGCGGATGAACAAAAGGCGCCGTGGTCACCAACAAGCACTACTGAATTTTGCCTGTACACCGGCGGCCGACGGGGTCGAGGCCGGGCCGGACCGCACGGCAAACGAAGGATCCTAACTTCGAGGATAAATCGTGAAACGGAAGGGATACCCCCCTGGACACGGCGTCGACAGTCAGTGATAGTAGGCACACGGCCTCGCACCAATATTCCCACACATGCGGCCGCGGCCTGCAGATGCCACCGGAGCGACCACTGAACTCCTGAGGGGACCCCTGCCCGTCACCGGACGACTACCACTTCTATCCTGCGGTACGGAGAGGGGGATAAAGGGAAAGCGGGACCCCGTGGGACCGATCTACATCCTCGCCCATTCCCGCTGCCCGAGAACCGTCGACAACGGAATACGAGGTGAAACTACCCCACGGCACACCTACTCACGGCGAGACACCGATGATTGGTGGCCGCGGCTTTGGACACCGTACAGACTCAACTGCGTATTAAACCCTACCACAGTGTCCAGCGGACCGCACCCGAACAGCTGTCCAACGAAACATCTGCCCCGGTCGGTACCGTTTAAACGCCACAAACCATGCCGGCCACTACGGGGAAGGACAAAACAAAAAGAGGGACCAGCCAAAGTAAGATAGATCAATTCACCACGGCCGCAGCAAACGCACAAACGGACCACGAACAGTCGAACCCCATGCTAGAAACAGAACAAGCCATATCCCTAAAGGACATCATGGCGGCGATAACTAACTCCAGAACCTCTATGGAACAAAAGATGGACAGCATCAGTACAGATGTCTCGCTTCTCCGTCATGATCTCCAGAAATTGTCCTCCCGCACGGGAGAAGCGGAACAGCGGATCTCTGGGAATGAAGATGGGCTGCGCACCATGGAACAGAGGATGGCCGGAGTGGTGGCGCGTTTGAAAACACTGGAGGAGAAGGCCGAGGACAGTGAAGGCCGATCGAGACGAAACAATGTGCGCATCCTGGGCGTACCGGAGAAAACGGAGGGCCCTTCCATGGAACTGTTCCTAGAACAATGGATCACCGACATGTTTGAGCCCCAGACATTCTCGAAGTTCTTTTCAATCGAACGAGCGCACCGTGTCCCCTCTGGAAAACCGATACCCGGCGCCCCGCCACGCACCATAGTCGCAAGACTGCTGAACTACAGAGATAGAGATGCGCTACTCCAGACGGCGCGAGCCAAAGGCACACTGACCTTCAATGGATCCAGAGTGACATTCTTCCCTGACTACACAAGGGAGGTCCAGAGAGCCAGGCAATCTTTTGATCAGCTCAAAAGGCAACTCCAATCCTTAGACGTTAAATACGGCCTGCTCTATCCGGCCCAGCTCAAAATTTACCACGGTGGGACAACAATACATTTCTCAGACCCGAAAGAAGCATGGAATTGGGCAAAGCAGCACATTGCAGGCGACTGGACACTCGCAAACAACAGAGGCAGAAACAGAAACCGCCGCCCACCACCGGACAGAGGACGCCCAGCTCCGCAACCCCCGGTGCAGGAACCACCACAACAAGAGGAAATGGACTGAAACATTGATACTGATGAGGCATTTTGTTCGACCACGACACACCTAACGAACTATTAGATCACACCGTGCTATGTAAGGCACGCGGCCTGGGAAGCACGGGGGCACTCACTGCATCGGCCAAAGCCACGCCCTCAGATCGAGACTTGTGACCTGGAACACCAGACTTGCACAAGAACAGTAAGTCGGGAGAAAGGTGTAAACAGCTCACATTAAGTTGAATCTGGCGATATAGTTGTTTGTGGCCAGTAGAGTTAGGGCGACAGATACTTCATGTTGGGGAGGAGTATAGGGAGGGGGGATGGGGATTTGTTTCAAGTTAGTTATGTTCCGAGATACCACGCCACCTGTAATGCCAAAGACTACACCACCCTTAACGCACCAATTGTCAATCCGTACTTGCCAGCACTCTACACATCACAAATGGAATCACGCCCGATAAAACACCAGCCTGGTTTCAACCCTGACTGTTCTCATTATAACATGAAACGCCACAGTGCTATCGGGGGACTAGTGCACCCTGTTATCGCTGAAACACATGACGAATAGCTGGAATCACTAACGTGACCAGAAATAGAACAATCCGAGTGTTGACCTGGAACGTCAATGGGCTCGGCAATTGCATTAAAAGACGCCTAGTGCTGCAAACGCTGAATAGACACTCCCCGGATGTAGTATTCCTGACGGAAACACACCTAGCCGGTACCAACTGCTTATTCTTTAGACGCACCAACTACAGGCTAGCATTCCACGCCGGTTTCACCATGGGGTCACGAGGGGTACTGATCCTCATACATAAAAGACTTCTCTTTGTCCCCAAATCCACCACGCAAGACACGGGAGGGAGGTTTGTACTCACGACAGGCACGATTGGAGAGCGTTCAGTGACCATGATGGCGGTGTATGCACCTCCTAACTTATTGACCCCCCTGACTAACGATATTACGCCTCTAATTATGAACAACCTTGCAGACCTTACGTTGATCGGGGGAGACTTTAATGAAGTAATGGACGTGGACCTTGACAGAACACACAGAAGATCTAGAAATCCGAATGCACGCACAAAACTCGCCACATTTGTGGGCGCACTGGGACTACAGGATGTGTGGAGATCGCTACACCCCGCCACAAGGGAATACTCGTACCATTCCGGTGCACATGCCTCGCTGTCTAGGTTAGACTATCTCCTATTGCCACTGAACAACATGCACGAGGTCCGTGAGGCACACTTTCTCCCCAGAGGCATATCAGACCATTCCCCGCTTGTGACAACACTTAATACCAACAATTCGATCCCACCACCCAGCTGGCGACTGAACAGTCACTATTTAGGCTTCCCAGAGCTGGTTGAACACATCCAAAAGACCACTGAAGAATACTTTGAAAGAAACACCAACTCAGTGGATAGCCCGGTAATCTTGTGGGAGGCGTTCAAGACAGTACTTAGAGGGGAAATAATAGCCTGGATCACAGCCCATAAAAAGAAACAAACAGAGGCAATACACCATGCCGAAGCAAGTGTGCAGAAAGCAGAAACCGAACACCTAGCCCATGACAACTTGGAAACGCACCGTGCACTACAACTGGCACAGGCGCAACTCCAACACATAGCGTTAGATAACGCAAAGCAGGCGCATACCGCAATGCGTGCAAAGATATACGAAACGGGGGATAAAGCCGGGAAGATGCTGGCATGGCTGGAACGCAAAGACCTGGGATCCAGCCAGGTCAGGCAATTAGCAACAGGAGAATCAGACCCATTGGTGAAGGACGCAGACATAGCGGAGGGTTTCGCAAAATACTATGCTGAGCTATATAGGGCACCAGCCTCACCACCCGTGATGAATGTCCTGGAGGAGATTGCCCTCCCCACCTTAAGTGCAGAACAGTCTACCCTGTTAGAACAGACAATCACTGAAGGCGAACTGACCCAAGCCATGTCAGAAATCCAATCAGGTAAAACCCCGGGCCCGAATGGCTTTCCCATTGAAACATGGAAAAAAATAGGTGCACACATAATTTCTCCACACTTGCTTCACGCACTACAGCACTCTCACGCACAGGGCTGTCTCCCCCCTGATCTAAGGAAAGCCACAATTGTGGTCCTGCCCAAAGCAGGCAAGCCACCCGACAAGTGCAGCTCCTACAGGCCTATCTCTCTCATAAACTGCGAAGCCAAGGTGCTGGCCAAGGTGCTAGCCAACCGCCTCCAACAGGTCATACACACACTCATACATCCCGACCAGTGTGGATTCATGCCACAGCGGTCTACTAGACAAAACATATACAGGCTGCATACTGCACTGGAGAGAACACCTGAGATTCAGGATCCTTTGGCTTTACTCGCTGTAGACTTCGAGAAGGCATTCGACTCAGTCTATTGGGAGGCAATATGGGCGATCATGCAACGCATGGGCTTTGGACCATACTTCATGAGCTGGGTCAAATTGCTTTACAACCGCCCCGAAGCAGCCACGAAAGTGAATGGACACGTCTCCAACCCCTTCTATTTAGGCAGAGGCACGAGACAAGGGTGTCCCCTGTCTTCCCTAATCTTTGCAATAGCAATTGAGCCCCTAGCAATTCTACTGCGATCTACGCAAACATGGAGTGGCTTTAGGTGGGCAGACAACTGGGAGGACAAGGTGTCCCTCTACGCAGATGATCTGTTAGTATACCTGAAAGACCCACGTACATCCTGCCCCATAGTGACGCGATTATTAATTAAATACGGCGCATTCAGCGGTCTTCGCGTCAACTGGAATAAATCCAAATTGTTTCCACTGCAACACATAGACAATGCGGTACCGGATGACTGTCCATATTATGTGGAGAAGGAGAAGTTCAGATACCTAGGCATACAAGTCACGAACAACCTGACAGACTATGTGCCCAATAACCTGTATCCAATAATGACGAGATTCAAAGAAGACGTCCAGCACTGGATGTCCCTACCACTGACACTACTAGGCAGAGCCGCACTGTTTAAGATGCTGGCACTCCCCCGCTTCCTTTACATACTTCAAAATGCACCGCTACCCATAGCTCCTAACGAATTTCGGAAAATAGACCAGTCGCTACGCAAACTGTTATGGAAGGGAGGTCATCCGCGCTTAGCACTAACCACGCTACAAAGATCTGTATGGGAAGGTGGGATTGGATTGCCCCGAGTGCAAACTTATTACTGGGCCAGTCAAATGGCAATAGTGAACGACAAACTCCACGCAGACATGACACTACCACACAACAGAGAACCAGACCCTACCCAAAAAGAACGGCCCATACTTCGATACCTCTATCGACGAAAAGATCGAGCCACTGCCCCATCCATGCTTTCGCACCTATCTCTAACATGGTCGAACGTCCACAGATACCTAGGTTGGGATAATAAGCTGACCCCAGCTCAACCTTTATGGAATAATAAACTGCTTCCGGAAGTGAACAAACTTCCAAAATGGCACTCCTGGACCCAAGCAGGTATCACCAAAATTGGCGATGTAATACAAGGTAACGAAATGGTACCTTTTGCGAATCTAATCGCCAACTCCGGTCTGACAACTAAAGAGCAGTATCGTTACACACAACTCAAACACGCCATACAAACTCATCTTCCTGAGATGTTTGACATGCCGGAATACACCCCTTTGGAACGTAACCTATTCCCAGACATGATTAAAAGTAAAGTCACATCTACCATGTATGGAGTCATAACGTCATTTGCCACCGAGGAACTGACGAACCTGAAAACGAAATGGGAGGGGGACATAGGTAGTATACTCCCTGAGGATTGGGTAACTGCCCTGATGTTCCCTAGAGAAATAGCGATCTCCTCCAGATTGAGATTGGTACAACTAAAGATACTGCATAGAATATATTATCCGAGGGTTGCCCTTTTCAAATGGGGTAGGGCTTCCTCTTCCACGTGTTTGAGATGCAAACGAGATGAGGGCACCTTCTTTCACATTCTATGGGACTGCACGATAATTCGACACTATTGGCAGCAGTGCTGCGACGATCTCTCAAGGGTTTTGGGCAAAAGGGTTCACAGAAATGCAAAACTGCTATTATTGGGGATAGATGATGAGATTGAACTGTCACGGTACGAAAAAGTGCTATTGTTCACGGCCAGTGCATTAATCAAAAGAAACATAGCGCAACTCTGGGGCTCTGAATCAGCACCAAAATATGAACAATGGACCACAGACGTGAGCATTTGTGTCGCAATGGAGAAAAGAATCTACACGGCCAGGGGATGCCCTGAAAAAGGCCCGAAAATTTGGCAAAAGTGGGAAGACTTACACTGAAAGATGCCCCCTGCTTGGCAGGGAGGTAGCACCCACGGACATGAACGGATATTACAGAGTTACACGCTACTGGCACGATAAAGACAATTGACAACGCCTAGGAACATTATATTAATGGATAGGTGAAAAGTGTTTGTTGGTGGGTGGGGGAGGAACGTAACTGTTTTCTCGCTGTGCGAGACGTGTGTTTTCTTTGTGTGAAAAAACAATAAAAATTGTTGTATTAAAAAAAAAAATACCATCAACAAACACTGGCATCTGATTAAAAATGAAGGCACCCTCGCCAAGAAACCACTGTTTGCCTTCAAAAAGAACAGAAATCTAAGAGATTCCCTAGTCCACACCTTCCTAGAACCTACCAAACCAGCCACCACACTATGGAACCTTCCACCAGTAGTTGGCCACTTCAGCTGTGGTAAATGCGTAGCCTGCCGTTTTACCACGAACAGCAAAACTTTCATCCACAAGAACTTGGTATGGAAACAGAACAGCCACACCAACTGCGAGAGCAAACACGTGATCTACGCCATTAAGTGTCCCTGTGATCTGATCTATATTGGCAAAACCATTAGACCTGTCAAACAAAGGATTAATGAACACAGATCATGCATCAAAAACCAAGTCGAGGACAAACCCTTGGTCGAACACTTCACTAAGAAGAAGCATACCCACGAACAATTCACATGGACCGTGGTCCAACAACTCCAGCCACAAAGACGAGGAGGTGACATAAACATTGCCCTCACCAAACTCGAACAAAAATGGGTCCACAAATTGAACTCTGTGCAAGACGGCCTAAATGTAACCGTCGAATGGAAACACTTCTAGAGTACTCCTCCAAGTGGCCACCACGCTCGACCGTTTAGTATGAACTTGTGTCCTGACACACATTAGAAACCAATGTTGTTCACCTTGTGAACATTATTGTACTGGCACTAACTTCTCTTGTACTCACTGGACATCTATCCTCCACCTTGTGAACACTATTGTATACAAGAGTCTATTTTGTTTCACCATCTGTAGTGGTGGTCGGCATTCGCCCATCCACATGGCGCACGTAAATGACCTTTGTTTGCAACCATGTATCCTACCTGTTATGTTGTGCAAGTATCCAAGAGCAGGAGTCCCCATACACCGCACCGGACTACATTACCCAACATCACACACGGAGTACCGCCTTTTCATTGGGACACGGCGCACAGCCATCTGATTGGCCCAAGCTGGGTGTCGCCCTTGAATCATGGGTTCCCATTCGCCTGTCCCCAGCCACTGGCTGTCCTTTATACAGTCCAACACGGCTCCCTCGCTGTCCGACTCATCCGGCTCCCAGCAGTCCACGTCCAGCACGGCAGCGTACCACCCAGACAACAGTAAGTTCCCCTTGACTCCTACGCGGACACACTCCCCGGCGCACTTGACCCTCACAGGTTACAGATACCGGTTTTTAATTTTAATTTTCATTTCAGACTTGGGTCCAATTACGCCCAACTCCGGCTTCGTGAGACTTTGAACCACGCCAGCCCCTAGGAAACTAAAGCCTTTCACCAAGTGCTAATCCCAGCAACGGACGTTCCGCACTTTTCGCGGCTTCCCTGACAGCACCCACCTGATTCCCTGCACGGCAGGTAAGCTGTCTTTTAGAAACACCACATGGTGTACAACGTGGGCAACAATTAGGCCCGTATTTAATACTTATAGTACTTAACGAACAACTATCCGAGATCCTAATAACTCTGTTTTACCCACAGACAGCACGGACAGCACCACCACTGGTGCCCCTTTTTCCTGACGAAGGCCAGCACAAAGACGGCTACAACCAAGCCACTTTCTTTGGCCGAAACACACCCTGTGTCACTCCCTGTGTCGAACTTCCTATCACAACTGTATCATTACTTGCACCCGTTAAAATTCAAAGATTGTTGTGTGCATTTTGTGTTTTGTGCAACTGCGGGTTCCTATACCCCCTCGATTTATGAGGCAACATGTATCCCAGTGTAGTGCCGACCTCTATACTTCAGAGGCCTACACCCACCTGTGTCACTACTGCATAAACCAACCCTGTCCGTCTTCTTCAACTTAACTTTCGTGCTTATCGGAAGTAATGTAAATTAAATTGTGAAGTGATCTACCACGGCCTGTGTGAACACATAATAAACCCACACACTTAGCACTTCTGTATCGTTGTTTTGGATCTCCGCAACAGGAATGATATACAGGCTAGGTTCTGCAAGCTGGGAATGGGTATGTGCAGCCTGCAGTACTCAGTGACCACACATCATGAACACAAATCTCATCAGTGTTTCTCATTGTCTGCTTTGCACATCCAATGAGCCACTTTGACTGTGATGAGAGTGGTGTGCCCCAGTGGCTTCTGTCACCAATCCTACCTGGGTATCCTGTGCCCTATCCCAGATCTGCCAGACCTGCCAGACCTGCATCACAGGCACACTGTAGATAGAAGCAAGGTTAGATAATTAATTTACATGAAGTTGCCCTCTGACTTTGAAGTAAAACATATGTTGCTTCCTCAAGCAAAAAAAGACATATATTTGGAAGGATAGCTCAGGCGCAACACACTTGCTTTGGGAACAAGAGGATGCATTGCAACATGGATTATTATTATTATCGTTTTTTTATAACACGCTTAATACCAGAGATAGGTTTCTAAGCGGGGGATAGGGATTCAAACCTGTATTGCGCAGCATTGTCTAGCTTCCAAGACAAACACGTTGCCCCTGAGCTAATCCCCCTCACCATTTCCGTTTCTATTCCAGTGCTAAGAAGCCAGAGGAGGTTGGCATTAAGCAACATATAAAGGGCCAAAGAAAATAATAAAATGGGCCTTTTCTAGGGGTGATGTCATGGAGCTGCTGCTGCTGTTTACATTTTAAAATAAAACTCTGCAATTCCTGTGCCCTGCACCACATCAGTCCCTTCCATTTGCCATCTATCAAAAAATCTGTAGGTTACTTACCAAATAAGCAAAACAGAAGGGTAATGGCTGGAAGGTTTCAAATCATCCGTAACCACTGGCACAGCTATGGGTTTGAGGTGTGTGCTTGAGACTCAATGTTATGGAGGCTGGTACTGGAGACTTACGATGTTGCACTAGTGACTTACAGATGTGGGGAGAGAGTGTTTGAAATATTATGTGTTATAAGACATTTGAAATGCATTATGCATTGAATTCAGCTATAAAATGTTTGAGCAGGTTATTTGAGACTCACCCTGTTAGGGTGTTGAAGGAGGGTACTGGAGACTTGAGTTGTAAGGTTGTTTGGTATAGGAAGATTTTACCGAAAAAAAAGGCCGCAATGACCAAGAGTTCTAGAAATGCTACCACCAAAGGCTTCGAACCTTTGGCGGTAGCATTGTAAAAAAAAAAAGAAAACGGGGGCTGCGGGGTTGTCCTATGCATTGCCCTTCTCACTATATTTCATGGTATTGTGAGCGGGGAACACCCCCGCAGCCTTCCGTTTAAAAAGAAAACAGGGCTGCGGGGATGTCCTCCGCATCGCCCCGCTCACTATAATTCATGGTATAGTGAGCAGGGGTAGCAGGGGACACCCCCGCAGCCTTCCGTTTAAAAAGAAAAAGGGGGCTGCAGGGGTGTCCCCCGCATCGCCCAGCTAACTATACTTTATGGTATAGTGAGCGGGGGGCTGCGGGGGACACCCCCACAGCCTTCCGTTAAAAAAAAAAAAGAAAAGAATAGGACCCTACGGCGCCGGATCCAGATGACGGAAGTGAAAGGGAACTGGCGCTTCAGGAACCCAGCGTGAAGATGAAGGTAAGTGGGGTTTGTTTATGTTGGGGGTGTGGGTGGGGGTGTGCTGTGGGTGTGGGTGGGGGGGTGTTATGGGTGTGTTGTGTGTGTGGGTGTGAGTATGTATGTGTGTTCGCATGAGAAAGGTGCACACTTTTGGTAGTTCGCACCTTTCTCATGCGAACGTTTTGCCCGCGGTAGTTTCAGCCGCGGGCAAATCACTTAGATTCAGGTTGTTTGAGGTTGATTGTGTTGGAGAATGCAGGAGACTTAAGTTGCTGGAGGGTGGCACAGTATAAACATGAATGTGTTGAAGCAGTGCATTGGAGGTGTAGGGTTTTGGAGGGTGGGAGTGTGCCAAACATTTAGAGCTGTTGACGGAGGGCCCTTAGCCACTCGCAGTGGATAGTGGGGTGTCCGTGGTGAAAATGATTGGGGGATATTCAGGCTCAGGGTGACTGACGGGAGTGGCTTGCTGTGCAATGGTTCAAAGTGCACTAGTGACAAGAAAATCCAACTGTGTATTGCCCAAGTATAAAAGCATGAAGTGGTAGAGCCTCTGATTGTCTTCTGGTTGGATTTGTGGTGGTCAGATGCTGTTTCCAGTCTGTGGCCAGACATTTGGCAGGCAATGGATGTCTGTGCTTTGTGGTTTAGGCCTCTTTGAGATGCTCTGTGTGTTTACAGTTTAGCCCAAGTGATGTACAGTAGTCCAGGTTGCTGTGTTGGACGTCTGCTTAGAGTCACGTTCATTTGGTAATATGGGCCTATACACACTGATATTAACGCTATATAAGGTGATCCATTCTTGTATGAAATATATATCATATTACAGTGATATAGTAACCATATTTTTCTTAGTGTACTGAGGAACAATGCTACGTGATGCCACTTCCTATTTTGTCAGCGGTGAAAGGTTGTGTGCCATCAATTCGTGTGATGCCATTTGGGGCCGGGTCAAATGACATTGCTTCCTGTGATGTAACTGAAGGTCAAGGGACATGTGATGTCACGTCCGCTACCCTTGGCATTCTGGTGAAATTGCGTATCTGTTCGGGCTCTGCTTCATGATGGAGGCAGACCACAGAGGTTCAGGTGAGTTGTAGCCATGAATTGTACTGATTGCGTGGCTGACTGTGTGGGGACTGCCTGTGGTAGTGTCAGAGCTGAGGGGGGCTGGTGGGTGGTGTCTGGGCTTGAGGGGGTTGCCTGGGGCAGTGTCTGAGGTGAGGGGGGCTGGTGGGTGGTGTCACGACTTGAGGGGGCTGCCTGAAGGCAGTGTAACAGGTGAGGGTGATGTGGGAAGGGGGAGTACTGTCAGGGTGCTGCCTGGGGTAGTGTAGGAGGTCAGGTAGGCTGGTGGGTGGTGTCTGCACTTGAGGGGGCTGCCTGAGGTAGTGTCGGAGGTAAAGGGGGCTGGTGGTTGGTGTCACAACTGGAGGGGGCCGCCTGGGGTAGTGTTGGAGGTGAGAGGGGTTGTTGAGTGGTGTCTGGACATGTGGGGGCTGCCTGGGGACAGCGTCGGAGGTGGGGGCAGTGTGAGAAAGGGGGGAGTACTGTCAGGGGGCTGCCTGCGGGAGTGTCAGAGTTGAGGGGGCCTAGTGGGTCATGTCTGGACATCCAGGGGCTGCCTGGAGGCAGTGTCGGAGGTGAGTGGGGCTGATGGGTGGTGTCTGGACTTGAGGGTGCTGCCTGTGGTAGTGTCGGAGGTGAGGGGGGCTAGTGGGTGGTGTCACAACTTGAGGGGCTGTTTGGGGCAGTGTCGGAGGTGAGGAGCGGTGTGAGGAGGGGAGAGTGCTGTCAGGGTACTACCTGGGGTACTGTCGGAGGTGAGGGGGCTGGTGGGTGGGGTCTGAACTTGAGGGGGCTGCTTGGGGTAGTGTCGGAGGTGAGGGGCATTTGTGGGAGCTGTCAAGACTTGAGGGGGCCAACTGGGGGCAGTGTCAGAGGTGAGGGCGGTGTGGGGTGGGAGGAGTATTGTCAGGGTGCTGCCTGGGGTAGTTTCGGAGGTGAGGGGGCTGGTAGGTGGTGTCTGGACTTGAGGGGGCTGCCTGTGGGCAGTGTCAGAGGTGAGTGGAGCTGGTGGCAGTGTCACGACTTGAAGGGGCCGCCTGGGGGCAGTGTCAGAGGTGAGGGCGGTGTGGGGAAGGGGAGTACTGTTAGGGGGCTGCCTGGGGTCGTGTCGGAGGGGGGTCTGGTGGGTGGTGTCTGGGCTTGAGGGGGATGCCTGGGGGCAGTGTCAGAGGTGAGGTGGGCTGGTGGGTGGTGTCTGGATTTGATGAGTGATGTGCAGTATGGGTATATGGCTGCAGTTTGGGTATTCGTGGAAGTAGGCGGGTGTACTCGCATTTTCGGATGGGTGCTGCCTTAATTTACGAGGGATCTCTTGTGTTTTTGCAGGGGCGCTCCCTTGACTTACGAGGGAACTTGCGCGTTCTCGCAAAGGTGCCACATTAACTTACGAAGATGCGCCCTCATTTTCGTAGGGGTGCAGCCTTGAGTAATGAGGGAGCTTGCGCGTTTTCGCAGGGTGCCACATTGACTTACGAAGGTGCGCCCGCATTTTCGTAGGGGTGCAGCATTGAGTAATGAGGGAGCTTGCGTGTTTTCGCACTGGTGCGGCCTTGCCTTATGAGGGTGCACCCACGTTTTCGTAGGGGCGCTGCCTTGAGTTAAGCGGGAGCTTGCATGTTTTTCGCAGGGATGCTGCCTTGACTTATATGGGGAAGGTTGCGCTTAGGTTGGGATACTGCTTGTTTTTTATTTGCATGGGGGGGTGTTCTGGGCGTTCGTTGCGTAGCTCGTTTTGATTTGCGGATTGGGTTGTAATGCACGTTTGGATCCATGGATTCGCAGAGCGCGCAGAAAAACTTCTGCTCGCAGGCTCGCGCAGTGTTCTCGGCGCACAACCTTTGCGGAATAAAGGCACACTTTGCCATGATTCAGCCCCTTTGTATTTAGGTGCAGCCAGGAAACCATTCCGTTTGGGTTGCACTTGCATGTTATATACATTGTTAGTTCACTATTATGATTATAAAAAGGCTCAGTGTACCCCAGTCCCTGGCATCCCCTCCTACCGTGTTCTGCGTTATCCTTTGACCCTCACTGGTTTGCAACTGCCTGCCACCGACCCGCCATTTCATTGCTGGCCCTTTTCTAGTTCTCGTGCTTTTCCTGGGATAACATGTTCCCATGCCGGAGACATCTCGGCTTGCCTCCCGGGATTTTAATGAGTGTAATGCATTGTACTGTGATTAGCAGTGTAGTGAGCCGAGCTGGTGAGCACTTTCTTTTTCAAACTGTTTTTCAGGACATTCTACAAGTCTCCTTCTAGGGCCCACGGGAGGTCTTTTTCTTTTTCTTCAGTGATGTAAAATGGAGTCCCAGTAAGTACCGTTAAGCTCTCTGTGCTCTTGAAAAATAACACCGAGTCAAAGCTAGAACAAAAAGAAAACCTTTTGACAATTGTTTCTATTCACAAGCACTGCAAGGTCTCTATGAGCAGGGCTAGGAACCTGCTTTCTATCTTTTGTATGATACAATTGGAACAAATATGTTCAAAGAAGTTTGCAAGGAATAGTCACCCAACGCCAATTAATTTATTTTAAGTTCCTCGGTGGAACGGCCAACCTTTCTTTTGTTTTGTTTCTTACCTTCAGTGTTTTGTCTTCGTGCCGCGGGACACCGTTTGTACGCCCTGGCAGCGCTTTACACTTTTCCGAAGTACAACACGTTGAATCACTCCGTAAGCCGCATTATAAACATAATAAACACTGCCCTTTGTAAAAGCGGATGGCTGACATTTCGCAGGTGCGCATTAACTTAATATGGAGGTAGACGACAGGCCGGGTCATTGACTACAAAGAACACGTTCCGGTAGTAAACATGTTCTGTGTCAGAGCTGGTAAACATTGGTCTGTCTGTACAGCGGCAATTAATCATTACATCACTTGAAGGTAAACCATTTCATTAGCTTCCAGCTTTGACTTCTATACTTGTAAGACCTTGAAGATTAAGGACAATGTTTTAAAATATTATTTACTTATTTGCATATTTATGTTCAAGAAAACATTTTAGCAAAACAATCCTATGACTTTATTGTCCATATGCCATTCTATCCGTGTAAATACAGTTCGTTACTTTGGCTATTTTGCTCCTTTGTGTCAGTCTTTCCTTTACATTCAGAACATCTAGATTTAGAATATTAAGATTTTTCCATCAGCCAGGCAAATACAGTCCAGTAGTATTGAACCACCGCGATTAATACAGGCATTTGAGTTCATCCTATTAATATTTGCCACCAATCATCCACCGATAGAGTTCTAAATTTCTCTACAAAACGGCCAAAGTACTACGTACACAAAGTGAAGGATGAACACACAGTAAATAGATGGGCAAGAGCTTCTTTGATTTCAGTTTTTTTACAGAACCTACATCCACAGTTACTTGTGTCTCCTTGTGATGAACCGCAATCATTTCATTCGTTCTGCATAGATTAAAGTGGATCCTCATAAAGGCTGTCCGACGGAGCGGAGTGGACAGAGTGTTTCCAGTGTTTGGCAGTCTGTTTGCCATTCCCATTGTGAAGGAGGAGCCAGTTCTCAAAAACCCCTCGCTCAACGAAGTGGAGTGGAGTGGGCAGAGTGTTTCCAGTGTTCCCGGTGGGTCCGGGGAGGCCCGGGAGCGCCCTACTCTGGGGAAGTAAAGTGGAAGTAAAGAGTAACTCAGCGACACAAAGAACCAGCCCGGAGCCCCACAGAGCCCCTGCAGAGCCCCTATGCAGGGAGCTGGGGCGGGAGCGCTGGGCTACGACCAGCTGGAGGGTGCCGAAAAGCAGCATCAAGAGGAGGCGGGAGCTCCGGTAGAACTGACGGAGCCGCCGGACTCACATCGAATCCTGCGGAGCAACAACAAGACTCTTTCCAAAGGAGAGCGGAGGTCGCCGGTGAAAAAAGGTAAGATTCCCGTGCACCCCGCATTAGACTTGAAAACTCCTAAAGAGTTGACGCCCACCGCCAGCCAACTCCAGTCCTTAGGAGTCGGCAGAAGGGGGGAGGACACACCCCGTAATATCGATACGAACAAAGAGTCCCTTGAAACTGCTACAGCGCCCTCACGGATATTTGCCGCCCCCCCGCAAAACCCCATGGACATCAGCAAGGTGGCGAAAATAGCGCAGGAACAGAGCACTGCTTCGGCGGGCGGTTCTCTAGTCCTGACTACCGGAGGGTGGTCAGACTGGGACCCTTCTCTGGTCCTGTGCGCTAACACACGAGGGGGGAGGACTGAGCTACCTAACATCTATAAGTCCCCAGAGAAGAACGTAAGGGACGCAGTACAGACACTGCCGAGTGAAAGACCGGTCATTGTAACTAGACCCCTAATACACAGTACTAAAGACGTACAGATGGCGACAGATGGGAACAGAGACTTAAATGATAGCATCGGTGCACCTAGCCCCACACACACTGTAATCAGCTACTCAAACAACCAGCCAAAAAGGACAAAGGATGGAAATGTGAATTTGGAGACTAGAGTAGCACCGATTGACTGCATAACCAAGGAATCGAATCCTGATACAGGAGACTGGGTCGATCTTGGATCCCCAGGACTTACGAATATGATGGACCCAAAAAAGTGCAATAAATTCAATGGCAATAAGCGCTATTATATTAAGCGCCAAAAGGGGAAAAAAACAGCCGCAAGTGCATCCTTAAACCAAAACCACCAAGATAATTAAATATCCACGCATCATCAGAAAAACCTCGGTACTACGGGGATAAACAAAGTTAAACGTACGCTAGTGGAAAAACCAGCAGCAGGGCCGGGAGCGCACCAAAAGCCTTGCATCCCAAATGCCCTGTTATCCTTCTTCAAGACCAAACAGAAGAAACGCAAACTAGAAACAGAGGACGAAATCACTGATGCAGAAATTCTAGATGTGATAGAGGGGTCTCTCCCTTCGACAAAAGAGAGGAAAACGGATACAGATATGACAGACAGTGAGAGCAAAATCGGAGACAGTGAAAGGAGATCAAGAGTAGCGGATCAGCCAGGGGTCAGCCCAAACAAAATGAAACAAAAGGAAGCAAACGCAGAGGAAGCAAGCCAGGCAATTCAGCCTAGCCCAAGGGAAATAATGTGCCTAAATGAGACCGAACAAAAGAAAACAAGCACAGAAGAAATAAAACAAGTTAATCAACCTATCACGAAAGATAAGGAGATGCAGACCAAAGAGATGATCACGGGAAAAGACCTGCCGACTGAATCGACAAGCCCAAATAAAGTCGCAAGGGAAGACTATACAGCATCAGACACTCTAAGGAAGGTGGCTGACCTTCCTAAAGCCCCCTCGGAAATTAGCGAGAGCCATCCTATCCCGCAGCTAGGGCCTGAAGCAACCAAATCGGGGCAGAGTACTAATTTAAGGAGAAAATCAATCTCCACTGAGTCACTGATCCATGGCGCAGACACACTGCCAATGTCGAAAACAACGTTACAAAGCGGGCCCCAAAAATGGACTGAACAGGAAGAGACGGGAGCCCTACTAAAAACCCGGAACCTCCATGATTTAGTACTAGGCGAAATCCCAAGAAAAGAGCAGAGGGACCTGCAAGTACCTCCTGAAAGTCCAAAAAGAAACTTGAGACCCGAAATACAGGCCAGAAAGAAAATAAATAATGAGACAGGGAGATATCAAGAAGGCGCTCTATGCCCAAGAGCTCAAATGAGCGATCAATCCTGGACAAAAATCCACCACCAGCATACAGAAAGAGGAGCAAAATTAACCAGGCAAGTCAAAGAAGGTGGAACAATAGATCCAACTGCCTCTAAAACACTATCAGACTGCTCTGAAGTATCTATTGCGACAGCTGGGACCTCGATATGGGATATTTCAACTACCCAAACCGAAACTGGCCCGGGCAGGGAAAGTTTGATCACGCCTGCCAAACACAGAAGACACAGTGAAATTATGATCGATTCCCAAAAACCATCCCCAAATAAAAAACCCGATATGACCACAATTATGGCGGCGCTTACGATTGCACTTGCACTATTCTGCAAATTATATGAACCAATCAGTGATACGGCAAAAGACAATACTACACTATTGTGCAAGATGCAATCTAAGCTAGAGTTTCTGGAGGGTTATATTACAGCCGCAGACATTAAAAACAGCAAGCAGGAGTCAATTTGGGAGGAGAAATGGACCAATCTAGAGATGGAAAGAAAAGAAGCACTAGCTACAAAAAACGCCTGTCAAACAACGGCGAAGTGGGACAAGAAAGAAATGGAACCAATCTTCAATAAGCAAAAATCAAAAACGGACCGAGCCTGTCAAACAACGGCTAAGTGGGATAAGAAAGAAATAGAATCAATCTTCAATAAGCAAAAATCAAAAAACGCGAATGATCTGTCAGAACTACAAACTGAGAATATGATTGGAGCCGCAAAAACAGTACCAGCAATGACAAATCAAAAGAAAAAAGTGGCTCTGTGTTTGGCAAGTGAAACTATCACAGGTCAATCAAACAAAATAAAAATAGCGTCATCCGAATCCGAAAAGGAAGATGAAATAATCAACTTAACCCAAAGCCCTGAAACTCCATCTCATAAAATTACGGCGACGGAAAAAAACTTGAAACCGACTGAAAAATCACCGAGAACGGTGAATGAATTCATGAGCGTAAGTGCACTGATGGACTTATCATTACATCTCGAAGCAGACGTGCAGGGTGAAGAGCACACAAGTCCAGACGGACTAGCAAAAGAAAGCAAATCTGTCCCTGAAAGAAGGAGGGAAACAAACAGCGACAAAGCTCTAGTTAGTTCAATGCCTAGCCATGGACCACCCGCCCTGAATCAAAGATTAGACCGGTGCTACGAAGGGAAAACAAGTAAAAGGGGTGAGAGGGAGAGCAGAGAAATTGAACTTAAATACTACTCGGAAAAAAAAAATAAGAACCCAGACAACACCGAAAAAGAATCTAGAGTTTTCAAACTAGAACAAATATCTTGCAAAAGCAGATACATCGTGCTTAACAGGAAAACGATATTGTACTTATTAAGTAAGGTACACTGCTTATGACATCTGAAGTCCGAAGACTTCCTACTAATAGAACCCTACCATCGTGATCAAAAGGCGAAGTCCTATCTACACATCAAATCCAAGGCACTAAAAGGAGTGCCGGAGGAAGCCTATAAAGACTTAGAACAAGCCGGATTTATCTTGACGGAAATAGGTACGTCAAAAACAGACCCAAAAGCGCAGTCCTCAAAGGAGAAAGAGAGCCTTAAATGGCACTATACACCTAGAACAAAAGAACTCTACAATAGAAAAAGATATGCCCCCTCGGACCATATGGAACAAGAAAACCGTCGGCAGTACGAGTGGGAAAAAAGGGGTAGGAGAAACGAAAGATATAGACGAACAGACCCCGAATATAGGGAAGATCGAAAAGAAGAACGATCCAGGTATCGGGGTCGATCCCAAGAAAGAAGGGAACGACATAGAGCTGAAACTGTGTTTCAGTTGCAAATGACCAAGACCAGGAGTGAAAGGTCGGAAGAGGAGTGTAGAATGATAAAAGATCGAGAAATGAAAATGGGAGAGAGCCAAGAACTTAGACAACCAAAGGGACCATGGAATTGGCTGAAAAAAACGTTAAACCCTCAACAGGACAAATAGCAACCACCAGGAGGTGGGTCCAGAAGCACACCGCCTCCAACCTACTACCAAGCAACGACTCCTCTGAAATTGATCTCGATGGCCTCATGGAACACGAGAGGCCACAGACACTTGACGAACCCTGAAAATCAAGATCTGGGGGTTTTCGACATCCTATGTCTTCAAGAGCACTGGCTAACAGAAAAAACATCTTTAGACGGCTTTGAGATAGCCTTCTCTCCTGCCACAAAAGGCTTGCTGGGCCGTCCGTCTGCTGGACTCCTGCTAGCAATAAAGGCAGGTTCAGGAATTTCCATCATAAAAACGATATACGAGTCGTATGGCATACTGGCAGTCTCTACAACATGGACCCAAGTTGACGAAAGGAAAAAGGAATGTGAAAAAGAGAAATTAGTTTTGATAACAACATACTGGAACCCGGAAAAATCTACAACATCAGATTTTTGTAACCAAATAGCAGGAACAATTGACAAAATCATTCTTGAAGATCCAAAAACGCACATAATAATATGTGGAGATTTAAATGCCAACTGTAGCAATGAAAATGAAAATAAGGTGAAAAAGATAAAATCTTCAGGGGAACACAGAGGACAAGTATGGCTGAGGCTTATGAAATCGAGAAATCTCCACAATGTGGCCTCTCTGAAATCCTGGAATATAAATACTCCCACATGGGAAAGGGGCAATTCTAGCGCAAACATTGACTACTTTTTCATTTCCAACAGTCTAGTGGCATGCATAGAAGACTACTCAGTGATAAAAACCCAAGAGAGTGACCACAATTTGTTGCCTATAAAGTGGAAAGCACTACGACCTGTAAACAGCCACTACAACACCCAGATTGAGACGAATAGTCAACAAAACCGAGTATGTCTGACTGGGGCTAACATCAAGTCCATTATTAAAAAATACAAAACCAGCATCCACGAGCAAGGGGAAAAGACCCAAAGGCCGGACTATCTTCCATTCCTACTCCAATACAGATCGAAGAAGTCAGCGAAAAGGCAAAAGGCAAAACAAAACAAACATATATTTGACAACCAGATCGCGGAAAGAAAAAGATCCCTCAGAAAACTGAAAATAAAAATAGAAAAATAAAAAATAAAAAAATAAAAAAATAAAAAATAAAAAAATAAAAAATAAAAAATGATAATTCACCTACAGCATGGAACAAATGGAAAGATGAAAATTTAAAATACAAAGCCTGGATCCGAAGCCACAGACATGCAATGTACCAAAAAGATGCAGAGGACATGCTTCGCACGTTAAGCACCAAAAAAACTGGTGACTTCTGGACACTTATCAAGAAACCAGATAAGAACATGGAAAATCAGATCGCGAACGCAGTGAGTGAAAATGCGTGGGTACATTTTTTTGAAAACTTGTTTATGGCACCGGAACATCTCCCACTGGCGGCCGAAGGACCAGTTACAACACCTTGGATCGATATCTCATCGATAGACGACATAAAAAGTGCAATCCTCAACCTAAAGAATTCTAGAGCCCCTGGTCCAGATGGGCTATGTAACATCGAGCTAAAACAAAATCCGGAAAAATGGGCTATTTTCATCAGCTCTATCTTCACTCAATGTAGACAGACAAAATCTATTCCGGCGTCCTGGGTCACTGCGGTGGTTGTGCCGATCTTCAAGCGAGGGAATAGAGAAGAGCCGGGTAATTATAGACCTATTGCCCTACTAGATATAATAGGTAAAATCTTCGCAACTCTCCTCCTGCACCATTTCCAAATTTGGGCCAGAACCTCTATGGCCTATGATTCTTTCCAAATGGGATTCCTAAAGAAAGGGAGCACGTCAGTCAACATCCTAATCCTCAATCTCATAAAAGCCAAGGTAAAGCAAGGGTCTCCTACGGTGTTCCTTGTGTTTGTAGACTTATCACAGGCCTTTCATAAAGTTGACAGGTGGATGCTGTGGAGCAAACTTAAAAAATGGAACTGCCCAATGGAAATATTAGACCCTGTGATGGCCCTGCACACCAACACGACACTAAGAGTACGTTTAAACAACCAAGGCCTTCTGTCTAAAGAGATAGCAGCGGAGAGAGGAGTTAAACAGGGCTGCCCTCTGGCCCCGGCACTATTTATTGCCTTTTTGGGAGATATAAAAGACTCAGAAACACCTGCTAAAGCATTCCCTCCCAAATTGGGTAAGGTAAATATATCGCGTCTTCTCTACGCAGACGATTTGATATTACTAGATCAAACCCAAATTGGCTTACAACGCCAACTTACAAATCTGGCGCAATACATGGAGCGAAACAATCTGAAAATAAACAAAACAAAAACAAAAATAGTGATCTTGGGAAAAAGTGCGAAGATGACCCGTCCAGGGTACAAATGGGTGCTGGACAAATCTGAAATCGAAGTGGTCCATAGTTTCAAATACCTAGGAGTTCAGATAGATCACTCAGCAAAAGAAGCATCTATGCAGACCATCCTTTGGGGAAAAGCAAAAAATCTTGCTGCTCAAATGAAAGTCATCGACAGAAAATATGGCAAATTTTCATTAAGTCCAGTGATAGCATTCTACAAAGGGAAAATTGTCCCAACACTGACTTATGGCATGGGGGCAACACTGAGCATGCCTAACGACATCTGGCGGAAGCTAGAGAGTTATGTCTGGAAGACGGTCCTAGGACTCCCAAACTCAGTGTCAATGGATCTTATCAGAAGAGAGATGCGACTACTCTCTCTGGAAGCGACAGTGACCCAAAACGCAATGCAACTTTTCAGGAACACTCTAATGACAGATAGTCCACCCATATACAAGATCATAGCAACAGAAATAGCAAATCGCCACTTAAGTATTCTCAACAAATGGACAGACAGGCTCAAAGAAAAGCTTTCTGAGATCGCATGCACAGAAGAAAATTTGAAAATGAACCCAGCAAGAGTGAAATCTAAACTCCAGGCTCAAGATCGGATAATGACCCTGGAGAAAGCGCATGCAAACATACTGACAAGAGATCTTCCACCTAACTTTAACAGATTGAAGGAGCCGGTGGCATACTGCACGAAATTCCCAAACAAACATCTAAGGAAAATGTACATGAGAGCGCGATTTAATCTTCTGCCGACACGTGAAATCATGGCGATCCGGATGCAATCCAACGACAAAACTTGCCGGCTCTGTAAGGAATTATCCAAATCAGAAACAATAAAGCATCTCTTACTGCAATGTTCAGAGTTGACAAATGTAAGAGCCACATACCTACACAACCTTCGTACAAACCATTTAGAACTGCTTGAAGATGAAGACTCAACTTGGTGGAAAAGGTTGATGTCAGGGGAGAAAACAAAGTGGACTATAGAGTCTGTAAAAATCTTGGAAAGCGCTTTTGAAATGATCACCCTTCGATCCACCTTGGTGATCAATTCTGAAGACCAAAATGTGAGGGAGTCACCCTAACAAGAGACTGGCAGCGATACAGCTCCCCTGGCGTTTTCTCGCCGATTACTGTGTGAAAACAACGCCTGCTGCTCCGGTATTTTCTATTATGTGGCTCTTTAGAGAAGAGCAACAAGAGTTTTGTAAAAATTGCTAATGTAATTAAATACAAAGTATTAAATAAATAAATAAAATAAAGGCTGTCTGAATTTTAGAGTTTGGGCATTTCCGCGGGTACAATTGGATCACCCCTTGTTTTCTCGTTTCCATGGCTAAGTTTTATTTTCACCATGTCAGGATTAATTAGCAGGTCTTCAGTTGAGCAGCCTATTTCTTTAAGGAGGATAGTGCATTGTTTCCTCCAAGTGTTCAAGTAGCTATTGGAATTGGTCCAGGTCTCCTTTCTGATCCCGTTTATCATATAAGGTGGGTTAGGGCTGTTGCATTTGCAGAACAAGCTTAAAAGCTTCCAGTCAAGCGATGATTTTAAAGAGCTTAATCCCAGTTCTTTCCTCATCACCTGGATGGGGATTGATCGCGGGAGCCCAAGCACTTTCTTCCAAAAGGCCCCTTCCATACGCACCCAAATATTAGCCGGTAAATCAGAAAAAGCATCAGCACCATAGGTCTATACCGGGACAGCTATGGCCTTGTAGAAATCTATAATTGGCTTCAAAGTAAATTTGCAATATTTTTTCTTCAATATACTTGCCTGGGAAGCGAGCATATCTGCTTTTTGATGTTGTACAAAGGAGTCAGAATCTTTTAGACTTCTTGTGATCCAAATCCCCAGGTCTTTAAAAGAGGTCACCTGGTCTATTTCTAGCTGTTTCAGAAACCATTGGTATGGCTGTCTCTTAGCCTTACCACCCTTACCCAACGTCATGCTCTTAGTTTTGCTGGTGTTTAGCAGAAAGTTATTTGTGACCGTATGTTCCTGGAGACAATTTGATTGCCTTTGGAGCCCTACTGCGGTATAGTCAAGCAGAACCAAATCATCATATAGAAGATGGGTTACTCTCATGGCTACCAACTTGGGTGGAAAACTTCTGCATGCTTTCATGAACTCTTCCAAATCAGCAATATAGTATATTGTAGAGTGCGGGTGCCAAGGCACAACCCTGCTTGACTCCTCGATATGTTGGGATTTCTTTAGATAGATCACCTTCATCGATAGACAAATTTGTATAGATGTGTCCATATATAGACGGTGTATTTGTTCCAGCAGGTCTGGCGGGCACTGATTCTCTTCCAATTTGTCCCATACAAGCTGTCTATCCAGGCTATCAAAGGCTTTGGTAAAAACAATCATTCAGACCCTTTTCCTGTGTCGAAGTGGATAGCCTTTTAGAGGCAGGGTAGAATATAATTTCTCCAGCATATCTAACACTGCTATGGGTCAATAGTTAGTTGGACCTGAGTGAATACCATTTTTGAAGATTGGTATTATATTAGCTGTTTTCCAAGAATGAGGAATACATTTGGTCATGAGAACGTTTTAATCCCAGATTCAGAATCAAAGCCCATTGATCAGAATGTTATCGTAGTACGATGTTAGAGAGACCATGAGGCCCTGGTGCTTGCGAAGAACTCAAACTTTTCATTAGGGTCACCAGATCATCGTGATCATAAGGCAGAGTCCATGCGGGCAATGTTTTAACCATTCGCATATTCTCTCCACCAGGAGATGCATACAGAGAATCAAAGAATGTAAACCACACTGCTTTTGATACACAATTTGGAGAGATACTTGGTTTCGCTTCAATGACCTTATAAAAGACCAGGTTTCAGCCAAGGATTTGTTCATCAGGGAAGAGAGCATCCATTCTGCGTCGCTCTGGTACAAGATACATCGATGACTGATATACCAAGATTTATAGTTTGTTTTCAGCTGTTTAATTTCCACATCCCTGAGACCGGATGTATATTTCTTTTTTAATTGTCAAAGGAGAGTTCTGAATTATTTTCTTTTCCTTACCAGTGTGGCATCATAACAATGGTGATGTAATTTTTCTGTGACTTGCCCTTTACGTTTTACCCGGTATGTCGCCAGGATAGAAGTGTAATCAACTAGGTTCCTATCTTCCAGTGTAGTCTTCTCATTCATTTTATCTGAAAGGGACCTTAAAGTTTGAATTACTGCTTGAGCGGTCATATTTAAGTGGTAGCAGTTCTTAATCTCTTCAACCTGAGTGTGGATTAATGGTTTAGATCTGTTCACCGCATTGTATCATGATAGTTTGAGCCAATTGTGATCACCTCTTGTCAAATTTAGGATTGCCAGGAATTTAACATTCCCGAGTAGATTTAGTGAAGCATCTTCCATGTGGGATGCGTATTTAGGTGGTTTTCATAGCATCCATCTAATACATGTAGATCACGGCTTAGCATCAGATTGAGCCATAGATGAATCTTCTCTGTATAGCCAAAGTTGGATTCCTCATTATCAAATTCCTGGAGTTGTTTCATTTATGGATAGGTGGCATTAAAATCTCTGCAAAGGGTGATAGTAGAGTCTGTCCAGGTATAGGCTTCATCAATGGTGTTTGCCAAGTGATACCCCATTTCTTTTGGAGTAATATCTCTAACACTCCAATAGATGTTAATTAGGATGAGATGAGCTGTCATGTTTGGTGCTTTGCTAGATTCATAGATCCTTCTCAGGATTAGATATTGAAGCAAAGGACCCATCATCACATGCTTAACTATCTCGTATTGTGAATTATTATTGACTAGAATAAGCAGACTGGCATGCAGGCTTCCTGTATTTCCACAAATGGCCGGATTTAGAAATGCAGAGAAACCATCCAGGGATGGTTCCAACAGTAGCCATGTTTCTTGGAAACAGATAAAATCCCATTTGTCCCAAATAAGCAATCTCTCCTCCAAGAGGTGTAGAAACCCCCTTGTATTCTGTGATAGAAGCGTTACCAGATAGATCGGAAAGATTCCTCTTGGTAGTGGTTATTGTTTTTGATTCGGAGCCAATAAGGCTGGCAAGCCCAGGATAATTCGTCCATACGCCTCTTTGAGGAGTTCATTTGCTGCTGAGTCCTGTGGGTCTGTGTTAGATCAAGATCATTGGCAAAAGTAAGCAATAGTTCTTGCTCTGCTGGTCTTGTTTTAGTCATAGCTCTTTCTGTTGGCATACAAAGCGATCTCGACAGATCATTAGGATGTTGATTGTTCTGGCAAGCTCGTGATGACTTCTTGATATCCCCAGGTCTCGATTCACAAACTGCCTTTGATATTTTTTCTTCTTCTTCGGGTTTATCGTGATTGCTGATTTTCTGTGAGATCCGTTAGATCGAAGCACATCGTTAGGAAACTTGGTATAGCAGTTACTATCAAAGAATTCAGATGAAGGTACACAAAGTCTGACCTCTTCTCTCTTCTGAACTCCACCAATATAAAGTCATCACTGGTGAGTGGCATCATTTTACCACGTTATGTCTATTTAGGATGAGGTGGTCTTGATACTTGATCACTCTTTCCAATCTCACTGAACGAGAATAATCTCTGACTACATACGGAATGGCAGTAGAACTTTCTGATTTCAAATGCCTTTGTGAGGGTTTTAGTTCTATAGTTTGCTGCAGATCGTGACTCTGTTGTTTGCCTGGTTGATTTAGTAAGTATGCTTCAGAGATTTGAGTCTTAAGGCAGATGTTTAGTGTTCTCTCGCTTCATACTCTCCATGCATCTCAAGTGTGTAAGGCTCCGATTCCTCGTTGACCTTATCAGGGATCTTTTTCTTTAAGAGGAGGCCTTTGAAGGCCACTTTTGGTGGCTTGAGCATTTACCCACTCAATCAGCCGTCTCTTTTTTCCATCAATTTTAGGAAAGGCTGCTCCTCTTCCTCATCGTCTGATTGGTCTGTCTTAGTCATTTCTACCTCTTCATTTTGCTCAGACTGTAGATCAGTATTATATCCCCTTTCAATTCCTCTAGGTGATTTTCTGGTTGTATCGGAATATCATTCTCGCTTGATTGAATTGAGTAAACTGAGAGATCGAGAAGAGAATTTGGTTCCTCCTGCCACTGATTATCAATCAGTTCATTCTCCCGAGCTTCGATTAGTTTGTTTTGAGTCAGGTCCTTGACTTTTCCTGTACCATGTTTCTCCAGGGTTTTACGGATTTTAGAAGGTAGCGACAGTTTCTTAATAAAAGATCGTGAGTCGTTGCCTCTAAGGCGTGAAAGGGTTTTCTGCATCCTGGTTTGTGCCATTTTCAATTTAGATCCAAATAGACAATGGGTTTTAACTCCTCCTTTCTCATGAGTGTGTTTCTTCCCACGAATGGTCATCACTGATTTTTTAGGATTTTGACGAGCTGGCTCCATATTACTAGGACTTCTTGATCTCAGTACAAGGGAGTCCGTTGGCTTTACCAATCCATAGTAATCAAGGGTACTTCCATATTGTTGGCGAGAACATGAGGACTGTCCTGGTCTTTATGAGCGATATCAACCATTAAGGAAGATATAACCGGTTGAGTATCATCTTCAGTTATTACATTGCGAGGATTAGATGGATCAACAGCCCTATTTCCTGTTTCCGATGTAATATCTTCCTACAGTCGCAACTTTTCCTCGACCTCTTGCACACTTAAAAAATAGAACATTCAGCACCCTCAGATTGCTTCCGTGCCGTAATAAATCCTTCTACAAAAATCATTTTGGAATGAAGCATGGCAAGGAGTGTGGTATGATTGGCTAATGTTTCATGTATGTCTTCATAGAGTTTCATGAAGGGTGCCATTGCGATGGTAATCATTGACATTAAGGCCAATGAATCATGTTTGGAAGGTCTGCCAACAGAGGTATTGTTGTTAATGGATGGATATTTCGAAGAGGGGAAATCACCCCACTCGTTTGCTGCATTCCAGCCACTGAACTACTCCTTTGGGTTTCATTATGGAGTTGGTAGTCGGAAATAGGTTTTCTCCTTTCCTCTAATGAATCAGCCGAAAAGGATGGTAACTCGTCGGGGAGGACCTGCCCCATCTGATAGGATTTAATGGTGCGCTCCCCTACATTCCGGTTATCAGCCCCTCCAACCTGAGAACTCCTATGGTCTATGGCAACGTTCTGCTCCTTTATCGGGCACCTTTTTTCCTCTTGTCGTTTGTTTTTATATAATTCATGAGGCAACCTCAGATTAGAGATACTAGGTCATAGGTGTAGGCTGTTTTGCTCATCATTTATGGAATCCACAAACTGAGTGTCTGATGACAACCTTGGACGTTTATTCATTTGCCTGTTGATGGTTGAACAGACAGTTGTTGGCGTCTCTTTAATAGAGCATCCTCCAATGGGTCTTTCCGTTAGGAGACACATTTTGGCAAGTCCTGAGCATTCCAAAACTTCTGCGTCAGTCAAATCAGCTATTGCCTTTTCCTAAGGAATTTTCACAGAATTCCTTTCCGATTTTGAATTAGCCAATGATGGATAAAGTGTACCATGCATTTGCTTTGATGGTAATAAGTTCAAGTTGTTAGGTAAAGGATCATGAGTACAAGATTTTCCCTTCTTCGTTGGGCCGGACAATTTCCATTTCAGACAAGACAAAGCTATATGCGGTGCCTCTAAGGACACCAAACCACCAGCAGGCAAGCAATCCTTTATTTGCCTCACATCAAGTGAGAACCTGGCCACTTGCATTGGGTTACAAAACCTCTGTTTATAGGCCGGTGTCACATTTGGCAGATTAGTACTTTCGGCTATGGAAGTCGGCCGGTCATAGCAAAAATAAGGTGTACTATCCTTCATTTTTCTTTTTTCTCCTTTTTCTCTGTCCGGTGTCTTCGGTGTTAGTAGATTCCTCGATTGTTCTTTCCTCTTTGCGTCCTCAACGGGGGTGCAAGATGGACAGACCGGGACAGGGCTAGAGACAGTCAAATGATCATCAACAGCTGAAGGGCACATAATGCTAGTCTGTCCTCTTTGCTCATGTGAGTTAAGGTCAATATCAAGGAGCAAGATAGTACAGGGCCATACTGGAACCCGTGGGCTTGGCCTATGGAGGGAGAGCGGAGCGGCCGCTGAGACTACCCCAGTCTCCCCTTCCTGCAGCAATGACCGTCTGTTGTTAATATGGTCAAATCAGCCAACATTGTCAAAACTCCCGTAGACGACTGCAACAGCAAAGTAGAAGGAGCCTCCTCAGAGGGCATTCTCGTAGCGAGAGCTAACGCCATCTCAACGCATGCAGCAGTACAAGTCACCCCCCGTCAAGGAGGTGATTCAGTCTCCAACACAGTGGGGAATTTAAGTCTATCATCCAGATCCTGTTCAATACAAGAAGTCTTACCTGGAGACACACGGGAGGTAGTGGTATTTAAAGCGTCTCTTGCTGCCATCGCTTCAGTCCACAGCCGGGGGCCACTTCTTAAGGTATGCGTGGCTATCAAATGATTAGTGCCTCCTCTGGCTCCAACGGCATCAACCTTTCCGCCACCACAAGTCATTTGGAATGTGCCACTGCCCATGGCCCGAGGACAATGGCTTGGCAGAATAGGGGCCCACGGCACTCGGCAGAAGCACCGAACATCAAACACTCTGCAGGCACTCTGCAGCCGCTCTGCTGGGAGATGAGTGTTTATGGATGGAGGTCTGTCTCCTTTCAGGAACACAGAAGAAAGACTGCCAAAAATAAAGTGCAGTTCACCACCACATGCCACCAAACACTGTGCAGTCACAGAGGACAATTAGAATAATATAGCCTGGGTGTCTGCATTGTTAATTCTTTTCAATTGTAATCAGCGTGCTATGACTCAGAGCTTGATTCTTACCGAGGCGGTAAGCATGACAATTGGGCCTCATTATAAGTTTGCCGTCTGGTAAAAAAAAGTGCCTGCAAAAACGTGTACCAGCACTTTTCTGGACTGGCACACTGCAAGTTTGCCAGTGAGGGTTACATGACTTACCTACAGCCAAGAGCCAAGAGCTAGAGGCCACTCAGACCCCCACTGGCATTTAACAGATAGTATTTCTGGACCCGGAATTACTGGTATTTCCACTGCTTGTAATATCCTGATATACTAGGATATCAGGTGGAGTAAACGTTAATACTGTTGGTGGTATCCCGCTGAAATTACTGACAGGATACCTCCAAACTTGGAATGACCCCTTATGAGGAGATGGATGAGTGAAAAGTAAAAAAGTAGCAATAAAAGTCAGAAAATCCCACAGGTAGGTAGAAAAATTAAGATGCTATGGAGGAATGATATATTAAATTTCCAGAACACTGTTCACACCCCCCAATATGGCGTGATGATGAGAGAATTTAAAAAAAAAGAATAATAAAGAGCGATAGAAGAAGTGTGACTACAAGATAAAATAATGATATGACTACAATACATCCTGAAGAATATTCCAACAGATTTAAGGGAACATAAACATGTTGATGAGGGAACAGGGAGAGAGAAAACTACAACTTTTCAAATCAGACAAGAACACATGAATAGCTCTTGATGATAGGATAGTATACAAATACTTATTAAAGAGTATTGTTATTATGTAAACTGAACTAGAAGATGTCAATTTTCTGAATTGTTAGGATAAGTGATCAGATAGGGCACACAGCTGCACCTAATTTCATATGTGAAGAAGGACATGATTAGATAGAGTGTTTGATATTCATTGTGCCTTTATGTATTTTTTAAGAATAACAATATATTTTTTTTAAAGGAAGATTATAATCTTTGGTACCATATACATTAGAGACAAAGGAATACTGAACAGGGGTTAGGCCTTTTATTGTTTAGCTTGAGTGTAAACCCAGTGGTCAGAGCCCCCGGGAAAGCTTGATTCTCTCTCTTTAGCACAGATTCGTGTTTACCGAACCTTATTTCACTCACCAAGCTGTCTCCTACCTGTCTTTTCTACCTTGTCTGTGGCTCTGCCTTCTTTATACTGGAGCTCCTTTTCTCACCTACCAGCCTCCTGACAATGGTCTCTGCATTTGCAATCCCTCACCCTACATAGTACCCCCAAAGGCCTTGGTATTTTCCTTCCTAGAAGTACAACATTACCATCATCAGTATTAGTGGGCGTCAGTGTCAGACTATGTGCTGCACAAACTACTGTTCTTTTGTTACCGCCCTGGTGAGGCCCACCTATGGCCGCACTTTCTGGGAAGGTTTTTGCTGCATTCCTCCAGGTCTCCTGCTTCGTTTGTTCTCCTGTGTTTCTGGGTGCCATTGGGCGGCCCAAATTCGTTACTCACGATTGTCTTTTTTTCTCTTATCGCCTGGGAGTGACTATTGCACCCTTCTGTTTCGACCCTATTGGTGGCTGTAGAGTTCTGCCACTGCTGGGGTTAGACAGAATGTTCGGCTGAGCCGACCTCATGGATGCTATGGTCATATCATATAGACATGATAAGCAAAGGTGCTCCTCTAACAGTATAGTAAAATTAGAGACCACAAATGGCAGGAATAGACATTCCACAACAACAAAATTGTGTACGGCGCTTGTTCCCCAATCTTTGACATTTCAATGCGCTTGCTGTTATTATTACCCACATTAATAGTGCTCAGTGTACTGACCTCAGAAGGACGAAATACTGAGTTTTGCATGCTGGAATTGAAACTGGACACCTGCAAAGGAAAAAGACTTTTATGCAGCAAAATGTATCCTTCTGAGCTATCTTACCGGCTAATGAGGTTCTATCAGAAAGGTCGCAGCCCATCAATAGTGACCTACAGGTCAATGGGTCACTTGCTCGGAGGCATACAATGTAGATGATTTCAAAGCACATTAGCAAATGATGGAATGGACATGTATTTTTCTACAATCACTTTAAAAATAACCCTGTGTCCGCAAGAATAAACACAAAGAACCTTTTACTATTTTATTATTAGTTTATTCAAAATACTTACTACAACAGATATTATTACATGTTTTATTATTGTATCTTTGCTTTGCATAACTGGGCAAAAGTATTATACAAATCAAGCATTATAAAAACAATTCAATACAAGATCATTGAAAAACAAAAAAACAATAAAACAGATTCTATTTCAATCTACAAATAGGAACTTCAAAAGCTAGCAGCAGCCTAATTATTTCAACAAAACAGCAATCAAATCAAAGATACGCACATTTGCAGTGACTCTGCAGCCTCTGATAGAAAAAGAGAGAAATTCGCATCTGCCAAAAGTAATCAGGATTCTCATCAGATCCCTCTTCACTGGTTTTGGGCTGCATCTAATTCCAAATGTGGGGGTGGCAGAGACAGGGCTAGAGTTCACCAGCTGGTCGCCAGGGGTAGCAGCAACTACCTCTAATGGCCACAAATGAGGTCCCTTGGTACCAATCAGTTTCCAATATGTCTTATATCTTTAAATGAGAGCCACGGGCAGACGGAGGGGGTGTGTATCGGGGGTGTGGGGAGGGGAATAGAAGAAGTTACAGTGATGCCGCAAGCTCCTCACACTCTTGGTGTACCACCCCCCCTGCTAACTGTGTGATGACAACTTTAACTAGAGTCTCAGACCATTCTCAATTTGTAGAGACTTTGGGGCTCCTTTTAGGTTTTGTGGTGTGGGAAAAAGTGGTAGTAAATGGAAGTAATTCTGATACTGCGACTGTACCCCCAATTTTTCACGCCACCAAATTCCAAGCTTGGCAGAAAAGTGGAGGAGATGCCTCCAGTGCTTGGCTGAAGATATCTCCTTCACTTTACCCCCAAAACTGGAGAAATTACTGTGGGCAGAATTGCCACCCACAGTCATCTCTTTAAAATCCACAGGGCGTCTTGCCACTTGTAATCGAGTGGATTTAGGGCCTAATTCACAGAAGCGTTTTATAATGGAAAAACCCCATTGGAAAACGCTCTATGAATTAGGCCCTTAGCCCGATTACAAGTGGAGAGAATAGTCATCGGGAGTGATGAAAATAAATTCCACAGGAATTACCGCCAAACTAATTATGAGCCCTTACTATGTTCTACTTAACTTGACAAGAGGTGAATGCGCCCTGCTATAACATGTGTAACGTGGAAAGATCATTGTTTCTAAGAACTCGGATTGTTTCTCCATCTCCCAGCAAGAAATGCACTTTTTAGTGTGTCCTCCTTTACTGTATGTCATAACCCAGTTTATTTCTTGTACTTTTCAATAGTTTCTTCTCTGCTTGTGTAACTAGTACACTGTGTTTTTTCCCGATGCTTTGAACTATGTAGGCGGACCTGCTCATGTGGTGTTCCTTTTACTGCAACATGACTTTTAGATGCGTTTAGGCATTCAAGCGCCGGGGAGTGCTATAAAAGAAACATTCAAATGTGATCCGTGTAATTAACTCCCTCAATCAACTTCATCTTGAGGCACGGCATTGTTCCATTCATCCAAATTCCTAATCTTTAAACAAATTAAAAAGCGTGTTCTCTGCCTTGTTGTGATTCCAAATATAACTGAAAATATGCCCAAGTGTACTGGCTTTCGGCTCCAGCTTCCCTGGGGAATGTGCATTTTTTGGTTTTTCCTCTCGTTTCATTCTTGTATGTGGCGTTCTACCTGGGGCTTTCCGTTACACAACATGGCTGCCGTCCATAACTGATGCAAACTAGCACTTGTTCATAGTGGAAAGGCAACAACGGCTTGTTGCCAGGCAGTTTCTAGCCAACTTGGTCCCCAAGGCAAAACACTTGACTGCGCCCCCACACCACGGACTGAGACACGTCACTCCCAAACTACACCTTTATGTCATGCAACAAAATACCTCCACAAGATTAATCAATCATTGCTATACAAATGAAGCTGGTTTCATTACATTGTAATTCAAGTACTTTACAGAAGAAATATAATGTGAAAACACAGCTGTTGCTGCCCAAGTAAATCTTTCTTCTGTTGCATGAATGTAGTTTCAAACTGTCTGTACTGGCACACTGTAGTGTAACCAGCCTGCCAGTGTCTGAGAGCCCACTGATCACTGGCCCTGTGTTGCAAGTGTTCTATTCATACCACCTCACTCGTATTTCGCAAAGGGCAACACTAGACTAACCATAAGAATTATTTTCTGATAGAAGGTTATCCTTCCAAGATGGACGGTCTGGTGCACTCCTTTTGTGCTCTTTCAAAATACCTCTATGAGAGTGGGAAAGGGGACAAATAGCACCAATACGTGTTCCTGCCTGCTTTGCATTAAATCACAACAGCATTTCAGGAATATAACAGTGATCAGAGATCTCTATATTAGATAAACAAGTCTGTGATATAAGGGTTATACGTGAATATCTAATACATAACAAACACATGGCTTTGGCTTGATGCTCACATCACTGTTCACAACACACACCCTGACATTAAAACGTTTGTAACCATGCCCCATACCCACTCATTCGGACAGCTTACATTTTTGGATGTGAGTCAAAAATGGCTGCAACATCAGCCACTCAAATGGGGTACAAGGGCTCTTTGCCTTCTTGTTTCTGGAGAATTTTAGATGAGGGTGGGCTGTGTCTCAGTGTGAGCATTCCGAGCCCACAAGACAGAAACATCTTTAGGGAATTATATCTATAGACAGGAAAAGATACCCTACCAGAGACACCCATTAAAAAATGCACAGGAAGGATACAGAGAAAGGATTGTACCTCTTAAAAACTTTAACCTGACCAGTAATACGCTGATGAAGCATTTTAAACCAAACCAGCTTCTAATGCATGGTAAAGGGTCCACAGTTCTTCACCATTACCCAGGCCTCATGGGCTATATCTGCAAATAGAGCAGGCCCATGCTTTAGCATCTCTTATTAGTGCTTGCCTGCAGCTACTGAAACTCATGGTGTAGCAGTGTAGAAAGGTTGTTTGGCCTAGTGGATGTACAACTCTAGGCAACATCTTTGATTGCTTTATGTGTTTAAGTGTGAGCATAGTATTGCCTACTCGTCAGAGCCACATTCCCCAAACGTTCCAGTGTGCTATTGTATGGTCATCGTACACATCATACAAAAACAGGCATATGTGCTATTACATAGAGGAGCACCAAATAGACGCCATTAACCAACAGAGTGGTGACTTGTGCAGCGCACAAATCATTGCTGCATACATATCACAGCACTGATTTGCCTTGGACTACTGTCTGCATGGTGACACACAATGAACCCTGCTTTCCTAATCAAGGTACCAAATCACACTGAGGTGCCATATGGTGTGCGCTAGGCTGTGATTGGCTTGTTAAGCAAAAGAAAAGAGCTTTGATTCTGAGTGAATGCATTTAGTCCATGTCCCAAAGCAGCCACTAGAATAACTAAAAGGTAATGTACTAAACAAAAAACGTTTTGGTGTGTCAAATAAAGGCATGAAAATAAGGAACATAGTTTAAAACTTTTTGTGTGTGGTACGTTAATTCTCTTTGAAGAATGCATAGGTTTGTTCAGCTAACTGATGCTTTGTGCTGGACTTCAGAATAAAAATGCCCCCTGTTCTGTGTAAAAACAATGGCTCCTTAAATGAGCCATCACTTATAAATTACCCCCACTTTAAAGGCTTTGTCAAAAACAGGGGCACAGGGTGTGTGTCTCCAGAGAATCTCAGTGGCTGCATTCGCAATATGCATTCCTTTTGTTTTCGAACAAAGGAATGCTTCACTTTTTTTCCAGCGGCTCAGAAGCACCAGTCTAGGAGGCTCTCTTCCTGCGACACCCCACCCCACTCCCCCGAGCAATTTATGTGTTCTCCCCAGGTCACCCAGTTCGCCTGCCCCAGGAAACAGGTCTGCCTGTTGCCAAACTCTTGCTTGTACATATTCCCTAGTGCATTCATGTGGGTAATGTGAAAGCATCATGAATGAGACACAGACAACGAGATAGAGGTTTAACGTATACACTTTTATTAACTAAAAAGGAGGGTTGGGAACATGCCTACATCTCCCTGAGCTAAGGTGGGATTTCCCTACCTAAAAGAAACTAATGACAGTCTGTGTCAGGAAGTCCAAAGCAAATGTATGTCTGTGTCCAAACCCTATACTTGCCCTCACATCTAACTGAATACAATCTGTAGGGATAGTTAATGTTCCAACATAACACAGTTCCTTGGGCTATTCCCCAGCTCTTCAAGTTTAGTTACTTGTCAGTGCCAATTGTAAATGTTCCACTAGCACGAGTTCTGAGACACTTCCTATTCTTCCTTTTCCTGTTACCGAAGGGAAGGATGCTTCACAATCTGAGCATAATGTATTCCCCGAATGGCCTGAGCTCATGGCCAACATTGCTAAAGAGCTTATCCTCTGTAAGGAACCTTTTGAGCTTAGTCTCCTAGTGGACGCCTTAAACGACTGGGTAGCGGTTTCTCGGCCCTCAAAGGTAAATGCCTCTTGTCAGACCCAGGAGCCTCTTAGCAAGGACTCTTTTGATCCGGTGTTGAGGGTCAACATCGCCTGTCAAACTCCCATATTAAAGAAAATGATTGCTCAAGCTACGCAAACGGCTGAAGTCATCAAACCCCTTTTGGGATACTCTGAGCCACCTCTACCAGAAAAGGAAAGAGTAAAAGCCTCTAACATAGACCCTATTCAGGAAACTGATCCATCACTACCATCACAAAAGTCAAGTGATGACCTTAAAGCAGCTAATCAGCCCTTAGCCATGAACTCCAAATGGAAAAGGATATTATCACGCAATCTTCAAATAAAAAAAGCACAAATGCCACGGCTAAAACATTCGAACTCTTCCGACTTTATAATGGATGAGAGAAATGTTATTATTACTAATGTTCAGAAATCAACTGGAATCGAGTCCAAAGAAGCACTGCGACATAAGACTCTTGCATGGCTGCGCCAGAGAACAGGTCCGGGTGCAGTTAGACTGGACGATTTACGGATTATTAAAAGGCTGGACCTGAGTGACTGGTGCTCCTCCCCCAACAGTGACTGTATTTTAGTTGGCTGTGGGAAGAGCTCTTTACCGGTGTATCTCAGACGCAGCAAATACCTGCCCAAAGGGCCTTCGAACTGTAATCTAATTCTTTAATTTTTGTCTGCAAAGTCAGTCATCTGTATGGTCATATGGTTTATCATTCCTATGTTTTGCTCTTTTGTTATCTTTGTATATGTTATATTCTCTTGTCCTTTGTTATGCCTGCGCCCTCAAGCCCTTGGGTCCGTAGGTGTGCAATATAAATTCATTAAACATTAAACAAACATTAAACATCAATTTCCAGATCAGCTCATCAGCCTTAGTTCACATAGGCTTTCTTTTTTTAATCACATGGCTGCTTTTCCTTAGGTGGGTTTATTTGGTCTAGGCGCAGCTTCTGGACCACACGCTCCAACCATTACAGGTCACACAACTGACACACCTTACTTGGTTCTGTTTCAGAGGTTTCTTGCCACTGTTTCAGCTTCAAAATGAGGCTTGACTCAATGTCCTTTCAACTGCCTTTGAAGCTTTATTCTCACATATTTCATTAACATTCACTTCTCCAGTAGCTTTCATTTGCAAAACCAACAGAGGCTTCCCAGTACACAGTCCTGCTAGGAAACGTGGCTGCTGTTATAGTTTAGGTTTCACAATCCAGCATAAGCTTCCCAATACACTCTCCTGCTAGGAAAAGTATTCTGTTGCATACCAGCATTGCCACTATTTTAGTTCTTGTGCTTAATTCTTCTTTGCTCTTGGCAATGCTTGATCTTTAAACTCTTAACAATGTTAGCTTACTTGACTCTTATTAATGTCAGCTTATTTGACTCTTGGCAACGCTTGTTTTCCATTCACTTTTCCCTTATATTCAATTCAGATATTCAACATCTACTGTATCTTGATTTCCATTCACTTTTTCCTTATATTCAATTGAGATATTCAAAACCAAATGTCTCTGGCTTCAGAACCTCCCATCCACTGCATCTGGGGCCCCCTTTTCACAGTGGCGGACTCGCTGGCTTTCATACAGTCGATTTCTCCTTTCACTGACTTTCTGGAGACTTGTCTCTGTTCATGGTCTGTTTGTGCTGGTTCCTTTTGGCATTTGGCATCCTCCACGGCTTCCTCACTTCCGAGCTGCTTACTGTGGAGCTCCGGTCAGCTGCAGTCAGCGGTCCTGCACTGGCGATTGTTCGGGAGCCTCTCCAACGCTCCTGGTACTTTCACTCTGTACCACACTGCTTTCTACACTCTATCTCAGACTGCCAACAACCCCTTCTTGCACGCTGCAACCGGGTAACGCCCCGTGAACCTCACCAGGTCTCGCCCAAGGTTGCCTCATCCCCACTCCCCAAGTTTCCATCACCCAGGTGATCATCCCTCGCATATTCAACACCAGGGTCAGGATCCGAAAACGACAGTTTTTCCATGGCCACCTGCAGGGATGTTATATTGGGGGGAAAAGTGAGGACGCCTTCCGGTTCATCACAGTAGTGAGGATACTTTTGCATGCTTGAAAAAATCTGTCAGTTACAAACAATCAGCTGTAATGTTTCTGGTTATTTTTCTTCATCTCAGCTGGGCAGAAGCAGCTCTGCTTCTTCTAGCTTTGCGTGCCCAAAACCAACAACCCGCTCCTGCCCCCACATTCTCCTCCGTCACTGGTCACTGCACGTATGCCTCTGTCCAGAGCTCCATCACTGCGTCACCTCCATTGCCAAGAAGAGAATGGTGATGTGCAAAGGTAAAAGTGTAATAAAATAAAATAAGTAGTGGTACAGTGAAATTGGTCAGGTGAGGTTGAGCGGGAGTGTAAGGGAACTCATGATTTAAGGGATGGGATGGCCACACAAAGGGTAAAATTTCAGAAACCGTGTGGGCGAGATGGCCATTTATATTTTTCACTTTTAGAGCATTTAAAGTTTAGAGATAGGAGAGAAAAGTCCAAACATTTTAATGCTGCACAACAATTTTGTCAAATCCGCCCCTCGCCCCAAAGGCTCTGAGGAGATCCTGTTGGACTTGCTCATAATGATGCCAAATTGTTCCATGAGTAGTTATTTTCTTGTGAACAGTAAGTGAAAAGGGCAAACATTAATAACTAAAGCATACTTTGATCCAAAAAAGCAGTTTTTTTGGCCATCAAAGTGGTACTGGGGCATTAAAGCAGAGCAAAACAGATGAGTAATGGGATGAATATGTTTTTCTTCATGGGTACAGCAACATTCTCGAAACGTACCTCTTGTGCAGGGATTACATATTGTATTACTGCTTACTAGGTCAGCAGGAGCACAAGAGAAGTATGGCGCTTCAAAGAGTTCATCAAGTAAAATTAAAAAGGGAAGCTTTAATTGCTAAATTTCCAGAAATGGTCAAACAGTTTCAAAAAGTAGTGGAAATATCTATATTTATAAAAATGAAAATGTGTGGGTTTGTGGCTGGGTTTGTGGGTTTGGCGGATCGTTGTTCCTTATAAAATTCCACACGTTTCAGCAATCTGCACCACATTTTGCATAGTTACCTGTTAGGACGCTCAGGACAATACCAGCTACATGACATTTGGACACCCAGTCCCGTTCCACGGATTTCCTTGCAAACCCCTCCTAGTTCACTGCCTTTCTTCCCTCGTTCAACTGCCGTCCCAAAGCTGCTGTTTCTTTGTGTGCTTCGCCTCGCTCAGAATGTGTTTTCATGCTCCGCGTTTTTTCCGTGTAGGGAAGTTTAATGGAAGTCGAGTGGGTGTGATGGTCAGTAAATTGCCTGACAATTGTATTGGGACATGTCAGGTATACTGCTCGGATGTTAGTCTGTTTTCGCTCAGAACGGACTGTCCGTGTGAAAGTGTAGGAAAAGAGAGCGTTGGGGAGTACAGTCCCTACGTAGCCTACCTGGTAGGGTGGGGTAATGTAATGTAAAAATAATTTGTAAAGCGCACCTTCACCGGCTAGGGCATCATGGTGCTGAGGAAAAACCAAGACTGAAGGAAGCGGCCAGCTAAACTGTGAAGAGAATGGTTTTGAGGTCACAACGGGGAAACCGGTGTGGCATTCCACAGAGAGGCAGCTGCAACCGAGAACGAGCGACCCCTCATGCGAGTCAACCTAAAGCGGGGGTCTGTAATCCTTAAGGCTGAACAGGAACACAGATGCCGAGTGGGGGCTTAGGCGCGGAATTTGGCCTGCACAAATTTGGGACCTTTAGCATAAAACGATGGACCACACATAGGGCCTTAAATTTGATGCGTTTCGCCACAGGAAGCCAGTGCAGTTTAAGCAAAATAGGAGAAGCAAAACAAAACCTGGAGGCCCCAACAGCAAGCTGGGCCACTGCATTTTGCAGCACTTGAAGTCGCTGGAGGAGATACACCGGCTGGGCCAGATACAGCGCATTGCAGTAATCTAGAGAGCTAGAGGTAAGAGACAATACCACCAAAGAGTGAAGGTGAGCAGGGAGAACGCGCAGCTTGAAGTGAATGACTGGCACGCTGCACTAATCTGACTCTGTGTGGAAAAAGAATCAGAAAGCTTCACCCCCAGGTTTTTTACCACCAGTGAGGGCGAGGGCAGTGGGCCGAGGATGGAAGGCCAAAAGGCTGAGGACCAGCAGAAGGAGACCAAGGGGTACCTCACCACCAGATCCTGTTTTATCACCGTTAAGGTGAAGCCAGTTTCTGTTCATCCAGGTGTAGATGGCGAGCAGACAGGAGCGGCAAAGGCCGGGCAGGAGGGGTCAAGCCCTACCAAAATGTGCTATCATCAGCATAGGAAAGAGTGAATCACTAGAATTAAGGGGTTTCACCACAGAAAGAAAAGGAGGAAGAGAGAGACTGAAAGCGACGCAGGAGAAAAGAAGCAAACCAGGCCAAAGAGGCCGGCCCCTGACAATCGCTCAAGCAAAATGGCGTGATCAACAGTGTTGAAGGTGGCAGAGAGATCTAGCCGCATCAGGACGCCACAGCCCTTGTGATCAGCGATCTGAACCAGTTCATCAACTACTGCAACTAAAGCCGACTCTGTGCCACGACCAGGCTGGAATCCAGACTGGAAAGGGTTTTGTCCTCAAGGAAGGAGCAGAGAAGGAGAGTAACCAAACATTCAAGAAGCTTCATAGGGAACAAAAGAAGAGAAATGGGACGGAAATTAGAGAGTGTGAAGGGTCAAGACCAGGTTGTTTTGAGCAAGGGAAGAATGAAAGCTTGCTTAAGAGAGTTGGGAATTTGAGCTAATGAAAAGGGAGCATTAACCACTGCCGTACGAGGCTGTGCGATATTAAGACAAATATCCTTGAGGATGCTGAGTAGAATAGGGTCGGCAGGAGAATCTGATTTAAGTGAGAGCACAGCTGCAATCACGGCAGACTCTGTGAAGACAGGAAAAGTTGACCATACAGAGATTGGCAAGTTCAGGCACTCCGGTCCGCCCGACGGTGGTCAAAGGCCAGCCGCGGCACAGATTTTCTGATGAATATTCACAATTTTATTGTCAAAGTAAGAGGACGGTGAATCTCAGAGCCCTTGAGAAGGGACCACCCCAGAATTAGCGAATGGGGAAGAGGGAGAACAGACTACTTAAAAAAGCTCCTTAGAGGAGTCTGCCGAGGCTTCCATCTGAGCTGCGAAAAACACACATTTAGCTAGCACAATGGCTGCCTGATAGGAGGGCGTGGCTTGTCGAAGGTCCAGGCAGGACAAGTCACAATATGACATGTGCCACTTGCGTTCAGCTTGCCTACGGGTCAGCCAAAGCTTGGCCAGGTCAGCTGAGAACCAAGGCTCAGAAGGCCGAGCACCGGCTTTACCGACCTTAAGGGGTGCCAGAAAGTCTGCAACAGCGGTGGATGACTGAAAGTCCCCAACAACATCAGCTGACTGCTGCTGACTAATTGCCACTGCGATGTTAGAGTGCTTGACCTTCCCGCAGTGCCTTTTAAAGGGGCGGGGGAGAACTGGAGAGCAGGGGCAAGTGAGAGAATTCACTGCAAATGGAATAATCACATGATCCGACCAAAGAACGAGGAGGTGGGCAAAAGAAGTGGCCAGTGCAGGGGAGGGTGGAATTTATAAGATCAAGAGTGTTTCCCAGCTGGTGGGTAGGGCCAACAACCAACTGGGAGAGACTCAACTCTCCCAACGCGATGATGAAGCGAGCCGCCTGAGCATCAGCAGGGTCATTGGGATGGAGATTGAAGTCTCCCCACAAGAAGAAAACCCCCAGCTGAAGTCTGAGATCAGCCTCAAGTGCCAGAAAATCAGTATGGAAGAGAAGATCTGGTCCAGGGGGGGTGATAGATCAGCAAGAAATGGAGAGTGGTGGTAGGGCAAATGGAAACATACAGAAGCAAGGCTTATATGTTTAAAGTGTGCTGCAAAGGGAGAGCATAACATGTCAAATCACTGTGGTAAAACAGGGCGATCCCCCGCCCACCCTAGGTGGAGACCTATCTAAGTTGAGAATCTGATAATTGAAGGGTAGGAGGTAGGCCAGACTGGGAGCCGAGGTAGCCTTAAGCCACGTTTCTGTAATAAAGGCGAGAGCAGGATCATGTTTCTGAAGGAGTGTGAAACAATCAGTGACATGTGCGGGAAGGGACCGTGCATTAAACAGCAAACATTTAACCTGATTGTCCTTAAGAGTAGGAGAGCCCAATTCAGGGCAGTCCTCCCAGCGCTAGCCTGAGGGAAAAGCTGTGTCAGGAGGTGCAAAGTGAACCATAGAGGAAGAAGAGTATGGCAGGAGGCTACCCTTGGGAAGAGCCCATAAACTGTCTGTGGTGCGGATGGGTGCAGATGGGCCCGACTTTGGCCGGACTTTGGCCAAGTGAAGGCACTTCCGCTGCACCCGTCCGCTGCGCTTCCGAGGGCGGGCAAGTTAAATCTGCACATCCTGATTGACAGGACTGAATCAGCCTTCCGAGCCGAGTCGTAGGAAGGGAAACCGCCGCCCACCGCATGCATGTGAGAATTCAAAGACAGACTCCGACACAGGAGCAAGCCCCGTGTGAGTAAGGAGTGCCAGACGACCTAGCGCTGGCTGCAGTGAACGCTGTAGCCAGTACAAGGAAAGAAAAAGTAATCACATTAAAATAACCTAAGATAATTAAACAAAGTAAAATTATGAAAGTGGAAGCTGTACGCAGAAAGTAAAATGTAAAAAAATGACCATTCAGATGCTGGAGGTCCAGTGAAACCTGAACCCCTTAAAGGCATCAAACTCAAATGAGGAAAAAGTCTAAAACAATCTCTAATTCAGCCGTGAGCATAACACACATCAAGCAGAGCTGCAAGTGCATTCACAGATCCAACTCACCGCCAGGGAGGGAGCACCTTAAGAGGAGCCCCAAGCCACAGGCCAGGCCAATCAGCCTTCCGAGACGAGTGGTAGGAAGGGATGCTGCTGCCCCGTGCGTTCATGTGGTAAAGGTGTTACATGGAAGGGGATACCGTATCTCACCATCCGTTGCCCCACTCCCCGAAGACTCCTCACTCAGGTGATCCTCCCACACTGGTCCACCCCCAGGTACTGGATCCAAAAGCAATGGCCATGTCCTGGTCACCTGGTTGACCAATCCCCCGGGACTAGTGGGTGAGACACCTTCTAGTTTCTCACAGGGGCCCATACATTCATCCATCATTCCCTAGGATTCAGAGGTTCCAGGAGCTCGGTTGATCCTAAGGTCTGATATGCTATAGTCTGGGGGGCACTGGCGGAGCATCTAATCATACTTATCAACACGTACGGTCCAAATTTGGATAACCCCGAGTTATACCCGCAAGTGTCTAGCGACCTGATGGATATTGATGGGGCTATGATAATATGGGGAGGGGATTTTATTAAAATCCTGGACTCGCACCTAGATAGAACATCAGATGTTCCTCTGGCTTTAACTAAGGCTGCTCGGCAGTGGTCAAAGTGTATGAAAAGAAGTAGTGGAGCTGTGTTCCCTGCTGGACTGTCCCTGCTTCCCACAAACCCAATTGCCACGCCCCCTCCCATACATAATACCAAAACCCTGAAAATATATGCATGCTGTTTAAGGGAATGCTCAGTGCACTGCACTGAAAGTGCAACTTTCAACTTCTTCCTACACTTTTATTTTAAAATGAAACCTTTCCGGAAGGATTTCTTTTTAAAATAAAAGTATAGGAACATTAAAACTTTACCGCTCCCAGCCACTCCCACCTACTTTGACCACTGCTGCTCAGCCCTACGCCAGCTGATGTTGTACCTATGACTGATCCAAGCCTAGCCAACGTGAGTGATTACTCTGCCTAAGGAAGGAATTCTGGGATTAATCCCAAGTGAAAGGAATATTGCTCTTTTAATGAGCGAGAAGACGCAAATAAACATTGGTTTCAATAAGTTGAAAGAGAAAATGGTTTGGAACATTAGCCCAGATTTGAGAAAGGCTCTGCTGAGCCGAAACACGTGTTATCATTAAGGGCACTGATTTGAATAAAGTACAATGTTCTTGATTAATTGGCACAGAGTCCTGGAGTCTTCCCTTTTTTAAGATTGGTAGGAGGGCTGCCCTTCTAATAAAAGATATTCAGAGGGAGTGGAGCATAATTTGTCTTGTTTGTACAAATAGCACCAGTGTGGTTCATGTTTTCCTTGAAGAAATTCTTAAATGTAATATTGTGAAGCCAGAGACATTGCTATTTTTTGGAAATTAACCTCTACCCCAGAAGTATTTATAGTTAGTAGTTTATATTGGCCTGGCAGGAGAGTACACAAGATCAGAGAGCTTTGTAACAATTTGTCCTGCCCTGGCAGGAGAGTATACCAGGTCAGAGAACTTTATAAAAATGTGTTCTGCTCTGGCAGGAGAGCACACCAGAGCATCTGTTGTGTAAACTGCTACAAGAATTATCTAACATTGTCTAAGTAAGTGTTATATGAACTGTTGCAGAATAATCCTGACAAAGACAAGGCTGTTGGTCCTAATAAACTAAGAAAGTGTTCTTGGATTATGAGAAGAATTTGTTTTGAATTCGTTGTGCTATAGGTGGAAGGAAGAAAAACCTTGTTGAACCATTCTGAAGTATTGAAACTTTTGTTGCCAAAGTGGAGTCAAAAGAATTGCATTGGAGACCACAAAGGGGGGCGGACGACAATGGCCGTCTGATCCGAGGCTCCTGTCTCAACGGGGAGAAAAGAGATGAAATAGAGCAACTCACGGCATCCCGACGTAATAAAAACTTTGGGAATGGACATATGAACATTGGGACTATGGTTCGCTGGAGTTTAGAACAGATGTAAGCAGTTTTCAGTGAAGAAATAACCACCAGCGAAGTTATGGGCTCCTCCACCAAAGTCCATGCAGGCCCCAAGTCCGTGAACAGAGAGGGCCATGCCGATGGCAGGGGGACTGAAGAACGGGCAGAGACGGTGCTGAGAGAGCCAGGCAGATACAGAACCTGGGTTGCGGCGTGGGTCGCTCTCAGAGAGGCTTCCATGAAGAACAGGATTTCCACAGCAGGTTAATAGAGGAACCGGAGGTGGTGAAAGCCCTGCCCATCTCCTGGCGAAAGAGAGGCTCAGCCTCTGGGAGGTCCCCTGAAGGCGGCCTGGGGATTGGAAAGCGGAAGGGTCCAGACGGCGTGCCCAGATCATTATGCAAATAAGCACGCGTGGATGAACGGCGGTGAAACTGAGACAATACCAGCCAGGCCCCGGGCAGAAGAAAGCTGATAGCACACTCGGGAGACATGAGAAGGGACCAGCGCTGTGTTGTGACTCGAGCCCAGGCGGGGCTAACAAAAATTATGGACATGTAAGACACGGCAGATCGCGCCTACGAAAGGGAGAAAGGGGACGCTACGTGTAGTCATTACACCCCAGCAAAGAGCCCGGACTGGGAAAGGGTTGGAAGCAGAAGCCACAGCCATAGAAACACAGGAAGCAGCCAAGACACCCGCAACCCTTGCAGCAGGAACACATGGACAAGAGGTAGGAGACTGCCCCCTGACCAAGAGCTTCACAAGCGCGACTAGCACCCCCCGGTACAGTGAAAAAGCGGGACACAGTGCCCGGGTGCGCAGAAAACACCTCAGTAGCCTCCCGCACCAGCACATGAAGCCCAGGAGCTAGGTACAGCCGCCCTAGAGGATTGGCCACCAGCGGGGGACAATTTAAAGAGAAGAGAGAAGGGGGAACCACGAGCGGGTGGCTGCAAAATCATCTGCCTCCCACAGAGCCGGTTATCCCCACTCAAGAGACATACCCAGAGGTGCTAACTATTCTGAGGAATAAAAGCACACCAGACGAGAAGTAGAAGCCCGGGTGGTCCGAGTGCAGTGGAGGAGAAGGCACAGGGGACCCAGCCTTTGAGGAGTGCTGCCTGACAGCAGCAGTAACATCGATTGCCCCCACCCAATGAAGGGGGGCCCCCCTAACATCAGAAATAAAACAAACCCTCCCGCCCCCCCACACTTAAGAGGGTGAAAGGAAGAGAAAATACCCCAACAACACGGCCAAAGAGTCCTGAAACAAGCGGAGGAAACCTAGAAGCAACGGGAGAAACCCTGGGAGCCTGCCCCATAGCCCAAGTGCCACCCCAGCTAAAATCAGGCAAAAGAGAACAAAGCAAAATTCTGGAAGTAGCCTGGACAGACTTCAGCAATTTAGGCGTGATCGGACAAGGGTGGAGTCAGCCGGCATGATGAGTGGGCAAGCAACGAAGGAGGACATTGCAGGTATTATGTCGGAGATCCGTGCGCTGCGGGCAAACATACAAATATCGATAGCGGAAATCAAAGTATAGGAACATGGATAATAATCAACCATCTGGTGCGTGTCCACTGGGACGATGTCGATAATGAATATCGTAAAGCCCATGAACATCACAAATGAAAAATGCATGGGGCCCGTTCCTTGCATAGACGAAGATCAGCACCACCTGCAGAACCTCCATCTACCAGTGACTCAACAACGCCAAATGGAAATGAAGCCTCTACATCAGCAGTGGTATCCAGTACACAAAATCCTTTCTTACCGACATCCAATCAAAGCATGATAAAAGTCATGTGTACAAAATGCTGCGACTGGGTAGTTAAGGAAGATGCCAAATTTGGTGAATGGCAGAAATTAATCGCACAACACTAGAGTACCTTCCATCGTTAGGTTTTTTTATGTCACAATTTATTTTTCCCGGTTTTTTTTCCTAAACTTCAACAGTGGTATCATAACCAAGTTCGCATTCACCAGGTGCACTGTCACATAACCCTTGCCAGATTCAGTGATGAAAGTCCTGTCTGGACGATGCCATGGATGGGCAGCGAAGGGAGGTGCCACAGTTAAGGAATGGGAGGGAATCCACTCCATGTCAAAAATCATTATAAATACTAGAAAGGTCACTATGAAAGCTTTCTCCTGCTTCCATCTCCAGCAGTACCACTATCTTTTGAATATAGGTTGACCTTTCACGGGTGTTGACTGTACAACATCTAGTGCAAATCCACTGGGATGATGATAACAATGCAGCTACAAGAAAATACAAAAATAAGCATGTTACAAAAAGGAACTTGCCCAACACCAGAAATTGAATTACCTCACAAAACACTCCTAACACCTACAAGTACTGTATACCTTAAAATATATTAGGAGTACAAGAAGTACAATCAAATAACCTTCAACCTTAATAAAACATACAAAAGCTAAATGTCCACATTTTTGAAACCTTAAAAATACATTAAAAAATACTTGCCACTCAAACACAGCAAATGAAGCAAATAATAATGAAGACCATCTGATAGCAATGGTCACTAGAACTAACATGCACAACACTGCAAATAAACCTTCAAGTGTGTAAATAAAGATTAACACTTACTTTCACATCAGACACACTCCTGCCATGTGCACAGTTAGAGTTCAGGAAACAAAAGGACAAAACTGCAGAAAATTGTGGCTTTTATGCTTTCCAAAACAAACACCAAAAAAAGAGGACCGTATACCAATACAACTACTGTATCTGCGGCTACACATGAATTTTTTTGCAAGCCCAAAATCAAACTAAACACCTTCAAATCAAATAAGTGAACAACTAAGTATATAAAATAGCACACACAAATAAAATTCTTTACTGTATCATCCACATGAACGTATGATTATTGCACAGAAAATGTATATTTATAGACATGACTTTAAATATACCTGCGGTTCCAGCCGCAACAAACGAAATGCAGAATATTATTGGTGTGCATGCTTTTTATAGATGTGGCTATAGAAGAACACCTCCTAGATGTTTTCTGATAACCGTGGCTATTCGCAAAAACTACAATTCCAAAATTGCATTTCCACTCCACCAAACTCCAAAAAATATCCCCAGCATGCCTACCAGCCCCCCTCCACTCCTTGTAGTCCTCCTCCACTACCCTAGTCTCTTACAATCCCCCAAAACACTCAATGTATATAAGATGCCACCCAACCCAAAATTTCAGATAGCTGTGGCTACCAGACATCCACACACGATGTGTCACTTGCTTGAATATAGCCGCAGCTGCAACGGGGGGGTGGGTGAGGATCTGCTGTTGGATAGCCGCAAATAATAACAACAGCACCATTGACCCATTAGAAAGTACAACTCACACACATCATACATACCCTGCTCATACAAACTACTAGAAATTCAAACTAGGAATAATTTTCCTGGAAACAGAGAAATACTGAAAATATCATGGCTGGTTTGAAAACTGTGTGGCTGATTGGAGACAGTTGGCTGTTTTTGGTTGCTGGCTTTTTGTGAGAAACATAAATATTGACATGGACCTAGGTTTAAGAGATTTTACAATTAAATGATTTGGATTGCAGGGAATGCGTTGGTTGAAGGTTTTTCCAAAATTGTTAAGTCTGAGAAGTACAAGCACCCAGACGTCATACTAATTCATTGTGGAGGCAATTATTTGGGGAATGTAAGAGGGGTGTCTCTTACTTTAATGATGAAACGAGACATGGGAAAACTAATAGAACTATTTCCTCAGAAAATATTTATCTTTTCCAATCTCACTGGAAATGGAGAGGCACCACCAGATTTAATGGTAAAATTGATGAAATGTTAACAAGCAGTTTCAGCATTCATGACAGACCACAACCAATTATGGATTCCGAACAACAACAGACAATTCTACATGGCCAATTTCTATAGACATGACATACATCTAACTGATGAAGGAAATGCAGTGTTCCTTCATAACATCAAAACAGTACTCCTAATGTGCTAAAGTTCTACACTGAGTGTACCCCAAAACAAGTCATTTTAAGGACTAGCTATCATATAAAAATACACAAATACAATAAATATTAACAAAAAACATTTTCTTGATAACCACGGCAACAGTTCATTGACTTTTATCATAACCGTGGTTACAAAAAGTCAGATAACAAGCGACTGACATCAAGTTGTATACTACAATCCAAATTAAATGATCAATACAGAACAACACTACTCATGTACTTATGTAAAGTAACTGAAAAATAAGAAACCCTAACAAATAGATAAAAGTAAACTAGATAGGCAACCATTGCTCACTCACACACATAAAGCCATAAATGAGAATACACAACCTAAAATACATTGGGCCTGATTACGAGTAGGGCAGTAAGGCAACAATGGCGCTGGTAGCGCTACCGGCACCATTGCTACCGTACCGCCATACTATGAGTTCTGCTCACGGGTGATCTAGCAGCCACCTGGTCTAATCAGGTGTCCGTACTGGCACCCACGAGCAGAACATGATGGTAGCAACGGTACCATTATGAACGGTACCGCTGCTACCTTCCTCCAAATTCAGATTGAGCACTAAGGGGGCTCAAATGGGGATGTACCGGCTCCGGCACAAACGCAAGGGGAATTACCGGGTCCGCCAAGGTCAAAATTGCCCGGTGATTCCCCTTTCGCGGGTGCCGGAGCCGAGTTTGGGGGTAGCCATGCCGGTAAAACTGGCATGGCTACCTCCAACCTCGTAATGAGGCCCATCTATGGCACATCTAACAATAGACTACCATTGGTCCTTTTTTTATATTAATTTTGTTAAACTATTTTCTTCTATCTTTCTCCAAAGGCTCACATGCTTAAAAGTCTGAAAACGCACATCCAAAATAAAAAAGGCTCTCTAATACCTACTAGGACACTGACCATGGCATGGCCATTTCCAGTCATGTTTTACCCCCAACGTCACTATACCTAAACAAAGTACTTTCCCAAAAATATAAAACACTTACACCTCAAACTATATAGCCATGGATACCGAACTACACATACCCTCGGCTATCTGTAGTCCTTTGTAGCCTCGGATCTAGCTGAGAATGTCAGCAAAACGGCCAACAAAAATAATGCTTTCCTGCCCCTTCCCGCACCTCACCAAATGCTCCCCTCATTGTGCCAGCTACCCACACTCCCCAGATGGCCACCTCCCCCCCGCCCTCTCCCCCACAACCCACGCTGCTTCTGTGACACAGTTTGCTATGAGATGTCGGCTATTTGCAGATATAGCCAAGGCTACGGAAAGCTTTATGTTGCAAACTCGGTCCCTGTACCCCCTCCAACTCCCAAATCTCACTCAGTGCCCTCTAGCCACACCCCACATCTGTCCTGATGGCAGGTGTATGTTGTTCAACCTGCAAATAGCTTTTTACTGCGTTTCATAATCTCGGCTATGGACGTGAATGTCTCTCTAAATCAAGAGAAAAACAAGATGGCGGCTGTATCATTTCTGAAAACCATGATCCTGCAATGCACCATGGGAGTTATAAATATCATTTTTGGGGAAGGGGCAACCCATTCTCCGTAAAATGTTAAAATAACTACAGCACGGAATAACCCCAAACCATGCATGGATTGCGAGTCAACGCTTAGTACCCAAGTTTTTTTTGAACCTGGTACAAATCAGTAGAGTGTTTTGGGCTGTGCGCTTTGGTTAAAATTGGTTAAAATTTACCTTTTTTGTCTATGGGAAAATAAATGGGAAGTAGGCCGCAAATTTAGAGAAAAGAAAATGTTGGGACTCTTCATAACCTTTTTATTTTTTAACAAATCTTTACAAACTTTTGAATCTGGGTGGCCCCCTCTGGCTCACCTTAACTATAGGGCAGCGACCAGCGCCCTATAATATAATATATATATATATATATATATATATATATATATATATATATATATATATATATATATGTATATATATATATATACTGCAATTTGAGGGCCCAGTTTTTACAGGTTGAACAAGTGTAATTTTCTTTATTAGCATAATTTGAGCTCCTTTATAGCTCCAACATGGTGCTAAAGTGTGATTTGTTTATTATCTTATATACTTATTTAGGTTTTTGTGGCAAAGTCCTTTTCCAAGCTCTGCGGAATGCCAGGGATGTGACAGGCATTTTGATGCTTTCCAAAAACTAGCAGATAATGGGCCCAGGGAGTGGTATGGGGAGGATCTCCAATCAAATTGCCACCACAGGCACTCCTGCCTCTTTTAGTGAATCGAGGAAAAGTGGTCCCATAGAGCCAGGAGAGCCAGGAGTGCTCTGGATGGGTTCAGGAATCCCATATAAATCTACAGCGGAAATGAGAGGATCCTTAATTAGGACAGGAAACTCAGCTGTGTGCCCGCTATCCATGGCACAAGGCCTCCACTCTCATGCAGTTAAGAGTCTAAGAATGTCCACACCATGGGCAGGGCATGACAACCAGATAGAAGACTTCCAAAGAGAAGGGATTAAAACAACCACATGTCTCATATAAAAACTGGAAGTCATCCTCTGGGTTTTCGTCTGCCAGCCAATTCCTACATCAGGTGCCTGAAGATACAATTTAGAAGCCCTACTCCATAGAGATGATCAAAGGAAGGGCAGGGTAGGGATAAGCCAATCCAAAGTTCTCTTTCAGGGCTGAAAGTCATCCCCAGGGGCAGAGCCTGGCGGCCAATTCCTGTTCTAGCTAGCACACCTCACCAGAGAGAGAGTCTGTCTGGAAGGTGGTGCCAAAGTTCTCCTCCTCCAAACACCCACACAGTGTGCAGTGTGGGTGTGTGAAGTTGGAGCTGAAGGCCTCAGAGTACAGTCAGAAGTTTGGGGAAGGTTCGAGGAGAGAGATCAATAGATTGAGCAAGACCTAGGAGACTGTGGGCCTCATCACGAGTTGGGCCCTATTCCCGGTGTAATATCCACCAAGCGCTATTTGCGTCCAGTGGAAAAACTGGCAGCAAACCCGAAAATCCAGTGCGCCTTGCACTCCTGTCGGAACGGGAATTAAAGCGGTGGCCATTTTGGAAATCACAATCCGCCGATAATCGCATCCCCTGGAAGCCATCCACTCTTGAAAGCCCAGAGAAATGTCCCAGGAGCGCACCAGGGGCAAGTCAGACCATGGATGCTGATGGCCAACCACCTGAGGATGGGAGTGACGATGAGCATGTGCCCATAGGCGGGGCAAATGCACACGGGGATGGGGTGAGGGAGGGAAGGTTGGCCAGATAGGCGTTAATTGACAATTATTTCTGATGTGGTGGATGGGTACATGTTGCAAATATCACTTGTAAAATAAAGAGTATTTAAACACAATGAAGAATGTCTAAGCTTTTACTGCAGTATGACCCTGATTTATTATTTGTGGAACAAACCTCCCTCCCCCCTGAAACACCCAGCACACAATCCACACTGCCCCCTGAAACACCCTAGCACACAATCCCCCTTCCCCCTGAAAAACCCCAGCACACACTCCCGCCTCACCTGAAACACCCCAGCACACAAGCCTCCCTCACCCCTGAAACACCCCAGCACACATTCCCCTCAACCCCCTGAAACACCCCAGCACACAACCCCCCCCCCCGAAACACCCCAATCAGTACATGTGGGTCCCTGTGCCCGGGCCTCTGCCCAACCGTGCTATGTCCATCTACGAAGGTCGTGGACGCTTCTCGCGTCCGGGTCCCTCTGATGAGCGCCGTGGGAGATTGCACAGGGAACGTCGCCTGGACAAACCCTCCAGGTATCCCTCTGTGGGTGTTGTGGATGTTGATGGGATTTCTCCTGCAAACTGCAGCTGCTGGCGCAGCAGATTGTTCGCCTCAGCATTTGCTTTGCACGAGCAGATTGGCCCTCACACAGCTCACAGACTCTGTCCAATTCCAGTCAGGGTCGCTGTACAGCCCTCAACCACACATTGTCATGCGCCATGGTCTTTGCTGCATTACGAATGGCACGACTTATTGCCTTGCTGGGGCGGTTGTGGTCAGACGCCATGGCCTCAATCTTCTGCTGGCATTCCTCTATGACGTCCAGCCATCCCATTACAGCAGCTCCCAAACTCTGGCTCTGTCAGGTGTGGTGCTGCTCGGCCTGACAGGTCTGAACAGGGTGATAGGGGAGGTGTTGGTGGACATGGCAGCCTGTCTGGTGGGGCTGCCGCGGTTGGAGGAGCTGCCTTCAGGGGAGCAATAAGAAGGGGTGTCCACATCAGGCAATGGTGTGCGGACACGACGTACATGTGCAGGGTACATGGGGAGACTGTATTTCCACAGGCACCTGCTCCGGGGTCCCCTGCTGAGTGACACTCTGGCTGGATGAGGATACCGGTGCACTGTGTTGTTCCTCAGTGGATGTGTGGCCCTCATCTGTGTTTGTCCCACTGGTGGCCACCTCCACATCCTGCAAACCTCTGGTGGCTTTCGGCCTTTGAGGCGGTGACACCCTGCTGGCTTGTGGACGTTGAGCCGGTCTAACTGGGCTGCGGTGGGGTGAACTGGGATGTGTCCTGCACCTTGACTTCTCCGGACGGTCCCTTTGGGGGGTGGTGATGCTGGTCGATGCGCGTCTGGGCATGCGGCTCGATGTGCCTGCTTCTTCCGTATTAACATTGCCCTGCGATGATCGCTGCGTGCCTGTAGGGTACATAGGGTGTAGTATAGGGAGAGGGCAACTTACATTTGTATCATGCATTTCATGCTTTACAGAGGGTTGGGGCACATTTTGTATCATGCTTGCCCATTACATATTTGTTGTTCACTATGTTGTGGTTGCTGGAACGTGCTACAGGGGAGGGACACTGCTCGGACATCATGTTGGTGTGTCATCTTCAGATGTCTGTTGTGAGTGCACAGCCCTCATGGCACTGTATGTGGGGGGGATTTTTGCGCACAAGTCGTTCACCCACTTCTGGCAGTCCTCCCCATCCCTGGGCACACGGCCCACCACTGACACCTTCTGGCTCACTTGTCTCCAGATCTGTGTTCGCCGCTATGCACTCGTCTTATGCTGCTGTGGCCCATACAGCTCTTCTTGATGGCCCATGATCTCTTCAACAAGTATAGAAAGTTCTTGGTCTGACTTTGTCCAAGGCTGACTTGCTCCTGGTTGCGCTCCTGGGAAATTTTTCTGGTTTTTCAAGAGTGGATGGTTTCCAGGGGCTGCGATTTTTGGCGGATTGTGATTTCCAAAATGGCTGCCACTTTATTTCCTGTTCCGGCAGTGACGCTATTTCCACGGCGCTATTAGCAAACGCTAATAGCGCGGGGGCTCGACAGGAGCGCAAGGCGCCCTGGATTTTTCAGTTGGCTGCCAGTTGATCTGCCGTTGTTAACGCCAAACATTGTGACGTTAACGTAAATAGTGCTCAGCAGATATTACGCCAGGAATACTGCCCAACTCGTTATGGGGCCCACTATCTAGAGATGTGTCTGTTGTTCTGCCTTTACTTTTCACACATAATTCTAAGACATTTAAAAACCCTGTCACAGTTCACATATTTGGTTTCCGTTCCTATATTTTTTTTTACAAAAAATAACAATTTTGTAACAAAAAAAAAGCCGTAATGATAAAGAAATAGATGGTATGGGCATGTCTTCAATAGTGGATGGACACATACTTGTATTATTAAACAGCACTTTACACTGTGATGCTACCTGCTGCCAACTAACAGCCAGCAATGTGACTTTGGTCTGATGTGTCAGTCCTTACCACGACCTTTTAGCAGAAAATCATTTTAAGAGAGCTTTTTTTTAAAATGTTACGTTTTTTCTGAAAAAAATGTAGGCAGTGTAAATGTGGTCTACTAGTCCAAATGCGAGCTGTTTTTAACATTACCACTGTAAAGGCTCACTCCTGTTGTACCAATACAAGCTTATAATAAATGACACACCCCAGTAGGGAATGAGACTGAGAGAACAGGTTGCAAGGTCAAGAAGTCTTTATATAAAATTGGCATCCAGAGAACTCTGCTGCCTCAAGAGCGCTCTGGCAAACAATACACAGCTGGAATGCGGTGCACCCTGTGATGCGATTATTCCTGAGATGCTTCTTATTTGAGAAAGCAGGTGAAAGGAAATGGTAAAAACGGATAGAGAAATGCGAACTCCGCCGAAGGAAAGATGTCCCTGAAGAAGATAGACCATACAAATGATCATAGCCCAATTGTCGAAACTAGTAAGCTTGACCCTAATTCCATTGTCTGTTCTCTTCCCTGTGTACATGTTTTACCTTTAGACCTGTACACTCAATGGGCCTCATTACACGGTAGGCGCTAAGGGATTACCGGCACCGGTAAGGCCACCGGTGCCGGTAATCCCTTAGCGCCCTACTACGATGTCCCTCAGCGGGTCCCGTCCTTAGTACCTGGTCTGACCAGCTGAGGGACTTTAGAGCTAATAACGGTACCGCAAATTGCGGTACCGTTATTAGCTCCTTCCCCATTCCCATTGAGCCCTATCGGGGCTCAATGGGAATGGGGAATGGTATTTGGAATGGGGACTTACCGGGTCCTCCAGGGTCGGAATGACCCGGTAAGTCCCCATACCGCCTACCAGGACCCGGTATGCGGTAAGGGAGTAGCAGGCATGGTTACCTCCTACCGTGTAATGAGGCCCAATGTTATTGTTGGTGCGTGTATACATGTCTCTAAATATACCCGTTTTGTCGGTGCAATGAGGAGTGGACCTCGTTCATGTTTAAATATGTTTACAAACATTTTTTTTATTAGATAAGGACAGAGTTATCTGTGTGAATTGATAGAATTGGCGTTGATTTTTACAAACTATTAATCTATTTTTTGTTGGAAGCAAATTGAGCCAATAGTTATTTATGAACATTCATTAGTAATTCCTGTCAGCAGTCCATTCTGCGTACTTTCTCTAATGTAGATGCAGGGCAGAGCGGGTGAACAGTGCAGCAGTATGGGAGACACGGGCCTGATTTAGCGTTTTATAATGATGCAATCCCATTAAAAAATGCCTTGTAAATCAGGTCCGGCAAGTCCAACCCACTGCGCAACCCATAACCAGCTCCGACTGCGGCGATCTTTGATGGATGAACGCTTTTCTGAAGTACGGCAAACCAGGCTTTTATATAAATTGATTTTAAAGTGAATGTTCCAAACCAGAATGTATAAAGTGTCACATATCCACTATTAATCAGCGCTTTTATTTCATTTGAGAAGTGCAGTAAATTAAAATGAAATCTCTAATTACCATTCATTTTGATACAGTGAAGAATGGCCACGAGTTTTGCAGAGTCAGCTCTCCCGCCTTCCTCATTGGACTGAGTAGGCCCATGCAAGCTATTTTTCGAAACGAAATATTGACAAAGCCAATAGCTTTGGCTGTTGTTTGAGCACTGTATATTGCCATTGGCCAAGCATTGTCCTTATTAATTCTAGGTCTACAGATCCTTGAAATGTAGCTCTAAATTCCTCCTCAAAACACACTTTAGTTCCAAAGTATTTTCTGACGTTTAAAGGATCAACTGCACATCCATTTGGTAATAACCTTCCTTTAATGTTTATACAATTAAAAACATTTCTTAAAACATGTGTTATTGTGTTATTATTCTTAAAAGCCTATTTTGTTGTGTACAAATGTGAACACAACATATTGTGAACACTTTAATATGTTCATCTGTGCCAAAAGGACAGCATTATCTATAAAACATGTTGTTCAAATCCTTGACCCCCACTATTATTTTGCCCTGTAGCATTCACACGCTCTGATTTGCTACTGACTGGGACCCTTTGTCATCCTTCTCCTAGGTGTTGCTCCACTCTGATTTTGCTTCAGGGTATTCCTCATTGTGATTTTGATCCCAGGTGTCCCCCACTCTGATTTTTCTTCTGGTTGTTCCCGAATGCGATTTTGCTCCCAGGCATCTGTGGTTTTTATCCTTGGTATTCCCCCACTGTGATTTACTACTGAGTAGAACCCATTATAATTTTGCTCCTAGATGTGCCTCACTATGATTTTGCTCTTAGGCATCTGTGTTTTTTATCATTGGTATTCCCCCATTGTGATTTACTACTGAGTAGAACCCATTGTAATTTTGCTCCTAGGGGTTCCTCACTATGATTTTGATCCTGGGTGTTCCTCAATACGATTTTGCTCCTGGGCGTCTGTGGTTTTTATCCTTGGGATTCCCCCACTGTGATTTGCTACTGAGTAGAACCCATTGTAATTTTGCTCCTAGGCTTTCCCCCACTGCGAATTTGGTGTCCCGATTGTTTGTATAACACACTAACCTGCTCAGATTGCATCTTCCTACCATATACTATGCACACTGACTAAACCCCTCAGAAACAGCATTGAGCACCCATTTTGTACACTAGAACCTTGGAGTGCTACATCTCTCTGGCCAGCATATCTAACACAGTCACAGCACACCTATTCTGGCACTATGGCCCAGAAGGCTACCTTTTGGAAACACATAGCTTAAGTGCCCTAGACACAAATCACCTAGAAATATACTTGCACACAGAGCCCTGGTACTACTGATCTGCACATATCAACATAACATAATATTACATAACATAATTAAACGACATGGGCCATCAATCAGAATGTATTTCTTTCCTGCTGGTGCATTATACTTTTGTAAGACCTTTATAGACACAGCTACCTGTTTTTCTCTTCCTCTGTCCTCCTCCCCACTTGCTTGAGGACATTGCTTATGGCGGCTATAGGTCATAGTATGACAGCCACACAAAATAAGCATCCTTTTCAATCTTGGTTGTTATTTATATTTTCGTCTTATATTTTGAAAAATAGAGATTCATAAAATTGATGGTATTCACCTATGTACCATGGTACATACATTATGCAGTGACTGCGTGCATACGTTTGTATTTGCCCCTTTATTCATTACAAATACGCCCATTAATCTTATACTTTCTTCATGTCTTCACCCCATGCATAGTCTGAGATTTAAACCTCATGTCAATATTTAAAACTAGAATTCGAATTCGTAATGTTGTTATTTTTTCATCTACTAACAATGAACACTATTATTGTGTAGGCTCCTGACAGACATTTTTGTGAATTGTTTTAATTTACTCCACACTTGAGTATGTAGAGTTTTTGCCTCTTTTTAAGTTCACTATTCCTACTTAGTTCTATTCCTGGCGCAAGTGAGCCACGAGCAAAACTGGCTGCCCAGCTCATGGTCTCCTGGTCCCTTGAGCCTGCTGATGATGGGAGTTAAGTAAGGTAATACCGACAATCCCCACATGGAGTCCTATCGACTCAGTGAATGGGGAATTACTTGCGGTAACGGTAATACCGTTTGGTGGGATCCCGCTCGATTTACCGGCAGGATATCACCAAATCTATAATTAGGGCCATTGATTCTTCCCTATCCACTCTTCGGCTTTGAATATCTCCACAGTAGGGATTTCTGCATTCATTACAACTACAATGTATATTGCGTGCATTGCGTTCCTCCTCTCTCTTGTCTTTTCAGACCACGGTCTGCCATAGGACCACGCGTCCTATATCACATCAATGCCATTACATATGGCAGGAGGCGCTATGCAAGGATAAGATACACGTAGCATACTGTGGCTGCTTTTACTTCCATAATCACAGGCTTCTGCGATGATGAGGAAGGGGCATAGTTGGTTCAACTGAAGCCCAATGGGAAGACCTTGTGGCCTGCCAAGCAGCAGAGGAAGTGAAATGTGGCTTGTCCAGACACCATGATAATCTCCAGGTGGCATAAAAGGAATGCAGGTGCTTGCCTGTCGGAGTACATTAAGGCATGGCAAGAGGATGATTCCACTTGAAAAGCAGTGTTCACACAACATCAAATCACTATTCCTGCATTTTTGGTTAAATTGTAAATTTAGGATTTGTAGGAGCAAATCTTTCCTCAGCCATATGTTAGAGTCCCCTTTACATAGATCGGTCTAATTTTGGGGGATTTGATCCATTTATATTAATTTTCAAGAATTTAACCATATCCAATTACTTGAAACGCGACAGCCATAAAGGTCATGGCCAACGCTTACTCTCACTACTTTTGACACCTTACATATGTCACCGACCCCACCACTAATTCCCCAGTAAAACCAATCAACAAAAAGCCCCAAAAGAGTCTACAGTAAGCATGGTGACTCCATCCCGAACCCCTCCCGTTTTGCACCCATTCAGCTAGTGAACTAGTGCATAAGCCCTGTGTCCCTCCTTTAGAGCCATGTTCCACTCAAAGAGAAAAACTGCTGTAAAGCTCCAGTCTGGGAGATGTGCGCCATGGAGATCAACAGGGATTGTAGATAGCACCCATAAACCATTAAATACATTGGGCCCGAGTCACGGAATTCTTTGCACTGTGCAAAGTGACTTTGCACTGCTGAAAAGTGACTTTGCACTGCCGATACAAACCATGATTCATGGAACTGTGCAAAGTGTATTTTTGCCATGCAAATCCAGTGCAAAGCCACTGTCTACTGCAAAAATGACTGCACTGGCAAAATAGACTTTGCACAGTTCATGAATCAGGGTTTGTGTCGGCAATGCAAAGTCACTTTTCAAAAGTGCAAAGCCACTTTGTACCGTGCAAAAAATGTGATGAAACGGGGCCAATTGTGTCATTTAATAGGGTTCTGCCTAGCCTGATGCTTGCCACTGTGGGTCTAGCTTCACCCCCACATTTTGCTTTTATCAATATGCCACTGAGCTGGTGAGGTACGTTGGGGTGCATGTTCAAGGCATTGGCCGGATTGGGTGGGAGGGGTTGGCAGCGGTGCTCCTCTACTTTTACTAGAATATGTTTCACTTGTCCTACACGTTTTATGTTTTACGTTTCCTATACTTTTATTTTTAAAAAGAAACCATTCCGGAATGGTTTCGTTTTAAAATAAATGTGTAGGAAGAAGTTGAAACTTGCACTTTAGTGCACCACACTGAACATTCCCTGACACAGCAGATATGTTTGTTTGGGGGTTTGGATTGCATAACTGAGGGGGCGTGGTGATGGGGTTTGTGGGTTGTGGGGGCAGGTCAGTTCTTTTCCTACACTTCGACCACTGGTTCCAGTCCTGAACGTTTATGTCTCTCCCAAGGAAGATAAATGTAAACAGACTTTTAATTTGCCCTGGAGGATAGCTCAGGGGCTACGTAAGACATGGAGCAACACGGGTTCGAACCGACATGGAGCAACACAGGTTCGATCCGCGGGTCCGCGCTTAGAAACCTGTGTGTATTAAGCATGTTACAAATAACCTATCATATCATATCATGATAATATCAATATGAGAATCTGCATGGGAAGGTCCATCTATAGTGAATCGTCTCCTTGGTCAGATAATCTGTGATTGCTGCAATTGTCTATGTTGGTGAAGCGTTTGCACGTGTATCTCTTGAAACACTTGGACCTTGCTTCCATCAAAGTCAGTTGGGCCTTTAGCTCCAGCCGCTTCCAGGATTCTCTCTTTGGTGGAGAAGAAAGGCCTTTTGACTAAGATATTTCTGAGCCTGTTTTTGTCAGCGACTGGCATGCAGTGGTACAGTGGACTATGTTGATTCCTCAATCGATATGCTCACCTTCTGATAGAGCATTTTATTGAGGCCAAACACCAAACTCCTGACAACCTTTCTGTTCTTCAAGGATGTAATTCTTAGATTTTTTTTGCAAGATCTGTTTTCAGGATCTTTGATTTAGTGACCAAGAAGGTTGGGAGGGATATAAGTTGCATCACATCCTCTTATATTTGCAGAATGGTTGCTTCAATATTATTGATCTTATACTCAATGACTTGTACTCTCTTGCACAGGGAGTTGAGTTCTTGTTAGATGTGCTTAGGGCATTTCTTAATCTCTTCCTTCAAAGTTGTCATATCTTTCTTAATGTCATTTCATAGATCCCCTGATTGACTCATGCAGTATTTTCTGTAGAAGGTAGTGGCGGTGCCCCGAGGTGCTTCTGCCGCACTAATCTTGTTCTCTTGTTTAACCAGGCATCTCAGTGGGTAAGCCCCAGATGCTTTCTTTGACTGCCTCTTTTTGTCTTTCAGGTTGCACAGAATGTACAACAGCAGCATTGAGTAGTTTTCCCGAATCTCTCATCATACAGGGTGTTGCCCCACTAACCCACCAAAAGAGACAACTGAGTGAGAAGAAGCTGCATATCCCCATCTCATTCGACAGTTCCAGTACTTTCAGAGACACTCCCTGGGATGTCTAGGTGCCCTTCACACCAAAGTCATGAAGCTTCCCTCCTGCATCCATGTCCGTGGTTAGCAGAGCATAACTCTATACCTGGTGTGTGTGAAGGGTCATGGCATGAGAAGAAAAAGACAGGGCACGGTTTAGCCACATATCAATGACCAGCATGTTGTGCTTTCTCAACCAACCCTCGCAAGCCTGCCTAGGGACCCCTCCATGTAGATGCAGCGTTCTGAGACCTCAGTGGGCTGAATTGCCTGACATATGCCCCTGGTGTACTGTACTTACAAAGTGTCTCTTCTAAGAAGAGCCATGGGCCCTGAAAATACCAGCACCACCAGCCCTTGCAGATCAAGCATCGGCATGGCTCAGCAGATCATTTCTTCCCCTCTTTTTCAAGGCCGGACGGAACGGAGATTTGCACACCCCAGCTGGTGGTGGTTTAGGAGCAGCCTGAGGGCCATGCAAGCTCTCAATGGCGCGTGTGTCGTCCCCTCTGCTTCTGCTCCACGGGCATGCGATTGTAGACAGGCCTGTTTCTCTGCACTTCTGACATGAGCTACCTCACAGTCCTCTTCCTCGCTAACTACAGTTTGGCCATGTTGTCCCCCCTCAACTTTGAGTTTTCTATTGCAGGCGCAAAAACAGCTAAGCTGCATGGTCTGCTTAAGTAACCCAACTGGACACTGACACAATTAGGTCTGTCATGACAAACTGCTGTTGCGCTCGCCACACAATACCAGATGATGGATTTGTGCCCTTGCCAGAATCTTTTTCCAAGGGTAAGAGACAATTCTATTACAAGATGGAGAGGATAATTTGCTCTGCGAAAAGATGTCTGCGTAGTAGAATGGGCAAATCATCAGATTAGAAAAAGGGAAAACATTGGATAAATAAGACCAGAGTTGGGTGTCATTTTTATTTATTTATTTATTCGCATTTGTTGAGCGCACATCTGACCGAAGGCATCGTGGCGCTAGTTACAGTGTTGCTTATACTTAGTTACATACAGTTCATGTCCGTACGGTTAGATTGGACGAGATAAACTTTTTTTACAGATATGCAAGAGCAGCAGGAGCACATGAAAACGGGGTTAGTTGAATAGGGCAGTTTTGAGCTTTTTTCGGAAGGAGAAGAGAGATGCATCAGCTCTGAGGTCAGAAGGTAGGGAATTCCAGAGTTTAGGTGCGAGGAAGGGGAAGCCTATGCCTCCTGCTTTGGTTCTGTTGATGCGAGGTATTGCTAGTTGCTTCGTGTATTGTGCTCGTCTTGGTCTTGTGGATTGATATCTACCTATCGTGTCAAATAAATAAGAGGGAGCTGTGAGGTTGATGCATTTATGGGTGGTTGTGAGAATTTTGAAAGAGATACAGTCTTTGACTAGGAGCCAGTGAGCTGCCTTTCTGGCTTGTGTGATGTGTTCTCTTTTTGGTATGCTGAGGGCTGCTCTGAGAGCGTTGTTTTGGGTTGTTTGGAACCTAGATAAGATTTTTTGGGAGGTGCCGGCTAGGAGCGCATTACAATAGTCTAGTTTGGCTCCTATAGTTGCTCGGGCGATGGAGAGGCAGCTATCCTTGGTTAGGAATGGTTTTATTGCGTTAATGAGTTTAGTGCTGAGGCCGAGACTATGGCGCTGACTTGTTTGTCCATGGATAGCGTTGCGACTATGTGAACCCCCAGTGTTTTGACTGAGGATAGGACTAGGATGATACAATTGTCTATGTTGGAATTGATGTACAGTGGGTTGAGGTTGGAGAGGGTGGATTTCTGTCCTACAATGGGGATTTCGGTCTTGTCCCCGTTCAAGCAGAGGCCGTTAGTAGCCATCCATGCTTGTATGGTAGAGTAGATTTGCTGTACGGTAGAGGCGTCTTGGTGATAATTCCCTGTCAGGGGGAGGAGAACCTGCGTGTCGTCAGCGTAGTTTGTGTAAGTGATCCCCAGCGCGTCTAGTTTATCAAATAGTGGCTTGGTAAAAAGATTATAGAGCGTGGGGGCAGTACAGGAACCTTGTGGCACACCACAGTGGATGATGGAGGGTGCTGCATGTGCTGTGTTAGAGAACACTTTCATCGCTCTACCCTCTAAGAATGATGTTACCCAGGATGCTGCGTCATTTGAGAAGTGTGCCGCGTGTGTCAGGTGACTGGTAAGAGTAGTGTGGTCTACCAGATCAAACGCAGCTAAAAGGTCAAGGAGAAGGAGGAGGGCGGGCTTGCCTTTGTCTAGGATGTTGGTGATTTCGTTTTTTAAGTCTAGAAGGGCGGTATCAGTTCCGTGTCCCTTGCAGAACCCAGATTGTCTTTTACCTAGGATTGCGTTCGATTCAAGGTATAGTTGGATCTGTTTGTGGGCAGCCTTGTCAAGTAGTTTCAGGAGGAATGGGACTGTGGTTATGAGTCGGTAGTTGTTAGGGTTCGCAGGGTCTAGCGTCGGTTTTTTTAAGAGAGGGCGTGCCCAGGCCTCCTTAAGGCTGTCTGGGACTATGCCCGTTTTGAAGGAAGCATTGATGAAGGCTGTGAGAAGAGGGGCGAGTGGTTCTGCGCAATCTGATGATTTTAGGGGAGCATACATCACCCTTACATTGTGAGGGTTTGAGGTGTCTGAGAATGTCAGTGACCCCGGTTTCGGAGATTTCGGTAAATGCAAATTTGAGCACATTTCTTACTTTTACAGTAGGTTTTATCTGTGCATGTGCACTTTGCTTTGGTAAGGTATGGAAGTGGTGGGATATTTTGTTTTGGAGGAGGTTTATTTTTGTAAGCATGGCTGATTGAATGCCTGTACACCACGCCTCGTCTTTGACGATCTCATCAGAGCATGTAGGTGGTACGGTTAGTTCTTTGAATATATTGAAAAGTTCTTTAGAGTGGGAGTTGGCATTGGAGATGCGGTGGTTGTAGGCTTCAGATTTAGCAAGAAAGATTGCGTCTTTGTATTTTTTTGCTATGGATTTGAAGTTAGCTTTTGTGGTATCGCATGGGTTAAGCTGCCAATTTTTTAGCGCTGAGCTTTTGTCTTTGCGCAAAGTCTGGAGTTCCTCTGTGAACCAGGAATTGGAATGGAAGGATTTTTTTTTCTTTTTTGTTTTCCAATGGGGCAACAGTGTTGACAGCCATTGTGATGGTGTCTTTGAATATTTCTGCGAGGATGTTGGGGTCAGCGGAGAACGGGGGCGCTAGGCATGGTAGATTGAGGAGTGCACTGATATTGTCTGCAGTGAGTTTTTTGGTGCTTCTGGCTAAGGTAGCCGGTGCTTTAGTAGGCACTTTAGTGCTTAGTAAGACAGGGATGTCAAATAGGAGAAGGTTGTGGTCTGTCCATGGGAGGCTAGTATTGGAGGTGATGGCTGTGTTACAGTTGTGATCTACAATCCAATCTAGGATGCGTCCTTTAGCATGAGCAGGCGAAGTGCTCATTTGAGAGAAGCCTAGGTCTTGGAGGTCTTTGGCTAGAGAGATAGCAGTTTTGTCCTTAGAGTCGTTGAATCCTAAGTTAAGGTCACCTATAAGTAGTGATTTTGTGGATTTTATAAGGTTGTTTCCTAGGAGGTGATTGACTTGACCTATGAAATTAGTGGTTGGGCCAGGTGGACGGTATACGGTATGAATATTTATTGTGCTATTTGGAGAGAGTGCTAATTTGACTTATAGGATGACAATATTATCTTCCTCTTGGTGGGGTACGGTTCTGATGGAGAGTGTTTCTTTGTGAATAATGGATACCCCTCTCCTGTTCTGGCTATCCTATCTTTTCTAAGGATGGTATACCCTTGTGGTAGGGCTAGTGAAATGTCTGGGCCGGAAGCTTCGTTGAGCCATGTCTCTGTGATCGCGAGTAAGTCTAGATTTTGGGTAGTTATTAGGTCATTTACTTCTAATGCATGGGCATTGAGTGATCGTACATTGATTAAGGCGCATTTGTATAGCGTTGGGCAAGGGCAGGAGATTTTTGTGGGTATGGTGTGGGTGTCTGCTTTAGGTACAGTGGTACATTGAGAGTAGGAGTTACCGCTCGGTGTAGTAAGTGTGGGATGGAATTTGTGGCATATGGATGTATTATCACGGAGGTGGGGTGTGTGTACTTTAGAGGTGCGTGAGCTAAGTCTGCAATGTCTGTGTGTTATGTGTGTAGGGGTGGCATAGTGGTGGATAGGGATGGTGCGGGCTCTGAGTCTGTCTAGTCTGAGGCTGAGGTTAGGTATCATTAGTGCTGTGTTATTTGGAGCGTCTGAGGGCTTGGGCAGGAGGTCCATCGTGTGTCCTCGATGGCGCGAGCTGATTTGATAGTGGTGGAGGTGCTTTAATGTAGAAGGGTGCGGTGTGGTCATAAAGGTGAGTAGCGTGCTAATTAAGCAGGTGAGGACGGGCAGAGAGTACATAGCAAAAGAGCCGTGGCAACCTGCCTAGATTCCAATATCACAAAATGGAGCAAAATGCAGAGTTTAGCCAGTTAAAAATAGCAGTGGCAACCTGCCTAGATTCCAATATCACAAAATGGAGCAGAATGCAGAGTTTAGGCAGTTACAAATAGCAGTGGCAACCTGCCTAGATTCCAATATCACGAAATGGAGCAAAATGCAGTGTTTAGGCAGTAAACAATAGCAGTGGCAACCTGCCTAGATTCCAATATCACAAAATGGAGCAAAATGCAGTGTTCAGGCAGTAAACAATAGCAGTGGCAACCTGCCTAGATTCCAATATCACAAAATGGAGCAAAATGCAGTGTTTAGGCAGTAAACAATAGCAGTGGCAACCTGCCTAGATTCCAATATCACTAAATGGAGCAAAATGCAGTGTTTAGGCAGTAAACAATAGCAGTGGCAACCTGCCTAGATTCCAATATCACAGATAGTTCAGATCATGTAAACCGAGGTGGGTGGTGCACCTAAGTGCTACGAGCAGCAATCAGAGGCATTCAAATAAACATATAGCGTTGCAAGCAGTGTAACTGCATTGAATCACAGTATGGTTCGAGAGAGGTGTGCAGCGATGAGCAGTGTGCGATCAAGGCAAGTTCTGAGTACAATTGTCACGTAATGGTTGGGCAGCTGCAGTGACCAGAGTGGTGTGGGCCAGTGGCGGTAGGTGTGTAGGGCAACAGCCAGGTAGTAGGGTTTGGCGCATGGGGGCGGGAGTTAGCCAGCTTAGGGATCAGTAGGTGCGCGTATTATGCTGGTGGTGGGCTTACCCGTTGACCTCAGGGGCTGGAAGGCGACGGAGAGTGGTTCTGGGGCATCGAGTCCTCCATGCTGGTGCTCTCCTGTGTGGGCCAGGGGGACTGGCAGAGGCAGAATTGGCAAGAAACAGGCACAGAGACAGGTGATGTCCTTGCCTCCCGTGGTCCTTGGAGGGAGTGGGCCGGCTTCGCCTGCCGGCAGCCAATGGGGGTGAAGATAGGCCAGATGGCTACTGGAAGGCTGGATTAGGACAAAGGGGCAGCAAGCATCGGGCGGGCGGCCATCTTTAAGTGATTAGGTACCTTGTGTACCTTAATGGCGGCGATCATAAGGGTGATTCAAATAATAACCTTGCTTATCATTGGGCCTAGACAGAAAATGGAGAAGTGCAAGGAATTGAGGTTTTGGGCTTCGATTGAGATGTTAAAATCACCAATGGTTATTATTTTGCTTGAGGATATGGACCAGGACCACATTACTGCAGTTTTCTTTTTTCAGGGCGCCCTGCTCCTGTTATCCCTTGTACTTTCGAACAAATAATGCGGGAGGCCCTGAAGATTCACCCTCTTAAAAAATACTGGGTAAATATAGCTTGCAAAAGAATCACAGGGCAAGATTACCCAACACTTGAAAACATGGTTATCCTTAAAGCTTGTCCTCCAAGTTTGTACAGTAAGAGAAATTAAGAGTAAATAGGGCGGAATATGGTGTTCAGTCAGACTAAATGCAGCTGAGAGCAGGGAGTGTGATAGGGAGTTCTTGAAATACACCCCTGTGCTTCCCCTCCATCCAGGGCAGCCAATATCAATCATAAACCACAATGGCACCCATTGACCTGCCCCAACTACAAAGGCTCAACTAGAAATTGCACAATGCTAGTGCATAAAGGTTTACTCATTATTCAACATGTTCCCAGTATCTTGGCATGGTGGTGCCACACACCGCGCACCAGCCATATGTTGTTATAGGGACACATTTCTCTTTTATCTATAGGAGAACAAGGGAAGGTGCATTTCCTAGGTTTTGTACGATCGGACCGAAAAAAGGTCCGACCGTACAAAACGACCGAAAAATGCTACCACCAAAGGTTCGAACACCAAAAGTTCGAACCTTTGCTGGTAGCATTACAGGTAAGTAAAAAAAAAAAAGGCTCCGGGGGCTGCAGGGGCTGCGGGGGTGTCCCCCTCAACACCCTACTCACTATACTGTGTGGCATAGTGAGCGGGGTGTTGCAGGAGACACCCCCACAGAACACCCGCAAAAAAAACCGAAACAAAACAAGGATGGCAGGGGTTTCACCCGCAACACCCCGCTCACTATACTTTATGGTATAGTTTGTTTACTTTATAGTATAGGGAGCAGGGGTAGCGGGGGGAAAACCCGGAAGCCCCCGTAGTATGTAAGTGTGTTCGCATGAGAAAGGTGCAAACTTTTGGTAGTTTGCACCTTTCTCATGCGAACATTCCTGTTGCGGCAAAATCAGCCGCAGTCGGATCTCTTAGAATCGCATTTGTACCACAAATTCTTGAAACCACACATATGTAAACATGCACACGATACAGGGAAGAACAAAACAATCATTTTTTAGATAAATAGGCGGTCCATCACTTGGAAGAACCTATCCCCCACTGTCTTTGATGAGTACTTCAAAGTCTCCCCAAATGTCAGACATAGGGATTTCCTACTAGACACCAATAAAACAGGCCTGCACCCCGATACGTCCAACTATCTCAATCCTAGACTCAAGCCTCACTATGCATCCCGCTCTTTGAGAAGAACAAATCAGAACTTTCTGTAAGGCCTACCTTGAAACTTTATTCTAATGGAGGAGCATGTTTCACATAGTAAGTGTTCCAATGTCTGGAACTCCTTTGGCTTGGGTATATTCCACCATCAGACACAAAATAAAAATGCTATTGCTTTATGGACTGAACAGGGAATAGCATCAGTAGTTAGAGATCTCTGATCTCTTCATGATATGCTGTTCAAGAGTGGTTGTTCAACCAGACTAACCAAATTGACGGACCATATCTGTTACACCAACAATAACAGCAGCTGCCCACTGAGGTAATGGTTGTTGATATCCTACAATATCACAAACCCTTCACCAGGACACAGAGAGACAAGCGTCACTACTCAAGAGCAACAGGTGTCCTGAAACAGTCCTTCATAAATTCACTTAAGGCAACTTCATCTGCAGAGGTTCAGCGGAGTAAAGCAGGTGTTCTTCGTGAGGAATAAGCTAGCCATAAAAAGGGAGTCGTTCTTTCTGGATGAGCAGGAATTACCACAAATAGATGGAAAGAGCAGCAGTATGTTAACCACAAGAAACAGATAAGGACTGCAATCACTTTGTAGGGGAATGCACAGGGAAAGGTGGCACCATGAACTGACAGCTGACACCGTTTACAGGTAGGGCTTTATGGCTACCGGCTAATTGCACAAGATGTACAGAGTTTTCCATATTCATGATGGCCACTCCTATCAGATGCCAATACCACTTTCCGCTAGATCACAGACTGCGTATAATTGTGCCAAAGGGAGGACATGGTGACATTGTTGAGAGCAAAGCAAGAGACAGCATACACAATGACAAGTGGCAGAGGTGACGAATGTGACGGTGGTGTTTGTGCATTTATCGTGCCCATAATCTGTTGCAGGTCTGCAGTGGTCATAGGTATCGCGGTGACCTCCATCCCGCCCACAGACACAATCGGACACTGGTGTGTTCGGTTCGGGCTCCCCGGTCGCTCTGCCACAGCCGGGAACGCCCCTTTTATTTATAGTGCATGTGGCGGAGTGGAACATCACTCTGCCGCATTCTGAAACCCTTAAAGGGGCAGCAGCACATAATCTAACTCAAGAGATTGTGTCGAACAGCTGGCTCAACAACATGGGTGCTGCACCTGTAGCTACTGTGATAATGTGTTCTCCCTGCAGAGTACCATTTCGGGAGTCTTTTATTCCTGACTGTAGACTCTGTCAGAGGAAAAGACTGAAAACAGAGCAGGCCTGGTAATCAGCATCATCATCAGCAGCTGCAGCACAATTGGGAGATAGAAAAACAGAAGTCTGCAGATCGCTGGTGCTCAGAAGGGAGCAGAAACACAAAGAGCTCCCAGGAAGACAAGCTGAGCTGATGAGAGTTGGTCAATCTCCAACACAGAGTCCTTCAGCAAAAGCAACCACGTGAAGGGAATAACTATCCAACAGTGGGAATGGGCGGAACCATATTCACCATTCTATATAGAGGATGTGTCCATGTATGTCCCTGTGCAAGTGTAAAGTTGTAATAGGAACCTTAGTTACTAGTCACTTAGACTGTTGCAATGCCCCGGATGAAACACCTTGTCACATGTTGCACTATGCTTCCACCTACCCTCTCCCCTGCTGAGACCACGGTTGCACTACTTTTTTTGGTTCACTTCTACCACTGCTATCCAACCACAAGAGTCTGACACTATGTGAAAAGGAGGCGAGAGTGAGCAGTGGGAGATGCTGACCACTAGACTGAACCGAAGCTGCCAGAGAGAGTCCTGGCAAGTGGACATGCAAAGGAGAGAAGACTGAGAGACAAGGGGAGACACAGCCAGGCAGCAGACCCAGGAGGAAGCAGGCAGGGCAAAGACCCTGCAATCGATGAGATGCGCCGGTGCAAAAAGAAAGCGGGACCACAAAATACAATGCATGCTGAAACTTACAATGTGAGTTCTTTGAGTGGAGTTACAACGAAACACTGCATGATGTAACTGGCAGTTGTCCTTCCGGGAGCACACTAAACTGCAAAGAAATGCTAATAAGAGTGTGAGTTTCTAGAGGGCATTACGAAAATTAACTTATGAAAAAGGACATCAGGCTAGAATTTTGAGTGGAAGCTCCTAGGGTACCATAAGAAAGTGAAGCCACATGAAACAGTGTATTCTGGTTATTGGAGTCAACATTCCTAAAGCATATTGTGCAAGGGGGTAGGTACCAAGATAACCATTACATCCTAGAAGCGGAAGATAGAACTCCTCAGGCATATTCTCAAAATAAAGGAAAACATTCCTGCTGGAAATTAAAGTCAGAATTCCTGGGGCTTGCTGAGCAAATGAGAGTCAAGACAAACGTTGCATGCTGGAACTGGGAGTCAGCACTCCTAAAACATTGAGCACAAGGGGAGATAAAGGGAAACCTTGACTGCTGCAACTGCTGGAACCTGGAGACAGAACTCCTAAAGCATATTGGGGCGATTGAAGCGGAAGGAAAACATTGACTAATGTTGCTTGGAGTCGGCTCTGCAAAGGCATAGTGCATGTGGACACTTTAAAAGACACAGTGGAGAAGAAGACGAGTGACAACTTGCCCCTGAACACCCAAACCATAATCCACCTGACAAATTCGAGTGCAACTCATAACTTTAGTAAAATCTTTGAATCCGATCTTCTGTTTATGTAATAATCCTGTCTGCACGCCTTGCTCCTCTGCAGATGAATCTTCACTTAATGGGCAAAAGACCTCTGCAGGAATTTTATTTTAAGGAATTTTAGAAATTCTGTTTATTGAAAGGAGCACAACAATAAGGAATCACAGCAATACGTTATCTTTAACCTTGAGCACAAACAAGGACACAAAGTGTTGCATACTCTCAGCTTTCTCAGAAGCAATCCAGGCACTGCTTCCTCCCTTACTTCGCTATTACATCTGTCACAAAATCTGCATCATTAATAATGTTCAATTCAACTATGCCATCACTAAAGTGAATATTAACAGTCCCAACCCTTGACTATTATTGTGCACTGTTGTACCCTCTGATCTGGTGGCAAGATATTGCAGATGCGGTATCCAGATATCCTTGGGTTTAGCAGATGAGGCCAACATTTTAATATAATGTTCCACAGAGTCATAACAGTAGGCAGTATCTTGCATCCAGGTCTTCACTGTTGGAAATTGACTCCTTCCCCGTGTCTTGGCGATACAGCGACGTGCTAGAACCACATTCTTGGTATGATCCAACAACCCCACCATGGACTCAGGGTCTACGGTCTCGTTCAGTATCTTAATTGAAAAACTGCCGCCAGAACTCAAATATCCCTGGGCCCTCTGAAGCTAAATGAAAAACTCAACTTGTTCCTTATGGCATCTTTCACATTCATGAGATGTCACAGGATATATTTTATGCAGACGAGATGGTGTAAGCATAGCTGGTACAGAAATGTAAAGTGCATCAGCTTGTAGCCAACGTTAAGCGAGATGCACCTGGTGTGTAAATGTATTACCATTGTTCGTCAAGTATCAATTTTTAAGCTGCAGCTCCCATTTTCCCTGTATATGACTATTGCATGATGCCTTTTCCTTGAAACATTTCTTATACAAATTCTAGACTAATGCCCCTTCCCCTTGTATCAAAATTGCCTCATGTAATAATTGAAAGGTACTAGGTTGAGGGGGAAGTGCTGGAAATCGTTTTTTTAGGGAATTACGAAGCCTGAAATATTAAGATATCTCGAGGGGGGAGGAACCACCTCTTTCCTTATACTCCTTTAATAAAATGAACTGCTCATCTGGAAACACATCCCCAAGCATATGTATGGTTTAAACATGGTCTGTATATAAATCATCTCAACAGGTAAGGGTATGTCCCATCCTAGCACACTATTACTGAAGAAGCGTGGAATATCTTTCGCCCACACCACATCGCGCCATTAGTATATTCCAAGCACTATGGTTACGTGCCACTGCATCATTCTCTCCCAGTATTTTCCTAATCGCATCCATTATTACCATTCGAAGAGGTACAAGATCGGCTATTGATCTTTCTATCTGTATATGTGTTCGGGCCTGAGTGATGGCATACCAGTATGATAGTGAGCCTGTGCTACCAAGTAGTAGCATTCCATATCAGGCAAAGCCATTCGCGCCCATTTCCGCTGCTACTACAAGTCTATCCAAACTGATCCTCCCAGTTTTACCCACTCACATTAAATCCAGAAGAACGCTTTTTAAAGATTTTAAAAACGTCTGCATTAAAGTAATAGGCACTTTGAGGAATAGATAGAGAAACCTAGGGAGCACAACCATTTTAATTTTGGAGATCCTTCATACAGTGAGAGAGGCAGGTTTCTCCATATTTCCACTTTTTTGGTGAGGGCATTCAAGGTAGTCCCATATTTTTCTTGCCATATGGTATCTGAATCCTTTGATATTCAAGCCTCAATGGTATGTTACTTTGCGATGCTGCCAGACGAACCCATGTTCATCATCTAACCTCTCTACACCCATGGTGAGCAAACACAGAACCTACTTAGAGGCATTTATGCACAATGTTGAGCATTACCCAAACTAATTAATTAATATCATCCATTATTGGTGGTAGATTTTCTTTTGGATATTTAATTGATAGCATCCTATTCTTTGCATAGAGAGGGACAACTCTTGTGTGAAAGTATACTTGTATTTCCCTGTGTATATGTTCTTCCCTAAGAAGACCTGCCAAATGTTCTAATGCCAAGGCAAACGACCATGGGGAGACTGGACAGCCCTGTTGCATACCCCACTTCATATGCAACCTCTTTGTCATGGTTTCCGTCAGCATGAGTCTTGCAGAAGGGTTAGTATGTGGTAGCTTAACCGTTTCAGTAAGTACCAGTACAGCCCCCATGTTACATAAAATATGAAGACAAAGGAGCCATTCAATAGAATTAAAGGCCTTATCTGCATCTAAGAGTACTGCTACTGCTTAAGCTCCGGTTTCAGTAGATGCAGTAGACCAAACATTCACCTGGTATAATATGAGCTTGACCTGCCTGGAAGGAAGCCTTCCTGATCTGGCACATGAATGCACTAATGGAAGAAGACGGTCTGCAAGACTTACTATCCATATTTATAAATTAGATAGGCAAGAAAGACGAATAGTGGGTTGGATCTTTCTCAGGTTTCAACAGTAACGTTAGGATTGCCTCGCTCGTTGTGTCAGGTGGAGCCCCTGTATAAAAGGCCTCCTAATTATACTCAAGGAGAAACAGAGCTAACGCATCTCCAAATGCATTATAGAATTTGACAGACAAGCCGTCTGTGCCAAGGGCTTTACAACCCTATACATTTCCAATTCCAGATTTAATTCATGCAATTGTACTTGGTCTATTACAGAGTATCCTCGTGTCATCTCTCATCCAGTGAAGAACATCCCTATCTAACAACTCACTTACATGACAGTGATTGTCTTGAAGCTGGGCTGCACACAGCTCAGAAACAAATCTAACTGGAATCTTTTCTATATTAGGAACATCGTAATATGATGTCTCCTCTTCATAGTGAAATTCTGTAATCAAGGTGGTTTATCGGTTGGACTTTAGCAGCTATGTCAATGTGTGGCCTGGTCATTGCCCCTCCCCATACTGCCTTGACGATACTTGAACCCCTAAGAACTTAACCTCTCTACCTGCTGCCTCCCTAAACTTCCCAAAAGTGCCATGTAATGAGGTTGTATTGTTTTGTTTTGTTAACTTAGTTTTCTTTTTTTTTTCTTTCTTTATTGTGCACTTAGTTTAATACAAAACTTTAGGCACTTAGAAAAGGAAAAAGGATAAATAACAGTAAATCACCATATATGTACAATCAGATCACAAATAAGGCTTTTAAAATTTCTTCAGCACTTCCTTCCATAGGTTAAAAGCTGCAGCCACTATAACAGTTGATGATGCACCAAATAGATTAGACCAAAACTGATCACTTGAGCACTCCGCCATATTGGTAACAAAATCGATGTAACCACATATGTAGGAGATATACAAGGATGCACAGTTGGTCAGGATGTGGTGACAAGTCTCAATTTCGACATGGCAAAGTCGACAAAGACAATCGTCATGAGGGATTTTAAGCCAAGCGGCAACAAAGTCCATGGTAGGTAATAAGTTAAGCCGCAAACACAGGATAAAACATTTATGTTCAATAGGGCACAACTTAATCAAGTAAGTAGAAGGCAAGTGGCTATTAAAACATTGTACAGCTTCTCAATATTATTTGCCATGTCCCAGCACCTAGCTTTCTTTTTTATTTGGATTTCGAAGTTGGGATCCGTTGTTACATCTGGATTGAGACTTAATTCAGCAATAAAGTTTGCTGCAGTATTCTTTAGATCAACGATAAAATTGTTTTTATCCATGTGGTCAACACTTCTACCCATTAATAATAAGAGGTTGTTTGAAGCTTGGCTACTGCTCAAGAATTTAGCACATAAAAAGGTTCTTTGAAAGAACCACAATGTCATGAGTGAGGTAACCTCGAACTCAGGTCGCAAGGCCTCCACAGGTACTGAGTTTGGCACATTAATGATGGACCTCAAGAGTTTACCTTCAAACTGCTCTAGCCAGGATATCTGCTATACCAGTGCTACCATGCCATAGAGTATAGAGGGAAGTGAACTGGAAGCTCTCCAGCCCTTTAGGATGAGTAGCGGTACCCTGGAGATAGATGGGGATGCAGATTTTATTCATACATCAATAATCAAGACGACGCAAATAGTTTGGCAAAAGTTTGTCTGTTTTAATGTCAAGTATCTAAAACAGGGAGTACAACGAACATCAGCAATCGCTCGATATTCGGACTCTAACTACTTAAAAAAAAAGCTTGGACTTTTGTACACAAAACTGGTCATCACCGACGTTTTGACCTGCGTCATTACCAACGTCATCCTACGTGGCAAACTACAAAAACCTATCGGGAGGTGGGATTGGTTCTAAGAGAATAACTAAGCATAGGTTCCATATCTGTATAGAGTAACAGAAAGAGGTAAGTGGATAGTTAACATCAGATGGGGCAACTAAGCTCTCCCCTAAAAATGGCCACACTAAATGTATGATGTCCCATTGGCTACATATACTATAGGACCCCCAACTACGTGGTCCCCTACAATTGGTTGGCTTCTAACCCCCATCAGTATTTTTCCACCTACGTGAGCAGCATGCAGACTGAGCAACCAGGTACGTATAAGCTCGTCATGGCACCAGCTTCCCACCAATTAAAATATCATCCATCATCAGCTCAATGGTCCAGAGTCAATTAGTGCTTTGAAGTTGGCCTTGAGTTTTTACTGTTTCTCTGAGAATTTTTAAAGAATATGGGCACTAGCCGGTTTCCGTGTGTAGGTGTGATCATCTCATTCGTCCAACTTCCTTCTATCACATGACTGGATGCCATGAAAGCCTTTTTGTGTATTTGATTTTATTTTCAATAGTCCTCTGACGTCTTTGTTTTTGCTTGACCTCTCTGAACAGGAGCTTCTGTTCGTTCATGTTAATTGTATCCAATTTCATTCAATTCGTAGTTTGATAAGACCTTGGTTTTCTTGGCTCAGTGAACTCCTTAGCTGAACTCTTATTCTGTTTAATTCATTTGCTTTTCTTGACTGTGACACTGAAATGAGGCCTTCTGTTTTGTTCAGTATTGCTTATATACGTAGCGGAAACATTCACCCTTTCTTAGTCCATATGCCTATAGAGGTATATATATAAGTATATGTTGGCGCTTGCTGAGGTGTAATCTATTTAAAAGCACATAGCTAGGTTCATGATTGCTTTGCTGCTTGTGTTTCATGGCATCTGTACACGTTTAAACTAAGTATCGTCATCAGGTTTGTGTCATAAGTCTTGTCATCTTGATCCCAAGATGTCACTTATCATGGTACCTTCTTGTGCTTTATGAATCGTCTGCCTCTCTGGTCCGGTTATCCTTCTATATGGGGGCGATTCAACTTTGCATGATGTCACCATTCATCTTTGCCACTTAATTTCTCTGCTTCTTCAGGAATCTTGTTCAAATGGCCATCATATTGTCTTGGATGCAGGTATGGTTTCCTCAATGGGTACTATACCTCCCATATTCTCTTAGGTATAGGTATTCATATGGGTACTGCACAGAGTCCACGCTCTTCTCTTTGCTGGTTTAGCTGTTCAGTATATGTCACATATTTTGGTTCATACGTTTCAGGTAATGTAGGTGGGGTAGTTGGAGTGGAGGTACTGGGCTCCTCCTCTACACTCCCCCCTCTGGGCGATTTATCGACCATTCTCACATCTTATTCTACCCCAAGACATCCTGGTCTGAAGATATGTTTCTTAGGGATCCATATTTTTATGACTGCCTTCAATCATCCGGCTGATTTCACATGCTCATCTTCGTTCCATGTCATGAGCATGCACTGTCCACATGGACTGCAATAGATCCATCTTCCCACATATTTCTTATGGTCCTTTAGATACAGGAACATTGTTCCCTCGGGTGCATGGATACTGGCCTTCACAAAGTCTCTGATTTCTTCATCAGTCAGATCTTTAGGCTTCCATACTGGTTCAACATCCATCATAATCTTCATCCCTATTGCTTTCTTTACTGTCTTCTTGCATTGTGAAATTATTATTTTGATCACACATAATCAATAATAATAACAAAGCTCAAGACATTTGAACATATCTGCCATCCATATATCAAAATAGATTTGATACAACCAAAAATTGCTGAAATCATGCTAACAGATTCACAGGATCACCCAGAGACAATAGAGGTTACTAGACTGGAAAATTCAGGGATTCAGAATCCAGATGTGGCTATGAAAGTAGAGTTGGAGGAAATTGAGGCTCCTAGTCGAGATACTGAGGTGGGCTATAACTCATTTGTATTTCTGGACGTTTTGGAGGGGAGGGTTAGCTCCCTACTTTCCGAGTTAAAGGCCACCAATGATGTGCTTTATGCTATCACATCTTCAGTAGCCAAACAAGTAGCTTCAGACATTGCCCCATTTGTGACAAAATGTGTAAATACATCTTTAACATCAAGCACAGTACCTCAAATTTTGCAGAAATCTGTAGTTACTCCGCTGTTAAAGAAAACTAATGTAGATCATAAGAATCTTCAAAATTAAAGGCCAGTGGCAGGATTGCCGTGGCTGGCAAAGATTCTAGAAAAAATGGTGACATCCCAGCTGCAAGAACACGTGGACTGTGAAAATCTACTGGACCAGGGTTCGGGATGGAAACTGCATTCTTGACAGTATGGAATGACCTATTGAAGACGGCAGATCAGGGGGATATGTCCTTTTTGGTTATGTTGGACCTGTCTGCCGCATTCAAAATGGTAGACCATGGGATCTTGTTGAAACGATTGAAGGCAGTAGGAAGAGTTTCGGAACAAGCCCTTCAGTGGTTTGAGTCCTTCCTTTCTAGAAGGGAACGAAGGTTGCGGCTTGGAGATTTCCTGTGGGAATCTGTCTACAAATGTGTGGGGTTCCTCAGGGGTTTTAACCCTCACCTTTGCTCTTTAACTTATATGTGAAATTGCTTATGGATATAATTAGGAAACATAATATAAACTTTCATTCGTATACGGATGATACACAGGTGTTCCTCAAGGTGCAGAGATCTGAGTATATATTTATGATCGTAGAACAGTGTTTACAGGAGGTACAGGCCTGGATGTGTGCCAATCAAAACGGAAGTGTCATTATTTGCTTCCAAATATGTTCTTCAACAGAATATTCAGATATTGCCACCATGCTTCCTAGGAGCTCAGATCAACTTTGCTAAGAAAATCAAAACCTTGGGCTGCGTATGGGAAGACAATATGGGTTGTGGAGCGCAGATTTGCACAAAGGTGCAACCAGCATTCTACACCCTGTGATTATTGAGACTCATTCTGCCATTTATTGCAAACAAGGATAGAGCAGTGGTTGTGGGGACACTTGTTAACGTGCGACTGGACTACGGCAATGCATTGCTGTCAGGAATACCAGTGTTCCAGTTGCATAGATTGCAAATGGTCCAAAATTATGCAGTTAGGTTAGTGTGCAAGGTAACAAAATCTGCACCTATCACTAACTTGAGAAGATCTTTACACTGGCTAGCATTGAAGGAGTGAATAGAGTTTAAAACTCTTTGCCTGGTTTTTAAATGTGTGAATAAATTGGGGCCAGGATATCTATCTGATAAAATAAAGAACTATACTCCTAGCCGGCAGCTACGCTCAGGTGAGAAGAATCTACTTCAGGTTCCGCGTTCAAAATATGTGAGCAAAGGAGACCGTAGATTTGGGGTCTACGTACCTAGACTATGGAATAAGTTCCCGGGATATATCCGAGAAATTAAGACACTCATGACATTTCATAGGGCCTTGAAAACCCATCTGTTCTGCTGATAGTTCCCACTAGAAATAGTTACAGGGGCACTTTATTTACCACATTGGAGAATGACAGTCCAAATGCTAATTGTTCCACCTGCGCCCAAATACGAATACGTTTGTCAGGTACAAATGATTCAAAATTCAAAATTCAAAATTCAAATCCATTGTGGAACCCACGAGAAGAGTGATCGAAACCAGCTGTCATCAGCAATGTCTTCAACCTCTTTGATCATCTGGCCATGAAGCTTCATCAGCATGTCTATGGCCTCTCTCAAGGTTCCATTCTCGTCATCATGAGAAGATATAATGTGCAACATGATTCTCTGATTTTGGCACAAACACCTCCATCCATATCTGTGATCATGTCCAGGACATACCTATTCTGGAGGGTCATCAGTCGTATGGCACTCATCTCTTCTCTGATTGCATTGAATCCCTTCATGGTAGTATTAATCATCTGTAGTAATTCCCATCTGGTGATCTGAAGCCACTTGGTATTTGCTCCAACCTGGATCCTTGGAATAAAAATCATTGTGAACACTGAAGAAGTCTGGCTGAACAGTCTATGTTCATAGGGAATGGCATCAAAGGCTTCTACTGATTTGGCAAAGAAGTAATTCTCTCTCTTCATCCGATTTATCAGCTCTACAGTACATCTGCTTTTGGAAACCTATTAATGTTCAGGTCACCTTTAGGAATCACCAACACAGGAACATGAACATTCACCAATGTGCAGATGCCTCCCTAATCTTTAGGCATTATGATGTAGGCTTTGGGTCCACAAAGCCTGCTGTTTTGATATTCGTTCCTGGTGCTGTTTTGATATTCGTTCCTGGTGCATCGAAGATTCGTCCACAGTTCTGATTCTCCTCCATGTTTCTTGTACCATTGTTCCTGAAGCACAGTTTAGAACTCTCCAATGGTACCATCTGTAGGGGTCCTCCTCTGTCTTCGACCCATGTCAGTAGTTTAGCATGTTTTAGCCACAATGGTTTACACAACATTTGTGCATTCTCGATTGAAGGTTGGTATTGACCCATGATTATTCAGTCTCTGCAGATTACTACTCCTTCTTCTCAGCCATCTAGTGATAGGACAGTTCCCCAAATCTGCATAGGGCCTCTGTTTTTCCATCTGCAGATGTCTTCTCTGGATTTTCCTGGAACTTTCAATTTTGTATTTAACTCTCTTCTTATTCCAGTTCCTTTTATGCCAGGTTTCTCATATCTGATCACAATATTCTTTGTCTTGGCATTGTTTCTTGTCTTTATATCTTGAACATAGTCATCTTCATTTGGCTCCGCCCATTCAGTCGCCCGTTTGAGAGAGGCTGTTCGACCAATAAACTGGCCTCTTGTACGACAGAAAGCTAGGTGCACTATGCAGTATGCAGTTAGGACATCAATTTCAAGCTACGAAGATCTTGGACTTCCCCATGCTGTATGGCAAGAGTGCACATACAAAGCATTCTTCATCTGACACTCTTCTTCCAACTTCTTTCATGTGTTGGTACCATATGTTGTTTCCCAAGCATGCTGTGCTGTCCAGAAAATCATTTAGTTTGTAATTATCTGCTTGGGTACTTCTCTTGGTTCTAAAACTCTTCATGTAGTTTTCTATGACCAAATCCCTGAATGTATCAACATATCTTCTTCTGGCTGGTTTGTTTGCAGGAACAACCGGCTGGGTTCCCTGCGTAGTAGAAAGTTCAGCAAGTCTTTCTTTATCCATCTGTCTTTTTCTAGCAACAGCTCTAAATGGCCATAAAGATTCTGCTATCATCGCTGCGCGAGACTAGTGCTTGGGCCTATTGTCACTGGACCTGGTGTGTCTTCGTGCATTTTCTGTGTAGGCTCAACCTTTATTAACCCCTTACCTTGCCTGATCCGCCAACCCTGTCTCCGGCGTTTAAAGCAATTTCTGAAACAAGTGCTGTGTATGATTGATTATTAACAACATCCAATTCAAGCTCAGGTATCTTCCCATCTTTTCTTGGGACAGGAATAACTATGAAGGGTCTAGGCTGCCTTGTAGTTGCCATGCTCACCTTTTCCTTCTGCTCAGAAACATATGCAGGAGTCGTCGCCCCATTTTCTCCTATATAAAAGGCTGTTTTTACCGTCAGTGAAAGCAATGTAAGTATGAATATAATGCATGTGTAGATTCTGCAGTGGTAAGTTATCTTGCAACATCTACTTGTTGGACAATGTGTGTTTGTTCTCAGTGGGGCAATACAATGTTACTATTGAAGTTCCCCATCTCGATCATTTGATGCTAAGGAAGGAAAAACAAACTATAATGGTTCTGCATTGTAGATGGCTTCTGGAAACTGCTGTCTTCTTTCAGCATTCGTCCTCGATCAACTATCTGCCTTCTGGATGTTTAAGAAATGACTTTGTCTTTCTTTCTGGAACCAGTTGCATTGCCAGTTGGGATGCAAATGTTCCTTTATCATGAAGAAAAACAACCTCTGTAAGCCTCTACAAGCTCTGCCTTATTTATCAGCTCCCAATTGATGCCTCGAATCTGCTTCAGTCCAGATGACATGTTGCTTCCCTGTCAGGGTGAGCAAAAGGTATTGTCTTTTATTCACTTCCTCGATCTGTCCCTCTGAGGAAAATGTCTACACTGCTCTGTGATTTCGTTCCGAATGGATGCTCACCTGGATTATTATTCCTTCCAGGATTACATACAAGTTTGCAATGTTTCTTGGGTCTCTAAGAAATGTGTGCACATCAGTGTGCCTCTCAACAGGATGCGGGTATTCTGACCAGTCTATGTGCTGCGTCGGCTGATAAGGGCATTTGTGTTTTCTTCACTGTAATCAGGCAACTTCAAAAATTCTTCAGTGATGATTATGAGCAATCTTTTTATGAGCTTTTCATTGTCAGCGTTTTTAATAAAAGCTGGATTGCAGCAAATTCTCCCCACCAGTGCAGGATACGGGCGCAATACCAACTCAAAATAAGTAAGCACATGCCTAGAAAGGTCATCACTGGGCAACACCATGAGTAGAACCAAACAAGAACTTCGCCTAGAAGGGATCAGTGTATTGTGCCCTCTTCCAATTGCTGTGTCCACATTCAGAATCTGGCATATCCTTATTCTTATCAAGGCTTACGCATGCCTCAGTCCAAAGTCAACAGCTACTGTGGCTTTTAGAATGCAGATCTTCCCTTACTCTGCAACTAAGATGCACATAGTGTTTGAATGTGTCCTTTTACCCTTTTATTTATAGCTCAAAAGGGAGTCTCCAAAATCAAGCCACAGTCCAACGAAATGGTTTTTCACACTTTCCTCTTGTCAGGTTATGCGTCCTTCCTCTTCGTCATCGATCTCGTCTGCACGTGCTGTGGTTCTTCCCCGATGATTGTAGCTTCCTCGATGAGGTGTGTGGGCAGAGGGGTTTCTCCAGAATAGATTTTCATGTCTCCCAAGGCAATCCAATTGCACCTACCCTGCAATTTGACAGCAGATGGCATTACGTCCTCAATCATAAAAGGACCGTTGAATCTGGGCTCGACCCACTTTTTCCTTGTGTGGTTTCGAACTAGGACCGCATCTCCCGGGTATAATTTGGGAAGTTTAAACTCCAGAGGTTAGGTTGTTGAAGCATCTCCTTCTGTGTTCTGTACTGTCCTACACCCTCGTCTCTGCAGCTGTTCTGAAATTACAGAAAAATTGGATGTCAAACAGTTCAAATAGTTTTGCAATTCCAATCCTAAAATTTCTGACGTTGGCTGAGCATCACTTCTAACTATAGATGGAGGCATTAAAGGTGTTCTGATTCACCTTTCTGTCACAATTTCATGAGGCGTAAGATGGTGGTCAGAACCTGGCTGCCTCCTCAATGCATATAAATAAATAAAAATAATAATAATAACAATATATATATATATATATATATATATATATATATATATATATATATATATATATATATATATAATGCCAGTTGTAGGCAATGCAACCACCCTTTCTTCATAGTAAGCTTCAACTTGGCTATTCTTTCTTTTAACAGGCCATTGAGCTTCTCACAGATCCCATTTCATTTCCTTGCGGATGATAAACCAAAGAAACCTGTGCTTTATATCAAGCAACAAACTGATCTATTCAAAAACTGTATTAACAAAGTGAGGTCCATTATCCGATCTCATTACTTCACACACTCCCCATCTAGGAAATACTTCTTGCACTAACTATTTATCTGCACCGGTAGAGTCTGGGTGTGTGCATGGACCTGCCTCTATCCATCCAGAAAAAGGACACACTACAACAAACAAATATCTGTGTCCATTGCAAACTTATATCATGTCAACATAGCCGATATGCAAGTGCTGAAATGGGCCATTGCGTCTTGGGATGACTCCCCTCACTATGCGCAGTATATGCCCAGCCGTGAATTGTTGGCAAACAATACAATTCACCTTAAAAAAAGCAACATGTTCCATTAGGTTGAACCAATCCTGAGCAAAAGTTACAGATAGATTCTCCCAAGTTGTATGAGCTAGGTAGTGTAGCTGTTCTAGCTCCACCCACCCTTCATAAGGCTATAGGCATCACTGGTTTACCAGTGCTGTCTTGTCACCACAATGCTTCAGAGGGGTTTACAGAACGCCCTCTTCGCTTCCACAAATTCTTCTCCTCTTGCGGTGCCCCCCCTTGGAGCTCCACTATGTGTTTTAGGCATATGATTACATCCTTCAACCACAGTCATCATCACATTCATTCTTTCATTCACATCAATGGTTTCAATATTCATTATCCCTGTATCTGTATTTGCTATGCACTTGGCTTCAGCATCTGCTGCTTGATTTCCACGCGAGATAAAATCTGTCCCTTTCGTGTGAGCTGCGCATTTAACGACTGCTATGCCCACTGTGAGTTGTAGCGTCTTAATGAGCCCAATAAGGCTGCATGCTGCACTGGCGTGCTGTTCGCTCTGAGGTAGCCCCTCCTTTTCCAGCACGGTAATCCTGCATGCACCATCAACGTCACTTTGGCGGCGTTGCTGTACACTGTTACTTCCTGGTCTGTGTGATTCTCGATAGCAAGTATCAAGGCCAATAATTCTGCAGCTTGCGCTGAATAATGATATGGCAATCAGGTACTAACGAGCACTCGAAATTCCAGCTTTTTCACCACAGCGGCACCTGTGTATCTTTGTCCATCATTTTGATCGATTCTCGACGATCTGTCAATAAACACAGTCTCTCCCCCTGCGAGTGCATTCTCCTTTACTCTAGGGAGCTTATCACAACACTCTTCATAATTTGTGCAATCATGCATGGGCTCCCCTTCTGTGTTTGGCTCAGCTATAAATACAGCGGGGTTCACTATTTTACATCAAACTATTTTAATTGCTGGATTTGATATGACTACCTCATAGGCAGAAGCCCTTTGAGAAGTCAATGTGCCTTTTGTTTTTTGCAAAATGGCAAATAATGTGTGTTCAACAAATAACATCATAGGACATCCCATCACTATGTTTGTAGCCTTTTCTATGGTGAACGTGGCGGCCACCAAACTTTGTTCGCATGGAAAGTGACCTCCCATTACTGGGTCCAGAATTCCACTGTAGTATGCAAGGGGCTTGTATCCCAATGTGGTTCTCTGAGTGAGTACTGTTTTCATAAAAGTGCTATCTGTATTCGAGAATAAAAAGAATTCCTCTGCATGATTGGGGATACCTAGAACTGGGGCTGTGCAGATTGCTTTTTTCAATTAATCAAACCCTTCTTCCATTGCTTCAGTGCACACAATTCTTTTTTGCATTTCCTGTGCTTTCTTCAAGGCCTGTAAGAGAGGCCTTGTATATGAGCTGTAGTCAAAGACACATGCCCTGACATAATTACATAGTCCTAGAAAACTCTGCATCTGTTTTATCATGTGTTGCTTGGCTGTTTTTAAAATGGCCTCCGCTCTTTCAGGGGTGACCTTCTTTCCCTCATGTGTAATAAGTTGGCCTATGTACAACACTTCTTGTTGACAATATTGTAACTTTTCTTTGTCAACCTTATATCCTTTGTCAGCAAGTATAATCATCAGCTGAACAGAATCACCGCTACATTCTTCTGTGGTGCTGCAAAGTAAAATGTCATCTACGTATTGCAGCACAACGCTGTCTAGAGCAATATTGCTCAAGTCCATCTGGAGGACTCTGTTCAAAAGTGATGGGGACTCACAGTACCCCTGGGGCAGCCTTGTGATTTTTAATCGCACTTGTCTAAAAGTAAACAATGTCAAATTTTGTGAGTTTTTGCGCAATGGGATTGAGAAAAATGCATTTTTCAAGTCAATCACCATAAAATATTGTGCATCAACAGGTATATTACACAGAATTATAGACGGGTTCAGGACTGAAGGGAACTCGGCCTCTACAATTAGTTTTATTGGTCGAAGGTCTTGTATTAGTCTCCAAGACCCCTCTTTACTTTTTTTCACAGTGTACACTGACGTATTACATGGTGACTCTGAAGTCACTAAAATACCTTGCTCCATCATGGCAGAAATCATCTTGAAAATGCCTTCATCTGCCTCTCGAGACATGGGATATTGTCGTGCTCGAGGTAAAATTGCTCCTGGTTTCAATTTAATTTTTACTTCTCCAAATCCTTTCAGTAGGCCTACGTCATAGGGGCCAGTGGTCCATAAGGAAACTGGCACTTTTGCTATATCTTCATAAAAATATTCAGGACGCTTCTTTGCTAGCATCATTTTCTGGGGAACTTCTCTCTTGATTGCCTTTACCTAACAAGTAATGCATATTTCAAATATAACAAAATCATCAGATAGGTATTCTCCAAATAATTCCTCATCAGTGACATCAGTCACTCTGCAGCCTTCCTCAATGGCAATTATTATGCTCCATCGTCTACCCTTATCGTCAGTTGCATCAAGCAAAGCCATGTTTCCTCGTACAGTAGCTGCTTCTATGTCTAAAGGAAAAATGTGCCCCTCCTCTTCATCCATGGGTATCTGAGGCCAAAATACAAACTCATCTGGTATTCTCATGGTTCTACCTACTAGACCTAGTAGCCATGTTAACAGAATGTGTATCCCATAATGGAACACCTCGGGTTCAAGTGGTATCGCCCTAGGTGCTATTTGTCCTGCGAATGCCATAATCATTTCGCACAAGTTTAAATAATGCATTCCCGGTGCCGAGCATACTATGCCTTCGTCTGTAAACAAAATGGTCATATTCAATTTTGTCATCAAATCTTGTCCTAATATGTTTACAGGTGTTTGCCTTGAATAAAGCAGTGGCACCTTCATATCATATTCTCCTATGGAGACTGGTCATTGTTCTGTAAAAGGAACTCGACTTGTTGCTCCTATAAAGCCCTGAGTATTCATCGCATTGCCAGACATTAAAAATGTGCCCTCACGTATACACGAGCGTGTTGCACCCATGTCCACTAAGAACGAAAACGCTTTGCCGCCTATATTTACGTCTATCCTCGGTTCCTCATGAGGATTCGGCGCTACAGATAGGACTGTACACATCAGGTCTCCCAGTGAGCTGTCCTATTGCGGGTACAGTCTCCTTCCATCACCCGTCAATGGATTTCCTCCATCGACGGTGACGCCTCCTATTCTACGCGTCATTGGTGGTTCTGTGCTTGTGTTGTGCTGAGGTTGCATAGCAGATTGCTGCAATTGTCCTTGCTGTTGATTACCTGCCATTTGCTGTGATTGCAAGCCTTGCTGCGCTCTCGGCACTTGCTGCTGCACTGTTTGATCTTGCGCAAATCAATTTCCGCTCTGCTGAGAAGATGCAGGCATTCCCTGTCTTGAAAATTGATCATTCTGCACCATCCCTTGGCTTCTACACATTCGAGCCATGTGCCCTGTCATTCCACATGTCCAACATATAGGCGGTGGTCTCCCCATCTGCCCATATTGCATATTCTGATTACCTCTGATTACCTCGTTGTGTATTCTGAAAACCCTTTTAGCATATTCTGAAAACCTCCCTGATTATTCTGCCAATTCTCTTGATTACCTTGCCAACCTCTACCTCGACATACCGGTCCTCATGGAGCATATCCACTATTTGTCTGATCAAACTGTCTTTAGTTATTTTCTTGTTGCATGTTCACTGCCTGCTGTGAATTTGATCCGCCTGCACTTATCAGCATTGCCCCTTCAATGATGTATTTGGACAGTTTTTTGCTTCCTCACCTTTTCGCGTATCGTCTTTTTTGCGATTCTTTTCTTGCAGGAGTCTGCAATAATGTGCAACGGTCAACTGGATTTCCGACCACGGTTTAGCTTCTATACCCACTAATTTCTTGAGCTGCTTTTGTACTTGCTCTGGCAACCCTTGGCATAATATATGACAAAACACAGGTATAGATTTCCCCCATGCCTCGCGCATTTCAAGCGTCCAAGCATCTTGAAAACTTTGAATGTAAAGCAACATATCCTCTCCCTCTTTCATCTTTCTTGTCATTATAGCTCCCACATTGGATGTGTCCGTATATAGCACTCGAAGCGCTTTCCAAATCGCTGCTCTACAATTGTTAAATGGCGCTCCATAATGCGTGGTGTTGACTGTAGTCACACCAGGGTAACATGCCCGTGTCCATACGTCATCAGCTTTCTCACCAAGTATAGCCATTAGAAGACCTTTAGTATCCCCTATAGCAAATGTATAACCTCATGTCATTTTTTTCTAACTCATGTATCCATTTTCCAGTGCCGGAAGTTAAACTCGGGAGTTTGCACTTTAAATTATTTCTGTCCATTTGGGGCCATGGTGTATACTGTGGCCTGGCCCCTCCCTTTTCTAACAAAGGAAATTGTGGTGCCCCAAACTCATTCTCATATCTCATCATTTGTCCATCTACCGCCAGGGTAATATTCCCACATCAGCGTCTACCGGGCAATGATCTTTACCTACTCACATAAGGATGGGGGGTGGCGCTGTTGAGCAGCCCAAGATGGCTGCCTAGTCCTTAAGCTCCATGGGGCTCCGGCTGCAATCCACCATCAACTGTGGTGCCACATCATTTTGCAACCCAAAACTCGTGGATCTGCTCATGTGCCCTTCCTGCATGTCCTGCTGCAATCGCGGCCTGAATCGGTCCCGGGAACCCAAAGCTCTGCACATCTTGTCCGGCTGGTGGTTGGCCGTCCGGGCCTGCGCGTGTGCCTGGCTCCCGCACCTCCCTCACTGCCGGCTCTCACAGAGGCGGGACGCGGCGCCCGCTGGCCCGGGTCACCAACTGGGGGCCAATGACACTCGGCATAAACCGGCCCCCCCTTGGGGTGAACCTACTGTCGCCTGCAGCCGCCCCCCCTGGGGTGTGCGATCCCGCGGGTGGTTGCTGCAGGGGCCTGCACCGGAGCGCACCCCCGCTTCATTTCCATCACTCCGGCGCCGAGCGTTTGCCCTGCGCCCTCCCTGGAGGGAGACACCATCATCGGCATCGGCCGCCCCTCCCTGGGAGGCCTCGCCGCACCGACCGCCACTGCGGGGGCTTGCGCTGAGACGCGCCCCCGCTTCACCTTCATTGTTCCGGTGCTGGGCTTTCACCTTGTGCTCTTCCCGGGGGGAGACACCATCATCGGCTGCGGCCGCCCCCTGGGAGGCCTCGTGGCACCGACAACCGCTGCGGGGGCTTGCGTGGAGAAACGCCCCCGCATCATCTTCATCGCTCCGGTGCTGGGCTCTCGCCTTGTGCTCTGCCCAGAGGGAGACACCATCATCGGCTGTAGGGGGCCGCCCCCTCCCTCACGGAAACGCTGCAGTGACCATCCAGCAATCCCCCCCAGTGAGACACTCTACCATCGGTGGCGGCCGCCCTCCTAGAGGTGTTTCATCATGTGGGCGGCTCCGCTCTGCTCCCTCATAACGGCGCTGGACCCCCCACATAACAGTGCCATGGAAGAGTTGGGCTGGAGCATGACTGGCCGCCTGTAATTTGCGTCACGGACTCTATCATCCAGGTGAGGAGCAGGGGAGGGACCCGGGCTGTGGCTCTCGTGGCTCCTCGGGGCTGACCATAACCTTTTCATGTGACTGCCTGTGAGGCCTGTACCGCTGGCCCTACCCGCTATACCTAGACCACCTATGCCTGGGAGGGCCCTCGGAGGAACCTGGTTGCTGACACCATTCATCTCCTGTCCCTGTAGCTACTGATTGCACCTGGGCTGCCCCACTTGCACGACGGTCCTGGAGCTGAAGGGCCTTGGACTGGCTGTGTACCTGGTCCCCACCATTCCCCCCACCCCGCTAGAGGCACCCCACTAACCGGCACCTGCTCGGAGCCCTCTGATTGTGAAGTGACTCCCCACACGACAACTGCTGCTCTCCTCATCAAGAGATCCTCCCCATCATAGACTACCGGCTTTCTCAATTCGGCCCCCACAATAATCTCATGCACTCTGCCCTGCTGCAGCCTCTTTGTCCTCACGGCTGCCACAAACTGCACATGCTGCTGCCTTGAGTACAGCATCTGATACCTACCTTTCCCTCTGAACCCTGCACATCCGCTAAGCTCTACTAGCTCCAACGACGAGCTCTGCCACATCGGAAGTTACACCAGTAATGCCTAACAAATCTAGGGGGAATTCGAAAGGGGGAGCCATGGACAAAGTCAACAAATCCGTTCCGCGGTCCGAATCCGCCCCAACATCGTCCCTACAGGAGGAACCAGATCCAGACCCTCATCCCAGCGCAACTGGCCTCGACCTAACCATGCTCATGGAAACCATGGCCAAATACTTGGCCTCATTTCACGAAAAACTGGATGACATTAATGCCAATGTGGCTTCCCTAAAAACACGAGTGGACCAGGCGGCCACCAGGATCACCGATGCGGAGGGCCGAATCTCGACAAACGAAGATGATATTCGTACCTTGCAGGACACAGTCACCTCCTTATCACGTAATATGAAAAATGTGAAGGCTAAGTGTGATGACTTGGAATCGTGCTCACGCTCTCTGAGAAATAATCTGCGAATCATCGGGTTCCCCAAGAACGCCCTGAAGGGGCGTATGGAGGATGCCATTGAATCACTGCTCAGAGATCTCCTCGGCAATCCGGCCCGCTCTCCCCATTTCACAGTGGAACGTGCCCATCGAGCCATCTCTCCGCGCCCCAAACCAGGCGACATTCCGAGGCCCATCATTGCCAGAATTCTAAATTACCGGGACAGAGACCTTATCCTACGCCTGGCATGAGAGAAGGGCGACCTGCGACTTGAGGCCAATACCATCAGGATTTTCCCAGATTTTTCGATAGCTGTGCAGAAGGAGAGACGCCAATTCCTCGGGGTCAAGAAACTGCTCAGGGAGCGTAATGTCCCGTACGCCATCCTGTTCCCCGCAGGGCTTAAAGTCACACACAATGGCAAGCTATACTTCTTTACTGTGCCTGATGAGGCAGTAAAATGTATTGAAGCAAACATCCCTCTCCATGATCCGAATGATGAACACGCTGGTGGAGACTGACCCAACGTATCAAGACCTAATGCGACCTAATCACCCTACTCAGCAAATCTCCTTTTCCTCATTAATGTAAATGCGTAACTAGCAATACTGGGCTGCAAACTCAACATGATTGGCCCCACCTATAGGCAGTTGGCCTTAGATTCACCGCTGGTACATTGGACAATGACCTCTGTGTACTTCCGGGCATTGGACTGTCCATGACCACCTGCCACTCCCTAGTTCCCATCTTGCTTTCAATGGCCGGTGGACCTTGGGACCTAACACCAGATCCGAATACCGCAGAACCTGCACTGGACGGCTCCCGCTGTCCCACAAGATGCTTAAGCGGCCGTCCCCACGGCAACAGCACATCCCACTGCAATGGCAACGTTAATGTTTGTTTGGGTGTTATTGATGGTTGGCCCCAGTTGGGCCATGGCGGGGGCACAACCCCGTTGGGTGAGGTCCTCTGACATCTTTTGTTTCACCTGCGTAGGGGGAGGGGAATCTACACTGCAAGTTGTGGGTGGGCAGTGAGGGTGGGGGGTGGCACTGTTGGGAATTGGGGAAATGTTGTGGTAAAAGGCAGAGGCGGATTGGCAGACTGCGTCATATTGGGGCAATTGCATTGGATATGGCTCCGTCCTACATCTGGACTACGACAGCGGTGTTGGGATGCACATTAGACTCCTGTGATGCCTATAACTGTGATGTCTGGGAAATCTCGGGGAGTGAGCAACTGGGCCAGGGCTCCAGAGGTTATGGAGCATATCAATAGTCATGGCCGTGAATACTGTCTGCGCAGGGAGCGCACCTTATGGCTCTTTCGTTTAAATGTATGTTACCTAGATCATTAAAATGCCAGTAACAATATTGTCCTGGAATGTGCAAGGCTTAAGTAATTATACCAAGGGTCGCAAGATTATGGCATATGCCAGCAGGCACGGCTTCAAAATTCTGCTCCTACAGGAGACGCACTCCACGGGCCCACTGGCCAAGAGTATAGCGCCAACCTGGGGGCCACACAGATATTTCACCTCATATTCCACTCATGCCAGAGGAGTGCTGAAATTAATCCATAAATCACTCAAGTTTGTTCTCCACAAGAGTTACATAGAGCCTGAGGGGAGATACATTGGGCCTCATTACGACCCAGGCGGTAAGTTACCGCCTGGGCCGTGACTTTACCACCATGGCGTAAACTACGTTTACGCCATGGTGGTTGGCGGACTTACCGCCCCATTCCGACCTTGGCGGGGCGGTAAGTCCCCAATCCCCATTTACCCTTCCCCATTCCCATTTTTGCCCCATAGGGCATAATGGGAGTGGGGAAGGCGTTAATTACGCCACCGTAAATTACGGTGGCGTAATTAACTCCATGGTCCCTTAGCGCCATGGATTTTAACACCTGCTAAAAGCAGGTGTTAAAAGCACCATGGCGCTAGGGGACCTCGTAATCAGGCGGTAAGGGTCGGCGCTGTTAACGCTGCCGTAAACCCCTTACCGCCTGGGTCGTAATGAGGCCCATTGTGTTGTATTGCGCCATTGCCAACAGGGACTATTTGCTGGTAAATACCTATGGCCCTAATGTCGATTCTCCTGAATTTATCAATCAAGTTGTATCTATATTATTGGGGTACGTGGGGGTTCAGATCGTCTGGGGTGGGGACATGAACTTTATTCTTGATGCCATACTAGACAGGGCCAGCACAGCCTCCAGACCCCTGCTATGCACAGCGCGTAGACTTCTGACCCGCTGCGCAACACTAGGTATTCACGATGCATGGATGGCACTACATCCGCAAGTGCGGGAGTTCACCTATTTCTCATCCGTGCACGATAGTTCCTCCAGGATCAATCTGTTTCTATTATCTGGCCCTATGCTGGGCAGGGTTGTAGAAACGTGTATACTTGCACGCACACTGTCTGACCACTCACCGATTTACATATCCCTGGAACTGGGTATTCCGGCTCCCACCATCAATACATGGCGCTTCAAATCGGCCGCTCTACAGGACATTGTTTTTAGAGCGGACATCCTGGCTGATATTCAATCCTACTTTGACCATAATTTGCCACAATCCACCACCCTGGTGATTCGCTGGGATGCCTTCAAAGCCTTCATCAGGGGGGCGTCCATATCCAGGGAGTTGGGAGTCCTTAAAACCATAAGATCTGCCTTGACCCGCACTGAAACGAAACTACGGGACCTGGAAAGGGCCCACCCGGCGTCTGTGGACCGAGGGGTCCTCTCCCAGATCAGCAAAGAACTCAAGACATTCAGTGACCAGGCCAATAGGGAAGTCCTGTACTTCAGCCGCCCACAGGCTGCACGGAAATATGGCGAGGGTGACAGACCTGGCAAAACACTGGCCGCCTTGGCGAGGGGGGAGTGGGGCCATTCCCAAATTACCTGTGTCAAGGACATCAACATATCCTTGAGGTCTCACAGGCTTCTACTCTGAACTTTACTCTCAGCCCCCCCACCCCCCGAGCACAGCGATTCTCAGATGCGGGAGCTCGTGGAACAGATTCCCACCACAATCGTCTCGCCCGCGACAAGAGACCAGCTGGACTCTCCCGTTACATTGGAAGAGATAGTGGAGGCTATCTCTGGTCTCCCAAAGGGAAAGGCGCCGGGCCCTGATGGGCTAACGGCAGAATTTTATCAGGAACATGTGGCCATACTGGCCCCCGAACTGCTTGGGGTGTGGAACGAGTCACTCCTGGTGGGATCCCTTCCCCCGTCATTACGGTCCTGCTCAAGCAAGGTAAGCCCAGTGATGACTGTGGATCGTACCGGCCCCTTTCACTCAACTTAGATACAAAAATGTTTGCCAAGGTGATCGCTAATCGCTTCCTCCCTGTTATACCATACATGGTACACGAAGACCAATCGGGGTTTGTGCCCGGGAGATCCACGTCACACAATATCAGGAGGCTGCTTAATGTTCTGGCACAAATTAATCAAGACGTGAGCGCAGTCGCAGTCACCCTAGATGCCCAGAAGGCCTTTGATATGGTGTCCTGGAAGTACATGTGGCTGGTCCTGGAGAACATGGGCATCGGGCCTAAGATGATTGCATACATTAGACTGCTATACACCTCCCCGGTTGCCTGGGTCCAGGTCAATTCTCAAACGTCCGCTCCATTCCCTCTCTTCAGAGGTACCCGTCAGGGATGCCCGTTATCCCCGATCCTGTTTGCACTGGCCATTGAACCCATGGCGGACTTTGTCAGGGAGTGCCACTCCCGCAAAGGGATACAGCTACAGGGCAACCCCGAAATGATTTCACTTTACGCAGACGACGTATTATTGTTCGTCAGAGACCCGGACCTCCACCTTGACCCTATTCTGCGCAACATCACCCGTATTGGCACATACTCTGGCTTCACCATCAATTATACCAAATCCGAACCTTTCCCCCTCACATGCTCTACGGTTCAACCTGCCACGGAGTACCCCCTCCGCTGGTCCCCTGACGGGATTAAATATCTGGGAATTCAGGTGGCCCTGACCAAAGAAAGTCTCTTAGCTAACAATTACCTCGCCATGGCAGAACTGGCGGAGAACAAGATGGGGTGCTGGCGCTCTCTCCCGCTGTCATTGGCGGGGAGATTATCACTGGTTAAAATGATTTTGCTCCCCAAACTACTGTATACATTCACAAATGTCCCCATATGGCCCGGCAAGAAGTACTTTACTGATTTACACAAGCTGTGTGCGCAGTTCCTATGGCACTCTGGAGCAGTGCGCAAAAAATGGCTGCTATGACTCTTCCCTATGAGAAAGGCGGGTTCACTGCCCCTGACCTGATGCGGTACTGGATCGCAGCGCAGGCACAATTCGCCACCTACTGGTACCCTGGCCCCCCCCTCGACCGCATATCAAGCTAGAAACCCTCGCCTCCTCTAATACCAATATAATGACGTTAATCTTACACTGACAATACGAGCCATATTGGCCTGGTGGCGTATATTTGCAGCAGGCCTTGAAGAATGCCCATACTACAAGTGGCTCCCCGCCTGGCAGTTCCCCGGGCTGGAACCCACAAATGACATAGCCCTGGCACGACACTGGCGGTCCCTGGGATACCTAGCCCTAACTGACTTCTACCCGGATGGGCTATTTATAACACCACAAACTTGGAGACCGGGCCATTTGGGAACACCGTTGGAACTGCTACAATACTACAGACTCTGCGCTGCATTTCGCGACGCGTGGCCTGAGTTCCCCAACAAACCCCCCGACTCCCCTGGAATTGCCTACATCGCTAACTCGGGTGGGGTCTGGGGGGTAGTATCATTATTATACAAACTCTTGCTTACGACTTCCACACCGCAGCCCTCTAGGGTGCGGGACGATTGGGCTTCCGAACTAGTGGTAGAACTCACGGACCAACTATGGGGAAAAATGTGCTCCCACACTAACAGGGTCTCCCTGAATTTCCGATACCAAACAATACAGTATAAATTATTTAATAGACTATACTACACCCCACGGAAGCTCTCCAAGTTCGTCCGCTCCGACACACAGCTCTGCCCTCGCTGCAGTGCAGAGGACGCGGGCCACTTACACATGTTCTGGGACTGCCCGCGACTAACCCCATTTTGGGAAGAGATCCTGAAAACGTTGTCAGTAATCTGCGACACTGTTATTGAGCCTGATCCACTGGGTATATTATTTGGGATATGGTGGGATGAAGGAGCCAGAGGGTCAGCCAAATTCGTAAATGTATGTTGTATAATTCCCAAAAAGTGTGTTTTACAGAATTGAAAGTGCTCCGCTCCTCCTACCTTCCGGAAATGGCTGAACCTATTGACTTGGTCTCGGAACTGTGAGGAAGAATACATCAGTACCCTCCCGGCCCGGTCCCAGCCTAAAAACATTTGGTCTGCCTTCAACAGTTATCTCAACGGCCTCAAAGCCGGCTCCTCGGCGGATAACTCACCGTGACTATGATTGCAATGTACCCTGCGCCTGGTGTTCCATGGTGCCGCAGTCCCTGTGCTACTACCTCTCATTGCTTGTATGTGCCACTGTACTCTGCTGTCTATCCAAACTGTCATCTCATAACAGCTCTGTTGAACGTGTATGTAATTTGCCTCTGCCAACAAAAATAAAAGTTTAAAAAATAAAAAAAACATTTTAAAAAAACCTACTCAAATAAGGCAGGGACTCCCCCCTCTGACCGTGGAGTTGCCCCTTATGTTGGTCTGACTGTGTCAGTGGCTCTAGTGCTTTAGACATAGGAATCTTTAAATCTGACCATCTTACTCCTTTATCCAAAGGCAAATATCCATCTAGATCACATACATCACTTCTCTCTTCCCTCTGGAAGGTTTCCCTTTCTTCATCTGATACTTCTTATCATCATCTATATTTAATGTTAGTCTGTCTAAAGACAGCTCCTTGTGTCTCGCACTGCAGGAGGCTTCCATCGTGTCATACAACTGAGTGCTTTCGAGACAATCATTTTTTCCCTTACTGTGTGGTTCCTTCTGGGCTTGCATTTTGTGGTATACCTTGTCGATCGTTTCCCCAATACTTTGCAAGTCAAACTCGTCCTCTAGATTTACGCTAGACGTACCTAGTAATAACTCAGATTCGGAAAAAAATTCCTCTATGTCTTCCCATGCTACTTGTGGATTGAGATTTCTTACTTCCCTTTCCAAATACTCAAGATCGCGTGCTCTCTGCCTTCTTTTTCGTTCCATGTCATCACCGACTTCTCTGCCCTTTCTTGCTTCTTCTCTCACTGTCTTCCTCTTTCCTTTTCATATCCCTTCATTCATATGCCCTCCATATCTCATCTTCCTTTCGTCTCTGTATTGTTTTCTCTCTTATCCTTTCCTGTTCTTCATCTTCTATTCTTTTTCTTTCTAGCCTTTCTTGTTCATCAGCTGTTCTTTGTCTATTGTTGCACTTTCTTTGCTCTTCTGCTCTCTCCTGTTTTTTAGTTTGCTCATCTTGGTATAATTGTTCTTGTCTTTGTCTATCTTTTCTTTTCCCTCCCTCATCTTTCAATCGTTCCTCCCTTTCTTTGTCTTTTCTGTCTTGTTTGTCTTTTTCTCCCCTTTGTCTTACATCCTCGATGCCTTTACCATCAAGTTTAAGTAAAATCTGACCTCCCATCCATTTGTTCTGTAAGAGCGCTATCTCATCAGTTTTATCCCTATCTCCTTTCCATCTCTTTATCTCTCTCCTTATACTTGCTCGATCACTTCTCTCCTTATCGCGTCTCTCGTTGTCCCTTATGACTTTGGAGGTTGTATCTTTCTCAGTATCTTTCTCTGGGCCCTCGTCACTACTTTGCATAGGTGGCTCATATGACGGATTGCTATATCCCGTCGCTGCTTTAAGTTCGCTTAATGGGTATAACCCTCCGTCATTCTTAGTTTAATCTTTTATTTCAGATGGGGCAGGCAGAGCAGAAGGCTCTTCACCCCCCTTTTTGCATATGTTAAGTATCCAATCTAAAGGAGGCTGCTCCTCCTTTTCGTGTTCATACATTTTCCAAAGTTCTAGACTCGCTAGGCGGTTTTCTAACTTTTTTCCTGTGTACGCAGCATGCAAATATGTTGTCATATGCTGCAGAACTGCCCTTGATAATGATCCGCCTTGTGGCCATGGAATAAACATTTTGTCTACAGTTCCTTTAACCCCTTCTGCACTATATTGTTTAATTTTAAGTGCGTGCTTCTGTAGCTGTTTGCAGAGATGCACTAATGGAGTAACCTCTTCCATTTCTAACCTTCACTTTTCTCTTTGCTACCACACGCTTATGCTTTAGTCATAGTTTCCACTTATTTTCTTAATAAAAATACACTTATGAGTGAGCACCAATCGTCGCAAGATCCAATCCCGTCACAACACCATTTTTTATTTAATCTTCCTAAAAAAAAAACAACCATCAATGTTCGATGTTAAAACAATCAATTTTTGCATCACAACTTCACACTTTTTGATTATTTAAAATATGTGTTCTTTCAACTCTGGCGTCTTCACACCTTTCAATCACATAAAACGAACAGACAGACTTAACCGGCCACATGTACTACTCACAATCCTCTCTTTAGGACTTGTCTTACCCTCTAGATCTGCTCCGATTGGAACATAAGCTAATTCCTTTAAGACTGTCTTTAATCAGTCTCGTCTTCTATATGTCCTGCTAAGGGGCTCTGAATTAAAGCTTCTGCTAGCACTCTTTAAAATCTAGGAACAGGGAGTGTCCTCATAGCGTGGCCACACTCATGACTATGCTTCCTCATATATTGCTCAGCCACCCTCAAGTCAATATCTTGTTCCCCATATACATATATATTACACTCTTGCTCTTGCATTATATTTCATCCCACCTCCCTCCGTTACTATGCATGCATCCCTTTGCCACACTCTTTGGTCTATTCACTCACCGTTCGCATCTTTTTTGTCTTCGGATTCTCGGGATCACTGCCTTTGTTACTGTCTCTTCGAGCCGCTTTCCGATCCGCATCGTGTATATGTGGGAGGGGTTTCTATCTTAAAATAGGGGTCCTGTCAAACCGTCCCTTGCAAGGAGTTACCTATTCTAACCACTTCTACGGGGAGCTTCACGTCCTGTCAGCCGAATAGCAAAGGGCGTGCAATATTGCTGAGACACTAAAGTTAGTTATGTCAACGGTCGATAGTTATCTTATCTAACCATCTTATCTCTGCTACCAAGTGAACTGGAGGCTCTCCACCCCCATTAAGATGAGTAGCGGTACCCTGGAGATAGATGGGGATGCAGATTTTATTCATACATCAATAATCAAGATGACACAAATAGTTTGGCAAAAGTCATCTGTTTTAGTGTCAAGTATCTAAACCGGGGAGTACAACGAACATCAGCAATCGGTATCTCCTGGAAGATTGCCAATAACTGTGATCGATTTATAAAAAGGGACTACTACAGGACGGGTTTGTTTTCTCAATATCCTTGTAGGAACTGATGTCAGGAATGACATTTTCCAATGCGAGAGTATCTCCATTTTTTTTAGACTTGTGCAAGAGGATCGTTCCAGTAGAGGTAGATGTTACTACGCAGCCTGCCTCCTGTTCGCTGATGTTAGGCATGTTTTTTGACCTTTTGAGTTATTTTACGAAAAAAGGCCCATTGAGGATGATGCGACGTGCAGTGCCATTGGGAGGAATGTTTATAACTGTTTTCTTCCCTGAGGGGACGACCTGTACTGTAGATAGAGCAAGTGCAATGCTGGATGACACTTGAGTTCTCTGTTCTTTTTGTGATTTTTCTTCAACTGAGGAACTGGCACACATTACACTCTTTTAGTTAGTTAAGCTGAATGTACAACTTGAGGTGTTTCCAATGCAAGCGCAGATGAGGAAGCGACAAATATTTCCTCGTAATCCCAATTTGTCTCCGGAGCATCAACTTGCCGTGAGTATATGAAGCGACAGGGTGCCAGATTGGGAGAATCCGCAGCATCACGGACCAAGATGGACGAGGTATTGACTTAGTATTTCTGCTCAAATTCCCACAATGTTTTTTTCATATTTGTCAAGATTTGATCTGAAAGAGTAGAGTTTCCAGTTTTACTGTGACATGCAGAAATCTTGTATAAAGCACTTAAACATTGCAGAAGACCTTACTGAGCCTTCATTAATTGTGATAGGGTACGAGCATATATACTCCTACTTTGCACCTATCTAGCGACCTTAACTGACTGAAAGAGGGAAAAAGTCTAGTCTAGATTCAAAGACGTGAACTGTAGAATATAATGTTAACTCCTTTGTGTATGGGTTACAGGAACTTGTATATGGGTCCAAATTTATACAGCTCAATAATTTGAAGGAGCTTCTCGGACATTCGAAACAAACCCTGAGTCCCTTTTGTTGACCTCTCCAGGAATATATTTGCACAGTATTGAAATTAGCTCCCCATATTATCCAGTGGCAGAGGCAGCTTTTGGAGCTGGGGGGCAGGTCACAGGGCACCAGCGTGAGGCTGGGGAGCGCATTCTGCACCGGGGAGAGGCAAGGGGGATGATTGCTCCCCCTGTCTCCACCCTGGCTCCTTCACTGATATTATCTCTGAGTCAATATATTTCTAAGATAATTCCCAATCGTCTCAAAGTATTCAGGGGAATCAATATTTGGCTTGTAACTGTTAATAAATGTGAGTTTACTCCCATTAAGTTTGTCTGATACTATTAATGTTCTGCCTTCCGCATTGTGTATTATTTCTTAAAAACAAAAACATTGATGGGTTAGCATTACTACCTCTGTTGCGTGTTATGAAAAAGAGGTTAGATACTTACGGCATCTCAATTTCTTTGCAAAAGTAGCCTCTTCTTCCCTTTGAAAATGTGTCTCTTGTAAGAATGCAACACTGGCCTTGTACCTTTCCTGAGGGTGGATAAGTCCAAGCGTAAGTTCCATTTAATTATATTGCTCCTGGATTGTTTGGATCTACTTAAGTCTGAGACTTCTCTTTACTTTGAAAAAGGATTTTCTGGCTGCACAGCAGTGGTTAGGTCAGGGAAAAAGGTGATAGTGTCTGTCCCCTTTGAATAATAGTCACCTTTCTCGTGTGTGCTTGGCTTAATATGACGTGTCTGTCATGATAATTAGGTATCCTAGCAATGATAGGGGATTGTGGCCTTCCAGTCACTGGCTTCACAGCTGGAGATTGGTGAGATCTTTACGCTACAAATAGTGATGACATTTGTGAGCTGTCCAGCACTTCTGTTACTAGTGATTCCAGGAATATTTCCATATTACTTGTACAAGAGATCTCCGAAACACCAAATATGCAGATGTTGTTACATCTTGGTCATCCTTCAAAGTCCTCATTCTTTGATTCTATTATATTACTTTCTTCTATGCACTTACTCTATCAGAATTGTGCCTGGACCTACTAAAATAGCAACCTCGTCTGTCGCTGCCCTATCCCCTTACCGTTGCCCCCCCACCCCTCCCTGCAGCACTATCTGAAATGTTGTCAGGCCTAGTACGATAGTCACTTGTTTTGTTCCTCCCCTCCCTTTCTGCACCCCTCTCCCTCCCCCTTTGTTTTCCTCCGGCTCTACCAGAAATGTTGTCAGGCCTAGTATGGTAGTCGCCTGTCTGTTTCCATTTCCTTCCCACTCTCCCACCCCCTTCCTTATCTATGTCATAGCACTAGCACTATCTGAAATGTCGTCAGGCTGAGTACGATAGTTAATTTCACATCCTTACTGTTCATGGCCTGTAAGAATGTCGTTGTATTTCCCCTTGTTCCATTCCTTGCCTTGTAGCGCTTTGAAACACATTGTGTATAGGTGCTATATAAATAAACGATCATATCGTATCATATCATATTAACGACTTGAACCATCTGTATGATGTCTCTTTTCAAGGTCACTGAGACCTCTTCCATTTGAGAGACCCTGTCTCCACTTTTCCAATCCTGGTGCTGTGACAATCTATTTGTGCATGTAAGAGTTTAAATGTGCATGCCAGACTGTTCATCTTGCTGCCAATGGCCCTCATTAGGGGTCCAGTGGAAACAGTGCGGTAAAACCGGCAGGTAGCCGCCAGACCTGTAATGATTTACCACCGCCTGACTTGCCAGAAACACCAGGGCATTACAGCCCTGCCGGTCCGGTAAGTCAGGCGCCGGTAAAATGTTGATCCCCATTCCCATAGAGTCCCACAGGACCACAGAAGCACCGGCACTGTTAATAATGGTGCCGGTGCTGCCGTGAAAGTCTGCAGAAGGGTGCCGTTCTTCCCGCCAGGTCTGACCCTGGCGGGCGGTACGGCACCCGCCCGCAGACTCGTAGTTTGCAGGTCCAGAAACAATGGTGCCGGTAAGCATACCGGCACCGTTGTTTCCAGACTGGTAAACTTGTAATGAGGGCCAATTACTTTTATTCCTGCCTTCAGGTATGTCAACATTTCCCAGATACTGTGCTCTTCCTCCCTGTCTGTTTAGCATCCTCCATTGTTGAGCTGTGGACCTTGACCTCCACCTTGTAACATCTTAGCCCTTACTAAGGTAGAACTATCTATCTTAGTAAGGGCTTATAGTCCAGCAAACAGTGATATTTGGGCAAGCCACACTGACAGACTACTGGCAACTTTGGCTTACCGTTTCCACCGCCTGATATCCCGGTAATAGCAGGATATTAAGGGTGGCGGCAGAACAGTAAGTTACCATTCCCATGCAGTCCCATAGGAATGAGATAGTGCTTCAGTGAATTTACTGCCGGTAGGGGCCTGAACTACCAGCAGGATCTGGCTTGTCAGTGGTTCACAGCCCCTACTGGCAAACATGGAGTGAGCCAGTCCCAAAAAGGTGGCGGTTACATTGTTACTGGCACCTTATTTCCGGACCGGCTCACTTGTAATGAGAGCCCTTGTGTTATTTGTTGTGAGATTCTTTTCTGTCACTATCTGTGCTGCAGATGTTTTCCTTATTTTGTCATATATTGCAAATGAATAGTTTTCCTCTGTGCCTTTTCAACTTCATTAATTTCTATTATTTCAGTGGTAGCCCCTCTCTGTATTGTCGAAGTTACATCACAAATACTTCTTATTTAGGGGCCTTCATAATGACACAGTCAGGCACCTTTCCTCCTCCCCGGCCAGTGGCACTTCACCAATGTGTGGGAGAGGCGTGGCAGCCATGGGTCCAGTGGGGCAGTGCTTGAGCCGAACGGCCAACTCAGAGCCCATCCAGTATTTCTCAGCAATCTCCTCCCCAGTCTTAACACACGCCGGAGCGACTCAGTCAAGGTCCACCCCTAACCTCCTCAGATCCTTCACCACTGTCGCCTCACCAACTATAATGGTAACTGCAATGATAAATCCTTAGGGACTCCTGGCCATCTACCTGCTGCTGACAAGGTTGGCATAAGCACATCACCAGCCCTTAACGCAGTGGCCTTCCATGTCTCTCCGCCACTCCCCATGGCAATGTTTCAGCAGGTCCAGTCATGTGGGCTAAACTGCCTAAAAACAACCAGACTCGCCTTAAGGGGAAAAGGTTGCTTTAATGTAACTGGCAACCACTTACAAACATCCCTAATCAGGCTCCTTAGCCTTACAGATTAGCTAAACTGTTAACACATATAATATGAAACCCCCACCACCATTCCGTTCCCTCCCTTCAATTTTCCTTTCTCCTTCAACTCTCCACCATCTTTCCCAAATGTAACCATGTCCTGTCCCCGAGCCACTATTGGTCCCTTGCTCCTCTTAGCTTTTCTTGCACCACCAGGTTAGCCAGTCTGTCTGAACAGCAGTTACCCTTTTTACCACGATAATAACTTTTCAGCTTCCACCAACTATCCTTCAATTGACCTTGTCCCAGCTTCCACGCTCCTGTATCCATTCTCCCCTCTGTAACACGTTCCGCAAACACTTTCTGCAAAATCTTCATCCTACCCAAAATGGCCCACTTGACTTGCCACATCAGCAGCAACAGCGCATAACTACCACATAATTGTCACTCCTACTACCACAACCTGTCACACCAAAATCACTCTCTCTCCTTACAATCCTCTCCTTGTTTGTCACTTGATAACCCCAGCAACAATCCCCTTAGTGAAAATCAGGGTTGGGTGGGCAGGCAACACGCAAGGCTCCTCCTGCCCACCGCTTACAAACATCGCTAGCCTGGCTCCTCGGCCTTACAGACTAACCAAACTGTTAACCCATATAATATTAAACCCCAATCTCCATTTCATTCCCTCCCTTTAATCTTCCTTTCCCCTTCAACTCGCCACCATCTTTCCCAAATGTAACCATGTCCTCTCCCCAAGCCACCATCCAACCTTCTTTGCTCCTCTTCCCCTTTCTTGCACCCCCTGGGCTAGTCTGTACGTCCGAACAGCATTAAAGGATAGTTCCGGGACTTTTTTTTTATTGTCCCTACGGTTCGGCCATGTGTTTTTAAGCATAAATCGGTAGATCGTAGAAAACTTTCCTATGGACCTTACCCGACTTTTCGTCCATTAACGCACTCGAAATCAGCCGCCATTTTCTGATAATCCTATAATTTCCCCCCATCGCCCTGGCTCACCTGCTTTTGCGGCACTAAATCAAATCCCCCGCCCCTGAGCCTGACATCAGCAGACGCGTACCGCCCATTTCCCAACGCCAAAGCACGTTTCGTGTCAACAATCGCTGCGCCTCAGCTAATGACGTGTCGCCATGGAAATGGCAGGACGGCTCTTTCCTCAATAAGTATAAACACACCGTTTCACAACACACAGCAGCAGATTTTCGATTCCATTCCTCTCTCTGTGTTACTTTGAGTATTCTGTGACTCGTTTCTGTGCTCTGGTCAGCTACCTTCGCCGCTTCTAGGCCTTGTGAACACCTGTACCATCTCTGTAAATTATTTTACTTTCTTTACCACACAATGGCTACAATAATGCCGTATATGTACGAGCCCGAGTACACCGAGGAGGAACTACTGGAAAGGCAAGCACGCGAAAACGATGGGGATTCGGACGGCAGTTGGGAGGACCAGTCAACGGATGAAGAGCCTGGACCATGTCGCATGGACGGCGTCTCCACCTGGTGCACGTGCAATCGGTGCGAGCTAATGCCAACTGAGGAGGAGAACTGCTGCTGCCGTGAAAATTCCGGGTGCTTGGCCTACATTTCGGAAGGCGAGCCAAGTCCGCAATGCATCACCGAGCTGCCAGACTTCAGGGAAGCCTGCCTCTCACGGACCGTGTTGAGGATGATGATGGTGCTTATGCACAAACTTCGCGGCACTGTTCGTCCGCGTAATCCGAGTAACGAGTAAGTATACTCTGGTTGTGATGTCAGTGATGCCACTACTATTTGATGGTCGTCTCCCACATATAAAATTACATCTACATATCATTCGAATGCATGTAAATTGGTTCCATATTGTGCATTTTCTAGATAGAATTTTTTTCAAAGCAGAATGACATTTTTTACCTGAATCGACAGTGATAAGAAAGTTTTGTCATTTTAATACAGTTTGCATCTTTCATTTTCACAGGTGGTACAGGCTGGTGGCCTATCGTTGCTTCACTTGGTGGCTTCACGGGAGGCTCGGACACCGCGTTCGGAGAGTAATACCTGCCTGTGCGGTACTTGCCATTAGACAACATTTCCCCAGCGACAGTGGACAATACCGCGGATTTTCCCTGGATGTGCTGCAACCGGAACTTTACAATGTGTAATGTTTATTATTTATGTTCAATTGAAATTAAGATCTAAAATAAAACCCAACATATATTTTAACAATGGTTGTTTTGATTTTTTAAATGAATCTAGTGTGTCTCCACTTTGTTCAAGCGTTGGCAATAAAAGGAAGGCCGTTGGATTTTATTGATACAAAACATGGTTATAGGTAAATAATCAATATGGTTGATCATAATAAATCATCCTTTTGGGCACCGGGTACAGAGATGACCCCCTCTGGCCCGTGCCGCCTTGCCACCACAGGCCAGCCTGCTGCTGACTAACTGCCTAGGCATCCAGGGTCTCCAGGGTGAACTGCACCCATATATTCTCCTGGGAGGCTGAGGTATTTATAAACTCACCCCCATGCCTTCCATGTACTAGATCCTGCAGCCTGCCTCTTACATGCAGTTAGATGGCCTCTCCTTGGTGAGGCCCTGCGGCAAACGAGTCTTGTCTGCACGACCACCGCCCCAATACACCCCCCCGCCCTATCAAAGGCAGTTCGCACCGGGGTACTTGTGCTGGCAAGTGGAGCTGTCAGGGAGCGATAAAGGCCAAGAGGTGCCAAATAGCATGTACACTTCAAAGTGGTCTATAGAGCATGGGTTGTTGTTCCCATGTCTACCTCCAGACCCCGTGTCTCCTGCCAAGCATCCCCCCTCACGCTGGATGGCCCCCTGCAATCCACATAAGTGTGTCTCCATTCACGAGTCTTCCTGTGTCTTGTCTGCACGACCACCGCCCCAATCCACCCCCCGCCCTATCAAAGGCAGTTCGCACCGGGGTACTTGTGCTGGCAAGTGGAGCTGTCAGGGAGCGATAAAGGCCAAGAGGTGCCAAAGACCATGTACACTTCAAAGTGGTCTATAGAGCATGGGTTGTTGTTTCCATGTCTACCTCCAGACCCCGTGTCTCCTGCCAAGCATCCCCCCTCACGCTGGACGGCCCCCTGCAAACCGCATAATGCCACGACATATACACGTCATTCATTCACAAACACACCCCTTTTTCGAATTCTTTATAACCCACTTCATATTTCTAATGAGCACTTCTTTGCGCTTTGCTAGTCAACCCATGAAGGTGCTGGTTATCTGCTCTTCGTCTCTGTGAACTTCCGTGACCACTTTGAGGAAACTCGTCAGTTTGCAACCTGTGAACTGCTCCCTGTTCTACGACAAGAAACTACTCTGATCCCTGCATCTAACTGTTTGTTCGTCAAGGTAAGGCCATGTACCATAATCATTTTGCGTCCAATTTCTTTTCGTTCAAGACAGTACATGCAAGGAACTAGTCACATGTTCTGAGTTTACATTGGTATTCATAGAGAATTGTTGATCGTTACTTTTCAGAACTTTCCACAATGCCTGCCTGTTCCATTGGCGGTTGCCCTTCGAAGACCCATAATAAATCTGAAGGTACTATAATGCATGTTTTCCCTAAGACAATAGATCAGATAAGAGAATGGGTCCGATATTGCGGATATCCACCGTCTGAGCATGAAAGTAGAGTCCTAGAAGTCTTTGCGGACAAGAGGGGTGATCGATACCGCATCTGCAGCAGGCACTTTACCTCTGACATGTACTCCACATCATTGCTAATAAAGAAGAACACACCGCGAGCGAGGCGAAAATTGCTCTCAACCGCTATTCCCACTCTATTCGTCCACATCCCTCCACTGGTGAGTCAAGTTTACGTATTTATCTCTCGGCCTTGCGGTAGTGTGTAGCATTAGCTAACAATAATTTCCCCATTTATGTATCCACTCAATATGAAGGCGGAAGATTCTCCATCCGTGTCGTTATTGCAGTCATCAGCCACTTCAAGTGCCTATCGGGTAATCTTACTTGGCTATTCTGCCACTGACTTGTTTTAGGCATGTAAATCAATAGTTTTAATTTATTGTGTAATTATTTTACCTAATGGTACACCCTTGTACTCGTCCTCTAGTCTTTGTTTTCAGTTATAATTATTGTTATCCAAAATAATGCAAGTACTGTCTTTCAGGGAGATGCTGAGGAGTCCAACGTATTGACGACTACCGTTGATGTCACTCAGATGCTCGAGGTACGTTTCCGGACAGTTCCATCGATGGAGATCATCAGATCTTGCATTCTTGTAGCGTGATTGTTACACACAATGTTTCTTTTGTTTTTAGCCATTGATATGTCCTTCTGTCGTCGCCCTCCTATGTGTCTTCTTTTTTCAATATTGTGTTCATTACTAATGAAAGTCCTATGTTTCAGGGAGTCGATGGAGCATTAGTCCAAGAAGAAGGGGGAGCATGCAGTTACGGGTCGGCGCAACAGCTTGCAGAAGTGTGCACCGCAGTTACATCGTCCCTTGATGTTCTTATGCATTTCGAGGTATGGATACTGACAGTTCGATCAAGCGAAATCATATTACGTGATTACATCCGCTATACTTCCTTCTTTATTAACGCAAGTACTATGTTTCAGGGAGATGACGGAGCTTCTTCTACAAGAACATCACCCCTAGTAGTTGATGCAGATCTCTGGGTGGTGACACTTCCAACGATCGAGCAAATCGAATCATATTTACATATCCATTATTTATTTTAGACAACTGATCATTTGTGCAGGTCTATTTAGATGAGCCGTTGACGCCTGCACAAAGTTTATGTTCTTTTTAACAAAATAGAAAACCATACTAATGCAATTACTGTGTTTCAGGGAGTTACTGAAGCATCATCTTCAATAATATCATCAATGGAAGTCTATGAGGAGCCCGAGGTATGGATCTTGACAGTTCCTTCTAACTAGATCAACAATGCGTGAATAATTGTCGTTTGAATGTTCTACACAAAGCGTTCATTCGTGTTTTGCTATTGAGATGTACGTGTGTATTGGTCCCCAAGTACATTTTGTGTTTTCAATATTATTATACTCTCATGGTCTGCACAACCCATGCTGGGGCAACTGCCAGCAGGCAATCTACTTTGTGCAGCGGCTGCACTTTTTAGTGGTTCAAGTTTTAAAAAGTTAGAGTCTTTCTTTCAGTTTGTGGGAATCCATTTCATTGCGAAAACTCAGTTCTACAAATACCAAACCGATTATCTATTTCCAGCCATTAGCGAAGCTTGGAGAATGGAAAAAATGTCTATTGATAGTACATTCGCGGGCAAACGGTTCAGGCTAGCCGGTGATGGACAGTACGACAGCCCAGGATTTTCAGCCAAGTACTGCACCTACCACTTTCAGGACATGGAAAGTAAGAAAATTGTGAGTTCGGTGGTCGTGCAGGTGTCACAAAGTACATCCTCAGTGGCCATGGAGAAAGTTGGCTTTGTAGCATCATTGCAAGAACTACAATCGCGGGGAATGGTATTCGACCTGATAGCCACGGACAGACACGTTTCAATTGCCAAGACAATGAGAGAAGAGTACAAAAATATAAATCACCAATTTGACGTTTGGCATCTTGCAAAAACAATCAATAAAAAAATGTCGGCTGCAGGTAAAAAAAAAGATATGCAAGGTATTTCACAGTGGTCCAAGTCAATCAGCAACCATCTTTGGTGGAGCTCAAAAACATGTGGAGGGTTGTTGGAAATTCTACTGGAAAAATGGCAGTCAGTAATGCTACACTGTACCAACGTTCACCGTTGGAACACAAACCAACATTTCCACAATTGTGAACATGGCCATTTGTCCACAGAGGAGGCACGGAAGAAGAAGTGGTTGATTCCTTCATCACCCACTCACAAAGCCATTGAAAAGATTGTATTTGATAAAACTATAACAAGAGATTTAAGGGGACTCACGGAATTCTGCCACACAGGAGATTTGGAGGTGTTCCACAATATGTGCCTAAAGTACAGGCCAAAACGATTGCATTTTGGCATGGAGGGCATGATAAATCGGACTCTTCTAGCGGTCTTGGCACATAACCATAATGTTGGCCGTCAACAAAGTAGGACGACCGGAACTTTAGGGACGCTTCACTACAATAAGGCCTTCACTAAAAGAAGTAAACAATGGGTGATCAAACCAGTGTTTGAGGATATGCAATATGAGTTTATTGAAAGACTTATTGTTGACGTCCTAGATAGGCACATAAATGGAGTTGTGAACGAACCTGTGCAGGGGACAACTGCATTGCCACCCAACATTGCCTGTGTTCCATGTCCACCTAAAGAAGAGCTCATTGAGAAATACACATCACCGTTTAAATGATTGTAATTTTATTGTCTGTTCTCTCGAGTCTCCTCATGTTGCAGGCCCATTGAATATGTGTATCTATGTAATGTGTAAATAAAAGTGATTGCTCAGTGTACATGCAATGTGTCTCTCCACCGTTGCCCCTCCCTTCACCGTGCAGTTGTGCGAACCACCCGGGTGTCACCTGTGACTTTGCTCTGGAGTCTCCTCATGTTGCAGGCCCATTGAATATGTGTAACTATGTATTGTGTAAATAAAAGTGATTGCTCAATGTACATGCAATGTGTCTATCCAACCTTGTTCATTTGCGCATTCAATTAAACCAAACAGTAATATAAATCATTTTTCAAAAAATATAGAATGTCTCCGTATTTATGGTTCTCTGGGGCTGCAAATGCACGCAGACAAAATGCAAAGATGGAGTGTAAATTTCAAGTCCTGTGAGATGGCCTTACACTGAATGTAGCTAACTAGGAATGTGTGCTCGTTCAAAGTGAAGGTCAGCTGCTTTGATTTTTTGCTCGGGTGCCGGAATGGCCCACGACTCAGTATAAGGTTCTATTGTTATTTGACCTTGACAGGCCGGGACCATCCCGAAAGACTTCTTTTTGGGGGTGTGGGGCAATAACGTAAGAAACGATAATGAATATAATTTCAGAAACGAAAGCCATTTAATGTTCGTTCATTAGAAGAAATAACGTCGGCATAGAAGGAGTGGTATTTCGGGGCTGCCCTACGCACAGACACAATGGAAAATGCAAATATAATGTAAGTAACTCTTTAGATGAGTTTATACCGCAATTTAATTACTATACAGTAGCTTTAAAGACGGGCTAAATTGTACTTGTTTGTTCTATGTGGCATATTGTTTTGTACCGCGCACTATCTTGAGGAGAACCATCTCCTTTTACGGAAGCACCTCAAAACCTTCCTCTTTGCTTCTGCTTTCTCTCTCCCTCTCCCCTGCTACAACTGGTCCACTGTCTGCGACCTCGGTCCTGGGCCCTTCCACTCTCCACCTGCACTGCCTCCCTGTCAACCCCTGCACTGGGGGACTGTCTCAGTATCCTACAGCCCCCCCTTGACGTATAATACCCAGTTGCACTGTCCTAGCTATGAAATAATTTCCCGACCTAATATATAAAATGAATAATTTTAATAAAGATCTGATGGTGAGACTAATTTCATTTATTATGTTTTTCAAACAGGTACATCATCCATTATTGCATGTGTCACGAGTACCAGACACCGGCGGATGGGTTTTTCAACCGCCAGTTGCTTCTCCGCGTGAACAACGTACCCACCCTGACCATTTTATGGGACGATCGCCAAGTACAAGTATGCCCTTCCGCGGTACTAACGGCTAGATGCAACATACAGACCGTTGTGGTGGCCTAGTGCCTCGTTGTTGGAACAGCCATGCGATTATCAGTGCGACCGAAGAGCTTATTTTATCGTAAACCAACACCCTGTATACTGCACACGAACATCGCGTGCCTCAAGACGAACTATTTTGGATCGAGAGCAAAGAAAAATTCAAATCGCTGAATATTCTCAAAACATTTGATGTCAAATAAATGTACTTTGCCAAATGTACAATCTTGCCGTTTGCTTTTAAACCACAGTTTCATATTCCGAATTGTGGCGCTGTATTGTGAGATGATCTAAGACCCTGTGTACAGCAAAGGAACATCGCGTGCCTCAAAACGAACTTTTTGGAACGTGAGCAAATAAAAATGCAAATCGCTGAATATTCTCAAAACATTTGATGTCAAATAAATGTACTTTACCAAATTTACAATCTTGCGGTTTAATTTAAAAGTACAGTTTCATATTCCCAATTGTGGCGCGCTGTGTTGTGTGAGCTCATCTGTGTTGATTTCCTGGTTCTGTGTGGAGTCGCGTAGAAGACGCCTGGGCGCGTTTGCCTACGCAGCACAGTCACGTCACGGATAGAGGCGGGGAATATGAATGTTTTGATAAAGTCTGTTTCAGGGGCGGGGGATTTGATTTAGTGCCGCAAAAGCAGGTCAGCCAGGGCGATGCGGCAAGTGATAGGATTATCAGAAAATGGCGGCTGATTTCGAGTGCGTTAATGGACGAAAAGTCGGGTAAGGTCCATAGGAAAGTTTTCTGCGATCTACCGATTTATGCTTAAAAACACATGGCCGAACCGTAGGGACAATAAAAAAAGAGTCCCGGAACTATCCTTTAACCACCCTCTTTACCGCAATAATAACCTTTCGGCTTCCACCAACCACCCTTCAACCGACCTTGTCCCAGCACCCAGAATAACCCTCTCCAGAGGTATTCTTTCTACCCCACCCCCATACCTTCCTACTGTCCTAAATATTCCCTAACTCCCCTCTCTCTCCAACAAGTCACCTCCGGCCCACTTTCCCTTGAAATGCAAACTCCCCGGTAGATCCCACCTTTTACAGACCTTAAACCTTTTTCCTTAACTCCCCTCCAAATTCCATTCCGTTTTTGTTTTTGTCTTTTTTCTTCTTCCCTCTGGCCACATGCCCCGCTGCTTTCTTTGTGCAACACCGTCTCCCCATGCCCACCAGGAACCCACCCTGCTGCTTCACCTCCCCACAGCCTCTTCTTGCCTTCCTCCTAGTCTCTCCCCTAAAAACTTTCCTCCACTGGTCGGTGCCCAGGCGCTGTTCGCGAATATTCGTAAATCCATATCACCTTCATGCAGTTCTCCACTGTACCACATCTGCGGAAAGAAACAACTTGTGTGAAACATATTACACCCTCTACCTCCTTCAAATCCCACCATCTACCCTTCATTGCCAGCACACCCTGAAATCTCCTGCCCTGATGCATCTGGAAATATCTACACTCCTTCGACACTGTGTCACCTGGGAGCCACCTGCACCTACCTTTGAAAATCCCCAGGAACTGTATCCAAACTTCAGATTTCTCCCTAAGAGCGCCCCCACAACCCCTTTCTCTGGTGTGGATTCTTCACCCTTGCCCATGAAAGTACTATGATCTGCCAAACTGTGCACCTCAGAGAAATCCCCTATATGCGAAGGTCCATTGCCCTAAAAATGTCTCTCTATCCTTCAAAACATTCTCCTTGCTTCTACAGGGTTTCCCCACCGTAGTGTCCCATAGAGGACACGGTTAACGGAACCAGTTAGCTCCGCCAACCAATGGTTTGCGGGGCATTGCGCGCATGCGCATAGGAGAGCCCCTGCAGCAGGCAGTTCGCTGCAGGAAGAAAATAAAGAAAGTTAACCCTCATAACGGCTCCTGTGTTTCTTGCCACTGCCTGGCATGTGTGCATATATGCTGCTTACCTTGTCAACTAGTGTTTCCCTCATGAGAAGCCCCTGAGACGCAGACACCCACATCCCCCCAACTTGCTCATTTTTATCCTCCGGCGAGCAGGATGTCGGCACAACTCAACCCTCCATTCTCTCGGTAAAACGCTAGCCCTGAGGACAGCCCTTTCATGTAGTCCTCCAACAGGGGAGCTCCCCAATCTACCCTTCAACCCAGACAAACATTAATATCCCCCTGCACTCCACCGCCCTTCCCCCCTAGTAATGCACAGGAAATCATCGACATAATGCACCCTTTTCAGGACCCTGACCTATGCGTAGAGCACCTTTGCCAGAATTACCTAACTCCTTCAATCCAGGCCTGGTTACCAACTCCCCACCCCGCCCACAGGCAGCACCTTGTCCTAAACTATCTCATCCTTAAATTTGCATGCCCCTTAACCAGAAAGCCTCAAGAGGCACCGGCAACCACCTGAAAACAGATTAATATCACATTTGGCCCTAAACGCACCTCGGCCACTACTCATACCATCTCACTCGCCTGAACCACCCTTGCATAGTACTCCGCACCCTCTTCTTCATGATAAAATAATACACAAACCACCCCCTCCGGCCTTGAAAAGTGCTTAATCAACATAACTCCCCTTCCTCCTTCTAAGGCACCAAACCCCAAGGTGCCCCACTAATTCACCTTACAAATTTAACTGGGCCCACCAATCTTCTTAACCCAAATTCTGTTGCCTGCTTCTGTTCAACTATCTCAGGTCACTCCTTACCGACCTTAACTTCTCGGCCGCCATTCGCTAGCGGGGCCCATAATATCCCCCATCTAAATCCTTCAAAACCCCACACTATTGACCCCTGCTCTATCTGCATAACATTTCAGCCATTCTTCCAACTTCTCTATTTTACTGGCACACTGCCCTCGCCCCCCATGCAGCTTCTCATGGCGCGACCCCTCCCCTTAGCTCCTGCTGTGAAAACATTGAGTAACAAGGTACCAATCTGCACACCTGCTGCAATCCTGTAGAAACTTGCAAACTACCTTGCAACAAAGCTCCTTGTCAAAACCCCAGCACGCTGACGATGGCAGTCAACACCTTGCCTCCTGCCCCTACCCCTTCCAGGGTGGGGCGACCAGGAAAAGGGCTGGTAAAGCACGGGCGGGCCATACGCTGTATGCAATGTCAGAGCTGAGTGCATTGGCGCCCTCCATTGCTGCCAAAGACCACTGTCTGTCTCCTCCAAATCCTTGCTCTGATCCCCTCCCCTCTTTTCCTGATACTCCTACCTCACCACATACACCTCAAACTCACTAAAAACCTTTCTCATGACAACTCACTAAAACCTTTCTCATCACTTCCATGTAACTGAAAAATGTGCTACTCTCCTCTCCATATACCTCTCACCCTGTACCCTGGTATATATAATACCTGCCGCTGTCCCTTTATCCCTCATTGTCTGCACCTCAGGCCCTGAGGTCGGCTCCTGTCTTCCCTCTCTGGACCCCTCTTTGCCTGTTCTGCCCTATGTAGGAGCTCAAATCTGTCAACCTACTGCTTCCCAAATGTTTCCCCTTTGCTGGTTCCCTCAAGCGCACCCCTAATGGCTTAGTTATGCCCCATGTACGACAACTACTTTGCCATTTCGTGCCTCTTCAGTGGTGCTCCCTTGGCCGCCTTCCGACCCCTTTATGCAATTGCCATCCCATGCTCACCCTTGCGATGCTCCAACCGACTGCTGCACCTTTGTGCGCCAGGTGTTGTCCCGCACACTCTGTCCATGTACTTTCATTTCCACCACCAGCAACTTCATGTAACGCGCAGTGCCCCCCCTCTTCAGAAGACGCAATCCCCCCTGACCACCCTAGCTCCCCCATCCCCACACTTTTCCTGCTCCAGTAAGCCGACCTCAAAACCACCCTTTGAAGACCATTCTCCGAACCCTTCCCATTTTCCCGTCCTCAAATCGGATCCCGCCCCTGTCCGATCAGCTCCTGATTTTATTTGTTGCCGTTAATGCTCCTGCCACCCCATTGTAAAAACCCTCCCCTTGCCTCTGCCTTCTTACTAACCACAATAACTTATACATCCCCTCTGTGCAATCCATAAACTTTCCTGTTAACCCCCACAGTGCCCTCCGTGTCCTTCTCTCTGGACCTTTGTACCTTTAGCTGCAATCATTCCCCTCACTCCCATATTGTTCCTTGGACCACACCCAAGCCCCCGTCGGTATAAACCATACCCTACAACCCTCCTTATCGTTCTTACCACCGGGCCTATAGCCATTCCCTTCCAGGAAACCCCACCCCTTTAATTGGTGTCTGGGCCAAGGCAATCCGTCACTGCCCTATTGGCCCACTTATGATCGCCGGGCCCCTCACAATGCATGACAGGGTGCCGCCACACCCAAGTAAAACCCTAGCCACCTTTCAGGCTGGGGTCAAGAATTATGCAGCATCCATTGTCAAATCAATCTCTGTATCTAACTGCTCCCTCCATCATAGCCCTACTCAGACCACTTCCTTGCTCCCCCCAGAAGCCCTTGACGTACCTCAATGCTCTCCTGCTGGCCACTATGCCCTTCACCAGTGCCCTGATCATGTTGCCTACTCCACCGTAACCCTGGTATATATCATCCCCACTTATCCACTTTTCATTCTTGTCACCAGCTCCCGGCTCGCCCCCTCTGACTCCTTTTTGTTACTCCTTCCTGCTCTTCTCCTCCTTGTAGGATCAATCTCTAAAAATCCCCCGGTGGAAGCTGAGGCTGGAAGCAGTCTGTGGCAGTCCGTGGAAGCACGGGGAGCGGAGGCTTCCCCTGACACCATGGAGGAGGCTGGGCGGTCCTTGCAAAGCAGCCGATCGAGTCGAGAGGACTCAGTCCTGGACCTGAGGAGCCCCCTGAAAAAACCTACACGCCAACGCCGACCTGTTCCTGCATCATCCGCAATGGCGGCGACTACACAGGAACTCTCAGGTATGGGCCTGCGTGACCCTAAATGTTCCGAAAAAACTTTAAACATTGATGTCACTCTCCCTAGGGGCCCACCCCCTCCCCTAGCAGCTCCCCCGCAAAACCATCGGGCAGACCCCCAGAAGGAGAAAACACATGCGCCCCCCACGTTGGGCAAGAACCTCCCCCCCCACTGCAGACAAGCCCCGTACGGCCAATCTACCGGACAGAGGAGAGGGGGCAGTGGGGGCTCTAAATTGTGGGTTGTTCGTGGTCGAGCCGCCGCAGCATCTGCAGCCTTCAAGTCCCCGTCTGGGAGGAGAAGCATCCGGGAAGACTGTGGAAGAGGTGCGAGGGAGGCGGGGGCGGTGAAAGTGAATCGAATCTGGAGGCCTCGGAGAGGGGAACGAAGGCGGTCGACGCCGGGGAAGTGTTCACGCTGCAGGCGAGCCTCGCGGAACACAAAGCCACGCCCACCGCTTCCGGAGCTACAGCGGAGCCGCCCGCTAGTTTGAATGTAACAGGCAGCGAGGAGTCCAGGGAGGCTCTTCAGGTTGAACGGGCGCCAACAGAGACCGTAAACACAAACTCCCGAATAAATATTGCCATAGAGGTCTACTCTCCAAGGTCATATCCCGATCTGAAGAGTCCGGACACTATGACAGTAATGGACAAATCGTTTTTAGAAGAAAGTATGAATATTGGGGAGAGTCCAAGAAAGGAAACAGTGATTGCGGAATTGAGGGATGAACTTGGTGACAGCTATCCCCAAAATCACATTTCTTTGCCTGCATGCAGCGGAAAAAAAACAACATGTGACTCGAAGAGTCCAAACACAACGATTGTCTTGGACAAATCTTTTACAGAAGAAAACAAGCAACATCAGGAGACCGATAAAGAAGAACCAATAAACATAGAAAAGGAGGGTGATTTCAATGATAACAATCCGAAAATATTTGTCACTCACCAGCACATAATGAACCTCATGGGGCTGGGGCGGGGACAACAACTAGGAAATTGCCATCAAACAACTCTCCAAAGAAATCGGGTCACAAACAAAGAGGTAGCAAGCCAAAGTCATTACCAGCAACGGGGAAAACGTCCCAGAAAAACACCTTAGGTGTACAAACTAAATGAGTGGTGAGGAAAGCCATATCCAGACTAAAAGTAAACACTCATCACGCAAACTCAGTAGCCAAATTTTTCTAAATACCATCGATGGAAGAGGGAGGGTGATGTTTCCCACACAAGCGACAGATCACAAGAGCTAAGGTTCGTATGGTCAGGGATGAGAACAGACTCTCCACGAGCAGTCCTAAAAACAGGAATCCAATATTTTAAAGACCCAGAACTTCAGGGGAAGCAGATCAGTAAGAGTCTGCCCCTATAAAACAACACACAATTAGAAAAAATACATGAAAACACTAGTGACATCTCCGTGGTCAGCCAGAAGCAACTGGCAAAAGGGAGCACCTCCACACCAAACGTAGTCAATATACATGACAGTAACAATGAGCCTGATCTACATATACTGAAGGAGTCCAGTGGGTCGATAATATACAAAAACGACCCAGTACGAGGTGAGAGATTCACAAGGGACTCATTACACAAGACCCCATCCGTTGAAAAGGCCCCGATAACTTCAATAAAAGAAAAAATCCTATCTCAAGCTGGAAATAATGCAAGGGATCTGACACTGGACATTCTGCCTGTGGAAAAAAAAACAGAAAAAACATTAAACACAGAAGAGGAATTTCAAGCTGAAAAATCTCTGAGGCCCAACGATTTTGGACATTGCTCTACGCCCGGTCCTCACCTGCGACCCCCCGCCCCCACGAAATAGAAGACCTCTGAACGGGAAAGTGAATAACGAGAAAAACACACCAACACGTAATAGTAGATCCTCAACCTTGATTACTGATAATGAAAAAGAACCAACAACAAAAAAAAATGACATTATCGCAATAATGTCAGCAATAAACATCGCAATGAACCCTTTCTGCAAACTGTATGAGTCCATACACGACACTTTAAAGGACCAACTAACCTTGGTAGCAATGCTCCACACAAAAATGATCTATGTGGAAGGTTTTATCACGGCTATGGGATCAAGGGGGGGGGAGCCCTACACATCCAATAACTTATTAAACAGAGACCTCAGACAACAAAACAAAACAGAAGCGACGAAGCATTCCCAGCAAAACAACTCAACCGCTACTCAGACTGAGGATACACCTAAAGTAGCCAGGAAAGAGTCGGTTAGAGAGGAAGGAAACCAGCTGGGTGAAACCCAAATGGCAAAAGAGAGCGTGATCGCCCCGCGGAATGTCCGAGAAGAACATAAGAAAGGCACCCAAACAAAAGTAAGAAATCAACAAGGGGGAAAATCGCAGGGTGCAACAACGAAACAATCTACAAAAGGGGTGTGTCGTCTTGACCCTGGAAAAAGACGTGTTGAGTAGGACGCTCGTTGAGGGTGTAGGAGTAAGAGAGCCTCAAACCAAGGCTCAAAGAGCGAAATCCCAAAACGAGAACCCGGAGCAAAGACAACCCAAACTACAAATATTGGAACAAACAATATTACCGCTTTTTGCAAATGAAAAAACAAATGTAAAAAAAGTTGGACACAGAGTGGTTACGCTAGAAACAAAGTTAGTCCATACGGAGATGACAAAGGAGCCATCAAAGTCCCAGAACAAAATAATGCAGTCAAATGAACAAGTGAAAAAGCGAACTGTGTTCTTTCGAGAAGTAGAGCCCCCAACTGTAGAAAAATTAGACCAAGATTCGCCCTTAAACAGACAACAAAAGGAGATTGAAGACCGGGAAGAGAGCATCGATATTATGGATCTGTCGGTTTACTCCGTTGAGAGTGGGGACCACAAATCCAGTTTAGAGATGCAACAACTGGAATGTGCGACAAAAGAACAAAGAGTCAAAATTAATGAAAACGCAGAAAAAGACCAAAAAAGACCATTTCTCACCTTAAAAAAAAGGTGTGACAAAGTTGCTGGGGCACCCACGGTTAGCAAAAGGGACAAAACGCCATCAATAGGAATAGAAAAAAGATGGACTGACTCCAGAGAGAAAGAATCTGACCCATGGGATAGGAAACACAGGAGCAGTTCATTAAGTACAAAAAGACCTATGAAAACCCAGTCCTCGGAGGAAGTCAAATCTGTCAATAAGCAAAAGAAAGAATACATTAAAAAAAAAAACTCAAGAGACTCAAGCCACGAGAGAAACCCAAGAAACAAAATAAATAACTCTTCAGAAAATGAGAAAGATGCTTACATCCCATACAGCAAAAAAATTGGAAGTGAAAGGTCTTTCAAACTTGAACATGTGGGGAACATACGAGATAAATTGATATTGAATAGGAAGAACATAATGGTCCTAATGAAATGTATACCAAACCTGAGGCAGATTAATTCTGGCGACATCAGATTTGTGGCACCTCGGGGAAAAGAGACTGTGTCTATCTACACATCCCCTCTCCATTGATCATAGCAATGATAACAGGGGAACTGGAAAGTTTCCAAATGCTGGGATACGAGTTGTGTGAGTGCCATTTAAGAAGCCAAAAATTGCAGCACGGAAACAATAAACTGGAAACACAAGAGAATACACAGTCAAAACAAGAGAAGGTGCGGGCCCGTTCAAAAGGACCGCTATCTAGATCAATCAAAAGGTCGATACAAAAAGAGGTAGAGTCCACAAACTCAACGCAGCTCGATATACAGGAGAGGGCGACCCAAAGAGGAAATCCTGCAATAGTTGAAACGGTGAAAACTCCATATTTGGACCCTCTGAATAATAGAAGACACCCCAAGGGACCTCTTCGGAGCCTGACAATAACATTTTCACAAGAAGACTTACCCAGGGAAAATGGACAAACAACCACGTACACCCCTAAGGATGAAGAACAAGGTGCTCTCTCCAGATGGTCGTGGATTTCGAAAGCATTAACTAAGAAGAGCTAGCCATTCAGAGAAGTAAGGGAGTGCACAGACCAAGTGCATGGAGGAGGGTAGGAAGAAGGGAAAGATACCATCGTAATGGGAAGCTGGAATACTAGAGGTTTCAGTCACCTCTTGGCAATAAACGACGTCAATCTTGGGGAGTTTGACATCTTATGTCTCCAAGAGACATGGCTAACTAACAGACCCTTTTTGGAGGGATATGAAACCTTCCTATCCCCAGCAACGCATTCTGGAAAAGGCCGTCCATCGTCTTGCTTACTGACAGCCATCAGATCTGGAGTAGGAATCCAACATATAAAAACGGAATTGTCAAACTCCCATTTGCAAGTATCCGTTCTAAAATGGACAAAAACATCGACGGATACCAACAACCAAAAAATTGCAAAGGACGAGACAGTGGTTTTGATAAACACCTACTGGAACCCTGCAGCAATCAAGAACGAAGACTTCTTGAAATTAGTAGACAGCATATTAGAAAAAACACACTTAGAATGGCCGCCCAAATTTATTATTCTTTGTGGGGACCTTAATGCGGTCTGCAATAAAAGTAACATTGCCAATGGTATGATGAAAAAGGTCCCACTAAATATGGTCCGAGGCCACCTATGGAAGGAGGCGATGTCAGCATGGGATCTTCAAAGTTTAGAAACATCAATGCTCAGCAATGGCCTACCAAACGCCGACATGGGAAAGAAACAACCAGAGTGCAAATTTAGATCACATATTTGTCTCAAACGAAATGCTGAGGATTATGGTTGATTTTGAGGTGGTGAAAACATCTAATAGTGACCATAACTTATTAAAAGTAAAATGGACCAACACGAGGAGTCCCAGGCCAACGATGGTCGCCAAGATTGAGGAGTGTAAAGGAGGTACAAGGTTAAGACTGTCTGCAAATGCAGTGGAAGAACTAACGGGCACTTACACTACCATATGCAAATTAAAGCGGCAAAGGGGGTCAAAAAACGAAAAAAATAACATCGATTACCATCCACTGCTAAAAGTTTATGAAAAGAAAAAAAAAGTGTGGCCAAACCGTGAGATAAAAAACCCACATACACGAATTTAATAAATGCATTGTGGAAGAGAGAAAAAAACTAAGAAAACTTAAACGCCTCGCAAGTAAAACACATACTCCTGAGATGGTGAATCAAGTAAAAATCACGGTAAGGACATACAAAAGCTGGCTACGGCATCAAAGAGCAGTAATTGCCCAAGCAGATGCAGCCGCAATGCTGAAGACGGTATGTAGCAGGAAATCAAGAGACTTTTGGACCTTGATAAGAACAACGTCAGGGATCCAAACAAATCCAATAAACAATTTTGTTGGAGAAGAAGCTTGAATGAAGCACTTTAGAAACTTATTCCAGAAAGTCGGGTGGCATAATCCAACAATTCCAGCAACCTCTAATACCTCTTGGGTGGCAACGTGGGAGAGGGACGATATCAAGAGAAAACTGGTTTGTTTGAACAATTCAAGGGCCCCCGGGCCAGATGGCATCACAAATGCCGACCTAAAAGAAGATCAAGAAGAATGGGCTGAATTTATCCACGAGGTTATAAAGAACTCCACACTACACAGATCCATACCCACCTCATGTGCAGCTGCAACTATTGTGCCAATCTATAAACATGGACCAAGAGAGGAACCCAAGAACTATCGCCCAATAGCACTCCTCGACGTTGTCGGGAAAATTTTCGGCTCATTACTTTTGGAAAACTTTCAAAAATGGACAAGAGCCTCTGACAATGAAGACCCTCTCCAATCTGAGTTCGTGAAGGACGCAGGGACGGCTCCGAACATCTTGCTTCTAAGCATCTTAAAAAGTAAGATCCATGAAGGAAGTCCAAAAATCCATCTGGCATTTGTTGACCTGGACCAGGCCTTCGACCAGGTCAACCGGGAAATCTTATGGGAAAAACTAAGGGCAAAAATCTGCCCGGAAGGCATTCTGGAACCCATTAGAGCTCTTCACCAAAACACTTCTATTAGGGTACGCTTAAACCGAGAAGGGCTCCTTTCAGAACAAATTCCCACGGCCAGAGGAGTAAAGCAAGGGTGTCCCCTCGCCCCGACGCTATTCAACTCATACCTCTGGGATATTAAAGATGGAGAACTAGAGATCCGCTAATTTCCACCAACAATAGGAAGATCTAAGGTCTCTAGACTACTTTACGCGGATGTCCTTATCTTACTGGATTACACGCCGATTGGCCTTCAGCGCCAATTAAACGAGCTGGCAGTCTATATAAAGAAGAACAACTTGGAAATTAATAAAACCAAAACCAAAGTCATGACCATGGAAAAACACAACACTCATACCGAAAACTTCAGATGGACCCTGGAAGGGGAGAAGATTGAACAAGTGAAGGAATTTAAGTATCTAAGGGTGATTCTTAGTAACAACAAACAAGAGTGTCCAATGCAAAAACATCTGTTGGAAAAAACAAAGAAGCTGGCAAGTCAAGCCAAAGTGATAGACGGAAGATTCTGTCAATTCACAACAATCCCCTTGATACAATTCTACAAGGGAAAAGTGGTTCCTTCCCTAATATATGGCGCAGACGCCATGCTGATGATTCTGCGAAAATTCTGGAAGAGCTTTGAAGGGCTCTTCTGGCTAAGTACATTGAACTTACCAGCATCAACGCCTGTCCAAACTATACGCCAAGAACTGGGTCTACAATCTCTAGAGTCGATGGTGGTAAGAAATACAATAATGCTACACAGAAGGATGAAAATCAGCAAATGTCCAAATGTAGCGACTATTATCTGCACCGAACTCGAAGATCAAAGAAGTAACCTGGTAACGAACTGGGTGAAAGAAAATCAAAAAACACTGGATGAGATAGATAGTTCTGAGGAAGAACTAATACAAAACCCAGACAAAGTTAAACAAAAACTGTGGGAACGAGACTGGATTCAGACGACATCTATAGAAAACAGAAGCAAACTAATAAAACATCAGCCACCAACATCAAGGAGCATAAATGATATGTCGAACTATCTAAAAAAGTTCCCAAATAGATGCCTGAGAAACATGTTTATGCGTTTCCGAATGAACCTCCTGCCAACAAATGAAAACAGAGTTATAAGAAAAATCTCGTTGGAAAATAGCTGCCGTTTCTGTAAAAAGAAAGATCAAATTGAGTCACTGCGACACCTGTTATTGTCATGTACAAACTTGACGAATCTGAGAAGCAGACACTTTGCACACATATTCAAAGAGTCAACTATATGTGGAGAAGAGGACTGGTGGAACAGACTAATAGAGGGAGATAATACCTCTTATGTGATTGCGGTCTCGCAATTCTTTATGAACTTGAAACTCGAAGATCAAGAATGAGACCTGATTGAGAGCCCTTCCTATTCGTTAGATCGGAAGGGAGACTGACCCCCGTCTTGTCCCCCATGTCTACAACCAGCCCTTTGCCAAGGAATCCCTCTTACTTTCTTTCTTTCGCTCTCTGTCTCCCCTGTCTTTCCTTTTCCTTAAGTTGGAACGGACATATCAAAGTGGGAAAGGATGGGAAATTTTTCATTTTCTTGTAAAAATTTCTTTTGTAAATTGAATCAAGTAAAACAAAAATGTAAAATAAAATCCCCCACCCTCGTTTCCCACCTTCCTCTTTAATGTTGTGGCCTACATTCCACTGCGTATATTCACCCTTCTTCTTCCACCTTGGTCTTGAGCCCCAACCATTCACTCTATGTGGCCACCTGCACCACGTCCTCTTTGCCATCCTGTTCCATTTACCCTTCAGATATCTTTGTTCACTCCCAATTCCTCCCCGTCCCTAGCGCCCAGCCACCCATGCTCACCCCTGTTGCAACAGGCCATCCCCTTTTTGCCTGGTGACTCATGATCGCACCATATCCCTTATCCGCCATCTTTCCTCCTCCTCTCTCTTTCCGCCTGCATACTCCTGCTGCAGAAACAAAATGTACAACTTAGTTGCTCAAATAAATTCCTTCCAGTGTGGGGTGCCCCACCTCCACACTCGAAATCTGTTGTGTGGGGAAACCCCCCAGGATCCCTGTAACTCTGCAAGGGTGATGGGTGTCCCTTCATCTCCCCTCCCCTTTATATCCTGCCATCCCTCTTAAGACACACGTCCTGTCCCTCCTGTTCCTCCTTTAGCTGGATAGCTTGGCCTCCCGCCCAAACCTCCACAAAAAAAGCATTGCCACTTATCTTAAACCTGGAGCGCTCCTGCACCCCTTTATCCGGCTGCTCTTAGTTGCTGCATTTGATCCTAGCGTGGGGTGTCCACCCCACCGCTCTCCTTCCTGGTCATGGGTGGGGGTGGTGGGGAAACGCCCTAGTTCCCTCCCTGCTACTCGTGTGGAGGATGGTGTCCCCCATCTCCCCTTCCTGATGTGATCCTCCCCGGGCCGCCACTGCAATCACTCCTCGGTGGGGTGTCCACTCCACCGCCCGTCTTCCTTGTCGTGGTTGGGATGAACTGCCTTGGTTTCCTCCCGCTACTCAGGTGGGTGATGGTTTCCACCAGTGCCCCGCTCCCCATCTCCCTTCACCGACTTGGTCCTCCTTGGGCTGTACAGAGCCATCTACTGCCCTGGCACCACCATCGGGGTAACCGTACCAGTCCCTCCAGTGGTCTGTCTCATTATAGGTAGGGGATAGCCTCCTTCCCATTTCCCCCAACCCCATGACTGCAGTTACCCACTATTCACCAGCTGGGGCTGCACAAACCCCTAGCTCCCGGCTATACTTACCTAACCCCGGCTCTATTTACCTGACCCTCACTATCAGACCCTACCATGCCCCGACCTCTGCTCCCCTTTAAGAACCTATCCACAACAAACCTCTTTATGCTAACTACAGCCACCTAGGCCCTGTACTCTTCCGATTGGAACCCCTGCTCAATGCACCCGCCTACAGAAACAAGCCCCCAGTATAACCCACCTGTCCTCCGACCACCCCCTGGGCCGGTAAAAGGCCCGACACTGAACACAACCATGGTTGGAGGGGTGAGGGCGGCCTCTTGTAGGAAGAGGACTTTAAAAGTTTTATTATTTAAAACATGTTTAATATATAAATATATGACCCCCCCAGCCCCGACCTACACCGGACCAAGCCTACATATACAACCCGCCTGAAACTGACATACGACATACGATATTCTGTCAGAGGCCCACCCATACCATGCCTTCCCTTTCACTGGACAGGAAAAAAGGCTGGGGCGGGGCTCCCAGTCCCCTTCTGGGCCGACCAGGGCACAGCGCCCCAAGCAACACAGACGCAGCCTCAGGAGCCCAGGGAGGAACTCCAGAACGCACTAAGCCCACCCAGGAAAAACACCCCCTGGCTGCCGTGTGGCGCAGGGACCGAGGGAGACCCGTCACCAGCCACACAATGCTCCATTTGAGCGGAATCCCTCCCTCCCCCTTTTCCCCTGAAAAAGCAGTGAAGGAGCCAGCAGCTCCATGCAGCCTCCAGCAGGCGCAGGACCAGCGTAGGTCCCGCCAACACTCAAGGCTCCTCCCGCCCACTTTTACCAGGCCTAACAGGGCAGTCGGGCACTGCTTGCCCCCCACCCTGCAAGATACATAACATCCTGTTGCAGCCCACCTTGGCTAAATAACTAAGGCCAGACCAACTTTTCCTCATTTGTGGCATAACAAGGCCGTGGTTTATTTTAAACATTTCACTTCAAACCAAACAATAACATCTTCAATTACACATTCCTTGGCACCCCCCTTTTCCCCATTCTCTGTTCCTTCATTTATTTACAGTCAGCTCTCTTTTACTCATCATTCCTTTCCCTCATACTTAGGCCACCACTCCCTGAACCTCGACTAGCCTCTCGTTCTGGGCGAAACAAATTGTCCAGCGCCGCTGATAGGCTGCAGGGAGTGCCGTTATGCTTTTCCTTTCCCATCAGCCCAAGCTGGAAGCTGACGACCATGGGGGGGGGGGTGCCCGTCCTCTTTATACTGCGCGGCCACCCGCCCTGTAGGCTACTGGGTGGCCAGTGACCCTTGGTCCTCTTAAACCTCCCTCATGAGGTTAGTTTAGGCACTGCTCGATCGCCTGAGTTACTGCCACAGCCAAAGGGGTTTCTGCCCCTTTGCTGCCCCCAGTCATGCTGAAAACTTCCCTACTATTCTCATCCTTGCCTTCTCATGATGTCCACCCAGCTCTGACAAAGAGGTACCAACATATGCCCTACAGTAGTACCCCTCCTTCTCGAACTACCCAGGCACTCGTAGGGACCTCAGCCAGGATGAGCCACCCTCCCTGTGACCCTAGGAATCATTTTTGACAACGTCAACTTGCAAGCCCCCAAGGCCTTGCTCAATGCCCACTTCGTACTGCACATATCATGCAGCAGTTGCGTTCTGCCCAGTCGGGTGAGGTAATTCCCCCTAGATGGATCCTTACTTTGTCGGGGACCCCCTTCCATGATCAGTTCTGCTCATTTTCTCCTTTTCCTCCCCTCCCATTCCTTCCTTACCAAACAAAAGGTACTCATTGCCCCTTTTCTCCCTGATCTGTGCTTGCCCCCTAGCCGGATGGTCTCCTTCTTCCCCTACCGCTATATGTCATCCTCCCCATGGCCGCCCCTCAAGAGTATCCCGAATGCTCCCCGTCATAAAACTAGCCTGGCAGAGGGTGCTGTTTCCCTAGCGTGAAGCGGGCTGGGGCTGTTTCCCTCGCCCTAAGTTTCACCTCCCTTCTCCTTCATTTGCTCCCTCTGCTTTGGGACGAGTTGCTCCTTCTACACCAGGCAGCCGTGTGGTCTCCGCCGCATATGCCTCACGCCTGCCTGAACTTGCACTTGGCTCCCAACGTGTAGTTCCATTTGTTGAATTTCCAGCAGGAGTTGTCCCTTCCCGATCTGCTGTCCCTAGGCTAGGCACCACCCCCGCACTGAAGGGGGCGCCTTCCCCTCTCGCCATTCTTGGTATTGACTCCTGCCTGGCTGCTGCTCCCCGATGTCATGCTTTTGTGCCCATTGCTAGATATCATCTTATGGATGTATCTTGACACATCCTCGTGGTCCCAGTTCATGGCAGGAAACATTTGCATCTTCAACCTAAAGCTCTCATCGTATCTGAGCCATGCGTCCCCCCCATACTCCTTGTATGCCTTGTGTATGCGCTGCTCGTATGTGATGAGTGCAGCAACATCACCCAGCAACTTCTCTACCATGATAAAGGTGTACCTCCTGTAGGCATATAACCAATTCATGATGTGTCTTTCCTTTCTCAATCTCTTCCTGTCGTCCTCCTTCCTGGCCTCCTTTAATATGTCTGTCCCCACCTGCTCTAGCTCGAGCAAAGAAAAAGTGTTGATGAGCATCTTGCTCCAAATTTTCTCCTTGACTTCTTTGTGGTCATGGGTGTACACCCTTGGGTCCCTCCTGACCCCCCACCGAAGCAAGCGAGTCTACTAGCCTGTCTGTTCCTTGGTTGCCCCTCTTTTCAGGCCCCCATGCTTCCCCAGGAAAGTCCACAGTTAGGGGACCGGCTGCCTCCATTGTCCCCTGCTCTCCCCTGCTTAAATCGGGAGATGCGCACCTCCCCAATGGCAAGTGACTAGGTGCCACTGTGCCCCATGCTTGTGCCTCCCCCCGCAATGGCTACAACCTTTCCCCCTATCACGGGTCTGCTTTGCTCCACCATTGCTGTGTTTGTGCTCCCTTCCATATTTGCCCCGGATTGCACCCTATAATTATCCCTGCAATTATTCACATTATCAGCCCGCCTTTTATCATGCAAATCCCTCAGCGCTCTCTCAACATGCATCTCCACCATCTTTACAAACCTCTCACCCATAGCATCCTGATCTGCTGCCGCTGTTAAGGCCCCTAACGGTTTCTTCGCCCTGGCATACGCCTGCTGCTCCGCTTCGGCCATCCCCACTCCCCATTAGCCTCCACCGCCTTCCACCATGCCTTCCTGGTTCTTTGCGATCTCTTGGTTGCTGGTGGGTCGCTCTCCTCTTCCCTGGGTTCTCTCTTTAGAGCTGCGTCCATTTTCTCCGGCGCTAGTTATGTCATGTGCTTTCCTCTTCTTCATTCGATATGGGCTGGTGATCACTCTTGCTGGATGCCATTGGACTCTTTCACATGTCCACTCTAGTGCAGGTGATGCGTATATGTTGACTGTACATCGCAGCAGGTGTTTATGATTGGCGTCTGCTTTCCAGGTGGTTTAACGCATTTGTAATGCGTTGAGCATGTTTGTAAGTACTGTGTTTGACTCACTATTTGCACTAAAACAAACAATTACAAACAAAGCATTAAAAAAAATCTTTATTGTTTTAACGATACAATTATACGAAAACGGAAACAAAAGCCAAACAACCCAAATACAGAAAGGAGTGTTTCAGAGCAGTGCAAATAGTGAAAGGATATTATAAGGTTCTGACAGGAAGAGTCATGTAATTTGGGGGCTCTCTACTGGTAGAAACACAAACGTCGCATGCTATACTAATTAGAAGTGTCGTAATGTGTGATTTAATGGGCCGAAGAGTGCACCCATCACTGAACGCCTGAAGAGGGAGCCAAGTCGCCATGTCTATCGCTAGGCAACCTGGTAGGTGGCACAAAACTTCCCATCACGGATAATTACCATATCTTAAACCACCAATCGTTGAACTGTGGTCCCTTTGTAGCTTTCCAACTTGTAACAAGGGCAATAAACCAGCCAACATTAGTTGGGTAGCAAGCTTAGCCCTGGCACCGCTCACGGGGGAGATGGTTTTCACTGGGGAGGATAGCTCAGGGGTAACATTGTCTTGGAAGCAAGACGATGCAGAGTCACGCGGGTTCGAATTCCGCGTCCATCATTGAAACCTCTTGTGTTAATTAAGTGTGTTGTAAATAACCAATTATAATTACTGGTGCAACTAGCAATTAAGGTCCATTGCTTGAAGGTATCTCTAATCAAGGCGAGTACTTCCGTCCTGAATTTTTTTTTGGCCTTATCGCAGTGCCACCAAAGGTGGAGGAACTCACTGCTCTGACCGAAATTCCTCCAACAATAGGGAGAGATGGAGCTGCTCATTTTTTAAGCTTGGTCGAGTACAAATACCCGCGAAACAGCCCTTTATAGGCGTTCTCTTTGTGTGTCACGTTACGCGATGGAGTGGTGGCTCTAGTACATATTTTCCCCAAGGTCTCTCCCGCTACAGAATGCCCCAGGTCCCTTTCCCACTACGAGATGTAGGAGACTCCAATAAAAGAGTCTGATCTATCTAGTAGCTTAAATAATCGAGTGACCTTTTTAGAGCGACCCTCCAGCGCCCCGAGCTCCGCTTTAGTAAGTGGGCGTGTTCCTGCCAGGAGTGTCTCAAGATTAAAAATGCAGTGTCTACTTTAGCATTATCAGAAGTGTTCAGATTCAGAGACAAGAACGTTTCATTACATTTTTCAAAGTGGAGATTTCTCGCTATATTGCTGATTCAAGTGTAACAAACCACCCCTTTGCCATGCACAGAAGTTCCCTCCTATAAAACCTGCGGAGAGATGTGGGTTACCAAGAACCGAGGATAGGGGACCAGTGTCTTTCTGAACTTTCCACAATCCGATTGCTGTATCCCAGTAGGTCAAAGAGACTTTAGTAGAGGGAACATCACACCTCTTGTGCTCCTATGAGCACTGCTGAGATATGATACATTTGATAAAGAATACTAAGTGACAGACTGTTCGATATTCACCCACAGGGCTCTGTTGGCGTTGACCTGCCAATATATTGGCTGCTATAACACGCCATGCAATAATTCTGGAGGATGGGAAGACCCAAATCCCCACAATGTTTGATATGATATGATATGGCATTTATAATGTGCCTATACACAAGTGTTTCAAGGCACGACGAGGCAAGGGAGGAGGAACAGAGGGAAGACAAAGAGAACAATCTTACGAGGCCAGATGAGATTGAGATCGCGCAAGTGCAGGGGAGGGGGGGATTGTAGGGGGTAAGGGGTGCAATGTGCAGTACAAAACATGGGATAGACAGTAAAAAATATAAATAAAACAGTAGGTACAAGTGCGGCCAGCTAGTGGCAAGTGCAGGGTTAAGTGCAGACATCAAGTGTCAAGAGCTGGTAGGGGACTGTAGGGATACAGAAACAGCCCCCAATTACAGGGATTGCCCGGGAGGCAGTTCAGGTGTGCAGCTGGTAGGGGGGTGGCTGGGCCAGAGATCAGAGGGCAGCCAGGTGAACCAATGCAGTTTCAGTAAGGGGTTCAGCAGGGAAGAGGAGGAGAGAAAGCAGAAGCTAAGAGGAAGGTCTTGAGGTGTTTCCGGAACCAGAGATGGTTCTCCTCAAGTTTCAGGGAGGAGGGGGGGCTGTTCCAGAGGGAGGCCCCAGCCGAAGATAGAGATCTACAACCAACTCATTGCTTGGAGAAGCGACTGAACCTGAGGGAGTTGGAGGCGGATCAGTGAAGAGCTTGCGAAGAAAGATATTTAGGAAGAGAGAGTTGAAGGTATGGAGGCCCAGGCCCCAGAAGGCCTTGTGGACAATGTAGAGGGTTTTGAACTTGATCCTCGCAGCCACTGGGAGCCAGTGCAGGGATGTCAGTCCTGGAGAGATACGATCCCTGGGCTTGAGGCCAAGGACAAGTCTCGGAGTCCTGTTCTGGATGAGTTGCAGAGGGCGGAGAGTAGAAGCAGGCAGATTTAGAAAGAGGCTGTTGCAGTAGTCCATCCTAGAGAATGCAAAGCCTGCTTGGTAACCCCGGGCTTGCGACAAGACAATACGAACTTCATAATATAATGGTGCAAAGTTTGAAGAGAAGAGTGTGGGATCAGAACCGGGAGGGCTAGAGTGTAATATAAAAGCCTGGGGAGAATGTTCATTTTCACTGCTTTTGCAGCCTAATGAGGAGGCCTCCTGATCATCCCCATGCATATCATCAGATCATCACCTAATGTCAGGGTCTCACCTTGCTGGCAGCTACATCATGTCGCGCTGCAAGGCTGGCGGCTTCCGTGGAAACTTGCTCAGCAGAGCGCCTTGCAGAATGTTAGGGAGAATTCTCATTTCTGTGCTAATTCCCTTCGACCTTAGAGATCCCCAGCTCTTTTGCTGGACTTTAGGACTTTTAACCCTGGAGTGAGTGAGACCTTTTTCTCAAACTCTCATGTGTTTTGACCTCATTTGTATTATGTGTTTCCACTGTTTTTGGGGTCTGACAAACTCCACAGGGATCTACTTTTTGTATGTTGACACACAGCACATTCAGTGTAGTGCCACAGAGAAATCCTTTAGATTTCTAAAAGGGTTTAAATACCTTTTCTTGTGAGAACTACTGTACCCAAGAATAGTAAAGGGAAATTGACTTTACTTACCTTTTCTCTTTTTAGGTCCAGCACACAACATCTTATGTGGAGTGCTGGGAGTTACCTAGTAGGCCCTTATCCTATATTATCATGTAACATGTTTATGTTACCCTCATTACTTTAAATGGCTGGTGGCAGTGGTTTTATTTTCCAACCATTGTGCTTTTCTACCGCAAGCTAAATCCTCAGCTGCTCTATAGCACCCATGGGTGACCATTTTGTCAAAATGGCCCTGGTTTTCTTTTTTTGCCATTTTCTGTTTGTGAGGTCTTTCGTGGGTTTTACTCTGCGTGCCAAGCCAGGTTTCAGCCCTTTGTCCGTTTTGCCTTTGGCAGGCTTCAGCCCTGAAACCCGCCTCTGCCTCCAGTGTGTCTGGAAAAGCAGGATTTGATGGAGGTTCCCAAAACTCCCCTGTCCTTTGTCTCAAAGAGTGTATCAATGCAACCAGTCTTGATTGGCTGGCTGCTGCTGTTTGTGTGACAGCCTATGCTGTGCATGAATGGGAGAAACCTGCTTAAAAGGCGAGGGTTTTGGGAATAGAGTCAAAGTCAACCACTGGGAGAAACCCCTGACGAAGAAACCATGAATGAAGCTTGCTGCATCCTCCCGGACCTTTGAATTTCCCGGTGAAGCCCTGCTGCTGTGCTGAAACTCCTTTTTCTGATCGACAAGAGAAGCTCTGGAAGGGACGACTTCTTCCCTTGGGTTAGTGGGACCAACTAACCCTGAGATGAACTCCACTGGACCATCTTCCCCGACTGGCTGTACTTCTTCGCTGCTGCAAGAACCGAGTTCCAGGGGTCGAGAAATCCGTAGTCAAGTGCAACGTCTGCAATCCAGCCAGAAACTCCAGGAGTCTCCTAAGGACCCTCCAGAAGCAGGATGACCAGCGCTCGAGTCCCCTCAGGAGAGTGCAGGATTCAAGGAGTGAAGGAGTGAAGGAAGCCCAACCGGTATCCGAAATCCACGGTGGTGCTGTTACCGCACGCTGAAACAGCGAAGTGCCGCTGATCCGAAAAGAGCCTGCAGCTGCCGTCGACCTCTGAATTGCTGCCACAGAAGTCCTGCAGATATCCGCCCTCTTGTCCCAACGACTGGGGCTCAAGATCTGTATCGCTGCAACAGGCCAGAACCCAGTTGGACCACTCTTCTTCAAACCAAAGGTACTGTTTAGACTTGGGGTACTTACCTCAGTTTCTTTAGCTGTGCTCTTCTCAGTTGAGACTTGCATTGGCTACTTTTGTTGGAGTTGATTCCAACTCTGCTTTTCACTAGTGTAACAACTTGTGACCCTACAAGTGAGTTCTACAAAACTATCTACCTATGTGCAAGACTTTTACTAAGAAGTGCCTCAGCTCCCTAGACTGTGCTCCAATTGACATTGTCTGTCCAGGCTCCCTGCTGACTTCTCTAGTCCATTCACTTTGATATTTCTGTCCCTCAGAGGTGGTAACTTGTTTCAGACTGTTATTGCTGGGAAAGGCTTGTCTGGCTCTCATTGGAAGATTAATTGTCCTCACCTATACTGAGAACCTGTTTTAACCTTTTTCCTTCCTTTAACCTTTCCTTTCTGCAACCCCAGAATCTGCAAAATATAATTAATGATATATAAATGCCATTACGGTCCTTGTGAATGAAGTCACCTCTGGGTGTAGGAAGTGTGTAAAAAGCATCTCTAAAGAGTATTCACTAAACTTGTGCTGGTTCTGGAAAAGTATTTTAAAATATATTTGATTGTTACATACCTTGCCCTTTTAAAAAAACACATATTTAAAAATTGATGTTAAATAAATAAATATTTATAAAGGAAACCTTGAATGTAAGTGTTACTTGGCTACTTGTATTTGTGAATTTCCTTGCTACAGCTCTACAGCTCACATTTACCCCTCTTGAGATAGGCCTGGCTGCTCAGTAACACTACAAACTTGTGTAGTATAGACGTATACCAAAAGGTTGGTTACCTAATACCAAGCAGATACGTGTTGTGTAATCTCACAAGGTGTTACTACACCAATTCTTACCTAACACTGGTGGCAGGCGGTGGGATTGGCGTTGAGTGGTTACATTGACTATTTGCTGTACTTGTGCCCAACTAAACCAGCCACAAGGCTAAGCACCACCAAAACGTTAAGCAATTGTAACATGCCAAATATGGATAACTTTAATATATAATTTATTGTGATTTAGTTTACATTGAAACTTTACACATAAAAATAGCTTTTTACGTAAAAAGAACATAAAAAGAATAAAAAGTGATCATAAAAAGAAAACACATAACATTTAGATACAAAAATACAAGGAAAGGAAAAGCATCAAATTCCCTGAGCAAACAAACCTTATAACTTTAATGAGGCAGGCCTGATTGTCCTAACAGTAGAACAACTGAAAGATATGCGTAAAACCAGGGGTCTGACACTGAAAGGAAAGAAATATGAATTGATTACGAGGTTGTTAAATCACCAAAGTTTGGGCAGTAGGCCTGTAACCCCTACTCACCCAAATAATGTGGATGAGAATGATGAGGTTGCTACTTTAGAGTCAAGCTCCAATCTGCAAGAGGAGCCAGATGAGTCTCGAGAAGAGAGATCCCCTCTGCCACAGCCTACTCCTGTACCTCAGTCAGTTCCCATTGGGACCCCACAAGTCCAAAGCTAAGCCCAGAATATATTTCTCTTGAGATACTAAGATTAGAGTTGGAATTCAAGAAACTAAATGTCCAAGCTGAAGCCAAACATCAAGAGGTGAAACTAAGAGAAAGAGAGATGCAACATGAAATGTATATGAGAAAGATGTCCCTTGATTCTGCTTCCTTTTCAGGGTCTTCTAGGTCTGCTAGTCCAAGAGGCCTCGCCTGCCTAAAGAAACAGTGAGTATGTGTGAACCAAAACTTGATGTGTATGATTGGCCGGGCATGTTTGAATACACCTGTGGTCTTCAAGGAATAAGTGGGAATGATTTAATTCCATGGATCATGTCTAGGCTCCCCCTGAATGGTTGTGATTCTGTGGTGGAATTGGGTACCAGTGAGAGAAAGGATTATGAATCAGTAAATCTGGCATTAATAGCCAGATTTGGGAAAACTCCTTCCCAGTACCTTAAGAGGTTTAGGACCCTCAAAGAAACTGATGATACCCCTTGGACTACCTGGGTATGTGAATGTTTGAAAAACTTAGATAGTTGGGTTAAGGGGTGGGTACAGAGTACACATCTTTGAAGGAATGAGAAATATTTTTTTGCTAGAATCTATTTTTTATGCCTGCTCTCCTGAGCTGAGACAGCACTTGGCTGACTCAAAAGAAATTGATCTGAAATAGCTAGTACACGCTGCTGACTTGTGGCTAGCTAACAGGGCCACTCACAAGGACTCTGAGGAAACTCACAAAAAGGAAGAGGTGAAGCAGCACAAGTAAGAGGGTAAAGAGAATTTTAAATTCAACCATCCAAAAGAGGGCCGCAAACATAGCAAGGGTAAGTTCCATGGGAAACCTGGTAGGACTAGTGAACCCACTGGTGCCAAACCAGAGGGAGGCCAACAAATACCCCCCATTCCAAAGAACATTTGGGAAATATTTTGGATGTGGGTCTGTAGATCATGTGAAAGGGGATCCCAGATGTAAAGGTAAACCCTCAGGGGTCCACACTGCCTCCTTGGCCTTCATCCCTGAGGGAGAAGCACAAATGGCAAGTGCACACTTTCAACTACTGGCTGAAGACCCCAGTGTTTCTTTTGTGTCCCTGGGTCTGTGGAAACAACAGAATGTGGATGTGTAGAACTCCACTCTAGATAACACAAAATAATATTATAAGGACAATGTTCTTTTAAAAGATCAGGAAACCCCTGCCACCAGAGTCACTGGGGCAAGCATTACAGGGGTAGATGAAAGTTTGTTCAAGCCTGAGGATGTAGCTAAGGCACCCAAAGGTCCCACTAAACTTGCAAGAGGCCCTATCCAAATGGTTCCTATTCTGCCAGCTCTCATCCAGTGCAACAATATGAGTGTTAGAATTCCTGTTAGTGTACAGAATGAAGTGGCAGGGAGAGTCCTGTTGGGAAATGATTTGAAAACTCTTGGCTTTGTATCAAGTACCCATATTCCTCCCAGCAAAAAGAAGCAGGAGCAAACAGGTTGTCCAGAGAGGCAAAATTGAGAGACTCTCAGTTTGAGGTTGAGAAGATTTCCAATACCTCCAGTCCACAGGAAGGCCACCCTTCTATTGCCACGGAAAAGAAAGAGACAAAGAAGAAATCCAAGCTCTCTGGGAGAAATAAAGGTCTGAAACCTAAATCTGGACATATGACAAGGACATCTCTTGCAGAACTGTCCCAGGGCACCCCAGTGACCCCTTCCCCAGCTGGGGCTGAGTGGGAGGACCAACCAAACTCTGTGGAGTCAGCTACTGGTGACACAGAGCTGGAAGAAAACCTTTTCTGCGCTGGAGATCTGAATTCTAGAGACCACCCTGAGCTGCAGATTTTACTTGCGGAAGGTGGACTCAGTAGGGCAGACTTCAGCAGAGGACAAAGAGAGTGTCGCTCTCTAGAAGGTCTGTGCCAGCAGACAGCTTCCCTGCTGGAAGTGAAAGAGCCAGGGAAGCATAGGCTTTACTGGGAGGATGCCCTCTTCTACAGTGAACCTACTGAATCTACCCCAGCGCACTACAGGAGACTGTTAGTGCCCCAGGAGGTGAGAGAACAGTTCCTACAGTTAACCCATGAGATTCCTTTGGCTGGTCACTTGAGTTTCAAGAGGACCAAAGAGAGGCTATCTCTGTACTTCTACTGGCCCAAGATGGGGGCTGATGTAGACAAATTCTCTAGGAGATGCCACACTTGTCAGACTTCTGGCAAAAGTGGTTCCAAGGATGTGACACCTTTAGTGCCCCTCCCTGTGGTGGGAGTCCCTTCTGAGAGGGTGGGTAATAACATTGTTCATCCCCTAGACCTTCCAAATCCCTCAGGCAACCGATTTATATTGGTTGTGGTAGACCATGGGACATACCTATGAGAACTGTTACTGCTCAGGTAGTGGCTAAGGCCCTCCTTGGTATCTTTACCAGGGTAGGTTTTCCTAAAGAAGTAATCTCTGACAAGGGATCAAATTCTATGTCTCACTACATACAGGCCATGTGGAAGAACTATGTGGAAGAACTATAGAGTGACTTACATGTTCTCAACAGCCTACCATCCCCAAACCATTGGGTTAGTGGAGAGGTTTAACCGTACTCTGAAGAACATAATAGGTGCTTTAGAGGAACCCCTTAGGAGAAAGTTGGACCTTCTACTGCCATGCCTTGTCTTTGCTTATAGAGAAGTCCTTCAAGCAGGGGTTGGGTTCAGCCCCTTTGAATTTCTCTATGGTTATCCAGTCAGAGGCCCTTTGGCCCTGATCAAAGAAGGATTGGAGAGTATTCATTCCCTACAGCCAGTGAGAGTCACTGATATATGTACTAGGCCTCAGAAAGAGGATGGCACTGATGATGACAGAAGCTTCCGAAAACCTGAAAGCAGGTCAGCCTCTGGTCAAACATTGGCATGACCAGACGGCCAACATGGTGGAGTTTAATCCAGACCAGCTAGTCTTGGCCATGGTACCTACAAGACAGATGGCCTTAGAGGACAAATGGATTGGACCCTTCAAGATTGTGGGTACACTTGGAGAGGCCAATTATTTAGTGGACTTGGGCAACCCCAAGGAGACCCCTAGGGTCTATCACACTAACCATCTGAACAATTATGTTTCCAGACCAGAACTCAAGAGGAGGAGAGTGAGCCTCTCCCTGATCTCCTCAAGGGACAACCCTCAGATGAGACAATTGAAGGAATAAACCTCTCTTCAGATTTGACTCTGCAACAACAGGAGGAGTGCAAAATTCTGTTGAATCAGTTGCCTGCATGTTTTCACTGACACCAGGCTTGACCCCTTGGGGCAAGCATGATATTCTCACTGGTGGCAGTCTCCCTGTCAAAAGCAGGGGTTACAGAATGTCAGATCATGTTGGAACCCACATGCAGGTTCTAACATGGTCAAGAATATGCTTGATCTTGTGGTTGTTGAGCCATTTACCAGTCCATGGGCTAGTCAAGTTATACTAGTGCCAAAATCAGGGATCAAAGAGTTGAGATTCGGTGTGGACTATGGAGCTCTTAATGCAGTCATCACAACTGATGCCCATCCTTTACTCAGGACAGATGAGCTGGTGGACTAACTTGGTTCAGCCAAGTTCCTCAGTACATTTGACCTGACCTCAGGCTATTGGCAAATAACTCTGATAGACCATTCCAAGGAGAAAACTGCATTTTCCACTCCTGGAGGCCTCTACCAGTTTAAGGTTATGCCCTTTGGACTCAAAAATGCACCTGCTACATTTCAGAGGATGGGGAATCAAGTTCTGAATGGGTTAGAGGACTTCTGCATGGCATGCTTGGATGACATTGCATTGTTCAGCCCCACTTGGTAAGAGCATCTTCACCACCTAGGATAGGTTTTGCAGGCTCTGGAACAGGCCCTTCTGACCATAAAGTCTAGTAAATGTCAAATTGGTCAGAGTAAAGTGGTCTACATTGGACATGAGGTAGGAGGAGGTGAAATAAGGCCATTTGTATTTGTATGTGTATTTGTTTTATTTGTAACGCGCACCTTTAGGCCCGGAGGCATCAGGGTGGAACTTTAGACATGGTTACATAAGCATATAGATACATCTATTCACAATATTAACAGTGCATAGTATTCAGGGCATACAGCAATAAACATATTTACAGACAGTGGATTAGGGCAGGCGTTTCATGGGGCAGGTCGGAAGGTCAAGGCTGGTTGAAGAGCCATGATTTGGTTTTGGATTTGAAGGCACTAAAGCATTCTTCGGATCTGATATTGAGTGGGAGGGCATTCCAAAGCTTGGAAGCTAGAACAGGGAAGCTAGAGCCACCCGCCTTTTGTAGTTTGAACCTAGGAATGGTTAGGCAGTGGGTCTGAGGTGTTCTTTGCGGGCGGGTAGGCGCGTGTCGGGATAACCGGCTGCAGAGGTAGGGTGGGGCTTGGTTGGCTAGGCATTTGTGAGAGAGGCCTAAGACTTTCAGTGTAATTCTCTGCTTGACGGGTAGCCAGTGTAGGTTGGATCTAGATTCTGAGATGTGGTGGTTTCGTGGAATGTTGAGTACTGCTCTGATTGCGTTATTTTGGGTGATTTGCAGTTTGTTCAGATTCTCTTGGCTCGTTCCAAGGTAAAGGACGCTGCCATAGTCAATTTTGGCCATGATAGGAGTTCTGGCCAGGGTGACCGCGTTAGGGGTGGTCAGAAATGGCCTGCAAGCTGCAATGAGTTTTCAGGTGTATGCTGAGGCGGATCTGAGTGCATTTGTTTGTCGGGATAGGGATAGGGTGGCGTCAAGATAGACACCTAGGGTTTTGGGGTCTTTCGAAACTTGGATGGTGTTGCCATCGATGATAAACGATTGGTAGGATGGCACAAGTTTACTAAGGCGTTGAGTAGTGCCCAAGATGAGGAGCTCAGTCTTATCATCGTTAAGGCATAACTGGTGTTGTGCCATCCAAGCTTGGATGACCAGGTAGACCTCGTTCAGGGCCTTAGTGTCGGCTGAGTAGTCACCAGTGATGGGAATGAGTATCTGTGTGTAGTTCGTATAGGAGACACCCAGATGGTCAAGTACATCAAAGAGTAGTTTTGTAAAAACATTATAGAGCATTGGCAACACACAAGAACCCTGGGGGACGCCGCAGTGAATCGGGGAGGGATCTGCAGCTGCAGATTGAAAAAAGACCAGCATAGATCTATTGCTCAAGAATGATTTGATCCAGGTCGACGCTGATGATGAGAAGTGGGCGGCTGAATGAAGATGTTTGCATAGGATTTGGTGATTGGTGATTGGTCCAGTAGAAGTAACAAGGCAAGTTTGCCGTTGTCCTTTAGCACTTCAATTTGGGTTTTTAAGTCTAGTAGAGCTATCTCTGTTCCGTGTTTATGGCGGAAGCCGGATTGTCTAAGACCTAGAAGATCATTGGCTTCCAGGTGTTCTGGGATTTGCAGGTATGCTGCGTGGTCTAGAATTTTTAGCAGGAACGGGACAGTAGTAATGGATCGGTAGTTAGTAGGTATGCTAGGGTCAAGCGAAGGTTTTTTGAGCAAGGGGATCACCCATGCATCCTTAAGGTTGTCGGGGAGGGTTCCTGTTTTAAAGGAGGCGTTGATGAAGGATGTAATAAATGGGGCCAGGTCGTGGGCAGATTCCTTGATAATTGGGGCAGGGCAGGGATCACCCTGGCAGTTGGAAGGTTTGATCCTCAGGATAATGTTTTCTACCTCTGCAATGGAGAGCGGTGAGAAGGCAAATCGTTTGCAGTTGAGCACGTCAGGGGAGGGGGCCCCTGCTGAGGTGGGAGGGTGATTGTCCAGTTTCAAGCTACCTTGTTTGGCTGTAATTTTAGATTGAAGCATGGTAATTTTATTCAGTAACGCTGCCTGAATGTTAGTGCACCATTTGCTGTCTTTAATGCAGGTGTTAGGAGGGGTAACAGGGGTTTCAAGCTCTTTTAAGATCTTGAAAAGTTCCTTGGAGAATGCAATTGTTAAGGGATTCTTTCTTCGCTTCTATAATAGCTGCTTTGTAGGTGAGTGAGTGTTACACTCATCTGGACCCCACAGGGGTGTCGATCGGACCCGAACAGCTGCGGTCTCCTTCAACGTGATGCGTAGTGCAGAGATGACTGTCTGGACTGGCCCGCCTAGTCTTGTCTGCTGGACCCGAAGAAGTATTTTCCTGCAAGTGGAGACAGGGATTAACCACCTGTGGGTTTTAGTGATGGCCTCCCAACTGTTCTCGCTCTCCCCCACTAATCACCTCCGATATCCCCTTGGTAACCTCACCTTATGTTCGTAAAAGATGAGCTCTCCATCCTGCGTGTCTTGCAGGGGCGCATAGATACCAGTTACTTCACTGGTTTGAAGGCGTTGGGAGAGTTCCGGTAAGTATTGACTCTGAAGTCCCTGGCAGGATTGGTAAGTATCAAGTTCAAAGAGTTCAATGTGCCCGATGTTCACGCTTGTCCCCTTCCTTCCTTAAGTTGCAACTGAGTTAGTGAGAAGAAGGTCCGTAGCTGCTGCTGGCGTTCAGGTAAGAGTCTGTGTTACCCAACGCTGTCCGGTAACTATTGCATGCGTTAACGTGTTGTTTTTCTCCCTCTTTACAGATGTGGCATATGAAAATGTGGAGAGTTATGGAATAATACCGCCGGTGGTAAATCAGGTAAGTCTATGGTGGTAAGAGGTTGTATTTGTTGATTCCCTTGGCTCACCTTGTTTTTTCTTGTGTCCCATAGGTGCCGGATTACGGCGAAGAAATTATGGAGACAGTGCCGGATCGAAAGATGCTGTGAGAACTGGTGAGTATGGCGCTGTGCTGGAGCTGGCGAAGCGACGCATGCAGGACTGATGTACTTTCCAGGTCCGGAGATGAAATGGTTCCGGAATTAGGTGAGGAATTTGAAATAAGTTTGTTTTCTAACCTTGTCCTTTTCCTCTTCTTTATTCTAGGAGCTCCGGATTCGAGGTGGGCGTGGCAGAAGACTGGATGCTGGCTGCAGGCACGAGGGCGTGGCAGAAGACTGGATGCTGGCTGCAGGCACAGTGAGCGCCACGCTGCTGGATGCAGAATAACGCGAAGCATGTGCTGCTGTTCGGGTGTGGTTTAAATAGCCTCCAAAGTAGTTCCAGGTAAGAAGTTCCCTAGAGCCACGCCCGAGTAAAAAATAGTCCCTGTAACAAAATAGTCCCATCCAGGCCTCATATAGGCTTGGACTCTTTTGCAGCATGGTCTGCATCAGGTAAGTAAAGTCTATGAGCCTGGCGCCTATGGCGCCAGGACTGATTTCTATGATGAGCCTGGCGCCTAAGGCGCCATGACTGAACCCAGACAGCCCCTAGCCGGGGCTGCTGAGGTTTAAACAAATGTCTGGATGCCTGCTCCCGGAGCTGAGGGCCTTGGTCCTGATGCCCGGGGGTAGGCATCAAGACAGCACTCCCCCCAAGGCCCCTCCTAAAGTTGTTCTTCCCCCTGGTCTAGGTTTGTCTGGGAAGTTCCGATGGAATCTTTTCACTAACCGAGGTGCATGAACGTGGTCGCTAGGCTCCTATGATCTTCCTTGTGGTCCGTAGCCCTTCCAATCGATCAAATAAAAAAGTTTTGATTTAATCATCTTGGAGTCCAGGATATTTTTTACCTCGAATTCAGGATCCCCATCCATCAAGATGGGGTCAGGTAGTTTGGTTAATCTTGTCCCTGGTTGAACTGGTTTTAGAAGTGAAACATGAAAGACAGGATGAATTCGCATATTAGAGGGTAATTCCAATTTGACGGCCACTGGGTTGATAATGGCCTTAATGATGTAAGGTCCCAAATATCTAGGATTAAAAGTCTGAGTTCCCTTCAGAGGTATATGTTTTGTAGCCAGCCAAACTTGATCCCCAATCTGGTATTGTGGAGTTTCACTTCTATGTTGATCAGCATTTTTCTTGTATTTCTCTTTTGCTTGTTTCAAATGTTCTGTGGCTTCCTTAAAGGCTTGTGTAATAGTAGAGTGCAAATGACTAACTGCGGGCATTTCTAAATGCTGAGGCGAATCGAGTTCTGAGGTTCGAGGGTGATGTCCATATATGGTATAAAAAGGGCTTTGTCCGGTTCCTGAATGTACAGAGTTATTGTGTGCGTACTCGGAAAGCCATAAAATATCTTTCCAATTGCTTTCGGTCTGGTGTAGCATGCAGCGTAGGTACTGTTCAAGGGTCTGGTTGGTCCTTTCCGTCTGACCATCGGTCAGGGGATGGTGACTTGTCGATAGCCTCACGTCGATTTGTGCCAGTTGACAACATTTCTTCCAAAAATGCAGATAAATTGACTACCTCGGTCAGAAACCAATACGAAAGGGAATCTGTGTAATTGAACAATGTTTTCAAGGAACTCCTTGGCCAGAATCGAAGCAGAAGGTAACCCCTTTAAAGGAATAAGGTGGGCCATCTTGGAAAAAAGATCCACAATAACTAGGATGGTGTTAAATCCATTACATGGAGGTAGATCTGTAATAAAGTCTAAAGACAAGGTGTGCCATGGTGTAGGTGGAATATCCAAAGGTTGTAAAAGGCCAGCAGGTTTTTAATTCTGGCTTTTGTTTTGGGAGCAAATGCCACAAGACATCACAAATGACTTTACATCTTTTCGCCAAGTGGGCCACCAGAACTGTCTCTTAATTTTCGCTTCAGTTTTTGCGATACCTGGGTGCCGTTCCATCAGGGTTTCATGGTAATTGGAGATGACTAGTTCTTGTATTTCCTTGTGTGGTAGAAATAGTCATCCTTGATAGTAAGGTAGGTCGTTGACGACTGAGTAGTCCGGGCCTTTCTTTACCCAGTCCTGCAGGGTTGCTGGATCGAAGAGTTGTTCGATTTTTGAATGAATATCTTCTAGTGTCTGTAGAGTAGTTATGCCAAGAATTCTTTGCACGGGAATTATTGGCACAGGTTCCGGGTTTGCATACCCTTCTCCCATCCCTATTCGGGATAAGGCATCTGCTTTGCCATTTTTGCAGCCTGGTCGATAAGTGATCACAAAATCGAATTCGGCAAAGAACAATGCCCATCGAAGTTGTCGCGATGATTGGGCTTTGGCTGTTTTTAAATACTGCAGGTTCAGGTGATCGGTGATTACGGTAATAGTATGCCTGGCACCAAGAAGATAGTGCCGCCAAGCCTTAAAGGCGGATTTGATGGCTAATAGCTCTTTATCTGTAACCGCATAGTTTAACTCAGGTGCTGAGAACTTTCTGGACCAAAACGCTACTGGGTGAAGTTGACCGGTTTCAGGATCCTTCTGGGACAGGACAGCTCCCATGGCTAAACTGGATACATCAGTTTCTACTATGTATGGAAGCTCAGGGCGTGGATGCTTTAAGACAGGTGCAGATGTGAATTTCGCTTTCAGCTCCTGGAAGGCCTTTTCAGCCTCTTCGGTCCACAAGAAGCGTTTGTTTTTTCGCAAAAGTGCTGTGATGGGGTGTACAACATGGGAGAAATCCGGAATGAATCTGCGGTAGAAATTAGCAAATCCGAGCATGCTTTGTACCTCTTTGACTGAACTGGGTGATGGCCACTTGAGAATTGCATCCACCTTTCGAGAGTCCATTCGGACTCCTTTTGGAGTCAGGATAAATCCAAGAAATTCAACTTCCGTAGCATGAAAAACACATTTTTCCAATTTTGCATATAACTTGTGCTGGCGTAGTTTCTCAAGGACTGCACGCACGTGCTTAACATGGTCTGATTCTGAGGAGGAGTACACTAGAATATCATCTATGTATACGACGACACAGACGTCAATGCGTTCACGAAGGACATCGTTCATAAAATACTGGAAGGCTGCTGGTCATTGCACAACCCGAAAGCCATTACCTGATATTCGAATAATCCGTACTTGGTGCGAAAGGCAGTCTTCCATTCGTCGCCTTTCTTGACACGTACCAGATGATATGCCCCTCGGAGATCTAACTTAGTGTAGATACAAGCATCCTTTACTTGGTCTAGTAATTCGGGAATCAGAGGCAATGGGTATCATTTTTTTACCGTAATCTGATTTAATGCGCGGTAATCTATGCACGTTCTAAGGTCACCTTCCTTTTTTGGCACGAAGAATAAAGCTGAGGAGGCAGGAGACTTGCAAGGATGAATAAAGCCATTAGTAAGGTATTGGTCCAAGTATTGCCGTAGGTGACGATTTTCAGGTTCCGTGAGGGCGTAGATTCTACTGCATGGGGGTTGTGCACCGGATAGGAGGTCGATTTGACAATCGTATGATCTGTGAGGAGGTAATGTATTGGCCTGTTCTTTTTTGAAAAACATCCTGAAATTCTTGGTATTCCTGAGGTAACTGCACGATTGGGTTAACGACTGTAGACAGGCCTTTCTTCAAAGTTTTCTCCGGGTAACAGGTGTGTGCACAATCCGGGAAGGTTATTCTCTTCTCTCGCCAATCTATACAAGGATTATGTGTTTCCAACCATGGCATCCCCAGTATTATCTGGAACTGTGGGGCTTTGATTAGATCAAACACAATAGTCTTTCGATGCCCATCTTGACTCAAAAGTGTCATCTCTGTAGTGGAATGAGTTACAGGCCCGAAGCAATCTCAGTTCCATCAACTGTGGTGATGACATCCGAAGTGGTCTTTTTGTAAAGAGGTAGATTCATCCTTGACACCAATTTGTGGTCCATATAGTTTTCTATGGCCCCGCTATATATGTATGCCCTTACTGCGTGCATACGTGATGGCTGCCTGGGATCAAGTAGGACCATTTGGATGATCAGATGCAAGGTCTGAGTGTCCTTCTTTAAGCTCGGCAAGCGGACCTCTACGCTTGTCGGGCGTGGTCGTTTCCCGAATCAGGCTCTATGTGGCTTTTATCAGCAGCTCCTACCACCTTCTTGGGTGGTTTTGTAGGGCAATCCTGTAGAAAATGTCCTGAGGTTCCACAGTACAGACACAACTGCATCTGTCGTCTTCTTTCTCTTTCCTTTTGAGTTAAGGGTCCTTTAACCCCCCGATCTGCATAGGTTCAGATGCATCTGTTCCTTTGGGGGCAAGGTTGGGTTTAACCAATACCCGGTTCTCGAACTTAGCTCGATCAGTCTTTCGGTTCTGAAGTCGGTTGTCTATCTGGACCACTAAGTCTATAAATTCTGTGCAATCCCAAGGTGGGTTCACAACTTGAGCCAAGACATCTTTGAGTTCTTCCCGAAGTCCACGATGAAACAATGTAATTCGTTTCTCCTTCAGCCACCCGGTTTCCTATTGAAGGTTGCAATATAGGTTAGCAGATCCTGGTTACCTTGTCGTAAGGATAAAAGTTCGTTGTCCAGGGCTTGACCCTGAGTGTCTGGCAAATAGTTGTTCCATGCTCCTTTGAAAACCCTGAAAATCCCGGAGAAGAGGATCATCCTGGTTGACTAATGAAATGGACCAATCCACTGCGCTGCCACTAAGATATGATATTACAAAGGCTACTTTGGCTTGGTCATCTGGAAAGGCTCCCGGTCTGCATAAAAAGTGCAAGTGGCATTGGTTCATAAACACTGCAAACCTTTTGGGGTCCCCAGCAAAGCGTTCGGGTGGAGCTAACGGAATATTTCCTGGTAAAACCACTTGCAGAGGATTGCTTGATGAAACGGGGGTTGGGTTTCCCCCATATCCAGGTAGGGGCGTTTGCCCAGCTTGGTTTTGCAGTAGTTGCCTAGCCAGATCATCCGTGCGCTCCTTTGAGACAATCAGTTCTCTCCTGAGGGCATTAGTCTCTTGGCGAGCGGCATGTACTTCCGCCCTAAATTCCCCCAATAATTGGGCCAGTTGGTCGGTTTCCGAGGTTTCCATAACACCCCGGTGGGTATATGTAGAGAGGCTTCGCGTTCTGTTACGCTCACCTGGACCCCACAGGGGTGTCGATCGGACCCGGACAGCTGCGGTCTCCTTCAACGTAATGCGTAGTGCAGAGATGACTGTCTGGACTGGCCCGCCTAGTCTTGTCTGCTGGACCCGAAGAAGTATTTTCCTGCAAGTGGAGACAGGGATTAACCACCTGTGGGTTTTAGTGATGGCCTCCCAACTGTTCTCACTCTCCTACCACTAATCACCTCCGATATCCCCTTAGTAACCTCACCTTATGTTCGTAAAAGATGAGCTCTCCATCCTGTGTGTCTTGCAGGGACGCGTAGATACCAGTTAGTTCACTGGTTTGAAGGCGTTGGGAGAGTTCCGGTAAGTATTGACTCTGAAGTCCCTGGCGGGATTGGTAAGTGTCAAGTTCAAAGAGTTCAATGTGCCCGATGTTCACTCTTGTCCCTTTCCTTCCTTAAGTTGCAACTGAGTTTGTGACAAGAAGGTCTTGTAGCTGCTGCTGGCGTTCAGGTAAGAGTCTGTGTTACCCAACGCTGTCCGGTAACTATTGCATGCGTTAACGTGTTGTTTTTCTCCCTCTTTACAGATGCGGCATATGAAAATATGGAGAGTTAAGGAATAATGCCGCCGGTGGTAAATCAGGTAAGTCTATGGTGGTAAGAGGTTGTATTTGTTGATTCCCTTGGCTCACCTTGTTTTTTCTTGTGTCCCCTAGGTGCCGGATTACGGCGAAGAAATGATGGAGACAGTGCCGGATTGAAAGATGCTGTGAGAACTGGTGAGTATGGCGCCGTGCTGGAGCTGGCGAAGCGACGCGTGCAGGTCTGATGTACTTTCCAGGTCCGGAGATGAAATGGTTCCGGAATTAGGTGAGGAATTTGAAATAAGTTTGTTTTCTTACCTTGTCCTTTTCCTCTTCTTTATTCTAGGAGCTCCGGATTCGAGGCGGGCGTGGCAGAAGACTGGATGCTGGCTGCAGGCACGCGGGCGTGGCAGAAGACTGGATGCTGGCTGCAGGCACGGTGAGCGTCACGCTGCTGGATGCAGAATAACGCAAAACATGTGCTGCTGTTTGGGTGTGGTTTAAATAGCCTCCAAAGTAGTTCCAGGTAAGAAGTTCCCTAGAGCCACGCCCAAGTAAAAAATAGTCCCTGTAACAAAATAGTCCCATCCAGGTCTCATGTAGGCTTGGACTCTTTTGCAGCATGGTCTGCATCAGGCAAGTAAAGTCTATGAGCCTGGCGCCTATGGCGCCAGGACTGATTTCTATAATGAGCCTGGCGCCTAAGACGCCATGACTGAACCCAGACAGCCCCTAGCCGGGGCTGCTGAGGTTTAAACAAATGTCTGGATGCCTGCTCCCAGAGCTGAGGGCCTTGGTCCTGATGCCCGGGGGTAGGCATCATGACAGCACTCCCCCCAAGGCCCCTCCTAAAGTTGTTCTTCCCCCTGGTCCCGGTTTGTCTGGGAAGTTCCAATGGAATCTTTTCGCCAACCGAGGTGCATGAACGTGGTCGCTAGTCTCCTATGATCTTTCTTGTGGTCCGTAGCCCTTCCAATCGATCAAATAAAAAAGTTTTGATTTAATCATCTTGGAGTCCAGGATATTTTTTACCTCGAATTCAGGTTCTCCATCTATCAAGATGGGGTCAGGTGGTTTGGTTAATCTTGTCCCTGGTTGAACTGGTTTTAGAAGTGAAACATGAAAGACAGGATGAATTAGCATATTAGAGGGTAATTCCAATTTGACGGCCACCGGGTTGATAAGGTCCCAAATATCTAGGATTAAAAGTCTGAGTTCCCTTCAGAGGTATATGTTTAGTAGCCAGCCAAACATGATCCCCAATCTGGTATTGTGGAGTTTCACTTCTATGTTGATCAGCATTTTTCTTGTATTTCTCTTTTGCTTGTTTCAAATGTTCTGTGGCTTCCTTAAAGGCTTGTGTAATAGTAGAGTGCAAATGACTAACTGCGGACATTTCTAAATGCTGAGGCGAATCGAGTTCTGAGGTTCGAGGGTGATGTCCATATATGGTATAAAAAGGGCTTTGTCCGGTTCCTGAATGTACAGAGTTATTGTGTGCGTACTCGGAAACCCATAAAATATCTTTCCAATTGCTTTCGGTCTGGTGTAGCATGCAGCGTAGGTACTGTTCAAGGGTCTGGTTGGTCCTTTCCGTCTGACCATCGGTCTGGGGATGGTGACTTGTTGATAGCCTGACGTCGATTTGTGCCAGTTGACAACATTTCTTCCAAAAATGCGAGATAAATTGACTACCTCAGTCAGAAACCAATACGGAAGGGAATCCGTGTAATCGGACAATGTTTTCGAGGAACTCCTTGGCCAGAATCGAAGCAGAAGGTAACCCCTTTAAAGGAATAAGGTGGGCCATCTTGGAAAAAAGATCCACAATAACTAGGATGGTGTTAAATCCATTGCATGGAGGTAGATCTGTAATAAAGTCTAAAGACAATGTGTGCCATGGTGTAGGTAGAATATCCAAAGGTTGTAAAAGGCCAGCAGGTTTTTAATTCTGGCTTTTGTTTTGGGCGCAAATGCCACAAGACATCACAAATGACTTTACATCTCTTCGGCAAGTGGGACGCCAGAACTGTCTCTTAATTTTCGCTTCAGTTTTTGCGATACCTGGGTGCCCTTCCATCAGGGTGTCATGGTAATTGGAGATGACTAGTTCTTGTATTTCCTTGTGTGGTAGAAATAGTCGTCCTTGATAGTAAGGTAGGTCATTGACGACTGAGTAGTCCGGGCCTTTCTTTACCCAGTCCTGCAGGGTTGCTGGATCGAAGAGTTGTTGGATTTTTGAATGAATATCTTCTAGTGTCTGTAGAGTAGTTATGCCAAGAATTCTTTGCTCGGGAATTATTGGCACCGGTTCCGGGTTTGCATATGCTTCTCCCATCCCTATTCGGGATAAGGCATCTGCTTTGCCATTTTTGCAGCCTGGTCGATAAGTGATCACGAAATCGAATTCGGCAAAGAACAATGCCCATCGAAGTTGTCGCGATGATTGGTCTTTGGCTGTTTTTAAATACTGCAGGTTCCGGTGATCGGTGATTACGGTAATAGTATGCCTGGCACCAAGAAGATAGTGCCGCCAAGCCTTAAAGGCAGATTTGATGGCTAATAGCTCTTTATCTGTAACCGCATAGTTTAACTCAGGTGCTGAGAACTTTCTGGACCAAAACGCTACTGGGTGAAGTTGACCGGTTTCAGGATCCTTCTGGGACAGGACAGCTCCCATGGCTAAACTGGATACATCAGTTTCTACTATGTATGGAAGCTCAGGGCGTGGATGCTTTAAGACAGGTGCAGATGTGAATTTCGCTTTCAGCTCTTGGAAGGCCTTTTCAGCCTCTTCGGTCCACAAGAAGCGTTTGTTTTTTCGCAAAAGTGCTGTGATGGGGTGTACAACATGGGAGAAATCCGGAATGAATCTGCGGTAGAAATTAGCAAATCCGAGCATGCTTTGTACCTCTTTGACTGAACTGGGTGATGGCCACTTGAGAATTGCATCCACCTTTCGAGAGTCCATTCGGACTCCTTTTGGAGTCAAGATAAATCCAAGAAATTCAACTTCCGTAGCATGAAAAACACATTTTTCCAATTTTGCATATAACTTGTGCTGGCGTAGTTTCTCAAGGACTGCAAGCACGTGCTTAACATGGTCTGATTCTGAGGAGGAGTACACTAGAATATCATATATGTATACGACGACACAGACGTCAATGAGTTCACGAAGGACATCGTTCATAAAATACTGGAAGGCTGCTGGTGCATTGCACAACCCGAAGGGCATCACCTGATATTTGAATAATCCGTACTTGGTGCGAAAGGTAGTCTTCCATTCGTCGCCTTTCTTGACACGTACCTGATGATATGCCCCTCGGAGATCTAACTTAGTGTAGATACAAGCATCCTTTACTTGGTCTAGTAATTCGGGAATCAGAGGCAATGGGTATCGGTTTTTTACCGTAATCTGATTTAATGCGCGGTAATCTATGTACATTCTAATGTCACCTTCCTTTTTTGGCACGAAGAATAAAGCTGAGGATGCAGGAGACTTGGAAGGATGAATAAAGCCATTAGCAAGGTATTGGTCCAAGTATTGCCGTAGGTGACGATTTTCAGGTTCCGTGAGGGCGTAGATTCTACTGCATGGGGGTTGTGCACCGGGTAGGAGGTCGATTTGACAATCGTATGATCTGTGAGGAGGTAATGTATTGGCCTGTTCTTTTTGAAAAACATCCTGAAATTCTTGGTATTCCTGAGGTAACTGCACAATTGGGTTAACGACTGTAGCCAGGCCTTTGTTCAAAGTTTTCTCCGGGTAACAGGTGTGTGCACAATCTGGGAAGGTTATTCTCTTCTCTCGCCAATCTATACAAGGATTATGTGTTTCCAACCATGGCATCCCCAGTATTATCTGGAACTGTGGGGCTTTGATTAGATCAAACACAATAGTCTTTCAATGCCCATCTTGACTCAACAGTGTCATCTCTGTAGTGGAATGAGTTACAGGCCCGAGGCAATCTCAGTTCCATCAACTGTGGTGATGACATCCAAAGTGGTCTTTTTGCAAAGAGGTAGATTCATCCTTGACACCAATTCGTGGTCCATATAGTTTCCTATGGCCCCGCTATCTATGTATGCCCTTACTGCGTGCATACGTGATGGCTGCCTGGGATCAAGTAGGACCATTTGGATGATCAGATGCAAGGTCTGAGTGTCCTTCTTTAAGCTCGGCAAGCGGACCTCTACGCTTGTCGGGCGTGGTCGTTTCCCGAATCAGGCTCTATGTGGCTTTTATCAGCAGCTCCTACCACCTTCTTGCGTGGTTTTGTAGGGCAATCCCGTAGAAAATGTACTGAGGTTCCACAGTACAGACACAACTGCATCTGTCGTCTTCTTTCTCTTTCCTTTTGAGTTAAGGGTCCTTTAACTCCCCCGATCTGCAAAGTTTCAGATGCATCTGTTCCTTTGGGGGCAAGGTTGGGTTTAACCAATACCCGGTTCTCGAACTTAGCTCGATCAGTCTTTCGGTTCTGAAGTCGGTGGTCTAGTTGGACCACTAAGTCTATAAATTCTGTGCAATCCTAAGGTGGGTTCACAACTTCAGCCAAGACATCTTTGAGTTCTTCCCGAAGTCCACGATGAAACAATGTAATTCCTTTTTCCTTCAGCCACCCGGTTTCCACCACCAACCTATTGAAGGTTGCAATATAGGTTAGCAGATCCTGGTTACCTTGTCGTAAGGATAAAAGTTTGTTGTCCAGGGCTTGACCCTGAGTGTCTGGCGAATAGTTTTTCCATGCTCCTTTGAAAACCCTGAAAATCCCGGAGAAGAGGATCATCCTGGTTGACTAATGGAATGGACCAATCCACTGCACTGCCACTAAGATATGACATTACAAAGGGTACTTTGGCTTGGTCATCTGGAAAGGCTCCCGGTCTGCATCAAAAGTGCAAGCGGCATTGGTTCATAAACACTGCAAACCTTTTGGGGCCCCCAGCAAAGCGTTCGGGTGGAGCTAAAGGAATATTTCCTGGTAAAACCACTTGCAGAGGATTGCTTGATGAAACGGGGGTTGGGTTTCCCCCATATCCAGGTAGGGGCGTTTGCCAAGCTTGGTTTTGCAGTAGTTGCCTAGCCAGATCATCCGTGCGCTCCTTTGAGACAATCAGTTTTCTCCTGTGGGTATTAGTCTCTTGGCGAGCGGCATGTACTTCCGCCCTAAATTCCCCCAATAATTGGGCCAGTTGGTCGGTTTCCGAGGTTTCCATAAAACCCGGGTGGGTGTTTGTAGAGAGGCTTCACGTTCTGTTATGCTCACCTGGTCTCCACAGGGGTGTCGATCGGACCCGGACAGCTGCAGTCTCCTTCAACGTGATGCGTAGTGCAGGGATGACTGTCTGGACTGGCCCGCCTAGTCTTGTCTGCTGGACCCGAAGAAGTATTTTCCTGCAAGTGGAGACAGGGATTAACCACCTGTGGGTTTTAGTGATGGACTCCCAACTGTTCTCGCTCTCCCCCACTAATCACCTCCGATATCCCCTTAGTAACCTCACCTTATGTTCGTAAAAGATGAGCTCTCCATCCTGCGTGTCTTGCAGGGATGCGTAGATACCAGTTACTTCACGGGTTTGAAGGTGTTGGGAGAGTTCCGGTAAGTATTGACTCTGAAGTCCCTGGCGGGATTGGTAAGTGTCAAATTCAAAGAGTTCAATGTGCCCGATGTTCACTCTTGTCCCCTTCCTTCCTTAAGTTGCAACTGAGTTTGTGACAAGAAGGTCTCGTAGCTGCTGTTGTTGATTCCCTTGGCTCACCTTGTTTTTTCTTGTGCCCCTAGGTGCCGGATTACGGCAAAGAAATGATGGAGACAGTGCCGGATCGAAAGATGCTGTGGGAACTGGTGAGTATGGCGCCGTGCTGGAGCTGGCGAAGCGACGCGTGCAGGACTGATGTACTTTCCAGGTCCGGAGATGAAATGGTTCCAGAATTAGGTGAGGAATTTGAAATAAGATTGTTTTCTAACCTTGTCCTTTTCCTCTTCTTTATACTAGGAGCTCCGGATTCGAGGCGGGTGTGGCAGAAGACTGGATGCTGGCTGCAGGCACGCAGGCGTGGCAGAAGACTGGATGCTGGCTGCAAGCACGGTGAACGTCACGCTGCTGGATGCAGAATAACGCGAAGCATGTGCTGCTGTTCGGGTGTGGTTTAAATAGCCTCCAAAGTAGTTCCAGGTAAGAAGTTCCCTAGAGCCACGCCCGAGTAAAAAATAGTCCCTGTAACAAAATAGTCCAATCCGGGTCTCATGTAGGCTTGGACTCTTTTGCAGTATGGTCTGCATCAGGTAAGTAAAGTCTATGAGCCTGGCGCCTATGGCGCCAGGACTGATTTCTATGATGAGCAACTGAACCCAGACAGCCCCTAGCCGGCGCTGCTGAGGTTTAAACAAATGTCTGGATGCCTGCTCCCGGAGCTGAGGGCCTTGGTCCTGATGCCCGGGGGTAGGCATCATGACAGTAAGGTCAAGAAGAAGCCGTCTTTATGTGCATCAGAAGGGTGGCTTTTCCAACGGTTTTCGGCACAGCGTTTGGTTTTACAGAGTGCTCTTAACTGTGGGGTGAACCAAGAGTTCAGGTGTGCTCGTGGTTTGGCCTTCCTCAGTTTGATGGGGGCTATAGAGTCTATAGCTGTCAACATGCTGCAGTTATAGATGTCAGCTAAGGCAGTCGGGTCATTGTGGGAGTCAGTGGCCGCTTTAAGTGTCGGGAGTATTAGAGGGAGGAGTTTCTCTTAGAGGTTATGTCCTTTTTATTTCTGGTCGGGAGAGCAGGCGCTATCGCGGTTGGGATACGGGGGGGCGGCTTCAATATTAAAGGTGATAATGTGATGGTCTGACCAGAAGCAGGGGGTAATGGCCAGGCCATTGATATTGCAATCAGAACTGGCTAGCCAGTCAAGGGTCCTACCTTTAGAGTGCGTGGGCTCTTGGATGTGCAAGGTGAAACCGGAGTTGGAGAGGGAGTTTTCCAAATCAAGTGCAATAGGATCTTTAGGGTCGCCGAGTCCGAGGTTGAGGTCCCCAACAATGATGATTTGTGAGTTAGTTTTAGCGTTGTCAAGGAGGAGGGTGGATATGTCGCCGGCAAAGGAAGGTGCAGGGCCTGGGGGCCGGTAAATTAGGTGGAGAGTGGCTGTTTGGTTGGGTGTTAGTGTGAGTTTGACTGATAGTAGTTCGGCTGACTCGAGTTTGGTGTTGGTCATTACTCTTAGGTCCAAAGTGATTTTATGGATGATGGCAAGGTCGCCACCTCTAGAGTGGGAAGAAGAGGTGCGGTCACATCTCATTATGCTAAAGCCAGGTGGTATGGCAAGGGACAATGAAGGACCGGATGCGGCATGTAACCAGGTTTCAGTTATGGCAATGAAGTCAAGATCTGATGAGGTTATGAGGTCTGATATGTCTAAAGCGTGGGCTGGGAGGGATCTAGCGTTGATAAGGGCTCCTTTGATGATAGGCCGTTTCGCTTCTGTAGCGGAGGATTTGGTGTTGTTGAGTGCAGTAGGTGGGCACAGGAGTGTGTGTCGTGTTTGCTTAGGTAGGTTACAGCGGGTGGGGCGTATGCGGAATCTGGTGCCTAATCTTTTATTTCTTAGAGATGAGGGGCACGGTTGGTTAGGAATAAGTTTGCTAGCGAAGTGTTCCAACCAAAGGGCTGGGTCATTGAGGTAGGGATTGATGTCGGTGTTGAGGTGTTGGAAACCTAAGGTGGTGTCATTGTGGAAGTCGTCATGCGTAAAGTCTGTGGGACAAGACTGGGGCGAGACATAGTGTATGATGGCTGAAGGTGAGTCGGCCGTATCAGATGCGTGCGTGGCTGAGTGAAGAATGTTGTTTCAGAGGGCAGAGAATAGAACAGAAAAAGGAGGAGCGTCCTAAGGAGCATGGTCGATGAGCACCTAGGGGGTAGGCCTCGTGTCTATAGGCAAGTTCAATTTACGTTAAGGCAATGCAGAATCCACAATAGGCAGGTTCAATTTTATCTAGGGCAATGCAAAATCAACAATAGGCTGGTTTGATTTTAGCTAGGCCGGTGCAAAGTCAACAATAGTCAGGTGCGACTTTAGCTAGGGCAATGCAAAATCAACAATAGGCAGGTTCGATTTTAGCTAGGGCAATGCAAAATCAATAATAGGCAGGTCTGATTTTAGCTAGGCCAGTGTAAAATCAGCAATAGGCAGGTTCCATTTTAACTAGGCCAATGCAGAATCAGCAATAGGCAGGTGGTGTGGCATTGTGAATGCGGCAGTGTGCGTCTGTAATGGAGCACCTAGGTTCGAAATAAGCAGGCAGGCTAAGAGACAATGTAACTGCAGCAGTATGCATAGGTAGTGGACCACCTAGATTCAAAATAAGCAGGGCAGGCTAAAAACAGTACAAGTGCAGCAGTGTGCCTATGTGATGATTCGGCTAGATTCAAAATATGCAGGGCAGGCTAAGAATGCAATAGGATGCATCAGTATACATAGGTAGTGGGCCACCTGGATTCGAGATATGCAGGACAGTGGAACACCTAGATTCAATTTGTGCAAGGCAGGCTAAGAGAGCAGTATAAAAGCAGCAGTAAGCACAGTCTGTAGGTACCTAGGTACGCGAGTGTAGGATGCATGCAGGTAGTAGGCAATATTCAAGCTGTTCATGCTGAAGAGACAGTAGGCATGTTAGCTAGTACCGGTACTCTGCTGTATGGGTGGCCTTTTAGTGGAGAGGAGATAGGCATAGGACCATGAAGGAGACTGGTACGACAATGACGTTCATAATCGAGCGGCGGGATGATGGTTCAAACAAGTCGTGGCCAATGCAGGGTGAGAGGTGCAGGGTGAGAGGATCCACAAAACCTTGGTGGCGGCACGCAAGAAGGAGGCACATCAGATATAAAGATAGCACAGGGAGTGCGTGGGGAGTTCCTGTAACGTGTGGGGCATACCTGATGAGTAAGTTCGCAGATAGATCCATGGCAGCGATGCGGGGGGCAGAGTTTCTGGCCAGCGGCCGGAAAGGCAAGGACAAGCTAGGACAGGTAGAAGGCCTTTGTGCAGGCCTTGGTGCGAAGGCCAGCTACACCTCCCGGCGTCGGATATGCTCCTAATAAGGTCAGGTGGGCCAATCAGTCGGGGCGGTAGCCTGTGATGAGGATGGCACGAAGAGAGTCGGCTGCTAAAGTTAGGCAGCCATCTTGGAGTGGTGGCCGCAGTGTAGAAAGGTATCCGACGGATTAAAAGAGCAGCATACACATGATAACGCATATGTTACATAGCACGGGAGGAAGGCTTGCTGAATAATGGACATAGCGCATTAAAGTGGCGCTTTAGCAGGATTCGCAGCGACTTCCATTCGTGTGAAGATGAGCCCACGGGCTTACCTCCGAGTGTGGGGGGAAGCTCCTGCTTCTCCCTCTGCGACGATGCACTGCTCCCGCAGTGTTTGGGTGCTCCTGAACCCTTGGTGCTTCTGTGATCACTGGCTAGGACAGGTAGAAGGCCTTTTTGCAGGCTTTGGTGCGAAGGCCGGCTACGCCTCCCGGCGTTGGATAGGCTCCTAATAAGGTCAGGTGGGCCAATCAGTCGGGGCGGTAGCCTGTGCAAAGCCTAGCAAAGTACACACTGTACAAGATTGGCCCATCCCTACTACTCAGACCCAAGTGAGAGCCTTCCTGGGTATCAATGGGTATTACAGGAACTTCATGGAGAACTACGGGACCATAGCTTCTTCCTCGAATGTGATCTCCTCACCCAAATTCCCCAAGAAGGTCAGATGGAATGAGGAGTGTACAAAGGCATTTGAAGGTCTGGAAAAAGCTCTTTGTCAAGCTCCAGTCTTGAGAGCTCCTGACTACAACCAATACTTTATTGTACAAACAGATGCTTCTAACACAAGAATAGGTGCAGTTTTGAGCCAACTGGATGAGAAAGGCACATTCGAGGAAGAAGCTATGGTCCCGTAGTTCTCCATGAAGTTCCTGTAATACCCATTGATACCCAGGAAGGCTCTCACTTGGGTCTGAGTAGTAGGGATGGGCCACTCTATCTGCTTCGTCAGTAGGAAATGGAAGGATCGTGAGACAAGGTGGGTAACTAAAGAATGTGAATGTTTTGCCATTGTGTGGTCTCTGAAGAAGTATAGAGCATACTTCTATGGTTCTACTTTCATTATTCAGACAGACCACCAACCCTTGAAATGATTTTTGCAGATGAAGCGGGGGGTAGGGTGGAATCCAAAATAGTTAAGGTGGTCAATCACCCTCTTTTACCATAGAACACAGGTCAGGGTGTAATAACCAAAATGCTGATGGTCTCTCAGAAATCATGACCAACTGGATTAGGAGATTCATCCAAGAGTGGATTAAATCCTCCTGTCCCTTAGTCTGGGGGGACAGGTGTTAGGGAGAATTCTCATTTATGTGCTGCGTCCCTTCAACCTAGAGATCCCCTGCTTTTTTCCTGGACTTTTGAATTTTAACCCTGCAGTGAGTGAGAGCTTTTTCACATTCTCTCTTCATGTGTGTTGTCCTAATTTAAATTGTGTGTTTCCAATGTTTTTGGGGTCTGACAAGCTCCATAGGCATCTAATCTTTGTATGGTGACACACAGCACCTTCAGTGCAGTGTCACAGAGAAATCCTTTAGATTTCTCATAAGTTTTAAATACCTTTTGTGAGAACTACTGTTCCCAAGAAGAGTAAAGTGAAATTGACTTTACAACCTTTTTCTCATTGTAGGTCCAGCACACACCATCTTATGTGGAGTGCTGGGGGTTACCTAGTAGCCCCTTATCCTACATTCTCATGTAACATTTATTTTTATGTTACCCTCACTAGTTTAAATGGCTGGTGGGAGTGGTTTTATTTTCTTACCATTGTGATTTTCTAACGCAGACTGAATCCTCAGATGCAGTATAGCACCCATGGTGACCATTTTGTCAAAATGGCCCGGTCTTCTTTTTGTGCTATTTTCTGTTTGTGAGGTCTTTCTTGAGTATTACTCTGTATGCCAAGCCAGGTTTGAGCCCTTTGTTTGTTTTGCCTTTGGCGGGCTTCAGCCCTGAAACCCGCCTCTGGTTCCAGTGTGTCTGGAAATTTAGCATGTGAGGGAGGTTCCCGAAACTCCCCTTTTCTTGGTCTCTATGAGTGCATGAATACAACCAGTCCTGATTGGCAGGACAGCCAACCTGCATTTGAGTGACAGCCTAGACTGTGCATGAATGGGAAAAACCTGCTAAAAAGTTGAGGGTTTTGGGACTAGAGTCAGAGTCGACCACTGGGAGAAACCCCCAACGAAGAAACCATGAAGCTTGCTACATCCTCCTGGACCTATGAATTTGTATTTGTATTTATTGTGTTTATGTAGCGCTTTACTCCAAAGCGCTTCACATTGTAACAACAAGATACATAGAAGATTATAACAGTAGAAGCAATTATAAAACATGAGTCAAACCAAAAAAACAATGTGTAGAGCAATTAGCTTCTAAAGATAAATGACAGGAAAAGAAGAAAAGAAGTAGGTAGGGAGAGGTAAGTAGAGGAAGGCATGGGGAGAGAGAAAGAGAGGTTTCAGGGTGGGGAATGGAGTAGAAGAGATTTCAAGGAAGCAAGGAAGGAGGAAAAGATGGGATGGAGCAGATAGAGAGAGGTGGGGAGTTCCAGTGTAGGGGAGATAGGAGCTTAAAGGAACGAAAGCGAAAAGAGGCACATAGGGACAGGGGAACAGAGAGAAAGAAGAGGCAGGCAGAACGGAGGAAATGAAATTTAAGTTGGGAATGAAAGTGAAGCCAGCCAAGGTAAGAAAGCGAAGAGGAAATAGAGTTGTGAGGAGCAAGGAGACAGAGGGTACAGATAGCAGAGTGGTAGAGGGATTTGATGGGGGCAAGATGGGAGGCAGGTAGTCCAAAAATGATAGAAGAACAATAGAATAGGTGAGAGAAGATGAGGGAGGAGATTAAAAGTTTAGTTGCGTGGAAGGTGAGAGAGGAGCGGACTTTACGAATGTTAAAATGGTGGTAGCGACAGGTGTGAAAGGTAAGAGAGATATGGTGGGAAAAGGAAAGGGAGGAGTCAAAGAGAATGCCTAGATTGCGAGCGTGGGCAGAGATGGGAAGATTAGAAGAGGGAAAGTGAATTAAAGGAGGAGGAGAGGGAGGGGGAAGAGTGTGGGAGGGAAAGAATAAGACTTCAGTTTTATCAGTGTTGAGAGAGAAAATGGGATGACATCCAGTTTTTAATAGCGGTTAGACAGGAAGAGAGATTAAGGTGTAGGTCAGGAGTGAAGGAAGAGAAGGAAAGGAAGAGCTGGGTGTCATCAGCGTAGAAATGGTAAGAAATTCCGAAGGAAGAGATGATAGGGGCAAGAAGGGAGGTGTAAAGAGAGAATATAAAAGGGCTAAGAACAGAGCCTTGGGGTACACGTTAGTCTAAAGGGAGAGTAGAGGAGGTGTGACCGCCCCAAGAGACAGCAAAAGAGCGGAGGAAAGGTAAGAGGAGAGCCAGTTGAGAACAGAGCCTTTGAAACCAAAAGAGCAAAGCCAGATTGAGAGGAGGGAAGGAGAGAAAGGTTGGTAACAAAAGCAGACAGCTGGGAGTTGAATAGGCGTTCAAGTATTTTAGAAAGGAAAGGGAGAAGTGAGATTGGACAGAAGTTAGAGGCAAGAAGGGGATCAGCAGAAGGTTTCTTCCGAATGGGGATGCTAGTGGCATGCTTGAAAGTGGAAGGGAAAATAGCAGAGGAGAGAGAGATATTGAAAAAGGAGGTTAAGTAAGGAATAAGAAGTAGGAAATCTTTGGAATAAGGAGAGTGGGGAGAGGATCAGAAGGGGCTGCAGTAGGATGGAATTTGGATAGGAGGAGGGAGACGTCAGAAGGGATGACAGGCAAGAAGTCAGACATGTAAGCTGAAGGGGAGTGTGGGGAGGAGGGAGGGGTAAGAGGGAGAGGAGTTAATGTTTTGGCGAAGAGAGAGAATTTTGGAAGAGAAGAAGTCAGCAAAGTCAGAAGGAGAGAGGGGAGAGGTAGCTGAGGGGTCAGGGGTGGGAGGGGAAAGAATACGAGAGAGGGTTTGAAAGATACGGCGACGATGAGACGCTTGGAGGTGGAGGAGGTTAGAATAGTAGGAACGTTTAGCAGAGCTAAGGCAGGAGTCATAAAGAGAGTGGTAAGAGAAATAGGGGGTTTGATTGGATAGAGAGGGAAATTTAAGCCAGCGTCACTCGAGGCAACAGAGGAGACGACGCATGGACAGAAGATGAGGGGAAAGCCACGGTTGAGAGGGTTTGCAAGTGGGTCGAAAGGAAGAGAGGCAGTATAGTTGATCAAGAGTGGAAGAGATAGAGGAGGATAGAGAAGATAGGGCATCATTGCCGAGAGAGAGGAGAAGTCAGAGAGGGAAGGAAGAGAGGAAGAGCAGGTGTCGAAAAAGAGGGAAGGGCTAAAGTTGCAGAGGTCTTGTCGAGAGAAGAAAGTGATGGAGGGTACAGGAGCAGTAAGAGGGAGAGGGGGAGTGAGAGAGAAGGAGAGTAAAGCATGGTCTGAGAGATAGTTGGGTAAGGTAGAGACGGGAGAGGAGGAATAGGTTGAATTAAAAATGAGATCAAGAGTGGAGCCAGAAGAGTGAATAGGAGAAGAAGGGAGAGGAGAGAGGAGGTAGGAGTCAAGGATAGAAAGAAGAGGGGAAGGCTGAGGGGAAGTAGGGGGGTGAAGGTTGAAGTCGCCGAGTACAGTGGGGGCAAAGGGGGAGGGAGAGCTAAGAGAGAGGAGGTGGTTGAGGTCATCATAAAAGGAGGAAAGGGGGCCAAGAGGTTGGTAGATAATTAGAAAAGAGATTGGGTGAGGGGAAGTAAAGGATTTGTATAGGTATTCAAAGGAAGGGAAGGTGGGAAGAGGCAGTGAGGAGGAAGAAGAAAGGTATTTAGGTGGGAAGAGGCGATCAATGCCACCGCCACAACCAGAAAACGTGGGACATGAGCGAAGGAGGAGGAAGGGGTAGTAAGACAGGCAGTGACAGTAGAGTCGTGAAGACTGGGGTGTTGAAGAGAGAGTGGAGGGAAAGGGAGAGGGTGTCTTGATGGAGAGAGAGAGTGAAAGGGATGGAGAGGGTGTCAATAGGGGAGGGATGGCAGTAGGAGCAGGTTAGGAGGGACGGGTTATGGCCAGGAGGGTCCACAGTCCGGAAGGGCTCAGAATAAGGCAGCTAAGGGCCAAAGTAGGGCGGGCTAGGAGGGCAGGTGAATCACAGATCAGAAGGCCCAGGTGGAAGCAGGAGGTCTGTGGAAAATATAAGAGTGCTGGTGGTGGTGGGGGCCTGCTGACAGGAGGGGCCCAGATGGCAGCAGGCGGACTGCAGTTCAGAAAGGCCAGGGCAGTCAGTGGATTATGAAGGATCCAGGAGCAGACAGGAAGGGCCAAGAGGTAGCAGGTGGACCACAGGACAAAGGCCCCAGTGGTAGCAGGCGGCCTGTGGGAATGAAGTTCAGGTGGCGGTAGGGGCCAGCAGTAGGAGGGGCCCAGCTGGAGGCAGGTGATCCACAGTTCAGAAGATCCTAGGTGGTAGCCGGCAGTCCGAGGTAGATGAAGAACCCTGGAGGTGGTAACAGACACTCTGCGGATCAAAGGGGGCCAGGTGGCAACAAACGGGCAGAGGGAAGGGAGAGCCTTAGAAGCGACAAGGGGCTAGGAGACAAGAATGTACAAGAGGGCACACCTGGTAGCAGGTGGTGGTGGGCGATCACAGAGCAAAAGGAAAGGGTTCAGGTGTTAGCAGGTAGTCACAGTACAAAAGATCCCTGGTGGTGGCAGGCAGATCGTGGTAGATGAGGAACCCTGGAGGGGTAACAGACACACTGCAGGTCAAAGGAGGCGAGGAGGCAACAAGTTGCCTGTGGAAGGGAGAGCCTTGGTTGCGGTGGGGGTGGGCAGACCAAAGAACAAAAGGGTTCCGGTGGTAGCAGGGGGTCACAGTACGAAAAGGTCCAAGGTGGTAGCAGGCAGACCGTGATAGATGAGGAACCCTGGAAGGGTTACAGACACACTGCAGGTCAGAGGAGTCCAGGAGGCAACAGACGGCCAGTGGGAAAGGAGGGCCTTGGTGGCGGTCAACAGATCAGAAGATCCCAGGTGTAGAAGGCAGACTGAAGAAGATGAAGAATCCTGGAGGTGGAACAGAACCACTGCGGATCAGAGAGGACCAGGATGCAACAGACGTTCAATGGGAAGCGAGAGCCTTGGTGGCAGCAGGGGGCTAGGAGAAAAGAGGGTACAGGTGGTAGCAGGCGGATCTCATGTCTGAAGAGTCGAGTGGAAGGGGTGGTAGTGATGGAAGAGGGGCTCCAGAAGAGGCAGGGGTTCTGCCGGCAGGGAGGGCCCTGTGGAGGTGAGCGGCAGCAGCGGAGGAGGAGCGGCAGACACAGCAGCCGTATTCACAAGGCTGAGAGGCCTGAGCTGGTACGGCCGAAGTGCCTAACAAACGTAGAGGGTCAGTGCTGAGAGGAAGGCCCAGGTAGAGGTGGAGCAATCCAGAGGCTGACGCAAGCGAAAGCGGATGAAGAACCCAAGAGCTGCAGGCGGAGGTCCGGCATTCTCTTCAGGCACAGCAGCCAGTGATCACGAAGTGTGCGCTGCAGGAGCCGAAGTAGGCACATCCGAAATGCACCAAATGTAGGGGTCCGGTATTGAAGAACTGCAGGTGGAAGACCAGTAGTCCCTATAGGCACAACAACCAGTGCTCGCGGGTGAGCACAGTAGGAGCCAGAGTAGGCACATCAGAAGGGCCGCCCTAATGCAGAGGGCTGGAGTTGAGAGGTAAGCCCAGATTGAGGTGGCAGACCACAATGTAAGAATAAGTAAGCAGTCGAGAGTAAGAGGTCTAGCTCCCCTACAAGTTGAGGGCGGGATGAGGAGTGTCCGTCGCCAGCAGGGGAAGATCAGGTGGAGTCAAGGGTCCCACAGGGATGTGGCGGACACAGCATCCAAGCTTCACAAGGCACGTGAGGTGGGGGTAGGAACAGGAACCGCTGCTGCATCTCCAGAGATGCTGTGGGGACCAAAGTCGAGAAGGTCCCATCGATACAAGAGAGAGAGCGGGCAAAGTAGATCGGACCTGCAGGCAGAGGACCTGCATGCCACAAGCAGAGGTCCAGCTCCCCCCAATTCGAGGGTGGGATGAGAAGTGTCTGGCGCCGGCAGGGGAGGGCCCAATGCAAACAGATTCCCACAGGGGCGTGGCGGACACGGCAGCCAAGCTCACAGGTGCGCGAGGTGGGGGCAGGAACAGGAACCGCTGCAGTGTCTCCACAGTGCAGTAGGGACCGGCGTTGAGAAAGGTCCCGCTGATGTAGGAGAGAGATCGGGCAAATCAGAACAGGAGCAGCAGACCGAGACCCTGCGTGCCCGTGCGGGGTTGAGAGCGGGAAGAGGCCCAATAGCCCATGAGTTAACGGAGTCCCAGAGCTGGAACAGAGGTTGGACAACGAAGAAACTTGGTCCAGAGGTGCCCCAAGGGCAGAAGCGCTGGAGCGGAGAGTAGGGGTGAGGAAAATTGCTGTAAGTACTGATTTATTAGGGTTTGAATTGCCTGGTGAAGCCCTGCTGCTGTGCTGGAACTTCTTTTTCTGAACGACAAGAGGAGCTCCATAAGGGACGACTTTTTCTGTTGGTTTAGTGAGACCAACTTACACCGAGACGAACTCCACTGGACCATCTTCCCCAACTGGCTGTACTGCTGCAAGAACCAAGAGCCAGGGGTCGGGAAATCCATAGTCGAGTGCTATGTTGGCAATCCAGCCAGAAGCTCCAGGAGTCTTCTAAGGACACTCCAGAAGCAGGACGACCAGAGCTTGAGTCCCCTCATCAGAGTGCAGGACTCAAAGAGTGAAGGAAGCCCAACTAGTATCTGAGATCCGTGTTGGTGCTGTTTACCATGCACTTAAACTGCAAAGTGCTGTTGATCCGAAAAGAGCCCGCAGTTGCTGATGACCTCTGAATTGCTGCTTCATGCGTCCTCCAGACGTCCTCCCTCTTGTCCCCACGACTGAGGCTCAGGAACCCAGGATCTGCATCGCTGCAACAGGACAGAATCCAGTTGGACCACTCTTCTTCAAACCAAAGGTACTGTTTACTCTTTAGCTGTGCTCTTCTCAGTTGAGACTTGCATTGGCTACTTTTGTTGGAGTTGATTCCAACTCTGTTTTTCACAAGTGTAACAACTTGTGACCCTACAAGTGATTTCTACAATACTATCTACCTTTGTGCAAGACTTTTACTAAGAAGTACCTCAGATCCCTAGACTGTGCTCCAATTGACTTTGGCTGTCCTGGTTCCCTGCAGACTCTTTTAGTTCATTGACTTTGATATTTCTGTCCCTCAGAGGGGGTTACTTATTTTAGATTGTTATTTCTGGGGAAAGGCTTGTCTAGATCTCATTGGAAGATTAATTGTCCTCACCTTTACTGAGAAACCTGTTTTAACATTTTTCCTTCCTTTAAACTTTCCTTTCTGCAACCTCAGAATCTGCAAAGTAGTGATATATAAATCCCATTACTGTCCTTGTGAATGAAGTCACCTCCGGGTGTAATAAGTGTAAAGAGTATTCACTAAACTTATGCTGATTCTGGAAAAGTATTTTAATGTATTTATGATTGTTTCATACCTTGCCGTTTTTAAAGAACGCTTATTTAAAAAGTGATGTTAAATAAATAAATAACTATTTATAACGGAAACTTTGAGTGTAAGTGTTACTTGGCTACTTGTGTTTGAGAATTTCATTGCCACAGCTATACAGCTCACATTTACCCCTCTTTAGATAGGCCTGGCTGTTCGGTAACACTACCAACTTGTGTAGTATAGACCTATACCAAAAGGTGGGTTACCTAATACCAAGCAGATAAGTGTTGTGTAATCTCATACAGTGTTACTACACCAATCCTTACCTAACACAGAGCAAAGGCAAAACTACACTTCCCAGCTTCCAGATGATTGCGGTCCTTGTCACGTGATGACGTTCCACTTTGCGTTGAAACGCCAACCAGGAAACGCAAAGTGGGCTCCCTTGGACCATAAGTGCCCTGTAGATCGATGACTCTGGTGCTTCTAGACTGCCCTTGCAGTACGTGGCATGCTGTTTCCTGTATCTTAGAACGTGTTGCCTGGGATTGTTTGCTTCTTGACTTCTGGCTCACATTGTTCTGGATGCTGCTACTTCTTCACCCGTGTCGGATTTGTTGTATTGGAATTGGACTGATCTACTAGCTTTTGACTTCCAGCTTGCTGACTGGATTTTTGTGTATTGGATAACCCTTTTTGGATTTGGTGTTTTTTGCTACTGTTTCCCTGGAGTTGCTGGACTACAACAATGTATTCCCTTATCATTAGTACATCCTTGTGACGTTCGGGATTAGGGCCCTTGCGTTTTCCAGGGCTTTCGTTAGGGATTGTGCCCTTGTGACGTTCGGGTAAGTGGTGCTTGGTTTCTTTGGATTCTTTGGACTTCCTGGACTTTATTGCGACGTTGGCTACATGCGTCGGTCGGTTTTCTGGTCTCTGGACTTTAACAACTGGCAGAGGTGCTATCACCCACTAGGTCCATTGCCAAACAAACTATACACTCAGGTAGGATAAAACTAATTGGGACAGGTGGATTGGTGTATTGATATGACTGTCTGTCATTGTTTTTGCTGTCTTCTTCCTAGGTCCTTTTCATCTGAACCCCCGTTCTGGTGTTATTTTTATATCCACGGACTGCGTTTTCAGGATGAAAGTCTCCCTAAAATAGGAGACCCTTGCTACCACTATAGAACTGGAAACAGGGTTCACGACACCTAAAGATTTGAATAAGGATGGGAAATTGGTCCGAAATAAGTCAGCAAAAGATGACATCAACTTGATACCGAGGTAGTCAAGGGCACTGTCTTTCCAGTGAAAGGGAAAGTCCCTTTCAATATAAACCATATTGTCCAGAGATTCTGAAACATTCAATCCTGTGAATGTATCATTATTCATCAGGTAGCAAAAAGCCTGCTCGAATAATTCAAGTTCTGCCAAAAGGGCCAGGAATGTCGACTGAGTGTGAGACTTCATTAACAGGATATCGTCTTCATAAAGAGCTGCCTTACGTTCAACCCCCTCCACGGTGATACCCCTGATGGTTGGATTGAATCAGACTTGGACCACCAAGGGTTCCATATTTAGGGCAATAATTAGAGGAGATAAAGAGAAATCCTCCCTTGTGCCCCTAGTGATCAATATAGATCACAAGCAATATCCGTTGACACAGATCCCGGTCTTAAGGGATCTGTAACAAGCCCTAATGTATGCTATGAATGTAAAACCAAACCTGAATGCCTGAAGGATGAATCGCCAGTCTACCTAAACAAAAGCCTTGTTTGCCTCCAGTGCCAACAGGGTCATTGGAATCCCATTCCTTCTACCAACCTCCACCACATAACGGCTCACCAGATATTATCATGTGTGCTTCGGCCTATGATAAATCTGGTGTTATCTGGATGAATTAAGGAAGGGAGGGACTTCATCAACCTGGTAGCCAGGTTTTTTGAGTACCTGTTAGCATTCCTGTTGAGAAGGGAAATCGGGCAGTATGAAACCCATTGAGTGGTCTCCTTGCCAGGTTTGAGTATTAGTAAAAGGAACACCTCCTCCATAGAATCAGACACCATGCCCGAATCATGAAAGGTGTTAAACAAAATGGTCAGCAGAGGCAAGAGTTGGCATATGAACTTTATGTGAAAGAGTGGAGAAAACCTATCTAGGTCCAAAGCAATTAACTGATCTGTTTCCTCCTTCTTGATTGGAAGTTCCAGTCAATCACAAAGCATTAGGGAAAGCTGAGGAAGCATTGGTTAGTTGAGGTAATAGTCCTGCACCTCAAGGTTAGGCCTCCTAGCTGCTAGCAGATTGTTGTAAAAGTCTGAGAAAAATGCAAGCTTCGTTGCATCAGTAAATTGTAAGACTCCATTCTTGTCTCTTATACATGTAATATGTTCACTATTTTTTTGTTTTTTATCTAATATGCCAGTAACTTGTTAGCCTTGTTACTTTGAATGTCAAAAAATTGCTTCGAGCTTAGCAAGGAGTTGGCCGTTTCCGACGCCATCAACGTTTCCAACCTGGATCTGGCTATACCCATTTCCCTGAAAGCTTTCCGGGAACGCATCTGCATGTGGATTGGTTCACAATCCTGCACCTGAGATTTGAGGCATGCTCTGGCTAGATTCCTCGACTTTAAAAAGGCAGCCAATCGGCTGTTGAATTCCCCATGAGTGACCGCTTTCATAGCATCCCAGAGGACTTGTGGGGCAGTCCCCTCTCTGCCATTATCAAGAAAGTAACGTTCAATGGCCATAGCTATTTCTTTGTTAAGAACGGCATCTTGGAGCAGAGTACCATAAAGCTTCCACTCACCTCTGGTAGGTGGATGCAATCTGCTGTCATCTGCAACAAGACCATGGAGTGGTCTGAAAATAAGGGCCGATATCGATATCTAAAACATAGTGAAACAGAGTAGACGAGCGTAAGAGTAGGTCAATCCAATAGAAACCTTTATGTGCATGTGAATAAAATGAATACTCCCTCTCTTTCCCATGGAGGAGCCTTCAGAAATCCACCAAACCCAATTCATGCAGGACGTCCAGCAGATCTAGAGCCAGGGGTGTTGCTGGGTCTGGAAAAGATGCAGGGCTATGCTAAAGTCAGGACTGTCAGGATTCAGGGCTCGCTAGTCTTTTGGTTGTAGTCCCTGAGCTTCTATCTGGGACTGGAACCAAAAGACCCGGGCCAGAGCCCTTTCAGACCCCCATAGCGACATCTCTAGCTAGAGCATCCCTGTAATCCATAGCGGATGGGGGAGCATCTTATCCAATGCGGGATCAAGAATCAAGTTCAAATCACTGCCAAATTACAATTCACCCTCCATGAATTCCTCCAGGATAGGAAGTAAAGTTTTCAGGAGCCCATGTTGGTTGTCATTAGGGAGATAAAGGGAGGTTAAGGTCAAAGGGATCCTAATAAAGTTCCCTTTAAGAGAAGAAACTTCCCAGCGGGATCCCTCAAGACTTCCCTCCTAATGAAGAGGGTATCCGCTATCAAAAATGTTGATAGGAATGTCAACAATTTTGTTTAGGGAATGTCCTGCTTCTCAGTCTATATTTGTCCTGCGGGATCAGGTGAGTTTCCTGGATCATTGACACAGGACGTGTGGAGTCTGCCCAACAGCAACCTCCTCTTAAAAGGAGAGTTGTTTTAAAACTTTCCGCCACAGCCATGTAAACCAGATATTCAAAGGATAAGAACAATGAACCTCTGCCGAATAAGATAAACGATCCTGTATCCATCAAAGGGATCAGTCTTCCACCACATGCCTTTACCAACATACAAACATAGCTTAAACATATTGTGATTGCCACTAAATTAGACTTGCATTGGGCTCTAAATAGTATCAGTAGGTCAAAATTACATTTTACGACATCTATTGTGCAGGAAGTCATCCCAGCTATGGTAAATGATGTTTTAATGTTAATTTTATATTTTGTATATCCTTTTCTCTTAATAAAGGACTACAAGACCCCGCTTGAGCGCATGTCTGTATGCCACATGTGTGTATGCATTTGCTGCTTTGTAGGTGTTAGGGAAGCATTGTAGTTGTATTTGTTTAATTAAATGGCAAATGCTTTGAAAAGAAGGACTATGTAAAGGGCATATTAATGACTAGATCAGTCACATTGATTTGCACTTTACACAGTCATCAAATAGCAGTTAATACATTAGACCTGATGTTGGAGGGAAAGAAGCTGGAAACAGTAAACATGGACAGCACAAGATAGGCATTAAATCCATCTTTTTTTTCTTTGTTTTATTATAGTTCATCAAGTGAACTTTTTAAGCATTACCAAACATATACAATTCATAGATACATAGTTCAATTAATTAATCACTTCAATACAACACTAAAAAGAAAGACTAAAAACATTCCTTGTAATTCTCTTGTGGGAAACAAATTCAATTTAAATCTTTAAATCTTAGTATGAAACTCTCTCGAAGGATGCTTCTTTAAATAGGGCGTCAAGACATAAAACTTTTTATCGACCATCAGAAGTAATCATTGAAACACTGATATTAGAAAACTGCTGCCCTGGTGTCAATCCAAGCTGATTTATACAATTTCTGCTTAGCCTTAGTGGGTTTATTAAGGATCTCACCATCTGGGGACTTAATTTTCTTCAAAAGGGCCGCCCTCTACTCAACCCATTAATTCAGAACAGCACACCTTCCTTCACCACACATCAAATTTAAAAATACATAGAACGATTCTGAAGGTGGAGATCATATATTAGCATATAGCTGAAGACGGCCCCACTCAATATTCGTTTTTACCGACAGAAAGCCCAGTTCAAATCTAAGACCCACGAGTGGCACTGAGCTGGGCAAAGAAAGACCTTCCTCCACATTTCTGCCTCAAATGCCTGCCGTGGGATTGTCCTGTTGGGTAGGGAACTCCGAAGTAGGTTCGAGGCAACTAGGAGTTTGCAGACTCAGAACACGTGGAAGACACAACACATTCCTTTCCCAAAAGGAACGCAGGCCCAGACAGACAGCAAGTTCAAACTGTGGTTTATTACATCCAAAACCAACAGGGGTCAGTACAAGGATAAACACGAATCCAGGACCAACTCAACATCTCCTGGCTCGCAGGCCAGTTTTGTACCCAAATGACATCAGAGTGACACTACACCCTTGGCCCTTCTCCAGAAAACCTATCTTCATTGAGGATTGGGTGTTGAGTGGTAGTCCACCTATAGAGGTTCTTATACATATTAGTTCACTGGCACGTACATGCCAGGTGGCTGGCCTGGTCCATCCCCAATGGCCTAATACTCTCCAGTGTTGCAGCGTGAGGGTCTTGTCATTGGTTCTTGCCCGTTGCTACCCACCCCTAGGGTCCTGAGCTGTGATTGGCTAAAGCTAACACTCCCCAGGCCTGGGATTCAAAAGGTTCTCAGTTTGTGGGGTACCTTCTCAAGGTAATAAGTATAACTATGTAGCTGCATTGCAACTTGTGTACACCACCAAAGAGTATGAGAGTGCTCGTTCTCCTCATGCAACACTCATCTCCAGATATAACTTCTTTGTTGCAAGCCTTTGTCTGGCTGCGTGAGAGCACTCTTGGTTCCCAGCTGCTAGTTTTGGTTCATCATTGACTCGGCCGGTCACGTTTCGGGAGACCGTGTTATCGAGCTCTGCAGCTCTGACTTAGTCTAAATTTATTGAGAATTATTCGCATTTACTGTGGCTGGAGTTACTGTAGTTCAGGGAATGGAATGTCACTTGTATCTTGGTGGCCTTGGCAGCCGTCCCTGTCTCACACATTTGCTCCTCTGTGCAGCCTGAATTCAGCTCCGGCGGGCTCTTGCTGAGGGTCTTAGCCTGCAATGATTTTCCTAAGCATGGCATGGCTTCTATCTGTTTGTGCTATTCTATAGCTCTCCATATGTTAGTAGTGCTGTGGTTCTGTCAGGTCCCATAGGTGCTCCTGCAGTCCCAGTGGATTAGTCGCATGTAAGCATCTGCAAGCGTGTTGAGGATTTCTTGTTTCTTGCGGTTTCTGCATTGCTGCGGTCAAGCTAATGACAAAATAATAAATCAAAGGCAGTATGTATATGTATCTGTCCTCTATCTTATAGAACTGTATGCATGTGTTCTTCGTGTATTTGGTTGCGTGAGTGTGTCCCAATGTGCAGATGGCATGTGTGCTTCATGTCTAACACAGCTATGTCATGGTGTCTCTAAAGACGTCAATAGCACAGCTTCTTGGCGCTTTAGTCGAGACTGTCAATTGCGGTCTCCTTAGTTGCATCCTGAGGTTCCTCGTCCACTCTAAGTAATGTTTGTGCTGCTCGTGGGTTTTTTGTCTGGTGGAGTGGGTACCTTTCTGCATACTTGTCTGCCATGGGAGCACTAGGAATCGGTCCGAAATGGTGTGGGTGATCGTGGTATTTGCAGTTCTTCTTCCGGGCCATTGCTCTTCAGTCCCCACTCTGGTCGACTTGTTGCCCACATCTCGAAATGTCCAATTCTTCTCTCTGGGTCACCATATCTTTGTTACCCCTCCAGGATGTCTATAATAGTTTACATGGTCATCAAAAGACCAGTACATGTAGCAGCATGATCCTTCCGGGTTGCACCAGACCCATTTCTCCTATCTGCATTCTGATTGCCTCCTCTGCTGTCTTCTGACACCTTGCAATGCATATCTTGATCCCAAATGCTGATGCTGTTCCTAATATGAGTACTCCTGCTATTACCTTCAGGTCATCTGACAACCATGATGGAATCCATGACCATAGATATGCCAGCCAGCTCTTGTCTTTTCCTGTCCCACGTGCTTCATCTTCCATCTTCGCATGCATGTGTGCCAGTTGTGCTGCTGCATCTGAGAGAGTTCCATTATCTTCATCCTTAGCTGTTATGATTGTGCAACGTGAACTTCCTATTTTCGCGCAATCTCCTCCTTCCATTGCTGTGAGGAGATCTAGAACGTACCTATTCTGGTGTGCCACCAACTTAATTGCTCTGAGCTCCTGTTTTATGATGTTGAACCCGTTTACTGTTGAGTTGATAGTTACCATCAGCTTCCATCGAGCGATCTGTAACCACTTGATGTTTGTATATGTCTGTATTCCTGGTATCAGTGATGCAAGGAACATTTGCGTTCAGCTGAACAGCCTGTGCACTGCTGGGATTTCATCCAGTGCCCCTTCTGATTTTCCTGAGAAGTAATTCCCTCCTCTTTTCACTCTTCTCACTACTGCCAGTTTCTCTGCCTCTTTGGATTCCATTATTGGAGCTTCCTCAACTGACTTCTTCCTTCGTCTGTTATTCTCCATCTTTGGGAACTCTTCAAGCTTCACATCCTTCTTGGGCACCACCATTCAAGGCATATTGATGGGTACTAAGGAGCATACTCCTCCCCAATCAGGTGGCAGTTTTTCATACGGCTTTGATCCGCACGCCCAATAGTGATCCATTAGTACTGCTGTGCCTACATTCATTGCTGGAAGCTGCTCAATCATTTTGCATCCTACATTTTCACCAACTTCAACGTCACCATTGTTCTGGTAGCACAGAGCTGGTGTCTTCAGGGGATTTATTGGCATTGTTCCAGCTTCATTCTCTACCCACGTAAGTAAATTTGCGCTTGTGTCCCACTCCTTCAGGCACTTGTCATTTTCTTCCTGCATCTTATTCACTGCTGACTGTGCCAGTGCCAGTGCGTTGCTTCCCACGACTCCATCTTTCCATCCGTCATTAGTATATGCTTGTCCATAGATCAGTATCTGTGGTCTCTCCCAGCATCCAGGCTCTCCTCCTATCTCTTTTACTCTTGTCCATGGGCATGGTAAGTACTTCAGTGTGATTGTCTTTGTTTCTCCTTTCTTCAGTCCGTCAGTTATGTACTTCAGGCCTTCATGCAGCTACCAATAGTTGTTCATCATGTCTAGTGTTTTTATGTAATTATCTTCATAAGGGAAGGTCTTCTTGGACATCCATCTTAGGGTTGCTGTCCTCCCTTGAAATCTTCCTTGCATCTGCACCATCGCGAGATACATCAGGCACTGTGCTCTTGCTGCAGGTAGTTCAGTTGCAATGAACATTTGTGTTGCACTCATGGCGCAGGGGATTAAAGAGCAGACATAACAGCTCTTCCCTGTGTTATCCCTACCTACTTTATACATGTGCTTATAACACATGTTATTTGTAACCCGTGCTGTGTCTGTGAGATACATGTCAACTCCCTTCATGCCTTTATCAACACTGCGCTTACCTCACCTTACCTTATCAGCAGTGTCTTCTCTTCCACCTGACATGGTCATCCTTCCTGCTAGGATTGAGGTAATGTTAGTAGGGGACACAGAGGTAGTACTCATAGCATGATAAATGGGCCAAACACGATGTCTAGTACGCCACTTGGAATCAGTAGGCACACAAGAGTGATCATTTCCTTTATAAGTCCCTCATGACCACTTACGCTGCTGGATCCTGGCAGCTGATGAGATGATAAAGTTGCCCGCCTGAAAATCACACAGAAATGCGTTATTGTGTTAGTACTTGTCAGTACCCTTAAGCTCCGCAAACTAAATATTTGCTAATCGCGTGCCTACTCTGCCGTCTGCCAGAACCCCTGGCCCTCCACAGATGCCTGCTAAGGTAACTTTTTGCGCCCGTTGCACTGCTGAGACTACTACTCTTTAGCCTCTTCACAACATTCTCTGAACTCTGATGCATCTACCCTCATCCTGCATTTAAGCTAATAGATACACTTCAGCCTGCTAATACACACCCTTGATGATGCTGTTGATTCCTGTATTTGGCTCTCGTGTACAACGTAGTGAAGTCTACTTGCACCTCACTTTTTTCATATTGCTATCTATCACCTATATATAGTTATACATTGACTGCATGTATACATTGTTGACACTAGTATACTTACCTCCCCCTCTTGCCTGATTGATGCCTACCACGTATAATTTGATGTGTCTGCCTTGTTGCACTAACACACCACACTGCCCCATTTGCTCTCTAGTAGGCTATTTGCATCTGTTTGTAAAATGCTCTCCCTGCACCCATGGAGATCTTCAAATCTAGATGTTCTAGTGCCCCCATTGTGATTTTCGAACTCAGGTGCTCTTGTGCCCCACCGCATCTGTTGAAAAATGCTTTTCCAGCACTCACTGTGATTTTCGAATTTTTGTGTGTCTCATGGTCGCTAACAGACTACATTTGATTGTGTTGTGCCTTATGGTTGATAACAGACCACATTTGATTGTGTTGTGCCTTATGGCCGCTAACAGACCACATTTGATTGATTGTGTTGTGCCTTATGGTTGCTAACAGACCACATTTGATTGTGTTGTGCCCCATGGTCACTAACAGACCAGGTTGATTGTGTTGTGCCTTATGGTCAATAACAGACCACATTTGATTGTGTTATGCCTTATGGTCGCTAACAGACCACATTTGATTGTGTTGTGCCTTTTGGTTGCTAACAGACCACATTTGATTGTGTTATGCCTTATGGTCGCTAACAGACCACATTTGATTGTGTTGTGCCTTATGGTTGTTAATAGACCACATTTGATTGTGTTGTGCCTTATGGTCGCTAACAGACCACATTTGATTGTGTTGTGCCTTTTGGTTGCTAACAGACCACATTTGATTATGTTGTGCCTTATGGCCACTAACAGACTACATTTGATTGATTGTTTGTGCCTTATGGTTGCTAACAGACCACATTTGAATGTGTTGTGGCTTATGTTCGCTAACAGACCACATTTGATTGTGTTATGCCTTATGGTCGCTAACAGACCACATTTGATTGTGTTATGCCTTATGGCCACTAACAGACCACAATTGATTGATTGTTTGTGCCTTATGGTTGCTAACAGACCACATTTGAATGTGTTGTGGCTTATGGTCGCTAACAGACCACATTTGATTGTGTTATGCCTTATGGTCGCTAACAGACCACATTTGATTGTGTTGTGCCTTATGGTCAATAACAGACCACATTTGATTGTGTTATGCCTTATGGTCGCTAACAGACCACATTTGATTGTGTTGTGCCTTTTGGTTGCTAACAGACCACATTTGGTTATGTTGTGCCTTATGGCCACTAACAGACCACATTTGATTGATTGTTTGTGCCTTATGGTTGCTAACAGACCACATTTGAATGTGTTGTGGCTTATGGTCGCTAACAGACCACATTTGATTGTGTTATGCCTTATGGTCGCTAACAGACCACATTTGATTGTGTTGTGCCTTATGGTTGTTAATAGACCACATTTGATTGTGTTGTGCCTTATGGTCGCTAACAGACCACATCTGATTGTGCCACAAGCAGGCATCAAACTTTGCAAGTGTGCTTCAATTCCGAATCTAGCGCTACCTCTAACTAGCCTGTCTGCCCCAGGGCTTACAAGCATTAGCGTAGCCAATAACATCCACCATCCCCCTAGTATCCCGCCCCGAATCCATATCTGAACTATGCCAGCCTGGCTAGTACTCATCATGTTCCCTTTCAGCATTATGCCGGATTGCACGCCATGTAGCAGAAATAGTTATATCCCATTTAGTAATGGACTCTGCAAGCTTGGCTGTCCCAGACACCACCCCATTCCCTGCCCCACACCCTTCCTGCCCTCCCGGCCTCCTTTCCCCCGCAGGGCACCTACAGACCACAGTACTAAAATCAGCATTACTTTAGGTAAACCTCCACCTAGCCTCATCACAGATGACCATTCTGACAATATCCAGAACTCACGCAATATGCTAGAAGATCGCCCTACAGCCTACCCTAACCTCATGACCCGTAACAACAGACTAGACTATAGACTACCAACTTTACTTAACAAAATGACCAACAATCCTACAACTAAAGTCACTAATAACAACATCATTGCAAACACTATGCCTCTCAAAGGAGCCTTACTTAATGTTGGATCCCTTGTGGCCCACCATACGGAAATTGCCGACATCATCCATTCAGCAAACCTGGATTTCCTCGCCACCACAGAAACCTGGCTTCATGCTGGAGCAGGTCCCTCTCTAACCCTTGCGGTTCCAGACAACTACTCCATCCTCAGGCCCGACAGACCTAATGCCCGTGGAGGAGGTGTAGCACTTATATTCAAATCCTCGCTTGACATTAGATCTGTGAGCTCCCTTCCTCTAAATTCCTGTGAACACCTATCCATTAAAATTCAAACCACCCCTAAGAACACCATTACCCTGGAACTTATATACAGACCCCCTGGTCCCATAGGTTCCTTCGAGGAAGATATAACTTCTCTCATAGCTGAAAAATCTAAACCTTTATCACAGAATATTATTCTAGGTGACTTTAACTTGGGATACAACGAGCCTCACGACACTCCAGCATCCTCCCTTGCTAATGCACTTTGCGAACAGAACTACATTCAACTTAGCACCCTACCCACACATCAGAAAGGCAGAACCTTAGACTGGCTTGCTGCCTACAACTGCAACATTATCTGCAAGGACCCCCAACGACTTATATGGACCGACCACTTCCTACTTTCATTTGACATTAGCACTAGTAACCCACACCATATACAGTGCCCACCTGCACCAGCATGTCTGACGAGAAATAAGCGGAACATCACTGCTGAAGTCCTCATCCCACTGGTTCTACCCACTCTAAATATGGTCCCCAACTCATCGGACCTTAACTTACTAGTAGACACCTACAATAACGCCATGACCAAAGCTATCAACCTTGTTGCCCCTCTAAAACTACGTAAAGGTAAACCCAAAGCACATCTTAACTCCTGGTACACACCAGAACTTAAAATACTAAGAAATAAAAAGTCCAAAATGGAAACCCTTTGGAAAATGAACCCATCAGAGGAACACAAAATCAATCTCACTAATGCATCCTCCCTTTATAAAAAAAGAAATAATTCGCACAAAAAAAGGAAGCCTATAATATAAGAATAAGTAATGCTAGCTCCAGTACCAAAGAATTATTCACCATCCTAAAGGAATTAGAAAACCCCAATCCACCTATGGACATGTCCCTGAAGGACCAACTCTGGTGTACTAGTATCCAGGATGCCCTTGCGAACAAAATCACTGGCCTACAAACAAAAATTGAAAATAAAAGACTATAACTTTCCAATAGTAGCCCCACCGCTAGCCCCCCTATCCCTAGCCAACCCACCACCCCTAACACTAACCATGGCTTCACCTTCAAAAACGTAACCGTACTAGAAGTGCAAAAAATCATAACCTCCCTCAAACCATCAAACTGCAAAGGGGACAGTTGCCCTGCACAGATTATAAAAGATGCAGCAAGAGACCTCGCCCCCTTCTTTTCTAAGCTCATAAACGTGTCATTCTCCACCAATTCGGTACCCAATAATTTGAAACAGTCATGGGTCCTCCCGCTACTAAAAAAACAGACCTTGGACCCAGCCATCCCTACAAATTACAGGCCTATCACAACCGTTTCCTTCCTGTTAAAAATCCTTGACAGAGTTGCTTACTTGCAAATTCAGCATTACCTAGAGTCCAACCAATTACTCGGATTGCGTCAGTCTGGCTCCCGGCCTAAACATGGAACAGAAACTGCCCTTGTTGATCTTAAAAGCCAGATTGACGAAATTAAAGATAAGGGCAAGCAAGGCTGCCATCCTACTCCTCTTAGATCTTTCAGCAGCGTTCGACCTGGGCAACCATAAGATACTCTGCAACCACATCTCCTCTGCCGCCCACTTTTCCCCCTCTGCTGTCTCGTGGATACAGTCCTTCCTGACCAATAGAACCATGTGAGTCTTCTCTCCGGTGGCAGCAGCAGACCCCATCCCTATAACTTGCGGTGTCCCACAAGGCTTATATGTTTCACCGACCCTATACAATATCTTTACAAAGCCCCTCTTTGATAAACTGGACCGTCTGGGTGTCACCTACACAAACTACGCGAATGACACCCAGATACTCCACACCATCTCGGGCAATTACAATACTGATGTAGCCAGGATCAATTAAATCTTCTCTGTTATTCAGGCATGGATGGCCACACATGGCCTCTGCCTGAATGACGAGAAGACTGAACTGCTCATTGTTGGCTCACCGAACAATTTACAAAAACTAAGTCCCAACTACTCCAACATCATAATTGATAGTAATACAATCCCGGTCGCCAAAAACGTGAAAACACTTGGCTTCTATCTCGATGCCAACATTAACCTCATTAAACAAGTCAACTCGACCGCTTCAGCCACTGCCTATACAGGAAAACTAATTAGAGCCGGTAGACCATTTCTTTCCTCTAACAGTTGCCTCACGCTAGCCAGAGCTCTTATACAATTTAAGTTAGACTACTGTAATAGCCTCTACTTAGGTGCCAACCAAGCGATAATTAGTAAACTCCAAGTCCTTCAAAATAATGCGCTACGGGCAGCGCTAAACATTCCCAGGCGTGAGCACATCTCTGCCACTAGAACTACATGCAAATGGCACACCATCCAACATAAAATCTATCTAAAAACTCTCTGCCTTACTTACAAAGCTCTCAACCATCTAGCCCCCCCCCACCTTACTAACAAATTCACTATGAAATCTTCCATCAGAACCACGAGATCTTCCAATACCTTATGTCTTACAGTACCTAGATGTATCTCTAAATGAGCCGGAGGCTCGAGCTTCACTGTCCTCGCCTCCCAACTCTGGAACACCCTGCCTCTGAATATTAAGTCTTCCAAATCCTTCCAGTCGTTCAGGAAACTTGCCATTGGGTGGCTTCTGACAAAAAGTCAACCTTTAAGTTAGACCTAGCTATAAACTGTACATATTGCACATGTCTCATTTTGTCATTATTGGTTGCTATCACCTCTATTGTCTGTATATTCTGTATATATCTGCTGCTCTACTATTACTGCTTATTACCATGTACTGTGCCTTGTAACTTGTACTAAGCGCCCTTATACTCCCGGGTCCGGGGCGCTATAGAAATAAAATAAACAAACAAACAAACAAACAAACAAAGACCTCCTCCCAGACTTGGTTTATAAATGGATCTCTTAATGTGGGCAGAACGGGGTATGCACTGTGTTCAAGTTGTGGGTATGCTTGAGCCAAGTATTTTATAAACACAAGGAGATATATTGTAGGGGATCGAGCTCAGAATCTCTGGGGTCTCCTTATGTAGGGCACAAACTGGTTGGAAAATGTTTCAGGGTTGTAAATGGGAGGTAAAATCAGGAGAGTAACATATACAGTCCTCACAACCTTCACATAGACCTACATGTGCGAAAAGGAAAATAACAAACGAACAGTGTTTATCACTTTCACGTAGACCTGCGTGTGCGGAAGGAAAAATAACAAACAACAGTGCTTTCAGCTATCTATTTGGACCATCATGCCAGTTGCAACTTCTGCTACTTGGATTGTCAAATCATTGGGTGTTGTGCCCTTTCTAACTCTGTGTGATCCGTTGGTGCTTGTTGCTCGTCAATGTCATGAACGTTGGCCCTGTCTGTCACTGCAGTTTCTTTGCCAGGTGCAGCCACCGCTTTGGAGGGCTGGATGTCCTGGATATCATTCCAAACGGGTTTCCCCTTGAGCCTTATTGGTAGGTTAGCCACGGCCTCCACAACATGAGGTCTGGTGAACCTAGGGAAATTCCATCGCTGCAGAACATTTTTGAGGAGGACAAGGTCTCCCACCTTCACCGAGCGTTCAAGTTTATCATCAGAGTCTGTATTATTGCAGCCACTCTCTTTGCTGTTTTCAGGTGTGCCCTCGGTCCAATGTATCTGGTGAGAGATAAAAGAAGCACTAGACACCTGGGAAGATATATATTCAAAAATGTCTTGCCCTAGCACATCTGTTTGTTTGTTTGTTTGTTTGTTTGTTTGTTTGTTTGTTTGTTTATTTATATAGAGGGCAAAACCGTGAGGTATCTAGGTGCTTAACTTTAGTTTCTGTGCTTCAGGTTACAGAAAAGGAAGCGTAAGAGGTGAATTACAAAATTGTGCAATGTGTAAAGGTAATACATCACACCCAAAGTGCAAAAGATAGGTTCAAGGTCATCATGTCCATTGAGCCTGGCCCCATGTTACAGGGCGGCAGTAACACACATATGTAATGTCAAATCAGTGGGCAAATACATGGTGCCTACCCCATGTTACAGGGCAGAAGCAGCACACAGAAGCGAAAGTCCAGTAATAGGCAAATACATGGTGCCTGCCCCATGTTGCAGGGTGGCAACAGCACACAGGTGCGAAAGTCAAATCATTGGGCAAATACATGGTGCCTATCCCATGTGGCAGGGCGGCAGCAGCACACAAATGTGAAAGCCCAGCACTAGGCAAATACATGGTGCCTACCCCATGTTGCAGGGCCGCAGCAGGAGACAGATGCGAAAGTCCAGTAAGAGGCAAATACATGGTGCCTGCCGCATGTAGCAGGGCGGCAGCAGTACACAAATACGAAAGTCCAGCAATAGGCAAATACATGGTGCCTAACCCATGTTGCAGAGCGACAGCAGCACACAAATGCTAAAGTCAAATCAGTGGGCAAATACATGATGCCTACCCCATGTTTCAGGGCGGCAGCAGCACACAAATTGCGAAGTCCAGCAATAGGCAAATACATGGTGCCTGCCCCATGCTGCAGGGCGGCAGCAGCGCACAAATGCGAAACCCCAGCAATAGACAAATACATGGTCCCTGCCCCACGTTGCAGGGTGGCAGCAGCACACAAATGCTAAAGTCAAATCAGTGGGCAAATACATGGTGGCTACACCATGTTGCAGGGCGACAGCAGCACACAAATGCTAAAGTCAAATCAGTGGGCAAATACATGATGCCTACCCCATGTTGCAGGGCGGCAGCAGCACACAGATGCGAAAGTCCAGTAATAGGCAAATACATGGTGCCTGCCCCATGTAGCAGGGCGGCCGCAATACACAAATACGAAAGTCCAGCAATAGGCAAATACATGGTGCCAGCCCCATGTAGCAGGGCGACAGCAGCACACAAATGGGAAAGTCCAGCAATAGGCAAATACATGGTGCTTGCCCCATGTTGCAAGGTGGCAGCAGCAAACAAATGTGAAAGTCCAGCAATAGGCAAATACATGGTGCCTGCCACATGTTGCAGGGCAGCAGCAGCACACAAATGCAAAGGTCCAGCAATAGGCAATTACATGGTGCCTACCCCTTGTTGCAGGGCGGCAGCAGCACACAAATGCGAAAGTCCAGCAATAGACAAATACATGGTGCCTGCCCCATGTTGCAGGGTCGCAACAGCACACAGATGCGAAAGTCAAAGCAGTGGGCAAATACATGGTGCCTACCCCATGTTGCAGGGTGGCAGCAGCACACAAATGCGAAAGTCCAGCAATAGGCAAATACATGGTGCCTGCCCCGTGTTGCAAGGTGGCAACATGCAGCAGCCCACAGATGCGAAAGTCAAATCAGTGGGCAAATACATGGTGCCTGCCCCATGTTGCCTGGTGGCAACAGGCAACAGCACACAGATGTGAAAGTCAAATCAGTGGGCAAATACATGGTGCCTGCCCCATGTTGCAGGGCAGTGGCTGCACCAGATGCAAAAGTCAAATCAGTTAGCAAATACATAGTGCCTACCCCATGTTTCAGGGCCGCGGCAACACGTAAATACAATACACACAACATCACAGGCAACCGGGGGGGCACATACAACATAACATGCAACATGGAGGATGTGGGGGGCACACACAACATAACATGCGACCGGAGGGGAAGAGCACACACAACATCACAGACGACCAGGGGGGATGAGGGGCACACGCAACATCACAGGTGACAGGGGGGTTGATGGACACACACAACATCACAGGCGACCAGGGTGGGGAGGCACACACAACATCACAGGCGACCCGGGGGTGTTGGGGGGCACAGACAACATCACATGCGACCAGGTGGGGGCACACACAACATCACAGGTCACCAGGGGGCACACACAACATCAAAGGCGACCAGAGGGGTGTGGGGGGCACACAACATCACAGGCAACCAGGGGGTGCACACACAACATCAAAGGCGACCAGAGGGTTGCGGGGCACAAACAACATTACAGGCAACCAGGGGGGCCACACAACATCACAGGGGGTGCACACACAACATCACAGACGACCAGGGGGTGGGGGGCACACGCAACATCACAGCTGACCAGGGGTGTGTGGGGCACACACAACATCGGAGGCAACCGGGGGGGGGTAGGGAGCACACACAACATCACAGGCAACCAGGGGGGTGAGGGGCACACACAACATCACAGGTGACCGAGGGGTGGTGGGGGCTCACACAACATCACAGGCGACCAGGGGGGCACACACAACATCACAGGCGACCAGGGGGGTGGGGTGCACACACAACATCACAGGTGGCCAGGGGGAGGGGTGGGGGCACCACAACATCACAGGTGACCAGGGGGTGGGGGACACACAACTTCACAGGCGACCAGGAGGGGTGGGGGGCACACACAACATCACTGGGGACCGGAGGGGTGGGGGGGTGCACACACACAACGTCACAGGCGACCAGGCAGGGGGTCACACACAACATCACAGGCGACCAGGGGGTGGGTGGTGGGGGGCACACACAACATCACAGGTGAACGGGGGAGGGGCACACACAACATCACAGGCGACCGAGGGGCACACACAACATCAAAGGCGACCAGGGGGGTGGGGGGCACACACAACATCACTGGGGACCGGAGGGGTGGGGGGGTGCACACACACAACGTCACAGGCGACCAGGCAGGGGGTCACACACAACATCACAGGCGACCAGGGGGTGGGGGGGGGGGGGCACACACAACATCACAGGTGAACGGGGGAGGGGCACACACAACATCACAGGCGACCGAGGGGCACACACAACATCAAAGGCGACCAGGGGGGTGGGGGGCACACACAACATCACTGGGGACCTGAGGGGTGGGGGGGTGCACACACACAACGTCACAGGCGACCAGGCAGGGGGTCACACACAACATCACAGGCGACCAGGGGGTGGGGGGCACACACAACATCACAGGTGAACGGGGGAGGGGCACACACAACATCACAGGCGACCGAGGGGCACACACAACATCAAAGGCGACCAGGGGGGTGGGGGGCACACACAACATCACTGGTGACCAGGGTGGAGTGGGGGGGCACACAACATCACAGGTGACCAGGGGGGTACACATAACATCACAGGTGTCCAGGGGATGTGGGGGGCACATACAATATCACAAGCGACCGGGGGGTGCACACATAACATCACAGGAAACCAAGGGGGTAGGTAGCGTGCCTGGAGTGGACAGGGAGCAGACAGGGGTCTCGTCATGGGCCTTGGTACAGTGGGCCGGCTTCCGCCTCCCAGTTGGTCTGATAGGCTCAAGGAGCCGTGTGAAACCAATGGTAGGTGGGGCAGGGCCAGGCTCAGGAAAGCAGGCTGTGAAGTAAAGAAATCGGCCACAGCAAGCAAATTTGCAAAGTAGAATGTACCCAGGAAGAGGGTGCAGAGGAGGGCAAACAAAGCAAAAGCCCTTAGTAGTGAAGATTCACAGCAGAACTCGACGTGCGCATTCAGTTTGCTTTTTAAAAATGCACAATCTTGAAAAAAGCACATGCACCACCTTGCACTTCACAAATATCACCAGGCTTTAACCAGTGACTTCAGATGGATGATGCAGGCAGGAGCAGGCTAATTCTGTCTTATTCAGCAGCAATGCGGTGAAAGGAAATGAGAGAGGGGCCTCGTCGTGGGCCTTGGTACAGTGGGCCGGCTCCTGCCTACCAGTTGTTCTGATTGGGTCAAGGAGCGCATGCATCCAATGGGAGGTGGGGCAGGTCCATGCTCAGGAAAGCAGGCTGTGCAGTATAGTAATTGGAGGCACTCACAACACCACAGGTCCCCAGGGGGGCACACACAACATCAAAGGAGACCAGGGGGGTGGGGGAACACACAACATCACAGGCAACCAGGGGGGCACACACAACATCACAGGCGACCAGGGGGGTGGGGTGCACACACAACATCACAGGTGGCCAGGGGGGAGGGGTGGGGGCACCACAACATCACAGGCGACCAGGGGGTGGGGGACACAAAACTTCACAGGCGACCAGGAGGGGTGGGGGGCACACACAACATCACTGGGGACCGGAGGGGTGGGGGGGTGAACACACACAACATCACAGGCGACCAGGCAGGGGGTCACACACAACATCACAGGCGACCAGGGGGTGGGGGGCACACACAACATCACAGGTGAACGGGGGAGGGGCACACACAACATCACAGGCGACCGAGGGGCACACACAACATCAACGGCGACCAGGTGGGTGGGGGGCACACACAACATCACTGGGGACCGGAGGGGTGGGGGGGTGCACACACACAACATCACAGGCGACCAGGCAGGGGGTCACACACAACATCACAGGCGACCAGGGGGTGGGGGGTGGGGGGCACACACAACATCACAGGTGAACGGGGGAGGGGCACACACAACATCACAGGCGACCGAGGGGCACACACAACATCAAAGGCGACCAGGAGGGTGGGGGGCACACACATCACTGGGGACCTGAGGGGTGGGGGGGTGCACACACACAACGTCACAGGCGACCAGGCAGGGGGTCACACACAACATCACAGGCGACCAGGGGGTGGGGGGCACACACAACATCACAGGTGAACGGGGGAGGGGCACACACAACATCACAGGCGACCGAGGGGCACACACAACATCAAAGGCGGCCAGGGGTGTGGGGGGCACACACAACATCACTGGTGACCAGGGTGGAGTGGGGGGGCACACAACATCACAGGTGACCAGGGGGGTACACATAACATCACAGGTGTCCAGGGGATGTGGGGGGCACATACAATAGCACAAGCGACCGGGGGGGTGCACACATAACATCACAGGAAACCAAGGGGGTAGGTAGCGTGCCTGGAGTGGACAGGGAGCAGACAGGGGTCTTGTCATGGGCCTTGGTACAGTGGGCCGGCTTCCGCCTCCCAGTTGGTCTGATAGGCTCAAGGAGCTGTGTGAAACCAATGGTAGGTGGGGCAGGGCCAGGCTCAGGAAAGCAGGCTGTGAAGTAAAGAAATCGGCCACAGCAAGCCAATTTGCAAAGTAGAATGTACCCAGGAAGAGGGTGCAGAGGAGGGCAAACAAAGCAAAAGCCCTTAGTAGTGAAGATTCACAGCAGAACTCGACGTGCGCATTCAGTTTGCTTTTTAAAAATGCACAATCTTGAAAAAAGCACATGCACCACCTTGCACTTCACAAATATCACCAGGCTTTAACCAGTGACTTCAGATGGATGATGCAGGCAGGAGCAGGCTAATTCTGTCTTCTTCAGCAGCAATGCGGTGAAAGGAAATAAGAGAGGGGCCTCGTCGTGGGCCTTGGTACAGTGGGCCGGCTCCCGCCTACCAGTTGTTCTGATTGGGTCAAGGAGCGCATGCATCCAATGGGAGGTGGGGCAGGTCCACGCTCAGGAAAGCAGGCTGTGCAGTATAGTAATTGGAGGCACTCACAACATCACAGGTCCCCAGGGGGGCACACACAACATCAAAGGAGACCAGGGGGGTGGGGGAACACACAACATCACAGGCAACCAGGGGGGCACACACAACATCACAGGCGACCAGGGGGGTGGGGTGCACACACAACATCACAGGTGGCCAGGGGGGAGGGGTGGGGGCACCACAACATCACAGGTGACCAGGGGGTGGGGGACACACAACTTCACAGGCGACCAGGAGGGGTGGGGGGCACACACAACATCACTGGGGACCGGAGGGGTGGGGGGGTGCGCACACACAACGTCACAGGCGACCAGGCAGGGGGTCACACACAACATCACAGGCGACCAGGGGGTGGGGGGTGGGGGGCACACACAACATCACAGGTGAACGGGGGAGGGGCACACACAACATCACAGGCGACCGAGGGGCACACACAACATCAACGGCGACCAGGTGGGTGGGGGGCACACACAACATCACTGGGGACCGGAGGGGTGGAGGGGTGCACACACACAACATCACAGGCGACCAGGCAGGGGGTCACACACAACATCACAGGCGACCAGGGGGTGGGGGGTGGGGGGCACACACAACATCACAGGTGAACGGGGGAGGGGCACACACAACATCACAGGCGACCGAGGGGCACACACAACATCAAAGGCGACCAGGAGGGTGGGGGGCACACACAACATCACTGGTGACCTGAGGGGTGGGGGGGTGCACACACACAACGTCACAGGCGACCAGGCAGGGGGTCACACACAACATCACAGGCGACCAGGGGGTGGGGGGCACACACAACATCACAGGTGAACGGGGGAGGGGCACACACAACATCACAGGCGACCGAGGGGCACACACAACATCAACGGCGACCAGGTGGGTGGGGGGCACACACAACATCACTGGGGACCGGAGGGGTGGAGGGGTGCACACACACAACGTCACAGGCGACCAGGCAGGGGGTCACACACAACATCACAGGCGACCAGGGGGTGGGGGGTGGGGGGCACACACAACATCACAGGTGAACGGGGGAGGGGCACACACAACATCACAGGCGACCGAGGGGCACACACAACATCAAAGGCGACCAGGAGGGTGGGGGGCACACACAACATCACTGGTGACCTGAGGGGTGGGGGGGTGCACACACACAACGTCACAGGCGACCAGGCAGGGGGTCACACACAACATCACAGGCGACCAGGGGGTGGGGGGCACACACAACATCACAGGTGAACGGGGGAGGGGCACACACAACATCACAGGCGACCGAGGGGCACACACAACATCAAAGGCGGCCAGGGGGGAGGGGGGCACACACAACATCACTGGTGACCAGGGTGGAGTGGGGGGGCACACAACATCACAGGTGACCAGGGGGGTACACATAACATCACAGGTGTCCAGGGGATGTGGGGGGCACATACAATATCACAAGCGACCGGGGGGGTGCACACATAACATCACAGGAAACCAAGGGAGTAGGTAGCGTGCCTGGAGTGGACAGGGAGCAGACAGGGGTCTCGTCATGGGCCTTGGTACAGTGGGCCGGCTTCCGCCTCCCAGTTGGTCTGATAGGCTCAAGGAGCCGTGTGAAACCAATGGTAGGTGGGGCAGGGCCAGGCTCAGGAAAGCAGGCTGTGAAGTAAAGAAATTGGCCACAGCAAGCCAATTTGCAAAGTAGAATGTACCCAGGAAGAGGGTGCAGAGGAGGGCAAACAAAGCAAAGGCCCTTAGTAGTGAAGATTCACAGCGGAACTCGACGTGCCCATTCAGTTTGCTTTTTAAAAATGCACAATCTTGAAAAAAGCACATGCACCACCTTGCACTTCACAAATATCACCAGGCTTTAACCAGCGACTTCAGATGGATGATGCAGGCAGGAGCAGGCTAATTCTGTCTTCTTCAGCAGCAATGCGGTGAAAGGAAATGAGAGAGGGGCCTCGTCGTGGGCTTTGGTACAGTGGGCCGGCTCCCGCCTACCAGTTGTTCTGATTGGGTCAAGGAGTGCATGCATCCAATGGGAGGTGGGGCAGGTCCACGCTCAGGAAAGCAGGCTGTGCAGTATAGTAATTGGGGGCACTCACAACATCACAGGTCACCAGGGGGGCACACACAACATCAAAGGAGACCAGGGGGGTGGGGGAACACACAACATCACAGGCAACCAGGGGGGAGGGGGGACACACACAATATCACAGGCAACCAGGGGCTGCACACACAACATCAAAGGTGACCAGGGGGTTGGGGGGCACACACAACATCACAAGCAACCATGGGGGCCACACAACATCCCTGGTGACCAGGGGTGAACACACAACATCACAGGTGACCAGGGGGTGGGGGTGGGGGGCACACACAACATGACATGTGACCAGGGGTGTGGGGGGCACACACAACATCACAGGCAACCCGGGGGGTAGGGAGCACACACAACATCACAGGCAACCAGCGGGGGCACACACAATATCACAGGCGGATGGGGGGGCTTGGGGCACACACAGCATCACAGGCAACCAGGGTGGTGGGGGGCACACACAACATCACAGGTGACCGAGGGGTGGTGGGGGCACACACAACAAACATCACAGGCGATCAGGGGGGACACACACAACATCAAAGGCGACCGGGGGGGCACACACAAATACGAAGGTCCAGCAATAGGCAAAATACATGGTGCCAGCCCCATGTAGCAGGGCGACAGCAGCACACAAATGGGAAAGTCCAGCAATAGGCAAATACATGGTTCCTGCCCCATGTTGCAGGGTGGCAGCAGCACACAAATGTGAAAGTTCAGCAATAGGCAATTACATAGTGCCTGCCCCTTGTTGCAGGGCGGCAGCAGCACACAAATGCGAAAGTCCAGCAATAGACAAATACATGGTGCCTGCCCCATGTTGCAGGGTCGCAACAGCACACAGATGCGAAGGTCAAAGCAGTGGGCAAATACATGGTGCCTACCCCATGTTGCAGGGTGGCAGCAGCACACAAATGTGATAGTCCAGCAATAGGCAAATACATGGTGCCTGCCCCGTGTTGCAAGGTGGCAACATGCAACAGCACACAGATGCGAAAGTCAAACAGGGGGCAAATACATGGCGCCTGCCCCATGTTGCAGGGCAGTGGCTGCACCAGATGCAAAAGTCAAATCAGTGGGCAAATACATAGTGCCTACCCCATGTTTCAGGGCCGCGGCAATACGTAAATACAATACACACAACATCACAGGCAACCGGGGGGGCACATACAACATAACATGCAACATGGAGGATGTGGGGGGCACACACAACATAACTTGCGACCAGAGGGGAAGAGCACACACAACATCACAGACGACCAGGGGGGATGAGGGGCACACGCAACATCACAGGTGACAGGGGGGTTGATGGGCACACACAACATCACAGGCGACCAGGGTGGGGAGGCACACACAACATCACAGGCGACCTGGGGGTGTTGGGGGGCACAGACAACATCAGATGCGACCAGGTGGGGGCACACACAACATCACAGGTCACCAGGGGGGCACACACAACATCAAAGGCGACCAGAGGGGTGTGGGGGGCACACAACATCACAGGCAACCAGGGGGTGCACACACAACATCAAAGGCGACCAGAGGGTTGGGGGGCACATACAACATCACAGGCAACCAGGGGGGCCACACAACATCACAGGCGACCAGTGGGTGCACACACAACATCACAGACGACCAGGGGGTGGGGGTGGGGGGCACACACAACATCACAGCTGAGGGGGGGTAGGGAGCACACACAACATCACAGGCAACCAGCGCAGGCACACACAATATCACAGGCGACCGGGGGGGTTGGGGGCACACACATCACAGGCAACCAGGGGGGTGAGGGGCACACACAACATCACAGGTGACCGAGGGGTGGTGGGGGCACACACAACATCACAGGCGACCGAGGGGCACACACAACATCAAAGGCGACCAGGGGGGTGGGGGGCACACACAACATCACTGGGGACCGGAGGGGTGGGGGGGTGCACACACACAACGTCACAGGCGACCAGGCAGGGGGTCACACACAACATCACAGGCGACCAGGGGGTGGGGGGTGGGGGGCACACACAACATCACAGGTGAACGGGGGAGGGGCACACACAACATCACAGACGACCGAGGGGCACACACAACATCAAAGGCGACCAGGGGGGTGGGGGGCACACACAACATCACTGGGGACCTGAGGGGTGGGGTGGTGCACACACACAACGTCACAGGCGACCAGGCAGGGGGTCACACACAACATCACAGGCGACCAGGGGGTGGGGGGCACACACAACATCACAGGTGAACGGGGGAGGGGCATACACAACATCACAGGCGACCGAGGGGCACACACAACATCAAAGGCGACCAGGGGGGTGGGGGGCACACACAACATCACTGGTGACCAGGGTGGAGTGGGGGGGCACACAACATCACAGGTGACCAGGGGGGTACACATAACATCACAGGTGTCCAGGGGATGTGGGGGACACATACAATATCACAAGCGACCGGGGGGTGCACACATAACATCACAGGAAACCAAGGGGGTAGGTAGCGTGCCTGGAGTGGACAGGGAGCAGACAGGGGTCTCGTCATGGGCCTTGGTACAGTGGGCCGGCTTCCGCCTCCCAGTTGGTCTGTTAGGCTCAAGGAGCCGTGTGAAACCAATGGTAGGTGGGGCAGGGCCAGGCTCAGGAAAGCAGGCTGTGAAGTAAAGAAATCGGCCACAGCAAGCCAATTTGCAAAGTAGAATGTACCCAGGAAGAGGGTGCAGAGGAGGGCAAACAAAGCAAAAGCCCTTAGTAGTGAAGATTCACAGCAGAACTCGACGTGCGCATTCAGTTTGCTTTTTAAAAATGCACAATCTTGAAAAAAGCACATGCACCACCTTGCACTTCACAAATATCACCAGGCTTTAACCAGTGACTTCAGATGGATGATGCAGGCAGGAGCAGGCTAATTCTGTCTTCTTCAGCAGCAATGCGGTGAAAGGAAATGAGAGAGGGGCCTCGTCGTGGGCCTTGGTACAGTGGGCCGGCTCCTGCCTACCAGTTGTTCTGATTGGGTCAAGGAGCGCATGCATCCAATGGGAGGTGGGGCAGGTCCGCGCTCAGGAAAGCAGGCTGTGCAGTATAGTAATTGGGGGCACTCACAACATCACAGGTCACCAGGGGGGCACACACAACATCAAAGGAGACCAGGGGGGTGGGGGAACACACAACATCACAGGCAACCAGGGGGGCACACACAACATCACAGGCGACCAGGGGGGTGGGGTGCACACACAACATCACAGGTGGCCAGGGGGGAGGGGTGGGGCACCACAACATCACAGGTGACCAGGGGGTGGGGGACACACAACTTCACAGGCGACCAGGAGGGGTGGGGGGCACACACAACATCACTGGGGACCGGAGGGGTGGGGGGGTGCACACACACAACGTCACAGGCGACCAGGCAGGGGGTCACACACAACATCACAGGCGACCAGGGGGTGGGGGGTGGGGGGCACACACAACATCACAGGTGAACGGGGGAGGGGCACACACAACATCACAGGCGACCGAGGGGCACACACAACATCAACGGCGACCAGGTGGGTGGGGGGCACACACAACATCACTGGGGACCGGAGGGGTGGGGGGGTGCACACACACAACATCACAGGCGACCAGGCAGGGGGTCACACACAACATCACAGGCGACCAGGGGGTGGGGGGTGGGGGGCACACACAACATCACAGGTGAACGGGGGAGGGGCACACACAACATCACAGGCGACCGAGGGGCACACACAACATCAAAGGCGACCAGGGGGGTGGGGGGCACACACAACATCACTGGGGACCTGAGGGGTGGGGGGGTGCACACACACAACGTCACAGGCGACCAGGCAGGGGGTCACACACAACATCACAGGCGACTAGGGGGTGGGGGGCACACACAACATCACAGGTGAACGGGGGAGGGGCACACACAACATCACAGGCGACCGAGGGGCACACACAACATCAAAGGCGACCAGGGGGGTGGGGGGCACACACAACATCACTGGTGACCAGGGTGGAGTGGGGGGGCACACAACATCACAGGTGACCAGGGGGGTACACATAACATCACAGGTGTCCAGGGGATGTGGGGGGCACATACAATATCACAAGCGACCGGGGGGGTGCACACATAACATCACAGGAAACCAAGGGGGTAGGTAGCGTGCCTGGAGTGGACAGGGAGCAGACAGGGGTCTCGTCATGGGCCTTGGTACAGTGGGCCGGCTTCCGCCTCCCAGTTGGTCTGATAGGCTCAAGGAGCCGTGTGAAACCAATGGTAGGTGGGGCAGGGCCAGGCTCAGGAAAGCAGGCTGTGAAGTAAAGAAATCGGCCACAGCAAGCCAATTTGCAAAGTAGAATGTACCCAGGAAGAGGGTGCAGAGGAGGGCAAACAAAGCAAAGGCCCTTAGTAGTGAAGATTCACAGCAGAACTCGACGTGCGCATTCAGTTTGCTTTTTTAAAATGCACAATCTAGAAAAATGCACATGCACCACCTTGCACTTCACAAATATCACCAGGCTTTAACCAGCGACTTCAGATGGATGATGCAGGCAGGAGCAGGCTAATTCTGTCTTCTTCAGCAGCAATGCGGTGAAAGGAAATGAGAGAGGGGCCTCGTCGTGGGCCTTGGTACAGTGGGCCGGCTCCCGCCTCCCAGTTGTTCTGATTGGGTCAAGGAGCGCATGCATCCAATGGGAGGTGGGGCAGGTCCACGCTCAGGAAAGCACGCTGTGCAGTATAGTAATTGGGGGCACTCACAACATCACAGGTCACCAGGGGGGCACACACAACATCAAAGGAGACCAGGGGGGTGGGGGAACACACAACATCACAGGCAACCAGGGGGGAGGAGGGGGCACACACAATATCACAGGCAACCAGGGGCTGCACACACAACATCAAAGGTGACCAGGGGGTTGGGGGGCACACACAACATCACAAGCAACCATGGGGGCCACACAACATCCCTGGTGACCAGGGGTGAACACACAACATCACAGGTGACCAGGGGGTGGGGGTGGGGGGCACACACAACATGACATGTGACCAGGGGTGTGGGGGGCACACACAACATCACAGGCAACCCGGGGGGTAGGGAGCACACACAACATCACAGGCAACCAGCGGGGGCACACACAATATCACAGGCGGATGGGGGGGCTTGGGGCACACACAGCATCACAGGCAACCAGGGTGGTGGGGGGCACACACAACATCACAGGTGACCGAGGGGTGGTGGGGGCACACACAACAAACATCACAGGTGATCAGGGGGGACACACACAACATCAAAGGCGACCGGGGGGGCACACACAAATACGAAGGTCCAGCAATAGGCAAAATACATGGTGCCAGCCCCATGTAGCAGGGCGACAGCAGTACACAAATGGGAAAGTCCAGCAATAGGCAAATACATGGTTCCTGCCCCATGTTGCAGGGTGGCAGCAGCACACAAATGTGAAAGTTCAGCAATAGGCAATTACATAGTGCCTGCCCCTTGTTGCAGGGCGGCAGCAGCACACAAATGCGAAAGTCCAGCAATAGACAAATACATGGTGCCTGCCCCATGTTGCAGGGTCGCAACAGCACACAGATGCGAAGGTCAAAGCAGTGGGCAAATACATGGTGCCTACCCCATGTTGCAGGGTGGCAGCAGCACACAAATGCGATAGTCCAGCAATAGGCAAATACATGGTGCCTGCCCCGTGTTGCAAGGTGGCAACATGCAACAGCACACAGATGCGAAAGTCAAACAGGGGGCAAATACATGGTGCCTGCCCCATGTTGCAGGGCAGTGGCTGCACCGGATGCAAAAGTCAAATCAGTGGGCAAATACATAGTGCCTACCCCATGTTTCAGGGCCGTGGCAACACGTAAATACAATACACACAACATCACAGGCATCCGGGGGGCACATACAACATAACATGCAACATGGAGGATGTGGGGGGCACACACAACATAACTTGCGACCGGAGGGGAAGAGCACACACAACATCACAGACGACCAGGGGGGATGAGGGGCACACGCAACATCACAGGTGACAGGGGGGTTGATGGGCACACACAACATCACAGGCGACCAGGGTGGGGAGGCACACACAACATCACAGGCGACCCGGGGGTGTTGGGGGGCACAGACAACATCAGATGCGACCAGGTGGGGGCACACACAACATCACAGGTCACCAGGGGGGCACACACAACATCAAAGGCGACCAGAGGGGTGTGGGGGGCACACAACATCACAGGCAACCAGGGGGTGCACACACAACATCAAAGGCGACCAGAGGGTTGGGGGGCACATACAACATCACAGGCAACCAGGGGGGGCACACAACATCACAGGCGACCAGTGGGTGCACACACAACATCACATACGACCAGGGGGTGGGGGTGGGGGGCACACACAACATCACAGCTGACCAGGGGTGTGGGGAGCACACACAACATCAGAGGCAACCAGGGGGGGTAGGGAGCACACACAACATCACAGGCAACAAGGGCAGGCACACACAATATCACAGGCGACCGGGGGGGTTGGGGGCACACACAACATCACAGGCAACCAGGGGGGTGAGGGGCACACACAACATCACAGGTGACCGAGGGGTGGTGGGGGCACACACAACATCACAGGCGACCGGGGGGGCACACACAACATCACAGGCGACCAGGGGGGTGGGGTGCACACACAACATCCCAGGTGGCAGGGGGGAGGGGTGGGGGCACCACAACATCACAGGTGACCAGGGGGTGGGGGACACACAACTTCACAGGCGACCAGGAGGGGTGGGGGGCACACACAACATCATTGGGGACCGGAGGGGTGGGGGGTGCACACACACAACGTCACAGGTGACCAGGCTGGGGGACACACACAACATCACAGGCGACCAGGGGGAGGGAGGTGGGGGGCACACACAACATCACAGGTGAACGAGGGAGGGGCACACACAACATCACAGGCGACCGAGGGGCACACACAACATCAAAGGCGACCAGGGGGGTGGGGGGCACACACAACATCACTGGTGACCAGGGTGGGGTGGGGGGGCACACAACATCACAGGTGACCAGGGGGGTACACACAACATCACAGGTGTCCAGGGGATGTGGGGGGCACACACAATATCACAAGCGACCGGGGGGGTGCACACACAACATCACAGGAAACCAAGGGGGTAGGTAGCGAGCCTGGAGCGGACAGGGAGCAGACAGGGGTCTCGTCATGGGCCTTGGTACAGTGGGCTGGCTTCCGCCTCCCAGTTGGTCTGATTGGCTCAAGGAGCCGTGTGCAACCAATGGTAGGTGGGGCTGGGCCAGGCTCAGGAAAGCAGGCTGTGAAGTAAAGAAATCGGCCACAGCAAGCCAATTTGCAAAGTAGAATGTACCCAGGAAGAGGGTGCAGAGGAGGGCAAACAAAGCAAAAGCCCTTAGTAGTGAAGATTCACAGCAGAACTCGACGTGCGCATTCAGTTTGCTTTTTAAAACTGCACAATCTTGAAAAAAGCACATGCACCGCCTTGCACTTCACAAATATCACCAGGCTTTAACCAGTGACTTTAGACGGATGATGCAGGCAGGAGCAGGCTAATTCTGTCTTCTTCAGCAGCAATGCAGTGAAAGGAAATGAGAGAGGGGCCTCGTCGTTGTCCTTGGTACAGTGGGCCGGCTCCCGCCTACCAGTTGTTCTGATTGGGTCAAGGAGCGCATGCATCCAATGGGAGGTGGGGCAGGTCCAGGCTCAGGAAAGCAGACTGTGCAGTATAGGAATTGGCCATGCTGGAAGGCCAGCAAGCCAACTTGCACAGTAGTATGTACCCAGAAAGATGGCAGAGAGGAGGGCAAACCAACTAAAAGCCCTTAGTAGTGAAGATTCACAGCAGAACTCGACGTGTGCATTCAGTTTGCTTTAAAAAAAAATCACAATCTTGAAAAAAGACATGCGCTGTTGTGTGCTTCACAAACCCCACCAGGCTTACCCCAGTCACTTCAGATGGATGATGCAGGCAGGAGCAGGCTGATTTCGTCTTCTTCAGCAGCCATGCGGTGAAAGGAAATGACTCTCACAATGACTCTGCACTACTCTCACAATCCTTCAATGCCCTAGTGGGAGGAGCCATGGGAAGATGCATGTGCCACCCTGTCACCACCTTGTGGGGCGTTAAATGGTGGTTGGACCCTGGCTTGTTGCGCAATTCAAAGAGTGCCAATGGCAAACAATAAAGCCAGTTCCTCTTGGTGCTCTGCTGAGTTTTGGCAATGCATTCCTTTAGGAGTCCATTCAGGCGTTCACACATTCCATTTGCTTGTGGGTGGTACGCACAAGGGAATTTGTGCTTGATGCTTAGGTGAAGTGCTTAAAGAGTTCATTGGCGAAGTGAGGGCGTTTGTCAGAATGCAGTGTCAAACTGGATATTAAATTATGCCTCCTATTGTAATGATTGTATGTATATGGCCTACGCCAAGTTGCTTAAAACTGTACGCGAATAACTCTCTACGGCAAGGTCTTGACCTTAGAGATTGATGTAAGCCGCCATCTTGAATCAAACCACCATTTTAGGTTCTCTTGCTGTGTAAAAGTCACCCTGTACATCAAAATGAAGGTCGATGCCATTCCGAACAGAATCTGGTCGACATGACCTCCGCACAGCTAATGTATAACTTGCCTACAGGCCACTTGTTAGGGTCGTGAACTGAGACCTTGTCCTTCCGTTGACCTGTGTGTAACTGGATTACCTCTATCAACGGAACTGATCTATGCGCATACTGATGTATGTATTAGCAGAGTGACCTGGCAGAGACCCTAGACCAGTAATACATTCATGGAATGGTTAACCCGCGAAGGGGTTGGACAACAAACAGGCTGGAGAAATGTATAAAAGCCTGAATGTCCCAATGTACAGTCTCTCACTGAATACATCGAACCCCGTTGAAGTTTGTTGTGTTGTACTGAGGGCCGATAGCTATCTGATTTGTCATTTGACTTTGTCATTGCTTGACCTTAAAATAAAGTACTTTGTATGTTCCTTTGCAACCAGTGTTTGGTGTGTTTCCTTTGGGTTTCCCGGCCTCATATTATTTTTCTCTTTTCACAGCAGGACCTCACATACGCCCCATCTTGGGAAAACTTCCCCGACCAGGAATTTTGCTGCTCTGAGTGCATCGGCATGGGAGCATGGCCCAGGCTCTATCAATCTGGAAAATGGGCAAGTCAACACTATGATTTAGCAGTATCCTTGGCAGACTTCAATCATGTCCACGTAATCCACGTGGAGGTGTAGAAATGGGCCTACGGGTCTTGGTATAGCTCCTCTCACAACTCTTAGGGTATGTCCTGCGGTGAACTGCTGACAACTCAAGCAGTTACTAAGGAAATCAGCTACATGTTCCTTCACATTTGGGCAAACCACGTTTCTCCAATGCGCGCAGCAATGACTTCCTTCCTTGTATGTGTTGGATGGTGCAACTATCCAAGTGCTGTCTTCAATAATGCCAGTGGCATCACCACCTTCCCTGTGTTGTTTTGTCCCCATAATACATCCGTTGGAAACATAGAGCATCCTCTCTTTACCCACAATTCCTTATCCTCCTGTGGTGCAGATCCCTGTTGCTCCATAATCTGTGTTTCCGGTAGGACATTGTACCCTTCCCTGATTACCATGTTCCTCACCCCTCCTTGAGCTTTGGTCTCTCCTCCAACTCCCACAGTTCCCCAAAATACGCTGCACACTTTGCCTCATAGTGTGCTGCTTCGTTCCCTCTTGAGATAGGAACCTCGCCTCTTGTGTGAGCTTGGAATTTCACTAGGGCCACCTCTTTGGATTTGCAATTACTTCGATCAACTTGCTAACAAGAGCGCATGCTGCACGGGGGTTCCATCTGCTCTCCTGAACCCCCTTCTGTTCCACTGTGTCAGTCCTGAATGCACTGTCAATGTGATGTAAGCACTGTCAGAATATATCGTCACTCGCCTCTGCACACTGTGTTCTAGGACTAGAATGAGTGCCACCAGTTTTGCTGCTTGTGCTGAATAATGGGACGGTAATCGCACACTCACAACTAGTTCACGTGTCCCGTTTTGCTTCAGTCATACTGCTACAGTTCCAGTCCTTCTGATCCCATCAGTCTGGTCAAATGTCGACGAACCGTCAATGTACCAAACATCTCCCCCAACGAGTGCATCCTCCTCTACCTTGCGTATGACTCACTGAACAACTCTATGTTCTTTGTACAGTCGTGTGCATAGTCTCCTGGCTGGTGGACATCTGTTAAGAATAGTGCTGGGTTAAATGTCCTGCATCTTACTATCTTCAGTCCTTGCTTTGATTGTATCACCTCGTATCCTGATGCTCTCTCTGTGGCCAATGTGCTCTTTGGCTTATGCAGAATTGCAAAAAGTGAATGCTCCACATACAGAGTTTGTGCACCCCATTGTCACTGCAGATGTATTTTCCACTGCAAAAGCTGCAGCAGCCAATGACTGTTTGCATGCGTAGTGTCACTGGGTCAAGCTGTCCACTGTAGTAAGCAATTGGCTTCTGGCCTATGCTTGTCTTCTGAGTCAGCACTACTTTCATCACTACAGCGTCTGTGTATGAGAACAGGAATAGCTCCTTTTTGTAATCTGGGGTCCTTAGTCTGGAGCTGTGCATATTGCCTGTTTCAGCTCCTATAACGTCACGGTCATGTCTGAAGTCCATGTCAGTGTCTTTGTTCCCTTCGGAGCTTCCTTCAGTGCAGTCAACAGTGGCCTTGTGTATGTGCTGTAATCAAAAACCCATGTTCTGCAGTAATTGCACAATTCCAGGAATCTTTGCATCTCCCTCACTATTTTGGGCTGGGGTGTGTTCTGTATTGTCTCTGCTCCCTTTGGGACAATGTGCCTACCGTCCTTTGATATAATCTGTCCAATGTACAATACCTCCTCTGACAGTACTGGAATTTGGCCTTGTCCACTTTGTATCCTTTGTCTGCTAACACTATCAGCATGTGTACTGAGCCCTTCGTACACTGATCCTCTATCTCACTCCAGATCAAAATGTCATCTACATACTGTAGCACGGTGCTCTCTGTCTGGATGTTGTTTAGATCCATCTGAATCCCCCTGTTAAAGATGAACGGTGGCTCGCAGTACCCTTGTGGCAACCGAGTATGTTTCCACTTCTGGTTGCGATATATAAAACTGGTCAGATCTTGTGCATTTGGGTGTAATGGTACTGAGAAAAATGTATTCTTCAGATCAATGACAGTGAAGCAGGTGGCTTCCGCCGGAATGCCACACAGAATTGTCGCTGGGTTGGCTGCTACTGGCTACTCTGCTTCTACAATGTCATTCAGGGATCTTAAATCCTGGATGAAATGCCATGAGCCCCCATTGGCCTTGCGCAGGGGGTACATGGCATGGAGATTCTGATGGTACCAGTATGCCTCACTCAATGAGGGCACTGATGGTTTCATAGATACCCTCATATGCCTCTTTGGTCAAGGGATACTGCTTTACTCTTGGCAAAATTGCTCCTGGTTTCGGCTTAATCTTCGCTCCCCCTATGCTCTTTATGCAGCCCACATCATAAGGACTCGTGGTCCATAAAATGTCTGGGACCTTGGCCATGTCCTCCTCCCAGAATGTGTGCAGTGCCTCCAGTGCCATTTCCATTCTCTGTGGAACCACTCTGTGATGGATCTGGAACCAGAATGTTACACTCATGTCAAACATATTTTCCAATTCCAGTCTCTCTTTTCTAAAGAGCTCATCATCTTTCACCGTTGTAAACCTTCACCCTTCTGCAATAATTTCTCTCCATGCTCTCCCTGTGTGATCTGTAGCATGTACTGCAATCCAATCCTCTCGTTCCAATACTGCCTCAATCTCGATGGACACTACCGTTCTATCAGGTTCATGTAATGGGTCTCTGGCCTGAATAGGTACTTGTTTGGTACTCGCCACACCTTCCCTGCAATGACTGGCATCCATGCAATGGCAATGACTGTCCCATACTGAAAAATCTTGGGGTCCATTGTCACCCCCCTCTGTACTGTGCGCCCACAATATGCTTGAAAAATCTATTTCACATTTAACAAGCATATGCCTGGTGTTGAGCATATTATGCCTTTGTCTGTAAAGGAAATGGTCATGTTTAGTCTGCTCATGATGTCTTGTCCCAATATGTTAACAGGTGTCTGTCGAGAGTAAATCAAATGTAGTGATAAATTGTGATCTCCGATAGATAAGGAGATGTTATCAGTAAAAGGAAGCACTTCTCGAACCTCGGAGAATCCTTGAGTGTTCATGGCATCGCCTGACAACTTAAATGTTCCTTCCCGGATACATGACCTAGTCGCCCCAATGGCATAAAAAAAAAAGAAAAAGGTTTTATCACTTATTGCCACCCCTATGCGTGGTTCCTCTGCAGGGTTGGGTGTGATCCCCAGGATAGGACACATTACGTTTGTCTATGAGCCGTTCTATTGAGGATACATAGAGAGTCTGTTTCCTGTAAAGGGGTTGTTCCCCACCATGGTCACCCCTCCCAGTCGCCTAACTGGCAACATTGTCCATGTGCTCCCCTATGTCATTATCTCATACTTGTGCTAGCTGTTGTGTGCTCCCCTGGATCTGCGATGCTTGTAAATACTGGGGTAGCGGTGCTGTCAGTTGTGGTGGCTGCCTCTGTACATGTGTGTGTGCAGGTTTCAGTCCTTGTGCTGGTGGCATTTGCTGGTAAGAGCCTTGCATCTGACCTTGCTGCTGCTAGCCCTGGGCATAATAGTCTTCCTGCCCCCCCTTCATAACTCTGCTGCCCTGATCTCCCCAATTCTGTTGTGCACCCCTGAATCGGCACGCCCTATAAATGTGTCCTAGCTGTCCGCAATCCCAACACTGAGGTTGTTCCCTCCCCTGTCCTGGGATACACCCTGAAATAACCCCTGGGCCTTGCTACATCTATTGCCCATAGCCCCGAAACCCCCCTTGGTTGTGGTGCATATGTGGCCCAAAGCCACGCCCCCTTTGAAATCCTCCCCTTCCTCAAAATCCCTGTTGTGGACCGCCCCACTCCATATATTCTCCTCCCATGGGTGGTACAAACGGTGTTGGTTGTTGATACTGCTGCTGAGGTGCTGGTGTTTGCAAGGTGGGGCTTGTTGTAACTGCCCCTTCCATTGCATATTTTGATAGCTTCCTTTGTACTAACTTGGCCTCATCTGCCTTTCTCTCTTCTGCTTTATGTTTGACTTTCTCCTGCCATAGTCTGCAGTGGTTTACTGTTGTAAGCTGTATTTCTGGCCATCTCTTTGCTTACATCCCCACTAATTTTCTCAGACTCTCCTGTAAAGGCTCTGTCAATCCCTGCACTAAGATGTTATAAAAGATGGCTATCATCTTGTCCCAAGGCTCTCGTGTTTAGAGGTGCCAAAGCTCTTGAATCTTCTGAATGTACTTTACTGGGTCTTCGACATCTCTCATTTTCCGTGATGTAATCGCCCCAATGTCTGACGTGTCTGGGTATTGTGTGTTTGTAATGCATGCCAAACGGCTGCTCTACAATTAGTGAATGGTGACCCATCATGCGCCGTGTTCTGTATCGTCACTCCTGGGAACCTGCCCTCTTCCATATGTCATCATCTGCGTCACCCAGTATTGAAACTAATAATCCCTTTATGTCACATACTGCCAATCTGTGACCAGCTGTTAGTTTATCCATCTGGTGAATCCATTTCCCAGCTCCCGCACTTAAGGATGGTAGCCTGCACTTCACGTTCTCCTGATCTGTGTGTTTCCAAGGAAACATACTGTGGTCTTGCCCCTCCCCTCTCCAGTAGTGGCATCTGTGAATATGCTGCCCTCTCCTCCGATGTCCTTCTATACTTTCTGATTTGTATAGGCCCGCTTTCATCCTCAATGTTTGTGCATATATCTACTGGTTCTAGGGTAGGTACTCGTTTGATTTCGTCAAAAGCCCTAGGCAGTCACCCCCTTGAACATGCTAGCGCTGTCTCTCCTCGCCAGCATCCTGGGAGATCTCAAAGTCTGTTAGCATATGTGCTGTGTGTTGTATACCTGTCGTTTGATTTTTGCGCTCGCTCTTCTGTCCCAGCCCCTAATTCTCCCCATTCATGGGACCTAAACTCCCAGGATGCCCACTCGTCTATCCCCAAGGATTCGGCCTCGCCTGCCTCCCTCCTCTCGTCACCATTATGTCTGTCATCATGGTCGGACCCTGTGTCCATATTACTGCAAATGTCATCTGCAAAGCTTAATCTCTTTGTTGTCGAGTCAGCGCTGTGCCTCGTGCTAAAATCAATGTCCACTAAGTTATAGCTGCTGCCTCCTGTCCAACCTCCAAGGCTTGCCCCGCTGCCTCCTGCCATGCTCCTGCCTTGTGAATTTGTGCTTTCTGGCTCGGCCCACCTTCCCTCCACATGCTTATTCCTTTCCCACTCCATGGCTACCTTTTTTTATTATTTACAACTCTTATTGCTCGCTCATCTTCCTCCTTACATGCTCGTTCTCTTGCCAGTCTCTCCAGTTGTAACTTCCTCTGTTCCCTTTTGGCTAACTTGCGTTTTTCTTGCTCTGCTATCCCCCTTCGCCTCTCTGCCTTTTCCATTTCTCTCTCCTTTTTCTCCCTTATTTCCCTTTCCACTCTCTTTCATCTACCTCTCTTTTCTTTCTTTGCGCTCCCTTACCATCTGCTCTCTTTCCTCTTCCCTCCTTCACTCCCTGTCTTCCCATTCCAGCTTCTCCTTTCTCCTCCTCTCTCTGTCCTCACATTCTAACCTCACTTCCTTCTCCTTCTCCCTTCTTTCCTCCTCTTAAATTAGGCCTGCCCAGTCAGGCGTGTTGCGATCCTTTTCCAGGCTCTCAATCACTTTAGTAGCCCCTTCTGCCGCCCCAATGATCTTCCCTTTGAGTTTCAAGAGTATCTGTGCTGCTATCCATTACTCCGTGCCTATGTCCTCAAATTCTTCCTTCGGGCGCTGCAGCCCCTCCTCGCTCGCTCCTGCACCGCTAGCTGGCTGCCCTGCGCCTTTCTGCTTGTCCTCTTTAGTGTATGGTGGTGGTTTGTATGTCAGATTGAAATACCCCTCTGCTGCTCTTAGTTCTCTAATTGGGGACATCCCCTGTTCAGCATCTGTGTTATCAGATATTACACTTGGAGGGGCAGGGGGAGGTGCGCAAGGGCGAGACCACTCCTCCTTCACCTCTTGCTGGCTTAGTATCCATTGATGCCTTGCCGTGCCCCAGCTCCTTCTTGAAACATACGACACACCTCAAATATCACCATACATTTTGCCAGTTTCTTCCCCTTATAGGCTCCCTGAACAGGTGTCGATAGGGATTGCTGCATGTCCTTGGAGAAACTCCCACATGGTGGTCATGGCTTTGTCAGTTTACCTTCAGTACCTTTGGACCATTCTATACTATACGTGCACAATTATTCTTTATGAGGTAGTAACATTTTACACACATGTTGAAGGGGAGTAACCCCCCCCACTGTTCCCTTGGTACATGATGGTACCACCTTTACCTAACCTCGAGTTAAGGATTTCAACAGTCCACTGTTCAGGAGTAAAGGTTAAGACACAATAAGAACACTCTTGAAGACTACGAGCCTCTCCGGCCCGCACTGTGTCAGGTGTGTTCCGTGTGCCGCCCCCTTTACAATTTCTGCCTCCTCAGGCACACAACCACAATCCTGTGCATGTGCCTTCTGCACACCGCCACTGGTTCACCTCATCTGCCAATCCCAAATTCACAACACTAACTCCTCACCATCACAACTCTCCGTCCTATGCACCCACCCAAGGGTGACATCATCAAGCTAAAATCACAAGACAGGTAGATGGACAATTGTGCACCCACGACAATGACCCGTTGTTACTCCAACCCCACACACACCCCACAGCTGTCTTCCTGCCACTCCAGGGCAGAGTATACCTCTATTCTCTTGTTATGTTATGTTATGTTATGTTATGTTTTGTTACGGTTATTTGTAAAGCACACGGTTGCCCAAAGGCATCATGGCGCTGGAGAAGATGAACCGCTGAGCGAGGAGGGGTATCGGAGCAGAGCAGACATAAACCTTAAAATAGGTAGGTCTTCAAAGCCTTACGGAATGCTAAATGATTTGAGCACGATTTTAAGACAGGATCCAGACTGTTCCAGAGCTGGGCAGCTGTGATAGAAAAGGCCCACCCTCCCAACTGAGAACAGTGGAAGGGGGGGCACGCATAGCAAGCCAGCCAAGCCAGAGCGCAACAGTCGGTTTGGAACATAACGTTCAAATTTTATGCATAGGTACTCAGCACCCTTATTGTGCAGAGCCCGGTGCACGATGCAGAGGTACTTGAACTGGATACATTGTGCCACAGGGAGCCAGTGGACAGAACGTAGCACGGGATATATGAGACCACTCGGGGTCCCCATTGCCACCATAGCAGCTAGATTCTGGAGCCGCTGTAATCTGGCGACTAACCCCTTCGGTTGTACCAGATACAGGAAATGACAGTAGTCCAGCCTACTAAGGATCATAGCTGCTAGCTCTTGTGCTTGCCAAACGGCTGCTCTACAATTAGCGAATGGTGACCCACCATGCGCCGTGTTCTCTATCGTCACTCCTGGGAGCCCCCCCTCTTCCATTTGTCATCTTCGAACTGTACCTGTTGCGTCACCTAACGTGTGAAACTCCTCTCTCTAGGAGACTTAACCAGTCGACTCACTTTCGGCAATCTAGGATAGCTCCAGCTAGTCCTCATGGGAATACCATCATCCATGAACCGAGCTAAAATGCCCAACCCACATCAATACTTAGTTACAACACTTTTGTCATCCAAATCCTCTTAGCCACTTAGTCCATGCTGCTCATCAAACTTTTGTCTGGAAGACTGAATATGCCCTAACAAGAAATATAGACAAAGGACTTAAATCTCCCCTCCTCGTGCCTACTCACTACCTTAATACTAAACAATACTATGACACTACTAGACCACACTTCACCATCATCTGACAATTCCCCTCAGTACCCCCACAATAATCAACACCCTCCCTCAAACCCACAATTGCTGTTAGCCTGAATCAATACTTACATTCCGTGTTCGCTGACACTGCTCTGTGCCGGCTCCCTGTCCTGGTCTGCCTGGACAACTTGCAAATCTCGGCCGGTATGATTTCCAAAACGGCTCCTGACGGCCTTTGAAAATGGGTACACGTCCCCGTTCTTCTCGAAATACATGTGAGGTTCCCACAGCCTCACAGGTTCGGCGGCGAAGGAGTCAGCTTAGTGCCGGGCTGGTGTCAGGAACCATCCCTCTGCTAGCAACTTGTTGGCTAGGGAATTCCCAGGTAGGTTCGGGGCTACTAGGAGTTTGCGGACTCATAACTTGTGGAAGGCCCAACACATTCCTTTCCCAAAAGGAACGCAGGCCCAGACAGAACGCAAGTTCAAAGTGTGGTTTATTACAGTCAAAACCAACAGGGATCAGTACAAGGATAGACACGAATCCAGGACCAACCCAACATATCCTGGCTTGCAGGCCAGTTTTGTACCCAAATGACATCAGAATGACGCTACAACCTGGGCCCTTCTCCAGAAAACCTATCTTCATTGAGGATTGGGTGTTGAGTGGGAAGGGGTGTTCAGTCTGTCTGGGGCAGAGTACCAACTAGGTTCTAAGCATTTTGCATTAAAGTCCCCAACAATTATCACCATTGTGCCCTCTTCTGGGACTTCACGCAACAATAAAACAGAGAGCTCTGCTAAAAAGTCTTCTGTCCTGGTACTAACAGGGTTCAGGTAGACATTTATCAACATACATTTCTGTGATGCACCCGAATCCTCCAGCTTCCACTCCAAAAGGGTCGCTGGCATGTCCCACATCTGGGATTCAATCTGCCTCATTGTAATACCTGTGCTGCGTCCAATGGCTGTCAGTAAACCGGCGAAGGTGACCCCGCACACCACGTTGGGCTTGTATAGACCTTACCTCAAAGCTTTCCATGACAGGGGAGTCCAGCAGAAACATCTCTTGCAAGCAAATTATGTCAAAGGACTTGAATATACCCTGAATTCCTACAATACTGGCAAAGCCTCTCGGATTCCATGACATTATCACGGTTTCTCTTTCAAAACTCCCTATAACCACCCTTAGCATCCACGTAAGGACTAACTCCCCTTCGAGACCATTCATGGTTAGCCCAATCCAGGTCTCTTGCGGATCTCCACCTGCTCATCCTAGTGTAATCAGTTTCATGCCTATGCTTATCCTTGTCCAATGCCCTTGCCCCAATGTTTCACGCTCTGACGCTGTTATAGAGGCCTCCTTCCAGGACTTCAAAACCCAGAGCTCTTCGAATTCTCCCAGCAGAGCATTTTTAATAATGTTTTGAGTGTAGATGAATCCTCACAACATCTAAGGAATCATCATTTACAAATTCCACTGTTTTATATCAGGTGAGATAATCAATCTTAGACTTGGGATATCAGATAGGAGGCAAAATATAGCTTCTATTTAAAGTCGCTCGATGGGGACTATCGAATAGGCGACTCAAATGCAAGTAGGTAGTCACCTCCTCCATAACAGGAACCTGGTTAGATTGACCCCTTCATTCCCCCACTCTCATTACTATTAGGCTCGGGGAGTTCTTTATATTTTGGCTCCCCAGACCCCATTTCTTCAATCAATCTAGGAACCTGAAGGGCATTTTGCTTTACACCCTCAGAGAGCTTTATATATTTCGGTTCACCAGACCCCATTACTTCAGTCATTCTTGTTGCGGCTGTCACATTTTGTGGTACTCCCTTACACATGGGTTCTTCCCTAAGGGCTGCTTTTGAACCAGCTGCATTTACAAACATTGGGAAGAAATTCACAGACTTAGCTCTGCACTGAGGATTCAAGGCCAGACACTTCGGAGAGGGATCTCGACTCCCCACATGACCCTGCAATGGTCGTTCTCCCCTCTCTCTCAATGTGCACCATTTGCTGATTCCTGTAGATGTTATACTACCCAGACTAGTATGGGCATCACCTACTAATTTATCCAGCAGCACTTCATCCATTAGATCGTCTTCAACAGGATAGACAGAAATATTGCATAGGTCAAATGAGGGTTCCCCTCCTCCACGAACCTATTGTTTCTTTATCCCCTGAAAGTGATATTGGCAGCCCGGTTTGGGAATGTAGCTCTTACCCTTTGACCTGCTGGACCCCCTAGTTGCTGTAACCTTCCCCTTCTTGGTCTTATCCCTCTTTGGGGACTCGGTTATATGTTGTGCCGTTTAGACCATGTCCATCGTATCCCGCTGATTATTCAGAAACATATGTGAGCCTCTATTTCTGCACTTAGGGGGCATTTTACAATTTGGGGGTTTATTTTTTGACATCCCACCGCCGTCCCTAGTTCCATCTCCTGCGGGGCATAATTTCTATATGGCTACTACTTAAAACATTACAAGTAGCCCTGTCCTCCACACACTCTTGGTGCTGACCAAGGCTGGACATGGACGGCAAGGGGGTTGCGGTTACCATTTGCTTTGACCCCTCTTGCACCACACACCCATCCCGTCCTTGGGCCTGAGGCGAGGTTGTGTTCACCAATAATTGCATCTCAGGGACGGGACCGCCGTTCTATCCAAGGGTCTCAGGCTTAAAATTAAGAGATTCATAGCCCCTGTCCAGTTAGTCCAAAATCTGTGCCAACACTGGGAAGGACAGTTCATCTATAGAAATCGTGTCCTGCCCCAATTCAGGTTGATTAGGGACTTGGCAAGAGGTGTTGGAAGTGGGCTTGTCAGACGAGCCGGCTCAGTCGCTGGTAGCTAGTATTTTCACATGTATTGATTCCTGAGTATTCTCAGGATAGCTTATGTTGTCAGCCCGGAATTAAAGGCCCTTGGACAGTCATGGTTGCCACAAGGATAATGGTCGGGTTTGGGAAGCAGGATCTCCCACTATGGGCTGGCGACTCTGGAATCACCAATTGATTGGATTTAAAGTCAAGGGATAGCCTAATATGTTTCCTCAGCTCATGAGAGATAACTGGGGCCAACATAGAGACATCAGAAACCAGGTCCACTTCCTGCCCCAGATCCGAGGAGACCATTGTTTGGACATTCTCCTCAATTTGTGCCATGACCTTGTCTGAAAAGCCTGCAAACTCTGCCGCAGCATCCCCTACATGTGGCGGGACAACGTCGGGTCAGATGGGTGTCAATGCGCCTTCCACTTGTGGCAATGTTGCGGGTTTGAAGATTTTATACAGCAGAGTCTCAGAATGAGTCCACACCTTTCCCAGCTTACAACTTATTCCGGACAGATTGCCAACTGGCAGTGAGTTCTTCACCTCTCCCAGCATGCCTGTATGATTAGGTGCCGAGGATGTCTTAGAGGAGGAAGCACCCGGCTTTTATGATTAATTAGAAAAGTGGGGGCGGGGCAGTGTTGGACTCAAGCCCCTAACTTCTCAATGTAGCCACCATCAGACATTGCTCCTCCTTTTCGGCCACCAACGGCCGAGATGAACAGTATCAGCTTTCACTATAAAACACCAAAATCAAAAACTGATCATGAGCAGCAGTACCCCACGGTTCAAAGGACTAAGTCCTGCAGTCACCGTGGAGAGAACAAAGACGAACAGAAGGGGGTATTGCCACTCAACCCCAAGAGCCCATGTGACTTGCCTGTAGAAAACAGTTGTATAAGGTGGAGGCTGGAGCGTGTTAAAACATCTGCTCAGCGGTTTGCAGGCTGGCCACGTAGTAGAGTTATAAATCCTGTTGCCAACTGCAACAACGGGCAAAGTGAGTCAGTACCGCCTATCTCCTGGTAGCCCAGCACACTTGAGCTGTAACACACTCCTTGACACTCTGTGGTTCATGCTGCGAAGAGGAGGCTGTTTTAATGATGCAAGCACTCAAAGCTCCAGTAGGCAATAGGCTGGGAAGATAGATTGGCCACACCGTAACACACTCCCCGACAATCCGTGGTTTGCTCTGCAAAGGAGAGGCTGTTTTAATGATGCAGGCACACGAAGCTCTAGTAGGCAATTGGCAGGGAAGATAGACTGGCAACACAGTAACACAGTCATCGACACTCCGCCAATCCATCTTCAATAATTGCAGTACTTAGAAATACATACAGATATGCAATCCAGAGATGACTGCAGTTGGGGGTCAATGGGGTCGGATGATAGGGCCCTGTGAGACCCCCACCCCGCACAGAGTGACACACACACACAAGTGTGCTTGGTTCGGGCTACCCAGTCACTCTGACGCGGCCGGGAAAACCCTGTTTATTTATGCTGCATGCGGCAGAATGCAACGTCACTCTGCCGCGTGCATGTCCTTAAAGGGACAGCACCACACTCCTCTTTCATAACAACAAATGAAGAAGGTCAAATATCCACATAATGGAACACCACACTGCACACAAGGAAAACAAACCCTTTAATACAAACCCCCCAGTCCCACAAGTCCCTTCCAGTCCATGGGCTGGGCCCACCAGTTCAGGGGTCCAAAACATAGTCACTTAGGTGGGCAGGCTTCCCCCTACCAACCCTCTGGGGATACCTCCCGCCCGCCTCCCGGATTGGGCCCTCCTCACCTGAGCTCCCCTGAGCCGAGGAGCTTGGCGGATGGGCCAGGCCACCGCCCTCGTCCAGAACCTCACTCACATCCCTTCGCTGCAGCCCCTCCAACCTGGATTCTCCAAACTTCTTGAAGAAGCTGGCGTTGCGAGTGACAGAGACAGTCCCATCTGAGGCTGTTACCATTGAGCCGTGCATCGCCACCACATCCAACGTGCCAGGCCCATATGTCAAGGACAACTTCCCTTGAGGATGTCTGTTCTTTACAAGTACTTCGTCACCAGGGACGAAGTCCTGGGGGTGGAGTCCTCATCTGACATTTTACTGCTCCATCCTGATACTCCTCTCCCTTTCTACTTGCTCGTTGTCCATGACTGCCAGCTCCCTCTCACCCACCTCTGGGGTGAGACCCCTGGGACACCGCTTGAACATTGCCTCTGCCGGGGCCACACGCAGGAACTGGTACAGAGCCCTCTGCAGACTATGCCCCTGGTCCTGAGCGATGCAGAAGACTTTGTTCAGTGTTCTCATGAACCGCTCCACCTCGTCGCTTGACTGGGGCCACAGAGGAGTGACTTTGCGGTGATGGATGTCATATTCCTCCATTAACTAGACAAAACTATCCTCTTGGAAGGGTGGCCCATTGCCCGAGCAGAGCACCTGGGGCAGGCCGTGAGTGGCGAAGATCTTCTCCATCGCGACAGCCCCATTCTTGAAGGCCGCCGACTCGATGAACTCCACCTCTGGATATCTGGACCACTCATCCACGACCACCAAGAAGTGTGTGTCCCACCCTGTGGACCCGAAGTCTGCATGAACAATCTCCCAAGAATTGGTCCCCCTCGGCATGTTCTCGATGACGGCCTCCCTCTGCGCCGGGGACGCTGCTTGGCACCAGACACAGGCCGCGATGAATTCCTCGACCCGTCTCTCCAGGTCCGGAAACCACACCTTCTGTCGCAGGCGGGCTTTGGTCTTGGCTGTGCCCTGATGCCCCTGGTGCGCCAGCTCAATGACCCAGCTGATCTTGCACTGTGGGACCACAATTCTGTCACCTCGGAGCAGCAGTCCTGACTCTGCGAACACCAGCTCGTCCTTCACGCTCCATAACTATTTAAGCACTGACTTCGCCTCCTGGGTCCTCAGGGCCAGCGTCTCCACTACAGACTTCCAGGAGCCCTGTTGAAGAGCTGCCTTCAACACAATGAAACATTTGTCCTCAGCTGCCGCCTGCTCCAGCTCCTGAATCAGCACTGAGTTGGGAATAGCCACTTCAACCACCAACCTGACGTGCTCATCCGCCTCCTCCGCACTGGTATTGTTCTGTCCTTCATGTTCCCCATGGGGATGTTTGGACAAATAGCCGGTCCAATAGCACAGCGAGAAGAGCGCTCGCTTTGACATCTGTACAGAGCTGTCATGCATGCTGGACGTGGTTCTACCTCTTACGCTCATAGAACAGCTAGACCGTTCTATTCCAAATGGCGGTTGTTCGATACGTTGCCGGGAAAACGACGTTTGCATTTTTCACGTCGCTAACTTCACGTGTATTCTGCTTCGTCACGTGAACTACGGCATTACGTTTATAAGCAGCGTGGAATCTTCACTCGCTTCTTCTGATCGAATCATTTGGCGTTGTGTAGCTGAACCTCCAATCTGCGTCCTTGCAAGTTTCCTCAGCTGCTTCTTGGGCCTTCTATAGCGTGTTTTCCGCCACACGCTGATTCCTGGAGCTGTTTGTTCGCGTGTACTTCCGCACGCGCATGTTGTCTTCAAACGCGGCTGTCCTGGGCTGCGTGAATCCTGTTCGCGTGCAAATCCACAAGCGCACGCTATCTTCAAGCGCGGCTGGCCTGGACTGTGTGAATCCTGTTCGCGTGTAAATCCACACGCACACGTTGTCTTCAAACGCGGCTGGCCTGGGCTGCGTGAATCCTGTTCGCGTGCAAATCCACAAGCGCATGCTATCTTCAAGCGTGGCTGGCCTGGACTGCGTGAATCCTGTTCGCGTGTAAATCCACACGCGCATGTTGTCTTCAAACGCGGCTGGCCTGGGCTGCGTGAATCCTGTTCGCGTGCAAATCCACAAGCGCACGCTATCTTCAAGCGCGGCTGGCCTGGACTGCATGAATCCTGTTCGCGTGTAAATCCACACGCGCACGTTGTCTTCAAACGCGGCTGGCCTGGGCTGCGTGAATCCTGTTCGCGTGCAAATCCACAAGCGCATGCTATCTTCAAGCGCGGCTGGCCTGGACTGCATGAATCCTGTTTGCGTGTAAATCCACACGCACACATTGTCTTCAAGCGCTGCTGGCCTGGGCTGCGTGAATCCTGTTCGCGTGCATATCCACAAGCGCACGCTATCTTCAAACGCGGCTGGCCTGGACTGCGTGAATCCTGTTCGCGTGTAAATCCACACGCACACATTATCTTCAAGCGCTGCTTCAGGGCTGCGTGAATCCTGTTCGCGTGTATTTCCACACGCGCACGCTATTTTCTTCGCGGCTGTTCAGAACCGCGTGTACTTTGTTTATACCATAAAAAGGGCGCTATTTCCAACTCCTGCACCTGTGATATTAACAGGGGGATTGATTCATTTCTATACTTTTCTCTACGTGAGAAAGGAAGCTTTTCAAGGATTATTGGAAGGCGACAGTGAACAGTACTTTGGACGCTATCCTGTGGTGCATCAACCCGGTATCTAGCGTGAGCCTCGTTCCGTTCGGGATAAGTCTCCCTTACTAATCTTCCCTTCCTTGTCGTTTGTTCTACTTCTGGATTTCCTCAAGAGACTTCTGCTGGATTCTTCTGCCCTAGACTTAAGGCCAGTGTGTGCATTAATGTCAAATACTGTTCTATCATAGTCAATTTGGGGCAGTTTCTTATGATACTTTATTTTGTTCTAGGCTGACTTCCTATACCTTACCCATGCCCTTTCCAGTGATCCATCTCTCTACCTGTTTTATCAGTCAGAGAGTTGTATCATTTGGAAGGTCTAAACTTGACTTCACAACTATCAAATTGTGTGAACAGGGATCCGGAAGACCCTACCATCTGTATCCTTTTGAGTACCGTATCCTTTTCAGTCAATACTTTGGTACTTTACGACAAGAGCCTGCTGACGCAGGTTTGAAGCCCGGCAGGGCCAAACTCAGCCTTTCATCCTTCCGAGGTTGATAAATGAGCAACACACACCATGGGTAATAATAAGCAGCGCTCAGATACCTAAGGGTTCGTAGCGCTATATAAATGCTAAATTATTATTATTAAATTATTATTATTAGTTGGCTGCATTGTTGTTGCCCTGCCGATATACCAGGGAGACACCATACTCTAGCAGTGCCATCATCCACCTCTCAATCCTTGCAGGGGGCTTGGATGACGACCCTGCCAATATGGGCAGCAGGGGCTTGTGATCTGTGACCACCATCAACGGTCTCCCCAACACATAGAGTCTGAATTGTGGACACCCCCACAGGACCACCAGGACCTCTCTTTCAATTTGCAAGGATCTTTGTTCTGTCTCAGACAACACCTTGCTGGCATTAAGCGACTGGCCGGACCTCACTGTTGGCATCCGTCTGAGTGAGCACCGCACTAAGTCCGAACGGGCTGGCATCAACCACAATCTCCGACTGTAAGGACGGGTCAAAAAAGGCCATGGTGTCCTCCGCTGTCAGAGCCCCCTTTATATCTTCAAAAGCGGCTTGCTCCAAGGGCCCCCACTGCCAGGCAACATCTTTCTTAGTCAGAGCTCGCAGCGGTTCTGACCGAGATGCAAGGTTCTTGCTAAACCGGCCACAGTATGTGAACATTCCTAAAAAGCTCCTGACTTCTGACACATTCTCAGGGGGTCGTGCCTCGACGATGTCCTTCACTTTGCGAGGGTCCGGTGACACACCCCCTTCCTTGAACACAAAGCCAAAGAACTTGATCTTCTTTTTTAGGAATTCACACTTGTCCCTGTGCAGTGTGACCCCCAGCGACTGGAGTTGCTTGAGTGTCCTGGCCAGCCTGCCCAGGTGCTCCATCTCAGACCGTGCGAACACCAAGATGTCATCACTTATATTCAATACACCCTCCAAGTCGGCAAGCACCCCACAAACAATGTTCCGGAATACCTCTGCAGCTGACAACACACCAAAGCTCAAGCTTTTGAAGTGGTAGAGGCCATGGTGGGTGGTAAATGTGGTTATGTACTGTGACTGGGGGTGCAGCACCACCTGATGATAACCGGTCCGCAAGTCAAGTTTGGAAAAGAACTGTGCCCCCTGTAGCTCCTCAATGATGTTGTCTATTGTGGGGTGATGTGTTGCTCCCTCTTGATGGCCTTGTTTGGGAGACCCATGTCCACACATATCCGCAGAGTCTGGTTGTTTCGCTTTCTAGCGCTGACGATGGGAGATAACCAGGGCGTCGGGCCATCCACCTTCTCAATGATATCAAGGGCCACCAGGTTGTCCAGTTCTTTATCAATCAATTCCCTCAGGTGGAACGGAACCCAGTGGTGCTTCAAGGCAATTGGTTGAATCGGTTCACCAATGTGGAGTCTCACCGGAACACCTGCCATGCGTCTGATGGCCTCAAACAGCCGACTGAATTTTTCTAGGATCTCCTGCACATCTTCCACATAGACAGAGTAGGCAACACTCACTATGCCCAGGGCCTCTGCAGCTGTGCAGCTCAGAAAGGTGTTGCTGCTGACTGCCGTGACATAGAAATGGGCCCTGATTGACGATCCTCCATGTTCCACGCTCGCCACAAATGCCCCGTCTAGCAGGACGGGCCACTCACCGCCAAATGTGAAGATCCGTGCCTTGGGTGTCTGTAACATCATAGTTCATGGCATCATAGTGTCCCTGCACCATGACATTGACGGATGCCCCTGTGTTGACCAGCAGCAGGACAGTGGACTCGTTCACTCTAACCAGACACTGTGGCTGTCTTCGGTTCTTGGGCCGCAGAGCACTAACACTAGAATAAAGAAAACGTTCGCCTCCTCCTCTTCTTCCTCGTCTTCTCCAGTGTCTCCATCGTCCCCTTGATCAACCTGGGCGAATTTGGGCGGGGGTTGTTGTCTAAAGAACCCCACTCTAACAGGCCCTCTCAGGACCACTACTGGCATTGGAGCTCGGCACATCTGGGCATAGTGATCTGCCGCCCCACACCGGCCACACGACTTTCCTTGTGCTGGGCATTCAGTCGGGTGTGGGAGGTCATATCCACATTTCGCGCAGGAGTCCATTGCTCTTGTGCCCCGATCACATTGATAGCCGGGAGGACGTCTCGCCCCTCTGCCACCTGGGCCACGGCCTTCTGTGCACACGTCCTCCACGTTCCGCGGTCGCACAGCTGCCTCCATTCTGCAAGCCCTCACCTGAGACACTTCCTGGCAGCAGCCAAGTTTGCGGATTCGCAGCAGCGTAATTCCTGGCTCACGCAGAACCTGTCTGCGCAGCTTACCGGATGAACACCCTTGGATCAACTGGTTCCAAATCATTGTGTGCGTGTTGTCCCAGGCACATGGCAGAGCCATCCAGCGCAACCTGCCATAGAAATTGTTCAACCACTCGTCATCCTTCTGGCGGGCTGAGCACATGACGAAATGTTCATAGTCCGCATTGGCGAGTGGCATAAAGTGCTCCCACAAAGCCTTCTTGGCTGCATCATAGGTGGCATCAGCAGGCTGCAGGGACTGAAATACCTCATGTACTGCTGGGCCAGCGGAATACAAGAGAGTCACACACTTTGCTGTCATCGTTGGTATCTCCTGTGGCCCTGAAGAACATGTCCATCCTGTCAATCCACACTTTCCGTCTCTGACCCAGGCTGGATGGAGCACCAGAGATGTCGAATTCGGGCATAGGTGTCAGTGTCCCTTCCTGCCTCAAACCCAGTGGCGGCTGGGGAACAGGAGGCACTGCCGGAGCTTGGTTGTGATCCTGCATGGCAGCAAATGCACAGGCACCCCACTCAAAGACAACTGGGGCCGCAACTCACGGACATGCACTGGTCTTCTCCTGACATGGCACTGCACACAGATGATGAGTGTGATGATGTTGGCTAGGCACTGCACCACCAGACTTCTGATGAGTTCCTCTACCACCATGCAACAGCCACAATGCCTTCACAAGCACCTCTTGGAAATGACCAAAATGTGAAAAATGGGGCACCAGGCATGTACCCAGGAAAAAATCCAGTTCAAAACAGTTCAGATAAGGAAGGATTGCATCAAAAGGAGACTCTAGCCACTCTAGTGGCTCCAGAAATTGAGTAGGCTGGGCCCAGGGGATGAACAAAGAGATTGTAGGCCTCCCCCAACCCCTCACCTCACACTCGACATAAGAAAGTGTTTAAAAACACCTTAAAAGTGAAGAAATGACAGTATCAGCTCTTCTCCATCTGGGAATCCAATAATTATGGTCGGATCGGGCGCACAGGCACTCTAACTAAGAGCCACAACCCTTCTGATCATTTGTACAAGACGGCTGCCAAACCGCATGGTCATCGCCCTCTCCGCGGCATTCAGGTTCGGAAAAGAAATTTGCAAACAAAAGACTTCCCGCCCCTCACCGCCTGTCACAGGCCGATATCCCGCTTTGTCGTTTCTGTTGTGGGTGGCGCAGTATGTTCCGGCGCCCCCGTGAACCCCGCACAGAGTGACACACCCACGTGTACTTGGTTCGTGCTCCCCGGTTGCTCTGACGCGGCCGGGAACACCCCATTTATTTATGCTGCACGCGGTGGAGTGCAACGTCACTCCGCCATGTGCATGTCCTTAAAGGGAAAGCACCACAAGCACCACAAGGCTACAAGACTCTGAGGTCTCTCCTGGTTCTTAAGAGTGATCTTGAAGTCAGTCACAATTGCAATATACTTAGTTTCTAGTGGTGGAGAGTGCCAGAGATGGGGACACCAGGGGGTAAACAGTGCAATCAAAAGTGGATGGTAGCCCATGCTGCATAGGGGAGGATTTAGTTGAGGAGAGCGTGGGACCGTGGATGCTAGTGGGTGAGAAGGAAGGGGTAAATTCATTGAGGTTACATTTTGCATTTACATTTCTGTTGTGTTGATGCTCATTTCAAGGCCTTTCCATCAGATAATAGTGTGATCCTGAATAGATCACTTTATCTCACTATATTGTATTGTGATGTCCTCTGTGATAAGTATGGCTTCTCACATTCTTGTGGAATTCTTTAAATGACTGCCTGTTCCTTCTTTACATGTAGGTCATTTGAGTGGAATGAATCCTAGATTGGAGCGAGCTGACCAAATGCGATAGGTCTATGGCAATCTTTTTTTTCAGGTCTGCTTATTTGACATAAAACATGGTTTGCTTTTCTCTAGCATTTCAAATATTCTTTTTCACATTATGACTAGCAACGTGCAGGTCTGTGTCAAGTAATGGCTGTAAGCAGGCAGTCATATTACCCAGGTCTTTTTTGTGTGTATTTAAACCTTTGAAATACAGTAGTAAAACTCAGATGAGATATTTTAGGCTCAGGCCATCAAGGATTTTGGTACTTGGAGACTTCCATTTCTGAAGGAGAAAATATAAATGCAATCATGTTCCTTTTGCATAACATGTTTAAATCAGGACCTTTTTTAATGAGCACCCTGGGCTGGGGAGCCAGCCAATCGCGTTGCTAATATTGTGGGCTGAATCCCGCGATCCAAGCCCACGTTCTGAGCCACCTGAAGGCTGCTCTCACCCACAATGCCATTTTCTCTCCACCCTCCGCATCCCTCTTTCTGGGCTCTGTCCCTTTCCTCCCCACCCCTGACACCACTCACCAGATTCCTTTAAGCAGCAGCACCACCGCTGCAGCTCCAGCTCCAGTCTCCCAGGCCACCATGGAATTGGAAGACCATCTTAAGAAAGTATTTTGTTTGAAGGACCGGGACGCTGTGCGGAAGGCATGGTATCAAACAGTAAGACAGGCACAAGTGATCACAGTTCAAGGGTGTTTATTGAACTTCAATTGGGTTTGAAAAACGCCTATCTAATCCTACGTCTAAAGATGGGAGCAAGCTACGACCATCAAATTATAATAACGCAGTCCTACTCAAGTCTCTCAAAATAAAAGGGCTTATATTAATCCTTACTTCTAAATACAATTAGTGTGGGAAACAATGTTATGGAAAAGAAAAGTGTTCAAGAAATGATATGTCAGGATATTCAAGCCGTTGGCTTCCCCTCCCCACGTTTTCAGCACGGGACAAGGTGGCACACTCAAACTTAGCACAGTCTCTGGCTTCTCTAGCACGAGGATACAGTTCAAAACTTCAACATCAGGGCCTTCTGTGCCAAAGTCTTTTTGTCTTTCAAAGTCTCTTATTTCAGAGGACCTGATGCAACATGACAAAACATTAAAGTTCCTTTCTTCTCAGGATTTTCACTTATACAACTTCTCGGGTGATTTACTATTCACCCTGGGTCCCCCCCTGCTGGGCTCAGATCCACTTTAACACAAATCCTTCAATTGGTCTCCCTCTGCTGGGCTCAGACCAAATTCATGTACTTTCCCAAACTTTCTCTACTTCATCAAAATTGAAAGACTTTCGACTGTGCGTGGGATTTTGTTTGACCCGTTGTTCTCAAATGTATCTACTTTTGTCACTTCTCAGCTGGATACCTTACAGAGACCTTTGATTGAGCACCCATGCAGTGCCGGACCACTCTGTCAAAGGTATTGTAGCTTGCTTTAAAGTTCAATCACTCATCAGCAGTTCAACTTCACTTGCGTCTCTTATCACACACATTTTAACAATGTTGCTGCTTGCAACCTTGGCTTCAACAAAGACTGGTCTTGTATCGGTCTCCCCAACTCACTAGCTGTGTTGATTTCACTGAAGCTGCTTTGTTTTTGGAGCCAAGGACGGTACCACGGCGGTTGGTGATTCTTACCGCCTTGATTGTTGACACGGGAGGGGCCTGGGTATCTATGACACAAAATGCAGGATTCTTCAGCCTGATTTCTGGGTTTTTTGCTTTCTATTCTCGAGGTCTCTGGAAAGTAATGGTTACTTGTCGAAAAGGTCAAGGGTATTTACTTCCTTACGATGCCCTCCGGTTTTGCTGTCTTTCTTCTCTTGCTCAACTGCCCTCTAGACATTGCTGTTTCCTTGTGTGCTTTTACTCACTCAGAGGGTGCTCTCGTGCTCCGCCTTTTATCCGTGTGGGGAAGTGTAATGGAAGTCAGGTGTGGGTGATGATCAGTAATTTCCTGACCTCACCTGACCATTGTATTGGGACACGTCAGGTATACTGCTCAGGTGTTACTCTGTTTTCTCTCATAGAGGACTGTCCGTGAGAAAGTGTTCAAGTTGTAAAGGGGGAGGTAGAGTTCCATTGTCCCACTCCCAGAAGACCCCCCACCCAGGTGATCCTCCCACACTGGTCCACTCCCAGGAACTGGATCCAAAAGCGATGGCCGTGTCCAGGCCACCTGGATGACAGATCTAAGGGGACTAGTGTGTGAGACACCTTCTGGTGTCTCACAACACCCCACGTTAATTCAAACAAAATACATTGCTGTCAGCACCCTGCGTTTTCAGATTGAAATCCAGCAGTGCTAATAGCAATAACACCAGATTCAGCCCGCTACACTCATGCCTATAACTTGGGCCCCTGGTCCTTCCCACCCAGTCCGGCCCACCAGATCTTGTCTTGTTGCTATAATATTGTCATGTTTCTTTATCATGTGATTTGAGTACTTTCTGAGCCAGGTCTACAAAACACAGTATTGTTCCAAATGTACAAATAATAGCACCGTATATATATATATATATATATATATATATTTTTTTTTTTTCATTGATTTTACATAACAAAACAAAACAGTTGTCAACAATACCTCCAAACTACCGCCCCTCACCCCCCACTTACCCCCTCCCACAAAAAATTGCAGCCTGGGCGCAAATCCCAGCTTCACTAACGTAACCAAATTGTGTGGTATTGGACAAATCATTTTATCTCATAGTCATTTCCCTATCAAAATTGCTAGTCCCTAAATATCATAAAACAGTGCTTAAGATTTAGTTCGCAGAGTGTGCTCCTCAAAAATACCTCACTCATAATTTAACTCGCATCAGTGTTGGATCGCATATAATAATAGTGACCATTCATATATTACACGATAAACAAATAAGGAATTCGGTTGCGAGGGGACATCAGCTCTGAAACAAGGGAAGGGTTGCGAAAGAGTAGGACTACAAGTAATGCATATTTGCTTGAACCAGGCACACAACTGCCCATACTGGCCTATGTGAACGTACTATTTTTTTCGCAAAGCCAAAACCCTGTTTAGTAATTGGTCATTAATAGGTGCGGGGGTGGCGGGGGGGGGGTGTGGAAAGCGGTATTGCACTTAATCAAGTCGATTAAAACACTTGCTGTATATCTTGTCAACTTAAAAAAATAAATATCGCATTGAGCCTTCTGTGTCGAATGAACTCCTTTGAGCAGCCGTGGCCACACACGGCTCAAGGTCCACCTGTGGCTGACCCTTCCCCCAAACCCTCGGAGCAAGACCGTAATTTGTGATGCGCACAAACAGGTTTATGTTGTTTCCTTAGTGAAGTGTGTTTTTTTTTTGTAACTTAAAATATTTGTGTCAGGGTTAATGTGAAGACTTAACCTGTCAGGGCAAAGAGAGGCATGCCTGCTGGAACGGGCACCGAATTCTTCAAGACACATGGGTGGAATATGAGCTTCGGGTTTGGATTCTTGTGAGTGCATTCTTGTACACTTATTTACAGCCAGAGAGACTCGGCGCTGGCAGCCTGCGCGACTCCCTCGCTATGTCGTAGCAGGGTTTCCTCACCTCATACCGCAGTTTATTGGATAAAGAAATCCGCACCGTCCCGTTCAGGCGTTCATGCTGTAGCTGAAAAATGCAGAAAGCCTCTACAGACCCTCCATGCACGTGTGTGTCCAGGCTGATTTGATTTAAGTCATACTAGTTTCAAGGATGACAAAACGTCACTAGGTAGCAGGGGAGCCGATTTATGAATTTCCTGGGGGGGGGGGCGAGAGCCCAAATACAGGAAGTAACATCACTGGCAGTTATAGGACCGCAAATTTGCATGTAGTCGCCAACTTGGTGCAAGGGCGGGTTGGGGGTGGGGGGCACCCGCAGCGCAGAACAGTGGAAACATTGGCTAGCATGTACTGCATATACTAAAGTCAAGTAAGAAGGAGATTTAAGCCTTCGAGTTGCAGTCCAGTAGGCCATCACTGCCCCTTCCCCACCCCTCTATAATCATCCAGGTTGTAGTAGCCCTCAAAAGGCAGAGCAACACAACTAGGATGGGAGAACGAAATGGCGTCCCATACTGTGAGTGTGTCAAACATCAGAGAAAAGACTGTGCCTCCTACCTTGGAGCACAATCTCACTAATTTGGTGCAAATCTCGCAAGTGGGAGCATGGGAATCCCCTGCGTGTTGTGGGCTGCAGACCCCGGATCACATGCTCACTTCTTCAGTGTGAAACTCTGGCCAAGGCTCTTTGGGCAAGCATTCGGGATGGGTCTCACACCTATAAACAGTGTGATATATTGAGTGGGCACCTCACTCCTTGGAGCATAGTATCAACCATTGCTGCTAATCTCACAACTGAATGGACAGTTTCACTCTTGGTCATCTCAGTGACCCCATGTATATTAATGGAGTCAGTCTCCCATCTGGGAAGACAATTATATTTCTGTTAAAACACTCTCAGTTGTCACTCCAGTTTTCTCGATCTATAGATCCATATCATATTCATTCAATGTGTGTGCAGGGGTGATAACAGGTGTCTGAGAGAGCTCATTCTTTCATTCAGGAGAGATAAAGGGGTAACAACCCCTGTATGTGGGATCAGGCTCATTTTGCCCCATGGCCCCTCCAGAAGGAGTGAGCAGGTTTTAAGACCCTGCTGATTCTGCTATCGGACAGGCTCGAGCCTTCTATCCCTTGCCCCATCACGGCTCGCAACATCCTGAGCGGCAGCTTATGGACAGCAGGCAGCTCTGGACATGCCTGTTGCCAATTGAATGTAGACAGATCTACTATTTAGACACTGGGAGAGAGCCATGAATCCACATTGGCAGAGGCGTGGCTAGGGGGTGGCTAACGGGGCTATAGCCAGTGGTCGAAGTGTATGAAAAGAAGTAGTGGAGCTATGTTCCCTGCTGGCCTGCCCCTGCTCCCCACAAACCCCATTGCCACAACCCCTCCCACACACAATACACCCCCCAAAACACTTACACCTGATGTTTAAGGGAACGTTCAGTGCAGTGCACTGAAAGTGACGGTTTAAACTTCTTCCTACACTTTTATTTTAAAAGAAAACCATTCCGGAACGGTTTCTTTTTAAAATAGAAGTATAGGAGCTGTAAAAGGTAATTTAAAAAAGTATAGGAGCACCGCTCCCGCTCACTTCGACCACTGGCTATAGCCCCTGGTCTTTTGGTTGTAGCCCCTGATAGAATCTCAGGAGCTACAGCCAAAGGACTAGCTAGCCCCCAGTCCCAACAGTTCCGACATCAGCTTAGCCCCGGGTCTTTTCCAGACCTAGCAACTCCCCTGCACATTGGTGGTGAAGAAGCACTCAACATACAGATCACAATGGTACAGTGTTGCAGTCCTGCTGAGAAAGGACAATTCTGAGCATGTGAGCAGTAGGCTGGATCAGTGCTGCCCCATGAAAGGTGTAGAAGCCTCTGTGAGAAGTGACAGTACTGTCCCAACGGTGAGAAGTGTAGTATTTTCACATTAACTATGCTTAAGAACTTTGTGTTATTGAATAATGCTGCTACATTCTGAGTAATTCCATCCCTTTAAATTTATGAGCTCTTGTATAACCAAGACAGTGTTGAGTTATTCTGATGATGACAGACTTGCTCAATAGTTCTGGTTCTGTATCATTAAATGTACTTCAGATCTTTAGAGTATCGGAAGGATAGCTCAGGGGCAACGTGCTCGCCTTGGAAGGAAGACGACACAGAGCAACACAGGTTCGTTTCCTCGATCCGCGCAACACAGGTTCGCTCCCTCGGTCCGCGCAACACAGGTTCGCTCCCTCAGTCCGCGCAACACAGGTTCGCTCCCTCAGTCCGCGCAACACAGGTTTGCTCCCTCAGTCCGCGCAACACAGGTTTGCTCCCTCATACCGCGCCTAGAAACCTTTGGGTAGTACACGCATTATAAATAATCAATTAAAATAAAAAGAAATACATCTGTTGAGAAGTGCTGGGACCTTGTCAATAAGAGTGTAGCAGCTCAACTGAGAAGTGCTGATGTTGTTCCATCAAAAGTATAGCAGCCCCACTAAGATGAACTAGCATTGCCTCAACAAAAGCATAGCAGCCCCACTAAGATGAACTAGCATTGCCTCAACAAAAGCATAGTATTATCGCTGAGAAGATTCAACAATTATAAAAGCCCTGTTACAGCAGCACTATCCCATTAAGAGTATAGCGAGCTAACTGAGGAGTACCAGCATAGCCCCATTTAAAATATGGCAGCTCTACTAGAAAGTGCTGGCTTATACGCCTCCGCTCCCCGCCCATAGCATTCACTCTCACCATGTGCACACTCAGAGACATGCAACCAGTCTCATTTTCCCTCTTCCTGCCCCTGCTGCCTGCCCCCTCCCTCGCTTTGCATCTATACCTCCATTTCTAAAAATCCATCTGGGTTGGGTGTACCTCTACACCTCTTCAACCCCTCTTGCCAAGAAGGGTGCACAGATTTAGAAGTATACCCAACCCAAAACGATTTTTAGAAATTGAGGGAAAGATGCAAAGCAAGACCCTCTTGCTTTGCATCTGTCCCACAATTTCTAAACATCGTTTTTCCCCGGCTTTTACCCGGGCCGCTTGAGAGAGACACAGTATGGATGGAACAAAGGGCCAACCATACTGAGTATCTTCTCTCCTGCCGGGGGGGGGGGAGGAGCTCAGCCCTGACTTCATTCTTCCGGGGGGGCTGGGCCCGGCAGCTCCTCCGTGCTCGGCGCCCCTGCTAGGTAGGTAGTTAAAGAGAGCTTTTTTAGATGGAGAAGGCAGAGGTTTGATAAATGGTTAACGTGGTAGAAGTGGGGAAAAGGGAACTAGTGGAACTCTGGATGCATCCAAAAAGGAGAGAGTGTGATAGGAGTAGATGACGTCTCCCCTGCTTTCTAAATTGGAAACTGGTGAGCCAGGATAGCAGGGTTCAAATCCATGCCTTGGACAATTCACATATTTATTGATCCTGACCAAATCACTTTTCATCACTGTGCCCTATTTTCCTTAACTGTGTAGGGAAAGCCTCCCTCGTATGGGTTCATGATCTACAATGCTACTATCAGGTGTGTTGCATAAAAGGAAAGCAGTGTCAATAATGCCTAATGTATTTACTTGAGATTATGATGGTGAGGAGAGGTCAGAATTGGGTTCCGTTTTTCTAGAAGTGGGGCGGCTGCACTGTGGGCTTCAGCCACTGCACCACCTGCCAGAAAATTAAACTTGACCATAAGTATAGTACAGGAAGTCCACCCAGCTGTGACTGATGAAACTTTAATATTCATATGATACTGTTTATATCATTTTCCCTTAATAAAGGGCTACAAGGCCCCACTTGAGCACATCTGAAGTCCATCACACAACCGCTTACAAAAAGCATCTGGTGCCATGAATCACCTGGTCTAGATAGTGCCATTACAGCAACGCCTTTGTTTTAAACCTAGATTTACATCCCTGAGATGTTTTCTCATGCTTACCGATACCCAAGACCAGTTACTGATAACTAATGATAAGTTATTTATATAGCACCTTTATCACAGAGCACATATTTACATACAATATCACCCAACCGAAATTGGTACTCATTTATCAACCTCGGAAGGATGAAAGGCTGAGTTGGCCTTAACGGGATTCGAACCTGTGATCTGCAGATCACAGCAGCAAACGCTCAACCCGCTGAGCTATCTTACCAGTTTAACTAATCACATTTAAGAAACATACCTCTCTACCACACAACCATATTACACCCTACCCTCTATCCCACGTATATCTCTTTGCCCTTTTGCTTTTGTTTGTGTGCTGCAGAAACCCTTTCCCATCTCCATCCCTCCTCCACTCCTCTTTCCTATCCACAGACTTATGTCTGGTGACACCCAGGAGAGGTCACAATACGTTACCTCTCAGACAAAGTGCTGTTGCCATAAGACCGCTCAGTTGATGAGGGGTGTAGTATAAATATTCGATAACAGAACATGAAGAACAGAAATGTAATACTTTGGGCAAGTCCAGATGCGTCGCTATTGATTTGTATTTATTTGAAGAACAGGGGTGTCAATTTTGAAGAGAAATGACTTGCAGTGACACATTCAAAGATGGCGCAGGTATTCCCCGGGTGTTTGTACAGTGGCACAAAGATGAAAACAAATGGCGAGCCAGTTTATGAGGATGTAAAACAATGGGACATTTACCAGGGACAAAGCAAAACCAACAGAAACAAATATATATTAGAAAACAGGTGACTTACTAAGTGCTTCAAACTAAAGAGGAGTATAATTTAAATATATAGAATTCCATTATTCAGCATCAATGGGAGGCAGTTGTGGAGTCAGGTAGGATGCGGGAGAGGACTGGGGGACCACCCTCTGTAGCAAATAAGTGAAGTGAAGTTTAAGCTGAGCTTTGAGGAGATCAGCAGTTGGGCTGGCCTTGGTTGTTATGGGTAGTGGGTTGCAATGGAGCGGAGCAAGTAGGGAGAAAGAGCAGATGGCGAGAGGAGGCACTTGCATTGTATGGGACACTGAGGTTGAGTGCAGGAGAGGATCAGAGGGAACAAGATAATGAGTAAAATGAGATACAATCAGAATGGTTCTGAGGAGCAAGACCATTGATAGCTTCGCAGACTAGGAAAAGCAACTTGAAAAGTGCCAGTAGGTAAAAAAAGTGGGAGAATCTGGGTAGATTATAAAGAATCTGGGTAGCAAAGTTAAGGACTTTGTCTAGAGAGAGGAAGGTCGGGGAGTAGAGGGAGGAAAGAGCAGATGGGAAGGCCAGGGAGTAGACTTGAGCAGTGATCAAGTTTGCTGAGCAAGTGAGTGGAGATTAGAGTAGAGTCGCAAGTAATAAAAGGACACATTTTCAGAAAGTTGAGGAGATTAATAGGAGCAGCAGAGACAGTGATAGTGATGAACTGTTGCAGTCATAGGTCGGTATCAAAGAGGAACCCAAGATTGCAAGCTTTGGGTGAGCGAGAAAGATGGTCAGGTGGGAAGGAGATATGAGAGGGTGGCATCGGAAGATGGGAGAAAGATGACTTTCATTTTTTGTGAGTTCAGTTTGAAGCACCAGAGAGCCTTCCAGTGATGAATTTCAGTGAGGCAGTTCATAAACTTTCTGAGATGGCTGGAGGGAAGGAAGGAAATGTTATGTTATGTTACTTTGCATTTATATAGCGCCTTATGTAACATTGGTTTGATCTAGAGGAACTGGTAGGTTGAACGCCCTCGGGAACCGTAGTTCAAGACAGTAGAGAGAGAGATAGAGAGTCATAAGGTGCGTGTGAGCACTGGATATGTGTGCAGCATGTGTGGCATTCGGATGATACCTGCTTCTTAGCGGTAGGTGTGATGGTTGGGAGATCAGGAGTATGTATTCGTTCTGGCAGGGTGTTACTCAGACCGATTCTGGCTGTGTTAGGCCTGAGGAGAATGCCTAGGCTGGTGGGTGTGCAGCCAGGTGTGTTTAGTTAGGATGATGGGGAGTATGTGGCAGGTGTTTTTATGAGAACAGCTATACTGAATGTGACATAGTATCGCTGTGTTCTAGTTGAGTGGTGGTGTATAGGAGAGAGTAAGCGTGGTGATGTGATATGGTGGGTTTCAGTAGGTGCCTGAGATCAAGCGCACATCTGAACCATTTATTCGGTCTGTTTTATTCACTCAGTCTGTTCTCTCTGTTCGATTCCTCTATCCATTTCATTACTCGGTCCGTTTCACCACTCGAACCATTGCGTCTACTCCATCCGTTGAGCCTGCGCCATTCATTGTGATTACTCTATGCATTCCATGTACTTCAACCATTCCATGCACTCCAACCGTTCCATGCACTCCAACCGTTCCATGCACTCCAACCATTGTTGCACAATGTTCATTCCATGCCCTCTATCTGTTCTATACATTCCATACGTTGCATGTACTCCCTCAGTTTTGTGCACTCTATCTGTTCAATCAGTTCCATGCATTCCTTCTGATCCATGCACTTTGTCCAATCCATGCATTCCGCCCATTCCACTGACTTCATCCGATCCACCCACTTCATCCGTTCCACCCACTTCATCCATTCCACCCACATCAACCGTTCCACCCACATTAACCGTTCCACCCACTTCATCCATTCTACCTACTTCACCCATTCCACCTACTTCATCCATTCCACTTACTTCATCCGTTCCACCTTCTTCATCCGTTACACCTTCTTCATCCGTTACACCTATTTCTACTGTTCTATCGGCTTCATCCTTCCACACACTTCATCCTTTCCACAAACTTCATCCTTTCCACACACTTCATCCCTTCCACACACTTCATCCTTTCGACACACTTCATTCTTTCCACACACTTCATCCTTTTCACACACGTCATCCCTTCCACATGCTTTCTTCTTTCCGCACATGTCATCCTTTCCGCACACGTCATCCACTCCACACGCTTCATCCGCTCCGCACGCTTCATCTTCTCCACTCTCTTCATCCGCTTTGCTCTCTTCATCTGCTCCACACACTCTTCATCCTTGCCACACACTTTATTGTTTCCACACACTTCATCTTTCCACACACTTCATCTTTTCACACACTTCATCTTTCCACACACGTCATCTTTCCATACACTTCATTCTTCCACACACTTCATCCTTTCCGCATACTTCATCAATTTCCTCACGCAACATCCTTTCCGCTCACTTCATTCGTTCCACACACTCCATCTGCTCCACACACTCCATCCACTCCACACGCTTCATCCACTCCACACGCTTCATCCGCTCCACAAGCTTCATCCGCTCCACACGCTTCATCCGCTCCACACGCTTCATCCTTTCCACACACTTCATCCTTTCCACACACTTCATCCTTTCCCCGCACTTCATCCTTTCCATGCACTTCCTCCTTTCCACGCACTTCATTCTTTCCATGCACTTCATTCTTTCCACACACTTCATCCTTTCCACACACTTCATCCTTTCCACACACGTCATTCGTTCTAACACGTCATTCGTTGCACACATTTCATCCGCTCCACACACTTTATCCACTCCCCACACTTTATCCGCTCCCCACACTTTATCCCCTCCACACTCTTCATCCGCTTGACACTCTTCATCCACTTCACACTCTTCATCGGCTCCTCACTCTTCATCCGCACTACGCTTTTCATCCGTTCGACACTCTTCATCTGTTCCACCCACTTTATCAGTTCTACCCACGTCATTTGTTGCGCGCACTCCATCCGTCCCATGCACTCCATCCGTCCCACGCACTACATCCATCTCAAGCACTTGATTCATCTATTCCTTTCATTCCGTTCATTACATGTACTCTGTCATTCCATGCCATCTATCCGTTCCATGCACTCTATCTATTCCGTGCACTGCATCCGTATCATGTACTCATTCTTTCCATCCTCTTGTCCACTTTATTTCTCTCGTCCACTTCGTTCCTTTCGTCCATTTCATTTATTTCATCCATTTCCTTAGTTTCAACCACTTCACTGCTTTCAAACAATGTATTCCTTTCATCCACTTCACTACTTTCATCCACTTCTCTCGTTCTATTCAGTTTATCTGTTTTAATTTACATTAGCGGTTATTAGATTTCGATTTCTCGGTCAGATCATGATGCTGGATTGTTATTTATGATATAGCAGCTTTGGGCTAAGGTCATTGAATTGTTGTTATCCAGTTTGGGTTAGGAGTCGATTTTAGGGGAAGAGCCATGTTTTCAGTAATTTGCGGAAAGACATGAGGTCCTCGGTGAGTCGGATGTGGGGTGGAAGTGCATTCCACAGAGTGGTGGCCAGGGCTGAGAATGATGATCCACCTAACATGACTGAGTAGGTTTTTGGTATGACTAGGAGGCCGGCAGAGCTTGACCTTAGAGTATGTCGAGGATGATAGGGTTTTAGTTTGTCTTGAAGATATTGAGGTCCAGTTTTATGCATTGCTCGGTGATAGATGCATAAGGTTTTGAAGGTCACCCTTTGGGCAACCGGAAGCCAGTGCAGAGTTTTGAGGGCTGGGGAGATGTGATCTCTTGGGCCCAGTGCTAGTAGCCGTTTGGCTAAAGCGTTTTGTGCTCTTTGTAGTTTAGTCAGTTTATACGCGTGGACTCCGAGGTTGAGGGGGTTAGCATAGTCCAGTCTTGACATAACAATTGATTGGACCATGGAGAGTCTGTGGGAAAGGAGATTCATGGAAAAATGCTACTAAGAGTTTTGAGGTGGTAGTGGCAGGATTTAGAGACGTTATTGACTTGGAGTGAGAAAAATATTTGAGTGTCTTCAGCAAAAAGGTGATTGTGAAATCCAAAAGATGAGCTAAGTCTTCCCAGGGGAAAAGGTATAGAGGGTGACGAGCAGAGGTCCAAGAACTGATGCTTGGGGGATGCCAACAGGGAAAGGAGTGGGATTAGTGGTTTCCAAGTTTCAAGAGATTGTATAGGATTGTATAGGATTGACCTTCCAGGTTGGAGGTAGAGGTGATCCAGACAAGAGCTGATTTGTGAAATCCAAGGTCCTACTGAGTGAGGAGGGAGGACTGGTGAACAATGTCGAAAGCAGCAGAGAGGTCCTAAAGGATGAGTATAGAAGAGAGTTTGGAGTAGTGAGAATTAGAAAGAAGGTTGGAGACATGCATGAGTGCAGCCCCGGTAGAGTGTTTACTATGGAAGCCGATGGAAGTAGATCTCCAATGCGATTATCCTCAAGGTACTTAGTGATCTTGTCGAAGACCACCCGCTCAAGAATTTTTGAATAATAGAGAAGGAGAGAAACTGGGTGATAGTTTACTGGGACGCTTGGGTCAGCAGAGGGTTTCAGATGCCATGCTATACAAGACTAAATAACATGACATAACAGAGCATGGTGTCCGGTCAAAGGATCGACTACAAAGGGTCGAATGGTCAAAGGATCGACACCAAAGGACCGAAAACAAAAGGATCACATTTTTTTTTTAAATTACATTTTTTTTGGGGGGTTTCGTTTAGGGAAAAATGTGGTTTTTACCACAAAAACCGGGGGGGGGGAGACCCCCCCCCCCCCAAAAAAACAAAACAAAAATGTAAAAATCCTTTTGTTTTCGGTCCTTTGGTGTCGACCCTTTGACCATTCGATCCTTTAGTTGTCTATCCTTTGACCTATAACCACAGAGCATAAACCAGGAGTTTCACTCATTCTCCTGTGGGGCAGTACTCTGGAAGGCGCACCCACTTTGGTGACTGGCAGAAACAGGGGAGGAAATGAAGTTGGTTCTGCCGCTGTCCGTCCTCAATACTAGAATCTCTGGTGCACTGACTGGCTGGTGAATCTATATATCTATTGTCAAATCAAGCGATAGGGGACTGAGGGAGGGCCAGTGCAACACTAATGCAATTCTAGCAGACAGCCTTGAGGGCCACATACACAGGAGCATGAGGGGATACATGTTTTCCTTAATGGCATTAAAGCTGCCCAATTGTAATGGAATCTTTTTGTTTTAACAGTGTTCACTTAAACATTGTATGCAGTTGTCAAAATGAGATTAAATTATGTTCGCAACATTGCACACTTTGGTTTAACAGTGAAACAGGAATTCTTACCCAGTCTGCAATTTAGGCACTCGGCCACAAACCTTCCAAGAGTTACTTTGTACAAATTAAGTTTGGGATTTTAAGTTTAAGGCCTTCTATAATACTGTTTTATAGAGATTTCCCTGGAATATACACAAAATGCATAGCAAATCAGCCTGACAATATGTAAAACCTTATAGAAACACGTTAAACAGAAATAATATCATTGTAGCTTTGTTTTCCACACCCTGTAGAGAAAACTAGAAGTCCCAGGGTGCAAAAAATTGTGAGCTTAAAGAATCTCCTGTTGTACACCACTGTGCTTTCAGTAACTTAAGGCACGCGCTAAAAGTCACTTGGATATAGATATTCTTCACAAAGTTCCAGCTCATTGTTGTGCATGATTTCAAGAACATTTGACTATTTTAGCATGTAGACATCATGGCTATAAACTAATCTTTAAAACTGAGCTTTATTGAGTTGTTAACTGTCTTGGAAGCTGGCACAGATCTGTTAAGGAAATGGAGCTGTGCAGGGTCTTTCAGCTGGCAATGTCTCATCACATGACCAATTACCTTAAACATCCACGCATAGGAAAGACGCTGCTGATAACAAACGGTACATGAATCCAGAACAATACACTTTGCATTCTTAAGGGACGTATAGAATTCTAATGGTCGTTGTGAGTACTGAATATTGTGGAATGTAATGATCTGATTTGAGGTTCAGAGGAGAAAAGGTCAACCCTTGCATATGGGTTGAAAAACGGATACAGAACAACAAACGGTACATGTTAAGGTGCTGCCCACACCCCCCGACACTCCGTGTGTGCCAGTCTGGCTGTGATGTGGGTAAAGGGCATTGCTTGAAAGTAGGGGCGCTGAGTATGCGGGTGCACCGGGAAAGGCCATCTGCGGTGAAAGTCCCTAGACTTATAATGGGACGTCCGAAAATGTTGTCCACCGGTGTGAGAGATGACATATTATAGGTCGCTTACTTAAACGATTATAACGATATATTTATAACGGTTATAAATACGCAACTAAGGCATTATGTTCGGATGTGAATTCTACGATTGGGGCGTGGGGTGGAATTTGTGTTCAGTGATTTGTAATCTTGTATATAGTTTATTTTTGTATTACCTTGATGTTTTTAATGTATTGTTGTATTGTTAAAATTGAAAATAAAAAATAAAATACGCAACTAAGACAAAAAAAACAATTACGCAACTAAAAAAAAACCTGTTCCTGTAACACTGCGGCTGTGTGAGCGCTTTAAAAAATGCAAAAATAAATAAATAAAAGAGGCCAGGCATTGTATAGCAGATCTTGCAGCGAGTGCAGTCTACGAGGAATACTGCAGTCACGGTATAGTACTTGCATTGAAAAAGAGGGACAGTGCACTATATGGTAGTGAAGGATACCAGACCCTGGGAGAGTATATAAGGTAGGGTGGAAGCACGGTGACTCTCTCATCACTGATAAAACGGATGTTAGGTTCATTACAGAACCTGACTACAGCAGCACGTCCATCCAGACTCGCTGCACTATGTTAATTTACATGTACATAACTAGTCAGTGGGATCGTTTAATGATACTCCACTTGAGGAGGCAACTATCTATCATTCTTCAGCTTTTTATCGGACCAGCTTCTTATTCGCAGGTTGAAATTAGACTTTTCTTCGGGCAGCTTCTCATTAAAAGTATTTTTTTTTAAAAATTTTATTTCATTTAGTTTATACAAACTTTTTGAAAAGGTTACATTATCCCTCCTCCTATAATGTGTCGCAGGGCCTTGCAGAGGCAACTTTTGGCAGTATTACAGTGCATAATGACAGAGTTTTTACCACGGCTAGGGTCTTAACTGTCTTATGTTCTCGTTAATTCCTTCTAGTGCAGTCAATTAACTTTGTTTCCACTGCTTCAGCATCAAAAGACTGCTTTTGACGCAAGTTCACACTTCTTCATCTCTGACACATTGGTATTAGTTTCTGTATGATTTCCATTCCTTATTGGGATTTTAGCAGAGCCTCTAGAGATTGTAGAAAGTTGGTCAGCCCATATATGTCTTTTTCACGCAGACTGTAGAATTTTCGCCAGAGTTCGTCGCCGCATAGAGTAGAATATTGTCACACCAGGTCTCCCAAATGTACAGATCTCATATCTTTCAAGCCTTCGCAATATAGAGTTAAGTGTTTGAGAGTCTCTTGCTGTCTGTTACAGAAGCGACAGCTCAAGGTCCCTGTCATTTTTCGCGCCCTGATTGCTTGACTCACCCTGGTGTTAAAGAGATTTAGTCGAAATTTCATATAGATAGCTCGATGTTTTCCATTAGCTGACTTCATCAGGTATTGCAGCGGTTTCTTACGATCTTTAGCCTCAATTGCTGCGTCTTCCATGAGCTTGTGACGATTCCGATCATCAATCGTGGTGCACCAGTCGAGCTCCCATAGCTTTTTTTTACATAGTTTGGGTTATTTTTCAAAGTGACTTGATCTGTACCCAGGAGTTTTAATTGATTGTCACATTCAGTAGCCCATTTACAAAAAAGCGCTTCTTGGTTGCCTTGCAGTGCATCTTGTAAGATCTTAAATTGAGGAGTGCAGTTTGTTAGGATGATTTTCCTGTATATGGATAACATATTCCATAACACTCGGGCTTGCATAGATATTAGATTGAGTTCATATCGTACGCAAGCACTCGAGATTCCTTTTTGTAGGTGTAGTACTCGCCTCCAGTACTGGTTTTCTAGTTCTGGCCACAACGTTGCTGACACTCCTAGGGCACTTTCAGCGCCATAGATCAATGTTGGTGTCGCTTTTTGATTATAATGGGCTAACACAGGTAACAGGGAGAATTTTCCAAATTTTTTGTTTATAATTACTCCTTGACATGCAAGTTGTTTACATTTTTGTTTAGCATTTTCGATCCATGGTGCATCCGTTATGTTACTGTTGATCCAAGTACCTAGGTACTTTGCCTTACTTACGCATTTCAGATTTTCGTTAGATAATCTCCATTTTGGTGTACATTTCATGTTTCTCTTGTTGGTTCAAGATAGATCTTGGAGTATTATTATTTCCGACTTTGCAGGGTTGATTTTTAGTTTGTTTTTTCTTACATACCCTTCAAGAGCAGATAGTTTTCGTGTTAGACCAATGGGGGTTAGATCCAACAATGCGATGTCGTCCGCATAGAGCATCCAGTTTACAATCATCCCGTTGATTTTTGGTGGGAAAGAGTTGACAGCTTCAAGATCTTCTCTAATATCTGACAGAAATAGGCCAATAGCGTGGCTGCCAATGGGCAGCCTTGTTTCACGCCTTGATTTGTTCTTATTGATTTACTTAAGGTTTCGCAGGCGTCTAATCTGACCTTAATTTATGTGTCTGTATGGAGTGCTTTTATAGGTTGAAGTAGGTTATCCGGACATTTCCATTTCATGAACTTGTTCCAGAGCATCTCTCGGTCGATGGTGTCGAAAGCGCTGGACAAATCGACAAAAGCCACGTAGATTGTCCTATTTTGGCGAATAGCTTCCATCTTTATGAAATTTAGGATTGTTAAATTCAGCCCACAGCCAACCCTCTTCACAAGTCCGGATTGGTGTGGATCGTATCTCTTGGAATCCTGGATCCACTTTAACAGTTGGTTTTGAAGCTGGGTGGCAAAAACTTTCCCCACCACATCTAGCAGGGCTATTGGCCGATAATTCTTAGGATCTGTGCAATCTCCCTTTTTGAAGATGGGTACGACAATAGCACTTCGCCAGGACGATGGAATCATTGGGTTCTGTAAGATCGATTTAAACAATGAGTGGCATAAATCTGCCCAGAGTTCCGGATGTTGTTTTAAGAGATGATTTGTTAAACCATCCGGCCCAAGGCTCTTGATGTAGGTAAGTATTTCAAGTTTACTGCAATGGTTTGCTTTCCAATCAGCTACATCAAGTGAGACATCCCTGAGCCAAGCCTGAATTTTCAAGATATTTCGCGCCAAATATGGCGCCCTAAACTCAACGCTGCAATTCTAGCAGATATGCCTGAATGAGGAACTAGCATATCATATAGGAAAATCAATTTGGCTCACACATCTTGTTATTGTTCCGCACGCACATGGCATCCTTCTAGGAGATTCAGGTGTATTTAGCATGAGCTCAACACTATCACGAAAACGAGGAACGTGCCACACATTATACAAGTTTCGGGTAGCGGGCTTACCAATATATGTATATCCGCATTGAGATCTGTGAGCCAAGTTGATTTCTATGTAGGCAAGGACTGGTTACTTATTCAGACATATCTTCATAGGAATGCATTGAATAGCGTGTGGCACATTCCCTTGTTCATGGGAGGTAGCCTTTGGCTCAGTCTAAACACACCTGAATGTCGTAGAAGCAGCGCTGGCCAATGAGCCGGCTCTGGCCAGATCCGAGATCCGGCATCAGATGTGTAGCCAGATTATGGATCCGGCCAGCCTCAGCCCCAAATAGCCCATCACAAATTAAAGCGTGCTACGTTGTTTAGAAAACAAACAAAAAAGAAACCCAAACCTAAGGGCAGTATGGAGTGGGGGGCAGAGCAGCACACAGCACATTGGAGCCATGAGCGCTCTTCTGGCTCTGCCCCCCTACCTATGTCAAGGCAGCAGGGGTGGACTGGCCAATAGGGAACTCTGGAGATTTCCCGCTAGGCCTCTGCAGCCTGGGCCTCTTTTGAGTGGTATTCCCAAATGTTCACATAGGAAAGGGTTGGGCTTGCTGAACATGCATAATATGGGGCCACTTTTAAATGATTTCCAGGGCCTCTTTTGGTTCCCAGTCCACCCCAGCAAGGCAGTAGCCAAGGTAGACACTCGGCGAACCTGGTGGCTCGACTCGGTCACCCAATCTGCTCTGTGCACAGTGCACTCGCAAAGAGCAGATTAGATCACTCAGGCGGGCCTCCACTGAAGGAAGGTCATACCCCTTGACCTGAGCAGAAAGCGCACTGTGCGCACAAAGAAGAATCCATTTGGAAAACGCAATGATCACCGGGCCCCCAGCTTCGCAGGCTCGGTGATCGTTGCCTTTCCCAAATGAATTCTGGTATTTGTAGTTTGGGATGTCAAAATACATTTTTGACACGGATGGTACATGCTGTGATGGCTTGAAAAGTACACAAACCATAGTAAGGTAGGTTTACTATGGTTTGTGTACTTTCAAAGCAATGAAAGAAATTGTGCCATGTTTAAACTATTATCCCGAAGATTTCCTTTGAACAGAGTTCCACTGGCAACTCCGCCGCCTCTGAACTCTGCCTCCTTGGAACTCCATCCCCTCCTCCAAACTCCGTCCCCACACCGGCCTTTGTGGGATCCCCCTCCAAATGTTTTCCATTTCCACCACTGCATAGAAGGATCCCTGTATGTGAGCAACAAGGAACACACTAGTGAGCAGGCCTGGACTGGCCTTTAGGTCAAACGGGCAAGGATCTAACCCAAAATGCACATGCTAGTGTGGGACAGTTTTTGTGGCTCAAAGTGGGCCACGTTTTTGGCCAATGTGGGCCACTTTGATGAGTTACTTCACCATGTGGCTAGTAGATTTGACCAATTTTTACTGAATAAATATTCTTTAAAATACACAATTTGCATCACATTTTATCAAAAAAACATCCCTTTGGGTACTACTTAAAGAGTCTGATACAAAATAAATGTATTGCCATTTGCAACTGTGTGGCACTTTTTCATTGGTGCCCGAGACCATTTTATGCCCCACTCTGACCCTGCTGGTGAGCCCCATTCGTTTTCATACAGGAAAGAGCAGTTTCTAATTTGGGCATATTTCCATATAAAGACATATTTTCATAGAAATACATTTAGTTCAGGGTGTCCTATTTGGTGCTAAATTTCTTGACACATTTCGTGGTTCAGACAAATTACACAGAGTTTCATTTAAAGAGTTGCACAGTGTTTACATTTCAAGATCTGCAAGCCAAGTTGAATTTGGCACATTTCTGACGAAATTATATTTTTTGGGGCTCCCAAAGAATGCTGATGTGTGTAGAAAAAACGCAAAGGGAAAATGTGTGAGGCAACAAAATGCAGAGAATCGCAAAGAGTAAAATGTATGCCTCATTTGATGCAGAGGATTGAAGAACACACATTTCAGTAAAATGGAAATATTTTTACAAAGTTGCCGCTGGAATAAAAGGCTAATTTCAACCTGTGAATAAGAAGCTGGCCGAAAAAGAAGCCAACTTCATCTTGCCAGTTCATAGATGCTCAAGCATAGTGTATTTGGCACAGCTTCGTAGCCTGTCTTTTTCATCAATACCGCCTAATGCATTATTCAAGGCACATTACACCTATTGAGTGCTATTTCAGCTCAAGGCTAGCACCCGGCACTGTAAGTGCCTTTGGTCCATAGCAAGTACTGTGCTGTGATTTGCAGGCACGACCCGCCTCAGAAAACACGCACCAGCAAGTTTAGAATGCAAAAAGAGAGAGCTCAATAGAGTAAACAGGAGGGCACTCGTTTTTGAAGCGCCGCGAAATTATTCTGAGGGGGACCACACACGAGTGCACTTCTATGCATGCTGTTTCCTGTATGTTATTTTATGCCTTGTGGACCCGGGCGTAAATGTAACACGAATCCAGATCGAACCGTGGAACTGGGTTCTACGTTACATGTACCCCTTTCTAAAAGGAATGGTACAGAGGGTCATTTTGCGGATTCCGTGGATCGGTAAAAGTGGGAAGAAAAGAGGTGGTTCGCTTTCACTGCCATTTTTACGGATCCGCACATTTTCTACCACTTGTCAGGCGGAGTCAGGGACGTCATTTCACCAAAAAGCCAGGCGTAGCGGAAGTGACATCACACGACTCTTGACCGGAAGTGATATCACACAACTCTTGACCGCTGATGACATCACAGGAAGTGATGTAATTTGACCCCAGCCCGAAGTGGATCTGGAGCATGGCCTTTCACCCCTTGACAAAACAGGAAGTGGCATCACATAGCATTGTTCCTAAGCACACTATGAAAAATATGGTTACAATATCACTATAATGTGATATACATTTCATACAAGAATGGATCGCCTTATGTATCATTAAGATCAGTTTGTATAGGCCCATATTACCAAATTACTGTGAATGCAAGGAGATGTCCAAGGCCAAATGATAATGATGTGCTTTTATATAGCACTTACGCTTAAGCGCTTTATATGCCACACTTGGTCAGAGTTGTGAGCATTGGCCTGCGTCGCATCTAGATAGGACTGTGAATGGTAACAGGTGCCACGCTTGGACAGAGGGGTGAACATTTGCCAGCATCGAATCCACTCTGCAGGACCCTCATTCTAGGTGTAGCCTCCATCTCTTCCTACTGTATGTGTTTAGTCTTATACTCAAATTGCATTGTCAGGTGTAGACCTTTCTCCCTCTAAGCAGGACTCTCAAATCTAGCTGTGTTTAGTCTTGTTCTCAAATGGCATTGTCAGGTGTAGGTCTTTCTCCCACAGTGCAGGACTCTCAAATCTAGCTGTGTTTAGTCTAGTACTCAAATTGCAGGGTCAGGTGTAGGCCTTTCTCCCTCTATGCAGGACTCTCAAATCTAGCTGTGTTTAGTCTTGTTCTCAAATGGCATTGTCAGGTGTAGGTCTTTCTCCCACAGTGCAGGACTCTCAAATCTAGCTGTGTTTAGTCTAGTACTCAAATTGCAGGGTCAGGTGTAGGCCTTTCTCCCTCTATGCAGGACTCTCAAATCTAGCTGTGGCTAGTCTTGTTCTCAAATTGCATCGTCAGGTGTAGGCCTTTCTCCCACTATGCAGGACTCTCAAATCTAGCTGTGGCTAGTCTTGTTCTCAAATTGCATCGTCAGGTGTAGGCCTTTCTCCCACTATGCAAGACTCTCAAATCTAGCTGTGTTTAGTCTAGTACTCAAATTGCAAGGCCAGGTGTAGGCCTTTCTCCAACTATGCAGGACTCTCAAATCTAGCTGTGTTTAGTCTAGTACTCAAATTGCATCGTCAGGTGTAGGCCTTTCTCCCACTATGCAGGACTCTCAAATCTAGCTGTGTTTAGTCTAGTACTCAAATTGCAGGGTCAGGTGTAGGCCTTTCTACTACTATGCAGGACTCTCAAAACTAGCTATGCTTAGTCTTGGACTCAAATTGCATTGTCAGGTGTAGGCCTTTTCCACCACTACGCAGGGCTCACAAATCTAGCTGTGTTTAGTCTAGTACTCAAATTGCACCGTCAGGTGTAGGCCTTTCTCCCACTATGCAGGACTCTCAAATCTAGCTGTGTTTAGTCTAGTACTCAAATTGCAGGGTCAGGTGTAGGCCTTTCTACCACTATGCAGGACTCTCAAATCTAGCTGTGTTTAGTCGTGTACTCAAACTGCACTGTCAGGTGTAGGCCTCTCTCCCACTATACAGGACTCTTGAATCTAGGTTTAGCCTCCATCTCTGCTTAATATATGCGGATACCTGCTACATTATGAAAGCTAGGCATCATGCACAGATATTTTACAGCAGAATGCTGGCATATATTTTGGGCATCTTTAAGAAAGCGTTTTAACATGGCAACACTGACATATTTAGACACAGCCAGCTTGAGTTACTGTTTTTTAGCTGGAATATATTGTGGACAGAGGCATTATGAATATGTGCTTTGCAGTGGCATGCTGCATATGTTTTGAGCACATGCATTTTAACTCTCTGGCCAATACCCCTGTGTACTTTTAGGATACATCTATTGGATTTTTCACACGTGTCCCTACAGAACTGATTGTACATTGTATGTTTTTTACCTAGATTTTCTAAATAATTGTGCTGTAAAATACAGCAGTTCAACCAATTAAAAAAAAATATTTATATGGTGGAAGATCTACCGCGAACCCATCTACACTGCTTTGGGCTCCATAGCTATGCTTGGTCACTTGCACTGGTTTAGGGAAAATATGAATGCATCGCCAATGAAAAAATAGCAACTTTCACTGTATATCGATTATTTATAACGGGGGTGCCCCTCCGGATCCCAAGCCACCCTGGCAACCAAAGCTGCCACCGCCACAGATTTAATACTGGAATGTGAAGGCACAGCTCCCACCGCCGTTTGACAAATATACTTAATGGAGAAAGATTGTATCCTGGAACTTGGAGACAAAGTTCCTAGCATCACTTGGTATACAATCAAACAAGACTTAGATAGCACAGCAGAAACTGAAATCCAAGTAGTGACTGTTTCTAAATGAGGGTAGAAGAAGTGCGGCTCAAGTTAAGGCTCCGATTAGAGTGCCGAACTATCTGGCACCCAACGAAAAAAATAAATCTTTTGAGCTCTCTTAATTTTGTAACCACACTCCTTTTAATAATCTGCTGTACATGATATCACATGTGGGAGTTTTCTGACCCCGGCAGCAAAATCCAACCACCCCCCCAAAAAAGTGGCTCTTAATAAAAAGATTGGAAGATAAATCTATACTGTCCACATAGGAACCAGCACGGCCACTTCATACTGGAGTTAGCTGACCCACGAAGACGGCCCCAATCTTCTTGAAGAAACCCTATTTCCTTCATACGTCTTAAAAAAATAAACTAGAACACAAGGAAGAGTAGACCAAAGAAAAGGGAACCCAACATTTTTCAAGAACTGATGCATTTGCCCAAACTCCAACGACGAATAGGGAAAGACCAGTCCTATACAAGACCAAGGGGAACTCCTGAGTGCTACCACTTTCCAGAGGCAACCCATAGAAAGATCCTTAGAAAGTACCTGTAACATTGAGGAGTTGATACAAACCACAACTGCACAAGGCCATAAGGACAGATTGGGAAATGCAAAACATGGCGCCAAAGGGACTACAATTAGCCACTATACAGTGAAGGGTACTAGCGCCATGTCTTGCATATGCCCAAATAACAACCTTCCAATTCATACAAATATTCAAATGGCCAGGACCCTGCAGATCTGGGAGTGGAGCCCATAACATGGACAAACGTGGTCAAAGGACTACCTTGGGATTCAAATAAATGAATCACGTATACTGAACACTTATCCCACACACCTGCAAAACATTCCAGAGGGGAGGTCTGAAGGCACAAAAGGAGGCCCATTTAAGAGGGAGGGAACTTGGCAGAAGCGTGTAGGAATCTGGACAGAGTGAAGGTGCAGAGAAATAATATTGTGGAAGTGAGAGCGGCTGAATGGAGTAGGCTTGTGTGGATTAAGCTTGAAGGGAGGAAGTGGTTTAGATCAGAGAAAGTGACTTGGAGACAAAGAGGAGGCGGGAAACAGCAGAGTAAGGTGGAGACCAAGGAAGAAATGGAAAAGAGATCAGGAGGAAGTCGTGAGTCAACAGCAGAACAGCAGAGGAAGGAGGGAGAGGATCAGAAAGAGGTGCTGTGACATCGGCAGTAGCAGGTGGGAGAGATATCCTGAGATGGTGAGACAGCTGGGGAGGGATGAGGGATCAGACTAGGGAGAGGTGCTGAGACCACAGGAGGCGCAGATGAAGAGCTATCTTAAGAAGATGGTGTGAGGCAGGACAGCAGGTGAGGGAAAAGGAGAAGATTAGGGTGTGGTGAGACAACAGGAGAGGGAGGTGGGGGTGATGAGATATCTAAAGGTGGTAAAAGCAAGAGAGTAGGATGAAGAGGTAGATGAACATTAGCAGGAACAGGAGGTGGTGGACGTTCCAATGAAGCAGGTGAAAGGGAGACTAGCCTGGCAATAATTCCCCATATTATACTGCAGAAAAATGTTTTTTTTAAAAAAAACATGATTGGTAGATTACATTGTTGACTTTTCTATCAGATCTGGGCATTTACTTTGACACCCCTACTGGGCTTGCTAATTTTACAATATAACATGGAGAATTATTCCCATATTTTTCTTAAATCAATAAATATTTATATTTTTCATAGGGACGTCGAGTTTAATTAACTCATCATGCTGAAGAAGATTGTATTTAAATCTATTTGAGCAATAGATACAGTCTGAAATGAATTTGAGGGCGATTAAAATACATTGCCTAATATAAAACTGCCATCATCTTTGAAATGTCTGTTAGGTCTTACTTTGGTTCACACATTTTGTATCTTTTATGTAGCACGAGGAGTTGGCTCGTTTAGTTGCATTTCTGTTAGTAAAAAATCGTTTAAAAAAGAATAAAAAAAACATATTTTTTATTTGCCTTTTGCAATGCTTATGATGAAAATCAGATACGACTGACAAGATAATTCGTTTTAATGAGAATGTATTTGTTGTGAGTTGGAACAAGAGGACATCATGCATTTCTTTTGGATATCATATCATGAAGCGATTATGTTGATTTCATTGAGGGTGGACACCATGGTCTATGTTTTTATTAGGTACACGTTGTGTTTGTATTTCTGTACAGATTGGAGACAGGTTTTGGCCTGGCAATTTCATTTGAGGTGGAGGACTCACTAAATCTAACTTTAGTAACGAAGGAGGGATGTGTTGGAAACTAGATTTATGTGCAGTTTGAGCACAAGTTGGCAGGATTTGTTATAGTGACCCAGGACTTTTTCACCTCCTTAATTTGAAACGCGATTTCCAAATAACATACTATTATTTATGCACACACCACGTCCAGTGTGTGCTAATTTCCTTTGATAGCAATGTTTTTCTACTTTGGTATTACATGTTTTTGTTTGTACAATCAGAATAACTGTTAAAAGACGAAATATGTACACGGTGTCCTAAACTAATCAACAACACTAAAGTTTGTAGCGGGGGCGTGGCTAAGGAGCCAATGCGAAAGGAGGTGCTTTCCTGGTGCTCCTGCTGATCCTGCATGATCCTGGATCGGAGATGAGTCTAAAATGTACTATTTTGCTTGCAGTTGGAACAGTTGCTGTGGGAATATGCAAGGCACAGAAGGCACCGACTATGGCAAGAAACCGTATTACTGCCGGTAAACTAGAAGCAAAGAAAGTCCAGTAGGATCCAGACGGAGTAGTAACAAAATGGAGTCAGGCTCAGAACTAAGGATTTCATCAGAGGATGTGTGAGCGAGCTGAGTTTGCCGAACTACAACACACAACAGAGGGCTTGAAGCAACTTCACAGAGGAGGCAAGTTACTAAGGAGGACTAGCAGAAAGATTCTGCATTGTATAAACCATGGCTAAGAGGCAACAGTAGCAAACAAGGGGATACATAGCCCAGACTTTTACAGCAGTGAAACTGACATGATTGCTGAGCACTGGGAAGCCTGTTGAGCAAGGGATTCTGAAAGCAGCACAACAAGGACGATTTCGCCAGACAAAGGAGTGAAACTGACATGATTGCATGAGCACAGGGAAGCCTGTTAAGCAAAGCATTCTGAAAGCAGCACAACAGGCGATTTCACCAGACAAAGGAGTGAAACTGACATGATTGCATGAGCACAGGGAAGCCTGTTAAGCAAAGCATTCTGAAAGCAGCAGAACAAGGATTTCACCAGACAAAGGAGTGAAACTGACATGATTGCTGGAGTGCAGGGAAGCCTATTAAGCAAAGGATTCTGAAAGCAGCACAACACGGGTGATTTCACCAGACAAAGGAGCAGGGGCGTTGCTAGGGGGGGGCTAAGGGGGCTATAGCCCCTGATCTTTTGGTTGTAGCCCCGGGTAGAATCTCAGGAGCTACAGCCAAAAGACTAGCTAGCCCCCAGTCCCAACAGTTCCAACATCAGTTTAGCCCCGGGTCTTTTCCAGACCTAGCAACTCCCCTGCAAAGGAGTGAGCTGCACTGTCCATGGGAAGAAGTAAGGTGCAGTGTTGCTCGCAAGTCTCGGCATAACACAGCTGGTTCCGAGGCAGACTGAGGCCAAGCCCCGTGACGGCTACAGAGTGGCTCAGCGGCCGTGGGCAGGCTCTGGAACGAGGTATCCTCATGGGCATGATATTTTGTGAATGCAAACAGAAACAAACTATGACAGAGCACAATGGAATATGAGAGCTGAAAGGTGCCTGCACCAACTAACCGAACGCCCTACTCACGAAGGGCGCAGGGGCTCATATGTGTGACCTGTGTGCGCTGGCGGAATTGGGACACTGCTCAGTGTGGGGCAACAACTAACCTAATGGTGCTATATAGCGCCTGCAATTAAGAGTCTAAGAAGGGCACGGAAGGACACAGCACAAGAAAGCTGCCTACACTGAGTATCAGCAGTGTTTAGAGCTCATGTGAATCCAGGCACCAAGATGACATCCAAACTTCCCAAGTCCAGGGGAAAGCAGTCCACATTGGAGGACTTCACCAAAACCCCACAACAGATAGAGGGGGCGAGACCTAAAGACAAAAACCCACAGGTGGACACGACCCCAACAAGCAATGATCGGCAGATCCTGGAAGCAATTGCGGATTTAAAGGCTATGTGGGAGAGCAAGCTGGAGGCAACTACAGCGGAACTTAAAGCAGCGCGGGAGCTCAAAATGGGCGCAGTACAGGAGGAAGTTAACCTACTCAGACAGGATGTACGGAAGATAACAGAAAGCACAGATGAGCTGGAAAATGAAGTGGCCACAAACACGACAGCCCGAACATCTCATGCCTCGGAGATCCACATTCTGAAGCATCAAGTCAGCAATCTAGAGAACAGAGCGGAGGAAGCTGAAGGGCGTGCCCGAGGAACAATGTACGCATATTAGGCCTTCCGGAAGGGGAAGAAGGACCTAACCCAACAGACTACGTTGAAAACATGTTGCTGCAGGAAATAGGAGGTGGGGCCCTTACGCAAGGATTTGCAGTGAAGAGAGCGCATAGAGCGCTCCAAGGAGATCTATCAGTATGTCAGTTGGACTCCCTTGTACCACTTGGCTTAGTCTTTCAAAGATTGATGTTAAACTTAATTAAACATGCACCTATGTGTTGTCTAATTCTGGGTGACACACTGGTGTCGGGATCCACACAAGAATATCATGCATGTTCTTTGTAGAGGGTAGTGCTCAAATTGCATTACAGTGGGCTCACTTTGCAATGTGAAACGTGCAGATTTCAACAGAAGCAGACGGGACTAGCAGGTTAGCCGGACAGGCAGCAAAACTCAAATAGATCACCTTGCAGTGATTTTGAAATTTATATCGCACACATCCTCACAGAGCCAAGCAAAGACGTGCATCTAGGTGCAGATGTTCATTTCCTGAAGCACCAACTTAGAGCAACACAGAAGCAAAGATTATTGAAAGAAATCATACTTCAATTCTTTTCAGAAGTGAGCCAAAGGAGATATTTTCCAAAGTTCAGCAGGCAATGGATTCCCGATGCAGGAACCCCTGATTGAGAAGCATAGATCTCCCCGGAAGACAAAATGGGAAGATGGGACAGCCAACAGATTTTTCCCAATCGAGCAGTGAGAATGAGAGGGATGGTAAAGGCTGATTTTGGAAGCCAAATAGCTAGGCGTCATGCCATGAATATTGTATTTGTATTTGTATTTATTTAATTAATTATATTGCGCACCTAGCCCTCGGGCATCCTGGCATTGTTTCGGTTACATTAGTGCAAGGTACAAGGTACATTGGTGCAAGGAATACATTTATATATTAAGCACAATGTCCTAAACTTCATTCCTTTTTTTAGGAACAGGAATACAGTGTAGCTCCCTGCGATGTAAAGAAACCGATACAGTTCTGGAAAAAATGTATACAAGTCTGACTGCAGCATTCTGGGCAACTTGAAGCCGATGTAACTGATTTGCTGGAGCCCCTAAAAGAAGAGTGCCGCAATAATCAAGTCTAGAATTTACCATTGTCCTCACAACCACAGCACGGACTAATTCAGCAATAAGAGGTAAAACAGGTTTTAATAGCCTAAGCTGATAAAAAACAAGTCTTACAACTTCTGTGACATGAACATTACACCCAATGTTGCCTGCCATATACAACCTAGATGTTTTACCTTACCAGAGAAGGAGGTTTGAGCATCAAAGATGGCCGGATAAGGAATTGTGGCATGAAAATCGGTCAACAGGTTTTTTTGGACAGAAAAGAATAACCTCAGTCTTTGAAGGATTAAGTTGAAGCTTAATTTCAATCATCCTGTTTTTTTTTATTGCAATGCCACAGGCCAGAATTTGGTCAATGGCTGTTGATGGAGATTTTAATCAGACATAAAGTTGAGTATCATCCGCTGTGATCAATCCGACAGACTCATCACTGATTCCCTGGTGGGGACCTCCTCCCATGTGACCAGGGGACGACAGTCGTTGCCTGATCTTGACCCTGGGGATCGTTATAGGAGGGAGGATCACAGAGGAGGGGACAGCTACCAAGGAGAAAGGATAACTTCATTAGATGAGACATATTAAGTCCCCCCCCTTTTCCACTTGAAGACCCTATAATACCCAAGTTCTTGATGGCTTGTTGTCACCCAACTATTTCCCCTTGTCATAAAAAAAACCTTTCCTTTAAGTCACTCTAGTCAATACCCTCTGTATAATTCCAACATTCACAATACATAGAAAACATCTTTTGTTTCTGACAATTCAGCATGTGACATTTTTGAAAAACATCATTTTGGAAATCCAATTGCATCTATGGACTTCAGTTCCCATAAAGCCTCAAGTACTGAGACAAAGAAGAAGTGGGAAGAGTTAATGCAGATCAAGCAGTGTCCAAAGATCAACGTGCAGACTAGTTGTTCTATTCCTATTAGACTGCCCCAGACTTTTAAAAATGGTAACTGTGGCGCTCACAGACAAGGCGGGAGAGAGAACCGCAGAGGAGAAGACGGCACCTGCCTGCGGCGACTCGCGAACGCGATCACCAGACACCGGTTTGGAGGGAGAGAAGGAGAAGGGCCGCCAGCTTACCTAAAGTACCACAGGAGTCACGAGAAGTACACCTGAGCTCCTGGAGGTGCGGTCAAGTCGGGAAGCAGCGTTCTACGGTCCTGAACACAGAGGGAGACCAGTAGACGTGGAACCACAGGGAACGCTGAAGAGACGCCCGTAGTGCCCGGCATGCCAATCCAGGAAGGAAGCTTCGCTGTAGAGGCACGCTGTGAGTTGGGGATGCCACAAAACACTGGTGAGTTGACTCAGAGCCCTTGGATACCACAGGGCATACCAACAAACAAAAAAACAATTGAATGAAGTATGCAAGATTGAAATTTTGGACAATATTGAAAACCGATTCAAACACAAGAAAATCCTAATAGTAGATCAAGGTTTAAGAATAACAAGATTTGACTACCACCAAGAAAAAGTACAACAAAGAAATATGAATAATTGCATATATGTGAAATGTCAATGTGGGAGAGAGCTGAAGCAAGTGTTGCCCCAAGAAAATATATGGGACAGAACAAAATCAGATGTTAAGGTAACGTATTGAAAGTAACAGTAAAGCTAAAAGAGAAGTCCTGGTAAAGAGAAGACACCAGGCAGTTGACATTTTGGGCAAAGATACCTGTCAGGAAAGTAAACCAGGGGAATTATAATACTTCCAGTGAAAAGACTGTAATATTGTGACAAGGATTCCTGGCAGGGGAGTATGCCAGGAAATCCGATAGAGTTGTGAGCTAATTGAACACTCTGGCAGGATACCTGGCTGGGGAGTGTACCATGGGATCAAGAAGGCCATGAAGAAAGGTTATGGCAGTCCATCACATCATATCTTTGAAAACTGCATAAAATAACACTGGGGGAAGATACCTGGCAGGGGAGTATCCAAGGGAAATCGAAGAGCCCCAAACGAGGATTTCTGGCAAAGAGGTAAACCAAGTAGTCCTCGAAAGAAGAGACGCACACAAGAAGTTCTGGCTGCCTGGCAGTCAAAATACCAGGCAATTTTGAGGATTGTGGGAGGATACCTGGCAGGGAATCATACCAGGAGATGTGAGGAGCCCATGAGAGGATTCCCAGCAGAGGAGTATGCTAGCTAATCCAGAAGAAGTTGTAATGGAAAATGTAACAATGAAACTGAACACCTGGCAAGGAAGTTTACCATGGTATCTGAAAAATACACCAGCCAAACCATTAAACCTACACAACGAGAGATTCATGAATTTAATATAAAAACATTTCTTTTGCTCAAGAAAGACACTTTCTACTACAAAGGTATTTATGGATGTCTTGAAAGATATTGTGTGAACAAGAACTTTCTGAATCCAGGATAAAAGCATTAATGAATTGTTGTTTAAAGAGAGGCTCTTTTGGGAGACCTCAAGGAACTATTGATTAAAAGAGACACTTTCACCATCCTACTACAAATACAGCGGATGGGAACTATCCTTTGCTTTCAATTATTTCTCCTTGGAAAATGACTTTTGGATATCTTATTATAGTTTTGATTATGAACACCTTTCACTAAATGTATGTCAGAGATATTTCCTTGCACCCTTAGTTGTTTGTTTCTAGTGTGAGGGGTGGTTTAGAAGGTTTTGGACACATGGGTGGTTTCTAGGTTACTGACTAATTGACACAGGCTGATTCTTAGTTTAAGTTTAAGTTTAAGATAAGGAATCTGCTTTCGTAGGATAGTGCTACAAAGGCATTTTTCCAACCCATTTTCTTTAAATCAAAATGTCTGACAATGAGAATACAACCACGTTCTTTCCCCCTTTCATTTCTGACCACTCACATATCATGTCAGGTGTGGGATCGGATTCAGTTGCTACAAATTGGGTATCCCACACAAGTAGAGTATGCACTAGCTCTACATTTGTTGCATCTGGGGAAGAGTGGGACAACGATACCTTTCCCCCTAAGGAGTCCGATACCCAAAGAACGCAAATAGAAACTATTTCTGTAACTTCTGTTCCTGGGGAAGAATCTAAACCAATTCATTTTACTGCCAAGAAAGTGGGGCGAAATCTTGAGGTCTTTGCTCCTTTTCATTCTAAGGTGGGAGTTGTCTTCCAGCGATTGTCCAACCAGGCTATTTTGCCAGCTAGGTAAACAGTGGAGGGCAATATTTTTCATTTCATTTTATTAAATTCATAGAGCGCCTTTCGCCAAAGGTGATGAACAAAATATTTCAAAAGCAGTACAGTCATGATAAAATGTAAACATAGGTAAAAACAGAAGAAGGGGAGGCCAGAGGATTAAGAGACGAGAGATGATGAGAGATGAGTTGTGGCAGAATGAGGTGAGAGGGGAAGGAAGTCAAGAGAGCAAAAGAATGGAAATGAGAAGAAGCACAGGGAGGTTTGGGAACAGTTAGAACAAATACGTTCTGTGATCGTAAGGGACGAGATGGGGCGTAAAATGAGAGGAAGGAAGAGAGATAATGGAGGGGCCAGACCATGAGTACATTTGAAAACAATTGAGAGAAAGTGGTAAAGATGAAGAGATTCAAAAGGGAGTCATGAAATTAAAAGTAGGGAGGGTGTAATAGAAAACCGAGGGGGTAAAGAAAAGAGGAGACAAATCGATGAATTTTAAACTGAACTAAGAGGAAGAAGATGGGAGTCAGGAAGACTGAGCAATAGAGACGAGTAGTAGTCAATACGGGAAAAGACAAGAGAAAAAAGAAAACGTTTCGTGGCATGAAAAGAGAGATAAGGGTGAGCACGACGGATGTTGAAAAGTGCGTAACGAGAAGAGCAGGCAATAGAGAAAATGAGAGGGAAGGACCAAAGATAATGCCCAGGTTACACGCATATAGTAAGAAAGAAAGAGAAGATGGAGGAAAAGAATGAGATTGGGGAGAAGACTGGGGAAATAGTAGAGGCAGGAAAGAACAGAACCTCCATTTTTAGAAGGATTGAGATGTAGAAAATGAGAGGACATCCAGTTTTGAACAGCAGAAAGACAGTTTGAAACAGTAGAGTGTAGAGCAAAATCAAATGATGAAAAATAGAAAAAGTGCTGGGTGTCATCGGCATACAGATGAAAAGAAAGATGGAAGTAGGAGATAAGAGTAGAAGGAGGAGCAGTAAAAAGAGAGAAGAGAAAAGGACCAAATACAGAGCCTTGAGGGACACCATATAAGAGAGGGAATGAAGGAGAAGAGTGCCCAACCCAAGTGACACAGTAAGACCTTAGGGAGAGATAGGAACGGAACCATTCAAATACAGGCCCTGAGATATCCAAGGTAGAAAGAGAGGAAATAAGAAGAGGTTGATCAACGTTGTCAAACACTGCGGACAAGTCTAGAAGAATAAGGATAGAGGAGAGTTTAGAGTGATGAGCAGAGAGGAGAGAATTTGAGATATTTAGAAGAGCAGTCTCTGTAGAATGAGAAGTGTGAAAGCTAGACTGAAGAGGAGGGAGGAGAGAATGGAGATTCAGATAGGGGATTACCAGAGCATGGCAGCCCGCTCAAGAATTTTGGAAAGAAAGGGCAGAAGAGAAATAGGGCGGACGTTAGCAGGAATAGATGAGTCAAGAGAAGGTTTTTTTTTCAGAATGTGAAAATAAGTGCATGCTTAAAAGTGGCAGGAAAGCAATAATTTAAAAGGAGGAGTTAATAAGAGAGGTGAGATAAGAAAGAAGATCAGGATATACTTGAGGGATAAGAGAAGAGAGAAGAGGATCAGAAGGAGAAGTTGTAGGGTGAGCACAAGCTAAAGGGCAGAGGTATCAGAGTCAGCAATAGGAGAGAATAATGAAAAAGAATTTAGAGGTAGAACAGGTCAGGGAGAGGAGGAAGGAGTAACAGAAGAAATGAAAGCAGAGCAGAGATCGCTACTTTAGATGTGAAGTAGTTTGTGAAGTCAGTGGATGAGAGAGACAAAAAAGCAGATGCATCAAGTGCTTTAGGAGAACAAATATTGTGAAGAAGCTGATAGAGGCGACGAGGGTAGTGAGATAGAGAAAGTGAAAATACAATGTTTTTGCAGTAAGTAAAGCAGAGTCAAAGGAGGAGTGCAAAGTTGAGAGCCTGACGGGGTGCAGGGGGGAGCGAGCATTTTCCCATTGTCTTTTGGCTTTGCACAAGCTGCAGCAAAGAGAGACAAGATTGGGAGAGAGCCAATGCAGTGTAGTTTTACAAGTAGGAGAAAAGGGTGCAAAGAAAACGTTGAGTCAAGCACAGACAAGCACTGAAGACTGTACAGTACCAGCAGCTGTGTCAGGAGACAAGGGAGAGAAAAGCGGGATTGATGCAAGGGACGAGTGCAAAGAGAAAGGAAAAGATGGAGAGTCAAATGAAGAAAGATTACGGCGAGTGAAGGTAGTCGAGGAAGAAGTAGGTAGATCAAAAGGGGAAACAGAGAAAGAAAGTCGTAAGTGATCAGAGGCATACAAGGGATAGGAAGACACAGGAGAGGGAGGAGGCAGTGAGGAAAAAATGCATTCTAGGCAGAAATCAGACTGAAGAGAAGGGGGGAGAAAGGAAATGCAAGTGATAAGAATCGGCAAGGGAGAGCGTCAAAGGGAACGATGAGTTAGAGATGGGGAGGTTGAAATCCCTAAGAAGAAAGAGAGGCAGAGAAGATGGGAGAAGGTGGGATAAGAGAAGATCAAGATGTTCAAGAGAATCAACATGTGGACCAGGAGGACAATAGACACAAAGAAGAGAGACAAGGAAAGGAGTAGAAAAAGATGAAAAATGATATTCAAAAGAAGGGAAGCTTTGGAGACTAGAAGGAGAAGGTAGAAGAGTCCTGGAGGACTATAGAGCATTCCCGTGTCCCCACCATGCCTGTATGAGAGAATGAAGTGGAAGCAGTATGAAGGGAGGCTGGAGTAAAGGAGTTGTCGAGGGTTAATCCAGTTTTCAGGTAAACAAAGAAAATGAAAATTAGAGCGAAGAAATAAATCAAGAATAGAATTAGATTTATTGCAAACTGAGCAAGTGTTCAGAAGACCAAAGTGAAATTGGGGGAGAGCATCTGAAGTCATCAAAGGACAGGAAAAATTAGAATCATTGCGTGTGTGAGCAGAGGATAGCAGGGAAAAAGTGCAATGGAATATCCTCAATGGAATAGGACAGGGCATGAAGACAGAGAGGAATATAATGAATAGATAAGTAGATGAATAAGTGGCTAGCCATCACATGATCTGACACAGGGAGGGTTAAACAGCAATAGTCAAAGCCTTTTAAAAGGCTACCCTTTCAGTGGGGCGCCCAGTGCTAAGGATGCCTAAATAAAAGGGACAAATAGCTACCAATTGTTTTTTTCCTCAAGATTGTCTGATACAAGGAAAAAGACAAAATAATAATTTCATTGCAATTACGAGTAGATTTCCCCATTAACTTATCCCTGTATGTTATACTATGTAAAGAGGCAAAGTTAAAAATGCTACCTATTTTTTCATGTGGAGAAGAATCGAGGTTTATGTATTTAACTCTGTCTTTAACTCCTATAAAAGTCAACATGGGTAAGCTTGTGGGAGATTTGGTGTATGAGGTATTATGGGAACCATCTACCAAAGAAGATAACAGGGAATGGTTGAATCATAATACCAAAGAAAACTTGTCTTACCCTTGTATAACAGAAACAGGTTGTAAACCCATTAATGAAGGAGATTTATGGACAGGAACCAAACTTCCCAATGTGTCCCCACCTCTCAGAAAATCTCAGATAAAACTGGTGCCTGAAGGCAAAAAATGTTTTGTCTCATACTCTGATGATGCGTCAGATCCCTCCTGGGAAGAGTTTGAATCCTCTGTAAACTACTGCCCATTCGAACTAGCATGTCTTATATGTGGAAGTCTAAGACATCATACACACCAATGTCCATCGTATAGAGTAGAAAACCCTAAATTGCCAGTAGATCAGAAAGACATATTAAATACTGAACTCTCATATGAAAGCTTTGCATATTCTCACTCTAAAGAGATAATACCCCCAAAAGAAAAATGGAAATCAGGAAGCGTCCAATGGTATGCTTTGTACCCGGGTCACAAATATCTATAAAATCCCTGTTGTTCTAAAAGGAAAGGTCACATGGGCACAACTGGACACATGAAGCAAAGGATGTGCAATGAGAACAGACTTACTTCATCAGGGGTGGAAATCAGTTGGAAAAGAAAATATAGGTTGGATTCATGGCCATGTGGAGGGGCATGTAAAAACCCAAATTATTGTTACCACCCTGGGGGAAAGAATAATTACTGGTAACAGTAATTCCAAACCTTCCAGCCCAATTAGTTTTAGGAAGTGAGGTACGCCAGTTCGATCAGTGGATCTCACAAATTGCAGAGTGAAAACATACAGAAATGTTGACCTTCTAAATGTATCCAAGGAAATGATAAATAATTCCAAGGGAATGATGTGGCAGGATGGCTATGCTATGGTAAGCTACATTGTGCTCTCTCATACATGTAGGCCCCAGATCCTCGATTTTGTCTTTGCCTGAGGCCTCCCTCTGCCTCCCTCTGCAGTCAGCTCCTCTGACATTGCCAAACCCCTCCTGGTGCAGATTAGACCAAGACCCTATAACAAGACAAAGGGACACGTTGGACCTTCTCTTCCGTTTGCTCTCTACAAGTATGGCATTAGCACCATACATGATAGATAACAGTAGGGTATCTGCGAATGCCGCTTGTGAGATGCTGACAGTTAATGCCAAATGTTGGCAATGTCATGGCAAGTTCCACCCACCATTGTGAAAATGCTATAATATAGTGATTGCTTATGATATGCTATATAACCTAAGCTCTAAGGGCTGACCCTTCAGAGCTCTGTGTGACAACGGCCAAGACCCTTGTCCTTCTGTATTTTCCTGCTTATCAGCTGCTAACTCTGTATGCTGTTTATTTTCTATCTAATACAAGAAGCTTGGTTTACCCATCAGTCTGTGTCTAATCTCCTTACTTGCTGCAAGCGGAAGCGAAGGCCGAGGTGACCCTTGGGACGGAGCCCGTCTTGGCTACCACAGAATGGTGCCTGTGTCTCTGGCCTAACTGCACAGGAGTTTTCTGTTGGCTGCCTTCAACCAGGACCGCAAGGCCGACACAAGGTCCTCACCGTACCAGAGGTCGCTTCTAAAAGCGTGGCACACCTGTTGACTGCGAAGTTGCCAATCTGTAGTGTGGTCTGAGAGGTGGGCCACAGAGGATCTCCAGTGCAGCGTGAGGCTGTGAACCTATTGCCCTCTGGCTGATGGGTAAAAATAATCTTCCTTCTCTCCTCTTACTTTTTGTCACTTTGTTTTTCTCAGCAATTCACTATATTTGTTCATATTATCATTCTTCTTCCTACAAAGCACTTTGATCCACTGCTCTGTGACTAAACATTGATGTGCCATTTCATTTGTTTGCTGTGTCTCTATCTACACCTCCTGGTATATTTTACATTCCTCTGTATCTAAGTAGATAGCTGCCTGCGCTGCAGATATCTTTAGCTCTATCTGTCACATTCATAGTATCTGTCATGCTTCTTGTGGTCATTGTCATGTGCAATGTTTGCTGGCTCCAGTGTAGAGATGTATGCTCAAATTGTTTGATCATGTTTGAACTTAGTGCCTCAGGCTTTCCTGTGTGTAGTTATTTCTGAGGCCAGTGCTGAGAGACCAATAGGGTTATTACAAGTAGCCAGTACAGCGATCCTCGCTGACAAGTTAAAAACAATCAGTTAGATATCCCACGGTAGTTTATCACAGGTGTACCCTGCAGATGGGGAAAGCACTAACAGGGTGCCTGGCATAGCCCACAACTTACTCCTTTCCCTCAATGAAGATCTGTACAGTTTAAAGGTCCTTTCTTGCAAACAACTTGACTAGTGTGTACATGTCATTACTGTCTGTTTGTCATGTTCAGTAAAACTGCTTCTGTTTCTACTGCTGTTCATCTTTTTATTGCATTTCTGCCGGTGATGTTTTGATTCTTATATGTTGGGCTTAACCGTTTATGTTGCTGTTCGTTTTGCTTCTCACACTGTTTGAAGATGAGGTTTTGATCCTAATAGCATTTTTGGTGTGATTCAGTCCTATGGCCCTGTGTGACATCACAGTTGATTTCTGGTGTTTGCAAACTAATGGCGCATGCTACTGTCTCCTGATTGAGTGAGTTTCAGAGTCACTGTACCCTTGGTTAATGTGTGCCGCCACGATTTGTGACCCGGCTGGGTGCACAGATTGGGGGTCCAGATGTGTTGTTGCATGTCCCCCAAGATTGGCCGCAGGTTCTGATGCATCTGCCCCTTGTCGTCTATTAAGAGTTCTTTCTCAGCGTGCCGTCATTGTAAGAGTGTTATGCATTCCTGGGGCTGGGGTTTATATGGTCCCAGATGATTGCGTTGGCTTGTGTTTGACCTCTACCCCGTGTTATTTTTGGCTTTCTCCATGCTGTGGCTTGCTTTTGCCACTCAATCAAAAGGTCAGATGTTTTTAAATTGCTGCCCGCAGGCCTGCCTTGTTTTGGGGATTTCCATATTCCCTTGGGGTTACTTGTCATTGTCATTTATTTGGTTGATGAATTGACTGCATGTTTTTTTTTTATTTATTGGAGGCATTGCCATACCTGCATGCTTTACTATCATGCTTGGAGGCGGCCGTGATTGGTCCCCCTTCATTGATTTATCTACTACAACACTCAGAGCCTTGCAGTCTATATTTATGTTCTTGTGTCAACTAAAGAGGCGATGCTGATGGAACTCGGGCATTCGGGAGTTAAGTGTTGAATGTTATTGCTGGGCGAATCCTGAAGCAGTTCCTCTAGTACATTTTTGGCATTACTTTATCTTTATATTCAGCAACCTTTATCCAACCTTGATTGCTCCTGTCTCATCATCTGTGCCACCTCACTTGTTTGTCTTTCCACTGACACCAATGGTTAATACCAATTATCGTAAAGTTGTGTGCAGCCACCACTTTTAACCTGCACTGTGTGCAGACCCATTTTTATACTTGGGTTCAAAAAGAGTTTCAGGGGCCACTTGAGGCCTCATTTCATACAGATCATCTTGTCTTGCGCAGGGCTTTGGAACAAAGAAAGTCTAAGGTGTCTGATAGTCATTGGTCAATCTGGTACAAGGAATCGAGGATCATATTATGTAACAGTCAAACAAAATCACTTAGGAACTCTCAGGCTAGGCTAGAGAAGGAATTGGAACCAAACAGGCTTCCCTCCAAGGCCGGCTTGCCAAATAGCAAACCCACTCGCAAAACAGGCCTTTACCCAAGTGTTTCTGCAGACACTGTTAAAGACTCCCTTTCAGAATCAACTACAGCGCCATCTGTTAACCTTTTAGATAAACTAGTGCCATGTTCATCTCTCCTGATTGCCCGCAAACCACATACTCTGCATTAAATGGACCCACCACCCCGTGCCACAGCGAGCTGTCATGCCACCCCAGCTACCCACACCCACCCCCTAGAGCCCTCCTCTGGCTCCCACACCACCCCAGTGCCTGAATCGTCACTTCACTTTTTACGTTTTAGCTCCAGCGCCAGACCTTTAGCTTCCTCCACCCCCATTGTTCCCACCCAACATAACCACCGTCACAGCCTGCAACACAGGTGGACCACTGACTATTTACCAAAATCTCTTGCTGCAGCAGACCCAGGCTCGCCACTCTACAATGCATTGCAAGAACTAACTAGACAAGAACTCCAATTGTCACATGCCTCCATGTCTACACCCCCCGGCACTGCACACTATGAATGACTCATCATCCACCACTGCAGCCACCCCTCTTATGCCAATGTGCACCTACCCTCAGGCCAATACCAAGGGTGAAACTATGAGATTTCACACTCCCTGAAGCTCCATTGACATATACAGTATGGCACAACGATTCCCCACTTTGTCTGACAACCCCTCTGCTTTCAAGGAACATTTGAACACAGTCATTGCCTATTAAGATCCCACCATTGCAGATCTTAACCAGCTCCTACAAGCAGTGCTCACAGACACTCTGTACAAACAAATTATGGACAAATTACAATGGCCTGACACACTGGCGGATGGTGATGCGATTACTGCTAATATTACTCCACTTGCCGCCCTCATCAAAGAAAAATACCCTGTCAAATCTGACTGATCAAAAATAGAAGTCTGCATGAAGGACCAGATTAATCTCCCTCTGACTACCTACCTATATATCTAGATTGTCTGACTATTTTACTAAATACTCTGGTATTGCAAACAGTATTGCAAATGCTAGGGAGCAAGCTAAACCGGCATTAGTTTCCCATTTTGTGAATGGTCTCCTTCCTGAAATTTCAAACAATATTCAAAATGTTCAGATTGTGTGACAATCTGAATATGTTGAAAAAGCTTTGCAAGCAGCTCAACATTTCTAGGACAAGCTCAAACGCCACGATCAAGATGGTGTCACCCACCTCATAGCTTTGCAAATACAGCATGCTCAACAAGCACTGCCTCTCGGGACTAGGGACGCCTGCGTACCCTATGCCAAACCTACACCAACAAGCTCCTCCTGCTTTTCACCAGGGCCACCAGCCAAAACAGACTTTTGCACAACCATTTTTGCTTGCCTGGCAACCCCTACTAGGGCAACCTTTCTGCAGATATTATAAGTAGGCAGGCCATCTCATCCAGCAATGTCCTACCAAGCTTGCCAGACCACAACTATATGATCCCACTATGCCCCGCAATGATTTCATTCCTCCTGGCAAATCTAATTTCTACCCTCTACCCCCGCCACTATCTCTTTCCCCTCCTTGTGGCGCAACCAAGATATGCATGCCCCCTATGGCCCACAATGACATTGTCATAGGGACCCTGCCATGCTGTCTGCTGCTTTGCTCCAGCTAGACCGGTCCAGTACCTATCTCAAATGTAACATCAAAGGACAAAATGTAAATTGTCTAGTTGACCCAGGTGCTAGGCGCTCGATACTATGAGCTGCAGAATTTCCACATGTTAAAGTTTCTAGAGAAATTGTAAATGTGATTGGTATGTCTGGCACCACCATCCCACACCCGGTGTCCAATTAATTATCTGTTTCTATTGGTCCCATCACTGAACATTATGCCTTTCTACTGAGTCATTGCTCACCTGCAAATCTGTTGCGTATTGATCTGCTATGCAATATGCATTGTACCATGTGTTGTTATCCTGATGGTATTTCCTAGAGATTTCACAGTCTAGACAAGCTGAATGTTTGTTCCTCCTCCAATAGCCCACACACCTGGAGCATCCTCCAGAGCCTCCATCACCCCTCATACCCACCCAAGCTACACAGGTACAACACCTTAATGATTCATTGTCAGTTGCCCTGCGGGCTGCACACACCAATGATGTAGGCCACATTCTCTCTGCTAAACTTGTTTGCATCACTTTTAATCCTGAGGTCCTTCTGCAATGGATACCTCAGTATATGGTCTACCCAGGTATTACAATACTTCTATACTATATTGTGAAAAAAAGCACAGGCAGATTATGTTATGCACACAATTTGTGCTCCCTTAATAAGGTGGTAACACCCTCACATCCGGTGGTACCAAACCCTCTCACCATCCTCTCCTGTATACAGCCAAACGCCCAATGATTCTCATGCATTGATATTGCCTCTGCCTTCTTCTCTGTCCCCATTCACCCAGACTCTCAGTACCTCTTTGCCTTCACTTACAAGGGATGCCAGCTCACATTCAGATCCCTTACCATGGGCTATGTTGACTCCCCATCTTTCTTCTCCTAGATTCTGCAAGAAGACCACCAGGAGCTGACCTTCCTGGCGGGCTCCACTATGGTCCGATACCTTGCTCACTTCCTCCTAGCATCACCTTCCTTTCAGGACTCACTCTCCTACTAAAAAGTGCTCCTCACTGCCCTGCAAGCCAAAGGTCACAAAGTAAACTGGGCAAAAGTGCAGCGCTGCCTCCCCGCAGTTTGTTACTTAGGACACAACATTTCCCATGGTGCTAGGCGCCTTGCCCCCTCTCGGGTGACCTGCATCTTACAATGTCCCATCGCAGCCACTAAAAGACATTTGCACTCCTTTTTAGAAACGGGCAATTTCTGCCGCCCCTGGATCCGCAATTATGCCTCTACTGTTGCACCTATGCAAAAGATGCTACATGACTCCCAACCTGACAAACTCACATGGTCTCCTGACGCTTCCACAGCCTTCTCCAAGATCAAGACTACCCTCTACATTTCCTGCACCCTCGCGCTTCCTGACTACTGTAGATCTTTCACCCTGTTCTGTGAAGATAAAGAGGGGTTAGCCTAAGGCATACTCACACCAAGCACGGGTCCTACAACGCCCTGTAGCCTATTTTAGCTTGCAGTTAGACCCTGTAGCCTCTGCCTTTCCCAAATGTCTCAGAGCGGCAGCTGCCGCTGCCCTTCTTACATAAGCAGACAACATTGCCCTAGCACACCACATAAACATAGCAGTACAACACTCTGTATGAGCACTTCTTCTCAGGGGTAAAGCACAACACCTAACTGCTGCACTTCTCACCAAATATGAAAAACTGCTCCTCTCTTCCACCAATATCACCCTCATCAGATGCGCCCCACTCAGCCCTGTCTCCCTGCTGCCCACTCCAGATGACAGTCACCCACACGACTGCTTTGCAGCGGTTGATGTTGTATGATCACCAAGATCTGACCTCAGGGATATTCCCCTCCCCAATCCAGATCTCATTCTCTTTGTTGACGGTCCGTGTCTTAGAAATTCCACTGTTACTCTCCAGGCATGTTTTGCCATTTGCACCTCCTTTGAAGTGTTAGAAGCTTTTCAGCTCCCATCAATATGATCAGCGCAAGTTGTTGAACTAATTGACCTCACACAGGCATGCACCATCACCACACAACACACAGTCACTATATACACTGATTCACGTTACGCCTTTGGTATCTCACAAGACTATGGGATCCTCTGGAAACAGAGATGTTACCTGACTGCTCAAAGGACTCCCATTCTCAATTCTCCCTATGTTGAAGCACTGCTTAATGCAATCTTGCTACCCACTGAGTTGGCCATTGTGAAATGTAAGGCCCACACTCAACTTTCTGTCCTTCTGCCTCTTGATTATGTGCCAGTGTTTCTCCTCTCATATGAGCACCCAATAGCATCTCTTTCCATCCTGGCGGCCACCAAGATGCGGCCCCCCAAGCCGAGAAACAGGGCTGGAAAGTAAAAAATGTGTATGTTGCTCTGATCGCCTATGTCGTTATAATTCGTGCCGGTTAGTGGCCCTTCTAGCGTTATTACCATATTTAGCATGTGTTGCTCACTCTGTTTCCCATTCAAGCAAGAGAAAGATAACCTCAGAGGTCCAGAGTTTTTGGTTCACTGCTAAGTTCCCCTCCATTGCTCAGAGATACTGTGCACACTGTCCAACGTGTCTCACGTTCTACTCTAGGAAGCCTGTGAAAACCCCTCCAGAGGCATACAATGTCCCTTATGGCCCCTTTATCAATCTCCAAATTGACTTCATTACCATGACCAAGTGCACCTCCTTTGACTATGTCCTGGTGGTGATAGACACATTTTCTGGATGGACTGAGTCCTACCACTGTAAATATGGCGATTCCATTACAGTGGCCAAAAGACTGCTCAAAGAGTTAATCTCACGTTTTGCCCTCAAAGTTTCTATAAACTATGATAGGGGTACCCATTTCACAGGACACATTGTACAGAACATTTGCAATGCCCTAGGGATCCTGCAGAATTTTCACTGTTCGTATCACCCGAAATCAGCTGCGTCAGTGGAATGCCAAAATTCCAATGTGAAGAACCGCCTTGCCAAGGTGTGCCATGAAACATGCCTAAATTGGCCTGATGCCGGCCCTCTTGTACTCATGGACACAAGAAACACTGTAAATAGAGTACACAGTCTCCCCCCCATGAGGATACCAGTTACTCTGCTACTTTCTCCTGAACTCTGTGATTTACAACTGAATGATGATCTTGTTATTTCCTATTGCAAAAGACTAATGCTCGTTGTCAGTTCTCACTTCCAGCAAAGCCAAGAAGCTCTGCCTCGACCTCCTGAAATGCTGTCCCACAGCCTTCTGCCAGGAGACTGGGTAGTGCGGAAAGTGCATCAGTGAAAATCCTCACTGCATCCTCGCCGGAAGGGTCAGTTCCAGGTCCTGATGACAACCCACACCACAGTACGCTGTAGAGGCCATGACTCCTGGGTCCACGGCAGCCAGTGTGTGAAAACAGTGCCTCCAAAGAACAGAAAGGGTTCCAGGACAAAGAAACCCTGCCATCTGCCAGCATCAAAGACACCGCAAAGCTCCAATCTACAAAGGTGCAGAATGAAGATACCCCTCTTCAGTTGCCCACTGGGATCCCAGCAGCTAAAGCCTTGGTGACTCCACATCCAGTACTCTTTGATGATGAAGTTCTGCTACCTGTCCTAAGGTTCAACTTGCAGAGTGCAACCACCATCTCACCTGACATCAACAGGTGAACCACACCTACCAGAAGCACGCCACTTCTACACCACTCTCCTACGGGGCTGGTCCATCTCTCTCAAAGGTTTCTGTCACCAATCAGCTACAATAATACTACGCACCTGGAGTGTTGGTGGAGGAATACTTATCACAGCAAACTGTGAGACACCCTTCCTCCAGACCAGTAAGGGCCATCCACGCCTAGCAGTTTGGGCAGGGCTGTTCCCATTGGTGGCAGTACCTGACAGGTTTGCATATGGCTGGACCCCTTTTGCAATGGCGCAGACGGGCTAAAAAACGGTGGTGTGGAAGGTTGCCCAGAACAATGCTAGTGGTTCAGATTGATTCAAAACCTTCCACCCATAACTTTTTTCATTTCAGTTTGTCTCCCGATGTAAGAGAGGGTAAGCCCAGACGTGACTCCCTTGCTCGCTGCACCATAAGAAACCAAGCTGCACCTCATTGAGGAGGACCAACAAGCCTGAAACATGTCTGGGGTTGCTTGTGTTTCCATGCAGAAGGGACCTGGCCTAGCAGCTATGGTAGGTCTGCTCCCATTGGTAGCAGTACCTGACTGATTTGCATATGGCTGGACCCCTTTTGAAATGGCACAGACAGGCGAAAAAACAGTGGTGTGGAAGGTTGCCCAGAGCAATGCCAGTGGTTCAGATTGATTCAAAACCTTCCACCCATCACTGTTTTGGTTTCAGCTTATGCATATTACAACACAATGTACCCAAAATGCTTCCTCACAAGGTCACAAGTGAGATGATGACAGTTATTGCCAAATGTCTGCAATATCATACCAAGTTCCACCCACCATTGTGAAAATACTATAATATATTAGTGATTGCTTACGGTATGCTAAATAACCCGTGCTCTAATGGCTGCCCCTTCAGAGCTCATTGTGACAACTGCCGGGACACTTGTCCTTCTGTATTTTCCTGCTTATCAGCTGATAACTCTGAATGCTGTTAATTGTCTATCTAATAAAAGAAGCTTGGTTTACCCATCAGTCTGTTTCTAATCTCCTTATTTGCTGCATGCTGAAGCGGAGACCGAGGTGACCCTTGGGAAGGGTCCCACCTTGGCTACCGCAGAAGTATCTGTCCCATATACTTCAATTCACTTGGGGGAGACAGAGAAGTTTTGTTCAACAGATCGTGTTTATGAATGGAACACCAGAACTAAAAAAACTCTTCCATATATGGGGGAGATTGTTAATTTTTATATAAATTAACAGCCCTAGAGCGGGAGGCCAGATCTTTAGGGAAGGGTATGTGATGAATCCGATGAACTCATTGCTGATTCCGCGGTGGGAACCTCCTCCCATGTCTTGACTCTGAGCATCATTATAGGAGGGAGGATCACAGGGGAGGGGGCCGCTACCGAGGAGAAAGGATAACTTCATTAGATGAGACCAAGTACTTCCACTCATTTCCACTTGAAGACCCTACAATACCCAAGTTCTTGATGGCTTGCTGTCACCCAACTCTTTCCCCTTTTCATAGAAAAACCCTTTACTTGTGTAACTCTAGTTTAAAACTCCATGTCTGATTCCAACATTCACAATACACAGAAAACAACTTTTGTTTCTGACAATCCTGCCTGTGACATTTTTGAAAATCCAATTGCATCTATGGACTTCAGTTCCCATAAAGCCTCAAGTGCTGAGACGAAGAAGAGGAGTGAAGAGTTAATGCAGATAAAGCAGAGTCCAAAGATCAACATGCAAACCAGTTGTTCTATTCCTCTTAGATTGCCCGGGACATTTAAAAATGGTAACTGTGGCACTCACAGACAAGGCTGGAGAAGGAACAGCAGAGGTGAAGACAGACAAATATATCCATTTATTGACATGTAACTGGAGCTGGTGGTTGAAAAAGCCATCAGTTGGTATCTGGAATAGATGACAAACGCAGAATGGCAGGATGTACCTGTTTGCAAAACATAATAATAGAAATGTGTCTGAGTAGCCAATCTTTATTACAATTTATCATTTTACTTATTAATTCGGCATCGAGTTACAACTAACGATTAGCACAGACATGAAACAATGTGAACAGAGAGAAAACAACGTGGAAAGTACTCCACAATTTGCTTCTGAGGAGAGTGCAATGGCGTATATTCAGATCTAAACGTGATGCGGAAGCTGACGCTACAATTTGAGGTGCATATAGATGGCATTTTAATGAATTATTAGCATTGAACCTGGGGGAACCGAGTGGTGGTCTACATGCATCTCGATGCTGGACTGCCCATGTGCCCGGTAGAAAGACCAGCACACAAAGGTTGTACTTGCGTTTCATTGCAATATGCCACACAGAACAAACGAGTACAATGTAACCCAGCAATAACGGTCAGCTAATGATAATTGGACTTGTTCGGGTATAAAATCGTCGAAAGTCAAACTTACATTATATTCGGCATTTCCATTCTCTTGGCGTAATGCAGACCGCAACGTAGACTCTGTTCGCATCAACGATTTTTCATAAACTGAACTTACATGTTCCTTTGTCCAGTTTTGGAATGGAGAACCTTATCATATCTTATGTTATTACACCCCTCTTTTAATTCAATTCCTTTCGGAATTGTCCCTTTCTCTCAAGGTCAAAAAATAATTGAACCTTATACTGTGTGTGCGATGCGTGGGCTTCCTCAGCTCACAAGCAAAAATTCAAAGCTGGTGACCTTCACTTAGAATAAACATACATTCTTAGTTTGCAAGATCTTGTCTCACTGCATCCATGAGAACTGGAATTGTGAAGCAGGGGCACAGGAGGAAATATGTGGGGCTGTCACTGCTCGCTGTTCGTGGCACTGCTGAGGGGTAGGGTAAACTTGACAATGACAGAATGCGGCCTACTCCAAAATTGGAGATGAGGGTACACAAAATGGAGTCAAAGTGTGCCTAGCAATAGCCCTACCTCTGCTGTCACGGCCTCCTTCCTCATGGCAGTAGATTGGCAAAGGAGGCGCCCACCACGAATGCAAGATCACAATGCCACTTTCACGGATAATGTATGTTGGCCGGGGGCTCAACCAACCCACCCCTTCCTTACATTAGAAACGACCCCCAACACATGCCCCCATGAATATATTGGTCAGAGTGCTTCTTTTTCTCACCAACAACGCACTTTGATGCGCTGTTTTGTTCACAGTCAGTACTTCTTGCATGCCGAGTATCTTATGTAGCCTAGGTTTCATTCCTTTTGTGTGACGAGCAGTTATTCAGCTATTTGGGCAACTGTATGGTAAGGCAACTGCCGAACCCCAAAGTTTCTTTCACATTGTTATCCATCTGGCCCTCCCACAATCAGTGAAGGTTCCACAGTAGCTCGACGAAACTGTGAAATGTGAAAGCACAGGGTTACTTTGTATGGCAATCGTAAAAATGGTACTAGTTGAAAAAAATGGACAAAGGATAGATTTCAAAAGACAAATTGGATGCTTTATTTTGACACTTCATAAAATATTATTGATCAAAAAAAACAGATGGTAATCATTTGTACATGGATTTGAACTGTTCAACGAGCTCTGCTTTAGATCGACAGGGCACATTGGCAATGTTTTGTGGCAATGCATGTGTACTCAGAAAAAGATTGTGCACAATTCCGTGAGTATGCATCTCCAAGACATTAATAATAAGATATTTTACAAAATCGAATTCCATTTCCTCATATACTGGCTTGACCACCCATTTTTTGCTTCTTTTCGTAAAGGCCATAGTGTGGGTGAGGAGTTGGATAGTTGGATGGTGGTGGATTGAGGACCGGAGCCTCATTAGGGAAGGGCATAGTGCTGAGGCCTGAAGCGTCTGAGCAAGCACAGAGAGGTTGTGTATTGGAATTCTGAGACCAGCTGTCTAGGGTTGGATTTGCAGTAGAAAAGGAGAGGAGAAGCCCACCTTCAGGGTCACGGTCTACACTAGCGGTCTTGCAATGCTTCTGTTATTCGCAGGAGGGTTGGTGTAAAGACTTTTAGGATTGAGGTCTCTCTGTGGCGCATAAGGAGCTGCTAAAAGCTTGATAGGTTACTGTGGCATTGAAGTAGATGTGGCTTGCACACTCAGTGGTGTGATATTGTTAATCTAACCCCCGGTGCAAATGGGGAGGTAAGATTTCAGTTGCGCACTCACCCGGCATTCATAACCCGGAGTGCACAAAGAAACATATTTGACTTGGTCTGTGTGTTACGCGCATATCCCTTCCGGAGCAGGCTCTTTCTTAATCCCCTTTTCCTATCACGTGGCGCGGGTCTCCCCTCACTCACGTGATCAGGAACTAATGACACACACCACATTGCTCCCAAACCTGGAATGTTTGAAACATAACATTCCTAATTGTCTCTTGCTGGTTCTTTCTGCTTCTCACCTGCCACCTGGGCTCCTCTTGTCTAGGCTCTCCGGTGATAGATTCTTTGTAGGACATATCCTTGTAGTAGGATCGAATGTTGTGGTTTGTCTCGGAGCCGGTATCTCGTGTGTGATCTCCCTGGCAGTCCTGTCGCCTGTTGGCTTGCGACAGAGTCTTCTCCTGGGTCGAGTAAAGGCAATGTTTCCTCTTATTGGGATGTAGCATCACTCGTTCTTTGCTGTGGATCGGGGGCCAATGGCCGTTCTTCGCTTGGTGCTTTAGGGTTTGATTGTTCTTTCCATAACGTTGATGGCACCTTGCGGAAGTGTGATATGTTTTGCGTCACCACTTCTCGTCCTCGGGTGGCAGTCACAATGCTGTGGTTGCAGTACGTTCTGTCCATAGGCATGATTCATATTCCAGTGTCATCTTTTTTGAGGGTGTTCTGGTTTTCACAATCACATGTCCCCTGTCTGTAATTCCCTGTGATGCATGTGGCGGGCTTGACTCTCCTTATCGTTTCATTTTTCTTGCCTCTCTTCCATGAGTGGTATGTCTGGTTCTGGGTTTACCCAGCTTGAGTGCATCGGTAGTTTAACTTGGATGGACATCCCGAACATCAGTGCTGCTGGGCTGACTCCGGTTGATGTGTGGGGAGTTTGTCTGCGTGTCCGGAGGAACCTATATTCTTCTGGGAGCTAGGGTTGACGGTGGTCCTTTGCAATCTTTATGACCTTGTTTAGGGACCCCATAAATCTTTCTGCGTCTCTGTTTGCTTGCGACCAGCATGGGGAGATCTTCGATTCTTGACATTGAGGCTTGTGAGAAACTGTTTGAGCTTGTTACTAGTGAATGGTGGCCCGTTGCCACTTCACTTTCCTTGGTATTCCATGTAGAGCGAACACCTTCTCGAGGGCGGTTATTACTGGCATGGCATCCGTGGACGTGCTCCACCTCCGGGGACCTGCTGAAGTTGTTGATTAGGACAAACAAATATCCCTCCCCCGATGGTGGAAAAGTTTACGCTCAGTGATTTCCACCTTGTTTTGATCCTTGGTGCGCTTCTTATGGGATCGGGGGCTGCTAGTCTCCTTGTTGCCTGGCATGCCACAGAGGTTTCCACCAGCTCTGTTACACAGTTGGGCATCCATACTCTGGACTTCAGGTATTCCTGGGTCTTCACAATGCCCTGATGGCCCCCATGCGCTAACTGTGAATTCATGTTGGATTCCAAATAGCACATGTAGCTTCTCCAGGGCTGCTACGGTGCAGTGTGCTATCGTGGACAGATAGTTCCATCAATCACCTGACTGGATGTTTTTTTTGTGTGTTGCAGATAAGCAGCTGTCATTGTGTCTTCCGCTATTTCCTGCAGTGTCAGTGCTCGTGGACGTGCACAGGTTATCATGTGGCACACGTGTTCCTCCATCTCAATGGCCTGTTTTTCTTCGTGTTTGGTAGTGGGTCAGGGGTGGGGAGACAGGTAATCAGCAGAGTTGTCTGCCCCAGCTCTGTATGACACGTTGATGTTGAATGGTTGCAGTTGGAGCATCCACTTTCCTAGCCGCGCCGGGGGCGGGGGGTTGGGGCTGACCCTTTGAATAAAGGTACCAGTGGCTTATGGTCCATGAATACTTGTACTGGTTGGCCCAGAAGATACCCCCGGAAGTGACGTAGCCCCATAGTCTCGCCAGTCCCTCCTTTTCAATGTGGGCATAGTTTTGTTCGGTTTTGGTTTACTTGGGTGAGTACGGCTCCCAACCCCATGGGGCTGGCATCCACCAGCAGTTCTGTGGCACAGTCAGTGTCAAAGAATGCCATTTTAGCAGTGCTCGATAAAGAGTCTTTGATGAGTTGAAACACATGCTGGTGTTGTTCCGACCACTCCCATTGTTTCTCTTTCTTGGTAAGTTCTTTCAGTTCTTTCAGTGGTGCTGCAATGGTGGCCAGGTTGGGTATAAATCTGGCGCAGTATGTGGCCATGCCCATGATACTCCTTATATCTGATGCCGAGGTGGGTGCTTTTGCTTCCTTGATGTTGGAAACCTTGGCCGGGTCGGGTGAGGCCCCGTCTGAGTTGAACATGTATCTGAAAAAATTCAGTTTACGTTTGCTAAATACGCATTTTTCTGCATGTAATGTGAGGCCGGACTCCTCTAGGCATTGTAGGACTGAGGCCAGCCACTAATGGTGTTCTTCTGTTGTAGTTCCATACACTAGGAGGATATCATCACTGATATTCGTGGTTCCGGCGAGGCTGTTGAGTACTCCTGATCACCTGCAGTGGAGGATATTGTGAAGTTTAGTCTATTGTATCTTCGGAGGCCCAGATGAGATGAAAATATCATTATATACCTTGATTCTCGGTCTAGGCGTAGTTGATGGTAGCTGGAGCGTAGGTCGAGTTTGCTGAACATTTTTTGCTCCAATCAGGTCCACAAACAGCTCATCGATTGTAGGTGTTACATGATGCTCCCAACCAATGGTTACTTTCGGTAGCCATGTTGGGCTGGTGCAGTTTCTGTGCGACAACCATCAGAGACACCGATGGGGTTGGGCCAGACGTTTTCTCTACTCTCCCTTGCTTCTCCAGCTTTTCCAACTCTTTCTCGACGGCTTCTCTCATGTGGAAAGGAACTCTGCAGTGCTCCACTGCCTTGGGCTCAATTGTTGGGTCAATGTGTAGCGTGACTGTTCTTCCACGGAGGCCTCCAATTCCTTGGAATACTTTCTTGTGCTATGTTAAGAGGTTGTCTATCTTTGGTGGGTTGATGCTGAATGCAAAGTGCACTAGTTGTAGCTGCAGTTTGACAGCTTAGCAGTGTTTCTAGTCCTGCATCTACCACGTATATCCTGGCCCGGCATGTGGTTCCATTGTGCGGCAGGTCCGGCCGGAATGACCCTGCTACGGGTAATGTTTTTTTGCATCCAGATGCGAATAGTTACACTCGTTTGTTCTTGAGTTTTGGTTTTGGGTCTAGTTTCTTGAAGGGTGGATTGGCATAAAGTTCACCGTCACTCCTGTACCTATGACCACTTTGGTGGGTGCTCCATCAGACAGGATGGTGCAGGATGGTCACCTGGAGTTCTTTCCCTTTCGATTGTTCTTCGTCGGTTTTATGGCAGATATCATGTGGAGTCAGTGAACTCGTCCTTTGTTCTTTTTCTGTTGCTTGTCAGGTCTGTCTGGTGACGCTTCTTCATCTGAGGAGTCATCTGTGTCGCTGCTGCTGGGCGATCTACGCATGGTGGTGACAGCTCTCACCTTTACTCTTCCTTTTTTTTGCCGGCTCGAGGTGTCTTGCCGTCTAGGATCCCTCAGAGATGTGGGGTTTAGGCATACAGCTGCAAAGTGATTTAGCCTCTTGCACTTTCGACTGGTGACTCCTAGAGCTGGACACTGTTCTCCCGTGCCAGGGTCCTCCACACCATTTGCATGTGGCCCCTCATTTTGACGGCCGTCCTGACCCTGTGTTAGTGGGTCACCTCTCTTCTTGTCTACCCCTGATTTCCATGACTGCTACCTGGTTGTCTGTGCGCTCTCGGAGTCTCCCCATGGCCATGATGTGGTCCAGCAGGATGTTCCTCTCTGATAGTACCACCCTACAGAGTTTGTCTGATGTCAAACCATTGATGATCTGTAAGTCTTTGTCTGGAAATTCGTATCCTAGCACCAACTCCCTGAGTCATGCGTGGAAATCATCTATGGGGTCTTTCGCCCTTTGTCGGGTCATGCAGAATTGGAATTGCTCATAATCTGGGTTCAATTCAGGCTTGAACTTCTTGAACAATGTTTAGCAGTAATCAGGTGTGTTGTCTTTTCCCCTCAGTAATGTCTCTGGCCGGTAGATGCAGTTCAAATTATTGGAGCCATATCCCCCATCTGATGGCTGCCCCAGTTGTGTATGGGTCGAAGGGTTGCATGAATGTTGTCTGTGTAGTGTCATGGCTTTCCGGTCGCACTGCATTGTCCCTTAGGTGGTCACTGCTGCTACCTGCTCTGATTGGGCTGACCTGGGGGCTAGTCATCAGTGCATGGGCCTGCTGACCTCCCTCTCGTGTGTTTGTTGCTTGTGTGGCATGTGCACTTTGTCCACGCCCTCACATTGGCCTTGAGTCTCCCCATGTGGACCGTGGGCAGTAGCCACACTCAATAGAGTCTTCAATCTGCCCACTTGGGGTTTTGGGGTAGCTTCAGTGCTTCAGGAGTGCCTGTGGTCTCGTGTTTTTTTTCTCTGCTCTCCCCCCTGCTCTTCCAAGCACATGTGCGTGGGGCTCTGCTGCCTCACGTGTTGGGCGGGGCACACGTGACTTCTAGGTCCTCGTCGCCTGTGTGATATTGTTAATCCGTCCTTTGGTGCAAATGGGGAGGTCGGATCTCAGTCACGCACCGACCCGGCATTCATAATCCACAGTGCACAAAGAAACACATCTGACTTGGTCTGTGCGGTACGCGCTTATCCCTTCTGGGGCAAGCTCTTATTTAATCCCCTTTTCCTGTCACATGGGGCCGGTCTCCCTTCGCTCATGTGATCAGGAACTAATCACATACACCAATCACATACACCACAAGTGGGACATCTGAAAACTGATTGGGAGGGCTCTGCCCTATCTGAGTATGTGGTGAAGACTGAGAAGTGGTGATACCCTTCTAGATACCAGGATCAAAGGGGAAAGAGGCTTCGACAAAACAAGGCAATGGCGGAGGGGTCAGGATCACAATTGGTTGGAAGAGGTTTGGTTGGCATTTCTTATTAAGTAGATTATATAGAGATCATTTAAAATGGTTGAATGTCAGAAATAAAAAATATGTTCCCATAATGTAAGAGATTTAAACACCCCCACGAAGAGAAAAAAACTGGAGATACAATTGAAGAGGGGAGGCGTTTATATCATTATGCTTCAAGAAACCCATATTCAGAAGGCAGACAAATCAATATTTCGGTTGAGCCATTTTTCACAGATTGATCAGGCAAATGGAAAGGGGAAAAAGGTGGGGGCTATTGTTGGGTTTAGGGACATGTTAGGAGTTAAGATAAACGGCAAATTGATAGACCCCAATGGGAGGTACCCTTTTATAAAACTTACTATGGGGGGCAGGGCTATGACTCTAGCCACAGTGTATGTTTCGAACCAGGGACGGGAAGAGTTTTTGCATGTAACATTGGAGAAGTTAGAAAGATTTGCAGAGGGGGAATTATTATTGACAGGGGATTCCAACTTAGCGTGGGATCCTGGGAGGGACAAGAGCACACACAGGTTGAGTAAGGGGGTAGGCCCTTCACTTGTTTCAGAGTGAGATTTGGGAATGTGGCTCTACAAGATTTATGGAGGGTTAAGAAAGGGAATGAGTATGTATATACGTGCTTTTTGCAAGTGCACCATACCTTTTCAAGGATTGACTATTTGTGGGGCACTCGGAATAATAGGGGCACTTGCAAATATAATAATAGATCCGATATCTATGTCTGATCCCGCTCCCGCAAGAGTTTTTTTGCAGGGTTGTAAACCAGGTAATAGGCTATGGTCCTGTTAGCTCCCCCTGGAAGTGGTGCAGGATGCGGTCTCACAAGAAATATTGAGAGAGAAAATTAAGGAATATTTTCAAGTCAATACCGCAGGGGAGGTGACATTGAATAATGTATGGGATGTCTTTAAAGCTGTGATCAGAGGAGAAATGATTCAGCTTCAGGCGATATGATCTAAACAAAGGGAAGCCCTGGAAAGAGAATGGGAGGCCATTTTACTGAAGGCTCAAGGGGAGCTGGAGGTGAAACAACATAGGGAGGAGTATAACAGGTTGAAGGAGGCTAGGAAACAGCTGGAGTTACTTCAAACAAAGAGGGCAGTGAAATCGCGACTTAATGTAAAGCAACACTATTATGTTAAAGCTAACAAAGCTGATAAAATATTAGCAAGGCAGTTGAAACAACAAAATATGAACCACCATATTAACGAGATAAACTAGAGTGATGGCTCCATAGCTATAGGAACAGATGATGTTGCACGATACTTTGTGTTATTTTAGGAACGGTTATTTTCAGCGGAAAGCCCCAAATCAGAGGCAATTGAGACATTGTTACAAAACCAGCAGATGCCAAAAGTAAATATAGAGGATAGGGAATTTTTAGAAGACGATATAACTGAGGAAAAAGTTGGCAAAATGATAAGAAGCCACCCATTAAAAAAGGTGCCTGGCCCAAATGCTTTCTCAGCAGTCTTTTATAAGATTTTTAGGAAGGAATTAACGCCAATGCTAACGAAAGTTTTTAATTAATTCCAGCAAAGTGGAAAAATAATTAGGTTTATGACAGAGGCGAAGGTGGTTTTATTGGGGAAGCCTAATAAAGATGTAACACTTTGTAGTACTTATCGGCCTATAGCGTTATTGAATATCAATGCTAAAATGTATACAGGGATCTTAGCCGCAAGAATGAAAGATATCCGTCCTTCAGTGATAGGGCTGGGTCAATCAGGATTCATAACGGGGAGGCAAATGTGGGAGAATACGAGAAGGGTGGTGTACTTGTTAGGGAAAGTGGAGAAAAGGTCCTTGCGACGCTGATATCGTTAGATGCTGAGAAAGCAGTTGATAGAGTCAAGTGGCCTTCGAGACAATGACACTTTTGGGTTTTGGCCCCAAATATATATAAAAGGTGGAAGTAATTTATAAAAATCCTGTAATGCGTCTCTCGATTAATTTAAACATATCAAAAATTATACATATAGGAAGGGAGACAAGGCAGGGTTACCCTCTTTCCCCTATACAATAAGCGATATACTTGGAACCCCTGTTATTTGCAATTTGACAAAATAATACTATAAAGGGGATTACCTTTGGGTGAGAAATACACAGGACATCGCCATCTGCAAATGATATGCTGATGACGTCGACGGAGCCAGAGACCTCAATCCCGGAACTAGTTAAAACATTGAAGAACAGGAGAAAATGTCAGGCCTAAAAATCAACATGACAAAATCTGAATTTATGGGGTTGGGTCTCTCAAAGGAAAAGACGCTAAACATGCACATGTTCTCCCCATTTTGAGTGGCTGGGAAGGAGATAATGTACTTGGGGGTGAAACTGACAAAAACAATTAGCCAGCTATATAAGACAAATTATTTGGAGTCTTTGCAAAAAATGAAAACGCTTTTTAATCAATGGACAACCCTTAGAGTGTCTTGGTTGGGGCGCATAAACACGATCAAAATGGTGTTACCACCTAGATTGCTTTATTTGTTTCAAGCCTTCCAAATTCCGATCCCTAAGGCTTTCTTTAAAACAGTTAACACTATGGTAACTACATTTATTTGGTTAAACAAACGATCAAGGGTTTCCTTTGAGGTTTTGGTATCCCATAGGAATAAAGGAGGGTTGGGCCTACCAACTTGGTTAAGTACTATGAAGTGGCTCAGCTGAGGGTGATTCACAAATGGTTCACTAATAATGGTGAGAAAGTGTGGACACATACGGATAAGGCAGTAGCAGAGGTATCACTGGCTGGTCTGCTATGGCACCAGATAATGACAGGCCACCTAGTGCTTGCAGAAGTGTATTACTGAGAAGATGTGACATTTGGGATCGATATCTGAAGAAAGGTTATTTATCATCTCACCCCTCACCTTTCACTCCTATATTGGAATGTCCCCAATTCTCACCTGGATTGATTAAGGGGCCTTTAGCCGATGGGGTTGTGTAAATTGTGTAGATATGGCCAGTTAAGGCGATATAATGACTTTTGAACTTTGAAAAAATAATTTAAGCCTAAAAGAGATGGACAGATTTGAATATATGATTGAACAAAAAACACAGGGGGAGAGGTCCCTCAACTCCCAAATATCAAAATGTATACATGTCACTACACATACATTCTTTCACATTGGTGTATTTTAATAATCTTCAGATAGAGTACCTAGGGGTATTCTGGAGAAACAGTATAAATGGGTATGATCCGTAACAATCGAGGATCTTAATGTACAAACATACAACAGCAAAAGATTATTGTCGGTGCAGTTGTGCAATGAGGACAAAAATCAACAATCATTGACATAACATAAAGAAGTCACAATAACAACAGTGTTTGAGCTGTACACTGTTCATGTGATGTTTAGTCGTCGACACAACAGTGTTTCGGCCTAGAGAAGCTGTAAAGTGCAGCTAGGTGGGCAGGCCTTCATCAGGACGTGTGGTGAAATGATAGTAGTCCCGGGGTATCTATCAAGGGTTAATCCACTGCCAATGTAAGACGGGTCCATTCTGAGTACAGGAGCCCAGCGGCCATTTTGCTGCGCCGTAAAGAACCAACCAGTATGTATCTGTGGAGCGACCGTTACCATTGCAGAGGAGACGCCATTCTACGCGAGTCGTAGCAACTCCTAAGAAGTCGTGTCCACTACAGACACACTAGGAGGGAAACTCATGCAAGATTTGTTTCCGCCAGTCTCGCATAGAGACACTTGTTACCATTTGAGGCTCCACAGATAGATACTGATAGATGCTGAGCCACCTGGAGGAGTCATCTCGGCGGCGGTGCCGCAAGTGTGAAACTTAAAGCAGCAGTTCTCTGTGCCATCGGGCTCCCCACCTGAAGGGTGTGACACTGGCAGGTGTGTGCCGGCAAGTAAAAAAGAAAATATGAAAGAAAGGTGCATCACGCAGAGGCCCTGCTCCACGGGTCCAGTTCCCTGTGCTCCCGCATGGAATAGGATCTCAGAGGACCACAAGTAAGAAGGAGTGGGGTAGTGCTCTGTGATCAGCTCACCCAGCAGTTCCCTGCATTCCTGCTGAGGAGAGCATTTCGGTGGCGTCGTGCCGACAGAGGGAAGGGAGAAGGGCATATCTGCTCCACACATATCAATTTCCAACCATTGCAGCCAACCTTTGGAACAACCTGCCAGACCAGCTTAGACTGGAAACCAACTATTCGCGCTTTCGCAAACGGGTAAAAACCCACATCTTCAAATAAACTGCCTCACTGTAACGCTCACCTGGTTCCCACGGGGGCGCTGGTCTAGTCTGGATTGCTGTGGCCTCTTCTAGCTTGATGCGCAGGACCCGGAACACCGATTGGACAGGACCTCCAAATCGTGCTTGCCTGGCCCGTAGGAATATACTTCTGCAGATGAGAAAGGGGATTAACAGTCTGCAGAATAGTGTGCTAGCTCCCCCCTTCCCCCCTTCGTTCCTCTCTAACTTCCTCCAAACCCCGGTTTAAGCTCACCTTATGGTTTGGAAGGATGAACTCTCCATCCTGCTTCTGGTGCAGGGGCGCGCGTTCGTCCAGTTACTTCACTGGTTTTCAGAATGGCGCTGGCAAAATCCACTTGACTTTCCTGAGCGATGCGCCGTAAGTATGAAAGTTCAAAGTTCAAGTGAGGCCCCCTTTATGTTGTCTTTCTAACCTGTGATCTGTCCTTTATTTCAGGTGCAGAATGAAGGCGATGCGTCGAGGGGTTAAACTGCCGAGGTGAGTAGTGATGAGGGCGATCCCTCTAAATGTCCTTATCATTCCCCAGAAATGTCTCTTGTCCTTTCCCCATAGGGGCTGGGGTACGGTACCTGCCAACGGGGCGGCGCCGACCCGAAATGTGGAAGAAAAGCCGGTAAGTATTATGGCTGTTAATCAGGCTTTCCTTCTGTGTTCCTTCTGCTCACCTTTTGTTTCTTCCTCTCTCCCCTAGGTGCAGAGATGTGGCGTCCGATGCTGACAGCCGCGATGGAGCCGGGAGATGTCTCGAGGACAGGTGAGTGAAGCGTGGCGCTGCAGCGAGCAACGCAATGCTTTTAAATGGAAGTTTTTCTTCAGGGATGCTGGCGAGAAGATTCCGGATGCAGGTAAGAAGTTTGAAATAGTCCTTGGTTTTCACCTTTCTCTTCTCTACCTTCCTTGCAGGTCTTCCAGGTTCGAGGCGGGCGTGGCTGGAGTCCAGGAGCAGGAGCAGACACGGTGAGCGTTAAGCTGCAGGAAGCAGAACAACGCAAAACATGAGCTGCTGTCTGGGCGTGGCTTAAATAGCCTCCAAAGAAGTCCCAGGTATGTATCCTTCCCCAACTAGGTATGTATCCTTCCCTGGCCACGCCCGAGTGAAAAAATAGTCCCTATGAAAAAATAGTCCCTTTCAGGTCTCAGGGAGGCCTGAAGCGTGCAGCATGGTCTGCATCAGTTAAGTGCACAAAACACCTCCCTTTATGAGCCTGGCGCCTATGGCATCAGGACTGATGTCCAACATGAGCCTGGCGCCAAAGGCGCCCGGACTGAGTCCAAAGAGCCCCTATAAGGGGCCGCTGGGCTTTTACCCGAGGGCATGATGCCTGCTTCCGGGGGTGCTGGGCCTGGCCTGGTGCTCCGGGGGTAGGCATCATGACAGCACTCCCCACCAAGGCCCCTCCCAAGGTCGTTCCTTCTGGTGCTGGACTGCCCCTGGGCAGGACAAAGACTGATATGCAAATGGATATTTCCCATCTGTGAAAGGCACAGTGAGTAAAAGCAGTGGCTGCGAACTCTCACGTGGTTAATAACCACTGAACAGGTTATCATGTCTGTTCTTGCGAGAGAGGGGCGCCCGCTACCTTTGTAAAACTAGTTCCTTCTGGAGGTTTCGGTTTGTTTGGGAAATTCCGATGGAACCTTTTTACCAGCCGAGGTGCATGTACGTGATCACTGGGTTCCCAAGACCTTTCCTGGGGCCCGTACCCTTTCCAATCAATTAGATAGAAAAGTTTTGATTTTGAGATCTTAGAATCCAAAATGTTCTTCACCTCGAATTCAGGCTCCCCATCTATCTGAATCGGTTCTGGTGGCTTTGTTAATCTGGTTCTTGGGTGCACTGGTTTCAAAAGTGACACATGAAAAACGGGTTGAATCCGCATGTTAGCTGGTAGATCGAGCTTGATTGCCACTGGGTTGATTATAGCTTTGATCGAGTAAGGGCCTAAATACCTTGGATTAAAAGTTCGAGGACCCTTGAGTGATAGGTGTTTGGTAGCCAACCATACTTGATCCCCTATTTGGTATGGAGGCGCCCCTCTTCGATGCAGATCCGCATTCTTTTTGTATTTCCTTTTTTGCTCATGTTGCAAATGTGCAGTTGCATCCTTGAAGGCTTGAGTAATCGTAGAATGCAAATGGTCCACTGCGGGCATTTCAAGGCTCAGAGGTGAGTCCAAGTCTGAAGTACGAGGGTGATGTCCATATAGGGTTTAAAAGGGGCTCTGACCAGTTCCAGAGTGTATCGAGTTATTGTATGCATATTCAGCCACCCATAAAATGTCCTTCCAATTACCCTCCGATTGGTGCAACATACATCGTAGATATTGTTCAAGGGTCTGGTTCGTTATCTCCGTCTGACCATCGGTCTGTGGGTGGTGGCTGGTCGAGAGTCTTAGGTCGATTTGTGCCAGTTGACAACACTTTTTCCAAAAATGAGAAATAAACTGGCTTCCCCGATCGGAGACTAGTATGGATGGGAATCCATGCAAACGGATGATATTTTCGAGGAATTCCTTGGCAAGAACAAAGGCTGAAGGTAATCCTTTCAACTGAATAAAGTGGGCCATTTTGGAAAATAAATCCACCACGACCAGAATAGTATTGTAACCATTACAAGAGGGCAGGTCCGTGATAAAATCTAGTGACAGGGTGTGCCAAGGTGCTGGTGGAATGTCTAAGGGCTGAAGAAGACCGGCGGGTCTTGTCTTTTGACCTTTGTTTTGGGCACAAACTCCACAGGACATCATGAAAGATTTAATATCCTTTCGCCAGGAAGGCCACCAGAATTGTCGTTTAACCTTTTCTTCTGTTTTGGCAATGCCAGGATGTCCTTCCATCAGGGTATCATGATGACGGGAAATAACCAGTTCTTGCAATTCCTTTTCTGGCAAAAATAAGCGTCCTTGGAAGTAAGGTAAGCCATCCTTGACTGAAAAGTTAGACCCCCTTTTGATCCAATCCTGCAAGGCTGAAGAGTCCAGGAATTGTTTCACTCGTGCTTGAATGTCTTCAAGGGTTTGTAAAGTGGTTATCCCCAAAATTCTTTGTTCGGGAATTATTGGCACAGGTTCTGAGTTTGTGTCTATTTCTTCCATTCCAATTCGGGATAGAGCGTCCGCCTTACCATTCTTATAGCCGGGGCAGTAGGTGATTACAAAATCGAACTCAGCAAAGAACAAAGCCCATCGGAGCTGTCGAGACGATTGAGCCTTGGCAGTTTTTAAATATTGTAAATTTCGGTGATCAGTGATCACGGTGATGGTATGCCGGGCGCCGAGGAGATAATGCCGCCAAGCCTTAAAGGCGGACTTAATGGCTAATAGTTCCTTATCGGTGATCGCATAATTTATCTCCGGCGGCGAGAACTTTCTGGACCAACATGCTACGGGGTGCAGTTGGTTGGTTTCAGGGTCTCTCTGAGACAGGACAGCTCCCATGGCTAAGCTGGACGCGTCGGTTTCGACTATATATGGGAGATCGGGACGCGGGTGCTTCAAAATAGGTGCGGATGTGAAGTTAGCTTTCAACTACTGAAAGGCCTGTTCGGCTTCCTCGGTCCATTCAAAACGTTTATTTTTTCGCAAGAGTGCAGTGATGAGTTGCACCACACGTGAAAACTCTGGGATAAACCTGCAATAAAAGTTGGCGAAACCAAGCATGCTTTGGACACCTTTCACCGAACTAGGTGATGGCCATTTGAGGATGGCATCCACTTTCCGTGAATCCATTCAGACCCCTTTAGGTGTCAGGATGAATCCAAGAAACTCAACCTTGGTGGTATGGAAAACACATTTTTCCAGCTTGGCAAACAGTTTGTGCTGGCGCAGTTTCTCTAGGATGGCCCTGACATGCTTTCTGTGATCAGATTCCGAAGAGGAGTACACAAGAATGTCATCGATATACACGACAACACAGACATCGATGAGTTCCCGAAGGACATCGTTCATGAGGAATTGGAAGGCTGCAGGCACGTTGCACAACCCGAAAGGCATCACCTGGTATTCGAATAGTCCATATTTTGTACAGAAGGCTGTTTTCCATTCGTCGCCTTCTTTTACTCGTACCAGATGATAAGCCCCCCGGAGATCTAACTTGGTGTATACGCAAGCGTCCTTCACCTGGTCAAGGAGTTCAGGGATCAGAGGCAGAGGGTAACGATTTTTAACAGTTATCTGGTTCAATGCGCGGTAATCGATACAAGTTCTAAGATCGCCTTCTTTTTTAGGCACGAAGAACAAAGCTGAGGATGCCGGGGACTTTGACGGGCGAATGAAACCATTGGCGAGGTATTGATCTAAATATTGTCTCAAATGCAGATTCTCTGGTTCAGTAAGGGCGTAAATCCTGCTACAAGGGTGTTGTGCACCGGGCACCAGATCGATTTGGCAATCGTACGATCTGTGGGGAGGTAACGTGTTGACCTGTTCCTTTTGGAAGACGTCCTGAAAGTCTTGGTACTCTGGAGGTAGTTGCACGGGGACAGAGGTTACTGATGCTAGATTAATCTTTGGATTTTCTGGGTAGCAGGTTTGTGCACAATCCGGGAAGGTTATTCTCTTCGCTCGCCAATCAATTCGAGGATTATGTGTCTCTAACCAAGGGATTCCAGGAATAAGCTGAAACTGTGGAGCCTTGATTACATCAAACACAACTGCCTCCTGATGGCCATCCGGACCTAGAAGTGTCACCTCAGCTGTGGAATGTGTTACCGGTCCAGAGGCAATTTCGGTTCCATCTACTGTGGTGATGACATCTTTGTTGGTTTTAGGACGCAGAGGGAGGTTTATCCTAGAGACCAATTCTCGATCCAAATAGTTTCCTATAGCCCCGCTATCGATGTATGCCTTTATAGCATGCAACCGTTTAGGCTGTTCCGGATCTATGAGGACCATTGGCACAATGAAATGCGAGGTCTGAGAGTTAGTTTTCAAGCTCGGCAAGCGGACCCCTACGCTTGCCGGGCGTGGTCGTTTCCCGATACAGAGTTTCCATGGATTTTATCAGCGGCTCCTACCACCTTCTTGGGCGGCTTAACCGGGCAATCTCGTAGAAAGTGTCTGTCATGATCTCTGCTTCCAAAAGGTCAGGGTTTTCCCAACTCCCTTGGAAGCAGATCCATAACCCAGGTTACGAGTGCCAACCAGTCCCAATTGGGACCTTTTGGACCCAGTCCTGGCGCCAGTGGCACCAGGCTCATAAATATGCCCAGTCCCAGCGCTGGAAGCGCCGGGCTCATAATGCTTGGGTGGACTTATCTGCAGCAGACCATGCTGCTTACTTGCCTGCCAGTTGAGCCTCTGATCCTCTTCTGTTTGGAACTACTTTTCCTGTTGGGTGGGGCTGGAGCCACTCCCTAGATTCAGAACACTGGAACTCTTCTGGAAGGCAGGAACTCTTTTCTTACCAGGAACTCTTTTCTTACCTAGGCGTGGCTGTGGAAGGAGACACCTAAGCACTACAGGAGGCTATTTAAACCACACCCGGTGGATGAATCTTGCTTTGCGTTATTCTGCAACCTCTGCAGCAGGACGCTCATCGTGTCTTCTGCATCCGGTCCTGGGCCTAAGGAAAAAGGCTTACCATCCTGAATCCAGTCTTCAGCAACACCTATAAAGACAAGAAAGAACAGGTTAGCATTCCGGCATCTGAAAGGCAAAGGCTTACCATTCTGAATCCAGTCTTCAGCAACACCTATAAAGACAAGAAAGAACAGGTTAGCATTCTGGCATCTGAAAGGCAAAGGCTTACCTACTCTTCGTGCGCTCCGGAGATCTTCACACTGCATTCCGGCATCTGAAAGACAAAAGCTTACCAACTCTTCGCACGCTCCGGAGGCCTTCGGCGCTGCATCCCGCATCTGAAAGACAAAACAAGGTGCGTTTAAAGACATTGGGGAACTTTAATACTCACGTGCCATTACTCCTTTCCACATCTAATCCAGTGGGTATTCCGGCACCCTCCAGCCGCTCCGAACTCGTACCTGCAAAATAAAAAGACAGTTAGAGCGCATCGTGAAGCAGGCAACAGGCGCTTACTTACGTGCTTCCAGGCGCTTCTATTCATCACACGGGCTCCATCTTCAACTCACTTCAGCCCGTCATCCGCCGTCGCCGGAACCCTGCAAAACAAGAGACATCATTACTAAAGACTTTAAAGACATTTGAATGACTCAAAACTTACCGTTCGTGCAGTAAACGACGGACAGCAGTCCTCTGAAGTCAAGAGGCCTGCGCTACCTATCCAGTGAAGAAACTGGTTACAGCACCCTGCCCCGAGGCAGATGGAGAGCTCGGCATTCACTTACCTAAGGTGAGAGCGTTAACCTTTGGGGGTCTACAGGAGAGGAGAAGAGGAAAGAGATAGGGACACCCCAATAACCCCAGTTCATTAACCCCATATTTTCTATCTGCAGACATCTTACTCTACACGTCAGGCATACAGTGCACAGAGGTCCAGCCCAAAGAGCCAACCGGGTGCTACACATCACCTTTGAAGATACGGTAGTCGCCCAGTCAAGACCGGCGCCTCTGCGAGAATCAGGTGAGCGTTACAGTGTCCAGAGGACCCACAATAAAGGCATAATTGTATCTGTCGTCTTCTTTCCCGTTCTTTTTGAGTTAGGGGTCCTTTAACCCCTCAGATTTGCATAGGCTCCGAGCCATCAGCCCCCTTGGGGTTAGCGTGGGTCTTGGCCAACACCCGGGTCTCAAACTTGGACCGATCTGCTTTTCTGTTTTGCAGCCTGTGATCCAATTTGACCACTAAGTCTATATATTCAGTGCATTCTTGGGGCGGATTTACAACTTGTGCCAGGACATCTTTAAGTTCTCCGCGTAGACCTCGATTGAATAACGTGATTCTTTTATCCTCTGGCCAACCAGTTTCCACAATTAGTCTATTGAAGGTTGCAATGTAGGATAGAAGGTCTTGATTGCCCTGTCGCAGAGATAGAAGTTCGTCATCCAGAGCCTGTCCCTGGGAGTGTCGAGCAAATAACCTTTCCATGCTTGTTTGAAATCCTTGAAAATCACGAAGAATCGGGTCATCTTGAGTTACCAGTGGGACTGACCAATCGGCCGCACAGCCGCTGAGATATGACAACACAAAGGCTACCTTGGTCTGATCATTAGGGAAGGCCCCAGGTCTGCATAGGAAGTGCAAACGACACTGATTCATGAATACGGCGAATCGTTTGGGGTCCCCAGCAAAGCGTTCAGGTGGGGCCAGCGGCATGTTTCCAGGTAGATTAATCTGCACCGGGTTACTGGAAACCACAGGAGCGGGGTTCCCCCCGGAACCGGGTAAAGGAGTTTGTCCAGCTTGACCTTGCAAAAGCTGTCTAGCCAGGTCATCAGCTCTATCCTTTGTTACAATCACTTCCCTCCTGAGGGCACTAGTCTCTTGACGAGCGGCATGTACTTCGGCCCGTAATTCCCCCAGTAATTGGGCCAACTGGTCAGTTTCGGAAGTTTCCATAGCGCCTGGGTGGGAATTTGTAGGAAGGCTTCACGTTCTGTAACGCTCACCTGGTTCCCACGGGGGCGCTGGTCTAGTCTGGATGGCTGTGGCCTCTTCTAGCGTGATGCGCAGGACCCGGAACACCGATTGGACAGGACCTCCAAATCGTGCTTGCCTGGCCCGTAGGAATATCCTTCTGCAGATGAGAAAGGGGATTAACAGTCTGCAGAATAGTGTGCTAGCTCCTCCCTTTCCCCCTTCGTTCCTCTCTAACTTCCTCCAAACCCCAGTTTAAGCTCACCTTATGGTTTGGAAGGATGAACTCTCCATCCAGCTTCTGGTGCAGGGGCGCGCGTTCGTCCAGTTACTTCACTGGTTTTCAGAATGGCGCTGGCAAAATCCACTTGACTTTCCTGAGCGATGCACCGTAAGTATGAAAGTTCAAAGTTCAAGTGAGGCCCCCTTTATGTTGTCTTTCTAACCTGTGATCTGTCCTTTATTTCAGGTGCAGAATGAAGGCGATGCGTCGAGGGGTTAAACTGCCGAGGTTAGTGATGAGGGCGATCCCTCTAAATGTCCTTATCATTCCCCAGAAATGTCTCTTGTCCTTTCCCCATAGGGGCCGGGGTACGGTACCTGCCAACGGGGCAGCGCCGACCCGAAATGTGGAAGAAAAGCCGGTAAGTATTATGGCTGTTAATCAGGCTTTCCTTCTGTGTTCCTTCTGCTCACCTTTTGTTTCTTCCTCTCTCCCCTAGGTGCAGAGATGTGGCGTCCGATGCTGACAGCCGCGATGGAGCCGGGAGATGTCTCGAGGACAGGTGAGTGAAGCGTGGCGCTGCAGCGAGCAACGCAATGCTTTTAAATGGAAGTCTTTCTTCAGGGATGCTGGCGAGAAGATTCCGGATGCAGGTAAGAAGTTTGAAATAGTCCTTGGTTTTCACCTTTCTCTTCTCTACCTTCCTTGCAGGTCTTCCAGGTTCGAGGCGGGCGTGGCTGGAGTCCAGGAGCAGGAGCAGACACGGTGAGCGTTAAGCTGCAGGAAGCAGAACAACGCGAAGCATGAGCTGCTGTCTGGGCGTGGCTTAAATAGCCTCCAAAGAAGTCCCAGGTATGTATCCTTTCCCAACTAGGTATGTATCCTTCCCTGGCCACGCCCGAGTGAAAAAATAGTCCCTATGAAAAAATAGTCCCTTTCAGGTCTCAGGGAGGCCTGAAGCGTGCAGCATGGTCTGCATCAGGTAAGTGCACAAAACACCTCCCTTTATGAGCCTGGCGCCTATGGCGCCAGGACTGATGTCCAACATGAGCCTGGCGCCAAAGGCGCCAGGACTGAGTCCAAAGAGCCCCTATAAAGGGCCGCTGGGCTTTTACCCGCGGGCATGATGCCTGCTTCTGGGGGTGCTGGGCCTGGCCTGGTGCTCCGGGGGTAGGCATCATGACACTCACTGCCCAAACCTCAGTCAGTTTAAATCTATGTGATTGTCCCGTCCGCTCTGTCTAATCACCGTCTGTCTGTTTTCGTGTCCTTGTTTCTGCGCCCCGAGGCTCGCGAGTTACCGGCGCAATATAAATATTAAAATATTAAAATAAAATAAATAAATAAAACAAAGTACAGCCTATAGGCACAGCAACTTCCTCCCCACACTATTGCCCAGGGACAGGCTCTGCAGGGACGTGAGCCCAGCTGCCACCTGGGCCAGATATCAGGGCAAACCTCAGGAGACAATCATCTTTACATTGAAGGGGCCCAGCACTTTTGCTCGACCACCTTGGTGGTCGGCACTGTGCCCCTCGATAGGGAGAAGGGGCAGTTTGGTAGAAGTGTAGTGTACCTGGTTTCGTGCAGGTGGGTGGAGGCAACACCCAAATACACTGGCTTTTCTGCTGGGGTCCTCCAGACAAGTGCTTGTGCGGCTAAGCCATCACAGGGACTGTGTGGCTGCAGGAAGTGGAAGGCGGTGACCAGACACCAGGACCCATTCTGTAGTGGCCCGCAGGAGGGAACTCGTGCGGCAGTGCTACAAAAGGGGTCCCAAGGAAATACATCTGCGCAGGAACAAGGTGCAGCAGGGCTCAAGGTTTGCCGCAAGTGACAGAGGTGCCAATGCCCAAGGGGGAGGGCTCGCAAACCCAGGGCTTCTGAACTTCCAGCCCATTGACACGTTCTACACCAAGCTGCGCCAATTGGCAGCTACGTGCGCATTTGTTGACAAAGAAGGAGAGTTGAGGGGCCAGGTAATTCAAAAATGCTGGTCCAATAAACTGTGCACCCAGATCCTGAAGGAACCAGCAACTCCTCTGGTGCGAATCCTAGAGCTAGCAAGAGCCCAAGAGCTTGCTGAGGTGCGGTCGACCCAGATGGAGGTGGCCATGAAAGGGCTGCAAGTGGAGTAGGTGCATGCCATCAGGACCAGAGCAAGAAGGCCACTCCGGTGACAGGGGTTGGAAGTGGAGCCACGCCAAGAAAGGGCAAACATGAGGCTCCACAGAGGCATTGCTAATTCTGTGGAAAGGGGTTGCCACATGCAGGACCATGTGCAGCAGTAGGGTGGCAATGTGGTAATGGGCCACAAGGCAGACCATTATGCCAACTTCTGCAAGGCCTCCTCGGCGTCAATCACCGGGCTACTGAGTCTGAGCCATGGAGAAACAGACGTGCCGAAATAGCCACCCACATGGCACTCATCGCAGAAGATGCCAGCTGGCCTGAAGAGGATGGAGAAGGCAGGAACGATAAGGAAGTGGTAGCCCTAGTCGAGTACGAGGATCAAGAGGTATTCTTCATGACAGAGCAACTGCAAGTACCCCCAGCAAGAGACCCCAGGGCAGCAGAACAGAAAAGGCAGAAGAAAAGAGCAAAGAAGGCCCATGCACGCATGCACGCCAGCACAGGAGTGGAAGTGGCCAAGGCTTGCTGCTCAAATAAACTCTTGAGCTGAGTTCTGTTGAAGTTGTAAAAGTTTAGGTTGATACATAGATCTCAACTCACTCGCTTTTGGCTGAGCTGCCAAGACTCCGGCACGCCCATTCATTACAATGGGTTCTCACCCGCCAAAAACAAAATCGGGTGTTTTCACCCTGGTTGAGAGCTATGATTGATATTTTGTGTTCCTACCCTTGGCATGGGATGTTGTGACTTAAGCACGTCTGCATGCTGCCACGTAGTGCTGCTGGTGTGATCACAGCACGCCTCCCACTGGGACGGCTGTGATCACGTGTAATATGTTGATAAAGGCGCCCCACTCGCCAGTTAGGTTACCAACTCTACCAGCTCACGAGTGCTTTATTGTGTGAGCTTAAGAGCTTGGGCCCGGCCTCCCCAGAGCCCACAAAGTGCTACGCCACAAGGAAAGACACTCAGTGAAAATGTAGGCCCCTTTTTTTGTCTCTTTATGCTAGAAACTCAAATAAGATTAATTGCTGGGGCCAGATTTCTTCCTGTAATCAATGGTCTGGTGACCTGGGCAGGCACCTCAGATCTCTCATTATTACTTATATATGTGTCCCAAGATATTTATAAAATTAGATACTGCCCTTTATACATGTTTCATTTTTCAATCTGGTTGTTTTTTAAAATACTTTTATAATTCACTGTGTCAATGGTTATGTTATTTGAAAGTAAAGTAATATGCATTTTATTACCTTTACTTTAATTTGGTTTCAGTTCTCGACTCGCCTTACACTGCCATTACAACCATCATTTTGATCCCCATGTCCCCCAGTAATAGCAGAACAGCTACACAACTCGAGTCCTTACAATATTAAGTGGCACTTGTCATCTGGGTTGATGTCCGGACCACGTTGTTACTGTTAATGCTTTCTGTGCCATCTCTCAGTAGGCATGCAAGGGGAGACCTTGGATATCATGGCATTGCAGAGATGGTTTAGTTAACCATGTATGAGTAATCTCTTTTTTCCAGCATTGGTGATGAAGGCCACTCAGCACTATTGTATTGTATCCCTGCTGCAGTAGGCCAGACACATTCTGAAGACTCTTTCCTCCTCCTCTTTTTCCAGAGGACAGATCTCTTTGACTAGAGCTTATAAGGTGGTGGGTCCTCTTTTGTTGTCTGCCGGAGTGGTGGGGGGCCTGGAAGGTGGGGGGCCTGGAAGGTCATGCTTTGGGTGAGCCCAGACGCATTGTTTTATTAGTACAGCTTGCCACGCACATTTATGAGACCACACATACTGGTGTACGGGCCCTGAGTGCCCTGTCAACGCTTATGTTCAGCTGTGTCCAAGCAAGGACCACAGTGTCATGTTACACACAGACGCCGAGCAGGGGCCATCTCAAAGGACCTGTTCGGGCGATTGCATTTCATTTCTCCTAAAAATCAAGAAGAAAGTCCCCTTGCTTTAATTTACTTTACATTTTCAGCCTAATAGTCTTGCAGCACGAGGAGGTGAGTCAAATAAGGCGTCTTTATTATGGCCACTGATGTTATTCATACCTTTTCACATTTGGTATTCCTCTCACCTTAATGAACCATTAAATGTTCCTGGTTGTGTCAGACTGTCCTTGCAACACAGTTATCATGGTCCCTTTCTGATTATCACATGTCAGGTATCTGTTTGAAAAGGGGTGCAAAACCTTCAGCACAGATGTCTGTCTTTGATGAGTACCCAGTCTCCTGTTTGTGTGGATTAATCTCAGCTTCTCCTCTTTATGTTCAACGTTTCATTTTGCTGCCTCATCTTTAATTACATTTTATTGGGTGCGGGCCATGACGCCCTCCAGCTGCCATTTCCAGGGATAGTGCCTGAGTAATGAGTTGACCAAACAGCATCGTGGCAGGCGAGCATCCCGTTGATGGATGCAGTGCCAGATGACATTCCCACGAAAATCGATACAATGCTTTTTCGGGGTCCTCTTCTTGAATTATTGCGATTTTCAACGCTTCTGAAGGGTCCTCATGAATCTTTTCACCTCACTGTTTGCTATTAGCGTATAATGCACAACTCTTTAAGATACGCTGGCCATTCGAGTCCTTGAAATGGAGGACCATTACTAGTCTTGATCCTGTGAAGGAGGCCAGAGAAAGCTAAGACCTTCTCTAGTTTGAGTAAGACCAGGTTTTTGTGAGAGATGAGACTGTTTTTACCACGGGGTACTGTGAGGGTTCATCCATTAAGACAGATAGGTTTTGAGAATGTGCAAAAGGCTGCATTGACACCTCCCGTCTATGGGCTTTGCCAGACATCTCTTCACTTTCAATTCGACGAAGGCAAGCCACATTTATTTTTTGGCTTCTGGCTTTGGTCTTTACTATTCTTTGATGTTCTGCGTAAGCCATTTGCCCTGCTCGGATCTGGAGGGATCGAGGGTATGTCACGACCCTCACCCTAAACCCCCTCTGGCAAACCCATTGGCCAGGGTGGAGTCAGGATCCTGGCCTCTAGAGCCTGGCATCCTCTTCAAAAGCCCTCATGGGGCCAGTCCTGGCGCCTATGGTGCCAGGCTCATACACCATGAAAAACAACGTGCTTGGGAACTACTTTATTGTATTGTCAGCCAACATGGAGGCATCCACATAGCTTGGTTCATAAGAACCAAGCTATGCGGTCTAGTGTTTTGGGTGGGGTAGCTAGGGACTACTTTACCTGGACTATTTTGTTGGGGCTATTTAAACCACACCCGAGCAAGACAACTCACTTTGCGTTACTTTGCAGCTTGCAACATGACGCTCACCGTGTCCAGCTATTCCCTCGAACCTCGGAGAAGCAGAACCTGCAAGGAGACAAAAGGAACATCATTAGCAGCAGCATCTTACCTGCAGTCTTCATCTTTAAACACTCACAGCTACTGAGAACAGCTTCCTCGAATCTGCACGCCTCCCGGACAGAACGACCTGAAAGAGGAAGATAGAGGCAACATTAAAGAAAGCAGTAGAGACATTTACAAATTACGAACTGCTCAAAAGGCTTACCTGGCTGGTCGCCTCTCGGCTGGCACCACTCCAGACATTCCACTCGCGCTGAAAAAAACCGCAACCTACAAGGAAGGAAAACACAGGTTAGCAAGCGCTGTGCATAGCGCTTACTTACTGCTTCATAGCGCTCTTAATACGCCATCATTTACCAGCGGGGCTCAACCAAGCCAGTTTTCTGCGCTGAAGCTTCCGCATACCTATGGGAGAAAACAAAAGACATTTTAAAGAAAGAAAGGAATGCAGGATAGCAACAAAACTAAAGAACAGCAATAAGACCTACCTGAACAATATCAAACGAGGCGGCGTCAGTGAAGTAACTGGACCGCACTCGCCCATGAAAGACAATGCGCCCCTGCAAAGAAGGCAGGACGGAGAGCACGCCTAATTCTACCACAAGGCAGAACCTTCCCTGCAGACCACATCAGGGCAAAGCTGAGAAGCATACCAGCGAGTAAACCGACTGGTTGGCGTCCCTGTGGATACCAGGTGAGCGTAACAGAACGCAAAGCCTACCATAACAAATCCACCCAGGCGCCACGGAGACATCAGAAATGGACCAATTGGCCCAATTACTAGGAAAGCTTCGTGCTGATGTTCATTCTGCCCGACAAGAGACTAATGCCCTCCGGAGAGACCTAATTGTGACCAAAGAACGCACTGAAGAGATTAACAGGCATACTTACAATCACAGGCAGGACATATGCCTCTACCTGGAAGCAATCCAACAATGCAAAACCCTGCCATACCACCCACTCCGGTACAGATCACGTTACCTGGAACAGTGCCCCTGGCACCACCAGAAAGGTTCTCAGGCGACCCACGGAAATATGCAGGATTCATCAATTAGTGCCGCCTTCATTTTCTTTTTAGGCCTGGAGAATTTCCAAACGACCAAGCTCGGGTAGCTATTGTCTTATCATACCTGAGTGGTAGTGCAGCAGATTGGTCAGTGCCATTGGTAACCCATGACGATCCTCTATTACATGACTTTGGGGAGTTCCAGAGAGAAATGGAAAAACATTTTGCTCGCCATAACCAGAAACAAGCAGTAGAGAATGAACTCTTGTCCCTCCGACAGGGGAATCAGGACTTGTTAACGTACATTGCTACCTCCTTCAACAGACTGGTTGCCGAAGCTAGGTGGCCAGAAAACAAAAAAAACACGTTATTCCATCGAAGCTTACGAGGCGAATTAACGGACGTCTTAGCCCAGGTGGTTGATCCACCCAGAGACTGTGCAGAATTCATAAATCTGGTCGTGCAGCTAGACCACCGGTTGCAGGACCGAAAGGCAGACCGGTCTAAGATGGACCCTCAGACCGTGTATTTTCGACCAAGGGAAAACACACCCTGTGTACCTGAAAATGCTGTAGAACCCATGCAGATTGGAGGGATACGGCCTCCATTAACAAAACAAGAGCGGGACAAAAGAGGACAACAACAGCTTTGTTGTATTGTGGGAAACCAGGACATTTCCTGAAGGACTGTCCAGTAAAACCCCCAAGAAGAACAGTCAGGGCCACAGAGAAGGATGAAGCTAAGGAATCAGAAAACTACCAAGCTCGACAAACGTAGAGGTCAGTTTGTCGAGAGAAGAAAAAGTTGCTGACCTCGCACTTTGCAATACCAGTGATCTTAATTAACCCCCAACAGTCGTCAAGAATGCATGCCGTTGAAGCATACATCGATAGCGGAGCAGTTGGAAAGTATATTGATCAAGAACTGGCAGCAGAGATCGGGCTTCCTTTGTGTTCTAAGCCAACTGTGGACAGGGTAACCACCGTGGATGGGACAGAAATCGCTTCCGGACCAGTAACCCAGTGCACAGCCAGGGTAACCTTGCTGTGCCAGGACGGTCATCGGGAGTCTATTTCATTCGATCTCATCAAGGCACCTCAGTTCAGGCTAATACTAGGGATGCCATGGTTGGTTTCTCACAACCCTTCAATAGACTGGCGGGCACGAAAATGAACCTTCCCCGGTGACTGCTCCCCTGCCAGCTATTACCAAGAGGAGAAACCCGACCTCTGTATCCCCATGACTCCTGAAGCGACAGTATCAACCCTGGGAGCAACTAATACCTTGCCAAGTGAATACCATGATTTCCAGGATGTTTTCTGAAAGGACCAAGCCAATACATTGCCGCCGCACACGCCCTATGACTGTCAGATCGACTTTGTTCCTGGTGCACAAATCCCTTGCCGCAGGATCTACGCTCTCACCGAACCAGAAAACCTTCATTTGAAATCCCATTTAGACCAGTACCTTTCAAACAGATTTTTCCGTCCTTCGAAGTCCCCCGCAGCCAGTCCTTTGTTATTCATACCGAAAAAGGAAAGAGACCTGAGAACCGGTATTGACTACCGTGCATTGAACCAGATCACCGTGAAGAACCGCTACCCCTTGCCACTTATCCCTGAGATGCTAGACCAAGTTAAGGATGCCCAGATTTATACCAAATTGGACCTTCAAGGAGCGTACCACCTGGTCCGAGTCAGAAAAGGAGATGAATGGAAAACCGCCTTCCGTACTAAGTACGGCTTGCTTGAATATCAAGTCATGCCCTTCGGGTTATGCAACGCTCCTGCGGCATACCAGTATTTCATGAATGACGTCTTAAGGGAGTTAATTGATGTGTGCGCCTTAGTCTATATAGACGACATCTTAGTATATTCAGCCTCGGAACAAGATCATGTCAGGCACGTTCGTTCAGTCCTCACCAAGCTACGTCAAAATCGCTTGTTTGCAAAGCTTGAAAAATGCTTTTTTCACGTCACCAAAGTAGAATTTCTTGATTTTTTCCTTACTCAAGGAGGCATCAGAATGGACGTGCACAAGGTAGATGCCATTCTGAAATGGCCTTCACCGACGTCTCTGAAAGAGGTACAAAGCATGCTGGGCTTTGCGAACTTCTACCACCGGTTCATCCCAGACTTCTCTCAGGTTGTGCACCCAATCACAGTACTATTACGAAAAAACAATAAAAAGTTTGCTTGGACTGAAGAAGCAGAAGAAGCCTTTCAGGAACTTAAACAAAGGTTTACCTCTTCTCCAATCCTGCGACCTCCTCGTCCAGACCTCCCTTATGTCGTTGAAACTGATGCGTCCAGTCTCGCAATGGGGGCTGTCCTTTCACAGAGAGACCCGGAAACCGGCCTGCTACATCCTGTGGCCTTCTGGTCGAAAAAGTTCTCACCTCCAGAAATTAATTATGCCATCACGGACAAGGAACTCCTGGCTATCAAATCCGCCTTTAAAGCCTGGAAGCACTACTTTCTGAGGGCCAGACACGCCATTACAGTCATCACAGACCACCGAAACCTGCAATATCTCAAAACAGCCAAGGCTCAGTCCTCGCGCCAATTACGATGGGCCCTTTTCTTCACTGAATATGATTATGTAATCACATTTCGACCAGGAGTCAGAAACGGAAAGGCGGATGCCTTATCTCGCATGGGCAGAGATGAAATAGTATATAGAACTCCAGACCCAGTACCTATTATACCTGAAGACAAACTCTTGGGTATCAAGACAGCCTTAACACAAGCAGAACTACGAAAATAAATCCAACGGACAATGAATCATGATGCCTACCTCGCTTGGCAAACTCAAGGGGAACAATATACCATCAAGGACCTTCTACCCTTTTTTAGGGATTGCATATATGTATCCAAGAAGGAATTACAACAGCATATTATTTCAAACTATCATGATTCAGTGATCAAAGGGCATCCTGGGATAGCCAAAACCCCAGCTAAGGTAAAAGAGGACATTTGGTGGCCTACCTGGCGTAAGGACATCATTCAGTATATTCAGTCCTGCGGTGTCTGCGCACAAAATAAATCACAGAAACAAAAACCATCTGGTCTCCTACAACCATTGGACATTCCTCCAGTTCCATCGCACACTCTTTCCCTTGACTTCACCACAGATCTACCTCCAAGCCAAGGGTTCAACACCATCCTTGTAGTTGTGGACTTATTCTCGAAGATGGCCCATTTTATTCCTCTCAAAGGCCTCCCAGACGCAGCCACTTTAGCAAAAGTGTTCCTGGAGGGCGTTGTTAAGCTACATGGCTTCCCTTTGGTTCTGGTCTCTGATGGAGGCAGCCAGTTTGTTTCAAACTTCTGGAAAAAATGTTGTGCAATGGCGCGTATCGAGGTTCGGCTATCTACCAGTCACCATCCCCAAACAGACGGTCAAACCGAGATAACCAATCAGACACTCAAGCAATATTTACGGTGCATGCTGCACCACGAAGAAAAGAATTGGAAAGACCTACTATGGATAGCCGAGTATGCATATAAGAATTCTTTGCATTCAAGCATGGGACAAACGCCCTTCTATACCCTTTATAGCAGACATCCACGTACCTCTGAACTAGACCTTCCAGCCAGCTTGGAAATGCCAGCGGTAAAGACTCTGCACACAACCATTACTCAGGCTTTCAAAAGGGCAAATGAACACCTTATTCATGCCAAAGAAAAACAAAAGAGATTTGCCGACCAACACCGGAAAAAGGCCTCTGATTATCAAGTAGGAGACAAAGTTTGGTAAGCTGCTAAATTCGTACCCATCAAGGGAACCCGGAGCTTTCATCCCAGATTCTTAGGACCCTATACCATTAAGGCAATTATCAACCCAGCAGCCGTGAAACTGGATTTACCACCTAATCTATACATCCACCCGGTATTCCATGTGTCCCTCCTGAAACCAATGCAACCCGGCACACGGATTGGGACACCACCTAAACCAATACTTGTTGACGGAGAACCAGAATTCGAAGTCAAAGATATCTTGGACTCTAAATACTCTAGGACCAAGCTATATTATCTCGTCGATTGGAAAGGATTTGGACCACAAAATAGATCCTGGGAGCCCAGTGAGAATATCCACGCACCACGTCTAAGCAGGAAATTCCATCGGAACTTCCCAACCAAACCTGGGCCGGACAGAAGGAACACCATAGGAGGGGCCTTAGGTGGGAGTGCTGTCACGAACCTCGCCCAAAACCCCCTCTGGCAAACCCATTGGCCAGGTGGAGTCAGGACTCGGGCCTCTAGAACCTGGCATCCTCTTCAAAAGCCGTCATGGGGCCAGTCCTGGCGCCTATGGCGCCAGGCTCATACACCATGAAAAACAATGTGCTTGGGAACTACTTTATTGTATTGTCAGCCAACATGGAGGCATCCACATAGCTTGGTTCTTAGGAACCAAGCTATGCGGTCTAGTGTTTTGGGTGTGGTAGCTAGGGACAACTTTACCTGGACTATTTTGTTGGGGCTATTTAAACCACACCCGAGCAAGACAACTCGCTTTGTGTTACTTTGCAGCTTGCAACGTGACGCTCACTGTGTCCAGCTATTCCCTCGAACCTCGGAGAAGCAGAACCTGCAAGGAGACAAAAGGAACATTATTAGCAGCAGCATCTTACCTGCAGTCTTCATCTTTAAACACTCGCAGCTACTGAGAACAGCTTCCTCGAATCTGCACGCCTCCCTTGACAGAACGACCTGAAAGAGGAAGATAGAGGCAACATTAAAGAAAGCAGCAGAGACATTTACAAATTACGAACTGCTCAAAAGGCTTACCTGGCTGGTCGCCTCTCGGCTGGCACCACTCCGGACATTCCACTCGCGCTGAAGAACACTGCGACCTACAAGGAAGGAAAACACAGGTTAGCAAAGGCAAGACTTCACAGCGCTGCACTTAGCGCTTACTTACTGCATCATAGCGCTCTTAATGCGCCATCATTTACCAGCGGGGCTCAACCAAGCCAGTTCGCCGCGCTGAAGCTCCGCATACCTAAGGGAGAAAAAAGAGACATTTTAAACAAAGAAAGGCATGCAGGATAGCAACAAAACTAAAGAACAGCAATAAGACCTACCTGAACATTATCAAACGGGCAGGCGTCAGTGAAGTAACTGGACCGCACTCGCTCATGAAAGACAACGCACCCCTGCAAAGAAGGCAGGACGGAGAGCACACCTAATTCTACCACAAGGCAGAACCTTCCCCGCAGACCACATCAGGGCAAAGCTGAGAAGCATACCAGCGAGTAACCTGGCTGGGTGGCGTCCCTGTGGATACCGGGTGACCGTAACAGGGTATCACAATGCACCAGTCTCTGAGAGACTCTGGGGGGTGTGGATGCACCTTGGTGTATATTCATGAGTGTCTGTTGCTCAGCCTTCATATCCGTTTTTTGGTGGCTGTTTAGAGTCAGGATGTTTTCCATCATCCTGTTCTGTGGGTTTGCATGACCAACTGTAAACCGGGATCTTTGATGAATCAAGGGAATTTGTCCCTTCACCCCAAGGGGGAGCCCTCCCTGACCCCAATGTGAGGCTAGGGAGGTGAGCCCACTCTGCAATATCCTACCTGGGGGTAGAGGCAAGTGGGACCGCACTGGGAGAGGCTCCCCCTTTGGGGAGAAGGACTCCCATTCCTGTGAGGAAATCCCTAAACCATGTCACTTGATGGCCTACATGGGACTATCCAATATCCAGAGTAGTATCAAGTCACGAGACTTGGCTGAAGAGAAAGCAATTTTATGTCGTCACTAGGAAGAAAACGAAAATGTTTTTTTAAATAAAATCTCCAATCAACTGGGATGAGGAGATTGAAGAAAGAGTGCAGGCTGTATGAAGAAGAGAGAGAGGAACACATAAGCAAGCAGGTGCGTACTGAATATCTAAGTAGTTCTTAGTAACTACTCTTATCAAGTTTCATTGTTCTGATACTGGATTGGTATATGCTTCACATGTCCTTTCTCTTGGGTTGTTGCATTTCTCCTTTTTACCTTCCTTTTGTGTTGTCCCTTGGTTCTCTATATTTTTATACAACTCAATATCAAAGGTTCAGTTGTATTACAAATCCATTCTTTTTCTTGTTTCTTTATATTCCAACAGCAGCCCACAACCCCCTTGCTTATTCTCGACTCTCTGTCTTTATTGGGACAAGCATGAATGCTCAAATAATGATTTCCTGTCTCTTCACTTATTATTGATACTTAGGGCGTCATCAGGAGTCTGGCAGTATATCCGCGGTAATACCGCCGGGAGACAGCCAGCCCAAATAGTGTTACCGCTACTCGGTCCGTCGCTGTACGTGCCGAATCCCGAGTAGCGGTATAGCGGTAAGTTCCTATTCCCCATTGGGTCCAATGGACCCAAAGGGGTTGGGGGCGCTATTACCGCTGGTGGTAATTGTGCTGGCAGTAATAGCACCAAAAATGGCCGAAAACATTGTTACCTTCAGCGAAAAGATGGAGGTAAAACTCCCACTTACTGTTACGCTCACCTGGCTCCCACAGGGGTGTCGGTTGGACCCGGATGGGTGCGGTCTCCACCAACGTGATGCGTAGTGCAGAGATGACTGACTGGACTGGCCCTCCTAATCTTGTCTGCTTGACCCGTAGAAGTATTCTCCTGCAAGTGGAGACATGGATTTAGCCACCCGTGGATTCAAGTGATGGCACCCCCACAGTCCTCCCCACTAATCACCTCCGAAGTGCCCTCTCAGCAATCTCACCTTATACTCTTGAAAGATGAGCTCTCCATCCTGCATGAATTGCAGGGGCGAGTTGATGCCAGTTACTTCACTGGTTTGAAGGCGTGGGAGAGTTCCGGAGAGTATTGACTCTGAGGTTCCTGGCGAGGACCAGTAAGTATCAAGTTCATCAAGTTCATAAGTTCAATATGTCCGATGTTCACTCTTGTTCCCCTCTTCCTTCCTTGTCTTGCAGCTGAGTTCGTGAGAAGATGCTTTCGTGGTAGCTGGTGGCGCTCAGGTAAGAATCTGTATTACCCTACGCTGTCCGGTAAATGTTGCACATGTTTAACGTGTTGTTTTCTCTCTTTGCAGGTGTGGCACATGTAGATGTGGAGAGTTATAGAATAATGCCTCCGGTGGTAAATCAGGTAAGTCTATGGTGATAAGAGTTATATTTGTTGCTTTTCTCGGCTCACCTTGTTGTTTTCCTTTGTCACCCAGGTGCCGGAATTCGGCGAAGAAATGATGGAGGCAGCGCCGAATCGAATGATGCTGCGAGGACTGGTGAGTATGGCGCGGCGCTGCAGCTGGAGATGAGACGCACACTGAAATGATGTTCTTTCCAGGTCCGGAGGCGAGATGGATCCGGAATCAGGTGATGAATTCGAAAATAGCTCATTTTCTAACCTTGTCCTTTTCTTTCCTCTTTGTTTTAGGAGCTCCAGATTCGAGGCGGGCGTGGCAGAAGACTGGATGCTGACTGCAGGCACGGTGAGCGTTACGCTGCTGGATGCAGAATAACGCAGAGCGTGTGCTGCTGTTCGGGCGTGGTTTAAATAGCCTCCAAAGTAGTTCCAGGTAAGAAGTTCCCCAGAACCACGCCCGAGTAAAAAATAGTCCCTGTAATAAAATAGTCCCATCCAGGCCTCACGTTGGCTTGGTCTCACTTGCAGCATGGTCCGCATCAGGTAAGTTAAGTCTAAGAGCCTGGCGCCTATGGCACCAGGACTGATTTCTATGATGAGCCTGGCGCCTAAGGCGCCAGGACTGAACCCAAACAGCCCCCAGCCGGGGCTGTTGGGGTTTTAATAAGAATCTGGATGCCTGCTCCCGGAGCTGATGGGCTTGGTCTTGATGCCCAGGGGTAGGCATCATGACACTTACCACCTGACTCATGATTGGGCCAAGTCTTAAATGCAGCGGTAATCATGTTACCGCTGAATTTAAGGGCTGACGCCCAACTCATGAGGAGGCCCTTGGTCTCCACTGAGACAAGAAATTATTTCCACTCGCTCCACCACTTCTTGATACTTGGTCTCCACTGAGATGAGTATGAGCATTAAAATAATGATTTCCACTCTTCACTTATCCTTGATACTTGGTCTCTTCTGAAATCAACACGCCAATAATGATCTCCACTCTCGTCACTTATTCTTGATGTCATGATGCCTACCCCCGGAGCACCAGGCCAGGCCCAGCACCCCCGGGAGCAGGCATCACGCCCCGAGTAAAAGCCCAGTGGCCCTTTATAGGGGCTCTTTGGACTCTGTCCTGGCGCCGTTGGCGCCAGGCTCATGTTGGACATCAGTCCTGGTGCCATAGGCGCCAGGCTCATAAAGGGAAGTGTTTGGTGCACTTACCTGAAGCAGACCATGCTGCACACTCACCTGATGCAGACCATGCTGCATGAAGAACCAAGCCAAATGAGGCTTAGGAGGGACTATTTTTCTGAAGGAACTATTTTGTTACTTGGGTGGGGCTGTGGAAGAATACTCACCTGGAACTTCTTCCAAGGCTATTTAAGCCACACCCGGACAGCCACACATGCTTCGCGTTGTTCTGCATTCCAGCAGCTGAAAGCTCACCGTGTCTGCTCCTGCACTTGGACTCCAGCCACGCCCGCCTCGAACCTGGAACACCTGTAAGGGAATAAGAGAAGAGAAAAGTGAAAACCAAGAACTATTTCAACCTTCTTACCTGCATCCGGAATCTTCACGCCAGCATTCCTGAAGGAAGACTTCCATTTAAAAGCACCGCGTTGCTCGCTGCAGCGCTTCACTCACCTGTTCCCGAGACGCCGCCCGGCTCCATCGCGGCTCTCAGTGCCGGTCGCCACATCTCTGCACCGCACCTAAGGAGAGAAGAAGAGACAAAAGGTGAGCAAGGGAACACAAGAGGAAAGCCGGATTTTGAGCCATATTACTTACCGGCTATTCTTGGTGAGCCATTCCACATCTCGAGTCGGCGCCACATCTCTGGCAGGTACCGCACCCCGGCCTCTATGGGGAAAGGACAAAAGACATTATTTGGGAATTATAAAGACATTTAGAGGGGTCGCCCTCATCACTGACTCACCTGATTTTACCCCGGCAATTTAACCCTTCAACGCATTGCCTTTGTTCTGCACCTGAAATAAAGGACAGAAAAAGACAACATAAAAGGAGGCTCACACTTGAACTTTTGCATCTTCATACTTACGGCGTATCGCTCAGTAAAGTCAAGTGGATCTGCCATCGCCATTCTGAAAACCAGTGAAGTAACTGGACGAACGCGCGCCCCTGCACCAGAAGCAGGATGGAGAGTTCATCCTTCCAAATCATAAGGTGAGCTTAAACCCGGGGTTTTGGAGGAAGTCAGAGGAGAACGAAGGGGAAAGGGGGGAGCAAGCACATTATTCAGCAGACAGTTAATCCCCTTTCTCATCTGCAGAAGGATATTCCTACGGGCCAGACAAGCAAGATTTGGGGGTCCTGTTCAATCGGTGGTCCGAATTCTGCGCATCACGCTTGAAGAGGCCACAGCAACCCAGACCAGACCAGCGCCTCCATGGGAGCCAGGTGAGCGTTACACTTGATACTCAAGGGCTGCTGGGGCCAGTATGAGCATCCCGTTATGACTTTCTTCCTTCTCACCCACTCCTGATATCTGATTGGTAGTGGGACAAGTACGAATGTTCCAATTATTGTTATTCAAGGTTCCCCTGTCGGGTCTCCCACTTTCACTGTTAGCTGTTTTCCTCAGGGATAATGCCACATGGTTGTATGCACATGGGGCACCCCCTGGATCAATTGTCAGGTCGGCTCTCTGTCAGATCAGCTCTCCAGTTAATAACGGTCCCGTTGTTAGCATTCTGGTCATTTAGCGGCTCCCACTAAGGGACCCTGGTAAAACCAGCCGCCCTTAGCGGGACCCGCTAATGGACCTCGTAATGCGGCGATAAGGGGTTAACAGCACTGGCACCTTTACTGGCGCCGTTAACCCCTTACCTCCAACCTTGTAATGACCCACTGTCTTTGCTTTATTATTTTATCACTAGCTAGTTCAGCAACGCAGAAAGCGCAAGAAGCAAGAGATCCTGAACAAGCTTGCAGATGCTAATACACAATTAACCCTATGGAGCTGCAGGAGCCCCTATGAGACATGACAGAACCATGTATGGCTAACATATGGAGGATATCTAATACATTGTAACATATAGAAGCCATACTATGGTTTAGGAAAATTACTGCAGGCCACAGACCCTCGGCAGGAGCTGAGCTGAATTCAGGCTGAACAGAAGAGCAAACGTGTGAGACAGGGCCTGCTGCCAAGGCCACCAGATACGGATGACATTCCACTCCCTGAGCGGCAGTAACACAAGCTGCAGTAAACGTGAATAATACTTCATGACTGAGAGTAATTCAGAGCTAAAAAGAAGCCCAAACACAGTCTCTTAACACATGACTCGGCAGGCTTGGATGATGAATCAAAACCAGCGCTGGGAAAGAGGAGCAATCTCACGCGCCAGACAGAAGCTTGCAACAAAGTCATTAAAGCAAGAAGGCACATGTTCACGATGTGAACAGGCACTCTCATAGATTATGGCACACGTTACAATGCTGACACATAGTTGTTGCTATTACTTTGAGAAGGTACACCACGAGCTGAGAATCATTTTGGTTCCCAGGCTGGGGCGACGTCAGCTCTAGACAACCACAGTTCAACAACCACAGTTCGTGGTGTCTCTAATGACGTCAGTAACGTGGCTTCTTGGCGCTTTAGGCAATACTGTCAATTGAAGTCTCCTTAGTTGCATAGGGGTGGGTAGCAACGGGCATGAACCAATTGTAAGACCCTCACACTGTAACATTGTTTAATGATAGCAATATTGGGATGGACCAGGCCTGACACCTGATATGGGAAAAGCCAATAAACTAACATGTATAGGGTCCACTATAAGTGGACTATTACTCCGTACCCAATACAGTGGTGCGTTAGGTTTGCTGGAGAGGGGCCCAGGTTGTGACGTCACTATGACGAAATCAAAACACAAAACTGGCCTGCGAGCAAGGGAACGCCAAGACGTCCATGGATTTCTTCTGTCCTTGTACTGATCCCTGTTGGTTTTTGGCTGTAATAAACTGCAGTTGAACTTGCTATCTGGCTGGGCCTGCGTTCCTTTTGGGGGAAGGTGTTGGCCTTCCATGAATCATGAGTCTGCGAACTCCTCGTAGCCCTCAGACCTACCTGGAAGTTTGTCCCAAAAAGTCTTTGTCCTCAAGGGGGGAGTCTCTCCAGTTGAGGTCCTGCTTGCCTCCACCCCTATGGTGGGTATTGCGTAGCAGGCTCACCTTCATAGCCTCATAGGAAAAGGATTTTGTCACTTATCCCCAGAGCAGCCCCTGGGGAGAAGTGACAGAAACCCATGATTCGTAACATACCCTTTGCCTTAGTTTATTGGCTTCCCCTTCTATTTCTTTTTGGTCATCATTCCTTGTTTTCCAAGTCCAAGGGATTACTTCTGTGGCCCTCATAGAAGATTCCCATGAATCAAAAGGTGAATAGTTTTTATGAGAACCGTGTTGACACTTTAGTAAATACCAAAAGTTGGGAAAATCTGTACCTATAATTACTTCTTCTGGCAGACCCGGTACTCTGGGGATTTTATTTTTACTGGTTTCTCTCTCACTTTGAGGGTTGCTCAGACTTTTGGATACACTTCAACATCTCCATGGACACCAGTAATTTTTACTGATTGTTTTTACTGATTGGCCCCCCTCTATATCTTCTGGATATATTAGGTCCACCCGATCTACGTTTTTTTTACTTACCGAGTCTAATAAGGCAACAGCTTCTACCCCATTCACTGAATTTATTTAATGTGTTTTAAAAGGACGGGATCCATAAAAATAGAACTTAGTGGTTTCGGTTTCTTCTTCCACTTTGGTCTCATCCTCCTGCCAAGGTTCAGCTAAGGTCCACCCCACCTCCATTGGCTCCTCTAATCGATTTCAGGGATAATTCCTGACAATATGTCCTTCCTTCCCACAGGAGAAACAAACGTGGGTAAAGGACATCAGAGGTCTGCCTTTTCCTGGTTCTTCCTTAGAGGAGGAGGAAGCTTTAGAGGGTAAATTCAAAGGGATTTTTGTCTAGAAATACTCCCTACTCCAATAAGCTTGGGCAGGAAGTTGATCAGGATTTCCACATTTCTCTGGTGTTGGGTTGGCATTGGCTATAGGTCTAACTTCTTTCTTCCCTTCCCTAGGTTCATTAGTTGCCCTGAGATATTTAGTGGCTTTTACATGAGCTTTTGCCACCTGAATAGCTGCCCCGAACGTGAGTTAATGTTGCTGCAATACCCCAAATTGAGAAGGAGGAAGGGCGTTCACAAATTGTTCTAACGCTAGGATTTCAAGCACCTCAGGAAGGGCGTTGCTGTCCAACCACTGGGAGAGGGTGTTCTGTGTAGGGCGCCTAATTCTAATGGGGTCTTGTTACCTAGTAGGTGTATCTCCCTGAATTCTTGCCTGTAGAGCTCTTCAGTTTGACCCACTCTTTCTAACAAGGCTTTTGTCCTGATTGCCTCTACCCCTAGGGTGGGTATTACGTAGCAGGCTCACCTCGCTTGTCTCACAGGCAAAGGCTCCATCCTGGGGAGAAGGGACAGAATCCCACGGTTCGTCACACCTCTCAGGCCATCTGATTCGCTGGTGGCATTCACCACCTCCTGGGGTATTCTCAAGGTCAGACCCTTATGGACTACCTCAGTGCCTCACCGCTCTCCTCTCATGTCTTTTGATCTGCCCCCTACTTGTTCTCCTGTGGCAGTGCTCCTTGGGGAAGGTGTCTTCTAGGTGACATTTTTGGGATTGGCACAGATCCCCACCTTGCGTAAGGCCCTATTGATTTCATAGACAAGCGATAGGTGTTCCTCACAACTATTTTTATGAATCAAAATGTCATCAAGATGAGCCACTACAAAGGCAGAGTACGGTCTTACTACGTTATTCATCAACCTTTGAAAGGTAGCTGGGGCATCATGAAGTCCAAAAGGGAGGACAATAGATTGAGGCAACCCTTGAGGGTGTCAGAGAGGTTAAGGGGGACCAGACAATAGCCCTTGGTGAGATCTGGGATCGAGATATATTTGGCATTTTGCAGTGTTCCTATTAACTCATTGATCCTAGGCATTGGATAGTTATCGAAGACTGAGATGGAATTTAGTCCCCGGAAGTCAATTCAAAACTGCCAAGAGCCATCAGGCTTGGTGATGTGAAAAACCAGAAAGTGTCTCACTGGCTAGTCCTCAAGGATCTGTCATCCAGGTGGCCAGGACACGGCCATCACTTTTGGATCCAGTTCCTGGGGGTGGACCAGTGTGGGAGGATCACCTGGGTGAGGGGTCTTTGGGGAATGGGACACCTGATGGTGAGACGTGGTATCCCTCTCTTCCCTGCAATACCTTTACCCCAGCATACCCAGTAGGACATATGGAAACTTTCCACTCCCCTTTTCCTGCATGAACATTATCACACGGACAGCCCGCTCTGGGAGAAAACAGACTCACACCTAGCCGTTTACCTGACATGTCCCACTACATTGGTCAGGCAAGGTCAGGCAATTGATGGTAATCATTCACACCTGACTTCCATTAAACTTCCCCACATGGATAAAAGGCGGAACACGAGAGCACAATCTGAGTGAGGCAACGCACAGGAAGGAACAGCAGTTTCGAGACTGCAGCTGAACGAGGGAAGAAAGATGGCAAACCATGAAGGGAGATACCCATGACCTTTCCAGCAGAAAGACGTTACTTTCTAGACACCTTTGGATTTCAGAGCATAAGGCCAAGAAACCAGATGGAAGAATCTTGTATTGTGTGTCAGAGATACCAGATCAGAGAGAAGCAGCAGCCGCTGTAGTACCGTCCTTGACTCCAAGACCAATGAAAGATCAGCACAGCCGATGAGTTGGGAAAACTAATGCAAGATCGGTCTGTGTTGAAGTCATGGTTGCAAGGGAAACAATGTATACAAAGAGCAAGGATAAAGATTGCTGAACGGATGTGATGAAAGATGTGAGGACAGCCTAACAGCTGATGGATGTTTGAACTGTAGCAAAGAAGATACAATATTCATAACAGAGCGGTCCAGCACCACAAGTGTGCTCAAACAAAGGTCTCTGTAAGATATTCAACAGAGATGTGGCAGAAGCAAAAGTAAAAGATAGAGAATAATAATTGGTGTGAATCGAAGTGGTCCTGCGCTGGTTTAAGCAAAACCCATTGCACAATCGAAAGTCTTCAGTTTTTGATACAAACGGATCTGAGCCGAATGAGGGGGTCTACATGGTCTGAGCCTGAATGAGGGAGACCAATCGTGAACATTGTGCTAAAGGGGTCTGAGCCTGAACGAGGGGGATCCGTGGTCGAGCCCATACGAGGGAGACCAATTGCAATCCTGCGAATGTGAAAATCCTGGTAGGAAAGGAACTTCAGTGTTTGTTTGTTACGTCAGGCCCTCTGCAATAGGAAACTGTCATTGGGAGAGAGACTTTGGCAGAAAGTGCGGATACCCATGCTTTGAACTGTTTCCTCATGGCCAAGAAGCCAGATTGTGTGTGAAGCTCCAAGGTGCCGCCTTGTCCCGTGCTGAAAACGTGGGGATGGGAAGCCAACTCCTCAACTATCCTGTAATATTGTTTCTTGAACACTTTTCTTTTGACTACATTGTTGTCCCACACATTTTGTATTTAGAATTAAGGATTGGCAATAGGTTTATTATTATAGGCCCTTTTATTTTGACATATGCTCCACTATGATAGCATTATTATTATTTGATAGTCGTAGCTTGTTCCCATCCTTAGATTTAGGATTAGATAGGCGTTTAACCAACCCATTGAAGTTCAAGCAACACCCTTGAACTGTGATCACTTGTGTCTGTTTTCACTGTTTGATACCATGCCTTCCTTACAGTGACAAGTACAATTGGAGAAGACCAGGGGCTATAAGAGTTCGATCACTCCCAGTTTTACCATATTGGTTATTTCTTCTTCTATGATCTTTCTATGCACTTCAGGGATGCAGTAGGGTTCAAGATTTACCATCTATCCATGAGGTGTGCGGATATAATGGAAAACATTTCTCAACCTTCCTGGTTCTTCAGAAAAAACCTCAGGGAATTGGTTTAGCAGATCTTGGAGATCCCATTTTTGGATGGTGGTTAGATTCTCCAGGATGAGATTGAGGCTCTCTTCGTTCTCAACTAAGAGGGTCGCTATAGTGACTGTACTCTGCTCAACTGGGTCTACCTTCTAGGTTTGTAGGAGGTTGATATGACATATCTGTTTTTTTTCTCACCTATCAGGTTGGGAAACTAGTTAATCGAGGAGTCCCTTTCTTTTTTTTAAGTATCCTGTAAGGGCCGTACAAGTTTGACACCATCTTGTTCTCATAAGTGGGCACTGACCGAGATAGATCCTGCCACCGCCAGCCAGTCGTAAGTGTTCTTCTGGTGTTCCTGTGCCCTTCAGAGGTATTGATTCACAATCTCCTGGATCGGTTTCATATGAGAATTTAGTCTATGGGCGACTTGGGATATAGAAAAGGATGCCTCTTCCCTCGCTTCCTAGGTCTCCTTTAACATATACAGGACATCTCTGAGCTCTCGTTCATATAGGAGTTTGAAGGGACAATATCCCAACGAGGATTGGGGAGTTTTCTGCATGGCAAAAAGGGCCCAGGTTATCATGTGGTCCCAGTTGTGTCCATCCTTTTCAACGAGCTTCAGGAGAATACGCATCAAGGTCTGGTTGAAATGTTCTATCAGACCATTGGTTTGGTGGTGGTAAACTGAGGTTCCTAAGGTTTTTATGTTCAGTGAGTCCTTCACCTCCTGCATGGGATGGGAGAAAAATGGTGTGTCCTAATAAGGGACGATTTCCTTTGGGAAGCCCACCAGTCCTGCTCCAGCCTGCTCCTTTCTGCACGTCTGCCACCTTGTCTCCAGGCAGGTTCTCACTGAACTGATGCTTGGGGCTGCTTGTAAATGCCTGTATCCTCCCAATAGGTTGCAGGTGTGAGTAGTTTGCCTTACCTTTATTACAGCAATTAACAGGACATGCCTGATCCTTTATAGGCATCTTCCTCGTCTCAGTACTATAGTGTTGAAACTGACTAGGAGTGTGCATTACTCCTAGTCACCTCTTCCTTGTCCCACCTGAATGGGATACAGTTGAAGTGTGGGTCAGTGGGGAAGAGTGATAATAACCTATGAAGACTGGGGGAGAGTGGGATGTTTTTGGACAAGGGAAGGGGGGATACTATGTCTCGCCTGCGGGCATCTTCTCCCCAATTCCAAAGGACCCTCCACCCAGGTGATCCTCACACACATCTCCAACCCCAGGGTCAGGATCCAAAAGCGATGGCCTTTCCCTGGCCACCTAAGAAGAGGGTCCAAGGGAAGAAGGTGTGAGGATGCCCTCAAGTTTCTCAAAGGGTTGTTCGCATTCCACCTCTGATATGTTGTATTTGAATAATTTCAGTCAAATTAAGGTGTTGTTGCTGGGCGAGTCCTTTTTGTTTGTTTGTAATTCCGTTGTCAGCACGCTTGGGCACAGTTTATTGTGACTGTCACAATAATGCATAATATCTTTTTTTTTCTAGTCTGAGCCCCTGCTGCAGTGTGCCAACTTTATGTGTATTTGTTTTTTTCTTTAGAAATTATTTACACTGATGCATTTATCAATTTCACAAATGTATTTCTTTATTTTGTATCTTATTTTTGTCCATCAATACTTTTGGACTTTTTTTGAATGTGCCAACCACAAATCAATGATGTCTTCATTGATTGTTTTCCACATTTATTGTCAATACTCCAAAAACGTTTTCAATTGCACCTTCCACAAATAAATGTCATCATCATTGATTGCTTCCATAATTATTTAATCATAAAGCTTTTACAATTGTGCCTTCCACAAATCAATTATATCTTTATTAATTGTTACCACATTTTTTCAATATTTTTCTTTTTCTGTGAATTTATATAATTGGTCTCTTCTCTCTCTCTCTCTCTCTCTCTCTCTCTCTCTCTCTCTCTCTCTCTCTCTCTCTTTCTCTCTCCAAAAATATTTTCAATTGTACCTTCCACAAATCGATTTCATCTTCATTGATTGCTTCCACAATTATTTAATCATAAAGCTTTTACAATTGTACCTTCCACAAATCAATTATATCTTCATTGATTGTTACTACATTTATTCAATCTTTTCCTTTTTTGTGACTTTATATAATTCGTCTCTTCTCTCTCCCTCAACACGTGTTTCCCCACGGAATGATCTCCATTGGTTCTTCAGGAGAGAATCTAATGAGAAAAGCATTTCTTCAAAGTTACCAATTGGTGTTATAATGTATTCCATTTATTGTCTTCCTATTCTTATATACATAGGTAAGTGGTCTATGGTTTCATGATACTTGCCCTATTATAACTCTTTCTATCCTTTCTTCTTTTAGCTTCTTGCATTCTGTTAATTCTATTGCTCTTCCTACACTTGTGGTGATTTTAATGCCTAAGGTTAAATGAACAAACAATTAAAGGATTTTTTAAATTCCATTTCCACTACAATCTTAGATTTAATTTGGGTCATTTGTATTATTCTAAAACTGGATGATAAAGCTGTTTGAGAAAATCTGCATTTCGTTTCCAACTCTTACTTTACTTAAACTTATCCTATTAGTTTCCAATTATGGTCAAACACTCACAATTTAAATTAGAAGCTATGTCCAAACACAATGGCAAAGGATAGTTTCAAATTGAGATCCCTTCTTCTTACCTTAACGTGTAAATTCCTGGATGCGATTGTCTAGTACAGTGTCCTTACTGCGCTGTGTTCTACATCGTATGCTTCCTTATATACGTGACCTGAATGATGTCATTGTGTTACTGTAGGCGACGACGTCATCACGCAGTTGCATATCACAGCAATTTTGGATGCCGCTTTACATAATTCAAATATGGCTGTTAAGCTTTCCACACAATTTCGTATCACAGGCATTTTAAATGCTGCTCTGGTTGTTCTGCTCATATTTTCTACCTCGTTTCATTTAAGCTTCTATTTACTCCAATACCATCCTTTACCTCAATGAATTCATTTTCAAAATGCATGCAGTTATTTAGTATTCCTTATGATTTAGCAATAATTACAGGCTATGTAGAATGTACATTTCCCCATCTACTACTTTGTTAGCACACAACTTTAAGTTCAAGTACAGTAAATAACATGCACATCCTGGGTTATTCTAGTTTTTCCACAAATGTGCATTCCTTATGCCTCTGAGTTACAAATCAACTAGCAAAAAAACTATACATTGCTTACTTACTTACTGAATTTTAAGCACACGCAACTTTGAGTTCAGATACAACTGACTCTATGCATTTTAAGAATTACCCTTTTCCCATCAGTGAGCCCTTTATTCAAATTAACCATTTAGAGCCAATAGGTCATCTCATGCTCCGAATTCAAACCTGATGAGCAAGTGTCCATGATACAAATCCATTCTGCTCTTTTCTTCTCAAAAAAAGATCTCTGTTTTCACCTCTTACAGGACTTTCTACTTTTTACAATCTTAAGAATTTGATCTTGTCCATATCACTATCTTTATGCTCCGAGATGAAATAGGCAGAGAGCGGATATCGTAAATCCCTATTTTTTATTGTTCGCATATGATCAAGAAGTCTCGTTTTCAGGGTCCTTATTGTGCTGCCTATGTACATTTTTTGACACACACATAAAATCCGGTAAACCACAAATTTACTGTTACAGTTGATAAACTGTTTAATGGTTTGGCTTTTGCCGTTTGGTAGAAGTTATTTCTTAGCTCCATTTAGGATCTGGGGATAGAGTTTTCAGTTCCCACATTAGTACGTTCCTGTTGGTGGTAATACGTTTAAATAGCTACTTAAATTGAGAGGTGACTTTTTCTTAAGGTTGCTGGGGCTGAACTTGTCTTTCAAAGTGGGTGCTTTTCGAAAAAATTATTGTTGGATCATCTTGTATGTATTTTTTGATACTGTTGTCTGTTTTGAGAATGTTCCAATGTTTTTTTAGAATACTTTTTGTGATCCGTACATCACTGCTAGATGTGGTTATAAAGTTAACTTTGGACATTCCTTCATTCTTTTGTTGTTTATCCATCAGTAGATATTCTCTCGAAAAATTCTGTGCTTTTGAAAGTGGTTGATTTAAATGTTTTGGTTGATATCCTCTTTGTATGAATTTTGTCTTTAGTTGTTTCACATGGTTATCAAATGTCCCTTGTGTGCTGCAATTCCTTTTAACTCTCAATATCTCCCCATAATGAAAATTTCTTATAATGTGAATGGGGTGGTTACTTCCTGCGTGTAAAATGCTATTTACTGCTTTTTTCTTAGCAAATAGATTTGATTGGATTTTGACTCCATCGATGTATAATTCCAAATCTAGGAATTCAATTTTCTCTTTGCTTTTATTCATTGTAAGGTGTATATTATACTCATTTGCATTTAGGTAGTTGACATAGTCTATGGGCCTCATTACACGGAAGGCGGTGAGCCATGGCGCTATTAGCGCCATGGCTCATGCCGGTAAAATACCGGCACCGCCTTGGCGGAAAGGGGATTTACCGCCCCATTCCAAGGTTGGAGGGGCGGTAAATCCCCCTTCCGCCATTGCCCTTCCCCATTCCCATTTCTGCCCCATAGGGCTCTATGGGAATGGGGAAGGCGCTAATTACGGCACTGCAATTTTGCGGTGCCGTAATTAGCTCCGAGGTCCCTTAGCGGGTTGGTTTTTAACGCCTGCAAAAAGCAGGCGTTAAAGCACCAACCCGCTAAGGGACCTCGTAGTAAGGCGGTAATGGTTAATGGTCACCGTTACCATTAACGGTGGCCGTTAACCATTACCGCCTTCCGTGTAATGAGGCCCTATGAGTTCTGTCTCATCACCATTCCAAATCATAAGCACATCATCTATATATCTCCCCCAATATATGATGTTGTTGTTCTCATTAAAAGACTTATGTAACCAGGCTTGATTGAGCTCATAGTGTCCCATGAATAGGTTTTGATAGAGCGGCGCAAATTCCGCGCCCATTGCCGTCCCTTGTTGTTGCCAATACATAGTAGTGTCAAAGGTGAAGATGTTATTTTCCAATACAAATGCCAACATTTTTAGAATCATTACGTTTTGCTTTGAATAAGAGTTTGACCTTTTTTTGCAAAAGAAATTTCGTACATTTAATTCCTTTTTCATATTTTATACTCATGTATAAAGAAACCATGTATAAAGTGACAAATATATAGTTGTTTTCCCATGGAATTTTTCTAATTGTTGTATGACATTCTTGGTATCCCTGATGAAAGATGCTAGACTTGTTGTTAGTGGTTGCAGGTGTATATCAATATACTGAGACATTCTCTCTTAGGGATCCTATCCCATTTATTATTTGTCAACAAGCTGGAAACAAGTCAAATTCTTTATGGATCTTTGGAAGAAAGTATATAATTGCCATCATTGGTTTTGTCACACCCATGTATGCTAGTTCTTCTTCATTGAGCAGACCTTCATTAAACCAGTTTTGACTCATCATTTTCCATTTTAGTTGCAATTCCTGTAGCAGATTATTGTTTAAGATATAATACCAATCTTGATTGTTTACATTTTTAATTCCTTCATTGACATAGTCAGTCATATTCATGAGGACCATGTTGCTCCCCTTTACTTGCCATCTTGATGACTAGATCTGTATTTTTTGATAGTTCATCCAAGGTTGTTTTCCCTTTAAGTGTTAGATTGTGATATATTTTGACTTTCTTGTTAGTTAGGTAATTGTGCCTTAATTCCTTGGTGACTGCTTTCTGGAAAATATCTGCTGTATTATTTTCAGCCAAAACCGGCAGGAATTTTGATTTTGGTTTCAAAATTGTTTCCTCTGACTGGTATATGTCTATTGCCTATTCTTCTATAAATCTTTCAGTTGTGAAGTTCCCTTCTTCTTCGTTAATGTTTAGCAAATCAATTGTTTTCTCTAGCAATTCCACTGAAAGCACTGATATTGCTGTTGCTTCTTGTTGTTCTTTTCTTTGAAATGTTGTTTGTTCAAATAATTAGTTCAATTTTAGCCTTCTACAAACATTATATATGTCCAATTGTGTTTAAAAATATTCTGATTTGTTTGTTGGGCTAAACGATAATCCTTTATTCAGTGCTGTGGTAAGATTGAAATCAACTGGGAGATCTGAGAGGTTAAGGACCAGATTTACCTGTTTGTTTGCCTCTGTGATCTTGTTTGCATCCCTCTTTGGTTTGCTCCTTCATTTCTGTGATCCTCCCCTCTTTGTTTTGTCAAGGTATTTACATTTGTTGTTTTTTTTGTTGCTCAGTCTCGGTTGTACTCTACTGTTGCGGATTCTGTCTTGCACTTTTCTTGTACCTCCGTAGTTCTTCTAAAAAAGGGCACTCCTTGCCTGTAATGGACGAGCTAGGTATTTCTGTGGATGTTCCAGATTTTTCTTCAAATCACTTGTCGCTTTCGCTATTGGTCTCTGAATCAGATGTCTCCTTTGGAGTTCCTAAGTGTGTTGTTTTGCAGGGTTTACATTTGATTTTCCAATCACCTTTTGGGTCATATTTTCTATGAAATGTATGCACTCGGCCATTTTTATAATCCATCTCATCACAGATGAATGTTCTCTGTTTCCTTATTTTGAGCTCTTTAATGAAGTTTGATATATACTCATCAAGAATTTGATAGTTTTTGAAGGTCAGTTCAGGTCAGTTAAGTTTTTCTATTTTTCCTCTTTCAGTTGTCCTATTTCTAATACTATTTTCTCATGTGCCACTGCTGCCTGGTTTATAATTATAATCATCATCCCATTTGAAGTTTTTGTCAAGAGTTCTTCCCAATCTTCAAGCAGTGCAATGCCCTCTTCTTCAAAAGAGGGAAAGAGGCAAATTCTTAAACAATGGGGTATTATTCCTACCTCCAAGTACATTTTCATTGTTTTCGCTTCACACCAATTTGATACTTCCCTCTTGGAGGCTGATTCCAACTGTTCAAAAAGACTTCTGAGTGAACTGGAAGATTGTGGGGACGAATTGCCATCATGTAGTTGTCTTTGTCTATGAAAAAGATCTTCGGCTTCTGCATCCCATTTATCAAAATCCTCTGCCATCTTCAGAGAATTGTTCTCACTCCTTCCGTTACTTTGTTCCTGTGTTGTATTTTATTGTGCTAATATAGTTGGATTCTGCCTGGAAGACCTTTGAAATGTTGTATTTGAATAATTTAGGTCAAATTAAGGTGTTGTTCCTGGTCAAGTCCTTTTTGTTTGTTTGTAATTCTGTTGTCAGCACGCTTGGGTCAGTTTATTGTGACCGTTGCAATAATACATATTATCTTTTTTTCTCTAGTCTGAGCCCTGTTGCAGTGCGCCAACTTTAGGTGTATTTGTTTTTTTCTTTAGAAATGATTTACACTGATAGATTTATCCATTTCACAAATGTATTTCTTTATTTTGTATCTTATTTTTGTCCATCAATACTTTGGGACTTTTTTTGAATGTGCCTACCACAAATCAATTTATGTCTTCATTGATTGTTTGCACATTTATTGTCAATACTAAAAAAATATTTTCAATTGTACCTTCCACAAATCGATTTCATCTTCATTGATTGCTTTCACAGTTATTTAATCATAAAGCTTTTACAATTGTGCCATCCACAAATCAATTATATCCTCATTGATTGTTACCACATTTATTCAGTCTTTTCCTTTTTTGTGACTTTACATAATAGATCACTTCTCTCTTTCTCAACATGTGTTTCCCCATGGAATGATCTCCATGTTTTTTGAGGAGAGAATCTAATGAGAAAAGCATTTTTTCAAAGTTACTAATTGGCCTTATAATGTATTGCATGTATCTCCTTCCTATTCTTATATACATAGGTAAGTGGTCTATGGTTTAATGATACCCTATTGTACCTCTTTCTATCCTTTCTTCTTTCAGCTTCTTGCTTTCTGTTAATTCTATTGATTTTCTTACACTTGTGGTGATTTTAATGCCTTAGGATAAATGGATAACTAAATTAAAGGATTTTTTGAATTCCATTTCCACTACAATTGATCTCTTAGATTTAATTTGGGTCATTTGTATTATTCTAAAAAGGGATGATAAAGCTGTTTGAGAAAATCTGCACTTCGTTCCCAACTCTTACTTTGCTTAAACTTATCCTATTAGTTTCCAAATATGGTCAAACACTCACAATTTAAATTAAAAGCCATGTCCAAACACAATTGCAAAGGATAGTTTCAAATAGAGATCCCTTCTTCTTACCTTAACGTGTACATTCCTGAATGCGATTGTCTAGTACAATGTCCTTATCGCGCTGTGTTCTACACAACTTATGCATCCTTATGTACGTGGCGTGAATGACGTCATCGTGTTACTGTGCGCAATGCCGTCATCACGCAGTGGCATATTGCGGGCCATTTCGGATGCCGCTTTACATAATTCAAACATGGCTGTTAAGCTTTCTGCACAATTTCGTATCGCGGCCATTTTAAATGCTGTTCTGCTCATATTCTCTACCTTGTTTCATTTAAGCTTCTATTTACTCCAATACCATCCTTTACATCAATGAATTAATCTTCAAAATGTATGCACTTATTTAGTATTCCTTATGATTTAGCAAGAATTACAGGCTATGTAGAATGTACATTTCCCCACCTTCTACTTTGTTAGCACACAACTTTAAGTTCAAGTACAGTAAATACCATGCACATCCTGGGTTATTCTAGTGTTTCCACAAATGTGCATTCCATATGCCTCTGAGTTACAAAACAACTAGTAAGTATAAACTATACATTGCTTACTTACCTACTGAATTTTGAGAACACACAACTTTGAGTTCAGATACAACCGATTCTATGCATCTTAAGAATGACCCTTTTCCCATCAGTCAACCCTTTATTTAAATGAACCATTTAGAGCCAATAGGCCATCTTGTGGTCCGAATTCAAACTTGATGAGCAAGTGTCCATAATACAAATCCATTCTGCTTCTTTTTTTCTCAACAAAAGTTCTCTTGTGGTAAATCAGACATTGGAGATGGATGAGAAGACATGGTTCAACAAGCTTCATTAAAGAAAAGAAGGCCTCAACTATCCCTATAGCTATGATGATGGGTTTCCCTATATTCAAAGATAACAACAAACTGGTGCGCGTCAGGCTGTCTCACAAAATTCCACCCTCTGTCCAGACCTATTCTATCCCATGCTCTATCCCTACCACTAATAAACTAAACAACATAACCTTTGCCTAAGTAAGTTTGCTCCCACTCTATGTGGCTTCTAGTGGCTGGTATCTGATCCCTCCCCTCCCTCCCCCACCCAATTGTGTCTTGGGTTATTTCTGTCTCCCTCTCTCTCCTTACTGTTACAGTTCAAAGTTGGGTCCTTTAAATCTTCGTCACTTTTCATTTAATTTCACATAGTATTTCTCTATACAGAAAGTGCAGCAATGTTCTTTTGATCGCAAAAGAAAATACAATAGATAAGGTATCATATTTGGTGGGAAGCAATGATCTTTTTACAATGGGGTGAGTTTGAGCAACATTATGACCAGGTTGTGGTGTGGTGTAACTGGAACAGCTACCCGGGACAATACATGGGTGGACTTACATAGGTTAAGGACAATCAACATTCGGCATTTTTAAGTGCATGTAGGAGGTAGAGAAGGTTGCTCGGCAACCGCCATGCAAGCGTTCCTTTCAGTTTAAGAAGTTGATCTCCACATTGGAGTAGCTAGTTCTCTAAACCTGTTCCTTGTTTGCGTTGATATTGATGACTCCTGATTATTCTGATTTTATATTCAATCTCTTGTTCCCCCCATGTGGTCGTTTAACATCCTCTGATGGTTTTTCACATCTTTTAGCCTGCCGTGGACTATCTGGCCCTTCAGGTCATCTGGATACAGTATGGCGTTCATCTCCCCGTGAGTTATTCTGTGGCTCAGCCCCTCATGGGCTATCTGACCTATCATGTCATCTCTTATCATATGGCTTTCACCCTCTTGTGAGGTGTTATCTGAGTCAGCCCTTCCTGCGCTCTGCTCATTTTGTTCTTGTGATGCATTCCCCTCCTCGTTGGTTATTCTCTGGGTTACCCCTTGTGGCCTGTCTGGCTTTTCAGGCAATATGATTCTCTGGTTGCATTCACCTCTCGTGGGGTATTCACAGAATTGGCCCCTTGTGGGCTGTCTGGCTTCTGAGTCCATCTGATTCCCTAGTTGCATTCGCCGCCCTCATAGCGTATTCTCAGAATTGGCCCCTCGTGGGCTGTCTGGCCTCTCAGGACGTCTGATTCTCTGATTACATTCATTCTCTCATGGGGTATTCTCAGTGTCAGCCCCACATGGGCTGTCTGGCCCCTTAGGCCATCATATTCTTTGATTGCCTTCACCCTCTCATGGGGTATTCTCAGGGTCAGCCTCCTGTGGGCTACCTCGATGACTCACCGCCCTCCTCCCGCATTGAAACCTGAAGGTTACGCACCCGTTAGTCCCTGGGGATACGTCATCCAGGTGGCCAGGGCATAGCAGTCACGTTTGGATCCAGTTCCTGGGGATGGACTAGGGTGGGAGGATCACCTGGATGAGGGGTTTTCGGGTAGTGCAAGGGGGACACCGGAACGTGAAATGCAGTATCCCATTCCTTGTAACACCCTTTCCCTGTCCTAACAGGTAGGATACCTAGCAACTCAACCCCCCCACCTTTCCCAACATAAACACTTTCTCACAGCCAGCTCACGGTGAGCGAAAACGGACTAACACCAGAGCTGTATACCTGACATGTCCCAATACAATGGTCAGACAACTTCAGGCAATTGCTGATCATTACACAGACCTGACTTCCATCACACTTCCCCACACAGATAAAAGGCAGAGCACGAAAGCACACTCTAAGCGAGGCAAAGCACACAAGGAAACAGAGGTTCCAAGAAGGCACTTTAATACAAGGAGAAAGACGGCGAGACCACAGAGGGAACTGCCCTTGTTCTTTGAAGACCGTTATATTTGTGAACCTTGGAAAATGAGAAACCTAACACCGGGAACTAAAGCTGAACAAACTTGCATTGTGTGTCAGAGGTACCCGGGGCTCTCCCGCGTTGATAATCAAGGCAGGGAGGAGCGGCTTCCGCCGTGGTACTGTCCTTGGCTCCTACAACAAAGCAGCTCCACTGAAGACAGCACAGCTGGTGAGTCAGAAAGACTGATACCAAAACCAGCCTATGTTAGAAGCAAGGTTGCAAGCAGCAACATTGTATGAAGAAATCTAAAGAGAATAGCGTGTGAAATGTGTGGGACGAACGACGCAAATATAATTGAAAACCAGAGGAGTGATTGAACTTTGGGAGGCCAAATAAGATACCATAGACAGAGTGGTCCATCGCCACGTGGGTGCTCACTCGAAGGTCTCTGTCAGGTATACGATTAGTTGGCAACTATTGAAAAGGGAAATTTGAGATCGAAGTGGTACTGCAACGGGTCAAGCTAAATCCTGTGCACATTCAAAAGTCTTTGATAGTTGAATGCGTGCTACAATTGGTCCGAGCCTGGCTGAGGGAGACTAATTGGTGAAGGGGGATCTGAGCCTGGAAGAGGGGGATCCACGATACTGACTGGGATATAAAAAGGAATCGAATCTCAGCTCGGCTGAGGGGGATCCAGGGTGAGACACCCGAATTGAACACTCAAAAGAGGAGAAGGACTTTGTGTTTATTTTGTTCCTGTATATCAGGTCCTCTGAGTCAAGAGATTTTGGAAAAGCAAAGAGACTTGCTGGCATGGTCATGAAGTCAGGGGCACAGGCATGCAGGGGTCGCATGCACAGGAGACCTGGGTGGACACTGTCCTGGGGCCTTTGGCGCCAGGCTCATAAACAAAAGTAAACAAGAACATCCATTTAACACCAAAAACCTTTTATTATGGACATAGCACTTCAGATGCATTAACCTTGAACATTCCATCCATTAAGCAGGATGCATTAGCCTTGAACCTTCCATCCATTAAGCAGCCCCAAGTGTATTCTTGGGTGTGGATGCTAATGGATTGCCTTTGCACATGCTCACTATCTAGGAGTGGCAGGGTGTGGCTGGTAAACCGGCCCTAATGGGCGTGTCCACGATCTCAGCTATATAAGCTGCCTCGATCCTCAAGACAGACGCTTTGCGTTATTCTGCACTTGCAAGCAGCGCTTACGCTCACTGTCGCCTGAGGTCAGACTTACCTTTGGAGATCCTGCTTCCTGGACATCCTGCTTCCTGCCAGCATACTTACCAACTGGGGGAAGCTGTTCTTACCTGTACATCTCTCCGTGAACCAAGTATTCATCTTTACACTTTCCGGAAGGCTGAAATCTTCATCTTGGCACCGCAGCACGAGACGCTCCATCGTCGACAGCCGCGCCTGCAAGGAAAATCAGAAGGCAAGGTTAGACATTGAAAAAACAGTCTGTTTAAGGTTGCGCTTTGACAGACTTCATGCTTTTCCTTAAACCATCAATTACCTGCTGTCAAACATTGCGGTAGCATCCATCTTCCATCCGGCCGCATCTCGCGTCCCACAGCTGCATTGAGGCCGCATTTCCATCTAAGGCAAGAAAACAGAAGAGAGACATTATTGCGGGCATAAATAGGAGCAACATATAAATACATTAAACAGAATGAACAGCATCACAAGAGCTCAAGAAAGACTTACCAATCATAAGGAGAAACATAGTCGCAGCTAGACTGGACTAATCCTTATCAGGGATCAGTGAAGGAACTAGATCCCATTCGACGCGCCCCCGCTAGAAGTAGCAGGACGCAGAGCTTATCTTCCATAATTCACAGGTGAGCTTTATGGGCTGGCGTAAACTCACAGAAACCATACTTTGGGGTGAAGGGTTTGAGAGGTACAACAATCACAGATTGGTGCACTCATACACTCTTATCTCCACGCAGGAGCAGTATCACCACGTACCACCGCTCACAGCTTTTCTACTGAGGGAGAGGACTGAAGGGGATGATTCAAGTTCAAGGAGGGCTGCAACCATGCCCCAACGCCTCCGCAGAGACTAGGTGAGCGTAAGAGAACGCAAAGCCTCTCATACTCTCTGCCTGGGCGTTATGAAACTTCAGAACCAGATCAGTTAGCCCTCTTACTAGGGGAATTACAGGCTGAAGTACATGCTTCGAGACAGAAAACCAATGCTTTACAGAGGGATCTTATTGTAACTCGAGAAAGAACTGACAAATTTGCAAGACAAATGCTACAAGCACAAGCAGGACAGGTTCCACTGCCTGGATTGACCAATTCTTCTCATTCTTCCACACCACAACAATCAACACCGGTTCAGGTGGTTCTTCCAGGAGCAGTGCCTCTAGCCCCTCCCGAACGCTTCATCAGCAACCCAAACAAGTTTGCTGTATTTATGAATCAATGTCGCCTTCATTTCCTGTGCAGACCTGGAGCCTTTCCTAATAACCAAGCCAAAGTGGCGTTTGTACGCCCGTATTTAGGAGGTAGTGTGGCAGACTGGTCTATACCTTTGGTAAACCAAGATGACCCTTTACTCTGGAACTTTGGGAATTTCCACATGAAATGGAGAAATTCTTTGCCCGTCATACTCAAGGACAAGCTCTGGACAACGAGTTGTCACTCAGACAAGGGAGTCAAGATCTATTAACCTATATTGCAACCTTCAATCGTCTCATAGCCCAGACCAACTGGCCAGAAGAGAAGAGGACTACACTCTTTTACTGAGAGTTACGTGGAGAACTTAAGGATGTGTTGGCACAAGTGGTGAATCCCCCTGAGAGGTGTGCGGACTACATAGACCTGACGGTGCAACTCGATCATAGGTTGCAGAATCGGAAAATGGATCGAGCTAGATCAGAGGGATGGTCAGTTTACGTACAACCTTTTGAGAATCAGACTAAACCACATGAACCGTCTGAGCCAATGCAAATTGGTGGATTACGAAATTCCCTTACCAAAGCAGAAAGGGAAAAAAGAAGACAACAGCTTTGCTTATATTGTGGACAAGCAGGTCACTTCCTCTGTGACGGCCCGGTTAAATCACCCAAGAAAACGGTTGGGGCAACAGACAAAACTGATGAAGAAAAAGAACAGAACTCGGGAAATGCCAATGCCTGGCAAGTGTAGGGGTCCGCTTGTGGAGCATAAAAAAGGAATCCGTACAGACCTCACATCTAGTCCTTCCAGTGCTTTTGGTGAATCACAAGCAACCATCAAAAATACATGCCTAGCAGGCATATATTGATTGTGGAGCTGTGGGTAACTACATTGACCAAGATTTGGCTCTCTGAATAGGCCTTCCTCTCCGACAGAAGCAGAAATCGGAAAACGTCACTGCTGTGGATGGTTCTCAGCTATCATCCGGCCTGGTGACACAATACACAGAGAAAGTCAAGCTTCTGTGTCAGGACGGGCATCAAGAGGACATTACTTTCGATCTCATCGGTGCTCCTCAGTTCCAGATGATATTGGGAATGCCCTGGCTGGAGACCCACAATCTTAGGATCGACTGACGAAAACGAGTTCTGACATTTCCTCATGATTGTGCTTATACATGTTACAAAAAAGATGACACCAATCTGAAACTGAAGAAAGGAATCGTGTTGAGTCTCATCAGCTCCTTACCGCTTGAATACCAAGATTACCAGGATGTCTTCAAAAAGAGCAAGCCAACGTCCTGCCCCCGCACAGACCCTACGATTGTCAAATAGATCTTGTACCCGGAGCCCAGATCCCTTGCAGCTGAATTTACGCTCTGGCAGAACAGGAAAATCAGCATCTTAGAACTTACCTGGATCAGTACCTGGCGAACGGTTTCATTTCCCTGTCCAAGTCACCTGCCTCCTCGCCCTTATTCTTTGTGCCTAAAAAGGAGGGGGACTTAAGAACTTGCATTGACTATAGAGCCATCAATCAGATCACCGTAAAAAATCGATAACCTTTACCACTTATACCAGAGCTCTTGGACCAAGTGAAACATGCTGAAATCCACACAAAACTGGATTTAAGGGGAGCATACCATCTTGTAAGAGTAAAAGAGGGAGAAGAGTGGAAAATGGCATTCCGTACAAAGTACGGCCTCTGTGAATACTAGGTCATGCCCTTCGGGCTATGCAATGCCACTGCGCCATTCCAATTCTTTATGAACGTTGTACTCTGTGAACTACTGGAAGTTTGCACTCTTGTTTACATTGATGACATTCTTATCTACTCAAATTCCATGGAAGAACATGTAGGCCATGTCCGGGCAGTCTTAGAGAAGCTTCGACAACAACAATTGTATGCCAAGTTGGAAAAAGATTTTTTCCATGTAATCGAGGTCGAGTTTCTCAGTTTCATGCTCACACCACAAGGCGTAAATGTGGATACGCCAAAGGTGGGTGCAATCCTCCAATGGCCCTCACGAACATCCATGAAAGGAGTGCAAAGCATGCTCGGATTCGCCAACTTTTTACGTCGGTTTATACCTGGGTTTTCACAAATTGTACATCCAATTACCTCTGTGTTAAAGAAAAATCAAAAGTTTCATTGGTCGACAGAAGCTGAAGAAGCCTTCCAGAAGTTGTTTGCGTAAATATGGATACACGAAAGGTGGGTGCAATCCTCCAATGGCCCTCACGAACATCCATGAAAGGAGTGCAAAGCATGCTCGGATTCGCCAACTTTTTACGTCGGTTTATACCTGGGTTTTCACAAATTGTACATCCAATTACCTCCGTGTTAAAGAAAAATCAAAAGTTCCATTGGTCGACAGAAGCTGAAGAAGCCTTCCAGAAGTTGAAACTAGCATTCACTACAGCACCAGTCCTTCGACGCCCACGACCAGACCTACCTTAAATAGTTGAGAAAGATGCTTCAAAAATAGCTGTGGGAGCAGTATTGTCACAACTAGACCCTGAAACAGAACAACTACATCCTGTTGCATTCTGGTTCGGCAAATTTTCAGCCCCAGAGTTGAACTAGGCAATCACAGATAAGGAATTACTGGCGATTAAAGCAGCATTCAAGGCCTGGAGCCCTTACCTTCTTGGGGCGAGACATACGGTCACTGTCATCACGGACCACCATAACTTGCAATACTTGAAAACCGCCAAAGCACAATCCTTGCGTCAACTTCGTTGGGCACTCTTTTTTACGGAATACGATTTTATTATCACTTGTAGACCTGGAGTACGCAATGGGAAAGCAGATGTTCTATCACGCATGAGTGAAGAAAAATAGGCTTTTACAGCATCCGACCCTGTGGCCATAATTCCTGAGGAAAGGATTCAAACCAGAATAGCTGCCACCACATGTGTGGATGACCAAAGAACCAGTACACCATCAAAGACAATCTACGGTATTTCCAAGGACGATTATATATCCAAGACCAAGAACTGCAAAAGCAAGTCATCACAAATTATCACGATTCATTAGTGGAAGGACACCCAGGAATAGCCAAAACTCAGGCTAAGGTAAAACAAAACTACTGGTGGCCAACTTGGCGAAAAGACATTACCCAATTTATTGAGACCTGCGGTGTCTGTGTACAACACAAGTCTCAGAAACAGAACCCTGCTGGCTTACTAAATCCCCTAACAGTACTGCCACCACCTTGGCATACCCTGTCGATGGACTTCATCACAGATCTTCCACACTGCAATGGATACAACACCATATTCGTCCTTGTGGATTTATTCTCCAAAACGGCCCATTTCATCCCTCTGAAGGGACTCCCAACTGCGTCAACTCTCGCTTCTGTGTTCCTAGAGCAAATTTTTCGATTGCATGGATTTTAATCAATATTAATATGTGATCGCGGAACTCAATTTGTTTCTGCCTTCTGCCTGTTGGAGAAAGTGTTGTACCATTGCCAAAATCGATCTCCGGTTGTCCACAAGCCATCACCCTCAAACTGATGGGCAGACTGAATGAACCAACCAAACTTTAGAGCGATATCTCAGGTGTATGTTGCAACAGTCCGACGAGCCTTGGAAAAATATACTCTGGATAGCTGAGTAGGCATACAACAACTCAGTTCACACAAGCACAGGGCAAACTCCATTCTACACTGTGCATGGAAGACATCCGAGGACATCAGTACTTGATCCACCCGATACCCTGGAAATGCTAGCCATAAAATACTTGCATAAAACGATCACTCAGGTTCTTAAGGAGGCGGCTGTCATGATGCCTACCCCCGGGGACCCAGACCAAGTCCAGCAACCCCGGAAGCAGGCATCAAGTTACCCCAAGCAAGCCCAACATCCCCTGCTAGGAGCTATTTGGGTGCAGTCCTGGCGCCTATGGCGCCAGGCTCATATGGAGAGTCAGTCCTGGCGCCCTAGGTGCCAGGCTCATAGATTAAAACTTACCTGATGCAGACCATGCTGCAAACTTACCTGCTAGTTGGATTTACCTGCTAATATGCAAATTCATCCCGTCTTTCATGTGTCACTTTTGAAGCCAGTACAACCAGGGACAAGACTAACCAAGCCACCAGACCCCATCCTTGTAGACAGAGAACCCGAATTTGAAGTTAAGAACATCCTCGACTCCAAGCCGATAAAGTCAAAACTTTTTTATTTAATCGACTGGAAAGGTTACGGACCACAGGAAAGGTCATGGGAACCTAGTGACCATGTTCATGCACCCTGATTGGTGAAAAAATTCCACTGAAATTTCCTAGACAAACCGAAACCACAGGGAAAAACGACTTTAGGAGGGGCCTTGGGGGGAGTGCTGTCATGATGCCTGCCCCCGGGGACCCAGACCAAGTCCATCAACCCCGGAAGCAGGCATCAAGTTACCCCAAGCAAGCCCAATATCCCCTGCTAGGAGCTATTTGGGTGCAGTCCTGGCGCCTATGGCGCCAGGCTCATATGGAGAGTCAGTCCTGGCGCCCTAGGTGCCAGGCTCATAGATTAAAACCTACCTGATGCAGACCATGCTGCAAACTTACCTGCTAGTTGGATTTACCTGCTAATATGCAAATTCATCCCGTCTTTCATGTGTCACTTTTGAAGCCAGTACAACCAGGGACAAGACTAACCAAGCCACCAGACCCCATCCTTGTAGACGGAGAACCCGAATTTGAAGTTAAGAACATCCTCGACTCCAAGCTGATAAAGTCAAAATGTTTTTATTTAATCGACTGGAAAGGTTACGGACCACAGGAAAGGTCATGGGAACCTAGTGACCATGTTCATGCACCCTGATTGGTGAAAAAATTCCACTGAAATGTCCTAGACAAACCGAAACCACAGGGAAGAACGACTTTAGGAGGGGCCTTGGGGGGAGTGCTGTCATGATGCCTACCCCCGGGGACCCAGACCAAGTCCATCAACCCCGGAAGCAGGCATCAAGTTACCCCAAGCAAGCCCAACAACCCCTGCTAGGAGCTATTTGGGTGCAGTCCTGGCGCCTATGGCGCCAGGCTCATATGGAGAGTCAGTCCTGGCACCATAGGTGCCAGGCTCATAGATTAAAACTTACCTGATGCAGACCATGCTGCAAACTTACCTGATGCAGACCATGCTGCAAGAGCTCCAAGCCAAAAGAGGCTTGGAAAGGACTATTTTACCTAGGGATTATTTTTTTTACTCGGGTGGGGCTGGGGAGGAATACTTACCTGGGACTACTTTGGAGGCTATTTAAACCACGCCCGAAGAGCAGCACACGCTTCGCATTATTCTGCATCCAGCAGCGTAACGCTCACCGTGCCTGCAAGTCTGCATCCAGTCTTCTGCCACGCCCGCCTCGAGTTTGGAGCTCCTAGAAAAAGGGAGAAAGAAGGAGAAAGGGTTAGAACAAGAGCAATACCTTTGATCCTTACCTGAATTCCCGATCCATCGCGCCTTCGAGCTGGAAGAAAGAAGTGATTTTATGCGCATCGCCTCGCCTGCTGCAGCGACGCGCTGAACTCACCGGCCTTCGCAGCATCTTCACATTCCACCGCATCCTCCTGCATGTTCCCGCCGCACTCCGGCACCTAAGGAGAAGACAAGAACAGCAAGGTGAGCCAAGGGAATAACAGAGGAATACCCCCCATAAACTTACCTGATTTTACCACCGGGGGTACTATTCCTCTTCAAGAGTCGGCGCAGGTTCCACTGCATCCTAGCCGAACCCCGGCCCCCTAAGGGGAAACAAAAGGACAGCAAGGTGAAACAAAGGGACTAACAAGGGGAACCCTCCTCACCACAATAGACTTACCTGATTTTGCCGCCGGAGGCATTATTCCCCGAGACTTCATACTTTCTCTCAGCGCCTGAATAAGGGAGAAAGCAACAGGTTACATATGGACATAATTTTATGGAACTGTGTTGGATAATACAAATCCTTACCAGAATATTACCGGTTGCCACGATGAACTCTTCAGTAGGGTCAAGCTGCAACCTGCAAGGAATCGGACAAGAGTGAAAGTCAGGCATTTGAACTCTTACGAACTACATACTTACGGCGTCTTGCCGGGGATATCGGAGTCAATATTGTTCTGGAACTCACCAATTCCTTCGAGCCAGTGAAGCAACTGGTTATCTACGCGCCCCTGTGCTCAATGCAGGATGGAGAGCTCATCTTTTCAAACCATCAGAAGAATATTCCTACGGGCCAAGCAAACAAAGCAAGGTGGGCCAGTCCAGTCCGTCATCTCGGCCCTACGCGTCACATTGGTGAAGACCGCAGCTGTCCAGTCCAGATCGACGCCTCTGTGGGAGCCAGGTGAGCATAACAGCGACATAGCATCTGACCAAGGCTAAGGAAAGACAAAAACTGTTTGCTGATCGACATCGGAAGGAAGCTCCCACCTACCAGATTGGAGAAAAGGTGCTATTAGCATCCAAATATGTTCCCCTGAAGGGGCCAAGAGTGTTCCGCCCAAGATACCTGGGCCCCTATACTGAAAAGTCCATAATCAATCCTGCCGCCATGAAATTGGAGTTACCATCTCACATGAAAATTCACCCCGTATTTCATGTCTCTCTCCTCAAAGCAATGAAATCCAATACATGGCTTAGTTCTCCACCAGAGCCCGAAGTAATAGATGGAGCACCAGAATATGAAGTCAAATCCATCCTGGACTCCAAGGTGGTTCGATCAAAATTGTATTACCTAATTGACTGGAAAAGTTACGGATCTCAAGACCGAACTTGGGAACCCAGTGAACACCTCCATGCTCTGCGTTTAATCAGACAGTTCCATCACAATAATCCCACCAAACCATGTTCGGGAGGAGAACCACCCTTGAGATGGACCTTGAGGGGGAGTGCTGTCATGGTCAAGAAGTCAGGGGCACAGGCATGCAGGGGTCGCGTGCACAGGAGACCTGGGTGGAAACTGTCCAGGCTCATGAACAAAAGTAAACAAGAACATCCATTTAACACCAAAAAGCTTTTATTATGGACATAGCACTTCAGATGCATTAACCTTGAACATTCCATCCATTAAGCAGGATGCATTAGCCTTGAACATTCCATCCATTAAGCAGTCCCAAGTATATTCTTGGGTGTGGCTGCGAATGGATTGCCTTCGCACGTTCTCACTCTCTAGGAGTGGCAGGGTGTGTCTGGTATACCGGCCCTAATGGGCGTGCCCATGATCTCAGCTATATAAGCTTCCCCGATCCTCAAGACAGACGCTTCACGTTATTCTGCACTTGCAAGCAGCGTAACGCTCACTGTCGCCTGAGGTCAGACTTACCTTTGAAGATCCTGCTTCCTGGACATCATGCTTCCTTCCAGCATACTTACCAACTGGGGGAAGCTGTTCTTACCTGTACACCACATCGGCGAACAAAGTATTTATCTTTTCACTTTCCAGAACGCCGAAATCTTCATCTTGGCACCGCAGCACGACACGCTCCATCATCGACAGCAGCGCCTGCAAGGAAAAACAGAAGACAAGGTTAGACATCAAAAAAACAGTCAGTTTAAGGTTGCACTTCGCCATACTTAGCGCTTTTCCTGAAACGACTTACCTGCTTTCGAACATTGTGGTAGCATCCATCTTGCATCCGGCTGCGTCTCCCGTCTCACAGATGCATTGAGGCCGCATTTCCATCTAAGGGAAGAAAACAGAAGAGAGACATTATTGCGGGCATAAATAGGCGCAACATATAGAGACATTAAACAGAACGAACAGCATCACAAGAGCTCAAGAAAGACTTACCAATCATAAGGAGAAGCATAGTCGCAGCTGGACTGGACTAATCCTTATCAGGGATCAGTGAAGGAACTAGATCCCATTCAACATGCCCCTGCCAGAAGTCGCAGGATGGAGAGCTTATCTTCCATAATTCACAGTTGAGCTTTATGGGCCAGCGTATGCTCACAAAAACCATACTTTGGGGTGAAGGGTTCGAGAGGTACAACAATCACAAATTGGCGCACTCACACAGTCTTATCTCCACGCAGGAGCAGTATCACCACGTAACACCGCTCACAGCTTTTCTACTGAGGGAGAAGCCTGAAGGGGGTGATTTAAGTTCAGGGAGGGCTGCAACCGTGCCCCAACGCCTCCGCAGAGACCAGGTGAGCGTAACACTTACATCACAGAAGACCCTGATGCTGGTAATGGAACTATGTACTCATGCCGAAAAAGCCAAAGTGTGTGCTTTGCTCGAGTGAACCACTTTGTCCCGTGCTGAAAATGTGAGGAAGGGATGCCTACGGACTGAACTTCCTGATATATCATTTTGTGAACACTTCTTTCTTTTTCATGAACACTAACTCTCACTATGTATGTTTAGCGGTAAGGAGTGTCAATCTTTTTTTTTAGTAAAGGCCCTTTTATTTGGACGAGACTCCACTAGGACTGCATTATTATTATTTGATGGTCGTAGCTTGCTCCCATCTGCAGATTTAGGTGTTAAAGTTCAATAATCACCCTTGAATTGTGGTCACTTGTGTCTGTCTTACTGTTGATACCATGCCTTCCTTACATGCGGTGTCAGTGGGATGTGACTCAATTGAAACACATTGGTGAACCCTACAATTCCAGAGGTATAGTCATAGAGCCTCCAACCTCTCTATTGCCATGAAAGAATCAATCAGTTTTGATATCTGTAGCAGTAGAGAAGCTACTATACCACCTGGGAAAAGAGGAATGATTCCCACAGACTTAGTTTTGATACCCCCTCCTCAGTGTTATATAAGATTGGCCCCAAAATCTGGCACAGCTTGGAAGTTCGGTATAGACATTCTAGCAGGCATCATCGATTCCGATTTACGGGGAGACGTAAAGGTTCTCCTACAGAACCATGGTGAAATCCCATTTGAAGTACATTGTGAGGACAAAATTGCCCAAGGGATTGTTGAAAAGGCTCTATGTCCTCATTTTAAAGAAAGTGAAACAGAAGAAACAGAGAGACGTACCTTAGGCTTTGGGGAAGTTAATGAGCCATCTACCACTGAAGAGAAAAAGGGAAAAGAACCTACCATCTATCCCGACCTGGCCTTCGCCTAGCGAAATGATCCAGCTCTCGCTGAGGCTTTCTTACAAGCAATTCCCGAAGGAGAAGGTGCACAGAAGGGAAGTCCTTTTTTTCCTTAAAGCAAGGATTGCTATATAGAAAAGAAACATCTACAGAAGGCTTAATTAAAACCCAGTTAGTGATCCCCAAAACCCACAGGAAGATCATACTAGAGATTGGGCATTCCCATCGACCGGGGGACACTTAGGACAATCCAAAACCCAGGCACACATCAGTGGGAGGTTTTACTAGCCAGGTATCCATGTGGATATAAAATCCTTTATTCAGACATGGTGAAATATGTCAAAAAACAGTGCTCACATCCCATTGCCTATCCCTTTGAATCCTTTACCAATCATAGAGGTCTGTTTTTCAAGAATTGGGATGGATATCATTGGACCTTTAGAGGCATCTAGGCTGGGTAACAAATATGTCCTTGTAATTGTTGACTACGCAACCAGATACCATGGGGCATTCCCTATGCAGAACAAAACCACCCAGCAAATTCTAAAGCACCTCCTACCATATTTTTCCAGGGTTGGCTTTCCTAAGGAAATCCTGATGGATCAAGGTTAAGATCTTATGAGCAAGCTCATGGGTGAAGTCAAAGAGTTGCTCCATATTACCACCTTACAAACTTTAGTGTACCATCCCCCAGACAGATGGCTTGGTAGAGAGATTCAATAAAATGCTTAAACAGGTCTTCAGAACGCTGGTAGATAAGGATGGGAAGGGCTGGGACCGTATGATCCTCTTTGCACTATTTGCAGTAAGAAAACCCCCTCAGGCATCTACTGGATTCTCTCCTTTTGAACTACTTTATCGTAGGGAATCTAGAGTTGTCCTGGACATGCTTTGGGAGAACTGGGAAGAACGAGAAGAGGCACCCATTCCACTTTCGCAAACTGCTACCAGATTAGGAGAGCATATGAAACTTGTTCAAAATGTAGTCTATACTCATGAAGAAAAGGCCCAAATCCAACAAAAGTCCACCTATGACAAAAAGGTGAACTTAAGATCATTTTCCATAGGACAAAAAGTATTGGTCCTCTTGCCTACCTTGGAAAACAAGCTTGTCTCTAAGTGGCATGCACCATATGAAATACTGGAACAAACAGGAACCTGTACTTATAAAGTAACACAACCTGACAGGAAACAGAAGATCACATCTATATCACATACATTTCTCAAAAGAGTGGAAGGAAAACCCATCTGTCACCAATGCCACGATGGTATCCTGTTTGGTGCCAGAAGAGATAGACAACTTTGACTAAATTCCTCAAGAGCTATCTAATCAACAACAAGAAGATTTAAAGGATTTATAGTGTTTCCTGGTGTATTCTCTGAGAAACTAGGAAGAGTGAAAGGCACCTACCACTACATTAGAATACCCCAGGTAAAAGTGGTTAATCTGAAACCATATAGCTTCCCGGGAAGCCCATAGACAGATAGTGGCTGAGGAAGTGAATAAAATGTTAAGAGTGAATATTATCGAACCCTCTTCAAGCCCATGGTCCTCCCCTATCGTTTTGGTCACCAAACCTGACAATTCCTGGAGGTTTTGCATAGATTTCCGCCAAGTGTGAGAAACCTGAAAGTATTCTCCAAAGTAGCCCTCAGGAGTCCCTTATTCAGGTGGCCAGGCAGGGGCTGGCACTCTCAGATTCCAACCCTGGGGGGTGGACGAGCGAGGGAGGATCACCTGGGTAGGGAAGCCCAGGGTTATGGTTGGGGAAATATCCAAGGTGAGACGCAGTATTATGCCAAAGAAAGGGACGAGGAAGACAGGCTTCCTTGAGCTTTTATAGGTGGCACCAACTCAGCCTCTCTTTAACCCAAAAGATCTTCCTTATTTTTTATTTGTTGTATTTTAATTAATATTGTTTTAATTGACATTATTCAACTTTCTCAATAGAATATTTCCATACTTTTGCACATGACATTCATTTGTCTATGGTATTAGTCATATAACCTAACATAATGCACTAAAAACAATAGGTTTTAGATTCACAAGGTCGACGTCACATATTGATTCTGAGTACTGAGTAATTCTAACAATGATAGTCTATTGTCATCGTTTCATTAGCATACTTGAGATGACAGAGTTCTAATAATAGGGATGGAATTCTACACAGGGGGCTTGCACCAGTGAAGTAACTTGGTCGCTGCTCGCCCCTCACATCAACGCACCCCTGCCACGAGGAGCAGGACGGAGAATCCACCTCTGACAATATTAAGGTGAGGAGAAGCCCTAAGGGGGAAGAAGGAGTTGAGGCCAAGGGAGGGGGGAAAACATAAAGACAATCTGTTATTGAATCCAGCTCTCCTATATTGCAGAGCCATCTTTAACCAGAGGCCTTACCAAGGGACCGGTAGAGGGTTCGAGAGTGCAAATCATCCAACTAGGGCTGGGTGGCGTCCCTGTGGATACCAGGTGAGCCTAACATGGATCTGTAGTTTGCTTTTGGTTGGCCATAGGTTCATCCTTAAACGGAGGATTGACATTGCATACTTCGTATCTGAAAACTGCTTAAGATAGTTTGGCAGTTTGTGTAAGGATTTCAGAAGAAATGAACCTTGAAGAAAAATATCATATGTATTGCATGTTTCCGAAGTCGATCGCCAGTCCCATAGCCATAGCTTTAGCATAGCTTTGTCTGGCGATTCTATTAGCAAATTAACTGTAATATCAGCTTCATCCAGTAGGGGACAAGCTGCTTTCCATGTTTGTAGAGGTCCCTTGATTACAGAATCAAGAGTTGTTTTAGGACAGGAATTAGTGTATGGGCAGTAAGGGGGTAATAAGGCATTTACTAAAGGCAGATAGGCATTGCCATGATACAGTTGCTGCTAGCGATGTAAGGCCTAGTTCATATCTAATTGCTGCAATTGGGATGCTAAGAGGTAGAGATCACATTTGTTTCCAATACAGACCTTCTAGTACATCCCATTTGGGTGTGTTGCCTGGCAATTTGGTGTGAGCTCCATACATAATAAAAGGTATTACCTTTTGTCTATAGAACATTATCGATGGTTTAAAGTTAAACTTACCATATTTGAGTTTAATTGTAGTATTTGAGTAAAATTGTCGTATCAGGTAAAGTAGATGGGGGGACGTTGGCATTAAAATGTTTACTCCATAAAATGTTGCGCAATACCGAGTTGAAAGCTTGCTTAAAATAGATTAGAGCTAAAAAGACTGGTTATTTTTTGACTATGGCATGTTTTTTGATTGTTGACAAAATGGTTAAATTTAGTGATGCGCCAACACTGTTAATAAATCCTGATTGGTGTTTATCTAAAAGATTATTGTCATTTAGCCACGCCGTGAGATTGCGTAGTATAAGGCTGCCGAAATCGTGCCTGGCACGTCGAGAAGCACTATAGGCCTATAATTCGAGGGGTCATATCTATTGCCTTTTTTAAAGATCGTTATAATAATAGATTTTTGCCAAGTGGGAGGGATTTGGCCTGTTTTGATGATTCTAGTAAAAATCAACTCGAGGATAGCAGCCCACGCATGTGGGTAGGCTTTCAAGGCAGTATTCGACAAGTTATCCGGGCCTAGGGCTCTTGACAAGCTTAATTTCTTAATCATGAGAATGATGTTGAGGTTGTCAAAAACTAGTTTAGATAGATCAGGGAGAGGCATCACCGGGAAGGGTACATCTGCTATTGGTTTGTTGAGGAGGGAATCAAAGTGCTTCACCCATGTCTGCTCATCTATAGTATTAAGTTGTAAAGATGTGCATGCGGTTGGAGTGTAATCATTTATGAGATTCCATATTTGAGTAGCAGATTTATTCATGATTGCATTTAGCGTATTTTCCACATTCATTTGTGTCTTTCTTGCCATAATTTGTTTGATGTTAATTCTAAATCTGGTCTTTAATTTCGATATTTGATCAGAGCAGGTTATAGGAGAGAGCATTCTCATAGACTGTCTAAACTTTCTTTTGAGGTTGAAATGTCCAGGTCCCAAGAGTATTTGTATTGAAAAGTCACTGGACCCGGTCTCGAACGCGATTGTATTATTACCTGCAAGCAATCAGTATAATTAATCAAGGAGTTAGGGGCTTCTTCAATGAAAGCACTCGCCAGTTGTTGTTTTAGTATTGCTAATTTGTATGGTTTCCAAATCAACTGATTTCTACCTTGATTTAGAAGTAGTGGCTGTTTGTTATATTCTAGTATCGACGCAGAGTGTGTAATCCATTGCACTTCCAGGATCTGATGTTCACTCGCTGTATTGGGAATGATCTTGAATGATGATAGTTGTTTATTGGCATTACCAGAGATGAAGACATAGTCAAGTGTGGAAAATGAGGAACCTCTGGACCAATTTGGAGCTGGGGTGAAACTTGGTTGTTCCGTTTAACATAATAAAATCTCTGATTTGCATAAGTGCTAGCCATTTGGCTGCTCGTGTGAGAGATTGTGTAGTGTTTATTGAAAGGCAATTGGTGTTGAGATCACCCGCTATAATGGTGGTATGGATCTGTGTGTCAAGAAGAGTCAAATCTAGCATTGTTTCTATGTGGGCTAGGAACATGTCTTCCTTAATAGCCATGTGGTTCCAATAGATGTTTAGAATTGCTGCCCGCGGGTATAAAGGATGGAGAGGATTCATAGGAGAAATGTTCACTAGTTGAAGGCCTGGGATGGGGGAGGACCAATTCACGAGATGAAGTTGAGATTGTATTTTTGTTGCTACCAATAGGCTTGCAGAAGGGCGGCCTCTGGCCACTTTAATTGCAGGTATACAAGCAATATGATGATCCAGCCAAATTGGCTGTGTAGTAAGTCAGGTTTCCGGAAGGAAGATTATATCATATTCTTTCAACATGTTAGCTTCAGCTGAAAACAGATGAGAGAAACCTTGAATGCTCCAAGATATTAGCGTGCATGAGTCCCAGACGAGTTTGGAGTCATTCTAATGAGCACTTGGTCGATTGAAGTCGTGATTTGGTCTAGACAACCATGACCATCTCGACTTGGGTTGGGATGGAGGTGGTTGTTTAGATAGGTGAGGATTTTGGTTGCTTGAACACAAATACTTGCATGCATCAAGGTGAAGAGTCTGGCGTTCACTTGTACAACCGTGCTTGGTCTATTCTGGGAGTTGTGATGGGCATTATCGGATGACACTGGTGCTGGTTGGTGTTTTTGGATTTGAAGGAGCAGACCATTCCTCTTTAGATCATCCCTATGTTGCCATACTATGTTTTTGTTAATTCTAGATAGAATGTTTAACTCAATTATGTCATAATTTTCAGGCTCTATGTATTTGATAGATTTTATGTCCTCAGAGCATATCTGTTACAGGCCAGGAGTGGTTTGAAAGATAGCTATTAGAGTCGATCTGTATTGGAACGGGTCTGTGCCTAGTATAACACTGTGACAACTAAATTGTCAGAGTCTAGAACACATGGCTCAGAGGGAACAGGAATCGGGTTGCTTGTAGTCAGGGCACAAGTTGGATTTTGTGTTGGTTTGGTTGGGATCAGAGGTAGATATTGCTGTTCAGTAATTTTTGTGTTTTGCTCCGAGGTCTTGAGCATTGTAGGATTTGCTGCAATTGACTCAGCACGTTTCTTTGCGAGGGTCTTAAAATTTGGGTACTCAACATCAATAGTTACACAGAAGGCTTGTTTGGTTTCATTCTGGGGGGGGCAGAGCGTGATGCAGGCTCTGATGAACAATTTCTTTTATGGGTAGTGAAGAGGCTGAATAAACTGAAAAGTTCATAAGTTCTGCGTTAGCACAGCCTGAGGCTGATATACCTTCATCTGCAGGATGAGCACAAACATTTTCAACATTCACATTTGATATGTTAACATCAGCATTGCCTTGAATTACTGCCGTGGAACCCACGGGAGGGAGAGCAGTCGATTGAGGAAAGTACTGCAACTTCTGTATTTGTATATCTTCATCATCCAAACCAGTGGTGGCAGAGCTGGCTTGATTTGGTGGCATTGTTAAGTTATCAATAAAGTTCTTTGTTTTCTGATTCTGATTTTATTTGCTTTGGCGCGGCTAGTTTTTTGGCTTTTCATACATTTGAGACGACTGAAGACAGTTAGGTTTCTTGGATTCTTTAAAAAAATATATTATTATGTTGTTGTTTTTGTTGAAACACGTCAAACAAAGGAGTTTCGACAGTGGCAGATTGAAGAGGGGCCGTAAAGTCAATCTGAGATCCGTCTCGTGTTAATACTTGATTTGAAGGAGGGGAAGAATTCAATCAGATAACAGATTGTTGCTGTAATGTGTTAGGGCTTCTATTGCTCTCCGTCCCGGCTATCGGCAAACTTGAAATAGGTTGAAGGGATGAATTTGCAATCAGAGAAGTTGGGATTGAAGTGTGGGGGAGATTCTAGGACATCTCGAATTTTCCAGGAGATCCAATCCAATTTTGCAACAAGTATCTCAAGGATTGAGTTGTGATGAGCAGCCTTGAGATCAAGAGCTTCATAGAGTTTAGTTAGGATGAAGATACTTGTGTTAACCACATTGAAGGCAGTGGCCATCGTAAGAGAAGCGGGAGACAGGAAGCCAAAGGATGGTCAAGGAGTTGGTTTAGAAAAGGAAGCAATTAGCGAAGACACTGAGAATGAGGGGCATATGCTTTCTGTAGGTTCTTTGGTGGAAAAGAAACAGGGGGATGTAGAGAGTCTAGATGAGTGCCCAAAGGGAGTTGGCAGTGGGCAGTATTCAGAATAGTGTGGGGTATAGAGTGAAGGTTTTGGGTGGACTGGTTCTTTGGAATCAGGGAGTCGGAGGCAGGGCTGTGCAGTCGACTCGCTATGATTTACTAGATTTTGCTACAATAGAATCCCTCCCAACTTGGGAGTGAAGGGGCGGAACTGAGGACGTATCTACAGCTTGGATAAATGCTTGAATCGTAGGGGCCTCAGGGGCCTCTAGATAATTGTGGGGGGTCTGGAAAAATTCAGATATAAGGGGCCTCATTCCGAGTGGGGTGGTAAGGGATACCGGGCACCGTTAAGGAGACTGGTGCCGGTAATCCCTTACCGCCCTACTACTAGTTCCCTTAGCGGGTCCCTGCTTCAACGCCTGGTTTTTACAGGCGTTATGGATGGAACCCGCTTAGGGACTTCAGAGCTAATAACAGTACCGCAAATTGCGGTACCATTATTAGCTACTTCCCCATTCCCATTGAGCCCTCTGGGGGCTCAAATGGGAATGGGGAATGGTTTTTTCAATGGAGACTTACCGGTCCCGCAAAGGTCAGACTACACAGGTAAGTCCCCCTTGAAAGAGACCGGTGCCGGTACCGTTATTGGAGGCAGTGATGGCGCAAATAGAGCCATGACAACCTCCAATCTCGGAATGAGGCCCAAGGTCAGTTGCAATGGTGTGATGTACGCTTGCATTGTTGAGTCGGAGTGCGTAATGGCAGTCCATGGAAAAAGAGCCAGATACACTCAGGGCTTGCGGGAGGACACTAGAGCTGGGGCCTGTGGTTTACACCAAGGTAAGAGGGCTCAGTGTTATAGCTCCACGCTTGCTCTCTGAATAGAAGTTCCTGATATCAGGGGTATTTGTATGCACTCGCTTATGTAAGGGCAGGCACGAGATGAGGTCTTTAGGAGCCGCTTGGAGCACGGCTCTTGGCTGTTTGTTGCTTCCACCTGCAGCGTGATTAGGCATACTGCTTGTGAGACAATATGTCATCATTATTGAGTTGAGAGAGAGTATAGAGCAGAAGAGAGGACAGGTGGAATTTGACAGAGGAATTGGAGGAAGTTGAGATAAGATTAAATGGCAGTAGAAGTAAAGAGAAAGATGCAGCTAGCGGCACAGCGGGCCAGTGGACAACAGACTGCACTCAGCTGGCACTGCGCTCGTGCGGACATGCTGGTGCGCGTGCATTCCAGTACTTATTGGGACGACATGCCTGGGAGGCGTGGCTAAGGGAGGAGAAAGAAATTAGGTAAATATTATAGTTCAGGAAGAGTATAAAATCTATGAATACATTGAGGTGATAGCTCTATGTATCCTAATGGTAATCCATAGTCCGTATGATTAGCCAGGAGAAAAGTAGGCGCGGCAGGCAGTCCAAGCAGCAGCGCACCCTTATTCCAATCCCATGAACCCTCTGTATCTGATAGATACTCTAGGAACCTAAACCCTGTTGCACTTAAACCCCACAAAACCCAGAATCCTGGTTTTCCTGCTTTTCTCTCAAATACTCCCCACCCTTCGTCTCCACGTCCTTCTGGTTATTCTTTTCCGAACGCCCAGTCTACTAGGACAAAACACTACCGTTACCACAATCCCCCTTGTTTATTTCAAGATAGTAGACCAGGTAATTCCTGTCTGTCTCACAAATCCTATCAGTTTCACCCTTCTAAGTTTATCAATCCCCCTGGTACTAACACTATAATTTCCTATAACACCTCTTCCTCTTCCTGTCACGCAGAATACTTGGAAACTCTACATCTCCCCTTTTCCAACACAAACACCTTTCCACACCATAAAAGACAACAGACTAACCACCAAGCTGTGTACCTGACATGTCCCAATACAAGGGTCAGGCAAAGTCAGGTTATTAACCAGAATCGCACACACCTGATGGCCCTTTCCCTTCCCCAGGGGAATAAAAGGTGGAGCACGAAAGCACATGAGGAGCAAGGCAGACCGCACAGCATGAGGGCTAACTCAGCACAGCAGTTCAAGAGGAGGCGAAAGACAGCTAATAATGAGAAGGTGACAAGGAGAGAAGTGACCTTGCCCTTTCTGATCAATACCCGAAGAACCTCCGGAGACGGAAACATAAGAGTGAGAGCAATAGCCAGCGTGTGTTGCAGCAGATGTCAACGGTACACAAGGCCCTCCTCCGCTGATAACCAAGCCGAGTGGAGATGCGTGACATTGTGGTACCGGCCTTGACTCCAAAGAAAAGCAAAGCCAAGCGGTTCATCACAGCCGGTGAGTCGAAGGGAGAACCGATAAGAAACCGAACTGTGTTTGAACAACTGTTATTTACATATGAGAAGGGAAAGCAAGCTACAGCGGAGTCAGGCACCACGTAGGTGCTTGCTTGAGAAACTCTGGGCGAATACTCTATGGTTGAAACTACCATTACCAGAAGGCCTTGGGAACTTGGGTCGAAGTGGTCATACAGGGGTCTAGCAAAATCCTCCATACAGTCGAAAGTCTGTGACCGGCAAGTGAAGGTGAAGTTAAGGGAAGCGAATCCCGCATTTTGTGAATTACAAAAGTTGACAAGAGTAAACTCAATGGAGGGACACCAATGAAGGGGCGAAGTCTAAAGTCCCGGAGAACAGTGTTTTGACTAAGGTGAACCCGGCAGAGGGAAGACTACAGTCAACTTTTTAAACAGACATTAAGACTTGTGAATACAAGAAAAGCCATAGTGAACCCGAGGGAGGGAGGCTGATGATCAAAAGGGACCTGCGCCCAGAAGAGGGGGATCCAGGGGTGAAAAGGCATCACCCAACCTGCAAGCAGAAAGGAACTTATGTTTATTATTTTTGAACCCATCAGATCTTCGGAGGCAAGAGACTTTTTGTGGGAAAGATACTTAACCACCGTAGGTCCTGATACCTGAGAGCAGAACTGTAGTCTTGTGCAGGGAAAGAGTGAGCGTCTTGCTATGCTTCAGAGTCCCACCTTTTCCTATGCTCAAAATGTGGGGAAGGAAGACCCTGACTACCGGCTCCTGACTTATTATTTGTGAACACTTCTATCTTTCCTGGGAACCTTATCCCACACTCATTGTTTGTATTTAGTTGTAAGGATTGGCAATCATTTTTTTTTTGTTTAGGCCCTTTTCATTTGACAAGACGCCACTAGGACTGTCTTATTATTATTTGATGGTTGTAGCTTGCTCCCTTCTTAGAGTTAAGTTTAGATTAGGCGTTTTTCCAACCCGCATATACAGTTTAATAAACACCCTTGAACTTGTGTCTGTCTTTACTGTTGCCACCATGGGTTCATTACACAGCTCACCGTGAGCAAAAACGGACTAACACCAGAGCTGCACACCTGACATGTCCCAATACAATGGTCAGGCAACATCAGGTAATTACTGATCATTACACACGCCTGACTTCATCACACTTCCCCACACGGATAAAAGGAGGAGCATAAAAGCACACCCTAAGTGAGGCAAAGCACACAAGGAAACAGTGGTCCCAAGATGGCAGTTTAATATAAGGAGAAAGACGGGCGAGACCAAAGAGGGTTGCAAGGAGGGAAGGGCCCTTGGCCTTTCCAGACCGTTACTTTCACGAACCTTGGAAAGTAAGACACCTAAGACCCGGAACGAAAGCTGAACAAACCTAAATTGTGTGTCGGGGTACCCGGGCCTCTCCCGCGTCGATAACCATGGTGGGGAGGAGCAGCTGCCGCCATGGCACTGCCCTTGGCTCCTACAACAAAGCAGTGCCAGTAGTAAAGACAGCACAGCTGGTGATACTAAACCAGCCTATGTTAGAAGCAAGGTTGCAATCGAAAACATTGTATGAAGAAATCTAAAGAGTATAGCGTGTGAAACGTGTGGGACGAATGGCGTGGATATAATTGAAAACCAACCAGAGAAGTGATTGAACTTTGGCAGGCCAAATAAGATACCATAGACAGAGTGGTCCAGCGCCACATGGATGCTCACTCCAAGGTCTCTGTCACGTATCCGATTAGTTGGCAACTATTAAAAAGGGAAGTTTGAGATCGAAGTGGTCCTACAACGGGTCAAGATAAATCCTGTGCACATTCGAAAGTCTTCGATAGTTGAATGCGTGCTACAATTGGTCCGAACCTGGCTGAGGGAGACTACTTGTGATGAAGAAAGGATCCAGACCCGGCTGAGGGGATCCGGGGTGAATTGTCAGTCACCCGAGAAAGAGTATTCTCTAAACATTGCAAAAGGGGGATCTGAGCTCGGATGAGGGGGATCCACAATAATGACTGCAATATATCAAGGGATCTGAGCCTGGCTGAGGGGGATATAGGGTGAGACAACCGAATTGAACACTCGAAAGAGGAGAAGAACTTTGTGTTTATTTTGTTCTTGTACATCAGGCCCTCTGAGTCAAGAGACTTTGGAAAAGCAAAGAGACTTGCATCACAGAAGGCCCTGATGCTGGTAATCGAACTCGTGCAGAAGAAGCAAAGTGTGTGCTTTGCTTGAGTGAACCGCATTGTCCCGTGCTGAAAACTTGGGAAGGGAGGCCAACTGCCTGAACATTCTGACATATCATTTTGTAAACACTTCTTTCTTTTTCATGAACACTATCCCTTACTATGTATGTTTAGCGGTAAGGATCAGCAATAGTTTTTATTTAAGTATAGGCCCTTTTATTTTGACAAGACTCCACTAGAACTGCATTATTGTTATTTGATGGTGGTAGTTTGCGCCCATCTGTGGATTTAGCTTTAGATATGCATTTATCACACCCTTGTTACATTTCAATAAACACCCTTGAACTGTGGTCACTTGTGACTGTCCTACTGTTGATTCCATGCCTTCCTTACACGACTCACTGCAGACTCTGACATCTTCATGGTCAGATCTCATCTTTAGGCTCCTCCTGCTTGCGACCGATGCGACTGCATGCTGGTTTGCTGCTCGGGAAGCTACTCTCTTCTCCCTTGGTTCGGTGGTTCAGTGCTTTTCAGGCTATCCGCCTTCCTGGACTCAGCAGTGTTCCGCGGGCTTTGGTTTCCTACGCCCACCACATTCTGTGTATGGTGCTGCTTCCTGGCTCATCCTGGAAGGGAGACATATTTATCTCTGCTCTCCAGCGCAGGATTCTGTGTTTTGCCCTCAAACTGGCTGTCTTTGCTTCTGCGTGGGTCTCAGGTCTTTAAAATTCCTTCCGGGAACAAGAGAGGAGACACCATTGGTGCCATTCTTCAGAGATAGTCATTAACAGAACCGGGTCAGAAACCAAACCAGACACCTTTAAAGGGCCCTGGACATTGTGGTACTGCTGAATCCCCATGTACCCAACAAATACGTGTGGCTCTAAGTCAGAGGGAGATGTGGTAACAACTTTACTTGGAGATTCTTTGTCCCCTAAAGAGGGGTCACCCACAGTGAGATCCTGGATGCCCTGACCTTTAGGGGGTGTTAAGCAGAGCAGGTTCACCTCTCTAGTGCTAGAGGGGGTGGCTCCCTATTGGGGATTAGGGAAGAATTCTTTGGATTCGTCAAAGAATATAACAGATAATAATGAAATATTTCATTTATTGTAGTTTGTTATTGTGCAAGTTAATATGTTTATGATGCATTGTACTTTACCAGTTTTATATAACAAGGTGTCTTTCCATTTAAATGGGTCCATGTTGAGTTTTATGTAATGTTTTAAGCTATGTATTTCAAAATGTAATTTAAGGAATTATTGATTCTTGCATGATTAGCCTTTTCATTATTTGCTTTTAAAGAGTAATACTCTGAAATAAAGCTTGTTTGGCTGACAGACAGATATAAATACATGAGCTTGAGGGGGTGTTCCGTAGATGAAGTTGTTCAAGAGGAAATTCACAAAGTTATATGCCGAATTCCAGATTTTATTAACTACAGTGATGCAAGAATCTCACAACAGTATGCTAATAAGTGTGGGCACTCAATATGTAAAAAGGCTGATTTGCTCAACGTGCTCTATAGTTTTATGGCAGCATCTCCTTCATTGAAAACAGTTGTCCTGACCCTGACAAGATTAATGCAAAACCCTCATCTTATGCCCAAAACACATATCAGAAGTTCATTAATTTAGAAGATCTGAATGTAATCTTTGGAGATGTGAGAACCGAAGATGTCAATGCTCTTATTTTGATTTTTTACATTTCTATGTTGCTGGATGTTTCTTAATTATTATAATTTTTTTGACATTTGGGACATTTGTATTCAAGAGAACCCTGAAAAAATGTATCAATCGTCATTGACTTTCGAGACTCTCTTTTCAGCATGTTTGAAATTTCACATTTTAGGGTTATTACTTCTATGAACGAAGTATGAACCCCGATATCTTCCTACAGAGGCAGTTGAGTCTCTCTAATCTGTCGAAATATTGCATCAACTAAATTCACCATTGCCACTGTCCATCTCGTGGTTTCACCAGATATTAATCTGTTCCATAGATCGTTTTCACGGATCATCCACGGGTTCTCAATCAACAATAGTAGGTGAACTGCTCTGTGTTGTCTGGTGTTGGGACACTCTATTACTAGATGTTTCAGGGTTTCCTTCCCCTCCGTCTTTTTACACAGTCAGCATTCTTTTTGTCAGAAACACCCTTGATGGTTAAGATTTCCTGTGTCAAGAGCAAGTTTAATCTTGCTTTCATGAACATCGTTCTTTTTCTTTTTTCTGGGAATTTGGCACAATATTTTAACAGAGATTTCACTTTGTTGAATGTAGCGGGAAGATGGGCTAAGAGTTTGTTCTCTGCAGCTGACTCAAGTGTGTGTATCCAATCCATCATTTCCATTTTTTGTTTAATTCTGTCCGGATTTTCTTGCAGCTCTTTTTCTGTACATGTTATTTCCTGCAGTTTCTCTTTCCTCTTCTCCACCCATCTGTTCAGGGCTGCGCACTTAACACTTTCCAGTTCGTCCTTAATGATATTGAAAGCTGGCAGCGACTCAGCCAGTATTATTTTCCTGAAAAAACTCATGGCACTTTGGTCCACCATAGATGAGAGGGATACCAGATCGTAGATGGGATGAAAAGTGAAACTTCCATTCCGTACGCCAATGAGGGAACCACTTTTCCCTTGTAGAAGTTTATTGCGGCTATTAGTGAGAACTTTCCGAATTTTTTATCAATGACTTTCATTTGTGATGTTAATCTTTTTGCTTTGTCCCAAAGCATGTTTTGCATGGCAATGTCTGTTCCTGAACTGTCAATTTCAACTCCCAGGTATTTGATGTTTTTCACTGTCAAGGAACCAGGACATCTTTTTGGATTTTTTGTTTGATGCTTTCTCAATCGTCAGAACTTTAGTTTTCTTTTTATTGATTTCAAGACGGTTTGAATCGATGTATTTTGCCAGGTTAGTTAGTTTTCGTTGTAATCCAATTTTAGTCTGATCGATTAGAATAACATCATCTGCGTATAAGAGTCTTGGGATGGTGGTTTTACCCAGTTTCGGCGGGAAGCTCCTGACTTCGGCTTCAAACCGTTGAAAGTCGCCCAGGAAAGCGATGAATAGGGCTGGTGCCAGAGGGCAGCCCTGTTTGACCCCTCTGTTTACCTTGATTTCCTCAAATAACGTTCCTTGCTGGCTTAGTGAAGTGCTTTGATTGGATCGAGCACCGATTGGGGGCAGTTCCAGGAGTGTAATTTATCCCACAGCATGTTTCAATCAATTTTGTCGAACGCTTTGGATAGGTCAATGAAAGCTAAGTGTACCTTTGGGGCCCCTTCCTTCACCTTAGCTTTTAAGATGTTGATAATCATGATGTTGATTGCTGTGCTTCAATTTTTTTGGAAACCAGTTTGGAGGTTATCTTTCGACGATCCGTTTTTTTCCCAAGCTCTAAGGTGGTCCACTAGAAGGGATGCATAGATTTTGCCTATGATATCAAGCAAGGCGATTGGCCTGTAATTTTCCGGGTCCTCGCGGCTCCCCTTTTTTTAGATCGGGATGATCACTGCTTTCTGCCAGGACTCTGGGATTTGTTGTTTTGCCTCACATTCGGCAAATATCTTGATGATCACAATCGACCACTCGTTGGCAAACTGTTTGAGTATCACGTTTGTCAGACCATCAGGACCTGGAGCTCTGGATGTTTTTAGCTTCTTGATTTTGGCTTCAATGTCTTCAGGGTTCGAGAGATTCAGCCAAGTGGAGTTCGGTTTATACCCCTTCACGGACGATAGTTCCTTTAACTCTTCAAATTCCATCATTAGATACTTTGTCCATTTTTCCTCCGAAACTGCGTTGTTCATTGGCATATTCTGTGTCGAAGAAGTCCTTTTTATCAGTGGCCAGAATTCACGCGATTTCTTTGATGCTAACCTCTTCATCATGTCTTCAGCGTCGTGTTGGTATTGCATTGCCCTTTGTTGTTTCCGCCAGTTGTGATACCTTTTTATTTCTAGGCGCTATTTCGCCCAGTCCTCACTGGTGTTTGTCATCTTTGCTTTTTTTTTCAAGCGTCTCCCCATTTTTCTTTGTTCGACCAACTCTTTATTGAAAGCGTGTTTCGGCTAGTCCAAGTTTGCTCCTCTTCCCTTCAATGGTTTTTTGTATGGGACTAGTAACGGTGTGTAGTCCGGTCATTCGTCAATCTTGTTCAACCTATTGGACATGACTTTCGGGTCCCATGCGTTTTCAATTTTCAAGAAAAATTAGCCTCAGCCGTGTTTGTTGACTGTTTGCTTCCGTTACTAGAGGATATCCAGTGTTTGCCTCTCCATGCATTCTATTAGACCTGTAGAGATACAAATATAGTCTAATGTTGCTTTTGACGCCCCACGTTCCCAGGTTGGAATGTTTTTTTGGTTAGGGAACAATGTGTCTATATTCTGAATGTTTCTTGTGGCGATGAGGGCCTTCCATTCTTTCCCTCGCTCTCTAGTTGAATCTGGTGTTGCAGGCTGTTGATTGCTATTTGGGTTTTCCTGTTTCAGATTGTTACAGTTTGCGTTCAGATCTCCACAAATAATAATTTCGATGTCTTCGAACTCTACGTATAGCTGGTCAATCGTGGAGCTCATATTTGTGCAAAATGCTTTTGTCGACATGCGCTGAGGGTTCCAATAGCAATTTATTATAGCTAACAGGTTCAAATGACCTCCTTTTGTTTTTGTGGCGTGTTGTGACCAAGTTGTCACAATCACCAGCATTTCGAATGCTTCTTTCCACTTTTGCGGTTCGGCCAGGCCGCGTCCCCTTTTGATTGCTATTAATAAGCCTGCTGATGGTCTTCCTAACAGACCTTTCTCGGCTGGAGAGATTCTATGGTAAAGCCGTCAAGTGCTGGTTTGGCCATCAGCCACGTCTCTTGTAGACATAGAATATCGAATCTACCTAGCTTCATGTCTCCCACCATCATTAAATGCGAGTGCCCTCGAGTGTCCCGAGATCCCAAACAGAACGTCTCCGTTTCGGGCTGTTCCTCTCCGGTTGCTTCTGCAGTGGAGTTGACGAGGGCCGGCCCTGATCGCTGCTATTTGTTGTTTTTCTTATTCCACGTCGATGTCAGCCAATTCCAGGGGCCTTTCAATTGACCCAGTTCGGCTGTCTTTTCCATGTATTTTGACGCTTCAGAATTCGGGGAAGATTCGGTTCGGGGGCGATGCTGCACTTCATCTGTACTCAGGCTTCTTGGTTGTCGGTGACTCTGCTCAGAGGGGTCAAGGATGGGTTATCTTTTTTCTTGTAGTACCGACAAACCTGTCACATTCATACTGTTCACGTTTTTTTATTTCTGTCAAACAGAGGCTCATCTGCTCCAATTCTTTGAAAGTCGACTGCTCAATTTCCTTAATTCCCTTTGTTTTTATGTGTATGTATGATTTGGCTCGTTTATCGCTGTGGTATGGTTCCACTAATTTAAGGTCTTCAGATCTTAAATGCCTTAGAAATTTAGATCTCTTCGTGATCTGGAGTATTGCCGGCCGATTTAATGGCACGTGATCTTTCTTTGGGTCCAATTGTTCTAACTTAAATACACGGGTCCGATCTTTCACTGTATTTTTCTTTTCCGCTCTCTCAGTCGGTTGGCTCTGTTTCCTGTCCCTACTTGAACTTTTGAATCTTCTAGGTATTTCTTTGTGGTGGGCCTCGTGCCTGATTTATCTCAGTATAGTCCCTGGTCTTCTTTTGGTACCTAGGAGTGACATCTTTACCGTGCTCTTCCTTCTCTATTTGTTGTTGCGGGTTTTTTTGCATTGGCGTGCTGCTTTTCCTTTCTTTCGCATTTTTTTATTTCTGTTAGAAGAAAGCCCATCTTCTCAATTTCTTTGAAGGCCGATTGGTCGATGTGATTGATACCTTCTGCTTTTACGTGTAGATATGCCTTGGCTGTTTTCCCACTATGGTATGGTTCTACTAAATTCAGATCCTCACTTCTGAATTTCCTTAAGGATTGTGTGTTCTTCATTATCTGGACGACAGTTGGTCGGTTTAGTATAAGGAAGCCTTTTTTTACATCTTGTTACTCTAACGTAAGTAGGCGGATCTCTTCTTTTGTTTTTTGTTGTTGGAGCTCGATTCTATTTCTCCATCTGATCTTCAAGGGTAATGTTTTATCTTGATCTTCATTTTACCATCGTTTTTTTTTCTGGTGCGAATTTTCATGTTGACTTTCTTGACCTGCGCCCCAGTCTTTTTCTAGCTGATCCTTCTCTATTGTGGCTTTGTTACGATCGCTTATCTTGATCCTCTCTTTACTCTTACTGGATGACGTGTTGTCATCCTCTTTGGTGGTGGAGTCGTTGCGTTCCCAGTGTTGAGATAAGTTCATTAAGGTCGGGTCTGCCATGAATTCCTCCATTGTTCTTGGAGATCTTGTTTTATGGCGTTCTTCTGGTTGAACCTCTGCTACGGTTATCGTCTCTTCAGGGAGAGGTGCCGGTTTCTTAAGAGTTGGGGCCGACTGTGCCATTTTCATCTTTGGCTGATCTCTGTTTTTATTTAGGGCTGAGTTTGCCCGCTTTTGCTTGGGAACCAGTTCCGTGGAAGATGTATTTTTATTCACTACCCACAGCCGTCTTCGACGTACCTCATTGGCAGCCCTGTCTGTAGCGCGGTGAGGTTGCCGTTTTGTCGCTCTATATCTTCAATCTTCCTTTCTAGTTCCTCAATTTTGCTATCCCGAGATAGATGCTGAGTACTTTTCAGGTGTTCTACCGCCGTTATATAACTTTCCACGTGTGATATTTTCGTGATCATGTTTGTCAAAGTTGCCGTGTTATCTCGGATCTCTTCTTTTATGCCTCGTACAATTTGCAGAATGGTGCTAGTACGACTGTCATTGCAGACATGATTGCAATCATGTCTGGCTTCTTGTTTGGGGAGACTTTCTGCATTCCTGCTGCTATATCGCTCAGTCGGAGATTTTTTGGAGAGGTATGACTTTTCTCTGGTCTTCTTTGCGGTGCCGGTGAATCTGCTGAATGTTCCATAAGAACGCTTTGCTCATGGTCTACTGTTATTCTGCCACTTGAGAATCTTTGCTTTGATGCTTCGAAGCCACATGTACGCCCCTCTCCATCCGAGGTCATTATGGCCGGCGTCTTGAGAATACCTGTCTCCAGGTGAGGCTTGGTCCGACATACCTGCCCTCTTTTTCACCCAAAGAAGAGCTTCGCCCTTGATCATTTTGAGGTTGTTGTGTTGAGAATGGGGCTGCCCTCGTTATCTTTTCCTCGACTAGTTTTTCAGGAGCTGACTGCACCTGCGAAGGCACTTTCGTTTTTTTGGTATGGTCATTAGCTTCTTTGATCACCAGTACAATATTGTTTGATGGATGCCCCCGGGCCTTTTGGCTCGGTCGCCATGTCTCACTATTGTTTATAGTTTGGTCAATAGTGCTGTTAAACAAATTTTTCTGGTGATCTGCGTCTGCCGTAGGTGTTTAGGTGCTTGGAACCAAATAGAATCCGTTCTTCTCTGCTTTGACCCTCGAGGATGATCTTGTGATACTTCCAGCATCTCTGCATCAGACAGAGACTTCAATCTCCGTGGTCTGTTTTCTTTTTTACTGTTGTGTGAAAAATGCCTCGAGGGGGCATGATAGGAGTGGATTAGGTCGAATTTTGGCGGAAATGCTTCTCCTTTTGATCACTTTTACGACTTGAAGCTCTTTTGGCACGGTTTTTAATTCATTTAACTCCTTTCCCATTCGTTTGTTAGTTGCAATCTTTTTTGGTATTGTCGGTTTTAATTCTTTTTTTGTTTTCGTTCTTTTTTTCTTTAATGGTCTTGATTTTAGTTTTAAATGTTCTCCTTCTGATTCTTTAGCCGAGATTTCCGATTCATTAACTGTCTCTCTCTCTGAATTTATGTCTCTGTCCCTAGGTGCACTGCCAATCGGGCGTTTGTTGTTCGGATTCTTATCTAAATCCTTTATGCGTGTCTCTGAGTCTATTCCAAACTGGTTCTCAGTAGCCAAAAACTTTGTAGATAGCGACATTCCCTCATTGGCTTTGACAGGCTGGTGGATCATTGCCTTTATTTTAATACTGTTCTGAAGCTGGTCCACGTTGATTGCCTCCAGAGCAGGAGTCGCGGGTACTTCTGACCATTTTTCGTGTGTGCGTGACTCGTGTGTGCTTGTCTCCAACAGGCTACGAGTGTCGAGGCTCTTAACCCTCACTACCGAGGCTTCAGGGATGGGGAACCTCGGGACACTCAGGGCTTTTTTCCCACTGGGCGTTGGCGTAGTTGTCATGCATGCGCCCGCCCGCGAATCCAGCCAGAAACAGTCTGTCCGGTTCACTGCGTCGGGCTCTTCCTCTTCTCCATGCGGCCTCACCCCGCCACTCGCGTTCTGCTTAGCCTCAGGCGAGAACCGTCCTCTGACAGTTCTCGCACTAGAGACACTCGACATACAGGCGGAAAGCGGGCTGTTCGTGGCTGCGGGCGGGGAGGAGGGAGGTTTCTCGCTCGCCTCTCCACTCTCGTTTCCATTTCCATTACCTTTTCGCACTCGAACAGCACTCTCCGCGCTGTTCACGGCGGACGAGGGGGCTCCACTCACCGGTCCAAACCCCACGCCGTTTAAACGGTTGAAGCTGCTTGGGACCTGCTCCGCAGGGGCCGATGCCGATGCTGGTGTCGGTGTTGCTGCTGCCAGCGAGCACCGTGTAGACGCCGCAGTGAGCTTTCTTTCTCTTTCTGTGACTTTAGTGTTTATATTGTTCATGCAGCTTTGAGTCACAGTGTTTTGAGATATGGAGCCGTTAGATTTAGAGTTCATAGAGTTCTTTGCTCCTTTGCTGCCGGCGAGGTCACGTCTTCTACCTCTTTGATGACTTGCATGATAAGCGCGCTCGGCTTTCTGGAGGGTCTTCCCTTGGGACGTACTTCATGCTCCATTGTGCTCCTGCTACGAGTCTGCCACGGACTGCTGCAGACTGCTCTCCACCTCTGCTCCCAGCTCTGCGGCAGATAAAGGCAACTTCCTGCACAAGGATGTGGACTGGCTGCTCACTGCAGACTGCTCTCCACCTCTGCTGCCAGCTGCGCTCACTGCTCCGCGGTGTGTTTGGGGCAGATAAAGGCAACTTCCTGCACAAGGATGTGGACTGGCTGCTCACTACAGACTGCTCTCCACCTCTGCTCCCAGCTCCGCTCACCACTCCGCGGTGTGTTTGGGGAAGATAAAGGCAACTTCCTGCACAAGGATGTGGACTGGCTGCTCACTGCAGACTGCTCTCCACCTCTGCTCCCAGCTCCGCTCACCGCTCTGCGGTGTGTTTGGGGCAGATAAAGGCAACTTCCTGCACAAGGATGTGGACTGGCTGCTCACTGCAGACTGCTCTCCACCTCTGCTCCCAGCTCCGCTCACCGCTCCACGGTGTGCTTGGGGCAGATAAAGGCAACTTCCTGCACAAGGATGTGGACTGGCTGCTCACTGCAGACTGCTCTCCACCTCTGCTCCCAGCTCCGCTCACTGCTCTGCGGTGTGTTTGGGGCAGATAAAGGCAACTTCCTGCACAAGGATGTGGACTTGCTGCTCACTGCAGACTGCTCTCCACCTCTGCTCACCGCTCCGCAGTGTGTTTGGGGCAGATAAAGGCAACTTCCTGCACAAGGATGTGGACTGGCTGCTCACTGCAGACTCCTCTCCACCTCTGCTCCCAGCTCCGCTCACCGCTCCACGGTGTGTTTGGGGCAGATAAAGGCAACTTCCTGCACAAGGATGTGGACTGGCTGCTCACTGCAAACTGCATGGTCAGGTCTCATCTTTAGGCTCCTCCTGTTTGAGACCGATGCGACTGCTTGGTTCGGTGGTTCAGTGCTTTTCAAGTTATCCGTCTTCCTGGACTCAGCATTGTTCCACAGGCTTTGGTTTCCTACGCCCACCACATTCTGTGTATTGTGCTGCTTCCAGGCTCATCCTGGAAGGGAGACATATTTATCTCCGCTCTCCATCGCAGGATTCTGTGTTATGCCCTCAAACTGGCTGTCTTTGCTTCTGCGTGGGTCTCAGGTCTTTAAAATTCCTTCCTGGAACGAGAGAGGAGACACCATTGGTGCCGTTCTTCAGAGATAGGCATTAACAGAACCGGGTCAGAAACCAAACCAGTCACCTTTAAAGGGCCCTGGACATTGTGGTACTGCTGAATCCCCATGTACCCAACAAATACGTGTGGCTCTAAGTCAAAGGGAGATGTGGTAACAACTTTACTTGGAGATTCTTTGTCCCCTAAAGAGGGGGTCACCCACAGTGAGATCCTGGATGCCCTGACCTTTAGGGGGTGTTAAGCAGAGCAGGTTCACCTCTCTAGTGCTAGAGGGGGTGGCTCCCCATTGGGGATAAGGGAAGAATTCTTTGGATTCGTCAAAGAATATAACAGATAATAATGAAATATTTCACTGGTTGTAGTTTGTTATTGTGCGAGTTAATATGTTTATGATGCATTGTACTTTACCAGTTTTATATAACAAGGTGTCTTTCTATTTTAATGGCTCTATGTTGAGTTTGATGTTATGTAATATTTTAAGCTATGTATTTCAAAATATAATTTAAGGAATTATTGATTCTTGCATGATTAGCCTTTTAATTATTTGCTTTTAAAGAGTAATACTCTGAAATAAAGCTTGTTTGGCTGACAGACAGATATAAATACATGAGCTTGAGGGGGTGTTCCGTACATGAAGTTGTTCAAGAGGAAATTCACAAAGTTATATGCCGAATTCCAGATTTTATTAACTACAGTGATGCAAGAATCTCACAACAGCATGCTAATAAGTGTGGGCACTCAATATGTAAAAAGGCTGATTTGCTCAAGGTGCTCTATAGTTTTATGGCAGCATCTCCTTCATGGACAACAGTTGTCCTGACCCTGACAAGATTAATGCAAAACCCTCATCTTGTGCCCAAAACACATCTCAGAAGTTCATTAATTTAGAAGATCTGAATGTCATCTTTGGAGATGTGAGAACCGAAGATGTCAATGCTCTTATTTGTATTTTTTACATTTCTATGTTGCTGGATGTTTCTTAATTATTTTCTTTCTTTCTGTTATTAGAATATTTATTCCTTTGTAGCTTGATGTAGAGATCATCAGTTTAAAGTGGCACTGATGTAAAAAATGAACTTTTGCCTATCTGTTTATGAATATTGTATAATTGTATACCTATTAGATATTTTTTCGATTTAATTTCAACTTTGTGTTTTATTTTGAGCAAAGCTGTCTATAATTTCGGGTGTTCATTCATTGATTTCAGCAAAATGGGAATAAGACATAAGTTATTTTTTATCTCACTTGACACATTTCTCTGTACTTTTTTTCTAAATTAATTCCTAGGCATGCCGATTGACTTTCGTAGATACATTAAGTTCCTGGCCCCCATTAGCGCTCCGTTGTCAGTTTTAAACTCGTCAATAGCAGTATTTTGCCTGGTCTCAGGAATGCTAGGACGCTTTTCAAACTATCAAATCTTGCATTGACAAGGAATTGTATGGCATAATTCCAACCGGATCCATCCACTGAATGACTGTGGATGCAAGAAATGTGGGTGTGGAAGTAGCACCAGCACCGCATGACACATGAAATGTCATACCTCAGAGAATAATGTCTTATCATTTGATTGGTTTTAGGGATTTGTAAACTGCTCTACACAAACCAAATTGCATTGGATCTACCCCATCTGGCTAGCCTAGAACTTTTCACTGGATTGTACTGCAGTATTTCCATAGGAGGCAAGCCCACTATAGCCCTTGTTTTAGTGTACTCCACATCCCCACTATGACGAATTGCCATCTGCTACAGTGTGAAAGCGCTGGCTTTTTAAAATTGTATTCAATAAAGGTGCAGGTAATTCTGTTTATGAAAGGGAGATCTGCTAATCAGACTACCCCCCCTCATAAATTCTCCATGCCAATAATATAGTGCACACATGTACCTTTGCTGAGACAGTCTCCTGGCACCCTCAGCCACCATCCCTGCAGTGGCACAGGAGAGCTTCAAATGTCACATGTGTATGCCTGACTGCTGCTGGAGCAGAACATTCAGGTAGGCGTAGGTGGCTTTTTAATTGTATTCTCCTCTGTTTCGAAACTTAGTAATTGTATGCCTTAGCCAGTCTGCTGGCTAAATCTTTAAATATAAGCCATTTCTGGTTGTGTCATGGTGACTGCTAAGAGCACACAATTATACAGCCACAGCAATTTTATATCACACTAATGCCAGTTCTGTGAGCAGGGTCCAGCTATGACAGGATGATGTGTATTAGTGTCTGGTCTGAGTGTCTCCAAAGCTGCTATGTGGGGCAATAGCCAGCTGCTGCCATTTGATGCTACTGCATGAAGGGAAGAAACCTGCCTGTCAGAGCACAGGAATCCTAAACAGGTGATCTACTGGGAATTGGTACTTCAAAGGCAGCACTAACATAACAAAACGGCACACTTATGTGATGTGCAAATGGGGCAAACGTCATGTCACGCTCCGCCCCCACGCCACCAAAACGTCTATGTAAATACAAGATAAGGAAGGTCAATTAAATGAATGATTTTAGTCCTTTGTTTCCTGAACTGCTTTCAATAGGCCCGAATACATGCAACACACACACACAAATGGTATAGGGACAAGTGTATGTTGTTGTTAAAATACAACCACAAAAAAAATAGAATTAGTTTGCAACACGATAGGTAGTTGTGCCACATTCAGGGAGTTAGGTTGCAGCGTACACCGAGAAGATCATTAGGTTGCAGCATACTGTGATGAATCCTGCAGCCTCCTCACAGAATCACTGCCTAAAGTCTCTTCCCAGGTGGCCCGGAGAAGGCAGCCGCTTCCTGATCCTAACCCTGGGGGTGGAATTAGCTGGGTGCATCACCTGGGAGGAGAAGACCCCCAAGGGAACAGGACGGCTCAGTTAGGAGAGACACAGTATTTATCTTCTTCAGAGAGGGAGATTTCTATGGTGCCTGAATATGTAATGACTTGTTGTCAAAGTAAGGCTTACCTTACCAAAGCTACCCACCTTGATGGTAGTGAAAACTCCTGTGATCAACAGGGGAACAATATATGTGGGAATCAGAACCTTAATACCCTGGCTTCTAATAAATATAATTCTCCCTTAAATCTGAACCAACCATTGACCCCTCTAAAATCCTTCCCATGGGATGTATTCCATAAACAGAATAATTAAAATAAAATTGAAGGTTGAATTCATGAAGCAAAAAGGAACCAGCACGTTGGGGACTTCAAGTCCCACAATGCCCTGAGTACTGGAATGAGGAAGAGGGGCTCACAGGCACTAAACTGCAGTATGCAATTTAGTGGTTCTAATGACCCACAACTGAGTGGGACTTTTGAATATTTAAGGCCGCCTGAGGTGAAGGCCATTAGAACAAGATGGAGGAGTGGTAACAGGAGTTGCTAGCCGCAGATGCAGCAGCAGAAGCAGAGAAACGGAGCCGCTGGATCCACCACTGTCTTTGAAGCTAATGTCGGTCTTGAGAAGGTCGTCGAGATTAATAACCTGAAGTACAGAGTTTGTGCAGCGGGAAGCAGTGTTTTAACAGGCTTTCCCTTGGAGAGGCTCTTCTTATTGCATGCTGTGTTCTGGTGGCTGGTGAGCACCAGAGAGTACTAGGAGCTAGAAAAGCTCATTTTCCGATCGGCACAGCCCGCAGGAAAAAGACTGAAGCAGTTTGCCATGCAGGAAGCATCAGAAGAAGCAGAACGAGCAGTGACAGTGGATTAGACGGACGCATATACAGAAACCAGTGGGTTTACTTTTGTTGGCTAATCCCACAAAGTTCCGTAGTCGACTGCTGGCTGCTGATATCTATTTTGAGTACCAAACTAATGTAAGGAAGCCATATTGGTGTAATAAAACCTTTTGAAAAGGACAAGAGAAGAAAGGTTATAAGCGTTATTACCAAAGCCAAAAGTATTGCAAAGACAAAGAGGGACCAATTTTGAAGCAAGCTAAATATAACCATGATTGCCAAAGTAAAGATGGGGCAATAGTTCAGAAAGCCTTTAATCCACATTGGCAAAAAACCAAGAGAATACTATTGATAAGAATTGTAACAATTATTACGAGAGTGAGGAAGAGGCAATAGTTGAGCACGACCTCAAGAAGCATTGCCTAAGCCAAAGAGGGGCAAGTGTAATAAAGAGACATTGGGCCTCATTACGAGTGAAATAGACATCTGAACCGGGTCACTCCGACTCTGCCGGTAGGGGCACAGAACAACCGGTAAACCTGACCTGCCGATAGTTCAGGCCCCTACTGGCAGAAAATTCACTGAAGCACCAGCACCGATAACAACAGTGCCGGTGCTTCAGTGTTCCCCTTCCCATGGAGTCCTTTGGGACTCTATGGGAATGTGAACTTACCGTAACGCCGACTGTGATATCCTGGTAACACCGAGATGTCAGGCGGTGGAAACGGCAACCGCGTAAGGAGACCCATTGTCAGCAGTTATTTGATGTCAAAGTGGGAAAACAAGAGTGACAGGAGAGAGAACCTCCTGGTAGAAGGTATCAAAGAAGAGAGGAGCATAGCCTACATTGGATCTGGCAAATACAGCAGTGGAACAAACATCACCAATGTGTATCATGTCTTCCCTGGCAGACAGAGCCCCACAGAGACTGTTATTCATCTTGTGACCCAAATAAAACAGTATGTACCTGCGTTGGCAGTATCGAGATCACAGTTGCAAAATAGAATATTCAAGGTTAGGGAAGCTGTGTGAAACAAATGATGCCCTGGCATGGGACATGAGATGGGAGTATCTTTTGTTCGTGGAAACGGGGGTTAGATCCCTCTATTCTTAGCAACAGTAAATTCAATAATAATTGGACTGTCTTGGATGGTTGCAACATTCAAAGCCACCTTAAGAGGTGGGCGCCATCTAATGGCAGATAATTATTCTTATCACTGTCATTATGAAGTGTCTAAGCAACCAGATTGTGTGGTAGGGATGTTAGTGTAATGATGACTATGTTTGAGGGGTTGGACCAGGGTGGTGTTGTAGATAATGGACTAGCCAATGGTAGCCTCAAATGTATAGGGGTCTGTACTAGACCTGAGTAGCATAGCCAATTATTATGTTAGAAAATGTCACGTGTTATTTTTGTAACTATGCAAAGTGTGCGGTTTCACACCTTATAATCCTCAGCCCGATATGGGCTTGTTGGGTTTTTTTTGTTTCTTGCTTGACTCCCGGCCGACACTTTTGTTTGTTAATAAAGTGAATAAAGCTTGTTTTTCTTGCACTTGGCACACTTCCTTATTTTTGTTAATGGACAGTTTTGTGTTCATTAATACATTTGGCGATGACAAAGGGTCTCCAGCCTCCTCGGAAGGCCAAGAGCTCCTCGGCACCCTCATTGGCCAGTGGCGTTGGCCTGTCCAGATAGATTTTCGTGCGCACAAACGAGGAGGGAGCGGGCACGCTGGTTGCCCACTGAGCAGGGGGCGGCAGGCAATTGCAAGAAGAGGCTTGGCGTCGTGGACCTTGGAGGAACATAGAACATGAGTGTGCCAGTGCATGAAAAAATGCAGCAGTGTAAAAATTGTGATTCTATTATTGCAGACGAGGAGTTAAAAATAATACTCCCAGTAAATGGGAAAGACCATGTGGTGTAGTTATAGTGTGTTTATATGAAATATTAAGGAAATTAATACTCCGCTATAAGAGGAAGGGTAGCTCGACGTAGATTCTAATGGGTATTGTAAAAATGGTGTGGTTTACCCTCTGTCCCAGTAAGGGGGTGTGAAGAAGTGTGGATACCCTTGTATTCTAGAAGTAAGGAGGTGTGGTTTCCATCCGTCCTGGGTAAGGGGGCATGGGAAGGTGTTTTTTACCCTCTGTCCCCGGTAAGAGGGGGGGCGTGAGGAAGTGTGGATACCTTGAATTTTAGAAGTAAGGGGGTGTGGTTTCCCTTCATCCCAGGTAAGGGGGCGTGAGGGAGTGTGGATACCCCTTCGTTATACAAAGCAAAGGAAGTGGTAGAATTGAATTGTGTTATTATGGATACAAAGGGCCTCATTATGAGTTGGGCGCAAAGGGATTACCGGCACCGGTAAGGTCACCGGTGCTGCTAATCCCTTTGCGCCCTATTCCGAATTCCCTTAGTGGGTCCCTTCCTTAACGCCTGGTCTGACCAGGTGTTAAGGACGGGACCCGTTAAGGGACTTTAGAGCTAATAACGGTACCGTAATTTGCGGTACCATTATTAGCTACTTCCCCATTCCCATTGAGCCCCATGGGGGCTCAAATGGGAATAGGGAATGGTTTGGTGAATGGGGACTTACCGGTCCCGCCAAGGTCAGACTGGACCGGTAAGTCCCCCTTTCACCAAACCGGAGTCGGTACCGGTATGGGAGGCAGTCATGGCGCAAATAGCGCCATGACTACCTCCATACTCGGAATGAGGCCCAATATGTGTTGTGGAATATGTGGTTTTTGTGAAGATCTATTGTAGGTTGTGGTTTACTGGTGGGTTTGAAAGCATTTAGAGTGAACGATTTGAGTGTGGTGTGTATATTAAAAAGCGCTTTATGAAATAAGAAAATAAAATGGACATAGGGAAAAATAATTTAATACCATAAAGAATGGATACATGAAACAGAAGGGCAGATGTTTCAATCTTGCCCTGCAGAAGGCACACATAACAAGAATATGTTATAAAACATGTACACGCATATAACAGCTAAATATAAAGGGAAGAAATTAAAAAACAGATGAAGCATTATAGAATTGTGGAAAATATTTGAGAAAGAGGAGGCAGATAAAGGTAAAAATGAAAAGGAGGTGAAAATTAAGTATGCACATATCCCACTGTCCCTCCTTGGGTCCCCGCACCCACTGACAGTATGTGGACACTATCCATTGTAGCCTGAAACAGGCTATAAGAATCCCAAATTTGTACCCCGTGGAGAGGGAAATAAAAATTAGCAGGACCCACCTAATGATGCAACAAGAAATCCACTTGTTTTGCGGGTAGAAAATGATGCGCAGTAAGATCTAGAAGCACAACTGAAAGAAACAGGCAGAATTGGCAAGAGCAAGACAGGGGCACGGAGATGAACATGTGCAGCGGTAACTACAGATAAATTAAGGGAAGGAGATATTTTGTTTAAAATAGACAGCAAAACAATAAAGGATCTCTGTGTAAATGGCGAACAGACAGTAGAGTAACAGGATGAGTCGTCAAATGAACCATTGCGCAATGACGGTGTAAACTATGATTTAGCAGAAGGAGAAATAGTAGAAGATTGGTAGAATGTAGATTTGGGTGATGACGATTTGATGGATGAGACAGAAATTGAAGTAACTCCGAGAACGGAACGGAGGGAGTCTTTTTATAGGGACAGGCATAGGAGAATACCAGGATGGGTATTTGTAACAAAGGGGAAGAGAAAGGAGAATGTATCAGTACAAAGAAAAAGGGGTACACAATTTCCTTTATTACAGAAATGTCCAGGACTATCACAGTATGTTCCATGGCTACATGTTGATAAGGACAACTTAATGAATAGTTTACCATCACTCACAGCACAAGCAGGTAAATGTATATATGAGTTAAAGAAATGGACCGCAGGGTTTATGTTAGTGGTGGACGACATGAAGAGTTTATTTGCCTCTCTATTGGGAGAAGAAGCAGACGATCTCTGGAAGAGGGCAGGGTACCCAGGAGTGACATTGAATAGAAATGCACATGACAGAGCACCTTTTTTGAATAACTGTCAAACACGAGTATGGAATGCATTATGGGTACATACCCAGACACATCGGACATGAGCACTATCATAACACAAACAATGAAAGTGGAAGAAGATGCCGCAACATACATACAGGAATTGCAAGAAACTTGGTGTTTCGAAACAAGGGAGCCATGGGATAAAAACATTCCAATATTTTATCACATTTTCAGTACGGGCCTACCGAATGAGGTCGAATTGGAATTGAGGTAAATGGTAGGTATAGAAATTAAACCATGGCCTGAAATACACGCTATAATAGTTCACTTTTGCTGATTCAGGGAAGAAAGGGAGACGAGAACAGCAGAACAAAGGGAAAGGGATGAGGTGAAATTGGTATAATAGAAATTAGCAAAGGTTACAATGGAAGCAGCAGTAATTACTAATCCTGTGGAAGGTCACTTTCAACAGAATTGGTCACAAACAGGGCCAACAGGATATATAGCTGGAAGGGGTGAGGAAATGTACTACCCCAGAGGAAGAGGAGGTTTTCAGATGGGGAGAGGAGGATTTGTAAGTGAATTTAGAAGTGGATTTGCAAAGTGATTTGGGAGAGGGTTTGATGGTGGAGGTGAAGGAGCAGGGCCTAGATATGTAGGATTTGGAGCACAATGTTGGACATGTGGAAAGACTGGACACTATGCACAAACATGTAGAAGCAGGAGGACAGCACCTAATGGTCCAGGTCCCTATGGAGTAGGGGGAGTACCAGCACAAAATACATTTCAATATAATCCACAGTATCAAGTACAACAAAACCCTCACAAGCAACAACAGACACAATAAACCTTGCCAAATACACGGAGTGCAACACAGCTCTTTCAAAATACACAGAGTACAATTCAGCCCTTTCCAGATGCAGAGAGTACAATGCAGCCGCAAAAGATGCCATATCCAATGGCAAATGACATGAAAGCAATGCCACCACAGTAAGCGCAATGCACTGCTATAACACAGCATAATGCACCATCACATCAACAGACACCCAACCCACAGCAAAAGATGCCACATCCAATGGCAAATGACATGAAAGCAATGCCACCACAGCAAGCGCAATGCAGTGCTATAACACAGCATAATGCACCATCACATCAACAGACACCCAACCCACAGCAAGCACATGCTCAGAACCATTTACTGCAGTGGAACAAGAACCTGATACCGCAAGCTGTCATGCCACATTTTGGCAGGGTAGGTGTGGGAGGGGAGAATTCATTTACATCCTCAAGCACCAGGACATATACACAATAGGACAGCCCACAGAAGAGTCTGACATGCCCAATACTATCAGTTACCCCATACCCAGAAGAGGAACTGCAGGTCAGAGTGAAGATAGGAGAAAGGACTTTTTCATTCCTGGCTAACTGAGGAGCAACCAAATCCTGTATCAAGGAAGGAGGGTTTCCTTTATCAGACATCGTAATGGGCATACAGGGATTTTCTGGGGTGATGATGACAGTTCCTTTCACAGAAGACCTACCGATAAAAGTAGGAACACAAGAGATAAAAGCACCTTTATTATAACCACAAAAACACGCCAGTGAATGTATTGGGCAGCGACATCATGAGCAGATTAAACATGACCATCTCGTTTACTGAAAATTGAATAGTGTATTCTGCTCAAGGTATACACTATTGATGAGCAAAGGCAGTTTTACAGGCATTTTGTGGCCACAGAGTTCTGCTAGGAACGCCACTAGACCCCAATGTATTCTTTTATGGAGTACAGGTAATATTGGGATGGGTGCCTAGAAGAGAGGACAAAGAATTATACTTATCTACAGAATTTTTTATTCAAACCAGCATTTCCCACATAGATGGCACATGGAACAATCATTAGAGTTCATTTGGAAGCAATGATAACGAAGGAAGTGGCAGTAATATTACATCGAGTAGATGAGGAGGGTATTGAATGGCGCTCGGTCTTGTGCAGTGATCCAACACTACTTTTGACTAATTTTTATGACGAGGACGGAGGCAATATTTGAGGTGTGTTGACCATACCAGTTAATAGTGGAACATAGGGAAGAACACCAGAAGGTATTGTTATCAAAAACGTCTTTACCACATTTTCAGGCAGATTTGATCACAGTACCTCAGGAATTATGGACCAGCAACCCCATGATGTGGGATTATTAAAAGGAGTGGGGGCAGTAAGGATAACATGAAAGCAAGGAGCTTTATTACCCCGAGTGAAACAGTACCCAGTGTCCAGAGAAGCAGATGAGGGAATACATTAATTCATTCATTTTTGTAATTTGTATAACACATTTCAACATGGGTATGGTCCCAAGGCGCTTTAGGTTGAAGGCCCTTGTAAGGGTAAAATTGCAGAGCATGGGAAAATAGGAGATGTTAAAATGCGTGTATACATGAAAGCGTTAAAGGTTACGAGTGGTGGACAAGTCTTGCCTTGCCACCAATGGCTATTGGTACACAGCTAGGTGGAGAGAAGTATGTTAGGGTATTGGGGGTATGTGCAAGAGGATAGATATTATGTGTGAAGCTACAGTACAATTCTTTTGTTGTGAAAGGTAGCTGCATCCTTATGGCAGAGGTGTTGTGCAAAGTGTTTTTAGAGTTATGTGTGGAGGTAGGTGCGTGCGGAAGTGAGGCTGCGCCTGCGGCTAAGGTCCGAAGGGGCGGAGTGCGAAAGGAATAAATATGTTAGTTATACATTCTACATTGCCCACTCCCTGAACTCCATCTAGGTGCAAAACACTGCATACTCTCAACATCCATACAGGTTCAATACATTGCCCATCCTCAGTGTTTTTCTAGAAGTGAATACACTGTTCCAACCCGGCTCCATCCAGGTGCAATACATTGCCCACCCTCAAATAACTGAAACATGATACATTGCCAACCTCAAAACAATCTAAATTCTGCTCATTATCCACCCCTAAATCTATCTTGGTGCAGCTCATTTTCCACCCTCAAGGTGTGTCCAAGTGAGTTGCATTGCCCACCCTCAAAGCCACTTAAGTGCAATACCTGGCCCATCCTCAGACTTCTTCCAAGTTGGAGATCCTAGATGACTCCTTGACTCCTCCAGGCACCCTACCCTGGCTACTCTGATGGAAGGGGGAGAGAATGAGTGAAATGGTGGGAATGGTCTCAGGTGGTAAAAGCGTCAAAGCAGAGTAGCTGAATGGGAAAGGCGGGAGCGCGGGGGCACGCAGGAGGTGCCTTTTGCTGGTCTGTGCCTGTGTGCGTGTGGTGGTGGCACAGGTGTCAGGTTGCGGGAGGGAAGAGCAGGGTTTTGAGGGCCTTCCTGAAGGCAAAGTTGTCCTCTGTGGAAGAGGGCGGGGACTGTTCCAGATGGTAGGTGCTACAACAGAGAAGGAGGAGCCTCCTAGTCTGGAGAACTTGAAAGGAGCAACTACTAGGAGGTGTGCTGAACCTGATCTGGGGGATCTGTTGTGGAGGTAGCGTGTACGATTTTATTGGAGTCTTTTGGCGCCTTTCACGTGTAGGGCATGGTGGGTAGTAAACCTGGCTTTGAAAGTGGCACGTCCGCTGATGGGCAGCCAGTGGAGCACCATGAGTGCAGGGGAGATGTGATCTCTAGGGGGGAGTGCAAGGAGGAGACTTGCTGCAGAGTTTTAGATTGTTGGAGCTTTCTGAGTTGAAAGGCAGGGGTGCGTAAATAGAGGCAGTTGAAGTAGTCTAGATGAGAGAGGATGATAACCATGATTGCAGAGATTCTATGAGGGCATGAGAGATAGGGAAAGGTCTGCTTGAGAATGCAGAGATGGAAGGTCAAAGATCTGGAGACATCCTTAATGTGGTGAGAGAGGGTCTAGTATGAGCTAACGGTGTATCCCAGGTTTTTGACTGAGGGTGGGGGTCCTAAAGAAGGCTGCCAACGGTTAGGTTGAGGAGGAGAGATGTTTTACCGTAAATCAGGATTTTGGTTTTGCCAAGATTGAGGAAAAGATGGTTGTTTGTCATCCAGCGGTCTATGTACATGTGGAAGGAGGCAGGAGGCAAGGTCTAGGAGGGGTGAGGTTGGGTATTTCGAAATCTTGAGAATAATCTGTGTGTTGTCTGCGTAGTTGTAGCAGGTGAGATTGTGGGAGAAGATGAGAGCGGAGAGGAATAAAGGTAGAGGTTGAAGAGGAGGGGGTGAGGGAAGCTACCTGAGGGACTCTGTGAGGGACTTGCTGGTGGCCAAGGAGAAAGGGTGAAGGATTGTGATTTGGGAGCAGTCAGTGAGGAAAGAGGAGATCCATTTATGCCTAAGGAGAAGAGCCTGTTCATGGGAGTGTTGTGGTTGATCGTGTTGAAAGCTGCTGAGAGGTCAAGGAGGATGAGTGCGGCGCAACCTTCAGAGTCTGCTGTTCTTTTTAGGTTGTACCAGATTGAGACAAGGTTTTGGTTCAATGGAGGGGTCTGAAGCCTGTATGGTGGGAGGCAGATCTGGTGGGGGTAAGGTGGAGAGGGCATCGGGGAGCCATATTTCAAAGTGGACTGGGAGGGGGTTTCTCCTTGGAGGGTGTTATACAAAATAAAAGCAAACTCTAAAGAGATGAAATATAATGCTTGAACTAAACTGGATCCGAAGCAGCGGGAAGTTGCACTTGAGAAGTTTCCCCCTAAGCCCTAGATCCCCTTCTGCAGTTTGACCGCAAAAGGAAACCCAGAATCCACAGGCAACCCCTCCTGGGGAGAAAATCCTGGATGTCGTCGGTCTTCGGTTATAGTGTTTCAGTTGTGGCGAGGTTCGCCTTGCTGGAGAGCCTTCTTAATGTAGACTTCAACATGGACTGTCTGTCAGGCAAAAGGGACCGAGTTAGTGGAGAGTTGGTAACTTGTAATGGTAAGGGCCAGATCAAATTCTGCTATGCATAGGCTGATGCCATAGATGTCCATCGGGTATAGGAAATAGGATTGCGAATCAATGAGGACGTTCTGCGGGAAGTACGAACAGGGATTAATACACCTTGCCTTCTAACCAGGTAGTGCGGGAAGAAGACAGAAAATAAATAGTTTCCTACCTCTGGGCTGTCATAGGTGAAAGCGTTGTTGGAATAATATTGAGAGCATGTCTGAACGTGAACTGGTATTTCACTATGGCTGTGAACTAAAAGAGCAGAGTATGTAAAGATTAGAGCAGAGCCTAGGAGAGGAGTGTTGAAAATGAACTTGCATCCTACCGTTGCTAGGCTCCCGTGCGCTGTAGGCGCGAGGGACTGAATGGCATTGTTCGTTGTTCATCGCGGGACGTTTCCGAAGTGTTCATGAAGTAAATGCAGCGCTGCCTAAGAATTATAAGAACGTAATAGATTGTCAGAGTGTAGATGAATGCGGAGGAACGGATACAACGATACGCTAGTGGAATGCTGTGTATATTGGTCTTTGTACCGTTTCCTGGTTACGTGGTGGCGTTCCAGGAAACAAAGCCGTCGCGGCTTCCCTGAAGAAAATGTTGTGTGTAGGCTCGAGGAGAGGTTAAGAAGAGGAAGAAAAGAGAGGATCAGCAATAGGCGAAATAAAATCGGATGTTAGGAAATCTCCTAGTAGCGAAACTTACGAAGTATTCTATGGAAGGAGTAGTGACGCATAGTCCTGCAGGAATCACTGCCTCATAGCTGTTCTTGCCAGGCTTCGCAGGCAGAGCCTGCCATGTCTCTGAGAGAAGGACTGCAACGTTATCCAGAAACAAGGGTGCCATGTTAGGGGAACTACCGCTAACTCCATGAACCTACCTCCAACGCTGCCATAGCGGCCAACGGCGTCTGCCAGCCATAACAGAGGGGAATTGAGGGAAGGGTGTAGAGAAGGGAAGAGGAGCAGTCTGGGGAGATAATTACCTTGTTCCAAAGGAGAATCCATGAGGAAGAGTGTTCTGTCCAGAATAGGTGGCAGATGAGAGGGGAGGAGATCAGATTGGTGGAGCAGAAAACTGCATCTAGGGTGTGATCAGCAATGTGGGTGGTGTAAGGAACTCATGCTGGCAACAGTAAAGACAGACACAAGCGATCAGAGTTCAAGGGTGTTTTTTAAACTGTATAGGAGGGTTGGAAAAACGCCTAATCTAAACTTAAATCTAAGATGGGAGCAGGCTTCGACCATCAAACAATAATAAGGCAGTCCTAGTGATGTCTTTGTCAAATAAAAGGGCCTATACTAAAAAGAGAAATATTGCCAATCCTTACACCACATACTAAAAGAAGTGTGGGATAGTGTTCATGAGAAAGAAGGAAGTGTTCACAAATAATAAATCGAGATGCAGTAGTCGGGGTCTCCCTGTATTCATCCTGGAAGAAGGTAGGCCTTTAGAGCACAACACACGCTTGAGCTTTCACAGCACAAGCTATCAGTTTGCCTTTCAGTAATCAGGGCCTTTAATGGTTAAGTTTCTTTTCTACAAAAAAGTCTCTTGCCTCCATAGACCTGATGTATCAAAATAATAAACAGAGTTCCCTTTTCACATATACGATGGGTGATGTCTTTTCCACGCCTGGGTCGCCCTCTTCCAGGCTTGGGCCTTTCTCTATTGTTAGCCTCCCTCTGCCGGGTTCACCGTGGCTTTCAACACAATCTTCTTTATGTCCTTCACGGATCATAATGTCTTTTTAAACAGTTCACTGTGGACATCCCTTGGCCGGGTTCATTCTTGTCAACACACTGTATTTCGGGACTTTAGACTTCGCCCCCTTTTCAATCGTGCCTTTCTCATTTAACTCTTACAATGCGGGATTCATTTCCCTTATCTGCACAATCATTTGTTGGTCAAAGACTTTCAACTGTACAGAGGATTTTACAAGACCCGTATGACCACTTTGACCTCCTTCTCGCCTTTCCCAAGGCCTTTCCCAAAGCCTTCTGGTTATGGTTATAGATCCAACAATTGAGTAATCGCCCAGAGTTTCCTGAGTGAGCACCCATGTGGTGCCGGACTCCTCTGTTGCTGGTTTTCCCCCTTTTTGTATCATTAAGCTATTTTAGCCTTTCACAGTTCCAATTACCCATTTGCTACTTTTCGTTCAACACAGTTCGCTTTCTTATCAACTCTCCCCTCGACTCACCGGCTGTGATGAACTGCTTGGCTGTTTTTCTCTTTGCAGTCAAGGTTGGCACCATGAAGATAAGTGTCTCTCCCTTGCTTGGTTATCAGCAGCGGAGGGTCATTGACATTTACTGCAACACACGCTGGCTGATGTTCGCAGTCTTACGTTTCCTTCTGTGGAGGTTTCTCTGGCCTTGGTTGAAAAGGGCAAGGTCGCTTCTCTCCTTGTCACCCTCTCGGTATGCGCTGTATTTCTCCTCCTCTTGAACTTCTGTGCTGAGTTAGCTCTCTCGCTGTGTGGTCTCTCTTGCTCATATTGCCTCTTGTGTTCCACCTTTTATCCCTGTGGGGAAGGGAAAGGGCCGTCCGGGATGTGCAGCTCTGGTCAATTGCCTGACTTTAGCGGACCCTGGTGTTCAGACATGTCAGGTAAATGGCTCGGGTGCTAGTGTGTCGTCCTTCTTAATGTGCAAAAGCATTTGCATCAGAAAGTGGGGGTAAGGTATTTGTGTATCCTACGTGGTAGGTTGGGGAACAGTAGTCATAAGAAGGGACATATCGTGTCTCACCCATCGGTGTCCCACTTCCACTTCCACTCTCGAGGGTCCCCCATCCAGGTGATCCTCCCTCACTGATCCACCCCAGGAACTGGATCCAATAGCGATGGCCGTGTCCTGGCCACCTGGATGACAGACCCCCAGGGACTAGTCAAGGAGACACCTTCTGGTTTCACACTGTGGGCGCTGATATGAGTTGGGTCAAGTTGAGGGCTCCCGGGTTATTGGTGAGATGATGGGTCATGGGGTTGGAGGGGATGTCGAACCAGATGTTCAGGTCACCTAGTAGGGTAAGCGGGGGGTGAGAGATCATGATGGCTGCAACGGAGTCGCTAAGAGAATATGCAAAGGTTCTGTTATAGCTTTGGGTGAACAAGGGTGACAGTTGGAATTTGACTAGCAGGGATTCACAGTCGTCACTGCAGGGTTATTTCTCAGAGTGTAGGATTATGGGGTGAAGTTTGTGGAGGATGGCTATCCCCCTGCTCTGCTGGCTTTGTTGTGCATGATCAGAGAGTAACCAGGGGGGAATGCCTCATGGGTAGTAGGAAGGAAGTCGTCATAGAAACAGGTTTCAGTAATGTTGAGGATGTCTGGGTTTTCATCTGAGATAATGTTGAGTAGCATGTGTTTGTTTCTGGCGACAGATTTGGCATTGATGAGTGTGCATGAGAATATACAATTGCAGCATTAGTGGAGCAAGGTATTATAGTACCATCAGAATCCCCAGTGTACACTGTGAAAAAATGAAAAGGAGGAGCTTGGAGATTTATACAAAATTTTCAACCCCTAAATAGCCTAGTGGAAGACGAATTATGAATAGTTCCAAATCCAGCCACAATTGTATGCAACATACCCTCAAATTCAATGTCCTTTACAGTAATAGATCTCAAAAATGCATTATTTTCAATGCCATTGCACCGAGGCTCTGACATTTACCTTCAGCGGCCAAAGACTGCAACATACCTGTGTGTGAATCAGTGTGGAAAACCTGAGGGTATTTCCCCAAGTAGATCTCGGGAATCCCTTATTCAGGTGGCCAAGGAAGAACCAGCTCTCTCAAAGTCCAAACATTGGGGTAGACAAACCGAGGAGGATCACCTGGATAAGGTAACCTGGGGTTATGCTCAGGGAAATGCCCCAGGTGTAATAATTCTGTTCAGTTTCTTTCGTTTCCAGTTATAATTATGTTTCCCTATAAACATGCACCCACTGACCTGATCCTGTAGCCTGGACGGGTGGAATATGAGAAGCCCCCCCGGGGGAATCCCCTCCTATCCCGTGATAGTTTACACCAGGAAGGAGTGAACTCCCCAGGGAAACCCTCTGGGGAAGAAAACCCTGTCCGCCTCAGTTGCTGGAAGTCTTCTCTGTGAGCAGGTAAGGGCAAGTCTTTAACACATTTCCAGGTGACTGGATGCAGGTTCCATAAAGAAAAATAAGAAAGGCACAGATTAGAGAAAGGTAAGTATGTGCTTAACACAGAGTAGGAGCGGATGTCAGTAGCCTAATAGTTACCAGTATAAAGAGGATAGAGATCTATATTGCCTCAAGATTGCATCCGTTCGGATTTCATCTGTGGAACGTTGAGAGTGATGACTCGTGGATAACGCGATGTAACTTCGGGAGCCTAATATATATAAAAGGAAACGTGAGGAGACTAGAAGGGAGGAAGGGCGGGCAGGTAGTTCTAAATAACGAGATGAGAAGGAGAGAAGGGTACCTGGCAGCAGATTTGAATCGAAGCAAAAGCCTTATGAACAATGCGGCTGGGAGATGAGTGAAACAGCTGACTCGAATCAAGGTGTGTACACGGTCCAACCTGGTGTGAATGGAAGCGGTTGTCGAAGAAAGGAGAGGGATCTGTTTTGATCAGCACTGGAACTCGTAAATAGAGTTTAGGAAGCGGAATCGCTGTCTTTGGAGTGCAACAAGAAGGCTTCTATACAAACAGAGACAGAAGAAGGTTAGTAAGAAGTAAATGAGAATACAAATAGTGGTAAGCCTAGGGACGAACTTACGAAGCGCTGACTGGGAAGAGTAGCAACGCACTCGAGCGTTGTGCCTGCCGTAAGATATCCGGATCTCTGCTGAGGAGGAGGAGCCTCCACAGCCCGCAACTCTTGCAAGACTGGAACACCTCCCTCGGACGGCGCCGCCATCTTGGGAGAAAAAATGGCCGCCACCCGTGATTGGGACCAACGGCGCCACAATGACCATCTCCTTCTATGGAATATGACAGTATGCCCCCTCCAAAGGGCTGACGTACCCGGTTTGCCTGGATGAGAACGATGAAAGCGGCGAACCAGTTGTGGAGCATGAACGGCAGAAGCCGGTTCCCAGGACCGTTCAGCCGGCGAATACCCCCGCCAATCCACCAAGTACTGAAGACGGCCCCGGTGGTAACGGGAATCGCAAATGCCGGCAACTTCAAACTCCGGCCCCGAAGGAGTCGAAACAGGAGGAGGATGAGCCAACCGATGACGGGAAAAGCGATCCGCCACGTCCTGTTTAAGCTGAGAAACATGAAATACCGGGTGAATCCTGGACCAAGAAGGAGGAAGACGTAGACGATAGGCTGCCTCCCCCAGACGTTGAAGCACAGGAAACGGACCAAAATACTTAGGAGAAAGTTTAGAAGGCACCAGGTGTCGAGGAAGAAAACGAGAGGCCAACCACACCCTGTCCCCGGGTGCAAAAACCGGAGCTGGAGAGCGTCTGCGATCAGCAAAACGTTTGATTCGTTCCTGAGCGTTCTGAAGAGAAGACAGAGCCTTCTGATGACCCTGCTGGATATCCTGCAGCAGACAGACTACATCCGGGAAAGAAGACGCAGACGACACCTCCACAGGGAAGCAGGTAGGATGGAATCCATAGGAACAGTGAAAAGGACTGGATCCCAAGGATGTGTGATGCGCATTATTATAAGCAAATTCGGCCAACGACAACAACTCCGTCCAATTGTCTTGAGATGCTGAAACATAGCATCTAAGATAGCCCTCAAGGGTCTGATTCAATCGTTCCGTTTGTCCATTGGTTTGCGGATGGAAACCCGAGCTCAAGGCGCGGGTAACACCAAGCATTTTGCACAGTTGCTGCCAATATCTAGACGTGCACTGGGGACCTTGTCCGAAACGATAGTATCCGGCAAGCCGTGAACAGAAAAGATATGTGTAATAAAGATCCTTGCCATCTGTGCTGAGGTAGGTACTCGAGGCAAGGCCACGAAGTGGGCCATTTTAGTGAAATAGTCAATAGTGACCATAATGGTCGTACATCCCGCTGAATTAGGAAGGTCCACTACAAAGTCCGTGGAAATGATCTGCCATGGACGAATCGGCACGGGCATTCTCGTGAGTAGACCTAAGGGGGAACCTCGAGGTGCCTTTGATTGTAAACAGACGGTACAGGCAGCCACATATTGTTTAACATCTTCCACAAGACTAGGCCACCAAAAGTTGCGACGGACCAGTTCCACAGTATTGTTGACTCCTCGATGACCAGCTATGAGTGAGTCATGACACATTGTAAGAACAGATTTTTGGAGTTCAGCTGAGGGTAAAAACAGTTTCTGATGTCGGTAAGCACAGTCTTGAAATACCGTGAGTCCCAGGGCCCGAAACAGGTCAGGGTTAGCCTGTTGGAAAACGGATGTAGCTCTTGCTACGGACTGAAGAAAACTGGATATCACATGCACAAAACGAGCATTGGGAAATAAAGGTTCGGGCCGGAAATGAGCCCACTCAGTAGATTCCTTCCTAGATAAGGCATCAGCCTTTAGATTACTTTTGCCAGGAATGAAAGTAAACACGATCTCATATGGAGAGAAAAAATTAGCCCAACGGGCTTGTCTGCTATTGCAAGTTTGTGCATTCTGAAGGGCTCGAAGATTGTGGTGGTCAGTCCGAACCTCAACCGGAAATTGGGCTCCTAGCAGTAAATGTCGCCATTCCTCAAAAGCCCGTTTGATGGCAAGTAACTCCTTCTCAAGGACCGTATAGTTCAGTTCTGAAGGAGAAAGGGTCTTGGACATATACGCCACGGGACACTCCACCCCCTGATCATCTTCTTGAAGAAGGATAGCTCCAAGGGCAAAGTGGGAGGCATCCGATTCTACAATAAATCGTTTTCCCTGATCCGGAGAGAGTAAAATAGGCCCAATCATGAAACAGTCTTTCAGGGAGGTGAAAGCTTCTTCTGCTTGTTTGGACCAATGGAATGGAACCCCTTTTTTGAGGAGAGCCGTTAACGGTAAGATGATCTCAGAGAATCTGGGAATAAATCGCCGATAGAAGTTGGCAAACCCCAGGAAACGTTGGATATCCTTCACGCAATTTGGAGAAGCCCAGTCTCGGATAGCAGAAACTTTCCGGGGATCCATAGAAACCCCCTGAGCGGATAGAATGAAGCCCAAATATGCCACACTGTCTTGATGAAACTCACACTTGTCCAGCTTACAGAACAAATGATTGTCTAGAAGGCGCTGTAGAACATCCGTAACATGACTAATGTGTTCAGTGGGAGTATTAGAAAAAACCAAAATATCATCGAGATATACAATAACTGAATGCAGGAGAATGTCAGAGAATAAATGGTCCATAAAGCGCTGAAAAACTGCCGGAGCATTGGATAATCCAAAAGGCATCACGCGATACTCATAATGACCAAATGGCGTCCGAAAAGCCGTCTTCCATTCATCACCTGATTTGATGCGGTAGCCTGGACGGGTGGAATATGACAAGCCCCCCCGGGGGAATCCCCTCCTATCCCGTGATAGTTTACACCAGGAAGGAGTGAACTCCCCAGGGAAACCCTCTGGGGAAGAAAACCCTGTCCGCCTCAGTTGCTGGAAGTCTTCTCTGTGAGCAGGTAAGGGCAAGTCTTTAACACATTTCCAGGTGACTGGATGCAGGTTCCATAAAGAAAAATAAGAAAGGCACAGATTAGAGAAAGGTAAGTATGTGCTTAACACAGAGTAGGAGCGGATGTCAGTAGCCTAATAGTTACCAGTATAAAGAGGATAGAGATCTATATTGCCTCAAGATTGCATCCGTTCGGATTTCATCTGTGGAACGTTGAGAGTGATGACTCGTGGATAACGCGATGTAACTTCGGGAGCCTAATATATATAAAAGGAAACGTGAGGAGACTAGAAGGGAGGAAGGGCGGGCAGGTAGTTCTAAATAACGAGATGAGAAGGAGAGAAGGGTACCTGGCAGCAGATTTGAATCGAAGCAAAAGCCTTATGAACAATGCGGCTGGGAGATGAGTGAAACAGCTGACTCGAATCAAGGTGTGTACACGGTCCAACCTGGTGTGAATGGAAGCGGTTGTCGAAGAAAGGAGAGGGATCTGTTTTGATCAGCACTGGAACTCGTAAATAGAGTTTAGGAAGCGGAATCGCTGTCTTTGGAGTGCAACAAGAAGGCTTCTATACAAACAGAGACAGAAGAAGGTTAGTAAGAAGTAAATGAGAATACAAATAGTGGTAAGCCTAGGGACGAACTTACGAAGCGCTGACTGGGAAGAGTAGCAACGCACTCGAGCGTTGTGCCTGCCGTAAGATATCCGGATCTCTGCTGAGGAGGAGGAGCCTCCACAGCCCGCAACTCTTGCAAGACTGGAACACCTCCCTCGGACGGCGCCGCCATCTTGGGAGAAAAAATGGCCGCCACCCGTGATTGGGACCAACGGCGCCACAATGACCATCTCCTTCTATGGAATATGACACCAGGTGTCAACCCAGTTACTATACTGAGGGAAAATAAGAGGAGGACAAATTCCCTGAGGCCTTTGTAGGCTACAATACATCTGCCTCGCCTCCTGCCATTAAATCTCTCCTGCCTAGATCCAATGACTCCTCCGTGCAGAACCAATCCCCTACGATCTCCAACCCACTTGCACCTGAAGACTATCTATCACAGGATCCCTATTTTCCTATGTCCTGCCCGAACATTCCCAGACATTCTTTTCCATTTCCCTCTGATTACTATTTTCTGCACTCCCAAACTGCTCAAATAAAACACCACCATTGCCATAATCGCCCTCGTTTATTTCATGTTCCCAGCTATTCCTGTTTGCCCCGCAAACCCTTCCAATCCCGGCCCTCTGATTGTCACTTTCCGAACTCCCAGTTGAAAGTGACCAACAATTACAGTTCCCACATACCCTCCAAAAACCACCCTTCTGAAATCACCTAACCCGCTAGAACAAAGACTATAATTCCCTACAACACCTCTTCCCCACCCAGTCCCATAGGATACTCTGACACTCCAAGCCCTCCCCTTCCAATACGAACACTTTCGTGCAACACAGAAGACAATGGACTAACACCAGAGCCGTTTACCTGACATGTCCCAATACAAGGGTCAGGCAAAGTCAGGCAATTGACCTAAATCACTGACACCTGACCGCTCTTTCCCTTCCACACAGAGATAAAAGGTGGAGCACAAGAGCGCATGAGGAGAGAGGCAGACAGCAGGACGAGACAGCTATTCAGACCCGGCAGTTCAAAAGGAGGAAAAAGGCGGCAAATATCGAGAAGCTGACAAGGAGAGACGCAACCTTGCCCTTTTCGACTCAGAGCCGCAAAACCTCCAGAGAGGGAATCGTGAGGCCGTGGACAATAGCCCAAGTATTTTTCAACAGATGTCAACGGCACACGGAGCATGTCCATGCTGATAAGCTGGAGCGAGGAAAACTCCTGCTACTGTGGTACCGGCCTTGATTCCAGATCCAAGGAAAGCCAAGCGGTTCATCACAGCCGGTGAGTCGAAGGGAGAACCCATAAGAACCGGGCTGTGTTGAACGAAAGTCACAAAATGGCATATGAAGAAGAGTTCAAAGAACTGTATAAGTGTTAAGGGACCCACGTGGGTGCTGACTCAAGAAACCCTAATCAATCCCATGTTGAATACGACTACAGATACCAGAAGGCCGTAGGAGAGCCGCCAGGAAAGGTCAAAGTGGTCATACAGGAGGTTGAGCAAAATCTCTGCACAATCGAAAGTCTTTGACCGAAAAATTATTGAGAAAGCTAAGGGAAGTGAATCCCACATGGTGAACATTAATACATGAACTGCGTTCCATAAAGATTGGAAAGAGTGAACCCGACCGAGGGATGTCCACAAGAATTGTTTGAAAAGACATTAAGACTGCTGAAAGTCAAAAGGTGAACTGTCTTTGTGCAAAGCCATAGTGAACCCAGAAGAGGGAGGCTAGGCCAAGAGAAATATTAGAAAAGGGTCTGCCTCCGGACGTGGGGGGAACCAGGGGTCACGAATCCCCACCTCAAGTACAAAGAAGCAAGAAGTATTGCAAGACAAGGGGAAGGAAAGTGTACCCCTTTTCAATTGGGATCTGAGCGTGGTTGAGGGAGATCCAGGGGTGAAATGCTAGCACCCAAAGTTCAATATGAAAGGAACAGTTTTAGTGAAATAATTAAAAGCGATATTGTGAAGGGTCTGTGCCCGGAAGAGGGGAACCCAGTGGTGAAGTTGTCACCCAAAGTCTACGTGAAGCAGAACTTTGTGTTTGTTTGTTGAATACATCAGGCCTAGAAGGAAAGAGACTTTTATTGAAAAGAGACTTTACCATCAAAGAACCTGATAGCTGAAATGGGACTGTCAGCTCGTGCTGGGAAGGCTCGAGCGTGTGCTTTGCTCCAACGTCCCACCTTGTCCCGTGCTAAAAACGTGGGGAAGGGAGACCTCAAGGCAATCACATCCTGACTTATTATTTGAACACTGTTTCCTTTACTTTGATACCCCATCCCACACTCTTTCTGTAATTAGTTGTTAGGAATTGGCAATAGGTTTTTCTTAGTATAGGCCTTTTTATTTTGACACAACACCACTAGGACTGCCTTATTTATTATTTGATGGTCGACGCTTGCTCCCATCTTAGAGTTAGGTTTAGGTTAGGTGTTTTTCTACCCTGCATTTATAGTTCAATAAACACCCTTGAGCTGTGATCACTTGTGTCTGTCTTTACTGTTGCCACCATGAGTTCCTTATATCACCCAGTGTGTTTAACAGAGTATTACAGATGTACCTAGGGAATATACAGACACAGAGTGAAGTGATACAATATGTTGTTGACATCAGGGTGCGCAGACGCACAGAAAATGAATACAGGAAAGATTTGGTGATGCTCCTGACTCTATTAGTACAGAAGGGGTACAAAAAAGACAAAGGGCCTCATTACGACTCAGGCGGTAAGGGTTTTACGGCGGCGTTAACAGCGCCGACCCTTACCGCCTGAGTACGAGGTCCCTTAGCGCCATGGCGGACTTAACACCTGCTTTTAGCAGGTGTTAAAATCCATGGCGCTAAGGGACCATGGAGTTAATTACGCCACCGTAATTTACGGTGGCGTAATTAACGCCTTCCCCACTCCCATTATGCCCTATGGGGCAAAAATGGGAATGGGGAAGGGTAAATGGGGATTGGGGACTTACCGCCCCGCCAACCTCGGAATGGGGCGGTAAGTCCGCCAACCACCATGGCGTAAACGTAGTTTACGCCATGGTGGTAAAGTCACGGCCCAGGCGGTAACTTACCGCCTGGGTCGTAATGAGGCCCAAAGAGAAACTGCAATATTGTCAAAAGGAAGTGATATATTTGGGCCAAATAATATCATCAGAAAGAAGAAGAGTGACACCAGAGAGAGCCGAAGCAATGCACAACGTGCCACAACCAGTTACAGTAAAAGAAATGCAACAGTTTCTGGGACTGTGCCATTATTGTGGATCATGGACTTTAGATTACGTCTCATACACCAGGCCCTTTTTACAGTGATTAAAAGACACACAAAAGAAGGGAAAGGTTATTGTTTGGTCAGCAGAGATGACAAAGCATTCAATGCATTGAAACATGTGATTAGAACTGCCTCAGTGCTAGCAACATCAGATTATAAAAAAATAGTTGTTCCTGTTCTCTCATTCTATTGGTTATGTGATGAAGGCTGTCCTCACTCAGGTAACAACAATGGGGCAAAACCCTCTAGTGGTTATTTAGACACAGTAATGCAAAGCCATTTCCCATGTGAACAAGCATTGGCAGCGGCTACCGTTGCAATAGAAAAAACATCCACAATAACTATGGGTTGCTCAGTGAATCTTTATGTAGAAGATGCACTCTTTGCAATTTTGCAAAAACCAAACTCCAAACTCACAAAACAGCGTGCCTTAGACTATGAGGTAATACTGTCAAATTCCTCGATTAAAATTGTGAGGTGCTGCATTGTCAACCCAGTTACTTTTGATGTAGAACCTGTGGAGAAGGGAGATGTACATGATTGTTCGACATACACTGATATCTATGACGGTTTACAATATATTGAGGAAGATGCAATTGAGGGGGTAAAAATATTGTTTATTGATGGGTCATCGCAGATAAATCAGAATACTGGTTTAAGGCACACAGGTACAGCAGTGGTCAAATGGGAAGACAGAAAGTTTGAAATAGTGCCTCAGAAAAGATTGCCTGCACATTATTCGGTGCAAGAGGCAGAATTAATAGCTCTTATTTCGGCACTAGAAATATATCCAGATACCCCCATAATAATGTATTCAGACTATGCATACCTCACCTCCACAGTACATTCAAGGCTGTCCCAATGGAAAAGGAGAGATTTTAGAAAATCTGACGGTGCGCCAGTGCAACATGCCCAATTAGCACCCTTGGCGTGTGCAGGAGCACACATGTTGCTCCAAACCTGGGTTATATCTACCGGTGCAAGCCCAGGTTAGGAGCAACCTGAGTGTTCTCTGCACCTGTCTTCCACTCCATGCTGCTGATTTGCCCCCTCCGATGTGCCCCTCCCCAAACCCTGCCCCTAAACAACCCCCACCCACCTCTCCTTATCTCAAAGGGGCTTCTCCGCCAAGCCCAAACGGACAGCTTTGTTTCTGGCTAAAAGCCATGGAAAAGGAAGAGGGGCTTCTGAGCAGAGCCCCGCCTTCCATTTCCATGGCAACCCTGCCTGACTCTCTTCGGCCACAGCTGCGACCAATGCAGCGCGGCCAGGGTTTTTTGTTTGTTTGTTGCTATTAGCACCTCAAATGTTTCCCTCAAGGTGTTAATAGCAGGAACCCTACATTCTGTGGGCTACACCAGCCTGGTAATGGCATCGGGCCCGCCGTTACAGCCCACGCTTTGCTTGGCTCTGTAATTTCAGCCCCGGCCCGTTACCGGGCAGTGTAGCCCGCAGTATGCTGGTTTATTGCTTAATTATTATCCAGATTAATTGAAGCATTGTTGGGCCCTGCAGCAGTAGTGATGTCAACCTTTTCCGCTCACACTAATGGAACAGACATGATAGCTAGCGGTAATAGTGTAGCAGATTCTGCTGCAAATGAAGCATTGTACATGCCTGAGATATTGGAAATGGTAGTGCTGCCTCCAAATGTAACATAACAGCAGGTACAGATAAAAGAACCATACAATGCCCTACCCCTAATACAAATTGCATGGACGCACCCCCCAACATGAACAGGATCTGTGGACTAGGAGAGGGTGTGTTTTGCCACCCACTGATCTAGTGTGGAGACAAACTATTATAGGTAAACCCGCCATGCCACAGGAGCTACTGACAGTTGTCCTCGAGCAGCTGCATTATCCTGCACACACATCACAAGAATATGTAGCAGTAGATTTGAGGGAGTGGTTTGTTCCTAATGTAACAGAAAGGGTGTCAGAATTTATCACAAACTGTGAAGTATGTCAACAAAATACTGTAGGACACAAATTAACAACAATAAAGGCAATCTTGCCTCACCCATCGGGGTCCATTCATCATTTGCATGTCGACTATGTTGATATGGGAAATAGTTGTAAGATTTATCGCTATAGGATCATTGTGATCTGCCCCGTCTCCTGTTGACTTGAAGCAAGTCCATGTACCCATTGTGATGCCAAATTAGCAGAAAGATTCCTCATACGTGAGGTATTCCCCCACTGCGGGATCTGTGAGGAAATGCAATCAGATAATGGCCAGCATTCTTTCAATGATTTGTTTAAGGAGATCACATCTCTAGTGGGCATAACACACAAGCTGTGTTCAGTGTGTCACTCACAAGTCAACTGGAATTGTGAACCGCCTCTCGGTCTGCTCAACGAGGGCCTTGGAAAACTGTGCATTACCCTGAACAAAATTTGTCTGCACTGTTTGCCAGTTGCCCTCTTTGCACTGCGGAATCAACCATGCTCTGACACGCATCTCACACTGCATGAAGTAGTAAATGGCAGAACAATGCATACATCACTAACACCCGCATGTGCACGTTCAAATGCTCAAAATGCTGCTACTGTTCTACGAGATGAATTTCATGAATATCTTAGGGCTATGCAAAAACAAAGAGGTGATGGCAGAAAGATTTAGAATTAATCTTACCCTCTGGCATTGCTCTAGGCAACCCTCCTGACCATTGTTCTTCGCCTGCCAAGCCATTACAGAAGGGGAAAGACTGTATGCAAATCAGGCTTGGCCCACCCCAACGGGGACAGTCCAAGGGACCAAGCCTGATTTGCAAATGGTTTTTCCCCTTCTGTAAGGGCTTGGGAGGTGAAAACCAATGGTCTGGAAGGTTGCCCAGAGCAACGCCAGAGGTTATTATTCATTCTAAATCTTTCAACCATCACCTCTTTATTTTTACTTTGTCACCCTGAGTGGCACGGGTATGCCCAGACATGGGTCCCATGCCTGCTGGGCCTAGAGACCCAAGCTGCTCCTCACAGATGAGGCCCAACAAAGCTGAAATATGTCTGAGGGTGCTTGTGGTCTCGTGCAGAAGGGATGCGACCTAACAGTTCGGGCTGGACTGCCCCTTTTAGGGTGGGACCAAGCCTGATTTGCATATGGTTTTTCCTCTTCTGTAAGTGGTTGGCAGGTGAAAAACAATGGTCTGGAAGGTTGCCAAGAGCAACGCCAGAGATTAAGATTCATTCTAAACCTTCTGGCCATAACCTTGTTGGTTTTATCATAGGGCTATGACAGATTCTCTTCAGTTCGTTTCACTCCAGATAAAGCCTTGACACCAACAGCCACCTGCAGCTACCAAAGAAGAAGAAACACCACAAGATGCTTCAGTGCTGCTACCACCACCGCAGCTCTACCAGGGGGATTGAGTACTCATTAGGATTAGGAACTTTGTGAGGAAGTGAAGTAACCTGAGCTTCGTGGGACCTTTCGTGGTGGAGCACGCCATAGCGACTGCAGTAAAACTCAAAGGACAAAAAAGATGGGTCCATTTGTGCGACATCAAAAGAGACAAGGGCAATGCCCCCCTTTTCGAGGAGAAGTAGGGTGGCAAAAGGGAAGTGTCATAAGATATAACATCCCTTTGTCAAACTCTATGTGTCCGTTTCTCTACAAGGACTCAGAAAGTATTGCACAGCACAGGAGATGCAAAGGATTAATGGAAACTGTGCCTTGTATAGCATTTATTGTTGTTCTTTTTTACTCTCTTTCTTTTCTTTGGATGGAATATAAATGGTTGGTGGCACAAAAAGGGGTTACTAATTTGAAAATATCTGAAAATAAAAATGGAAGCATGACCAGGACAAGGAGAAATGTTTTTGACCCTGAAAGATTTGAAGGGGGTACTAATGATGTCTTTTCTACTGAGATTGAAAATATATGGTATGGCCATGTGCAGATAGTGGGAAAAGAGAGATTGAATTAGACTTTTTTTTCTGCTCTCTCATTCCCCATGCCACAGGCACTTTAAAACAGTTTATACTGCAGGAAGTAAAACCATAAACAGCACACTGCTTAGATCATTTTCCCTATGCAAGACTTGAGGGTTATTCCAGGGACATAGGCAAATGTAAAATGGGAAGATAATTCAGTATTTGTTGATGAATTTAAACAAATGACGAAAATGGTAGATAGATTGAAATAAAAAAAATATTGGAATGCATTATACACTGGAGGGACCGCACACCGGGAAAGTAACATTTAGAGCTATGAGTTTCAAGAAATGCACAGATTCACAAGGGAAGGTACCGCCTTGGTGCACACAGAGACCACAGCTGCACATAATAGAGATGTCTTGATAGAGGGAAATGGAAAGAAGAGATCATTGGATGCAGGCAGAGCAGAGGCAATGGTTGAATTGGCAAAAGAAACGGTTGTGCACTTGAAGAATATATGTCTTGCTGAATGGAGGCAAAATTGTTAACTTGGATAAATGAGAAAAAGAACTGTTTCACATCAAACGTCTCATGCAACCTTTTTTATGTTTCAGATATAATGGAACTATCAAAGTGGGAATGAACACTGGGTGTAAAAGAATAATGGATTATGTGAGAAACCTGAGGGTATTCTCACTCCTAGTCTCCTTGAGTCCTCTCTGCAGGTGGCCAGGGAAAGGCCATCACTATTGGATCCTGAAGCTGGGGGTGGAGAAGCAAGGGAGGATCACCTGGGTGGAGGGTCTTTGAGGACTGGGAGTGGGGTAACCTTGGAAGAGACCTTGTATACCCCTTTTCCTGTTGACTACCAATCTAACTCTTCCCCAACCTTTATGGGATATTATAAACCAGTTTACCTCAATTTCCCACATATAATCCTTGATAGTACTGAGACGAAGAAGAGACCACTAAGAGCAGTGAAGATTACACCCTTTGACCACTTTGGTACTGGGACAAAGAAGATGCCTGACAGGAGTTGTGAGGGTCAGGCATGTCCATGCAATTTCGGTCAGGCAGGGCCAAGTGGGCAATCACACCTGCAGCCTGTCAATGGGCTTCAGGTGTATAAAAGGAAATCAGCCAGACAGAACCGAGAGCAAAAGGGGAAGCAGCTGGCGACCCTTATGAGGAGGCAGCCGTGGTGTGGCCGGAGGCAGAGCCAGGACACCAGAATTCATCCCAAAGGACTTGTGGGATCCGGGAAATTGGGACTTGTGCCAGCTGGTTTACCGAAACCAGAGGAAGTCATAGGAAAGGCTGGAATGACTTGTGAGAAGCCAGTAAGTGTCGTGAGGGCAGCTAAGCACCATGGCACTTCTGAAAGACAGCAGGTGAATAGCGGTCCATGTATTGAATATCGTAATAACTGAAAAGGTAACTACGAACCAAGGGAGTGCATATACAACATATTGAATACCAAACCAAAAGAGAACTTAACCTTGAATCAAATAAGCGCAGATTAAATACCAAACTGAACGACATCTTACACATTTAGCAACACCAATGCACATTGTATATTAAACTGAAAAAAACACTACCAAATGCATGTTACATAAGGATTGTAACCCAAAACCTGAATTTAAAGACATCAAGGCTAAAAGGAGCCATACAGTGAACTTTAATGAGTAATTGCAGTGTGATAAGGCCAGAGCTTGGCAGGAGGTGTGTGACATGTGGTGGCAGGACCCCAAGGCTAACAAGAAGGAGCCAACAGAGGCAAGACTATACATCCAGCTCAGAGGCTGTCATAAGGAATTAACTGAAGGTGACTTGGTGCACAGGAGCAAGTGCTAAGGAGTCTGTGCTGAGGTGTCCCAGTGCCCCGGTTGCACACCTTGTAATGGGTGGACCGTGTGGTCTAACAACTGCGTCTAGACAAGAGGGCCCTCAATGGTAAAATATAAGGACACAGAGCAACAGCCTGATAATACCACTGCATATAAACTGGCAAAGCGAGCCAGAAGGAGGGGCAGGTTGACCTAGTGTTTGGTAAAGACTTTTATTTGAAAGACTGCTACAAATATACGTGGCAGGGCTGAAGTCTTGGGGAAAGGGAACCCTGAGACTTAAAAGGAATCACAATTGTCGTCTTGAGAACGCAGTCCCAAGAACCCTTTTGTTTTGAACTATGTTACTTTGAACTGTGTTGCTTGAAGCTTGGGAAGGGAATCCAAACTACAACACCTTGAACTGGAGGAAGGGAATCGTGAGCCTTTTTCATGGAACCTTCTTGTGCTTGGGGAAGGGGAAGCTGAAAGTAAGCTGTGAGCTGGAAGAAGCTCAGAACTTTGATTTGAACACTATTTCTTTTGACTTTGACATCCATACACATTTTTTTGTTGTAATTGTGAGGGCACGGATAGGTTTTGTACAGAGACAGACATTTCCGTTCAACTCTTTGACTCAGACTTTTTAGTTTTCTTCAGGTATGGAAATCCCACCTTAATATTAGGGCAACTTAGGCCTTCAAACATTCTGACATTTAAGTTAATACATATCTATTCTTTGAATTTTAAGTCTGTTGTCTGTGTCTTACTTTGTGATGCCTTCACAGCATGATATCCTTTAAATTCGGGACAGCAGCTCTCATGGACCATTACTGGTCCTGTGGCACCCGGGCCTACACGCAGCTCCCACCAAATTGGAGTAGCTCTTGCACATTGACAACACTTCAATCACCGGCATTGGTAGTGCCACCAAGCCACGTTGTCTCAATTGCCGAGCACCCCTCCCTAACTGATGTGAGCTATTGCAAGAAAGATAGTTGTTTCTTTGACATTGAAAATGAACAAGAGAGAACATTATTTTTCACAATCCTCTTCTGACAGTTTGGCGGCGATTCCTACAAAGTACATACATTTTAGTAAGGCAGCAGTATTCTTCAAATCGCTTTTGGTACCTGCAATTCAAGCAGTCACAAATGCAAAGTGGGTGAAGATCACCCGGTGGGAGTTGCCACAGGTTGCCAACACGACCAAAAAAGGACTGAACTAACTCAAAGAAAAGCTTAGGGCTGTCAGATCAACCACTCTCCAGAATACATATGTACTAGACCTCCTTACTGCTATGGAAGGAGGTGTCTATGCAGAAATTGCTGCAAGTTTCTGTAGATCCATACCAGCTAACGATGCAAAGAATGGCAGTTTAACAGATACTATTGCTGCCCTGCATACATTTCACACTACCATGGAAAACGAGAGTGGTTCAGTTGTTGATGAAGACTGGTATCATGTAATATTTTCCTGGGTGCCCTCTTGGCTGAGCAACATTTTTTAAATGTTGGTTCCCATCCTTATTTTGTTACTCGTAAGCCTCTGCATTCTACAAGTAGCCTTAGGGTATTTAAAGGGGGTTGGGGAGAAGAAAGCACCAGCACAAATGTTGCCACTTACATTAGGATCTTACAACGCCACTGTCCTCTCGATACATGCTTACACACAAACAGACCTGCGGCATGGGGAAAAAGTAATACGTATGGTTGCAATAGATAGACCCATTGGCCCACTTGACAGCTATATTACCCCCACCCTAGAAAATTATTCCCAAGACTGGATAGATTGTGATGCGGATGGAGAGTGCTGTTTTTTGACATATCCCACAGAAGAATATACAGCATGCGGAGGAAGCTTGAAGGGAGTGTGCCGGGCATTGATCCTAAAAGATGGCTATGATAGAATGGTGGCTGGAGGTTTATTGATTAGTAAACTAACCAGTGGGGGGAATGTGATGGTGCAAACAGGGCAAACGGCATGTCATGCACCGTCCCACCACACCCCAAAACGTAAATGTAAAAACAAGATAAGGGAGCTCACTTAAATGAATGAATTTAGGCCTTTTTTCATGAACTGCTTCAATAGGCCTGAGAACAGGAACCCACTCACACGTGTAGAATAGGGAAAAGTGTATGTTGTTGGTAAAATATAAACACAAGTAGAATATAATTAGTTTGCAACACTATAGGTAGTTGTGCCACATTCAGAGAGTTAGTTTGCAGCATACACCAAGAAGGTCGCTGAGAAATATACATTACTGAATTAAGATTACGGTAAGATAAATACACGAAGAAACAGTATTCCTGATGAATTATAAGTGTAGCATTGAGCAGAGGATCCACCATTTTACAGCAAAGGCCTTATGTGAAATCGCCCAACGTGTCATTTTAGGTTTGCTGCACCGCATTGCTTAGATTTGTTAAACTTTTATGAAAAACCCTTTCTCGTCTGAAAGTATGAGATAGCAAAGGTTAGGGTCGAAGGGAGTACAATATAGTGCTCAACAGAGTGTCGAAGAGATATCATTCCCATGACACAAGAACAGATATGTAGCAATTATTTCCGGTACAAACAGTAATTGAATAAACACATAGAAGCCTTGATCGCCAGGTGCATGGTGCCCTAAGATGAAATATTGCCAAAACACCAAAATAGTTTGTAGGCACAGTGCCCCCTATGGCCAAGCAGCGCCACTACACTCTGTACTAAATACAGTAAAATTGAAGGAAATATCCCCGGCAGACAGAACCTGTGAGGAATCAAGAATGAAACTCAAACATAAGTTAGCCACGGGTTTTGGTTATAAACTTGTATTAAAATGTAAAAAAAAGGAGTTGGGAAAAGGCCTCTCTGACTCTGCTTTAAGAGGGTTTTACCTATCTAAACCAAAACTAAGGATCTGTCTATGTCAGGATGTCAAATTCAAGCTGTCCTTGGGTCCAAAGCTTCTACTTTGACCCTCGCATTATAAACCAAACAAAATCCTGAAAGGGGAGATGTTTATAACCTTTGATGCCTTTTGAAAAAAATGTGTTTTTAAAGAACATGTAAGTAGTTCAAACTCAAAAATTCTTCAGAGGTGAAGAGTCCTTGTTCCATAGGTTGATACTCTTCCCCTGGATTCCTCTTTATCATATACAGTTCTTTATACAACAGTTCCTTGTGTTTGGTCCCACAATGACACTGTTACTCACACACAGTTCTAAAGTTCCATTCACTTCAACGTTGTGTGATCAGGATCTCGCTCCTGTTTGTCTGGCCCTCATAGTCCTAATATCCTTGCTTAGCACCTCTTGGTTCTGCACATTTGTAAATTTCCCGGTATACTCTCCTGCCAGGGCTGCTTTTATTTTCACCCTTGTGGCTGCCTGGTATACTCCCCTGCCAGGACGTCTTATGTTCATGCACTTGTCCCTGCCTGGTATAGTCTCCTGCCAGGACTTCCTATCTTCATGTACTTGAAATTGCCTGATATACCTTTATGCCAGGACTTCTTGTATTCATCCACTTCCACAATTGTATATCTACTTTGTTGAACAAAATATCATCTTGATGTACCATTCATTTGTGTGCTTCCATATATTTGCATTCCATGCACTCGCACAATGGTAAAGGCCTTGGGTTCAATTCCCTTTCCCTTTTTATAAACAGACTCTCTGCTTTCTTTTGTTCTTTAGGCTTTTTAACTATTATTTGCATTAGGTGCACCCGCCGATATGCCCCGGGATCCCCACTATGCTTGGGTTGACTCACTGGCTCTTGTTGGCACTCTCGGACTGTTGCGCGGCCACTTAGTGAAGGTACTCTTCCTGTTTTTCCTTCGCAACTGCTTTCTTGGCATCTTTCCATTTCCACTCTGGTTTTGAATTGTGCTCTCGCAGGTAAGGGTCTGCTTTCTGCAGTCGGCAAATGCCCAGGAGCTTCTTCTGTACTCTCTACGTCTCTGCAGCACCTCTCCTTCTCGCAGCGTTTCCCTTCTTCCTATGCAGTAAGCTGCGTGGCTCCACCACACCTGTTCGTGACCTTGAATCTCGTTGAGAGGCAGACTGTTCTCTCTCCATCCACAGCAGCCCTTGACAGCATAGTTGTTTTCAGCCAACAGCTAGAACACTTTTTGGGCTGAATGCCTCTTTCGCTCTGTACTGCTCTTCTCTTCCTTGTCTCAGTATTCAGAGGATTCTGGAACAAGGAGTCCAATTTGGATGTGTGATAAAACAAATAGCTTGGATAATCAATTTCAACATGCCTGGTTGGTAAAGCAGTTCTAGCTGATGAATAGATAGAACAGATAAAGGCATTCTCATTACTTTCATTTGGTAGAGCCAAGTTGGAATTTTTGGAATGATTTGCTAAGAGACCACGGCCCGGACCTAGCCTGATTCACGGAAACATGCTTATGCAATCACTCTGGCCCTGCTCTTGTACAGGCACTCCCTCCCAATTACTGTATTCTTCAGCTTGATCGCCCTTCTGAACATATGGGTGGAGGTGTTGTCGTGGTTTATAAATCTCATCTTTTGGTGAGCATGGTCATGTGTGACCATGAGAACAAAATGGAGGCTCTGCTTGTCCGTGTACAGGTCACTCCCAACTTCTACTGTCATGTACTGGCTCTCATGTACTGGTTTTCTACCGTGCCCCCTAGTATGATGCCGTTTTCTGTAATACCTTGATTTGAGGCTGCAGTACAGTAATTTGGTTATTGCCGGCGACTTTAACCTAAAGGTTAACTGCGCTGCCAGTCATTCCACCTCTCATTTTATATTTGGGATGGAAGATTTGGATTAATCTCAGCTTGTAGCTGGTCCTACCCACTGCCGTAACACTCTCAACCTGATTTTGCTTCCCCATCTTTGGTGTCGGTTTGTCCCACTTTTCACCCTGACTGAAGTGATCACTTTATGCTTCTTTTTAGCCTTAAAATTCAAGTACCTCTGCCCATGGGTGACAGGCCATCAGTATTGAAGCGCTGTTGGAGATCTGTTGACACTGCAGTAGTTGGCCAAGAGATAGTAAAGGGATGTCTTGGCGCCTCAGAATTAAATCGGGTAACTCGTTCAGGAATTTTTACTAAGGCAGCTGACCTCCTTGCCCCTGTTAAATAGGTTAGGCAGCAGGCTCAGCCTTCTAAACCTTGGTTTGATGTTACCCTGAAACATCTATGTCTGGAAAAGCGACAGGCAGAACGGAAATGGAGAAATGGCTATAGGGAGCCAGACCGTATGTTGTTACAGCGGGCAACGCTTGCCCTCTATAAAGCTGTGGTGGCTATGAAAAGTAAATATTATTCGGGGAAAGTCAAGGCGGGCCTCAACCAGCCCAATGAATTGTTTGGGCTGGTGCGGTCGCTGTCCTCCCCGGCAGCTGTGAATATGGATGTCCCATCATCCCAGGAGTTATGTGACTCTATTTCTGAGTATTTTATAGATAAAATCACTACCATTTGGGATGCCATCACTCTCTCAGCTTTGGGTACAAGTGCGGCACCTGTTGACAACACGGCATCCCAACCCAGGGAACAATGTGCCATGTTCCCACTGTTTACGGTCAAAACATCAGTAAAGCCACACTTTGGCTAAAGTCTGCTTCTGCTTTAGATCCCATCCCCTTAACTACTTTGAAGAAGATCTTGCTGGAGATTGCTCCGTACCTAACCCAGGCAATTAATCACTCATGCCAATCAGGGACTATTCCTGCTCACCTGAAGCATGCCCTGTTGATGCTGCTGCTGAAGAAACCCTCATTAGATGCATCCTGTCAGTCGATCTTTCATCCTATTTCACTCCTTTCTTTCTTGATGAAACTCTTGGAATCTCTGGTGTCACCTCTGTTGGGTTCTTTTCTGGAAAACTCTTATTTCTTCGACCCCTTTCAATCCGGTTTCCGTTCAAGCCGGGGGTACCAGGAGCATGTTGGTCTCGGTGGTCAATGACCTGGCTCGTATCTTGGATCAGAGCGGGTCGGGAGCACTGGTATTGTTAGATTTATCGACTGCTTTTGACACGGTCAATCATCCCACCCTGTTGGCCCGGCTTGCAGAGGCAGGGATTACTGGTCAGGTGCTTTCTTGGTTCTCTTCTTTTCTTGAGGGACTCACTCAGACACTCTCTCTCCCACCCTTTTGTTTGGTTCCTGTCTCTGTCCTGTGGGGTCCCGCTGGGTTCGGCTTGTCCCCAACTCTGTGTAATGTGTACATCCAGCCGTTGGTTACGCTCATCTACTCCCATGGCCTGAGGGGCTACTCCTACAATGATGATACGCACATCATGGTGCGACTTGATCAGACGCACGCAGATCCTGCCTCTCAGCTGAGGAGTTTCCTTGAGGACGTGGGGAGGTGGATGGGCCACAACTGGCTTAAGCTGAATCGGAACAAGACCAAGATCTTGGTAGTGGGTCCCCCCTCTGCTTCTGCACTTTGGTCTCCCTCTTTCTGGCCTAGTTCTTTTGGGGTTTCCCCAGCCCAGCATTGGTTGTAAAAAATCTCCTGGTGAAAATCCCCTCTTCCCTATCACTGGATATGCAAGTTGCAGTTGTTTGTAAGTCTGGCCACTTTAAATTGAGGATCATGCACAGGGTTCTACCTTTCATTCCCCCCCAGTTCCATGCACCAGTGGTGGCAGCACTGGTTTTGAGTACTATTGACTATTGTAATTCTCTGTATCTGGCTCAACCTCTGTATTTAATCCATCGCCTTCAGGTCTTGCAATATTCTGCAGGGAGGCTTGTGGTTGGTGTCTCCAACCGCACACCTATGTCTCCTGTATTGTGCCAGTTGCACTGGTTACCAGTACTAAAAAGGGTCCAGTTAAAAAGCCCTGTGTATTGTGCACAGGGCCGTTTATGCTTCTGGCCCGGAGTATCTAAATGATACATTCCAACCCTATGTCAAAAATATGTTAAATAATAATTGGACTGTCTGGGATGGTTGCAGCATTTGTTCCCACCTTAAGAGTTACCATCCAATGGCAGCAAAATATTCTTATAACTGTCAGTATGAAGTGTGCCAACCAACCTGATTGTGTGGTAGGGATGTTAGTGTATTGACAACTAGGACTATGCTTGAGGGGTTGGACCAGGTTGGAGTTGTAGATAATGGACTCGCCAATGGTAGACTCCAATGTATAGGGATCTATAGGGGACCTGATTAGCGTAGCCAATTATTGTTAGAAAATGCCTCGTGTTATTTTTGCAATTATGCAAATTGTGCAGTTTCACACCTTATAATCCTCAGCCGATGTTGGCTTATTGAGGTTTTTTTGTATCTTGCTTGACTCCCGGCCAACACTTTGTTTGTTAATAAAGTGAATAAAGATGTTTTTCTTGCACTTGGTGCACTTAATGGACTACCTTTGTGTGCATTAATACACTTACACTTGGGTGCTAAGCACTGCAGCCCCTTTAAAGTCAGCGGAAGTAGTCAGAAGTGAGAGGTGGGTTATGTGACAAATCATGCGATCATGTCACTTCTTCCCATGGGTGAGCCCTTTCCTATGAGGCTAGGGAGGTGAGGCCGCTACCCGATATCCCCCTAGGGGTGGTAAAAAGCAGGAGGACCTCACAGGGGGAATTTCCCTGTTGGGGATTTTCACTTCTGTTCCATGATGGAACTCCCTAACCCGTTTACCCCTGAGGACTTATGATCTCCACAAACACCAGTTAACTAACCTGAGATTACTACTGTCATGTATTGTAATACTCCCTCCTGTACTCATTTAGAGACTAACCAAAATAAGATGAGGAAAAAACACTGGCATTTGCATACCTTTTCCTCAAGTAGTGAGAAGAAGACGATTGAAGAAGTGATGCTGATTACTCCTTCGTCAAAGGTAGACAGTACTAAGAGGAGGAGGCCCCAAGGAGACATAAAGATCACCCCACGGAAACCAGAGAAAGACTTTGACAGTCCCCTGGGGAGGAGCCAGCTTCAAAATATAAAGAGAGAGAAAGGACCATGAAAGGAGGCAAGCTGGCGTGGACGCCGGAAACCCCGGGAAGTTCAAACTGGGGGGTGGATAGACAAGCTACAGTGATCGGTCCTCGACAGAGACGACACTGAGTCCAGATTTGAGGGGTGCTCCGGAGAAGGCAGAAGTATCGAGGCAACCAGCAGCTGGAAGAAGGTCGTCGATGGTGTGATATCACTGTGCTGGACTGCTCGGACCGACAACTGGCACCAGAAATGAAAGACCAGGTACCCCACAGGGCCAGTGTGGAGCGGCAGGAGCAGAGAACAGAGAAAAAGGAACGGCCAAGCAGAGCGGCCGAATCCAAGACCCCATGAAGAATCGGCTCCATGGTTACACCAAGAAGAAGGTACCAGGGGCCACAGAAGACCTGGTAGGGGGGTTGGAGGGGTTTAAAGCGTGCATCGGGAGTAATCTCCCTTGTCACAGTAGCCACCCTAAATCTACTGGCCCTGAAGAGTGCATCGGGAGTAATCTTCCTCATCACAGTAGCCACCCTAAGGCTAGTGACTTTGAAGAGAGATTCAGGAATAAGCTCCCACATCACAGTAGCCTCCCTAAAGCTACTAATATTGAAGAGTGCATCAGGAGTAACCTCCCTCGTCACAGGACCCACTTGCAGTCTACTGACCCTGAAGAATGCATTGGGAGTAATTTCCCTCGTCACAGTAGCCACTATGAAACTACCAATCTTGAAGAGTGCATTGGGAGTTGCCTCTCTCATGACAGTAGCCACCCTAAAACTAGAGACTCTGAAAAGTGCTTTGGGAGTAGCCTCCTTCGTCATAGTAGTCAACCTAAAGCTACTAATGTCGAAGAGTGCATCAGGAGTAATCTCCCTCGTGACAGTAGCCACCCTAAAACTATTTACTCTGAGAAGTGCATCAGGAGTGGTCTCAGTCATCACAGTAGTCAACATAAAGCTACTGACCCTAAAGAGTGCACTGGGAGTAGTCTCCATCATCACAGTAGCTACCATACGTCTACTGATCCTGAAGAGTGTATTGGGAGTAATCTCCCTCGTTACAGTAGCTAACCTAAAGCTACTGACCTTGAAGAGTATATCAGGAATAATCTCTCTTGTTACAGTATTTACAAGGAATAGTTCATCAGGAGTAATCTCCCTCATTGCTGTATTTATAAAGAAGAGTGCATCGAGAGTAATCTCCCTCATCACAGTGTTTACAAGGAAGAGTGCATAAGGAGTGATCTCCCTCATTTCAGTGGTTGACAGAAAAGCTCAATCGACCAAGAGAGAACTAATTGAAATGTGGAAAGCCTTGTGAACATTCTCCCTGGCTTTAGGGACCCTAAGTTTTGCAATCTAAGTACTTGGAGGAAATATTGGAAGGAGTTGCAGGAACTCTTAGGAAAAGTCAAAAGAACTATGTAAAGTGCTCAGAATACCAGGAGAACATAGCCATTGTCCTGGTTGGTAAATCAGACTCTATTTAATCAGACCAACAGGTTAAGGCTGAAAAGAATCCAGTAATATTTGGTTATCTAGAACTGTCAACATTGCTGAAAGCTGGTGATATCAGGAGATGGCAGTCATTCTCCTGGTCCACTTTAAACATACACTTTTGGGTCATAAAACCTGTGATGGATCCTTATAACGTACCATGAGGAGGGAGTCATCCTCTTGGATAACTTTTGTTGGTTGTGTTTTAGTAGTAGGGCTAGTGTATAGGAGCATTACAATGATCCTGACAACAAGCACCTGGGTTTCCTTAGCTAGGTATGGAACACTCTTTTAGAAGAGGGAGATTTCGGTTGTCTTTCCTTATCATTTAATAAATGTTTGTAGCAAAAATGTCACATCTTTGTCTGACTCCTCCCGGTATTGTACAAAAATGTTGACTTCAAACGTTTGACCTGTACAATGTGATGAATCCTGCGGATCCCTCACTAACACCATGCCTAAAGTCGCCTCTTAGGTGGCCAGGGAAAGGGAAACGCTTCCTGATCCTTACCTTGTGGGTGGTGTACTGTGGTAGGAGGCAAGGCCAGGGTGGTGAGGAGATCCCATGGGATGAGACACAGTATTGGTTTTTAAAAGGGAAGAACCTTTTTCAGGTGCCAAGGCAGCATATAATGGCTTATTGTTGTTATGAACCACACCTGAGTGAAGCAGAGAGGCTTAAAAGGCCCCCTCAGGTGCAGACCATTAGATGGCAAAGGAGATGTAGCTGGAGTACTGGCAGCAGCAGAAGGCGTGCACGTTGTTGGCAATCCAAGCAGAATGGGTGCAAAGAAGGCACCAATTGTAAACCAAGGGGATACCAGGTAAGGAAATAGAGAAATAGGAGCAAACCTGATTCAATACAATCAAAAACTACAAACACAAGCTCACTGTCTCTTTAGGTTTGGTATTCACATTGATTAGACTGTGGGAATAATACCACAACTGTGGTTCCACCAAATCTTTGAAAACATTAGGTGAATGGAATATTCAACCAGACTTTGTAAACATGACTCTAAAATATGGCTGTACAAGTTGTTTGTTTTACAATTGCTGAATTGCAATTGACCTTTTCACAATTGACCAAATTGTGAAGGTCAATTGTAACATATATCCGGGGGGTTGAAACCCCCCCGCAACCCCCCACCCAATAACCCAATATGCAAAAACTCCCAAAGCCCTATATATATATATATATATATATATATATTCAGTAAAAAAACTTTGTTAAAGGGACGTTATGGTTAAGTTGCGCTACGAAAAACCTATGAAATTCAGTGAAAAAACGTTGTTAAAGGGACGTTATAGTTCAAAATAAAACCGAAAAACCCCTGAAATTCGGCAGTTATGGTAAGATAAGCAACCATAACTCGCGCCGCCACTGTGCACTGCTAACACTAACACCCAGGACATCAAAGATGACATCACAAATGTCATTGATGACATCACTGATGACATCACGTGGCTGGCTCTCCCTTTTTTTCCTTTCCTGACATATCTAGGCCACATGATTTTCTTCAGTAACAGTCAGGAACTAAAAATTGTAAATTACTATATTCGTAGACTTATCCTTCAAGTATGTTCTTGGAATAATTCCCTTATGGTCCAGTCATATCATATGAAACATATACATAGGAGAAGTCACAACCTTGAAAGACAGCAATCCTTTTTGTGCATTAAAATTATCAGTAGATTTATCAGCACTTTCGATGTTTTTTTATTACTGTACTTTCCCTGTATATGCTCATATTTTTATATGTTGTACTCACACTATTTTCTTTAGGGTCCAGACACATCATGTGATATATATAGATAGGGTAAGTAACAGCTTTGAAACAGAGCAATCACTTCTCTGCATAAAGGTAATCAGTTAGGTTATGAACACTTTCTGCTACTATTGCTGTTTCTTTTTCCTACTTCAATTCCCTTGTATATATTCATATTTGTATGTGGTGTTGTCTCTTTGTGATTTGTGTATAATAATGCAATTATGTAGTAAGTGGGTTTTATTACCTACTTATCACAAGTTTCACAGTACGCAATACTCTAATATGAAAACAGTTATCATTTCAATATTCAACATGGCAAGCTTATGAATATTGCACCTCCATCATGTATGCTGCACACAATGCCTATGTTTCTGCATGAGTACCTTATTATACTGGATTGAAGTTAATAATAGAATGCTATTTATATCAATGCATAGCTTAATGCACTGATTAACACTTGATATTTATTCCAATAATCTTTGACACTTTTTTTTATTAACATTACACTAAGAATCATTGTACAGACTTTTCATGAAAGGTAAATGCACATGTGATGTCATCAGTGATATCATCAATGACATTTGTGATGTCATCTTTGATGTCCTGGGTGTTAGTGTTAGCATTGCACGGTGGCGGCGCGAGTTACGGTTGCTTATCTTACCATAACTGCTGAATTTCAGGGGTTTTTCGGTTTTACTTTGAACCATAATGTCCCTTTAACAACGTTTTTTCACTGAATTTCATAGGTTTTTAGTAGCGCAACTTAACCATAACGTCCCTTTAACAAAGTTTTTTTACTGAATTTCATAGTTTTTCAGTAGCACAACTTAACAATAATAACTTTGACTTTATGTACATATAATATGGAACATACTGAACCCTTTCTACTGAATTTGACGGTCCGCAGACATGTTTGGACAACAGTACCACCACCTAAAAACTCTGGGGAGGTATGTGTAATAGTTATATCATAACATAGGAACATTTAACAAATTCACAAAGCAGCACACATACAAAGTATATGTAGTAATACTTAAAAAATGTTACCCATATATGTAACACACTAACCATTCATGTAAATACAATATGTTTTAAAATGCAATATACCAAAAGAAGATAAAGTGGCTTCCACCATAATTACCTCACAGACGCTCCACAACCAACAGCAAGACCAGACGTATACACTACTGATTACATATCTCACCAGACATAGTAAGTGCACTTCTTTTTACTCATATATTTATAAACTTTCTATATTAGAAAAAAAAAACATATTACTTTTTTGTTTTCTCACAGAAATGTGTAGTACTCTCGACTGGCTAGAGGAGCATTTCCCACGAGAGGAAATGTTAGAAAATAGTCCACCTAATGGTACACACTTTACTATATAAACCAATTAATAAATATTATTTTGTATACATTTAACATATACATTTTTTTTATTACAGACCATACAAAAATTCCAAGCATCTCACAACAACAATCAGAGGATATCACTCTACAGCAGATTAATCAAAAAATGGACGACCTTATGCAAAATTTTATGGATTTGAAAAACTTTGTGGAAAATTATGTGAAACCCCCAACTGCACACCATTGTCCAACCTGCACTTGTGCCCCCTCACCCTATCCCACGCAGTTAACCCCAAACCCTGTCTATGGACCAAAGCGTTTTGATGAGATTTCCTTCCCTTCTTCACCTGATCCCAGTTATCTAGAAATCCCTAATTCTCCTGTTTTTGTTTCCGTTTCTGCCCCACCTTCCCAGTCATAATTGTATATATATATGAAATAAAGTTACTTTTCTTATATTGTGTTGTAATTACTTTCATTTCCTTGTGATACAACCAATTTAGGTGTTCACGGACACTGCGGTTGTTCGGAAATGTTCGTAAAGAAACGAAAATGTAACTGTCCTAAGGACACTACATCTGTCCGTAAGGTTCTCATGCAAGTTGAAAATGTTCTAAGAACACTCGTAGTGTCCTGAAATGTTCGTAAATAAAAGAAAATGGAGGTGTCCTTAAGAACACTATGCCTATTCGTAGTGTTCGATAGCAAGCAGAAACTGTTCTAAGAATACTCGTGGTGTTCGTTTTACATGTGACGCACTTTTAATTAGTTCAGGACCCGAACACTGTCCGCAGAACAACAACACGCATGCGCAAAACAATGTCTGTACATTGGGTGTCCTGCGGACGACCGCTACCTTAGCGAACATGCTCACAAAACAATCATGTGACCGCGCCCACGCTCATCTCGTGCTCTAAATGCGGACACTGTTCGTGTCCCCGACCAGTTTAAAAGTACATTTCCAAGTAATCCACAAAATTTCTCATTAAAAAATCACCATACCACAAATCCCACATACTAATCCTAACTTTCCACATAGTTTTTGTGACTTTTTGAACCTTTTTTGATGTTTGATCTGTCTTGCGGACGGCGTGCATGTCCGCGACCCGCGCACAAGCACCCCGATATAAGACCACGCCCTAGAGCGCATTCTCATTGTGTTTCTGACTATTCCACAGAGCACACTGCATTTTGCTGCATACTTTGCAGATTTTGAGATTTCCATCTCCAAACCTATGACATCCATGGCTCGACTATTACCACATGGTGCTACATCTGCCTCAGCACCACCTCCACCCCCTCCACCACCACCATTTCCCCAAGGGCCTGAAGAGGGGAACAGGAGTGAGGATACAGAGGAGGAAGAAGAGGATGACGAGAATGAGGTAGAGGAAATCCCTAGCACCCGCCGTCGGCGTGAATCTTGGGTGTGGCGGTTGTTTACCATTCATGGAAACGGTCCTAAGTCTCATGCGAACCGTGTCACCTGTAATGAGTGCAAAATGGTACTCAGTCGCGGGAAGCATGGTTCGTATAGCTTTGGGACCACTACCATGAAGCGACACCTGCGCTCATTCCACACTGGGGCCATTTGCAAGGTTGTACCTTGCAAGAAGCGTAGTAGGTTGATTGCCTCTACTTCATCCTCCGTTCCTGATCCTGTCACCACAAGGAACACCTCTGTGGGACAGCGTCTTCCTCAAGCTGCCTCACAGGCCATACAGAATTCTGATGACCCTTACCTTTCGAGGGTCACAGTTGTATGTGTGTACTGTGACACAGTACTCTGCAGGGGGGAGCGACTTCGGAGTGCTTTTGAGACGATCGTCTCAGAGCACCAGAAGACCTGCTCACTACCCAAATAAAACCCACTCTACATCTTCCTCTCTCAGCTCGCCCTTTCTTATCCCTTTGGTTGGTGTCCCCCTCCCTTTACCCTCTTTTCCCTCCTCACCTAGTGTGTCGTGTATAAAAAATAACAAAAAAAAAAAAAAAAATAATATAAAATAAGGCTCTTTTCAGAGCCGCCTTTCACAGTTAAAAAATAGAAGTGAAGATACATAAAGCATAGCCATTTCCATTTCGTGAAAGTCCGCGGACGGTCCGCGAACAGAAAAACAATTGCATTGCTACCCTATTGAAACCAATGCATTTTTCTCTAACAGGAAGTGGTGGCTCTGAAAAGAGCCTTTGGGAGGTGTTTGAATGTAAAACATTTTAACTACGTAAGACGTACTTCAAAACGAATGCTGTATTTCAAAAAAAGGTCGCAATGCATTTTTTACATTTCTCAGAAAAATCTGATTGCCAGCATAAGTAAGATGGACTCCATCTTTGCGAAAAATGTATGTACTACGAAACAAAATATTTTCATTGTTAAAAGAGGACATGCCAAAATCTCTTAGGAAGGCACAAACAGCCTTATTAACATTACGCCTTGCTTTCTCCATTTGTGGACAGCATGAGAAAGAACAAAGCCACACTTGTCTCTGCGCAATCCGTGAAAAAATTATTTTAGAGTTTGGAAACATATCCATTATCTTCTGAAGTCCTTCTTTCATTGCAAATTGCAAAGAAATTCCAGACACATGTCCTAAACTGTTCCCTCCACAATGAATTACAATTATGCCTGGATGTTCCTCTATCTTCAAAGTTGCACAGAGAGGTAGCAAGTCCAACCACTTCATTCCACGCACTCCATGCCAGTGCACTTCCACATGTGGGAATCCAAGATCTATAGATACTCCACAGCTTTCTGCATGCACCTTCAACCAATGAATCCACGAGTCTCCCAAAATCCATACAATCTGTGTTTTGAAACACTCAGCCATAGCTATCTGTTCTTCTCTCTGCAAAAACAATATCTGAGAAAACCTCTCCTAGCACAACACACTCACTAAACTTTACTGACCAATCCCTTGCTTCATCCAATCTCATTTCCATACCTCCCCTCCCCAAATTCCCCGGATGTAATACCGGGTGTCCTAGAACTACCGCCATGTCCGCGAACGTATCGTAACATGTACAGCCCTTCTACCATTTCGATTTCACTCTCTGTGCCATTCCCTCATTGGATGTAGCTAAGCAATCACATGACCATCCACCAATCAAATCCAATAACTCTACATGTAACTGCATCATCATAGAGCAGCACTACAAATGTATGGTGTATCTCTCGGCGTGCAAGTCTCATACCATTGACAACCACGATCTACGAGAAATACTATACAAATCTCCAATATTTCTACTTGCAGCTTGGTCCATATCCATATACATGAACAGAAAGTACAGGTATGCATATTTTCTACACAGTACATGAACACATTTTCTAACCAACTTTTACCTTCTATAATCTGGAAAATGAATGGACGATCATTGTTTCATTGTCCTAAAATGACCTGTCACTTACAAACCTTTATATTGTTTAATTTCTTCATACAAACACACATGCAAATACTATTAAACTAACATTTTTGAAATAAAATATATACACGATATATAATCACACAAAATAACATACACACTCTATGATCAAATCTCAAACAATATTATTTGTACAAACACATAATTGGTTTTAATTTGTTTTGTTTATATAAGTACTTACATACATTTATATAGGACAAGCAGACTATGACATTCACTCACTGTTACGTGCAAAAGCAGGCTATGACACATAGCTTTAAACTCACACGCTTTTGGCGGGTGTCACCCGCCTTGTAAAGGACTGACTCACCCGCCAAGCCTCCTGCACGCCCATTCATTCCAATGGGCGTCTCACCCGCCAAAAACAAAATCAGGTGATTTCACCCGCCTTTGCGACACACATGGTTGAGAGCTATGATGACAATGACTCACTATTACGTGGAAAAGCTTAGTTACAAGAATAGTGGTATACATTGGTAGATTATGAATTCCACAAACCACAGTAAAGATATTTTCTTTCCTACTCTTAGTCATAATATAGTTTTAATGGTTTTCAGGAAGGCGCTGAGCATTTCAATTTAAAAAAATCTATGTCTAAAATTAAAAAAGTGCTATATAGCAACCAAATTACTAATTTCTTTCTTTTACAATTGCAGTGAAGCCCATTCTCCTGAATAGAAGCAGCCGATTTTGATTTACAAAGAACAACTAAGAAGCAAACTACTCATTTTTGAAAAAAAAGTAAGTAGATTGTTACCATAATATTTGATTTAAAACTCACACGCACTGTACGGTGCATTCATGGTATTTCTGTGCCTAAAAATAGAGATTCTGCACCATTCTGACAAAAATCCCCCCTGTCTTAAACAGTGATCTCCTGTCAGAATGGCCCTCAAATTCCTATTTTTCGGCACACAAATTACCCAACTCAGCCGCTAGAATGTAGATGTTGTAGAACAAACAACTGTTTTAATTGTATAGCTTTACCTATATTATTTATTCTTCTCCACACCACCGGCTTACTTTTTTCTGTCATCTGAACCCCAGTTTAGTAACACATTAATTGAAGAATACCCATCCCTAGTAGTTCAACTTCCCAATTCACAATCACACACCATTACATACATCTTTATCATCTTACTCAAACAATCATGCACACAACACACATGCATTGCAGAAAACCCCAACCCATACTTTCTGTATTTTTTTCAACAGACGCTAAAGAATGCCCACCAAAAAGCAACTCCGTAAAAAGGGACGCAGAAGTAGAGCAAATGAAAAGAAAAGTCTCCAACATAAACACCCATCTATAGCAGAATTTGTAAAAAATGTTGAAACACAACAGCTAATACAGTCATGTTGTGAAACAGAAGAAGTTTCTAGTGCAAAAACTTTGCCTCCTCTATCACAAAGTAAAACGACCCAAAAAACTATAAACAGAAAATCAACTATCACTACAAATAAAACGTCTTCTATAAATCTTGACATAGTACAAAGTAAGCATACCAAGAAAAATATATTAGCCAAAATGTTCCATCACAAAGTCCTTCAAAATCTGATAAAAACAGGAGAGAAACCAGTTTCAACACTTCAAACCTATCGTAGGAAAGTAATCTTAGAAGGGTTGATAGACAGTGCATTTCTTCTCAAAAGAAACTTATTTATTGTTGTGTTAAACAGAATTAAACCACTAACAAAACTAATAACTAAATTACAAAAAGACTTCTCAATAAACGAAACGTAAACAGAAATAACTTCTTAAATATCTGTGGAGGTGAATGGAGTCACACTACAAGCACAGAACCATACTTTAATGAAGAAGCGTACAAACAAAAGCAAACAAATACAATTGCCATACATAGCAGAGGTCGAGGTTATTAAAAAGTTAATAATACCATAATGGAACAAGAAGTACTGCTTACAAAAATGTGCCCTGAAAACTTAGATTTATCCCTCCATTCGACTGAATCAGAACATCTAAATTACACATGGCCATGCACGTCAATGTGTAACATTCCCAAAAAAAATTTCAAATCTTTACGCCTATTCCTCAATCAATATGTGAAAAGCAAAGACAAAATCAAAATTAAAATACTGCAAAGTATGGATTCTTGTCCAGTACGCAAGCACACAGGACTGCAAGGACATACGTTGGCCTGCATATCAGGAGCTACTTGCAAAACAACCTTCCATGATATCAAAAGGATATCAACACATCATGCAAGTATAAGAAATCTAGTTTATAAACTGTATTATGCAAAAAGTCCTGCTTTAGCACTAGCCAATTTAAATAACATTCTTCTACATGGTACACCAAAAGACCTACTCAAAGAAATCGATATATACAGAAAAAATATTTTGGAAATGAAATCCACTTACAAGATGAATTAGCTGTCAACCAACTTTGTAACAAATCTGCACATGGCAACCTTTCACTACACACATACAAAAAAGAAATACTAAATTTCAAAGCACTTCAGCTGAAGTACCAAACCACGGGTGTGTATGTTGCCGCAGAACGTGTTATAAAAGTAACACAAAAAACTATAGACCTTTCATACAAAATAGAAGACAATGAAGATTCTAAATGGTTTGAATTAGCTCTCTACCTTATAGCAGAAAACAAATATGAAATAACTGACCCCATAATACTTGACAGCAGCCAAACTCCTTCACGTGCTATCTCAAATAACTTGGAATTACATCCACTACCAAAACTCCTTCAACAACTTAATTTATATGAGAGCATCATAATTCAAACAGTTCATCCATTTCAAGCAATAATACGCCTTCAACCAAAAACTGCAAAATTACCTCCCTCTGAATTAGTGAAAGGTATTCGTGGAAAAGTAGTGTATTTATCATTAGATCTAAAAGAAAATGTGCACACTCTAGGAGTGCAACGTCCAATGAAACAATCTTTAGTTATCTTGGTAAATGGAGTACCTACAAAAGACAAAAAATTTGGCAACAACTGGTAGATTTACATAAAGTTAGAGAACCGCTGCAATATCTCAAAGAGAATAATGATTATTACAAAGAAATTAATATCGAAGAAAACTTGAAAGATAAAACTGAAATAATTCAAGAGACACAAGAAACTGGTCAATTTGAGCTCCTAGATCCTGCTACAATAGCAAACACTTTAGACCATTATACAATTCACCCATTGCACTCTAATGACACCATAGAAGATGCACTGGAAACGTACCAAATGCGTCAAACAAAAGGATCACCAATCAGCATATGGGAAAAAAGTATAGAAGCACATGCTTTTCCTCTACTCTTTCTTACTGGCAAAGGAGGAAGATACGATGATAGACCTGTTCAAATATCAGCATCAGAATATCGCTCATTACGAATGTATTCTGAAGATCCCAGATTTCGACAAAATGTGGAATACATATTCCACCTACTCTTTGAAAGTGAACTAGCAACTTTATTGTACGGAGTTGCACACATATTAAAATCAGGATCCCACTTTCAAAATATGACAGCCACACAATTATTACAAAAAGTTCGACAAAAATATGAGTTTTTTTTACAGGCAAATCTTACAAATCTATTAGCAAATATGCAAGGTACTAAAGAGTACTGGTTTCGACGCCATGGAGATGTACGTTGTATGATCAGAAACCTTTGCCCACCCACTTGGTTTGTTACATTAAGTTGCGCAGAATATGCATGGAAAGATTTACATGCTTTCCTACGCATATCAAACGAAAACAAAACAAACATAGATATACTAACACCTGGAGAGCTTTGTTCTAAGGATCCTGTTGATGTTTCTAGATATTTTCACCATCGCTTCATTGCTATGCATTTTATTTGTAATAAAACTGTTCCTCCCCTTGGAGAAGTGCAACACTTCTTTTGGAGAAAAGAATGCCAAGCCAGAGGAGAGCCACATGTCCACATGCTTTTATGGATTAAAGATGCTCCTAAATTTGCTCAAGACAGTGATGCCACTGTTTTACAGTTTATTGAAAAATATGTCACTTGTGAAATTCCGTCAGAATCCACAAATAGTGATCTTCATGCAAAAATCTTACAATTCCAAAGACACAAATGTGGCAATTATTGTCGTCGCAAATACAAAAACAAAGGGAAATACTACACCAAATGCTGATTTGGTTTCCCTAGACCAGTTACAAATACAGGTCAAGTGAACAACCTCATGTCTTCAGTTAGACATAGTGTTAAAGGTAAGTCACCTAAAAATACATATTGCATAAAAAGAAAAGAAGAAAAATATATCAATGATTACAATGCAATCATTGCCCACTTGTGGAATGCAAACATAGATGTGCAGTACATTGCAGACAATTCTACTGCAGTTGCACGATATGTCACAGCATACTTAACCAAATCAGAAAAGACAGAGCTCCAAGACCTCTGGAATGACCTGTCATCAGATAAAACAGTGTCTCAGAAATTATACAGCTTGGGCATAAAAATGCTGTCCCATAGAGAATGTGGATCCTATGAAGCAGCTGATCGATTAAGTGGTATTGCATTGTATGGTAAATCTGCAAATATAGTATGGCTAAGTCTTGGTCCAGCTAAATCCAGAAAAAGAGTTCGAAAATCATACGAAGATATAGAAACAATAGCCAAACATGATCCCAACAGCCAAGACATTTTAAAAAACAATTTATTGGACACATACTACCCAAACAGGAGTACCACTTTGGAAACCATGTGTCTATACCACATAGCCCAAAACTACACATACAAAAATAATACAAAACCTGATGAGCAAAACCGTAAATACAAAGTGACAACTGTGATGGCAGCTTAGTAAAACTCACCAACCCAAATTTAATTAATCATATCAAATTGTCATTAAAGACTCCTCAACATAAAGAAATATATTACATGTCCCTGCTACAACTCTTCAAACCATAGAGAAAAGAAGAAGAAATACTAGATACCTATGACTCATATGAAGACGCTTTCAAAGCCAATGAAAGCAGTATAACTGATGTAAACTTTGCACAGTACAAAACAATGTTGCACAATGAACAGCAACACGAAGAAAAACTCCAGGCCCAACTAGATAAGGACACTCCTGACAGTAGTCAACCTTCTGTCACAGGAAGCCAAGAACCACTGGGAGAACCACTAATAACAAAGGAGGCAGAATTAGCTATGATAGAAGTAGAAAACACCATGTGTCACTATGAAGATAAAGAAGACTTAACTACACTACAATCAAAACTAAACAAAGAGCAACGTAGCATTTTTCAAGAAATAACAAAAGAAATTGCACATGGTGTGCAACATGAAAACAAAGAATGCACTTGCCAAAATTACAAACCTATACTATTGTATGTCAGTGGTGAAGCTGGTTCTGGCAAAACATTCCTAATCAAAATCATCAGTAAGTTTCTTCAACAATTGACAAACAACAAACTGTCAGCTGTTGTCACTGCCCCCACAGGATTAGCTGCCTACAACATAGGTGGTGTCACTTTACACCGATTACTACTCCTGCCAGTAGAACACCAAAACAAGTTAGATTATTACAAACTTTCTGCAGAAGCTGCAATGGAAGTACGCAGAGTATTGAAACAAATGAAAATGCTACTAATAGATGAAGTGAGCATGGTGTCCAACCTAATGTTGGCTTTGATTCACCTCAGATTACAAGAAGTATTCAAAACAAACTATGAAGAGCTCTTTGCAGGAAAACACATCATTGTTTTCAGAGATCTTCTTCAATTGACACCTGTAAAAGGTGAGCCTATTTTTAAAACATAAGGACACAAACTCTGCCGTAAAACTGTTGGCAGCATTGGAAATGTCAACCTTTGGCAACATTTCCAATACAGAGAATTAACAGAAAACATGCGCCAATCTGCAGATCTCACTTATGCCAACATCTTAAAAGGTATCAGAGTTGGTATACTTTCTAGAGAAGCAGAAGCAATATTGAAAACCCGGCACATTCATGCACTTTATGGTGATAATGCATGTGCTACAGATGTTATGGAACAATTAGCCCACAAAAATGTCAATTGTATGGCCTTAATGCCAACTCTTGCAAGCTGTTTCAAATTCAATGAAATAATGTTAAGCAAAGAAATGCAACCAATTATGGAAATTAGCACCACAGACAAACTAGATGTACATGGAATGACACTACCCATGTGTGACCAAGCCACAGCAAGACTAAATAGTTTAGACAAATCAATCTCAAACACAGCAGGCTTGGAAAAGATATTAAAATTATCCTTAAATTGCAGAGTAATGCTTAAACGTAACCTTGACGTGGACCAAGGACTAGTTAATGGAGCACTGGGTACAGTTGTTGGCTTTCAAACATACCCACGTGACAACAAAATTCAGTTTGTCAATATTCTCTTTGACAAACTTTCAGAAGTGAAAAGAATAGGACGCTCAACAACTCGATTCCCTCTCTTCAAAGACATGTATGTATGCAGAGAACAATTTTCTCTAACTCTTGCATACGCAGTCACCATTCATAAATCACAAGGTCTTACTCTAGACAAAGCAATGATAGACATTGGTAACACTGTCTTTAAAGAAGGCATGAGCTACATAGCACTGTCACGCCTACGTACAAATGACGGTCTATTTCTAATAAACTTTGATACAAGTAAAGTAAACGCTGATATTCCTTGCATTTTAGAATACTATAGACTTTGTTCATTATACACCCCCCATCTACAAACATATCCTGTTCCACAAAAAGGAAAATGTTCTAAAAGAAAACTAAATCAAACAGAAATGCAACAGGATGTCACTGCAAATCCTCCAAAGAGACTGAAAGAAACTAAAACTTCATCAAGTACCACAAGCAAAAAAGAACCAATTAGGGAAAGTAAATCAAGTACTTTGTCAAAGAAGGAAGACAAACTAAAAGAAAATCACTCAGATACAGAACTACCTGGTCCATTTAAACTTATAAATGAAATAGGTGTAAGTTGCTACGCAAATGTAGCAATCAATATTCTATTTCAAATACCAGCAATTGTTGACAACATTTACTTACACTTTAGAGACCCATTGTGTATGCAAATGTTAGTACTTCATAGAAACGCAAAAAACAATCCTGACACCCCGTATACAGTTCATGGAATAAGACAAGAATTGGACTACTGTGCTGGAATGGTGAAATTCACTATAAACTCACAGGAAGATCCACAAGAATGTCTAATGTACTTACTATTAGTACTGGAAAACAAAAACATACCTATAAATGAAATCTTCCAGATTTCATACATGTGGAAACATACATGCACTCTCTGCAACAATGTGACACAAGAACAAATCCCCAATGAGCGCTTTGTCTTTATATCAATACCTAATTGTGAATCTGTTCCATTTCAGCAACTTGTACAAAATGCAAACCACGGTAGATTATGTTCTACCTGCAATTCGGATAATCGCTCCACATTACTAATACAAACACATAGTAAATACGTAATACTAATGCTTCTACGTTACAATGCAGATGGTACGAAAAACAACTGCAAGCTGACTGGATTCAAACATGGTCAAATATCACTTGGTATCACTTGGTAGGAAAACCTTCACAACAATAGGTATAATCTACCACGCAGGAGCCACAACCAACTCAGGACACTACACTGCATATATAAAAAAAAAATGTGGATGGTTTGAAGTACCGTTACTCTAAAGCAGAGATTACCAGCTAATCTTACAAACGCATATTTAATGTTCTTAAAACCAAAATTTGATAACTGAACTGTACTTGAACCTTAAGTACACTTGTAGTAAAAAAATATAAACTGTCAAAACCTACCTAACTGCCCAAAGATTCTACAACAACTAATCAGATAAATTAATACCACTCAAATAGAGCAAAAAATAGACAGTTAGAATACGCAAATTGGTATCTAACTGTCCCAAAATTTACAAATATGCAAAAAGATAAATCAATACCACGAAATTATATCAAAACATAAACAGTTAGAATACGCCTACTGGTATCTAACTGGGCCAGAATTGTACAATATCCAAACAAATACCTACTATCTTACTGCTCACAAAAACTGAAACAATTCAATGCATAAAGCATTAGGCAGAAAGAACAAGAAAACGCGGAAAACAAACAAATAAATAAACTGTAGCATAACAGAAAAAGTTTTTTTTTTAATCCAACATGGATTTTTTTTCTCCCACAGACCCAATGATTTTAGCAACAAACACAGAAACTTTGCAAATTGCGCAGTACTCTGGTTTGTAATCTACTAAATATGAGGGTCATTAAAAAGAAGAAAATGTTGATTGTACAGTGTAATAAGTCATTATAAAATAATAATACTAACATGCTATTTTCTTTTATTACAGAAATGAACAAGAAAAACATGGACTCCCGTTACTAAACCAAATAGTACGTATAACAAGATAAATACAACCATCGCACCATATCACACCCATACAAGCTTATAACATTGTTCCTTATAAATTAGTTTTTGACCCAAAGTTAAAAGCCACTATGGGTGTGATATGCTGCGGTGGTTGTGGCCAGGGCATACACTCTTGGGTGCATGGCCAAATGGCCATGCACCCAACATTCTATACCCTGACCACAACCACCGCAGCATATCACACCCATAGATGCAAGCATTGCAACCATTTTTATGTCCGCGGACAGGGGGAAGGTCCTAGGACACATTCAACTTGCCAGTGGACAGTACAAACAGCGTCCTCAGGACACCCCCATTTTCTTTATGTACGAACATTTCAGGACACCGCGATTGTTCTTAAAACATTTTCACCTTGCCAACGAACAATACAGACAACGTCTTCAGGACACCCCCTGCAAACATTCCAAGACCCCACGAGTGTTCTTAGCACACTTTTAAGTTGACACCGAATCCATTCTGTTTATTTACGAACATTCCAGAACAGCCGTGTTGTCCGCAGACAAATCGAACACAACAAAAGCGTCTAGCACATAAATAAAATACAACTTTGAACCTATCTCATACTCCCCCATCCTCCCCAAAGACTTCTACACACCAACACACTCTACTAAATACACATTTTGAACAAACTTTCACTGCGCTGTCTGCGGACGTCCGCAAATGCAAGATGGCGAGCGCGACAGAAAATCTGACGCGCATCACGCACCACGTCGCCCAATCAACGAACACGTTGCATGTCCGCGGACATGACGCAAGCCACTGGGCCAATCGGGGTGCTGTCCGCGGAGCGAACAGGGAAGTCCGTCCGCGAAGCGAACACAGATATCACTAATTTTTTTGCCTTACATTTTGGTGATTTTTAAAAAAAACTACTGGACCGATTTACACCAAATTTGCAAAAGCACGCTTTCGGGACCAGGCCGCCGCTCCTGCTGCAAATTTGGTGTAAATCCGTCCAGCGGTTCGGGCTGTAGCCGTGCGCAAAGTTTTTTCCCATTCAGTCTATGGGAAAAAAAAAGTTTTGGGACCCCCCTATAACTTTTTCCCCCCTGGACGAATCCTCACCAAACTTTGCAAAAGAATTCTGAGTGGGCCATATACTTTTTTTGCAATGTTTGGTGATGATTCGTCCAGGGGGAGCGAAGTTATAAGCCACCCAAAAAGTGCTCTTCCTATGGAAACACCAACTTAACCATAACTACATGGCCACTACCGTGGCCATGTAATAATAGATATGTAGATATATAGATATAGATATAGATATAGATATAGATATATCTACATATATATATATATATGCGGTCAATTGTGAAAAGGTCAATTGTGACCCTTTTTAATACTTTTGAAATGACCATTATGCCATACTGGGTGCGCGGGAAAAAAACAAGGAATATATAAGAGACCGACACAATGACTGCAATATTGGGACCTTCATTGTTGTCCCTTAAAGATTTTTTTTTTATTACTAGTCATTTTGAGAAACACTAACAAACTTGTAATCGCATTTAAATAATATTAACATCTGCATCAATAAGTTTGAGCACGAAGAAATTCTTAAACTTTCCTAATTTTGTGAACTCCACATGAAGAACCAACATTGTGACAGACCACCACCCCTCTTTCCAGGGATTTGAGGTGACAAGCATTACATTAAATAAATGGTAATAATCACACACGCATATTCTTCCAACATGGCGGATGAAGCAGCACAAAATCTTGTGAAGGCAGCTAATCTAGTGCTTTACCGCACAATACTGTATTGAAATGGCAGGCAGAGACTAAAAGTAATACACATCCGTGTTCCAAAACTGCTGAGGAAGCGAGATCCATGACCGCTGAAGACACGAGGAAGCCGCCGAAAACTGCAGCATGCAAGAAAAGAACAAACAAGAAAACGATTACGCGCCTTTCTGTATGTAGCAATGATACAGATAGCGTGTATTGTGTAGCAAAGGCTCTAAGGGCCAACATAAAATACGAAACGAGGAAATAATGCAGTACACAAATTGAATCCCGTTTTGAGAAAAGCAACCACTTACACTGCCCCTTTCTGTTTCACAGTTATGGGGCAAGATATTTGAGGTAAAGCAAAAAGGGCGGACCAAAACAGATGTAGCCTGCCGCCTGCATTGAATTAAAACGCAGCGCCATACCTGCACAAAAGCTATTGAAAAGCACCCAGGTTAGTGCCCGATAAATGACAATGAAAATGTCTTATAAAACCTCGGAGGACGAACAACCATGAGTAATGTGGGGTTTTTCACAAACAGGTTCTACTACCATAAACAAGGTATATAGAAGCAGTCACACCAGGAAAACTGCATTTAAAATGGAAAATATCCTCAATCCGCAAATCGATCAATTTACAAAAAAGTGGGAAGCAGAATTCAAAAAGGTCATCGCTTTACGTAACCTACAAAACAGAAGAAATCTCCTTTTACAGTAAATAACACTCCAGTCCAACCATAAGATACTGACAAGGTCAGTGTAATGTATATATGGGAAACTAAAAAGCCCCAGAATATATGAACTATGCCATGAATGTTTTTTAATTTTTAAATAAACAATAAGAGGTCTTTTTAGTATAATCACTAACATACAATTTTTACACTTTGTCATTTATTTAACAGTATCTGACAAATTGTGATCCATTGGGGAATCTTTAAACATCTTGTCAACTTATTAAGAAATTAATCGTCCTGAAGAGGGCTATACTAAAAAGAGCAGAACACCAGGGATGATGTTGATGTAAACCGTTAGCCGAAACATATGTAGACATCCTCTAGATATTCTAAAAACTTTGTCTATTTTCCGAAGAAGGACAATAACAACTTTTTAATCTATACTTTCCTCCCCTAGAATGCAATGCTAGAATGTTCTAAAATCCGCAGTTCTCTTTGATCAACCATGTATGTCACTTACTAACTACAGTCACCAACATTATTGAGTGTTGAACATTTGGACCTTTACGTTTTACTTTGGTGTATTAAGTGTCTTGTGGAAAGCACCTACTGCTGATATGTCTTTTACTGAATGTCTTTAATAAAATGTGTTTTAATCATTTGTAAACAAAATGGCAGTATATGATTCATATATAAGTTTGGATATGTGAAATAGATAATATATCCCCACTTTCTCCTGACAAGCTATCAAGGTGGACTGAGAGAGAGGAAAATTAGCGGTCTGTTTGTTTTTTGTACCGCATTTCTGGTCCCTTCACAGCTCAATCCCCCTTTAACAAAAAATTGGGGCTTACCCATTATTTCTCCTTCAATAATTTCAGGCTATCAAAGGCAATGTAGCCCGCATCCACAAGGTTGATGCAAAAGACGTCAAACAAACGCAAAAAGTCCTGCAAATATAGATGGTGGTATCAATTGTAGGTTACATAACTGTCACTACCTACAGTTGGAAACACTGTGTTCGACTCAGGTCCAACTTAGTAATCCGTAACGCTAGGGTGCAACATCAGGATATGCGTCGTAGTTGTCATATATCTATCTTTTCAGTGTGAAGTCCGTGACCCAAGTATGCCGTAAACTAAAGTCAATGTAAAACGTATTGTATGGGACCTACATTTAAAGATCTGACAGCCGATCGATAAGCTGCATTAAACACAGTGAATCACAACAATAAACACCGCATGTATGATCTCGGTAATAGCCTAGGTCATAAACCTGAAGACCTAAGATGGACTGTTGTAATGAAAATTGGTCCGTCTAATAACTCTACAAATGATAAGCACTCATTGAGTGTGCAGTAACAAAAAATTATCTTCCTGACCAAAAGTTATCCATCTGGACTAAATGAAAGCATAGACTGAAGTGTCTTTATCACTTAGATTCATCAGCACACTGTCATGGCCACTGGGCAAGAACCACAAGCTCAACTACATAAAGGGTCCAGTTGGACCCAGTCCTGGCGCCTTTGGCACCAGGCTCTTGAGTAAGTGTGCTCTGCACACTTTTATTCTGGTGCACGTGCTGTTTTTTACCCTGCAGGGCTCCACATGCCCCCAGGTCGGGCGTGGCCATAGGAGTGAATTGGCCCGCACGTGCAGCATTCTCTAGGAGTGGCAGGGTGGGGCCATGAGTCAGAACATATGGGTGTGGCCGGGACCAGGCTATTTAAGCCTGCCCAGTTCGCATGCAAGCGCTTCACGTTAGTCTGCTTATAGCAGCGTAACGCTCACTGCTGCCTGAAGCGCATCCTTACCTGATTCCAGCAGCAACTGCAGTCGGAGCGCATCCTTACCTTATTCCAGCAGTAACTGCAGTCGGGTGCATCCTTACCTGATTCTAGCAGCAACCGCAGTCGGAGCGCATCCTTAACTGATTCTAGCAGCAACCGCAGTCGGAGCGCATCCTTAACTGATTCCAGCAGCAACCGCAGTCGGAGCGCATCCTTACCTGATTCCGGCTCCCAGCCAAAACACTTACTCGGGAGTCCACTTTCGGCCAGCAACATCGCGGATCCAGGCATCCTTCACCCACCTGCAGAACTTCGGATAGCGCATTCCAGTCTGACATCACCAAACAATCCCTGCAAGAAGAAAAGACAAAACAAGGTTAGAAAAGCAATTAAGACATTACGCTAAGGTCGCGCTTAGACCAATCCTCGCGCTTGACCTTAAAACCAAACTTACCACCTATTGGGACATCGTGAACTCCCCTTTCTTCCATTGGGGCTTGCTTCTTGCACCGCAACTACCGCTGGGCCTCATATCACCTATTGGGGAAAAGGAAAGACATTGCAAAAAGATACGGACAATAATCAAGGAAAGACATTACAAAAGAATACAGACAGTAATCATTATTGAAAGGATACTTACCTTTGGAGTGGTTCAGCCACAGCCGGTCTGGGCTGCCTGCCACGCACATGGACCAGTGAAGAAACTTGGTCTAGCTAAAGCGCCCCTGCAGTGAGAAGAAGGAAGGAGAGCTCGCCATTCTATGTAAACAGGTGAGACTATATGGGTCGGCGCATGCTCACCACATTCTGGGAGGAAGGGTTCGAGGGGGACCACAGTCGTATCACATCATTCTCACGGCCTCTCATATTCTCACAAGGGCAGTGCCAACAACCAGCGCAGTCCACAACACAAGAGCAGGGGAAGAGCCTGACCAAGGGGAGACAGTTCCAGGGAGGGCTACAACCGTGCCCCAACGTCCCAGCAGAGACCAGGTGAGCGTAACACACAAACGATCCAGAGAACTATTTATCTTCCATCTATTGTTATATCTATTTGTACCATGAATATCACTACTACTGTGATGATAGACATGGAAAGCAGTGTGTCTCACTTTGGAACCTAGCTGATTATAAGCCTGATCCATATAGTTAGCTTCCATCCATTACTATTCGACACTGTCAAACATCTCGAGAGAGAACATTCCCTACATCAATTCATCTCTTAACATCTGAACCTAATAATGACCATAGGGAGAGCAACGTTGAGGCCTGCGGGGTAGCTAAATACATTTCACGCATTATATACCAACTTTAGCTGTATCCTTAAGTCGATCTTGGCTAATTATCCTGCAGTCATTTTACTAGATGGTGCAATATATTAACACCTTAGTGCCTTGAATACAATTCGGTAACTTGCATTTTTAGCTCACATTAACATGCTCGAAATTGTCGTAAGATGGCGGACGTCATTTTTATGCATACATACAAACTGGTTGAAGTCCCTTTTTTACCTTTACTGTAAGCCTTCAGAAATTATTGGTTTGAGTCCATAATTTACTTCTACTACAAGCTTTCAGATGCGACTCACATTTGTCCGTGACGCAGGTTACTGGTTAGATACCTCATTATTTAAGGTCTCTGCTGCCATTACTACCTTCCCCCACCACCAGTTCAGCGGTCGGTTACGCTCTTGTCATTGCAACCACTGACATCTCGTTTAGACAGTAAGACCCAAAATAGTTGCTATACATGTTTTGTTGCATAAGTGGTGTTACAGTCTCTCGCCGTTGACAGTACGTTATCAACCGTTGGTTTATTACACTCCAGAGCCACTGATCGCAAGATCGTAAATGGAGTGTTTATTGTTGTGATTCACCAGATGTAATGCAGCTTATCGATCGGCTGGCAGATCTTTAAAAGTTATCCTGTACAATACGTTTTACGTTGGCTTTAGTTTACGGCATGCTTGGCTCATGGACTACATACTGAAAAGATAGAGATATGACAACTACGGCACACAGTCTGATGTTGCACCCTAGCGTTATCAAATAATAAGTTAAACCTGAGTCGAACATATTGTTTCCAACTATAGGTAGTAACAGTTATGTAACCTAAAATTGATACCACCATTGTAGCTGAACGGACCTTGTCTATATTTGCAGGACTTCTTCCGTGTGTTTGATGTCTTTTGCATCAATATTGTGGATGCGGGATACATTGCCTGAAATTATCAAAGACACTAACATACACCCAAAGTAAGTGGTAGTTGCTTTGATTTATGCAGATCAGCTAAAATATGACTAAGTGCCATTGATAGCTCAATTTTGTGAAGAGTGTTGACAAGACTTTTATATGTGTGTCCTTAGGGATATCCTGACAGCTACACTGAGAATTTTTGCAGTCATCATGGATGCATTACGGACACTGAGATACGGTAAGCATCCATTGTACCCTTGATGTAAAACAAAATATGGGGTACAGGAAAGGACTCCCATATTAATTAGGCCCCTTTCTGTTTTTGTATGTAATGTTTGGTCTAGACTCCCAGAATTCATTAGGTGAAAGGAGAGTGAAGAAACATATCTACTGTATTTCCCCTTCAGGAAGTTATGAGACGTGATACCATGTTGAAACTAGTGTTGTACACTTATAAGTCTTTATGAGCGTTGAGTTGAAACCACCACATGCCAGACCCATTCTGGGTTAACTAAATTGGCGTTATTCCCCTGAATAAGTTCCCAAAGCAGTTCTTAATGTTCAGAACATGAAGAGTTCTACTTCAGCACTAGGCCAAGTGTTGTGATGGACACATAGTCTACACCATATGTAAAATAGGCACTGTTGCCCTTCCATAAATTACAGAGTTATACACGAATTAAGAAATCTGTACTGCGTCAAACATTTGTGTTTTTTTTACCAATTGTATTCTCTTTAATACCAAAAATCTTTTTGTATAATTAATGCATATTTTCACTGTGTAGAATGCAGAAAGGTTCTGTACTGTATTTGCACTTGTAATCACCAATGTGGTGACAGGCACAGGACACTTTAATAAGCACTTGTCACTTTTTGTGATGGATTTTATTATGTTTTTATCCTGTATGTTTTATGTATTAAAGATGTAATATTTTAGAGTCATCTTTACAAAGTCTGGTTGAATATTCCATGCACTTTATGTTGTCAAAGATTTGGTGGAAACTCAGTTATGGTATATATCCCACAGCCTAGTCAATGTGAATACCAAACCTAAAGAGACAGGAAGCTTTTGTTTGTAGTTTTTGAATGCAAAGAAGGGACAACGGGACACCAGGATTTTTGCCAAGCAGATTTCAGCTGCCTTTCCTGAGAGGGTCTTGTTCCCCCTAAATCTGAAGTGCAGAGGTTGCGCAGCGGAAGTTCCCCATGTAAGTCTGATTGCAGAAATTGCACAGCAAGAAGCGTGCCGGAGACCGCGGATAAAGGTTTGTCTGCAGTTGAGGGTGCCAGGAGCAAGACGAGCTCCTTAACTGCATGGCGGGAACGAAGCCACCTTCACCAGAGAACTGTAGCCAAGTAGAATCACTTGGATGTGAGTGAAATGTAAGGAAGGGATGGTATCAAGAATAGACACAAGTGATCACAGTGTTACGCTCACCTGGTATCCACGGGGACGCCACCCAGCCCTGGTTAGATGATTTGCACTCTCGAACCCTCTCCCGGTCCCTTGGTAAGGCCTCTGGTTAAAGATGGATCTGCAATATAGGCGAGCTGGATTCAATACCACATTGTCTTTATGTTTTCCCACCTTCCTTGGCTTCAACTCCTTTCTCTCCCTTGGGCATTCTCCTCACCTTAATATTGTAAGAGGTGGATTCTCTGTCCTGCTCCTCATGGCAGGGGCGTGTAGATGTGGGGGGGAGCAGCGACCAAGTTACTTCACTGGTTCAAGCCCCCCTGTGGGAATCCAGGCCTGCTGCGACTCCATAGGTTTGCTGCTTTACCGTCTTTATATGCAGTTCTTATGTTCCTCTTAGTTCGAATAATAATGTCTTGCTTCTTTCATTTTAGGTATGGAAAGGTATTTTGGTGTTGTCATGCAGTTTGAAGATGAGCATGGGCCGGTAGGCGAAAGCGCGGTGTGCGCGTTGCTGTCCGGTGAGTAATGTGCGATGTGCGGCGCTGTTTCTCCTTTTGTATTGCTAACCTGTCTTTTCTCTCCTTGCAGGTTGTGATGTTCCTCGCCGAGCGCCGTAATGTTCCAGCAATGATACTGACCAGGAGATGACTACCCAGGTAAGAATTGTGTGGCTTTCTTCCTTCAGGAGGAAACGTGAGTAAACGCTCACTAATGCTTTCTTTCTTTCTCCTCTTTTCAGGTTATGGTATTCCAGGATGCATGCTGCGGTGCCGGATGATGGAGTTCGTATCTTCAGGTGAGTGGAACTGATGTCAGCGATGGATTGAAGACAGGATACTGTTCCAGGGAAGTTTCGTAGTGTTCTTTCTCTCTCTGCAGGTCCATGGTTTCAGGTAAGCTGGCATCAAAGAACTGGACACGGTGAGCGTTACGCTGCCAACAGCAGAATAACGCAAAGCATGTTCTGCTGTTTGGGTGTGTTTTAAATAGTCTCAGGTAAAGTAGTCCAGGTAAAATAGTCCCAGCCCTGCCACACCCAAAGTAGTCCAGGTAAAGTAGTCCCAGGCCTGCCACACCCAAAAGACTAGACCACATAGCTCAATTTCTTGTAACTGAGCTATGTGTGCGCCTCCATGTTGGCTGAACCCCCCCCAAGTTAAATAGTCCCAAGAAAATAGTCCCATTCTAATGTTGGTCTTCATGATGGTTATGAGCCTGGCACCAAAGGGAGTCTTGGATGATGTGTTAAGGCCTTTGACCTGGCCCTAACTGGAAGGCTGACTTGCCAGTGAGGGCCGGGGGCAAGGGTCATGACAGCACTCCCCCCCAAGGCCCCTCTCACGGTGGCACTTCTGCCTGGTCCTGGTTTGGCTTGGTAATTATGATGGAACTTTTTAATTAAGCGAAGTGCATGGATGTATTCACTAGGTTCCCATGATCTGTCTTGAGGGCCGTATCCCTTCCAATCAACTAAGTAGTATAGTTTGGATCTGGTGTATTTTGAGTCTAGGATATCCTTTACTTCCAACTCTGGTTCTCTGTCAACTAATACTGGTTTTGGTGGTGTTGTAACCCGAGTACCGGATTGTACCGGTTTCAGGAGTGATACGTGAAACACAGGATGAATCTGCATAGTGGGTGGTAGGGCTAATTTAACTACCACTGGATTTATTATGGATTCAATAGAATAAGGTCCCAGATATCGGGGACGAGAGGTCCAAGTCCTTTTTATGGGCACATATTTTGCTAACCAGACCTTGTCTCCAATTTGATAGTCAGGGGCTTTACTACGATGTTGGTCAGCGAACTTCTTTTGTCTGTTCTTGGCTTGGAGTAAATGTTCTGATGCTTCTTCGAAGGCCTGGAAAATAGTTGTATCTAGGGTTTTAACCGCTGGCATTTCCAAAGGGGTTGGGAGATCCAATTCTGAAGTACGTGGATGTCTACATATATAGTGTAGAAAGGGGTTTGTCCAATGCTGGTGTGTAATGAATTATTATAGGCATATTCAGCAATCCATAACAAGTCCTTCCAATTTCTTTCCACTAGATGTAACATGCAACGTAAGTATTGCTCGAGGGTTTGGTTTGTTCTTTCTGTTTGGCCATCTGTTTGAGGATGGTGACTTGTGGATAGTCGAATGTCAATTTGGGCCATTGAACAGCATTTCCTCCAGAAGTTGGATACAAACTGACTACCTTGATCTGAGATCAAGACCGATGGAAAGCCATGTAGCCGTACGATTTCCTCCAGGAATACTTTTGCTAAATTTGATGCATTTGGAAGACCCTTAAAAGGAATAAAGTGTGCCATTTTAGAGAACAAGTCTACAACTACTAAGATTGTGTTGAATCCTTGACTGGGAGGTAGATCTGAATTGAAATCAAGGGACAGTGTGTGCCATGGTGCGGGAGGAATTTCCAAGAGAAGACCAGCTGGTTTCTACTTTTGGGACTTGTTTTGTGCACACACACACTGCAAGATTGGATAAATTGTATGATGTCTTTACGCCATGTGGGCCACCAATAGTTTCGTTTGACTTTAGTTAGAGTTTTGGCAATTCCAGGATAACCTTCAATCAGGGAGTCGTGATAACCCGAAATAACCTGCTCTTGTAAATCTTTACTTGGCAAGTATAGACGGTTCCTAAAATATGGTAACTGGTCTTTAATGGTGTAATGTTCTCCTTGCGTACACCATTCTTGTGAGAAAGTGGGATCCATTAAGAGATGGATCTTGTTTTGGAGTTCACCCTGTATCAATGTTGTCGTCCTAACCCAGGAGTTTGTCTTCTGGAATGATGGCTACTGGATCTGGAGTTATGTATACCTTTCATCAACACCCATGCGGGACAAGGCGTCAGCCTTTCCGTTTCGTACTCCTGGCCAGTAGATGATCACATAGTCATATTCAGCAAAGAAAAGAGCCCACCGCATTTGACGGGATTATTGAGCCTTTGCTGTTTTTAGGTATTGCAGGTTTCGATGATCAGTTATGACCGTGACAGTATGTCTAGCACCAAGGAGATAGTGTCGCCATGCCTTGAAAGCTGATTTTATAGCCAAGAGTTCTTTGTCTGTAATAGCATAGTTGAGTTCGGGAGGTGAGAATTTTTGGGACCAGAAGGCCACAGGGTGTAACTGGCCAGTTCCTGGGTCCCTTTGTGAGATAACAGCTCCCATAGCCATGCTAGAGGCATCTGTTTCAACTATATAAGGGAGGTCTGGGCGAGGATGCTGTAGAACTGGAGCAGAAGTTAATTTTTTCTTAAGTTCTTGAAAGGCCTTCTCTGCTTCTTCGGTCCAATGGAACTTTTTATTGTTTTTTTCTCAATAGTGATGTAATTGGATGTACTATTTGGGAAAAATCTGGGATGAATCAGCGGTAAAAGTTTGCAAAGCCCAACATACTCTGGATTCCTTTAAATGAAGTTGGTGACAGCCAGTTAAGAATGACATCTACGACTGAGGCGTGGCCAACGAGCGACCGATGTAGACGCGTGCTCGCTGAGCTCCCGGTGCCGCCAACACATCCTGCCAAATCCTGGGGGAATTTGACTTGCGACACTCCTGCAAAATTACGAAAAGTTGGCCGACAGACGACACGACACATTGCAGTTGCTCCCGTAACAAAACGGAGGCCGGAGGCGAAGATAACTGCGGTGGAAGGTGATAGAGCGTGGCACCCGCCGAACTCGATCCAAGATGGCCGACAGTGACTTGGGATAGTGCGCCACTGACATCCGGCACGAAGAACAGCGCCATACAGGAGGAGCGAACGGTTGATGGGAAGGCAGTGACCAACCGTACGCGCTCCGCTCCGCTCCGCGTTGAGCGCCCGCCAACTCAGAACAAGGGGCGACAGACAGCGACGGAGAGGCACGTGATTGGGCACGCGAAACGGTGAGGAGCAGGGTGGGCGGGAGGCAGTGGTTGCGAGCAGCTCTCCCGCTTGCCCGCTCCCAGAAAATCGCTTGTGATTAGATCGAGAGTTAAATCCGTGCCCCGGCCCACGCACAACGCTACTAGAATCATCAAGGCGGATCCTCATCGAAGTTGTGACTGCAACGGTCATGGGCAAGGACAAGAGCAGGAGAGGCACGACGCAAAGCAAAATGGAACAATACGCGGTGCCCACACTGGCCACGGAGCCGACACAGGAAAGATCGGCAATTACTGAAGATGAGGAACCCGAACCCTCTCTCAAAGACATTATGAACGCCATAGCCAACTCCAGAACCGCTATGGAGATTAAAATGGACGGCATCAGCACAGAAGTGTCCCTCCTACGCCATGACTTGCAGAAACTCACGTCCCGCACGGGAGAGGCGGAAACCCGCATATCCAACACGGAAGATGGCCTCCGAAACATCCATCAACAGATGACCAGAGTACTGCAACGTGTTAAGACTCTAGAGGAACGGGTGGAGGAAGGAGAGGGGCGCTCTAGACGGAACAATATACGAATCCTGGGATTACCTGAGAAAAGTGAAGGCCCCTCCATGGAACTATTCCTTGAACAACTACTCATGGACCTATACGCCCCAAAGAATTTTTCGAAACTTTTCTCCATTGAACGTGCACATCGAGTCCCAACAGGCAGACCAACGCCTGGGGCCCCACCCCGCACTGTGATTGCCAAAATCCTAAATTACAGAGATCGCGACGCGATACTGCAAATGGCCAGATCCAAGGGAGCCACGACCTACAACGGCGCGAAAATCGCTTTCTTCCCGGATTTCACACGGGAAGTACAAAGAGCACGCCAATCATTTGACCAGCTTAAGAAGAAGCTACAGACCCAAAACATCAAATATGGTCTCCTGTTCCCGGCACAGCTGAAAATTTACCATAATGGCACAACCGTGCACTTTAATGACCCAAAGGATGCATGGAATTGGGCAGAAAATAACCTGGAGGGAGATTGGGGCCCCACAAATAGAAGGGAACGTGAACGAAATAGACCGCGCCCGGACAGATCCCCGAATGCACAACCACTACAAGGCCAGGATGGACTACCACCAAGAGAAGCCGACTGAAGTGTGCGGACACATGCTGATAGCAATGCACTGTCAGAGCTTTTCCCCCCCCCCACATTGAAGAAATGGCGGCTCGAGCGGGGGCCCCCCCCCCCCTCAACAAAGGTAATAGGACCAGCGCCGAGCAACGGCGACAGAATCGCAAAGAAGTTATATCGAATGTATTGATTGTTTGTTCGGTCCGAGCAGACCCTTGTCAGGCTCGGCCTAATGTTGGGGCGACAGGTACTTCCAGTTGGGGTGGAGTATGGGGAGGGTACGAGGGAGTTTGTGTTTAGGACAGAGTTTATTTGTTTGGTTTGCTGCTCTAAGATCAATGCGCGCAATAGGCTGGGGTCGGGTTCCAGGGGGGCGGATAAGGGGCAATGCCCGGAGATACACACAACATTACCCGGCATGTCCGATTCCCGACCACCATGACTGACCACACCGCTGAAAGCAAGAACAGGTCTATTAAGATAATGACCTGGAATGTGAATGGGCTAGGCAGCAGTATCAAGAGACGCCTTGTACTCCAATATTTGAACCGTTATACGCCCGATGTAGCCTTCCTAACCGAAACGCACCTGGCGGGCACAAACTGCAACCTCTTCAAGCGAACTAATTACCGCATCGCGATACACTCAGGTTTCTCCATGGGAGCTAGGGGGGTGCTGATCCTCGTGCACAAACGACTTCCACTGACCCTCTCATCCGTCACACAGGACCCAGGAGGTAGATTCGTTCACATAACCGCGACCCTTTGGGAGCGGCCTATATCCATGCTAGCCGTATATGCACCACCTACCTTACTCACTGCACTACTTGAAGATATAACGCCAATGTTGGCGGCGGACTCCTCGAGCTTGATGGTGGTGGGGGGAGATTTCAACGAGGTCATGCACCCAGAACTTGACCGAACACACATCCGCTCGAGAAATCCAGCTACGCATACCAAACTAGCCACGTTCGCCGACGCAATAGGCCTGAAAGATGTGTGGAGACATTTGCATCCTGGCACGAGAGAATACTCTTTCCTCTCCGGAGCACACGCCTCATTATCTAGACTTGATTACTTTTTTCTCCCGATCTCCGAATTACATCTAGCAACCGATGCACACCTCCTACCCAGAGGTATATCGGACCACTCCCCGCTCGTAATGGTGCTCAATACACACAGGCCGATTCCCCCACCCACGTGGAGGCTAAACAATTATTATCTGGGCTTCCCCGACCTAGTCGAACATATCAAAAAAGGAACAGAATCATACTTTGAACTGAACACAACCTCAGTGGATAGCCCTGTAACATTGTGGGAGGCATACAAACCCGTACTGAGAGGGGAACTCATATCCCAGATCGCAGCCCATAGGAAAAAACACGCCGCGGCGATCCGGGCGGCCGAAAAGCGAGTACAAGAGGCAGAGGTAGCTCATCTATCCCAAGACCTCCCAGAATCCCATCGCGAATTACAGCTAGCACAAAAACAGTTTCAAAACGTCGCCCTGGACAATGCCAAACAGGCACACGCAGCGATGCGGACCAGAGTGTACGAAACCGGGGATAAGGCAGGCAAAATGTTGGCGTGGCTGGAGAGGCGTGACGAGGGGCTCCGACATGTTAGAGCGATCAGAACACAGGGGAATACACTAGTGACAGCGGACCGTGACATAGCGGAAGAGTTCGCAAGCTACTACAAGGAACTCTATGGACCGCCAATCTCCCCCATTGACACTACACCCATCTCGGGAATCACCCTTCCCTCCCTGACACCTGAACAAAGAGCCCTGCTAGAAACCGACATATCGGAGAATGAATTGTCTGCAGCCATAGCCGACCTTCAACCCGGGAAAGCCCCGGGACCCAACGGCCTTCCGGTCGAGGTATGGAAGAAAATAGGCACGAGCGTAATTACACCACACTTGCTGAAAATGTATGAAACCTCCCGAAACAAAGGGTCCCTCCCACAAGACCTGAGACAGGCCACCATAGTGGTCATACCCAAAGCGGACAAACCCCCAGAGTGCTGCAGTTCGTATAGGCCCATTTCCCTTATCAATACAGAAACCAAAATTTTAGCGAAAACCTTAGCCAATAGATTGCAGCAAGTTATACCCTCCTTGATCCACCCGGATCAGTGTGGTTTTATGCCGCAGAGATCCACGCGGATGAATATACATCGATTATTCATGGCGATGGAGAATGCGACCACCATCCGAGACCCGTTGGCCCTGTTGGCCGTAGACTTTGAGAAGGCCTTTGACTCTATCAGGTGGGATGCGATCTGGGAGATAATGCAAAGGATGGGATTCGGGCCCCAGTTTATGAGCTGGGTTAAATTATTGTACAAATCCCCGCTAGCAGTCACGAAAGTGAATGGTCACGTGTCAGGCCCCTTTGAAATCGGCACAGGAACCAGACAAGGATGCCCACTGTCGGCCATGATATTCGCAATAGCGATTGAACCACTCGCTATACTGTTAAGAACAAACGAAACATGGAAGGGATTTAGATGGTCTGAAGCCTGGGAAGATAAGGTGTCCCTATACGCGGACGACTTATTGGTTTACTTACAAGACCCGGTCAGATCCTGCCCCATAGTGACTGATTTACTGCAGAAATACGGCTCCTTCAGTGGCCTGAAAGTAAACTGGGACAAATCCACCTTATTCCCACTTAAACAAGAGGGAGACTCGATCCCGCCCCAATGTCCCTACCGGGTAGAAAGGGAACAATTCAAATACCTAGGTATTCTAATAACAAATAAGCTGACTGATTATGTGCCCAGAAACCTGTACCCAGTCATGACAAGATTTGCAGAGGATGCCCGTCACTGGTCATCCCTCCCGCTGACACTACTGGGTAGAGCTGCACTCTTCAAAATGATGACCCTACCCCGCCTACTCTACATATTACAAAATGCCCCATTACACATCCCTTCAAACATATTTAGGAAAATAGACCAGACACTCCGCAGACTGCTGTGGAATAACGGTCATCCACGCATAGCCCTAGCTACACTCCAAAGATCCATATGGGAGGGCGGAATAGGACTACCCCGAATGCAAACATACTATTGGGCCAGTCAATTGATGAAAGTGAATGACCAACTACACGGCGACACCGATGCACCACACAACAAATCTCTAGAGTCGGACACTCCTGGAAAACCCATCATGCTGTACCTTTATAAGAAAAGAGACCGCGCGGCTACTCCCAACATGCGCGCACAGCTAACACAAATCTGGACAGACGCACACAAGTTCGTGGGATGGGGCGACAAACTATCGCAGGCCCAACCTCTGTGGAACAACAAGAACCTTCCAGGTGTATACACGCTCCCCAGGTGGCCGAACTGGTCCCGGCAAGGTCCGCCCATCTTGGGTGACGTTGTGAAAGATAACACCATGGTCCCTTTTGCAGAGCTGGCTCTCCGACTTGGACTTCCCCAAACCGAACATTACCACTATGCTCAACTACAACACGCACTACGAAACATCCTCCCCGAAGTGAGCCCCCTACCGGACTTCACCCCCATTGAGAGAAATCTACTCCCGGAACCAATTACCCGGAGAGTGACATCGGTTCTATATAGTGCCATAAGTTCCTTTGGCACACCAGATCTACTGTCACTGCGGACCAAGTGGGAATCGGACGTGGGGGCCATACTGCCGGAGGAATGGGTCATGACATTGATGTTCCCTAGGGAGATAGCGATTTCATCAAGGCTTAGATTGGTTCAATTAAAGATATTACACAGAGTATACTATCCCAGGGTGGCCCTACACAGATGGGGAAGAATAGATGATCCGAACTGCCTGCGATGCAAAACGGAAGAGGGTACCTTTTTCCACATCATATGGGATTGCACACATATACAACCACTTTGGGAGGCATGCTGTGCGGAACTCTCTAGAGTTATGGGGAAAACAGTTCCCAGAAACCCTAAGCTACTACTATTGGGGATAGATGATGAAATTGACCTATCTAGATATGAAAAACTGCTCTTGTTCACCACCACCGCACTTTTGAAAAGGAACATTGCTCAAAAATGGGGCTCGGACCAAATACCGAGCTATGAACAATGGAGAACGGATGTGGATATCTGTGTCGCAACGGAATACAGAGTATACGCGGCCAGAGGATGCCCGGCAAAAGCCCTGAAAGTGTGGAGGAAATGGGAAGATGCCCAATGAGGATTATAAAACAACTGGACGCTGCCTGCGGGCTCAACTAAAGCTGTCCCCCCCCCCTTTTTTCCTTTGCAAACATATGTGTACAACATCTGAAACAGCCAGTAACCCTCTCCGGCAATGCGCATGTATTGATTGTTTACGTTGTTTATTTGTTTAACCTTGTTTTTTCCTAAAAACACCAATAAAATGTGTTATTAAAAAAAAAAAAAAAGAATGACATCTACCTTGTGCCTATCCATTCTGATACTATTTGGTGTGAGGATAAAACTGAGGAACTCCACTTCGATGACATGAAAAGAGCATTTTTCGAGTTTAGCATACAGTTTATGTTGGCGGACTTTAGTAAGGACGGAGCGGACATGCTTGACATGGTGTCATGATCTCTGCTTCCAAAAGGTCAGGGTTTTCCCAACTCCCTTGGAAGCAGATCCATAACCCAGGTTCCGAGTGCCAACCAGTCCCAATTGGGACCTTTTGGACCCAGTCCTGGTGCCAGTGGCACCAGGCTCATAAATATGCCCAGTCCCAGCGCTGGAAGCGCCGGGCTCATAATGCTTGGGTGGACTTACCTGCAGCAGACCATGCTGCTTACTTGCCTGCCAGTTGAGCCTCTGATCCTCTTCTGTTTGGAACTACTTTTCCTGTTGGGTGGGGCAGGAGCCACTCCCTAGATTCAGACCACTGGAACTCTTCTGGAAAGCAGAAACTCTTTTCTTACCTAGGCGTGGCTGTGGAAGGAGACACCTAAGCACTACAGGAGGCTATTTAAACCACACCCGATGGATGAATCTTGCTTTGCGTTATTCTGCATCCTCTGCAGCAGAACGCTCATCGTGTCTTCTGCATCTGATCCTGGGCCTAAGGAAAAAGGCTTACCATCCTGAATCCAGTCTTCAGCAACACCTATAAAGACAAGAAAAAACAGGTTAGCATTACGGTCTTCAGTGACAGCTCTTCACTTACCTGGTCCATCGGCTGTCACCAACGCCTCGCGCTGCATTCCGGCATCTGAAAGACAAAGGCTTACCTACTCTTTGTGCGCTCCGGAGGTCTTCACACTGCATTCCGGCATCTGAAAGACAAAAGCTTACCAACTCTTTGCACGCTTCGGAGGCCTTCGGCGCTGCATCCGGCATCTGAAAGACAAAACAAGGTGCGTTTAAAGACATTGGGGAACTTTAATACTCACGTGCCATTACTCCTTTCCACATCTAACCCAGTGGGTATTCCGGCACCCTGCAGCCGCTCCGAACTTGTACCTGCAAAATAAAAAGACAGTTAGAGCGCATCGTGAAGCAGGCAACAAGCGCTTACTTACGTGCTTCCAGGCGCTTCTATTCATCACACGGGCTCCATCTTCAATCACTTCAGCCCGTCATCCGCCATCGCCGGAACCCTGCAAAACAAGAAACATCATTACTAAAGACTTTAAAGACATTAGAATTACTCGAAACTTACCGTTCGTGCAGTAAACGACGGACAGCAGTCCTCTGAAGTCAAGAGGCCTGCTCCCCTTATCCAGTGAAGAAACTGGTTACAGCACCCTGCCCCGAGGCAGATGGAGAGCACGGCGTGCACTTACCTAAGGTGAGAGCGTTAACCTTTGGGGTTCTACAGGAGAAGAGAAAGGGAAGAAGAGAGAGACATTCAATAACCCAGTTCCTTAATCCCATATTTTCTATCTGCAGACATTTTACCCCTCGAGTCAGACATACAGTGCACAGAGGTCCAGCCCAAAGAGCCAGCCGTGTGTTACACATCACCTTTGAAGATACGGTATACGCCCAGTCAAGACCGGCGCCTCTACGGGAATCAGGTGAGCGTTACAGAACGCAAAACCTACCACAAAACTCCCGTCCAGGCGCTATGGAAACCTCGGATACCGACCAGCTAGCCCAGTTACTTGGGGAACTAAGGGCAGAAGTGCATGCAGCCCGTCAGGAAACGAACGCTCTAAGAAGGGAACTGATTATTTCCAAGGAGCGAACAGATGATCTCGCTAGACAATTGCTACAGTCACAAGCCGGACAGACCCCGTTACCCGCATCTGGGGGAAATCTTCCTTCTACATCCTCTATGAATCCAGTGCAGATCAACCTACCTGGGAATGTACCTCTGGCTCCGCCCGAATGATTTTCTGGTGACCCAAAGAGGTTTGCAGTATTTATCAATCAGTGCCGGTTGCATTTCTTATGCCGGCCAGCAGCCTTTCCAACTGATCAAGCTAAAGTAGCTTTCGTGCTTTCGTACCTTAGTGGCAATGCGGCAGACTGGTCGATCCCTCTAGTAAATCAAGATGATCCGGTCCTCCATGATTTTCAAGCTTTTCAGCTCAGTATGGAAAAACTGTTCGCAAGACATTCAAGGGGCAGGCCTTGGACAATGAGCTTCTTTCGTTGCGACAAGGTAATCAAGACCTTTTGGCTTATATTGCGTCTTTCAACAGACTGATAGTGGAAACTCAATGACCTGAGGACAAAAGGATTACGCTGTTTTATAGAGGTCTACGTGGAGAGCTCAAAGATGTGTTAGCACAAGTAGTGAATCCCCCACAAGATTGTTCGGACTATATAGACTTAGTCGTTCAAATAGATCACAGACTGCAGAACAGGAAGGCCGATCGTTCCAAGTTTGATGCTCGAGTATTTTCCAAACCGCCAACTCCTTCCAAAGGAGTAGACTCCGGGGAACCCATGCAAATAGGGGGTCTGAAAGGTCCTCTAACACAAAAGGAGCGGGAAAGGAGAAAACAGTTGCAATTATGCCTCTATTGCGGAAACTCAGGGCACTTTCTTCGAGACTGTCCGGTGAAACCTGCCAAGAAGGCAGTAGGAGCTGCAGTTACCAAAGTTACAAACTCTGAGCAGGGAAACGACCTCACCCGACAAGAATAGAGGTCCTCTTGCCGAGCGTGAAAACCAGTTCCGTGACCTCGCATTTCGTGATACCTATGGTCCTCATTAGCCCTGATAATCCAGATCGATTACATGCAATTGAAGCTTACGTCGACAGCGGTGCCATCGGCAATTATGTGGATCATGAAATGATTTTGAGGATGAATCTAACTCTTTGTCCCAAGGCTGTAAAGGACGTCATTACTACGGTGGATGGTACGGAGATAGCCTCCGGGCCAGTAACGCATACCACTCAAGAGGTGACGCTAGTAAGTCAAGATGGACACCATGAGAAGATCGTGTTCGATGTGATCAAGGCCCCTCAGTTTCAGACTATTCTAGGAATACCTTGGTTAGAGAAACACAATCCTCTGATCGATTGGTGAGCAAGAACGGTCCAGTTTCCAGAATGTGTCTCTACTTGTCACCCTCCACCTGGTGTTGCACTGGCAGCAATTTCTTCAGAGACTCCCCAGTTACCTCCCGAATACCTAGAATACCAAGATGTTTTCCGGAAGGATCAGGCTAACTCTCTACCTCCTCATAGGTCTTATGACTGCCAGATAGACCTGATACCTGGATCTACTCCTCCTTGTAGTAGAATTTATGCCCTCACCGAGCCTGAGAACCTTCACCTTCGACAATACCTGGATCAATACCTGGCAAATGGGTTTATTCGTCCTTCCAAGTCCCCTGCTTCTTCAGCTTTGTTCTTCGTTCCAAAAAAGGAAGGAGACCTTAGAACTTGTATAGATTATCGCTCCCTGAACCAGATCACCGTTAAGAATAGATATCCGTTACCTTTGATCCCTGAACTCCTGGACCAAGTCAGAAAAGCATGCATATATACAAAGCTGGATCTTAGAGGAGCTTACCACTTGGTACGAGTAAAAGAGGGCGATGAATGGAAGACGGCCTTCCGCACCAAGTATGGGCTATTTGAATATCAGGTCATGCCCTTCGGACTTTGCAATGCCCCGGCCGCCTTTCAATATTTTATGAACGATGTCCTCAGAGAGCTCATAGATGTGTGTGTTGTTGTTTACATTGACGACATCCTCGTTTATTCTTCATCGGAATCTGAACATCGGAAACACGTGAAAATGGCCCTCGAAAGATTGCGTCAACACAAACTTTTCGCTAAGTTGGAAAAATGTGTTTTCAACGTGACTGAAGTTGAATTCTTGGGATTCATACTATCACCTGGCGGAGTGCGTATGGATTCAAAGAAGGTCGATGCAGTTCTCAAATGGCCTTCACCATCCTCCGTAAAAGGTGTGCAAAGCATGTTAGGCTTCGCTAACTTTTACCGCAGGTTTATCCCCGAATTCTCTCGAAAAGTCCAGCCCATCACTGCCTTGTTAAAGAAAAACAAACGTTTTGAATGGTCTACCGAGGCGGAACAAGCTTTCCAGGATTTGAAGACTAAATTTATCTCTGCACCAATCTTAAAACACCCTCGCACCGAACTCCCCTACATCGCGGAAACTGATGCTTCAAGCCTTGCCATGGGGGCAGTTCTATCACAAAAGGACCCGGTAACCAATCAGTTGCATCCCGTGGCATTTTGGTCCCGCAAATTCTCGCCTCCTGAAATCAATTACACGATTACTGACAAGGAACTTCTGGCTATCAAGTCTGCCTTTAAGGCTTGGCGGCATTATCTGCTGGGGGCCCGACACACCGTTACTGTGATTACGGATCACCGAAACCTGCAATATTTGAAAACCGCAAAAGCCCAATCCTCTAGACAACTCCGTTGGGCATTATTCTTTGCCGAGTTTGACTTCATAATTACCTATCGACCTGGTACAAAGAACGGTAAAGCTGATGCCCTTTCTCGGATGGGAGTGGAAGAACACTTGATCAACCCTAAACCTGTACCAATCATTCCCGAACAAAGAATTCTGGGTGTAATCGCCACAGAATCCATAGAGGAAGTTAAGGATAAAGCCAGGCAACTTGTAACTCCAGCAGACATACAGAATTGGCATCTGCAGGGAAAGGACTTTGCAGTAAAGGACAACTTATTGTATTTCCAAGAACGATTATACCTACCCAGCACAGATTTACAGAAAAAAGTAATCTCTTGTTATCACGATTCTTTAATGGAAGGACATCCCGGTATGGCCAAGACCTCAGAAAAGATCAAGCGCTACTTCTTGTGGCCGTCTTGGAAAAAAGATATCAGAGACTTTATAATGTCCTGTGGAGTATGCGCCCAAAACAAGAGTCAAAAGGAAAGACCAGCAGGCCTCTTACGCCCTATTGACATCCCACCTCGCCCTTGGCATACGCTTTCTATGGACTTCATCACCGATCTACCTCCATGCTCCGGATACAATACGATTCTAGTAATCGTGGACTTATTCTCCAAGATGGCGCATTTCATTCCACTCAAAGGCTTGCCAACAGCAGCAACTCTGGCCCGAGAATTTCTCGAAAACATCGTCCGACTGCACGGTTTTCCTTCGGTTCTAATTTCGGATCGAGGTAGTCAATTTATTTCTCATTTTTGGCGAAGTTGCTGTTGGTCGGCTCAAATTGATGTGAGACTATCGACCAGTCACCACCCTCAGACCGACGGACAAACCGAGAGGACCAATCAAACTCTGGAACAGTATTTACGCTGCATGCTGCAACAAACTGAAAAAACTTGGAAAGACATCCTTTGGATGGCCGAATATGCCTACAATAACTCTGTCCATTCGGGAACTGGGAAAACCCCGTTTTTTCTTTTGTACGGCAGTCACCCTCGAACCTCGGAGTTGGATCCCCTCCAAGATCTTGAAACACCAGCAGGAGACTACCTGCATTCTACAATCACCCAAGCCTTTAAGGAAGCTGTTTCTCACCTTCAAAGGGCTAAAGAACAATACAAGAAAGGAGCAGATCAACATCGGAAGGAAGCCCCTCAATATCAAGTCGGGGATCAAGTCTGGTTATCCACCAAATATCTACCTCTAAAAGGGCCACACACATTCAACCCAAGATACCTTGGTCCCTATTCCATCACTACCATAGTAAACCCAGTAGGGGTCAAGTTGGACTTGCCCCCGCACATGAAGATACATCCGGTCTTCCACGTCTCTCTATTAAAACCTGTGCAACCTCAAACCCGACTAACTAAATCTCCAAAACCTATCCTAGTTGATGGAGAACTCGAGTTTGAAGTCAAAAGCATTCTGGACTCCAAGATCTCCAAATCTAAACTATTTTACCTAATTGACTGGAAAGGCTACGGCCCCCAAGAGAGATCCTGGGAACCTGCTGAATGTGTCCACGCTCCTCGCCTAATCAAAAGATTTCACCGAACATTTCCTGACAAGCCAAAACCCCCGAGAAGCCCGGTTTGGGAGGGGCCTTGATGGGGGGGTACTGCCATGATCTCTGCTTCCAAAAGGTCAGGGTTTTCCCAACTCCCTTGGAAGCAGATCCATAACCCAGGTTCCGAGTGCCAACCAGTCCCAATTGGGACCTTTTGGACCCAGTCCTGGTGCCAGTGGCACCAGGCTCATAAATATGCCCAGTCCCAGCGCTGGAAGCGCCGGGCTCATAATGCTTGGGTGGACTTACCTGCAGCAGACCATGCTGCTTACTTGCCTGCCAGTTGAGCCTCTGATCCTCTTCTGTTTGGAACTACTTTTCCTGTTGGGTGGGGCAGGAGCCACTCCCTAGATTCAGACCACTGGAACTCTTCTGGAAAGCAGAAACTCTTTTCTTACCTAGGCGTGGCTGTGGAAGGAGACACCTAAGCACTACAGGAGGCTATTTAAACCACACCCGATGGATGAATCTTGCTTTGCGTTATTCTGCATCCTCTGCAGCAGAACGCTCATCGTGTCTTCTGCATCTGATCCTGGGCCTAAGGAAAAAGGCTTACCATCCTGAATCCAGTCTTCAGCAACACCTATAAAGACAAGAAAAAACAGGTTAGCATTACGGTCTTCAGTGACAGCTCTTCACTTACCTGGTCCATCGGCTGTCACCAACGCCTCGCGCTGCATTCCGGCATCTGAAAGACAAAGGCTTACCTACTCTTTGTGCGCTCCGGAGGTCTTCACACTGCATTCCGGCATCTGAAAGACAAAAGCTTACCAACTCTTTGCACGCTCCGGAGGCCTTCGGCGCTGCATCCGGCATCTGAAAGACAAAACAAGGTGCGTTTAAAGACATTGGGGAACTTTAATACTCACGTGCCATTACTCCTTTCCACATCTAACCCAGTGGGTATTCCGGCACCCTGCAGCCGCTCCGAACTTGTACCTGCAAAATAAAAAGACAGTTAGAGCGCATCGTGAAGCAGGCAACAAGCGCTTACTTACGTGCTTCCAGGCGCTTCTATTCATCACACGGGCTCCATCTTCAATCACTTCAGCCCGTCATCCGCCATCGCCGGAACCCTGCAAAACAAGAAACATCATTACTAAAGACTTTAAAGACATTAGAATTACTCGAAACTTACCGTTCGTGCAGTAAACGACGGACAGCAGTCCTCTGAAGTCAAGAGGCCTGCTCCCCTTATCCAGTGAAGAAACTGGTTACAGCACCCTGCCCCGAGGCAGATGGAGAGCACGGCGTGCACTTACCTAAGGTGAGAGCGTTAACCTTTGGGGTTCTACAGGAGAAGAGAAAGGGAAGAAGAGAGAGACATTCAATAACCCAGTTCCTTAATCCCATATTTTCTATCTGCAGACATTTTACCCCTCGAGTCAGACATACAGTGCACAGAGGTCCAGCCCAAAGAGCCAGCCGTGTGCTACACATCACCTTTGAAGATACGGTATACGCCCAGTCAAGACCGGCGCCTCTACGGGAATCAGGTGAGCGTTACAGAACGCAAAACCTACCACAAAACTCCCGTCCAGGCGCTATGGAAACCTCGGATACCGACCAGCTAGCCCAGTTACTTGGGGAACTAAGGGCAGAAGTGCATGCAGCCCGTCAGGAAACGAACGCTCTAAGAAGGGAACTGATTATTTCCAAGGAGCGAACAGATGATCTCGCTAGACAATTGCTACAGTCACAAGCCGGACAGACCCCGTTACCCGCATCTGGGGGAAATCTTCCTTCTACATCCTCTATGAATCCAGTGCAGATCAACCTACCTGGGAATGTACCTCTGGCTCCGCCCGAATGATTTTCTGGTGACCCAAAGAGGTTTGCAGTATTTATCAATCAGTGCCGGTTGCATTTCTTATGCCGGCCAGCAGCCTTTCCAACTGATCAAGCTAAAGTAGCTTTCGTGCTTTCGTACCTTAGTGGCAATGCGGCAGACTGGTCGATCCCTCTAGTAAATCAAGATGATCCGGTCCTCCATGATTTTCAAGCTTTTCAGCTCAGTATGGAAAAACTGTTCGCAAGACATTCACGGGGCAGGCCTTGGACAATGAGCTTCTTTCGTTGCGACAAGGTAATCAAGACCTTTTGGCTTATATTGCGTCTTTCAACAGACTGATAGTGGAAACTCAATGACCTGAGGACAAAAGGATTACGCTGTTTTATAGAGGTCTACGTGGAGAGCTCAAAGATGTGTTAGCACAAGTAGTGAATCCCCCACAAGATTGTTCGGACTATATAGACTTAGTCGTTCAAATAGATCACAGACTGCAGAACAGGAAGGCCGATCGTTCCAAGTTTGATGCTCGAGTATTTTCCAAACCGCCAACTCCTTCCAAAGGAGTAGACTCCGGGCAACCCATGCAAATAGGGGGTCTGAAAGGTCCTCTAACACAAAAGGAGCGGGAAAGGAGAAAACAGTTGCAATTATGCCTCTATTGCGGAAACTCAGGGCACTTTCTTCGAGACTGTCCGGTGAAACCTGCCAAGAAGGCAGTAGGAGCTGCAGTTACCAAAGTTACAAACTCTGAGCAGGGAAACGACCTCACCCGACAAGAATAGAGGTCCTCTTGCCGAGCGTGAAAACCAGTTCCGTGACCTCGCATTTCGTGATACCTATGGTCCTCATTAGCCCTGATAATCCAGATCGATTACATGCAATTGAAGCTTACGTCGACAGCGGTGCCATCGGCAATTATGTGGATCATGAAATGATTTTGAGGATGAATCTAACTCTTTGTCCCAAGGCTGTAAAGGACGTCATTACTACGGTGGATGGTACGGAGATAGCCTCCGGGCCAGTAACGCATACCACTCAAGAGGTGACGCTAGTAAGTCAAGATGGACACCATGAGAAGATCGTGTTCGATGTGATCAAGGCCCCTCAGTTTCAGACTATTCTAGGAATACCTTGGTTAGAGAAACACAATCCTCTGATCGATTGGTGAGCAAGAACGGTCCAGTTTCCAGAATGTGTCTCTACTTGTCACCCTCCACCTGGTGTTGCACTGGCAGCAATTTCTTCAGAGACTCCCCAGTTACCTCCCGAATACCTAGAATACCAAGATGTTTTCCGGAAGGATCAGGCTAACTCTCTACCTCCTCATAGGTCTTATGGCTGCCAGATAGACCTGATACCTGGATCTACTCCTCCTTGTAGTAGAATTTATGCCCTCACCGAGCCTGAGAACCTTCACCTTCGACAATACCTGGATCAATACCTGGCAAATGGGTTTATTCGTCCTTCCAAGTCCCCTGCTTCTTCAGCTTTGTTCTTCGTTCCAAAAAAGGAAGGAGACCTTAGAACTTGTATAGATTATCGCTCCCTGAACCAGATCACCGTTAAGAATAGATATCCGTTACCTTTGATCCCTGAACTCCTGGACCAAGTCAGAAAAGCATGCATATATACAAAGCTGGATCTTAGAGGAGCTTACCACTTGGTACGAGTAAAAGAGGGCGATGAATGGAAGACGGCCTTCCGCACCAAGTATGGGCTATTTGAATATCAGGTCATGCCCTTCGGACTTTGCAATGCCCCGGCCGCCTTTCAATATTTTATGAACGATGTCCTCAGAGAGCTCATAGATGTGTGTGTTGTTGTTTACATTGACGACATCCTCGTTTATTCTTCATCGGAATCTGAACATCGGAAACACGTGAAAATGGCCCTCGAAAGATTGCGTCAACACAAACTTTTCGCTAAGTTGGAAAAATGTGTTTTCAACGTGACTGAAGTTGAATTCTTGGGATTCATACTATCACCTGGCGGAGTGCGTATGGATTCAAAGAAGGTCGATGCAGTTCTCAAATGGCCTTCACCATCCTCCGTAAAAGGTGTGCAAAGCATGTTAGGCTTCGCTAACTTTTACCGCAGGTTTATCCCCGAATTCTCTCGAAAAGTCCAGCCCATCACTGCCTTGTTAAAGAAAAACAAACGTTTTGAATGGTCTACCGAGGCGGAACAAGCTTTCCAGGATTTGAAGACTAAATTTATCTCTGCACCAATCTTAAAACACCCTCGCACCGAACTCCCCTACATCGCGGAAACTGATGCTTCAAGCCTTGCCATGGGGGCAGTTCTATCACAAAAGGACCCGGTAACCAATCAGTTGCATCCCGTGGCATTTTGGTCCCGCAAATTCTCGCCTCCTGAAATCAATTACACGATTACTGACAAGGAACTTCTGGCTATCAAGTCTGCCTTTAAGGCTTGGCGGCATTATCTGCTGGGGGCCCGACACACCGTTACTGTGATTATGGATCACCGAAACCTGCAATATTTGAAAACCGCAAAAGCCCAATCCTCTAGACAACTCCGTTGGGCATTATTCTTTGCCGAGTTTGACTTCATAATTACCTATCGATCTGGTACAAAGAACGGTAAAGCTGATGCCCTTTCTCGGATGGGAGTGGAAGAACACTTGATCAACCCTAAACCTGTACCAATCATTCCCGAACAAAGAATTCTGGGTGTAATCGCCACAGAATCCATAGAGGAAGTTAAGGATAAAGCCAGGCAACTTGTAACTCCAGCAGACATACAGAATTGGCATCTGCAGGGAAAGGACTTTGCAGTAAAGGACAACTTATTGTATTTCCAAGAACGATTATACCTACCCAGCACAGATTTACAGAAAAAAGTAATCTCTTGTTATCACGATTCTTTAATGGAAGGACATCCCGGTATGGCCAAGACCTCAGAAAAGATCAAGCGCTACTTCTTGTGGCCGTCTTGGAAAAAAGATATCAGAGACTTTATAATGTCCTGTGGAGTATGCGCCCAAAACAAGAGTCAAAAGGAAAGACCAGCAGGCCTCTTACGCCCTATTGACATCCCACCTCGCCCTTGGCATACGCTTTCTATGGACTTCATCACCGATCTACCTCCATGCTCCGGATACAATACGATTCTAGTAATCGTGGACTTATTCTCCAAGATGGCGCATTTCATTCCGCTCAAAGGCTTGCCAACAGCAGCAACTCTGGCCCGAGAATTTCTCGAAAACATCGTCCGACTGCACGGTTTTCCTTCGGTTCTAATTTCGGATCGAGGTAGTCAATTTATTTCTCATTTTTGGCGAAGTTGCTGTTGGTCGGCTCAAATTGATGTGAGACTATCGACCAGTCACCACCCTCAGACCGACGGACAAACCGAGAGGACCAATCAAACTCTGGAACAGTATTTACGCTGCATGCTGCAACAAACTGAAAAAACTTGGAAAGACATCCTTTGGATGGCCGAATATGCCTACAATAACTCTGTCCATTCGGGAACTGGGAAAACCCCGTTTTTTCTTTTGTACGGCAGTCACCCTCGAACCTCGGAGTTGGATCCCCTCCAAGATCTTGAAACACCAGCAGGAGACTACCTGCATTCTACAATCACCCAAGCCTTTAAGGAAGCTGTTTCTCACCTTCAAAGGGCTAAAGAACAATACAAGAAAGGAGCAGATCAACATCGGAAGGAAGCCCCTCAATATCAAGTAGGGGATCAAGTCTGGTTATCCACCAAATATCTACCTCTAAAAGGGCCACACACATTCAACCCAAGATACCTTGGTCCCTATTCCATCACTACCATAGTAAACCCAGTAGGGGTCAAGTTGGACTTGCCCCCGCACATGAAGATACATCCGGTCTTCCACGTCTCTCTATTAAAACCTGTGCAACCTCAAACCCGACTAACTAAATCTCCAAAACCTATCCTAGTTGATGGAGAACTCGAGTTTGAAGTCAAAAGCATTCTGGACTCCAAGATCTCCAAATCTAAACTATTTTACCTAATTGACTGGAAAGGCTACGGCCCCCAAGAGAGATCCTGGGAACCTGCTGAATGTGTCCACGCTCCTCGCCTAATCAAAAGATTTCACCGAACATTTCCTGACAAGCCAAAACCCCCGGAGAAGCCCGGTTTGGGAGGGGCCTTGATGGGGGGGTACTGTCATGATCTCTGCTTCCAAAAGGTCAGGGTTTTCCCAACTCCCTTGGAAGCAGATCCATAACCCAGTTTCCGAGTGCCAACCAGTCCCAATTGGGACCTTTTGGACCCAGTCCTGGTGCCAGTGGCACCAGGCTCATAAATATGCCCAGTCCCAGCGCTGGAAGCGCCGGGCTCATAATGCTTGGGTGGACTTACCTGCAGCAGACCATGCTGCTTACTTGCCTGCCAGTTGAGCCTCTGATCCTCTTCTGTTTGGAACTACTTTTCCTGTTGGGTGGGGCAGGAGCCACTCCCTAGATTCAGACCACTGGAACTCTTCTGGAAAGCAGGAACTCTTTTCTTACCTAGGCGTGGCTGTGGAAGGAGACACCTAAGCACTACAGGAGGCTATTTAAACCACACCCGATGGATGAATCTTGCTTTGCGTTATTCTGCATCCTCTGCAGCAGAACGCTCATCGTGTCTTCTGCATCTGATCCTGGGCCTAAGGAAAAAGGCTTACCATCCTGAATCCAGTCTTCAGCAACACCTATAAAGACAAGAAAAAACAGGTTAGCATTACGGTCTTCAGTGACAGCTCTTCACTTACCTGGTCCATCGGCTGTCACCAACGCCTCGCGCTGCATTCCGGCATCTGAAAGACAAAGGCTTACCTACTCTTTGTGCGCTCCGGAGGTCTTCACACTGCATTCCGGCATCTGAAAGACAAAAGCTTACCAACTCTTTGCACGCTCCGGAGGCCTTCGGCGCTGCATCCGGCATCTGAAAGACAAAACAAGGTGCGTTTAAAGACATTGGGGAACTTTAATACTCACGTGCCATTACTCCTTTCCACATCTAACCCAGTGGGTATTCCGGCACCCTGCAGCCGCTCCGAACTTGTACCTGCAAAATAAAAAGACAGTTAGAGCGCATCGTGAAGCAGGCAACAAGCGCTTACTTACGTGCTTCCAGGCGCTTCTATTCATCACACGGGCTCCATCTTCAACTCACTTCAGCCCGTCATCCGCCATCGCCGGAACCCTGCAAAACAAGAAACATCATTACTAAAGACTTTAAAGACATTAGAATTACTCGAAACTTACCGTTCGTGCAGTAAACGACGGACAGCAGTCCTCTGAAGTCAAGAGGCCTGCTCCCCTTATCCAGTGAAGAAACTGGTTACAGCACCCTGCCCCGAGGCAGATGGAGAGCATGGCGTGCACTTACCTAAGGTGAGAGCGTTAACCTTTGGGGTTCTACAGGAGAAGAGAAAGGGAAGAAGAGAGAGACATTCAATAACCCAGTTCCTTAATCCCATATTTTCTATCTGCAGACATCTTACCCTTCGAGTCAGACATACAGTGCACAGAGGTCCAGCCCAAAGAGCCAGCCGTGTGTTACACATCACCTTTGAAGATACGGTATACGCCCAGTCAAGACCGGCGCCTCTACGGGAATCAGGTGAGCGTTACACATGGTCTTCTTTTGTAGCAGAATACACTAAAATGTCATCAGTGTAAACCAGGGTGCAAACGTCAACGAACTCCCGCAAAACATCATTCATAAAGTACTGGAATGCAGCACGAGTGTTGCAAAGTCCAAAAGGCATTACATGGTATTCATACAAGCCGTATTTGGTACGAAAGGCGGTTTTCCATTTGTCTCCTTTCTTCACTCGAACAAGATGGTACGCCCCCCTAAGGTACAGTTTGGTATAGATTTGGGCGTCTTTGACTTGATCCAATAATTCGGGAATAAGGGGCAGTGGATAACGTTTTTTTACTGTGATCTGGTTTAATGCGCGATAGTCGATGCAAGTCCTCAAATCTCCTTCCTTCTTTGGTACGAAGGATAAGGGACTGGCTGCCAGTGATTTAGATGGGCGGATACAACCATTTGCCAGGTACTGATCAAGATAAGATTTCAAATGGAGGTTTTCTGGTTCAGTAAGTGCATAGATTCGACCACAAGGAATTTGCGCACCAGGTATGTGGTCGATCTGACAATCGTAGGGCCTGTGCGGTGGTAGAGTATTGGTTTGTTCTTTCTGGAACACGTCTTGAAAATCTTGGTATTCATTTTGTAGAGTACTAGTCACACCTAGTACAATCGCCGCCGTACTGGCAGTAGCAGATGTACATAAGTCTGTTTTCCCCTTTTCTTGGTAATAACAGGTGCGAGCACAATCTTCGGAAAAGGCCAATTTCTTGGCACGCCAATCTATAAGAGGGTTGTGAGCTACCAACCATGGCATCCCTAAGATTAGTCGAAACTGAGGAGCTTTGATGAGATCGAATGCAATAGATTCTCGGTGTCCATCCTGGCACAGCAGGGTTAGTGCTGCTGTACATTGGGTTACTGGTCTGGAAGCTATTTCTGTCCCATCAACAGTAGTAACTTTTTCAGTAGTCAACTTAGAGCATAAGGGAAGCCCCATCTCTGCTGCCAGATCATGGTCTACATAATTCCCAACTGCTCCGCTGTCTATGTATGCTTCGCCAGCATGCATCTGAGACGGTTGTTGGTGATTGATCAAAATGACTGGTAATGCAAAGTGTGAGGTCTGTGGCTCATCCTTCTCGCTCGACAAGCGGACCTCTACGCTTACCGGGCCTGGTAGTTTTCTGACTTCTTGTTATTATCTTCCTTCTCTGTGGCTCCAACAGTTCTCCTTGGTGATTTCACTGGATATTCTTGAGGAAGTGGCCTGATTTTCCGCAGTATAAGCATAATTGCTGTTGCCTTCTCTTGTCTCTTTCAGTTTTAGTTAAAGGTGGCTTTTCACCTCCGATTTGCATGGGTTCTCCAATGTGTTTTCCAATGTACGTGGATCATTTTCATCTGACCGGACATACCCAGCTCAAGTGTCTAACCTTATCTGGTCCGCTTTTCGGTCTTGTAATCTGTGATCTAATTGCACCTCAAGGTTGATGAATTCTCCACAGTCTTTAGGTGGGTTAACCACTTGAGCAAGGACATCCTTTAGTTCCCCTCGTAGACCCCGATGAAATAGTGTGGTCCTTTTATCCTCAGGCCACCCAGCTTCAACGACTAGTCTGTTAAATGTTGCTATATATGTAAGCAAGTCTTGACTTCCTTGACGGAGTGACAAAAGTTTGTTGTCTAATGCTTGGCCTTGGGTATGACGAGCAAAGAGTTTTTCCATTTCCATCTGGAAACCCCCAAAGTCATGTAACAATGGGTTATCCTGACTTACGAATGGTAACGACCAATCCGCAGCACTGCCACTCAGATATGACAAGACAAAAACAACCTGCGCTTGGTTGTTAGGAAAAGCCCCAGGTCTGCAAAGGAAATGAAGACGACACTGGTTCATGAACGTTGCATACTTCTTGGGGTCCCTTGTAAATTGTTCAGGTGGAGCTAAAGGAACTGCCCCAGGCAGGGTTATTTGTACTGGATTGGTGGAAGAAGTTGGCACAGGTGCTGGCAGAATGTTACCAGGCAATGGGGTCTGTCCTGCCTGTGATTGGAGCAATTGTCTACTTATTTTGTCAGCACAATCCTTAGTAACAATCAAATCCCTCCTAAGAGTGTTGGTTTCTTGACTGGCTGAATGTACTTCAACGGTAATTGTCCCAACAACTGAACTAACTGGTCAGTCTGTGAAGTGTCCATGACACTCAGGTGGATAATAATATTGAGGTTTTGCGCTCTGTTACGCTCACCTGCTATCCATGGGGACGCCACCCAGCCCTGGTTGGATGATTTGCACTCTCGAACCCTCTCCCGGTCCCTTGGTAAGGCCTCTGGTTAAAGATGGGTCTGCAATATAGGAGAGCTGGATTCAATACCAGATTGTTTTTATGTTTTCCCACCTCCCTTGGCCTCAACTCCTTCCTCCCCCTTGGGCCTTCTCCTCACCTTAATATTGTTAGAGGTGGATTCTCCGTCCTGCTACTCATGGCAGGGGAGCGTAGATGTGGGGGGTGAGCAGCGACCAAGTTACTTCACTGGTGCAAGCCCCCCTGTGAAAATCCAGGCCTGCTGCGACTCCGTAGGTTTGCTGCTTTACAGTCTTTATATGCAGTTCTTATGTTCCTCTTAGTTCGAATAATAACGTCTTGCTTCTTTCCTTTTAGGTATGGAAAGGTATTTCGGTGTTGTCATGCAGTTTGAAGATGAGCATGAGCCGGTAGCCGAAAGCGCGGTGTGCGTGATACTGTCCGGTGAGTAATGCACGGCGCTGTTTCGCCTTTTATATTGCTAACCTGTGTCTTTTCTCTCCTTGCAGGTTGCGATGTTCCTCGCCGAGCGCCGTAACGTTCCAGCAATGATACTCACCAGGAGGTGACTACCCAGGTAAGAACTGTGTGGCTTTCTTCCTTCGGGAGGAAACGTGAGTAAACGCTTACTAATGCTGTCTTTCTTTCTCCTCTTTCCAGGTTATGGTATTCGAGGATGCATGCAGTGCCGGATGATGGAGTTCGTAACTTCAGGTGAGTGGAACTGAAGTCAGCGATGGATTGAAGACAGGATACTGTTCCAGGTAAGTTTCGTAGTGTTCTTTCTCTTTCTGCAGGTCCTTGGTTTCAGTTAAGCTGATATCAAAGAACTGGACACAGTGAGCGTTGCGCTGCCCACAGCAGAATAACGCAAAGCATGTTCTGCTGTTTGGGTGTGGTTTAAATAGTCTCAGGTAAAGTAGTCAAGGTAAAATAGTCCTAGGCCTGCCACACCCAAAGTAGTCCAGGTAAAGTAGTCCCAGGCCTGCCACACCCAAAAGACTAGACCGCATAGCTCAGTTCCTTGTAACTGAGCTACGTGTGTGCCTCCATGTTGGCTAAACCCCCCCAAGTTAAACAGTCCCAAGTAAATAGTCCCATTCTTATGTTGGTTTTCATGATGGTTATTAGCCTGGCGCCAAAGGCACCAGGACTGATTCCAAGAGAGTCTTGGATGAGGTTTTAAGGCCTTTGACCTGGCCCTAACCGGAAGTCTGACTTGCCAGTGAGGGCCAGGAGCAAGGGACTTGACAGACAGTTCAAGGGTATTTTTTAAACTGTATAGGTAGGGTGGAAAAAAGCCTAATCTAAACCTAAATCTAAGAGGGGAGCAAGCTACAACCAGCAAATCAAATGCAGTCCTAGTGGCATCTTGTCAAATGAAAGGGTCTATACTAATAAAAACCTATTGCCAATCCTTATGCTAAATACAAAAGAGTGTGAGATAGGGCTCGCAAGAAAGAAAAGACGTGTTCATAAATGATAAGTCAGGATGCAGTAATCATGGTCTCTCTTCCCCACGCTTTCAGCATGGGACAAGGTGGGACTCTGGAGCACAGCACACGCTCGAGCTTCTCCAGCACAAGATGACAGTTCTGTTCTTAGCTATCAAGACCATTGATTGCCAAGTCTCTTTCTCTGTCAAAAGTCTCTTGCCTTCGAGGACCTGATGTGTTCAAAATAACAAGAGTTCCGTTACAGTTGTATGTTGGGTGATGCATTTTCACCCTTGGATTTTCCTCTTCCGGATTCAGACCCTTCTCGAATGTTTGCTTCCCTCTGCCGGGTTCACTACGGCTTTTCACACAATTTCCTTTGTAATATTCACAAATCTTCATGTTTTAAACAGTTCACTGTGGACCATCCTCTGCCAGGTTCACTTTTGACAACACACTGTTCTTTCCACTTTCTTATGATGTGGGATTCACTTCCCTCAGCTTTACGATCATCTGCCGGTCAAAGACTTTCGACTGTACAGAGGATTTTACTAGACCCCCGTATGACCACTTTGACCCTGTTCTCGCCTGTCCCAATGCCTTCTGGTAACAGTAGTTTCAACAATCGGGTAATCACCCAGAGATTCTTGAGTGAGCACCCATGTGGTGCCTGGCTCCCATGCAGTTGGCTTGCCCTGTTCACATTTACAGTTCTTTGTTCTTTCGGCCGTTAGCTGTTTGCTACTTTTGTTCAACACAGTTTGGTTTCTTTATCGGTTCCCCCTCAACTCACCCGCTGTGATGAACCACTTGGATTTCTTCGTATCAGGAGTCAAGACCGGTACCATGGTAGCAGGCTTCTCCCTCTGTCCAGCTTACCAGCATAGGTACGCTCTGTGTACCATTGACATATGCTGCAACACACTTGGGCTATTGTTCGCGGTCTTACGATTCCTTCTCTGGAGGTTGTGCCGGCCTGGGTTGGAAAGGGCAAGATTGCTTCCCTCCTTGTCAGCCTTTCCAGTCTTGCTGCCTTTCTCCTCCTCTTGAACTGCCATGTCTGGATAGCTGTCTCCTCGTGCGGTCTGCCTTGCTCGTATTGTGCTCTCGTGCTCCACCTTTTATCCCTGTGGTGAAGGATAAGGCCCGTCAGGTGTGATGTGTGAGAGTCTGGTGAATTGCCTGACTTTGCCTGACCATTGTGTTGGGACATTTCAGGTAAACGGCTCTCGTGTTTGTCCGTCGTCTTTCGCAGTGTGCAAAAATGTTCACGTCGGAAAAGGGAGGATAGAGTATTTGACTATCCTAAGGGGTAGGATGGAGAAAAGGTATTATAAGAAGATACCGCATCTCACCCATCAGTGTCCCACTTCTACTCCCCAAAGACCACCATCCAGGTGATCCTCCCACACTGGCCCACCCCCAGGAACTGGATCCAATGGCGATGGCTGTGTCCTAGCCAACTGGATGACAGATCCCCAGGGACTAGTCAGGGAGACACCTTCAGGTTTTGCACATGCCCTTCCTCCATGCGAGGTAGCCACATTTGTTTCATAGATGAACCGGGAAAGAAAATCTATGTTTCTCTGGTCTTTTCCTTTTCAGTGTTCCACAGTGAAACAATAGGCTTGTAGGTCTAGAAACCATTGCATGTCCCTACGGTTGGAGCCTTTGCGTTGGCTAATCCAAACTAGGGGTGAGTGATCTGTGACGAGTGTGAACGTTCATCCTAACAGGTAGTATCTAAGATTGATTATGGCCCACTTGATGGCCAGGGCCACTAGTTCTAGCACAGAGTCATTTTTTTCACATGGGAACAGTTTGCCGCTGGTGAATAATATGGGATGCTCCATTCCATTGCAAACCTGGGACAGGACTGCTCCTAACCCTGTAAGGGAGGCATCCGTTCGTAAGACAAATTCTTTAGAGAAGTCAACTAACTTTAGGATCGGGCAGTTTATCTGTTAGCCGGCTGTTTTATCTGAAATGTTGGGGATAAGCCTACGGTAATATCCTATTAACCCGAGAAATGCTCTAAGATCTATTTTGGTCTTGGGGGTTGGTGTATCTAAGACAGATTTTACATTCTTATGTTGGGGCTGTTCATTCCCATTCCCTACGAAGAAGCCTAGATATTTTACGGCTGACTGGGCCAATCTGCATTTAGCTGGATTTGCATTAAGTCCAGCTTTTCTGAGGACTTTCATGATGCTATAAAGATGGAAGAGATGGTCCTCCTAGGTTATACAATAAATTACGATATCGTCCATGTAAGCTCCACAGAAATTAGAGTAGGGTTGTAAAATTTGATCTAGGAGGCGTTGGGAAGTGGCTGACGCGCTGTGTAAGCCAAAAGGCAGGACTTTAAATTGAAATAGTCCTAGAGGTGTTGAAAACACATTTTTCTTCCTTATCTGGCTCAAATACAGGGACTTGCCAGTACCCCTTGGTTAAATCTAGGTTAGATAGAAAGGTGGCTGCTCTGGGTTTATCAATTAGGTAATCGATGCAAGGCATGGGATATGCATTGAAGTCTGAGATGGCATTAACTTGACGGGAATCTATGAAGAATCTCCAAGAACGGTTGGGTTTAGTGACCAATACGATAGGAGAGGACCATGGGACTGAAGATGGTTCAATAATATTGGTTTTCAACATTTTGTTGACTTCCTCGATCACTATCTGTTTACGGGCTTCTGGGAGTCGATACTAGCTTTAAATTAACTATTTCTAACTTTTGGTGTTCTAATATAGTGGTATGTGCCTTTTACTCTCCCTTTTAACCCAGAAACACGCATTGCCCCCCACCAAGAGTGAAACAAGCATTGCCTAAGCCAAGAGGGAAACAAACATTACCCAATCCAAGAGAGAAACAAGCATTGCTCAAGCCAAGAGTGAGATAAGCATTGCTCAAGCCAAGAGGGGTGCAAGCATTGCCAAAGCCTAAAGTGCTGTACACACATTGTTTAAAGCCAAGAGAGACTAACAACAAAGCATGCCATTAAGCTGTTCTGATTGGCAGGAATCGAAGGGGCGAATGCAAGGTTGTAAAAAGGTGAAGCTTGCTGATTGTGATGGTTTCCTAAAAGTTGGTATAACTCACATTGCCAAAAGAAGGAGGGGTAGAATTGCATCCTTAAAGGCATTATGGTTGTTGGTATTACAGAACGACAAGAATGGCAAAGAGGCTGCCCTTCTGGAAAGTGAATGTTCAGAAGAAGAGTGCCTTGCTTACTTGGAAGTTTTAAGGGGCACTAAAGTGAATCTTGTCATTTCTAAAAAGTTGTTCAAATTCAGAAAGGTAAAAACTGCCGATGTTGTGGTAAATATTGGTTTTGCAGAAAGACAAGTCTCAAAGAGGCTGCTCGTCTGAAAGGTGAATTTTCCGAGGAAGAGTGCATTGCCTACATGAAGGTGTTGAGGAGCATAAATGTGAATATTGTGTTTTCTAAAAAGTTGCTAAAAGTCACAACATTGCAAACTATTGAAGCTGTGGTAAAACTTTGGTTGTCAGTAGATTTAAAACTTCAGGAGCACGGTTGAATGTGGAACACTATCGGGCAGGCAAAGTAGACCCATATGGTGAAGACTTGCAGAAGTTAACCTGGTATGAGAGTTATCCAGGTGAAAGCAGAAGTGTTGTGAAGTCATCCAGACAAAGAGATAAACTGTGATGTATGATGCCAGAAAGAGAGAATTGAGAAGAGTTAACAAGAAGCTGTGTTTCTTTAACGTTGTCAGAAGTTGTGTTTCTTTGAACCTAACCAGGAGCTGCATTTCTTGTTTTACATTCATAAGTTATGATGAAAGCATTTTGACACAGAACACCATTTATGCTATTTGATGAAGTGGATATCATTACTCAAGGAAGAAGAGAAATCTTTCTGTTGGTTGTACATTGGTTAACAGAACTCCCTTTTGACAAACTGAAGGAACCAAGAAATGACTTGGAACTTTGCTGCAAACCTGGATATCCTTGTTTCTTTTGGTTGAATGTTGGAACTGAAACTTGAAGCTGGGGAAGGTAGTTCACCCAGGTTATAAAAAAGAGACTGCAAATATATTGGAAATACAATTGTTGATGCTGTTGTGAATTGCCATATATTTTCTTGTGTATCTTATGTTTAAGTGTGAGGGACAGATATCCTTTGTTAGAGTGTTTCCTTTAGTTATTGGTAGGCAGGGAAATCCTCGTCAAGGTAGGGATAGTAAGGCGGTTGTTGAAACTTATAATTTAATAAAATGTAATATTTTGAGAAATCATCCAAAAGTAGTCTGTCTCACATTTCTGACCTGTCACATATGGTGTCAGTAGTGGATCAGAGTCAGTTGATACAAACTGGAGCTCCACTATAAATATGGCAGATTCTGATCAAAAAGGGATTAAATCTGAAAACAAAATGGGCATACCCATATTCTTCCTTCTCTTGCAGCTTAGACTTCCCCTGTTGCCCCTGGTGCTGGCACCTCCCTTACTGGGGAGGAATTGAACTCTAATTCTTTTTCCATCAAAGGAACCGGGAGGATAAGAGAGATCCCTTGTAATAAGTGGCTTCTTAAAATGAATGTTCGAATAACATTTTCTAAAATCTCAGAACATGCTATTATTCCCAAAAGACAAGCGTTAGAAGGGAATATATACCATCTGTATTTTCCCCAAAATTGCACTATACCTGGGAAAAATAAACTTGTATTTTCTTTGATGCTAGAGGTGAAGTTTCCCTCATATATATCTGCCTATATTATGCCAGATCAAGTACCTAGATTTAAGCTGTATCTGTCAGGCTGAGCTCGCTCCTCCCCCTGCTCCTCACCTGTGGCTTCCGTCTGGTTGTCCTTGGAGGATGAAGACTGCTTCCGTAAGGCTTTGGAAGCCTCCTTGGTTTGTTTCTCCTTGGACTTTCTGTCATGTAAATAAGGCCTGGCTCCCTCGGAGGCCACCTTGACAGGAAGTGGAACCTATCTCGGGGGGCCCCGAGGAGCCAAGCCCCCGTTGAAGGGAAAAAGCCGAACGGCATCAAAAAACCCTGTGGCGTAGTCCTTGATACGGTCCTGCTTCTTAACAATGATGACAAGAAGAACTTCAGGTAAGCAGAATCAGTATAACAAATTCCAGGTATGAGTGAAGATTCTGACATGAGTGAAGATTCTGGTAGGAATGGAGACTCCGGTAAGTCCAGTAGCTGCCGTGAACAGAAGTGCGGAACAGGAGGACCTGAAGACTCAGGACTCTAGTTGGAGGTACGCAGAGTGGGAGATCGGCTGAACTGGAGCCGTGCAGTGTACGGAGAGTGAACCTCTACGAAGGACGGGAAAAAGAAAGAAAAGCACAGACGACCCACTTACCAGTAAAGGCATGTACCACAAACAAAATTAGGGAGGAAGGCGAGAGCCGCGAGGAAGGCGGAGACTGAGCCGCTAGTAGGAGAGGCGAGGACACTGAGGGTTCTTAAAAAAGGCAGAAGAGAAAAAGGAACGGCAGGGTGCCGAGTGAGAGCGAAAGCGAACACAGGAAGGAACTGACAAAGGGAGGCAAGGGTGAGCTAGGCTGGAAGCCCGGGACTGAAAAGGCACAAAAGGCTGCTAAGCGGGGTTAGCAAGGAGCGCACGTATCGGGCGGAAAACACAGATACAACGCGCCGGGTGGTGGGCGGGGTTTGCTCTTATAATGATGCCAGCCATATTGGGTGAGGGCTAGTCCGTAACCTGGAGGATCTATGTGGCGTTACTCTTCCAGTAATTCCAAAGCTTCCAACGATGGGTTCTGAGAGTATAACCTCTCCCCTATCGGAAACCCCCTGGTTTTCCTGGGTGTCTCAGATGAAAACTTCTAAACATCTTGGGGGCATGTATATGGTGGCTAGGTTCCCATGTTCTTTCTTCGGCAGAGTAACCCTTCCAATGGACTAGATATTGGAGACCGCACCTGCGGTAACGTGAATCCACTAAGTATTCTACCTCATACTGCTGGGGTTCTTTTACTGTCGGTGTCTTGGTCTTCTGAGTCTGCCGTTGATACGGACCTTCCTTATATTCCTTGAGAAGCGAGGTGTGGAATACTGGGTGTACCCTCTGAAGGCTATTGGGTAGGCATAGTCTAAAGGCTACATGATTAATCTGTCTCAAAATAGGATAAGGACCCAGATATTGTGGAGCAAATTTGCCAGTATGAACCCAACAAGGTAGGTACTTAGTGGATAACCAAACCATCTGTCCAGGTTTCCATTCCGGATTGAACCGTCGGCTTCTATCGGCCCACCTCTTCTGTGACTGTTGACTATTCTCTAAGGCCTCTTTAGCCATCTTATGTACCTCATTTAACTCTGTCAACCTGTTGTCTATGGCTGGAGACCTGGTAGTCCACATTCCGGTCCAAGGTATCTGTTGTGGGTGATAACCGTAGTTGCAAAAGAACGGACTCATTTGGATGGAAGTGTGATAGTTGTTGTTGTAAGCGAATTCAGCTTGTGAGAGGAAAGACGACCATTTCTCCTGTCTGTTGCTACAAAAACATCTCAGATATTGTTCTAGGCCGGCATTGAGTCTCTCAGTCTGACCATTGCTTTGGGGATGGAAACCGGATGAAAGTGCTCGGTGGATTCCTAGTTGTTGACATAATGATGTCCAAAACTTCGAGGTAAATTGTGTACCTCTATCCGAAATTACTGTTCGGGGCAGTCCATGAAGACGTATCACGTCTCTGAGAAAAACGGATGCAGTCTCTGGGGCAGACAGAAGACCGTTTAATGCCAAGAAATGAGCCATCTTGCTGCAAGTATCAATTGTAACCATGATGGCTGTCTTCCCACCGGAATTAGGCAGGTTGACAATAAAATCCATGGATATATGTTAGAAGAGGTTGTTGCAACTTACCAGGGGACCTGCCTGTCTGCTATTTATTGGCCGCACAGACTGGACATGATGACACATATTTCTCAACATCCTTGTGTAGTTCTGCCCACCAGAAGCGACGGCTTATTAGATCCTGGGTCTTCTTAATTCCAGGGTGTCTGGCGAGAGGGGAATCATGGCAGCAAGATAGAACCTGTTCTTGAAGCTTCTTGGATGGTAGATACAAACTAGTACCGTGGTAGTACAAATCATCGCTTGCCAGGGTTACTGACGTTGGGATGGTAGGCAATTGGCAGTATTGGGTTACCAATTCCTGGAGGAACGGCGCGACACTTGCCGTAATCTTTAGGTCTGGGAACAGGAGGTCATGATCCTGATAGAGGTGTGTTTCTTCTCCTTGGCATTGAGAGAGAGCATCTGTGATCTTGTTTTCTGACCCTGGAATGTAAGAGATATCGAAATCAAATTGAGAGAAAAAATACGCCCATCGGGCGTGTCAGGCATTGGAGCATTCCATCTGGTGTAACACTCGGAGATTACGATGGTCAGTTCGAACAAGAAAACGGTGAGCCGCTCCCTGGAGGTGATGCCGCCACTCTTGACACGCCAACTTGATTGCCAGTAGCTCTCTTTCTAAGACCGAGTAATTGCGTTCACTCTTTGTCAACGTCTTCGAATAGTAAACCACTGGGTGTGTGAGACCGTCTTCCGCCTCTTGCAAAAGAACTGCCCCAACAGCTCCCCCTGAGGTGTCTGTCTCCAATATGAAGGGTCTTTCTTGATTCGGTTGCACTAGTATGGGAGCTGAGGTAAACAACTATTTGAGACCTATGAAGGCTTCCTTTTGTTCTTGGCCAAATAGGAATATGACTCCCTTTTTGAGGAGACCGGTAATGGGTAACATTACATCTAAAAAGTTTGAAATAAACTGACGGTAAAAGTTTGCCAAACCTAAGAATGTCTGGACATCCTTGACACATCTTGGTTTTTTCCATTCCATAATGGCTCTTATCTTCCCGGGTTCCATCTTGATACCTTCCTTCAAGAGGAGATACCCCAAATATGAGACCGAAGTCACTTCAAACTGGCACTTCTCTGGTTTGACTAGGAGTTGATTTGGTTGGAGTCGGTGTAATACCTTCCTGACCTGTTTTTACGGTGTTCCTGAAGGTCTTGAGAGTATATCAGAATGTCATCCAGGTAGATGACTACCGAAACAAACAACATGTCTGAAAAAAACCTTATCGATGAACCTTTGAAATACCGCGGGGCCATTCACCAGGCCAAATGGCATCACCCTGTATTCATATAGCCCAAACGGGGTTCTAAATGCGGTCTTCCATTCATCTCCACTCTTCACCCTAACGAGATGGTACGCTGCTCTAAGGTCCGACTTGGTGAAATATGAAGCCCCTCTAACGGCTTCCAGGATGTCTCTTATCCGTGGCATGGGATAACGGTCCCGAATGGTGATCAGATTCAGCCCTCGGTAGTCAATACAGGGTCGTAGTTCCGTAGTATCCTTCTTTGGGATAAAACACAACGAAGCCCCCCCCCTGATGACCTTGATTCTTGAATGAGACAATTTTGGAGATTAGCGTCCAGGTAACTTCGTAGAGCCTGTTTTTCAGAAGGCGACAGGGGATACATTCTGCCAAACGGAACTACAGATCCGGGATGAAGATCTATAGCACAGTCCTCTGGTCTATGGGGAGGTAGGAGTCAGGGTAAGGTGTCCTCGAACACTTCAGCATATTCCTGGTACTGAAGAGGAATAGACGAAACAATCCGAGGGCCGGATGATCCGTTATTCCACCTCTCTTCCTTGCTCTGAAGAGTAGACGTACAGTGGTTTTCACAGTAGGTGGAGTCAAATCTTACACAATTGGAAGTCCAATTGATCTGAGGGTTGTGTTTCCTTAACCATGGTATTCCAATCACCAAAGGGAAGTGAGCTGCCCGAATGAGATCAAAAATCATCAGTTCATGATGTTCACCCAAGGCCAAGTGTAAGGGCTGGGTTTCAGTTCTGATGGGACCTGAGGACAAGGTGCTTCCATCCACCCCTTCAACTGGTATGGGTCTCTTCTTCTGTCTTACCGGAATGTGTTGTTCCCTTGCCCATTCGACATCCATAAAGTTCCCTGCGGCTCCGCAGTCTAGCATAGCAAATACCTCAATGGGAGTGGAACCTGTTGTTCACAATCTGACACGAAACACCATCAGACTGCTATCATCCTTTACTTCGGAGGGTCTGGTAAGGTAGCAAGGACTGTGTCTTGTTCCCCCGAGACCTCCCTTGCATAGGACCAGGGTTTGAAGTTTTCCTTCCTTCGGGGTGGAACTTCGGGACAATCCCTGAGCAGATGTTTTGAGGAGCTGCAATACATACAGAGGCCGGCGTCTCTCCGTCTCTTAAGTTCTGCAGGCGTGAAAGGACCTCAGGCAGCTCCTTTCTGCATGGGTTCCTTCGTAGTTGGAACTTCTCGAGATGGGTGAGGAGCAGGGTTAGATGTCGGAAGGTTGAGACGGGGTCTTCTTCTTTCCTGGCGGTGTTTCGTTAGACGATACTCTATCTGCAGAGAGAGAGTCATGAGATCTTGGAATGATGGAGGACGAGCTACTCGGGCTAATTCATCTTTTATATCATCATGGAGTCCTCTCTGAAAGATAGTTTGCTTAGCAGAATCTGGCCAGTCGGCTTTAGCAGCCAACCTCAGAAAGCGAGAGATATAGGTTTGAACGTCCGTGTTTCCTTGTCTCACGTCAAGAATCGCTTCCAACGAGGTGTACAAAACCTCAGGACGGTCAAATCTCCCCTTGAATTGATCCACAAACTGGTCATAATCAGTCAATGACGGATCATTATTGGTGACCAAAGGAATGGCCCAAGCCAAGGCATTTCCGGTTAAGTTGGCTATAAGGAATCCCACCTTAGATCTGGCTGTATCAAAAGCATGAGGTCGAAAGGCGAAGTATACCTGACAAGCGTCCAGAAATTCCTTTAGACACCCAGGGTAGCCATCGTACTTTCCGAAGGACAAGGGCATAGGGGTTAATCACCATGTAAGACCACTTTTTGGCGAAGCGCTGCGTTTTCGGACTTTAGAGATTGTACCTCTAGGGTTAGGCCCTTCAGGGCGGCTACTAGCTCCTGGTATTGTTCTAGGGAAGCCATCTCTCTGATTGGACGTTGTATTCTGTCAGGCTGAGCTCGTTCCTCTCCCTGCTCCTCACCTGTGGCTTCCGTCTGGTTGTCCTTGGTGGATGAAGACTGCTTCCGTAAGGCTTTGGAAGGCTCCTTGGTTTGTTTCTCCTTGGACTTCCTGTCATGTAAACAAGGCCTGGCTCCCTCGGAGGTCACCTTGACAGGAAGTGGAACCTATCTCGAGGGCCCCCCGAGGACCCAAGCCACCGTTGATCGGGAAAAAGTCGAACGGCTTCAAAAAACCCTGTGGCGTAGTCCTTGATACAGTCCTGCTTCTTAACAATAATGACAAGAAGAACCTCAGGTAAGCAGGATCAGTATAACAAATTCCAGGTATGAGTGAAGATTCTGGTATGAGTGAAGATTCTGGTAGGAATGGAGACTCCGGTAAGCCCAGTAGCTGCTGTGAACAGAAGAGCAGAACAGGAGGACCTAAAGACTCAGGTCTCTAGTCGCAGGTAGGCAGAGTGGGAGATCAGCTGAACTGGAGCCGTGCAGAGTACGGAAAGTGAACCTCTACGAAGGACGGGAAAAAGAAAGAAAAGCACAGACGACAGTTCCCACTTACCAGTAAAGGCATGTACCACGAACAAAATTAGGGAGGAAGGCGAGAGCCGCAAGGAAGGCGGAGACTGAGCCGCTATTAGGAGGGGTGAGGACGCGGAGGGTTCTTAGAAAAGGCGGAAGAGAAAAAGGAACGGCAGGGTGCCGAGTGAGAGCGAAAGCGAACACAGGAAGGAACTGACAAAGGGAGGCAAGGGCGAGCTACGCTGGAAGTCGGGGACTGAAAAGGGTTAGCAAGGAGCGCACGTATCGGGCGGAAAACACAGATACGCGCCAGGTGGTGGGCGGGTTTTGCTTTTATAATGATGGCAGCCATATTGGGTGAGGGCTGGTCCGTAGCCTGGAGGATCTATGTGGCGTTACTCTTCCAGTAATGCCAAAGCTTCCATCGACAGGTTCTGACAGTATCCCCTTATCTCTAGTGGCAAGGAATTGAAGTTCATGATTCTCAATCCCTCACCAACTCCCAGTGAAATACATTGAGGAGATAGATTGCGGAGGTCAATGTATGATGTGGCTTGGGAATCGTGGAATGTGGAGAAAGTTAACCCTCTAACTGAGTACAGAAAAGAAAGTACAGAATTGAGTCTGCTTGTAAACTCAATGACACTCTATCATGGCCCGCGGGCGTAGGTGATCCTTGTAGCAGCGTTGAAGGCGCATTGGTCTGATCTCTGTTTGCTCTCCCAAGATGGCGTTATGGAGGAAATACAGTGTTCCAGTTTCCAGCCTTGCTTCCTCCTGGCTGGCTCCTCCCCTGTTGTCAAGGACAGCTTATATGGCTGCCGAGTTTGTGCTGCATCACATTGCTATGCTCCCCATGGCTTTGCTCCGTGAGTTCATTAGAAACTGCCTTTTTCTTGACTATATATTCCTTCCTTGCCTTTGTACTCTGCTAACCCTGTCATTTCTCCCATTCTGTTAGAGTCCGCCGCGATTAGCCGCCATCCCGACTCCCGTGACTACACTGATTCTTCCACTAGCATTCCGGCATTTACACTTGCACAAGTGAGAATGTGGGTAGAAAATCAGTAGGGAAACGGTCCGCTTCCTGCTTTTGTATCTAACACATTTGCATCATATCGAATAGTACTTTCCAGGTTCTGCGGCAGACGCTATTTCATCTCCACGGCAACCAACCTCACATTAAGCAAAACCAGAAGTCTGCGAATGCTCGGCTGAAAGCAGAACACCGCCATGGCCCGCGGCCGTTCCTGATGCTGGTAGGAAGCCACGAGTAGCTTAGATGCCTGCATGATACATGGTAGATCTTGTGAATCATTCACTCATCTTTTCTGTACCTTTCTTATTCGAAAGCGCTACCCAGCCCCTACGTGAATTGTACTACCCAGCCCCCTACGCTTTGTACTACACACACGGCTCCACATGTGGCAACATTTTGGGTAAGCGGGATTCATACCGATCTTACTGTTATTCTTCTAATCACCACCCTAACAAACTCTATTCTTGAATCTTCAGCTCCTGAAGTAGCACACGACTTCAAAGCACTATAATAGAAGTTGACAGCTCTCTCAATACTACGTACCTCCAACCGAAGAATCTCCAGCGGGTGACGTCCAAACACCTCCACCGTCAGAGTTTTCTTCCTCAGAGGGTTACTGTGGAAACCCACTTCCGACTTGCTAAGTTATTTCAGCAGGTAGACAGAGGGCACCCAGGCGGATTCCCCTAGCCTCTTTCACAATTGTCTCCTCTCCAAGTAGGTGGCTTCCTTCCAATTTGAGTGTAAGACGTACAAATACATTGTACCAAACACAATTTTACACACTCCTTGTAAAGTGATTAAAGAGGAAGAGAACAAGGAAAACATGCTATATTGTTTTGAAGGGATGGATCCTGTCCCAATCTTGAATCCCTTGTCAGAGACCATCTAGATGATGCGTGTAGTTTAGAGGATGAGAAATATCTTTACCCTAAAATGGGAGCTAAAGAATCTGGTGGCATGATAAATGATTTCAAATCCTCTTCTCTGAACAGAATGTTTTTTTCACCTGATGATTAGTACAGATTTAAATACCTCTCAGAAGTCCAAATTAGAGACTCCCTAGAGAAATATATCCTATTTCAGGGATCTAGATGTTTCAGAGAAAAATGTATCCCTGAGTTGGGTTGCTTAAGATGTGGGAGTTTTGAACATCCTGTGTATAGATGTATGTCACAACTTCCCCATCATATAATAAGAATTAGTGGGAAGAGGAAAATATACCATCCACAAACTATTCTAAGAATAAGGCAGAATATCAACCAGATGTGATGTTTTGTTCTGGAGAAAATAATAGTTATCAGATCCCTGTAGGACTCCAAGGGAAAACAATTTGAGCTTAGCTGGATGCTGGAAGTAAAGGTTCTGCTATGCAACTGGAGAGGAGCAGCCAACTGCCCCTGCAGGAAGTCCCACCCCCCTACTACCTGTATGCTGGAAGCCTGAAATAGTGCCATGTTTGACACCAGCAGTTGTGACTATTCCCTGTCGAGTCTTCGAGAAAAGGTATCCACTAAGAAAACCCTTCCTGATGTGTCCCCGAGGAGATGACAATCTCTTGGAGGAGATCCTCAAAGGAATATGAAAATGAGAAAAAGAGAAGTTGGTGACGCCACAAGAAGCGAGTGTGACGCACTGAGAAGACTGGCTGACGAAGAGAATGTATGGACGTTATAGAATCTGAGGACGAATTACAGAATCGAGTACACTTTCATATGCAAAACGAAGATGCATGTGTGAAGAGCACCATAGAAAAAGAAAGCTGTTTAATAACTACAGATGCAGCAACGGAAGTAGACTAAGTAATCATAGAAGCTGGCTATATGTAGCGAATAGACTGCAGGCGGTGCCGCCATATATATGTATGATGTGGACATCGGTGTCCCAATTCTATTAAGTTCAAGGCCATGAAGAAGAAGGCTGAAGCTTTGTCACAGTAAACAGTAGCTGAGAGCATGGAAGGATTGAGAAGGGCTGTCCGGCCTAATGTGAAGACTGGAAGCTGCCAAAGACTGGTTATCTATCCTTGAAGAACAGTGACCGTGAGAAGCGGACTCATTTCTTGTTAAAGTGCAAAGAAAGAACACCATGAGTGCCAAGTTTATTAATTCAAGACAATTAAATTCTGCAAAAGAGGCTGAATTGCAGTCTCTTGTCACATGAGTCAGGGATGGAAACAGAAGTTGGGCATGCAGTCCAGAACTATGATAAGCATATGCCCATACTCCCTCATATTCCCAGAGACGAGAATGCATTGCAAGGCCAAGTTCAAAGACTATTTTCATGGCAGAAGACAATGTTGATGAGAGATGTTGGGCTAATTGGGTGGGGAGACACGGTCCAGTCCACCTCCTGACATCTGGAGTATGAGCTTATGTGCTGCTAGTGAATCAAAGGTTCCAGAAGGGCATGAGCATGCCAACCAATTGTAGAAGGCCATATAATGAAGGGCCTTATAGTTTGAGAGCCAATGGTGTACTGTGTTTCTAATAACTGGTGAAGATGACCTGCACTAGGGGTGGGCATGAGCTGTCCACCCGACTGTAGAGACCCAATCACAACCTGATCCCTTATAAAAAAAAAAGTATATTTAGATATTCCCCTTGAGCCAACCACAATCCCCCACAGGTTTTCCTTATTTGCCATGTAGCATGATGTCATGTATGACGAGTTTTTACTATAAAAGTATTGTTTTTTATGAAATGCTTTGAGTTCACGAAAGAGATATGCTGTGCGACATCCGTTGATGTCAATTGTAGCTCCCTGTTTTAGACAATTGTTATTAAAACAGTAAACAAACTTTGCCATCTTCCTGAGTTGGTCTGATTATTTAGTGTAAAGAGTTATTCTGCATCCCATCTACTGCATCATACAATACCCGTCCAGGGCCCTATGCTCACGTGGTAGCAGACGATGGTTCAGACTCATCGATTAAGTTAGCTCCAGATTTTCAGATTATCAGACATCCTCCACAATTTATCGGGAAGATCGCAGGGTTTCTGTGGAGAGCGGCCAAACAGAAAACTTGCAAGAAAACCGAGATGGTGGGCAGGGCCCCTCTTTGACGAAATCCCTACCTGGTTCCCACAGACGCTCTGTGGACGGAAGGTGAAAGTGGTGGTTGGATAAGGAAACTATACTGACGTCCTTGAGTCAAACGACCGAATGGTGAGTAGACTGAGGGGAATGGCAAATTAAGGGAACAGGGTTGTGGTAACTTAAAAGTAACAGGAACTATTGTGTGGAGATAGAGATAGAAAGAGAAGCGCCCAGAAACCTGATCCAGGGGGGGTCGAGAAGAAGTCATCTCACACTCCAGTTGAAGTCCCTAAGCTACGTGTGAACAGGTTCACATTCGACAACAGAAGCAAATTTCACCAAGTCTGGGCCCCTTTCCTGGACTACACAAAGCAGTTCCCAGGGGTGGCAAGACAGTGTCCTACCCTGCGATGGATGGATAAGCTGGACTGACAACTCCCAATAGAGTCCTCATCGACACAAGCTTCCCCAAAGATAAGCTGGGACTCAACACAGACAAGGCTCCCTCCTTCCTGGCAACAAGGTGGCCCCAGTCCACAGAGACGGCCCCCCCACCCTAAGATACCGAAGACTCTGCAGCTAGAAAGTGACTCCTGATAAAGCTCTCTGTGTAAACTGATGTTCCCTGTTCCTCCCCTCCTCTTCCCCTCCCACCGCTTTCTGTTTGTCTTTAGTTATTCCACGTAACCAGTCTGGCGAAATGAAGCCTCAATGTTCTTCTGGTCTCTATAACTCGCCGAAAGTTGTATGTTTCATGTCAATTTGCTTTAATTTATTATTACACGAAAATAATAATAAAAAGAAGTTTTGGAAAAAAAAAAAAAGAAGACGATTTAAATCCTGTGGCAGGATATTCGATTAGGGGCGAGAAGAAAAAGATGATCACAGAGTATTTTTAGTAAATGTGTCAAGTCGACCAGTCTGTCTGTGTATTTGTGTTAAGGTGTCGAAGAGTGTTATATGTTGTACAGAAATTGAAACAAAGTTTAGAAACTAAAGAGACTCTAAGGAAGTGGTTGGTACCAATCCAGAGAAAGGCAGCGATAACTGAAAAGTAGAGGCTTGAGCGGTGATTGTTGGAGTCCGCTCATATTTGTTGTTTTGAAAGTAGTGTATAAAACCTGGTAAGTATTGACAGTCAATTGAAACTCGTCACAATCGGAGACACTCCTCTGATGCATTTATGTAAAACATTGCCAAAGCACATGCCCAAGCTCAAACAGTATAGTGCAGAATGGATGAAAGGCACGGCAGATAAGATGTTCATGCTGTGCCGGCGAGGCAGGGAATGAGGGTGAGGACAAAACACACACCCCAATGACACAAATTAATGGTTGGGCGAAGAGGGGCCCAAAAGACACCCCAGCGGGCCACCGGACACCATAATATCTCGCTAGACCAAGACATTAAGGACACCCTGCCGAATCGAGATGCAGCAGGACAATCAGCAGAATGAGAACCGAAAGTTTAAATTAACGGTTTAACCCGGGAGCTTGAGGCCTCTGGAACTGGACTGCCAAGACCCACAGAGGGGACCCCAAGCAGAGATAAGTTAGCAGTGTCAGTTTCAAGGCACTACGCCGCAACGAGTGCATCCGCAGAACGAGGGCAGCACCTGGAATGCGGCAGGGCCCGAGCAGGGGGAGGGAGGCTGGGCGATGGTTTTTAGTAGTTGTAGTTGTGTGGTTAAGTTTGTTAAGAGAAGGCATGAGAGGAGACAAACGTAATGAGCGAGGAGGACACGGCAAAAGCAATGAAAGGGCGCAAGTGAGGCTGCCCTCAAACGCGGGAACCCGGCGAGGAACACCAAAGAGAAGAAATAGTGAGAAGGACCTGCAAGCTTCCAGGAGAACAACAAGGAAAAGACGATGGACGGACCTCCTAAGCCAGCATACCAGGGAGGGAAAACCAAACAGGCCGATGGGAACGAGTGGGCCGCTGGAATCTGCAAGACACATGAACCGAGATGAACTAAACATGTTGACATGGAATGTCAGAGGACTAAACGCCTACGTTAAGAGACTGAGGGTCTACGCTTGGCTAAACAAAGTGAAAGTCCACATCGCAATGCTGCAGGAGACCCACCTGATGGCTGAAAAACAAGCCAAAGTGGCCAAGAAGTGGGGCGGCCAGATATACAGCTCTACATACTGTAACTATGCGAGAGGGGCAGCAACCTGGATTGCCCCGGGCATCCCATTCCAACTCATTAAACAGGAAATAGACACCGAAGGCAGGGTCCTGATCGTTCACGGAATGCTGGAGAACCGGGAAGTGTGCCTGGTGAATACCTATGCCCCAAACCACGATGCAACAGATTTCTTTAAATCACTCACACCCCAGCTGGCCCCGTACAGGAACGCCACAACCATCTGGGCCAGAGATCTTAATTGCACATTGGATCCCAGGCTGGACCGGTCGTACGACAAACACAAAAGAGCCGCACCACCAGCGCAGGTGCTGCAGAAGACACTCGACCAGCTCGAGTTAGAAGACTTCTGGACAAAGGTATATGGGGGCGAAAGGGGATAGATACACTATGGCGCCATCCACACGGGACATTCACCCGAATTGACTATTTATTCACGGGCAAAGAGACACTGGGTGAATTCACTGGGGCACAAATTCACGCACAAACCCTGTCTGACCACGCCCCACTGGGGGCATCATGGGCACATACATACAGGAAAGCCCCCATAACCACATGGAGACTTAGGGCGGAAGCACTCCTAGAAGGGGATTTCCAAGATCATATCTAAACTACAATAGATGACTATTTCGAGCACAACATAGGTAGCGTGGACAGCATGGGAACGACTTGGGAGGCCTTTAAGGTGGTGATTAGAGGGGCGGCGATTGGGAAAACGGGAGGCCTTAGAAGAGAAACCCTGGCTGAATTGGATGAGATAGAAAAGAAGATAGAGAGGTCAGAAGCACGGGCAGGGCAGGAGGGGGGAGAAACGGCGACCTCATCACTCTGAGACAACAGTGTATGGCGGCCTGGGAGAGACTAGGGCAGTTAGATTATGGGAAGTACATGCAGAGGTTGCATGCAGAAGGGGATAAGCCTAGCAGACTTCTCGGCTGGCTGACCAAACAGGAGACCAAGCGAGAACCGATAAACGCAATTCGAAACGGTCAAGGGGAGGTTGAAATGTCCCAGGAGAGTATAAATACAGTGTTCTCGCAATTCTATGAGAAACTATACACCAAAGTACAGGTAGCAGAAGAGGGAGAACTTGAGGACGCATTTGCGGAAATCAAACTCCCACGATTGTCAGAGGAGCAGGCCCAAATGTTGGACGCCCCCCTTACTGTGGAGGAACTGACGGAAGTCATCACCCAGTTACTGACAGGAAAGTCCCCGGGGCCTGACGGGTTACCAGGGGAATTCTATAAAAGATACAAAGATAGCTTGGCCCCGAGACTACTTAGAAACGCTAGAGGGGGCATACGAGAGTGGGCGACTCCTGAGCAGTATATCAGAATCTGTAATAGTCCTGATACTTAAAGCAGGGAAACCGCCCCTCGACTGTGGGTCTTACAGACCAATCTCTCTGATAAATCAAGATTCCAAGATACTGACAGCGGCTTTGGCCAACCGGCTAAAAAGGGTGATACGCATATTAGTACACCCAGACCAGACGGGGTATGTGCCGGAACGGAACGCAGCATGGAATCTCCGGAGACTCCATCATGTCATTGACAAGACGAACCAAGAAGAGGGGGAATACGCAGTGGCGTCATTAGATGCAATTAAAGCATTCGATTTGGTGAACTGGGACTGGCTTCTGGGGGTGCTCGCCCACTTCGGGATAGGCAGGAGGTTCCTATGTTGGATAAAGCTGCTGTACAGGGACACGAGGGCCAGAGTTAAGACGGGCAGGCATGTCTCAGGGGAGTGGCGCATAGGGTGGGGTACGAAGCAGGGATGCCCGCTGTCCGCGATGCTATATATATTGGCTTGGGAACCGTTCGCGGCCTTCCTAAAGGTGGAGTACGGGGACACCGGCATAGTGATAGACGGGGAAACGCACCAGATTTCGATATACGCAGACGACATACTGCTCTACGTCCAAGACCCACATACTCACCTGCCGGACCTACTAGAGGCACTGGGAGTGTTTGGCAGGTTATTGGGAATCACCATCAACAAGGGAAAATGCTCACTGTTCCCCCTGGCGCACCTGAGGGCAACGACATCAGACCAGCTGCCACACCTGGGCCTGACATGGACCCCAATCACCTTCAGATACCTGGGGGTGGACACATACCGCGACACTACGGAAACACACATGGCCAACACACAGGCAGCCTTGGACAAAATAGAGAACGCCATGCAGTTCTGCAAAACACTACCACTGGGGATGATAGGCCGGGCGGCCCTAATGAAGATGATAGTTTTACCCCAACTCCTATATTACTTTACCAACATCCCTTACAACATCCCGGGTCCTTTTTCAGACGACTGCACTCCATGACAAGGGTCTTCCTGTGGGGAGGAGGGAGGAACAGGGTGGCACTAAGCACATTACAAAGGGCTACGAATGGGGAGGTATTAAGCTCCCGAACTTTGAGCGATACTATTTGGCTGCACAACTTCAATTTGTGGTCAGGTGGCTGGGGGAGGACACCTCCATAGACGCAATACTATTTCGGCCATCGCTCCAGCGATACTATCTAAATGAACTCCTGTGGATAAACGAGACCCAGGCAAAAACCCTTCCCAAAATAGCCCAACTATGCCGAGCACTGTGGAAAAGAGCATGGAAAGCGCAGGACATGAGAGATCCCTGTTCAAGGCACATCCCCCTGGCGGGACTGGTAGAGACCCGTATAGCAAGCCTGGCAACATTCAGAACACAGTGGGAAGACAAAGGAGTGGCCCAAATAGGTGACCTGTGGCAAGAAGGACATTGGGTAGACTTTCAGACCCTTGTTGAGGAGCAAGACATACACAGTGGTCAATTTATACTGTATAATAGCATGGTCCATGGAATAAGAAAGAGGTGGGAGACCCTGCCGCAAGAGGAAGATATGGGAGGGCCGCTGGACGCCTGGTACGATGCATCCGATGGGGGAACACTGTGTCCAGACTCTACAAACAACTGTTAGGCAACATCAACTCTAGGACACTGAACAGTCAAACAAAATTGGAGGAGGAACTCCAGCGGCCCCTCAAGGACAAAGAATGGAACAGAGCCCTCCAATATGCAAAGAAAGTCTCCAGAAACGCAAGGTTCAGGCAGCTATAGTCTACATAGTGTATAGGGCATACTTAACGCCTAAAAGAATGTCGAACATGGGGGACAGACAAATACGGAGCTGCCCACGCTGCCAAGAAGAACAGGCAGATATGGTGCACATTTTTTGGACATGCCCAGGAGTGACAGCCTTCTGGAATACGATACGGGAAAGAGCGTTGAAGGCAGGAATCCATATGCAAGCCTGGTCGTCGGCGTCCTACATACTGGGCCTGTTCCCGAGGGGCGATAAGCAGAGGGTCCACGTAGCAAAGATGAAAGACTTGATGACAATACTGGCGAAACGCTGCATCACAATGGCATGGAAAGCAAGCGCAGGACCCTCGACAGAAGGCTGGTGGGCGGACCTACAAAAATGGGCACTAGCAGAAACAACGGTCTGGACCAGGGCCTTGTAAAGGTGAGAAAATAAAAAGTGGGGCCAGAATACTAGCGTGGAGCACTCTGGTACAGGACCTATTTGGAAACGACGATGAAAAGAGCACAACTGATTTGAGCGAGCCAGGAGGAGATAAGAACTGTCCCCTCCGCACCCGTGTGCAGCACACAGACCGGAACGAGGACAACATGATGGAGGAGGAGGGAGCCTAGCCATGACCGGAACGGATAATGTACAATATGAACTCAAACCCGAAAGTGCCAGAGCAAATGTTGTGAATTGTTGTTTATTTGTTTTGTGTTTGTTTGTTGTTAAATGAAAATAAAGAAACATGATACATCTGTTTAAAAAAAAAAAAAAAAAGATGTTCTGCCGTGGCCACGAGATGGATCACTGTCAAAAGCAGTATTGCAACACATGACCACATACTTGCATGCTGCGTACACAGGAATGAATTTGGAGAAAAGGTTAGCAAGCTTTGGAGAATGTACCAAGAAGAGAGAGAGGATCCGCCACCTGAGGAGTGGATGCTTCATCTGTGTAAGGAGGAAGGTGTCCAGCCTTCAGCTCCCCTTACCTCGCCCGAAGCAAAAGGCTTGTGCGGAAGAAATAGGGTTGTATCCTTTAAAGGAACTGAAAGTGGCGATAGGGTATAGTAATCCAATATATGAACCACCCGCGTATAGCAGTGACAACAGTCCAGAGGAGAGTAAGAGAAAAGAGATCTTTAAGATCATACAGAATAAAGAAGAGAAGAGTGAGCTATCGAACGCATCAACAGAAATAGAAAGAGAGATTAAAAGATGGAAAGGGGAAAAGGACGACGCTGACAAGGTAACCCTAGTGTAGAACAAATGGATGCAAGGACATATATTACTCAAGAAAGATGGGAAAAGCATTGAGGAAGTAAGGCAAAGAGAAGATAAAGACGGACAGGATAGAAAAGACAGAGAACGAGAAAAGAGGACAAAGGAAGACGAGCATAAAAGAAAGAACAGGGAAAGGCGAGAACAGATTTATCAAGAGGAGCAAGAGAAGAAAGAGGAACGGGCCGAGGAGCAAAGAAAATACGATAGGCATTGAGCAATAGAAGATATGGATAGAAAAGGAAGAGAGAGGGGAAGGAAGCACAGAAATTAAGGGACAAATGGATAGAGACAATGTAGAAAGGAGAGCTTGAGGGAGGAGAGAAGAATGAAGGCAAGAGGAGGAAAGAATTAGAAGGGAGGCGAGAAAACAAGGATAATTAAATGAAGAGTCAGAACAAAAAAGGCGACAGCAGGACTTCAATATTAGCCTCATTCGAAAGGAGCCAGTAGGGCCAAACCCAGCAATACAATGGGACAGAATAGAAGAGTTCCTTCGGTTAAAGGGAGCAATGTGAGGGGCATCTAGAGTAGCATTAGAAGAAGAACACTTTGATACAAGAAGTATCGGAGACAGGATCGATAAGACTATCAAGAATTGAAGGAAGGTTGCAGATCTCGAACCTGAGGAAAGGGAGATCAATCTCTAGTATTCCAACCAAGAAGCGAAGAAGAACATCCCTTTGGTCTCTCGCATAGAGCCTTACCTTAAGCAGACTGACCTTAGATAAGGTGAAGGGGACGAGAGTCATACTAGTTAGGGACTAGAAATGTCAGATGAGGAGAGAGAATCCTTCCTTGGGGAAGTGGGAGGGAGAGTGTGTGCCCCCGAGGGAAGCCTGCAGATGGACAAAGAAGTAAGATGGTCCAATCTAGAGTAACATATGGATAGGACGCCATATCCCATAGCATATCCGGAGCATCCCAGAGTACGATCGTATAGTGGGAAGGGAGAATCACTGCCATATGTGAGCAGGTTAAGATCGATACCAGCAAGGAGACGGGCAGGGACGATTAGCCCCGCCATGAATAGGCAGACGATGGGAGCAGACTGCGGGTTAGGGTTTATGCAGTTTCCCTTATTGGAAAAAGGGGTAGCAAGACCACATTATATTCCATGGCTGCAGATGGATAAGGATAATTTAAGGTGCAAACTCCCGAGTTTGACGTTGGGTGCCGGGAAATGGATATATGAGTTGGAATAAATGACAGGAGGAAACATGCTGGCCATAGGGGACATTAAGGGTCTCCTGGCAGCTATTCTTGGGGTAAGAGCAGGTGACATATGGAGGAGAGCAGGCTATTTAAGTGTGACAGCACAAAACACCGAAAACGACGGAGCGCCATTCAATAATTGTAGAGCAGAATTTTGGAGGGTTCTCAGGGTGCAGTATCCCGATGCATCAGATATGGGTGCAATTATGACACGTAAGATGGAAGAAGATGAAGACCCTATTGCTTACATTCAGGACATTCAAGAGCGTTGACAACTTGAAATGTGTATTTTACCACATTCTATGTCAGAGGTTGCCCGGGCAAGTATAGAGGTAAATGAAGAAACAAGTGGGGATGGAGGCAAAGCCATGGGCTGAAATATAGTTGATGATAGTGCATCACTGTCGGCTGTTGCAAGAGAAAAACAAGAAGAAAGATGAGGCTAGGAAAATAGAGGAACCCAAATAAGTTCAGAAGAAACTGTCAAAAATTGCCATGGAATGGGTGGTATTGACAAGAAGAGAAGGGTTGGAAATGCAACAAGCAGTGGGTGCATCACAGGTGAATAATCAGCGCCATATGGACCAAGGAGGGAATGGGTTAATGCTGCAAGGCAGAAGTATGGGCTATAGAGTAAGAGGTGGATTCTAAAACAATAAAGGTGGGTTTAAAAATGTGCAGAATGAGAATCATGATGTGCAAAGAGGATTCAACCAAGGGGGACTAGCTAGGCGGCCTCCCCCTGTGTGTTTGACTTGTGGGATGACAGGGCACATTTCACGCATATGTGGGAGCCAAGGGAATGTACAGAATGGCCAATTCTCAAGAGGGGGAACAGCTTATCCTCCACCATATAGTACACAAACGAGGGAAGGGTTTGCCCAAGATCAGACAGTGTATCAGACTCAATCACCATTAATGCAACAGACAACGCAACCAGAGCAATTGCAAATGAATCCACCACAAGGGCAGTTGCAACACACCCCCATGCAGACACAACAGTATGCAAACACGGGACAATTACTGACACCTAGAATAGTAGGTGTCGCTGTGGTAGGAGGAAATCCATTCACTGGTACAGGGGTATGCATGTACCCACAATAGGAGAGCTCACAGGGGGACTTGATGTGTTCAGTACTGTCAGTGACACCACACCCCCAAGAGGAACCAAGGGTTAATGTGACAATATGAGGCAAATCTTTTTCTTTTCTAGTAGACACTGGGGCTACTCGTTCATGTATACGAGAGGGAAATTATCAAATGTCGGGAATTGCAATGAATGCTCAAAGGTTCTCTGGAGCTACGAGTCACGTTCCTTTTACTGACTAATTCCCCATCTCTGTAGGAGAGTGTGAGATGTCTGTTTCATTGTTGTATTCATGAAAGACACCAGTTAACATTTTGGGAAGAGATTTGATGACAAAACATAACATGACGATTTCATTCACTGACGAAGGAATAGTGTGTTCCACTCCCAGAATACACTACTTAAATATGGGCGAAATCATAATGGCGTTCACATGGCAAATGGCTCTGCGGGGCGTTCCAGTAGAGCCAGGGGTTTTTCTTTATGGGGTAAGCATTCTACTGACATGGCTACCTGGTTTAGTGGGGAAGACTGTGAGGATACCTGACAAATTCTTGTTCATACCACAGATACCTGTGGATGAAGAGGGGAACAGACTATCTCTCTAGAGTTAGAAGCAGCCATAGTACGAAGGGAAATGGCGATGCTCGAGGGAACGGATGATGAGGGTAGACCATAGAGGATAGTAATAGATCTCGAAGAAGGGTACAGCTTGACTGACATTACTGATGATAATATGTTGAGAGAAGACCGAACAGATGATGAAGTAGTGTTCTTGATGAGCATCACATACTGGATAAGAATAGAGAAAGGGGAGCTCCCACAGCAAATGGCATTAATGCAGCAGCGTCCAGCATTTTTTGAGGAAGACTTGGAGAAGGTGCCAAGTGTCTTATGGACTACAGGCCCTTATGACGTAGGATTATTGAAGGGAGTAGGGGGAAGTCAAAATAAAGCTGACGCCAGGAGCAATTTTACCTTGAGCAAGGTATCCCATGTCTCAAAAGGCTGACGAGGGTATATGTAAGACCATTTCAGCACTGATGAAACAAGGTATTCTAGTGCCATCAGAATCATTGTGCAACACTGCAGTGTGTCCTATCAAAAAATCAAAGGGAGGGTCATGGAGATTCATACAAGACATGAAACCAATTAACCAGATTGTAGAGGCAGAGTTTTCTCTAGTTCGTAACCCAGCGACGATACTATGCAGTATACCAGTAGAAGCTCAATATTTCACGGTGATTGATTTGAAAAATGCATTTTTCTCAATTCCGTTGCACAAGGACTCACATGACTTGACTACATATACGTGCTACCAAACTCATCTGAAACACACTAGGTTGCTTCAAGGGTACTTTGAATCTCCATCGATCTTTAACAGCGTCCTCCAAATGGACCTAGGCAATGGTGATTTGAAAAGCATGTTGATACAATATGTAGATGACATTTTAATTTGTAGCACCACAGAGGATGAGTGCAGACAGGACTCAATTCCGTTGATGACTATTTTAGCAGACAGAGGATATAAAGTAGACATGGCAAAGCTACAGTATTGTCACGAAAAGGTGTTATACATAAGACAGTTGATTTCACATGAGGGAAAAAAGGTAACACCTGAAAGAGCTGCGGCTATTATGAAAACTGCAAAGCCGCACACAGTAAAACAGATGCAACCATTTTTGGGATTATGCAATTTTGTTGGAGCCTGGGTGTTTGCCTACAGTTCATAGACAAGACCCCTTTTGCAGGCTTTAAAAAAAAGTACAGGTGAATGAGGTAACAATAGAATGGACTGAGGAGATGGAGGAAGCGTTTGAGGAATTGAAAAAAGCAATTTGCATAGCTCCTGTTTTGGGAATTCCAAATTATGCTGAGGAATTGTACTTATTTTCGCACACAAATGGGACAGTCATGACAGCAATATTGACAAAGAGGACCACATTGGGGTACAAGCCTCTAGCGTATTAGAGTGGGATTTTAGACCCAGTTATGAAAGGACACTTTCCTTTCGAACAGTCCTTGGAAGCCACCACATTCGCAATTGGGAAGTCTACAAGTATTGTCATGGGCTGCTCTATGACTCTCTTCATGGAGCATGCTCTGTTTGCCCTTTTAGAGAAACTAAACGGTACATTGACATCTGAGAGGGCTTCCGCCTATGAAGTAATGATTTCGAATACAACGATCAAAATTGTCAGATGTAAAATAGTGAATCCTGCCCTGTTTTTAGCTGAGCCAATAGCAGAGGGTGTTCATTTGCATGACTGTGCTAATAATGTTGAATTTTATGATGATATGCCATGTGTGAAAGAAAATGGTTTGTCGGGAGGGGGAATTCTCTTTATTGATGGTTCTTCAAAAATTGATCAAACTAGCGGAGAAGGGCATTCTGGCGCAGCTGTAGTAAGGCATAGAGTAAATGGTGAGTTTGAAGTTGAGGCAAGTGCTATGCTACCGTCTCACTTTTCAGCGCAAGCAGCAGAATTGGTAGTGTGCATTGTCACGCTCCAGAACCACAAAGGACAGGAAGTGACAGTGTACAGTGAATCCGCCTACATGACATAAACCGTACATGCAGGGCTATCACATTGGAAAAGGAGGTGCTACCTCCGAGCTGATGACACTCCAGTGCACTAAAACTCCCAGTAGCCGTAGCGATACTTAAATGCGCAGCAGACACTAAGCAAATAGTTTTAATTTCTTGCGGGAATGAAGCTGCAGATGCAGAAGCCAAAAGAATTGCATATTCTCCAGATATCTCAGGTTTTGACTCTACGAATGTCAAGGGAGTGCACCACAGGAAGAGCAGGATTGCTGGAAATGAAGGGGGTGTTCTTTATCCCCCACAGAAGCATTATGGAGACAGCATAGCACTGGAAAGCCAGTGATGCCAGTAGCACTGTTAAAAATAGCACTTGAACAGCTGGTTTACCCTGCACATGTAACTAGGGAGAGTCTTGCTGCAAAGACTGGTTTGTTCCAAATTTGTTAGAACATGTTGCATTCTTTGTAGTGAATTGCATCATGTGTCAAAGGTTTACTGCTGGGAATACACTGAGAACGGTTACCGGAGTAATACCTCGACCCAAAGAGCCTTTTCAGCATTTGCATATTGATTATGTTGATATGCTGCAGGTGTGTAATGGATACAGGTATCTGATAGTGGTGGTGTGTTCCTTCTCTAGGTGGATTGAGACAGGTCCATGTACACACCCTGACACCACTTTCGCAGCAAGGTTTTTCGTACAGGAAGTCCGTGCAAGATGGGGTGTGTGTGAAGTGCTGAGATCTGATAATGGGCCACATTTTGTTAATGAAGAGTTTGAACAGATAGGATTATTATTGAGTATTAAGCACAAGTTGTCTTCTGCTTTTCACCCGCAAGTGAACAGAAAATATGAGAGACTTAATGGTCTCCTTAAAGAAATGATTGCAAAAATCAAGCTCACGTTGAAGAAGGGATGGCTATATTGCCTCCTCTTAGCTTTATATGCCATATGGAATCAGCCTGGGTCAGACCACCACCTTACCCCCTATGAGCTAGTAACAGGGAGGCGAATGAGAATGCCTCTTAAACCTCTATTGAGGAGTAGAAGTGATGCCCAGAGTACAGCGAAACTGTTACGTGATGAGCTGCTTAATTATTTGACATGAATTACCTCTAGCATCTCTCTCGTTTGAGATCAACTCAAGTGCCAGGGGGTCAGTCTCAAAACACAGATGAAGACCATTCAGCAACCAGATCTCCTGAACTATTATTGAAACCTAAATTGTTTGTTAGTGACATAGTACTGATAAAACATTTCACCAGAAAGTGGCACAAGACACGTTTTAATGGCCCCTTTTGCGTTGAAAATATAACCCCCTCAGCAGTAAAAGTCCAAGGCAGACGAGCTTGGCTTCATTTGAAAGACGTGAAATTGTACAAAGGCGAGACCGGTCCTCCTACTGTTGCTGATTCAGAAGCAAGACAAGAAGAAGAATTTCAGCGTGTGTAGACCCGATCGATGGCAAAGAAGAAGGACGATAAACCAACTAGCTGCTAATTCAGATTTTGCATTTGGACTGTGACTCAATTGGACACTCCTTATAGAAATTATAGCAGGAGTGCAAACCCTTGCTGAGAGTCACAGAAATTTGAAAATTAACTTTAGAGAAATATTGATGTATCACAGATATGCCTGAACGTGATTTCGAATACATACACTGGAAATGTGAACAATACCCAGATTCCTTTCTCACTGAGTATCTATTTGGTTATCCCCATGGTCCTAACCGATGGGGATGTACACAGGCTGTTTTTGTATTTATCGTTCAAGCTTATCCTGCTTTTGTCAGAAAAAACGTTGATGTGCACACTTTTGTACAGGATCCTAAAAATGGCCCCCTTGATTAGGAGGTTGTTAATTGTAATTATTGAGCATATACTGCAACACCTTAAATAATCACAGTAGAAATTAGGAATGAGGAGGCAAACACGATTTTAGGGAATGAGCAAGCCAGACCAATCCCAGAATGGAGAGACAAGTGGATGTTGATAGTCTTATGCATATTGTATGCATGTTCAATTTCGATTTTTGTCTTTCTGTTTCTCCTGGTTCACACTCTCTATTTTATTGATACAAATAAGGCAGATATCCCTTTGGTCCTCCCCACTATGGGAACTACTTCTGATTTGTTTACTTCCACTGAAGCAGAGGCCCCTACGATTCCCCCCGCTGGGAGAACAGTTTTTGACTTGCTTCATGAATATTACACAAATCATGCATTGGGGAGATACAAGAGAAATGCAGAGGAAGATAATGAAGGGATAAACACTTATCTAGATAATATAGCACACTTGGGTAATAACATGTGGGATCAACACATGGAAAAGGTGAGAGAGAAAACATATAAGCAGGGTTGCTAAGTGTGTTCCCTAATACTTTATGCTGTAGTAACCTCCAAGATATTCATAGCCACAGAGGTACTAGTGAAAAAGCACATTGCCTGACACATCTCTCACTTTGCCTGACAAGAGGACAGTTCCAAGGCAGAACCGCATCCCGAGTGTGGATGAATAAAGCAACATCTCAAAGAGAAGATAATTGTGTGCAAGACAAGAGAGAAGCCAGAAACAAAGCATCAAATAATAATATATGAACAGCACGGAACTAATGGAGCAGGAATCAAGATTGAAGAGAACAAGATTCTGAAAGGCAAAGATAAGAATGGGAAGGAAATATGAGAATGTTGGGAACAAGTTCAACTACAAATCAAAGGAACAGTGCTTACTCTGGAAGGATGGGCTGATGGACTACTCTCGAAGGATGGGCTGATGGACTAGTTGTGTGCAAAGCTACAGCATCAACCGGACAGTGGGAAGAAGTTGTGGCAGATGCATAAAAATAATGCAAAGATCAATGGCCGAAGATTGCAAGATTGTTGACATGGGTCAACGATAAAGGAAGACCACAGAAGATACTACCCCTGAAGACTGCGTACTTATGTTTCAGAAATAATGGTAGGAGGAAAGTTGGAGTGAATCGCCAGTGTGGCCGGATTTTTGATGTACCAGGTATGAAGGAAGGGACAGCCACCCTGATGGATCATTATTGGGCTTGTGGGTCCAGAGCCTACATGAAGTTGCCCAAGAACTGTGGAGGGACGTGTTCCTTAGTGCTCGTCTATATTCCAGCATTAGTGATTCCTCAAAGTGACCTGAACATTGGTGAATTTCCAAAAGCAGATGCCCATTTAAGAAGGAGAATATCACTTGAATTTCTCAATCCAACAAAGAGGGGGAATTATTTCTCAGCAAAATCAATAGAAGCCTTTGATGCTATTCCATATGAGCACAGGTTATTCAGCAAGACTGCCTCAATATTCATGGTTATCTTTATGCTTGGAATTTAGACGATGGCCAACGCCAAATGGTTGCAGATTACCAGATGGGAACATCTGCAGACCATCAAGGGATTCAATGCTATCATGGAAGAATTGAGAGCCATAAGATTGATGACCCTGCAGAACAGATATGTCCTTGACATGATCACAGCTATGGATGGAGGAGTTTGCACCAAAATTGGGCCATCATGTTGCACGTTGACACCTTCTCGCGATGATAAGAATGGGACCTTGACAGAGGTCATAACGTTGCTGAAAAACCTGCACAGCATGGAAGATGAGACAGAAGACATCACAGATGATGGATGGTTGGCGTCCATTTTTTCGTGGGTTCCATAGTGGATGGCGAACATCTTCAAGTTTCTTGGAACCGTATTGGTGATGGTGATGTTTGGATTCTGTGTGACCATGTTACGCTCAGCAGATCCCTCCCATACTTCCTCCTCACCTGATACTTCAACTGAGCTGCCTAAGGCCTCTGAGTCCTTCTTCTTGCGGGTCCTCCTAGGCTCTTTGGTCTTTCTTTCTTTCTTTTGATGTAAATAAGGGTGAGCTCCCTCGGAATCCACCTTGGCCTGGAGATCAGTACAAGCCCAGTGGGACTCCAAAGAGCAAGCTCCCAAAAAACAGGGGACAAGCCTCTATGTGTTAAGCTGTGCGTCTCTAGGGCGCTGCGTACCTGGGGTTTCGGTTCCTGGTCTCACTGGTGACGCCAGACTTGTAGTCTCCAAACCGAATGTAGATATTGCAACGCTAGGAAGCGACCCCGACCCAACCCTAATGGAACAGGGATGGATTGGAATCACCTCCCAACGCCACTGGCTCACCTCCCTGTGGATTACAGTGACGTCGGGACAGTGCAAGCACTGACAGGGAGGTGACTAGGTTGAGCTGGTATGGTCCGGTAGAAAGCCACAACTGGAGGACGAGAGGTCTTCAGCACGATCCACCAAGGCAGTTGATAATCCGGAGGGCTGGCACCCAGAGCCACAGAGACAAAAGGTTCAAGGCAAACAAGGAGGTCAGGAAGAGAGAATGGACCCAGGAACAGGGAGACCCAAAGAGAGGGAGAAGGCCAAGATGGAATCCCCCCCAACCTCCTAAGAGCCACGGAGCCAAGGGAGCTAATCCCAAGAGAAGGGAAAGGAACTGGCGGGTAGCAGGAGTGAGGCAGCCCGTAGCCGGGAAAGGAAACAGGAACCAAGGAGCAGGGAACCGAATGCGGGCACCAAGCAACGGTAAGTGGGGACAAACCGCGTTAAGACGCGAACAGTAGAGGGCTGGACGCTATTTACAGCGTCCAGCACGAAAGCGAGGCGTGGACCGCTGGCGGGACAGCGCATGCGCGATGGCCGAGCGGGCACCGGATCGAGGCTTGGAACACAAGCTTGCCTGCCCGTTCCTGGTTACCCGCGGAGCCTGCGTACGCAAGCGAGCGCCGACCCGCTGCCCACAGCCACGCTTCCCAAGCTGGTAACAGGGGTAGAACCGCCACGTCCGGGAACGGATGCGGCGAGAAGGCCAGGTAAGTGTCCTAACACCATACCCCCCTCCGGAAAGGCCGGAAGAACCCGGCTTCCAAGGAAAACGGGCATAGAACTCCCTAACCAAACGAGGGGCGTGAACGCTCCCAGCAGGCTCCCAAGTGCGATCACTAGCAGGATAGCCCTTCCAATCAATCAAATACTGCAATTTACCCCTGAAGAGACGGGAATCGCAAATCTCCTGCACTTCAAATTCAGGGAGACCACCCACATCAATAGCAGCGGGCCGGGGGCAGGCACGATGGAAGGGATCAGGAATACAAGCTTTCAAAAGAGACACATGAAAAACAGGATGGACCCTCCAGGATTCAGGCAACTTGAGTTCAAAAGCCACCGAAGAAATCCTCCTGACAATCGGAAAGGGACCCAGATATTTGGGGGCTAGTTTCAAGGGTATGTTACGTGCGGGCAAATGTCTGGAGGATAACCACACTAGTTCACCCACCCGGAACGGTGGCTCAGGGCTCCGGCGTTTATCGGCCTGTCTCTTCATGGCCTCACGTGCCTTGGCCAGGGTGCCAGCCGCTCGACGCTGTAGATCCTGGATCTCGGTGACAAGGTGATCCGCCGAAGGAACATTACTTGATAGCACCGGAGTGAAAGGTAGCAGTCTGGGATGAAGGCCAAAAGTACAAAGAAAAGGACTTAGTCCAGTCGCAGAATGAACCGCATTGTTGTACGCAACTTCGGCCATGTCGAGATGCGACATCCAATTGGTCTGGGAGGCATTGGCAAAACAACGGAGGTACTGCTCCAACGTTTGGTTCGTCCTTTCTGTCAGTCCGTTGGTCTGGGGATGGTATCCAGAACTGAGAGCCCTCTGGATGCCCAGATGCTGGCACAATCGACCCCAAAAGGAAGAGACGAACTGGGAACCACGGTCGGAGATAATCTTAACAGGCAATCCGTGCAGGCGATATACACAGTGCAAAAAGGCACGCGCCACAAGGGCAGCCGTGGGAAGTCCAGGGAAGGGTATGAAGTGGGCCATCTTGGTGAAACAGTCAATGACGACCACAATGCAGGTATGTCCTTCGGAGGGTGGAAGGTCGACAATGAAATCAGTGGCAATTGTATGCCAAGGAAAGGGTGGCGTTTCCACAGGATGTAAAAGACCCACAGCCTTCAGGCGCGGAACCTTGACCTGGGCACAGATGGGACAGCATTCCACATATCGTCTGACTTGCAGGGTCCATTTAGGCCACCAAAAATGCCGGGAAACAAGCTCCTGTGTAGAACGTATACCACGGTGACCCCCAATCTTGGAATCGTGAAAGCTCTGTAGGATTGTCTTGCGTAGCTCATCCGTGGGTAGGTACAACTTGTTCTGGAAAAAAAGCAATCCGTCCTTCTCCCTAAGCTGGCGACGTCTTACCAATGTATCCCGAGAAGAGTCCGACGAAGTGGCTTGTACCACCCTCTGCAGGAACGACGGCACGGCCAGTAGAAAATGCTTAGGAGCGATAACAGGCAGGTCCCGTCCCTCATGTTGTACATCCGCAGCCAAAGAACGGGAAAGGGCATCCGCCTTCACGTTACAGTTACTGGGTACATAGGTGATACGGAAATCATACTGTGAGAAGAAAAAGGCCCATCGTGCTTGGCGGGAGGTCCGACACTGTAAGGAACGTAGAAATTGCAGGTTTCGATGATCAGTGCGTACCTCAACCGGGAAACGTCCTCCAAGAAGGTGATGGCGCCATTCCTCAAAGGCGGTTTTGATGGCCAGTAGTTCTTTCTCGATGATGGGGTAGTTCCGTTCACTAGCCGTGAGTTTTCTGGAATAGTAGGCCACAGGAAACTCCATTCCGACGCTCGGATCCATCTGAAGCAGAACGGCTCCCACAGCGAAATCCGAAGAGTCGGCTTCCACAATGAACGGCTGGTCTTCTTGGGGATGGTGTAAGATAGGCGCGGAGCTAAAGGCCTTCCTTAGTTGCTCAAAAGAGGCGGCAGCATCGTGCCCCCAAACAAAGGTTTTCTTACTGCTGGCCAAACAGGTTAAAGGTGCAGACAGCAGTGAGAAAGACGGAATGAATCTCCGATAGAAATTAATGAAACCAAGAAACCGTTGAAGAGAATTCCTGTCGCTGGGAACCTTCCATCCTAGGATAGCACGAACCTTGGCTGGATCCATGTGTATACCCGACGCACTGATCACATACCGAAGAAATTCGATATGGTCCTGATGAAAATGACATTTCTCAAGCTTAGCGTAAAGGTTATTCACATGTAGCCGCCGGAGTACCTCCTTTACTTGGACAACGTGCTCTTCGAGATTTCTTGAAAACACTAGTATGTCATCCAGGTATACCCAGACTGAGGTCCCGATTAAATCAGAGAATATGTGATCCATTAAACGCTGGAAGACAGCAGGGGCATTACATAGCCCGAAAGGCATGACTCTGTATTCGTAGTGCCCGTTTGGGGTCTTGAAGGCCGTCTTCCACTCGTCCCCGGCCTTTATTCGTACCAAATGGTAGGCTCCACGAAGGTCAAACTTGGAAAACATCCTTGACTCACGTAAAGATTCCAGGATGGATCGAATCAAGGGAAGCGGGTATCTGTCCTTTCGTGTAATGTCGTTTAATTGGCGATAATCAACACACGGGCGCAGGGTGCCCTCCTTTTTCTTTACGAAGAACAGCGGAAATCCTGCCGGGGAATTAGAAGGGGCAATATACCCTTTCTGAAGACATTCGTCGAGATACTCCTGCAAGACCTCCTTTTCTTGAGCGGTCAAGGAGTACACCTTGCCGTGTGGAATCACAGCGTCTGGCAACAGGTCGATGGCACAATCGAAAGGTCTATGAGGTGGTAAGGGTATGTCCTTAGGATCAGAGAAAACCTCATGAAAGCCAGCATATACAGAAGGAACAGAAGAAACAGAGAGTAAGCGTGGCACACCAACCCCTTCAGTCTGGGTGGCGACTGATGATTGCGTTGGAGAAGAACCGACATGGCAACAGTCCCGCACACAACGCTCAGAGCTGAAAACCAAGGTCCGAGTCTGCCAGTTGATGTTGGGGTTATGATGTAACAACCACGGCAGCCCTAAGATGATCGGATAAGAGGGAGTCTTGATGATATCCAAAGCGATCTGTTCATGATGTTCGTCAATCCATAATCCTAGTGACTCGGAATGTTGATGGACCGGACCCGAAGACAACGGGGTACCGTCAATAACTTCCACCACTGAAGCGCAGTTCTTTTCGATCAAAGTGATACCATTCCTGATGGCAAAATCTGCGTCCATATAATTTCCGGAGGCTCCGCAATCCAATAATCCAAGCACCCCTATGGGTTCTCTTCCTGACCAAGAGACCCGGAGCGTTAAGACCATAAGCACGACTGATTGCATGGGTTGCCGAACCAGTACCGTATCGGGAAGGACTGTAGAAGGAGAGGGGCCCATCGTCGCCTTACCCCTGGACGACAGGCCATTCAGTTTTCCGACCTTCGGAGCGGCCTTGATGGGCAAGCACTGAGATAATGACCAGAGGCCCCACAGTACAGGCACAACCGTAGGTCACGCCTACGTTTCTTCTCGGCATCAGATAGGGGGCCTCTAACCGCTCCTAGTTGCATTGGTTCGGGGTTTGGTTCAGACGAGGTAGATGCTTTGGTTGGTACTGGGACGAATCTTGAAACCGTCCTTTCTGAACGGCGCCTCTCACCCCTTCTCTCCAATAACCTGTGATCAATCCGCATCACTTGTTCTTGTAATGCTTGCAGGGTTTCGGGTTCTGGTATATGGAGGAGTTCATCCTTATATTCATCTCTCAACCCCCTACGAAAAAGGGTCTTTTGAGTAATCTCAGGCCATAGTGAATCTGTGGCCAGTTGGCGAAAACGACTGATGTAGGCGATTATATCACTGGATCCTTGCTTCAGGTCCATGAGTTGATTTTGCGCAGCAGCGGCAAGGTTGGGAGACCGGAATACTTCCAGAAAAGCCTTCTCAAAGGCCACAAAGTCTTCCAGGACTGGACTCTCGGCAGCAACCAACGGAGTGGCCCAGGCCAAAGCGTTTCCGGTGAGATTTCCCAAAACATACCCAATCTTAGCCTTATCCTGGTTGAAATGTGTAGGACGGCATAAAAAATGTATCCTACAATGATTGCAGAATTCAGCTACCCGTCTGGGGTCTCCGTCGAACTTTATCGGAGTGGTCTGAGCCATCACAGACTCTGCGGAGGTACCGGGGTGAGTCCCTTGAGCTACCAGCTGACGTAAGGCCACATTTTCCTGATGCAGTACGGTCATCTCGGCGCGCAGGGCCCTGATCTCATTCCTCAATTCTTCGGAGTCTTCCATTACAGAACCGGAGCTGGTTGTAAGGCGTCTTAATCTGTTAAGCTGTGCGTCTCTAGGGCGCTGCGTACCTGGGGTTTCGGTTCCTGGTCTCACTGGTGACGCCAGACTTGTAGTCTCCAAACCGAATGTAGATATTGCAACGCTAGGAAGCGACCCCGACCCAACCCTAATGGAACAGGGATGGATTGGAATCACCTCCCAACGCCACTGGCTCACCTCCCTGTGGATTACAGTGACGTCGGGACAGTGCAAGCACTGACAGGGAGGTGACTAGGTTGAGCTGGTATGGTCCGGTAGAAAGCCACAACTGGAGGACGAGAGGTCTTCAGCACGATCCACCAAGGCAGTTGATAATCCGGAGGGCTGGCACCCAGAGCCACAGAGACAAAAGGTTCAAGGCAAACAAGGAGGTCAGGAAGAGAGAATGGACCCAGGAACAGGGAGACCCAAAGAGAGGGAGAAGGCCAAGATGGAATCCCCCCCAACCTCCTAAGAGCCACGGAGCCAAGGGAGCTAATCCCAAGAGAAGGGAAAGGAACTGGCGGGTAGCAGGAGTGAGGCAGCCCGTAGCCGGGAAAGGAAACAGGAACCAAGGAGCAGGGAACCGAATGCGGGCACCAAGCAACGGTAAGTGGGGACAAACCGCGTTAAGACGCGAACAGTAGAGGGCTGGACGCTATTTACAGCGTCCAGCACGAAAGCGAGGCGTGGACCGCTGGCGGGACAGCGCATGCGCGATGGCCGAGCGGGCACCGGAACGAGGCTTGGAACACAAGCTTGCCTGCCCGTTCCTGGTTACCCGCGGAGCCTGCGTACGCAAGCGAGCGCCGACCCGCTGCCCACAGCCACGCTTCCCAAGCTGGTAACAGGGGTAGAACCGCCACGTCCGGGAACGGATGCGGCGAGAAGGCCAGGTAAGTGTCCTAACACTATGGCACAAAAAACCCTGGTAGAGTGACTTGACAAACAAAGGTGGTTGAAAAGTCCTTTCCCGACTTCTTGATACAGGATTGAAGTCTGCAGCAAATACCACACTGTTCATAGAAGGTTATCAATTGGGAAGAGACAAAGATTCCACCTCACTGAGCGGAAGAACATGCAGGTATGAATAGGGTAACAGGGAACCCCCTAATAGAAGTAACAAAGTAAAAATCACTAATACACAGCACAGAAGAAAAGAAGAACTACTGACAGTTGAGCACGCTGGAGTAAGAAGAGATAGAGTCCTCCGAAAGCAAGTGATTCCCAAAGATTCCCAACAGAGGAAGGAGCTCACAGACTGTCACAGAGTTAAAGAACTCTGTGATCGAAAGGACCAAAGGCGAGGCAAGCCGCGTCATGATTTACTTGTGATAGAACAGGAAAACCATGAGGCACGGTGAAAGAAAGGATAAGCAAAGCAAACGAACAGTCAGCCAGTAACGGAACACTAGAGGTAGCGCCCGAAACCGGATGAACGCCGAAAGAAAGCAGTAAACAGAAAGGCTGTAAGACTAACATGGAAAGCAGATATCGGAGTACAAGGCGCACCAGAGGTGCTGAAAGAAAAGAGGATGTAAAGAGAAGGAAGACGAATAGGCGGAAGGCAAGGAATCCGAAAGCAACAGACGAAGAACAACAAAACAAGCCGCAAGGAATGCAGAGACAAATCTGAGAATGACTGTAGAAAAGGAAGGAGGGACGAGACCCTGAAAGCTGGGCAAGACCCCAGGAAGAGAATAAGGGTAACGCTGGAGCTCCGAACGAGTAATCCTGCTAGCATCTTTCCTAAGAGAAACGGATACAACGCGAGGAGCAGGTGGCCCCGCCCATCAATATAGAGGCGGCAGCCATCTTGGTGGAAGCCTAGACCGCAGCTGCAGGCTATAGATTACGTGTATCTCCAGCAATGCCACAACCTCCAGGGCCGGCGCATGACAGATCAAGATAATAATTACAGTGCAAAAAGACAGCAAAGAAAGCAGTAGGATTGAAGATCATGATCAATGTCGAATCAGGGTTTGGACTGAAGAAGTTGACAGATGAAGATATCAAGAAATGCATAGAGGCCAGCATCATTTCACCTGAGGGAACAAAGTTCTTGTATCCGAAGAATCACAAGAAGTATGTGGGACGATGGGTCTATTTTAATCCGAACTGAAAGTTCAGCTACATGACCTGGAGTGTTGATGAACATATAAAATCAGCAGGATCCCTGAAGGGAGTAATGAAGATATGGACTCCGAAGAAGCACTTCTTCAAGAGAAGAAATCAAAAAGTAGAGATTGGTGAAGGTGTGGTCGATGAATCAACCAGAGGGGGGAGTGTAGAGGAGCACCGAACTGCCCCTGCAGGAAGTCCCACCCCCCTACTGCCTGCATGTTGGAAGCCTGAAATAGTGCCATGTTTGATACCAGCAGTTGTGACTACTCTGCGTCGAGTCTTCGAGAAAAGGTATCCACTACGAAAACCCTACCTGATGTATCCCAGAAGAAATGACAATGGGCCGCATTACGAGTTTGGCGGTAGCCGTGCCCTTATTAAGGGCACGGCTACCGCCAAACTCGCTACCGGCCCTGGCACCCACGAATGGGCCATTACCGGCCCATTACGAGATGAATGGGCCGGTAATTGCCCATTCGCGGGTGCCAGTATGGCCGGCCTCCCGATCCCCATTGTGCCCCATAGTGGCAGAATGGGGGTCGGAAGCATGGTTGCGCCGACACCGTTCATAATGGTGCCGGTGCAATCACGAGTTCTGCTCGCGGGTCTTCTCAGCGTGACACACTGAGAAGACTGGCTTACAAAATGAATGTATGGACCTTATAGAATCTGAGGACGAAGTAAAGTATCAATCAAACCTTCATATGTGAAACGAAGATTGCATGTGTGAAGAGCACTGCAGAAAATGCAAGCCGTTTAATAAATGTACAGATGCATCCATGTAAGTAGACTAAGTAATCATAGAAGCTGCCTATACATAGTGAATAGACTGCAGGCGCAGCCGCCATATATATATATTTGATCTAGACATTGGTGTGACAATTCTAGTAAGTTCAGGCCCATGAAGAAGAAGGCTGAAGCTGTGTCGCAGCAAACAAGTAGCTGTGAGCATGGAAGGATCAAGAAGGGCTGTCTAGCCTGATGACAAGACTGGAAGCTCCCAAACACTGGTTATCTATCTTTGAAAAACAGTGAATATGAGATGCTAAATCAGTCCTTGTTACGGTGCAAAGAAAGAACACTATGAGTGTCAAGTTTGTTAAATCAAGACAATTAAATGCTGCAAAAGAGGCCGAATTGCTATCTCTTGTCACGTGAGTCGAGGATGGAAATAGAATTTGGGCATGCAGACCAGAACTATCATAAATATGTGCCCATACACCCTTATATTCCCAGGGACGAGAATACATTGCAAGGCCAAGTTGAAAGACTATCTTCATGGCAGAAGGCATGGGTGATGAGAGATGGTCAAGTCTACCTCCTGTCATCTGGAGTGCTGCTAGTGAATAGAAAGTTCCAGAAGGGCACAAGCGTCCCAACCAATTGGCCATATAACGAAGGGCCTTATAGTTGAGAGCCAATGGTGTACTGTGTTTCTAATAACTGCTGAAGATGACTTGTACTAGGGGTAGACATGAGTTGTCCACCTGACTGTAGAGACCCAATCACAACCCGATCCCTTATAGAAAGTATACTTAGATATTTCCCTTGAGCCAACCACAATCCCCCGTAGGTTTTCCTTATTTGCCACGTAGTATGACGTCATGTATGATCAGTTTTTACTATAAAAGTATTGTTATTTATGAAATGCTTTGAGTTCTCGAGAGAGATATGCTGTGCGACGTCTGTTGATGTCCATTGTAACTCCCTGTTTTAGAAATTTGATATTAAAACAGTAAACAAACTTTGCTGTCTTCCTGAGTTGGTCTGATTATTTGGTGTAAGGAGTTACTCTTCATCCCATCTACTGCATGATAGGCTACCCGTCGAGGGCCCCGAGCTCACAATCTAACATTCTTCCACCCAATTGGAAACCCATAGGTGGAAAAGAAATAAGTTGTGTCCATGGTCAAACGGGAAGACATCTCTTGACTAGACTTGAGGTTACCATTCTAAGGAAGATTTTGTCAGTATAAGTAGCAGTAATGTCTGATATTCCTACATCTTTAATCTTGGGGAGTGAAGTTTCCTATTTTGATGAATGGATTTTTCGAGTGTCACAGATAAAATTGAAAACTATGAAATATCTTAATCGTCAAATAAGGAAGAACAATTCTTTGTACTCCCCTCTTAATTCATGGCCTCAAGAAGAGTTATTTATAGATGATCTAGTTTGATACTGGGAAACCTGTAAACTGACTATGACTGCGGGGTGGGGGCAGGTAGTGGAGAAAAGGAACAGGAACCTGGATTGGGAGGTCAGGTCTTTAGGGGAATGGTATGTGATGAATCCTGTGAATCCCTCACTAAAACCCTGCCTACAGCCTCCTCCCAGGTGCCCAGGGAAAGGCAGATACTTCCAGGTCTTGGCCTTGGGGGTGGTTTACTGCAGGAGTATCACCTGTGAGGAGACAAGGCCTAGGGTGGTGATGAGATCTGTGGGATGAGACACAGTATTGGTCTTTAAAAGGAAAGAACCTTTTTCAGGTACCGAGGCATGTAATGGCTTATTGTCGTTACGATGTATCTGAACCACCCATTAAGCATTTTGATGTGGTTGCAGCTGGTGTGAAATCTTTAAACATCCCAGGAAAGAAAAGACCATTGGAGACTTTTAAGGTTAAAAATCCCCCTTACCACCAGAGGTACAGTGAAAGGAAACCTATAAATAATGGATGAACACACTCCCTTCCCCTTTTAAAGTAAACTTGTGTGGTTCTTCCTTAAATACATTTAAGAGAAGTAAATCTGTATTTAAAAAAAGAAAGCTGACAAGAAAAGCTAATCTTGTTATTGGAGACTACAAGTCCCATAATCCCCTAAATACTGGGACAAGGAAGTGGTCCCAAGAGCAATGTTGCAGGAGTGGTCAGCTTGTTAGGCCTAATGACCCACACATGAGGGAATCAGATAGACTTAAAAGGCCCCTTCAGGTGCAGATCCTTAGATGGAGAAGAAGATGGAGCTGGAGTAGTCGGTGCAGCAGAAGGAGTGCACGTTGTTGAAAATACAAGCAGACGTGGGTGGAAAGAAGGTACGCCAGGACTTTTACTAAGCAGATTTTATCTGCCTGTACTGAGAGGGTCTTTAACCCCCTATATCTGAAGTGCAGAGGTTGCGCAGCGGAAGGCGTGAAAGAAGATTGCTTTTCCCTATGTGACCTTGATTGCAGAGATTGCACAGCAAAAATCGTGCTGCAGACCGTGACTGAACGTTGTTGTGCAGCTGAGGGTCACAGGAGCAAGACAAGCTCCTCAACTGCGTTGTGGGAATGAAGACACCTTCTCCGGAGAAGTGTGTTTGTTCAAACAAAGTCAGATGCAGTTAAAGTCCTGCAACATGTGGAGGAAGCAAAACAGATGTCACTGAGTGTTACTGAGCGTTCTGATCCCTTGCACAAACAAAGGCAGGCAATTGTAGCCAAGTAGAATCACTTCTGTGTGAGTGAAAGCAGTATTAAACCGACCGTTGATTGTTGGACAATGGAAAGCCACAAAAGTAGCACTTGCATATGAGTGAACTTCTTTAATAGAACTCGCGTAAGAGTAAAACACTCTGAACTACTTTAATTGAATAAAATTACTGCAGAAAACAGATAAAAGACTGGTCGTGTGTGCTTAAAGATTCTGAGGTAAAGGTTAACTGAAAAGTCAATTGTGAAGCAGTTGGAAATAATATAGTACTGAAGTTAAGTGACTGAATGTTGATAATTGTGAGTTTTAGGAAACAAGCATTGCCCAAGCCAGGAGTGAGACAAGCATTGCCCAATCCAAGAGTGAAACAAGCATGGCTCAAGTCAAGAGTGAAATAAACATTGCTCAAGCCAAGGGGGTACAAGTATTGCCAAAGCTTAAAGTGTTGTACAAACATAGTTTGAGTGATCCCCTCTTGAGGACAAGGACTCCTAATCCGATAAGGAACACCCAGTCTTTAACACCCTTTCTGCCTATATGGGTGATCTACCATTATGACTACAACCAACAAAGAGCCCTCTTTCACTGATTTGGTTTCAGGTAATGCTGAATATCATCTGAAGGCCATAATCAAAGAAGACGGACACAATTCTGTTAGTTCGATGACATGCATAAGAGCAGATCGGACTGCAAATGGAGGAGAGTAACCACTATGCAGAGGTGAGCTTTTGTAGAGATGCCATTTAGGAGGGGCAGTGCTGTTCCAAGCCACAGAACAAGAGGTGGCATAGAGGAAGTAAGACTCATTATCTGGAAGCTGAAAGGCGAGTGTTCTGACCGAGCAAGAAGCTCTAGTCAGCGAAAGAACAGAGATGGTAAGACTACGGTCTTCACTGGTGGCTCGACCACTGGAGAGCAGTGGTAGGCCTGGCACCCGGCAACCGGTGTTAAAACCAGATGAAGGAAAGGAGCCCGGGTCCCTCAGCTCCACGTGGAAAGATCCTTTGACAAGCACCAACAGAGAAGCAAACGTTCCTGATGTGAGAACGCCAGGGGGGCTATGAACTTTGGTTTCCAAGCTTGCCAAAACCAACGAGGCTATGCAAACCGAGGAAATACAAAGGGGAAGAGCAATGCTGGGAAATCCAACAAAGGTACAAGAACCTGAGAGAATAGAACAAGCAGACATCCAATATGGAAAAGAGTGAAAGAGATATCAAGGCTGGAGAAACCGACAAAAGTATGATAGCGTGCAAGAACTGAACATGTACACGCCCTATGAAAAATGGAGTGAAAAGGATAAATGTGCTTTTTTTTAACCAAGGCTGGGAAAGTTGACAAGGGTACATGGAACTGATCAAAATTGGATGAACATGCGCCCTACATGAAACAGATTGAAAGGAGTATGAACATTCTGCAACCAAACTGGCAAAATCAATTAGGGGACAGGGAATACCTGAGCAGGCAGATAACCTACTTTTATTAAAGTCTAGTGAGATCCAATACACTTACCAAAGAGCCACAGGACTTTGGGGAGTCCCAGTGCTATGAAGTTGGGACACAGAAACATGTCTTAAAAGTGATGCTGGAGGAATTTAAACACTTAAATATAAAAATATGAGAAAAGTTATCTAAGAGGAATTCTTCTTTTCCAAGGAGCAAGAGAAAACAATATAGAGGATTTATTTACCAGGAGAAGAAACAGGAAGACTGTCAACTGTGTCATTATGTTCAAAGGAACTTTGAGACTGACTAAAGATAATTCATCTACGAGTCAGGCTAGCCAGAAGCCCACACCAAGGCAATTGCTCAAGCCTCCACTTGTCCTATTAGTTAGACAAGCACCCTTAGTTTTGTTTTAGAAGGTAGGGAACTTCCCTCATAGTGATTAATAAGCACCCTTGAATCATGACCCACTATAGTCTGTGTGCTTCTTCTCGTTAACCACAGAACACAGAAGTCAAGGAACAGCTTTGGGTCCTAATTCCAGCATTCCGCTTGTAAGCTACACACACCTGGAGATTGCTTGCTTGTCTCATGCTTCCACGGCCCTTTGTGGCTTGGACTGTTCTGTACCACCAGTCGAGCAGCTCACCAACCCGATTCTGAATCACCACCTCAGGAATCTCTTAGAAACCTGGTGCAATGCTGTTGGGCTCTCGAAGACAAGGACATAAGGTATTTGAAGAGGGCCTTTTCTCCAGTCGATGTTTTGAGACCTAAAGATTTTTAAGCCTCACTTCCCTACCCTATCTACAAGAACATACCCTTGAACTATTTACATTGTTGCCAAGTCTCTTGCCAGAACACCTCTGCTTATCATATCCCTTTCAGACTAAGTTCTACATTCTCTGTGTTTCATTTACAGGTGTGGAGTTTCTGTGTTTGTAGTTTGTGGCATTGATTGTTTATTTTTTTATCAGCTTTATTTAGCATTTTCAAGTTGTCCATGGCCCATCAGACGGTCTCATGAAACCGTAATACAAGAAGAACAGAGAATAAACCAATATCAGGAGAGAGATACTGTGCTCAGAGTCTCGTATTGCACATCCCAGTCTGAAAAGGCTGACCCCTGAATCATACTGCACAATAACGGGTAGGCTGGCTTCCCATCCCTATTACCCATGATCCTTCACAGCAGTGAGAAGTGCTTTGGGAGGAGTGGCTTGAAGAATAGATGTTCTCTATCTTCACAAAGTCTATGAAGGGGGACCACACCTCCACGTAATGCTGAAAACTCCCCAGCAGGAGGGCCATAATTTTCACCATGGCCAACACCTCTCACACCCTAACTCACCAGTAAGCCATTGCCAGGCCTTTAGGGTCTTTCCATTGACTAGCATTTGTCAATCTCGCTGCTTGCAGCAAATGGGTAAGCAGGCAAGCCCTTGATTGGGTATCCCCCCTCACATTACCCAGCACCACTATCAACGGGTTCCAGGGGAAAGACCAACCAGTGATGTCTTTAATATGCAAAAGGATCCCCTTCCAAAATGTTTCTATAACCGGGTACCCCCACCACATGTGGCCCAGATCACCCTCCACACCACATCCACTCCAGCAAAGAGGGAAAGCCTGGGCCCAATTTGCTCAGCCTTTGAGGCGTCTGATACAAATTTTAAACGCATTCTCCCTGATAGTGACTCACCTCCAAGACTTCTGAGCCCTCCTCCAGATATTTTCCCATTCCCCTGTGCTATGAGGACTCCCAGTTCTTTACTCCATCTCCACATATAGGGTAATATTTCTGATGGTAGGCCCCCCTGCAGGAGCTGGTAGACCTTGATTACACTTTTCTTCTGCAGGCCTTCCTCGTGGGTCAATTCCAGTCCCCTTCGAGTCCGACTTCCCACCTCTAGGGTCCCTTTGTATGACACCCAGTGCTTCAACTGAATGGAGTGAAACCATTTGCCCTGGGCCACCTCAAACTTCGACCTACAATCCGCCAACGTCAGTCATCTGGATCCAAAGTATAGGGCCCCAAACGTCAGTCCACCTCCCAGGCTTCTAATCCTGTCCCAGGCAAGCCTGATGTAAAGTCAGACTTATACAAGACCAGAGATAGTGGGCCAAGGCCCGGAGGTACTGCGGTCATTCTCATGCCCTTATCCCAGCGTTCCAGTGTAGATCGAGTTGCAAAGAGAAGATCTCCATGTGCTGCCCTAGACCTTCTAGCAAGGAACGGAAGATGCCACATTTGCTGTGTTGTGGCCACTTGCTCAACGTTACCCCAAATCTTCTGCCCTGATCCGCACCCAAATCAAACACCTGTGCGATCTTAGCCGCTAGAAAGTATTTTTTAATATCAAGGTCCCCCAAAGTCTGAAGGTGTTGGTTGCGCAACATTATTTTTTTCAGTATGCAAGGTTCCATTTTCCCCCAGATATAGACAAGTAACTGACTGTGGAGTGCATTAAACCTGGGCGTGGCGATTTGCAAAGGTAGGGTCCTAAACACATAAGACAGTCTCAGGATCATGGACATCTTTAACGCTGTACTGCATCCCATCCACAAAACATCCTGCAACCTTCTCAAGGCCTCTTTGCAAGCCTTCTACAAGCCTGGTATATTCGCCACGTAGATGGACAGGATGGAGGGGGGTACCCGAACTCCCAGGTACTCTAAAGGATCTTTTGATTTGATTTGGGACACCTCCTTCAGCTCCTGCAAGACCTCAGGGGAGGGAGACATCTTTAATCCCTGTGACTTGTATCGATTGACCGTGAAACCGAGACCTCCTCAAACACTCCGAGAACACTCATGGCTGGCGGCAACGAGGTTGTGATGTTGCTGAGGATGAGCGCTATATCATCAACATGTAATGCTATTTTATGTTAAGACGTGCCAAGGCATACTCCCCGGATCTCTTCATTGGCCGTAATGACGCAGGCCAGAGGCTATACCTGAAGTAAAAAAATCAGTGGGGACAAGGGGCAACCCTACGGGGTAACTTGTTTGATATCAATTAGAGAATCAAGCTGCCTATTCAGCATTATTCTCCTGGTCGGTGTCTGGTAACCCGCCATGAGCAACTGCCTAAACCTCATCCCCGAAGCCGAAGACTCGCTGTATATAGGCCCAATCTATAGAGTCAAACACCTTATGGGCATCCAGTGCCTCAATGCCGAATTGTTGTTTTGCTCTCTTCCCCCAGTCTATCAGCTTAATCAACCATAGAATGCCTTTGTTGGTCTCTCGGTTCCTGATAAAGCCCATCTGGTCCAAACCCAATAACTCCGGGAGAATGCGCATCAGTCGTTCCACCACGATTTTGGCATAGATTTTGGCGTTGCCATTGAGTGGGGCTATTGGCCTATATGACGCCAAATTCATATACGGCCCAACTTTTTGTCCCTGATTCTGCCATGGTCTGCCATGGTCGACGTAACTCTCCCTGACTCGAAGAAGTAATTGAAGAGCTTAGTCATGTGTGGGGCAAAGGTGGCACAAAAGACCTTATAGTAGGCATTGGTGAAGCCATCAAGACCCAGGGCCCTGTTTGCTGCGAGGGATCGTATAGCTCCGACCACCTACAATATAAGTAATAAAAGATATAACCCCACCTCTACTGGTGAAAAAACCACCACAGTTCGATCAGAGAGAGCTCTCTCAAGATCCTGGCTAAAGCCTGGATGTTGCGCTTATCTGAGTACAACGCGTGGGACGTCCTCTCGAGTTGAAGATCAAAGAAACTATTGAAGTCACCCCCTATGATTACCACCCCTTAACAAAAAGTGCAGAGTACCGGGACGAGTGAGTCAAAGAATGCGTCCTGTGCCTCATTAGGGGCATATATGGCTACCAGCGAGAACATGTCCCGAATAATCTACCCTTGACCATTAGATAGTGTCTCTCTGACTCCCTCAATATATGGGGACTTGTTCCAGTTCTGCATTCTGCTTTATTTGTTTGGTATTCAAATATTCTTATTTGATTCATTGGCTTACATGCCTGTCGGTACGCCCCGGGGTCCCTAATGGGTCTGGGTAGACTCACCAGTATTTCGTAGTGCTCTCAACCCATGGCACGTTGCCAAGATGAAGCTTCCTCTCTGGGACGGCCTCCTTCTCACTGCAGACCTTCCTCCAGCTCACCCAGTAGCTCCACGCTGACCCGCCGGCTTCTCTCCATGTCCTGGATCGAAGACTGCTGCTTCTCTGCACGACAATGCCTCCGGTAGCTCTGCTGCTGCTATTCTCGGTGCTCTGACGGTCCTCCTACAAATGCTCACAGCGTCTCTGCTGTTCACGCGCCATGCCGGTATTTATCTCTTGCAATTGAAAGCTGCTGTCTGGAATGGCCTGCTTTCTCGGTCTCCAGCACGGTCCTTTCACATACTGCTTCCTTCTTTGGATCTGTCTTCTTTTAGAGTGCAAATTCCATCTTTAAATGTCCAGAGCACCTTTGATTCATCAAAACAACTAGTCTGCATATTCAGCTTGTGTTTCTCTCAATCTGTACCAACTCCTTCCTCCTCTTCCTCGTCTCAGCACTTGAGGCTTTATGGATGAATTTCTAAGATTTCTAAAGTGGTATTGTTTAGAACTTTTACTTAGAAAAATATTAGAAATAGGAGATATTAGGTGTGTGTTATGTGTGAGGTATGAATAGTATCTTGACTGAAATTATAGTATGCCATCAGAATTTATGGTATTATCATTTTTTCTTCATAAGAAAGGGGCGAATATTGCGTCTCTTCCAATGGAGTTATCACTTCCTTCCGGCAGTTGTCCCCTTCCACATTATCCTCCCTCATAACGCCACCCCTAGGGTGAGGATCAGGTAGCAGCTACCATCCCCTGGCCAAGTGGGAGGAGACCGTTGCCATGGAATTCGTGATGACTCCATCAGATTCATCACATAACCAGACACCTAGTGTCTTCTTTCAGTAGGCAAGCCTCCTGTAAGAACACTGCAGCACCCACCTCCCTCAGTTTTCTCTCTACAGACCTCTCTTAATGGGGGAATTTAGTCCCTCGACATTCATGGAGATATGTTTCACCTCATTCATCATCGCCTAGAAATAGGCCATTCAAAACAAATTTACAGGTTGGACAGCCTGCTCCCATATGTGCACAAACATACCTCCACTGTTGAACTATAACTGAAACTGAGTGAACTAAAACATAACTAGTAGCAGTATCCTTCAGATCCCACATGAACAACTGCCCCCCTTGGGCAAAATTCCCAGTGCAGCCCCCTCCCCTTACCAACCCTCACAAATAACAGTGCAGAGAAAGAATGCTGGAAGAGATCCAAGGAGATAGCAAAGAGAGCTAGAGGAACCCCAACAACCCATAAAGCAGGATGGTCCGCTCCAGCGGTCAGCAAGTCTCAGCGCCTCCCCCACCGGGCACACCACCAGTTTCACTCTGGAAAAGGGTTCAGGGCTGCGTCCCCAGCCAGATCAGCATGTATGGTCCAGACTCCCAGGCGGAGATAGGGGGAGACTGTCACTTGTTTTACCTCGCATGCGACCTACCTCTGTCTTCTGTCCTGGGAGGGTGAATCAGCCTCCTAACCTGTATCTCCATCCTGCTGTAGCCTCTTGGTCATCATCCCAGAGAGCCACTGCTTCCTCCAGTGTGGAAATTGCCCTCCTTTTGCCATTCAGTTCAAAGTTTCCAGTCGGTCACTCGCTGTCAATTTTTCCTTTTCCGGAGTGTCAGTTGTGACAGGTTCTGAACTTGGGGTATTTGTACTCCCCTAAAGCTGATCTGCACTGCCTTTCTCACCGCCATAAACATTTATTTTTGTCCAGTAGAAGTGCACTCTCAGCAGGCTCTCTGACTTTGTTGAAACGCATTATAGATGTGGTGGCATCAGTCAAGGTTTACCTCCATGTTGCTTGCTGTTGTGGCATGTAGAATGTGGAATGAAGAGAGAATAGAACCAGAATGGGTATGCCAGGAAAAGGAGTGAAGAACAGTCAGTTAAGAGATGGAATAAAAGGAGTTGAGACATGAAGGTTGTCTCCTGGCATTATTTAATATGAACATGGTGACTGTAATGATAAGATAAGAGATACAACATTTGGCGAAGAGGTAGTGACTGACGCATGCTGTTAGACAGGAAAGAATAAACGATTGAGACACAGATGGTCTGTGGAGGTGACCGGAAGAAAATGACTGGTGAGGAGCCAAATAGCATAAAGACAAGATAAACCGAAAAATTGTAGCAGAAGAAGGCGAATAAGTCAAAGAAACAGATAAATTATCAGAGGATGGAGTTGAAAGTCAAGCAGGAAAAATTTCAGTTTCCACACAAAGGTCGATGCCTGGCCATTGGTCGAAGATGTGTGGGATGTGGTCAGAGAAATCACTTTTTGATCGTGTGTAAAGAGCGAACATCTCTATTGTTGACCTGTGGAACTGATGCCCAACCAATATTGAATGGGAAACAATGCCTAATGATGGAGCGTTCTGAGAATGATGGGGCCACCCCAGATCGAGGACTAATGGATGGAAGAAAGTGGCTATCTCGAGAAGAGACCCTAAGAAGTCACCGGAGGAGTTCTCATAAAGCGACAGGATGTGCTCTCAGTGAATGGATGGTCAGCTACCAAGGATAAGACTGCAGCCCAGGGTGTGAAAATTATAATTGTGTAAATGGAGAGGAGGAAGGTGACAATGAAAGGGAAGTAGTAAAGTGGGACAGAGTTTGGACAACTGGTAAGAGGAAAGTTGAGGAACATGAGGAACATTTGATGGATGGGGATGAGAGCACGCGATGGGATCAAAGGCAGCGAAGGAAGATGGTCAAGAAGATAGACCTTAATGATGAGTCAGAGCCTCTCTTTGTGACCGAGTTTAAAGGGCCCGTGATCATTGCCAGGAGAGAGTATAGGGATCCGTTCTTTCATGCATTGTTTCAAGATGATTCAGGTGGGGAAGAAGCATACGAGGAGAGAAGAAATGAAGAGGTGCATGAGCAACGGGTAAATGAACCTGTTGATGTCATGTCACTTAAAGACTGTGGACATTCTCCACCATGTGTAGCTGGTGAGGGAAGTCAGGGGACAGTCAATATTCGGCCCCAAAGAAATACTCGTAAACCTGCACGTCTGATTGAGCAGATGTAGAGGTGATCTCGCTGGACAGATGGGGAATGAACCTAGATGATAAGCAAGGGGGGGATGTTGTGGCATGTAGAATGTGGAATGAAGAGAGAATAGAACTAGAATGGGTATGCCAGGAAAAGGAGTGAAGAACAGTCGGTGAAGAGATGGAATAAAAGCAGCTGAGACATGAAGGTTGTCTCCTGGCATTATTTAATATGAACATGGTGACTGTAATGATATGATAAGAGATACAACACTTGCCTCCCCAAGAATGACTTGAAGAGGTCCTGGACATAGGCATCCAAATCCTTGTTGGGGACTGCTGTAGGAATACCAGGCACCCTCACATTGTTGCCTTGGGAGCTGTTCTCTTCGTCCTTCTTTCTATCTAAGATCTGCTGAACAGTGCACTCCAGCTCCATGGCCCACATTTCTAGGATGTCCTGATCAAAGGCCTGCTCACACTGCCTATCTTCCAGCTTTGTCAGGTGCTTGTTGGACCTCTGTAGGTGGTGGCTGTGCTTGGATATGCTATGAGACAGGGCTTCCGTGCCCCTTTGGATGTCTGTCTTCAACTCCGGGAGCAGTGATTGGAGGTCAGGCCTGGTCACCGGACCCCAGCTACCTCCAGTGCCTCTAGGCATGAATGAACCTACGACACCATGAGCTTTCTCCATTGGTGGGTGCTGGGACTGCAGCAATGGATTGATGTCCCCCCTGCCGAGGAGGCTTTCACTGTAGGCTGATTCTTTACCATGTTAAAGCGGACGCACTCCACCCGCTGTTCTATAGCTACAGAAGCTGCTCCAGCCCAGGGAGCCTCCTTCTCAACTGCGCCTCCCCTGGCTGACACTCTTAAATGGGGGGATGGGTAGGGAGAAAGGCCCCCGCTTGCAACCCCCGGCCTCTGCTAACCCCCATCGCACCAAAGCCCACACCTCACCGGGGGTCCTCCTCACCATGCTCCGTCCGCACTCATGCTTCTGGAAGTGGGTTTAATGCTGAGTCCGACAAGTCTCCACCACAGCAGCTCTCACCATCCGTTGCTCTCACTTCCACCGCACGGGTGACAGCATCCACCTTGGCTTCGAGTGAGGAACGCCACCAGGGTGTTAATGAGGTGTGCCGAGCGGCTGCCTGCCATCTTGGGAGCCTGCTCCCAGATGTTGCTCTGCTCTATCGTCGCCCACTCGAGTCACAGATCAGCCTCAAGGACGTCCAGCGGAGGCCCGGGAGGACCCCCTTTACATTAGTATGCAAAGGTAGGCAAGGGGGTTGAGAGCTCACTCCCCCTCCCTGGAGCTCATGGCACTTGCTACCACAACGGTCCGCCGCTTGGCCAAGCCCCAGGCATTGATTTTTTAATTAAAGTTCCTATATTTTTATAGAACCTTAATGGGACTTTTATAATGTTTGATTTATTGTACTACAACTGTTTTGGTTACTACTGTTATCAGCTCACACCCCATCTGTCCTGAAGCCTTTGGCCAATGTCGCTAAAAGAGATGAAGGAGGTATACCTGTCGAGCTGTGCCTATTTCACCTTTATGATTGGGATTATTGCTATGTTTGGTAGTAATGTGGGCTGAGTAGGTGGCTTAGCCACTACTCACCCCTGTACTATTCTAGATCAGTGGTCATTTCGTCACACCCACCTTTTCCCCTCACCACCTTCTATTTTAACCCCTCTGTCTCTCTACTCGCCCTCAATTTACTGCATATGTTAAAATATCCCACCTGAAAATGCAGTAATTTAGCTGTGTGGAGTCATGACCAGGTGAACTTTGAGATATGGAGGTGTGGTTCATGGGGCTCAGCTCCAGTCTGGCCCTGTATGAGAGAGAATAATTTTCTACTAGGTGAAGATAAGCAAGATATAAAGATCATATGCATGTACAATGTCACAGTGCAAGAAAACTGTTTTGCCCTCTACAGAAAGGGGCCACTATGTCTATTTCTGCATGGCTTTGTGAGCTTGATATTCCTTGGCAGCTCACAAGACAAACAGATAATGGTGTATATGTAATTGCTTGGCAGCACATCCACATACTGATTCATTGGAGATACTGAGCACATACATAATAGAAGGCTCTTTCTTGACAGGGGTCTCCTCAGTACACCATGCAGTGCTTCCTCTTAAACTATGATAGGTGTGCTAAAAACATTCAGTATTCCCTTCCACTGCAAATAGCTGTCCCTAGACACCACCCCTCAGGCTATCCAACCAAAAATGAGATGGGGCTGGGAGAGATGTAGGAGACCAGTTACTAAAAGATTTGGGCCTAACTGTGCTAACTACAGATAATGACATCTGGCCTCATTATGCCTATTAGAAATATGGTCAACTGGCATCACTGTGCTTACTTGGATTAATGGCATCTGTCCTCGCCGGTATCTGAGGATATAAGCATTTTGCCTAATTTTTTAATAATAATGTTGGCATGTGGCCTTTACTGGACAAGTGGAAATGGGCTTCACCGACCTAACTGTGAATAATGAAATGTCATCTAATTTGTACTGGGCCTAGTTGAATTAGGCTTGTTGCACCAGGAACAATGGCATCTGCCCTTACTGGGCCTAATAGAATTAGACCTTACTGTGCAAACTGCAGATAAGGGCATCTGGTCTTATTGTTCTTACTAAGAATGTGGGCACCTGGCCTGAAAGTGCTTTCTTGGAATAGCGCATTTGGCCTCATCCTGGTGACGGAGGACAACAGCATTTATCCTTGTTTTGGTTACTTCGAATAATGGTAACTGTACCGAAATGGAATGCTCTCATCATGCCTCACTGTGCTTGATATCCTAGTAGAATTGGGCTTCAATTTGCTGTCTGGGGGTAATGGCATCTGGCCTTACTGTGCTTGATGGGAATGGTGGCATTTGTCCTTACTTGGCTAGTGGAATTGATCTTCACCAAGTTAACTGTGGCCTAATTTTGCTTACTGAGCCTACATAGGCTTGCTGTGTCAGAAACAATGGCATCTGACCTTACTGGGCATAATGGTATTGGTTCTCTCTCTGCTAATTTGGAATGGTTGTATCTGACCTTTTTTGTATTTGCATTTTGTATTTGTTTGAAGAGAAGAGATGTCAATTTCGACCAGAAATTACGTGCAATAATACATTTGCAAATGGCAGAAGCATTCCCACAAAGGGTGTCTGTACAAAAGCATAAAGACGAGAACTAGTAGTGAGCCAGTTTAGGAGGGTGGAAATATTAGGACAAATACCAGGGACAAGACAAAACAAACAGAAACAAAATGTATATAAAGAAACAGGTGACTTGCAAAGATAACATTAACTTAAGGGGCAAGTGCTTCAAACTAAGGATCAATACTGATTAAATATACAAAATTACACTATTAAGTGATAACGGAGGCAGTGGTGGGGTCAGGTAGGGATGGTGGGGGTATGGTAGATGTAGCCCCCTCTTTAGCAAGTAAGTGACATTTAAGCCAAGCGTTGAAGAGATCCACAGGTGGGCTGGCTTTGCTTGTTATGATCAGTGAGTTCTAGTGAAGCGGGGTGAGTAAGGAGAAAGAGCGGAAGCGAGAGAAAGCACAGGGACGGTATGGGATGGTTAAGTAAAGAGCAGAGGAGGATTGGAGAGAATGGGATGGTGAGTAAACTGCGATACAATCAGACAAATACTGAGAAGCAAGACCATTGATAGCTTTGCAGAATGAGAGAAGGAACTTAAAAAGAGAGTGGTTGTGCATGGATAGCCAACCAGTATTTTGTCAGTAGGTAAAAGTCAGGGAGGATCTGGGGAGGAAGGCGTAGAGCAGATGCCAAGGAGTAGGCTTAAGCAGTAGTCCAGTTTGCTGAGCACAAAAGTGGAGATTTGCGTTTTTGTAGAGTGATTAGTAAAAAAATTTTGATTTTCCGGAAACACTCAAAAAGACAGAAGGAAAAAAAATGTATGGCATATTTGACTGAATTTGGGGTGTACGAAATTCTCCTATAAATTAAAAATTGGAACACATATGCCATACAACCATTACAGTGAAGAAGGGCAGCTGGCACTCCAGGTGTGTCCCTTGCACCCTTCTTCACTGTAATGGGAGCAGGGGTTGCGGGGGTATCCCCCGCTAACATCTGAATAAAGTAAAAAAAAAATTAAAAAAAGCAGGCCCTGCAAGACTGGTTCCCATACACGCAAGTGAAGGGAACCAGTGTCACAGAAGGATGCTGGAGACGGCGGCACACAAGGGGGTGTGCCGTCCACAGTTAAGTAAGGGGGTGGGGGTAAGGGGATAGTCTGAAATGTTCGGGGGAGAGAAAACAAAAGTTATTTTCGGTAAAATAACTTTCCAAAGAATCGCGCTCCGCGATTAAAGAACGCAGCACCCCTGCAGGCCACAGAGAGGTACCGCACCACTCACATTGACGGGTACAGTCCCAGGTCAAACGTGATATTACATGTATCTATAAAATTTAAACAAGCCAGGTGATCATTACATTTCACTCAATCTCCAGGAGATTATACATAAACTCCTGGCATATTAATAAATCCCCAGCGTTCTGTGCTGACATGAGCTCCTCCAGTGATGAGGGAAAGTCTAATATTAGCCAAAAGAGGAGCCATTCAGAGATGACTCAGATCCTGCAAAAAGGCCTGGCGGCCTTGTTGGGACAAGGACCACAACAGATAGCTCTGATGGAGGACTGGCTCAAGTTCTCACAGGGACTTGAGGAGATGAAAGGGCTAAAAGCACATGGGAAAACGAAAGGGGGCAGAAAGGCAGACCACAGGGCAGATGAAGAACACCTCCCACCACCGGACACACCACCTAGGAAGAAGCCTGGTAAGAGAAAGAGAGTGAGATCCGAGGCGGGGCCTAGCAGGTGGCACTATAAATTCTCTGACATTGGGAGGATGAATATTCAGAGGAGGAGGTATATTCCATAACTTCCTCAGAAGAAGAAGGCCATAAAGTGCCAAAGAAAAAGAAGGAGGAGGAGATAGAGGAGGACAGTGCAGGGGACAATTTTGACCCAGAGGCACTGATCCACCGACATTCTTCTGAATGGGAGCCGCCAAAGAAAATAGCGGCTTACCTGAGAAAGCGCCTAAGGGTGCCTCTAGCTAAAGAGGCTAGGAGTAAGATGAGGGCAGAATGCCTGAGTCCTCACCTCATGGAGGGTGCTACGGAGACACCCGAGATCGATGAGAAGATGATCAAATTCATGAGCAAGTACACCAAGGATGTCAGGAAAGGTCTAGATAGGTCCTGGCGATCATGCCAGGAAAAGATGCTGGACATGACGGGCCCCTCACCAAGATATTGCAGATTGGTGAAGAAGCCAGAGAAAAGGTGGAACCAGTGGACCCAACGATTTTGATCGGGTGGGCCCATAGGGCAATCTGTATGTTAGGTAATGCTAATCACGCGATTACCACAGAGAGAAGAAGATCTCTTCTAGTTAAGATAGATCTGAAATTAAGTGAACTAGCTTAATCAGATTCAAGGTCGACCGCGAAGGGGAAGCTCTTCAGAGATTTCCTTATCAAGGAGCTAACAAAGTTCGCCAACTCCTATGGGGCGCTCGATAAAGCACATGCATCACTCAAAAGAGTGTTTGGAAGGCAGATTTTCGGGAGAGCCAGTAGAGGCAGGGGTCGCTCGGCTGGCCGGTTCCCTTTCAATAGATCCTACAAGAAGGCAGTGGTGAGACGAAGAGGATCGAAGGCAGAGCCCTTTCTTCCCAAAAAGGGGCCGAGGAAGGGGAGGAAGCTGGCGGCATGGAGAGCGTCAACAAAACACCTCAGGTGAGAGTGAACAGCCCGCGATTAATTACCCCAGGAGTAGGGAGGAAAATAGCAGAGTTTATAAAAAATTGGCACACTATATCTGGGGATACATGGATAATAGAAACTGTGCAAGGATTTCACCTAGATTTCCTCGGGATACCTCAACAGAGGAATCCTCTAAGGGGTTTAAAACTAAACAAAGAAGACAAACTATTACTAGAGGAAGAACTGAGAGGGCTAGAAAGCAAAAATGCCATAAGACAGGTAACAGATTCCTCAAGAGGTGAAATAAGCAACATGTTCCTTGTGAAGGGGAAACACAAGGTAAAACCAATTATAAATTTGAAGGGTTTGAATGGATTTATAGTGTAAAGACACTTCAGAATTGAAGGGATACACCTGTTAAGAGATACATCAATTCAAGGAGATTGGCTTGCCAGAATAGATCTAAAGGACGCATATCTAACTATACCCATAGCAATGGAACATTGTACAGTCCTAAGATTTATCTGGGGAGAGTCGACATGGGAATTCTGATGCCTGCCCTTCGGCCTGGCATCCGCACCATGGTGCTTCACCAAGATAATGAAGAAAGTGGTGACTCACCTCTGGAGTCAGGGAATAAGACTCATAATATACCTAGATGATATATGTCTAATGTGTCAAGAGAGAGAGAGAGACATTTCAAGTACAGGTGCAGACGACAATAACATTATTAGAGGACCTGGGCTTCTTAATAAATTGGGAGAAATCCAAGATATTGCCGGACCAATCAATGGAATTTCTGGGGTTCGTAGTGGACTCTATTCAGGGATCCCTCAGCCTACCCATTACCAAGGTGAACAATATCAAAAAACAGTTAGGACACACCCTTGAGAGAAGGGAAATGTCACTGAGGGACATTGCAAGGTTAGTGGGTTGACTAGCGTCATCGATTCAAGTGATATTCCCAGGGCCACTACATTACAGGGCACTCCAGAGATTAAAGATCAGACACCTCAGGAGGGGCGCATCATACGAAACTAAACAAATGTTACCATGTCCCAAGATGTGAGGGAAGAATTGGAATGGTGGCTACACCACATGGATGCATGGGAGGGCCCTATTTGGCTCATCCCTGACCCTGATCATCGAATCCGACGCCAGCAGATGGGGCAAGGGAGCCCGATGTGGGAACCTGTCGACAGGGGGCAGGTGGTCAGACCAGGAGACAACTCTCCACATCAACTGCCTAGAGTTACTGGCATGGTCCTTCGCAGTGAAATGCTGAACTCAAGAGAAGGCACAATGTTGTATCCTGCTCAAGATGGACAATGTCTCGGCAGTCATGTACATAAACAGACTGGGAGGGACGAGATCCACATTACTGGTGGAACTAGCAAACGATTTCTGGGAACTCTGTCTTCAGAGGAAAGTGTCAGTGATGGCAGAGTACTTGCCGGGTCATCAGAATGAGGTGGCCGACTGGAACTCGAGATAACTCAGGGACGCCAGCGATTGGAAGCTGGTCGAAGAGGTATTCCATGAACTAATGACTCAATGGGGACCGTGCCAGGTTGACCTTTTTGCATCGAGACTGAACAAACAACTAACCCGGTTCTTCAGCTGGAGACCGATCCAGAGGTGGAAGTGACAGACGCCTTCCTTCAATCATGGGGTCAACAAACGAACTACGCGTTTCCTCCTTTCTTCCTAATAGCGAGGACGCTAGCCCAGGTGAGGCGGCAGAAAGCATCTCTAGTTCTAGTTACGCCAGACTGGAGGGGTCAGGAGTGGTTCCCCAGTCTGCTGGAATTATCACACCACAATCCAGTAGCTCTACCCAGACTCAAGTTCATTGTATGAGACCCCAGAGACCTCAGCCATGCGTTCAGGAGATCTTGGGTTAGGCCAGAATTATTGAATGAGGCTGAAATCTTCATTAACGAATCCTGGGCTCCAGAAACACACAGGGCCTACAGGTTTGCATGGGCTAGATGGAGTAGCTGGTGTTTGGAGAGGGATATTCATCCCGATGGAACAGATGAAGTACATGCAGCCAATTTCTTAGCACAGATGGCAGCCCAGAGGAAGGCATATAGAACAATCAATACGGCCAGATGAGCAATATCGGCAGAGGCCGCTCCACCAGCCGTTTTATGAGTAGCAGGTTCCAAGTGGACAGATATAGCTGGGAGCAAGATGAAAGAAAACCAAATCTATTCTTCCCGTCAAGAGGAAGAGGGAGAAGACACCCTGAGAATCAGCACCGACCTAACTCAGGTGAGAAAGAACACGCCAGTGCAAAAAATACAACCACCGCCTCCCACAGTAGGGGGGAGAGTGGCGAAATGTGTAGAGAGATGGAGATTGATTTCTACAGATGCTTGGGAGCTAGACACCATACAGGGTTTTCACATAGATTGGATAAGTTTACCAAAACAAGAGAAATGGCCAAACCCAATAACGCTCAACACAGCAAACAGAGAGTCACTAGATTCTGAGATATTGGATCTAGAACAGAAAGAAGCTATACAACAAGTTATAGACCCAGAAGATAGCTTTATAAGCAATATGTTTATAGTAAGAGGCCGCCACAAGACAAGGCCGATAATAAACTTAAGAGAATTAAATACGTTCATAGTCTACAGACATGTTAAAATGGAGGGCATACATCTCCTGAGAGACATTTTACAAGGGGATTGGCTGACGAGAATAGATCTCAAAGAAACTTACTTGGCCATTCCTGTGGCAGTAGAACATTGGATGTTTCTGAGGTTTTGCTGGCAGGGAAAGATTTGGGAATTCTCCTGCCTACCATTTGGTTTAGCATCAGTCCCATGGTGCTTCACGAAAGTGATGAAGCCAGTAGTGACTTTCCTCAGTGAAAGAGAGATCAGACTGATCACTTATCTGAATGACATTTGCATAATGTGCCAGTACAAAATGCTGATCAAGGAACAATTAGAGGTGACTTTAGAGCTGTTACAACAACTGGGTTTCCTAATAAACTGGGAGAAATCAAGTCTGCAGGCAGAACAGAGCATGGAGTTTCTGGGCTTCAGATCAGACACAGTACAGGGAACGTTAAACCTCCCTCGGAACAAGGTGAATGATATAAAGAAGGAAATATGGAACAGATTATCATCAGAAACGATATCGCGGAGAAAACTAGCGAGACTAGTGGGGCATCTAGCTTCGTCAATTCCGGCAATATTCCTGGTCCCATTAAATTACAGGGCCCTGCAGAGACTAAAAATACAACACCTCATGATGGAAGCATCCTGCAAGCAAAGGATACCCCTCTCTATAGAGGCAAAAGAGGAACTGGAATGGTGGTTTCAACACATGAATGACTGGAATGGAAGGGCGATATTTGGCTCATTCCCGGACCTGGTGATAGAATCTGATGCCAGCAGGTGGGGATGGGGAGCCAAATGCAGAAATCTGTCAACAGGGGGCAGATGGTCAAGAGAAGAACTGAATCTCCACATAAATTGCCAGGAACGAAATCAAGGATGCTAGCAGTGCTAGCGAAAGAGTTTTGGCACCTGTGCCTGCAGTTTTATTTTTGAATGTTTTTATTGGCATTTACTTAGTTACAGTTATGCACTTCAATTCTCTCATCGCATGCCTACGCTTGTTAATTACAACTGTCAAACATTCCCATTATTCAAACATTTCTTCAACAACAACAAATAACCTTTAACAACAACTTCCTACGTGTGCTTGTGTTCTGCGTATTGTTCTTGGGGCAAGCGATTCAATGTTCGGGGAGGTGGTTACCGGTCACTTATCTCGGTTGAGGGGTGTTTCCGTATCGCAGGGGTTTGATTGTCTGGGCACTCTTCAGGTGTAATTTACTTCAGTGGGAGAGTTCATGGGGGCTTATCATCGGACGGGTTAAACATGTCCCATAGTAGTGCTTTCCATGCCACACATTTGTAACACCTGTGCCTGCAGAGAGGGTTATCAGTGAAGGCGGAATACTTACCAGGCCGTCAAAACAAAATAGCAGTCTGAAACTCCAGATTCCTCAGGGACGCCAGCGACTGGAAGCTGGACGAGGGAGTATTCCAGGCGCTGATGGAGAGATGGGTCCATGCAGGACAGACCTCTTTGCATCGAGGCTGAACAAGAAAATTGCTTGTTTTTTCAGCTGGAGACCGGACCCGGAGGTGGAAGCGATAGACGCTTTTCTGCAAAATGGGGGCCAAGCAAAGAATATGCTTTCCCTCCCTTCGCAATGATAGCGAGGACTTTAGCACAGGCAAGGAGACAGCGGGTATCGATGGTACTAATCACACTGGATTGGAGGGGTCAAGCATGGTTACCAGACCTGCTAGAGATTATATACAACAATCCGTTAGTGTTACCGAGATCAGATCTCATAGTGAGAGACCCCACAGGGGAAGGTCACACAATGGTGAGGACAGGCAGTCTCAATTACATTGCGTGGGCAATTTCAGGGGAGCCTGGACTAGGTCAGGATTATCGGAGGAAGCTGAACAGATCATCGATGAGACCTGGGCACCTGGGACCAAGAAGGCATACAGAACAGCCAGGTCAGGTTGGCACAATTGGTGTGTGGAAAGGGACATACATTACACTAGAACAGATGTAGTAAACATGGTCAATTATCTGGCAAAGCTAGCAGCTCAAGGCAAAGCGTATAGGACGATTAATACAGTCCACTCTGCCATTTCAGCGGAACACCCAAAAATAGAGGGGATAGCAGTGGGGGAATACCCTTTAGTATGGAGACTCTTGAAAGGGGTTAGAATAATCAGAACTCCAAGACATAAATATGATCAAGTGTGGGACGTAGACAAAGTCCTGAGAATGTTCCTACTTTGGGCAGACAACAGTGAACTGACTAGGAAGGCAATATCAGCCAAGTTAGCTATGATATTATGTTTGTTACCATGTAAGAGAGTGTCAGATGTCAGGGCGTAAGGCATCAACAGGAAGACACTATCCCCTCAAAGTTTAACATTTGAAATTGTGAAGCTGACCAAAACATGGTTGAGATCAATATCGTTTCAGGCATCCCCAGAACAACCCAAATTATGTCCAGTAAGATGCATTACGGCATATGAGTCCATGGCTAAGGAAAGGAGACCTCCAGGGGTGAATCAGTTATTCATAGCCATAAAGAAACCGCTTAGGGCAGTAGCATCAGCCACGCTAGCTAGATGGATCAAATGGGTGATGAGTCAGGCCGTAATAGATACAGAGGCTTATGGGGCACATTCAGTGAAAGGAGCTATGGCTTTTAAAGAATGGTCCGGTCAAAAATGTTTATTGTCCCTACGGGTCGGCCATGTGTTTTTAAGCCTAAGTCACTCGATTTTAGAAAAGTTTCCTATGGAACTAACCTGAGTTTTCGTCCATCAAACGCACGCGAAAACAGGCATCAGGGCGCTGCCATTTTGTGATAATCCTATCACTTGCCGCATCGCCCTGGCTGACCTGCTTTTGCGGCACTAAATCATATCCTCCGCCGCTGAGCCTGACATTATCAAAACATTCATATTCCCCTCCTCTCTCCGTGACCTTACTGTGCTGCGTAGGCAAACGCGCCCAGTCGTCTTCTACGCGACTTCACACAGAACCCGGAAACCAACACAGATCAACTCACAATACAGCGCGCCACAATTCGGAATATGAAACTGTACTTTCAAATCAAACAGCAACACGGTACATTTGGTAAAGTACATTTATTTAACATTAAATGTTCATAGAATATTCAGCAATTGGCATATTAAATCGGAATGTTATTTTTTTCTTTTCTCTCTATCCGCAAATCCTGTTCCGTTTTATCGTGAGTCACGCACTGTTACTTTATGGTACACAGGGTGTTGGTTTTCATTAAAAGAAGCACTTTGGTCGCACGGTGAACCGCAAGGCTGTTCCATCAACTAGGCACTAGGCCAGCGTAAAGGTTGATATGTTGCTTCTAGCCGCTAGTACCGCGTAAGGGCATATGGGCCCTTGGCGATCATCCCATAAGATTGTCAAAGTGGTGTAGTTGTTTACGATAAGCTGCAGCTGGCGGTTGAAGAAAACATCTGCCAGGGTCTGAAACTGGTGGCAGTAGCAGTAGGGTAGGATATACCTGTTTTGAAAACATAAAAATTATAATTAGTCTCGCCAGCCGATCTTTATTAATATTATTCATTTTATTTATTACGGCCGATCTGAAACTATTTGCTTTCAAGGATAGTACAATAGAGTATGTTCGGCTCTAAAATCAATGCAAAAACTAACAAAATAAATCGAAGTTAACACACAATGAGAAACAACTGTTTGTCTACATGCGTGTGGAATGTGGACCTGCATGCCCATGTGCCCAGTACAAAGACGATCCCACATACGTTTTACTTGCTCTTCATTCATTCATTCATTCATCCATTCATTAATTCTTCATTCCGGTATAAAAGCGTCTAAAGAGTTACTTACATTATATTTGCAATTTCCATTGTGTCTCTGTGTAATGCAGTCCGTAAATCCCACTGTGCTCTTGACAACGATTTTTCGTATACTGAACTAACATGAAACTCGGTCTAGTTTCAGAATTGTCTGCCTTATCGTCTTTTACGTTATTGCACCCCTCCTTCAAATGAAGTCCTTTCGGCATGGTCCCTGTCTCTCAAGGTCAAAAAACAATAGAACCTTATACTGCCAGTGTGAGTTGTGGGCCTCTTCAGGCTGCCAGCTGTAAATCAAAGCCGCTGACCTTCACTCTAAACGAGCATACATTCTTCCTTGGCAACATCCCGTAATAAAGCCATCTGTGAGAACTTGAATTTTCGAATCCATCTATGTACTAGGCCTCAATGTGCAAATGTGAACTGGCTTCTCTCGCATCTGCAACGGCTCGCTTGGCGCATTCTGAGGCCCCCAATTTTGTCCTTGTTGTCCGCAAGCTTTGCAGCTCTAGAGAACCATAACTATGAAGACATTGACTTTTTGGGGGAAGGTCAGGGAAAGTATAACGTACCCGAGGAGTTGAGTTGAAAGTGAGATTTATTGTTTGTTTGTTTTATTATTTACAATACGCAAGCCTTGAAAAACTTAGTTACAGCAACAAAAATATATACATACATATATTGACAAGGTCAGCGATATGAGGTGAATAGAGAGAGAAGTCAAACATGACACCCAGGTTGTTCACCACCCAGGATGGTGAAGGGAGGGGTTAGGGTTAGCATACTTTGGATGTACACTGTACAATAACATTTATTTACAAAAAGACAATCATATTACAATTATTTAAACCGGGATTTGTACTTTACAACCAGCTCTGCTTTGGGTGGACATGGCACAGTGGCAATGTTTGGTGGCAATGCATCAGTGCTCTGCACAGAAACTTTCAAAATTCCATATCTGTGCTTCTCGAGTGCAGCAACAATAAGGCTTTTTAAAAAGTTGAACTCAATTTCCTCATAGACTGGTTTGATGACCCATTGCTTACTTCTTTTAGAAAACACCTTAGTGTAGCGAGGCATCCTTTCATTACCCGTAGTCCTAGATTGTTCACGGCAGAGATTCTCGTTATGGGCCAAGACCGCAAGTAGAGTCCTATGTTTCATGCCCTGTATGCTGAAATGCAAGCGCTTTGGCCTGTACTTTAAGCACATATTGTGGAACACCTCCAAACCTCCTGTGTGACAGAATTCTGTCAGTTCCCTCAAATCTCTTGATAGAGTTTTATCGAAAACAATCTTCTCAATGGCTTTGTGTGTCAGTGAAGATGGAATCAACCACTTCTTCTTCCTTGCCTCCTCTGGGGACAAAGGGCCATGTTCACATTGGTGGAAATGTAGGTTTTCTGACCAGCGGTGAACGTTGGTACAGTGGTGCATCAGTGACCATTTTTCAAGTAGTATTTCCACTGACCCTTCAGAGGTTTTGGAGCTCCACCAAAGATGGTTGCTGATAGACTGGGACCACTGTGAAATACTTTCCAAACCTTTTTTTTCCCTGCAGCCTAGATTTTCTTATTGATTGATTTAGCAAGATGCCATACATCAAATTGATGTTTAATATGTGGGAACTGCTCTCTCATTGTCTTGGCAATTGAAACGGTCTGTCCGTGGCTATCAGGTCGATGTGCATTCCACTCGATTGTAGATATTCCACTGATTTTATAAATCCTAGTTTCTCCATGGCCACTGAGGATGTACATTGGGTTACCTGCACGACCACCAAACTCACAATTTTCTTACTATCCATGTCCTGAAAGTGGTAGGTGCAGTACTTGGCAGAAAATCCAGGGCTGTCGCACTGTCCATCTCCGGCTAACCTGAATCGTTTCCCTTTGAATGTACTTGGCAGAGACAATTGTTCAATTTTCCAAGCATCACTAATGGCCAGAAACAGATAATCATGTGGGTATTTGTAGTACTGCGTTTTAGAAATGAAATGAAGTCCCACAAACTGAAAGAAAGACTCTAACTTTCTAAAACTGGACCCACTAAAAAGTGATGCAGCTGCACACAGTAGATTGCCTGCTGGCAGCTTCCCCAGCATCGGTTGTGCAGACCATGAGAACGCATGATTTAATCTACAGGCAGCATGTATTATGACGTTACTGCCTTGTTTTTGACGAGTCACATGAATCAATGGCCTCTGACATACTTTCCCTCTGACGGAATGCCCACATTTCAGCATACTTATAATATCCATCAAACAACTGTCGAATACTATGTATTTGCCCTCTTTCATTAGACTGTCATCCGGTGTCACACTTGTTTCGGACTGCATCGTTGAGGACATTTCACCACAACTGAAAGAAATATCGCCGATATCAGGTTCTGATGTGTCGCTGAATGCTGCTGCTGGTTCATTCTCTGTCATTTCAACATCTGTTACTTCAACATTGGTGGGAGAACACAACATTGTCGACAGCTTTTTTGGTGGCAATTTTTTGGCGGGTGTAGATTGTGTGAATTGATCTGCGACTACTTCCGAGCTATCCTCAATACATTCAGTATCATCTTCTTGTGGTGGTGCAGTCGCACTGTAGCAATCGTCCATTACAACTTTACTGGATTCTCCGGACACATTAATTTCATGTTCTGGCCATTGGATATGAGCATCTCTAGTCTCAACACGCGGCGTCTGAATTAATAGTTCCTCCATAGTGTAAATGGTCTGGCAAGCAACATCTCTCATTCGCTTCACTGTCTGTGTATGTATAGTTCGTAGACCCACGGGTAACTACAGGATAGATTGGAAAAGGGATGTTCAGTTTAAACACAAGATAAAGTATAGTACAATTGACTGGAAAAAACATAAAATAGTCCCCAGCACAAAGAAATTCTAAAGTTATGAACTGTTTGTAACTAACCTTATTTTTGTTTCTTTTCTTTGCAACTTTCTTGACTCGACCTTCAACATCTGTACGCTGTAGCTCCGATTAGTTTCCGCATCTCTTCCCTTCCTCTTGCGCTGCAACGACTATATTTTCTGTATCGCATAGACAGCACGGAATGAGGCTCCATCGACTCCCTGAAACATAGTACTTTCATTACCATGTATCACAATATTGATAACATAAAACACACGTGAGGACGAACACACAGGTACATCTCAATAGCTCAACACGAATTAAAAATTGTGTAGAACAATCAAACGACAAGTATTCGAGCTCTGATGACCTAGTTCCATGGAACTGTCAGTATCCATACCTCTGGCTGTGCATGGACTGCCATGAATGATTGTATTGGAGAGGAGGCATCAGCAACTCCCTGAAACACAGTACTTGCGTTAGTATGGTTTTCAATATTGTAAACATAACACACACTTGGGGTCGACGGCACAGGTACATAGAAAGAGATAACCACAAATGATGCATTGTCTAAAAGAATCAAGGAATATTTGAATATGATCAGATTTAATCGACTTATTTCTCTGATTTCTTTACATCTGCATCATCTAAATGGGATCTTGTGATTGTAGTGGAAGCTCCATCGTCTCCCTGAAACACAGTAATTTCGTTAATAGGGAAGAAAATATAGCAAATGGAATCACGTTATATGATCACGCTCGATGGAGCTGTCAGTATCCATACCTTGTGCTGCTCAAGAATATCTATGGATGTTGTAAATGGGGTGCGCACTTCCGAAAGCTGTTGTGCCGATTCGTATCCGCATGGTCCCGCTTCCACTTCCCCTGGAATTACTTGAATGTCAGGCTCTGCATCAAGTGCATGGGCTGACGCTTCAACAACTGCCTGAAAGTTAGTATTTGCATTAGTAAGGATTACAATATTGAAAACACAACACACACTTGGGGTCGACTGCACAGGTACATATCAATGGCTAACCACGAATGAAACATGGTGTAGAACAATCAAACGACAAGTGTTCCAGTCCTGATGATCACGGTCGATGGAGCTGTCAGTATCCATACCTCGTCCTGCTGAAGAACATCTAGGGCTGTTGTCAATGTGGTGGACGCTTCAGCATCTCACTGAAAGACAGTACTTGCATTAGTATGGATAACACTAATTATAACTGAAAACAAACACCAGGGGAAAGCACTAACCTAACAATTGGTAAAATAATCACAGGATACATAAAAACTATTACTTGACATGCATAAAACAAGTCTGTAGCGGAATAGCCAAGTATGATTACCTGATACGCGCTAGAAGTGGTTCATAACTGCGGGCACGTCACGGATGTAGAATGTTCTTGCTTCAGATTCAGTGGATAGTCAAGCAGTTGTAAAAGTAAATTATTGTTTGATAATGAAATGCAAATATTAAAAAATTGCCATGTAAACCGACAGAATACTTGAGAATAATGCTATTGGAAATGCGCAATATAGCACAGTTCCCTGTGCCCATAAATAGATTTCCTTTGGGGGTTATAAAATCGAAAAATAATTTATTGATAAATGTCATTATTCAAAAAGCTATACACTCACATCAATATCGAAAGTATTACAAGGGACACAACACCTAAAATATCAATTAATCCATTCAGCTACCTACACACTACCACAAGGCCTAAAGCTAAATCCGGACACTTGACTCACCAGTGGCGAAATGTGGATAAATAGAGTTGGAATAGCGTTTGCGAGCAATTTTCGTGTCGTTCGCCGTTTATTCTTCTTTGTTACCCAAGATGTGGCGTACATGTTTGAGGAAAAGTGCCGGCTGCAGATGCGGTATCGATCACCCCTCTTGTCCTCAAAGACTTGCTGGACTCTACTTTCAAGCTCTTCCGGTAGATATCCGCAATGTCTGACCCATTCTCTTATTCGATCAACAGTTTTAGGGAATACATGCATTGTAGTGCGTTCAGATTTAGCATGGGTCTTCGAAGGGCAACCGCTAATCGAACAGGCAGGCATTGTTGAAAATTCTGAAAAGTAAATATCAAGATTATTATAAAACCTTGATGAATAAAAATGTCATAAAAAAGTAAATGAACCATACCATGTTCAATGCAAGGTTTGTTTTGGTCGCCGGAACTATACCAGTTCATCATGTGCGGCTTAGAATTTGCATAAATTACAGACATTTTTTAAATGGTGTGGCTAAACTCTGAACATGTGACTCGTCCCTTGGATGTTCGGTCTTGCATGAGAAGGAAACATGCTTACATTATAGACTGGACCCCTGAAGGATGCAATTCGATGACAATTGACACAGATGAAAATAAATAGATCTATTGATAGCATAACAATTGAAACTCAAGTAAATAGCAATGAGACCAATGACCATAGCCCTATTGGGTACTGTAATCTCAAATAGATAGAAATGTAAAAATGACCAAAATATGACTAGGATACATGGCCTTACCTTGACCAACAAACAGTTGGATTCAGCAGGCCGAGCAGTATGTTGCAGGAGAACAGGTAGATGGCCACAGGTAGCACACTGACAAGTTTGCTCGAAGCGGTCACAGATAGCACGACGACGAGCAGATTAGCATAGATCTCAGTGCTTCTCAGGTAGAAGGTTCAGGAGTTGACTTGCAAAGCACAAAGATGTTCTCGTGAGACATATCAAGTGGTTTATAAAGTATTAGAAACAGGGGTGTGTTTGTGAATGAATGACGTGTGTATGTCGTGGCATTATGTGGTTTACAGGGGGGCGGCCTGCCTCAGGGGAGGCCTGCCTGGAGACACGGGGTCTGAGGAGGCCATGTGAGCGATGCCCCCTGGGCGTGGGATACCTTTTGAAGTGTACATGCTGTTTGGCACCTTGGACGTTTGCGCCCGTGACAGCCCCCCATGCCAGCGCTCATCCCCGGGTGCGAACCGCCTTTGATAGAGGGGGGTGGGATGGATGGGCCTGGGGCGTGCAGATAAGGCACAGGAAAACTGCTGAATGGAGACACACTGTGCATTGCAGAGGGGCGGCCTGCCTTAGGGGAGGCCTGCCTGGAGACACAGGGTCTGAGGAGGCCATGTGAGCGATGGCCCCTGGGCGTGGGATACCTTTTGAAGTGTGCATGCTGTTTGGCACCTTGGCCGTTTGCGCCCATGACAGCCCCCCTTGCCAGCGCTCATCCCCGGGTGCGAACCGCCTTTGATAGAGGGGGGTGGGATGGATGGGCCGGTGGGCATGCAGGCAAGTGTGTGGGAGCGAGGGGCCATCAGGCCCCTCTCATCCTTTACTTCTCAGTAGAAACTCGGACCAAGTGCCTCCAGTAGTGGGTTCGCCCCTTGACCTTATGTGATGTTAACTTTGGTTAACATTCGCGTAGATGGGACCACTGAGCAGGACACTGGGCATCCATTTTTGTACCCCCTTTCCATTCCATCTTGGTGACCAGGCCTCACTGCGCAGAGCACATGGCCCCCACCCTCATTCCCACTCTGACTGGAAAACTCCAGAGGTATTTGCAACAGCTAATAAATGTAACACATCACTCTTCCTCTGAGATCACTGTCCTGCATGTGAACCAGCCTGAACTAAGTACATAGCTTGTTCATCTCCACAAACGTGTCCTTGCCCACGCGCCCTCGCCAGTGGAAACGTACTGCCATTCTGACCCTGTGTCACTGCAAGGTATTCTCTTCATGTGCCAGACCACTGACCACGCCATGATGCCCACCTAGTAGATCCCCAACTAACATTATACCTCTACTGCAGTATATTGTTGGCTATCAATAACAAATGCCACATACCAGAGATTCTTGTGAGCACAGACCCACACTTCAAACAGTGTATTATAGTTGTCAAGACCCTTAACCTAAGGCCTGCATAATCCAATGTTAATTGATAGTATAAATATATGTGTGACTTTTATAGAGAACCGACTGAAAGACTTGGAACAAGTGTTATTTTGTGCATGCATTATTGAGAATATATTATGTTATCTTAGATAGTGACCACCCTGCTTCACAGCGACCTGACCTTCACCCATTCGGAGCACAGATGTCTGACGTCCATCCTTGAATGGAGACACACTTGAATCATTTAAAAAATCGAAACAACCGTTGTTAAAATATATGTGGTGTTTTATTTTGTATCTTATTTTGATGACACAAAAATACAAGACTTTACACATTGTACAGGTCAGGTTGCAGCACAGCGAGAGAAAATCCCCTGTACTGACTGCTGTCACTTGGGAAAGTTTCTCTTATGGCACGAACGGCACAGGCGGGTATTACTCTTCGAACGCGGTGTCGAAGCCTCCCGTGAAGCCACCATGTAAAGGAACAATAGGCCACCAGCCTGTACCACCTGTGAAAAGGAATGAAACAAACTGTTTTTAAATGACCAAGGTAAGTTTAATAAACGTTTGTTGTCAATGACAATTCTTGTAACTAATGGCATTCTGCTCGGACAAATGCTATCTAGACACTGCACACTATTGAACGACTTTCATGCGCTACAATGATATGTATATGTAATTTTGGATATAGTAGAAGACCATGAAATAGGAATGGCATGACAAGCAGAGTATACTTACTCGTTACTCGGATTACGAGGACGAACAGTTGCGCGAAGTTCTTGCATAAGCACCATCATTATCCTCAACACGGACCGTGTGAGGCAGGCGGCCCTGAAGTCTGGCAGCTCGGTGATGCATTGCGGTAGTGGCTCGCCTTCCGAAATGTAGGCCACGCATCCCGAGTTTTCACAGCAGCAGCAGTTCTCGTCCTCGGTTGGCATTAGCTCGCACTGATTGCATGTGCACCAGGTGGAAACACCGTCCATGCGACTAGGTCCAGACTCTTCAGCTGTTGAATCGTCCTCCCAACTGCCATCCGAAGACCCATCGTTTTCGCGTGTTTCCCTTTCCAGTAGTTCCTCCTCTGTATACTCGGGCTCGTACATGTAGGGCATTATTGTAGCCATTGTGTGTTAAACAAACTAAAATAATGTACAGCGGTGGTACTGGTATCTGTTCACACGGGCTACAAGCAACGAAGGTAGCTGACCAGAGCACAGAAATGAGTCACAGAATACTCAAAGTAACACAGAGAGAGGAATGGAATCGAAAATCTGCTGCTGTGTGTTGTGAAACGGTCTGTTTATACTTATTGAGGAAAGAGGCGTCCTGCTATTTCCATGGCGACAGGTCATTAGCTGAAGCGCAGCGAATGTTGACACGAGACGTGCTTTGGCGTTGTGAAATGGGCGGTACGCGTCTGCTGATGACAGGCTCAGGGGCGGGGGATATGATTTAGTGCCGCAAAAGCAGGTCAGCCAGGGCGATGGGGCAAGTGATAGGATTATCACAAAATGGCAGCGCCCTGATGCCTGTTTTCACGTGCGTTTAATGGATGAAAACTCGGGTAAGGTCCATAGGAAATGTTTCTAAAATCGAGCGATTTAGGCTTAAAAACACATGGCCGACCTGTAGGGACAATACACATTTTTGACCAAACCATTCCTTTAAGGCCTTTTATGCAGGGGCCAGATTAGAGGATATCATGTAGGCAGCAGACTGGTTGAATGAATCGACATTTAAAACTTTTTATTTTAAGCCAGTGGAAAAAGTAGCTTTGTTGGTGGTAAGTAAGCTTTAAACAAGCATAATATGAGCCTCTGTGTCTTTACATAGAATTCAGATTTTCCACACATACGTTACAGAAAGTCATAATTCTATTAAAGACACAGAGGCAAAGGACTATCCCACACAATAATCCATGTTATAAAAGTGAATGTATTGCATTTTGTGATGATAATAATGTTAAAGAAAATAGTACCATACTTGCCAACTCTACCGATGTAGGCGGTAGGATACTGCTTTTTAAGCAGTCCTACTGCCTACCGATTTATTGACACCAAATACCGATTTTTTTGTAAAAAAAAAATATATTTTTTTAAAATGCTATATTTTTTTTCATTTTTTTTTTGCCCACACCAGCTCGGGGGAGTCTTTCAAGGGCTCCCCCGAGCTGGCGTAGCTGGAGAAGGCGCGGCATGCAGGCTTTTGATGTTAAAGGCGCCCACGGCGGTGGGCTAAATTCACCCCTCCGCCGCGGGTGCCTTTGACAAAAGGCACCATTAGCCCCCCACCACTCCAGCTCGGGGGAGTCTTTCAAGGGCTTCCCCGAGCTGGCGTAGCGGGAGAAGGTGCAGCATGCAGGCTTTTGATGTAAAAGGCACCCACGGCGAGGGCTAAGGGCACCCCTCAGCCGCGGTTGCCTTTGACAAAACGCGCCATTAGCCCCCCACCACGCCAGCTCGGGGGAGTCTTTCAAGGGCTCCCCTGAGCTGGTGTGGTGGCAGAAGGCGTGGCAGGTGCCTCATTGTCATTGAATGCACCCGCGGCGGCTGGCTCATTCAATGACAATGGGTTGCTGACGTGCATTACCTCCTCGCCTGACTATTTTTGAAACTTTAAGATTCCTACAGATTTTTGGTCACAGAATGTTGGCATGTATGTAGTACTGTTATATAAAGGTATATGGAAAAGTGATTTTCATGTCGATTACCCACCCTTAGGACAGTAGTCCGAAATATGGTTTGTGTTTCAGGTTCTACGGTGGAGAATAAGTCTACTGAATCAAAAGGTCAAAATTTAATGGACAGCGTTTACATAGCTCCCAACTCACACGCTTTTGGCCAGTGTCACCCACCTTGTAAACAGCTGACTCACCCGTCAAGCCTTCAGCACGCCCATTTGTTTCAATGGGCATCTAACCCACCAAAAATAAAATCGGGTGTTTTCACACGCCTTTGAAACACAAACGGTTGAGAGCTATGAGAGCAAATTGGAAGTTTTATGGGACACAGACAAAGAAAGATGAAGGTCAAGAGATGGTGAAGGAGGATCAAGGACTGTATATGCTGTGATTGGTGGAAAGTCACATGGTGTTGGTTTTTCATGAACACAAAAAGAGTGAACTACACTCAAAGACTTTATTGGAACTGTAGTTGCGGTTGTGTTATTCTTTTTATGGTTGAAATGTTATATTTGAATGCTGCTCGATTTTCCAGTAAAGGAAGAGAAGCATACTCCTTTGATTCCGTGTCTTTAATAGAATTATGACTTTCTGTAACATATGTGTGGAAAATCTGAATGTTAGAGCTGCTTCTGATGTGCACAAAGGGTTTACCTGGGGCTGCATCTCATCAGTGGAGTCGGCATATTTTCCACACAACACTTCTCTGAAATAAAAGCGAGAGGAACATGATAGAATCCTCCAGACTGTATAATAACTCCTCAGTGGAAATGTAATTGGAAGGGAAGATATCAATCTACCCTGTGGTTTCCCATGTTTACAACATATGAAAGAAAGTCTCTCTTCTGTTTCTGAGCTGGAGAATCTGTTGTCTCCTGTCGCTGCGTGACGCAGTGTGTTTACCTCAACACGTAAGGAAGGAGCCCCGGGCGCACGTATGCAAATGAGCTGTCAGCGCCTCTGCTGTGCCCCGGATGCTGGTGTCGCAGCCCCACCCCTCCCCCTGTCTCTGCTCCCCTCCCCCCCTCCACTGCCGTCTTCCAGTCTTGGGTCAGCAGCAGCGTGAACCACTGCGGCAGGAGCCCTAGTGAGAGCAGTGCGAGGAGCCCGTCAGCAACCAATCAGCAGCCCCGCCCCGATTGCAGAAACACGGAGCGCAGCGCCCAAGACACCGTGGCACCATGGTAAGAAACTGGAGGCCCGAAGAAGGGGAGTGAGACCACGGGGGACTGGAGTAGGATCAGGCCCCGAAGCGGTCATTTTAGACCGCGGGGCTCTCTGGAGCAGCCCGTGCTTCGATTTGATCACGTTCTGCAATATGCGCAGTTGTGGGGGAGAGGGTACTGCTGTAATGGAGGCGACTCCAGCACCGCTGCTACCAGGGCGGGTTCTTGTGGTCACCGGAACGGTTGGGGCGACCCGCCCGCTGTTTTGCACGGCAGGAGAGCGAACTAATGCGACCACCTTGGTTTTATCATTTGGCTCGTGGGTAACGGGATCCTCTGTCGTGGGGGTGGGGCTGTACTACCTTTCTGTCATGGCCTGTGCTTTTAGGCCTGGTCTGTATACATGTCCACCTGTCATGTATCTCATGCTGAGTATATGCATATCATGCTCGTGTCGTTAGTAGCGCGGGCTCAGAAGCCTTACTGGTTAATATGTCGGACCCATAACCCTTATCTGCAAAATGGTTGTATATCCTCCACGCGACATGCCCAGTGCGATATTCGTGAATGTGCTTATTACTGATGGCTCTGTGCGAGCTTCTAATGCCGTGCCCCGTATTGGAATGTATACGCTCCCTTCTGTCCTGCTTCGCTGTGCCTCCTGTCATATGTATCGTATGCCATATACTTGTCAACTTGCGGTCTTCCTAACATGTTAAAGAGGATCAGTATCTCTGTACCCACCCATCCCCCCTTTGCAAATGTAAAGGGAGTGCTCGCCTCGTACCTCCACCTATCAGGATATCCTGATGAGCGATACCCACCCCTTGTCGCCTCATATTAATGGTGTTACAACCGTATTTCTAAAATCCCTGCAGGCTGGACGCACCCCAACCCCCCGTTATCCAGACACTGCGATCTCTTCCTCATGATTAGGCTGATGCCACCCTCCAGACATTCGTGGGAAGATGTCCCATTTCAACCATGCTTGGACGGATGCCGTCACCCATCTCCCTCCTGTCATGCCTTCACGGATGACCCTCCATAACCCACACCGCACACGCTTGGATGTACGCCAACCCACACAGGGGTGCCCAGATTTCAGGGGAGTAAAATCACATTTCGCTCATTCAATTCTTTGGGAGGTATGGGGAAGCCCTCTGGTACGATGCTGTGTCGGGGTGGGGGGGGGGGGGGGAGACAAAAGGCGTGTTGGCCAGCTGATGGGTTGATTCCGGAGAACATTCATGGTATTGGCGCTCTTGGCCCCGCTCCTGTATAGTCCTAGTGATTTTGAGGATGGCGCAGTATAAGGCTGCATTCTACTCCACCGATGTGGTGCCTGCTTGCCCTTTCAGCCGCTGCAACAAACTAAACATTTTGCAGCTGCTGCTTCCTGATCTCAACTGCAGCTCCTGTCTTCTCTCCCTTGGGCGACCCGGGATTGGCACGCTAAAGGTTGCCAATTGGCCACCTTACCCTTCCATCGGTGCTTGATCCTCCAACCAGCCGGTATTCCGTTTTTTTGTTTTTTGTTCCGCCTCTTTGTTCAGTCTTGCCTCAAGTAAAGTAACTTTTTTTCCAAAGTGAAACTCAAAATTTAAAGCCACCAGTTGATTTCTTTATTTCGTAGTTTGGAGGAACTGCTCCACAAAAACCCTTCAATTTGTGTTCCCCTTCTTTAGTGTCTTTTTCTTTTTATCGCATGGTATGCCTCTAAAGACCTTTTGGGCTTGCCAAATTGCTGAATTGAAATTAAATGCTTCTATTGCACTGACAGCAGTTATTAGGGAATGAGCTGTGTTTTTTCAGTGTCGACGTTTGATTTTCACTATGGGGGCAAACATTCGTCCAGCTCTTTCCACAATATGAGTAAGTTTTAGCCCAACCCCTCCTTGATGAAGCAGTGAATTTTACGGGGCATTTTTTTTTTAGAAGTAATTGCAAAAAGCCATAGAATGTACTGCCATCATTGCACTCCCTGACAGTAAATCAACCTGCTGTGCTATCTTTGTAGATTTCTGTTTTAGTGTGTGGCACTCAATTGCCAAACAAATTTAGCAAATGATATGGAACCCTGGCTAGGGTCAAAATCTCTTGACTACTAATAGTGCCTTTCGCGTGAATGTATTTAAAGGCAATCGTTTTTCATCTCCAGCCACACTGGCACTCCTCAGTCTCATTCAGGATGTGTTCAGAAACTGTAAACTTCTCTATGGGAGCATGGTCAGGTTCCTACCCAATTACTTCATGTGATAGGCATGCAGGGTGGCCTGCTGAAGTTAGTTCAAGCAAGGTAGGTGGCTACCGAGGCCTCAAGATATCTTAGCTTGGGCTCTGTAAAACAAACGTTTTCCACCAACGGTCCGGTGGGGGTAAAACAGGGGAGGAGCTGCAGAGTAGCAGCTCCCGGCTACTTTCTCCTGTTTCCTGACTCCTAGTCTGTCTCCAGTGTCAACTAAGTGCTGGGGGAGGAGCACTGTTCAAAAACCCCCTGATCCCGCAGAGTAGCAGTCTATGGACGCCAGAAACGCTGCTCTGCCTTGCTCTCCTACAGAGGGGGTGTGCCGGTGCTTGAGAAGTTCACAGACCCTCCGAGACGAGAAACTGGACAAGATGGATAAAACTGTACCCGATTCTCTCCAGAAGCGCCTCCCCAAACCAACTCAGAAATTGCAGCTCGAGGGATTCACCTTCAACTCTTCGCCTGTTTCTGCAAGGTTATCACGTGTCCACGAGCCAAGCCTATCGGAGAAGGGTGACTCGTTGTACTCTTTGCCATACCCTTTGCTTCATTGCTTGGCAAACTACTCGCGACTTCCGTGCGAAGGGAGCCGTGAACCTGTGGCTAGATGGCAGGCTCCCGTGACACGCCCTTCGCCTGAGAAAACTGGATGCCATTTAAACACAACGTCCCTTACCATGCATGCGATGGACGACTCTACCAGAAAGTGCTCCTTGGGATCCCCTTCCTACCCTGTAAGCAGTGAGCCCTCCCCGCCTGTCGGAGGAGAGACTGAGTTGGCAGGCGGGGGGAGAGCAGGACTAGCTCCAGAAGAGGGGCATGTGGTGGGCTCCTGAGCGCATCGGCATGTGAGACGGTGTGTGGGCGGGTCTAAGCCTCCCTGCGGATACACGGTTGGAAAATCCAACGACGGAAAGCGGCAAAGGTCTTGAAACTCAAATGGCTAGAGAGAGGGATGGTCTCTCGGAGCCTTCCCTCTTCAGAAAGAACCGTGCAGAAGTTCTCATCCAAGTGCACGCGCTACCCCTAAACCCCATTTCGTCACCGACCTCTGACTGTGAAGAGGATGCCGTTGGGGCGCAGATAATGTGCCTAAACAGCCCTATGGATGATTCCAACGTCTTTAGCAGTTGCTCCAATCTTTCTCCCTGTACAGCAACAAAAAACAAAACAAAAGGGCTACTAAATCACAAGACCTTGGCAAAAGGCTTTCCCAAAAAACAATCTCGGAAAGCATAGGCCCTTCGTCTGCACAAACAGTCTTTTGCAAAGGAAAAATGCGGATGCCGCTACTCTTCAAACTAAAAGTGTAAAGCAGCACAGCTCTGACTAAAAAGAAAACAGATAAATCTAAAGACTGCACAAAACCAGACTCTGACAACACTCTTTCCGCAAACATTCTAAAAGCTTTCTTCAACAAACGGTGCAAAAGAAAGTTTGATAAAATTACTGAAAGTCGTTCAAGATCCCAGGCTTCCACAAAACTTGAAAAACCGATGACCACACATCTTTAACACCAACTGTTTTCTCACATGCAGCAAGATGGCACTTCGGGAAGCTTCCCATGGTACCAAGTAATAATTTGACAGAGAAAGCGATAAGACAAGCTGATGACAGCATCCAACATGGTGGAGGTGAGGTGACTTTGAAGAGCAAGTCGCCCCTTTAGCAGTCGGGGTCATTGGATCCTCAATCTCGACATCGCAACAAAATGAACATTTTAAAAACCGAGAGGACCCCACACGTCCCCTGCAACCGGACAAATTGGAAGGTACGGCTAACCACCCTCCTACTGAAAGAGACATCTTTGCTTGTACAACCTAGAAATTACAAACGCTTCTAATGTAGGCCATGTAAAGAGATCAGTTTACACAAACCCAACTTACAGTTTCACCCCTACTAAAAGACAAACTACCTTTACGATCTCCGCCCGCACGACGGGATTTGTTGTCACAGCAGGCGCAACACCTCTTAGAAGCAGAAGATCAAGCAAGCGTCCTCAAACTTCATCTACAGAGATGCTGTAAAAAAAAAACAGACATATTCTCAGTAATGTCTGCTGTGACAATAGCCCTCGCACCCTTCAGCAAAGTCCGATCGTCAATCAACGATACGCTGCAAGGCATAAAATAGATTTCAAAAATTGATTAGCAGAATTTGCTAATTAAATGTTTTTTGATTAGCAAACAGACCCATTTGATTAGCAATTTTGTACTAATGTTTTATGTCGCGAGAAGTTATTTGTACCCAAGACATGAAATGAGCAACAATGCAGCAGTTTTGCGTACCGCTGAAAGAAGACATTGAGAGTTTTAAGGCCTTGCAAATTCTTTAAACTTCAGCTAGACATGCAGGTTGGGTAACTTAGTTTACCTATTCAAACTAAGAGAAATGCACTTGACGCATAGCAACGAAGGACAAATGCAAAATGCGGTTTCTGTAAAATGGTGCATGTCACTACATACCCACTTTATGTTTTGCACACTGCTGCCACCAAGAGGCCAGCCATGCAGAGTGAACTTTTATTTGACATTTACTGCAAAGTAAATGTTAAATAAGAGTTTCAAACATCTCTTGTAAATGCTACTCGCTCTTCATAAAATCCACTTGACTTTGTGAGCCACAGATGAGTGTCTGTAAAATGTAAAAGGTTAGCTGCATGAATGGACACAAATAAATAGATATGATAAAAAGGGTCTGAAAACAGTTTGGCCAGCTGTCTCCTGCACGTTGTAATATATAATACAATGATCACAAAGTAAAGTGAGCTCTGGAGGCTAACTGCAGCGTTTGGTATTGCAGTACAGACTGGATGGTACTATTGATCACTACTTTGTATAAGCATCTATATAGTTTGCTTTGTGTATCGATTATGTAAGAGGAAAGACTATGCAGAGTAGATTGCATAGCAGGTAGAGAACTGGCCAAACTAGGTGGAATATCGTTGTTGGTGGTCATCTCGCTTTCAGAGTACCTGGTATAAAGCAACAGAGTGATAATATAGAATGTCAATGACTTGAGTTTGTTCATGGGTTGAGCACTAGTTGCAAGATGTAGAACTGGGTTTGACATCAAAAGAATTTGATTATGTGCTCATGCTCATTTTCAAGAGTTCACTCGTCAATATGAAGCATCTTCCACAACAAAATGAAATATAGTTAACACTATGACATTTAGATGCACAGACCTAAACTTTACTGTAAAGCATGGAGATGATGCAGTGTTTTACAGTATTAATACTGTAATAACTTACATTTTACGAATGGAATTGCATTTCCGTCTTTTAAAAAATATATAAAGTTGACACATATAGTCTTTGCCAGACAGGCTATAGAAAGCTCAATAAAATTATCATCTTGATTACTTCTGGTTTGCAATTATTTAAAACATAAAAATTATTGCCTAACACTCCCACGCCTGCCTTTGGCACTTTAGAGTGGAGGGGATGATTATGGATGCACTCTCTCTCTATTAGCACTTGAAGTGAACAGAGGGTGAAGAGCACCCAGGGCAAGAGAGTAATACAGGGCGAGCCGTGCTTTCATTGAAGAGGGCAACTTAAATGGCTAACTTTGCTACATAAGTGCCCATTTGATTAGCAAACCTACAGAATTGCATAGCAAATTGCTATGCGACACTGCTCATTTTATGCCTTGCGCTGAAGGATCATAGCACAATCTCGGCTATGATGCATTCCAAACTATTACACCTTGAAGGCTACATCACTGCGATGGAACTGGGATGCAAAGAAAATTTCAGCCTAAGCCCTGCTCACCCTAGCATAAAACATCTGGAGGAAAGAAATCTAATACACTGACATCAAAAACCTTTTCTTGAGACGGGTTCCCAAAAGGTCTCATTAGACGAGAAATATGAAGACCACAGAAGTCTCGTGTCACAACTGCAAGGTACTGCAACACTTCAAAGTCTCGAACAATGTAAAGAGAAGGGGGGGAGCAAAACTACAAAGAGGGGAAAAAACTACAAAAATTAAAACTAATTCAATACCCACGGTCTTACTAGCACCAAAGTCATCCCTGCACCGAGAAACTGTGTAATTGAGGATGGCTTCGTATTACTTTCAGTGGTATCTGAAAATGATACCATCATTGAACCTTCCACTAAAGAAATTTCCAACAAAGACTTTGCAACTCGAGCACACAAAGCCTAAACCAAGGGGAAAACGCGAAAAATAAAAAAAATACATGTTTTTCGTATACACCCCCCGGAGAAGTCTGATTTCGATCTGGCCGCTGCTCAAACTCCCTGGAGACCAACACCTGCCCTGAGAATTATTCAACAAAAACAGGGTCAAAAGGGCAAAAATGTGGTCACTTCTAGATCTCAAATTGTCCTTAAAACGCCTTTACATCCGTTCACTTCTCCAAAAACAGTGGAGGACTTAATGGCAGCTGAAGACTTAATGCATTTAAGTGAACATCTACATGAAGAAACGGCTCAAACAGATGACATCTTGCATCACAAACTCGCCAGTCCAACAAAGGATCCAACAATGAATACAAGCACTACGGACTGGGAGTCTTCAGAGAAATGTCCTTGCGTTGGAAGATCGGTGTGAAAATAAATTGGAGTCCAAACTCCGACGTACAACCTCACTCTGGAATGGAAGACAAAGGCAACCGTACACACTACCACAGCAGTGTGAGCGCATCGCCAACTCAAAGAACTTCCCTGAAGGGCGAAAGCAAGAGTATTAAATGTGAAAATTGACCGGCCTATGACTCCAAGGAACTCGATTGCCTCACCAGAAACTCGATCTTTCGGCATAGTACAGCGTTAGGAAGTTGAAAGCAGAAAAGAGAGGGTAAATGAGACACTCGTTGGACAGGTAATGAGAAAAGAAAACCATTGTTTAAATTGAAACCACTGAAGGACAGCAGAGACTACATCGTCCTAAACAGAAGCACAGTCTTAAACCTATTTCACTGTGTCACAAAACTTCGATCTTTGAGAACAAAAGATCTAAAAATTGTAGATCCAACCCACGAGGGAAAATGAGCTACAATTTACCTGTACACAACTTCTCCAGCTGTGGAAAAAAGATTTGCTATTCAGCTGAAAACCTACTAAAGCTGGGATACGACCTTAGGGACAAAACAGAAAAACCACACGTCTCTTCCTTCTACGATAAACTCAAAGGTCCCTCCCACCTTTCAAGATCTCTTAAACGCAAAACTAGTTATAGAGAGAAAAGAGAAGACAACCTTGAAAAACGAGACCTCAGACTGGACAGCTCTGACCCAACTCGTCCATCAATTAAAAACTAGACAAAGGGAAAAGAAAGCACACTTGTGTTCCCCTACACACCTGGACAGACCACACTCCTGTTTAGAGCAAGCTGATACGCCAACATTTAAGGATATCCATGAGAAGGGAAGATTCCCAACTGGTCCAATGAAAGGACAATAGTACAGGAACCCTTGAAAGAAATCCCAAAACCTTAGCTAAAAGAAAAAAGGGCTTCAATGCAACAACTGTGGGAATAGATCCCTAAAGCCTTATCGGTGCACCGAAACAAATAGCAACTCGTGAGCCCTCAGGGATCAACTTCAGCGATGCATAGCCCATTCCGCCAAATGCCAGAAGCAACGACATTGAGGTTGGGCTCTTGGAACATGCGCAGCTTTTACCATCTGACTGTGCCCAGGGATGTCGACCTGGGCTCGTTCGGGACACTATGCCTCCAGGAAACCTGGCTAGAGGAAAAACCAACCCTAGATGGCTTTGTCCTGGCGACAGCACCAGCTAAAAAAGGGGACACAGGACGCCCATCATCAGGCCTTTATTAGCAATTCGCTCTGGCAATGGGATACCCTTGAAACAGATCTTGACAGCAAACCTCTCCCTATTGGCTGCCCTAGTGACATGGGACCACTACAATGAAGCAACAGGGAAAAGATCTGTCATTCCTGTCATAATCCTGAATACGTACTGTAATCCCGAGGCAATATCAAACGGCAGCTTTATCAGCTTGTTGAAAAAGGAAATCGACAGCGCATGCATAGACCATCACGTAATCATTTGTGGAGACCTAAACGCTACTTGCCTAAAGAAGTCGGCGAGTGCCTCCAGATCACCAGCAGGAGAAAGAGGACTCGCTTGGTCAAACCTTATGGCCTCAAGATAACTCCTCGATTTAGCCACTGTTTACAGCTGCCTAAATCATATTCCGACTTGGGTAAGAGACAATTCTTCAGCAACCATCGATTATATCTTCGCATCACGTCCGCTGATTGCAGCCATTACATCTTTTGATGTAATAAAAACAAACTCAAGTGATCACAATCTTGTGATGATAGTCTGGACCTCTATTCGTACGGAAAAGTGGAAAACGTCCACAGAACTGGAGGTAAATAGGAAAGGCAATCGACTAAATTTGCGTGCTAGAAACATTGTAACACTAGCAAACACCTACATTGGTCTCGACAGAGCCAGAACTTCAAATGACAAGTTTGTACAAACTATCGACCACTTCTTGTTCATTACAGAAGACCGACGAATAAATTAGGGGCGAAATCTAATTGAAACAACCACGAAATTTGACAAAAACCTGGTGATAAAAGATCTTTGCGAAGATTAAAAAGAGTTGCAACTCGAAAGACGCCTTATTTTTTTTTTTTGCTGCAACCAAGAAGTATATTAGCCGTGGCTAAAAGGCTACCGCCTGTCCCTATATCAGGAGAAATGCTGAGGCAGGTGGGCGGCCACAACCCAAGGGAATTTTGGTCTCTGATTAGGCTGACAGTGTCTGACAAATGACTCGCTTTCAAACAGCATCGGAGAAGGCACTTGGGTGAAACATTACTTCAGTCACTGCCGCAAACAGCTACGATCTTAACGCAGCATGAAGATTAAACATGTTGGGCTGGTCTCTACGACAGAGAGGCTATCTTAGACGCTATGCACACGCTGAAAAATTCCAGAGCACCGGGCCCAGACGGGATCACCAATATCGATCTGAAAAACCACCCTGAGGAATGGGCTACTTTCATTAGCCTGGTATTCAAAAGCAGTACAGAGGCCAAGGAAATACCATCATTCTGGACTTCATCAATAGTCGTCCCCATTTTTAAAAAGGGCAGTAAAGACGATCCAAGAAATGTTTGTTCTATTAGGCGTCATCAGAAAGGTTTACGGCTCTCTCCTATTAAGTTGCTTTCAAACATGGGCAATCCAAGCTCCATGTGCAGATCCCTTCCAGACCGGCTTAAAAAAAACACAGGAACCAATGTAAACATCATGATACTGAGTACCCTCAAGAGCAAGATCATGGCATGGGGCCCTCAAGTTTTCCTTGTGTTCATCGATTTAACCCAAGTCAATAGAGCTAAACTGGCACAAACTTCAGTCCTAGAAATGCCCAAAAGAAATCTTGAGCCCCATAATGGCCCTGCACACTAACACCAGAATGCAAGTTCGTCTAAGCCATCGGGGCTTACTATCGGAAGAGATAACTACTTGTGGGGTAAAGCAAGGCTGCCCGTTGGCTCCAGCTCTCTTCCTGGCCTACTTAGGAGACTACAAAAATGTAGAGGGAAGGGTAAGATCATTCCACCCTACACTTGGCCAGGAAAAGATATCCTGATTTACTATACGCTGACGATGTGATCCTACTAGATCACACACCGATTGGATTACAAAGACATCTGGATAATCTTTCAAAATACATTGCTGCTAACGATCTAGAAATCAACAAAGGCAAGATAAAAATCCTATCTTTAGAAAAAAGCAGTGTGAAAGGAGAAAAACTAAAGGTACCTTGAAGGAGCTGACATTGAAACAGTGTCTGGATTCAAATTTCTTGGAGTGATGCTGGATAGTTCGAAAGCTGAAATCTATGCCGCGCGCCTTACATGAAAAAATGAGAACTAACATCACAAGCGCGAGCAGTTGATAGAAAGTTCGGCCGTTTTCTCTAGTTCCCGTCATAAATTTTTACAGAGCGAAGGTTGTACCAGCCATATCATACAGAGTGGAAGCCATGCCATACCTCCCAAAAAAAATCTGGCAGATCTTGGAGAGCCACATCTGGAGGTTGGTCCTTAAGCTGCCTAAATCGCCACCAATGGTTTTGATTAGAGACAAATTAAGCCAACTATCTCTGCAATCAATTATTGAGAGAAAGCATGATGCTGTATAGGAAAACATTCCTGGAAAATTGCCCCCGACTACTCGCCTTGATAAACGTGGAACAAACGGGGACGTCAAACTCCTCATCCATTGGGAAAGAGAGCAAGAGCAAAAATTGTTGGAGATCTCAAGTTCAAAAAAAGAACTGATCGAAAATCCCTCAAAGGTTCAAAAGAAAATGAACAAACTAGATTGGACGTACACTCTCAACAAAGCACTTAAATACAAACTGGCCTCTCAGCACCAGAGGCAAGGAAACTAAACAAGACCCAAGACTTCCTGAAAAAGTATCCAAATGGGAGTGCTTAGGAACTTTTTTTTTAAAGGCACGTTTGAACCTCTTAACACATTAAATCCTTGAGATTAGAGGGTTATCAACCACAAATAACTGTAGTCTCTGCGAAAACGATGACTTATTGAAACCACAAGACCTCTTCTGCTGTCGTGCCCTGGAAGCGACCATATTCGAGCACCATATTTGAAAAATCTGTTCTTCTCTTCGTACATCTTTGATGATCTCTGGTGGGCTCGTATGATCGGTGGAGAAAAAACTACCTGGGTGACCGTGACAGCAAAAATCATGGAACTGGCATTACTAAACAAGGAAGATCGGAGTACTGAAATCTCTTAAGAAATAACTTGATATGAGATTTACCTCCTGAGGAGAGGCTCAAAAACTGGAATGTGGAAAAGACATCACATTCAGGAGCCACGTGTTTTGTTTACTGTAAGCTTTAACGTTTTTTATCACTTCATTATCTTGTATAAATCGCGAACAGTGATTTAAACAAGAATACATTTTTTTAAAAAAGGGTTCCCTGTTAGCCCCCAGTTTTAAGTCCTTAAATGGGATAACCAGGCTAATTACAACTTGTACCTCCAGACTTTTCTATAGAAACATATCTTGTACTAGACATATACAAGCAGTTAGCGAGGAGAGCCAAGTCGGACTCGAGGGGTTTCTATGCTTTTACTGTTTGTATGGAGGCTACAGATTGAACAAGTGTATACAGTTAAGGTGTCTTCTCTGATGGTCTATGCAGTTATGGTATCCCCAAACTTCACGAACAAACAGCTTACGACTGTGCACAATATATTCTTGCGTATTACGGAAGGGCCCTTAAAACAGAGTTGGGGTTGATGAGTATGGAGGGTTGATTAGTATGGAATCAATGGTGTTTGCACGTTACTTAACCTATTTCTCAAAATACATTTAAGGTGCCTTGTTAATAACGTAGAGTATTATAGAGATTAAATCCTCAACATGCAGTAAAAAAGAATGTAAGGGGTTTTAATACTGCAATTACATTCTGGAGCGGGCATGGTGGGGCTATTTTAAGTCTTCCTTTACTGTCCCTACCTAAATCGGTTATTAAAAATATGATGGGCAGTAAGGTCAAAGAGCTAGACATGCAAAACACTCTTGCCCTCATTGGCTACTTACGCTGAGCATTGCGATTTCCCATTGTCAATTGGGAACTTTTATCAAATTAGATCACCCTTTAATCGCAGGATCGTGCTGCGGTTAAGTTTTAAATCAACAAATGCTTGCTGTGGATAGCAGAAACGTATAAATGTATGTGTGGGCTAGGACACAATGAAGACTTGAGGCACTGTTTGTTAATCTGCCCACGCTATTGAGCACCTCGAAAGATTTTGCTTCTGCCTTTTTAAAAAATATCTAATAACTTGAAAAGAATCTTTTTTAGTATGCAGCTGTAGGTTTGAAAATCCAAGCTCCATGTCGATGGCATATTGGTACTGGGCAAAGGAGTGGGCGGCAGTCGCCAACCAATGAGGCTTGGTACTGTGTCCTTACCACACAGTATAAAACCCTACTCCAAGCCTCCTCTGAGCGGGAGGCTGCTATCTTCCCTCGCCAGAATTCCCCCACATACTTTTTCACATATTTAGGGCCCCACTTACTTTGTGCAGCGTTGTCCTTCTCTGGCTGTTCCTGTCGCATCGCTGCCATGGAAAGGGAGAAGGGACGACGTGTAGTCCCTTCTCCCCTTTCCATGGCAACCATTTTCTTTCTTTCTTTTCCTATTAATTTCAATGGCCGCCATAGAAGGGGAGAGGGACTACATTATGATCCCGGGCAGCCTTTTCTAAAATGTATTTTATTTTTTTCTCGAGTCTTGAGACAGTTATTCGTTCCCTGGTATGACATGCTGGGGTACTAATGGCAATAGACCGGTAAAGCCCCCCCTCCTCGAGTTCTGTTGCTTAAATAGGACACACAGGTTTTTTGCCTGGTTTTATTTCCTACTCTGTTTTATACAGTCTCTGTAAAGTATTCTTTTCAAATATGTGCCTGCGTTCTTTAAATGTTGGGATGTTTGGTTGGTCGTTACCATTGTGACTATGGGGTGTCTTGGCCCTTAAGATTGTAGCAGAGGTGTTTGGTTATTTATTGTATATTGTGCATTTTAGTTGTATATGGAGACATCCAAATTAAAAAATGTATATGATGACCCAATTACTAAAGAACCAAGGGTTGCAGTTGTCCCCATTCCCCTTGTACTTGACGCCTATGGATTATCTCTTCTGTTAACCAAACTATTGACTACAAGAATCTTTTCACACAGTTAAAAGAAGAAAAATAGAAATTAAATTGTTTATCATAAAACCAATATCTGCATTGTTGTAAACACATGTTGTTTAAAATACATACATTCATAAAAATATGCAAAAACTCACAGAATCAGATAAGCAACCTTATTCCATTAAACCAAAAGTCCTAAAAAAAAATGTTTAAAAATAAAACCGAAGCGTAACTAAACCCCCAACTCGTGTTCCCAGATGTCTATCTGTTGCCAAACAAAACCAGCAGATGTAAGGTTTAAAAGCTCCTGTAAGGTGATCCAAACGCAGAATTGTTTCAACAGTTGTGGCAGATTGACAAAAAGCGACAAGTTCTGTGACTCCGCTCCACCCACTCCCGAGCACCCAAGATTTCTTTTGTCGGGAGTAGGTTAAGTCTCGAGCGTAGAAACTGGGATCTCCAAATAGGCCTCATGCACTTACACCAATAACATTTAGACTCCCAGAGGTCTAACGTCAAACAAAAAAACAGAGAATAGTTTAGTCTTGCGTACCTCCTAGATATTTAAAATCCAATCCCATTCCCATAGTTTCTTTTTTTTGCCAAGTTACGGGTAGTCTGCAACAATGTCAAATCCACATCATACTTTTCCATTACATTTCTACATTCCACATTCCATCTATTAAGTGAAACACAAGACTTCTCATTTACCTGGTTCAGTTCCCACCACACAGTGTTGGGCTGGCCCCTGATGTGATTTTTAAGAAGGAGACAGAGTTGCTTCCAGGCCGTATGGGCCTCGATGGACAAAAGCCACAACTTGTAGCGGAAACCTGCGGCAGAAATCTCAAGGGTAGAGACGGAACCCTTCTCCAAAAGCATCCTTCAATTTTACCCCAGTTTACCTTGGGGTAGAAGAGCAGTGTCTCTGCCCCATAGCCTACATCAGAGCTTTTTTCTTCTAGAATTCAAAAGGGGCCAAGGAGAATGTACAGAAGTTCTTATTTACTTGATGGCTTTCACTGCAAAGTCTGCTACCTCAGCCTTCTGTTGGAGCAAAAGTGGCCATGTGGTTATGACCCTCAAATAAATAAAACCCCAGATAGACAAAGTTATGGACCTGTTCTATAAGGGAGTTTTCCAGGAACCACCTGAAATTGGTGTAATATTTTTTATGTCCTTCCCTGAACTGAAAGACCTTGATCTTTGCAATGTTTATCTTCATTCTATTGGGTGACGTGTAATCTGACAAGGCTACTAGTTGGCGTTGCAGACCGATCTGAGTGAAGTCATTCAGAGCACGATCGTCTGCATATAAAAGGTAAGTGGTCTTGCTGACAGCTAAAAATGGTGAGAACCAGCATGTGCCCTTAAAAGCAACCATTATGTTGAAAGATTAAAAACGAGAGAGGCCAATACGCAGCCTTCCTTGAGGCAGCATAAACTCTCAATCCTGTTTGACAGAGTGCCCATGGGATTCATTTTTACCTTCACAAACGTGTTGGTGTGGAGGGCCACAATCATGCTTAAAAGGACGTTCGGACAGCCCAAATTAAAAGGTTTCTGCCAAAGATCAGTTCACGCTGTCAAAACAGGCTTTTATTTTTATTTTTTCCCCCTTGCCTCGCATTTCAGGATACGCAAAACAAACCCATTGGCGCTGGTCCTAGTTCTTTTTGTGAAATCTGTTTGATGGGGGGTCGAGTCTCCCAACATCTTTTGCCCATGTATAAAGTTGACGCTACAAAATGGAGGCAGACTGTTTTGAAGAAACATCCAGTAGGACAATTGGATGATAAATAAGATGGTGGGCCCGCGGTCCCTTTGAGTGACTAGGGACCAGTATCGAAGTCAGCCATGAACCTGGTAATTTATTATCCTTTAAGATCTTCATTAATGGATCTGCCAAGAAGGGAAGATTCTGTTTCCGAACTATGACTGACAACCCGTGTGGTCACGTTGCTCTAGAATTAGAGCTACGTATGATCAGGCCACTTGGATGTTCCTGATCCATATTCGGGCACAATGTATCCTGGGAAAGACTTTATAAAAACACATCTATGCGCTCCCTCCATAAATTCCGCTGTAATGTGCTCCCTTTTTCGCTTCACAAATATGATTTACCTGGGACCTTGACTGCTGGTCAGAGTTAATGATTTTCCACGAGTCTCTTAATGACGTATGCCTGTAACACCGCAGCCATTTTCGGTAGGGTTACTTAAGGCTTCTATGTTTTAAGAGCATTACTCGTAAGGCTCTCCTTAGAACCTTTTTTGGCCCGATTCATGGACTACCAGTACTTTTGTTCTGGGTTGCATTTGATTAAAGGTGGCATTTAACACTTTGTGTAAGGAACTTTCTTTGAAAGGTCGTACATATCCTTACCCTCAAGTTGGTATTAAAAGACCTGATGTTGTGGTCGTTCCAAGCCAGGCAATTTCCACCAGGATTTACCTGGAGGACTGGACAATAAATAACTGATTCAAGGTCCTTTAACATACACTCTTCAATTTAAATGCAAAGAAAGATGTCACTCACTATAGTCGGAATTGCATTTAGAGATGCCACAGACATAAATATATCAGGTGAGGCAAAGAAGTAGTCTCCTACATTATTCTGCACTCCCCTTTCTCCAGTATAATTCGCAGGATCATCCCCCGAGACATTGCTGTTTATGATGATCAATTTCCAGGCTTCGATCAAAGATAGAAATGCCTGACCCTTAATAGCAGAATCACCCTGGAATCGTTTTTATTATACTGCTGGTCAATACACAAGACATTTAAGTCACCACAAATAATGGCAGAGTTGGAATTCCTATGTGATTCCCAGTCAAATAAAATCTCTTCAATGCCGTCACATAGTTCTCTTGAGTGATTTTAACCGGATTCCAGTAGAGCTTCAGCAAAAGGGTAAAAGTAATGTCTGGGTAAACTGAGTGATCCCACACAAGATCTACTGCCTCTATAAACGCGGTTGGTCGGTTAAAAAGCGTAGGGCCGTCCGAAAGATCTGTTTGTATACCACGCAGCAGACCAATATAGGAGGCCCCCTTTCCCCTTTTGTAGGCAGGGTTTAACAAGAGGGAAAACCCATCTAATATTGGGGTCTCCATGAGCCATGTTTCCTGGAGACAGAAAATCTCAGCCTCTACCAGGTTGACACTACTATCCCGAAACAAATAGCTGAAACCCTGTTATTCCATGTCATAACCGATATTGTCAATAATGAGCCCCATCCAGAGAGTCCGGAACCCAGCAAATGATTTCTCTACCTGTTTTGGGCTTAACTGTTACATGATCGACAGCAGCCCGCAAGCTAGATCTCTCTGTAGCTTGTAAAGTCATGAGCATTGAAGTTTTGGGATAGATTGATAAAAAGATCAGTCTGTTCCACCACTCTTTGTTTGAGACACACTGAGTTTAAGGCCCAGATTGTGAAGTGTTCCTACACAGGTGCACAACAATGACACTATAGCCGGGGAAGCACATTCTATTGGCGCCCAGTTTTGTAGCGATATCTGCTCTAGGTAAATCAATATGGGAGAAGTCATGACTGGATATGGAGGACAGCTGGGGGATTTTACTCCAGATAGCTAGTAAGGAAGCCTGATTAAGAAACGGCTATCCTCCAGTTTTATCAATTTTCCAAGTGGGAGAGGATGTTCCGGCTCCTGGTAAGGGCCAGTATTGGAGATGGAATGGATGGCTGGTTCCATTGTAATCTGCAGGGAGGGGGGGGCAGTACTGTTAAAAGGGGCCATGCCAAAAGGGGCAGTTGCTTTATGGTAGTTAGGCGGAACCAAAGGTTGAGAAGTAGCATAGGAGTAAGTGAGGGGATTAGCCTGAGAGGGACACCCATCTTCCGTAGGTGGGTTAGATCAATTGAACCTAATTTATCGCAGGGGGATTCCCTGGCTAGGCCATTTGTCCATCGGGCCCTGCAGGGTCTCTTGTCTGGTAGTTCCACCTCCTTGTACTTTGGTGAACATTGTTAGATGGGAATTCACAGCTGTTCTATTCAACGCTAGGTATCTAACGTGGAGCTGAGTATTCTAAGAGTGGGTAAGAGGTACACACTTATCAGATTGCAAAGTTGGTAGTTTGTTGGCTTTTTTTTTTTTTTTTTTTTGAAACTTTATTTTCAATGTAGAGAAAGAAGACATCAATTTTAAAAAGCAATAACATATTTACAAAATTATATACAAATTCACAGAAACATCAAAAACAATAGTATGTATAGAAACGAAACCCACCCTAACCCGCAGTTCACATCTCATTGCCTACAAAATCTAATTCAATACAGTTCCAAAAATCTCCCCATATCTTAGCAAACAAACCATTTTTGCCCTGTCTCCTATATAAATGTTCCTCCATAGCTGCCAAATCTCGCATTTCACTTAGCCACATTAGCAACAAATTTCCAATTCCTAAGGATAATTTTCTTACCCACTGCAGCCCCTCTAAATAACCATTTTTTTTTGGCACTGAGATAGGTCAATCCCCAGAATTAACGTCTCGAAATTAAAATCAATGGTCACTTCCAGGATTTCTACACAAATTTCACAGACATCACTCCAAAACCCACGAACCTTCACACAATCCCACAGCATATGTTCCATCGTACCATTATCCTGAACACATGCCCAACATTCCGGACCATCCTTTAAACCTCTCCTCCATAATTTTTCCGGGGTCCAATAGACCCTATTCAGGATCTAAATTGGTCTTGTCCGTTCAGTCAAACCTAAGGAACACAGTTTGACATTCTCACACATCTTTGTCCAACTTTCCACAGCAATGTCCACACCAATTCTCCGACCCCATTCAATTCTTAGCGAATCATTGCCTTTATATTCGAGTAGAATCTGCTACACCCTGCTCGCTAGTCCGCCCTCATTCATCAAAGATTTCCTTGTACGAAATTCCAGATTCAGACTATTTTGAAAATCAATCACACCCACAGCCAACTTCAATTTCCTATAGTCTGAAAACCTGAAACCCTCGATGCGAAATTCTTTTTGTAAATCTCTAGCGCTTTTCCATTCACCCTCAATGAAGAGGTCACCAACCCAACTAACACCACCCAAAAACCATTCAGGCCAGAATAAAGTTTTGTCATACAGTTTGATAGAGGGATTCATCCATAGTGACGCATTCGGATCTCTACATGCATTCACACCCAATAAGACATTCAGATTCTTCCAGGAATTTCTCAATGATGTAGTCAATACATCTTTCACACCTTTCAATGCTGTGGTTAACAATGCCCTAGGTGACAAAGGACCGTTGGCACTCGCCTCGGCTGCTGCCCACACATTAGGATTTATCTCCATGAAAACCATGAAAGCACAAGTAAAGGCTAGATGATAGGCCCTGAAGTTTGGCACTCCTAACCCGCCTTTCTCCAATGGCAACTGTAGCTTCCACAAACACAATCTGGGCGGTTTCCTTTCCCACAAAAATCCCTGTATAAGCTTGTCCAATTCTTTCCAATGAGAAGCCTCAATAATCAGTGGGATCATAGCCAAGACATAGTTGATTTTAGGGGCGGACACCATCTTTAAAGCGTCAACCTTCCCCCAAAGGAAAAGATTCAGTAAACTCCAACGTTCTAAATCATTTTTGAGAAGTCATCGTAATCGCATTCATGTTCACTCGTACTAGGTCACAGATTTTCAGAGTAATCCAGATCCCTAAATACAACAACTTTTCCAGACACCAACGAAAACCCAGATCAGTGACTTACTTTTTGCTACACCCAGGGACCAGCGGCAACACTTCTGATTTGCTCCAATTTATTCTATAACCAGAAATCGACTGGAATGAAGTTATGACAACCATCAATGTTGGTAAAGATAGATGTAAGTCTCTCAAAACCAAAAGTATGTCATCTGCAAACAACCATAATTTCTGTTGTAAACCCCAACCCGAAACACCATATATATCCAGTTCATTTCTAATAACAGCCGCCAATGGCTCAATCGCCAGAACAAACAACAAAGGAAAAAGGGGGCATCCCTGTTTCGTCCCCCTTTCCAGTCTAAAAGGGACTGAGCGAATCCCATTGGTGTTAACATCTGCTGTCGGTTCCGAATATAAGAGCTTAATCCACAATCTAAAATTCACTCCAAATACCAATTTCTCGAGGACTAAAAACAAGAAATCCCATTCCACCCGATCAAAAGCCTTCTCCGCATCCAATGAAAAAACGGCCGCATCATCTGACTCATCCGTCGCCTTATTAATTGTATGGAATAAACGGTTACTGGAAGTTTTTCTCCCTTTTACAAAACCCAACTGATTTTCATTAAATCAATATCGATAAAAGATCCTCCAATCTAACTGCCAAGATTTTAGCCAAAATTTTGTTGTCTGGGTTAATGAGACTAATCGGTCGATAACTCCCAGGAAGCGTCTCATCCTTTCCTTTCTTTGGAAAGACAGAAATCATAGCATGTCTAGTCGAAGTCGGTAGTAGGCCATTAGCCAAATAGGACACAAACATATCCCTAAGTAAATTCAGGGCCGAATCCGGTAATATCTTGTAGAATTCTACCGGAAAGCCGTCTGGCCCAGGTGACTTTCCAACATTTAATTTGTGAATCGCCTTCTTAATCTCATCCAATTTCAGATCTCCTTCAAGTAATTGTGAGTCATATTCAGGAATTCTAGCAAGGTTTGCTCTCTCAAGAAAGGCAACACATCAACTTCACTCTTATATAAATGCACATAATAATCACGAAAAACACTGTTAATCTCAGTTGGCAGAAATGTGATCCGTCCATCCTTATCTTGAATAGATGCAATTGACCGTTCAGATTCCCTCATCCTCAACCTATATGCTAACCATTTATCACACTTCTCACCTTTCTCAAAATACTCACATTTCAGGTTATAATATTTCTTTTCCATCCTTTCCTCAATTATACCACTTGGTTCCCTTTGTAGATTTTTCAATTCAGTAAGACCGTCTTTGTTAAACGGGTCAGCCATGACCACCTTAGCTAAATCACCAATCCTTATCTCAAGTTCCTTCTGTCTACCGTCTCGTTTCTTTTTCAATCCACTTGTCAAGTTAATCAAATAACCCCTCATAGTGCATTTCAAGGCTTCCCATACTACCTCTGGCCTCAAATCTCCCGTGTGATTGACTGAAACAAAAAAATCAATTTCTGCCCTCAACTTCTCCACCTCCTTTTCCATTTTTAAAAACGTATTATCCATTCTCCAAGTATATTGTCTCTGAACAGGACCACCCAAGTTAATACACATCACCACGTGTGCATGGTCCGTCAGCAGAATTGTGCCTATTTCACTAGATTTATGATTCTTTGTCATCAGGCCAGCTGTCGGCAACATATCCAATCTAGAGTAAACCGAATGTGCACCCGAGTAAAAACTGTACTCCCTAGCATGTGGATGTTCCAACCTCCAACAATCCTGCAAAGCATGTTCCTCCAGCAAGGTTTTAAGAGAAACATAGTGGCGATCACTATGTTTATAGTTCCCAGATACACTTCTATCCAAATCTCTATTCAAAACAGTATTGAAGTCTCCACCAAGAATTATATTTTCCGTACCCAAATCTTGAAGCGTCTGAGCCACCTTCCTAAAGAATGAACCATCATCTACTGATGGGGCATAAATATTACATAACGTCACAAAACAACCTTGAATATTGACCAGCAAAGCCATTTCCCGTACAATCTTCAATGGAGTATTCCTTCTAATCAAAATTGCCACTCCTCTTTGATCTTGTGGAAAAACATGAGCCAAAGACCCTTCCAACCCAACCTTTATTAAGGGTACTAACTTCATCTTTCAACAAATGAGTCTCCTGAATAAAATAAATGTAGCTCTTCAGCCCATTTAATTGATTCATAATTTTCAGTCTCTTTGAATTATTTAGTCCATTTACATTCCACGTAAGCAAACGCAGATCATTAGCCATTCTCTCTGACCCACTATCAATGCCAAAATCACCAAATATAGGAGCCACTACCACACCCGAAGATCTTAAAAGGTAATTGTAAGACGTGAACAAAGTTCCCCCTTACCCCTCTGAAACGGAAACAAGTCAGCAACAACAGATAAATACTATACACTAGATATAACATTCTAAATAGTCCAGTGTCCTGGACACCCCTCCTATGAGCCTATGAACATTTTTTCAACGACAATTTCTTTTGCACCGGGAAACAGGCCTATTAAGCATGGATATCTTACATAGGGCATCAATGGCATCTTCCTCTGTTTCAGCAATGATGTTGCCTGAGGGTGGATTAATTAATAGAGGGCCTGGAGACCAGTAATGCATTTTCAAACTGGGAAGTGAGCCGTGCATGGCAGCAGAGGTCCGTGTCGGGCCAGTTATGTCAATCGTTTGTTTCTTGCCGGATGTTACTTGGGCCACAGAGGGTCCCGTAATCGGCGAGGATGTAGTATTGAAGGCCTCAGCATCTTCGAAAGCCAGGTAAGGGCAGTTTAGCTTGATTGTCAAGAATATCAACCACTTTGGCCAAGATATATTCATCTCCCGCTGTTCCGATGCCAAGTGTGTACACAATGACAGTAAGGCATCCAGCTTGGAAAACATAGTATTTATTTGGGACGAAGGGAGGCTAAAACGGTCATCCTAAAGTCCAGCAGAGTCATTATGCACAAAGTTGGAAATGTCTTCAGTGTCGCTGTCACTGCAGGAATATTCAGATGCGGATACTAGTTGGTCATGGTTAGGACTGGCAGATGGATTCGACCCAATAACGTTATTGAAACTCACTGGGGAGGTACCCAATGAGTTTCTCTTAAAGTTGAGGCAAAGATTAAGTAAGGACCTATTGTTATCAATAGAGGGCGAGCAAAATAGAGGTATTTTCCTCCAGTGGAGGATTTTCTATTAAGCTCACCCTAGCGTCTGACATCGCAGTTGTCCCTTCAAAAAAGCCAGTTATTTAAGGCTGGTACTTCGCTAAAGGGTTGGGTGACTGGGTTTTTTCTTTAGTCTTTATCTTTCTTTTTTTAGGGCGCTTCAGTATCCAGGGCACCCTTGGGTGGCGGGCTATGTATGCGGTTGCTTGTGGTAGATTCACTATGAAGGCAGTATCTTCATGAGTTTTTACTTTAAATATATTCAGGGACAGTTCTCGTAGATTCGCGCTTAGTCAATAGAGCAGTGACAGACGATTACCAGCCGAGTCAGGACCTCCACCTGGGTCTATTCTCCATAGCTCTGGTGAGAAGTACACTACCTTCGCCAGTTGCAGGGCTCAATGGAAGGAGGGGACGGGGACAAATTACAACCAAGGGCTCAGCCAGTCCTAAAAAGCCAACTCGGCTGGCCGAAGAAACCTCACCTGCCTCACCTCATACACCATAAACACTCCTCGCACTCTGCTGTAAATGAGGTATTTGGAGCAGGGCGTGTTCTTCCGATCTACAATGTAGTAGAGATAGTAGTAAGACTTGACGGACTGGACTACTTCTAAATCTGGCAGCTAGCCTCGCACTACATATTTGAAGATGAGTCATTGGTGATGTCTCTCATCTGCAAAGCACAGTTTAGAACTGTTATTTGAAGCTGAGCTGGGCTTGATGTCTGTTTTTAGTAAAAAGCGGTCTCTCTTGCTGAATTAATACCATGGGGGTGAACTACGAGCAATGTCTTATTTTCTGCTTTTATGCAGATCATACATAAAAACAAGCTGCATGTCTATCACATGCATAGCCCAGTGATAATATAAATAATTTCAAATGAGCCCATGTCAGGTGTTTGATGCCAAATCGGTTCTTATCGCATTGCATTCCGATACTTACAAGCCTGACTTTATAGTTTGAAACGAAAACTACAGTTGCTGAGGAATACAGAATGAACTGTGCTGAAAGCAAACACTTAAACTGCATATTAGTAAAACATAGTCTAAGAAAGCAGCAGTGGTTTAGCCCTCCCAAGACATTTGCGCCTTGAAATGCTTGTGTATAGGCACGTTATGCCATATCCTATCCATAGTGTTTGGGTACGCCCAGCACTATAAAGTGGCTTGAAGGTATGTAAAGTGGCATGTAGTTATCTGGTCACTCTAGTCCACCCCAACCCCTTCTGACCTACAAATACCTTTTAACACTTAATGTGCATAAAAAACGAGCCTAACCCTTTAAGGGTAGTGAAGTTGTAGGACTTTGTGGCAAAGAAAAGTTAATCTTTTATTGGTATGTGGGTCACCCTTGACAGTAAAAGTTGGTTTAGTGCAGCACAGCCAACACGAGCCATTGGGGAGCAGAATTTAAATACATTTTCTCTCGTACAGAAAATAGAAGCTACACTGCCCCTTTCTCTCTCCGCAGACCCCACACGCCCACGCCACCTTTGTGATCTCAATGTTTGGTTAAGTTCCTGTGCATCTACCTCACCACCATCCAAGACTTGGCCTCTTAAATGTTTGATTCAATGATGCATTCCAAGATGGATCTTGGCTTCTGAGGCAATTTATATTTTCCATGTTTATATGGGCCCCTGAGGCCAATATTGTCGGAGTTGGTCAAGCCCAAAGTTTGAAAGATGACCGTTGCTAGTTTATGGGTAGTCAGTATAATGAGCGCTGTGTGAAGGTGGTGTGGTTAGAATGTCTGGCTGCATGATTTCTGACTAAGTGCTTGCCTCCAACGTTTGTGTGCAAACTGCAGTCCCACATTTGATTTCTTTTTTTAAAAAAAATATTTATTTTATTAAGAGAGCAGGTTAGCATTCAGACCGTCCACTAAAGAAAGAATTTGACAAGGTATTGAGGCATGTACAGTATTGGCACATATATACAGAGTAGCAAGAAAAACACATCAAACATCCCACATCATGGCGAAGGGAGAGGCGTAGCATCCTCGTCCGGTATCTGGGAACACAAATAAATACGCAACAGCGACCAAATGTCTTTGGGCCGACACTGTGTCGGGACCGATAAAACAAAAAGTTCTTCATCGCCGTTTACCAAACATAAGTCTTAAGAAATTGCCTCTGGATGGTGCAGTTGTAGACTTCCATGATTTAAGGATACAGCGCTTGGCGACAACACATGAAATATTAAATAAACGCCTCGTAGTTTCTTTCACCTTACCAATGTCACCAAGCAAGTACTTTAAGGGGGACAGGGTCACCGGAATCGACGTTATGTCTTTGAGGAGTTCTGCCACCTCCCGCCAGAATTCCATAATCAAAGGGCATGACCAGTACATGTGGTAGGGGCTAGCGTTTGGTGCATTGCACTTGGGGCAGGCTCAACAAATTTGGCCAGTCTGGCGTGGGCATAGTGGAGCTGATTCAGAACTTTACACTGGATCAGCCGTAGCCCTGCGTTCATAGAGACGGATCTGGTGAGTTGACAGAACCGTGACCACCGTATTTCATCAATCCGAGTGCCCGTATCCCGCTCCCAGGTCTCTTATCGTATTATGTGACGGGGAGTGGGTTTGTACTAGTGAGTATACCAACGAGACCCCTTTATTTTGACTACTAGGGGATACTATTGCCCTAATCCATTCATGTACCTGGGGTTCCAACGGGAAAGATGGCCATCTAGCCGCAAAAGCAGTTTCAATACGATGATATTGAAAGCATTTAAGTGGGCCTCCTCCCACCATCCCGATGAAGTCAGTGAGTTCACAGAATGTGCCATTTGGGAACATGTCCCTTAGTGTGAATAACTTGTTAGGATCCCAGGATTGTTGAATGGTTTTATCAAATGTTGGAGATATACTCGAAGTTCCACAGGGGGACCTCCAGGTCATAGAGGGTCTCAAGGCCTAATATATTATATATCTTGGCCCAGGCGCGTATGGTTGTATATACCGGGTCAAACGGGCATGTGTCTCCATAGACAGGGTTAAGAAGAAGTGATCTGATGTCATTGGGGCGATCAGCATGTTTCTCCATGGGGATGTGGGGAGATGTGTCATCAGGGTCAAACCAGTGTTTAACAAATTGAGCCTGTGCAGCCAGATAATATAGTTCAAAATCTGGCGCAGCAATGCCACCCCGTGAGAATGGTTCCACCATCTTATCCCACCCCAATCTGGCCGTCTTCCCATTCCACACGAAATTAGAGGCGAGCGACTTGAGTTTCATGAAAAAGGACTTGCCGGGCCATATCGGAATGTTGTTAAAATAATATAAGAGTTTGGGTAAGACTACCATTTTGAGAATAGCCACTCTACCATACAAGGACAAGGGAAGGCTAGCCCACGTTTGGAACTTGGTCGTCAAACTCAGTAACAGTTCACCATGGTTCTGTGTATATAACAATTGTTTGTCCCTGGCCACCATAATACCCAAGTAACGTACTTGAGTCGGGGTGGGCCTAAGCCCAGCAATTGCAGCGATGTTACCCGTACAATCCGTAAGGGGGAAATATTTCGGACTTGGGAACATTGATTCTGTACCCTGAATATTCCGAGAACTCATGTATGTCCGACATTATGCGCTGTACGTTCTCTACTGGGTCGCGGGCATATAGCAGGGTATCGTCAGCATATAGTGAAATGATCTGGGGGGGGGGCGGTCATCCTAAGCCCTCTATGTGAGTGGTTCTGGCGTATATGTTCCGCCATCGGCTCGATAGTAAGTGCGAAAAGTATAGGTGAAAAGGGACAGCCCTGCCTGGTACCTCTGTAGATCCTAAACGAGGTGGACAAAGTGGCGTTGGTCAGAACCTTAGCAGTCGGGTGAGTATATAGTAGCTGTACGCATTTGATGAAGTATCGGCCAAAGCCATATCGTTCAAGCACCAGGAACAGATAAGACCAGGACACAGAATCGAAGGCCTTCTCGGCATCAAGGGCCACCACGGCAGCCTTTGTTGTGGGATCAATGTGTGCCATAACATTAAACAAGCGCCTCCGGTTGAGAGCTGTAGATCTAGTTGGTATAAAGCCCGCCTGGTCTGGGTGAACAAGGATCGACATGTACGGCAGGAGCCTGGTGGCTAACACCTTGGGGAATATTTTCGCATCGGTATTAATCAAGGAGAGCGGTCTATACGAACCCATGTCATGTGCAGGTCTACGGGGTTTCAGAAGGACAGTAATAATAGCTTTGCGCATCGATTCTGGAAGGTTCCCTTGATCCATCGCCTCCTCCCACACCTTTAACAGTAGGGGGGCTAGTTCAGTCCTAAATTCCTTATATAGTTCCGTGCTAAGTCCATCCGAGCCGGGGGCGCGGCTCCCTGACGGAGATTTAATGGCCGCTACGATTTCTTCAATAGTGATGGGCTGATCCAGTAGGTTACGGGTCTCGGTGGTCAGTGTAGGGAGGTCTAGGCTATCCAAATACCGTGTCTTCTTTACCTTTGATGTCATGATTGGAATAAAGGGAGGAATAAAACTCGGCGAAGGTGGAATTAATGTCCTGCTCCTTATTAACCAAAGCCCCAGTGGGTGTCAAAATACCAGGGATTGGGCTCCGATGTCTATCTGTTTTAAGCATGGTGGCTAAGAATTTCCCGGCCTTATTACTCTACCCATATCTACGGGCCTTGGCAGGCGCAGCCATGTATAAGACTTCCCTGCTGGCTAACGCGTCGAATTCCTTCAAGGCAACATGCTTTTGCGATAGTGTTGCCTTGTCCTGTGTGGCGCTATATTCAGTTTGTAACAGGCCTATTTTAGTTTCGACTGCGCCCAGCTCCCGTCTTACAGCTTTAAGCATAGCCGTGGACTTGCCCAGGATAGTACCCCGGATCCAGACCTTGAATGCCTCCCAGAGAGTAGCAGTGGACATGCTCTCAAAACTAGTTCTGAGTTTGCCCTCCATACTGAGATCACAGAATTTATTGAAATGAACCTTTTTTTTCCCGACCATTTTGATTCGATCAAATGGTCATTCGACCATTTATTTTTGACCATTTGACCGGACACCCTTGATAACCACTTAAACCCTTTTGGTCCGTTGACTTTGATTGTTGATTGTTTTGTTACTGCTCCCTCACTCAGCCCGCTAATTCTAATTTCTGTGCCCTCTGGTTTGGTGTCCCTTCTCCATAAATGATTTCTAGAAATGCCACTGCACTCTCCTTATGGGCTGGCTATCGGAGCTGCGTAGGTAGCGGGAACTGCTGCTTGAATAATGGACATGGAAGCCGTTGCAGGCAGCAGCTCCCATTAGTATTAGCCCGAGCCCCCCTCCCCTCTGTGCATCTGTAACCAACAGGGGGGATTATGCTTTTAAACCAGCATGCTGGACTCGCAGGGAAGGCCAAGGCCACCCAGATAACCAGGCGCCACCACAGTTTGGATGGCCTTCACTTGTATGGCCCCCATACTAGTACTTTGTCTCGCCTAGCCCCAGATGTGCTATGGGGAGGAGCTTGGCAATCCTGGTGGGTGGACACCAAAACAATGTGTACTGTGACCCGCCCCCAAATCACTCCTGCAATGCTTGGAATCATGCCCCTCCAGCTCCCCTATGCTTGGATAGATTGTCCATCTTTGCATTCCTGCCTTGCTTGGGCTGGTGTTTCCTGACCTGCTTTTCTTGGACTGACATGCCTCCCCTCCTTTCATGCTTGGTATGATCTGTCTTCCACCCTACAGTCCTGCTTCTGTCGACCCATCACCCTCTTTTCATGTTTGGGCTGATGTCGCCCACCTTACTCCCTAAATCTTCCTACTTGGCCCGGTGTGCTGCTTTCATTTCTCATGCTTGGGCTGATGTCGCCCTCACCACTTCCCTCTTGTCCGTTCACTTTCCACCCCCTCACCACTTCCTTTCTGTCTATCCATTCCCACCCCAACTTCTTTCCTACTTGGGCATATGCCCCACACCCCTCTTTTCATATGTGGATTGCTGTCCCTTCCCTCTTGTTTGGATGATGTGCCATGTTATGATTAGGTTGATGAAGATGTGTGTACTTCCTCCACGCTCGCGTGCTCGGTTTGACGGGTATATGTGTCAACCACAACTTGCCCCTCATGGCTACGGGGGATCTGTTGCCCCGTTTTCAAGGGTTTTTCTGTTCCTAATCGTGCTCTGAATGTTGAAAGCCAACAAATGCTGCAATTTTGTATGTTAAGGAATCGCTGCTGGAGGTATAGACTCAGTCATCTTTCTCATCCCCAAAGCACACAGCTTATTTTGTTCCCACAAGATCAAACAGATGGGCTCAGGTTGTGGCATTTAAGTTTTCTTGGCATATGGTTTGCAGTGTGTTCATTGCATCTCGATGTCCTTTTGCGTGAACCCACCCTTTTAACGCAATAACAGAGTATCCAAACTAACAGACCTGGGCATATAATACACGGTGTACCAGTTCACTCCTAAGTCTTATTTATTCAAATGTTTTAAATGCTTGTTTACATCTCTCAGCGCTTCTAGTTCAAAGCTCTTCTGTGAACCGCCGCACATGTGTACCTGGCTAGGGAGTTGGGTGGCCGTACAGGGAAAGCTGTTTATAATAATATTCCCCTTACGAACAGTCTGCAGAGTAAAGGACACACAGGAATTGTGTAATGAGAGCCCTCTAGAAGCACTACTAACACAAGACTCTGATGGCCGTGCACAGATCAGCCGCTTGTAAATACAAGCTCGCTGCAGCAACAGTCATTGTTACTTTGACTAAGGGTTTCTGAATCGATTCCCTATCAGCACTGCAGGAAGAGAAGATTGATGATAGCTGTTGGGTGCTGTAGCAAAATGCAACAGCAATCGAGGAAATTGAATTATCATTAAGAACGTAGTCCAACCCGTCTTTTGGTACATCTGCAGAAAACCTGTATATCAAGCATTGTCGTAGTTTTCACGAAGTATTGTGGATCTGCAGCAAAACTGTCGATTCGTTTAATTTTATTCAAATCCATTCTCGTGCACGACAATGAGGAGAGAGGCATTTTGCTTGAATTTGAAGACGCATGGTTTTTAAGAATGTCATCATTTCGTGAGTACATGTTGTGGAAGGCACGTAGAACCAGAATATGGTTGTACTGATCCATTTTGTGGGCATGGAATCTGAAAAAAACATGCCACTTAAAAAGCCTAAAGAATATCTGATGTCTTGGAGTCACTTCACTAATAGGTTGCTGTTAGATGAACAACATCCAAGATGATAAAGGGACTGTTTACTCCAGCGCACGAGATGATTTTCGGTTTTCTAAAGGAGAGCCTTTGGTTAAAATTGCCACTGGGACTACGCTGTAGAGAATGAGCTCATTTATTTTATGTCCTGAGGTGGTTTGCAAAGCTTTAGTCATTTCCAGCACCTGCTTTCCTTAAATTGATTAATTGTATTGAAATGCTTGTGTAAATAGGCTTTTGCATAATTTTAATTGTGTTGTTTTGAACTTGGCGTTTTTTTGGGTCCGAGTAGAGTTGTTGAAGCAATGCCTTAACAAAGAAGTTTATTGGCAAGGTTGAAAAGGACAACTTTTTTTTTTCAATTTCGTCAATCGTACGTTTTTGGCTCTGTCATGCATTTTTAAAGTCGCTACTTCTCGTGACAGATTTTCTTTAATTTGCATATTAAAAAAATTAATCAAACCTCCCTTTGATTAGCTGTCGTTCATTAAGTTCTGGCGCAGTGCTTTTTATCATGTCACTTGTTACGTGACGTTAATTAAAAAAAATCCTTAATTTCCATTTTACTGTGCAGATTTGGTATTCTCGAAGTCTGCTGTTAATTTCACATCTTTTAATGGCAAACGTATGTTAAGATAAAAATGTATTAAGGGAGGAGTGCTTTAATAATTAAGCATTTATATAGGACTACGAACCCTCGGGCTTCGGACCGCTGTTTATTATTACCCACGGGGTGTGGTGCTCATTTATCGACCTCGGAAGGCTGAAATGCTGAGTTTGGCCCTGCCGGGATTCGAACCTGCATCAGTAGGCTCTGCACGGATGTCCAAGCAAGTGCTCTACTCGCTGTGCTATTGGACCGGGAAACTATGCTATCGGACTTTAAAATAAGAAAACCGGGTGCAATATTTGCCATTGGCTAATGCTATTTGACATGGAGAGTAAGAAATGGTGTGATGTGTTGTGTATAGAATTGAAGTGGCAAGTTACTTTTTTTGAATGGCCGACTTGTAGCTTGCAACTTCAATTTTTGCCCCAGGCTTTAAAAAATTGGCAACACAGTTTTGACTGCCCATGTGAATGATCAAACTAAATGTCATTCTCTTAGGCCTTCTGTGAAATATGTATTATTATTATTATTATTATTTTTTTTTTACAGATCAAAACTCCAGTTGTATATGAACAAGTAGTGCAGAGTTTTAATGATTTGCCTTTAAAAATGAGAATTGATCTTATTTTATGTACAATTCCAATACGATTTTCTTGCGACTTAGCAGTGGGGAATGTTCTTTGCATTATTCATAAAAATTAAATAAGAGGTAAGTCCCAATTCGGAACATTTTCTATTCTGAGTCGCCCTTCGTTTGTCATATCTGAATGTCTCCCAATGACAAGAGAAGATCGACTTGATTTCAAGAGTAAGGGGCTCTTAAAGGATTGCCTCTCTTCTACACGGCTCTTGGAAATTGTAAACCAATCACAGTACACCAGCAGCTTAAGTACAACTGTCATGAGTAGATGTGTGAGGGACTTTTTTTTTAATTCAGCATTTCTTTTAGAAAGCTTCAAGTGCATCAAAATGCTGCAATTTCCACTAGTCATTTCAATGTCACTGTCCACGTAGTATCATGAACTCTTAAATGCTCAGATTACTTACAGATAATTCCCATTACAATGAGTACTAGTCTTGGCCGTCGCAGTCCTGAATATTGCAAGGAGGCCCACCTCCAGAGACAAGTGCGCTGTAGTTTAATTTAAAATAAAAAATCTTTCACCCAATGGCAGGGATCGAAATTAAGATTGGATCTCCTTGGTACCTAGCATTAACCAGTGACCAGGAGCTACCACTGGGGAAGAAGGAGCTAGTATATAGCGTTCCACAAATCTGACTTCTTTATAAGATGCAAACATATATTGTGGGCATTAGTGATCACCCCGTAGGCTTTCAATGTTGTGTAGATGTGTCCTAAATTAATGCATGTTTCTATATCGTTCAAACGCACATAGTTAAATTTACATAGGTGTGTTTGTCATCAGTTGCCCATGTGAGCCAAACGTAGATCCTGGTAGCTGTTCATGTCAAGCTAACCAGGCTCTTCTAGGCTACATAAACCAACGAAGGAAATACTGCTACGCATTGGTTCTTCCAAAGCAGATTAGAATTCTAAGGGAGAGATTTATTTTCTGGGGAACCCTCTTTAATTACTAGTGGAACTTATCCAAATGTGCATAGTCCGTGGTGATGTCCAGAAAGAAACAGTCTGCATAGTAAATCTAGTTGAATGTAATGAACAAAGCAAATGGTTCTCTTGTATACGCTTGTACATATAAAGAAAGGGTGTGCATTGAAAAGAAACATTTATATAGTTGGCATCAACACAAAAGCATACACAATACAGTAAATTCCTAAGCGAATCTGTTTAACTAGGGAAGCCAAAAACAGACATGAAAAACAGTACACAAAACTTACAATTAATCTATCTATGTATTATTGGTAAATTGTAACCTAAAATTTGGAAAGACAAAAAAAAGAATGAAAAACATATATATAATATAATGCCACACAATTACTCAGATTCTAGGCTACAAGTAGGAGCTAAATGGCTCCCAGCTCCACTCAATTTCGAACCCTTCAATGGTCTCTGGACTCTTTTTAGGAAGAGGTTAAATACTTTACTCGTCCCCTGAAGCTTTCTGCATTAATTGACAAAGCAGCAAGCACCACCAACATCAGAGGTATGCGAGTAGAAAGTAGGACAGTGATGCAAATGGGGATTACTAGTGTGTTGATTTGTGCATTACCTCTTCATCCCTTTTCCCCTTCTCTGTCTTGGATATATCAAGTCAACATGTGATGTTAGTTTGATCATGCGCAACGAGCGAAATCCCACGATGAGTGATGGCAATTATTTATTAAGTGTAGAAAAAACGAAGAATGGACCGGGGTGGCCTTTTTGAGTTGCAAAATGCATTCGCATATATATTCTTGCAGATGGGGATTATCCCAGAACTAAAAACAAGAAGTGGAACCTACAGATATAGTGTATCAATTGTGAATATTAAACCCCTTCAATAAGAGAAAATAGGTCCAGTTGTATAAGCTTATACAAAAGAGGGACTAGGAAGGGAATAGGCTAAAATGAAATAAATACCCTAGACCATATTTCGGTGCAGCGAAACTGGAAGAGTAGAAACATTTTATATACAGTTATATAGGACTAGATGGGTACCAATTGAAACTGTTTAAATAAGGAATGTGAGAGAAACTGTGAATAATAAGGCAATGCTATTTGTTTCTCAACAACCCTCCCCACCACCAATCCTTACTGTCTTTGCACTACAATACACCCAATATTGCACACATATATCCATATGTTGAAAAATATTACTTATGTTGTGATGTGAATCACTTGATGAGAATAGTCCGGTTTTGAGAAAGGCTTTAAGCCGAAACACGTGTCAACCTAGAAGGGATAAAACAAGAATATAAAAAATGAAAAATACGATTAAAATAAGTAACACAAACTGATTGTCTGGCGCATCCCTTAAAAGCATATTTAATCATAGAAAAACAAAGAATATTAACCTTCATAATCTACTTTCATGGCAGGGGCCTAAAGTGGAGCGTTGGAGATGCACGATCTGGAATTGGTTACAAATGTCTAGATAGTGGGTCTACAGATGGCGTTCATTATAGCTCCACCAAACCGCAGTGTGTGGGTTATCCATCTAGTAATATCACCTTTGTCCCAGGGGAGTCTGAAACAAGCCTATATATATATTAGAGCCTCAATGTCCTATTTCAAGAGTATGCATCCCACTTAGATCCCTGGTTGAGACCAGGAGTAGGAGGACCAGTTTGTGGTTGATGTGGGTATCTGTCTATGTTGGGCGTCTGCTGAAGCACTTATCTCCAAGGAAGGAATTCAAGGAAAAATTTATAATAAAGTAGAACATTCAACTCGCCTAACTCCCCAGTGAATGTGATCTCTACAAGGAAATGGACTTTGAAATAAAGAAGGCAGTTGAGTTGCACTTCTTTGAGGGGCTCAAAAGGAGGATCAGCCAAACAGCCCAGAACAAGGGGCAGATCCAGTGGGAACGGGTAACACATCCTAGGTCTGTCAATGCCAAAGCATTGGAGAATGTGGGAAGCATAAGACTCATAACTCAATCTCTTCCAAACCCCAGATTTCCCTGAAGTCTCTAAATGATCCTTCAATAAGAGTTATGTTATGATTACTTGTAGAGCGCACAGTCGCCCGAAGGCTGCATGGCGCTAGAGAGAAAGGCACAACCCTAGGCAGTCACCAGTGATAGGCCACCTTGATTAGCAGAAGGAAAGAGTTTTCAGAGCCTTCCTGAAGGCCAGATGGTTATGGATTTGTTTCATTTTAGTAGGAAGCTTCTTACATAACTGTGTTGCAGCCAAAGAAAAGGCCCGACCGCCAAGACTGGAGCGGTGAAAGGGTGGACCACAAAGTAGATTGGCTGACTCAGATCTCAGAGGACGTCTAGGGAGGTAGCAAGAGAATTTGGCGCACAGATATTCTGCTCCAATGCCATGGAGTGCCCGGTGTACAATACAGAGTGATTTAAATGAATATTAAATTGAATACGTTGTAGCACTGGCAGACATATATTAAAGAGAATGGGCGACTGAGCAGAGCCCTGAGGGACACCACAGGTAAGATCAGAGGATTTAGAAAGATAGGGGGGGGGCCAGCAGAAGGCATTGGGATCTGTCCCTTAAAAAGGAAGAGAACCACTCAAGAAGTTGGCCGGATATACCTACTTGAGCCAGGCGGGATATCAGGGTAGGGTGATCGACTGTGTCGAAGGCCTAATAATATCAGGGCTCCGACACCACCCGAATCAACCAGCCTGGTCAAGTCATCTGTACAGAGACCAGGACACACTCTGTGCCTCTACCAGGCCGAAAGCCAGACGGAGCTGGGTCAAGACAGTTCGATGACTCAAGAAAAGAGGACAGGAGAGGGGAAACTAGCTTCACAGGTAGTAGGGATATAGGCCGGAAGTTAGCCGGGACCAAAGGATCCATCCAGGTAGTGCTTTTTTAAGAGTGGAATGATTGTAGCGACCTTTAGCTCCGGAAGGATAAACCCTGATTGACAGGAAGTGTTAAACACTTCCGTAATTGTCTCATTAAGATCCGGAGCAATCTCCTTCAAACCGCTTAATGGGACCACGTCCGAGGGAGAGCTAGATTTGAACTGAAGGAGGGCTTTCAAAACGGACTCCTCAGTAAAATTTGGAAAGGACCATCATGAGATGGTGGTTGCTGTGTCCACAGAGACGTTACCAGGATGTTAGAGCCCGATATCATTTTTCCAGAGATGTTTGCGCGGATAATCTCAATTTTCTTAATAAAGAACTGAGAGAGTCCCACAGCTCGTGTGGGGTTTACTGTGGAGGAGCAGTTGGCAGAAGAAGACACAGACTTTGCCACTGCAAATTATGTTTTAGATTGATCTAATGATGTTTTGAAGCAAAATATGATTTTTTTTTTTTTGCGGCACTAATTGCAGCCTTAAATGTGATCCTAAGCTGTGAATCGTAGTTGTGGCAGCATTTACGTTCAGCTCGTCTAAGCAGTAGTCTGGCCAATTTGAGCTCTTCAGAGTACCATGGCTCAGACGGCAGTCTACAAATTTGGGTGAGCCGCTTCGGTGCCACTTCATCAGCTGCAGCAGCAGCAAGAGAAGCAGCCAGCAGTGATGGCGACATCCCAGAAATGGGGGCACATTTGGTTTTAATAAGGGATCCTAGAGTTTGAAGATTCGCCAGCCGCCAAGGCCGTTGCCAGCTTTTAGCAGATGGTACTTTCAGTTGCTGACGTGTTGCCATAAATGAACATGTGACCAGAGTAGATGTGAGTTCCATACGAGATCTCTCCTTCAGGTAAAACAATGGAATGTGTGGGTCACAAGATGCCAGAAAGGCATGAGCAGTTCGTTCGGGCTGGGCTGCTCCCATTGGTGGCAGTACCTGACTAATTAGCACATGACTCGACCACTTTTGTAATGGCGCATACGGCTAAAAAACGGTGGTGTGGAAGGTTTCCCAGACCAATGCCAGTGGTTCAAACTAATTCAAAACCTTCCACCCCCCCTTTTTTGGTTATAGTTTGCATTTCTTGTTTGCCATAGGACATGAGTGGAACGGTTATCTGTGGTATCTGCCTCTGCTGCTTTTATAAATCTACCCAACCTAATTAACCCTCTCCTTTCACGCAAGAGGGGTGAATGTTGCTAGTTGGAGAGGTAGAATCTGATACCTGGACATTTCATGGTGAAATGAAAACCACAACTTTAATTTCCAGAGCAAGCCACTACCGTTACATATGCCACCCCCCTCCTTTTCATTTTTCATTTTTCATTTGAGAAAAGCCCTTGATAGATTGGTAAAGGGGTGGCCAGTACAGAGACAAGATCTCTTCGGCCAAGGCCATTGGGTCCCTCTCCCAGGAGCAGTATATGGGAAGACGCCTATTGGTTAAAGATGCAAATAAGTCTAAATTAGCCCCCTGTACTCCCAGAATGTTTCGATGGATAGGTATAGTTCAGGCATGGGGATTACTAACTAAACAAACCATAAATGCAGAAAATGCCTAAATTCATACAAACATATATTACATTTATATGGATAACGCACAGAAATCCCTTATACTTATTAATCACACTGTAGAAACATATGAAATGTCACCTAGTGTAATTTCCTCACACAGGCACTGTGAAGTGAAATACCCTGTTGGTATTACATCAGGCAAAACACTATTCAATACAAGACCTCGCCCATATGTAAAATGTTTTGCATTTTCAGTGAACCTCTCAGGCCTCTATGAAATCCCCATCCAAAAAGCAGGATTTATTTAGCCATAATTGTAGCGATATGTAGAGAAACAGAAGGAGGGTGAGGCACGCACTCTAGTTCCCAGTGTTGAATACCTGCTGCATTTCAAGTTGCTGTTCTCCTCCAAGCGCTTTCATGTCACTAACAATCTTCAGGGAGGCTGTCTTTTTAGGTGTTAGAGATTAGTCTTATTTGGTCTCCACTGAAATGCTAGGAAATTCTCCTCTGAACAATAGTGTCATGAGCAACCCCAGACTTGTGTTTTGGCCTTGTTGGGCCTCTTCTGTGAGGTGAAGCTGAGCGTTTCCAAGGCAGAGTTAGAAAATAGCATGGTTTTCCTGGAAGAACCATTAGAACTGATTTGGGTGGAGCTGGAGGACATTGAGCATGGATCTTGAAGAAAAACCACAAGGGTGAGGGGGAGTTCTGTGCCAGGTCAAAGGTCAAGACTTGACAGAATGTATACAGGGCCTTTTTAGGAACCTTCTTCAGACATCTGCCCAGGCAGAGCTAATCCTGGGCAGGACACAGCCGAGAAAGAAACCAGTGTCCTGTCTAGAGTCCACTTCTTTCGTTATAAGGAAAACATTTCAGCGGCCAGAGAAAATGGCTCTATTAGATTCCAGGAAGAATCTAATAGATTCTATTAGATTCTATTAGATTCTAGGAAGATTTCCCTATTCCAGGGCTTGTCCCCGCTGCTCTTGAATAGAAGGCAGTATCTGAATGTAGTTACCCGCTGGCTTAGAAATCGCAAAGTGTGGTACAGATGGGAATTTCCTTGCAAATTGAGTATAGCGCACCATCACCAACGGAATTGGTCCCCAGGTGCTCTGGCGGATCTGTAAACGGGAAGGGCGGGTAGGGTTAGTCTGAAAGAGGGGAGAAGGGGAGTGGGAGAAGTGGTGTGCTGTTGGCAGCTTCAGCTCGGTATACACAAAGTGCTGGGCTTTGGTGCTAGTATCGGATCGGGCGAGGCCTCGAGTGCTGTGGGTGAAGTTTAGGTGGTGTTGATGCGGTGTGGTCAAGTGCGTGCAGATTGCTGGGAGAGTTGGTTGTGTGGTTTGTGTGGGTTTAAGTATGCAGAAGATCGAGGATTGGGTTAGTGCGGTCTGTATCCGGATTCAGGTACTTATGGTTCAGTTAGAGTTGTAGACCTGTGGGTTGGGTTGTTGCTGGTTCCTGGTGGGCCGACTCATTTTGGTGGTATTGCGCTGATCCAACTGTATCCTATTGAGTATAGTTTGGATTGGTCAGTGCGTTTGAACCTAATCTTCAGTTGTGGGGCTGGGTGGGTAATATCTATTCTCAGGTTATCTAGTGAGACCCTGGTTGGTTAAGGCTTTGAATGATTCAGGGTCGGAGACGTGTTGATGTGTTGTCCTAGTGGATTTGTCATGGTGAGCCTGTGTATTCAGTCCTTCGTATCCTACTGTCCTGACTGGTTCTTTGGTTTCCGTGGGGTGAACTTCCTTGGGACTATTTGGTTGTAGTTTTTTGTGTGGTCGGGCATTGTGTTTCCTGCTGTGTGTTGGTGGACAGTGTGTAGTGATGAAACATTCTGTTTCTCACCCACTGGATTTGGGTTTATGGTACTGTGCTTCCTTTCCCTCTCTATATTATGTCCTTAGGGCTGTTGGGGAATGTAATGGTTATGGTCCTCTTGATGATTCGTCTGTTTTTTTTTTTTTCTTCATATTTTTTTTTTTGTTGCTATGTTTACTGTCTTTGATCGTGTTGCAGCTGTCACCCGTTTGGTCATTTTGTATGTCGTGGGAAATTGGGAAATTTACCTTGGCTTTTCCCATTGATTGATCGGTGTGTATTGTGGACGCTTTACGTTCGTTGATGTTTTAGTTATGTCAGTGCACCTTTGACCCGTCATTTCAATTTTGACGCGAAGAGACAGGTTTTGAGTAATTTCCTGAATAATGGGTGGTTTCTTGTGTTCCGTATGTACTTTGGGAGGTCGTTCCAGGTTTTCGGGGCTTGGTGAGAGAAGGAGGATCCTCCAGGTTTTCTTGTTTTGAAAGTCTTCGGTTCCAAGCGGATGTCCATGCTTGATCTGACCGTTCTTGTTTGTTGATGTAGGCACAGTTTGTCTCTTAGGAACTCGGCGACTTTGTTGTGTACTGCTCTGTGCGTAATGCACATTGTTTTGAATTTTATTTGTTGTTTTATCGGTAGCCAATGTAGTGTTGTCAGCGCTGTTGCAGTGTGTTCTCTTCGGGATAGTTTCAGAAGAAGTCTGGCTGCGTTGTAGTTTTTTTAGGAGTCGTTCAGGCATGCCTAGGTATATACATGAACAGTCGGAGTAGACCTTATTGAGCTTGGAAAGAGCTCTAACTGCACCCAGGGAACACAAAGGAAATTCCACGGATGCAAGTGCATCCCAGGGAGACACATTGAGCAGAGCTAAATCCGGGATTAGGTGGGAGTCCACAATATGACTCTATGATGGTTGAATTAAGAATAATGATGAAGTTGGAGTTGAATTGTTAAAACAGGACAATTATGGCTTGCAGGGCTAATCTTCAGATGGGCCCCTGGTAAAAGTGGGAAATGCCACCCGTGGGAGGAGTGTCCAACGCAAAAGCAAGGCAGTGGGGGCAGAAAGGGTTTTGTTGGGAGGAATGTTTAAGTTTAAAATTGTTTAGGTTTTGCAATAGGATGCTTTGTGTCGAGAGTTGCAATTGGCTATGTAAAGAGTTGGAATTAAGTCATCACAGATGTCGAGAGGGTAACACCGGGGAGGTGGGGTGAACTAATGTCTGCCCGGAAATGGCGACTTCCAACCTTTCAATTAGCACCCTGAATGTTCAGGGTCTTAATGCACCTATCAAGCGGAAATTCATTATTCACAGGTTAACGTCATTGGACACAGCAATCCTGTTTTTGCAGGAAACCCAAGATTAAATGAGATTTATTAAGATCTACTCCAACATTTTTGCAACCAGTGATGCTAAAAGGAAGGGTAAGGCGGAGCTCGCAATTTTGGTCTGAAGAGGCTTCCCAATACAGGTCAGATATGATCGGTGATATACAGAGGGGAGATTATTGCTGATTATGGTTACAGTGAGGGCAATGTATGCCCCAAACAAACGACAGGTCTACTACACAGTTGAAGTTGCCCCACCCTAAATATTTCCCATTCCACAAACCCTGCTAGGACTGGGAAAAGGCCTTCAGAAAGACCTCTTGGGAGAGGGGGGCTTTTCCCAGGTCCTAGCAGGGTTTGTGGAAGAGGAAATATTTAGGGTGGGGCAACTTCAACAGTGTGGTCGACCCCTCCCACCAATCGACCCAAGATTAGAGGAATTTATGACGTTGACCAGTCTATTGCGTGCCTTTTACTTGATGGAATCCTGGAGGTTCTTTCACCAGAAAGGGCGGTATTACACGTTCTATTCAGCGGTATGTAAAGGGTTGTCTAGGTTAGAACTGTTGTTGATATCAAACACTCTGATCCCAAAAGAATATTCTAGTATCCAGATTAATGGAGGGGAACTGATTGACTGTGACCAGACGGGTTTCATTATCGAAAGGGGAGCACACCACCATATCTGGATAATTGACTTAATAACCGCAGGCTTTCAATCGATGGAACACTTTGTAAAACTCTCTAAACGATGTGGAGAGTCAGAATAAGGAGACAGACTAGATGTTTCCATTCTCAAGTGGGTTTTATTTAAATAATATGAAAACTGCCTCACTTTATAAACTATGGGTTTCCTTACCTAACAAAACTAACTGGGGTGCTTGTCGGTCAGTTGTGAAGTCCAAAGGTAATAGTCTGTCCTCCCTCCAAATTTTACCTACTCTGACCCTACCACTAATACAAAACAACTAAAGTTCAGATTCCCTTCTCTTGGGCTCCTTTCTCAGAAAATGTCCAGCAATACAGAATTTTCAGGTAGCCAAGAACTATCATTTTTATTGGTTTGTTTAATTCCCTTAGTGGATCCTTCCAATTCTCTTGACCTCTCTACTCTGGTCTCGTCAATATCCTCTTTAATCATGCTTCTTTTCCTAGGGCTTCTTTCACTCTGAATTTATCACAAACTTAAGTTTCTTTATCTGACATATAACTTGCGTCTTGAGTGCTATGAGCAGTCTTATTCTTCTAGGAGATTTCAATCCTCTTATCACTTGGCTTTTCACTGGCACAAGAATGATGAGCCCAGTGATGATTCTTTTTATTACTCTGCTTCTGCTATTTGTTATGTTGACGCACATCTACCACCGAGGGGCAGTCTCCAGACGCTCCTATGATGAACCCAGTAATGACTCCCTCTTTGCATCTCACTGGGACGAGTATTGACCCAGTGATGTTCCTCACTCTTCTCGTTACTTTGCTTCTCACTGAGATGAGTCAGAGTATAGTATTCATCATACTCGCTACCCTCCCTTGGTCTTACGCTCTTCCCGTTAACTTTGTGGTGTTTGGGACTGTCGCTGGGTCTGTAGTTCACCTCTCTTCTCCATGGGTCAGAATAGCAACTTCAGCTGTCTGACACCCGACGTTGCTTCATGCTTGGTTTTGATGCCTGGGAGCCATTTATCAGTATTTCCTCCTTGGTCGTTTGGTCTGGATGTGTCTTCCTAGAGACCTGCACACGTTGGCTCAGCTTTCCGGAGCTTTGCTGTTTCCCGGTACAACTCGGGCACCACAGTGTCCAGGTTTCCTCTCTGCATACGAAACTGCACCTGCTCTTCCTTTCCTCTCCCCTTCGCTGCCACAGCAGCTTTGAACTTTCTGGGTTTCTCTCACTGGCGTTTTCACCTCACATACTTATGACGCTGCTCTGGCATATCGTTACAGTCCATCTTTTGTGTTGGTATGGTGGTCATTTTTCTCAGATGACGTATCACAGTAACCATGTTTCTCCAGCATGGGGTCTGGCATGGATTCACATGCTCATGAATATTCCCCGTCGTCAGGCTGGGAATCCTCGGTAAAGGAAAAAACCAGTATCAGTTTCGTTTCTGATCTGTCTTTCGTAGTAATAACCAATCACTGGTCTCTGCGTCATACTGACCACAGCCAATGACTGCCCTCTACCTAAGCACCGCCTCTGGCAGCCATCTTCAGATTTTTACCGCACGTTCATGTGTTGGGATCCTCGTGCTATTGCTCTCGAGCGTTAGTGCTATTTTTTTCACGTTTTTTCTAAAAAACTTCGTTTTTTTCGGTCAAAAGAGCCTCAAGCTCCACCGATTCTCCATCCGATCAACGGGGACCCGTGTCGGATTCGTCTGCGCCCCTCAAGGGTGAAGATTTCGTCGAGCTACGCTTTTGGAGGACTCCAGAAGTTTCTCGGGCCCGGTCATAGCCCAGGAGAAGGGGAGCTCGACGCCCGGAAAGCTGTTCAGGGTCTGCCCTGGATGCCAGCTGCAGAACGTCTTCAAGGAGGACGAACACTCTTTTTGTCTTTACTGCCTACATGAGGACAAGACGCACGTGGAGAAGGACTGTGCGTTTTGCGGCAACATGTCGGAGCGGACCATGAAGGACCGCCATCAACGTCTCGCCAACTGGCTGGAAGGGAAGAGCCCGTCCGGTGAGAAGAAGAGGAAGAAAGCCGAGCGGTCTTCTAAGACCTTTGAGGACGCCCCGGCGACGGGGGTCCAACATAAGGCCAAGCACCGCGAGTCCGCTGGCACCGGGAGCGCCGAACGGTCGGGCTCTACGGGCGCCAGGCAGGGCGCACCCTCCCCGGCACCATCAACCACGAGCCAACGCTCTGGGTCGGGTAAGAGGAAGGCCGAGCACCCGGCGAAGCTCCTGGAGAGGCCCCGGTCGAGCTCGGAGGGGGAGCGAGGCAGTGTCCCCCCCCCCCTCAAGGATAAGGCGGTGAGCGCACCTAAGGTGGTGAAGGCCTTAATCCACCCGGCCAAGTCCTCTATCGAAACTGTCGCGGCGGCCCTGGCTCAGCCTGTGGAGGCTACACCAGTGGTGGCGACCTCGGGGCTCAGAGTCTCGCTGCCACCTCGGAGGGAGTCCTCTTTTGTGCCCATCGATAGGACCCCCGTGAAATCCCCCGTGGGGAAGAAAAAGGGGGGGGCAGGGCGTCGTCGTAGATTCGGCCTCAACCTCGGAGGAGGAGCTGGTCGAAGTCTTAAGCCATGGCCTCGGCGTGGAAGAAGACCGGCCTGTCGGGATGGATCCCGACGCAGGTGACGACGACATCGTCGAGGGTACCGACGGGGCCCCTGATCGCCCGTCGGATTCCCCTCTGCCAGCGCCGCGAGACAACTCGGCGGCCATTTTGTTGGCTATACAGTCCTTATGCTCAGAGATAAGGACGAGACTACCGTTGCCGACGGAACCTCTCCCGTCGGGGGACCCAGAACCGGGACCTTCTGGTGTTCCCCCTACCAAGAAAAGAAGGATCCACCCTCCGCCTCCTTTTCAGCCGTCGCGCCCCTTCCAGCCCTCCTCCCCGTCCACCCGAGGGGATGATACGGGGACTGACACGGCAGCGACGGGTACGGACGACGAGGTATACGACTAGGATGTACCGTCGTCGCCTCCCACCAGGGCTTCTCCGCCCGACGAGATTGGATCGTTCCACTCCATGATCACCAGGGCATCCGAGCTTTTCCAACTCTGCCCGGAGGAGAAGAAGAAGGAAGGTTTCCTTTATCAGCGGCGCGAGGCCAAGAGGAAGACGGTCCTCTCAGTGCCTCTATTGGATGACATTTGGGATGAGGGCCTCACCCTCCTCAAGAACCCTTCCACGACGCCAGCTAGAAGAGACCGGTACGAGAAGAAGTACCGGGTCCCGGACACGGCCCCCCTGTGCCTCCGGGCGCAGCCTACCCCGGACTCCGTCGTCTCCACGGCGGCCAGGAAAAAAGCGGGGGGGGGGGTGCGGCCTCCACATCGACTTCCCCACCGGACGGCGAGGGAAAGAAATTGGACGCTATGGGACGCAGAGTCATCTCGTCTGCGGCGACGACGATTAAAGCGGCCAACGCCTTGGCTATCGTGGCCCGCTACGACAGGGAGCTCTGGTACAAACTGGCTCCCCTGCTGGACTTCTTGCCGGACGACAAGAGGGCAGAGGCCCTGGAGATCCTGCAGGAAGGTGAGGTGGCTTCGGACCACGCCATTACCGTTGCGACGGACATCGCCGACACTGGGTTCCGCCAGTTGGGCAACGGCGTTTGCCTTAGGCGGCGTGGATGGCTCAAGGCTACGGACTTCCGTCAAGACATTCAGACCAGAGTCCTGGACATGCCCTTCGATGGGAACAACCTGTTTGGGAAAACAGTGGACGATTCCCTTCAGGCCATTAAAGCGGACACCGAGACGGCCCGGGCCCTTGGAGTTCTGCAACAACGACGGACGCCCTTTCGGAGCAGCGGAGGCAAGGGCGCCTCCAAAAGTTCCGGCGGCGGTTTCTCCACCTACCGTCAAGCGGCCCGCTCGTCGGCTCAGGAGGCCTACAGAGGACGAGGCAAGTCTGGCGGACCCCGCCGTCGTCGCCAAGGACAAGGCGGCAAAGCCTCGTCGAAGCAGGATTGAACCGGCCGTGGGGTCGGGCCCCCACCGAAGCACCCCGGTGGGAGGCCGGCTGGCGAGCTTCGTCAGCGTGTGGGAGTCCATCTCCACCGACCGTTGGGTGCTGGACGCCTTGGCCCGGGGCCACGCACTCGAGTTTCAAAGAAGGTGTCCGCGCGTCCCCCCCCCCGTGGCCAGGAAAGAACTTCACGTCCCTCAACTTCTCCTGGAGGTAAAGGCGATGCTCAGGAAGGGCGCCATCGAACTCGTCCCAAAGAGGCTTCGGGGCTCCGGAGTTTACTCGAGATACTTCCTCGTGAAGAAGAAGACGGGGGGGATGGCGCCCCATCCTGGACCTGCGACGTCTGAACAAGTTCATCAAGGCGCAAAAGTTCCGGATGGTCGCCCTCCAGCACGTCCTGGGTCAGCTGGAGGAAGGAGACTTCCCGTCGTCGTTGGATTTGGAGGATGCCTACTTCCTTATTCCCATCCTAAAGGGGCACCGAAAATTCCTCAGGTTTGTGGTCCAAGGGCATCACTACCAGTTCAAAGCCCTCCCCTTCGGACTACGGTCGGCACCCAGGGTATTCACCAAGTGCCTTGCACCGGTGGCGGCGCAGCTGCGCCGCGAGGGGATCCACGTCTACCCCTACCTGGACGACTGGCTCATCCGAGCCAAGACGAGGGAGCTCGCCGTGGATCACACGGCAAGGACCGTCTAACTTCTCACGGACCTGGGATTCTCCGTGAACTACGCCAAGTCCCACCTGGTACCCGCGCAAAACGCACTGTTTCTGGGAGCGAAGCTCGACAGTGTCCCTTCTGGCCTCCCCGTCGGAGGAAAGGACCAGGTCCATCCTGGGCAAGGTACAGCGGATGTTGGTTTCCGACGCGGCCAAGGTGAGGTCCATCAAGTCCCTCCTCGGAATGATGTCTTCTTGCATCTACCTCATTCCCATGTGCAGGCTCCGGATGCGCCCGTTGCAGGAGTTCCTGGACGCGCGCTGGATCCAAACGACGGGCGGCTTCGAGGAGAGGATCACACTCGACGAGAGTTTCCGCCGAGCGGTCCAGTGGTGGGGCATCCGCGCGCATCTGACGGCGGGCATGGACTTCCAGACCCCAGACCACCAGGAGACGGTGACCACGGATGCCTCCCTGGAAGGGTGGGGAGCGCACACCGAAAATCTGCACGCGAGAGGCCTTTGGCTCCCGAGGGAGAAGTCCCTCCATATCAACGTCCTGGAGCTCTGTGCAGTGTTCTGGGCCCTCAGGTCCTTCCTTCCGTCCCTCAAGGGCAAGGTGGTGAGGATCTTCACCGACAACACCACCACCATGTTTTACATCAGGAAACAGGGCGGAACCAGGTCCCCAGCACTGTCCAAGGAGGCGCAGGACCTGTGGCATTGGGCCGTCGCCCAAAGGATGTTTCTGGTGCCGTTTCATCTGGCAGGGATAAAAAACACCATCGCCGACTCACTCAGCAGGGAGCTGCGCTCGTGCCACGAGTGGGAACTACGGCAGGATCTAGTGGATCGCCTCTTCCGACGGTGGGGCACACCCCAGATCGACCTGTTCGCGACGGCGACGAACTCCAAGTGCCGGAGGTTCGCCAGCAGGTTTCCCCAGGCGAGGAGCATGGGCAATGCTTTCTCGTTCCCCTGGGAGGGCCTGTTCCTCTATGCGTTCCCTCCTTTGCCACTGCTAATCCGGCTCGTCAACCAGCTCAAGAGGTCACGGTGCAGGATGATCCTCGTCGCACCTGCGTGGCCGAGGCAGATATGGTTCCCGGACCTTCTGGACTTGTCAGCGTCCCCGCCAATCAAGCTGCCGGTGGACGCGGATCTACTCTCCAGGGAAGGAGGAGCCATCCTCCACCACGACCCGAAATCGCTGAACTTGCAGGCCTGGTTCCTGCAGCGCTAGAGTTTGGAGGATACGACATACCGGCCGACTGCAGAGAGGTTCTTGCAAAGGCCAGGGCGTCCTCGACTCTTAAATGCTACGGACACAAATGGAAGAGGTTCTCTGTCTGGTGCCACGCACAGAAGATTAACCCTCTACGGATTACGGCTCCCCAGGTACTGCCGTACCTGCTGACGCTGGCCAAAGCTGGACTGGCACACGCGTCCATCAAGATTCATCTTGCTGCGATCTCCCGATACACCAGAACCACGGGCCGGACGTCCTTGTGGTCTCATCGTCTGGTGAAAGAGTTCATGAAGGGGCTGTTCAGATCGTTCCCGCCGGTGAAGGCTCCGGCCCCGGCGTGGGAGCTCAACGTGGTGCTGACCAAGCTCATGGGACCTCCGTTCGAGCCTCTGCACTCGGCCCCGTTGAAGTTTCTGTCGTGGAAAACAGCGTTTCTTGTGGCCATCACCTCCGCACGACGGGTGGGAGAGATCCAGGCCCTTTCCTGCAAGGCCCCGTACTTGACTTTTCACGACACGAGGGTAGTGCTCAGGACGCACCCCTCCTTCATGCCCAAGGTACCGTCGGACTTCCATCTCAACGAACCCTTGGTGTTGCCTGTGTTCTTCCCGTCGCCTTCGTCGCCGGCTGAGAGGACTTTGCACTCGCTGGATGTGGCTAGAGCGCTGAAGTTCTACGTGGACCGCACGAAGTGTTTTCGGAAGACGTCACAACTCTTTGTGAACTTTGGACCTGTCAATCCGGGGAAGGCTCTCTCGAAGGCTTTTCCAGATGGCTCTCCGGCTGTATCATGTACTGTCATCGGTTGGCAAACCGACCGCTGCCTGGCCGTCCGAGAGCCCATTCCACCAGAGCGATCGCAGCTACCACGGCGTTCCTTTCTGGTGTGCCCCTGCTGGACATATGTAGGGCTGCTACGTGGAGGTCGACGCACACCTTCACGAAATTCTACTGCGTCGATCGGGATTCCAGGGAGGAGTCCAGGGTCGGCCAAGCAGTGCTGCGCAACCTGTTCGCCTGAGGTGAGCCTGGTGAGGAGGTAAGATGCTTAATGTTGAGTTTGATGTAATGCTTAATGTTGAGCCTTTGCCACCTCCCGTGGTTGTGCATGTGTGTACTGCTATGTATTCTTTATTCATGAGCATGTGAATCCATGCCAGACCCCATGCTGGAGAAGGAACAAGTTACTTACCTGTAACTGTTGTTCTCCAGCATGGGTCTGGCATGGATTCACATGCGAACCCTCCCGCCTACCCCTCTGCGGCTCTTCACTTGGTCATACTGCCACTTCACGTGCTTCCAAATCTGAAGATGGCTGCCAGAGGCGGTGCTTAGGTAGAGGGCAGTCATTGGCTGTGGTCAGTATGACGCAGAGACCAGTGATTGGTTATTACTACGAAAGACAGATCAGAAACGAAACTGATACTGGTTTTTTCTTTACCGAGGATTCCCAGCCTGACGACGGGGAATATTCATGAGCATGTGAATCCATGCCAGACCCATGCTGGAGAACAACAGTTACAGGTAAGTAACTTGTTCCGTAGTGATTCTTGCTGTTTTCTCCCAGCAGGTTTCACTAACTTTGGTTGTTGAGGGGGAGCGCTGTTTTGTGATCACCAAGATGGTGCCCATCATGTAAGTTCCGGGAATGAGGTGAGATCCCTGAGAAATTGACGGCATGAAATGAAGCGTGCCTGGCGAGAAAACTGATCAGAAGCTACATAAAGGGTGGGGGCATATCCAGCATCATTGGAATAACCATTCACTGCTGAATTGACCGAGAAACCGATGCTGAGAAGCGCGGCAGGCCAAGGTGGAGCGTTCTGGACAGGGCGAAGCCGCTACGCATCTTGAGGCTCAGCCTGTTGGAGGTGGTGAGAGCGGCTGAAGGTGTTGAGGCCTGCGGCGGGGAGTTTTTACCTCTCCTCTGAAGGCGGGGAGAGGAAGCTGCTTTGCTTTGCTCGCCACCAGAGTTGCCCCGGTGGGCTATGGCGGTGCCTGCTGCTTGTGGGACTGCCTGGACTGTGGAAGGCACAACCAGACCCACCGGGCTGAGGCTGCCATCAGCACATCACTGCTCTCTTGCATTTTTCCAGCTTCTTCCCACTAACTCACCCTCCCTCCCTCTATCGGAGCCACCAGAGCGCCAGGGGACCACTCCGGTGCTGATAGTGCGCGGTACAAATATCCTTTAACGTTACCATTAACCTGGGCAGAGGACGGCCCGATCGTTTGCCGCCAGCGCTGCACAGCCCCACTTTTTAGGATCGTAGAGGCTGTTGGGCTGCGTCCGTGGATCGAGGGCGGTGGATGTTGGCCTCGGAACGAGTTAAGAATCGATGCAGCATGTGAGGAAGCCCGACCCGCGCCGCAATCACCTTTAGTGTGATGCTCAGGCCCTGTCCGGCTTTGCACCTGTGCTGCGCAGATATTGATACTCAGTAGGTGGGAGCCTCATTTGCCTGCATGCAGGGAGGATCGGCTGGGTTTCTGTATCTCCCGTTCCCCCCACCTGAACCCCCCCCCCCCCCTGCTTCCCCAGCTACTATTCTCTCCTCCAAGTTACGCTTCCACCCTTGCCTGGAGTGGTGAGGGGAGGGGAGTGGGATGGGGGGGGATGGCGTGCACTGCTGACCCCTGGCTGTGGAGACAGATTGAGCAGGCAGTCTGAAGGGGAATCGCCAACCGTGTACATTGGAGGGGAATTGGCCACTGCTGGGTTCGGCAGTGGCGTTCTAACAGACTTCTGGCCCGTGTACCAGTTAATATGTCACCTGCTTTGACAGATACTGATTTTGGCTTGCAGGTGCGGTGGCTGGCGGGCTGCAGGTAGGCTGTGCGGATTGAAGGGTACAGCATGGCTTGTGAGACTCGTAGTTTACCTGCCCTTCCCCTTCCCCTCATTATCATGGCTGTGTCTCTGCCTGGAGTATTGCAGTGTGTGAACTAAGGGGCTACGTGCACCAGTGGCCTTAGAATATACTTGAAAACAGCTGGCATACAGTATAAGAGGACAACAACTGAAAGGCCTGTTGTACAGGGGCTTTGAACATGGTTGGAAGTCACTTGAGACTCTGGTGAATTGATATGCTGCAGCATGCTGCACAACTGGTGTCCCTCCTGGCTGGACGTATTGCAAGTTCAATAACTTCTGAGGCACAGTTTCCATCGAGCTGCAAGTTGGGAGTGAGGACTAGAGGTACAGCATTATGCCGAAAGGAGCTAGCCCCAAGAAAAGTGGCACAATGGATTAATACGCAAAACCCACCCCAAAGCAAGTGTAAACAGTATGCGAAGGGGCAGTTAACCAAGGGCACGTAGAAGGATCACCACCGTCACTACTTGTCTACCTCCATGGTGCCATGGCCATCCTGAAGCAGGGATTTGCTTCCATCAACGATGAGCTGGATGGCATTACTGTTAATGTTACTACAATCCGTGCGGGGCTGGAAAACGCAACGAATTAGACCGAAACGTGGATCAGCACAGCAGAACACACCATGTCAGCTCTACAAGGGGCGGTGACGACTATGGCAAAAGACCTGGGCAGCATCAAGATGAAATGTGAGGATTTGGAGGCGAGAACGAGGCAGAACAATATTTGCATTATAGGTGTACATGAGGATGCTGAAAGGCCCAGTGAAGACTGCAATAGAGGAGCTGCTTAATGAATTGCTGGGGGATCCTGGCTGTTCTCAGATGTTTGTAGTGGAGTGTGTGTGTAGAGCTGATGGCGAAACCAAGACCAGGGGGTTCCCCCCCAACCGATCATTGTGCGCCTAATGAACTGCAGGAACAGAGATTTGGCTTAGAAGACTGCGCAGGAGAGGCAGAAATTGAGGATGGGCTCCAACGTGATTTGCATTTTCCCAGATTATACACTAGCATTGCAGCAGGAGAGATGCACAATTGTGGGGGTTAAAAAAACTACTCCGGGAACGGAAAATACCTTATTCTGTGTTATCCTGCCAGACTGCGTCTACAGTACAACAATAAGGCCTACTTCTTCATATTCCCTGAGTAAGCTGCATCATTTGTAGAGGCCAACATTCCTCTTCACAAGGCACAGACGCCAGGGGCAACGTAGCACTTGAAAGTGTCCGAGTATCTCACCCGCAGCTATGCAAATTAGATGTGTTTATGGCAACGTCGGTTTTGACTCCTTAAATTGGGTGTCGAGGCAAAATATTGTAGAAGCAGGGGTCTCCACTCACCATGGTAGCAGTCGCCCCTTTTGCAAGTGCATATATTTGATGGGGAGGGGGGGGTGCGCATAGTCAAAGTTCCGGGTACTGTGTGGGTGGGGGAGGGAGGTTTTCGGGGGGGGGGGGGGGTGTTGGGTTGAAACTGTTATAAAACGCACAGGGTAAGCATTGCATATTATGGTCTGGTCATGAGAAGGAGCAGAGTGGGGTGGAGTGATCGCCGTTGGAATGTACAGGGCTTGGGTATCCCCATGAAGATGCGTAAAGTGATGTCATATGTCAATAGACTGGGGGTCCAAGCTTCTGTTTTTGCAAGAAACCCACTTGTTCGAGCATCAGGCACGCAAGGTTGCTCCTGGATGGGGAGATTAACGTTACTACACGTCTTACTCCACAAGGTGGGGGGGCTGGGGGGGCATGATCTTAGTATACAGTCACTGCAATTTATTCATTATGCAACCGAAAAAGATGATTGTGGCAGGTTTTCGATCATCCATGGGGAAACTAGGGAGTGCGGAAGTTCTCTTCATAAATGTCTATGGTCCAAATGTGGATGACTTGAGTTTTATAACTTGTTCCAAAGATGTGCTAGGTACCCCAGTGCATCAGTTATTTGTGGTGGAGACTTCAATACGATACGTACAGCTTGATCGCACATCACCACACCTAGGTCTCGATCAAATGCGGCACGCACTATACATACACACATTGAAGATTTTGGATTGGGAGAGGTGTGACGCACACTGCATAGCACACAATGTGCTTTCACTTTCTATTCATTGGTGCACGATATGCACTCGCGTATTGATTACTGGCCGGCATCCTACAAGCTAGTGAGTTGAGTGACTGAGTGCCACATATTGCCTAGAACCTTGTCCGACCACTCCCCGGTGTTGCTTTCATTGAGTATCCCGAAGGGCATGGTTCAGCGACCGCAGTGGCGCTTCAAGGCTACATCCCTGGGGCACCCGGTCTTCCTGGCAGGCGTTCAAAGTATACATGAGAGGAGTTGCAATGTCCACCGACTTTGGGGTATTGCGCGACATCAGAAGAGAGTTAAAGAGGTGTGGGGATGTATTAGCGCAGCTGCAAACCGAAAACGCCAGGAACCCATCCCCACAGATTAGCAAGGCTTTTGACCCATTTAGATAAATACCGGGACGCAGCAGACAGGGAGTTATGATACTTTGGTAAACCAGCAGCAGTGCGCCGCTACGGGGAGAAGGAGAGGCCTGGGAAACTGTTAGCGGAGACAGTCCAATGTGAGAGGGGCAACACTTGCATTCTGTGCAGAATCAGGGCAGACTCTACAGTGGCCAACAAAGTGGAAGAGGGGAGTTGGGTATTTTATGATTTCTATAAGAGCTTATTTTGCCCCCAGAATGTTGGTACGAGTGCTGAGAGAAATGAGTACCTGGCTAAAATCCCTACGACACTCCCATCGGCAGAAGCCCGTATTGTACTGGAGGAACCGATAAAGTTAAGTGAGATTAAGGAAGGTGGGAAAGCCACGGTATCGGAGGGTCTCAGTGCCGAGTTCTATGAAGAATTCATAGATGTTAGCTCTGCATCTATTAGTGGTGTGGGCTCTGGAACTTGGTACCCTGCCGGAATCCCTGTGTGAAGCGGTGATTATCCTGTTACTGAAACCGGATAAGCCCCCAAATCATTGCGGGTTGTACCGCCCATTATCCATAATAAATACAGACGCAAAAGTATTTGCAAAAATACTGGCTTCTAGACTTAACCCGCTAATGTCCTACATGGTGCATGAAGACCAGGCAGGGTTTGTATTGGTGAGATCGACTGCATCTAATATTCGCCGGTTGTATAATGTAATGGCGCAGATACCACAGGATGTTGAGGGGGTTGCTGTGTCATTAGACGTGCAGAAAACATTTGACAGTGTACTGGCCATTCTTGTTTAGGATTTCACACAACTATGGGTTTGAGCCAATATTTGAACTGGGTGAAGATTCTTTACATGCAGCCAAATGCCAGAGCGTGTGTGAACGGAGTGCTCTCGCCGATAGTAACATTGGAAAAAGGCACCAGCCAGGGATGCCCTTTATCACCCGTTTGCGTTCGTGATGGAGCCTCTGGCAGACCTTATGAGGGCTTGACACGATTGTGCGGGCATTAACATCGCTGGGCAGGTCGAACTCATAACACTATACGCGGATGACATTATGATGTACATCCGAGACCAGAGGAAACCTCTGCAGCGGGTACTAGCTGAGGTTCGCGAGTTTGGGAAATATTCCGGCCTGCGCCTGAATAGTAACAAGTCTGAGGTCTTCCCACTGACGAACACGTCAGAACCGAGGAATATGTACGGACTGAGATGGGCACATTTACATATAAAATACCTAGGGGTTGAGATCGTCCGGTCCGCCGCCCTTGTTTTTTTAATATTTTTTAATATCTTTATTGGATTTTCAACAAGTAGTGACAAACAAAGGATCATTAATTCGTCAATGCAATATGCATAATCCAAAAAACAACATAATACAACATTCCCAACTCGCCTGCCCCGCCCCCCCCCCCTCCCTCCGAGACCTCGGGTACATACTCATTCTTCTTCTGGACCTTGTGTCGGGCCGGGACTGTCCGTACTGACCGAGGTGCTGTCTTGAGCCGCTGGGTGGAGCAATGGCACTGTTAACACCACCCAACGGAGTAGTTCATCACTGGAGTCCAGCCTCTGTAACTGAATCGCTGTCTCCCAGGCCGCGGTCTCAGCGGCTATCCATCTTTTGAGGTCACCCCACCAAAGGGCCTCGCTAAGGTCTCCGGCGCCATTCCATCCCATGGCTATGCGTCTTTTCGCTGTAATGTATATCAAGTCTTTAAGTTTATTTAGGGGCTTATTCTTAATGTTTCGCTTGTAACTTCTCAAAATGCAGGCTGCTGGTTCATGAATTTCCACTTCAATCTCCGCGTTTGCTACCCTCTCCTTCACCTGGGCCCAGAACCTCTGGACCGTCGGGCAGCCCCAGAACATGTGGGTCATTCTCCCCCCCCCCCCCCCCCCTCGGCTCATTGCATTTGGGGCATGTCTGGGTTGTGGCTTCTTTGAACCTCGATATGGCGTCAGGTGTAAGGTAGGCCCTGTTGGTAATGTACAGTTGGATGAGTTGGCGATGGGCATTTCTAGAGATTTTTTTATGGTAGTGAGTTATTCTCTCCCATGCTTTGTCCTCAAATTCAAGGCCCAATTCCCTCTCCCACCTCTTTGCATTTAAGTTAATTCTTGGTCGTGCCCTGCAGTAGGGCTTCGTATAGTCTGGAGGTTGCGTGGCCCCCCTCAGCAGTGTCCAGCATCGACTCAATGATATCGTTCTACATGACTTGCTCGGTGGACTCCGGCCATATGTGTTTCATGGTCTGTGTCGTTGCTCTGTGGAGCAAAAACTGGCCTGTGGACTCTCTGAGATCAGTCAATGTCATGAGCTCCTGTTCGTAAGTGAGGTCTCCTAATACTGCCACCCCATAGGGTTCCCTCTGGGTGCGTGTTTCCGTGTGTCCCCATGAGAGTTTAGCCATGACTGCTGCAATGGGGATCTGCGGAGAATACGGGTCTGTCACCCCCACTGATTTGCAGGCCCGCTTCCAGAGCTGGGATCCAAGTCTAACCAGGTATGGGTAATGTCTCAGAGCCCCCTTGTCAACCCATAGTAAGTCTTGGAGTAACAGTCGATGCAGGGCTGGTTGGAGAAGTCGGGTGTCTGAGGTGGATTCATCTGCCATCCATTGCATCACATGCCTTAGTTGGCTAGCCAAGTAGTAAAGTTCGAAATTGGGGACCTTCAAACCCCCCTCTCATAGGGTCTATGGAGAATGTCCAGCGCCACCCTGTGCCCATCTCCCTGCCAAAGGAATCCCCTACAGAGTTTGTCTCTGAAAAAGGAGTGAGGGATGTTGAAGGGGACGTTGGAAAAGCAATGCAGTAAACGGGGGAGTGCCACCATTTTGAGGAGACCCGCCCACCCCGCAACTGAGAGTGAGAGCTTACCCCAAAAATCCATGGACTTTGCAAGGGCATCTTTAGCCCTAACCGTGTTAAGAATGTGTTCGGTGATAGGGTTACGGTGTGGGGTAACACCCAAGTATCTAAAGGATGTCACCTGCCATTGAAGGTCTAGAGGGGGAAGGATCTGTGCTCCTCACTATACAATGCAGCAAGGGGATAGAGACAAGACTTGTCTTTGTTGATCTGAATGCCCGTGTGTTTGTGGAAACCATCTGAAGTCTCTAGAATGTAGGGCAGGAGGTACTCCGGGTTGTGCAGATACAGCAGCATGTCGTCTGCGCACATAGAGACGAGGTGTCTCCCCGTCAAGTTCAATGCTCAGTCTCCATACTCCTGCCGGAGATATGCAGCTACAGGCTCCGCGGCAATAATATATAGCATAGGGGACAGTGGGCAACCCTGCCGTGTGCCTCTGTAGAGGGGCCATTTCTCAGAGTATGTCTTATTGGTGCGCACTCTGGCAGTGGGATTGGTGTAGACCAATTGGGTCCACTTAAGGAAGGCGGGTCCGATCCCCATCCTAACCATGGTGATATATAACCATTCTCATCTCACCGAATCGAAGGCCTTGGTGGCATCTAGTGATGCCACAGCATATTTCTGAGGCCCTCGCTCGGTGCTGTATATTATGTGGTGTAACCTGCGCAAGTTTTCGGTGATAGAGCGCCCTGGCACGTAGCCAGTTTGGTCCTGTTGAATCAACTGGGGGATCGCTCTACGTAATCTATTAGCCAGGAGTGCAGTCAGTATTTTTTTATCTACATTTAACATAGATAGTGGTCTATATGACCCACAGTCCGTTCCATCTTTTCCAGGCTTCAGCAAGGCGATTATTATGGCTTCTCTCATGGAGTCGGGGAGGATACCGCGTTCGTAAGCCTCGTTGTATACCTGTGCTAGCAGTGGGGCAAGGGTCTCCTCATATGATTTATAGAATTACCCGGGTAGGCCATCCATGCCCGGCGCTTTCCCAGATGGTAAGGATCTAATTATTGCTTTCACCTCGTCGGGGGTGATTGGGTCGTCTAGGGCTTCAGCCATTTGTGGATCTATTTTGGGTAGCTCTGTTATCCAGGACATCCTCTATCTCGGTGTCAGTGGGGGGCCGGGTCTTGGAGTATAGGTCCCGATAGAACTCGGAAAAGACGGAGTTAATCTCTGCCTGGGTGTGCGCTGGGGTGATGTCAGGTCTGAGTATGTGGCAAATGGGAGTCCTAGGGGTTTCCCTCTTGTAGAGCCAAGCTAAGAGTTTACTGGGTTTATCTCCCAGCATGTGCGTTCTTTCAGTGTGCTTAGCATAACTTAGTTTCCCCAAGGTTGCCCAGTGCGACAGGCAGGTTTGTCGCAGTTTGGGTATTTCCTGTAGATGTTCTGGAGTCAAATCTGTCCTACTCTCCAGCTCCCCCCAACTCCCTTTCTGTGCCCACCAGGGAATTAGTGATGGACCTCTGGGCGCCCCCCCACTGCTGCTATCATCTCTCCCCTCATGACTACCTTATATGCCTCCCATGCGGTACCGACACATTCAACACTGTCCAGGTTGTTTTGCCAGTATTCATCGGTACTGTCTTTTATGTGTTCGCTAAAGGCTGCATCGAGCAGGGCTTCGGCACTAAGTCTCCACGTGGGAATTGGGGGTCTGGGCGGGTATACCTCCCAGGTGGCCAACGTGGGGGAATGGTCTGAAAAACACCCTTGACAAATACTGTGCGTCGCTAAACGTGGCTTGCTGCCCCAGACTGACTAGAATATAGTCCAGCCTAGTGTGGACGTTGTGTGGCGGGGAGAAGAAGGAAAATTCTCTTCGCTCAGGGCCCTGTTCCCTCCACAGATCACATAGTGACAGCTGGCTTATTAACTTGGACAATATTTTGGCTGGGGGGGGACGGGCGGGAGTGTTTGGTATCAGACCTGTCTTTGAGGGGATCATCTAGGGTGTAAGGATGGTCCCACCCCCCCCAAAATCATAGTGCAGTTTACATAAGGGCTCAGTTGCGAATACAGGGAGTGGAAGAAAGCGGTGGCATCATGATTAGGAGCATAAGTACTAACCAGACATAGTTCCTTCCCTTCCATGGTACCTTGCACAAGTGCCATCCTGCCCTCGTCGTTGGTCTTGGTGCTCACCACTCTGAATGGGATGTTCGGGTCGATCCAAATCGGGATCCCTCTTGCATAAGAGGAGTAGGAGGATCCGATCAGGGTCCCTCGCCATGTCTTGGCTAGCGCCTTCAGTTTTTCCTTCGTCAGGTGTGTCTCTTGGAGCATAGCAATTCCTACCTTGCATCGTCTCAAATATGCGTGTATCCGGCGTTGTTTCACAAAGATGTTCATGCCTCTGACGTTCCACGTCATTACTTTTATTTTTTCAGCCATAGGCGCCGTGGTGTCCGTTGCTCCTCCTCGGCCTCGGTCGAGGTCCTGTTAATGATGTATCTGTCGTGAAGTTATCCTGAGGTCTGTGTTTTTTGTTCAAATTTCCCAACGTGGGTGCTAACTCTGTTTCTCCCTCCATTTTAATAAACTTCCCAAACACAGAACTGGTCCAGCGAGGTGACCCTCGTTCTGACTGTCCCGTTTCCGCTCCTTAGGACCAGGCATGGTCTTCAGGTGCCCTACGGGCGGGGTAAACGTACCCTGAAAAAGAAACTCCTGGGGGTTGGGGGAGCTCTTGCTTCAGCTTTCCGCATGGTAGGATCATATCAGCCGTTTAATAGGCTAGGTCCTTCTGCTGATAAGCAGTTGTTTTAAGAAAAGTTCTCCGGTTTTTGGAAGGCGGTTCGATGCAGCTTCCACCTTTTTGTCTTCGATGTCGGGTAGTTGCTGTCCGTCCATCCAGTCCCGTGCCTGTTCCGGGGTGTCAAACAGGAGGGCCCTGTTGTTGTGTATCACCTTTAGCCTCGAGGGGTATAGAAGCATGTATCGCAATCCTGCTTTCAATCTGACTTTCGTATGTATGAACTGAGCTCTGCTCATCTGTACTTGGAAGGTGTAATCGGGATAAATCGCAATCTTGGCAGAGTCCCTCTTGATCTAGCCACCTGATCATGAATACGCAAAAATGACCCCTCGGTCCCTGTAATTCAGTACTTTCGCTATCATAGGCCTGGGTGGACCTATGAGCCCTCTCTATGGAGAAGCCCTGAGACCGCTTTTCTGCGCCGATCTCCTGCAGCAGGAGATTCTCCACGTAGTTGGTGGGATCCGGGCCTTCAATGCCCTCCGGCAGGCCGAGAAGGTGGATGTTGCGGCGAGCCCTCCCTTCTGCCTCCTCCGCTCTGTCCTCCAAGTTCTTGACTTTCTGCTGGAGGCCATCTACGTCGTGTAGGAGTTGGGTTTTTGGTTCCGTATTTTCGCGTACCTGGGTCTCCAGCGCTTCGTTTCTGCCAGCCAAGGAGCGGACACCTGACGTAGGAGGCCCAGATCTGTGGCCACGGCGCCGATTTTGTTCACCATTGTTGCTTGGAATGTCTTAATGGCCTCGAGTAGTTGGGTGTTGCTGAGTTCGGCCACCGCAACAGTGGGGGCCAGTTTCCATCTCAGCAGGTGCCGTGTCTGAGGCCTCGGGGTTGGGGAGTCCGTTGGCCGTGAAGGCGTCTATGGTGGTCTGGTGCTGCTTGGACCTAGCCCTCTTCCCCGTCGATTTGTCCGAGCGAGACATTCCCCTGGTTCCTGCTATGTCTGTGGGCTTCGGGCACTGAGGGCTGTTTTGGCGATGTGCGCTTTCCTTTGGTGGCCTCGGGTGTGGCTCGCGGCTTCGAGGTGCGGAGGCCTGTGTTGTGCCTATCGTCCACGGTCCCTCGGGTGTCTCGGTGGCCCATGCAACGCTGGCGATGCCCCGTTCGGCCGCTGCGCCATCAATTCGCTCTTCCACTTTCTCTCACGAGCGGTTGTGCGGGTTTGTAGTTTCGTGGTCCGTTGGGCTGGCGCTGGGCTCCCCGGGCTCAGTTGTGTGAGAGCCGCCATCTTGGCTCCTTGCCGAGCGGTTATCCGCGGGCGGCAAAAGCAAGTCTTTCGGGCTTACACCCTCGTGTGTGGAGGGTCCTGGAGCTTCACGCAGGCGTCCGCAACAAACGTGGTGCTTTGCAGGGTCTGTTTATTGGTTCAGAGCCGTAGAAAACATCTTATAAGTGGCACATCTAGCGGAGCTCGCCGAAGTCGCGTCCTCTCTACATGGCGGTTAGCCACGCCCCCCGGTCCGCCGCCCTTGTTAACTCCCTTAATTACGACCCTTTGGTCACTAAGATGTGCACCAAATTGGAACGGTGGAACCAGCTCCCCATTTCTCTGATGGGACGGGTTGCGTTAATAAAAATGATTATTCTGCCCAAACCTTTCTCTCTATTCAGCAATGTTCCATTATGGCCCGGTAGGGCCTTTTTCACTACAATTGCCAGAGCGTGCTCCTGATTTGTATGGAAGGGTCAGTTGGAAGCATCTCACACTGCTGTATGAACTCGGAGGGTTGGCAGCGCCAGACTTTGAGCTTTGCTGCCTAGGCATATTCTGCGGTATACTGGGTTGAGGGGGGACCGCATGCATCATATGTTGGATTGGAGAGGCAGGGGAGGGCGACTGCAACTCTGCTGCACAGGCTGGCCATAGGAACACAGTGTAATACCAATCAGCTGGATCCAGTGTCACACACTAGGCATGGACCAAGCTAGTCAAACGGCCCAAGAATACTGTACTGTATAGTCGAGCCATGCACATCTTTACTAGGCCCAGCGAAGGATATTCTACTGTCAACAAATTGGCGTATGGTGAGCATATTGAATTTGGGTGGCTTGTTCCATGAGGGATTATTTGTGTACTGGGACATTCTTAAGGCGCATGTGGGGGGACACCGCTTCAGAAGCTCCAATATTGTCAAATTTGCTTGGCAGTGGCATCAACGTGTCCCGAATACCCACAGGAACAGACAGCTCACCCGTGTGTCATTTACATATAGACGCTAGACTTAACGAAGAAGTCTGTTTCAACGTTGTATAAACAGATCTTTATACAACGCAGATGTCCTGGGGGGTACAAACATCAGACATTTGGGGGGAAGGGGTGGCTGGGAGAGGGATCTGGATATCACTTTCATGGACACATAGACTGGTTGTAAATATGCAGATGAACGTGGCAGATGACACAGGGTAATGCACTACAAGATCTTAAATGGAGTACATCGTACCCCTGCCTGCCTCAAGAAAATGTATCCCACTTCAAGGGCTAGAGTGTCCCAGATGTAAGTTGGGGGGGGGGGGGGGGGGTGCAGACAATGCATATGTTGTGGGCATAAAGGGCATTATCGGAATATTGGAACAAGGTATTTCATGCGCTGGAGAAGATGGTGGAGAAGCCCATGACGTGTGAACACTCAGCATGTATACTGGGATACATGAACATACTGAACCCATCGAAGCACAAATTGGTTAACATAGTTCTGTTGTTGGCTAAAAGGGCTATCTTGATGAGGTGGAAGAGCAACGTGGCCCTCGCATTTGACAACTGGCTCTATGATATGATCTGGGCAAATGATCGAGGAAATGTATGCTAGCTTGGTGCCACCGTCTAGTCAACCGCGGGACATATGGGGTGGTTTTAGGCAATATTTAATTAGTCAAAAGTGTGGAGGATGAGGGCGATATAACTGTACTATAAAATATGTACACAATGTTGTCAACCGAGGTTTATTCTGTGTTACCTCTGTGCGATATCCACTCTATGAAAATGTAAGGTTTGCAATGCTGTACCTCTGAGCAAGTTTAATAAAGTAAAAAAAAAATACTTTGGTTGTTGAGATATTTGGGCAGGGAGTTCCTCATCGGAATGGGAGTCATTGTCCCCACAGACAGGGGGTTGTGTGAGGAATCTCTCCCTGTGGGGTCCTGCTTGCCTGTACCCCCAAGGAGGATATTGTGTACCTCCCTAGCCTCACAAGGAAATCCCCCCCCCCTCCAATCCTTGTATGCTGGCTCTGTGCGTGCATTTAAATGAGTCAGTGGTGGAAGTGGAAAGAAAGAGCTAGTACTCGGGTTGCATTCAAAAGGAGAAAGCTGAATGGGTGGCCAAATAGAAGGGGGAAGTGACCAGCATCACAGCTTTGGCTCAAATAGTTGGATTTCAAGTTCTACAATAATGTCTTCTGGAGTTTACTTACCACTCTTTTCTTCACTTTAATGTCCCACTTTTTATTGTCCCCAACTAAATTATCAAAAGTAGCTAAACCCTTGATACAGAGGCGAAACTGTAAAAGGTCTCCTTTTTGAAGCTTTTACATTTATGGATGGTAGCCTCTCTCTTGATGACTTTACATCTATCTTTAGAGCAGCTAAAAATGAGGTCTTTGATTCATTAGCCCCTGTGAGATGCACTAAACAGAACAAAATAACTAATCTTAACTTATGGCTTACCCTAGATGTTCTACATACCAGAGGTTTGAAACTGAAACGCAAGGTCGAAGGTTACTGATGGAAAAACCCACCTGACGACTGACTAAATATACAGCTGCAGTCAGGAGCTTTAGGAGGAAATATTCAAAGCCAAACAGAATAACCTGAACGAAAGAATAGATAAAGCTAAATCGAAATAGATTCTCAGTTCTCCAAGAACTGAAAGGGTCTACAGCTGAGCCCTCCATCATGGACCGGACTGTTGGTGTCAACGCATACACAATAGTTTAACTCAAAAAAACTATATAACACCAAAATTGTGTTTTGGATCAAGTCCAACTGCTGCAGCTAGCCAAAGTTGATCTTGTATTGCCATGTGCGGTTCCCCTCTCAGATTGTACCCTTTTCCTCCTTCAAAAAAGTATCAGAGGATGAGGATTTGGAGGTTGTACAAAAGCTTAAACCCACTTCCTTCAAGGTAGATTTCTTCCCAGCCGTGTTTTGATAAGGATTTCTCTACTACGCTTGTTCCCTGAGTTACCAGCTTTGTCAAGTGCTTTTTTTTTTTTTTTTTTTTTTTTTTAAAAAGAGGCCTTTATCCCAGGAAATATCAAAGTGCCTTGGATAACACACTTAACAAAAAAGGAGACCCTGGACCCTTCTGTCGCTGGTAATTACAGACCCATAACTAATGTGCCTTTTTTGCAAAAAGAAATCACCTGTACACAGTATCAACACTTTGTGGAACATAAAGTTTTAGCGCACAAACAGTCTGGATTCTGTACAAACTTCGGGACAGAGACTGCCCTGCTGGATTTAAAATCTAACATAACGTAAACCATCGAGGAAGGAAATGCTGCTTTGCTTCTTCTACTAGATCTTTCTTCAGCGTTCAACTTGGTCGATCATGCTCTTGGCGAAAAGACTGATCAAGGTAGGTAAATGTTCCACTCAGGCTGCTAATTGGTTCAGACCCTTCCTCGGACCAAGGACAGCTAATGTAGTAATGGAAAATGCCCAATCCTTAAGACTCCTAACATGCAGAGTTCCTCAGGCATCCTGTTTGTCACCACTACTTTTTAACATTTTCTCCAAACATGTGAGATCTCATTGCCTCTCTTGGAGTTTACTTTGCCAACTGCACAGATGATACCCAGATTGTGTTTAAACTATCTGGGGTCTATACTGCAAACACGATCAGCGTAAACAAAGTATTTAGAGCCTTACAAATATGGATGGCCTCAGGAGTTGCTCATCATTGGTACCCAGCACAAATTAAAAAAACCTTGATACCTGATAAAACTGTTTTGTGGTAAATGGCATTGCCATTGCTGTATCTGAAACTGTAAAAACTCTTGGTGTCTATTTGGACTCTCACTTTACCGAGGCATGTTTCCTATCTTAAATATTCATGTGCCTACTTTAGTAACCTATTATAGCAAATTTGTCAGAGTACAGCAGTGCACTTATTGCTGTAGCCATCGTCCACTCAAAATTGGACTATTGCCACAGCCTTCTGGTAGGCACCTCCAAATCCAGTATTGGGAAGCTACATGTGTCAAATAATGGAGCTGTCTGTGCAGTATGCGTGCTTAGCCGGCTTTGTAAGGTTTCAGAGTCTCGTAGGAAATTACACTCGCTTCCTGTCAAGCAACGGATACCTTTTTTTAGGGCTCTGTTTTGATCTTCAAATGTCTCTTAGACCAGGCGCCTCCTTAACTTTCTTTGAGAGTCCACAAAGCTCCTATCTGCTCTAACAGCAGTCTTGCATAACTTCCAACCTCGCTTTACTTTAAAAACGTTTGGCGGTGGCGGCTTTAATGCCTGGGCACCTACTATTTGGAATTCACTGCCCATAGAATTACGAGCATGCAACTCAATAGCCAGGTTCAAGAAACAACTTAAGACGCTTCTTTTTGATAAGGGATAGATGTATTTCCTAAACTCTCCCTCCCCTGTTTTTAATACGGACCCTGCTCTCCTTCCTCCATTTTTGTTTTTTACGTTGTCTGTCTTGTGCACGCCCTGAGGCCTTCGGGCGTGTGGCGCAAAAAAAATCTGACACTGCAAGATTTAGATACATCAACCTAAACTGAGCTGTAAACCATGGAGACAATGCAGTGTTTTACAGAAGTTCTTCATTATGCAACAACTTAAATTGTTAGGAATGGAATTGCATGACTACTTTTTAATAAAGTTACACATACTGGTCTTTACTAAAGAGGTTATAGCTAGCTTAATAAAAATATCCCGATTAGTTCTGAAGTCTTACCCGGCACTCCCATACAGGCCTTTGGCGCTTGAGTGAAGGAGATGATTACTATTGCACTCTCTCCCTTAGCCCCTTTGAACTTGCAGTGAACGGAGAAGAGGACGGTAAGAGCCTTGAGGGCCAGAGTGGAATTCAGGGTGAGCAATTTCTTCATAGAACAGGGTAACTTAAATAGCTAAATTTGCTACACAAGTGTCAATTTAATTAGCAAACCTACAGGATTGCATAGCAAATTGCAATGTGACACTACTCATTTTATGCCCTGTACAGACGTTTGGGTGCAGGCGGTATATCCATTTCTTACTGTGGCATGACTTTATAAATTATTTTATTGGAGAGCCATCCATGATTAAGCAATCGTGATATGTCTTATTCAGTGAGTAGACAGGCAGCCAGTTTGGACATGTTTTCATATTGTGTCATGGCACTTTGAATGGAGAAGCCAACAACAGTATGTCTTCTGCAGGGATACTGGCATATATTCTCTGAGCCAACTCGGACATATTTTCTTATAGTGTCATTACTGCAAAGCAAAAATGAGTTTTTTTAAAATTTTTTTTTTTTTTTAAAATGGGAATACTGGCGTATACATAGGTTCTGCCAAAGTGGACATGTATGGGCTTAGCCAGCATGAACATGTTTTAATACTTGGATATATTGTGGGCAAAGGCATTATAGAAATGCTGCCGGGCACTATTGGTGAATTGCATCTATTGGATATTTTGGGTTAAAACCAATTGCAAATTGTCTGGCTTTTTAACCAGTTTTTCACAGAAATTGTACTATATAATGCACCATTTGAATCTAGTATTGACATATTTCTCGGGTACGCAGGGACCCTTGCCTACCCCAAACCACTTTTGGCTGGTCCGGACTCCCTCGCTAAGCTTGCTTGCGCTGGCATATTTGTGGGAAATGTTTACACCCATCCAGTTAACTTAATCACCAACCGCAAACTGTTGAGTGGCTGGTGGGTGAATGGGTATAAATGTGTGCATGCACGGTTGGGGCCCAGACTAGGGGCATTGTATCATGGGTGCTTCCTTACATATTTTACTGGTATTATTGGGCAAAGCCAACTTGATTAATGTTCTTACATTGAGGGGGGACAGGGGTTTATAGCACAATAGGGCAGGCAAACTGGACATTTCCTTTCTTTGTCATGTATTTCACAAGGGGCAATGTCAACATGATGCATGTTCTACATGGGGAGGTTAGGGGCACTTGTGCAGTCAACACATACATGTTTTCTTACTGTGGCATTGCATGTTTTACTTGTGTTGAAGGCAAAGTCATATTGGCTGGAGGCACATGTGCAACCAAACCAGGAACTCATTCCTTACTGCAGCATTGCATATTTTACTGGCATTGAGGGCAAAGTCACCGTGAGTATTCTTACATGGTGGTGCAGGGGTTGGGCAACTCATTTGTGCAGTAACCGGTTTTCATCTTTTCTTCTTGTGCCAGGAGAGGTTTACTGGCATTAAGGGCAAAGCCAAAAAGAATGTTCATACATGGGGATACTGGCAGTGCCAGCATGAATTGACATGTTTTCTTATGATATCATAACTTTACTTTATATAATGTATAATGCGCAATCCATGGACCCTTGGGCTTAAGGGCGCAACAAACACGCAACAAATTAACAAGTAAGATCCGGAGGCTGGAACAGGGGACCAAGTAGTAAAGCCAGGGCAGGTATCCTTAGGCAAACAAGGAAGGTCTTCAGCTTGAGTTTGAAGACATCGGTCGAACTAATGCCTCTTAACTTTAGAGGTCATTCGTTCCAGGCTCTGGGAGCAGCAGCAAAGAAGGCTCCCTTTGAGCCCTTCACCGTTCTGCACTTGGGGAATCATCAAAAGGTCCTGACTGCTGGACCTAAGTGATCTTCCGTATGTTTTCATGATGGGAGAACCTGAAGGTACGCAGGCATTGTTCCCTGCCTAAATTTCTGAATTATTACCAATGGTCAAACAAATTCTCGACTCTATTGGTAGCCAATGCAAAGCTTGTCTGGCCTCAGACATGTGATCTCTATTAGAGCGACCCATAACTACTCTTACGGATTCATTTTGTGTGATCTGAAACTCATTGCGTATCGATTTATTAGAGCCCACAAATAAGCTGGCGCAGTAATCTATTTTAGCTCCCACTATCGTTCTCGCGATAGTCTGTGTTAGATTGAGATATCAGACGTCTGAGGTGGGGCAACAATTTGATATAATAGGCGCAGGATGATACAAGGCTACACACATGCGACTTCATGCTGAGATGTTGTTCAAGAATAACCCCCAAGGTTTTAACTTTAAGAGGGGTTAATTTGGCTGCATCTACATGGAAGCATTTGTATAACTGCATAATGTTACTGGCCACACACACAGTTGGCTGGTACATTTGGGTGTCGGGAGTCATGAGCCAGGTGTAGCCTCCCTTGTTCCTACCCTAGGTGAAAGATGTAAGGTTTGATTAACGCACATACCAGGGCTCGCAAAATCTACTAGCCCACTAGCATTGGTGAGTAGTTTTTATGCTGGGAGACTACCATTTTCATGATACTCGACCTTGCTGGCGAGCATGGGGATGTTAGAAACACATTTCTCATTTGCATAGTTTCCTATTTCTGTGATGAGAGTATTTTTACTCCACATTTTATGTTTGCAGTGGGTGTGTTTTTTGGCTCTTTTATAGGAGTAAAAGAGGCAGGTACACCGCTTATTTGTGGGGCTGCTTGTTATAATGTTAAGGGGTCTGCATTCAATAATATCAGTGGGATGTTTTTTGTCATTAGCAAAAAGAATGTAGTCGACAGAGCAACCTACCTGGGGTACACCTGGATTTTTGGTTTTATTTTATCAGCAAACCTTTCTTGACTGAGCATGCAAAGATATGCGCATGTGCTATTGGGTCAAGTACCAGCCTGGTGACCTTGTTTTATGAAAGCATTTGTAAAGAAATATTTTCTCCTCGCAACATTTATTTGTAGGATTCATAGATTGGTCATACACTTCTGATGGGATAAAACAAACCCTTTGAATGGATTGTGTCCTCCAAAGTTTTCCTCATCTTTGATATTCAATATCCAGCTTCAGAATATTTTTTCGGGAGAGGGTGGTGTCCGTTGTTGCAATCGGCTCGATGTCCTTTGAGTGTCTGTCTTGAGGGTGTCATTAAAGGTGTATATATAGCATGTGCAACGCCGTTGGCTTCAGTTCTGTTTCTCGAGTAAGCTTATGCTTTCAGAATTACGGCGCGCTTCTATTGCGAAAATCGAAAATGTCTTCATCACCGATCACCCAGAAGACCGGGTTTAAAAAGTGTCAGGACTGCAGTTCCAAGATGTCGATAACCGATCCGCATTGAGTATGTTTATGGTGTCTCGGTGTGGAGCACAAGACCTCAGCCTGAAGGGGAAATTGACGGTAGGTAGAAACCTCATGAAATGCCCATGGACTACCCCGTACAAGAAAACTTCTTTGGACAATGTGAGTGGCAACACTCTTTGAAGGTGAAAAGGTCCAGGTCGAGGAGTGGCTCCCACCACTCGTCGTTGAAGAAAAGGCACCATAAGTCTCCTACTTTGACTTCGTCTGACTCCTCTCAGAGTTATATCTCGTCCCACAAAGGACTCCAGTCCTGTACTCCAGAATCGGAAGTATTCCGGTTAAAACTGTAGAAAATATTTGAAAAACAAAAAACCCTCGACAAGTCATGCTCCTAACGTGCCTTTTAAAGCCAGTAAGGAAAGGGCTTGAGCCAAATCCCTAGAGCCCGGGTTGAAGGCCAGATCCCCATCCAGAGCTGTCGAGGCCTCGACGCGATGAGAAATCATCGAAGGATCCTTAGAGCCGCAAGTCTGAGAATAAGTCTAGGTCATTGACACCAGCTGTGCCATCGACACCAATGCAGCTGTCACGCTCACCTGGTCTCCACGGGGGCGGGCTTGTGTGCGAAGGATGTCGTCTGCACGGGCGTTGCTCTGCTTAATGAGGGCCTGCGTGCGTCTTCCCTTTTGTCTTGCCTCAGGAGATGTTCGTCTGCAAGTTGAAACAAGTTATTAGCCAACTGTGTGGAGCTGGTTTTGGATTTCACCTCCTCCCGTGTTATCCTTCTCTTTCCCTGGCTCACCTTGTCCATTATATGGGTGAGCTCTCTGTCCTGCACACTCTCTGGCAGGGGCGCAGTTACTCAGTAGTTCCAGGATCGAGTTACTTAACTGATCCGATGGAGGTTGCTAAAGTGGATGGAACGGAGTAAGCAGGTAAGTCTCTATTCCAATAACTCCTTGAAATAGCTGCCTAACTCCTTGAAATAGCTGCCTAAGTCTTTGCATGCAAGATATCTAACGTTCTGTTTTTTTTTTTTTGTCTTTCAGGTGCGGCACAAAAGCGGCTTATGGATGACTCTCCTGACAATGATGTGCAGGGTTCTTGCCGATAAGTAGAGCGCTGTGCGAGATGCGCCAATAGTTCGCTTTATTTCAGTCTTCTTGTGTTGACTAACCTGCTTTTGTCTTTTCTGTTCGGCAGGTGCGGCGCTTAATGGAAGAAGATGGAAGGTCCGACTGACGGTGTCGAGATGCGGCGCGATGCAGAATGATGGAGAACTGCTCGCTGGAGTTCCTGGAGGAGGCCGAGTAAGGTGCGTCGCTACCCGAGAGGGTACCTTCTGTTCTGATCTTCCACAGATGCGGCGGCCCCTGGATAAGCTTGAAGGCAAGGACCGGATGTTCTGCAAGTAAGGCCTTCAATGCGTGAATAACTCTTGTTGTTCTATTTTCATAGGTGCCGATGGATAGAAGACTCTGGACGGGCGTGGCAGAAAGGAAGCAAGAACTGACACGGTGAGCGTTACGCTGCAGGAGTGCAGATTAACGCGAAGCGTGTTCAGTTTGCAAGGTGCGGTTTAAATAGCCTTGCAAGTAGTTCCAGGAGAATAGTCCCCTTCATCGTACCCTGCCTCTCAGGAAAAGTAGTCCCAAGCCAGACCCTGTACTGAATGGCTCAACATCTCAGAGCCAAGTAAATGGACCATGTATTTAACGCTTACCATGAGCCTGGCGCCAGGGGTGCCAGGACTGAGCCCAGTTGAGCCTAGCTGGGGCCTGGGAAGTCCCAAAGGAAGCCAGAGTCTGGGCTGGGATTGTGGTTTTCAGGGTTTTGGGGGCATGCACCATGACAGCAGCCTTCGATTCCATAGATGCCATCGAAGTCGAAAACTACTTCATTGAAAACATCGACTACTCCTCGAGCGTTGGGTTCAACATTTTTGAAACCTTTGACGCCCATAGCAGATAAAACCTATATTCCTTTACCTAGAAAGGATTATTTTAAACCACTAACCTCGATTTATAAGGACAATGAGCCATCGATAACGATACACCATTTGGGTTACAGTATGGTAAACCAAATGTCCCCGATGGCTTTATATCAGAAGAGTTGAGGCTAGAAGATCTTTATGGGAACTTACAAACAGCCAGTGGAGTGGACACTTACCAGAGCTAGAACCTGAATATGGTGAACATGCAGATGCATCGTATAGGCAGTTGATGTCTAAGGTTGTAGATTACTTGGATTGGATTAGACCTACCCTCTCCTTCGAGCAGGATAATCTAACTGACATCCTTGATAAGGGTCCGCAAAAGGACCCCATTTTACCTTTTCACATTGCACTTCAGAAAAGAGTGCCAATTGGGAGACGCTGGAGTCAAGTCCAGCAGTGACCAAGAACTTGACAAGAAAATACCGCCCATCTAGTAGTGACTTCCAATTTCTTATCAAAACACCCCACCCCAGAAAGTCTGGTGATGCTTGCAGGCAGCTACTGCAACCTCAATACAAGTGGCTTATCCTACCAGATGTGGATGACAAAAGGTTTGATGTATGGGCAGGGAAAGTATTTTCTGCAGGGAGCATGGCTCTTAAATCGGCCAACTCCACGTGCCTTAGCATAGTCACTCCGTCGGACTGTAATTCTATGGTGGCTGAGCATATTTCTGAAAGGGAGGAAAGCAACTGTTTCTTGGCTATTTTCAGAGACGGCAAAGAAGCCATGTGCGAATCTCTTCTGTCTGGATTCCAATGACTGCATCAGCAGAGCCATGGCGGCAAGCACCGTAATTCGCAGATTTGCGTGGTTAGGGAAGTCTGGATTTGCACCGGATGTGCAGGCTACACTCCTTAACATGCCTTTTTGACAGGTGTCAGCTTTTTGGCAGCAAGGATGACAAGTCTTGAGAAGCTGCAGACCTCCAAGGCAGTGTCCAAATCTTTAGGTTCCACTATTGGGCAGTCTCTGCCCTTTCCCACCAGTGGCCCTTCATGATAGGGTAGATCCTTTCGCTACTACTAGGGAGCGGTGCAAAGCCCGCTCAAGCAGGGGCATCTTTACTAACTGTCCATGCTTTAGCCGCCTCAAAATCTCTGAGGTCTTGAGTGTGAGACAGACTTTCTCAGCATCTGAAAGATGAACTCGCCAGATCTATGAAGACCCCTGCCCCTCCAAAACCATTAAAGACCATATCGACTCCCTCACCCCGGCCTTTGCTGATCTCTGCAATATCTCCTTTTCCACTGGAGCCTTCCCAACTACCCTGAAGCACTCCCTTCTGCAGCCTCTGCTTAAAAAAAAAAAAAAAAACCTGCTGAACCCTCCATTCCTGCAAACTACCACCCTATCTCCATCACTTCTTTCTTGGGCAAACTCCTGGAGAAACTGGCCATCTCTCAGCTGACCCTCCACACTGAATCTATCGGTCCCTTCCACGCCCCTAAATCTGGCTTTAGAGCATCCAGAGGCATGGAAACTGCTCTTCTGAACACCTGCTCTCAAATCATGCTGCAAATGTCCTCTGCCTCAACGCCCCTGCTTTCCCACTTTCGCTCTGGCCGGCCTCCCTTGGCCCTGCGCCCGCACCCACCTGCGAAGCAAGAAACCTTGGGATCCTGTTTGACTCCTCTCTCTCTCCTTCTCTCACTCTCTCCTTCTCTCACATTTGACATCTCAAACAAAGTCTGATCAGCTTCACCTCCTCATAGGTACTCTACCTTTTCTCACTTTTCCCCGGAGGCTCGCTGTCTCCAGAGGTCTGGCACTCTACAGGTTGGACCATTGCAACTGACTCTTCCTCAACCTCCCTTCTGCCCTGTGCTTTCTTCAACACATCAGAACAGAGCAACAAGACTTATCCTTGGCCTCAAGCCCAGGGGCCGCATCTCTCTGGTGCTGACATCCCTTCACTGGCTTCCTGTGGCTGCAAGGATCAAATTCAAGACCCTTTGCATTGTTCACAAGGCCTTCTGGGGTCTGGGACCTACCTACCTGCAATGCTGCCTACCTAAATACTGTCCCTCACGAGCCCTCCCATCTTCTACCGCTAACCTTCTGTGAGTGAGCCGGTTCTCCAAGCAGAGATTTGGCGGGAGATCCTTATCCATAGCAGGTGCCTCCCTCTGGAATAGCCTCTGTGCCGCCCTGTCTTGAGCCGGATCTCCTTAAATTCCAGAAACTCCAGAAGACTTTCCTCTTCTCTCCCTCCTCTTTGTCTACAGCTTGCTGACTGACTGCCGGTTGTACCTCGGAGTCTCACTGGTCCCCGGCTCCCCCTGGCAGTCCTCTTGCACTTGCCTCGGGGCCTTACACCCCCACACCCCCTTGTCTTGACCCCTTAACTGCACTGCCAAACTGCAGAATCGCAGTCAGGCTTATTTGCTGTCACCCAAACTGATATATCTATATCTGAGGCTTGTGGAATCTGCTTAGATCACATGCTGTGCATAGGCCGACATCTAGTGGAAGCTGTAGAGTATTAGTTTGTTTTTCGAAACTCGAAAATGGGCGTCGATATAGGGCGTGCCAGTAATATTATCCCTAGTGTGACGTCCACTGTACCCATGAACCCTCACGCGTGTAGGACCCTCAGATTGTTTTTTTCCGCCATACTTGTCGGAAGCATTGTTGCAGAGTTCCCTGGCTTTCAGCCATTTTGTCATAATTCATCCACAAAAAAAAAACCTGTTCTTCCATTCCCACGTCGAAAGATAGAAGATCAACGCCGGTCCGAAGAACTAACAACCGCTGAGACTGCACAACGGACTTTGGGCCTCGGAAGGCCTCTGCCCTCGTCCCTGCAAGTAGGGAGAGTGGGGGGTGGACCTAAACACACTCCCTTTATTTCCTACATACTCGCCCGCTGCCATAAGGTGACCTATGGAGAGTACTCCATTTAAATTCTGCCCCAAGTGCAACCGCAAGTTTCCTTGGGTTGACAAGCAGAACACCTGTAATCTGTTTGCCTAGGGATCACCCCGAAGCTAACTGCAGAGCGTGTAAGCTCTTTAAGGCTAAAACACTAAAGGACCACTCCACTAAACGTTGGGCCCATTACGCCAGGCAGCTCGAGGCCATGGAGGCGGTGGGTTCCTTCAGTGATGGGAGCAACGCCGCCGTTTCGGACGGCGAGGGCACAGGGTCGTTGATAGACACCCAAGCATGAGTCCCCAGCCTCGGAGGATTGTCCGGCGGGGCAGTTTTGGGGACCGCACCCGGCGACACGAGCGCTACCCGCACTACTGCACCTAAGCACACTAACCCCAGCCGAGACTCGACACCTGTGTCGAGCGCTCGGAAGGAGGCGGCACATAGAGAGCAGTCTACAGAATCCGTGTCCTCTGGGCGTTCCAGGTCGAGATCGCCTCACGACACATGGCAACCACCCACACTTGCCAAGGGTGCCTCGCTCCCCAAAGTTACGGAGGTATGGTCGTCGGTAGAAGAATCCGATCTCCACCCACAAGCAGCACGCTTCGAGTCGGCTCCGGCAGCACTTTCCACGTTTGACTCAGAGTCTCGATGCACACACTCTAAAGACACAGCACCTAGCCAACACACCCCCGAATCTCGGCGCCAGGCGTCCAAAGATTCTCAGAGAGTCAAACCATCAGGGAAACACTCCTCTACCCATGGTAAAGGGGACAAACAGCAGAAAAAGTCTTCAGAGACGACATCTGCACCCCAGGTCCAGAAGGACAAACATAGGTCCTCAGATAAGGATAAATCTAAGACCCCTGACCCTGTCACTAAGCCTAAAGTTATCCCTCCCACTCTACGGGATATGGGAATAGGAGAGGAGCCTCAGCAGGAGGTTGTCATCCCCAGTTCTAGGGAATGGAGCTTTGATGACATCAACAGGGTGATGAGAAGAATGTCGTCTTTAGCTAATTTCTATGAAAATAATCCAGATTATTTTCGGAGTTATCAGAGTACCCCTGACAAATCTACTCCTTCAGGATCCAAAGACCCTCAGCCTACTGGTAAAAGATCTCGTAATGAAACTCCAGCTCAGGGCCTCATTTCAGACCATTCCCTATTTAACCATACCACCAGTATGCTGAAGACCCAGACATACAAATGCTGGACGACCAAGCGGGTGTCGATTATTACAGAGACGACGAGGACCAGGATGAGGAGGAGGAAGACGAGGCAGAGGTCTATAATCTAGACTCACCTGTTAACAAAGAACCACCGGTCACCGACTCACCTGTGGATAATCAGCCTCTACTGAATGAAGTCTTAGCTAGAGCTGCAGAGCACTTTCACATAGACACTCAAGGGGCTCAAGAAGAGAGGGACTTTGCAGAAGAAATCATGGGGGATAAGAAACCCATTGCCCAAGCTATACCAATTCTGAAGTCCGTCCAACGCAGAATTGACCCTTCCCTCCTCACCCCTAATCTCACTAGGGCTATGAACCCCAGAATTGAAAAATTGTTCAGGGTCGCCCAGTCAGACCCACTTTATATAAGGGGCCAACTTCAGCCCGACTCGTTGGTAGTCCCTACCACCAGGAAAAGAGCGGGGACACCTCATCGGAAGCTCCCCCAGACAAGGAGAGCAAGAGGATATATGGGCTAGGAAGAAAACTGGCCTCCGCTTCCGCTTACCAGGCAAGAATCGCCAATACTGCCACCCAGCTGGCAAGCTATTATTGCCACCAGTGGGAGCAGGTAGCTGCCCTCATCGCCTTTGCACCTGAACCACTAAAGGGCCAATTAGCTCATATTGAGTCGGAGGGTAGATCGGTGTCTGGGTGCATTCTAAAGGCGACCTTTGACGCCGCAGATAATGCAGGCCGGCTCATCAGAGAGCACTGAGAGACACGCTTGGCTCAGTCAGGGTTTAAACCTGAGACCCAGGCTACTCTTATCGACATGCCGGTGGAACTGAATGTCTTGTTTGGCAAAGCAGTAGAGGAGGCACTCAAAACTGCCAAGGATGAATACGATACCCTAAAGTCCCTGGGACAATTGACTAACAAACCCACAAACCAAAGAGTGGAATAATCATTTTCATAGCTCACACGGACAAAATTCCCAGAGGGGTTCCAATTACTCACAGGAGCAGGGTACATCGTGGGGTAGCAACCAACAAGGTACCCAAAGTTACGGTAGAGGTAACAAAAGGGGCCGCGGTAGAGGGAGAGGCAGCCCAGGCATAGGTGGTCCACCTCCCAGCAAACAGTGACGCTCCGCTCAGGGTCCCTTCCCATGCATGCCCAGTAGGGGGGCGCATTTCCAACTTCACCCAAGCATGGGAAGGGATCACCTCGGACAGATGGGTGCTGTCCACAGTGTCTGCGGTATACTTCATCGAACTGCTGGAGCGCCCCCCCCCCCCCAACCACCCACCAAGACAAAAAATGCACTCCCTGGACCACCAAAAGATCCTCCTCGATAAAATCGTCAATCTTCTCGCAAAGGACGCGATAGAACTCGTCCCGGGCAACCAAGTAAACAAGGGTATTTATTCAACTTACTTCCTTGTGCCAAAAAAGATTTGACAATCCGCCCAGTATTAGACTTACGCCCTGCAAACAAGTATGTCAAGCCCCAAAAAGTTTGCATGACTATGCTCCAAGAGGTAATACCCCTCCTAAAAAAGGGAGATTACATGGCAACATTGGACATGAAAGATGCCTATTTTCATATTTCCATGTTCCCAGTGCACAGATTCTTGCGCTTCAAGGTGGACAGTCGGCACTACCAGTTCAAGGTACTGCCCTTCGGTATAGCCTCGGCTCCAAGGGTATTCACCAAGGTACTGGCGGTGGTGGTGGCACACATACGCAGGGAGGCAATCTCAGTGTACCCTTACCTGGACGACTGGCTCATCACGGGGGAAACCCCAGTAATTTGCAGTTCCAACATCCAAAGAATGATCAACCTCCTCTTCGAATTGGGGTTCTCAATCAACGGATAAAAATTAAGCCTGGTGCCAAGCACCTCCAAACAGTTCCTAGGAGCTGTCCTAAACACGCAAGAGGGGTTGGTCTTTCCATTAGAGGAAAGAATTTGGAATCTACTACTGCAAATTCCTCAATATCAGCCCGGTTGCCAGATAAGGGTGCGCAAAGCGATGTGTTTGCTAGGCATGATGGCGTCATGTATTTACCTGGTTCCCCATGCGCGCCTGTGAAACCATGCAGGAATGGTTGGTGAAAAAGTGGTCTCAGGCAAGTGGTCAGTGGGACGAACTAGTGGTCGTTTCGCCAACACTAGTACAAAGTCTTCACTGGTGGACGAGAGAACCTGTCAAGGGGGAAACCCTTTTACAACCCAGAGATACTGGCCGTAGTCACTACAGACGCGTCCCTGTCGGGGTGGGGAGCACACCTCCTTCACCACACAGCTCAGGCTATCTGGTCCCACACAGTGGTCAAGAATCACATAAACCTGCTAGAGCTTCTGGCAATCTTCAGAGCGCTTCGAGCGTTCGAACCCCACCTGTTGAACCTGTCAGTGCAGATCTTAACAGACAGCACGACAGTTATGTTTTACATAAATAAACAGGGAGGGACTTGTTCGCCAAATCTGTCCAAGCTTGCCCAGAAAATTTGCAAATGGGCACTCAGACGGAACATTTACCTGTCGTCTCAACATGTTCCAGGGGATCTCCATTCACTAGCGGACGCCTTGAGCAGAGATCCCCTCCCAAAAGAACACGAATGGTGTCTACACGAAGAAGTCGTAGGAGACCTCTTCTCACAGTTGGGTTTCCCCACTATAGACCTAGTCGCCACAAGCGAAAACGGACAATGCCCAGAATTCGCATTCAGGTTCCCCCAGCCAGGCTCTAAGGGGAACGCCCTGTGGATGAACTGGTCAGGGATGTTTGCCTACACTTTTCCACCCACTCCTCTGATGAAGTTGGTCAACAAGATGCACAGGGAACCGATGATGCTCATCCTAGTTGCTCCCATGTGGGCGAGGCAACCGTGGTTCCCACACCTGCGCAGACTGGCAGTGTGCGAACCCATCAAACTCCTGTGCTGGCACAACCTACTATCCCAGCACCAAGGACAAATAGTGCATCCTCAACCCAGCTCGATGAACCTGGCAGCATGGCTCCTGAAGTCCTAGTTTGGCCATCTCAATTTACCACAGAGTTGCATGGATATCCTAAAGGAATCTAGGAAACCAAACACAAGACACTGTTACTTTGATAAATGGAAGAGATTTGTTATTTGGTGCCAGAATAAACAGATCAACCCTGTTGATTGTACTCCTTCCAATATTGTCACCTACATGATCCACCTGCTGGACGCAGGGTTGGTATTTAATTCACTCAAGGTACACCTGGCAGCGTGATCAGCCTACACCACCTCCCATAACAAGGTGTCGTGGTGGAAAGTACCGGTGGTTAAAGCATTCATGGAAGGGGTTAAGAGACTACACCCTCCAATTTATAACCCACCACCAGGATGGGACCTTAATGTGGTGCTTGCTAAACTCATGGGGGGCCCCCCATTTGAACCGATGCATAAAGCTAGTCTCAAACACCTGACCTATAAGACTGCCTTCTTAGTAGCCATTACATCAATAAGAAGGGTCAGTGAAATTCAGGCTCTGTCAGTGCAGGATCCTTTCCTTACTGTTAATAAGGATAAACTGGTTCTACGAACACAACCTAGGTTCTCACCTAAGTTCATTTCAAAATTCCACGTTAACCAGTCCATTGAGCTACCGCCTTCTTCCAAGAACCCTAAAGCTCTGCTGAGGTGAAACTACACACTCTAGATGTGCAAAGAGCGGTCCTCTACTATGTAGACCAGACCGCTAAGAAAGAAAGACCAACTGTTCGTCTCCGTAGCTACAGGCAGAGAGCGAGATCGCGTCTCTAAAGGTGCCATCTCGAAATGGATAGTCAAATGTATCCAACTGTGTTACTCCCTTTCTGAAAAAACTCTGCCTTTTACGCCAAGAGCCCACTCTACTAGAGGCACTGAGGCCACTCTGGCTTTCATTGCAAATGTACCCCTTGACACCATTTGCAAAGCAGCTACATGGAGCTCTATTCACACTTTTACTCAGCACTACTGCATTGACACTCATTCCAAGACAGATACTCAAGTGGGACAAGCGGTTCTAAGACATCTGTTCGCTCATGACCCTTCTCGCATCCCACCTCCTTCTAACACTGCTCGCTAATCTATGCACAGCATGTGATCTAAGCCGATTCCACAAGCCTCAGAAGGGATAAATTACTCGCCTTAATCGTATTTCTGATGCTTGTATCTGCTTAGATTCACATGCGCCCGCCCTTCCTCCCCTCTGAGAGAAGGCGCATAGATGCTTGTAGTCCTATCTATCTGCTTGGACAATCTGTACTCGTGCTAACCCTCATGCTACCTCATGTCAGAAAAAATACAATCTGAGGGTCCTACACGCGTGAGGGTTCATGGGTACAGTGGACGTCACACTAGGGATAGTATTACTGGCACGCCCTATGTCGACGCCCATTTTCGAGTTTGGAAAAACAAACTGTAATACTCTGCAGCAGTCCTTGGGCCAGCCAAGTTCAAGAGAAAAAACACACAGTATAACCACAAGGGCACAGCCAAATTCAAATTGGTAACAGTAGGTGTAAATCGCAGTGCAATCACAGGCTGCAAGAGTGGGGGATCAGGTGGGATGGAGAGGGGGGGGTAATGTCTGAGGGGTAGGAGGGTAATGAGGAAGAGGAGACTAACGTGGAGGAGAGAAGTCACGGTAGTACAGGCTCAGCTGAAAAGTGTGGGAGCGACATCCTTGGTGCATTTGTGAAGGGGTGCAGGAAGTCTGCACACAGTGAACAGGACAACAGCCACAGGGCCTGGAGAGGGCCTTTGGTGGGGTCTGGCGTTCCCCTGCCGGCAACCCCGATTGGCTAGTTATAAAGAGTCAGCCAATCCCCAGGGCCCTCAGGAGAGAGCACGAAGCACTCCAGTGGTGGTGAGAGGGATGGCCATCTTGGAAGGTCTAAAGGTCCCAGCCAGTGCAATGTGACTCACGCTGAAGAGGGGCAGGCACAGAAACAAAGATGCAGGCAAATGAAATCAAAGTGAACAAACCGCAAACATGCGAGCGAGGAGAACGCTCTAAAGCAGAGGTCGCCAAACGGTCAATCGCGGGCGACTAGTAGCTCGCCTGAGCCTCTTCAGTCGCCCGCGCTGAAAATACTGAAAAATAAACACTTTTTTAAAGTTAAATTATTCAATACAGTGTTTTGCGGATATTTTCCTTACTCAGGATGCGAACCCTGGTCGTCCCAATTGCGGGCAAGGAGCTTGGCTGCTGTGCCACATGGAGACTGCTTGTAAATTCCCTGACAGATGTCAGTATCATGTTCTGCTTCTGCAAGCCGCCTGTAGTACCAGAGTTGGCCTTGTGCGCCCCCCCGACATTGTCTTGCTTAAGCAAGCTGCTCTTGTTTGCCAGAGATGTCAGAGGGGCTGGGGCAGGATCAGGATCATTGTGACCAGCAATGAAAATATCCCAGTAGCACTGCCGCTTGCCTGGAAATGTTCAAAATAATCATTAAAAAATGGTGCAATTTTTTTCATGTGGCTTCTTTCCAAATCCCACTTTTAGTACATTATGCGATCCATAGACCCGCTTTACAGTAGAAGCCTACCAGGGTAGCTCAGCAGGTTGACAGACCGATGCTGCGATGTTCTATATTCAAAACTAAATGCTGTATCGTATCATAAGTGTTTCAAGGTGCGACGAGGCAAGGGAGGGGGAATAGAGAGAAGACAGACAATGATGCTACTAGGCCAGGTGTCAATCAGATCGCGCAAGTGCATGGGAAGGGGGAAGGAGGAAAGTGCGGGGGCGAGGGGAAGGGGACAGTGCAGTACATGGGATAATAAATAATAAGTAGCATTCCCGCCAGCTGGTGGCAAGTGCAAGGGTAGTGCAGATATCAGGTGTCAAGTGCTAGTGGTGGAACTGTAGGGGTAAAGAACAGTCCCTAAGTGTGGCGGGTTGCCAGGAAGCAGTGCAGGTGTGTGACTGGAGTGGGGGCCTGGGCTTGAGAGCAGCGGGGGTTGTCGGGTGACCAGTGCAGTTTCATTATCGGCCAGGAAGTCAGCAGAGGAGAGGAGGAGAAAAGGCAGAAGCAAAGAGAAAGGTTTTGAGGTGCTTCCGGAACCGGAGATGATTCTGCTCAAGTTTCAAGGAGGCAGGGAGGCTGTTCCAGAGAGAGGCCCCAGCCGAGGAAAGAGATCTACCATCAACTCGTTGCTTGGAGAAGCGACTGACCCTTAGGGAGTTGGAGGCGGATGAGCGAAGAGCTCGAGAAGGAAGATATTTTGGAAGAGGGAGCTGAAGGCCTTGTGGTCAATACAGAGGGTTTTGAACGTAATCCTCGCAGCCACTGGGAGCCACTGCAGAGATTTCAGTCCTGGAGAGATACGATCCCTGGGCTTGAGGCCAAGGACAAGTCTTGCAGTCCTGTTCTACTCTCCGCCCTCTGCAACTCATCCAGAAGCAGGCAGATTTAGAAAGAGGCTGTTGCAATAGTCCAGCCTAGAGAGGACCAGAGCTCTGGAGACAGTGAGCTTCTGGGGGAAGGAGAGGAAAGGAAGAATGCCTCTGAGGAGGTGCAGCTGGTAGTGTGACTTCTTAGAGATGTCAGAGATGTCAGAGATCTGAGGAGAGGAGAGTGTGGAGTCGAAGATGACCCAGAGGTTTTTAGCCTCACAGGTGGGAGCAGGAGGGCGGCCAAGGGAGGCCGGCCAGGGAGTGACAGGAAAGGTGGGTACCTGTGTATCGATGAGGAGCATTTACGTCTTACTGGCATTAAGGCAGATATCATTGGCGGCATACCACTTCTGGGTGGCGGAAAGGCAGTCGGAGATGAGGGAGGGAGAAGAGGTGGCTGAGGGAAGCCTGAAAATGAGCAGAGTGTCGTCCGCATAGCACTGAAAGCATAGGAAAGTGCTATAAAATGTGTTTGGCCAAGGTATGGGTTATGCTGGTTGCTTGCTTATATTCAGGGCAGAGGTGGGAATATTTCTGCCCTTGTAGTGAAAATCAAAAGTTGGCACCCATGAACCCACAGTTTAATTTCCTAAAAACTGCAGTCAGCACAACAGAAGCATTTATTTGTGATTAACCAGTTTGACAAGCATATAACATCTTTATAAATATAACCTGTGCTAAAACAGAGGGGCACACAAATAACAGAGTATGTGTGGTGTCTGACAAAAACAAATTTCAACGAAAACTAGTGAACGCAAGCAGCATTTTTCAATTTGGAAAGAACTTTTTTTTTTTTTTTTGGTTTATGGAAGTGTGAAATGCACATTTGGAAAACAATAGTGTGCCTAGCATGTAGAAAGCCTGCATAAAACGCAAAGGAAGGGCACACAAATTACAGGATATTTGTGTGGTAGTCCAACAAATATCTGTCTTTTTGAGACAGCTACTAATAAATAATAATGCAACAAGGAGGTTTTTGAAGTTCTTAATATAATCGTGAAGGCATATGTTATTCTCTCTGTTTATAGAGAGGAAATAATTGGGCCAAGACAATATTGGTAAAAATTCAGAGGTTTATAAATATCCTCACCCCGTTATTGCCCGCTAGTAGCTCTGCACTGTTGACCTCCACTACAAGTAGATCTAGCTAACGTAAAGGTTGGAGACTCCTGCTCTAAAGTGATTTCAGAGCCCAAGTCTGCCTACCGGAGGGTAGAGTTGAATGACTGAAGGTACGTGGGATCATCACGTAGGAGAGGCACAAAGCGCTGCAACCACGCTGTAATCCGGTTGCAGGGTGAAGTGAGGGCGTTCTGCAACTTGCCAATTGATGGGATTGATGCAGTTGATAAGAGTGTAGTGACTATTTTGCACCAATGATGAAAAGCAGGCTTTTTAGTTTCGGACGCGGGCAACCGGGTTTGCCTCATTCAGAGCAACAATCATATATTTAATTTGGACACATGTCCAACCACCGTTTACATTATAAATACTACCGATTGGTTCATGCCCCCAGATTAACTGTTTGCTCCAACACGAACACCCTCTTTTTAATGTCCAATCACACTATACAGAGACCAACTCTGCCACCCACACACAGCAAATCAAAATCCCTCCCTGTGGATCTTTAACAGCAGCACTCCATACCGCTACAACCAACCTGCTTACCACTGCACCTTCCCATAAACCCTAGCCTCGCGGGCACAAAAGTCTATCTGGTTACTGCCTTGAATGTTCACTCTCCTCACTAATCTAACCCTCACCGTGGTGGATTTCTATCCGCAAGAGCGCCAAGAGACCATTCATAGGTCATCAGTGTGTGTTGTGAATCCCAATAACGAGAATGTTCAAAGACTAGCATCCGAAATAAAGATTTCTGCCGGGCTGTTCATATATATATATATTTTCTTTCTTGCAGGTGGTGCTAGCTACCTGCTTGTAAAAAAATGTTGCTTGTTTACCACCAATGTACCAAAGGTATAGGGTATTTCGTTGGCTTGGTGTTTGCCTTTCATCCCATCTCTCCCTGTCCCACAAGCACCCGATGTTTGTGTCCTCCGAATCCATAAATCTGCCTTCCCCAGAGCCACTGTAAGGATTCATGCTGCTCTCCCCGGCGGACTGACGTGGAGATAGCTGCTGGGCATCCGGAATCTGCAGGTGGCTTTGTTCCTTCTCTTAACTTGGATATACATTGACACTGGAAAGCATTCCTTCTGCTTTATTTCATACATTGCCTGATGGGGGCATGAAACCTATACTGTGTGTGTGGTTCTGCCTAATCTGGAGGATGGTGCCCGTTAGTCCCCAACAGTACGATATTTAGACTGTGTATTGCAGGAGCTTATATTTCTATTTGGTCCTACCAATACCCTCTACTGGGGTTTCATTTTTATTCATGCTGCCGAAACGCATTTTCTCCAGCATGGGGTCTGGCATGGATTCACATGCTCATGAATATTCCCCGTCGTCAGGCTGGGAATCCTCGGTAAAGAAAAAACCAGTATCAGTTTCGTTTCTGATCTGTCTTTCGTAGTAATAACCAATCACTGGTCTCTGCGTCATACTGACCACAGCCAATGACTGCCCTCTACCTAAGCACCGCCTCTGGCAGCCATCTTCAGATTTTTACCGCACGTTCATGTGTTGGGATCCTCGTGCTATTGCTCTCGAGCGTTAGTGCTATTTTTTCGCGCTTTTTCACAAAAACTTCGATTCTTTCGGTCAAAAGAGCCTCAAGCTCCACCGATCCTACATCCGATCAACGGGGACCCGTGTCGGATTCATCTGTGCCCCTCAAGGGTGAAGATTTCGTCGAGCTACACTTCGGAGGACTCCAGAAGCTTCTCAGGCCCGGTCTCGGAGATGGCCCAGGAGAAGGGAAGCTCGACGCCCGGAAAGCTGTTCAGGGCCTGCCCTGGATGCCAGCTGCAGAACGTCTTCAAGGAGGACGAACACTCTTTCTGCCTTTACTGCCTTCATGGGGACAAGACGCACGTGGAGAAGGACTGTGCGTTTTGCGGCAACATGTCGGAACGGACCATGAAGGACCGCCATCAACGTCTCGCCAGCTGGCTGGAGGGTAAGAGCCCGTCTGGCGAGAAGAAGAAGAAATCTGAGCGGTCTTCTAAGACCTTTGAGGGCGCCCCGGCGACGGGGGCCCAACATAAGGCCAAGCACCGCGAGTCCGCTGGCACCGGGAGCGCCGAACGGTCGGGCTCTACGGGCGCCAGGCAGGGCGCACCCTCCCCGGCACCATCAACCACGAGCCAACGCTCTGGGTCGGGTAAGAGGAAGGCCGAGCACCCGGCGAAGCTCCTGGAGAGACCCCGGTCGAGCTCTAAGGCAGAGGAGGAGCGTGGCAGTGCCCCCTCCCTCAAGGATAAGGCGGTGAGCGCACCTAAGGTGGTGAAGGCCTTGATCCATTCGACCAAGCCCTCTATCGAAACGGTCGCGGCGGCCCTGGCCCAGCCTGTGGAGGCTGCACCAGTGGTGGCGGCCTCGGGGCCCAGAATCTCCCTGCCTCCTCGGAGGGAGTCTTCTTTCGTGCCCATCGATAGGACCCCCGTGAAACCCTCCGTGGGGAAGAAGGGGGGGCAGGGCGTCGTCGTAGATTCGGCCTCAGCCTCAGAAGAGGAACTGATCGAGGTCTTAAGCCACGGCCTAGGCGTGGAACAAGACCAGCCCGTCGGAATGGGCCCCGACGCAGGTGACGACGACGACATCGTCGAGGATACTGACGGGGCCCCTGCTCGCCCGTCGGATTCCCCTCTGCCAGCGCCGCAAGACAACTCAGCGGCCATTTTGTTGGCTATACAGTCCTTATGCTCCGAGATAAGGACGAGACTACCGTTACCGACGGAGGAACCTCTCCCGTCGGGGGATCCGGAACCGGGACCTTCTGGTGTTCCCCCTACCAAGAAAAGAAGGATCCATCCACCGCCTCCTTTTCAACCGTCGCGCCCCGTCCAGCCCTCCTCCCCGTCCACCCGAGGGGATGATACGGGGACTGACACGGCAGCGACGGGTACGAACGACGAGGCATACGACGAGGATTTTCCGTCGTCGCCTCCCACCAGGGGTTCTCCGCCCGACGAGATTGGATCGTTCCACTCAATGATCGCCAGGGCATCCGAGCTTTTCCAACTCTGCCCTGAGGAGAAGAAAAAGGAAGGCTTCCTTTACCAACGGCGCGAGACCAAGAGGAAGACGGTCCTCGCAGTGCCTCTGTTGGACGACATTTGGGATGAGGGCCTTTCCCTCCTCAAGAACCCTTCCACGACGCCAGCGAAAAGAGACCGGTACGAGAAAAAGTACCGGGTCCCGGACTCGGCCCCCCTATGCCTCCGGGCGCAGCCTACCCCGGACTCCGTCGTCTCCGCGGCAGCCAGGAAGAAAGCGGGGGGGGGGTGCGGCCTCCACGTCGACTTCCCCGCCGGACGGCGAGGGAAAGAAATTGGATGCCATGGGACGCAGAGTCATCTCGTCGGCGGCGACGACGATTAAAGCGGCCAACGCCTTGGCTATCGTGGCCCGCTACGACAGGGAACTCTGGTACAAGATAGCTCCCCTGCTGGATTTTCTGCCGGACGAAAAGAGGGCGGAGGCCCTTGAGATCCTGCAGGAAGGTGAGGTGGCCTCGGACCACGCCATCACCGTGGCGACGGACATCGCCGACACTGGGTTCCGCCAGATGGGCAACGGCGTTTGCCTTCGACGTCGCGGATGGCTCAAGGCTACGGACTTTCGGCAGGACGTCCAGACCAGGGTCCTGGACATGCCCTTCGACGGGAACAACCTGTTTGGGAAGACAGTGGACGATTCCCTTCAGGCCATCAAGGCGGATACTGAGACGGCCCGGGCCCTTGGAGTACTGCAGCAACGGCGGACGCCCTTTCGGAGCGGCGGAGGCAAGGGCGCCTCCAAAGGTTCCGGCGGCGGTTTCGCTTCCTACCGTCAAGCGGCCCGCTCGTCGTCGCAAGAGGCCTACAGAGGACGAGGCAAGTCTGGCGGCCCCCGCCGTCGTCGCCAAGGAGGCCAAGGCGGCAAGGCCGCGTCCAAGCAGGATTGAACCGGCCGTGGGGTCGGGCCCCCACCGAAGCACCCCGGTGGGAGGCCGGCTGGCGGGCTTCGTCAGCGTGTGGGAGTCCATCTCCACCGACCGTTGGGTGCTGGACGCCCTGGCCCGGGGCCACGCGCTCGAGTTTCAAAGAAGGTGCCCGCGCGTCCCCCCCGTGGCCAGGAAAGAACTTCACGTCCCTCAACTTCTCCTGGAGGTAAAGGCGATGCTCAGAAAGGGCGCCATCGAACTCGTCCCAAAGAGGCTTCGGGGCTCCGGAGTCTACTCGCGTTACTTCCTCGTGAAGAAGAAGACGGGAGGATGGCGCCCCATCCTGGACCTGCGACGCCTGAACAAGTTCATCAAGGCGCAGAAGTTCCGGATGGTCACCCTCCAGCACGTCCTGGGTCAGCTGGAGGAAGGAGACTTCCTATCGTCGTTGGATTTGGAGGATGCCTACTTCCACATTCCCATCCTAAAGGGGCACCGAAAATTCCTCAGATTCGTGGTCCAAGGGCGTCATTACCCCTACCTGGACGACTGGCTCATCCGCGCCAAGACGAGGGAGCTCGCCGTGGTCCACACGGCAAGGACCGTCCAACTCCTCACGGACCTGGGATTCTCCGTGAACTACGCCAAATCCCACCTGGTGCCCGCGCAAGTCGCACTGTTTCTGGGAGCGAGGCTCGACACAGTGTCCCTTCTGGCCTCCCCGTCGGAGGAGAGGACCAGGACCATCTTGGGCAAGGTGCAACGGATGTTGGTGGCCGACGCGGCCAAGGTGAGGTCCATCAAGTCCCTCCTCGGGATGATGTCTTCCTGCATCTACCTCATTCCCATGTGCAGGCTCCGGATGCGCCCGTTGCAAGAGTTCCTGGATGCGCGCTGGATCCAGACGACGGGCAGCTTCGAGGAAAGGATCAAGCTCGACGAGAGTTTCCGACGAGCGATACGGTGGTGGGGCACCCGCGCGCATCTGACGGCGGGCATGGACTTCCAGACCCCAGCCCACCAGGTGACTGTGACCACGGATGCCTCCCTAGAAGGGTGGGGAGCGCACACCGAAAATCTGCACGCAAGGGGACTCTGGCTCCCGACGGAGAAGTCCCTGCATATCAACGTCCTGGAGCTCCGTGCAGTGTTTTGGGCCCTCAGGTCCTTCCTTCCGTCCCTCAAGGGCAAGGTGGTGAGGATCTTCACCGACAACACCACCACCATGTTTTACATCAGGAAACAGGGCGGAACCAGGTCCCCAGCGCTGTCCAAGGAGGCGCAGGACCTGTGGCATTGGGCCGTCGCCCAAGGGATTCTTCTGGTGCCGTTTCATCTGGCAGGGATAAAAAACACCATCGCCGACTCACTCAGCAGGGAGCTGCGCTCGTGCCACGAGTGGGAACTACGGCAGGATCTGGTGGATCGCCTCTTCCGACGGTGGGGCACACCCCAGATCGACCTGTTCGCGACGGCGACGAACACCAAGTGCCGGAGGTTCGCCAGCAGGTTTCCCCAGACGAGGAGCATGGGCGATGCTTTCTCGTTCCCCTGGGAGGGCCTGTTCCTCTACGCGTTCCCTCCCTTGCCTCTGCTAATCCGGCTCGTCAACCAGCTCAAGAGGTCGCGGTGCAGGATGATCCTCGTCGCACCTGCGTGGCCGAGGCAGATATGGTTCCCGGACCTTCTGGACTTGTCGGCGTCCCCGCCAATCAAGCTGCCGGCGGACGCGGATCTACTCTCCAGGGAAGGAGGCGCCATCCTCCACCACGACCCGAAGTCGCTGAACTTGCAGGCCTGGCTCCTGCAGCGCTAGAGTTTGGAGGATACGACATACCGGCCGATTGCAGAGAGGTTCTTGCAAAGGCCAGGGCGTCCTCGACTCTTAAATGCTACGGACACAAATGGAAGAGGTTCTCTGTCTGGTGCTACGCACAGAAGATTAACCCTCTACGGATTACGGCTCCCCAAGTGCTGCCGTACCTGCTGACGCTGGCCAAAGCTGGTCTGGCACACGCGTCCATCAAGATTCATCTTGCTGCGATCTCCCGATACACCAGAACCACGGGCCGGACGTCCTTGTGGTCTCATCGTCTGGTGAAAGAGTTCATGAAGGGACTGTTCAGATCGTTCCCGCCGGTGAAGGCTCCGGCCCCGGCGTGGGAGCTCAACGTGGTGCTGACCAAACTCATGGGACCTCCGTTCGAGCCTCTGCACTCGGCCCCGTTGAAGTTTCTATCGTGGAAAACAGCTTTTCTCGTGGCCATCACCTCCGCACGACGAGTGGGAGAGATCCAGGCCCTTTCCTGCAAGGCCCCGTACTTGACTTTCCACGACACGAGGGTAGTGCTCAGGACGCACCCCTCCTTCATGCCCAAGGTACCGTCGGACTTTCATCTCAACGAACCCTTGGTGTTACCTGTGTTCTTCCCGTCGCCTTCGTCGCCGGCTGAGAGGACTTTGCACTCGCTGGATGTAGCTAGAGCGCTGAAGTTCTACGTGGACCGCACGAAAGGTTTTCGGAAGACGTCACAACTCTTTGTGAACTTTGGACCTGTCAATCAGGGGAAGGCTCTCTCGAAGGCTTCCATCTCCAGATGGCTCTCCGGCTGTATCATGTACTGTCACCGGTTGGCAAACCGACCGCTGCCTGGCCGTCCGAGAGCCCATTCCACCAGAGCGATCGCAGCTACCACGGCGTTCCTATCTGGTGTGCCCCTGCTGGACATATGCAGGGCTGCTACGTGGAGGTCGACGCACACCTTCACGAAATTCTACTGCGTCGACCGGGATTCCAGGGAGGAGTCCAGGGTCGGCCAAGCAGTGCTGCGCAACCTGTTCGCCTGAGGTGAGCCTGGTGAGGAGGTAAGATGCTTAATGTTGAGTTGATGTGATGCTTAATGTTGAGCCTTTGCCACCTCCCGTGGTTGTGCATGTGTGTACTGCTATGTATTCTTTATTCATGAGCATGTGAATCCATGCCAGACCCCATGCTGGAGAAGGAACAAGTTACTTACCTGTAACTGTTGTTCTCCAGCATGGGTCTGGCATGGATTCACATGCGAACCCTCCCGCCTACCCCTCTGCGGCTCTTCACTTGGTCATACTGCCACTTCACGTGCTTCCAAATCTGAAGATGGCTGCCAGAGGCGGTGCTTAGGTAGAGGGCAGTCATTGGCTGTGGTCAGTATGACGCAGAGACCAGTGATTGGTTATTACTACGAAAGACAGATCAGAAACGAAACTGATACTGGTTTTTTCTTTACCGAGGATTCCCAGCCTGACGACGGGGAATATTCATGAGCATGTGAATCCATGCCAGACCCATGCTGGAGAACAACAGTTACAGGTAAGTAACTTGTTCCTTACTGTCAGTCAGGTTTTTACATGGTACTTCGTGCCGTCTTCCTCTTGTTTCTAATATTGTATAGTTGGTGTTTTTACACACTTTAATGGAACTGTTAATTGACCACCGAATGAAGAGCTAAGGTTCCCAAATAGGCACTCAAACATGTGATTGCTGCTCGTACAGATATCCGAAATCAGTGCTCCACTTTCGTCTTGTGAAGCTTTGATGTCTTCTAGGCTGCAGTTACAAACCTTGGCTCCCGATTTCTAGGCAAAGCATTGGTGCTGAAAGAAACTATGCCGTTTCAAAAGAAAACAGGTTGTTTTGTTCCTCTCTGTTCTGAGACCAGTTTTAATTTCTTGAGAGGATAATAACCTGGTACTTGGTTCCAAATTGCAACTGCACCATCTGTCCATTTTCCTTGGCAAGACCTACATGTATTAGGATTTGGCCAAATGGGAAACCCTCCAACCACTCAGTGGGAACCGGAACGTCCTCTGGAAATGCAAAGGAATTCCTTGCCCGTCTGTCGACCTAGTAAGACGACCTAGGTATGTTTGTTTATTTTATTTCTATAGCGCTCCGGACCCTGGAGTAAAAGGGCGCTTAGTACAAGTTACAAGGCACAGTACATGGTAATAAACAGTGATAGTTGAACAACAGTTACATAAAGAATATACAGACGGTGGAGGTGATAACAACCAGTAATGATAAAATGAAACATGTGCAATATGTACAGTATATAGTTAAGTCTAACTTGAAGGTTGACTTTTTGTCAGAAGCCACCCAATGGCAAGTTTCCTGAATGACTGGAAGGATTTGGATGACTTAATAATCAGTGGCAGGGCGTTCCAAAGTTGGGAGGCGAGGACAGAGAAGCTTGAGCCTCTGGCTCTTTTAGAGGTAAATCTAGGTACTGTGAGACATAAGGTATTGGAGGATCTCGTGGTTCTGATGGAGGGTTTCATGGTGAATTTATTGGTAAGGTAGGGGGGGCTAGATGGTTGAGGGCTTTGTAGGTGAGGCAGAGGGTTTTTAGGTCGATTTTATGTTGGATGGAGAGCCATTTCCATGTAGTTCTAGTGGCAGAGATGTGCTCGCGCTTGGGAATGTTTAGCGCTGCCCGTAGCGCATTGTTTTGAAGGACTTGGAGTTTACTAATTATCGCTTGGTTGGCACCTAAGTAGAGGCTATTACAGTAGTCTAACTTAGATTGTATAAGAGCTCTGGCTAGCGGGAGGCAACTGTTAGAGGAAAGAAATGGTCTATAGGCTCTAATTAGTTTTCCAGTATAGGCAGTGGCTGAGGCGGTTGAGTTGATTTGCTTATTGAGGTTAATAGTGGCGTCGAGATAGAAGCCAAGTGTTTTCACACTTTTGGCGACCGGGATGGAATTGCCATCAATTATGATGTTGGAGTATTTGGGACTTCGTTTTTGTAAGTTGTTCGGTGAACCAACAATGAGCAGTTCAGTCTTCTCGTCATTCAGGCAGAGGCCATGTGTGGCCATCCATGCCTGAATGACAGAGAAGATTTCATTGATCCTAACTACATCTGTATTGTAATTGCACGAAATGGTGAGGAGAATCTGGGTGTCATCTGCGTAGTTTGTGTAGGTGACACCCAGACGGTCCAGTTTATCAAAGAGGGGCTTTGTAAAGATATTATATAGGGTGGGAGAAACACATGAGCCTTGTGGGACACTGCAAGTGATAGGGATGGGGTCTGCTGCTGCCACCGGAGAGAAGACTCTCATAGTTCTATTGGCCAGGAAGGACTATATGACAGCAGAGGGGGAAAAGTGGGCGGCAGAGGAGAGGTGGTTGCAGAGTATTTTATGGTCGACCAAGTCGAAGGCTGCTGAGAGATCTAAGAGGAGTAGGATGGCAGCCTTGCCCTTATCTTTGATTTCGTCAATCTGACAAGATCAACAAGGGCAGTTTCTGTTTCATGTTGAGGCCGGAAGCCAGACTGACGCAATCCGAGTAATTGGTTGGACTCTAGGTAATGCTGAATTTGTAAGTAAGCAACTCGGTCAAGGATTTTTAACAGGAAGGGAGCGGTTGTGATAGGCCTGTAATTTGTGGGGATGGCTGGGTCCAGGGTCTTTTTTAGTAGCGGGAGGACCCATGACTGTTTCAGATTGTTGGGTACCGAGTTGGTGGAAAATTACACGTTTATGAGCTTAAAAATGAATGGGGCAAGGTCTCTTGCTGCATCTTTTATAATCTGTGCGGGGCAACTGTCCCCTTTGCAGTTTGATGGTTTGAGGGAGGTTATGATATTTTGCACTTCTAGTACGGTTACTTTTTTGAAGGTGAAGCCATGGTTAGTGTTAGTGTTAGGGGTGGTCGGTGGGCTAGGGATGGGGGGGGATAGGGGTGGAGCTGCTATTACAAACTTGTAGTTTTTTATTTTCAATTTTTGTTTGTAGGCCAGTGATTTTGTTCGCAAGGGCATCTTGGATACTAGTGCTCCAGAGTTGGTCCTTCACGGACGAGTCCGTGGATGGATTGGGGTTTTCTAGCTCCTTCAAGATAGTGAATAATTCTTTGGTACTGGAACTTGCATTACCTATTCTTGTATTGTAGGCTTCCTTTTTAGTGCAAATTATTTCTTTTTTATAAAGGGAGGATGCATTTGTGAGATTGATTTTGTGTTCCTCTGAAGGGTTCATTTTCCAAGGGTTTCCATTTTGGACTTTTTATTTCTTAGTATTTTAAGTTCTGGTGTGTACCAGGACTTAAGATGTGCTTTGGGTTTACATTTGCATAATTTTAGAGGGGCAACAAGGTCGATAGCTTTGGTCATGGCGTTATTGTAGGTGTCTACTAGTAAACTGAGGTCCGATGTGTTAGGGATCAAGTTAAGGGTGGGTAGAACCAATGGGATGAGGGCCTCAGCGGTAATGTTCCGCTTATTTCTTGTCAGACATGCTGGTGCAGGTGGGCACTAAATGTGGTGTGGGTTATTAGTGCTAATGTCAAATGAAAGTAGGAAGTGGTCGGTCCATATGAGTGGTTGTGAGTCTTTGCAGATAGTGTTACAATTGTGGGCAGCGAGCCAGTCTAACGTTCTGCCTTTTTGATGTGTAGGTAAGGTGTAGAGTTGAATGTAGTTGTGTTCGCAAAGTGCATTAGCCAAGGAGGATGCTGGAGTGTCGTGAGGATCATTGTATCCCAAGTTAAAATCACCTAGAATAATATTCTGTGATAGATGTTTAGATTTTTCAGCTATGAGGGAGGTTATGTCTTCCTCAAAGGAACCTATGGGACCAGGGGGTCTGTATGTTAGTTCCAGGCTGATGGTATTCTTAGGGGTGGTTTGAAATTTAATGGATAGGTGTTCACAGGACTTTAGAGGAAGGGAGGTCACAGATCTAATGTCAAGCGAGGATTTGAATATAAGTGCTACACCTCCTCCCTGGGCATTAGATCTGTCGGCCCTGAGGATGGAATAGTTGTCTGGGACCTCAAGGGTTAGAGAGGGACCTGCTGCGGCATGAAGCCAGGTTTCTGTGGTGGCGAGGAAATCCAAGTCTGCTGAGCGGATGATGTCGGCAATTTCCGTAGGATGGGCCACAATGGATCTAACATTAAGTAAGGCTCCTTTGAGTGGTGCAGTGTTTGCAATGGTATTTTTATTAGAGACTTTAGTTGTAGGATTGTTAGTCATTTTGCTGCAGAGTCTGCAGTCTAGTCTGTTGCGGGTCGTGAAGTTAGGGTGGGCTGTAGGGCAATGTTCTAGCATATTGCGTGATTTCTAGAAATTGTCAAAATGGTTATCGTGGCGAGGTTAGGTGGAGGGTTACCTAAAGTAACGCTGATTTTAGTACTGTGGTCTGTAGGTGCACTGTGGGGGGAAAGGAGGCAGGGAGGGCAGGAAGGTACACTCCAAGATACTATCTTTAGCGAAAGAACATATTGGACTAGACCAGTTCACATTTTTCCGTGCGTTCAGTTGTTCGAAGCTGTAAATGAACTTGCATCTCTAGTTGGTCTACTGTTTCTGTTCCCTGAGGCTCACGCTTTGGAGGACATTTGTGACACTTGTAAAGTTCGACTTTGATAAGTCTTCCTTCCCTGTTGGCCATAGTATGTCCGTACTGTAATGCTGGTGTCATCCCTTCATTGAAGTGTATATCGTCTTGCAGGGCTGCTGCAATGAAATCCGATACAGGTCCGAAAAAGTGCAAGAAAGGTATGCTCTGGCAAAACTTGCACCACAATTCTGCTTCTTGCTTTGTCAGTCACAAATGTAAAACAGAAAGTGAATAGCATACTTTCTTTGCCTTTATATATTGGTAGAGTGGGCCGAGGGCAGGCTATATTCTTCGTATAAGGGGACCAGCAGCTAAACCTTCTACCAAGAAAAAGTTCTTCAAGGATCTACATAAAAGGAATGTCCGAGCAAGGCTTTATAAAAACAAGTCTTTACTAAAAGCACAGAATACGTAACTCGCCAATCAGCCATCCTTGCACGAGGCACACAGTAATACAGGCTGTGAATACATACCAGATGCAGACAATAAACGGTCAATTTATAATGCCGATGGGATACACAAATAGATGATGAACCCAAAATGAAAATGGTTACTTTAAAATGTCTTTGGGTAAGGTAGGGGCCAGGAAAATGGGTCTAAACTAGTCTCTAGGAACCATGGTAGAGAGAGGCAAGGTGTTCAGGTAACGTTGGAATTCCTAGACCACAATTTCAGTACTTTAGTGTTTTAAGCTGGCTCAAAGGCATGCTGGCTTCTTGGTGCTTTTCCTTGCTCCACCTTTGCAGAAGAACAGGCTAGGTCCATACCGGGTGAAACTCATCGTCTGCTCTGCCTACTGTCATCTCAACCGTTTAGTTGAATCCAACAACCTACTAGACCCCGCTCAGTCTGGCTTCCTGCTTTGCCATGGAACTGGAACCACACTGATCTTGATCTGGGGTGACCTCAGAGTCACGGCAGACTGATTAATGTACCGGCTCCACTCCCTTGGAATCTGAGACTTGGCACTCAACTGGATTGCCTCGTTCCTTAACAGGAAACAAAATCGCTATCCTCCCCCCGCCCCCTTTAACTCTTCAGCAGCTCTAATCCCACAACCACTCCTATGGCCTCCCTCTGCCCACACCTACCTCCAGCACAGTCAAAAACCTTGGCTGCACATTGAACTCTGGGCTAACCCTGTCCCACCAGATCATTATTGTATCCAAATCATGTCACTACCACCTCAGGCTGCTGAGACACATCTTTTCTTATCTCTCCTTCCCCAACAGACTGGCTTCTATTATGTTAACTGTGATGTCCAGACTGGACCATGCGAAGTCCATGTACCTCGGTGCTCCGGCATACCAAGTTTAACAAAACTGCAGAGAGTCCAGAACGCAGCTGCTAAACTCTTGTATTCGAACGAAGGGACAACATCTCGCCTTCTCTCTGCACCCTCCACTGGCTACCTATTGGACGAAAGGGCCACGTTCAAAATCCTGTGAATCACTCACTGAGCAGTGCACAAGGCCGGTCCGACATCCCTCCAAGAGAAAACTATGCCCTACCGCCCAACACACACTAAGGTCAAGCACAGCCCTTCTAATAATACCAGCCTCCAATTCAGCCAGACTACTCTACCTCGGCACCAACTCTGTGGAATTCACTACCTCCCCATATTCGACACAAACAGGACTACACAGCCTTCCTTAAAGTGTTAAAAATATGGCATTTCCCAAATTTGTGAAGGATCTGCCTAAGGCCATAAATCCATCCCCCAATGGCCAATGTTCTGAGGGAATCGGCACTAATCTGAAACCCAATAACGGAAGAGCCACAGAAGATGACTAACCATTTAATTACTTCACCCCGGAAAAGCAGGGACAGTCTGGCAGGAAGTCAGCCTATGGACCAAATGATTTCTGGCTTATGCAGCTGCAGGCTGCATGCACCCAGCTCAACCACCAAAGCATAGCTGGTGTTCTATGATCAATGGAGGCGACCCCTGCCTACCCAGGAATAAGAATCTAGAACCCTGCACAGGAGGCACAGAAGTAACTATGCTTGGCTAGACTCTCTGTAGAATCCTGTAATAACCCAGGAAACGCCCATCAACCCAGTTTAAAATCCCACCAGGGACCCAGAAAATCGGCCCTCCGAGTCACACACCAAAGTGTCTGGAAAATGACTGCCCAACCGAGATAACACAGCATACCCTCACCGGCCAGTTCACCGCTCTGAAACCCACTAACACGAACCACCAGGACAGATTGTATCGGTGCACTGTGCTCGGAAAGCATCCCAAGAAGTGGGGCCACCCATCGACCACCATAGACATTCATTCCTACCAAAATGCTCCTGCTCCACTTTACATAAACAATAGAATGCAGCTTCACCCCTTCTCCAGCATGGGGTCTGGCATGGATTCACATGCTCATGAATATTCCCCGTCATCAGGCTGGGAATCCTCGGTAAAGAAAAAACCAGTATCAGTTTCGTTTCTGATCTGTCTTTCGTAGTAGTAACCAATCACTGGTCTCTGCGTCATACTGACCACAGCCAATGACTGCCCTCTACCTAAGCACCGCCTCTGGCAGCCATCTTCAGATTTTTACCGCACGTTCATGTGTTGGGATCCTCGTGCTATTGCTCTCGAGCGTTAGTGCTATTTTTTCACGTTTTTTGCTCAAAAACTTCGTTTTTTCGGTCAAAAGAGCCTCAAGCTCCACCGACTCTCCATCCGATCAACGGGGACCCGTGTCGGATTCGTCTGCGCCCCTCAAGGGTGAAGATTTCGTCGAGCTACGCTTTTGGAGGACTCCAGAAGCTTCTCAGGCCCGGACATGGCCCAGGAGAAGGGAAGCTCGACGCCCGGAAAGCTGTTCAGGGTCTGCCCTGGATGCCAGCTACAGAACGTCTTTAAGGAGGACGAACACTCCTTTTGTCTCTACTGCTTACATGAGGACAAGACGCACGTGGAGAAGGACTGTGCGTTTTGCGGCAATATGTCGGAGCGGACCATGAAGGACCGCCATCAACGTCTCGCCAACTGGCTGGAAGGAAAGAGCCCGTCAGGCGAGAAGAAGAGGAAGAAATCCGAGCGGTCTTCTAAGACCTTTGAGGACGCCCCGGCGACGGGGGTCCAACACAAGGCCAAGCACCGCGAGTCCGCTGGCACCGCGAGCGCCGAACGGTCGGGCTCTACGGGCGCCAGGCAGGGCGCACCCTCCCCGGCACCTTCAGCCACGAGCCAACGCTCTGGGTCGGGTAAGAGGAAGGGCGAGCACCCGGCAAAGCTCCTGGAGAGGCCCCGGTCGAGCTCAAAGGCCCCATCGGAGGGGGAGCGAGGCAGTGTCCCCCCCCCCCCCCCTCAAGGATAAGGCGGTGAGCGCACCTAAGGTGGTGAAGGCCTTAATCCATCCGGCCAAGCCCTCTATCGATACTGTCGCGGCGACCCTGGCTCAGCCTGTGGAGGCTACACCAGTGGTGGCGACCTCGGGGCTCAGAGTCTCCCTGCCACCTCGGAGGGAGTCCTCTTTTGTGCCCATCGATAGGACCCCTGTGAAATCCGCGGCGGGGAAGAAAAAGGGGGGGCAGGGCGTCATCGTAGATTCGGCTTCAACCTCGGAGGAAGAGCTGATCGAGGTCTTAAGCCATGGCCTTGGCGTGGAAGAAGACCGGCCCGTCGGGATGGATCCCGACGCAGGTGACGACGACATCGTCGAGGGTGCCGACGGGGCCCCTGATCGCCCGTCGGATTCCCCTCTGCCAGCGCCGCAAGACAACTCGGAGGCCATTTTGTTGGCTATACAGTCCTTATGCTCAGAGATAAGGACGAGACTGCCGTTGCCGACGGAGGAACCTCTCCCGTCGGGGGATCCTGAGCCGGGACTTTCTGGTGTTCCCCCGCCCAAGAAAAGAAGGATTCACCCTCCACCTCCTTTTCAGTCGTCGCGCACCGTCCAGCCCTCCTCCCCGTCCACCCGAGGGGATGATACGGGGACTGACACGGCAGCGACGGTTACGGACGATTAGGTATAAGACGAGGATCTACCGTCGTCACCTCCCACCAGGGCTTCTCCGCCCGACGAGATTGGTTCGTTCCACTCCATGATCGCCAGGGCATCCGAGCTTTTCCAACTCTGCCATGAGGAGAAGAAAAAGGAAGGATTCCTTTATCAACGGCGCGAGGCCAAGAGGAAGACGGTCCTCGCGGTGCCTCTACTGGACGACATTTGGGATGAGGGCCTCGCCCTCCTCAAGAACCCTTCCACTACGCCAGCTAGAAGAGACCGGTACGAGAAGAAGTACCGGGTCCCGGACGCGGCCCCCCTGTGCCTCCGGGCGCAGCCTACCCCGGACTCCGTCGTCTCCGCGGCGGCCAGGAAGAAAGCGGGGGGGGGGGGCGGCCTCCACATCGACTTCCCCACCGGACGGCGAGGGAAAGAAATTGGACTCTATGGGACGCAGGGTCATCTCGTCTGAAGCGACGACGATTAAAGCGGCCAACGCCTTGGCTATCGTGGCCCGCTACGACAGGGAGCTATGGTACAAACTGGCTCCCCTGCTGGACTTCCTACCGGACGACAAGAGGGCGGATACCCTGGAGAAGATCCTACAGGAAGGTGAGGTGGCGTCGGACCACGCCATCACTATTGCGACGGACATCGCCGACACTGGGTTTCGCCAGTTGGGCAACGGCGTGTGCCTTAGGCGGCGTGGATGGCTCAAGGCTACGGACTTCCGTCAAGACGTACAGACCAGAGTCCTGGACATGCCGTTCGATGGGAACAACCTGTTTGGGAAAACCGTGGACGATTCCCTTCAGGCCATTAAAGCGGACACTGAGACGGCCCGGGCCCTTGGGGTTCTGCAGCAACGACGGACGCCCTTTCGGAGCAGCGGAGGCAAGGGCGCCTCCAAAGGTTCCGGCGGCGGTTTCTCCACCTACCGTCAAGCGGCCCGCTCGTCGTCTCAGGAGGCCTACAGAGGACGAGGCAAGTCTGGCGGACCCCGCCGTCGTCGCCAAGGAGGTCAAGGCGGCAAAGCCTCGTCGAAACAGGATTGAATTGACCGTGGTGTCGGGCCCCCACCGATGCACCCCGGTGGGAGGCCGGCTGGCGAGCTTCGTCAGCGTGTGGGAGTCCATCTCCACCGACCGTTGGGTGCTGGACGCCTTAGCCCGGGGCCACGCGCTCGAGTTTCAAAGAAGGTGCCCGCGCGTCCCCCCCCGTGGCCAGGAAAGAGCTTCACGTCCCTCAGCTTCTCCTGGAGGTAAGGGCGATGCTCAGGAAGGGCGCCATCGAACTCGTCCCAAAGAGGCTTCGGGGCTCCGGAGTTTACTCGAGATACTTCCTCGTGAAGAAGAAGACGGGAGGATGGCGCCCCATCCTAGACCTGCGACGTCTGAACAAATTCATCAAGGCGCAGAAGTTCCGGATGGTCACCCTCCAGCACGTCCTGGGTCAGCTGGAGGAAGGAGACTTCCTGTCGTCGTTGGATTTGGAGGATGCCTACTTCCATATTCCCATCCTAAAGGGGCACCGAAAATTCCTCAGGTTTGTGGTCCAAGGGCGTCACTACCAGTTCAAAGCCCTCCCCTTCGGACTACGGTCGGCACCCAGGGTATTCACCAAGTGCCTTGCACCGGTGGCGGCGCAGCTGCGCCGCGAGGGGATCCACGTCTACCCCTACCTGGACGACTGGCTCATCCGAGCCAAGACGAGGGAGCTCGCCGTGGAGCACACGGCAAGGACCGTCCAACTTCTCACGGACCTGGGATTCTCCGTGAACTACGCCAAGTCCCACCTGGTACCCGCGCAAAACGCACTGTTTCTGGGGGCGAAGCTCGACACAGTGTCCCTTCTGGCCTCCCCGTCGGAGGAAAGGACCAGGTCCATCCTGGGCAAGGTACAGCGGATGTTGGCTTCCGACGCGGCCAAGGTGAGGTCCATCAAGTCCCTCCTCGGAATGATGTCTTCTTGCATCTACCTCATTCCCATGTGCAGGCTCCGGATGCGCCCGTTGCAGGAGTTCCTGGACGCGCGCTGGATCCAAAGGACGGGCGGCTTCGAGGAGAGGATCACACTCGACGAGAGTTTCCGCCGAGCGGTCCGGTGGTGGGGCACCCGCGCGCATCTGACGGCGGGCATGGACTTCCAGACCCCAGACCACCAGGAGACAGTGACCACGGATGCCTCCCTGGAAGGGTGGGGAGCGCACACCGAAAATCTGCACGCGAGAGGCCTTTGGCTCCCGACGGAGAAGTCCCTCCATATCAACGTCCTGGAGCTCCGTGCAGTGTTCTGGGCCCTCAGGTCCTTCCTTCCGTCCCTCAAGGGCAAGGTGGTGAGGATCTTCACCGACAACACCACCACCATGTTTTACATCAGGAAACAGGGCGGAACCAGGTCCCCAGCACTGTCCAAGGAGGCGCAGGACCTGTGGCATTGGGCTGTCGCCCAAAGGATGTTTCTAGTGCCGTTTCATCTGGCAGGGATAAAAAACACCATCGCCGACTCACTCAGCAGGGAGCTGCGCTCGTGCCATGAGTGGGAACTACGGCAGGATCTAGTGGATCGCCTCTTCCGACGGTGGGGCACACCCCAGATCGGCCTGTTCGCGACGGCGACGAACTCCAAGTGCCGGAGGTTCGCCAGCAGGTTTCCCCAGGCGAGGAGCATGGGCGATGCTTTCTCGTTCCCCTGGGAGGGCCTGTTCCTCTACGCGTTCCCTCCTTTGCCACTGCTAATCCGGCTCGTCAACCAGCTCAAGAGGTCACGGTGCACGATGATCCTCGTCGCACCTGCGTGGCCGAGGCAGATATGGTTCCCGGACCTTCTGGACTTGTCAGCGTCCCCGCCAATCAAGCTGCCGGTGGACGCGGATCTACTCTCCAGGGAAGGAGGCGCCATCCTCCACCACGACCCGAAATCGCTGAACTTGCAGGCCTGGCTCCTGCAGCGCTAGAGTTTGGAGGATACGACATACCGGCCGACTGCAGAGAGGTTCTTGCAAAGGCCAGGGCGTCCTTGACTCTTAAATGCTACAGACACAAATGGAAGAGGTTCTCTGTCTGGTGCCACGCACAGAAGATTAACCCTCTACGGGTTACGGCTCCTCAGGTACTGCCGTACCTGCTGACGATGGCCAAAGCTGGTCTGGCACACGCGTCCATCAAGATTCATCTTGCTGCGATCTCCCGATACACCAGAACCACGGGGCGGACGTCCTTGTGGTCTCATCGTCTGGTGAAAGAGTTCATGAAGGGACTGTTCAGATCGTTCCCGCCGGTGAAGGCTCCGGCCCCGACGTGGGAGCTCAACGTGGTGCTGACCAAGCTCATGGGACCTCCGTTCGAGCCTCTGCACTCGGCCCCGTTGAAGTTTCTGTCGTGGAAAACAGCGTTTCTTGTGGCCATCGCCTCCGCACGACGGGTGGGAGAGATCCAGGCCCTTTCCTGCAAGGCCCCGTACTTGACTTTTCACGACACGAGGGTAGTGCTCAGGACGCACCCCTCCTTCATGCCCAAGGTGCCGTCGGACTTCCATCTCAACGAACCCTTGGTGTTGCCTGTGTTCTTCCCGTCACCTTCGTCGCCGGCTGAGAGGACTTTGCACTCGCTGGATGTGGCTAGAGCGCTGAAGTTCTACGTGGACCGCACGAAGTGTTTTCGGAAGACGTCACAACTCTTTGTGAACTTTGGACCTGTCAATCAGGGGAAGGCTCTCTCGAAGGCTTCCATTTCCAGATGGCTCTCCGGCTGTATCATGTACTGTCATCGGTTGGCAAACCGACCGCTGCCTGGCCGTCCGAGAGCCCATTCCACCAGAGCGATCGCAGCTACCACGGCGTTCCTTTCTGGTGTGCCCCTGCTGGACATATGTAGGGCTGCTACGTGGAGGTCGACGCACACCTTCACGAAATTCTACTGCGTCGATCGGGATTCCAGGGAGGAGTCCAGGGTCGGCCAAGCAGTGCTGCGCAACCTGTTTGCCTAAGGTGAGCCTGGTGAGGAGGTAAGATGCTTAATGTTGAGTTTGATGTGATGCTTAATGTTGAGCCTTTGCCACCTCCCGTGGTTGTGCATGTGTGTACTGCTATGTATTCTTTATTCATGAGCATGTGAATCCATGCCAGACCCCATGCTGGAGAAGGAACAAGTTACTTACCTGTAACTGTTGTTCTCCAGCATGGGTCTGGCATGGATTCACATGCGAACCCTCCCGCCTACCCCTCTGCGGCTCTTCACTTGGTCATACTGCCACTTCACGTGCTTCCAAATCTGAAGATGGCTGCCAGAGGCGGTGCTTAGGTAGAGGGCAGTCATTGGCTGTGGTCAGTATGACGCAGAGACCAGTGATTGGTTACTGCTACGAAAGACAGATCAGAAACGAAACTGATACTGGTTTTTTCTTTACCGAGGATTCCCAGCCTGACGACGGGGAATATATATGAGCATGTGAATCCATGCCAGACCCATGCTGGAGAACAACAGTTACAGGTAAGTAACTTGTTCCTTAATCAATTCGGCCTAGCTGCACACATACCTACATCGCTCATACAACACCCCAAAAGCCTGGTAGAATGCAGCGATACCCCCACGAAAAAAGCGGCCTAGCGGCACACATCTTTCACACAGGCCCCATGGCAGACCGAATGCAAACTCTTGAGACCACCCTCCTTGCTGCGCACATTACACTGATCTCACATTCACAGCACTACACAGCATTAGAATGCAGCCAACCTGCGCAAACCATTACGGCTGCACACATACCATGTGCACCCAAGCACTATATACTACACTACTCCTTACACTGATACGGACCACGGTCCCCGAGGGCGTTCAACCCACAGCGCTTTGCGATCATTCCAATGGTACATAAGGCCCTATACAAATGCAACATAACAATTTCAGTGCTTTAGTGTTTTGAGCAGATTCAAAAGCATGACGCTGGCTTTCCTTGCTTCACAACCCAAAGATTTTTTCCAGTGTCTTGATGTGGTGAGCTTATTGGTGCTCTGAAAGGAAGCCGGCTGCATAATGCATCCAGTGGCACAATGTGAGATCCAAATCTGGCTTTTGCTGTCTCAAAACAAACTGGTGGTTCTTGGATGAAAATGTTGAAATACCAAGCAACAAGTAATGCCCCATAACTTTAAAACCTGGTCGGCCGCAAACTGGTTCCCTTGAGGAATGGGGACCGCTGTTCCCAAGCCAGGGATTCATAGCTGGACTGTTACCCGCCCCTCTCCCCGACTTGCCCCTTCCCCCCCCAACTTCCCGCCGCCCCGATGGCAGAGATACTCCTTATATGGCCAATGGGCTTTTTGAAGGCTTTTAGGCCATTTGCTGTGCAAAGCCAAGCACTACAGTGATGGAGTTAAGGGACCTGCGTGATTAGTTTGGAGCTTCTCTGCAGAGAACGTGCAGTACCATTTATTTTACCATCAACTTCGACTGCCGGAACATCCGTCTGCTGGAGAGTGGTCAGTGGGAGCAGTTGCCAAATAAAATATAACTATATATCCCTTGAGAGAGGAAAGATAAATAAGGGGGAAAAAATAAGCTTCAACAAAATTAAAGGGTTTGCCTTTTAAATTAAATATATTGTTGTGCTGGCACAAATGCAGCACTTTTTTATTTTAAAGGTACAACTTTATTTGCACAGGTGTTGCAGTTGTGTGCAAGCACAGCCTCAAATGCCCCAATGTCACTTAATACCTTAAATGCGTCAGTCACTAAATGTGCAGCCTTACAGGTCTAGTTGCGTCCATCATATGCCAATAACGGACTCGAATTCCCCAATAATACCAATGAATGTCTTCTGCATTGTCTTATGTATGATCATGTTTCTGCATGTAGGGTGAAGCCCTCATGTCCAGTTGCAGCCATCGTATGGCAAGTGCTGCCTAAAATACCTCCAGAATACCATCCAATTCCAGTTAATGAATCGCATATATGGCAGGATAATTTGGTATCTATATAGCGCTTCATTCCATATTCCTCCAACAGACTCTAATAAACATATTTTATTAACCTCACAAGGAATAAAGACCAAGTCAGCCCTGCTGTATGATTAAAACATATAAGGCCCCATATCAGAAGTGAGCATTTCATTTCTTAGATACCCACCCAAATAGTTAAGAGTGTTACCATGTGTTGTGTACAGTACAGCCCCACATTTGAAGGTATTACCAACATAAAGCAAGTGGAGCCTCAAATGCGACGGCAATAGTAGTGTATTCTTTGTATGGTCCACTTTCCTGCATACCTCTCAATAAACACTGCTCGATTACACACACCCAAAACCTTCACCACCTTCAATAGAATGTTTTTGGGTATAACTTTTATTATACATGTTAGCAAAGAAGTCCTCGCTATCCCAAACTTCCAAGAGTGGTTTGCCTGCCTTAAAACAAATACTAAAAGGGTCTGTCTGGATGTCCGTCAAAGAATAAACCACCATCCTGTGTCAAGACCTACAACCTACTTCAATCCCTCACATTATAATCCTAAAGAGTAAACTAACACAAAGTTCCTTCTTTTAGGAGAGTTGCTCCTTTCTCCCATTTCCGGATTGTTAAATAACCAAATGTGCCTTTAAACCAAATGCGCCTTTAAACATAAACATCAGGGGGAATCGCGCCCTACCATTGATTTTCATGTTTCAAAGCAGTCTTTTTATACAATGTTCTCTCCAGGAAAATGACTGCCTTCTCCTGGTATCCCTTGGTAGGTAGTCGGAGCTTTAAGTTTGATTGAGATATATACCATTTTTTTTCCTGGAGCTTGTGGATCTGCTTAGATCACATGCTCTGCATAGTCAGACATCTAGTGGAAGTCGCAGAGTATTACAAGATTTTTGAAACTCAAACGGACGTCGACAGGGCGTGATTAGTAATACTATCCCTGGTGACGTGTACTGTACCCATGGTCCTTCACGCGTCTAGGGTCCTCGGATTGTTTTTTTCCGCCATCGAAGTCGGTCGCAAATGGTGAGTTCTCTTCCAGGCTGATGCCTTTTATTTACTACAGTTTTAATTGTAGACATTCTTCCTTTCCTTAATTGTTCTCTACACCGCACGACTGCTCAACCACTCAACGGCTCCTGACGAACACTCGCATCGTCGAAGACTGATCGGTCCAGGACCAGACGCGGTCTTATGGGCCTCTTCGGGCTTCAGCCCATTACAGTAGGGAGCGAGGGGGGAGGTTCTTTTACAGAGATTTCTTTTAGAGAATGTTTATTCCATCATCCCCCTTCTTCTATTTTTGCCCAACTGGTCTTTTAAAACCTAATGGACAAAAAGACGCCCTTGGCCCAAAAAGACACCCAGACAGTTTTCTAACCCCATAAACGCCTTCTCTGGGGCTATGATACCATTCCCTCCCAGCCCACCCCTACTAAGGATGTCGCTCCCTCTCAGGGCCCTATCATCTCAGGTTTCCCACCCTCATGTCATTTTACACCAGAACAATTTAATAACATTTATGGAAGAATGTCCTGTTTCGTGGATTTCATGTACAAACGCCCCGATCGGTTGACTGTTCTCAGACGCCTCACGGCCAGGGGCATCCGCTGAGCCACCCCTTGCCAAAAAGTCTCTCCACGAGCGACAGCCGAGTACCTCTGCTCTAGGCACTCTGGCCTCGGCATTCCAAGACACCACTCAATACCAAGACCCATCGCAGGACTCCTATTATGACGACCAAGCTGGGTCTCAAAGGGACCTTTATGACCAAGACCAGTTCCACGATGATGATGACATTTACATAGTGCAGTCGCCAGATCAGGACCAGATTTGCCAGTTGACAACCAACTCCAGTACAACCAACTGCTAATAAAGGCGGCGTAACATTTCAATATCAACACTCAGGAAACAAAGGTCGACAAAGACGTTGTGGAGGATATCCTGGGGGACAAAAAGTCCACCGCCCAATTAATACCTCTCCTGCAGTGAGTCTAGAGGCGTATCCAACTGTCACTACTGAAGGCGCTCACTCCCCACTTCACTTAGTTTATTAAAGGACCCTCCTTCAGGCCATACTTGGGACGATCCCTCTCCCTTTATCTCAGTGAGCTACTGATCATGGTATTTCTTCAGTTTCTCGCTGTACAGGGGGAGGTGCTGGCAAATATGGTCTAATGGTGTATCTCCCCTCATGGCTCCCCACTCAAGTCATGTACGTGTTGTACGTCACAAATACAGTTTGAGAAATGTTTCTGTCTAGCTTAGAACACCTCAATAAACACTGTGCAATGTTAAATTTAAAAAAAAAAAAAATCTTTTCACTTACACCTTCTCGACTCCACATGAACAAAAACAGACCTTACACTAAGTCAATATGACAATTACACACATACTTATTGGACATACCAACACAATTGACTTGAATGACAGTTAATATATATAACATAGAATTGCTCTGTTTCTAGCTGGACCCCCACCCTAACCTTGTTCACACTACCATATTCTTCTCCCAATCACTCTGTCCCCCTTCCCTGAGCCCCTTCGGGGCTGACCTCTAAAAGAGTTATGCTTACAAGAAAAAGAATTTAATATCTCTCGAGCCTAGTCACTACACAAGACTCCTACGTTTTTTCTATTTTATCTCCACTTATTTTCTGCACTGGTCGAGACAATGCTGCGCTGTGCCGCCTTACACCCCCTTTCGGAGCTAGGTTCCCGTACTCTTCCCATATTCAGTTACTTCTATATTCACAACCTAATGGCCATATAAAGAAAAGGGAAGAAAAAGCCTACCAGTTACACTTGCACAAGCTCTAGGCCATAAATCTTACTCCCCACCATTCTCTCAACGTTACCTTTATACCGGTTACCTTCTTTTTAGATTTCCCTCCTTTGAGATTCTCGTAACCAATACTAGTGTGTCTGGGGTGATCAGAGACCCTCTGGTCATGGTCTAGCCACAATAGTGGCCGCACCCCAACCAAGCCATGACCCGCCCTGGCAATCGGTCTGGTATTTGCAATGGCCGGGACCCTTGCAACCTCTTTGTGGTTGCACTGGTCAGCCACAGGAGGCAATGGTTTTGCTGGGGGGCGTCCTGGATCTCGCCGCATAACACAGGGGTATCTTTCAGTGCACCCTCAAATCACGTCCTAGGGGGTCACCAAGTGAAGGCACTCCCTCCCCACTTAACCAACAAAAACTCAGAATAAAGGCCACATCCCAGTAGGGAATGAGACCAAGAGATTGGTTTGGAGAGTCAGCAAAGGTTTATATAAAATTCAGCATCCAGAGAACTCTGCTGCCTTGAGAGCATTCTGGCAAACAATACATTTTAAAGGGTTAGAGTCATCAGTGACGATTTCTATACAGTCTACAAGTTGCATTTTCATTGGTAAGGGAAGGGGTGCGAGTATAGCACTGTAAGGGGCCGGTTCCACGAGATTGGCTGACGACTTGGCGGGAGGTTGGACATCACGTGCTTCAGCTGGGCCTGTCAGTGTGAGGTGAAGGTTGGCTCAGGTATGGCGAGGCGGCTGGTTCTGGTTAACTAATCTACACACTTATCCTAGACATACAGTGAATAATGATCATTACTACACCTTTTAAGTTTTAAGAGAGGCCTATAAATTGTACACGTATGTTTGCACTTTCTTTTTTTGGGTCACTAGCGAGGTGACGGGTGTGGGGGTCTTTCCCCTTGGGTAACCTTTAGGGGCTGGAATTGATAGCTGTCAGGTCTGGCTTGGGAGGTGCAGGCGCGGGAGGAAAAAGGTGGGGGCTGTCGGCGCCCCATGTGTGCGCGGCGCTGCTGAGAGGAGACTTTGCATACCAGAATGCGGCCTAGTCTAAAGATGGAGTCGAGGGTGCACAAAATGGAGTTCAAGTGTGTCTTGCAATAGCCCCACCTCTGCTTATGCCAGGGCTTTGTGCCCTATGGCCGCAGAAGGGCAAGGAAGGAGTCCCTCCACTAGTGCAAGAGCGAATGGTCCCTTTCGTGGTCCACTGCATTCTGAAAAAATTATCTGGATGTGGCGGGTAACGCAGAACGCATTGTAGCAGGGGGGGGGCACTCATTAAGCCGTATGCCTCGCTTAGGCAATAAGGGTTTAGGCTGGAGACTCGAGCAACCCTCTTAAACATGCCGGTAGAGCCAAACATTTTATTTGGAAAAGTGGGTAGAGGACTACACTCTCAAATCCCTTGGGCGGTTAACGAACAGACCTGATTTCCAACGTGGTTCCCCAAAATCTTTAGACATTTTGGGGCCAGGGTTCACAATGTTCCCCGGACTACTCTCAAGGAGGACAGTCCTCGTACTTGGGCCAGTCAGAAGGTCAAGGTTCCTCGTCCAGCTTTCAAAGACGGAATAAGAGAGGCAGAACCTCACCTGGGAGAGGCTCATCCCCTCACAAGCAATCACATGCCGTTTCAGGTCCCCTCCCATGCCACTCCAATAGGAGACCGAATCACTCAATTCACTCACGCCTGGGAGGGGATTACATTGGACAAGTGGGTGTTGTCCTCCGTGACAGGCGGGTACTGCATTGAGTTGCTTCAGAAACCACCATACCACCATACTTGCCAAGACAAAAGAAACTGACAGCAGAAGAGCCATACTGCTGGAGGAAATAAAGGCGCTTCTCGAGAAGGACGCAATAGAAATCGTCCCGGCAAACCAGGTAAACGAGGGTATCTATTCAACATACTTCCTTGTGCCAAAAAAAGACCTTAACATCTGCAGCACCCCACAAACAAATATCTCGAACCACAAAACTTTTTCAGGAACACGCTTCAGGAGGTGATTCTGCTCCTGAAACAAGGAGACTGCATGGCGACATTGGACATGAAAGATGCATACTTTCATATTTCATTGCACCCATGCACAGAAAATGCCTGTGCATCGCCTCAGCACCAAGCGTGTTCACCAAGGTGCTCGCAGTAGTTGGAGCCACACCTGCACATAGTCCATCCCAGTATACCCTTATCTGAACAACTGGCTAATCACTGGGGAATCTTCACAAATTTGCTAGGTAAGTATGCAAAAAACAATAAACCTCCTCTTCAAACTGGGTTCCTCCATCAACGAGAAAAAATCAGATCTAGTCTCCAGCTAGATAAAACAATTCCTGGGGGCTGTCCTAAACAGAGTATCTGGCTTCCCCTCAAACGAGAGAGTACAAAAAATATAAGGTCAGTCACCAGATAACGGTATGCAATGCACTTGCTAGGGATGATGGCCTCTTGCATTTATTTGGTTCCTCACGCATGCGTCCAATGCAGGAATGGTTAGCGAAACAGTGGTCTCAGGCAATTGGCCAGTGGGACGATCTAGTGATTGTTTAGCTAACCCTGGTCCAGGCTCTTCGCTGGTGGTCCAAGGACAACCTGTTTAAAATGAAAACCTTTTTCGCGCTCCACCAGCTCAAGTGATTCTAACTACAGACCTCTCGACACAGCCCATGGACAGTGGGCACACGCTACTGCCCAGAGACATATCAACTTCCTGGAGCTCTTGGCAGTCCTTCAGGCTCAGCAGGCCTTTCAGCAACCTCTCCAGGGTCAGGCCTTTCAGCATCCTCTCCAGGGTCAGACGGTGCCGGTCCTGAGAGACCGCACCACTGCCATGTTCTATCTGAACAAGCAGGGAGGCACACTCTCCAAGTCCATCCAAGCTATCCCAGAAAATATGGAGATGGGCACTCAAGTGGAACATGTTTCTGATATCCCAACATGTTCCAACAGAGCTCAATTATATGGCAGACACTTTAAGCAAACACCCTCTACTAGAAGAACACGAGTGGCAACTCGACAGATATCCTAGACGGAATATTCTCGCTATGGGGTCACCATAATGCCCAATGCCCGGACTTGGAGTCCGGGTTTCCCCAACCAGGGTCAAAGGGGGAACGCCCCATGGGTGAACTGGTCAGGGAAATTTGATTACGCTTTTCCCCTGAAACCACTCAGCAAAACAGTGCACAAGATGCACCAGGAACAAGTGACTCTAATCCCGGTTGCTCCTATGTGGGCGAGACAACCTTGCTTTCCACATCTGCTCAAACTGGCGATGTGCGACCCAATCAAACTCCTGTATCTGTACAACATGCTAAACACAAGGGAGCATCCCTCCACCCACGCCCTCAATCTATGAACTTGGCAGCCTGGCTCCTGAAGTCGTAGAATGTGCCCACTTGAATCTTCCACAAAAGTGTATGGATTTCCTAAAGGAGGCACAAAAACCCAACGCGAGACACTGCTATTCAATAAGTGGAAGAGATTTGTGATATGGTGCAGGTCAAAAAACGCTAAACCCAACAGAATGTTCCCCAGCTAACATTCTACATTACATGCTTTACCTACTAGACTCCGGCCTAGTATTCAACTCCATTAAAGTACATCTGGCGGCCCTGTCGGCTTACACCACTTCACAAAACAAGGTGTCCTGGTGGAAAGTTCCTGTCATTTAAAGCATTTGCGACAAGAGTGTCCCATTTACACGGATGCACAGTATGTTGGGCTTTAGCCTGGCAGGCTGGATTTTGCACTCAGTGATGGGGCTGGAAAGTTGTGGGGATGGAGGCAGGCGTGCAAGAGGGGAATCCCCCCTGAAAATTACCAGGGGGAGGAGAATAGAGTGGCCATGCCGGAGGTGGGGGGACTTTAATCCGGGGAGAGTTGGGGGAGGAGTCTTTGGGAATCAAGATTAAGGCCTAGATAGTTCTGAAAGTCAGGAGGATTATCCCTCTTAACTTTCCTGCGTAATCTTTTTATTGAAGGTCTTGACAATTTATCAAAACATAGGATGTTTCCCTAGCAGGTGGAAATCAATCACAACCTGTGACTGGACATAAAATGTGGATTTGGTGTTTTGTTCTAATTAAGTGGAATGAATGAGCAGTGTTCATACCATTAACCTTCCTTGCATTTTTCCTTTTTTGGGGAAGTATGCAATGCAACACTTTACAACAACAAAAAACACCAAGGTAAAAAAACTAGAAGGAAAACAATATGCAGCCCTCCCAGTACTGTTTACAGGGAGTTCAAAATCCACATCAGAGGCATTTATCTTATCCATTTATGGAATTAAAGATTCCTTTTGCCCCTACCGGGACTCAAACCTAGAATCAGTAGTTTAGGCACACATTTCGGCAGCAGGCATAGCCTCCTGCCAAACATACTGGGATTGGAACCTCTAACCAACAGGCTAGTATATAGCTCTGTGGGATGTCCATTAACCCACTGAACTAATTCACTGGGTTTGCCCTCCGGGGACTGCAGGTAGTGCACAGATCTGTGCAGCATGCACATCAGTGAGTTTAACTGGTAACCTTGAATTAGAAATTGTGATTGGGATGTCTCACAAAGTTCTGCAGAAGGCGCATATGACTAGTCTGCATCTAAAAGCTGTTAAAATACCGAAACGAACTCTAGAAGACCACATGCGCTCATCTGTCTTCTATGTCTGACAGATCGACTTGCCTCGGAAGGTACCTAACAGAAGGACTTATGAAAACTGTGGTCGTCACCGCTCTTTCGCATCCATAGTGCAGAAGCAGCTGTAACAGTAGTAAAACAATGCAAGGTCAATCTGGGAAAATTAGAGGAGCAACAAGCTGTGCACCCGATGTGTATGACTGACGAGGATGTTTATGGAATCCAGAATTAGACTGTTGAGAAATGCCATCGGACACAGATTGTGAAGGCTTTGCTTAGAGGTCAGAGTTCTCCAGCCAACCCAAGCTTTTGAGCTGCTGCTGGTACTCAGCAGGTAGTCGACTGCTTGACACCCTGTGTTGATACAGAGGAGAGTTTGAAGAGGAGTGTGGCAGCCCCTCTTTGAGAACGAACGTGGGTCAAATGCAATGTTCTCTGGAGGGTCTACAACTATGTTTTAGGTAACTGCAGCCTTCAGATGAGAAATATTTACATTTCAGTCTGGTCCCACCCAGCAAGTCTCCTTTGAAAAAGAGTACCACCAGAAACCCCTGATACATGCTTTGGGGCCTTCGTGGGGTGAAACTGAGCCCTTGGCCCACATCTGGATTACCCTTAGTTACTTAGGGTGAAACCCCAGGTTTTGCAATATTAAAAAGGAGAGTTTGTTTTGCTCCACAGGAGCATATACACATGAGGATCCTGGTGAAAAAGAAAGCTTACCAAATATCTGAAACGCCCAGTGTTAAGATGCAAGAAGTACATTGCTGGTCCGTTGGATAGACTTTGTCCCGTCTCATAGATCCTCTCCTGGTGTCCAAGAGACAATACCAGAGTGTAGATGCTATGAGAGATTAGTACCCAGGCCTCAGGGATTTGCTGAGACTGTCTGAGCCACAGACCTTTAAGGAAAGTGGAAAACCTTTGGCATAACTCAAAGGGTACATCCGTAGCAAGTCAGCTGAGCACGCCGAGGAGTTTAAGGTTGAATTACAAATGAGTATTCGTCGACATGAAAAGTAGAAATTGTATACTTCCACAAACAGATTAACCCATTGACCTATCACAGCAGTATTGGGGCATGTCACTTTCAGGATACAAATGGAGCGATACAGCAGGAAATCTGTTTTACTGCTAGTCATAGAGAGAACATTGAAAGAGATGGAAGGCTCGTCGTCTGCCTGGTTGTAACATTACTTTTGGGAAGAGTGTTTAAGTTTTTCATATGGCAAGGCCTGAAGGTCCGTTTTACTCTCTTAAATTAGGCAAATAAAACACTATTTACAGATGGGCAGTTATCTTTTCTTTATTGCAGCCTCCGCTGCTGTTTAGATTGTATGTAGACCAGAAGCCTGGGCAACACGTCAGGCAGAGGAGCACCATTATTATCTTGAAAGAGTCCATATAGGATGAAAAAAAACTCCATTGACGGTCAATACTGGGCACAAAGTGCTAACAAAAATAGAGCTTTTTAATTTTACTTGCCTAATGCCACAGTCAAGGAGATTTTTTTTTTTCTCCCATCAAAAGTAAGGACCACAATCTTAGCTGGATCCCTGCTTGTAGGAGACTCCAACCAGTGAATCCCGTTTTTGACTGATCACCAGGGACAAGTGGCAGTCCCCATGAAAACAGGTAGTACCCGTTTTGACCATTGTTGCAGAAATAGCATCATGTTTGTCATGCTCACGACCAAATAGGTGGTTGTGTGGTTTCAGGCTAGGTCTGGCCTGCAGGACAATGTCAGAAGGGCTGGATTGATGAGCTAATGCACTTTGAAGGGTATCCGGTAATAATATCCCCATATATATGGTCGCCGTCAATAATATCTCCGGGAAAATGTTGTGGCGATATTATTTGGGTGACCATATATATGGGGACAGGGGCAAAAAAAAAATTACAAAAAAAAAAGTTTGGGGGTTGCGGGGGTGTCCCTGCATGTTCCATGCAATAATGTCGCCACAAAAAACGGTCATTTTTCGGCTTAAGCAGCGGACTAGACTATAACGTTTGCCACGGATTGTTAGTCTAGCCACGTTTTAAATGTGAAATTGTTCCCCTCCACCTGTTTTCTCTGGTGTAGTTTTTTGGTATACTGCTTCTTACGTTACCAAAGAAATGCGGAATATATGGTGACATATGAGCTCCTATTGCTTTCTCACATGCCTCGTTCTGAGATTAGAAAATAAGTTGCTTGAAACTGGCACCGGTCCCCACCACATTTCCACGACCACGTTGTGATCTACAACAGCACAGGGTGGCCCGGATAGATCTTCAAAGATGCAGACGTCTCGCTAGCCGTGCATTTCAAGTATGCAGCATTTTGCCATTTTCGTACCTCACACTTGCTTTCAGCGTGTTGCTAAAATCAAGTGTCATTGGGCTCCATACCAACACTTTGGCAGGATTTCCCGGACTTCAGAATTGAGCCTGCAGTGTACGTGCCATACACATGAGATGTAGCATCCTTCCATTCTGTTAGGTTATACCAGATGATTTATAAAGGTTAATATGTGATGAAAGAAGCGCTTAGGGAACACTCGTAGTAACCGCGTGTTCTACTTTGAGAGAGAGGTAATTTATTAGGAGAAAAAATAATAGGGCTGTGTGGATCAAACGTTATGCTGCGTTTGTTATTTTCCAGCTAGATTTAGCCAGTGGAATATTTTTCTCTGCACCCTTGGATCATTTCTAACTGTGCTTCCCCGCCCTTTCACATAAATGTGAAATCTGAAACTCGGAGGGGACTCCTTCAAGGGAAGCATCTCCGTCTTCGCTGCTTGGCAAGTGCTGCATTTGAATACCGGAGCAGAGGTCTTCGGCTACAAATAGGGATACGATTAAAAAAAAAGATATATTTAAACTGCCAAGCTGTTTGAAGTGCGCATCTTGACGTTTCAAAAGTGATTCCAAAACAGGACATTGTCCAAGCAACGATTTTAGTTTGCACATTAAAAAACAAATATTTCGAAAATTAATGCGCTAAAATATGACCGCTTTCATCTTAATTGACCAATGAAGGGAGCAAGTAAAAATATAATCGTCTCGTTGTTCTACTTTTTCAATGCATGTAACTGCTTTATAAACCATTTTGCCTTGAGTTTTAAAATATACATGTCATTGTTTTAATTATTGCCATCCTGTTCTGTTTTTCAACAGTGTCTAAAGGTACATTTTGTCCATTTAATCCCTGTGACTCTATCCAATTGTTTTGCGCTTACCACCCTATTTTTTGACATAGCAAGGAATGGATGAAAAGGGAGCTTAAGTTATAATAGAAAATGTGTTGAACAAAGGCGTATTTGCTGAATCTCTGATATTCCAGCATGTACTTCTGTGCGTGCGCCATCATTGTTTCTCTGAATCCCGATCTTCCTTTATTTATTTTTCATAACGTGTTCCATAATTTTCTGAAACTGGACATTAACCACCCAAAAAACCGTCCACTAGTCGGAATGTTTAATTTTTTTTTGCTTTCTATGAGCATCGTGTTTCTCACATGACTTAAGTTTATGTTCTCCTTGAAGATAAACATTCTTTTTTTTTCTGCACTCCATCTCCTCTCATCCTACCTGACATTGGTGTTGCCATTGTTTTAAAAAAAAAAAAATCTGGGGGATTACTCTGTTTTTATGGAAATTCTGTCTGATCGCTTTCTGGCAGCCGTTGTTTGAGTCTTTGGCATTTTTTTTGATTCAGAGTACTTTTTCTCTCTTGGAAACGGATGAGCAGTGCACTGTGCCCTCTTTAAATTGGACACATGCTGACTCTCAAGGAACCACGTGATCGCTTTGCTAAGGATTAATACCGCACAGCATAAACTGTTGCTACCTCTGACGGATTACATTACTTTTTCTTTAACTTTATCAGGAAAAGATGGGTTAAACCTACACCATTCGGTAGTCTTGATCTTGGTAATCTGACACACCCCAAGTCTATGCATCTAGTGAAGAGTAATTGGTTATGTTGAGGCCTCAGTCTTAAGGCATGGTCTGCAGTCATGGGTCCACCCAAAGATCTGAGAATGCTATTAATATCTAGAAGGACTTGCTTGATGTGGTTGAAATTAGCGTCAGGCCGCCAGACCTGGATCTTACAGCAAACTGACGTTAGCCCCTCCACCAGTGCCAGCCCCAGGTCTACCAGCGCCCTGTGCGGGAGCTGCCAGCTCACACAATGTAAAGTGTGTAATAACTGGAAGACACACTGGAGATTAAGCGATACCTTTATTGATCAACCCGCAGCCGGCCGTGCAACTGTTGCCTGCTCTTAAAACAGTCGAGCCGGCCACAACCAAAGGTAAACAAAGTTCAAACATTAGGACTACGAGCGTGGAACACTACGTGTAGAATTCCATGCTCGTGCGCCACGAGCGACGACCGCACCAGGTGGAGTGTAAAGCGGGTAGTTATCGTGAAAAGGGCAGGCGTAGTAGTGCATGCATGGAGAAAAGGCCTCGTGCGAAGGTGACGTTGAGTGGGGCCATGGTAATGATTTTCCTGTGCCTCTACCTCCTGTGATCTCTGACGAGGTTGGTGACAGTTCGACACCAAGGGATGCTGATTTGACATCCGTGGGTCAAAGGGCTGCGGTTGAAGCACCTACAGTGCCGGAAGGTTCTGTGGGGTGCGCTAAAGGTTCTGTGGAGGGTGCTGATGGGGTAACCACAGGTGCAGGTGGTTCCATTCCTTCTCCAAATGGTGGGGAGGGTCCGGGCACACGACGAATGGCAGCGCTGTGACTGGAAGGGGACTCAATGGCTTTGTTTGTTCGGGACTGGATAGGAAGGCGGATGGTCTCCGGTGGCAGGGCAGCACGGCCGGCGCTTCAGGCGCGTGGGTCCAAGGGTTGATCCCTCGTCGCCAGTGTAATAACTGGAGGACACACTAGAGGTTAAGCGATACCTTTATTGATCAACCCGCAGCCGGCCGTGCAACTGCTCCCTGCTCTTACAACAGTCGAGCCGGCCACAACCAAAGGTAAACAAAGTTCGAACATTAGGACTACGAGCGTGGAACTCTACGTGTATAATTCCACGCTCGTGCGCCACGAGCTAATTACTACAAAGTGTCATAACATTGTGTGAGCTGGCGGCTTCCTTTTGTCAGTCCGTGACTTTCTATTAGTGAGTGACAGAGGTGCAACCCGAATCACGCCGCACCTCTGTGTTTCACTAATAGAAAGTCTTTGACACTTTACATGACTGAGTCATGTAAAGGGCGCCACCAGCTCACACAATGTAATGTGTCACGTGCTGGCGGTTTGCTTTTATTTGTAGTGCCCCTGAGTGACTGCACCACTTGATCACACCTTGAGCTGGCTCTGCCCTCCATACATGCTGGGAATTAGCTGCTCACTACAGTCTTCTCTGAAACACTTTGCAAGTACCACCCCGACTTGTCCACATGCCGTAGTTCTGGAGACTCAAACTCCATATTTACTCCATATTTGCATGAAGGCTGCCGACTGTGGCTCTGGAGGTAGCTCAGCAGATCACCCCTATTTCCCATGTGTTACAACTGATGGGAGTTGAAAATAATAATTTTTGCATTTATATAGCGCTACAAACCCTCAGACATCTGAGCGCTGCTTATTACCCACGGTGTGTGGTGCTCATTTATCGACCTCGCAAGGATGAAAGGCTGAGTTTGGCCCTGCCGGGATTCGAACCTGCATCAGCAGGCTCTGCACAGATGTCGAAGCGAGCGCTCTACTCACTGTGCTATTGGAACGGAAAAATACTGCCAACATCTAATTCCTGACGCCTTTTGCAACTTCTGTCCCATTTTTGCACTGCCCTCTTGATCACTTGTATGTGCAGTAGAAGAACAGCACGTTGGTTTTGTGTGGCAGCACATAGAAGGCTAGAACCATGTGTGCGCTCCATGTTTAATGAAAGAACCCGGAATGTTTGTTGCACAGCATGTATGATGGAGCATCTTTGTTTCCGAGCATGTTATGTTCTATTGATTATGTTGCGCACTGCTGCCATTTTCCTGGTCTCCAAGCTCTCAGGTGGATCATAAAAGGAAGGAAGGAGGGGTAGGAGGGCTTAAGTGGGATAGAAAGGGAAGTGTTAGAGAGTGTTGTGTTGTTGGTAGCTTCATTCCGGTAAAAGCGGTCATTGCGTGCTGGGTTTATTTTTCATTGGTAAGCATTTTTTTGTGTTTGTATGAGTGTGTGGGATCATTTGTGTGTAATTGGTTTAGTTATCTGAGGTGTTAAGTTGGGTGTTGTGAGTGCATTTTGTGGTGGATTTAGGTTTCTTCTGGGGTACAGGTATTGTGTGTGTTTTTGTTTGAGGGCGAGTATGCAGTATACTTGAAATTTTATAGTAGGGTTAGTTCAGGGGTGCACAACTTTTATTATGTTATTCATTGAGCGCAGACCGAGATTTAAGAAGCAGCAGACCGCTTTACAGTGGTATACAACAATACAGATGCATAACATAGCACTTTTCAGAGGTAATAGAACAGTTATACATTGGGGGCAGGATACAGAGGGGTACAGCTGTACTGGGTGGTAGGGAGGAGAGAATGGGAGCGAGTGGCGTATAGGGAGTCACGTGGCACCGTGGAGGGCTTGTTTCCCTGTAGGACCGAATGTACCACAAAAGGCCCATTTGAATTTTAAGGGCATCTGTAAATACCGCATATCCTCCAGGTAAGTTATACGCGAAAATACAAAAATTGGACCTAGGCACCTGGGGCTAGAGAAATCTACTTGGTATTTGATAGACAATTTTTATCTTGAAACATTTTTTGTTTTTATTTTCACAAAGCAATTGAAATACTGTTTGCTCATAGAGCACATGTTCATATATATTCAGCATCTTTTCATTCATTTCACCATCCATACACTTTACCATTCCACACATCAAATGATCATTTTTTTACAAAAAACAAGTAGTTGAACCTGAATATAAAAAAAGCACCTCATTGTACATTTTTGTTACACCTATAACAATTCTTTGTGTGTAGTTAGAATAGCAATAGAGCTTATTCACAGGATCTACATATGTTTTGGTCGTAATATAGTGGCCTTTTTCCAGTTAGCCTAATGTTCGACCACCTTCAGGATCTAGGTAGATCTAAATCATGGTGTAACCTAATGACAATAGGTGAACAATGTCTTCCGGTACATATCTCCAACATCCATTGATTGGGGGTAGTAGTGTCAACAGAGAAGCTGATTCAATAAAGTGGAGTCGCCAAATAACAAATGGTTCCTCTCTCCGTCCAGCAAATTAGTTCCTTAGTCCGTAGTAGTAAGCCTTGCATTGGAGAAGGTGCACGCCATATCTAATTACAAGGAGAAGAGAGAATCAACCCGAGAAGAACACGAACGCCTGTTGCCCGTAGTGGTTGCACAAGATGGAACCATCTGGCATCTAACATGGACTCATTTTTGGCTTGGGGTCCAGTGGAATCAACCCATCACCACGGGATCATTGAGAGTAGAGGCTCAACTCTGGGTGACTACTACTACTTAGAAGTTTGAAGGATAAGCTCCTCTGTTGACACTACCCCCATCAATTGATGTTGGAGATATGTACCAGAAGACATCGTTCACCTATTGTCATTAGTTTAGACCATAATTTAGGTCTACCTAGATCCTGAAGAAGGTCGATGAACATTGGGCTAACTGGAAAAAGGCTGCTATATTACGACCGAAACACATGTAGATCCTGTGAATGAGCTGTATTGCTATTTTACTAACTACACACAAATAATTGTAATAGGTGTAACAAAAATGTACATTGAGGTGCTTTTTTTATGATCCGGTTCAACTACCTGTTTTTTGTAAAAATGGATCATTTGATGTGTGGAATGGTAAAGTGTATGGATGGTGAAATGAATGAGAAGATGTTGAATATATATGAACTCCTGTGCTCTAGGAGGAAACAGTATTGAAATTGCTTTGTGAAAATAAAAACACATTTTCTTTCAAGATACAAATTGTCTATCAAATACATAGTAGATTTCTCTAGCCCCAATTGCCTAGGTCCAATTTTTGTATTTTCACACAAGGCCCATACAGTGGGCCACACTATCCATGGGGATGAGCAGGCTGTAGGGGCATTGGTTTGTGAATTGTATTGATAACCTGATTTCAAAATATCTACATACCAGTAACTGGATCCAAGGGAAACCCTTTTTATATGGTTTCTCTTTGAACCAGTTGAAAAGTTAATTTGCACTTCTGAATTGCTCTCAACGAAGTATAGTGGTAATTATAATGATTAAACGTAAAATTCGAATGTATTGTGTCCTGCCACGTATTCCTTATTTTATGATATTTCCAATATCCAGCTAAGATGCTTCGGATTATTTTAATTTTTTAGCAGAGGGCCCTGCACGTCGATGTCTGTCAACTTGATGTGCCTCGGAGGCCTCCGTCTTGATGCCGATGCCACCGAAGGCTTATCTAGCGCACGCAACGTAAGTTGGCTTCAGTTCTGTATTTCCGCACTAACGCTTTAGATACGGTATGCTTCGTTGCTTTGAGAATCTTCACGAGAAATCCTCAGATATGGCTTTGTAATTGGCGTCTTCCATTCCGAAATTGGGATTAAAAAAATGTTGTAACTGCAAGTCGAAGATGTCAGTTACAGACCCCACAGAATATGCTCGTGGTGTCTGGGATCCGCTCATCCTTCGCAGTGTGAAGACTGCCTGTCCATGACCTCAAAAGCTCTGAGAGATCGCCGAGGGGAAACTTGCGGCAGGTAGGATCCATAAATCCCCATCGACTCCATTGAAAAGACCGACATCGGACGAGTCAAACTGCTTTTCCTAGCCATAAGAAAGGTAAAAGATCCAGATCACAGAGGTTCCCACCATTAGTCATTGTCAAGACCCTCGAAACTGCGTTATAGGTCGCAATCTTAGTCAAGTTCCTCTCAGGAACGGTTACAGCCTCCCCAGCTGAGTGAGAAGAATTTAGGCTGAAGATGACGAACGTATTTGAGAATGCGGCTTTGACCCCCCCCCCCCCTCCTCGAGTACTGTCGAAAGACCCTATTAGCATAAGAATAAGACCTGTGTGCCTTAAGGCCTGGCAAACAGCACTCCTCGCGAGCGTTCTAAGGATCCCTCAAGTCGAGAAAAAGTGCCTTCGAGGACTGAGTCGTCGATGCTGTCGGCACCAAAAGACAATTTGTCAACGCCATCGACACAAAAACAAAAGTAATTGACGCATCAGGCTTCGAATCGGTCGACGCAGACATTGATGGTATTGACAATCTCTGCACCTTTGTCGACGAATATCAGGACCCCATCGGGTATCATTGAAAAAAAATATACCCCTTTACCTAGGGCTGACTTTTTAAAATCTTTCCTCAATTTGAGGATGCAGAACCATCTGTTGAGTCAAGACCTTTTGGCCTCCAATATGTGTATGCCATCCATTCCTGAGGCCCTAATATCTGAAGAATCCAGAATAAAAGACCTTCAAGAGTGCCTAAATAATGTCAGTGGTTTGGGGACCTCAGCACAGGTAGAAGTAACAGTTAGGCAGTTAATGTCGACGGTGGTTGAGTACATAGGATGGAGTAGACCAAGCCCAGTTTCCGAACAAGGTGACCTGACAGATATTCTGGACAGGGGACCTCATGAAGACCCTTGTTCCATTTCATGCAGCTTTACAAAAGCAAAGAACTACCAATTGGGATGTGCCCGAATTGAATCTGGCGGTCAACAAAAAATGGGCTTCTAAATATAGGGTGTTGAGCAGTGATTCCTATGATTTGTCAAAGCACCCAATTCCGGAGAGTCTGGTGCTTCAGGCTGCCACCTCAACCACAAGACAAAATGCCTGCCCTACTATCCCTCCTGATAGGGATGATGAGCGTTACAATGCTCTAGCCAAGAAGGTTTTTTCAGCTGGAAGTATGGCCCTGAAGTCAGCAAATGCCACGTGCACGTTGGCTAGGTTCACTCCTACCCTTTGGAGTGTATATCCATGGCTGCTGACCATATCCCAAAGAGGAAGAACGAGACAGGTTTTTGAACATAGTCCAGGATGGAAAGGATGCTGTGTGTGAATCCCTCCAGACTGGTCTTGACCCCGCTGAGAGTGTCAGCAGAGCAATGGCGGCTTGTAGATTTGTGCGCCTGGTTAAGTTTGCCTGGTTAAGGAAGTGCGGATTTGCTCCAGATGTACAATCCAGACTGCTTAACATGCCCATTTGTTTGGTAGCATGGCTGATGAAAGTCTGGAGTAACTGCACATTTTTTTGCGATTAGACAACCCCCAAATCGCCCCACGGGGTACACCCTGGAGAACGTACGTCCTTTTGTAATTTCTCCATATTTGGAAGAGGCAGAGGACAGTTAGTTCAAAGAGGCCAAAGAAGATTCCCTTGTGCTGGACGGGGGAAGAGGTACTAAGTCTGCCTCTGCAGCGGCTACCTTGCCATCACCCACTGCATCAGCCGCCCAAAAACCTCTGAGGTTTTGATTCACAAGATTGCAGTGGGAGGCAGACTCTCACAGCAGCTGAAAGAATGGCAGGCTATTACTTCAGATGCATGGGCATTGGAAACAATTGCCCAGGTTTACTGCCTTCTCTTTCTAAAAAAACACCTGTCATCCACCGGGGAACAGTTCTTTCAAAGTTCCAAATCCTCTCCTTATGCAGAAAATATTAACACTGGTAGACTAAGGTGCTACAGAACCAGTACCTGTAGCGGATAGGAGCGAGGGTTGGTACTCTCCGTACTTTCTAATTCCAAGAAGGGGCAGAGGATTGAGACCCACTGTGGACTTAAGAGACATGAACAAGTTTCTCAGGAAAGACAAGTTCAAGATGGTTACCCTTTCTCAGATCCACCAGCTTCAGGACTGGATGGTATCATTAGACCTTCAGGATGCTTACTTTCATGTACCAATTCTTCACAAGCAGAGAAGGTACCTGAGGTTTTCCGTTTGCGGTTCTCAATATCAGTTTCGAGTTCTGCCATTTGCGCTGACCTCCACCCCAAGGGTTTTCACCAAGTTAATGGCGGTGGTGGCAGCGACTCTAAGGAGAGCAGGGTATTCAAGTCTACCCTTACCTGGACGATTGGCTGATCAGGGCCAGTTCCCCGAACAGGCCCTGGAACATCTCTACTCCCTGTCCATCCCTTCACATACTGGGCTTCTCACTCAACTTCAAGAAGTCTCGCATGATACCATCTCATAGGCTTAAATTCATTGGAGCAGTCCTGGATGCATCCCTGGGGAAAAGCCTCGCCACCAGAGGTGAGGGCTCAATACATTCTGCAGATGGTCACCAAATTCCAGAGTGCCCAGCATCTCCCAGCCTTTAACTTTCTGAGGTTGCTCGGCCTCATGGCATCCTGCATTTTCTGGGGCCAGAGGCTCGCCTGAGAACGAGCTCTCTCAAAACAGTGGTCCCAATTCTCAGGAAGGATGGCAGACCCCCTACAGATTCCGAGCAGAGTCTCACAGGACCTTTGGTGATGGGCCTGCCAGGAGAACATTCTGAAAGGAGAACCTTTTTGGCAACCATGGCTGGAGATAACGGTATTGATGGAACCCTCACTCACAAGGTGGGGAGCCCACGCCAACAATCTGACAATCCGCGGTCATTGGTCTCCATCGGAGTCCAAACTACATATCAACCTGTTTGAGCTGAGGGCAATCAGACTAGAGCTGAAGATCTTGCTCCCCTCTGTATGGGGAAAGAACATTCTGATAATGACGGACAACACAGTGGCCATGTACTACCTTAACAAAAGAGGTGGTGTAGGGTCACTACCGCTGTGCAGAGGCAATGCAGCTCTGGTACTGGGCAATCCGAGAAGGGCTCTCCCTATCGGCAGTTCACCTAGCTGGAGTGGAGAATACGGCAGCGGATGCTCTTAGCAGGCAGTGCATAATCTCTCACGAGTGGGAAATTGCTCAGGAAGTCCTTCAAGAGATCTTCACCTTTTGGGGAACCGCTCAAGTAGATTTGTTTGCGACTAGTGTCGACCAGAAGTGCAAACCTTTCTGCTCCAGGGAATTTCCCCCAAGAGGAGCTCTTGGAGACACCTTTGTGGTGGACTGGGAATTTCCACTCCTCTACGTGTTTCCTCCAGTCCCAGTCATTCCTCGCGTGATCAGGATTTGAGAAAGTTAGGGTATCTATGATCCTAATCGTTCTGCATTGGGCAAGGAGGACATGGTACTCTGACCTTGTCCATCTGCCCTCCAATACGTCTCCCACAAAGAAGATATTTTCTCGCAAAAGGAAGGTCGGGTTCTCCATCCAGAGGTGAAGACGCTCAGCCTTCACGCATGGTTTCTGAGAGCATGAGATGCAAGGATTGGGACCTCCTGGATGACTTAATGTAGATTTTGCTTTCAGCCTGAAAGCCAGCAAGTAAGTCTTTGTACAGCTGCCGTTGGAACAAATTCCTCTAATACGATTCCTAAAAGGATTGACAAATTTTTTCCCTCTCCCTTTTTAGATCCCGGTTTGGGATCTCAACTTGGTGTTGAAATTTGATGTGTGCTCCTTTTCGAGCCTATACTCTCCTGCCCTTTTGAGGCTGCTAACCTTAAAAACCATCTTTTTAGTAGCCATTACATCTGCCTGAAGGATGAGTGAACTTTAGGCTCCTGCAAACCTCCATACACTATTTTCTAGAAGGATGGTCCTTAAGGTGAAACCCACCTTTTTACCCAAGATTGTATCTGAATTCCATCTGACTCAGAAAATAACATTACCATCATTTTACCCTCCTCCGCACCCTGGGAAGGAAGAGGAGAGGCTACACAGGCTTGATCTTAAACGTGCACTAAGTTTCTATATCGCCAGAATGGCAAAACTAAGACAAAATGGCCAATTGGTTGTTGGCTACTCGGGCCACAAGTTTGGTATGGCAATCATTAAACAGACGTTATCCAGATGGATAATGCTGCCAATCTCTGTATGCTACAGACTGGTGGAAAAAGTTCCTCCAGAAGACTTTCGGGCTCATTCGACCATGGACATGGCGACTTCCTTTGCATTACAGAGGGGAGTACCAGTTAAAGAAATGTGTGCGGCTGCCACATGGTCGTCCGTACATACTTTCACCAAACCTTACTTTGGAGTCTTCTTCAGGCTGGGAAGGCTTATTTGGTAAGGCAGTGTTGCATTCTGTGCACACTGACCTATGAGAACTGGTAAATTGTCATGAAAAATTCTGACTCCCTCCTCCAGAAATACTATAACTGCTTTGGGAGTCCATCATAAGATCAGGAATACGTGGGAGGACACAATCCATTTGAAGAACAAGTTACTTACCCCTGGTAACGTTCTTTCGACTGGATGTTCCTCCACGTATTCCTTATCGCCCCTCCCAACCTTCCCCACATTAGAATTTCCTTTGCTCTTGCAGTCTGCGCTCTCTCAGGAGGAGTAACTGTCCGGTATGGAATAGATCCTACATTCGTAAAAACAGAACTGAAGCCAACGGACGCTGCGTGCGCTGTATATGCCTTCGGTGACGTCAACAGCGAGACGAAGGCCTCAGAGGGAAATCGAGTCGACAGACATCGTTGCACATTGCCCTCTGCTGAAAAATAAATTCCGAAGCATCTAAGCTGGATATTGAGATATCATAAGATAAGGAATATGTGGAAGGAGCTTCCAGTCGAAAGAACGTTAGTCGGGGTGTAAGTAACTTGTTCTTCTAATACACTACAATCTAAATGCCACAACCGAACTTATTAGAAGCTGATATCAAACCACATGAGAAATCCCAGGTTTGATGCCTTCCATCTTCCATTTAAAGGCAGGGCACCCTAGCATAGATGTCAGTTAACTTCAATCAAATGGTTTCTCCTGTAACTTATGAGGTTTTTGTACATCTCCTGAATTGCAATCAGGAATGTTCTAAAGGTGATTTCTATTTCATGATTTGATAATCCGTTGTAGTTTCTCCCAATGTATTTATTTGTATTTATTTTAGCATTTTTAAAGCGCTCACACAGCCTGCGGGCATCAAGGTGCTGTTACAGGAATTGTTTGTTTTTTTGTTTTTAGTTGCGCATTTATTTATTTTTAATTTTTTTCTTAGTTGCGTATTTATAACGTGATTAAATACCCAGAGGTTTCTAAGCGCGGACCCGAGGATCGAACCTGTCTTGCTTCAAATGTGAACACGTTGCCGCTGAGCTTTCCTCCAGGGAATTGTAAATCTAGTCCAGTGTCCAAAACTTAAGCTACAGCTGGATACAATAGAAACCGTTTCCTCAATGTTAAATGGGAGGTCCACTTGCATGAGCTACTCGGTTTGCAAGAAACCACTTAAGGTACCCGACCCCTGCTATCTATAACCAGCCTCTGCTGCCTCTAGTTTTATACTTAAAGGCAGTGTTCATGGCTTGACCATTTTCTAGTGGTTTTCACGTTCTCCATTTGCTGATGTGTTTTTTTTTTTTTGTGAAGAAACATTTAGTAGATTTTGTACCTCCCAAGTACTGCACCATCCGCTCTTACCCCAATCCATGCATCTGTAGGCACTGTCTCCTGTGCGCACCTCATTGCCCCTCTACTTGCGTACCCTCCCCTCGCCTCTTTTATATATCGACAAACTGCTGCTTCCTTGAGGTTGATGTGAAGTGACTTTTACGTTGTAAACTTAACACATTTTAAAGAATGATAGCAAGGTTGTGACACTTGAGTTGGCTTACTTGGATAAAATGTATTTGTTTTTATGGATACGTTATTTGAAAGCAGATTTAAAAAAGTGAGTTTCGTCATAGGTTAAGATGATGTAACAGTAGACTTGTGCAATAAAGTGCATTAGTGTGACAACTTATTCAAGCATTCCTTGCACAGAAACGCTGTTTTTGCATGTTTCGAAATATCCTGCTCCAAATTATGGGGTGATTGAAGACTGACGTACAAACGCAACAACCTGTAGGGTTTACCATTGCTTGGCAAAGCATTGAATGAGTTCAAATGATGCAACCCTCAAGAATGTTTGTTACAATTTGTTTTGCCTCGATCTACATTCTCATCAAAATTAAATCTAAATTATTTTTGTATTTCAGGGAAATGAGGCAAGCTACCCCCTGGAAATGTGCTCACATTGTAAGTCTGAATTTATATTTTAAAACTGGACTACCAATTTGGTGTCTTAATGGAAATGTTGGTATCAATTGATTTAATTTTTTTGCTAAATTGTTCTGCTCCCTTTAAATGAGACGTGTTTGAGAGAGATTTACAGTGCAACGTACTTTCCCATTCTTTACTCTTAATAGGTGAGCATCTGGCCCATAGAAAGTCTTTCCATGTATTTTATTTTGAAATGTTTAGTATGTTGTAAAGCAATTTCATCCCACACTAGGGGAAGGTACTCCAGAGAAAGAAACTAAGATCAGTTTGAGCATCACATGCTGCATTTCTGTTTACTTTCTGCTAGGTTTGCATGCCCCACGACCCCAAACGCTTCCCCTTTAGGACTAAGTACCAACATCCATTTCACCATCCTTATGTTATCATGGATGCCTCTTCCTGCATGTGCTTTTTCAAGTACTTAAGCCAATGCCTTGTGGATGCGCAGTGGCTTGTCTCTCCCCTTTCTCAACGGCTGTGTCTTGCACTAACCTCCGCTCTAGATTACTTATACCACCATCTGTCCCTTTCCTGCATTTCTGGTGATGGACCTGCACTACCACACAACAAGTGGGTTACTGATTTTGTATTATTTTCCCAAGTCAACATATGTCAAATTAGGCCTGTCAATTACTCTTCTGTTTCTAGGGTCTTTCTTATGCCACAGGCCTATTTTCAAAGTTAATCTGTTGCTGCACAAGTTAAGCGCCGGTCCTCACGCGTGTGGTAATTGGGACCAGACCATCCCATTGGCACTAGCATTTGGCGTAATTGTCTTCTAGTCAGGGCTTTAAAAACCAAATCTAGAACTGCAAGCTCAGGAGATGGCAGCATAGAAGCTGTGCTCCTGTGCCCTGCTTGATACCTATATACTCCCTTGAACATATGTCAGACCCAATTTTAGCAGTGTCTTCTCAGCCAGCAAAGCATCAGAAGGATGGAGAGGAGGATGTGGAGGCGAGAGATGACAAACTGTTGGACCTTCTTACTAAGGTTACTATGGACATCTCAGAAATGAAAGCCATGATGTTTAAGGCAGAAGAAAGGTTCTTAACGCTCACATGTGAAGTTTCTGAGATTGAAGAGCACCTGACAGCTACAGATGAAAATACTTTAAAACTACATGATGGAATCAATGAATTGGCGATGCAAAATGGAAAGCTGTTGGAGAAGCTGTCAGAGCAAGAACATTTCTCAAGGAGAAATAAGAGCGTGGTGGACTCCGGTCTCCTTGGAAATGGAAAAGGCACACAGGTCCTTGGGCAGGAAGCCAGCAATGGGTCAAAGAACAAGGCATATTGTGGTGAAGTTCCTCAGATACCCCACCAGAGAACTGATTTTGAGAAAAGTCACGAGAGTTGGGTGACTTAGCTTGGGGGGGGAGGGGAATAAGATTATGATATTTAGTGATCTTCGTAAGGATGTGTTGAACAAAAGAAGGCTTTTTAAAGTGGCAAAGGAGAAAGCGAGGAACTGGAAACTGCAGTATTATATGGTTTACCCTGCAATTTTAAGGGAGGTAGTGGATGGCCAGACTCCTTCCTTTACAGACCATATCAATGCTGAAGCTTTTTTGACACAATTGGAGTATTCAAGTATTGAAATTACTCCATCTGAGCCTCAGAAGGGTGCCATGAAAAAGATTTGTTTTCTACATTTCAATGTCTTTGACTTCCATCTTTTCTTGTTTATTTATTTAGTTTAATAAAAATATTTGGGTTTGACTTTTACCGTTGTATCAAATGGATTTGGTAAACGATCTTAGAATGTTCTGCTGGTTCAAACATATACGAGTGAGTGATGCGGAGCAGTGTGGATTGAGTAAAGGACCTAGTCACTTTGAATATCAGATCACGTGGCTTACGCACGCAAGGCCTTGCATTCAGGAAGTGAATGACAATCTATGCACATAGATCAGTCTGGGCAAGGAAGATATTACTGAATGATTCTATTTTGAAGAAAGTGGCTTGAAGGACAGTCGGATGTTTTCTGGCAAGTGAGTACTGAAACCTCAATGTGTAAGGTCGTCTCCCCGCAGGTTTTCTGTGCAAGGCATGCTCCGAAACAAAACAAACAAACGAAAAGCTGACACCGGAGTTCGATATTTACAATTCTTGTCATCATGAAACCCGTTGTTAGTTAATATTGTTCATTCTCTTTCACCTTTTGCCATCTAGTGGATTTTGTGGGAGTAACACGTCAGAAAAAACTGCTCGCTCTACCCGTTTTCCAAACAGTGCATTTAATAGCATTCTCTGCTGTGTTACCCAACTAGTTCTAATGGCTTCATTTCGGGTTTAGGGAGCGCATTCTAAAAGCCGCCTGTGAGTAAAAGAAAGAAAGGGCCGTCTTGACATTCCTGTGATGGATCATTCATGTACCCTTGCATCACAATAATTCAAGCATTGCGATGAATGGGGAACGAACCCTCAGATGAACAGGGTTTTAAAATGAATGTTTTAACTCTATTCTGTTTCACAGTATGTTGCTGGAAGTTGTGACTGCAATCTAACGCTTGTATGGAACCCAGTGCTTCGACAGGTCAAAGTATGGCCTTGTTTTTAAAGGGACTCACTCATTCAGAGGAGACTCCTTTCAAAAGTGGCTTTGTGCCTGAGCCCTACATTTGTCTCACACTGTAAAAGGGTCTGATATGTGGCTATAATGCACTGCTTTTACTTTCGTCTTACAGCTGGATTGCTGGTCGAGCTCCTGTTGTGATTGAGTCATACAGAAGGCATGGTTTCCTATTATGATGCAGGAACGTTTCATTTTAGCACACTTTTAGCATTGGTGATCGACTACTGGATAAGTTATGTATAATTGTTGATGCTATACTTCTGAGCACACTGAGCCGATGATTGTGTGTCACAGTCCATTAAATAACATCGGACTGCAAATGCTTGGCACTTGGAGCATACATTCGATTTCATATGTCCGATTTCATTTGGCTATGGTGGGGAAAAATAGAATGTGACCTAGGAGAGAGAGAGAGAGAGAGAGAGAGAGAGAGAGAGAGAGAGAGAGAGAGAGAGAGAGAGAGAGAGAGAGAGAGAGAGAGAGAGAGAGAGAGAGAGAGAGAGAGAGAGAGAGAGAGAGAGAGAGAGAGAGAGAGAGAGAGAGAGAGAGAGAGAGAGAGAGAGAGAGAGAGAGAGAGAGAGAGAGAGAGAGAGAGAGAGAGAGAGAGAGAGAGAGAGAGAGAGAGAGAGAGAGAGAGAGAGAGAGAGAGAGAGAGAGAGAGAGAGAGAGAGAGAGAGAGAGAGAGAGAGAGAGAGAGAGAGAGAGAGAGAGAGAGAGAGAGAGAGAGAGAGAGAGAGAGAGAGAGAGAGAGAGATCGAGAGAGAGAGATCGAGAGAGAGAGATCGAGAGAGAGAGATCGAGAGAGAGAGATCGAGAGAGAGAGAGAGAGATCGAGAGAGAGAGAGAGAGATCGAGAGAGAGAGAGAGAGATCGAGAGAGAGATCGAGAGAGATCGAGAGAGAGAGAGAGAGAGATCGAGAGAGAGAGAGAGAGAGATCGAGAGAGAGATCGAGAGAGAGAGATCGAGAGAGAGAGAGAGATCGAGAGAGAGAGAGAGATCGAGAGAGAGAGAGAGATCGAGAGAGAGAGAGAGATCGAGAGAGAGATCTCGAGATCTCTCCATATATCCATATCGCTCCTATGACTATTCTTTTCTCAAGTTGATTATGAGCTGTAGTTAATCTATTAGCTGGCACACTTCACAAGTGGGGACACACATTTTTTATCTCGTCTACCCTCCTGCACTTTCAATGACACTTGGATGGAGGTGGACTGTATACAGATTTGCCATGTGACACTTTAAAGGCTTTCATTGTTTGTGACGGATTACGTCGTTGATGGAAGGCGAATGGTTGAGGCATGCGCAGGGAAGTGCTATGGAACTGCCAAGGCCTAATGCACAACTCTGTCTGTATGTGAAGCTCTGAAGAGTTAGATGTTACGACTCCAGGTCTTACTGTGGATATTTTGGACTAACTTCAAATTTTATTACGAGGGTTTGCAAGAAGAAGTTGGTGTGCGTCACTCGCAATGTACATTGATGGCTCTTAATGAACCAAAGACAGTCCATGTGAGATGAGTTTGGCTGTTGATACGCTTGAAGACTTCTGCTTGCTTTGGTTATGTGATGTTATATTGTATGCGAAATGGGGGGTCGTTTAGGTGGCTTTGTGCTTGTGGGCTTTTTATCCTGACTAGGATTTTTGGTTTGATACTATTGATGAAAGGGAATCTGCTGGCTTTTATGGTACTGATATGGATATATTTTTAGTGAGGGGCGGGAGACTTATTTAGCTTTGGATGTAGAATGGAAGGCTGGCTATAGGATTGGATTATAATTTCCTTATTGTGCTGGTGAGTTTGGAATTTTGAACAAATTCTATAATTGATGGCTAAGTGGTCGGGTCGCTGTGTTGGTGAAGGAAAGAAAAATAGTTCTAATTGGCTAGGTTTGAAGATTACCTGGGTGGGAGTTGGTTATACTACTTGATTAAGCCCGGAAGAGGGTATATGTGATATGCATGTGATTTGGGTCAAAGTATCATGAGGAGATTGTTGATGGGATTTGTTGTGAGTTCTGTTAGATGTTTTATGGATAGGCTTGTGTTCCTTTTTCTCTTCATTGCTGTATCTCTTTCAAAGGGAGTATTGTAATGATTGAATGATTTTATATAAATTGGGCATAGGTTCTGGGGGTTGTGGTCTAGTGATGTTTTTTTTCTTCTCTTTGGCCTTTGTTAGTTTGTCTGGATTCCAGACAGTTTTCAAGATTTGGTTGTTGCTTTCTGTTCTGTGTATATGTTTGTGTGTCTGTTGGGTGGAGGGGTCATTTTCTCTACTCTGCGCCACCTTACCGGTGTTATGAACATGGTTTTGCTTCGTATGATTGTATCATTGTGTGTTTGCAATTTCTTTTTATATGAACTATTGAATTGCTGATGTTGGGGACATTAAGTTTTGTTGCATGGAATTTTAAGGGATGAATTGTCCAAAGAGGGGGACAATATAATGACAAAGTTGAGAGAGAAAAAGCAAATGTAATCTTTCTACAGGAAATTCATTTGACCGAACTACCTGGAAACATTTATGGGGTTTCAAAGTATATGAAAGTCCTGTTGAATTGTTATTCATGCAGGTCAAGGGGAGTGGGTTTGTTAATCCGAAAAACCTTGGATATGAAAGTTGAGAATGTTATGGATGATGAAGGGAAACCTTTGACGTTGGGTTCCGTATATAGCGCTTGTCCTAATGGTATTAAATTTTTTAGAACGCTAACAGATTGTTTGAAAACAATGAGGGGAGATAAAATAGTTTTGGGTGGTGACGTTAATTGTGTTTTGGATGCTTCTTTGGATAGGTTGTCAAAATGCAGGTTCTCAGGTTCAGTGTTGAGTGGTGTCTTTGGTGATTTCCTTGAAACATTTGATTTGGTGGATAATTGGAGGTTACTACATCCTGCAGACAAGGAGTTTTCGTTCTATTCTCTAGCTCACGACTCTTTCTCAAGATTGGATTATTTATTGGTGTTGGATGTGATGGTTGATGATATTGTGAGTGTAGACATGGGAAAACGGTGTCTGTCGGATCATGCATTGGTAAAGTTGATACTTGACCGGGGAATAGTTAAGTTGGGTATGGATAAGTGGCGAAAGACTTTTAATGAACAAATTGAGAAAGGCGTGTATTGTATGAGGCAGACGTTTTGGGAGGAAGGGATAAGAGTGGTCGTTTATTGGCTAATAAACTCAGAGTTTAACTGAGATGGTGTTTGTTCATAAGATTTTAGATGACGCTGGGAATATAAAGGTTAAGCATAGGGATATTTGTAATTGCTTTCAGGCTTTTTATGAATCCTTGTATTCGGATAACTCGTAATCTGATGAAATGGCGCTGAGTGAATTTTTTGCAAAAATAGAAATGCCCGTTCTGTCTGTAGAAGGGAGCAAGGCTCTTGATGCTCCAATTGGTGAAAATGAGGTCATTGGGGCTATTTGTCAACTTAAAATGGGTAAGTCTCCTGGTCTAGATGGGTTACTTATTGAGTTTTATAAAACCTTTAGTTCAACCTTGGTTCCAAGGTTGTGTGTGCTTTATAATCAATTTCTTTCAGAAGGGAAACTATGTCCTTCTATGCAAAACTATGTCCTTCTATGCGGGAAGCGGTTATTACACTAATACCAAAGGAAGGAAAAAAGATTCTGCTAAATGCAGTAATTATAGACCCATTTCTCTCTAAAATGTAGATATGAATATTTTTACAAAGATTATGGCCATTAGGCTACAGAAATATATAGTGGAATTAATAGATTATTCACATGTCGGTTTTATGGAGAATAGGTATGGATATGATAATGGAACCTTTTTTGAACATAATTGGCTTATCAAATACAGTAGTGGATGAGGTTTTGATTGTTTTTTTTGATGCTGAAAAAGCATTTGACTGTTGGTCTTTTTTAAATTACACATTCATTAAAATGGGGTTTGGCCCACATTTTCTCGAACATGATAGGTGCCTTACAATATAATATCTCGGCTAGAATCTGGGTAAACGAGGTGATGTCCAAGTCTTTTAAATTGTTTAGGGGAACTAGACAAGGTTGTCCACTTTCTCCCTTTTTGTTTAATTTAGCACTAGAGTCACTGTTGTCGTATATTAGGCAAGTGAGGGGTATTTGTGGATGGAAATTAAAGGACAGTGAGATAAGTGCTTGCATACACTGATGATCCTGGTGTTATCGAATCCGATTGAAGGAGGGTCACTGCTTCGGAGTATGTTGCAAGAGGTGGGACGGTTGTCGGGTTATAAAGTTAATTGGGGAAAGAATTGTTCTTCCTTTGAAGATGGGCCTGACTAGTAGAGGATTATTGTATTGGGATTGTCAGTGGGCGGAAGTGTCAGTAAAATATTTGGGTGTGCATCTGGTTAGGGATATATGAATGATAGTGGAATTTAATGTAGATAAATTAATAGAATCTTTATTGAAAGATATACGTAGGTGGAATAGATTGACTTTGGGTCTGTGGGCTAAAATAAATGCAGTCAAAATGGTGTTCCTTCCGAAAGTATTGTATTGCATACAATCCCTTCCTCTAAAGTTTACTAAAAAGGTGTTGAGACGTATTGATAGGATTTTAATGGATTTTTTATGGGGTGTGCGGACAACAACCAAACATCCAAAGGTATATTTTGGTGCGTAGTGTTGGTGATGGAGGTTTCGGTTACCCATTATTGGAGAATTATTATAAGGGGTTTCTTCTAAAGAAAAGCTTCTCATTATTTTAGAGGCGATGGGTGTCCTGATCCATGCTAGCTTCGGATGGAAAAAGAGAAGTTGAACCCACTTCCTATTGATTATTTATATTCATATGGGAAGCTTCCGAAACCTAGGATGAGGAGAACAAGTTACTTCTTACCTTGTAACGTTCTTTCGATGGGATGTTCCTCCGACGTATTCCTTATCTTTGATAGACTCCCATAGTAGTGGTGTGTAATTGGAGGTGGGAGTAAAACGCCATGTTTCCTTTTAGGCATGAACAGAATGTAATACATCTTTGCCAAACCTAGTCTCTTGACTAGAGGAGGAATCCAGGTTGTAAAATCTTTTGAAGGTATGTGCGGACGACCATGTGGCAGCCGCACATATGTCTCGAACCGGAACCACTCTTTCGAGGGCCGAGGAGGCTGCGATACCCCTGGTTGAATGAACCCTAAGATTTTGAGGAGGCTCTTTCCCTGCTAGTTTGTAACATTCCAGGATGCCGACACATCAGGGCAACGGAAAGAGGGGTAATCGGACTCACCTTCTATTTTTCACATTCCAGGATGGCCAAAATAATCCATCTGGAAATGGTTTGTTTTGTTATCGGTAGTCCCAACTTGTGCCCTGAGTAATTTACGAACAGTTGGTCTGCTTGCCTAATCATAGCAAGTCTTCTGATGTAAAAGCTCAAAGCCCGCCCTGGGTCCAGCCTATGTAGCCTTTCTTCCTCTTTTCCCGGATGGGGAGGCGGATAGAATGAAGGTAAGGTAATTTTCTGAGTGATGTGGAATTCAGAAACCACATTTGGGAGGAAATTAGGCTTCACCTGTTGGACAACTTTGTCTTTATGAAAAATTGTATGAGCGGGTTTACAAGATGGAGCTTGTAATTCGCTCACCCTTCTAGCAGATGTTAAAGCCACTAATAAGACAGTTTTAAGGGTGAGAAATCTTAGCGAACAAGAGTGAAGTGGTTCGAAAGGAGTACCCATCAGGAAATTTAAGACTAAATTTAAGTCCCATAAAGGAACCTGGAAAGGTCTTGGAGGGTAGACATTAGTTAATCCCTTTAGAAATTGTATGTAGGGTAATTTGAAATACAAAGGCTCCTCTGCAGTGCGCTTGAAGATCGATAGCGCTGCGAGATAGCCCTTGATAGTGCCAACTTGAAGGCCTGAATTTGCCAAGGAGAGTAGAAAGGATAACACTGTTGGTGTACCACATGAAAAGGGGTCGATATTCTCTTCTATACACCAGCTGCAAAATTTGTTCCAACGGCAGCGGTATAAAGACTTTGTTGCTGGCCTTCTGGCCGAAAGTAACACCTCCATGACGTCATCAGGGAGGTCCCAATCCTTGTATCTCAACCTTTCAGAAGCCAGGCGTGAAGGTTGAGGGTTCTGATGTCTGGATGGAGAACCTGACTTCCCTTCTGTGAGAGAAGATTCTCCTTGAGTGGAAGACGAATTGGAGGGCAGATGGACATGTCCAGAAGGTCTGGGTACCACATTCTCCTGGCCCAGTCTGGGGCAATTAGGATCATGCTCCTCCAGAATCTTCTCAACCGCCTGATCATTTGAGGAATGACAGGGACTGTTGGAAACGCGTACAGGAGTGGAAACTCCCAGTCCACTACGAACGCGTCCCCTAGAGCTCCTCTCGGGGGAAATTCCCTTGAACAAAACAGATCGCATTTCCTGTTGGTACTGGTGGCGAACAGATCCACTTGAGGGGTTCCCCCAAAGGGCGAAGATCTCCTGAAGGACTTCCTGCGCTAGTTACCACTTGTGGGAGACTGTGCTCTGCCTGCTCAGAGCGTCCGCCGTCAAGTTCTTCTCTCCGGCTAGGTGAACTGCTGATGGAGAAATTCCCTCTTGAATTGCCCAAATCCAGAGCTGCATTGCCTCTCTGCACAGTGGCAGTGATCCTACGCCTCCTCTTTTGTTGAGGTAGTGCATGGCCACTGTGTTGTGCGTCATTATCAGGACATTTTTCCCCTATACAGATGGCAGAAAAGCTTTCAGCGCTAGTCTGATTGCTCTCATCTCTAACAAGTTGATATGTAGTCTGGACTCCGATGGAGACCAACGACCGCTGATGGTCAAGTCGTTGGTATGGGCTCCCCACCCCATGAGTGAGGCATCTGTGACTACTGTTATCTCCGGCCATGGTTGCCAAAACAGTTCTCCCTTCAAGATGTTTTTCTGGCAGGCCCACCACTGAAGGTCTTGAGCCACTTTGTCCGGAACCTGAAGGAGGTCTGTCATTCTCCCTGAGAATTGCGACCACTGAGTTCAGTGCCCACTGAAGAGATCTCATTCTCAGGCGAGCCTCTGGCACAAGGAAGATGCAGGATGCCATGAGGCCTAGCAACCTCAAAAAGTCGAAGGCTGGGAGACGTTGGGCATTTTTAAACTTGGTGACCATCTGCAGAATATCTTGAGCCCTCACCTCTGGTGGCGAGGCTATTCCCAAGGAAGTGTCCAGGACCGCTCCAATGAACTGGAGTCTCTGTGATGGTATCAATTGTGACTTCTTTAAATTGAGGGAGAAGGCCCGTTTGTGAAGGAAGTGGCAGACATAATCTAGCTGGATCTGAGTTTGTTCCGGGGGTACAGCTCTGATCAGCCAATCGTCCAGGTAGGGGTAGACGTGAATCCCTTCCCTACTTAGACTTGCAGCCACTACCGACATTAGCTTGGTGAAGACCCTCGGGCGGAGGTCAGCCCAAATGGCAGAACTCGAAATTGATGAGAGCCGCCAATTCTGAACCTCGGGTATTTCCTGTGTTTGAGATGGATTGGCACATGGAAATAAGCATCCTGGAGGTCCAGAGATACCAGCCAGTCCTGAAGCTGGAGGGCCTGAAGGATCTGAGAGAGAGTTACCATCTTGAACTTGTTCTTCCTGAGGAACTTGTTCAATTCTCGTAAGTCCAAGATAAGTCTCGGTCCTCAGTCTTTCTTTGGTATGAGAAAGTAGGGGGAGTACCAGCCCTTGTTCCTCTCCGCTACAGGTACCGGTTCTATGGCACCTTTCTCTAGCAGGTCTACAATTTCCTGCAAGAGGAGTGGATCTGGAACTTTCAGAGAGCTGTTCCCCGGTGGCTGACTCTGAGGGATGCGTAGAAAAGGCAGGCAGTAACCTTGGGCAACTGTCTCCAATGCCCAAGCATCTGACGTAATAGCTTGTCATTCCGTCAGATGTTGAGTTAACCTGCCCCCTACTGGTGTCTTGTGAGGAGAGTCCTCGGAGCTGTTTGGAGGCGGCTGATGCAGATGGCGAGGGTAAAGCGGCACCTGCTGCTGCTGCGGCTTTTGTACTTTTACCCCGTCCACCTCGGGTGAATTTTTTCTGACCCCTTTGAACTGGCTGTCCTCTGCCTCTTCAGAATGCGGAATAGAAGCGAAAGGACTTACCTCTCCAAAAGGTTCCTGAAGGGCGATATGGTGTCTTGACGGATTGCAGCTCCTTGGGATTTTGCTGCTGCCTTTGATGTTTGTAGTTTTTCTAAACTGTCATCCGCCTTCTTACCAAACAAAGAAGAGCCATCAAAGGGCATATTCAAAAGTCTGCTTTGCACATCTGGAGCAAAACCAGACTTTCGCAACCAAGCAAATCTCCGGGCTGTTGTACTTGCCGCCATGGCTCTGCTGATGCTGTCAGCAGAATCGATGCCAGTTTGAAGGGATCCGCACATAGCGTCTTTACCATCCTTGATGATGTTTAGGAACGCTTCCCTTCTCCCTCCGGGAGGCAGTCAGCCGCTGATGAAGCACACTCCCAAAGTGTGTGGCTGAACCTTGCGAGCGTACAAGTAGCATAACCTTGCGAGCGTACAAGTAGCATTGATGGATTTCAACGCCATGCTACATGCAGAAAAGACTTTATTGGCCATAGAGTCCTATCTCTTATCATCCCTGTCTTGTGGAACAGTAGGGTAAGCCGATTTACTACCTGATGAAGTAGCTGCCTGAACAACCAGACTCTCCGGAGTTGGGTGTTTGGATAAATATTCAGGGTCAACAGAAGACGCCCTATATTTAGCTGATAATTTTTGTTAACTGCCGGGATTACCTCAGGTGTTTCCCAGTTTGCCAATATTCTCCTTTGTAATGCCGCATGAAATGGCACCACAGGATCTTCCTGTGGACCTTTTGACCAAGATGTCTGTGAGGTCGTCTTGCTGAAAAGCAGGTGAGGGCGTGGACCACCCCATAAACTCTATTATCCTTGCCATCAAGGTTCTATAAGGGGTTTCAGCATGTTCCCCTGGGTCTGGTCTGGCAAATTCCACTTCTGGGGAAGTGTCCAACCCACTTGTTTCCTGTAAGGATTCTTGGAGGTCTTTCAACCTACCTACCTTCCTCGGAGGTAAATTCCTCTGGTACAGGAGTTGCAGATCTCTGCAACTCAAAAGGTCTTTCCTGATCCGAATCCTCCCCTTCTTCATAAATAGATAAGACTCTGGAGTGATCAGGTCTTGAAAATGGTGTAAATCCCATTTCCAGAGAAGAAGGGGCCAAATTCGTCATGATTGGCTGAGAAAACGTCGACGTTAAAGGCTTCGAAGCCATCGAAAGAGGCCTCGATGAACTCAAGAGTATCGGGATTCTACTCGAGGCAGTCAACGACATTCTCCTGATCGAGGCTCTGGGTATGGCCACCTGTTGTGAGGTGGCCGTAGGTTTGTCCTTTCTCGGCGTCGACTCGACTGACCTGTGCGTCGAAGAACCCTTCGATAACGGCGTCGAAGACGCCGATCTATGCGTCGAAGGGATCTTCGACGATGGCGTTGAAGACGCGACTTTGCCTTTACTCGAGGGTCCGTGACGCTCTCGAGTGGCTTCTTTCGCCGGGTGCTGCGACTCGAGGCGTTTTGATTTTCGGGTCTTTCACCCAGGGTATCACCCTCAGCAGTCTTTGAGGGGGTCGAGGCCGCTTTCTCGAAGACGCTCTGCATCTTTTTCCTGAATTCCTCCCACTCGGCCTGAAAGCTATGTTTTTTTGGGGAAATGGAAGAAGACGACGAGGAAGGGGATCTTCGTCTCTTTTTTGAATGCTTAGATCTCGAAGAGTGATGGGAACTGCTTCGAGACCTAGAACGAGAATGTCTTTTGTGATGGCGAGGAGACGAATGTCTCGACTCCGCCGAGGAAACTTTCGAAGAAGTTTTAACTGCCTTACCTCTCTCGAGCTTCCTCTTACGCCCCTTCAAGGTTTTCGCCGTCATGGACATGCAGTCCTCGCACTCCGAACAATGGTGCTCGATTCCCAGGCACTATAACCAGATCCTGTGAAGATCCGTCAACGACATTTTCTTTCCAGTCTCGACATTTTTTGAAGCCGGACCGTGGAGTCGTCGGTTCGGGTGAGGGCGCCATCGAGTACGAGTCGGTATTCACAAGGAATAATGAAGTATATTTGACTGAAGAACTGAGCAACGATATTCCGAGGCCCCACGAAGCGTGGAAAAACGGAACTGAGCAATGGACGCTGCGCGAGTCTATACGCGTGATGACGTTGGCGCCGATACAGAGGCTGTCGAGGGACTTCGGCTCGAGGGACGTCGACGCGCAGCGCCCTCTACTGAAAAAAAAATTCTGAGGTTAGCAAGCTGGGAGATGATCTATCAAAGATAAGGAATACGTCGGAGGACACAATCCCTTCGAATGGAGGCATTGGAGGCTACAAAAACTGCTTTCGTTTTGTTTATTCATGGTTGTGGTCAAGCATTCTTTTTTTAATTTTTTTACAATAATGCTTCCATTTGGTCAAATCCGGGTTTGCAGATTGAGAATACAATTTTTTACTGTAGGAGTTGGGCTAATAAAGGAATTCTGAAAATTGTGGATGTGTGGAGAGGTGATGGGATGGTGGCTTTTGAAGACTTAGGATACCAGTATGGATTGCGTAATAATGAGATTAATAGGTATTTGTCCCTGAAGCAATTATCATCAGAAAGGTATCTAATGCTCTGTGAACTGTTCAGTGATTATCCACAATTATGTGTGTTGTATGGTGCTGCAATGAATGTAGTCTCTACGTTTACTAAACTGATGCCTATTCACGAATGTATGCAGGTTGCTTGGGAGACCTTACGTATGAAGTGGGTAATGGAGTTGAGTCAGGATTTGTTGGGAAAGGAATGGGATAGAGCCTGGAGGGTAACCGTGAGATAAAATGGATTTGAATTTGAGATATACTCATCAAAGAATCCGGGGACGCATTTATTGGACCCCAATGAGAATGCAGGAGAGGGTTTTGATGGATTCAGATTTGTGTTTGGGTTGTACTCGTTCAAAGGGAACTTATTTACACATGTTGGAATGTGAACAGGTGTTTAATTTATAAACATATTATGAAAGTCACAGAAAAAGCCACATGTTGAGGGTTGGTGGATCTGCGCTTGCCGTCAAGATATGAAAAATCATGTGCTAGTCGGTTACATTGGGAGATTGAATATTGTGAGAATTGGGATTCTTTAAATGATTTATTTGGGAAAGGTGTAGAGAATTTGGATTGGATTATTGTGGGTTGGGGGTAGATGTTGTAGTGTTTTTGTTTGTTTGTGGTTAGGGGAGTTTTGTATTGAAATTGGGGCGGGGGGTGTTTTTTTTGGAATAGGATGGTTTCTAATTGGATTATTCATTTTTGTATATTGATGTTGCTTCAAAATGTTCATGTTTTATGACCTTCCCTGTTTTATTATGTTGATTTAAAATTAAATAAAGATGATTAAAAAAAAAAAAAATCTAATCCTTTGAATGGGCTGTCATAATCCTTGCTGACAAAACACTGTTTACACCAATCTGTTGGGAGCATGGAAGCGGAAGGTAAATGATTTCTTACCTTTTCTCGCAGGCCTCTGTTTCCGTGACCTATGTTTTTAATTATATATATTTTTTAATTTGCAGTACTCTGGAGTAGTTCTCTGCTGCAACTAGTAGATTTATCTGGCTTAACTTAAGCGTTCTTCTGTAGAAGCTTAACACCTGGAATCCCGCTGTCTTTTTACTGCCTGACACCAACTCTCTTAATTCTGCTCCCCCTCAGACGTGACACATGGCATGCTTGAGTTGCCTTCAAAGCCGACTGTTCCAAAGTGCTCTACTAATCTATGCAACGGTCAGGTGGTGCTGGCAAAGCTGCAACTTCATCCTCTATCGGTTGAAGAGCATCATCCCTCTTCATGGATGTGAGACTGTTTGCAATGCCAATGGCTACCATGGATTGGCTTGGAATCCCTGATGGAAACAGTGTTGTGTTGAAACAGTGGAGGGAGAGCCACAGGAGAATCTAGAGGAATAAAAGAAAAGTGACAACCTGAGGTGGAAGAGTGACAACAGCCCTGGTAAAAGGAACATCTTGTAAAAACATCAAACGCTCCAATTTAAGACCAAGAAGGCAGCTGAATGCAAAGCTCACTTGGCCATTGAGTAAAGGCAGACGCTCTGAAGGTAAAAAAAATAATTTGACTGACATTATATCATGGCTCACAGCAAGTACATTGCTGTGTTAGCATGACCTCAAACCCTCACCCCAGAGGAAGGAAGTGGATATCTGGGTTCTCTGTGCTATTTGGGTTTTTTATTGTTGGGATGCCATTGCTAGCAGTGTCAGCAATTGGAAGCCTGGATATTGGACAAACTGAAGAGGCAGTGTACGGTTACCTTACCTGGTAATCCTCCTTCGATCGACTTTGGAATGGAGGGATGGACTGTATCTAGACCTTTGAACTCGGCTGGATACCCCAGTGATGTAGCTGCCCAGTTTGACTTGCCCATACATTTGTCTTGTAGGTTGACTCGTGACTAACTTCTATGCCTCCAAAATGGGACAGGGACAGAGTTCCAGGGGACAATTTGGCATCAATGGCAAAGAAAATTAAACAGCTTTGCTATTGTCGGCGCTAAGGATTGGCATGAGGGTGCGCCTAATGGTGCGGGCCCATGAATGCCCAGCCTAAGGTGCCAGTAGACATCCTCTAACTTGCACACCTTGCTGGGGGGGGAAAATGTGAAGGTACCCCCAGGAGACTATATTAAAATGCATCTTGGTCAGTAATCCCTGATGATGGCATTAGTCGGAGTTTTCGAGTTTACAATGAGAAATGGCTGCCACTGATGCAGCAATAGTAATCTTTACCAAATTTGCCAAATGATTTCAGGGGTACTGGGGTGACAATATCCACGTTGTAGTGGGGCTCTAACCTGAGATGCTAACCAAGGTTTGGATGGTGGATCAAACACTTTTTAGGGCCCAGTTTTTGGACCTAAGCTGCATCATAACACAGTAATAGCTTTTTATACGAACAGAGCAGTCCAGAAAGCTCACGTGGTTACCTAGTTATGGATGTTTTTGTACGAAAGACAAAATTGAAGTGCTGATGGTTCATACCATGATGCAATCCTGGTGGCTTTACAGTAACACAACCCCTGAAGAGTAACTGCATGCCATCTGATTGAAATATTCTGTGAAGTAACCAAACTCGACAACGGACTAACACTCGGGCAAAACAGCTGAAACTCTGCTGGATGTACCGAAGAATTTGAAATGGTAACAGTTAAGAAGTCCCATAGAGTGGATTTATTGGAACTTGGGTTGCAGATAAACAAAGAATTACTGCATTAATCGAAGGATCTCTGTGGTCTCGGAATGTTCGAATGGTGGAATTTTGAGGTTGTGTCCCAAATGATAGAACCATGATGTTTCATTAGGTTATTGCAAATGTGTAATGCCGAAGTGCCTTAAAGCAGCAATATGGTGCAGGTAGCACTCCCCAAATAAGAAACAAAGTGGAATGTTGCTTTTTGTGAAAAGGCTTCTATTCATTCCCAACATGACCCTGGAAATGTAATCTGGTAAGCAGATTCGGCACCCCTGTTTCGACCTATTAACTGGACACAATAACTGCAGGTCGGGTCGAGAAGGTGCTACAAAGGTTAGATTTATGCAGATTAACTCCCATAAGATCACAACCTCCACCTAGGAAGTGCTTGACAGTCCACTATAGCAATCACAATACAGTTCTTAGCTGCCCTCAAAACCTCCAGGAAGCCCGGTTTGTGGCCTTGTTCCCAGAGGTGTCATTTTCCAAAATGCACCCTTGTTAAAATGTGATCACATTTCCTTCCAGCATTTCGCTCTATAGAACCTGACAATTCGTGCCCCTGGGGAATAAGTAGGTTTTATTGGGCTTAGTTTCCTAGACGTACAATGGCAGCCTGGCAATGTGGAAGGCTTAAAGGCAGGATCAGTGCTTAGCCAAATACATGCTCCGTGGGCTTTATTTCAGACAACAGACAAGCTTCCGTGCTTTTTAACTATTGCCGTGGGGGTTTGTTGCAGTATGAAGACTTTCAGGGAGTTGCAAGCTTGGCAATTTCACATTTGACAAATAACGGCTCCCGAATGTTTTCATTATTGGGGGTTGTGAGTGTACAAGCTCTGCAGAGCACCTTTTCTTTTGGAGTTAATCAATTTTTGGAGCACATTCGCTTCTGTCCCCATTCTCTCGCCCTAGGTTTATTGGCTGCTGGCTGGCTGGGGAGCCCTCCAGTGCGGACTTGTGGGTGTGTTGGCTTGAAACTGAAATATTCACTCTCAGCCCCTCTGTCTTGAGAGGTAGCCTTACTGTGGCATAAAGTGCCGTACAAACAACAAATCGTACCAAGCCTTCAAGCAACTGTCAAAGCATAGTAACATGTCGCACAATGTAAGGATGCCATATTGACACTGCACAGAAAGACGAGCGGTTCTGGCCCTTCTTGTCATACCCATCCTTTGTTCCATATACAACTCTGCCTTTTACACAATCCAATGACCTCAGCTTGCATAGGTAGCTCAGGTTATATTTTCCCTCTAGAGACGGCTATACTTTGCTACTAATGCTAACAATTGTATTTTCACTATGTTCCAACAGTGCGTCACTATATTTGTGTTAAATATAAAACATTTCTACCACAACAACTTGTTCAGCAGTGCAAACATTACATGCAATATAAAACATTTCGGTGTGCGTGTGTTCTGTGCAGTGACCCACAGAATATGGTTGAGTCCAATGAAAAATGTGGTCTAGCTGTCACATGGGCACTGATAAAGCAATCCTATGTCCGCCTGAACCCTCTGCTTTGCATGGCTAGTATGTCTCAATATGGACCATTTGCCCACATTCTGAATGCTGTTCACCTGCAATGCAATTCGCTGGTATTTTCATGTCTTCAGACAATGGTGTGGCTATTCACACCACAGCTCTTCGAGGCCATGACCATGGCAGGCAGTAGGCGCTATACAAATATCAAGTTGTGTAATGTAATGATTTTTATTGGTTTGCCGAGGAACTGTGCTCTTGTGTTTGGCTTTATTTTGTTTTGGGGCGAGGGGGGGGCGCGCGGGAGGGTTGGGGGGGGCGGGATTCTTCAGCGTGTGCTAATCGGAGGAGGGAATAGCTGAAAGTGAATCATAGAGGGCCTAGTTTGTGGCGTGCCCATGCATAGCGCATTTTCCAGTAAGATGAGGGGGCAAGGGGTAAAAAACACAGACCGGACTGGTGAATTAATTTTGATTGGGACCAGGGGAAGGTGATGGGAAAGAAAGGAGCGCAATGTTTAAGAGTTTTAACTTGTTACCTCCTTATACTACGTTTCAGCATCTCTTAACTTAGCTTCACAACACTGGGACATTGAATATTGGAATGGGAATGGTTTAAACTTTACAGATAAGGATGCAGTGGTATATGAATAATTCTAAAGTGTACAAGGATCCCATATACCACTTGCAGACCTTGGGGTATTTACAGGGTGGAGCATGATATGATAGTTTATTTATATAGTGCCTATACACAATGTGTTTCAAAGCGCTTCAAGGCAACGGAGGGAACAAGGGAAAATACAATGACATTCTTACAGGCCAGGAGCAGTAAAGATGTGAAATTAACTATCGTACTCGGCCTGACGACATTTCAGATAGTGCAAGAGCTAAGACATAGATAAGAAAGGGAGGGGGAGAGGGAAGGAAATGGATACAGACAGGCAACTATTGTACTAGGCCTGACGACATTTCTGGTAGAGCTGGAGAAAACAAAGGTGAGGGAGAGGGGTGCAGAAAGGGAGGGGAGGAACAAAACAAGCTACTATCGTACTAGGCCTGACAACGTTTCAGATAGTGCTGGAGGGAGGGGGCTGGGGGGAACAGTAAGGGGAAGGGGGAGTGACAGACGAGGTTGCTATCATACTAGGTCCAGGGACAATTCTGATAGAGTAAGTGCATAGAAGAAAGTAATGGGAGGAGGGGAGGCGACAGGAAAAGGGAGAGGGGAGGCGAGAACAGAGAGTAAGCTGAAAAGAGTGTAGAAGAAAGAGGAGAGCGATATGCATGATATAAGTGATTTGTACATTTTAATAAAATGCTCATGAATGAGTGGAAATCTTAATTTTGAATCCCGTTATTTCGCCAGTCAGGAGGAAATTGGATCTGGAAGGTGGGTGCTTTTAAACATGTCTTCGAGTTCAAGCGATACCACCACCACCGGAATTCTCAATTTCTTTGCATGCATTGATCCAAGATCGCACAAAAGCATCTACAAGATAACAGATGAGCTAGCATTACTTAAAGCTCTATAAATGTTGTCCGAAGTCTTGGAGTATGTCCTTAACCAACTAAAATGCATGGTGACAAATTGTGCCTGGTGCTTGTAGAAGATAATTCTCGGGTATTACGAGGCTGCAGAGCTTTAAATACTTCTCAGCGTGTTCAGTCACACATGTAAAAATTACACATTTCAAGCTACTAGCCAATCCTAAAATGTCACTCCCCCCTGACGTGAATGCTAGTTCTCCATATGCACATCCACATGTGGGTGGGTGCGTAGGATCCCTAACCCCCAAAGTTAGTGCGTTTCAGCAGAGACTCTGGTTGGACACTGGGACAGGAGCTGATCAAGTTTATGATTCAGCTGCAGGGATCGAAATAAAGCTGTTTATGGGTATTGGACATCACTCAGCAAGTAGGAGCTACTGCTGGGTAACAAGCAGCTAGTACTAAGTTAAAAGTAGCTTCTAGTAGCTTTAGGTGTGAAGCTAACCAGGCTCTTCTAGACTAGATGCCAGAGCTGAATGGCTCCCATTGGTTGACAATTTCTAACCATGGTCTGTCGCACATACTGGGTCCCCCAGGGGAACATGAGGGCCAGTGAGGTTGCTTCAGCACTGCTCGGTATGCCAAACAGGACCACACGTCTAGCAGTCCCGGTATTCACACAGCAACACAAATTAAGGAGCCATTTTGAAGTGCAAATACTTTGAAACAAGTGTTACCACAGATTTGCACTGCAACATAATCTGGGACCCCTTAAAAGCTGTACGTAGAGGGGAGTTCAATTCCAGGGTGATGACATGCACCAAAGCAAGCACAACACTCGGGAACAGGTAGAGAAGGAAGGACAACATGAATAGGTGGATAAAGCCACTGGTTCTCAAAGACCTGAGCAAGTGGTGAACCGGCAGAGCTAAGCTGGAGGCTTTTCTGGAACACTGCACGACCATGTCCCTAATGTTAAGTAAGCAAAAATATTACTTACAGAATTTTGGCCTTTAAACTAGAGCGCTCAAACTAAACTTCAACCCAGATCCAAGGGGACTTTTTATTTGTATTTATTTGGTTTTTTTTAAATGGGGAAGAGAACAAACTAAACAGATTTTAATATTACTCTTATGTAATGCCATATCATAAGTGTTTCAAGGCGCGACAACGCAAGGGAGGGGAACATAGGGAGGACGGACAACGATCCTACTAGGCCAGGTGTCATTCAGATTGCACAAGTGCGTGGGAAGGGGGCAGGGGGCAGGAACCGTGCAGTACATGGGGAAAAGATGATAACAATAAGTAAGCAAACGGCCAGCATGTGGCAAGTGCATGGGTAAGTGCGGGCATCAGGTGTCAAGGGCTGGTAGGGGGACTGTGTGGATACAGAAGCAGTCCCCAAGTGTGGGGGTTGCCAGGTGGGCAGTGCATGTGTGTGACGCTGGCGGGGGCAGGACCTGGGCCCGAGATCAGAGGGTGTCTAGGTAGCCAGTGCAGTTCCGGTTACAGCCAGGAAGTCAGCAGAGGAGGAGAAAAAGCTGAAGCAAAGAGGGCATTGAGGTGCTTCTGGAACCTGAGATGGTTCTCAAGTTTAAGGGAGGCAGGGAGGCTGTTCCAGAGGGAGGCCCCAGTCGAAGAAAGGGATCTACCACCAACTTGTTGCTTGGAGAAGCGACTGACCCTGATGGAGTTGGAGGCGGATGAGTGAAGAGCTTGAGAGAGAAGATATTTAGGAAGAGAGTTGAAGGTATTGCTGCCCCAGGTCCCATAAGGCCTTGTGAACGATGCAGAGGGTTTTGAACTTAATCCTCGCAGCTACTGGGAGCCAGTGCAGAGATTTCAGTCCTAGAGAGATACGATCCCTGGGCTTGAGGCCAAGGACAAGTCTCGCAGTCCTGTTCTGGATAAGTTGCAGAGGGCGGAGAGTAGAAGCAGGAAGATTTAGAAAGAGGCTGTTAGAATAGTCCAGCCTCGAGAGAACCAGAGCTCTGGAGACAGTGAGCTTCTGGGGCAAGGAGAGGAAAGGAAGAATACCTCTGAGGAGGTGCAGCTGGTAGTGTGACTTCTGAGAGACGTCAGAGATGTGAGGAGAGAAGGAGAGTGTGGAGTCGAAGATGACCCTGAAGTTTTTAGTCTTGCAGGTGGGAGCAGGAAGAGGGCCAAGAGAGGCCGGTCAGAGAGCTACAGGGAAGGAGGGAGCGGGTGTGCCGATGAGGAGAATCTGTCTTACAGAGGCGGCACACCACTCCTGGATAGCAGACCGAGATGAGGGAAGGAGAGGAGGTGGCAGAGGGTAGCCTGATAATTATCTGGGTGTCATCTGCATAGCACTGAAAGTTGGGGCAGAGAGTGGTTATGCGGTGGGCAAGGAGTGCCAGGTATTGGTTGAACAGCCAGGGAGAGAGGTTAGACCCCTGGGGGACACCAGAGGTAGAGAAAAAGATAGAGTAAGGACCCAAGTTGGACTTAGGAGGGTCGGTCGGAGAGGAAAGAAGTCTGCCATGCCAGAGCCTGACCAGTGATACCCAGGTTATCACAGACTGTTGAGCAGGATGGCATGGTTGACCGTGTCAAAGGCAGAAGAAAGATCAAGCAGGATGAGGACCCAGGGGGTGTTGGAATCAAGGGTGGAGAGCAGGTCTTCATGGATATTCAGGAGAGCAGTTTCCGTGCTTCTGGCAGCTCTGAAGCCAGACTGAAGGTCATGAAGACAACCAACAGATTCAGTGTGGAGATTAAGCTGGGAGATGGCCAGTTTCCGCAGGAGCTTGCCCAGGAAGGGAGTGATAGAGATTGGGCGATAGCTCGGCAGGAGGGGTCGGCAGAGGATTTCTTGAGAAGAGGGTGCACAAGGGAGTGCTTTATGGGGGATGGGAAGACTCCAGTGAAGAAAGCGTGATTGTAGAAATCAGCCAGGCCAGGAGCCAGGGAGTCGATGTTGTCCTTGATAGTTTTGGAGGAACAGGGGTGAACCTCTTTCTGCGAGACTTTCATAGATCAGACTTGTATTGAAACCTCGTCAGTGGAGAACAGGGGAAAGGCAGAGAAGGAAGGAGGAGAGGTGGCTGCAGAAATGCCAGAGGAAGAGCAGGGAGCAGGGGGAGGGAGGGGATAGGAGGAGTGAGGTTATGATGTCCTGAGTTTTAGAGATGAAGTGAGACGCCAGTGCCATGCAGAGGGCCTGGGAAGGGACAGGAGAGGTAGAGACTGCAGCAGGATTGGCCAGCTCCTTGCAGATTGAGTTCAGCCGAGTTGTTAGATGCTGCAGAGACGCGGGCTTGGATATGAGCTCGCTTCTTAGTTGGGACAGAGAGCCGGTATTGCCTTTGCAGCGGGCGGCAGGCCAGTTTGTCAGAGGATGAACATAAAGCACGCCATTTCCTCTTGGCCATCCTGCACTTGCGTTTTAGGACGACAAGGTCTGAGTCGTACCAGGAGTTGCACTTGGCTTTGGGCTTCAGGCGGATTCTCATGACCTGGGCAAGGATATCAAGACTATCAGATATAGCAGAGTGGAGCGAGGAGAGGGCTGTGTCGGAGTGAGAGTCGGCCAAAAAGGGAGTGGGGGCTGAGAAGGTGGCAGCGAAAGCCTCAGGTGACACTCACTTCATGGGTCGGATGACCGAGAAGGTGGGTGGCAGTGATGAAAGTGGCTTGGCCTGAGGGGTAGGGAGGGTGAGGTAGGAGGAGAGGAGACAGTGATCACTCCAGGAGAAGAGGAGTGGAGAGGGCAACAGAGAGGGGAGGTCTGAGGAGATCTGAACATCGAGTGTGCCCTGCAGAGTGAGTCGGGCCAGAGGGGAGAATAGTGAGAGGGAGTGCAGAGGTTGCGAAAGAGTACAGAGGAAGGACAGGAGGCATCCAGATGGATGTTGAAGTACTCAAGAAGGAGGAGTTGAGTAGTTGAGACCAGGAGTGAGGAGGAGAGGTCTGCCCACTCAGAGGAAGGAGTAGATCTGACCAGGCAGCCGATAGATAGTTGCCACAGTAAGGGAATGGGGATTGTACCTTTTTACTGAATATAATGGTTTGCATGAACCAAAAGTTCTAAAAATGCTACCACCAAAGGTTTGAACACCAAAAGTTTGATCCTTTGGTGGTAGCATTGTAAAAAAGAAACGGGGGCTGTGGGGGTGTCCCAGCCCTCCCTCCCCCCGCATCACCCTGCTCACTATACTTTCTAGGATAGTGAGTGGGGGTTGTGGGCGACACCCCTGCAGCCTTCTGTTGAAAAAACAGAAGTGAAAGGGAACTGGTGCTGCAGGGACCCAGCGTGAAGAAGGTAAGTGGGGTTTGTTTAGGTTGGGGGTGTGGGTGGAGGGTGTCATGGGTGTGTTGCGGTTGGGGTGTGGGTATGTACGTGCGTTCGCATGAGAAAGGTGCAAACCTTTGTTAGTTCGCACCTTTCCCATGCAAACTTTACAAGTGTGTTTGTGTGTGGGGGGGGGGAAGAGGGAGAAGAGAGGGAGAGAGAGATATTTTAAACTTCTGGGAGACATTAAAAAGGACAACTAGAACAGGCAGACAGGATAGCAAGAGGCAAGCAGCTTGAGCAACGGGACAAGACACTCGGGGTTAAAGAGTTCACAAAATGCACATTCTAAGACTGGAGGAAGGACACATCTAAGTTTGAGAATCCTGAATAAAGGGAAAAAGGCCTAGGTTTCACGTTGCAATTTCTGACGTACTCAGTCACATGTTACCGAATGACAGGAAGGCTGACTGACAGAAAAGCCCAAAATGAATTTCTGATGTTTGTTCTGCTTAGAATCACATGCTGTGCTTCGTCCGATATCCAGTGGTCACTGCGGAGTATTGCATCTTGTTTTTCGAAAGTTGAAAAGGGGAAAGGGGACGTAGACATAGGCGTATCTGAAATACTATCCGTATAGTGACGTGCAGTGTACCCAAAATCCCTCACGCATCGAGGTACCTCAGATTGTTTTTTCCACCCACAATACTGGTCACCTAATGCAGAGCTTGTAAGAGACATTGCCATTTACCTTTATTCGACCCTTGGTCGAATTGTCAGTTATTATTAACTTATACCACCTCCAGCCTCTTTCGACCGCCATTCAACTTCCCCGCCGAGTCAAGATCTTCGACGGCAGTGGTTTCGACAGAGGTGATCCTATCGGCACTGCCGAACACGGGGCCCGGCCTACACAGTAGGCAGAGTGGGGGTGGCTGTGGGCATTTCTGTTTCTTCTAGAATACCTTTCCTTTTAGAGTTTGCCCACGTTGCAACGGCTACGCCGATGCCCAATGGGGACTGTTGCGCAAAGGCCTACAAGAAGTCCCTGAGCCCATGCAAACCCGCTTATTAACCACTGTGACATAAGGTACGCGGGTAAACCAAAGCATCATCAAGAACACCTTAAATGCTGCGGAAACGGCTGGCCGTTCCCTAGTCCAGGGCGTACTTCTTATGCGACATGCTTGGCTCAGAAACTCCGGTTTCAAGACAGAAACACAGGCGTCCCTCATCAACAAACCCCTTGAAGGCTGAAACTTGTTTGGTAAGGCGGTTGATGACGCACTGGTGACGGCTAAGAAGGAACACGAAACATGAAAAACCCTGGACCAAATCATGAGACCTCCTAATAAGCGAGGTTATGGCAACGAGCTCTTTTTTTTCATGGCCAATGTTCAAATCAACAATACAACTCAGCCAGCATCTGGTCCTCCCCTCAGGGAACCAGTGGACAGTATGCACAAAGAGGACAACGTTGTGGCAAGGCAAGAGGTCGGGGGCCACACTCCCAGAGGCTCCTTGGCTACCATCACCAAATGACCCGAAAGTTTGGGTCCCCTCCCATGCATCTCCGGTCGGGGGCCGTTTGACATCATTTCTGCAAGCATGGGAGGGAATTACCACAAACAGTTGGGTACTGTCAACAATAGCCCACAGTTTATCACCAGAACATCTCTCCATCCTTCAGGAAGTCAAACTGCTGCTGGAAAAAGGAGCCATAGAGGTCGTGCCTCTATCACAGGTAAAGGAGGGTATTTAATCAGTGTACTTCCTTGTACCCAAAAAGGATTTAACCATGCGCGCTGTATTAGATCTGCGCCCAGCGAACAAATGTGTAAAACCTCAAATTTCGTATGGTGACTTTGCAGGAGGTAATCCCTCTCTTGTTCCACCTGGGCTTCCCCATCAACGAGAAAAAGTCCAGTCTAGACCCCAGACAAGTCGAGCAATTCCTAGGGGCTCTAATTCAAACAAAGGACGGCCTCGTCTTCCCCTCCAGCGAGAGGGTCCAAAACATACTATTTCAGATTCCTCAATATGTAGCCGGTCGAGAGGTGACGGTACGCAAAGCCATGCGATTGCTAGGAATGATGGCGTCATGTATTTATTTGGTCCCTCACACGTGCCTGCGCATGCGCCCAATGCAAGAGTGGCTCAACAGCCAGTGGTGTCAGGCCAGCGGACAATGGGACGATCTAGTGGTTGTCTCGCAAGCCTTGGTTCTCTCACTGCAGTGGTGGTCGAGGGAAAGCCTCGTATTGGGGAAATCCTTCGCCACCCTTGCAGTGGACGCCACCCTAACCACAGACTCATCCCTCACAGTATATGGGGGGGGTGCTCACCTATCCCATCACACTACACACAGAGTTTGGATTCCAAGTGTGGCGTCCAAACACACAAACCTGCTGGAATTGTTGGCGGTCTTCAAAGCACTGGAGGCCTTCAGCACACCTACAAGGGAAAACTGTGCTGATCCTCAGACAGCACCACGACCATGTACTACCTGAACTAGCAGGGGGGCACTCGCTCTCCAGGACTGTCCAAGCTGTCCCAGAACATCTGGAAGTGGGCTCTCAAACAAATGTTCCTGTTATCTCAACATTTATCAAGGGAACTCCATCTTCTGGCAGATGGAATCAGCAGAGACTTACCTCTGCCTGCATAGTACGAATGGCGATTGCACAAAGACATGGTCTCCAATGTTTTTGCAGAATGGGACAACTCTGGAGAACACCCAATGCCAAGATTACGCCTCCAGGTACCCCCAGAACCGCTCCAAGGGGAACGGTCTCTGGATAACATGGTGAGGGAATTTTGTCTACGCTTCTCAACAAGATAGTGCACAAGATGCACCGGGAACCAGTTACCATGATACGCCAACCCTGGTACGCTCATCTGATGGAGATGTCGCTGTCTCCTCCAGTGAAACTACCCTGCCTGTACAACATCTTGTCACAGGACAGGGGCCAAACGCTGCATCCATGCCCACAGACCCTGAACTTGGCAGCCTGGCTCCTGAGGTCATAGAATGTGGACATTTGCAGCTCCCTCCGATGCATGGACATTCTCAGAGAGGCAAGGAAACCGAACACTCGTTACTGCTACTCTAGTAAGTGGAAACGGTTCGTCATCTGGTGTAACTCAAAGAGCATCAACCCCGTTGACTGCTCTCCCACACATATTATTCTATACCTGACTCACTTGCTGGACTCCGCCTAAACTACGTCTCAACATAGTGTCATGGTGGAAAGTTCCAGTTATTAAAGCCTTCGTGGATGGAGTGAAAAGAATTCACCCTCCTATATCTAACCCAGCTCTCGGATGGGACCTGAACATTGTTCTAACTAGGTTAATGCCCCCGCCCCCCCTTTGAGCCCCTGCATAAAGCGACCCTTAAGGATCACACTCTTAACACTGCTTTCTTGATAGCTATCACCTCCATTAGGAGAGTGAGTGACCTACAAGCGCTCGCTATCTTAGATCCCTTTATAACAGTTCACAAAGATAAGGTGGTTCTACGCACACACCCTAGGTTTGCACCGAAATTCATCTCAAAGTTTCATGTCAACCAGTCTATAGAACTACCAACGTTCTTTCAAAACGCATCAAACGTGGGAGAAACTAACCTGCACACACTGGATGTGCGCAGGGCGGTCATGTTTTATATGGAAAGAACCCGACCACTAAGAAGAACCAATCAGTTCTTTGTCTCAGTGGCGGCAGGAAGAGGAGAAGATGCAGTTTCCAAATCCACTAAATCTAGATGGATTGTCCAGTGCATCACTCTGTTATACTCTTGCTAAGAGAACTGCCCTTCAAGCCTAGAACACATTCTACTGGAGGCACTGGGGCATCCATAGCATTCATTGCACATGCTCCCCTTGAGTCCATTTGCAAGGCGGCAACCCTGGAGTTCTGTACACACCTTTACAAAACACTATTGATTAGATTCCCATTTTAGATCTGATTCCCAAGTGGGACAAGCAGTACTAGGACATCTTTTCTCTACTGTTCCTTCTCACAACCCAACTCCGGGTACTGCACGCTAGTCTATGCACAGCATGTGATTCTAAGCAGATTAACAAACATCAGAAGAGATGCATTACTTACCGTAAAAGCATTTGTGATGATTGTATCTGCTTAGATTGACATTTGCCCACCCTTCCTCCACGCTCGGATGGAATCAACATAGTCTTATTACTTTCTCTCTTTTCTGTACTCACTCACGTTAGTCATGAGGCTCCCTCAGGGCAGAAAAATACAAACTGAGGGACCTCTACGCGTGAGGGATTTCGGGTACACTGCTTGTCACTATAGTATTACAGACACGCCTATGTCGACGTCCCCTTTTCGACTTTCGAAAAATAAAATGCAATACTCCAAACAAGTAATGCATGTCATATAGAGGCATCAAATCTACATTAGAGGAAAAGGAGAGAACTGTCCTCGACCAGTGTACAATCAAGGAAGAGGTAGAATCTGTACTATTCTTCCTCCCACTACAAGAGTCCCAAGCATCCAACTGTTTAATCGCAATGTTCTAGACGTTTAGAGTGTAATTGGTCATACTCTTGACTCTCCTATTCACTTCCTTTCTAACCTCAAAGGTGGCGACTGACAGTTATCACAGCGCCACAATCTTTGGTATGACTTTGACAGAAAGGGTTTCACCTTCCTTCTGCAATTAGAGACTACCAATGCGGGTTCATCACTGACAGATTCACACAGGATAACTTCTGAAGTGCCAAATATATGGTAAAGGTACACTCCCGAAAGGAAGGCGTGTCCTCTCTCCTAGCATTGGACGCTGACAAAGCTTTTGAACGGGTTGATTTGAGCTTTCAAGTAAAGACATTGATGGCAGTAGGATTTGGCCCGAACAAAGACCTGGATTATGGTGTTTTTCGCTGCCTCATACACAATTATACAGGCAAATTGACCCCTTAGTGACAATGTTATGCTGACTAGAGGGACAAGGCAGGGTTGCCCTATGTCCCTTCTGCTCTTCACTCTGTCATTAGAACCATTGGCCAGAAAAATCTATTCCAGTCCTCTTATCCATGGGGTGCTGTTATTGCGGGAAACGCTCAACAAAGCAAGATCTCCCTGCAGATGACATTCTATTGTTGACTCTAAACCAATATCTGCCCCACTTCCCCCTTTTATTGGAAACCTTTGGAAAATGTGCAGAAGTGGCAGGCTTCCAGATCTCGAGGCCTAAACATTAGAGCACTCAGAATTGATAGAGGTCCTTGGGGATTTGATGCATTTGTAAAATACACGCCCTGAAGATGAATGCGATTACCAGATTGTTATATGCCTTTAGCAGCTTACACAAGGCAATACCCAATCATTACATGCAGAAGCTCCAAAAGAAGTTGGAATTGGCCAGAAAATGTGGTTGTGGTCAACACTCTTTGGTGGCCTGGGACTCCATTTTATTAAGATTTGTACTAGCTTCCCAGATTGCACACATTTGTATTGGTGAAGCCCCTTGCCACACCTGAATTGGTCAAGAATGTAACAAGCCGTCACCACCTTATCATTGGACTTTACATTCTTGTCCAGGCAGGCTAGATCTGCAATTGGTTCCATACCTAGGGTCAACGCTGAACACACTTGTTACTAGAATGCTGCACTGAGGCAGTGGGGATTAACCCCAGGTATGGGCCCTATCCTTCACACAGAATATACCACAGTGCAGGACACTAACATTTTCCATCAGTCGGAGAAATGGGTTAAAACACTAACAGTTACAAAGAGGCACTCTTATTTTCTTTGATTAATTCAAACAATTACCTGAAGGTGAATTAGTTGGGTACCACAGCTGTGCGACTGGATCAACCACCTCAAGATTTGTCAGACTGGGGAAGACTGCCTTCCCCACTTGAACTCAAAATTAAACTATCTGTGAAGAGGGAGAATCTCTAAACTTTACAAATTCCTCAAAGGCCTAGCAGGATGATAAAACTACCAAACCTGGTAAAATGAGCAGAGGAACTGTGTAAGGAGAAACCTAGAGACACTTGGGGAATCCTAAAGAGTATGCCGGTCCTGAAAGAGGTGCCGGTAACAACATATACCAGCCCCTTTTCTGGACCGGAATACTCGCTCTGCGGGTAGGGATGGTGAACTACCAGCAGGCCTGACCTGGTGGTAGTTTAGGCTCCTACTGGCAGATAATTCACTGAAACACCAGCACTGTCAAAAATGGCGCTGGTGCGTCAGTCTTTCCCATCCCAAGTCCTAAGAGACTCCATCGGATGAGAACCTACCATTACTCCGCTGCCTGTAATATCCTGCTAATACCGGGGTATCTGGCGGCAGAAATGGTAAGCAGAGGATACCGGCAACCTCCTGATGACCCTCTGGGTCTCGCATCTGGTCGAGAGCCAAGAAAATCTCCAGGTATTCCACGATCAAAGAAGGTTGGTATAAAATCCCTATGTTGTGGTTTTACACGCCCAACGGCTATACAGTTTTATACTGTGGCAACCACTGCTTAGCTGTTGAGGATACACTGATAAAAGCACAATGGGACATATTTCGTGGAATTGCCTTAAAGCGCAATTTTATTGGAAGGCGATATTCTCGAGGATCTGAAATATTACTAACCTAGAATTCCCTTTTAAATTCCCTGATTTTTCTTTTTTTTTCTTTGAGAGACACTGACGAAGACTAATATTCCAGCCTAAGATAAAAGGGTGCATGCTTGTAGTTTGGTCGTGGTGTGGGAAATTGGGAGGGCCATGGAATAAATATTTGCCTGCCAGAAAGAAGAGGTGCCAGTTTTGTGCAACCTAGGAACCGTTGGCTGCATTCTACCAAAGCTTTGCAACCACCATTCATAAACCGCGACTCCTGAAATCCTATCCAGTGCCCCTAAATAGACCAACAGTGAACGACCATGGCTTAAGGGACAACATTTAATAGTACGGGAGCTTGGAGTGCCATGAACATTTGTTTTGCTTTATGGCTTGTGATACTTGCTATGATCCTGTAGTGAGAAGATGTACCTCTTTAAGACATATGCCTTAAAGTTTTATAAAACCTTATTGTTTCAAAGGTTGAGTTTAAAGAAAACTGCCAAAAATTCGGGTCCACCCACACAGGATTTAGAGACTGGCTAAGGCAGGAAACAAGTTTAAATTATGGAAAATGCAGGGCTGGCCTCCATCCTGCTTCATAATCCCCACAGGCAAAGGGATGGTCCAAAACAAAATGGACCCGAGTTGTGGTTACCTTACTTGTACAATGGGCTACTAATGCAATATGGTTTTGTGAAGCCGATAAGGAATCTACAGCATCCACCATCCTACTCAACACCATCAATATAGGTGGTTTAATCCCCCTCGGAACAGAATTTGGTGATTATAAAGGGCTACCCATTCTGGAAGCTAAATGGGCTGCCACTGCACATTAATGTTGCAGTGGGACTTCAGTCGGAGTGGTCCACAGATGCACGCATTCACTAGAAGTGAAACGTCTACCTTTCCTGCAGCAGCAGGAAACCTTACCTAAATTGGTGAGTTAAGATGGCTTTGTCCATTCCTGGAAAAACACCCTGCTCCGCTTCCAGGAGAGTGTAGCAAAGTCCTTTCCTTTTATTAGTCTCATTCTCTGATGCACCTGCTGTCACTCATTTGACAAAGAACATTCTCGAAGAGTCCCGGTTCTGTGGCAACCTTGGTTACCTGGCACATTCCTCACATTTCCCCAAAACGACATTTGCAACAAGCTCTTGTTTAGGTGTCGAGGCCTCGTGATGCCTCTCAGCGCATGTGCAGAGTCCAGGACCCACAGGGCCCGCTGCCTGATACCAAGCTGGCCTCATGGTAATGTGCCGTCAGGCCTAATAACGGAGGCCCCAAATATTTGTGAAGGCAACCTTTATGAAAGCAGTCTCCTAGTACTGTTAGTTCAGATGTATTTATTTGTTAAAATGTCCATGCTACAAGAAAGAATGACTCACCGCGGAGAAACCAAAAACAGTGGAAGTCTTAAACCCACAGAGACCAAACGATGTGCACAACAATGGGATGAAATGATGTCCCCACATAGGTTAACAATTTATAATGAAAAGCAAATATCTAACTGACTTCTTGTCTGCCAACGCCTTTGACAATTTGAAAAGTAATCAATTTGCCGATCTTATTCCACGTTCACAAAAAGCCCTTCCAGTTTTTGCAGCTAGCCTGGTCTCAACCTCTGTAATGACTATTTGTAATGACTATTTGTGTATCTGGGCCCTATCTAGCAACAGTCTTTATACATTGCTGGCCTTGAGCATTTCTTTCGGCATATAGTATTTTCAGCCCTTTTTCATCTGTTCCAGGACTTGAATTTCCTTATGCTTCACTTAATCATTTTATTGTTAACTATTAATTTTATTAGGTTTTGCTTATATTAACCAGCAAAAATTCCCTTCTCCCCACCAGTATTAAGGACTCCCCTCCATCGTTTGCATGGCACTTGTCAATCATACAGTTGTGCAGGACCATAGGTGGTCGCTGGAAGGATCGCCCTCAAATCTCTGGGTTTGAGGCAGTTCCGGCTCGTCGGAAGACGGGTGGCGAATCTATGGGCCCCATGACGCTTCATATTTTGCTGTTGTGTGCCTCTGTTCAGGGCTGTTGGATTCGTAGTCGTCGCTATTTCCGACAGTCTGTTCAGCCATTTGGCTGTCCAGGGAGGCTACTTCTTGCCCCATGACGTAGCTATCACCTTTTCTTCCTCTCTGTATACCCCCAATAGAATGAACTCCGGTTTAAGTGATATGGGGTGGCCTTCCACTTCAAGTATTACCTCTTCAATAACCCGCCATAAGCCTGCCCATTGTATGCATTAGGGTGCGTTCCTGTCCACACCCTGTCCAACAGGCTTTGTCTGCTCCAGCAAAAAATGTATAACTAATTGGGAGTATAGTACCACATATGCATAATCTTGATCTGTTCCCCGTAATGCACTTCATCCTATGTTTTTACAAAACTAGTTAACAATCATTTAAAGTACTCCTTTAGTGTATCCCATAGCACAAAGATAGTTGGTGGCATGATTGGCCTAGTGCAATAACTCCTATTCAGTTGTTTGAAAACCACAAAAAGATTCATTACATAACAGCTTCCTGCCAAATGGAGTACATCTAGGCTCCTAAGGAATAATTCATGTTCTAACAAGAGGTGAGTGATCACAAACTGGCAGCTAAATATATACCTGTAACTAGTGGAAGCAGTGATCAAGCCATGAACATTGCAGATGTTCTGTGTAAAAAGGAAATTCTAGTTTGTGACCATCCTCGCGTTGCCACACATCTGTTAAGTCTTAATACTTGCAAAAGCAAAAGAATGCCTTCTTAGTATGTGTCCTTCCCATGGCGCTGCAGGAAGTCTTATTTAAATTGGGGTCGGTAGTATAATTCAAAACCTCAAACACCAGAACAGGTAGTTGCCAGTCAGCCAGCTCTCCCCGTCCGCCGCATGTTTATAGACCTATGTAACAGACTTGTGTATTGGGAGAGTACAGGGTAACCACAGCTAAACTAACCAGGTGTTTCCTTGATGACTTTAATCCCTCCTTCCTTAGAATTCACTTAATTTGTTTACCAAACTAGCATAGTAATCAAGTCAAGCTGCCCTTCTAGAAGAAAAATCTTTTAAAGAAATGCAAAATGTAACAAGAACACACCAGTACAAGGATTATGCTTCCACTGTACACATGAGGTCCTTTAAACTAGATCCTCTTCATCTTCGATCACAGGAGTAGGGCCTCAACCCAAGTTTCCACCTTCGGCCTTGCCGTTGCTTTCCCGAGGCATAGGAACTCCACTTTATCCATGATCATCGCTCTAATAAGTAATCTCCGAGCACCTCTTCGATCCATCACGCATCCATGCGTCATTAATTTCCCAAACATTTCTCTCTGAAGATTCCGAAAGCTGGCTTGACTAGAAAATACTAATCCCACGAGTAATTGCGTTTTTCTTTTCATCCATCATGGCCAGTCTTACACCAGTGCACAATACGGTTGCATGTACACATGATGACACCACCTCTTCCCCCAGCTCTGTCTTTGTATCTCGTAATTTCATCATTTCTGTCTGAAATGGTTATTCTTACTACTACTCCCCTTTGATTCCTGGGCCCAGTCCCTAATTTATCAGACAACAAGGTCTATGTGCCATAAGACCACCATGGTGGTAATTGGCATGGTATAAAAGTCTTAATATAACAAACCAATCATTCTCAAATGTACCTAAATTGTTGGGGGATTTATGCATGTGCAGCAGGATCCATCTCGAGGACATAGGAAAGTCTGAGGTCAGCACTAAGTTTACTCTTATTGCTCACATGTGCCCAGAAGTGAGAAACCCACTGACGACCCGGAACGTATGTAGTAAATTACCAGACGCCCTTGTACTGTCATCGCTGTCTGACAGACCAAGTCTTGCTGTGTCACATCATACCGGAATTTGATGCACTGACACATATCTGTGTCGTTGGTTGAGTTTAGTGCTCGAGTAGTCGCAACAATTTGTTCAATACATGGGACCTTCAATAAGGGACAATCCTCATGGTCTCAAGTGCTTTACTTCCATGTATTGTAACAATGTTCACATGAATTGATCAATGCCTGATGGTATTTTCACGGTTTATAGACTAGATGCATATAGAGGGGGCAAACAGTAAACTAGCTGTGAAAAGCCATCTAATGGAATAATCCTGATAGCCTCTTCTCCTGATTCAGTCACTTGCACAGGTTTCTTCCCTGGTTATTCACAATTGATCGGGCTATTTCTTATATGCTATACTCTAGGTTCTTAAAATCATGACTGGGTTTATATTTAGCTGCCACAGTTTTTGGTATGTAAAGAGTCACTCTGCCTCTGGGCAGAAGCTTCTCTTTGATCCGTCTTGGCCTTCCTGATGTAGGGTAGACCTCCAACAAACAACCAGACAGTAAATGACCTTCCTCTAAGGAAGCAGGCTCGGGCACCCTTTTGTGAGATGAACAAGAGCTTTATTTGCATACAAAAAGGCAGTGGTGACGGGGTATTAGAAGTCCACTGCTGCAGATCTCTCTTTATTTCTCTTTCTCTCTTTCTCTCTTTTTCTCTCTTTCTCTCTTTCTCTCTTTCTCTCTTTCTCTCTCTTTCTCTCTTTCTCTCTTTCTCTCTTTCTCTCTTTCTCTCTTTCTCTCTTTCTCTCTTTCTCTCTTTCTCTCTTTCTCTCTTTCTCTCTTTCTCTCTTTCTCTCTTTCTCTCTTTCTCTCTGTTCTTTCTCATAATCGTGTATGCATTGGCATCACCCTTTGCTCTTCCTGGTACAAATCACAGGCCAAGTTGTCCCCCCACCCACCTCCAATCGGCTGCTCCTCCCGGTTGGCAGGCCCCGTTTCCCTGCAGGTCCCACTAATCAGTCTATTTGTGAAGGATTTAGGTGGTTTGTTAGACAGCTGGGTGTGTGTGTTTGTGTTATCGCGCCTGGAGTGGTGGTGAGCTATTCAACACAAAGCCTTGTTCTCTGTTTTCAACACGGCCTGCAAGGAATTTGGCCTACCTCTGTATGTGGTTTCACCTAATTTTCTGGTCATTGAACAGGGATTTGTACCATATGTGGTGGGCACATGCAGTGTTATCTACCTAGAAATCTATAAAGCTGTTCTTATTTTTACCTTAAATCTCTAAGTTCCTACAATGAACACGGTCTGCACTAATTCACCTATACCCATAGGACTCCTCCCCATCCCCATGTACCTGCTCATGTCCGTTTCCCATGTATATTTTCTGCAGTCCAAGTTGTTTTGGAGGGGCTGGTATCTGAACGGGCACCGAACATCCCCCCCCCCCTAGTTAATCCTCCATTAACTAATCCCACCTTCTCTCCTCCTATCTGCTTCATCCTTGGGGACCCACACCCTACACACATAGTGTAACCTTTCCCCATCTTGGGCATACATCTCTGGGGTGCATGTGCGATAAATACACCCTCCATCACCTGCTAAACCAACCCAATGCTTCGTATAGTTCCCTGGGTCTGGTGGGGGCGAGGTCAGTGTTCCTGGGTGGTCTATAGGCCTTTCAATTCTGACCATACATGGCTTATTTGGGTCCTGCGTCTGAACCTGCCTATTCTTTGTACCCGAGAGAGCCATTCCTGCCCCAATTGTAACATCATCATTACACTGTTTGGGATAGTCTTGGCACAACATCGAAGTGACTTGCAGAACTTCACCAACAGGAGCACCATGATAGGCACCAATATCTTCACCAGCGCTCCGAGACATGTCAGCGCCCACGAGAAAAGTGTGTTGAACCAATCTTCAGCCTCTACCCCTGCTTCGCTTTCCACGTCGGTCTTCATGTGGTCAGACACATTTGTTGCATCATTTGGACGTATGTACAGCAAGACAGGCCAATTTTCTTTTATTTATTTTTAACACACACTTCCTTCCATCGCCGTTAGGTCAAAATGTAGGGTATCTGGTGAGTCATCAACTGGATCGCCCACAATTCACTCTTGATAGCATTCAGGCCTTGTTCAGTATCATTTGCTAACTGGATCATCTCCCAACTCAAGATCTGCAACCACTTGGCATTCACTGCTGCTTGAACCCCTGGCACCAGAAGGGAGTTAAAAAAAAACACTTCCGTTTTTGGTATACAGATGGTATTTGTCTGGAATGGGCTTAAACAACTTGAACAAATCAGACAAATTGATCGCCTCTTAAGTTTCTTCAGTGAATGCTTCTTCCTTTTTGCATGCAGGGGTTGGGTTGCCCTATGGCAGGCTTGTGAGCAGTTGTTCGATGTGCTTCAGGCACCACAAGAATAGCTGAGTTCAATGTAGTCCATGCACAGGTGCCTCGCCAGGTTGGTGGGAGGTCCAGTTATACTTGCTGACCGCATACGCAATAAAGATCCAGAAGAGCCACTGTTCAGCAAGATCTGGAATGAACAGTATTTTATTGCATTTCATATTTCCAACAGGAACTGTTCCCTGTCCTCCAAAGCAAAACTCATTCGAGTGGATTGTGTCCTCCAACGTATTACTCTTCTTAGATATATTCCATCCAGCTTTAGCTGCTTCGGCAAAAAATTTCAGCAGAGGGTGCCGTGCGTCAATGTCGAGTCGATGATCCCTTGAAGACCTCCGTCGAGAGTGACTTCATCGGGTATAAAAGTAGCATGCGCGGTGCCCGTTGGCTTCAGTTCTGTTTTTTTCCACGGTACACGTTGCTTCGGAGATTCGCCGCGCCTCAAGTTCTGTGACGCAGCGAATATTACTGATATATATTGATATGTCTTAGTCATCGAGGCCAACTACGACCCCCGCGATCGGGTTTCAAAAAGTGTAAATCTTGCGGTTCGAAAATGTCTATCACGGACACGCACCGATAATGTCTGTGGTGTCTTGGGGAAGGCCACGACATGGAGGCCTGTACGAAGTGTCAGGCGATGACGGGGAAGGCCTTGCAAGAGAGGAAGGGGAAAACTACAGGTAGGTCGTAAATCCGACCAGAAAGCCTCTAGCGTTGAGTCGATCCAGTGAGGAAAAGTCTCCTCGACGCGAAAGGCATCGGTCCAGGTCCCGAAGCGATTCGCATTGCTCGTCTTCGAAGAAAAAAATCGAAAAGACACCACATGCCCCCCTCCACCTCGTCCTCGGACGAATCCCCAAAAAGAATGCAATGCCCTCCGGAGAGTGGGAAGCATTCAGAGTTAAAATGATGAAGGTGTTCGAAAAAGCGAAGCCTCGGTCCTTCGGAAGCCGGCCGGTAGCGTCATTGCTCCGACACTCGCACGTCCTCGAGCCCGGGTGGTCCAAGAAGGAAGGATCGAGAACCTTCCAGGACGCCGAGCGAGACAGACCGCTCGAGGCCACCAACGCCGTCTGAAACCCAACGCACCTCAAAGGATAAATCTTCCAAGAGCGCCTCAACGCTCTCGAAGTCGGCTCCTTCGACATCAACGCCTTTGTCGACGTCAACCCCAACTCCAAAGGTTCCAGTTCAGCCAACTCAGCCAGAAAAAGGGAAAGGGAAGGCTGCAAAGCCTGTAATGCCTTCAGGGTCCACTAACACACCTCTCCCAGAAAAGGTTTTTAAACCTCTTCCTAGGAAGGAATTTTCCAAGTCCCTGACCTCAATTTTTGATGAACAGGAGAGATCTGATAAGGAAATTGTACCCTTTGGACTGGAATATGTTACCCCAAATGTCCCAGGATGCCTGATTTCTGAAGAAAGCAGGATGAGGGACCTGGTAGAATCATTGCACAATGCAAGTGGCATTGATACATCTCATGAAACAGACTTTGGCAGGCCAGAACCAGGAGAGCATGCCAGTTAATGGTAGTGGTGGCAGTGCACCTCAGGAGAGGGGGATTCACGTCTACCCCCTACCTGGACGATTGGTTGATCAGGGAACAAGCACTGGATCATCTGAAAGTCACCTGCCACTTCCTCCACAGACTGGGCTTCTCCCTAAATTTCAAGAAGTCACAAATGACGCCTTGCCAACAGCTCAGTACATAGGGGCTGTATTACACATCCTTGGGAAAGAGCTCGCCTCCCAAGTCGAGGTCTCAAGACCTTCTTCAGATGGTTTCCAGATTCCAAAATCTCCAGGCCTACGACTTCTTAAGGTTACTCGGCCTCATGACATCCTGCATCTTCCTAGTGCCGGAGGCACGCCTGAGGATTAGATCCCTTCAATGGGCTCTAAAGACTCAATGGTCCCAGTTCTCAGGTCAAATGACAGATTTTCTCCAGATTCCGAACAAAGTTCGGCAGGATCTTCTGTGGTGGACATGCACAGAGAATATCCTAAAATGAGAGCATTTTTGGCAACCATGGCCGGAGATTACAGTAGTGACGGACGCCTCACTCATGGGGTGGGGAGTTCATACCAACGATCTGACAATCAGTGGTCGCTGGTCTCCATCGGAGTTTAAACTGCACATCAACCTTTTAGAGCCGAGAGCAATCAGACTAGCGCGGAAGGCTTTTCTACCATCTGTCAGAGGAAAACATTTCTTGATAATGACGGACAACACAGTGGCCATGCCTTATCTAAACAAAAGGGGTGGTCTAGGGTCACTACTTCTGTGCAGAGAGGCAATGCAGCTCTGGTATTGGGCAGTTCAAGAAAGAATCTCCTTAACAGCAGTTCATCTAGCCGGGGAGGAGAATGTGACGGCAGACGCTCTGAGCAGGCAGAGCACGGTGTCCCACGAGTGGGAACTGGCTCAGGAAGTCATTCAAGAGATCTTCGCCCTTTGGGGAACCCGTCAAGTAGACCTATTTGCGACTGGAATCAACTGGAAGTGCGAAAGGTATTGCTCAAGGGAATTTCCCCCAAGAGGAGCCCTAGGGGGACGCGTTCATGGTGGAGTGGAACTTCCCACTATTAAATGCGTTCCCTCCCATTGCCCTCCCAGCCTACCCCTCTGTAGATTTTTCCGGGTTATTGCTACTTCAACTCTCGCAAGGCTGATACCCGACAACCGGACAATCTACACAGCGGAACAAAAGTGAGGGGTAAAAACCAGAACTGAGGCCAACGGGCGGCGCGCGTGCTACTTGTATATCCGATGTCGCTCTCGACGGAGGCCTTCGAGGGACCATCGACTCAACGACATCGACGCACGGCGCCCTCTGGCGAAAAATATTTCCGAAGCAGCTGAAGCTGGATGGAATACATCTAAGATGAGGAATACGTTGGAGGAACATCCAATCGAAAGAACGTTACCAGTTGGTAAGTAACTTGTTCTTCTTCAGCTGCTTCAACTTTCACTGGAACGTCTCGTGTCTCAATCCATGTTAGTTTTGACACATGTGTGGCACATATTGTAAAACAGTTCTTATTGACATTCCATATAACTACTTCTCCAAACCCTGCCAACCCCCCCATGCCGTGCAGCTCAGAGCTGCCTTTTCCCCATTTGCTTGACACGAACAGCACTCCCTCCACTTTCAACATGGGTCGTGTTCTACACTGAGGAGCACTATCTGCTTTGGCACATTTTTCTTCATCCTTGTCGATTATTACAACATTTACCTTCAAACTGCAAACCCGACAGTGCCAGATGAACCAAACACTGGGCTTCCAGGGATTGCATCTCCTGGGGCTAGCATTTTGGCCGTGTGGGGGATGAGGAAGCGGACGTACCGGCTCGCGTTATTGCCTCCGTTACCCCACTGAGCGCATGCGATTGTACCACAGGTTACTAAATTCTGGATTGTGCACATCGGACATTGTATCAAAAACAACTCCTTTGTATTGGGCATATTCATTTTCTTCATCCACTTCCCTTTTTACCCGCAACTCCCGTGGCTATAATACTGTGTCCTTTACATGTGTTCTCTTGATTAAATGACTGTAGTAAATATCATCAGTGGTTGTTGTAGAGTCACAATCAAAACATTCCCTATTCACATATCCCCCTATACTACACCGCTGCTTAATGTCCCAACCATATAAACTCACTTGACAAATAGAAACCTATACCAAAAAGAAACCCACAGCAAAGATCAAATTAACCTATTAAAGTGATACTTGTGGAGCAACTTTAGTGTACTGGAAAAAGGAATGGTAAACCATGTAATAATAGGAAGTCATTTTTGTCAGGATAAAAATAACACAAGTGCACACACATATTGGATCGATACCTCGATGATGCAGGTTTGGGAAGTCTACTGCAAAGATCAACCAGTAACCAAAGTTTTGTTTCCTTCATATTGCAATTTCCAAGAAACATTCACACAATGTGCTCATAGAAGGTGGTGATGTATAGTGTCCTTTCCTGACATCAGAGAGGTACACCCTATACCGCAGTTCCTTTACCTTGACCGCAAATGGAGTGGCATACTCTACTGTGCAAGGTCCGTTATAGAGTGGTACACTCCACTTCCGGACAATGTTGCAGACGTAGATGGCGTCCCATAGGTGTAGCTGAAGAGGTGTTGAGCTTGTAGAATTCGGTTCTGCACGGTTTTCTTCCGCTCATTGTGGCACTATCTGTCGAAGCTTTTAATTGATTTGGTTAATTCAGTCCAATCTAATTTAAATCTTCTAGAATGGACGCATTCCTGTGAGCATCGGAAGCACTCTGCACAGGTGATGGCGTTGTGTGCATGCGTCTCACTGTCATCTCGTGTGGGGAGAGGTGATTGCCCTTACAGGGCGGAGTCCTCAAACTGTAAAGGGCCAGAGGCAAGCGGTTGACCCAATTTCTCTTAAGAGTGGTGCACATAGCTTTGTTGGCCTAGGGGTGTAAACAGTGCACATCTTGTGTTCATTCTCTGAAAGAGCGGCAATTTCTTTACACCACTCCGCTCATTAAAGAAGTGGGTTCCGTTATCGCTTTTAAGAGTCGCGCACGCTCCCCATTGGGGAAACACTTCTGACTAATAATTTATCAGCTGATTTGGCATCGGTATGTGCACATGGACCAGCCTCGATTCAACGGGAGAAAGGTCACACCGCAACTATAAGATGGCGAAAATTGTTGCCCCGTTCTCCCATGTCTGCAAAATCAATATGGAGGTCTTGAAACTGACCACTTGTATGGGACAGTGTGCCCCACAGGCACCTTAATGAATGCCCAGTGTTATATCTGACAAACCGTGCAGTTTGATGTGAACTCATTCAATAGTTCCTGTATGTTTGGCACATGCCAAATCTCCTGTATATCAGCCGCAATATGCTGCTTCGACACATGTGAGGGGTAGTGCAGGTGATCAAATGCTGCTAAAACCAATTCCTGAGGCATCACTACTTTCCCTGTACTAACCTGCTAGGTCTTTCAGAGACTGCGCATACCCCCTCCTCTGCCACAGTAACGTCTCGCTCTGCGCTGTTTGGTCCTGCAATTCCATAAAGTAATGGGCAGTGCAGTATACGGAATTTGGATTTACAATTGTATAGTGACAAAGGCTGGGTGCTCGGGGATATCTTGCACTGGTAAATATGCTGCCTATTTTGCAGCTGTGTCTGCTGCTTTGTTACAGAGGGAAACTAAGTTTCTGCCATTGGTATTGGCGGCACACTTGACGATTGTGGCAAGTGTTGGCTGTGAGAGAACATGACTGTTTTAAGAGGGCTGCATCCATACTGGAGGCCCATCGGCTCTCCAAAACCCTCTTCTCATCCACCTCGACAATCCCAAGTGCACTGTTGTCATCACGTATGCAGAGTCTGAATACATCATTACTCGACATCACGCTGCCTCAATAAGAGCAATTGGTTCCGCCGCCATAAGAGCAATCTGTTCTGCCACCAGGGCAGAAGAATGCTCCGGTAGTATCCATTGAATAAAAATCATGTTCTTCATCAACCCAACTGGACCACTTCTGCCCCAGTATGTCGCTGACCAGTCTCCTGGTCAATATACGATGACCTGCCAGCAAAACACCTGCCCGTCATCTAGGGTATAGTGTAATGTCGTGATTTGGGTATGTCCTTGTCCTGGCCACAGTCCTGAACATCGTCTGACTCCGTAATGGGTGCCGGTAAAAAAAAAGGTAGCAGGGTTCACTGTCTTGCAGCAAACAACGTGAATGGATAGATGGACTGGAAAGAATAACTTCATACGCTGAGGCCCTCTGTGTTGTCAGTGTGAACTTCAATCTCCCGAGTATCTCAAACACTGCATGTTCTGCATACAGAGTTACTGAGCACCCCTTGGTAATTGTGGATGACTTCTCAATGGCAAAAGCTGGTGCAGCTAATGCTTGCTCAAAGGGGAACGGTCTTTGCATAACGGAATCTAGCATACCGCTGTAATGCGCTAGAGGTTTATGACCCATGGAGCTGTGTTGTCAAGACTGCACCATCAGAGTTTGAAAAAAGATGGAACTCTTTAGTGTAAACGTGGGTTGCTAGGATGGGGGCAGTGGAAATTACATCTTTCAACTTTTGTAAGCTACTGAGCATTTTGCCAGTCCTTATAATGGCATTGCTCATCAGTTGGACCTCTTAGAGGGCCTGCAGCAGTGGTTGATTGTATGATGGTTAGTCAAAGATTCAGGCCCTGCAATAATTGCACAACACCAGGAATTTTTGCATGTCCTTAACAGTGACTGGCTGTGGTGTGCTGTGCACCGCTGCTGCGCGTTCTTGAGTCACTCTTACCATTTACTGAGAACAATTGGCCTAAATACAACACTTCCTGTTGACAATACTGCAATTTTGCGCTATCCTCCTTGTACCTTTTGTCGGCCATCAACTGTAGTAATGCAGTGTAATTTTCCCAACACTGCAGCTCAGTAGTGCTACAAAGTAACAGATGGTTCACATACTGAATGATGGTACTCTGATTTGGCTATTACCCAAATCATAATGCAGAACCCTGTTAAAAATACTGAGGGACTCGCAGTTCCCCTGTCGAAGCCTAGTATGTTGGAACCGCCGCCCGGCAAACGTAACCGCAGTGAGGTATTGAGAATCTGGTTGTAGTGGGACCGGGAAAAGGGCATGCTTGATGTCTACGACGGTGCCGTAGTGGGAATGTTACACAATATCGTGGAGGGGCCATGGCCCACTGGGAAACTCTACCTGTAGTACATCGTTAAGAGGACGTAAATCCTGAATCCAACTCGCCCCCTTAGTTTTCTTATTTTCTTATTTTCTTTTTAGGATATATTTCCTGGGGAATTCGATGAATCTATGATGCCTTGGTGTAGGAGGGCCATAATGGTGTCGTATGTCCTTTCAGCTGCTTTAGATGAGGGGTACGGTTTTACTCTGGGCAACACCGCACCTGTCTTCATTGTAATGCGTATTGGTGCAAAACTTTGCAAAAGCCCTACATCTTGTCAACAATTTATCAGGTACCTGAGATGTGTCCTCTTGAGCAAATGAGGGGCCACTCCCTACCAATAGTATGGGACATGGGACGTGTCACAGTATCATTATTTCACAGGGGAAACCTACTTCATTGTCATTGTTTTCAACAAGATGCTCATCCGTTATGTCTCTCGAGGGCTGGGTTGAATCAGTACACAAAATTGTACGCCACTCTTCCCCTATCAATGTCCCATTTACACAAACCTTTCCTTCAACACCAACACTCCTAAATCCAGCATGATCATAGTCCCTGCAACGAGTTCATGGGGCTGAACAGAAATTCAAGAGGGCACGCGCCAGTACTGGTTGGCCACCTGCGGGACTGCAGTTAAAAGCATGGTAATCCCATACACAAATCTGGTGCCACTGGGATTCCTCTCGCCACGGCCTCATTTCCTAATGCATGTATAACGGGCATAACCCTCACGGAACGCATACCGGGCGTCGAACACACCACTCCTCTTTCAGTAAATGAGATGGTCATGTTAAGCTTATTTAGGATATCCCTACTTAATAGATTGATGGGAGTCGCAGTGGAAAACTACAATGGAGCCTGTATCACTCAGTCTCCTATCCTAATGGGTAAATCTTTTGTAAACTGAACCGATTGTACTGCCCCAGAGAAGCCCTGCATGTCCATTACCTCTCCCGACTAAGATAATCCTCCCTCACTGATGCACGACTTTGTGGCCCCTGTATCAAACCATGAAAATGAATGTTGGTTGCTGATCTCCACGCCCACAAAGGGTTTATCTTCTGGGTTGGCAGTGACAGATCGAACTGGGCATGCTAAGGCTCTCTGTGGGCTATCCTAATCTGGGTATGTGTTTGTTCCTGGAAAGACTAATGGGTTCTCACCAACAAGTGGTCCCTTGATAATGTGTCACTGTGTTGAGTACTGCATTACTATTCTGCACTTGGGGGGGCCCTGTTGCTACCCTGGGTGTACTGCGTATGTTGGTGCACCACCAGATCCTGGGGCTGACCGCTGTGGACATGACGGTGGGGGGGGGTATGAGGGAGTAGGCCGGGCTGTGGGCAATGGTGCACTCTATAGGTCTGCCGGGGGCGCTTGTACATAAGGCTGGAGGTACGGGCCTCCCTTAGGGTACGTGTACACCTGCTTCTGCGGGTTACGCAATCACTTGCCTACTTCTGCATTCTCTCAAAGTGGTCCATCCGTCCACACATCCAACACAGTCCCTCTGAATCCACCTGGTCCTCCCCAGGCCTCTGGAACCCCCCCCCCCCCTTTCCTCACTGACACACCCCTGGAAACCCTCCTTGATACTGAGGCGGGTACCCACCGTTGCAATCATACTCCCTTCCCCACCTTGGCGCTGCTCGTATGTCTGCCTGAATCTCTCTGGGCTCCACCGGCAGTTACTGCTCCTTCCACTGCAACCTTCGCTAACTTCTTCTGCATCAATTTTGCTCCCTCTATTTGAGCTGTTTCCTTCTCTTTATCTTTTAACTGTTGGTGTACAGTAGACTGTATTTCCGCTGTAGCTTCGATTCCCCACTATCTTGTCAAGAATCTTCTGTACTTCCTTCAGGAGTCACCTTTTCCCTACAAAATAAAATCATGGAATCGCCCTGTCCCATGAATCTCCCGTTTCGGCCCTCCACATCTTCTGAATTTACAAAATGTATTTAGCAGGATCTTCATCATACCGCATTGGTCGCTGAAATATTGATTGAAGATTGGGCCTATTTGGACATGTATGCTGCAGCATCACCCACACTTGATGCCTAATGTCATTCAAATGTGCTTCATTATGGCCATCATCCCTCAACTTCACCCCCGGGGTACCCTACCAGCACCCAAATGTCATCTGCCTGATCTCCCCTGCACCCTCAATATTGCAACAAACAAACTCTTAAAGTCCCCCACAACTAAGGCGGTACCGGCTGTCTGCTTCTCAAACACAAACATCTTCTTGCCCGATCCAGCGGTGAGAGACGGGAGTGCCTTTATTAGATTTTGTGTCCGTGTGGGCCCATGGTATGTACTGGGTTTTCTCCGGTACCTTATGCAATAATGGGGGCTGCGCCCCCACTGTCTAGGTCACTTTCTTCTTCCCCACCAGCGATCTTTTATCGCCACTGCCATCTGCCGTACCTACGTCTTAAGCCAAGCTCTCACCCGCAGTGAAATTGCAGGCGGCTCTTAATCTTCCAACTTGTCCACCGTATCCCACTCCTTGTCCCCTTGGCGTGTTCGAGCACAGTCCTCATCGGACTGTACTGTCCCAGAATTCAAACAAAATGTTCCCGCACACCATTTGTCAGTCATGACAGTTGTCCGCTGTCCGTCCCTCCTATCCAATTTCAACCTTGCTAAGTCTTCCTCCACGCTTCCATCAACTCATTTTGTGGTTTTCTATCTTTTTCTCCTTGTGCTATAGCTCTCGCAGCTGTGGATGCTATTGGATTGGGAAGGTTCTGATACTGAGCCAGTGGGGGAGCCGCAGCGGGCAAGGGAACGTATGTAGGATTTGTGTTTCTGATGCTTGTTAATCTGCTTAGAATCACATGCTGTGCATATGGTCCGACATCCAGTGGTAACTGCGGAGTATTGCATCTTGTCTTTCGGGGGACTGAAAGGGGACGTCGGCATAGGCGTGTCTGAAACACTATCCCTATCGTGACGTGTGTAGTACCAGTACCCAAAATCCCTCACGCGCCGAGGTCCCTCAGATAGTTTTTTTCCGCCCAGATAACTGGTTGCCCTATAGCGGAGCTCTTCATGAGACATTGTTTATCTTACCGAATTGTCGGTTATTCCCCGTTAAGTCACTTCGCCCATCAAGAACATCTTCGACGAAGACTACGGGGGAATCGTCTACGGCTGTGGGTTCCGGCGCCTAAGATCCGGCGTTCGGACTTCCACGTGGTCCGGCCTTCTGGCCGGCCTACACAGTAGGGAGAGTGGGCTCGGGGTTTGCCATACTGTTATTATGTCTTTCCTCTTTTCCACTGCTTTCCTTTTTGGTCTGGTCACCCTTCCCTTCTGCTATGGAAAGGACTCCATTTAGATTCTGCCCTGTGTGTAGGGTCAGATATCCGTGGAAAGACGAGCACACGTCATGTAACGCTCGTCTCCTCCTAGAGCACGACGAGAAGCGGTGTTCGGCTTGTAAACTCCTAAAACCCTTAAGGAGCGCCGGTTGAAGCGGTGGGACGCGTACGGAATGTCACGCGTGGAGCCTCCCTCCCCCTGCCGCGACACCAGCTGAAAGTGATGGGGGTACATCGGATGACCAAATGTCCAACGCGGACATTATAGACCTTGAGGCGGACTATTCTAGGGCCAAGCTCAACTCCGGTCTTGCTACAGGGATCACACCCGGTGACAGGGGCGTACAATTGCACCGCACAAAGCACACAACCCAAGCGCACTCCTCGACGACTTCGTCGAAGAAGGCGAAAGCGCCAGCGGATCCGCCGGAAACTTCGGCGATGCCCACGGATCGATCTGATCCAAAGCCTTCCCCGCATCCGCAGCAGCGCATGACGACTGGGCATAAGAAAAATAACAAGGGCGCTACTCCCCAAACTACACGCGCCGAAGTTTCAGAACAAGAAACTTCGACGGATTCCAAGGTTCCCAAGGCCCTACAGGCCACGAGTAGGCCTCTACCCGAGAAACCGTCCGCTGGCCCTTCTGGAGCTGCGGAAGAAATCACATCATCGTAGGCGTTGTCTCCCGAAGATTCTGTGACTATCCGGAAGAGCATAAATAGGATTGCTACGGCGGTGGGCCTAGTACCGGTTCTGCCCACAGTTATGGGCCAATCCGTTGAAAAGTTTTCCACTGATTGGGAAGACGATCCCGAAGATTCTTACGAAGAAAGCCAGTTACCCCTCTCAAGCACCCTGAGGAGATCCTCTTAACGCCTTAGGACGGAGAACACGATTCCTACTCAGCTAGGTCCATTTGGGTCATCCAAGGGGACCACGGAGCAATTTGAGGGGTGTATGGATCGGCTGGAGCAGTTTTTCAGGGCTTCTGATCAACCGCCACCGAAAAAAGCTTGGGTAGACCCTAACCCTCAAACACAAGATGTCCAACACATAGATGTCCAACACCAAGTTGACTATCAAGAAGATGTCCAGATGGATACGTATAGAGACATCTATACAGAAGAAGAGTCTTCTTTTCTGGACCACCATGGGGAAGATCAAGGGGCAACGGACAACTGGGAGGACTCCCAGCAGAACGATCACAACTGATTATCGTTTGCCTCGACCCTCCCCCATCCACCCCGATTCGACAAGCTTCCCCGGTGGATGATCAGATGGCTTTCAACATGTTGAAAAAAGCACCGGAATTCTTTAAGATTGCCACGCTGGAAGCCCTGCCCGAACAAGATTTCGCGGAGGACATTATTAATGAAAAGCCTCTGGCAAGCCAGTCTATCCCTCTCTTGAGCTCTGTAAAGAGACGGCTGGCCCCTTCCTTACTCAAACCTGCTCAGACTAGGGCTGTGAACCCAAGGGCCGAAAGACTTTTCCGACCCTCCCCCACCGACCCGCTTTATATCAAAGGACACGCAATCCCAGACTTGCTGGTGTGACCAACACTCGCAAGAGAGCAGGGGTTCCCCTTGCCACGGGAGAGTCACCCCCGGACAAGGAGTCCAAAAGGTTGTATGCCTTAGGCAAACGGGTTACATCGGCGGCGGCCTATACGTCCGGATTGACAATAACGCAACCTTACTGGCAAGCTACGTCGACGCCCAATGGAACCTACTCCAGGAAGGCCTTCAAGAGGTTCCGGAACCAACCAGAGCCAAGCTTCTCGCCATTGTCTCGGAGGGCAAACTTGCCAATCAGAATGTGGTAAAGAATACCCTGGACCATACTCATTTGTATTGTTGTGCCTTAATACCCCCTGGGTGCTCTATCCCCACTAATATTATCCAGATGCTATTAAAATGCATTTTGTGAAAAAAAGGATTGCAGTATGACTAACTGTTTTTTCCTACATTAGTTTGGAATTGTGTTTGACCTCTCACCCTGAAATTTTGATCTAGTTTATCTAACGATTCCCTCCTGGGTTTTTCAGGGCTCTGCCAGGTGCCCTCTATTGAATTTAGTCTGAGACCCAGGCATCCATTATCAACAAACCCATCAAAGAGGCCAACATCTTCGGGAAGGCGGTAGACGATGCGTTGGAGACAGCCAAGAAGGAGCACGAGACTATTAAGTCGCACCAAATTTCCCAGAAACCCTCTTCACAGAGGGGCAGTAATTCTCGGCGGTCCTTTCGAGGACAAGCCTGCGCCGCTCAAAATAAGTTCGGCACGGGCAACTTCAACTCAAGTCAACCTGCTGCAAGCCCCACTTACTACCCCAGAGGGTCAGAAGCGCGGAAAGAATAGAGGCAGAGGCTCCAATTCCAGAGGAGCGTCAACTTCGGGTCAGAAATGACCACCAAGTCCAGGTCCCCTCCCATGTCTCCCCGGTTGGGGGGGGGTGATTAACATCTTTCTTCATGGCATGGGAGGGGATAACTTCAGACCAGTGGGTCTTAAAGACGGTCGCCCACGGTTACTGCGTGGAATTCGCCCGACCTCCACAGTTCAGACCGCCGAAACATCGACGCCTTTCACTGGAACATCTGCAGATCCTGATCCAAGAGATGGAAGCGCTGCTGGGAAAGGACGCCATAGAAGCCGTCCCGATTCTTCAGGTAAACAAGGGTATCTATTCAGTGTACTTCCTTGTACCCAAAAAGGATCTCACCATGCGTCCTGTTCTAGACCTGCGCCCAGCGAACAAGTTCATAAAGCCCCAGAAGTTTTGCATGGTAACACTGCAAGAGGTGATCCCATTGCTAAAACAGGGGGACTTAATGACAACATTGGATATGAAAGATGCATACTTTCATATTTCAATGCTGCCAGCGCACAGAAAATTCCTAAGGTTCGTGATTCAGGACAAACACTACCAGTTCAAGGTACTCCCCTTCGGCATAGCCTCGGCGCCAAGGGTGTTTACCAAGGTCCTGGCAGTGGCAGCGGCACACCTGCGCAGACTTTCAGTTCCAGTTTACCCTTACCTCGACGATTGGCTCATCACGGGGGACTTGTTCGACGTTTGTTTTTCGAACACCCAAAAGACAGTAGACCTACTGTTCAGCCTGGGATTTTCTATCAACGAAAAGAAATCCAGCTTAGTCCCCAGCCAAGTAAAACAGTTCCTGGGGGCTCTAATTCGTATGGAAGACGGTCTAGTCTTTCCTTCCAGCGAGAGGGTTCAGAACATGCTCTCTCAGGATCCTCAGTATGTAGCCAGTCGAGAGGTGACGGTACGCAAAGCTATGCGTTTGCTAGGGATGATGGCGTCATGCATATACTTGGTCCCCCACACGCGGCTGCTCATGCGTGCCATGCAAGAGTGGCTCAACAGCCAGTGGTGTCAGGTCAGCGGACAATGGGAACATCTGTTAGTTGTCTCGCCAGCCCTCGTTCTCTCTCTGCAGTGGTGGTCAAGGGAGAACCTCTTGAAGGGGAAATCCTTCACCACCCCTGCAGTGGAAGCCACTCTCACGACAGACGCATCTCTCACACGGTGGGGGGGCCTCACCTGCTTCAACAGACAGCGCACGGAGTGTGATCCCCTCAGGTAGCGTCCAACCATATAAACCTACTGGAGCTACTAGCAGTGTTCAAAGCATTGAAAGCCTTCCAAGAGCAACTGCAAGGGAAGACAGTGCTGGTCCTAACCGACAGCACAACAGCAATGTATTACCTGAACAAACAGGGGGGCACTCACTTTCCAGGGCTATCCAAGCTGTCCCAAAACATCTGGATATGGACTCTCCAACACAAGATGTTCCTGATATCCCAACATGTTCCAGGGGAACTCAATCTTCTGGCAGACGTACTCTGCCAGAAGAGTACGAATGGCGACTGCACAAAGACATTGTATCCAACGTCTTCGCAGAATGGGGGTTTCCAGAGATCGACCTATTCGCTACTCAGGAGAATGCCCAATGCCAAGATTATGCCTCCAGGTACCCCCAGAACCGATCCAAGGGGAACGGTCTCTGGATAACTTGGTTGGGGAAATTTGTCTATGCTCCCCCCGCCCCGACTCCCCTTCTGAACAAGATGGTACACGAGATGCACCAGGAACGAGTCACCAAGATTCTGGTGGCTCCCATGTGGGCCCGCCAACTTTGGTTCGCGCACCTGATGGAAATGTCCCTCTCCCCAACAGTCAAGCTGCCCTGCCCGTACAACATGTTGTCTCAGGACAGGGGGGGGAGACTCTGCACCCATGCCCACAAACTCTGAACTTAGCAGCCTGGCTCCTGAGGTCATAGTTTGGACATCTGCAACTCCCTCAAAGATGCATGGACATACTGAGGGAGGCAAGCAAGCCTAACACACGCTATTGCTATGCCAGCAAATGGAAACGTTTCGTCATCTGGTGCAGTTCCAAAGGCGTCAATCCCACTGATTGCTCGCCTTCACACAGTGTGTTATATCTAACCCACCCGTTGGGACTCTGGGTTAGTCTTCAATTCCTTAAAGGTTCACCTCGCGGCGTTGTCAGCCTACACCACGTCACAGCAGAAGGTGTCGTGGTGGAAAATACCTGTGATTAAAGCCTTTATGGAAGGGGTTAAAAGAATGTATCCCCCCATCACTCACCCAGCCCCTGGGTGGGATCTAAATTTGGTTTTAACTAGGCTCATGGGACCCCCTTTTGAGCCCATGCATGAAGCTAGTCTGAAAGACCTGATTTACAAGACAGCCTTTCTAGTAGCTATCGCTTCTATTAGAAGAGTTAGCGAACTACAGGCCCTCTCGGTTTTGGACCCCTTTGTTACAGTCCACAAAGATAAGGTAGTTCTGCGCACTCATCCCAGATTTGCGCCAAAATTTATTTGGAAGTTCCATGTGAACCAGTCAATTGAGCTACCCGCGTTCTTCCAGAGACCTACTAACCTGACCGAAAGAAGCCTTCACACACTAGATGTGCGCAGGGCAGTCATGTTCTACATGGATTGAACTAAACCACTGAGGAAAACTAAACAATTCTTTGTTTCAGTGGCAGCTGGTAGAGAAGGGGATCCTGTCTCTAAATCAGTAATATCAAGGTGGATTGTCAAATGCATCACACTATGTTACACTCTTGCAAAGAGAGAACTGCCCTTCAATCCTAGAGCACATTCTACTCGAGGCACTGGGGCATCCATAGCATTCATTGCAAATGTTCCCCTAGAGTCCATTTGCAAATCTGCAACCTGGAGTTCTGTACACACCTTTACAAAATACTATTGCCTAGACACTCATTCTAGGTCTGATTCTCAGGTGGGACAAGCAGTACTAAGACATCTTTTTTCTACTGTTCCTTCTCACAACCCCCCTCCAACTCCGGGTACTGCTCGCTAATCTGTGCACAGCATGTGATTCTAAGCAGATTAACAAGCATCAGAAGACATGCATTACTTACCGTAAAAGCATTTTTGATGATTGTATCTGCTTAGATTCACATGTGCCCTCCCTGCCTCCCCGCTCGGGGTGGAAGGAACATAGACTTCTTACTACTTTCTCTCTTCATGCACTCACTCACTATAGCGTTGGGCTCCCTCAGGGCAGAAAAAATACAATCGGAGGGACCTCGGCGCGTGAGGGATTTTGGGTACTACACACGTCACGATGGGGTTGGTGTTTCAGACACGCCTATGCCGACATCCCCTTTCGGTCCCCCGAAAGACGAGATGCAATACTCTGCGGTTACCACTGGATGTCAGACCATATTCACAGCATGTGAATCTAAGCAGATACAATCATCAGAAATGCTTTTACGGTAAGTAGTGCATGTCATCGTGAAGCAGCGCGTGTGGATTAACAATCCAGTGGAGGGGACTGGCCTGCTTCTGCAGGAACAGTGGGGCGCGAGGTACTGAAGCGCTCGGGGCGGTGGGCGTGGTAGAAGTCTGGACACAGGGAGTGGGCGCCCCATTCACCATCTTGGGGGGTTGAATAGGAACATATTCCAAGTCTTCCACAATTTTCCACAACTAGAACTCTTCCTTTCTGTTGTTCAACTTCTTCCCTCTGTTTGTGGCTGCAAAAAATGTACACATGGCTCAAAATATCTTTATTATTTGTGCCCTGTTCCGGCCATGGCTTATACATGACCCTCTCGTCTCTAATCATTCTTTTTTTCGTACAAAGGAAGAGCTTTACACACACACACACACACACACACACACACACACACACACCAATGGGGTTGCTGGCTCCATTGCAGCCACCCCTCTACCACCGTTATACAATATTCCCACTAACCACTATACAATATTCCCACTAACCACACCCCGAACCAATGGGCTGTACTCACCCATTTACCCTTTTGCTCTACCGCTACCCATGCCTCACCCTTCCCCACAATCTTGAAACGCATGTCCTCACACCACCCACAAACCTCCTTTCACACAACAAAATTAGGCTCTGCCTCTCCGTCACCGTAAAACAAACAATACGATAACAGTAGAAACTACTTTTCCGTTCCCACACCGCCTTTACATCAGGTGGTGAGATCCTAGGTCCACAAGGGACCTCTGTCACAACTACTTCTCATTCTCACACCCTCCTTATACTGGGCAGAGAGATTGCAGTCTGACTAAATAAATATACAGAGCGCCTATCCATATCTTTTCCTTTGTTACACAGCCCTTCTTCCCTAGCGATAGGAAGGGTCCCGTTACACCACAGTCCTCTATATAATAACTAAACCAACTTCTGTACAATGCTACATGGTCTTCCACACTTTCCACCCATTCTCTACACACTACACTCTTGCTGCTCCTGCAACCACTCACTCCCCTTCTGTACCCCACTCGTTTTTTCTCTGAAAAAAAAGGTACACTTAAATCTACTTGCTCTCCCAAAATCATCCGTCAGAGTCCGATCAACGGCCTGCATAATCCGGGGACAGCGCCCTGCTCCAAAGAACAGACTACAATTCTGATAACTCTGCTCCTGTAAACCCCTCAGAGGTGCGCGCAAAGGGACTGGTCGCTGACCTTACGGATGCGCGGCCAGGAATCCTCAGTCCTCGCGTGGGAGTCTGGCAATCCCATCCGGGTCACCAGTTTTGTAGGGTAGACCTCCAACAACCAGACAGTATATGACAATCTAAGGGAGCAGGCTCAGTGCACCCTTTTGTGAGAAGAACAAGAGCTTTATTTGCATACAATAGAAGTGGCAGCAGTATTATAAGTCCACTGCTGCAGATCTCCCTCTCGCTCCCTCTCGCTCCCTCTCGCTCCCTCTCGCTCCCTCTCTCTCCCTCTCTCTCCCTCTCTCTCCCTCTCCCTCTCCCTCTCCCTCTCCCTCTCCCTCTCCCTCTCCCTCTCCCTCTCCCTCTCCCTCTCCCTCTCCCTCTCCCTCTCCCTCTCCCTCTCCCTCTCCCTCTCCCTCTCCCTCTCCCTCTCCCTCTCCCTCTCCCTCTCCCTCTCCCTCTCCCTCTCCCTCTCCCTCTCCCTCTCCCTCTCCCTCTCCCTCTCCCTCTCCCTCTCCCTCTCCCTCTCCCTCTCCCTCTCCCTCTCCCTCTCCCTCTCCCTCTCCCTCTCCCTCTCCCTCTCCCTCTCCCTCTCCCTCTCCCTCTCCCTCTCCCTCTCCCTCTCCCTCTCCCTCTCTTTTTCAAAGCAAACACGTTACATCTGCAAAAACCGTCATCTGTGATATACAGTATTCATTCCCCACCCTCACTGGCTGCCACCTATATACATACTACTGATTACATATGGACCCCCAATTCATTGGCCTCCTCCTAATCTGACTCAATCTTTTTCACATGCAGGTGACCACCTTTTCACCTCGGCTTGCTGTTAGATGATTGGTTAGGTTACTGAAATCTGCACTGTCCTGAGGCCTTATCGCGTCATGTACACCTGGCTGGCAGCATGAGCTCAGTGGTTAACTTCGAGATCAGTCTGGCCGTTGCAAATAAAGCAAACCTTTACTCAGCCCAGACACACGGGTGCCCCCACCATGCCACCCTGTCGTAATTTTGTATGAGTTGGCATCACCATTTGCTCTTCCTGGTACAAATCACTTGCTAAGTTGTCCACTGTGCCCCCCACCCCTTATCAGCTGCTCCTCCCGGGAGGGCAGCATGGTTTGCCTGCAGGTCCCACTTAGTCTACTTGTAAAGGATTTAGGGCATTTGTTCACAGGCATGTGGTAGGTCAAATGGGATGGCCATTATGCTGGGTGTGCTGGTGTTCTATTTCTCATCAGGTGTTTTGGCAGCTCAAGACCTCTTCCCTGGCTCCCATAGGTTTGTCCTTCACAACTGGCCCCTATTCTTATTGGGCCGTTCACATTCCTTTCTAAATTCGCAAAGCTCTAACAAGAAACACTTGTGTGTTTTTGTGTTCCCTACCTCGCCTGGGGTGGGGGTGACATAGTCGAGCACAAGGCCTTGTTCTGTATTTTCAACACAGCCTGTGCGGACTCTGACCTACCTTCGTATGTGGTATCACTTCTATGTTTCTCGTCTTAACAGGGATTTGTACCATATTTGGTGTTGGCATGCAGTGTATCTACCTAGCACTCTATAAAGCTGTTTTTATTTTTACCTTAAATCTATGCAAGTTCCTAAAATGAACATGCCCGCACTATTCACCTATACCAACAGAACTCTCCTGACCCCCTATGTACCCGCTCATGTGCGTTTCCTGTATACTAGTATATTTTATGTGGACTAAATCGTTTGGGAGGGGCTGTGATCAGAACATGCATCTCAACACTGATCATCCTGGCCTTTCTTGATCCTCTCGTTTCTTATACTTTGGTGAAAATTCCAGGAACATATGTAGAAAAAACATGCTCCGTGGTACTTTTTTTGAAGATGCCTCCCTTATTAACAAGTAATGCCCAGGCATGTAGAAATAATGTTCCTAAGCCCGCACGCGCAAAGGGCATCGTTAATTGTGGACTGAATGAGCTGTTAGGCTGTGGCTGCGACCCCCCCCTCTCACCTGCCCTCTCTCATTACTCTGAGGATTTGAGGTGCTGTGGGCTCGCCGACACGCAGCTAGAGACCGTGTGAGAACTCTGTGCAGACTCGAGTGCCGTAGCGCTGGTTGGCTCCGCCCCCTGCCTGCCCGCCCCCTGTGACGACATCAGGAAGTGGAATAAGAGCTGCTCCCAGACACCCTTGTGGCGCTAAGCCCGGCGCGCGCAAAGGGCATCGTTAATTGTGGACTGAAGGAGCTGTTAGGCTGTGTGGCTATGGCTGTACAGGGACAATTCAACTATCAGCTACCGGAAGCTAAGGTGGTGAGGCTGAAAGAAGACGCCTTAGAAACAATTAAATCTATCCCGGCATCAAGGGATACACAAGGAACAGGTCTAAGAACACGTCTGCAGGTAAGACAGAGACTTGTTTCACTCCCGGAGACAAATGGGAGCCCGGAGCAAAGCTTGAAAATCACAACGTTAAAACAGTCGACTACCATTTTGTATTGAAAAAAGAAAAAGTTTATCAGTGGGAGATAATCATTCAAATATGGAAAAATGTACTCTTACACAGTTGGAGGAAATAGGCGAAAATCTGTGTCTGGCCCCTAATTCTCCTGAATTACCCATGTCATGTACTATGCCCAGGGAAAAAGACTGTAACAATCCCTTTACCACCGACAAATGTCGGCCAAGTGGAGACGGTACTTGAGGCCACCTGCAAGGGGAAATTAGATGGACTAACCCCTTTAGAAACCTATGAAGTAGCTGAGTCGATAATTGATGACATCTGCCAGGAGAAAGTGATTCCACCTGATGAAGTAACAGTAGGCAAGGATTATATCCCCGTGCAAGAAAAGGAAAAATCAAAGTTAAAGGTATTGCCAACTAATCCACTTGACGACATTACACGTAATCAGAAGGCTTTACAATCAGGAAATGAGGTCATTGGAACAATATCTAATGATGGAAGTGGAGTGGACCAATAATTGGAGAAATTCTGGCCATAAGTCTAGAAAACCCTATAAACCACCAGATATAGGGTCTAGCTATGGCTTGAAGAGTATTGTAAATAACTGACAATCAGCAGAAACATCGTGGGATCTAGGCGAGAAATGGGACGTGTTCGAATTAGGACATATCAAAGATGCACTTCAGAACTCGATCAATCAGAATGAAAAGATTGACCATAGAGGGCCAATATTGATAGCCCAAGAGCCTATTGACATTTCTCAACCATATAGGGAAGAGAGGATCAGTCCCATTCTTAAGATTTGCCCCATAGTTGCAAATCCCACAAAAGGGAAGGGGAATCGATCTGCAAATTACACAAATGAATCTAACAAAGGAGCTCATACGGATGAGCAGGACGCAGATTTTACTAGGCGCCATCTGGGGGGGGCAGAGGCCTTTAGAAAAATCGAATATGAATAGTACAAAAGCCACTGCACCAGCAAGTTCGAGTAATTTGTCTCGCAAATAAGATAATGCAAGACATCTCTATACTGACGGATAAAATAGAAAGAGAAAAAAGAAGTTTCAGCTGGATTAATGAGAAAATGGCTGCTTTGGACAAAGTACAGGTTGATGATACCGCCATACCTCTAATTGGGCATCGGGGGAATAGGACAGCCCTGAAAGAGATCCAACTGCCATTTGAGGATGTGAGAAATAAATTCTTGCCAGCAATGACGATCGAAGATGGTACGGAAAAGGCAGTACTCGGCCCGGATCAAACAGGAAATAATATAGCTAGTTCCCAAATCTTGGAACACGAAAGCAAGCTTACAGGAGAAACATGGAATCAACATATTTTATAAAGACTATATGTGAGGCCTGAAAAATTGAAAGAGAAAGATTTGGGTCACTTCGAAAAAGTGGTAATGGCCTCATTAACCATAACAATGGCCCCTTTTCTTAAGCTTTATGAGGCAATTAAAGATTCTGTACAAGAGGTAACTACCAGCAATACCCAAATAAGAGACACACGCTAATATGGTCTCGGCTTTGCGAAGCCTAAATGAACGAACAAATAAAGAAGCTGAATTAACCCATACCTGGCAATCTCGCCTTAGTGATCTAACTAGACGGGATGCGACGGATAAATCTATGTTAATGGAAGCGGTATTGGAAGACTGTAAATGGATGAGAACTATCCATAAACATGACAGTCTGAAGAACAAGGAGGATCGGCCTGACATAAATCTCAAAGAAGGAAAGGGACCAATGAAATTGAAACAGAATGAAGCTGGTCCCCCCAATCAAAAGGAGCAACAGCAAGAAAAGGGGATCCTGGTCCCATCTGGGATAAAGGAAACTAAAAAACGGACATCTGGACAACCAGAACGATCCTCTTTTGCAATCTTCGCAGGGACCTCGCTAAAATATTTGACCCATCAAAATGGGAAGGAGATTATAAATGCACCGAATGATAAGGGAAAAAAAGCCAAGAATGAATCTGTCAAACGCAAAGTAAATGGCTCAAGAGCCTTTTTGAGAAATTTAAGAACACCACCCAGAAGAGACAACACACAGTGTGCGAAGAAATCTGGTAGAGAGGTGACTATGAGTGACCACATAGACTGGGGGGCGAAAAGATCAAGAAAAGAGGCAAATGGAAGAAAGCAGAGGGGACTCAGAACAGCAAGCTAATCTGAGTGATCTTATTGATCTGATCGAATCAGATAGCGAGAAAGAAGATTGGGACAGCATAAGTGATTCGGACTGGCAAACCTTAGATAACTGGGAAACAGTAGATCGAATCGAAAAACCAAAGGAAGTTCAGAAACCGAAGTCTCATAAAAAAAAGTGCCTGAGAATACAGCAAGGAAAAGGAAAAGATCAGGTATAAATGAAATTGAACTGGAACCAGATCAGGAGTCTAATAGATTTAAGACATTGGAACAAAAAAGAAAAGATACGGTGAACAAAGGGAGGATAGACCAAAAGAACCAGGACAGCCCTTGTCCCAAAGAAAAAATAGACAAGGGAAAAAAAAAGGAAGACACAAACAAAAAAAAGGAAAGAGGTACCGTTAAGAATACCCCCAATGAAATCAATCCTATTCAAAGGATGTTACCTAAAATTAGAAACGGCTGTGAATGGACCAAGAAGGGCAATCTTAAATAGGAGCTACGTGGTGGAGCTCTGCAAGCAAGTCTTGTCACCAAGGACAATATCAACGATAAAAATAGTCTGATTCCCAAAGGAACAGAGGCTAGACCAAGTCATTTTGCACTTGACCTCAAAAAAATACAAAGCGGAAACTCTTGGAAGTGTCAGATACTTTAAGAAAAAGAGGCTTCCTGTTGGAGGACATGGTCGATGAACCCCGAAAATTAAAAGAAAAATCTCAAATGGAACTAAGAAAGGAAACAAATAAGGAGGCATCAGTAAAAACTAGAACCACAACTCCTGGGGAAAAACTGGCAAAAGATAGACTTGATGCTGAAAAATTGAAGAAAAACAATGGAAAAGGCAAAGAGAAAGAGTTGCAAGAGGAAGATCCTTCAATAACTAAAAAAAGTAAAGTCATTGAAAACCCTGAGGTTTACAGTGGATAACTCTGCTTTAATGGGTTTATTCTTGTTTCTCCTTGAATTTTCAAATAGTCAGGGAAAGGACTGGGCCTGGATGCCCAATGCTCTGAGCTCCAAGAAGAAACAATGGAGTTCGGAGAATGAGCAGAATTCAATCCTCTGTGTATCATGGAACACAAGAGGATTCAAACACCTGCTGTCAAATACAAGTTGCTTCCTGACTCAATATGATTTCATTTCAATCCAAGAATCATGGCTACGTGAGCCCCCTGTTTGCGAGGGCTATGAGGTCTATACTAACCCGGCTAGAAAGGGGCCAAAGGGAAGACCGTTTGGAGGCCTCATGATACTCAAGAAACTGGAATGTCCACTAAAAGTAAAGGAACATCGAACACCAAATCCATATGTTCAAATTCTCAAAGTAACGTCTGAACTGGAAGACCAGAAAAACCCGAAACAAATGGTCCTGCTTAACGTCTACTGGAGCGAGAATATGCAAGCCCAGGTGAACTTTTTAACGTCAATCATGGAGGTAATTGATCAATCCATGATGGAGGGGAATGACCAGCTGATCTTGTTAAATGGCGACTTAAACTTCAAATTGCTGGATAAAGATGGTAAGATCAAAGCAACCGATCATTTGATAGGAAAGGAAAGAGTCTGGATGAAAGAAATGAGAATTCGTGAGATGAAGATGTTAAATGGTCAGTCTAAGGGAGATCTTCAGGGGGCCAATACTTGGCACAGTGGGAAATCAGGTGCCTGTTTAGATTATTGTTTTGTAGGAGGAAACACGTTGGAGCGGGTTTTATCCTTCACAATAGTAAAACAGACGAGTAGCAATCATTGTCTGTTAGCTACTGCTCTTGCTTGGGAACTAAGAACTAACAGAGGGACCGAAAGAGCAATGGCAACTGAGGTTACTGGGGGAAGAAATCGTTTGAGAATTAAAAATCAAGCAAACCCGAATCTAGTTCAAGGATACAAAGAAGCGATTAACATCGATGAGGAGATGGTTGACTACAAATGGCTATTTGAAGCCTATGAAATCAAGTATGATCCAACTAAAAAAAAGGGAACATTAAGAAAAAACATGCGTATGATGAACAACTAGTGACAGGAAGAAAACAATATAGGCCAGAGTTAAGAATTATAAAAAAGACAAATGGCCCAGGAAAATATGATCTTCAGAGAAAATGCCAACAAACATATAAAAACTGGCTGAGACAAACTTGACACCTAAGAATGCAGAGAGATGCTGAAAAAATGATAGCAGCAATATCAACAAACCATGCTAGAGGTACTTGGGACTTACTTAACGACAGAGAGCATAATCGATCTGCCGTAGGTATTAATCAAGTCGCAGAAGATAAATGGTTTGTCCACTACACTACTCTTTATAAAGGAGAAAGTGAGGGAAAAACCATAAAAGAAATTTCTGATACAACTTCCTGGGACTTGAAATTCGATAATGAGGATATCAGAATCCTAATAAAAAAAGTAGCACCTCAAGAGCAGACGGCATTTCCAACAAACTACTTAAAGAAAACCGTGAGACCTGGACGGAGCTAATATATATATTATTCCAACAAATCATGAAGGCTAAACAAATACCATCCACATGGACGGAGGCTTATATAGTACCGATATATTAGAAGGGCGACCGTGAAAACCCTAGGAACCACAGGCCTATAGCTCTCTTGGATTCAATTGGCAAGCTATTTGCATCATTACTACTGAGAGACCTAAAACTAAAAAAAATAGGCCTCAGAGGCGAAAATCCTAGACGAAAGACAGACAGCTTTTGTAAGTGGAGTTGGCACCGCCTTGAACCTATTCTTGATCAACTTGCTGAAGGCAAATACATTAGCTGGAAAAAAAAGCTTTACCTAGCATTCATTGACCTCAAACAAGCTTTGGATGGCATCAATAGAGAGCGCTTGTGGTCGAAGATGAGAAACTGGGGGTGCCCAAAGGACCTACTTGAAGCTATAAAAGCATTATATACTGATAGCTCCGTCAAGATTCAAATAACAAGTAATGGGGGACTTTCAAGGAGGATTAGAACCTCTAGAGGAATCAAACAGGGTTGTGCAGTAGCGCCATTCCTCTTTGTTCTATATATGGCCAACATGAAAACCGCTCAGGAGAAGATCTGCGCATTCCCGCCAAAGATAAACGGAAAAGAGATACCTTGGATGCTATACGCGGATGATGCGGTATTCATAGATCAAACACCAATAGGCCTACAAAGACGGATTGAGACCTTTTAATAACTATCTAAAGGAAAATAGCATGAAGATGAATGTCAAAAAATCTATGATCTTAACTATGAAATCTACATGGGGGAGGAAGCAGGCCGGAAAAAACTGCGATATGGTCACTAGAACAGCAAAAACTGAACGAAGTGGAAACGACACTCTACCTGGGGATATTGATCAACAAAAACTGCAACGAACAAGCTCACTATTCTCTGATCCGGGAAAAACTAGTGGCTCTGACAAATCAAGGAGTCTGCCTACATCGCAGATATGGGAAGTTTTCGCTAATCCCAATTGTCACCTTTTTCAAGCAGAAAGTGGTGGCGGTCATCACTTATGGTACTGAAGCACTCTTAGCCCTAAGATGGGAGGTTTGGAATCTTTGTGAGGCGTATTTTTGGCATAAAATCCTACGCCTACCAACTTCACTACCAGTTGAACTCCTAAGAACTGAGCTCAGGCTGCAATCGGTGACCTCTATTGCTCTTTGGAAATCCCTATCATTGTGTAGGAAGTGCATTCTGGATGATCCACCTAAACCATTTGAAATTCTAGCTCAGACGAACGCCTTGAATGAAGACAAAATGCTTATGGATGTTAAGGCTCACTTGCTGAAATTAAATCTCTTGGAAGACACCTTAAAGAACAACCCGGATAAAGTAAAAAGAGTAACTTATGCTAGAACATCATTTGGGAAAAAAAAGCCTTGCACATCTTACCGCCTTATCTGCTGAAATTCCAGAATGAGCATTATCGGGATCTGTTGTTGCGCTGCAGACTTAATTTCTGGAACTGCAGAGAAGTGAAATGGAAAAGAAAGCAAATCGAAGAAACAGCAGCATATTGCTGCTTCTGTAAACGGAAGGACCAACTGGAAACAATAAGACATGTTATGTTAACTTGCCAATCTCTAAAATGGAAAAGGGAGATCTTCATGGGAAGTTACATAATGAATATCACTGAAGAGACGGAAGAAAATTATTGGAAACGACTCCTTACTGTTGAAAAAATTGGCAAAACGCTTGATGCATTAAAATTTGTCGAAATGTTAAAATTGAACCAGGAGGAGGAGGGGCCAGAACAGTAAGAAAAAGACCAGAGTAGCCTTATGTAACTAATGCTAAAGTTACCTTGATTAACCAAAAACCTGGAAATAATGGAACAGTGGACTATAAGGTCACTGAGGAAAAACGACAGAGATTTTGTAACTACTGTCTGAAGGAAATTGGAATTGGAAGAAAGACATTTTAACAAAGGAATATGTAATGTTTAAGGCTAAACTATACTTAACCAATAAAACATATAAAAAAAAAACAACTAAAAAATGTTCTGACAAATATTGTATTTCCTGTGTTTGGAATACTTCATATATTTTCCAATAGTTGTAAAATAAATACTACAGTTGGAGGTTTTCTAGTGGCTGAGAATTATTCAGGCTGAGAATTATTCAAGAGCTGACTAATATTGTAATTATACCATTGAGAAGAGTACTATTGTTTCCTTGAAGTGGCAATTCAATCTGTCTCGGTCATATTCTTCAAATCGTTTCATTTTCTTAAACCACAGTTAATCCCAGTGACACCCCTAGCTTGGGAATCGCCACAGCCTCAACATCCTTCGGGTCCAAGCATGCCAGTGACTTTGAGTTTCAAGGACTTGGCCTTCATGAGGAAGGTGGTTCCTACCCATGTTTGTTTCCCATCCTTAATGAAGTACAAATCCCTATGTTTTTAATATATGGGATCATCGGATAAAACCAGCTTTTAGAAGGTCCTTTGTCTTGCATCTAGCCGGTGATCACTCAAATCAGCCACCCCACCAGTCTTGTCATTCAGTCTTCCTTCATGTCTGTTGCTCTCTCCCTAACTTTGGTTGGTGTGTTCTGTCATTCCAATACACACATTGTATTTGGACAAGTTGAATGTGTACTTATTTTCCAAGGAATTATTTTTACCCCATTTTGGACAATGCCATTGAATAGATGTTGCTAATTGGATTCCTCTTACCAAGAGCAACGGTTCAGGCTATGTTAAGTCTACCGGTGCAGAGAGTCTTATCTGAAAGCAGGCTTCAAATGTTTGAAAAGTGTGTTCACTTGACAATCGCACTTTCTACCTGTGATTTACTTGCCAGGATTGAAACGTTCAAGCAGATGCACTTTACTATTAACTTAAATTCCATAGGAATGACAAAAACAAGGAAACTTAATGCCAATACATTTTCGGCAATCTTGTGCTATATATGTGCCTCTGTTCATGCTTTGGATGGGAAAGGCCCATCTCTTTTTGTGGGTTAGACTTCTTTATTAGGATGATGCTTTTTGTATGCATTGTCACCAACTGTTTTTTTCTGCATGATACATTAACTGTGGAGAAGATGAAGCATCTTAATGATTTAGTTTTACTTTCAGATGGTGTATTGATCCTACTTCATGTTACTCATCAATTCTATCCAATATATTTTTTAATTTTATTAACATGTATATGGTTTATGCTTTTAAACCTTAAATGTATACATTTTATGCATGGTTACTCAAATCTTTTTAAAAGTTAATAGTTCATCTGTTCATAGTTTCAGACAGGATTTCTGCCCACAATCTGATAAGCTGTTATCATTGTTCTGTATTGCCGATAAGTATGACCATCGTTCCTCAAGGTCTAATTCAGTTGTGGCTATAAAGTACATTTGGCTGGAGATGCGCTTTTCTGCAAGTGCTGGAAATTGCATCAGCATATGATAGATGCTTTCAGTGATTTCTGTGTTCTTGCAGAATCTACACGCCTGATGAGGATTGGAGGTCTGACTTTTTTCCTTAGGATTTCTTGAGTCAGAAGAATATTGAGTCTGAGTCTCAAAGGTGTCGCCAATCCCTCAGTCCGGGAAGAGATTAAGATAATGTGGCATTTAATTTAAGGCTCTGGCTTCGCCCTTGCAATTGAGGGTTAGTTGATATTGATTTTTAAGTTTCTGTCATTATCCAGTCGAGTCTTGCAAGATGGATTTTTGCTCTTTGGGTTCTGTTAATCAGTGTTTCCATAGATATCTCACTTTCAATTCTCTTAGAATTGACAAAGTCTTTCCATTCTGTACCGCGGCATTGATATTCTCAGTTAGTTCGCAGGATGTTTAGGGACGGGAAGTGTTCATTATTGTTCAGTTTCCTGAATAAGTCAAGTTGTTTCCATCTTATGATTGACTGAAGGGATTGGAGACCAAGTTCGTATCTGACGCGTGGCATCGTAGTAAATTGCGTGAGTGTTAGAAGAGGGCTTTGTCGTACAGGGGAAGCATTACAAGGCTCTCCCCTTCAGACTGAATTCACTGCTCAGAGTCTTCACCAAGTTCCTGGCTCTGGTGGCTACCCATCTACGACTAAGGGGATTCATGTGTATCCTTACCTGGACTACTGGCTCATCAAGGGAGATCGCCATCGATCACATGGCGAAGACCTTCCCGCTGCTGACGAACATGGGGTTCTCAGTGAATTATGCAAAGTCATGCTTGACTCCAGCTCAGGATGCGCGGTTTCTGGAATCCACGCTCAACAGTGTCTTGCCTGGCGTCACCGTCTGAGGAGAGGATATCTGCCATCTTGGGCAAGGTGCAACGGCTGTTGGCACTGAAGATCACCACTATGAGGACCATCAAGTCGCTGCTCTGTATGTTGTGCATATACCTGATTTGGCTCTGCAGATGCAGCTTTTCCAAGAGTTCCCCGGTGCCCGTTGGGTCCAGGTGTCCGGAGGCTTTCATGAGAATCACGGTCGACGAGTTTTGTCGAGCGATAAGGTGGTAGGGCTGTGCACTCCAACATCGCCGGAGGCACAGACTTCCAAAGCCCACCATACCAGGAGACTGTCATGACGGACTCTTTCCTGCAAGGATGAGGAGCCCACACCGGACGTCTTCATGCCAGAGGCCTGTGGTTGCTGGAAGAAAAGATACTACACATCAATGTACTGGAACTACAAGCAGTTTTTTGGGCCCTCTTGTCGTTTTGCCGTGCCTCCATATGGAGTCATTCTCATTCTGCAAACCAATCCAGGGAATCATGACTAGCTTGGGCGGCCTCATTAAGTTATCTTACTTTACATTATGGTAACCATCCATGAATTGGAGAGCCCAATATGACGGTTATGATCTAATTTGCATTCATGTAACAGTGACCACCAGCTTCTTTCAGGCTCAATCTCATTCACTCAACAGAACTCCGTGAACAGCTACTCGGCTAGAAGATGTGGATGAGAAAACCATAGGTCGCCAGGTGCCAACACCCACTATGTGAGATACGGCCTAATAGCGTAACAGGGAAATAATCCCATATGCCCAAGCCCATCTCTGACCTGTATTGTTTGTCCCAAAAAGCTTCCAGTGAGGAAAAAAGGTTACAGAAATCCTTACCTGTTGAAAACGGCTTTACCCAATTTCACAGAATAAAAATGCTCTTCCGATGCTTGTTAATCTGCTTAAAATCACATGCTGTGCATATAGTCCGACATAGTGTTAACCGCGGAGTATTGAATCCGGTCTTTCAGGGATGTCAGCATAGGCGTGTCTGTAACACTATCCCTATCGTGATGTGTAGTGTACCCAAAATCCCTCACATGCCGAAGTCCCTCAGATTGTTTTTTTCTGCCCAGATAACTGGTCGCCTTATAGCGGAGCTCTTACATAAGAGACATTGTTTATCTTATACCGACTTATCGGTTATTCCCCGTTAAATCACTTCGGTCACAAGAACATCTTCGCCAAAGACTGCGGTGGATTCCTCTACAGAGGTGGATTTCGGCACCTAAGATCCGGTGACTGGATTTTCCACGTCGCCGGGCCTTCTGGCCGACCTTTACAGTAGGGAGAGTGGGGTCGGGGTGGCCATATTTTTGGTATGTCTTTCCTCTTTCCCCCTCTTTACCCTTTCGGTCTAATCATCTTCCCCTTTTGCTATGGAAAGGACTCCTTTTAGGTTTTGCCCTAAGTGTAGGGTCAGATATCCTTGGAAGGACGAACACAGGACGTGTAACACCTGTCTCCCCTTAGATCACGACGAAAAGTGGTGTGTGGCCTGCAAACTCCTTCGGCCTAAGACCCAAACGAGTCACCTTGGCTGCCGCATACACTGTGCGTATAGCAAATAATACCACGCTGTTGGCAAGTTATGCTGAGCTCCGTGCAACTTACTCCAGGAGGGCCTAGTACCCGCCAGGTCCAAACTTCTCTCTATTGTAGCCGAGGGAAGGCAGGTGAACCAGAATGTGATAAAGAACACCCTGGACACGGCTGAAACAGCAGGCAGGTCTCTGGCCCAAGGGGCCCCTACGCAAAAGGCACGCTTGGCTGCGTACCTCAGGGTTTAAACCCGAAACTCGGGCCTCACTCATCAATCAGCCTATTGAAGAAACTAACCTCTTCAGGAAAGCGGTTGATGAGGCCTTGGAAACAGCCAAAAAAGAGCATGAGACTCTTAAGACTCTACAACGGATCACACAAAGACCCCCAGCCCCCAGAGAGGAAATAACTCCCGGCGGTCCTTCCGAGGGCAGTCTCATGCAAATCAAAGTAACTATGGCACGGGGAGTTTCAATACAGGACAAACTTCAGGAAGCCCTTCATACTACTCTTCTTCAAGAGGGCAGTGACGTGGCAAAGTCAGAGGTAGAGGCCCCAATCCTAGAGGAGCTGCAGCCTCTGGTCAGAAATGACCACCAGGTCCCCTCCCATGCTTCCCCGGTCGGGGGGCAATTAACATCTTTCCTCACGGCATGGGAGGGGAGAACTTCAGACAAGTGGGTCATAAAGACGGTTGCCCACGGGTGCTGCGTGGAATTCGCCCGACCTCCACAATTCAGACCACCACGCTCACAGCGCCTTTCACCAGACCATCTGGAAATCCTGAATCGAGAAGTGGAAGCGCTGCTGGGAAAGGACGCCATAGAAGCCGTCCCTATTCTTCAGGTAAACAAGGGTATTTATTCAGTGTACTTCCTTGTACCCAAAAAGGACCTCATCATGCGCCCTGTTCTAGACCTGCGCCCAGCAAACAAGTTCATAAAACCTCAGATGTTTCGCATGGTAACGCTACAGGAGGTGATCCCAACGTTGAAACAAGGGGAATACATGGCAACATTGGACTTGAAAGATGCATACTTTCATATTTCAATGTTGCCAGCGCACAGGAAATAGCTAAGGTTCATGATGGAGGACTGGCATTACCAATTCAAGGTACTTCCCTTCGGCGCCAAGGGTGCTTACCAAGGTCCTGGCGGTGGCTGCAGCACACCTGCACAGACTATCCGTCCCAGTTTACCCTTACCTCAATAACTGGCTCATCACAGGGGATTCGTACAACACCCAAAAAACAGTAGATCTTCTCTTCAGTCTGGGTTTCTTGATCAACGAGAAGAAATCCAGTCATGTACCCAGTCAAAACAATTTCTGGGAGATCTAATTCGGACGGAAGACTGCCTCGTCTTCCCCTCCGAGAGGGTTCAGAACATGCTTTTTTCAGATCCCTCAATATGTACCTAGTTGGGAGGTGATGGTGCGCGATGCCATACACTTGCTGGGAATGATGGCGCTGTACATATACTTGGTTCCCCACGCGCGGCTGCACATGCGTCCCATGCAAGAGTGGCTCAACAGCCAGTGGTGGCAGGCCAGCGGACAATGGGAAGATCTGGTAGTTGTCTCGACAACCCTCGTTCTCTCTGTAGTGGTGGTCAAGAGAAAACCTCTTGAAGGGGAAAACCTTCACCACCCCTGCAGTGGAAGCCACTCTCACGACAGACGCATCTCTCACGGGGTGGGGGGCTCACCTGCTTCAGCAGACACCACATGGAGTGTGATCCTCTCAGGTAGCGATCAACCATACAAATTTACTGCAGCTATTAGCGGTGTTCAAGACATTAAAGGCCTTTCAGATGCAACTGCAAGGGAAGACGGTTCTGATTCTAATGGACAGCACTACAGCAATGTATTACCTGAACAAACAGGGGGGCACTCACTCTCCAGGGCTATCCAAGCTGTCCCATAACATTTCAATATGGGCTCTCAGGCACAAGATGTTTCTGTTGTCCCAACATGTTCCAGGGAAACTCAATCTTCTGGCAGATGTGCTCAGCAGAGACTTTCCTCTGCCTGAAGAATACGAATGGCGTCTGCACAAAGACATTGTTTCCAACGTCTTTGCAGAATGGGGCTTCCCAGAGATCGACTTGTTCGCAACTCAGGAGAATGCCCAATGCCAAGATTACGCCTCCAGGTACCCCCAGAACCGCTTCAAGGGGAATGGTCTCTGGATAACCTGGTCAGGGAAATTTGTCTACGCTTTTTTTCCCCCCCCTGACTCCCCTTCTCAACACGATAGTCCACAAGATGCACCAGAAACCAGTTACCATGATACTGGTGGCCCCCATGTGGGCCTGCCAACCCTGGTACGCTCATCTGATGGAAATGTCCCTCTCCCCACCAGTGAAACTACCCCGCCCGTACAACATGTTGTCTCAGAACGGGGGGGGGGAGCTACACCCATGCCCACACACTCTGAATTTAGCAGCTTGGCTCCTGAGGTCATAGAGTTTGGACACATACAGCTCCCACAGAGGTGCATGGACATATTCGGGGAAGCTAGGAAACCGAACACACGTTATTGCTATGCCAGCAAATGGAAACATTTTGTCATCTGGTGTAATTCCAAGGGTGTCCATCCCATTGATTGCTCACTTACACAAATTGTGCTGTACCCAACCCATCTGTTGGTCTTCAATTCTCTAAAGGTTCATCTGGCTGCACTGTCAGCCTACACCACATCACAACAAAAGGTGTGGTGGTGGAAGATACCTGTGATTAAGGCCTTTATGGAAGGGGTTAAGAGGATTTATCCTCCCATTTCTCACCCAGCTCTGGGTGGGACCCAAATGTTGTTTTGACCAGGCTCATGGGAGCTCCCTTTGAGCCTATGCATAAAGCAAGTCTAAAAGACCTGACTTATAAAACGGCCTTCCTAGTGGCTATCACTTCTATCAGAAGGGTTAGCGAACTACAGGCACTTTCTGTTCTAGATCCCTTTGTTACAGTCCACAGGGATAAGGTAGTGCTGCGCACGCACCCCAGATTTGCGCCCAAATTCATCTCGAAGTTCCATGTGAACCAGTCGATTGAACTACCTACCTTTTTCCAGAATCCTACTACCATGGCCGAAAGAAGCCTACACACACTGGATGTGCGCAGGGCAGTCATGTACTACCTGGAAAGAACTAAACCACTGAGGAAAACAAACCAATTTTTCGTTTCAGTGGCAGCTGGTAGAGAAAGGGATCCTGTCTCTAAATCGGCTGTCTCAAGGTGGGTTGTCAAATGCATCACACTATGTTACACTCTTGCTAAGAGAGAACTGCCCTTGAAGCCCAGAGCACACTCTACTCGAGACACTGGGGCATCCATAGCATTCATTGCAAATGTTCCCCTCGAGTCCATTTGCAAAGCGGCAACCTGGAGTTCTGTACACACCTTTACAGGACACTATTGCCTAGATACTCATTCTAGGTCTGATTCTCGGGTGGGACAAGCAGTATTAAGACATCTTTACTGTTCCTTCTCACAACCCACCTCCAACTCCGGGAACTGCTTGCTAGTCTATGCACAGCATGTGATTCTAAGCAGATCAACAAGCACCAGAAGACATGTATTACATGCCTATGCATGTGGAATTAGCATTTCCACCTTATTTGTTGACTGTCTAATTATGCTCTCAGACCAGCCTATGCTTGTACCGCCTGCTCATTTTAGGCTAGCCCTTTCAGTACTGCCTATACATGTGGAATTAGCATTTCCATCTTATGTGCTGACTCTCAGACCAGCCTATGCTAGTACTGCATGCCTGTGCTAGACTAGCCTAATCAGTATTGCCTGCTCATCTAAGACCGTTAGAACTACCCGTGCACTCTATCTACCCCACTGTTCTTTTTCTGAACTCTCCCCACTTGAATTGGTTTAGCCCAATACACTACACTTATAGTGACTAGCTCACTGCCCACTTCTGAACGAGACCGGCCGACTGCCTATCACTGATTGTGCCTTACCCTGACTGAAACCAGTCCACTGCTTATTACTGAACTAGACTAACCTATTGTCTATTCCTGATCCGGACCAGCCCTGTGCCTATTTACTAATTGATCTAGATTAAATATCTCAAATACCTTAGACAACCCCTCACTAAGGCGAGCCCGTATAAGCTGTTTAGCATCCACCCCTGGCCCCACACTCCTCCCACGGATTAACAGCTATTCAGTTAAAGAGAACTATGCATACCACAAAGAGCAAACTCTCTAATATCCGACTGACTCTCCTTTGTGCCCTCGCACTAATGGCCTTCACCAATCTCCTACCCTGCACCACGCAGGAGAAAACCGAAGACTCTGAGCAAGTCTGCCCGGATCTACGAACCCAAAACCCATAGTATCAGACCCCCAGACTCCCATCTCGGGCATACTACCCGCGCCACTGCCCATACTCCCTACATACCAACCACAAAAATTCTGCATACAACTCAGACCCACATCTTTGCCCACTTTCCCCGCATTCACACCAGAACTAACCACCCGAAACAAAACCCCATGCCTCCCCAAGGGCAGAACAGAACAACTAAAATCTCAGGAGCACTTATTAACGCTCAATCCCTTATACCGCATGTCACTGAAATTGCAGGCATACTCGCTAGTGATGACTTGGACATTTTGGCTGTTACTGAAACCTGGTTACATAATGCAGCAGGTCCAGCCCTCATGTTAGCTATACCGGACAATTATCACATTCTCAGGGTTTATAGGTCTAACTCCAAAGGCGGTGGCCTTGCTATCATAGCCGAACCCAAATTTGAATTATGGCACACTCCTCCCAAAATCAAATCATGTGAACTGCTTGCAGCTAAACTCCCCATCTCCAATAATGGTACACTAACCATCCTTCTACTATATAGACCCCCACCCCCTCCCGGACCTTTGAGGAAGACCTTTCTAGCCTTCTCACTAATTATATCAAGGACACCTCACAGCTCCTACTGCTAGGAAACTTCAATTTGGGTTTCAATGACCCCGAGGACAAACGGGCCCATTCCATTGAAACTATCCTGACAGAACATGGCCTGACCCAAAAAGTACTTGCTCCCACTGACATGAAAGGGTGAATTCTAGACTGGTTAGCCAACTTGAACTGTCCTACTACTATCACCAAAATAACCCCTCAACACTGGACCGACCACCACCTTATTGGCTTGTCTTCCTCGCTAGAGACCCAAAAACTAAAAAACATTGATATAGCACCACCTCTGCCAACCAGAAGTAAAAAAGATATCACCACTGAAAAAGTACTTCCTCTCCTCCTACCTACCCTATCTTTAATTACCAATAATACCGACCCAAATGCACTAGTAGAGGCCTTTAATAACACCATGACCAAGGCCCTTGACACCATTGCACCAGTCAAACTACGCAAAAGCAAACGAGTCGCCCCCTAACCACCTGGTTCACACCCCAACTAAAAGAACTACGACTTCAAAAAAAGGAAACTTCAAGCTACCTGACATCACTCCCCCACAGTCAAACAAAACCCTACTAACCAATCTTGCTAAACTGTACAAGAAAGAAATGATCTTTACCAAAAGGAATACGTTTAATGAAAGAATTACTATGCCTAGCTCGAAAACCAAGGAGCTTTTCATCATTCTGTGCGAAATGGAAAATCTTATTCCACCCACAGATAACATCCCAAAAGATAAACCATGGTGCACCAGCATCCAAAATGCCCTATCTAACAAAATATTCACTCTGCAGACTAAAATAGCTAATAAAAAAGCTTCTCTGCGCTCCACTGAGACATATCCGACTCCACCCACTGTGACTCCAAACAATGTTACACCTTTCAGATTTACCAATATTTCAGTAATGGAAACGCAAACGGTCATACTATCCATGAAGCCATCTAATTGTCAGGGCGACAGCTGCCCAGCACAAATTAAGGATGCACTCAGAGATCTAGCATCCTTTTATCTCTAAACTAGTTGAAGGACAAAGGTAAAACAGCTATGCTGATCCTCCCCGACTTGTCGGCAGCTTTTGACCTGATGGATCATGTAGTATTATGCGAACACCTAACATCAGCTGCACACTTCTCGAGTGATGCCATAGCCTGGGCACACTCCTTCCTAGCTAACCGTACGATGAGTGTTCTCAGCCTCAGCAGGCCCAATCCAAATCACCTGTGGTGTTCGACAAGGTTCATGTGTGTCTCCGACAATGTATGACCTATTTACTAAGCCACTCTTCGACAAACTTGACAGGTTAGGTATCACATATACCAATTATGCTGATACCCAGATCATCATACCCTTATCGGGCAACTTCGTTGAAGACACAGCTCTGTTAAATAGGATATACCTCCTCATTCAGGCATGGATGGCCTCACATGGCCTCTGCCTGAATGACGACAAAACTGAGATCCTGATCTTGGGTTCTGACTCCAACCTAAAGAAACTCAGCCCCGATTACGTCGCATTTAACATTGATGGCAAAGTAATCAAAGTAGTAACTGAGGTAAAAACCCTAGGCTTAAGCAGTTTTGGGTTGTTCTACCAAAGTAGAATTGCAGCGAAATAGACTATGGTCAATCCCGCTGCAATTCTTTCTAGTTTGGTAAAACAACCCAAATCTGTTGAAAACCGCTAGGGCTATATTGCTATGTAATGAGTATAGAGCAATGGGAATCTAGAGCGCAGAAAAGCCAGATTCACCTAGAGGGAAAGAGAAGCTAGGAGTTGAGGTGAAGCAGGGTCCGATCATTGTGGGGCTTCTAGGAAGACTAGGTGACAGACTGGGTGGGGGAAGGAGTGAAGGAAGTTGGGAAGCAGAGCAGTCCTGCAGAGAAGGCATATATTCAACCAGTGCTGGTAGCAATTGTGATAGTCTGTTGCCAGTATTCCAGGATGCACCCCTAAAGCTCCCTGGAACTACTGAGGTCTGAGGGTACAAAACTCACTTGTGGCAAAATCTGAAGAAAAAAAAAACACCCGATGTGTCCGCTATGTGGAGAGCCCACCCAAAGCAAGCGCGGCATTCCGACTACTAAAACGGCATAAGAAATGCCCAAACCAACCAAGAAGTGTATGAACTGAAACCCCTTTGACTGCGAGTCCGCTTTAATCGCTAGTAGGTAGAGACCCAGGTAATTGAGGGCAGGATTAATGGATTAGTCCTCAAGCAAATGAACGTCTGCATTTTTTAGTTTCTTTTGAAGGTTCCATGTCCTTTTACCCATTTCACGCTAAACCTTGTGATCATTAGTGATGAGCCTCATTTCTGGAGTTGACACAATGAGTGAGCAGCACCAGATAAGATTGACAGGAAACTGAGATCTATCGATTACTGAAGGAGTTAACATTACATTCTGTCACCGTTGATAGTTTGAACAGTTGCTTGTTTTCTCTGATAAACATACCTCACTTCTGGAACACAGGAAATGCCTTTAAAAGCTTATTTCATTACGGAACGTAGCATACACATTATAGAAAATACATGATGCACATAAACCGATCGCTCTTGTGGAGTCCAGGAAATACCTTAGTTACTTTTTTATACCTTCCAGAATTAAAAAAAGCATGCAAAGGATGGTATCTGGGATCATGGAAACATTGATTCATAGGAAGCCGCCTGATTCTACTGGAAATCTTGGTGCTGCAAACTCCAGCTGAGCTAAAGGATGCCAAAAACCAATACACCATTGCACGTTTTTAAAACTCCCTAATCCCAGAACGGAACTCAAGTTATTGGGAACCTAGAATGGGTAATATTGACTGTTCATTTATTGAGCTAAAAGGTGGCAGACAAGTGCCAAATAACTGCAAGAAACTAATAAAGCAACCTGTACAAGTAAGGCACAAATGCACAACATGTAAAAAGTGTAAGAAAAGTCCTAATCTTTCTAACGTTACTCATGTAACCAAACACTTCTCTCGGATTAACCATCAATTTGGGGTATTTTCAAATGTGTACAGTTAAAGGTTTACCCGATTGACATGATGTTAAAGGTGTATGTTTGCTCAGTTGCACCCTATGGTTCTGGAGTGAATTTTTTTGCATTTATTCAGAGCGCACTTATCCCGTACGTATCTAGGCGCTAGTTTCATTGTGGAGGGGTAGGTTATTTATAACACGCTTGTGTTTTTTTGTTTGGTCGTCCCCTCCGCCCCCCAGCACGGTCCGGGATTTGAACGTGTTTGTTGCTCAGCGTGGTCTTCCAAGACCCGCACGTTGCCACAGAGCTATCCTCCTGTTCAAAAACATTGTATTGACAATGGAGCAGTGTTACAAACTACACAACATTTTGTTTGCCAAGACTGTTGGCCCTGCCCAGGTCTGCTCCTAATTTTGATTGCCACAAAGAGCGTGGTCTTACTTATGTAGTGTGACTATTCACGGCATCTCGTCACCTCTCCCCTTCTCTGTAAGGTTAGGGAGGTGAGCCCGCGACGTGACATTCCCTCTAGGGGTGGCAGAAAGCGGGACCTCACAGGAAGAGACTCCCGTCTTGGGGATTGGGACTCTTTGTCCAGGAACTCCCTATAACCTCTTCTGAGGAGATGACCAGAACATCAAAGAACCAAAAAACTTCCTTCCAAACCAGTTGCCATTTGCTACTGAAATATTATCAATAACCAACCTTCAGCTACCACTCATATTCTGAAGAAGATTAAGAGAACCATGTGTCATCAGTGGTTGGCAGCCAACCACAATCGGGAGATATAACGAGGTATAATGATTCTGCCCTGGAAAGAAACCAAGGAATTTGTGCCCATGCTGTGGAGAGCCGAACACTTTCTCATAAAAACCAAGAAACGTCAAAGCCTGGGAAGTTCGAACTGGGGTGGAGACAGCAGTAGGAGGAGGCACAGTGAGTTGATGTCGCACAGATGTGCAAGATCTGGATAAGAAAGGAGCACTGAGGAGACGGGAGCTCAACTTAGGTGCCAGAAGACCTGGAGGCAGTGGCATGACTCAGAGGGTGGACCGTGTGACCCCTCTAACAATGCCAAAGCCACACAAGGATGGGTAGGTTGAGGAGGACGACAGACTGTTACTTTAGACAATCTAACTGAAGACGAGCACCCTCGTTTTGTGTTGGGTGGGGCAAATACCATACTGTTGGCGAGAGATGGGCCTTGTTTATTTAAATCTACTTGTGAAAATCCTTCTGACCTACCGCAGCAGTCAACCAATTTCTCATAGCACCAACAGTTTTCTTAAATTGTTGTCTAGTCCCAAAGCTCTCCTTAAACAGTCAATAGTTGAATAACTTTTTTTTAAGTGTACACTTGTTATCAGTACCTTGGCTTAGGCACATTACAAAAGAACTCTGAAAATGTGTATTGCCTGTTGATTCTTTTTGACTTAATCAATTATCCAACTTTAGATTGCTCTGATTAAGCACAAGATGGGCCTTACTGCGGGAGTACTCCCTTGTTGGAACTGCGGTTAAGTTCACTAAACCTATGATCGTGAGTTGCTCTGGTCCTCAGCCCTATTTGCTTGGTCACCTCGTTCTAAACTTCGTGATTTAATAACCAAATTGAGATTTGTTTTGAACTGAATTCTGTCATTGCACTTTGAAATATTAAAAGGATGAGGTAATTTAAATTTCCTTTGTGTCTAAATACAGACTAATTGTTGATGGACTTTTTTTTCTGCCCCTTGTTTTTACCTGAACCTACAATTTTGTATTCCTGCTTTCTGGAATGAGCGTGTAGGACATTGTTGGCCCGCTTGATATTACCTCAATGCTAGTGATGAATTTTTGCGTGGGCTTTAATACACTTGACTCGAAGCACATTCCATTAGGCCAAAATAGCTATTACTGTCTTAGATGTTTTCTTTTATTGCTTTTAAATGATTCCAGGGTTCGAAGTTGAGGGGAGCTGGGAGCTATTTAGCTCCTACTTGTGGCCTAGAAGATCCTTGTTAGCTTGACACCAACAGCTACCAGGAGCTACTTTTGGCTTCTCATTCCAACTGATGCCAAACACACACCTATGTGGATTTAACTGTGCGTTTGGGACAATGTATAAACAACCTTCTGATGCTTGTGAATCTGCTTAGAATCACATGCTGCGCCATCTAGTGGTAATTGCAGAGTAATGCATTTTTGTTTTTTTTAAGAACAAAAAGGGTCGTTGACATGGGGTGTTGTAACACAATCGCCAACATGATGTGAAGTGTACCCAAAATGCTTCAAGTGTCGAGGTCCCTCCAGATTGTTTTTGTTTTTTTCTGCCTCTGGTCGCTTAATGCAGAGCTCATCTATCAAGTTTATATTGCTACTTCTTTGTAGGTGATCCTTTGCCCTATCTCCAGCTGTTCGACTGTTGACAACCTTCTTGACGGCTGATCCTGTTTTGCCGATTGTACACAACCACCAGTGAATCGACCAGCTATCTTTTCTCATCCTTGGCCTTCGGGCCCGACCTTACAGTAGCGAGAGTGGGGACACTTTTCTACTGACCTTTTCTTGAGTGCCTTTTCCTGGCCCTTCACCCTCTTCCCCCATTCGTCTGGCTGCTTTTTCCCTCCACTATGAGCAAACCACTTTTCAGTTGTGCCTGTTTAACGGCAAATTCCCTTGGAAGGACTTTCATCGAGTGTGCAATAGGTGCCTCCCTCGTGACGAACCGCATTGCAAGGCCTGTAAGCTCTTCTGGCCTAGACCCTTAAGGACAGACTCCCAAAGCGGTGGGTGGTCTACACCATGCAGGCTGAGAGTCACACTTCACACCGCCGCCTCATACAAGTAGTTTGTAAGCAGCCAGGTCTCCGAATCAGAGCTCACAGACTGTACGGTTGACCTGCAGTCCTGATACACTAGCCATGGGCCATCACCCCCACCCATCTTGATGTACCCAACCAGTCGGAGAACAAACCTCCTCCTCAGCCCAAGTAAAACATAACCATAAACTATGATAACACTTATCAGTGATCACAAGAATGTGTGCCAGACTGGTTGCTTACCCTGCAAACCAGTCTCACTTGTGGTTAGTCGGAATCCGGAGTTAGACAACAACTCGTGTTTTTTGGTGAAAGGCTTTGATGTTGGGGCAAAACCTCATCTAATCCTTCCACTCTGCTCCCTATGCTGAAAGACAGAGGAGGGTGCACCTCGGGATGTCGTACAAAAGTAAAGCTGTCCTTACCCCTAACACTACAAAGTAACAAGAACTATACATTAAAATATTTGGACTTTAGCTGTTTTCTGGCTGCACTGTTTTGTTCCAGTGTGTATCAAAACAATGTCTCTGGGGCTCCTGCCAGTCTTACACTTCCAGCACGCTGGCTTCCTTAGACACTTCTGCCCACGGCATAAAAGAAAAGTGAATGTCTCTAGGCCATTGAGCCTGTTGCTCAGTGCTATACAAAAGTCACAAGTGTCCTTGGATTGCCAGGCCGCTCCTGGGTTTGGTCTGGAACCGCTTTGGTTCCTACCCCTCTCTGGGGTCTTGGATTTCACACACCCTTGTGGGGTATCGACCCTCTCATTCCCACTTGGGCTGTTGATGTGCTGTATCAGCAACCTGTTGCTTCAGCCCTTCTAATATTGTCACATCTCATCCCAGCGTAGGGTACATGAAGTGGCCCCTTTTCGAGCTATATGATGTATCGGCCCCTCTTGCGCCCTTTGCTGCTTCACCCCAGTTTGGGGTATACAAAGTCTCGCCCCATCTCAGACTATTGATGCTATAGCCCTTCTTGGGCAGGTTGCTTTCACACCCGAGTTTGGGGTATGTGTTTGCCGGTCCACCCTCTTGGTTTCCTGAATGTACCCGCGTACTTAGGCAGACTCTAAAATATGTAAACAGGCAATGTTTATGGCTTCTATGAATGGAATTGCATGTCACATTCGATACATGCAGCTCTCTGAATGTTTTTGGGGGTGTTTTGAGGTTCCATGCATTGGGGCAAAGTTATGGGGGGGGGCAAAAATCCACTAACTTTCAACCTGTCGGCAGAACTTGAAACTTTCCACACCTAGCACACTCTCTACAATTAGTGTTGGACAGTTCTAAGCATTTGGGGGTCAAAATAAAACATTTATCATGGACATTTTGTAGAATTATAGCGCAAAACGCACTGAATGGATCAATATTAAAGTTGGATGAGAATTTGGGGGGGCGTGTCTACATGGCCACGGGCTAGGACATGATCCCTATGAGCTTGTGCTGATCCGACCAAAAAAACATGCTTTGAGCCTGCGGAGTTCTGCCTCATTGGAACAATGAATACATGAGTATGAGAGCCATATGGAGGTCGTGGAGCTGGCGCTACCTGTGTACGAAGTGCTGTATTGTGAGCTAAGGAAGATAGCTAGTTTCAGTCGGCGAGGGATACAAAATGGTGCCCACAAGAGAACAAAGGGGTGAGCCTTAGGACCGCTGCATTAGCACATCGCAGAACAGCGTCGCTCGCCAATAAAAGCGGATCCGAAACATTGGAGAGGATCTGGATGCAAGTGAACGGCTGTAACGAGGATCGTACATTGTGGCCTACGTGTATCAAAGCATCGGCGTGAAGTGAAGCAGCAGAAAACAGTGGAGATTCAAAGAAGATGGCGCCCGCTCCCACCCGAAGGTCGGTATCTATAGACCGAAAATAAACATAACGCATGCCGGGGCGAGGAGGACAGACACACGAACACTGCTGGTGAAAGGTGCTGTATGTGACGGAGGAGCAAGTGGGCACACATCGTGCACAATCCCCACGGACATATCAGTGCCGGTGGACATTGGAGGGGCAGAGACCAACTCTGGTCAACACACCACATAAAGCAGTGCTGACTTTGGTTCCAGTGCAAAGCCCAGGTGGTGGCGACTTGCAATTACTCAATCAAGAGTGGGATAATGTCGGTGAGAGGAGGTAAAGCGAAGGCTAAACAATCAACGATGGATATATTCTCTAAGACCCTGACCACCCCAGCATAGACCCCCAGCAGCGGGTCAGCGGAAGTCGCCCCCTTGCGAGATGACCAGGCGATTCTGGCTGCTATCACGGAACTGAAAACTTTGTGGAGGACAACAATGACTTGAAAGTGGCGCTGGAGACTAAAATAGACGCAGTAGGCTTAGAGGTCAATCTATTGCGGCAAGACATGAGGGCGCTAGCGGAGAGGACGACCAGTCTGGAAAGTGCGGTGAAAACCAGCACCAGCGATGCTAAAGAGGTCCACCTACTAAAGCAGCAAGAATCTAACTTGGAGAACCGAGCAGAGGAAGCCGAAGGAAGAGCGAGACGTAATAACATACGTGTGGTGGACCTTCCAGAAGGAGAGTAAGGCCAAGAACCAAAGGACTACATGGAGAGCATGATTATGCAGGTGATTGGGGCCGGCAAGTTTTCTCAAGGATTCGCAATTGAACAAGCACATAGAGCCCTGATGCGGAGGCCGCAACCAGGGACCCTGCCCCAAGCGATCATAGCGAATATCCTTAACTATAGAGACCGTGAGAAGATCCTGAAGTTCTTCAGGAAAGGAGGGACGAAATAAAGAGCGCCAGCGACCATAACTGCATACCCCGACTATACCATGCAAGTACAAAGGCAACGCTATGGATTTGTAGCCGTGAAGAGGAGACTACGCACGGCTGGCCTTAAATACATGCTTCTGTATCCTGCAAGACTCAAGATAATATACAAGAGCAAAACATATTTCTTCGACATTCCGGAAGAAATGACGAATTGGCTGGACGCCCAAGGATGCTTGGACGTTGAAGCGGATCAGAGACGAGAGGCACAAGATAAGTGATGTGCGGCAATGCTATGGGTTGCCACGAAAGAGATACAATGGGGGCTCCCTAGGGGCATGACATTGATTGCTCAAGGTGAGTGATGCTGGGCATACTGGACTGGAATATAGATGGCACTGTCAAATATTGATATTCCAATGTGATTACTAATGCAGGAGGCACTAACGGGATGTGATCTACCCCCCCCCCCCCCGGTAAACAGAGTGAGGAGAAAAGCCACTAGGGCTGAATCACCCCCCTGAGCCCAAGCACGCGTGTTGTCGGATTAAGGGCTAGATGCGGGGGTGCCCGAGATCCAGCGATGGAGCTGGGCAACAGTTGGGAGGGTTGGGAAGTAGTGGAGGGGTAGATATTGTGTTTGGTCAAGTTGGGGATGGGAAAAGGGAGGGGAGGGTGGGAGTTGAGTGTGTTGTTTGGAGTTGGGGACCAAGCCTATATGAGTCTACACGCGAGAATAAACGCTTTGAATAGAATCTGCACCAGTAGGTGGATAAGAGACAGATTGATAAATAATGGGAGAACTCAGAATTGCTACGTGGAACGTAAGAGGGCTCAATAGTTGCCTGAAGAGGAACAAGGTTATGATGTACCTGCGCAGACATAAAATAGATATAGCTTTAATCCAGGCAACACACTTCACGCGCGATAAGTTAGAAGTGATAAAAAAAATGGAGGGGAACCGTGGTAGGCGCCACATATTCGGCCTATGCCAGAGGTGTGATCACATGGGTGGCGCTGCATGTCCCTTTCCAAATGCTACTATCCACGGTGGCTGAGGACGGAAGGATGGTAATGATGGGAGGGTTGATAGAAAATAGAGAAATAAGTATTAATACATATGCCCCCGAACCAAGATACAGCAGCGTATTTTAAGTCTCTGTATAGTAAGATGGGTAGGTGCCTGGGGGGGGAAGGGGGGGCTTGGTCTGGGGAGGAGATTTTAATTGCGCGCTGAATTCGAGAATCGATAGATCGGATAATAAAATAGATAGACCTGACCCGGCGGCCAGCTGCAGACACTGCTGACGGACCTGGGGTTTGAAGATGCATGGAGAGCGCAACACATGTCAAAGACAATACTCCCATTACTCAGCCCCACAAAATTTGCACACTAGGCTGGATTACATGTTTGTCACGCATGAACTAATGTCAGAGGTAACACTTACAGAATCAAAAGCGAGGGTCCTATTGGACCACTCACCGTTTATACTGGAATGGCAACATCAGCCCTCGAGAACAAGGATACCGACTTGGCACCTCCGCGCTGAGGCGCTGAGAGATAGTATATTTAGAGAAAGCCTGTGAGACGACATAGTAAGCTACTTTGAAATTAATACTGGTATTGTGGAATCCGCTGGTGTGCTGTGGGAGGCCTTTAAAGTAGTAGTAAGGGGAATGGCCATAGCGAAATCCAAAGGGCTGCAAGGGGGGGGGGGGTTATTGGATGAATTACAAGAGGCTGAAGACGAGTTGGAGAAAGCGCTGGTCTGAATTATAGGAAGTACGTAGAGAGATTGCATACGGGAGGGGACAAACCAGGAAGAATGTTGGCATGGCTCTATAAAAATGAAGCCCCCAGACCCACAATCGGGACAGTTGCGAGAGATGATGGGAGTACGGCGGACACTCAAGAAGCGGTTAATCAAGAATTTGTAGAATACTACAGAGAACCCTATATGACGATCAAGAGGGAAGTGATCATGGGAGAATAAATGAAACGCTAGAAGACCTAGGTCTGCCACAGATTAGTTTGGAAGAACGAGAATAACTAGATGCCCCAATCACCCTGGAAGAATTGGAGGAGGTAGTGGTGCAGCTACCCACAAACAAGACCCTGGGAGCCGATGGACTCCCGAGCAAATTTTATAAAAAGTATAAAGACTCGGTGCTACCCCACTGTTGGCAATGCTAAATGAGGCATATGACAAGGGTGGGCTTCCAGAGTCCCTGCGAGAGGCAATAATTATACCACTCCCAAAACATAATAAGCCGGCCTAGGATTGTGGATCATATAGACCATTGTCAATGCTAAATCAGGGCAGCAATATACTCACTGCGGTTCTAGCAAACAGGATGAGGAGAATTATCACCAAACTCATACACCCTAATCAGACTGGGTACGTCCCAGGCAGAAATATTACGAATAACCATAGGCGGCTCCATCGAGTCATTGAGTATGCAAATGAAGAAGAGGGGGGGGAGATGGCAATCGTATCACTGGACGCAATATAAGCATTTGATTCAGTAAAATGGCCCTGGATGATGGCTGCCTTGACCAGCTATAGGATAGGGCCGGGGTACCTTAGATGGGTCCAATTGTTATATAGCGCGCCTCGAGCCAGGGTGAAACAGGAGCGATAATCTCGGAGATGTGGCAGTTTAGCAGGGGCACTAGACAGGGTTGCCCATAGTCCCCCATGTTATATATTTTAGCCCTAGAGCCACTAGCAATATACCTAAGACAACAATATAATGTGATAGGTATCACCATTAGAGCAGAGCCACATTTAATTTCTCTGTATACAGACGACATACTGTTGTACTTGAAATACCTCCAATATCTGCTGGAGGTGATGGAACAATTTGCTTTTCTGTCCGGCATAGCAGTAAATCCTAAAAAGTCATGCGTGTTCCAGCTGGGTAGATATAAGGGGACCCCTCTAGAGCACTTGCCGGTATTGCCAATAGCGTGGGAAGTGGACACGTTTAGGTACCTTGGAATAGACATCTACCATACAGTGGAGGCAGAGCACCTGCAAAACAGAGGACGGTCAAGGGTAACGAGAGTAGCATGAAGTTCTGGGCGAAGCTTCCTTTGGCGATGATGGGAAGAGAGGCAATGTTAAAAATGGTGGTCTTGCCGAGATTGTTACATTACTTTAGTAATATACCGCATCTGATCCCAAAACGATTCTTTGCCAGATTACATAGCATATGTAGACATTTCCTATGGAGTGCGACTAGAAATAGAATAGCCCTCTGGAAGCTACAAAATACGCATGAGAAAGGAGGGATAAAACTGCCAAACTACGAGGCCTATTACTTAGCGAGTCAATTGCGATATTTAGCGAAATGGTTATCGGAAGAATCGACCTCGGAATCTAGGCTGTTTAGATCAGAATGCGTACTGTTTTTTTCTACAAGAAATGATGTGGCTGCCCAGAGAATATGAAAGTGTGCCTGAAAATGATGTTGCTGGGATGGGACATATGGCAAAGGGGCTGTCGAGTAATGGCGAGCCCTACCTCATGCTCCCCACAGGTGCCACTTGTGGCACTGGTGGGAAAAGACGCCCAACTAATAAACGATCAAGAAGCACTGGGAACCAGTTGGGATAGCAACGCTGGCCGATGTATGGCAAGATGGGAAGATTACAGATTTTGAGACTTTGGTAGTGAAAACCGGATTACACAAGGGACAGTATATTGCATACCACAGGGTGCTGCGGCGGGTTATAGAAACGTGGTCGGAGATAATGCTGGAAGGCCAACCGGATGCCACCCTAGAGGTTATATACAACCTAGCAGAGGGAGGACATGAAATATCCCGACTATATGAGATGGTTATGTCCAAAGTGGGGAAAGAACCAATGCGATTACGACAGGAATGGGAAGAAGAGGTGGGCACCCCTATGACGGGTGGGATGTGGGATTGAGCTCTAAGATATCACAAGAAGATGTCAAGAAATGCCAGGTTCCAGCAGATAGTTGTGTATCACCCACAGAGCTTACATGACGCTCCAAAGAATAGCTAAATTTGCGAATGCAGGGCAGCAAGCATGCCCTAAATGTAACGAGAATAATGCTGGGATGGTGCACATGTTCTGGGCGTCCCCAGTGATTGAAACTTTCTGGAGGGGAGTGGCGGATAGGCTGAACACTAAAGGGGTTAAGCTAACGATAGAATCGGCATGGGCGTGCCCGATTGGAGGGTTCCCCAGACCACGTAAATTGAAACACGTCAGTAAACTTAAAGACTTGGCGTATATATTTGTGAAACATAGAGTTGCTACGAACTGGAAGGCATGCCATGGTCCGATGATAGAAGTGTGGTGGAAAGATCTACAAAAGTGGTCAGAAGCTGAAACTGCATTATGGCAGAGACAAGTAACTCGGGTGGGGAGGAGGAAGCAGAAACCTTGATGGCTTGGAAACATCTAGTAGCTACGATATTTGGGCCCACGCATGATGGGTCGAGTGATCGCGACTCAGTAGAGAATTCGATTGAAGGACTCCACCTGCAAGGCACAGGAACAGAAGGTGTGGAAGAATAGGCTCGGGAGGGGGGTTGATAGAGGGAACAGTATATATTATTAAAGGAATATAATATTGTAATAATTTTAACTGTACAGCAAGTTTGGTGGTATTGTTAAAAATAATGAATTGTTTAAAAAAAAAAAAAAAAGTTGGATGATAATTTGGATGTTGGGTTCACTGTGTCTGGATTATGGTTGATGGCCATTGCGGCGCATTGTGATCATTGGGTGTGATCGGAGACCTGCAAGGGGTCTCAATATCCGGGACATGGCTCTGCGCAGTACGGCAGAGAGACCTGTGACAGGTTGTACGCCATGTACTTAACTCGATACAGGCACAGTGAAAATATCAAGAAGTGTCCTATTGACATGTAGGTTACTCTCAAATGGCACAGGCGGTGTCCATGGGGAATGGACGCAAGCTATGCCGAGCAAGCATTGTTTGTATGGAAACTGTGATACAGGCCATGCCCTGGCACACTGTCGCCTGGACATGGTCACAGGCTTTGTCCAGTGGGCCCCGTTGGTATCCACACAGTTTCTGGAGCATTGCCAAAAGCGTTGCTTGCATGTCCTCCTTCTGACTCAGTACCCCTGGGTCCCTGACTTGCTTAACTGTTCTGTTCAGCATACATGTCCACTCCTTGGGCGTCTGAAGTCTAGGCCCAAATACCTTCCCAGCCCACCCAGCACCCGTCCGATTATTGCATTGCTCAGAAGAAAACAAGAGAGGCAGAGGTAAATTGATTCAAAATAAATTTGAAGTACTGTTGCTGGGGGAGGATACATAATGTAGCGAGAACTGAGATTTGGTAGATGAAGAAAGCTGTGGGTTTGCAGAGCTGTCTTCTTCATGCAAGACTTCTATGTCAACAAGTAAGTTTGGTTCAATTTAGGTACGTTGTTAGGGCTGCTAAAGGCAAAGTAGGATAAAATGGATTTTCCTTAACGGGGAGACCAGAAACGGACACAAGTAAAGATTGAAAAGGACAATGAAGCTGTGGGCAGGAAGGAGGCCTGTGAAAAATGACAGCAGCCAGATTTGGGGGGGGGGGGGGGGCTAGAGCAGGGGATCGGAAATCTTTGGCTCTCCACGTGTTTTGGAAGAAAATTTCCCATAGCCAACCTAGTCTGTGGCAAGGGATCATGGGAAGCGCAGTCCAAAACATCTTTGGAGAGCTGCCGGTTGCATACCACTGGCATAGATCTTACAATTGGTTATAAACCAGCCACTTACACTATGCTGGGAATGCCTCACCAGGAAGGCGAACATGAGGCTTTCATGTAAAGAAAAACTGCACTTTACTTAAATTGGAGTTTAGGGCTCAGTCGCAGAACTATGTGGCTCCTCCTGTCCACTGAAAATGGGGTGGAGTAAAACAAAAAGCAGTGCTTTGAAGAGCAGCATTCAGGCATTCCTCCTACATAAGAATATGAAGAGTATACTTTCTGAACGCATTTTTGCTTAATCTTGAACCATAACTTGTAACAGTGTTTTTTTTTTTCTTCGCCCACTTCTTTTGAATTAGGAACCCATGAACAAATATGTCAATAAAAGAGATGCTGCAAGATCCGTTTGTCTCCGGTTCACCAAACGCTGCCATTTGTACACCCTATGTAGAGGCCTTTCCATTTCTACAGAATAGTTAAAATTGAGGCGTTTTCAAATTGAAATTTGCAACCAATGTTGCATAATAACAGCCAAATAAAGATGTGTACAATCATAATAACCCAATGTGTTCTATTTAATTGTCCTGCCTTTCTATGTCACGTACAAATATGTATGGCTTTTTTCCCCCATATGGCACACAATTAGCCCTTGGTACACTGCTTGCTCTTACAGATCTATTTGCGAATGATTATCTAGTGAACTTGTCATGTGGGCATGGGAGTAAGCTAATCTCTCTTAATCCTCTGTTTAAAAGTCCTGTAGTCAGCAAAGTCCTTGTAAACCGCAGATTGTGCTATGGCTGGAGCACGTCAAAAGACCGGTAATTTTTAGTTGTGGATTGAAAACAATTAATTGCCTGGTTTAGGAATAATTACATTTGCTGCAGTGTTGCAACTCACCAGTATTCTGAAAATGGTTCTAGTGTGACCAACCCGATTTTTTAAAACTTGTTTTTATAGTTGATGCGGATGAAATTAAGCGACTAGGAAAGCGGTTTAAGAAACTTGACTTGGACAATTCTGGATCTTTGAGCGTGGAAGAATTTATGTCATTGCCAGAATTACAACAAAACCCTTTAGTACAGCGAGTAATCGACATTTTTGACACTGATGGGAATGGAGAAGTAGACTTTAAAGGTAAGACATGCTTTATGAACAGGTTGAATGGTTGTATAATTCAGCATGTATTGTTTTTCTTTTTTCCTTATGAAAAATGAGTATTACAAAATGAGGGCTTTTATTTTGACCATAGCAGTAGTAATGATTGAAAATATTAACTGGGGACTACATTAATTCTTCACTGCTACGCAATTGTTGAGTATATATTTCGTTTTGATAATGTCCTTTGAATTCAAGTGAATGAATTCATAACATTTATTTTGTTACAAATCAAGACACAAAGCAAGCATGTGGGCACTTAGTCACCCAAGGATCATTTTACTGGGGCTTACTCGTCAGCTACTTTCAAGGACAGTGAAACTCTTCAGCAAGCAAGCCAAACATTTCGTACAACATAACGTGCATCTGCATGCCCCACAGAACCGTTTTCACCATTTAAGTTACTCATTGTAAGAGTAGTTTTTATTTCCAAATAATGTTTTCAGATTTAATGAATAAACGGACATCCAAAACGCCCATCGTTATTGTAAGCTAGTTTTTTTAAGCACGATTAATGAAGCTTTATGCTTAAGTGATTTATAAGAGACTTTTTGTTCTATACGACTTTGAAATTGGTGATTAAGTAGGTATTAAGTGGTAACTAGTTTACGCAGAACTGATTGAATGTGTTTTAATCTGCTTCCCTGTACAGTTTTGCATTTGCTAGGACTTTCGATTGTAGCTAGGCATTGGTAATCTGTTGGTTTCTAAGAAGATCAATTGGACTGCTGAACACTGTTTTTATTCCACACCAGAGGCTGTATAAAAATCTCAAGTAATCTGTTCCGTAGCAGCTTCTTTTTTTTCTTCCTCATTTATGACATTGGTGGTATTGCAGCTGGGAAAATGCTTGTCTTAATTTTATTGCATTCTCACTGATTGGTTCCGTCAGTTTATGCCTCCATAAATTATACTTTTCTTTTTTGTTTAATTCACTTTTATTTGTTTTTAATTTTGCACAAACCATACAAGAGTCAACGTAGGAAGAACCAACATTCTATAACCACAGATACGTTTAGTCTCTCGTTCATTTTAGGCAACCACCCTGGGAGGCTGCATCAGCTAGTTGGGAGGGGGGGGACTATTGGGGGGGAGGGGGCTGGAAAGTAAGGATCCTGAGACCCAAGTCTGCATCAGGAGATGTCCGAAGTAGGGCCACGGAAGTATATTGGGATTACACCAGGCATACAATGTGGCCGTATGCTCAGAAACAGCCTGGTAAGAGAACAAAGAACCAACAGTCAGCAATAACAAGCGAACGTTGGTATGTATAGTCAACAGCAGCTGTACTATGTCGCCACAGGAGGCATTACGCTCTCGACACTGGGCCCTTCTCCCATGTTATCGGGCAGCTTCCCATCCCGAATGCATTTCAAAAGCTTATCAGCTCCTTCTGCGTCCCAAAAAGATATTTTCCTATTCCAGGAGACCTTGAGCTTGGCAGGTCGTAATAAACCCGCCTTTGCCCTGCGCTCCAGGAAAGCCTTCTTAGTCGCATTCAGGGCCCGCCTTTTCTTTTCGGCGGCAGGTGAGCGATCTGTATTCTATGACCTTGATACTCCAATGTTTTTTCGTCGCCGCTGCCTTCAGTATCCTATCTGTCGTGCAAGTCACTAAGCCGCACTAGAAGCCTAGGGCCTCCAGCCGACGTTGGCTTTGCAGAAGATGAACAAGTTACTTACAAACTGTAAAGTTCTTTAGATTGGATGTTCCTCCCACGTATTCCTCATCTTAGGATAATCGTATCCCAGCTTCAGCTGCTTCTGAAAAAAATTTCACCCGGGGGTGCTGTTAGAGACCGCAGAGTCGAAGTCCCTCGAGGGCTGCCGTCGGGCATCGATGTCATCCGCTGTATAAAGGGCTCGAGCAGCGCCCGTTACATCAGTTCTGTTTTTACAGTGTTCATGGTCGCATCAGCTGATCAGGCTTTAAGCCTTCAGGCTCTTAAGGAAGTCAGAGTGCAACTGGCGTAAAATGTATGAAGGGGTAAGAGGGGAGGGTTGATGAGGAATACGTGGGAGGAACATCCAATCGAAAGAACGTTACAGTTGGTAAGTAACTTGTTCTTCGAATGTATTGTGTCCTCCCACGTATTCCTCATATTATGATAGACTCCCATAGCAGTGGTAATTTTGGAGGTGGGAGTACTAGAAATTTTAATTATGGACTGAATGAAGGACCGCTTTTGCGAATAGTCCTCCTTGATAGAAAGTAGAGTCCAACAGTAATACTTTACAAAGGTGTGCATTGACCATGTGGCCGCAGCACAATATCCTGCACCGGGACACACCTCTGAAGGGCCGTGGAAGTTGCCATGCCTCTGGTTGAATGAGCCCTTAATCCATCTGGATGAGTTAGTTTAGGTACTGCAAGGCCCAATTTGTGCCCAGTAAATCCAACGAATAGTTGGTCACATTGTCAGAGATTTGCCAATCTGGAAATATAGAAACTGAGAGCCCTTTTTTGGTCCAGTCTATGTAACTTTTCCTCTTTTTTACTAGCGCGAGTTGGAGGATACAAGGAAGGTAACACAATCTTTTGTGACAGATGAAAATCAGACCCTATTTTAGGCAAGAATGATGTCTTGACTTTTAAAATAACGTCCCTATGGAAAATAGTGTGAGGGGGCTTACAAGACATTGCCTGCAACTCACTTACCCTGCGGGCTGATGTTATAGCCACTAACAGAATTGTTTTGAGAGTGAGCAGTCTTAATGGACAAGAATGTAAAGGCTCGAAAGGAGCACACATGAGAAATTTTAAGACTAGATTTAAATCCCAGATGGGCACCTGAAAAGGTGGTGGAGGGTATACATTTGTCAACCCTTTCAAGAATTGAATGACTAAAGGCATTTTAAAATAGGACGTCTTTTCCGAGGAGTGCTTAGCGATAGATGGCGCTGCCAAGTAATCTTTTATTGTTCCAACTTGGAGCCCCAAATTGGCTAGGTGTGAGAGAAAAGAAATTACTGTTGGAGTATTACAAAGAAATGGATGCACATTCTTATCCCTGCACCAGTAACTGAACTTGTTCCAAAGACACTGGTACAGGGAATTTGTTGCTGGCCGCCTTCTTGCCCAGGCTTGCAGAAGGCAAGCAGCTGGGGCCAGCTCTGCAAACAGAACAGGAGCCACGAAGGGGACCGATGCTGACTTTGCCCCAGCCCCCACACACGCCCCCTCGCACCCTGCACAGATGAAAGAAAGCACAGCGGCTTTGGGGACCACGAGGTGACATGACATTTCTGGCTGGGCACGGTCATCCCCCCCCCCCCCCCCCCCCCCCCCCCCGACACTGAGCAGAAAACCAGGAGCTTCCAGGAGCTTTGAGCCCCAGGACGGCGGAAACGCCGGAGGTGCACATTTCAAGGTCACACCGGGAGCCATACAAGGGAATTTGGCGCTGGGAAGGCAGTGACTCTTCCCCAACCCGCCTGACTCAAGCGGGTGAGAGCCAGAGAGAGGACCAGGGAGTGAAGAGTCGCGGAGCTGCAGCAAAGCTCCAGCCGGGAGGTCGGAGGGACCCGAGGACGCCTTGCCAGCCCACCCCCTCACCCTCACAGGGCAGCCGACACAACAGATCCACCCCCATGCCCCCACAGGACAGCGGGCACAACAGACCAAAGACGAACACAGCAGCCTAAAGGAGGTGCCTTTACAGTGCACCCAGGAAGACCTGCAAGAGGAAAAGGAATACTGATGTTCCACCAGCCCACCCGTCCCCTCCACAAGGGGGGGCAGTGGGCATTCCTCCTCTCTGCACCCACACTGTTTCACAGGTGCAGGAAACCAGGTTATTCGTTGTTAATTGGAAAATGCATCATGCTCTGACTCGCCTCATGAACTGCATTGAATCACACTCATTCCTACATGACTGGCCTCATCTGCAGTGGACACAAAGACCAGTGTTGCAACATCTTGCGACGACTCAAGCAGATGGCGTTTTTTTTTTTTACAGATAGCGGTGGCAGTATCGCTTAGCCCATGCAGGAACATCTTTAGGATGTTGTCCTGGTGAATTCATATAATCCAATGTCTGGCTGGCCTGAACATACTGTTGCAAAAGCTGTGTGAACCCCTTTTCTTGGTTCAGTGGAAAAGCACATCCAGGTGTTTCTTGAGGGTTTTAGGGTTGCAGTGGGAATGTTCATTGTAGTCAGCGTTCGACTGACCTACTAGAAAGACGGAAGATTTGCCGGTGGGCCTCTGCACGAAGGGCCTCCTAGCATTATTTATATTGTATGGGCCACTTTGAACTCAAATTCCAAGGCCTCTTTTGCTTCCCAGTCCACTCCTTGGCCTCTGGTTTGCAAAACTAGACCCAACATGTATGGTCCAGTTCTATAGTGGGCGCCTCTTAGACATATTGGGACAACCCTCATGTCTGGTGGTCAAAAGCAGTTTTTTTCAGGCTCATCCACTTTGCTTCTAGAACAAATTTGGCATGTTCCTATGGGTCATCTTTGATGGTTCGTAAACATACTAAGGAGGATTTTTTTGTAGAGCTAGACATGTGAGCAGCATCTCCCAAATGACGTGACATATGTTGCTTTGCATGGCAGTGCTTATAATCTTTTGTTGGAGGCACCCTGAAGGAAAGTCCTTTTCAATAACAATCCAAAGCAGCCCTGCGCCCTGGTCAAGCTCAGGAGCTCAGCAGGAGCTGGGCTCAGATGTGTGACTTGGGAGCAGCCAGCTCTAGGCCCTGGGCCCGGCGGGGGATGGGGAAGATGTGATTTCACAATGCCTGCCCAGCCTGAGGGATCAGCTGGCATGGTGATGGCAGCATGTGAGCCCTGGCAGGGGCCAAGAACCCTAGAAGCAGGACCTGGGGAAGAGGAGGTGAATCGGTAGAGCCCTATGGGCAGAGGCAGCTTCACACAGGCCTCCTGCTGCTGCCAGAAGCCCTCAAGCCTGCTATTGCTGGAGGAAGCACTCGGGCCTAAAAGGAAAATTAAATTCTCTCCCTTTCTAGGAGAAATTCTTACTTCTAGCTGCCCCAAAATGTTGGCATGCATGGATTCATTTTCAGTATGCTCTCCAAGTTCTGTTTTGCCTGCACAGAGTTCTTTTAGATGCTGTGCCCTTATTTTTAGCCCAATTTTGTGTTTCTGAAGTTTTTTTCCCACCGAAATGCCACATATTTGGCCACTGAAGACAGAATTTCATGGAAAAAAACTTACAAATCTGGAGGCAAACCATCTGAAAAGTCTTGCTGCACCCTCCAAATAAATTGCGAAAGAGTAGAATTTCATGTTGGAAAAAGCTTAAAAAGGGCAATTTTGCTCCACAGGTGAAACGAGCTTGGTTGGTGAATTTTGCCCTGAATTTGTGATATTCTTTGCATAGCCAAGTCAGATAATTACACCCACCGCGTCAAGGCCATACTCTGTAGACTTTAATGGGAAGATAACATTCATCACCCTTGAAACACTCTCTATTTTCATTGACTTCAATGGGACCGCTGTGGCTGGGCCAAATCAACCCTTTATCATTACGTGACGGATAGATGGACTGCCCTTAAGCAATGCTTTCTGCCTCCCTCTTTCCTACATGATTGCTGCCTCTAATTACATAGACTCACTCATTCCCATGGGACTCGTTTCATAGAGTTGCACTTATTCCTACATGACTGGCCTCATCCGCTTACCTACAGTCTCCCTCATTTCTTTCTGATGGCTGCCTATAATTACATAGAAACTCATTAATTCCCATGGAATTATTCCTACATAACCGCCTCATACACTTACTGCCTCCCTCTTTCCTACATGATTGCTGTCTCTAATTACATAGAGACTCACTCCTTCCCATGGGACTTGCCTCATGCACTGCATAGATTCAGACTCATTCCTAAATGATTAGCCGCATCCACTTAGCTACAGGCTCCCCCATTTCTATTGATAATGTGTTATTTATATAGCGCCTTAATCCAAAGCGTTTTACTGAGCACATATTTACATACAATGCTACCCAACCGAAATTGGTACTCATTTATCGACCTCGGAGGGATGAGGGGCTGAGTTGGCCTTGCCGGGATTCAAGCCTGCGACCTGCAGATCACGCTCAGATTGCAGCAGCAAGCGCTCAACCTGCTGAGCTATCTTACCGGCTATCTACCAGATACTGCCTAAAATTACATAGTGACTCTCTCATTCCCATGGGACTCGCCTCATGCATCCCTCTCTGTGCTCCTTCCTTGTAGGATGAAGTGAGTTCCGTTGAGCTGAGACATAAGAACCACCAAGGAGATCAGTTTAAGTGCAAGAGTCAAATCGTACATTGTTTTTTCTTTTTGCACACCAGAGGCAGACACAGTAATTTGTTGGCAACCATTCCCCGGGGAGTCCTGGGTTCAAAGTGTGGTTTCCTGAGAAAGTCACGAGATACAATGATTTCTCATGGCTTTGGCACTTTCTAGTCCAGAGCCTGCCAGCCTAAAGGTTTTTTTTTTTGTTTTATGTGTTGTGTTGTGTAACTTTTGTGTGTTAAAGGTCAACTTGACCTGAGGCATTTCTGCTGTAGAGTGTCTTGTGTGTTATGAATGTACTTGAGCTGCTGATCAGGTAGGTGCCCCCCTGACCCTGCCATCTTGTGGCCTCAAATCTTTTGCACCAGTGCTTAAAAGCATGGTGAGCGCACTCGGCGTGTGGTCCCTCTCCCCTTCCTAACCCGCTTCCTGAACCTCCCTCTGCCCGCCTCCCTCAACGCCCTCCTGCACTGATTGGTGCACCACACCCTCATCAAGGACACCGCAGGGCAGCCCTCTGCCTGTGCAGCCCCTGCGGTTAAGGGCCCCTAGGCAAATGGCGGCTCCAAACAGTGGCGGCTTGTGTCAGCAGGGGAAGCCAGCAGCTAAAAGACACCAACAAAAACTGTGTGGCATGGGTGGGGGGTAGAGCAATTACTCTATCCCAGAAAGCCCCTGCCACTCATCTTACTTTCTGATGACATAGACTGTCATAGACTTAAACGGGCATGATTGGAAAGATTTGTGACCACCAGCGAACCTGTCCATGACAGGACTGTAGATGTTGCATTGCTCTATATACTCACATACCTGTCTAGGTCAACAAGCACCAAACTTAGAGGAAATGGTGAACGCTAGCCTGCGTCGCATCTAGATAGGATTGTGAATGTTAGCATGCCCACATTAGATGTGAACATTAGCCTGCGTCGCATCTAGATAGGATTGTGATTATTAGCATCTGCCACATCTACATGGAACCTGAATGTTAGCGTGCTCACACTTATGTGGACATTAGCCTGCGTCACATCTAGATAGGATTGTGAACATTAGCCTGCGCCGCACCTAAACAGAACGGCGAACGTCAACAAGTTCAACACCTGGATGATAATGTAAATGTTAGCAGGCTACACTTAGATGGAAGTATGAAGGCTAGCCATTGACACTTAGATAGAATTGTCGATGTTAGTATGTGCTGTACTTAGATGAAATTAAGAAGATTATCAAGCACATCACTTAAAGGTTATAAGAATGCTAGCATGTCCCACACTTAGATAGAATTGTGAACGCTAGCCTGCGCCGCATCTAGATGGGATTGTGAGGGTTGGCGAGGGCCACACTTAGATGAATTACGTAGGTCAGCAAGTTCTACAGTTAGACAGAACGTGAATGCTAGCATGTTAAATGTCATATAACCCACTAACCAATATAAGCTCAAACACTCTGCATACTTCTCACTCAAACTCACACAACCTTCTCCAGCATTGGATCTTTCATGGATTCACATGCTTAGAATATTCCCCGTCGTCAGGCTGGGAATCCCCGGTACATTATATAGACCCTTTCCCGTAGGAAAACTTTTTCGACGCTTATGCGTCCTATCCACCTCGTTTTGTATCATGCGTGCCCGCACCGTCAGGACGTCATGATATAAATACAGGACCCGCCCCCGCGCTCACTCAGATTTCAACCGTCTTTCAAAGTAGTGGGATCCTCGTGATTACTGCTAGTGGAAACTAGGTTGTTTTCTTCTGTTTCGCTTCGGCGACGTTCAAATTCTGGAGAATTATGTCTGGAAAAGCGTTATTTCGCCCTTGTGCGACATGTGGCCTCAAAAAAGTTTATGAAGGAGATGCCCACATGGATTGTATCTACTGTCTCCACCCGCACCACACGGCGGATACATGTGAGATATGCCAGGGTTTCTCCCAAAAAACCCTTAAGGACCGTAAAAGAAGGCTGGTCGACTGGCTTAATGACGGAGCGGGTGCCTACCCGGCTTCGGAAGTTGGCTCCACGGCCTCCAGGAGCAAGTCGGAACCTCCATCGAAAAAGGTACGGCCAGCAGAAAACCGCGCTGAGGACAAGCATAAGGGGAAGCATGCTGGGTCTTCCTCATCACATAAAAAGCCCTCCTCCTCCTCATCATCTAAGACGGAGAGGCAAGCGCTGTCAAAATCCTCCTCAGGGGACCGTCCCAGGTCTACCGTGAGTCGAGACGCTTCAGCCGGGAAGTCGGCATCGAAATCGGCAACGAAGTCTAAGGGCTCGACGACGACTACTTGCTCGTCGACCTCGGTGTCATTGACGATGCCTATTACTGTTCAGGCAGCAGCGGTTGGAATTCCTTCGTCGACGGAGACTCAGTCTATGGCTTGGCTGCCAGAGGTCTATGACCCGATCCCCCCTGAAGTCTTACTGCAGCCAGACACGGCCTGCTCGGCGGAAGGAGAAGGTGGCACGGTTCTGCAGCCATCGGATTTAGGCTTACGGCTTTCCACGACGACGAGTGCGATTGGGGGTACGGTACCTATATCATCAACGTTACTAACCCCCCAGACAGTTCTGTCTCTGGATGTGCTTAATACTCTTCAGAAGCTCCTGCAGCGGCTGGATACGCAGATCCCTCAACCTGGGACATCGTCGTCACTTTTTTCTGTACCTTTAGTCGACGAGCAAACTTGTGCGGCTCGCTCGACGACTAAAAATCCATTGGCTCCCCAGGCGGTAAAAGATCGTCCTCGAGTGCAGGAGGAGGGTGAGTTGTCGGAGTCCGATTCTATCCCGGGTGACTCAGGGTCAGACATCTCCCTGTCACCGTCGAGGGACCCAACATGGAATTCGGATGTAGAGCTAGAGTCTACGAGGAGCCAGACACAGCCATCTCCTCCGGATGATGTGGGAGCCTTCCATGCAATGATGGGTAAAGCTTGTTCTGAGTTCGGCTTGATTCCTGAGGAGCAGAAGAAAGACTGTTTTCTTTTTGACCATATGGGTCAAAGGAGGAAATCGGTATTTGCCATCCCAATTCTGGACCACGTGTGGCAAGAAGGTCTCAAGACGATGCGCCATCCGTTCTCAGAGCCAGCTTTGAAGGGGCGGATTGAGAAAAAGTTTAAAGCTCCGGAGTCCACTCCAAAATGTCTAACCTCACAACCTCTGTCCGACTCGGTGGTGTCGGCGGCAGCGGCTAGGAAGGCCAGGGTACAGCAAAAATGTTCCACTCCACCTGAAAGCGAGGCTAGGAGGCAAGACGCCTTTGGGAAAAAAGGTGCTCTCGGTCGGTGCGACGACGGTAAGAGCAGCCAATTCCTTAGCGATCGTGTCACGATACGATAGAGAGATGTGGCACAAACTAGCCCCTATCCTAGAACACCTGCCAGACGAACACCGGAAAGCAGCCATGTTACTGGTGCGGGATGGCGAAGAGGCCTCGAACCACGCAATTAATATTGCAGTTGACCTAGCAGAGTCTGGCTTCAAACAAATCAACCATGGCGTAGTACTTCGTCGACAAGCGTGGCTCAAATGTACTACTTTCCATCCTGAAGTCCAGTACAAAGTCCTTGACATGCCATGTGAAGGGGAACACCTGTTTGGCGAAAAGGTTGATGAAGCGTTGAAGGGGATGAAAGAAGACACGGATACTGCTAGGTCCCTCGGCGCCCTCCAAACGGGTAGAAACTTTCGCTCTTTTCGCCCCTTTAGGGGCGCTTCTGGAAACTCCCGCTTTGGAGCCTCGAGGGACCGTGGATTTAACAGGCCCTCGTACTCCTCACAAGGGTTCAGACGAGCGTCCCAGTCGGCACGTAGAAGCAGAGACTATCAAGCTTCCAGGCGGCGAGTCTCGGGTCCCTCGTCGACGAAGAACAAGCAAACCAGCAACCAATGACGGCCTTCGGAACGTCCTGGGGGGACGAGTCTCTTATCACTTCGACCAATGGAAATGCATCACCACAGATCGATGGGTTCTAGATACTATTCGCATGGGTCATGCGCTACAGTTCAAAGACAAGCCTCCACGTCTCCCGCCTGTATTTTCGACCCAGCCCCACCTCCGAATCCTACGACAAGAGGCGGCGCTTATGTTGCGAAAAGGAGCGGTAGAGAGAGTTCCTGTAACACAGGAAGGACACGGAGTTTATTCCCGGTTCTTTGTTGTCAAGAAGCCAAATGGAAAATGGAGGCCCATTCTCGACCTGAGGGTACTCAACAAATGGCTAAAGAGCCTAAAATTCAAAATGCTAAAGCTCCAGGAGGTTATCAGGTCAGTGCAACCCATGGACTATCTGTCGTCACTAGACCTTCAGGACGCCTATTTTCACATCCCAATACGCCCACGACACAGGAGATATTTAAGGTTCGTCGTCGGGAGAAAGCATTTTCAGTTCAAGGTCCTCCCGTTCGGGCTCAAGTCCTCCCCCAGGACGTTCACCAAGTGCTTGGCCCCTATAGCGGCCCATTTAAGGAAGGATGGTCACCATGTCTATCCATATCTGGACGACTGGCTGGTCAGAGGTTCGTCCAGAGAACAAACACGAAACAGTCTAAGGGCCACAATGTCCCTCTTACAGGAACTGGGCTTCGCAATAAACTTCAACAAGTCCTCTGTAGAGCCTTCGAGGACCTTGGTCTTTCTAGGAGCGGAGTTTCAGACACACACAAGCCTGGTGAGACCATCCAGCGAAAGAATTCAGAAACTTCAAAGCAAGGCGTCTGAATGGAGATGCGGTACCAAGGTGTCGGTGCGCACATACATGTCCCTGCTAGGGACCATGTCGTCCTGCATTCCGTTGATAAGCAACTGCTGTCTGTTTGAGGCCTTGCCAGGAATTTCTAGCGGACCGTTGGGCGCAGAGCCGGGGTCGCTGGTCAGACAGACTGGTCGTCGACGAACAACTAGTGCAAGCACTCTGCTGGTGGAGAGTATCTACTCATCTAACGAAAGCAATGCCTCTACTGGAACCGGAGTTTCAGAAGACGGTGGTGACGGACGCATCGCTGAGCGGATGGGGAGCTAATCTGGATACGTTACAGGTACAAGGCCAGTGGTCGTTGCAGGAGTCCTCCCTGCATATCAACCTGCTAGAACTGAGAGCAGTGCGATGGGCTCTGAAATCTTTTCTTCCTCAACTGAGAGACTCGGTGGTGCGTGTCATGACGGACAACACCACTACGATGTTCTACTTCAGGAAACAAGGAGGGACACGTTCCAGGTCCCTATCGACGGAGGCACAGAAAATCTGGCATTGGGCCCTACAACACAACATGAAAATCTTGGCGTTCCACCTGCCAGGCGTGAAAAATGTGGAAGCCGATGCCCTCAGCAGAGAAATGAACGAAGTTCACGAATGGGTGCTGAACGACCAACAACTACAGCAAGTATTCAAGAAATGGGGACATCCTTCCATAGATCTGTTCGACGAAGAACAGGAAATGCCATCAGTACGCAAGCAGATGGCCTCAGCAGGGCTCACTGGGGGATGCGTTCTCCTTCCCATGGTCGAACAAATTCCTGTACGCATTCCCTCCATTTCCCCTTGTCCAGAGGACGTTGCAATGGATCCTCAGGTACCCATGTCGGGTAATTCTGGTGGCTCCGTACTGGGCCAGACAGGCGTGGTTTTCAGACCTGCTACACTTAGCGGTGGCGGAACCGATGAGACTCCAGAAGACCCCCGACCTTCTGTCTCGACAGGAGGGTGTCGTTTGGCATCACGATCCGGACAGCCTCAAGTTGACGGCCTGGCTCCTGACTTCGCCGAATTCGGTCGGCTAACGATTCCGGAGGACTGTCGACGTATCCTGCAAGCGGCAAGAGCGCCTTCCACAAACGCCTCATACACGTACAAATGGAGAAGTTTCTGTCAGTGGTGTGAGGATCAACCAGGTTTGGCCCCGCAATCGATTAAGCCGGAACAGCTCCTTCCATACTTGCTGTTTTTAGCTCAAAAGGGCCTATCGGTATCGTCAATAAAAGTACACCTGGCCGCCATCTCCAGGTTTACTCGTCGACGACATTCGGCAGCATTGTTCAGCGACCGCCTGATTAAGCACTTCCTTAAAGGCCTCTTTCGGAGTTTCCCTCCAGAGAAGAAATTTCCGCCGGAGTGGAGCCTCAATCTGGTCTTAACGTCTCTTATGAAGCCTCCTTTTGAGCCAATGTCATCATCGTCTCTAAAGTTTTTGTCGTGGAAATTGGCCTTCCTGGTGGCCATCACTTCAGCCCGACGTATTTCAGAAGTTCAGGCTCTAATGGTAGACCCACCATACTTACGATTTTTCAAGAACAAGGTAGCCCTTGCCACTAACCCACAGTTTATACCGAAAGCTCCTTCGGTGTTCCATAAACACTCCTCTATTGTGTTGCCTACATTTTTTCCGGAGCCATGCTCGGGAGCGGAGCGCACGTTACACACATTGGATGTAAAAAGGGCTCTCAAATTTTATCTTCATCGTACGCAACCATTCAGAGAAACGAGACAACTGTTCGTGGCCTATGGTTTGGGTGCTAAAGGAAAAGCCATTTCAAAGCAAGGACTGTCAAGATGGGTATCATCTACCATTTCGTACTGCCATTCCAGGGCAGGGAAGCCTCTTCTACGACGATCAAGAGCTCATTCAACTAGAGCAGCGGCATCGTCGACGGCTCTGTGGGCCGGAGTCCCTCTCGGGGACATCTGCATGGCGGCTACCTGGGCGGCTACACACACCTTTACCCGCCATTACTGCCTGTCGCAGCAACATGCCGAAGATACCCGGATGGGACAGGCGGTGCTCCGACACCTATTCCAGTAAGGTAAGCCCCTACTGAGGGGTTGCATCCTGTGGAATTTATGACTGTATGTGGTTCGTTTTCCTATGTTAACGATTACTAATGTATACATGATCATAGGGAACGGGCTTTGCGAAGAAAGTATATGGGTTTGCATGCACGCCTCCTCTCTTGGGGGTGTACTGCTATGTAATCTATTCTAAGCATGTGAATCCATGAAAGATCCAATGCTGGAGAAGGGAATCGTTTCTTACCTGTAACTCCATTTCTCCAGCATTGGTATCTTTTATGGATTCACATGCGCCCACCTGCCTCCCCTGAACATGCAAACCGGTTCCCCCACTACTTTGGGGGCCGAAATCTGAGGGAGCGCGGGTCCTATATTTATATCATGACGTCCTGACGGTGCGGGCACGCATGATACAAAACGAGGTGGATAGGACGCATAAGCGTCGAAAAAGTTTTCCTACGGGAAAGGGTCTATATAATGTACCGGGGATTCCCAGCCTGACGACGGGGAATATTCTAAGCATGTGAATCCATGAAAGATACCAATGCTGGAGAAATGGAGTTACAGGTAAGAAACTATTCCCATCTCTCGCACAACAAGCCACGCGCACTTCACCGCAACAACACATAAGCCACACCAACATGCAAACACAGACTGACACCGATCCAATACTCGCACCAAAACTCAGCACCCGGTGTATACAGAGTTGAGGCTACCAACAGTACACCACTCCTCTCACTATCCTACTCCCTCGTCACCTTACTAACCCATCCCACCTTCTCGTTTGCAGATCCACCAGAGCGCCTGGGGACCAATTCCGTTGGTGACTGCGCTATACAAGTACCTTTAACATAACATTACATAATCTGGGAGGTCCCAATCCTTATCTTTGCTTCCCAGAAACCATGCGTGAAGGCTGAGTGTCTTGACCTCTGGATGGAGAACCCGACCTTCCTCTTGCGAGAGAAGATCCTCTCTTTGTGGAAGACCTATTGGAGGGCAGATGGACATGTCCAGAAGGTCCGGGTACCACGTCCTCCTGGCCCGATCTGGGGCAATTAGGATCATGGTTTTCCTGAACATTCTCAACCTCCTGATTACGTGAGGCATCACGGGGACTGGAGGAAACACGTAAAGAAGTGGAAATACTCAGTCCACTACGAATGCGTCCGCTAGAGCTCCTCTTGGGGGGGAGGGGGGATTCCCTTGAGCAATACAATTTGCACTTTCGGTTGGACCCGGTCGCGAACAGATCCACTTGAGGGGTTCCCCAAAGGGCGAAGATCTCTTGAAGGACTTCCTGAGCTAGCTTCCATTCGTGGGAGACTGTGCTCTTACTGCTCAGAGCTTCTTCCGCAGTGTTTAGCTCTCCGGCTAGGTGAACTGCCGATGGAGAGATTCCTTCTTGCACTGCCCAGAACCAGAGATGCATTGCCTCTCTGCACAGTGGGAGTGATCCTACGCCTCCTCTTTTGTTGAGGTAGTACATGGCCACTGTGTTGTCCGTCATTATCAGGACATTCTTTCCCTGTACAGAGGGCAGAAAAGCCTTCAGCGCTAGTCTGATTGCGCTCCGCTCCAAAAGGTTGATATGTAGTTTGGACTCCGATGGAGACCAATGACCGCTGATTGTCAGATCGTTTGTGTGGGCTCCCCACCCCGTGAGTGAGGCATCCGTCATTACTGTTGTCTCCGGCCATGGTTGCCAAAAAGGTTCCCCTTTGAGGATATTCTCCTTGCAAGCCCACCATAGGAGATATTGAGCCACTTTAGTCGGGACTTGTAGAAGGTCTGACATCTCCCCTGAAAACTGGGACTATTGAGTCTTGAGGGCCCACTGAAGGGATCCATCCTCAATCTGGCCTCTGGCACCAGAAAAATGTAGGATGCCATGAGACATAGCAACCTTAGAAAATCGAATGCCGGCTAGATGAGGAATGTAGATGAGGAATGAGGAAGTGTCCAGGATTGCTCCGATGAATTGGAGTTTTTGGCTTGGAATCATTTGTGACTTCTTGTAATTGATGTTGAAGCCCAGACTGTGTAAGTGGCAGGTCAAGGCTACATGTTCCTGGGCTCGTTCGGATGAACTTGCCCTGATTAGCCAGTCGTCCAGATAAGGGTAGATGTGAATCCCCCTTCTGATACTTGCTGCCATCAGTTTGGTGAAAACCCTTGGGGCAGAGGTTAGCCCAAATGGTAGAACCTGAAACTGATGAGAACCACCAATTGTGAACCTCGTGTACTTTCTGTGCTCGAGATGGATTGGCACATGAAAGTAAGCATCCTGAAGTTCCAATGAAACCAGCCAGTCCTGAAGCTGAAGAGCCTGAAGGATCTGAGAAAGGGTCACCATCTTGAACTTGTCCTTCCTGAGGAACTGGTTCAAGATTCTCAAGTCCAAGATGTGTCTCAATCATCCGTCCTTTTTGGGGATGAGAAAATAGGGGGAGTACCAGCCCTTGTTCCTCTCTGCTACAGGTACATGTTCTATTGCACCTTTCTCTAGCAGGGTTAAAATCTCCTGCACAAGGAGCGGGTCTGGAATTTTTACAGAGTTGGCTTCTGGTGGATGATCTTGAGGTCTTTGATGAAATGGAAGACTGTAGCCATGGGTCACTATCTCTATTGCCCAGGCATCTGACATAATGCCCCGCCATTCGTCCAGATACCGAGTGATTCTGCCACCCACCAGGGTTTTGAGGGTTAAGACCTCCAAAGTGGCTTTGCAGCGGCTGCAGCAGTGACTGAGGAGGTAGTAGCCGCTGCTGTGGCTGATCTACCACCTCTCCCTATTCCACCACGAAAAGGTTTTCTCTGTTGGCCTGCCCCCTCCCTTTTCCAAAAGAGGAATAAAAGCAAAAGGGGCGACTCTTCCAGGAAGATGAGCCTGCATAAGTGTTGGTGAGGTTGTCTTATAGCGGCGCTGAGTGATTTTGCTGCCGCTTTCAAGGTATGCAGCTTCTCCAAGCTCTTGTCCGCCTTGCTGCCAAACAACCTCAAGCCGTCAAAGGATATATTAAGTAATCTAGACTGCACATCATATGCAAAACCAGATTTTCTTAGCCATTTGAATCTGCGCAAGACCGTGCTAGAAGCCATCGACCTGCTTATACTATCCGCAGTGTCCAATCCTGACTGAAGGCATTCCTCCATAGCCTTTTTACCATCCTTCACTGTAGCCAGGAAACCATCCCGTTCTTCACCTTCCGGGATGGGTTCAGCGGCTGAAGACATGCAGTCCCACAGGGTAGAAGTAAATCTTGCTAATGTTCAAGTGACATTAGTTGATTTCAGGGCCATGCTGCCTGACGTAAAAGATTTCCGGGCCCAAGCATCAACTTCTTTTATCGTCCCTGTCTGGTGGTATTGATGGGTAAGCTGATTGCCTAGTGGAGGTAGCAGCTTGAACAACAACACTCTCGGGAGAGGGATGCCTGGATAAATACTCCAGGTCTGATGAGGCTGGCCTATATTTTGGTAACAGTCTTTTATTTACTGCTGGAATCTAATCGGGATTATTCCAATTTGCCATTATTCTTTTTTGTAAAGCATTATGGAATGGTAAAACAGGATCTTTAAAGGGACCCTCACTCAGGATGTCTGTCATGTCATCCTGGTCAAAAACTGGGGAAGCTGCTTTCCAACCCATAAAGTCAACGACCCTTCCCATAAGATTTCTATAACTGGGATTAGCATGAGCTGTAGGGTCTCATTTTTCAAAATCCACTTCACCTGAAGTGTCTAAGCCACTGGCATTTTGTAGGCAATCATAAAGGTATGTTCTCTTTGTTTGTGGGTCTACTAGTTCTTCAGGGACCTCTCTGGCCCCAAATCTGACTCCAACTGGAGTGACTTCCTACTTTTTGTCATCGCTTTCGACTCTATGGTCGTCGACGGTGTCGAGTTTTGGTTTCAACTTCGACGTCTATGCCGATTCCTTTAGCCCTGATTTATGCACCGGAGGCTTAGACTTGCAGTAAGGCATCGGGGAACTTTCCCACAAAGACACTAAACTCTTTTTCAACCCTTGCAGGTTTGGATCTCGATTAGAGTGAGTAGAGGCATGATCACCACGCGGCAACTTCGAGGGGGTCTGGGACGCTTTCTCGAATATTTTCAGCATCAAAGCCGTGAAGGCCTCCCATTTCTTTGGGGAATCGTGCTTTGAAGGGTAAGTTACACTCATCTCAGAATAGGATGAGGCGGAAGAAGACCTATGACGTCGCTTTCTTGACTTTTTCGTCAAAGACGAGGAAGACCTCCTCGAGCGACTTTCCGATCTTGACCTCCTCGACTGGTGACAAGATTTTCTACCGGATTCATCCGAATCCTTTTGTCTTTTCGAAGACTTCTATTTCTCCTTCCCTACCGCCAGCTTACCTCTGCGTTCCCCAAGAGCCTTATTTGACATGGCCTGACAGGACCCGCCCTCATCAACCCAATGGTCTGGGCTCAGGCACCAGAGGCGATTCCGATGGGGGTCGGTAATAGACATCTTCCTGCCACACTTCAGACATTTTTTTAACCCTGTTTTGGGTGTGGAGGGAGTTAAAGACGAAGACATTGTTGAAGAAATTCTTGATGTGCCATTCGTAACACGAAGCAGTTGCGTCCGAAAAACGGAACTGAGGTAACGGGTGCTGCTCGAGCCCTTTATGCAGCGGATGACGTCGACGCCTGATGGCGGCCCTCGAGGGACTTTGAATCCGCGGTCTCAAATACAGCGCCCCCTGGTGAAAACAATTTCTCAAGCAGCTGAAGCTGGGATACGATTATCCTGAGATGAGGAATACGTGGGAGGACACAATCCATTTGAAGTAGATGTTTTGAGCCTGTACCATTCGTTTGCATATATATGGTCGTCTTCCACCTCAAGGTACAGTAACTCTGGAAGCTACGTTGTAACAAAGTGTATCGGGTCATTACCCTCAGCTCCCTCAAGGAGACCAATGACCCGATGACCCGCAGCTGCAGAGCCTGCACTGTATTTTCAATACTTTCTATTTTGCTTTCCAACACCTTGTTACCCTTTGCCATCATCGCGAATTCTCTGCTGATCTTCTGCATGAGGGATAGAGTTTGTGAGTGAGCCCTGTGCCTCCAGCTCGCTGGTCTGTCGTTCTAGAGTGGAGGGTCTTTCCTCCAGCTGGACCACTGTCGGCTTGCCAAACTTGTCCTCCATTCTCCCCATGGACTGCTCGATCCGGCTTAATGAGGCCATGACCGGGTCCTGGGAAGCAGGCTTTTCTTAGATGCAGAGCCCACTACTGGGTGCCAAAAATCGGTGTCCTCATGGACAGTTTTATTTTGGGCTTTTCCTGCTGCCATTGCACTTTCTGCCCCTTATATCAATCTGCGACCCCAAAAAGGTAGGGCACACACCCGCCTCCAAGCTGCAGCCCTCTGGGAATCAAACAGGGTAGGGGGTGCCTGGTACCTTAATTCAGCACGTCTCACCATGTTACATGATGCCTCCTTACAGCTAGAGTCAGCTTAGCTCTTTCTCTGGTCTCAGTCCTTAAGCTTGGTGATCCGCACCCCATCTCCTTGCCCGCCGTGTTCCACTGTGGCGCTGTTGTCTGCTCTGCTACTTCATCACCCTTCCGCTCACACGTCCTATGGCAGCGGCCGAGCATCCCAGGGGTCCCGCTCTGGCTCTCTGGCTGGGCAGCACATGCTGAAGCAGCAGGGAGTGTGCCAGGGGACGAGGCACCCTTCCTTCGCCATGCCTCTCTCCCAGCAGGCACCAATGGTGCACTCCCGCTCTGCCACTGCGCCCTTCCCTCGCTCCCAGCAAGTACCGGTAAGGCTGTTAACTGCACCGGAGGGGTCGATGGTGCCGGTATTTCGGGCACAGGAGGACTGGAGCTAACCCCTTTGCAGCACAGGGCAGCGTTCCACAGGGCCAGCCTTCCCCCTCGGTCCGGAGCTTCACAGTGGAGCCACCATTTTCTCCCCTAAACAATATTTTTAAATATCAGAATTTAGCCTGTGCACATGTATGCTTATGCACATAGTCTGTTTTTACATTTTTCAAAATCTTGGTGACTACATAGAAGCAAAATTGGCTTTGTCACTTGCTCAATGTTGTTGAATTGCTGCTTGGTTTTAGATAACGTTAGTATGCATGCAGTGTTAAACTGTCGTTCCTAATTTCTACAGTGAGGTGTGATGTAAATAAATTCCTTAAGAAATTCACACTTAAAATTGGCATTTCCCATGGTTGCAGTATAGGTGACACTTTGTGGTATTCTTTTAGCATGCTAATTTTGAGCAGCATTAGCTATATATAGATCACTAACAAAAAACCTTGTTAAAGGGACATTATGGTTAAGTTGCACCACTACAAAACCTATGAAATTCAATTGAAAAACGTTGCTACAGGGACGTTATGGTTACAGGTAAAACCTAAAAAACCCAGAAATGTGCAAGTTAAGGTACGCTACGCAACCTTAACTCGCACTGCAAGGACTAACACCCATGATATCAAAGATGGCCTCACAAATGTCATTGACATCACTGATGACATCACAAGTCTGTCACCAACTTTTTTATTTTAGTGAGATATGTACACTAGGTGATTTTCTTGACTAGCAGGGAGGAATTGCAAAGTGAGAAGGTACTACATTCCTGCACCTTACCGTTCTCATATGTTCTTGCACTGCTTTCCTTAGGGTTCAGTGACCTCATATGATATATATATTTCTGAGGCTTGTGGAATCTGCTTAGATCACATGCTGTGCATAGGCCGACATCTAGTGGAAGCTGCGGAGTATTACAGTTTGTTTTTCGAAGTCGAAAAATGGGCGTCGACACAGGGCGTGCCAGTAATACTATCCCTAGTGTGACGTCCCCTGTACCCATGATCCCTCACGCGTCTAGGATCCCCAGATTGTTTTTTTCCGCCATTCTGGTCGGAAGCACTTCATCGGAGTTCCCTGGCTTTGCCATAGTTTCACTCTAAACTAATTCTAATTTGCCCCGTTTGGCCAACCTTTCGTCGATCAACATCTCGACGCCGAACCAGGGAGGAGATCAACGTCGAATACCCGACGGATTGGGCCTTGAGGCTTCCGCCTCGGCTCGGGCCTGGGCCGCTGGCCTCGGCCCTACAAGTAGGGAGAGTGGGGGTGGTACACTTCCACACTCGACACCTTATTACCTACACACACTTGCCCGCTGCCCACAGGCGCGTATGGAGGGTACGCCCTTTCAGTTTTGCCCCAAGTGTAATAAGAAATACCCTTGGGTAGATAAGCACGCTACGTGCAACCTTTGCCTACCCAGAGACCACCCCGAGACGGGTTGCAGGGCCTGTAGCAGGTTTAAGGCAAAAACTCTTAAGGACCGCTCCACCAAGCGTTGGGCCCACCACGCCAAGCTAGCAGCTATGGAGGCGGAGGGTACCTTCAGCGACGGCAGCGACGCCGAACTTTCGGACGGCGAGGGCACCAAGGCGTCGAAGGACAGCCGAACGCACGTCCCCGGCCTCGGAAGGTCGTCCGTCCCGGCGACTATGGGGAAGTCCCCCGGCGACAAAAGCGTTACACATACACACGCTAAACACAAAAAATCCACCCGAGATTCGACGTCGTCGAAACCTCGGAAAGAGGCACAGAAGGAGCGGTCCGAAAGGACGTCCTCTGGGCGGTCCCGGTCGAGGTCGCCGCACGACGTCAGGCAAGCCTCCACACTTGCACAGAGTGCCTCGACCATTAATATCCCGGAAGATCAATCGTCCGAAGACGAACACGACTTCCACCCCCAGCCTGCACCCCAGGAAAAGGGTACTTCACTTGGGAGTAAAGAGGGGCCAGTTTCGAAGGCTAGTTCGAAAGACAGGGATTCCACCTCCGATCCTCGACGCCAGGCGTCGAAAGATAAGGGAAAGGGGAAACACACTTCCACCCACGGGGAAGGGGGTAAACAGCAAAGGAAACAACCCTTGCAGTCCTCCACTACAAAAGAACTGACCAAGTCTTCTCAGGGCCAATCCATAGAAAGTCCCAGCAAGGTCACCCCAAGCTCAAAACTCTGGTCATGCGAGGACATTGACAGAGTAATGTCAAGGATGTCTTCCTTGGCGAATTTTTTCGAAAGACACCCTGAACAACTCCTAGCTTTAAACCCTCAGGAAGATTCTCCCTCAGGGTCTAGGGACCCTATCCCCTCAAATAAAAGACCCCGGGTCGAGACACCATTTAGGCCTTTAGACCCCATCGAGGTCCAACCCTATTCTTACCTCTTCCCTACAGACCAAGGAAACTCTTCCCTTATAGAAGGTCAGGAAATTGACACGCCAGAAGATCCTGCAGGATCAGATTATTACGGCGAAGACGAAGACGAGGATGAGCCAGAAAATAGCCCAGATATTTTCAGAATGGACTCACCAGTCGAAAGGGAAGCCCCAGTGTCTGACTCCCCAATAGATAATCAGCCCCTCCTGAATGAACTGCTCTTTCGGGCAGCTAACCACTTCCACATAGACACACAAGGTGTCCAGGAAGAAAGGGACTTTGCGGAAGAACTAATAGGGGAAAGGAAGCCAGTAGCCCAGACCATTCCCATCCTAAAATCTGTTCAACGCAGAATAGCACCATCCCTTGTCAACCCAAACCTGACAAGACCTGTAAATCCGAGAGTGGAGAAGCTGTTTAAAGCAGCCCAGTCGGACCCCCTATATATTAGAGGTCAACTTAAGCCAGACTCTCTAGTAGTAACCAACACCCGCAAAAGAGCTGGTACACCATTATCTTCCTCTGAGGCTCCCCCCGACAAAGAAAGTAAAAAACTTTATGGTTTTGGCAGGAAAGTAGCTTCCACGGCAGCCTACCAAGCCAGAATCGCGAATTCCACCACACTGTTGGCTAGCTACAACTGTCACCAGTGGGAAGAAGTGGCAGCACTAATAGACTCTGCTCCCGAACCCCTTAAAAGCCAGCTAGCTCGCATTTGTGCGGAAGGAAGGAACGTCTCAGGCTGCACGGTAAAAGCAACTCTGGACGCCGCTGACAATGCGGGTAGACTTATAGCAGAGGGGACTGTCATCAAAAGGCATGCTTGGTTGAGGCAGTCGGGATTCAAAGCAGAAACACAAGCTGCGCTCTTAGACAAACCAGTGGAAAGTGATCTCCTGTTTGGGAAGGCAGTCGAGGACGCTCTAAAAAACGCTAAGGAAGAATTCGACACCCTCAAATCCCTTGGCCAGTTAACTACCAAACCACCTAACCAAAGAGGGAATGGCAATTTTCGTCGCCCCCGCGGCCAAAATTCCAATAGAGGAAATAGCTACTCCCACACCCAGGGTACACAGTGGAACACCAGCTCACAACAGTCTACCCAGGCGTATGGTAGGGGTAGTAAAAGAGGACGGGGTAGAGGCAGAGGCAGCCCCAGTAAAGGAGGAGGCACGCCTCCACCAAAGCAGTGACGCTCAGTTCAGGGTCCCTTCCCATGCAACCCCAGTAGGGGGACGAATATCAAGTTTCACCCAGGCATGGGAAGGGATAACATCCGACAGATGGGTGCTGTCAACAGTATCCAATGGGTACTGCATAGAACTACTGCAACGTCCCCTAAACCATCCTCCAAGACAAAAAGTCCACTCTTTACAACATCAGAAGATCCTCCTCGAGGAGATCGCCATTCTGCTAGAAAAGGACGCGATAGAACTCGTCCCGGGACACCAGGTAAACAAGGGTATCTATTCAACTTACTTCCTTGTGCCAAAGAAAGATTTAACAATGCGTCCAGTTTTAGACTTACGGCCTGCCAACAAGTATGTCAAGCCCCAAAAATTCCGTATGACCACACTACAAGAGGTAATCCCACTCCTAAAAAAGGGGGATTACATGGCAACCTTGGATATGAAAGATGCCTATTTTCATATTTCCATGCTCCCGGCGCACAGAAAATACTTGCGCTTCAAGGTGGACAGTCGCCACTACCAATTCAAGGTACTGCCCTTCGGGATAGCTTCTGCACCAAGGGTTTTCACCAAGGTACTGGCGGTGGCAGCTGCACACCTACGCAGGGAGGCAATCCCAGTGTACCCTTATCTGGACGACTGGCTCATAACGGGGGAAACCCCAGGAATCTGCAGGTCAAACATTCAGAGGACCATCGACCTCCTCCACGAATTAGGCTTCTCCATCAACGAGAAAAAGTCAAGTCTGGTGCCAAGCACCTCAAAACAGTTTCTAGGAGCTATCCTAGATACTCAGAAAGGATTGACCTTCCCTTCGGAAGAAAGAATTCGGAACATACTTCTGCAAATTCCGCATTATCAGTCAGGTCAACAGATAACAGTACGCAAAGCTATGCGGTTACTCGGCATGATGGCGTCATGCATTTACCTGGTCCCCCACGCGCGTCTGCGCATGCGTCCCATGCAGGAATGGTTGGCGAAACAGTGGTCTCAGGCAAGTGGTCAGTGGGACGATCTAGTGGTCGTTTCGCCAACACTCGTACAGAACCTACACTGGTGGACAAGAGAGAATCTCGCAAAGGGGAAACCCTTTTACGATCCCGAAGTACAGGCAGTGGTGACTACAGATGCATGCCTGACGGGGTGGGGAGCTCACCATCTCCACCACACAGCTCAGGGTCTCTGGTCTCACTCAGTAGCCAAGAACCACATCAATCTGCTAGAGCTTCTGGCAGTATTCCGAGCGCTGCAGGCGTTCGAGCCCCATCTACTAAACTTGTCGGTGCAGATCAGGACGGACAGCACGACAGCCATGTTCTATCTGAACAAGCAAGGAGGGACTCGTTCGCCAAATCTGTCCAAGCTTGCCCAGAAAATATGGATATGGGCACTCAGACGGAACATCTTCCTGTCATCGCAACATGTTCCAGGGGAGCTCAATTCCCTAGCGGATGCTCTAAGCAGAGACTCCCTCCCAGAAGAACACGAGTGGGTCCTTCACAAAGACGTAGTAGAAAATCTCTTCTCTCAGTGGGGTTTCCCCACTATAGACCTATTCGCCACAAGCGAAAACAAACAATGCCCAGGATTTGCATCCAGGTTCCCACAACCGGACTCCCAGGGGAATGCCCTGTGGATAAACTGGTCAGGGATGTTTGCGTACGCTTTCCCACCAACTCCCCTCATCAGGAAGGTGGTGTACAAGATGAACAAGGAATCGATGACGCTCATCCTAGTTGCTCCCATGTGGGCGAGACAACCATGGTTTCCACACCTACGCAGGATGGCGGTATGCGAGCCCATCAGACTCCCAGCCTGGTACAACCTTCTGTCCCAGCAACAAGGTCAAACAGTGCATCAGGAACCCAACTCTATGAACCTAGCAGCATGGCTCCTGAAGTCATAGAGTTTGGACATCTCAAATTACCACAGAGGTGTATGGACATTCTAAAAGAGTCTAGGAAACCAAATACAAGGCACTGTTACTTTGACAAGTGGAAAAGATTCGTTATCTGGTGCCAGAGTAAACAAATCAACCCGGTTGATTGCACTCCTTCCAACGTTGTAACATACATGCTCCACCTGCTGGATGCAGGGTTGGTTTTTAACTCTCTGAAAGTACACCTGGCAGCCCTCTCAGCCTACACCACATCCCATAACAAGGTTTCGTGGTGGAAAGTACCAGTGGTTAAAGCCTTCATGGAAGGAGTAAAGAGACTTCACCCTCCTATCTCGAACCCACCGCCAGGATGGGATCTCAATGTGGCCTTCTTAGTAGCCATTACCTCCATAAGAAGGGTCAGTGAAATTCAGGCTCTGTCAGTGCAAGATCCTTTCTTTACTATCCACAAGGACAAACTGGTTTTACGCACACACCCTAGATTCTCACCAAAATTCATATCCAAGTTCCATGTAAACCAGTCCATCGAGCTTCCGGCTTTCTTCCAAAACCCACAGAGCTCAGCTGAGGTGAAACTACACACCCTAGATGTGCGTAGGGCGGTCTTATACTATGTAAATAAAACCAGACCGCTAAGGAAAACAGATCAACTGTTTGTCTCCGTAGCTACAGGCAGAGAGGGGGGATCGCGTCTCTAAGGGCGCTATCTCAAAGTGGATTATCAACTGTATACAGCTGTGTTACTCTCTTTCTGAAAAAACTCTGCCTTTTACGCCAAGGGCCCACTCTACCAGAGGCATTGGGGCCACTCTGGCTTTCATTGCAAATGTTCCCCTTGACACCATTTGCAAAGCAGCTACTTGGAGCTCTATTCACACTTTTACTCAGCATTACTGCATTGACACTCATTCCAAGGCAGATACACAAGTGGGACAAGCGGTTCTAAGACACCTGTTTGCTCATGACCCTTCTCACATCCCACCTCCTTCTTCTGGTACTGCTCGCTAATCTATGCACAGCATGTGATCTAAGCAGATTCCACAAGCCTCAGAAGGGATACATTACTCACCGTAATCGTATTTCTGATGCTTGTATCTGCTTAGATTCACATGCGACCCACCCTTCCTCCCCTCCGAGAGAAGGCGCATGGTTGCTTGTAGTCTTACCTTTCTGTCTATCTGCTTGGACTATCTGTACTCACGCTACTCCTCATGCTACCTCATGTCAGGAAAAACACAATCTGGGGATCCTAGACGCGTGAGGGATCATGGGTACAGGGGACGTCACACTAGGGATAGTATTACTGGCACGCCCTGTGTCGACGCCCATTTTTCGACTTCGAAAAACAAACTGTAATACTCCGCAGCTTCCACTAGATGTCGGCCTATGCACAGCATGTGAATCTAAGCAGATACAAGCATCAGAAATACGATTACGGTGAGTAATGTATCCCATATATATATATATATGAAGAAGGAAGCCTGAAATAAGCACTTATTTCTGTGCATTAAAATAATCAGTTGGGTTATGAACACTTTGTGGTAGTACTACTACGTTTTTGCTTGCTTCACTTTCTTTGTATGTGCTGCTATTGGTATGCGTTGTGCTGTCTTTCATTTTTGTGTGCAGTAGTATATTTATCTAGTAACTGAGGGATTGGTAGCTACTTATCACATGTTTAACAGTCCACAACAGTCTAACAGCAAAGCATGCATCATGTCACTATGCAACATGGGGAAAATGTGTATATTGCACCTGTATTATGCATGCTGCACACACTAAAGTTTGTACATGAGTTCGGTCTTGTAATGGAAAGAAATGTGTAATACTATACTGTTTTTATAGCAATGCCTTGTGTAATTACCTACTTATGCAGTGATAGTTCGCTCCATGAGCTCTGATAGTTCTATGGCAACATAACCAAGATAATACCTTCTGGAGGCTTTTCATGACATTTGTGATGTCATCTTTGATGTCATTGGTGTTAGTCTTTGCAGTGCACAGTGGTAGCGCGAGTTATTAGTTGCGTAGCGTACCATGAATTTCTGGGGTTTTTAGGTTTTACCTGTAAACATAACGTCCCTGTAGCAACATTTTTCCATTCAATTTCATAGGTTTTGTAGTTGTGCAACTTAACCACAACATCCCTTTAAAAAGGTTTTTTGTTAGTGAATTTCATAGTTTTTTAGTAGGGCACTTTAAGCATAACAGTGCTTTAGGGTAGTTTTTTCAGTAAAGGGAAAAGGTTTTTAGTAACATAGACTTCACCTGGTTGGCGTATGTGCAATTGCACGGCAAGTATCCGTAGTACTCCTTTAGTGACCGCATGTCTGCATCTTCAAATGCACTTAAGTAGTTGTGGAAGCACACGTGTTTATGTTCCACACCTAGACTCATGCGTAGGTCATGCACTGTATGCTGATAACACCGCCCCTGTCGCCAGCCCTATGTATTCATGCAGTAGGCTACTGCATTTAAAGTAGTGCTGTCCACTTCGTGGGTGGCTCTGCAAACTTAGCAATGTGTGGTTAAAGTACTCCTAACTGAATAATGGCCACTGGTAAACAAAGAAAAGCAACCTGCACTGTGATGTTGGCGTGTTAAATGTGGCATTACTTTGATTTATCTGCTGCTTCCCTTTCCATGACGTGTTAAACGGATACATTGTGAGTGCACTCAGCAGTGTGACGGAAAGTATGAAAAGGCTGCATGCCTGTTTATACAGTTGAAGAAAACATGTAACTGCAAGTGGGACAGTTTGTAGTAAGGCTGCAAAATTTCAAAGCTGGTGCACCTTACTCATGCACATACTAGTGCATGTAAAGGCAAGTAAGGAAACGGCAAAATATGCAGAGCGCAAACCATCTTACTGGGGGTTAGAAAAGCGCTCTGTGCATAGGTTGCACAGAATAATGGCTTCGTGATATCGTGTAATTTAGATGTGGTTTGCGTTGTTGTAAACATTCTTGTATTCCATAATGTATGTATATCCGTTAATGGTACCGCTAACAATAGTGGTGTAATTTGGGACGACAACTCAAATTAAAGGACAAAGGAGCAGTGGGCCGGCTATCGCATTTCGAAGAATGACGTTGGGTACTTTCATATACAACATTTGCCACATCTGCTATGGGCAACAAGAGGAGCACTCGTGTGGGGCAGCGGAGCTGTAAAACAACCTTTCCAAAGCATATGCTGCGCTATACAGACCCTTACCCGGCAAAGGGCATGGTATTGTACATGTAGTGCAATGTGCTACTGTACACAGGGAAGGTACTTGAAAGTGCATTGCTACAGTAATTACAGGAGCATTACAATGAGTGCTGCCTATATAGGTGATGGCCACCCAATAATTCCATCTCCCGCAACGTCCCCTAGAGTATCTAGGCAGGTGCTACCCCTTCTCTACCTGACCTTTCCTGGCTTTTATTCTGTGGCGTGTGTGAGAACACGATAATAAATAAAAATGCACTGGGGAACAAAAAAGGTAAAAAAATAGAAAGCACCTTTCACAGATGAACAAGGGAATTGCCAATGCACGCATGCAGGGCGGGAGGCGTGGCATTGTGGAGAACACTGAAGTTCAATCGGTTAGAAAGGCGTGCAATGTACAAAGAGGTTTCTTTACGTGTTGAAGAGCGTTTTTCAAGAGTCACAGCGCAACACTTACTACAAGAAAATAGCACTACTTGCAAGAAAGGCACCAAGGCAATTTAGATGGGGTGTGCAGAAATGGAGATAGCTGGCACAATGAGATGAAGGTTATAGCTAGGGAAAAGTATTGGTGCTGTGAAACATCATAATGCCATGGGCGATGTATGCCATTGGCACATGACAAAAAAATGCACAATACACTTCTTTGCAATGTACTGCGCTATCTCCATTGACGGACCAAATGGAAAATGACGCTGCCACATCGGTAGCTGCATACTGCGATAGAAAGTTAGGCAAGAGATTGGAAAGATATGCATTAAATGGGCAAGTGCATCCTTCATCACGAACACAAACTTGTGTAACATGCTGTGCAATGTTGCCTACACAATTTAAGAAGATTAATATCGTCATGATGGTCTATCACACACACCAAAATCAGGCATTTCATTGTACTTACTCCATAGCACTACACATCATAGATTAGTAAATGCGTAGCGAGTGCACAATGTTTTGCATTCACTTTCACTGAATGTATGTCGGCATACCCTAAAATCTGCACGCTGTGCCTCGTAAAACACACAGCCATAACGGCACCCTCTTCATTTCTGTGAACAAATAGTGTAGCACCGTTGGTCCGTACACACCACACCCACAAACTTTATTGCCCAATCCCGTAGCCTCTGCAGGCCCATTTCTATTGGAGTCCTCTGCAAAAGGGGCGTATGTACCACATGCCGCACTGCAACTATCGCGATATTCACTGACTTCGTGCTGCACGCGCGTGGGTTTGGGGGAATAACCTACCAGGGTAGCACACGTCATTGGTTGTGGTGGCTCTTGAAAGAACTTTTTTTTTTTAGGTGCTTCCCTAGAAACACTTTTTGTGAGGTTTTCATACGTGAATGTGTGTTTTCAGCTCAGATTCTTACAGTAGGGTCTTCAGTGCAGTCTGTAGATTGTGAACGAACATTGCATTGCCACTGGCCGACAAAGACATGCCATTTGCCTTGAAAAGGTGTATGCATCGGGAACCAATGTTCTCATTCTCATAGAACATCCACATCCCAGCAGCACTCAAGAAGTCGCACATGCTTCTGTTAATGAGACCCCTTCCGACCTCTGGCTGGCGACATGAAGCATTGGGATAATGCCACGCGATTCTCTGCAGTATACATGAGAAAAGCACCTTGGCAGTAGGAAAAATGCGCTGCACTGCTTTCATCAAAATCTTCAGTTGATTGAACACACGGGAACAAGGCATGTAACCCAAAAAAAAGCTTCCAGTGCACGATCACATGTACAGTTGCTGAAGACGCCACGTGTAGACAGTCTAGAAGCAGTCTGCCGAAACAGCACGATTCCATACCACTCCACAAAACGTCCATTCCCTCCAAACCTAAATTGCTAGACAAGTCTTCTTGGAGGGCATACATGCACAGATCTTCCACAAGTAATCGCCCACGACAAACTGTCTTGCACTTGTTTGCCAGCCGCAGTACACAGTTATGGAAAAGTGAATGCCTCCCTTTCCAATGACGCACACTCAGAGCACCTGATTAGCCAAAGGCCATAGTCCTATTTCTATTGGCCAGCATGCTCACAAACGCAGAATGTGGCAGGTTGCCATTCTCAAAGTACTGGCAGGGTCGAGCCAAAGTAAAGCAGGAGGAGTCCTTCCTATTGGCGCGCTTTCCTCTGACGCACACCCTGAGCAGCACATGATGGGACAATCGCTGCAGTCTCATTTCTATAGGCCAGCATGGTGAGGAGTGCCGAATGTGGCACGTGCGGGTCCCCAAGTATGTCAAGGGCCGGTGCAGCAGGAATCCCTCTTCCTATTGCCGCACATCCTAAGCAACTCATTGGACAATCCCCACAGTTCCATTTTCGTGGCCACCACCCGCAAAATCCCTGCATGTTACTTTCGTGCTGCGTGCGGCCGTACAGGAATAACTTGCATCCAGGGCAGGGGGAGTTCATAGTAAGGGGCGACACTTAGAGTCTGTTTATTTTTTTGGGTGTAGCTCCTTCTACAAAAACACCTTTTTTGTCTGTTTTTAGTAGCTTTTGTGTTTTCTTCTACGCATATCAGTTCAGTAAACTCTTCACCGCATCCTGTAGACGAGCAAACAAAACTGCATTGCCAATGGATGACAACAAAATGCCATTTTCTTGGAAAAATCTCTGCATTTCCACAAGTAATAAGGTCATTGTTGCAGAAGAACATTCCACGAGCAGACAAAAAAGTGTACATGCTTCTGTTGATGAGACATCTTCCTTCGTCTGGCTCGGAACAACATCCATGAGCAGTAGGCCATACTCTTCGCAGTATTACAGATGAGAAAAGCACCTTGGGCGGTGGGAAAAAGCGTCCTCACGACATCCAGCAAACTCCTCCGTCTACGGAACAAATGTAAGCAAGGCAGGTAACCCAAATGCATGCCGCCGTAATGAATTACGATAGCATCATCTACTGGAAACATGGCGAGGTCTTTGCAAAGTGCATGTATATCGAAGAAATGGCACTCGTACACAGCATTCCACAATGTGTCCACTCCTTCCAACCCAAAATTGCCGTCAACGTTTCTTTGCCGCGCATAGTTGTGCAGATCTATTACAAAGGAATCATCTACAGGCAACACAATACTTTTTGCCATGTCAGCCACCCTCAGTACGCAGAGTATAATGTGCAATTGTTTCACCTCCCCTTCCTGTTAACCACACCTACACTACCTCATTGGCTAATCCCCACACTGCCATGGCAATTGGGCAAGGTGGTTTAAAGGGCAGGTTTTGGCACGCGGTCCTCCCAAAGTAGCACGTGGGCCAAACCCCTGCAAAACTGGAACAGTCCTTCTTCCCTTTGCACTATCTTCTCTGCAGCTCTACTTCATTGGGTTACTGGTAAATAGGCACACACGCATCCACCAATCGCAAAGCCGCCATCATCTAACACTGTCACTGCTATACAACACTTGATATGTACCATTACACATTGCAGTACAAATGTGCCATTCCAAAGCACGTCGACTACAAAGTTCAATGAAAGTATGCATGATTTCTCCATCCGCATACATCCACATAGCCACCCAGGATGTGGCACGTGTAATCCTGGAAGTACTGCGTAATCCACTACCTTTTCGTGTGATAGTTAAGGATGGGCCTCCCCAGAGGGTGGTAAACAATAAAACTGGGCAGGTGATTCAGTCTTCCAGCATATATGTGTAAAGTGTTTATTTTTTTTAATGTGCATGAATTTTTTTTTTGTTTGTATTTTCTCTTTATATGCATTTCTGTTTGCCTGTCCTCAAATTTTTACAAAATTCTGGTCAATGCTTCTTGCACAGTGTAAAAGAAAACGGCATTGCCAATGGCGCTCAAATAAATGCCATTTCTACTGAACCACTGCATATTTTGCGACCTCATGGTGGGTGGAGAACATGCCAGCAGTCTGCATAAACTGACATAATTCTGTTTATAACACACCTAACGACCTCTGGCTGGGGACAAATTACACCGTCATGGACTCGCACTGCTCTTGCTGTTCTGCATAAGAAGACCACCTTGGAAGTGGGAAAAATACACATCACCATGGTCAGCAACCTCTTTGGGAGATTGATTAATCAACCACATGACATGGTACCCAAATGTACACTTTCATAGTGCACCACGACACAGTCCATGTTTGTGACGGGACGCCACATATCTGCAAAGACGAACCATCCAGCCAAAACTGCTGTTACCCTGACAGGCCCAGAAAGCATCCACTTCTTCCAACCCGAAATCACCAGCAACGCCTCTTGGCACGCAACACCTGTGCAGATGGCACACAAAGGTATCACCGGCGATGAGCAATGTGTCTCTCCATGTCGACCACCCTCCCTACACAGTATTGTGATGAAATGGTACCGCCCCTTCCTATGAACCATGCCCTAAACTCCTAATTGCCTTTTCCCCACATTCCATTTCCTTTTCCACCCAGCTCATAATGGGAGGATGTGCGCTTACCCGTCTACAGAGAGGGCCACGGCCCAGTAAACTCTGACAATACTACTTCCCTTTCCACATTTACTTTTTGCAGCACTCCCCCAGTGCTGTCGCATTTCAAAACATGAGTGCACCAATCACATACAAAACCTCTGCATTTCACACTGTCATTTCTATATACCACTCCTTATTTACCGTTAAACACTCTCAGTACACGTTCCGTTTGATTGCAAAGTCCCTTCACTAGAAACTTCTGCTAGAAATGCACTATTGCAGCATCCACAAACATCCTAACGCTCCCCAGCACACCTTTAGCTATGCACACAACATTGCAACCTTTTCCACACCCACCACAACACTATAGATCCAAGCAGGCGACCATGTGGGCACCTAACATTATGCACAAATGTTACATACGTAGCGGCAGGTCTACCCATCTCACCAAACCATAAAACACCCATTCATGAAAACGTGTCACACTTAGCAGAAGCAATAAACATAGCGTAGCCTTCACCACCCCTACGCACTACCATGCACACGCTATTGTCACTGCCAACCTATGCACACCACCTTCACGACATTGGGCCTACTTCAATAAATCTGCACACAGCAGAGTAACCAACCACATATAAGCTGCCCTTCAACCTTACCCACTTCCATACTCCCATTACGTAAGCACTGCACCCTATGCCCACACTACCCAACTTCTCAGTGCACCATCTCCTGCTGCACACCAAATACTGTAGCATGTTCCAACTATCACCACAACCATAGACTGCACAATACATGCTTTGCACTCACTTGTGCTGCTGTAGCACGTCGACAATGTGCTCCACACGCAAGACCACCACCCGGTGCCTCATAAACTGCCAAACCTGCATTGCTCCAGTGGGTCTGCTCCTTGCACACATTCCCCCCACTGTAATTCAACAATACATGTCAGCATATCACCAACTACCACTATACACATATGCACCACTGGCACCAGCACTCCTAACCAACCTCGACACTGCAATGGACATGCACATCATTACATACAACTGTTAGCATAATGTATACACATTGCACTGCCTACACTGTCTCCGGCACCCCTACGTCCTTTCATTCACATACTATTGTCTTACCCACTTCCACTCAGAAAGAATTGTTTCACTGGCAACATAAGCACATGTTTACAACATTGCCCATACTGCAAACATTGTGGACACAGCATACTATCGAAGCATGTATAAGCTGCCCTTCAACCATACCCTGCAACATACTGACAGTATACAAGCATTGCACCAATTGCCCACACAGCGTGACTTTCCACTGCAGCATCTACAACCACAGGGCACCGACATGGAGCTATGCAGTAACAAATTGCAACAGTTGCCATAATGTACAAACAAGACTCTCTCTCCTGCATCCTTGTGCACTTTCAATCACATACTATGGGCGTACCCACTACCATGTACAAAATATTGTGCCACTGCCAACCTACCCACAATCTGTTTGCAACAGTGTCCTATAATGGCTTAAATGTGCTCCACACCCATTCCTTACATGTCACCAACCTCTAACTCATTCACATGGAAAAATGTATTGCTGCAGTGCGTGCCCTCAAGGGCTAGGCTCTTGAATGCATGGCCTACGGCCTTCGGCCATGCATCCAATAGTCTAGGCCTTGAACACACTCACGGCAACGTAATGCCACCATCCATGTTTCCAGATCGGCAACTGCGACAATCCACATAGACACCACTGCCATCAACACTCCTACCAAACCCGTACACTGCCATGGCGCTACGCAGCAACAAGTGGCAACAGTTAACATAATGGCCATGTGGGCAGCTACCCTTTTGCACAAACGTGCCACACGTAGGTAGCATCACTTCACCCCAACTCCCCCACACCATGAAACACCCAATCACGAACACAGATCACACTTAACCAGAAAGCACAAACATACCACATCCGCCTCCCACCTCCACCCACAGCCATTCACAAAGTATTGTCACTAACCACAACATTTTCACAACATACGGTCTACTTCAACAATTCTGCACACAGCATAGGCCTTGAACACACCTACAGCAATGTAATGCCAGCATGCATTTCACCAACAAAGACCATCGACATACACACCACTGCCATCAGCCATCCTACCCATCCTACCCAACCTGCGCACCACCATGTAGCTAGGCAGTAACAAATTGCAATAGTTCACACAATGTGAAAAGAAACACTCTCCTGCACCCCTATACACTTTCATTCACATAATATAGGCGTACCCACTCCCATTCACAAAGTACTGTCACTGCCAACCTACCACTAAAGCTACTGCAAACAATCCGCGCACACCGCACTATGCAAGCACCACCCTGTACCGGATGCAGAGTCAAACATGCCTTCCTGCGGTGTGTGTTGCAGCCCTATGCTCCTCGGTGCATGCCCTCTAGCCTACGGGCTTCGGCCATGCACACAATAGTGTAACTGTTCCACAGACCCACCGCACCTTCATTCACCCATGCATGCCTCGATGTGCCCAACTACCACATTCCATCCGCAGAACACCGCCACCCGCGCTCCCACCCAAAGTATGTCTTGTGCAATTCACTCCCCATCTGCAAATGACCTGCCACCACTCACTGCGAAAAGAGTTTGCCGCAAAAGGGTTGCGGCAGAAGCTAAGGGACTGTTAAGACAGCTGCCTCCAATCGCCACAGAAAATACTAGCCTCGGTATGTCACATGAACTTAACACTCCCCCAGCCATTCCCTCCCTCCCTTCTTTCTGCCAACTCAATGCGTACGTAGATTTTCCAGACCCTTCCGCCGCTGCACTGTCCTCCGACGCACTATGGCGGCGTTCCCAAAAAGTGTTCCCTCCAGCCAACCACCGGCTGCGTCCAAACTTCTCCGACACCGTACCGTGCACCAATGACACTTCTGTCCGCGAAGCGAACAGGGAAATGGGTTAGTGGAGCCTGTTCAGGTTGTAGCCGTGCACAAAGTTTTTCCCCATTCAGTCTATGGGGGAAAACAAATTTGGGATCTCTCTCCCCCGTGTAACTCCCCACCTCCAGGCCCCCGCTGCCAAAACCTCACCCATATTCGGAGCCGGCCATATACTTTTCTTGCAAAGTTTGGTGAGGATTCGTCCAGGGGGAGCGAAGTTATAAGCTGCCGGAAAAGTGCTCTTCCTATGAGTTTAACAACTTAACCAGAACTACACGGCCGCTACAGTAGGCCGTGTAATCAGAGGTCCAATTAATTTTTGTTTCCTTGTTGACATTTTTTTTCTTCTAATTTTGTGTTTTAATGGTAGCATGGTCAAGTTAATGGAGCCTTCACTATAACTCAAAGTGCCCTTGATAAAGTGCATGAAGTTTTTAGGTCTGCAGTCTTGGAAGCACTGCCACTGATACTCACGCAATGTGCAACCTTCTCTTCTACTCCCAGCCACCGGCTGTAATCTCCTTTTCAAATGGATTGTGTCCTCCCACGCATTCCTCATCATGTGTTATTCGTTATTGCCAGCTTTGCTGCTTGGAAACATTTTTTTGGCAGGGGGCGCTGTGCTCGAGGTTGTGGCGTCGATTGTCCCTCGACGGGCTCCGTACCGTGTTAACGTCACTGCTGGTATAAATGGCTCGAGCCGCGCCCGTTGGCTTCAGTTGCGTTTATTCCGATTGCTTCGCTCTCGAACAGCACCCTTTGAGATTTTCTGTCAGAAAATGTCATCTACTGCTTCTACACCCAAAACTGGGTTTAAGAAGTGGATCGACTGCGGTTCGAAAATGTCGATAACCGATCCTTACCGCATCTGTCTTTGGTGCCTGGGTCCAGATCATCGGGCCTGCGACTGTGGCTCCTGTCGGTAGATGACGGAGAAGGCCCTCTGTGAGGGGAAAGGTAAACTAGCGCTGGGGCGGGAGGCTTCAAAGGCCTTGTCGAAAAGACATAAAAAATCGTCCGATTCAAAACAATCGCAACGTCACAAAAAACACTCTAAGAGATCCCGATCTCGTAGTAGATCGAGGTGCTCTTCATCTTCTAAAAAAGGTAAAAGGAGACGTAGATCTCCATCATCCGATACATCGGCCAAATTGGTTCAATGCCCTACTAAATCTGATTCCCCGAGTGAATGGGGGGACTTTTTAAGAAAGATGATGGAGGTCTTTGAGAATGCGGCCTCGACCCCCTCAAAGAAACCCCAAAAGAGCCAAACACCGGTCGCGCCTTTGGACGACACAAGGAAGTCGGGGAATTACTGCAGTAAAACCCAATAATATGGGTGAAACCTGTAAAACTCGAGTCGACAAATCGAGGAATCCTCGAATCGAGTGTTTCCCCGACACCACATAAGAAACAGAAGTTGTCGAAGACATCTGCAACTTCGTCGATGCCATCGGCGCGGACGCCTTTGTCGAAGGCTTCATCGGGGTCATCGAAGATTCCTTCGATACCTTCGAAGAATCCTTCCATTCCTTAGACGAAAACTCAGGAGAAAGAGAGTTTATTGCCAAAATTAGACTTTTTAAAGTCTGTCTTCAATTTTTGAAGAAACTGGCTCTGAGGATGAGGAAATCTCTCCTTTTGGAGTGCAATATGGCACTAGACAAGTTCCAGAGGAACTTGTAGACCCAGAATCTAAAATGAGACCTGTGCGAGACTCTGTATTCTGCTAGTGGCATTGACGCGTCTCCTGAATTAGATTGCAAGACCTGACCCTGCAGAACATGCAGATTCAGGGTACATGAGTTTAATGAACAGATTGGTAGAATATATGGGCTGGGGTAGAGCCTCAACCACTTTTGAGCAAGATATGACGGACATAATTGTTCGGGGGCCCCCAGAAGGATCCAGTTCTCCCCTTCCATAGGGCAATTCAGAGAACAGTGGAAAAGAACTGGGAAACCCCTGACAGCATTGCTGCAGTAAACAGCAATTTTCCTAAGAAGTATAGAACTTCTACTTCCGATCCCGAATATCTGAATAGACATCCCACTCCAGAAAGTCTGGTTATTCAGGCTGCAACTACTTCGAGACAAACTGCATATCCAACCATACCTCTGGATAGAGAGGATAAGAAGGTTGATGCTTGGGCCCGTAAAGTTTTTACTTCGGGTAGCATGGCCTTAAAGTCAACCAATGTCACCTGTACCCTAGCCAGGTTCACACATACCCTTTGGGTATGCATTTCGGCGGCTGGACATATTCCGGAAGGCGAGGAAAGGGAAGGCTTCTCAATATTGTCAAAGACGGAAAGGAGGCAATGGGGGAATGTCTCCAGTCTGGACTGGATACTGCTGAAAGTATTAGCAGATCCATGGCATCAAGCACAGTGCTAAGCAGATTTGTGTCGTTGAGAAAGTCCAGTTTTGCACCAGATGTGCAGGCTTCTCAACATGCCTTTTGATGGCTCAAGGCTGTTTGGTACTAAGGCTGATGAGAGCCTAGAAAAACTACAGACCTCAAAAGCGGCAGCTAGATCCCTTCGTGCCTCCATGCGACAATCACAGAAACCCTATTTGGGCTCATCTTCCTGGAAGGGTCGTCCTTTTTGGTACTACTCTTCTTTTGGTAGAGGAAGAGGACAGGCTTTTTAAAGGGGCAAAAGAAATGTCACTCGTGGTGGACGATGAAAGACTACAAAGCCATCTTCAGGAACGGCATCTTACCCTCAACCGCTCCTGCAGCCGCCTCCAAATCACTCTGAGGCCTTATCATACAAAACACCAGTGGGAGGCAGAATCTCTCAGCATCTGAAACAATGGTGGGGCATTACTTCAGATGTTTGGGCACTGGAAACAGTAGCTCAAGGTTACTGCCTTCCCTGCCTAAAAAGGCCTCACGACCATCCACCCGGAGCCAACTCAACCAAAATTCCAGACCTGCTCCTTTTGCAGGAAATGTTAACCCTGCTAGAGAAAGGTGCAATAGAACATGTACCTGTAGCGGAGAGGAACAAGGGTTGGTACTCCCCTTATTGTCTCATCCCAAAGGACAGACGGAGGATTGAGACCCATCTTGGACTTAAGAAACTTGAACAATTTCCTCAGGAAGGACCAGTTCAAGATGGTAACCCTTTCTCAGATGTTTCAGGCTCTCCAACTCCAAGACTGGTTGGTATCATTGGACCTTCAGGATGCTTGCTTTCATGTGCCAATTCATCTCGAGCACAGAGTACCTGAGGTTCGCAGTTGGCGGTTCTCACTATAAGTTTTAAGTTCTGCCATTCGGGTTGACCTCCACCCGAGGGTTTTCACCAAGCTGATGGCGGTAGTGGGAGCGAGTCTCAGGAGAGGGGGATTCACGTCTACCCCTACCTGGACGACTGGTTGATCAGAGCATGTTCTCCTGAGCCAGCTCAAACATCTGTCGATCACCTGTCACTTCCTTCACAATCTGGGCTTCTCCCTCAATTTCAAAAAGTCCCACATGATACCATCCCAAAAACTCCAGTTTATTGGAGAAGTCTTGGACACTTCCTCAGACAAAGCCTCGGCTCCCGAGATAAGAGCTCTCCAAATTCTGCAGATAACAAAATTCCAGAAAGCCCAACATCTGCCGGCCTTCAATTTTCTGAGGTTGCTCGGCCTAATGGTATCCTGCATTTTTCTGGTGCCGGAGGCCAGATTTGAGAATGAGATCCCTTCAATGGGCCCTCAGGACTCAGTGGTCCCAGTTCTAGGGGAGGATGTCGGATCTTCTGCAAGCCCTGAGCGCAGTTGCTCAGGATCTGCTATGGTGGGCTTGCAACGACAACATCCTCAAAGGGGAATCTTTTTGGCAACTATGGCTGGAGATAACAGTAATGGACGCCTCACTCACGGGGAGGGGAGCTCATACCAGCGATCTGACAATCAGCGGTCGTTGGTCTCCATCGGAGTCCAAACTACACATCAACCTGTTGGAGCCGAGGGCAATCAGACTAGCGCTGAAGGCCTTCCTGCCCTTTGTACAAGGAAAGAATATCCTGATAATGACGGACAACACAGTGGCCATGTACTACCTCAACAAAAGAGGCATAGGATAGCTAGCACTGTGCAGGGAAGCAATGGAGCTCTGGTTCTGGGCAATACGGAAAGGAATCTCTCTATCGGCAGTTCACCTATAGCGGAGAGCCAGAACATGGCAGCAGACGCTCTGAGCAGGCAGCGCACTGTCTCCCACGAGTGGGAGTTAGCTCAGGAAGTCCTTCTAGAGATCTTCACCCTTTGGGGAACCGCTCAAGTGGATCTGTTCGCGACCGAGGTAAACCGGTAGTGCGAACAATATTGCTCAAGGGAATTTCCCCTGAAGGAGCTCTAGGACACGCGTTCGTGGTGGACTGGGAGTTCCCCCTACTGTACGCGTTTCCTCCAGTCCCCGTGATTCCTCAAGTAATCGGGAGGTTGAGAAGGTTCAGGAAAACCATGATCCTAATTGCCCCGGATTGGGCCAGGAGGACGTGGTAGCCAGACCTTCTGGACATGTCCATCTGCCCTCTGATAAGTCTTCCGCAAAGAGAGGATCTTTTCTCGCAAGAGGAAGGTCGGGTTCTCCATCCAGAGGTCAAGACGCTCAACCTTCACGCATGGTTTCTGAGAGGTTGAGATACAGGGATTGGGACCTTCCGGAACGACATAATGGAAATTTTGCTTTCGGCCAGAAGGCCAGCACCAAAATCCTTGTATCGGTGCAGTTGGAACAAATTCAGTAACTTGTGCAAAGATAAGGATGTGGACCCTTTTCAATGTGGCACCCCAATTGTGCTTTCTTTCCTATTGCATCTAGCCAATGTGGGGCTCCAGATCGGAACAATTGAAGGATATCTTGCTGCGCTGTCCATTTTCAAGCGCTCCTCGGAAGAGGTTTCTTACTTCAAAATTCCCTTAATCATTCAGTTCCTGAAAGGACTTACCAATGTATATCCACCAGTACCGTTTCATGTCCCAACTTGGGATTTAAACTTAGTTCTTAAATTTCCAACTTGTATACCATTTGAGCCTCTGCACTCCTGTATATTGAGGCTTCTAACACTAAAAACTATCCTCCTTGTAGCATTAATCAGCCCGCAGGGTTAGTGAACTACAGGCTCTCTCATGTTAACCTCCATATACCACATTTTACAAGGACAAGGTAGTTCTTAAGGTTAAACCATCCTTCTTACCGAAAGTAGTTTGACTTCCATTTGTCACAAAAAATCATTTTACCAACATTCTATCCTCCTCCTCATTTGGGTAAAGAAGAGGAGAGACTGCATAGACTGGACCCCAAAAGGGCCCTCAGTTTTTACGTTTCAAGAATGTCAAAATTACGTTAAGATAACCAACTCTTTGTGGGTTATACAGGTCGTAAATTGGGGTTGGCGGTGACAAAACAAACTGTATCCCGCTGGATCATTCTAGCTATATTGGAATGCAATACATTAGCAGGAAAAGACCCACCGGATGGGCTACGGGCCCATTCCACTAGGGGAATGGCTACTTATGCGGCTTTGAAGAGGGGAGTCCCTGCAAAAGATATTTGCTCGGCTGCAACATGGGCATCAATGCATAGCTTCATCAAGCATTACTGCTTAGATGCCACCTCCTCCAATGAGGGTTTATTTGCCAGGGCGGTACTTCATTCCGTCCATGAAAACAATAACTAGTACTCCTTCCAAATTGACCACTGCTATGGGAGTCTATCACAAGATGAGGAATACGTGGGAGGACACAATGCATTCTTACCAACTAACATTCTTTCGACTGGATGTTCCTCCCACGTATTCCTCATCGACCCTCCCAGCCTACCCCGCAGTACAGTTTACGTTTTCTTACACTTCCTCTCATGATGGGCCTTTCAGTCACAGGACACGCCTGGGTGTCCCTCAAATATTTCCTCGAAAAAACAGAACTGAAGCCAACCGGCGCGGTTCGAGCTATTTATACCAGCAGTGACGTCGACACGGTACAGAGCCTGTCGAGGGACAATCAACGCCACGACCTCAAGCACAGTGCCCTCTGCCGGAATTGTTTTTCCGAAGCTGGCGATAACGAATATCACAAGATGAGGAATATGTGGGAGGAACATCCAGCAGTGTTCCTGTGTTCAGATGCCCCGCCAATGAACTTGCCCTTGTACTTAAATAGGCGCGATCACCTCCTAAATGATGCCAACCCTTCCATTACAAGATTGAGCTGACCTGCCTCAGTCACAGGTTCAGTGGGCTCACAGGGACTCCCTCCTTGTTGCTGGTGATAACTGGCACTCTTGGGCAAGATTGTGTGCAGTACCCTTTGGGAGACTACAGCAACCCTGGCCTCCTGGCAATAGGAACCCAACCTTTGGTATGATTCTGTACTACACAGGTTGGTAATGTGACTGAGCAGCCAGGCTTATCTCAAGAGGGGTCAATGTGAGCAGTAGGGGTTTTAGAGATTCACAGTGACAAGTATTCAAACAAACTCTTACACTCAAGGTTTCTTGATTAAACAATTATTAATTCAACAATCTGTTCTTCAGAAGGGAGCAATATATAAGCAACACACAAATACACTTCTCTAAATCAGCAAGGACCCATTTGGGATGGCACACAGGTGGTTCCTACACCCTGAGGTTACTCAAATAACTAGGACACTGGACATTAATATATCACTGGTACATTTAGGGCAATAGTGAGTTGGTGTCAAAGAAAATTGTTTGGAAATAAAACAAAAGGGTGTACAAATATTCTGAAGCAGGGCAGTGCTTTTTAACCCCCAATGCAGAGTAAATTAACCCTTTCCTGGAGTAAAGGTAAGTAAAAGTCTTGCAAAATGTTTTAGAAGTCTTTGTAGAGATAAAGAATCCCAGAAGGGCCACAAACTGGGAGGCATATGAGGGCCAAAGCTGCAAGCAACTCTGTAAAAGCAACCAAGACATGCCTCAACTGAGAACAAGCAAGGCTACACAACAAGAGGTAAGTCCCCTTAGTGTTAAAGTACCTTTGGTTAGAAGAAATGGGTCCAGCTGGCTTCTGTTCCTGTACAGCTCTGCAAATCCTGTCTTTCCTGGGCCTCGGTCGTGCGGACAAGAGGGAGGACGTCTGGGGACTCCTGCACTGCAATGGGAAAGTCGGCGGCAGCAATGGGCAAACTTCAATTCAGCGGCACTCAGTTTCAGCACCTCGTGTCTGTAGCAAATAGCAACACTGCGGTTCTCGGATACCACTTCAAACTTTCCTCGAATCTAGGGTCCAGCACTCTGTTGAGGTGGCTCAAGCTTGGACAGTCCTGCTTCCTGGAGCTCGGGTCCAACTTAAAGACACTCATTCGATTCTGGCATTCCTCTCCCTGGCACTTCGATACCTGCAGCAGCAATGGATGTACAGCCAGTACCGAGAGGATTTCCAGATGAGCTAGTCTTGGTCGATTGGTCCCACCAACCCCAGGGGAGAAGTCGTCCTTTGCAGGACTTGTCTAGTCAAGGCGAATTTGGAGCTTCAGCACTGCAGGGCTTCACTGGGCAAACCAACGGTCCAGGAGTTGCTGCAGGCATCTCTTCCAAGTTCTTCAGATTCCTTCGTCCAGTGGTCGACTCTGCCTTTCAAGCTAAAAAGCTTTGCCTTTTTATGCAGGTTTCTTCCCTTCATTCCAGCCAAGCTGTCAATCGCACACCAGGGTGGCTGTCCTGCAAGGACAGCCAACTGGCCAATCACCTTTTGGGTGCATTCCTGTAACCAAGGGGATTAAGCACAGGGGATTTTGGCCACCTCCCTCACTTCCTGCCCTTGCCAGACATGCTGGAGCCAGAGGCAGACTTAACTTGTGAATCCCGCCAAAGACGAAACGAACAAAGGGCCCAAACCAGGTTTGGCGCTCGGAGTAAATTTCAAGAAGGACCTTTCCAACTAGAAATGGCAAGAAAAGACTGGGGCCTTTTTGACAAAATGGGAATCCATGGGTGTTTTACTGCAGCTGCAATTGCAGCCTGCAGTAAAAACACACAATGGTAGTGAAAAGTAAACCACTGCCACCAGCCATTAATTGTAGAAAGGGTAACAAAGTTACATGAGAACCTAGACAAAGGGGATACTAAGTTACTCCTCCAGCACCCTATTGTAAAATAGTGTGTGCCGGGTCTAGAGAGTTACAAATGTAAGTAAAGTCAATTTCACTTCACTGCTCTTGGTAACGGTTTCACCAAGAGAAGGTTTTTAAACATTTGGGAAATCTAAGAGACGTCCATGTGCCACTGCACTTAAGGTGCTGTGTGTCACAATGCAAAGATTATGCCTATGGAGTTTGCCAGACTCCAAAGTCAAAAAGAAACTGATTCCAAATCACGGAAAAATACAGGAGTGGCAAAAAGGTCTCACTCTCGCCAGGTTAGAAATGAAGTCCTAAAGTCCTGCAAAAGAGCTGGGGGCTAAGGTAGAAGGGAATTAGTACATTTCTGAGAAGTCTCACTAACGGGAACGATCTTGGATTCTCAGCTTGTGCCACCCACTGACAGGATTTCACCTTATCTCAGTCAGAAACCAGGATTAGGCACTAGAACTCTCGCCTCTGCTGCAAGTAGCACATGGCTGTCAAAATCAACTATGAAGGCTCTAGGCACAGAGCTCAGTTCAAGTGAAGCCACTCGACCTGGCGGCTAACCATGCTCCAACAAACCCATAGATGAAGAGCTTCTATTTGGCAAAGATGTTGCTGACGCCTTAGAAAAGGCAAAGGAGGAGCATGGCCCCCTGAAATCATAGGCAACATTGACTGGCCATATCTTCTGTAATTTTGGAGGTGCCCAGCACTAGGTGAGGGTATATATACCAACCAGTACCAGTGTGTTCTATACACTCAAGACCCCAAAGACAACATGGTTACACACAAGGGAAGTTTCAGCAAAGCCACTATAAACAGCAAAACAGGGGGAGAGGTTTTGCAAGGGCTAGGCCCACAAAGGGTATGGTAACACCAAAACACTGACTTTGCCTACATAGCTCACTCCCATACCACCCCAAAGGGGAGAAGTTGTAAAAATGTACCCGTGCATGGAATGAAGTAACACATCGATTGATTCTTGGCACTGCGGCCCACAGTTACTGTGTCGCGTGCAAAATGCGAAAAATACTATAAGGGACTAAACCTTGAATTTAGAGGTCTGTGCATTTTTAAAACAAGAGGCGACCGAGCTGGTGCCAAAAGAAAAATACAGGAATATACGCCACTATTTTCCTGGTGCCCAAAAAGGACTTTAAAATGTGCCTTTTTTTTTTATCTGCATCCAGCAACAAGCTTGTCAAAATACAGCTCTGCAGAAGCACTATGCGTCAGGATGTAATATCATTACTCAATAAAGGAGACTGCATGGCAACCCTGGAATTGAGAAGATGCGTACTTTCACATTTCCATGTTCTAGAAGCACCAAAATGATCTTCGATTCAAGTTGGAAATCTACGATTCTGATGCTTGTTAATCTGCTTATAATCACATGCTGTGCATATGGTCCGACATCCAGTGGTAACCTCGGAGTATTGCATCTCTGTCATGATGCCTACCCCCGGAGCACCAGGCCAGGCCCAGCACCCCCGGGAGCAGGCATCATGCCCCCGGGTAAAAGCCCAGCAGCCCCTTATAGGGGCTCTTTGGACTCTGTCCTGGCGCCGTTGGCGCCAGGCTCATGTTGGACATCAGTCCTGGCGCCATAGGCGCCAGGCTCATAAAGGAAGGTGTTTTGTGCACTTGCCTGATGCAGACCATGCTGCAAGATTCAGGCCTCCCTGAGACCTGAAAGGGACTATTTTTTCATTGGGACTATTTTGCCACTCGGGCGTGGCCAGGGAAGGATACTTACCTGGAACTACTTTGGGGGCTAGTTAAGCCACGGCCAGACAGTAGCTCACGCTTCGCGTTGTTCTGCATCCAAGCAGCTGAACGCTCAGTGTCTGCTCCTGCATCTGGTCTCCAGCCACGCCCGCCTCGATCCTGGAACACCTGTAAGGAAAGAAGAGAAGAGAAAGGTGAAAACCAAGAATTTTATCAAACTTCTTACCTGCATCCGGAACCTTCACGCCAGCGTTCCTGAGAAAAGACTTTCATTTAAAAGCACTGCATTGCTCGCTGCAGTGCCGCGCTTCACTCACCTGTCCTCGGGAGTTCTTCCGGCACCACCGCGACTGTCTGCACCGGTCGCCACATCTCTGCACCTAGGGGAGAGAAGAGACAAAAGGTGAGCAGAAGGAACATATGAGGAAAGCCTAATTTTTTGCCATAACACTTACCGGTCTTCTGTTGGTGGACCATTCCTCATTTCGGGTCGGCGCCGCTTCATTGGCAGGTACCGCACCCCGGCCCCTATGGGGAAAGGACAAAAGACATTACTGGAGGAATATAAAGACATTAAGAGGGATCGCCCCCATCGCTAACTCACCTGAGTTTACGATCGGCAATTCAATCCCTCAACGCATCGCCTTCATTCTGCACCTGAAATAAAGGACAGATCACAGGTTAGGAAGGCAACAGAAAAGGAGGCTCTACACTACTTTTGTCATCTTCATACTTACGGCGTTCCGCTCGGAAAAGTCAAGTGGATTTTGCCAGCGCCATTCTGAAAACCAGTGAAGTAACTGGATAAACACGCGCCCCTGCACCAGAAGCAGGATGGAGAGTTCATCCTTTCAAACCATAAGGTGAGCTTCAACCGGGGATTTCGGAGGAAGTTGGAGAAGAACGAAAAGGGGAAGGGAGGGAGCAAGCACACTATTCTGCAGACTGTTAATCCCCTTTCTCATCTGCAGAAGGATATTCCTACGGGCCAGACAAGCAAGATTTGAGGGCTGCGCATCATGCTCGAAGAGGCCACAGCAACCCAGACTAGACCAGCGCCTCCGTGGGAGTCAGATGAGCGTTACAGAACGCGAAGCCTTCCTACAAATTCCCACCCAGGCGCTATGGAAACTTCTGAGACTGATCAGTTGGCCCAACTACTGGGGGAATTATGGGCCGAAGTACAAGCCGCTTGTCAAGAGACTAATGCTCTCAGGAGGGAAGTGATTGTATCAAAGGAAAGAACTGATGACCTGGCTAGACAGTTTTTGCAAGGTCAAGCTGGACACACTCCTCTAACCGGTTCCGGGGAGAACCCCCGCTCCTGTGGTTCCCAGTAACCCTGTGCAGATTAATCTACCTGGAAACATGCCGCTGGCCCCACCCGAACGCTTTGCTGGGGACCCCAAACGATTCGCCGCATTCATGAATCAGTGTCGTTTGCACTTCATATGCAGACCTGGGGCCTTCCCTAATGACCAGACCAAGGTAGCCTTTGTATTGTCATATCTCAGCGGCTGTGCTGCCGATTGGTCAGTTCCACTGGTTACTCAAGATGACCCGATTCTCCGTGATTTTCAAGGATTTCAAGCAAGCATGGAAAGGTTATTTGCTCGACACTCTCAGGGGCAGGCTCTGGATGACGAACTTCTATCCCTGCGACAGGGCAATCAGGACCTCCTATCCTACATTGCAACCTTTAATAGACTTATTGTGGAAACTGGGTGGCCAGAGGATAAAAGAATCAGGTTATTTTATCGAGGTCTACGCGAAGAACTTAAAGATGTCCTGGCCCAAGTTGTAAATCCACCCCAAGAATGCACAGAATATATAGACTTAGTGGTCCAATTGGATCACAGACTTAAAAACAGAAAAGCAGATCGGTCCAACTTTGAGACCCGGGTGTTGGTCAAGAACCACGCTAACCCCAAGGGTGCTGATGTCTCTGAGCCTATGCAAATCGGAGGGGTTAAAGGACCTTTAACTCAAAAAGAACGTGAAAGAAGACGGCAGATGCAATTATGTCTTTATTGTGGGTCCTCCGGACACTTTCTACAAGATTGCCCGGCAAAACCGCCCAAGAAGGTGGTAGGAGCCGCTGATAAAAACCATGAAGACTCTGTTTTGGGAAACAACCACGCCCGACAAGCGTAGGGGTCTGCTTGCCGAGCTTGAAAACGAACTCTCAGACCTCGCATTTCATTGTGCCAATGGTCCTCGTAGATCCGGAACAGCCTAAGCGGTTGCATGCAATAAAGGCATACATCGATAGTGGGGCTATAGGAAATTATGTGGATTGTGAATTGGTCTCTAGGATTAACCTCCCTCTGCGTCCTAAAACCAGCAAAGATGTCATCACCACGTCGATGGAACCGAAATTGCCTCTGGACCGGTAACACATTCCACTGCTGAGGTGACACTTATAGGTCCGGACGGCCATCGGGAGGCAGTTGTGTTTGATGTAATCAAGGCTCCACAGTTTCAGGTTATTCTCGGAATCCCTTGGTTAGAGACACATAATACTCGAATTGATTGGCGAGCGAAGAGAATAACCTTCCCGGATTGTGCACAAACCTGCTACCCAGAAAATCTGAAGATTAGTCTAGCGTCTGTAACCTGTCTTCATGCAACTACCTCCGGAATACCAAGACTTTCAGGACGTCTTCCAAAAGGAACAGGCCAACACGTTACCTCCCCACAGATCCTACGATTGCCAAATCGATCTGGTGCCCGGTGCACAACCCCCTTGTAGCAGGATTTATGCCCTTACTGAACCTGAGAATCTGCATTTGAGAATATTTAGATCAATACCTAGCCAATGGTTTCATTCGCCCGTCAAAGTCTCCGGCATCCTCGGCTTTGTTCTTCGTGCCCAAAAAAGAAGGCGACCTTAGAACTTGTATCGACTACCGCGCATTGAACCAGATAACTGTTAAAAACCGTTACCCTCTGATCCCTGAACTCCTTGACCAGGTGAAAGACGCTTGCGTATACACCAAGTTAGATCTCTGGGGGGCTTATCTGGTGCGAGTAAAAGAAGGCGACAAATGGAATACGGCCTTCCGTACAAAATATGGATTATTCGAATACCAGGTGATGCCTTTCGGGTTGTGCAACGCTCCTGCTGCCTTCCAATTCTTCATGAACGATATCCTTCGGGAACTCATCGATGTTTGTGTTGTCGTATATATCTGACATTTATGTGTACTCCTCTTCGGAATCTGATCACAGAAAGCATGTCAGGACCGTCCTTGAGAAATTGCGCCAGCACAAACTGTTTGCAAAGCTGGAAAAGTGCGTTTTCCATACCACCGAGGTTGAGTTTCTTGGATTCATCCTGACACCTAAAGTGGTCCGAATGGACTCACGAAAAGTGGATGCCATCCTCAAATGGCCATCACTTAGTTCGGTGAAAGGTGTCCAAAGCATGCTTGGTTTTGCTAATTTTTATCACAGATTTATCCCGGAATTTTCACATGTGGTACAACCCATCACTGCACTCTTGCGAAAAAATTAACGCTTCGAATGGACCGAGGAAGCCGAACAGGCCTTTCAGGAATTGAAAGCTAAATTCACGTCTGCACCTATTTTGAAGCACCCGCGTCCCGATCTCCCATATATAGTCGAAACCGACACGTCCAGCTTAGCCATTGGAGCTGTCCTGTCTCAGAGAGACCCTGAAACCAACCAACTGCGCCCCGTAGCATTTTGGTCCAGAAAGTTCTCGCCGCCTGAGGTAAATTATGCAATCACCGACAAGGAATTATTAGCCATTAAGTCCGCCTTTAAGGCTTGGCGGCATTATCTTCTTGGCGCCAGGCATACCATCACCGTGATCACTGATCTCCGAAACTTACAATATTTAAAAACTGCCAAGGTTCAATCGTCACGTCAGCTCCGATGGGCTTTGTTCTTTGCTGAGTTCGATTTTGTAATCACTTACCGCCCCGGCTGTAAGAATGGCAAAGCAGACGCGCTATCTCGTATAGGAATGGGAGAAATAGACACAAACTCAGAACCTGTGCCGATAATTCCCGAACAAAGAATTTTGGGGATAACCTCTTTACAAACCCTTGAAGGCATTCAAGCACGGGTAAAACAACTCCTGGACTCTACAGCCTTGCAGGATTGGATCCAAAGGGGGTCTTACTATTCGGTCAACGATGGCCTACCTTACTTCCAAGGACGCTTATTTCTGCCAGAAAAGGAATTGCAAGAACTGGTTATTTCCCGTCATCATGATACCCTGATGGAAGGACATCCTGGCATTGCCAAAACTGAGGAAAAAATTAAATGACAATTCTGGTGGCCTTCCTGGCGAAAAGATATTAAATCTTTCGTGATGTCCTGTGGAGTTTGCGCCCAAAACAAAGGCCAAAAGACAAAGCCCGCCGGTCTTCAGCCTTCAGACATTCCACCAGCACCTTGGCACACCTTGTTACTAGATTTTATCACTGACCTTCCCCCTTGTAATGGATACAATACTATTCTGGTTGTGGTGGATTTATTTTCCAAGATGGCCCATTTTATTCCGTTGAAAGGATTACCTTCAGCTTCTGTCCTAGCCAAGGAATTCCTCGAAAATATCATCCGTTTGCATGGATTCCCGTCCATACTAGTCTGAAACTGGCTTCCCCGGTCGATTTCTCATTTTTGGAGAAAGTGTTGTCAACTGGCACAAATCGACGTAAGACTCTCAACCAGCCACCACCCACAGACCGATGCTGAGACAGAGAGAACGAACCAGACCCTTGAGCAATACCTACGATGTATGTTGCACCAATCGGAGGGTAATTGGAAGGATATTTTATGGGTGGCCGAATATACATACAATAACTCGGTACACACTGGAACTGGACAAAGCCCCTTTTTATACCCTATATGGACATCACCCTCGTACTTCAGACCTGGACTCACCTCTGAGCCTTGAAATGCCCGCAGTGGACCATTTGCATTCCACGATAACTCAAGCCTTCAAGGATGCAACTGCACATTTGCAACAAGTGAAAGGGAAATACAAAAAGAATGCGGGTCTGCATCGGAGTGAGGCGCCTCCATACCAAATAGGGAATCAAGTATGGTTGGCTACCAAACACCTATCACTCAAGGGACCTCGAACTTTTAATCCAAGGTATTTGGGCCCTTACTCGATCAAAGCTATAATTAACCCAGTGGCAGTCAAGCTTGATCTACCAGCTAACATGCGGATTCACCCCATTTTTCATGTGTCACTTTTGAAACCAGTGCAACCAGGAACCAGATTAATAAAGCCACCAGAACCAATCCAGATAGATGGGGAGCCTGAATTCGAGGTGAAGAACATTTTGGATTCTAAGATCTCAAAATCAAAACTTTTCTATCTAATTGATTGGAAAGGGTACGGACCTCAGGAAAGGTCTTGGGAACCCAGCGACCACGTACATGCACCTCGGCTGGTAAAAAGGTTCCATCGGAATTTCCCAAAAAAAACGAAACCTCCAGTGGGAATGACCTTGGGAGGGGCCTTGGGGAGGGGGGTGGTGGAGGGGGGGACAGCTGTCATGATGCCTACCCCCGGAGCACCAGGCCATTCCCAGCACCCCCGGGAGCAGGCATCATGCCCCCGGGTAAAAGCCCAGCGGCCCCTTATAGGGGCTCTTTGGACTCTGTCCTGGCGCTGTTGGCGCCAGGCTCATGTTGGACATCAGTCCTGGCGCCATAGGCGCCAGGCTCATAAAGGAAGGTGTTTTGTGCACTTACCTGATGCAGACCATGCTGCAAGATTCAGGCCTCCCTGAGACCTGAAAGGGACTATTTTTTTCATTGGGACTATTTTGCCACTTGGGCGTGGCCAGGGAAGGATACTTACCTGGAACTACTTTGGGGGCTATTTAAGCCACGGCCAGACAGTAGCTCACGCTTTGCGTTGTTCTGCATCCAAGCAGCTGAACGCTCACCGTGTCTGCTCCTGCATCTGGTCTCCAGCCACGCCCGCCTCGATCCTGGAACACCTGTAAGGAAAGAAAAGAAGAGAAAGGTGAAAACCAAGAATTTTATCAAACTTCTTACCTGCATCCGGAACCTTCACGCCAGCGTTCCTGAGAAAAGACTTTCATTTATAAGCACTGCGTTGCTCGCTGCAGCGCCGCGCTTCACTCACCTGTCCTCGGGAGTTCTTCCGGCACCACCGCGACTGTCTGCACCGGTCGCCACATCTCTGCGCCTAGGGGAGAGAAGAGACAAAAGGTGAGCAGAAGGAACATATGAGGAAAGCCTAATTTTTCGCCATAACACTTACCGGCCTTCTGTTGGTGGACCATTCCTCATTTCGGGTCGGCGCCGCTTCGTTGGCAGGTACCGCACCCCGGCCCCTATGGGGAAAGGACAAAAGACATTACTGGAGGAATATAAAGACATTAAGAGGGATCGCCCCATCGCTAACTCACCTGAGTTTACCATCGGCAATTCAATCCCTCAACGCATCGCCTTCATTCTGCACCTGAAATAAAGGACAGATCACAGGTTAGGAAGGCAACAGAAAAGGAGGCTCTACACTTGAACTTTTGTAATCTTCATACTTATGGTGTTCCGCTCGGAAAAGTCAAGTGGATTTTGCCAGCGCCATTCTGAAAACCAGTGAAGTAACTGGACAAACACGCGCCCCTGCACCAGAAGCAGGATGGAGAGTTCATCCTTTCAAACCATAAGGTGAGCTTCAACCAGGGATTTCGGAGGAAGTTGGATAAGAACGAAGGGGGGAGCAAGCACACTATTCTGCGGACTGTTAATCCCCTTTCTCATCTGCAGAAGGATATTCCTACAGGCCAGACAAGCAAGATTTGAGGGTCCTGTTCAGTCGGTGTTCCGAGTTCTGCGCATCACGCTCGAAGAGGCCACAGCAACCCAGACTAGACCAGCGCCTCCGTGGGAGTCAGGTGAGCGTTACAATCTCGTCTTTCGGGGACCTAAAGGGGACGTCGGCATAGGCGTGCCTGTAACACTATCTCTATTGTGACGTGTAGTGTACCCAAAACCCTCATGCGCTAGGTCCCCCAGATTGGTTTTTTTCACCCAGATAACTGGTTGCCCTATTGCGGAGCTCTTCATAAGAGACATGGTTAATCCTTGTTTACCGACTGTCGGTTATTCCCCCTAAATTCACTTAGACAGTATTCAGATACTACGACGAAGACTGCAGGAACTTTTGCCGGCGATGGACTTCAACGCCTAAAATACAGCGGCAGAGCCATTCACATGGCCGGGTGCTCTGGCCAGCCTACACAGTAGGGAGAGTGGGGTCGGGGTGGTCATATCTTCAGCTAGGTCTCTTCTCTTTCCCCCTCTTTACCCTCTAGGTCTGGTCATCACCTTCATTGCCTTTCACTATGAAAAGGACACCATTTAGGTTTTGCCCCTCTTGCAGGGTCAGATACCCATGGAAGGACGAGCACGATAAGTGCAATAACTGTCTGCCCCTTGACCACGACGAAGCCCGGTGCGTGGCCTGTAGACTCCTTCGACCTAAAACACTTAAGGAGCGCTGCGTTAAGCGCTGGGCCGCCTACTGCATGTCGCGGGCTGGATCTTCTTACCCCCACTGCCAAACCCACCGAGTGTGATGGGGCGGGGCGGGGGGCTGTAGTGATGGCCAAGCATCCGTACCAGATGCCATCGACCTTACGACGGACCCTTCTAGGTCCGACATGCCCATCCCTGACCACGCTAGGCCTCACTCAAGTCAAGGTATGGGGACAACATCCGGCGACCGTGGCGTTCAAAAAACCCACACTAAACACACAACCCCGGTTTTGACGGTTCTGCTGAAACCGGCGAAAACGGCGACAGATTCCTCTGATCTTGAAGATCAACAGCCTTCCCCGCATCCGCACCAGCGTCTTGCGAATGGGCCTTCAAAAATTAAGAGCGCTACCTCAAAAACACATTTGGCCGGCGAAGCTCGCTCAGCTGACTCTCTGATGCCCCCTAAGGTCCCGGTAGAAGAAAAATCTACCGCTAGGTCTTCGTCTCTCGGTAGGTGAAAAATCTACCGCTAGGACCCCTAGTCAAACGGCACGGCCTGCTTTGCCGGACATCGCAGAAAGTATAGCGAGAATTACTTCAGCAGTAGGGCTGAAGCCTAAAGAGTCGACTAACTGCAACGAGCTTGCTACGGACACATCGAAAGACGCGCCACAGCACCCCAATGCTCACGAGGACTACGAAGACAGTCATGAGCCTTTGTCTAGCGCTATTAGTAACAAATTACGGCACCATAGGGAGGAAAATTAAGATTTTCCACCCATTGACCCTTCTGGTTCGTCTAAATGGACCAGCGAAACATTTGGAGGGTGCATGGACTGTTTGGAAAGGTTTGTCTCGCTTTCAGAGCACCCTACTCCCAAGAGGCCTTGGGCGGCCCCCCCTTTGTCCACTTTGAGATTTCCTGGAAATTTAGGACCTTCTCAAGAACATATCACTTCATCAACCCTGAAGATGAAATCCAGATGGACACCTATCAAGACATTTACGATGAGGAAGAGGATACTACCTTCCTACAGGACTACACTGCGGATGACCAGGCAGATGCCACGGAAAACTGGGAGGACACTCATCAGGTTGACACGGAGCCATGGGCGCTCCCTACGCACGATCAGGACACAGATGTCCTATGTTTGGATTCCCCTCCTTCCACTCCGGCCCGCCAGGCTTCTCCAGTAGACGATCAGATGGTTTTCAATGCCATCTCAAGGAAGGCAGCCGATCATTTTCAGATCGCCACCCAGGAGGCCATACCTGAACAAGATTTCGTGGAGGACATTCTTAAAGCGGACATTCTTAAAGCGAAACCCCCCTCCAGCCACGCCATTCTTCTCCTAAATTCCATTAAATGGAGATTGGCTCCTTCCCTGGTCACACCAGCCCAGACCAGGGCAATGAATCCAAGGGTGGAGAAATTATTTCGGCCATCCCCTGCTGACCCTCAATATATTAAAAGCCACGCCACCCCTGATTCCCTAGTGGTTACCACCACCTCGAAACGGGCAGGAGTACCCCTTGATACGGGTGAGGCAAAAGTCGAAAAGACTGTACGCCTTGGGTAAGCGAATTACCATGACAGCTGCTTTTACCACGCGCATAGCAAACACTACATTGCTTGCTAGTTAAGCCAATGCACAGTGGAACCTGATGCAAGAAGGTCTCCAGGAAGTGCCTGAAACCGCAAGAACCAAATTACTCGCTATCGTGGCCGAGGGCAGGCAGGTCAACCAAAATGTATTAAAAACCCTGGATACTGCAGAGACAGCAGGAAGTTCCCTAGCACAGGGCACCCTGCTCAAACGGCACGCTTGGCTCCGAAATTCTGGCTTCAAGCCGGAGACCCAAGCAGCCCTTATAAATAAACCTATCGAGGCATCAAATCTCTTTGGTAAAGCAGTCGACAAGGCTCTAGAGACTGCCAAAAAAGAGCATGAGTCTCTTAAGTCTCCAACAAACCACTCCAAAGCCCTCCCCCCAGCGGGGAAGCAGGTCCCGCCGGGCCTTTTCGAGGCCAAACCCGTTCCTCACAGAACATATACAATACGGGAAACAACTGGAACTCGGGGCAAGCATCCAGCACCCCCGCCAACTATCCACCTAGCCGTCAGCGGCGCGGGAGGGGTAGAGACAGAGGCCCCAACTCCAGGGGAGCCACAGCCTCTGGTCAGAAATGACCTACGGATTCAGGTCCCCTCCCATGTCACCCCGGTCGGGGGGAGGGGGGCGCTTAACATTTTTCCTTTCGGCATGGGAGGGAATTCCATCAGACCAGTGGGTTATAAAAACGGTTGCCATTGGCCACTATGGGGCGCAGAGATGAACACACTCTCTGCGTGAGCTCCGTCAGCATCACCCCGGAAGATGAATTTAGCCCCCTCTTCTCGGTACGAAAGCCCCCAGCGAAAATCCGATGTGATGCCGATTGCGGAATACCCCCCTTGGTCTGGCAAAAATTCCGAGGAGAAACGGATCTCTGCACCCTCTGAAATCGAGAAAGGAAATGAGGGCCACGATACGACACAACACGCACACGCGGGCAGCGTACTAACGAGACCCCGCGAGCAGATCCTACGAAGTCACCACCGCGCATCCACCAGACGAGGCGAAGGCTGACCTCCGACACACAGAGAAAGGAAGGAGGTCCCGCGCCCTTGGCACCTGAAGTCAGCGACCCCGAACGGAGCCGCACAGTAGCTCCGCCGGCTCACACAACTACGTTCCCCAGTCACCACTAACTGGAGGGAGCCCGCCCCAGAGACACTTCATGAGGCGCTGGGACCGCTTCCCCCGAGTCGGACACTTCCACTCGGCATCCGCCTGCCAGACGGCACCCCTTCCACGGCAACCAGGTGCGTCACCAGTGTCCCCGAGGTCCGCCCCTCAAAGGACGGAGCGGACCCAGAATTGATCGAGGCCTCGGTACCCCTGCGCATAGAGGTGCGGGTGGACGATCCCTGCTAAACTCCTTTATTGGGACCCCTTGACTCCACTGGAACCACCGAGAGCCCGCCACACCCCCCACGCTACCCCAACAGCTTGCAAGGAGCAGCGGATACCTACGTCCGCCCCTGCTCCCAAAGGCTGAAGTGCGACACGAACAACAGGATGGGGCGCAGTGGGAATCAGCGAGAACTCGCGCAACCCAGCAGCGTGGCAACCTCCCCCATCCCAGCGTATGACTTTGCACCCCTCTTTCTCTGTAATGACCTAAGACACTGGATGTCGAACTGGTGGTCTAAATCCCATGCGCCTTGGTCACTCCCAGGTTTCAGCATTCCAGGCCATCCCCACACCTCGCGCAAGGCGAGACCGACCCACAGTCCGCCCAAACATCAGTGCAACCCCCTCCACAGAGATGCTGAAGATATTACATAGACCTTTGGGAAGACAGCCACCACGGATCTCAGACACCCAGCAGGGCCCAAATGCTGTCCTGCAAAGGACCCATATAGCGCCCCACGGCTGAGTGCGCACCCCGGAACTGCCATCGACGAACCAGTGACAGAAAATGTTGCCGTCGCAGCCTACCCACGTGCTGCCCATTCAACATCACCACCAGACCCCCATATGAACACCAAGCACAGGCTTGCCTACGCCCCCACTCTTCCTATAGCTCCTGAATCCGCAATGGCGAACAGCAGCACCACGGAGAACGACCTAGCAGTGGCAACAAAAGGAGATATTGCTGCCCTCTTGGGTGAAATAAAGAACTTGGGCACCAACATAGGAGGCAAAATAGACAGGATCACGCAAAGACTGGATGGTATTGAAGAGAGACTTGAAGGGGTGGAGAACAATCAAGCCTCTATTGACACTCTTGAAGCACAACTCGACCAGAGAATGACAGTTAGAACGCCGAGAAGAGGACTTTAAACTCAAGCTTGATGATTTAGAGAACAAAGAGAGACGGAACAACATTTGCATTTTCGGTAGCCCGGAAAGAGAAGGTGAAACAGAGGCGGACTTGAAGGAGACACTTCACAATACTATCAAGCTTCTAACGACCGATGATGTGGAAGATTCAATCACAGAACGGATCCACAGAGCAGGAGGCCCCTCGGGGGGGACCACGATCAGTCCTGGCCCGATTCCACCGTTTCTGAGATAAAGCCAGAATCCTCGAAAGCCAGAAGCGACACAATCACGCTTGAAGGAACTCAGATTTCGATTTATCAGGACTTCTTTGACACTAGCTCTCAGGAGGATGTGTGGCCCCCTCACCAAGAAACTCGAGGAGAAAAATGTCAGATACAGGTGGGGCTACCCCTTCTCACTAAAATTTGAATATGAAGGAACCAGATACAGACTAAGATCCGAAAAAGAGATAAAAGCATGCATCAGTGACCTCCTTGGGTCTCCAGGTGAAGAACCTAACCGAGACGAGAAACGAAGAGAAGACCGAAAATGGCATATCCAGGGCGCTCGGAGAAAGAGGGTGAAGGGATCGCGAAAATTCCGGGGAGGCAACCTTTTCCCAGAGGGGCAAAACTGAAGACTTCATAATACCGGCAAGATCAAACCAACTGTGAACTATATGATTTATGCAAGAGGCATTAACATTGACACATCCCCGCAACCCTAACTAATAAAATTAGGGAGGGACCACGGAAGGGCTCAACTCAATTCAAGATGGTACGTTTGGACAAGGGGCGTGATGTACGGCCCCTAAAGGTGGTTCGATACCAACTCGGTGCTGTCAACCGGGTGCGATTGAACGCCACCGATTGGGAAGGATTGGGGGGAAAGGGAAAAGACAAGGGATGGTTAAAGAACTTTGTAAAGGTCAAAGCAGTACTCTGTGTCGTGTGCATACCAACGCAGCACTGGATTCAGAGCAGACATGTGTCAACGAGCAGCCAGTAGAAGACACCTCTCTATGAAAATAACCAATGGCAACGAACACTAACGCGGGTATCACCACCCCCCTGAGAGTAGTGACACTCAACGTTAAAGGCCTCAATTCTCCAACGAAACGATCACTTGTGGCCAGAGAATTCCGCAGAGCCAAACTTGACATTCTTCTCCTGCAAGAAACGAAGTACATGAAAGGCGAAGAGCGACGAATCCTACCAAAACAGGTTGGTGCAGAATTCTGGGGCTCTGGCCATTTGAGAAAAGGAGGGGTTGGGATTCTCATCAGAAAAGGCACAGAATTTGAACTCGCCAAGTCCTGGTCCGACATAGAAGGAAGAGCGTTCCTAGTCAGCGGCCACATAGGGAAAGTAAATGTTACGATTGCTACCCTCTACTCCCCAAATACGGGACAGAATAGATTCCTCACCAAAACAATTCCAAAGATCCTACTCGAGTCGTCTGGCCATGTTATCCTAGGTGGTGACTTCAATCAGTGGGCAGACCCTGTTAAAGACCGTACACCTGGCAACCCCAATGTGAAGCTCAGCGGCAGAACCGACCAAACCGAACTTGCCACTATGATGGAAACGTATAACATGAGAGATGCGTGGAGAGAGCACCACCCGGCTTCACTTTTTATTCGATCCCCCACAATACATACACCAGAATTGACTACTTATACGTATCCAGAGAACTTGCAGAGATGGTATCGCACTCTGCGATAACCCCGATCACTTGGTCCGATCATGACATGGTTCGCACAGACATCCAGTGGACGAATCTACCAGTTAAGAGTGGGAAATGGCGATGCAACGAGACTCTCTGGAAAGACGCAGTCTTTAAGGCTGAGATGGAGACTGAAATCTCCCAGTTCCTCGAAACTAATGATAATGGTGAGGTATCCAAACAAATTGTATGGGAGGCCGCTAAAGCCACCTAGAGGGGAATTCTAATAAGAGAAGGTGCGTCGAAGAAAAGAGAAACATTATTGAACATAGGTTACGAACTGAAATCACTCAGCTAGAGTGCAACAACCGGAGAGAATCAGAATCTGATCGAGCAAAACTGAATGAGGCAAGGGAGAAGAGTGCTACAAATAACGGATGACGCCTCCCCCAACTCACACCCTCGCTCCACTATACCAGAAAGCTTCGCCAACTTCTATGAAACCCTATACTCCTCCGTGATAAATCCTGACCAACCAGAAATAAAATCCTACTTGTCCTCCATGCACATGCCGCGCATACCCTCCGTAGATGTCGAATTGCTAGAATCCCCCATAACCAAACTGGAAGTCCAAGCTGCTGTAAAAAGACTCACCTTGGGTAAGTCACCAGGAGAGGACGGCTATACAGCTGGATTCTATAAAAACCTTTATTACTCTCCTCACCCCCTTTTCAACAGAACTCTTTAATGAAATAATCGATATTGGAAAACCTCCCGACTCTTCGTCAGGGCACTGATCACAGTTATCCCTAAAGATGGGAGAGACCCCACGAAATGTGTTCATACCGCCCCATCTCTCTACTCAATCTGGACGTGAAAATGTGCACAAGGGTACTGGCCGCCAGGCTGTAGACACTAATGCCCCAACTCATACATTCTGACCAAGTCGGGTTTATATTGGGGAGACGGGGAGCTGACACAATGTTTAAGACCCTACACCTAATCCACGCATCCCAAACCATGGCCAATGACCCAACTCTTCTATCCATTAATGCAGAGAAAGCCTTCGAAAGGGTCGAATGGGGATTCCTGAAGGCGGTGCTGCGCAAGGTTGGGCTAGGCCCGAGGTTCAGAAAAGCAATACACGCGGTATACATGGACCCCAGGGCGGCAATATTTGTAAATGGCGAATATTCCAGATGGTTCAGCCTAGAAAGAGGAACTCGCCAGGGGTGCCCCCTTTCCGCAATTCTTTTCGCTCTCTCCCTAGAGCCCTAAGCAATGAGAACAGATCCAATAGTGGAGGGTATTCACCTGGGGACAACAGAGTGTAAAGTGGCCCTTTATGCAGATGATATTCTCCTCCACGTTACCAACCCTTCAATTTCAGTCCCCCGAGCTCTTCTCCTACTAGACTAATATGGGAAACTCTCAGGATTCAAGGTGAATAAGCAGAAATCCACACTTTTCCCGCTCCAAGGTCAGGTGGAAGCGAACACCATCAAATTCTCCCCACTGGGTCTCAAAATCGAGCATGCAAAATTGCGATACCTAGGGATACTCATCACTAAACAGCTAAATGACATCTATGAGGCGAACTTTCCTCCCTTACTACACCAATTCCTCGCCGATCTGGCGAGATGTGAGAAGCTCACAATATCCTGGCTGGGGCGACTCGACGCAATCAAAATGGTGTCCCTTCCCCGATTCCTGTACCCCTTCCAAATGCTACCCATCAGAATCCCAAACAGTTTCTTTGTTGAAACCAAAAGAGCCATCCTCAAATTTCTCTGGCAGGGGAAGAAGGCAAGGATCTCGTACAAGACTCTAATACTCCCCAAAGAGAAAGGTGGGGTTGGCCTTCCTAACCTGCAAAAATATTACAAAGCTTCCCAACTCAGTCCTGATCCCCCATCTACGCAACTTCACAAGCACTCAATGGGTCAACATGGATAACCATTACTTCTCACCCGCCACAGTATCAGAATGGCTCTGGTCCCCCACAAAGAGGATCTCTAGAAAACTCAAGGATCACCCAATACTTAGTACTATATGGGACATTTGGACTCCGGGTAAGAATATGCTAAACATCACCACATAGCCCGCCCCCTTGAGCCATCTGTGGTCACCTGGAATTAAAGACTAAATTCCGAACGTAGGAAGGTTCCAAACATGGTACGAAGCCGGCCTGGAGAGAGTTGGGCAACTACAAAAAAAGGACTCTTTCATATCTCTTCCAGAATTAACTGGAGCCCTCGGAATAGGCCCTCTATCCACGTTCCAGTACATTCAAAGAAAAGGAGTCTTAACGAGACCGTTGTGGAAGCCTTGCTTAATGAGGGACCTCTCACCCTTTGAGAAAATATCAGACTCGAGGACAGAAATGAAAGGCCTGATATCAGCGATGTATAAAGAACTGATAGAAGGCGAGGGGGGGGCACAGATCTATTGAGGGACAAAGGGGGAAAATCTATGGGAAACCATATGTAAAGCAGCTACACAAATTTCCGTTGCGAATCAATACAAACTTCACTCCATCAAATTACTCCATAGATGGCAATATGACCCCACCAGACTATCCAAAATGTTCCAAACAGTCAGCCCGGCATGCTGGAGGGGATATGGAGAAAGCGCAGACTACTGTTACATGTGGTGGAGCTGCACCTGCATAACAGTCTTCTGGAGCGAGGTACTAGGTTGGATAAGGAGATCGACGGCATCACCAGAACATTAGATCCCTACCTTATACTGTTTGGCCTCGAGAAAAATGATGACGACTGGACCAGAGTAAGAGATCTGGCCCCACAGCTACTGTTAGCAGCCCGAGCCGTACTTGTTACGAAATGGAAATCCACCTCACTGCCCACTAAGAATGAATGGATCAACGTCACCTCCAACATATGCATGATGGACATTAAGGCATCACTCCACTGAAAGTCAGCGCAAGTGGAGGCCCTATGGATGGACTACAAAACCAAATATCTTCCTAACACTCTTTCAGGGTCCAACCAGCGACCTCTCTCGTGGACACCTAGATACAAAATAGAAACACCCCATTGCGCTGCACTACCCTACTCTCACGGCTGAGGCCATCTATGAGACCCACAAGAGACCTTGGGCCTCATTATAACTCAGGCGGTCCGGAAATAACGGTGGCGGTAAACCCGGTCTGACCTGGCGGGTTTAACACCGCCCGCCTGCAGGCGGACGAGGAAACACAGGTAGCATTAGGAGATGCTGCCGGTGTTTCCATGATCCCCATTCCCATCGAGTCCCATATGACTCAATGGGAATGGGGATTAACACCATTCCTCCTCCGTGATTCCCGGAAAACCGGGGTTGTAATGCCCCGGTAATTCCAGGAATCATGGAGGCGTAATGGTAATACGAGTCTGGCGGTAAGCAGGCGGTTTTACCGCTGCGGTTACCGCCGGACTCGTAATGAGGCCCCTTGTCTTCTATCTGTAAAATGCTGCAATGATTGAACTGAAAACTGCATGACCGATTGGGGGTGGGAAGGGGTGAACGAGAAGTCAGGTACTCGTACAAGACTCAATCGGGGACAATGAGCTTGTGAACACGAATACCGATCATAATTGAACCTCACTGATTTGTCTTGCATACTAAAGTCTTAAATTGTTTGTTGTACCATGACTTATGTTTGAAAACTAAATAAAGCCAAATTAAAAACGGTCGCCCATGGGCACTGTGTGGAGTTCGCCCGACTGCCACAATTAAGACCGCCCAAAGTCTGACGCCAGACCATCTGCAAATCCTAATACAAGAAGTAGAGGCACTTCTGAAAAAGGACGCCATAGGAGCCGTCCCTATTCTTCAGGTAAACAAGGGTATTTATTCAGTGCACTGCCTTGTACCCAAAAAGGACCTCACCATGCGCCCTGTGTTAGACTTGCGCCCAGCTAACAAATTTGTCAAACCTCAAGAGTTTAGTATGTTAAACCTACAGGAAGTAATCCCACTGTTGAAACGGGGATTACATGGCGACATTGGACATGAAAGATGCATACTTTCATATTTCAATGTTGCCAGCGCACAGAAAATATCTAAGGTTCATGATAGAGGACAGGCACTATCAATTCAAGGTACTCCCCTTCGGCATTGACTCGGCTCCAAAGGTGTTTACGAAGGTCCTGGCAGTAGCAGCAGCACACCTGCACAGGCTATCTGTCCCCGTTTACCCTTACCTCGACGACTGGCTCATAAAAGGGGACTCTTACGAAACATGCCTAGGGAATACTCGGCAGACAATAGACCTCCTGTTCAGTCTGGGATTCTCCATCCACTAGAAGAAATCCAGCTTAGACCCCAGTCAAGTCAAGCAAGTTCTAGGGGCCCTGATTCGGACAAAGGATGGCCTGGTCTTCCCCTCCAACGAGAGAGTTCAGAACATGCTTTCTCAGATCCCTCAATATGTAGCCGGTCAGGAAGTGACGGTACGCAAGGCCGTGCGCTTGCTAGGTATGATGGCGTCATGCATTTACTTCCGCACACGCGACTGCGCATGCGTCCCATGCAAGAGTGGCTCAACAGCCAGTGGTGGCGGGCCAGTGGACAATAGGAAGATCTGGTAGTTGTCTCGCCAGCCCTCGTTCTCTCTCTACAGTGGTGGTCGAGGGAAAGCCTCTTGAAAGGGAAGACCTTCACCACTCCTGCAGTAGAAGCCACTCTCGTGGCAGACGCATCTCTCATGCGGTGGGGGGGCTCACCTGCTTCAGCAGACGGCGCATGGAGTGTGGTCCCCACAAGAAGCATCCAACCATATAAATCTAAAGGCGGTATTCAAAGCACTGAAGGCCTTTCAGACACAGCTACAGGGGAAGACAGTTCTGGTCCTAACGGACAGCATCACAGTCATGTATTACCTAAACAAACAGGGGTGGGGGGGGGGTACACCCTCTGCAGGGCTATCCAACCTGTCCCAGAACATTTGGATGTGGGCTCTCAAACACAGGATGTTCCTACTGTCCCAACATGTTCCAGGAGAACTAAATCTTCCAGCGGATGTGCTCAGCAGAGATATTCCGCTTCCCGTAGAATTCGAATGGCGTCTGCACAAAGGCATAGTCTCCAACGTCTTTGCAGAATGGGGCTTCCCAGAGATCGATCTGTTCGCAACTCAGGAGAACGCCCAATGCCAAGACTACGCCTCCAGGTACCCCCAGAACGGCTCCAATGGGAATGGACTCTGGATAACCTGGTCAGGGAAATTTGTCTACGCTTTTCCCCCCTAACTCCCCTACTCAAAAAGAGTGGACAAGAGGAACCAGTTACTATGATTTTGGTGGCCCCCATGTGGGCCCACCAACCCTGGTTCGCTCATCTGATGGAAATGTCTCGCGTTACCCCCCCCTTCTTCATCCCCCTCCCCCTCCCCCGTGAGACTACCCTGCCCGTGCAACATGTTGCCTCAGGACAGAGGAGAGACACTACACCCATGCCTGCAAACTCTGAACATAGCAGCCTGGCTCCTGAGGTCAGAGTTCGGACACCTTCAACTCCCTCAGCGATGCTTGGACATACTCACGGAGGCTAGAAAACCTAACACTCGTTATTGCTATTCCAGTAAGTGGAAACGCTTTGTCATCTGGTGTAAAAACCAAGGGCGTCAATCCCATTGACTGCTCGCCTACCCACATTGTGTTGTACCCAGCTCATTTGTTAGACTCGGGTTTGGTTTTTAATTCCCTAAAGGTTAATCTAACTGCTCTGTCATGGTCATGAAGTCAGGTGCACAGGCATGCAGGGGTCGCATGCACAGGAGACCTGGGTGGACACTCTTGGCGCCAGGCTCATGAACAAAAGTAAACAAGAACATCCATTTAACACCAAAAAGCTTTTATTATGGACTTAGCACTTCAGATGCATTAACCTTGAACATTCAATCCATTAAGCAGCCCCAAGTGTATTCTTGGGCTAATGGATTGCCTTCGCTGGTGTGGCTGCTAATGGATTGCCTTTGCATGTGCTCGCTCTCTAGGAGTGGCAGGGTGTGGCTGGTAAGCTGGCCCTAATAGGCGTGCCCACGATCTCAGCTATATAAGATGCCCTGATCCTCAAGACAGCCGCTTCGCGTTATTCTGCACTTGCAAGCAGCGTAACGCTCCTCATTGCCTGAGGTCAGACTTAGCTTTGAAGATCCTGCTTCCTGGACATCCTGCTTCCTGCCAGCATGCTTACCAACTGGGGGAAGCTGTTCTTACCTGTACATCTCTTCTGCAAACCAAGTATTCATCTTTACGCTTTCTGGAACGCTGAAATCTTCATCTTGGCACAAGACAAGGTTAGACATCGAAATAACAGTCCGTTTAAGTTTGCGCTTCGCCATACTTCGCGCTTTTCCTTAAACCATTACTAACCTCCTGTCGAACATTGTGGTAGCATCCATCTTCCATCCGGCCGCTTCTCACAGCTGCATCGAGGCTGCATTTCCATGTAAGGGAAGAAAACAGAAGAGACATTATTGCGGGCAATAAATAGGAGCAGCATATAAAGACATTAAACAGAACGAACAACATCACAAGAGCTCAAGAAAGACTTGCCAATCATAAGGAGAAGCATAGTCTCAGCTGGACTGGACTAATCCTTATCAGGGATCAGTGAAGGAACTAGATCCCATTTGACTCGCCCTGCCAGAAGTAGCAGGGCGGAGAGCTTATCTTCCATAATTCATAGGTGAGCTTTATGGGCCAGCGTATGCTCACAGAAACCGTACTTTGGGTTGAAAGGTTCGAGAGGTACAACAATCGCAGATTGGCGCACTCACACTTATCTCCACGCAGGAGCAGTATCACCACGTACCACCGCTCACAGCTTTTCTACTGAGGGAGATGCCTGAAGGGGGTGATTCAAGTTCAGGGAGGGCTGCAACCGTGCCCCAACGCTTCCGCTGAGACCAGGTGAGTGTAACAATCAGCCTACACTACGTCACAACAGAAAGTGTCGTGGAAAATACCCGTTATGGCTTTTATGGAAGGGGTTAAAGGAATTCACCCCCCATTTCTAACCCAGCTCCTAGTCGGGATCTAAATGTGGTTTTGAGCAGACTTGTGGGGTCTTCCTTTGAACCAATGCATAAAGCAAGTCTAAAAGACCTTACTTATAAGACGGCTTTCCTTGTGGCTATCAGTCATTAGAAGGGTTAGCGAACAGGCCCTTTCAGTTCTAGACCCTTTTGTTACAGTCCACAGGGATAAGGTGGTTCTGCGCACTCATCCCAGATTAGCGCCTAAATTCATCTTGGAAGTTCCATGTGAACCAATCAATCGAACTACCCACTTTCTTCCAGAATCCCACTAGCATGGCCGAAAGAAGCCTACACACACTAGATGTGCTCAGGGCAGTAATGTTTTACCTGGAAAGAACGAAACCGCTGAGCAAGACAAATCCGTTTTTCATTTCAGTGGCAGCTGGTAGAGAAGGGGATCCTGTCTCTAAATCGGCTATCTCGAGGTGGATTGTCAAATGCATCACACTGTAATACTCTGGCAAATGGAGAACTGCCCTTCATGCCTAGAGCACACTCTACTCGGGGCACTGGGGCTTCCATAGCATTCATTGCAAACGTTCCCCTTGAGTCCATTTGCAAAGCGGAAACCTGGAGTTCTGTACAGACCTTTACAAAACACTATTGCCTAGACTCTCATTCTGGATCTGTTTCTCAGGTGGGACAAGCAGTATTAACATCTCTTCACTACTGTTACTTCTCATAACCCACCTCCAACTCCAGGTACTGCTTGCTAGTCTATGCACAGCACGTGATTCTAAGCAGATTAACAAGCATAAGAAGACGTGCATTACTCACCGTAATAGCATTTCTGGTGATTGTATCTACTTAGATTCACATGCACCCACCCTGCCTCCCCACTCGGGTGGAAGGAACCTAGACGTCTTACTACTTTCTCTCTTTATGTACTCACTCACAGTAGCCTTGGGCTCCCTCATGGCAGAAAGAATACAATCGGAGGGGGTAAACAGGGGGGGTGGTGTTGCACACACAAGATGGCTGCCTAGGTGCAGAGCTCCTCTCCAGCAAATATCCTGAGCCTGCTAATATCCTCATTCGGTGCCACCTGTGTCTCCCAAATGTGGTGGGACTGCGCCCGAGAACCTTGTGACCCGTTGGGGGGAAAAAACCCAGACAAATCCGCCACGGTTTGCCCTGAAAAACATCATAAGTTCTGACGTGCGAGGCGGGAAGTGGAGGCCGAAGAGTAGTTCCGTGGTAAAACTACTTTATACCACAGGCTGGAAGACGCCGACAGGCCGCGTGGGCCTCACTGGGGGCAGAGCTCCCCACGGACATCAGTGGGACTCGGCAACGCGATCATCCTCCTTATGCCAGACATCACCTACACGGTAATCAGAACCCCTATCCTGCACTTTTAAGCGGCGGCTGCTCCAACCGGATCTCCGTGGCCAGCCCGCCGGCCGTTGCGCGAGCTGCCCTGCGGTGTGAGCATCTGGCGGGAGTCCGTGTTGGCGACCACTTTACAAACCCTTGTGAACACTCTGGGACCTGCAACGGCGCAAAGACCCTCCTAGCTCGGCTCATCTCGTCGGCTCTGACCCCAGGCAACGCCGTTCTCCACTGGAAACGCAAATGGTGAGCGGGTCTGCACGGCAAGCGGCTGCTGCAGCACCCAGAGGATCGCTGGAGTGGACGGCGTGTTGGGCCTGCGGAGGCACCAGGACACCCCAGTTGGAGTGTACTTGTGATCCAAGGTGAGCAGACTGCTTAATCTGCAGCGCGAGGGCCGAGGGATCGCTCACTGAATAACTGATTATACCCTGAGGTACCCTCTCACGGGGGTACGACCGCACAGTGAAGGGGGACAACAGCTCCTGAACCGGGGTACGCTATCCGGGCCGGCGCCTAGTAGCAGAGAAACAAACGATCCCTGCAAGAGACACCAGAGACCAATGGGTCTGCTGTGGCCCTGGCTATAAACTGGGGTGGGAAGAGCATATTAGCGACATCCACAGCGTCCTGGACAGAATGCATTTTCCACGGCCCTCTGACTATCTGGTTGCGGCCTCTGGTTCACGGCGTCTCTCGGAGCGCGGCCCCGCAGCAATCTAGACACGGCAAGTTAACCACCTCCGCATTGGACACTATTACGAAGGCTATATCACATTAACAATCTCGCGCCACAGTATTGCACCACAAAGACCACGGCTGACTGTGATCGGTGGTACTGCAGACCTGGGTAGGGTGGTTTTGAGATCATCCGAGCTGGAGCATTAAAATTAACAGTTCAGAAGAACCTTGCATTATAAACTGCGATCAGTGCGACACTTGGAACAAGATCCTCGGAAGCTGAGACAATATAATGATGCTGGATAAATGCATAGCTGTTGGTACGTGAGGGGACAATATGCCACCACCCGGAGCAACTGCTGCAGTATACATATACAGCCCTACAAATATACCCTGAAATGTGATGGTCCCTTATACAAAATATCCTGAAAACAGTTGAGGACAATGGAGACCTGACTGAAGACCTAGCTCACAGCATTCCGGGTCACTTGATCCGCATCGTGTTAATTGAGGGCTCGGCTCCATCCATACACAGGTCCAAGTCCAATTGGAGAACCGCAAAAACAGCAACCCCTTGATCACTATCTGCGGTGCGAATCTGAACATATGTTGAACTACTGAACAGACATACCTGGTGACTATGTTGAACTGTCTTGGTTGGAAACCTTTTTATACTAGTTACTGGCAGGTGGTCTGACACCCACTCCTGCACTCACCGGCGATGCCTAAAGGAGTTGTCTCCAAAAAAAAGAAAACTGGCCTTGCCTATGGACTCCTTCACAAGCAGCCAGTCCGTAGACGCAATGCCTCCACCACCAATTGAACCACCTACAGCATAATCTGAAAATGCCAGATACGAGCAGCTCCAGTACAGAATGGGTTTGTCAGTCAATGTGAAACTAGACTACATCGTAGCCACCATCAGCTCCTTGAAAGCCTGTGTTGAGAAGGAGAGTGGGCGAGTGACGGAGGCGGAAGCAAGGATCAGCAAAAACGAGGACTCCATCGCGGAAAATGCAAGGACTTGGAAATCCACAACAATATCCGAATTGTAGGAGTGGCAGAGTCTTTCTGTAAGGGACCCATGGAGACACATGTGGAGTCATTGTTGAAGACTGTTTGGAGACAATGCCTTTTTGGAACACTTGTTGGTTGAAAGGGCCCACTGCACGCTGGCCCCATTGCCCAAACCTGGAGCACCCCCTCACCCCCCATGCACCATACTTGCCAACTATTGAATTACAGGGACAGGGACACAGCTCTTCGATTGGCAAGAGAAATGGGCCCCCTCAGATACGAAGGAGATGCCATCCACATCTATCCAGATTTTGCAGCCAGAATACAGGCCCAGAGAAGATCGTATGATCAAGTTGAGAAACAACTTTGCCTACGACAGATCCTGTACGCTTTGATCTTCCCAGCGAAACTGCGTCTTCAGCATGGAGGATGTGCCAGATATCCTTTTCATTATTTGCAGGGTGTGATAAATTGGGCACCTGGGTGGCACTGATGAACACTAGTTTTGACTGAGTGTGGCTCCACTATGGCAGTCGTGGGCCGCGACACACACACCTCTGGAAAATTCCCGAAGTTATACAATGGGTATCCTATCAGGTTGATGGTGCAGGTGTGGGCGGAGGGGGGGGTAGTTTAACCCATGGTACGTTGCCAATACATGTTGGGGAAGGTTTGGAGTTTAGTAGGATTGTTACAGGTCTAAAATCCGAGTTGCACCGTTGCAGGAGTGGTCCGATCGGCTGTAGATGGGGAATAACATGCCTATAAATGGCACATAGCACTCAAACGCATAGGGGATTGTCTGTCAAACTGATCTCCTGGAACGTGTGAGAGTTCAACAACCCTATCAAAGCCAATGAAGGTTGTGGCCTATATTGCACGACATAACCCCCAGATATTGCTACCTCAAACGCACGCAATCCAAAAGGTGAATTCCAGTTTTCTCGCAAAATGGGGCCCCCTCAGATACGGTACAGAATACTTGGCTCAATCCAGAGGGGTCCTAACCCTTATACACCCAACGCTGGGCTTTCAACATCAAAAAAGTATAATTGATGTACACGGCAGGTTTGTTTTGGTGTGGTGGGAGGTAGCAGGCCGCAATATAATTAACACATACGGGCCGAACATAGACAATCCAGAATTTTACCATGCGATACTAGACAACCTGGACACAGGAGAAGATGCACTGATACTATGGGGTGGAGACTTCAACACGATCCTTTGTTTCACTTTATCGGTACACCCTAACCGCCCCCCCCCGCCCCGAGGACCCACAAAAGCTGCTTCCACCCTGAGACAAATTATGGCACAACTATTTTTGACAGACCCTTGGCGCGCCCTCCACCCAGTTCAGAAATGATGCACATTATGCAGGATTCCGAATCGTGGACAGATGAATAGATTACTGGCTTATCAGCTCCTCCCTGTCAGGTTTGGTGACGGACTGCGGTATCCATCCCCGGACCCTGTCGGACCACTCACCCGATATCCCTCACTCTTGCCCTACGCGATGACACCCCACAAGCCAGGCGTTGGAGGATGCCCCCAGCCATACTTTGTGATCCCCACGTATGCGAGGCACTCAACATAGAAATAGAAGAATTTCATGCATTAAATGAGGGCTCCGTAGATACCAAAGGAACCCTTTGGGAAACATTCAAGGTGTGGGTACGAGGCGGCATCATGGGCTAAACCACCGGGCTGCTGACGGCCATCAGGAAAGAATAGAGTACAGTAGAAACCAGTCTAGTATGTCTTGAAACGAGTTCAGTGCTACACACAATAAGGAAACTCTTTCTAAAATACATGAAACATTGGGCGAATTTAATAAACTATCTGACAGAGAAATCCTTTATATAGCTACCCCCGCCAGAGCCCGCAGGTATGGTGAAAGTAATAAGGCAGGGAAATTCCTAGCCAACATGCTTAAAGCTGAGGGATACTGAAGCCCAATTACTAGCATTCAAACTCCAAGAGGGGAGGTGGTTAATCGGGAGGGAGACATAAATGCTACATTCGTTGAATTCTACAAAACCCTATACTCTAACTGTGACGCCAGATCTGTAGATGAGATAGCTGGGTACCTGCAGGACATAGACCGCCCAACTATTGTACCTGAGACTTGTGCTGCATTAGATATACCAATAACATTAGATGAGATTACAGCCGCTATAAAAGCACTGACATCTGGTAAAGCTCCTGGGTCAGGTGGCCTGGGCATGGAGCTATACAAAGAATTCCATGATAAGCTAGCCCCATGCTATTAAAAGTGTGGGAAAAGGCAATGAAACGAAGTACACACCCCGCATCCATGCGTGAAGCGGTGATCACAGTGCTCCTCAAACCCTTTCGTCCAGCGCATGGCCTGTCCTCCTATAGACCCCTTTCATTGATCAACACCGACGCCAAGATTTTCGCTAAAATACTTGCGACTAGACTACTAGCGCACATGCCTTTCCCCGGTCCATCCAGACCAGGTGGGTTTATCCCCACTCGTTCAATGGCCTTAAATCTGTGACGTCTCTGGTATATTGGCCCAGATTAATCCAAAAGCAGACGCAGTAGTTATAGCCCTGGACATCGAAAAGGCGTTTGATTCTGTGTCGTGGGCCTACTTGTTCTCAGTACTTAAACGATTCGGCCTGGGTAGATGTTTCCAAAAATGCGTTTTACTGCTTTATACCAACCCGGAAGCGCGTGTCGTCACTAACCGTACAATATCTACTCTCTTCACCCTGGGCAGGGGAACCAGACAGGGCTGTCCCTTCTCCCCTATATTTGCCCTCACAATTGAACCCATGGCAGAATATGTCCGGCAACACCACATACACAGGGGCATAAGAATGACGGGACCCCCACAGTTAATCTCCCTTTATGCAGATGACACTTTACTGTATATCCGTGACCCCAGAGCTAATCTGGATCCAATTATGATGGATATCCACAAGTTCACTGAATACTACGAGTACAAATTAATGTCTCCAAATCGGAGCTGGTCCCCTTAACCCCATCTGCACAAGACTTATTGGACATAGGCGGACTCAAGTGGGAACCTCTCAGTGTTTGTTATTTAGGGGTAATGGTATCCAGAGACAAAATCACAGTATACACAGACAATTATGAGAATCTCTTACAAGCACTAACCACTAAGTTGTAACTATGGACCAGACTCCCTATCTCCCTAAATGGCCGTGTAGCGCTCCTAAAAATGGTTGTCCTTCCCAAGTTACTTTATTGTTTTGGCAACTTACCCATATGGCCTGGCAAAACCTTTTTTAGGAAACTGCAATCGATAAGTCGCCACATTTGTATGGGGCGGAAAGACTGCCAGAATGAAATGGGCCAAGCTTACAGAACCATTTGCAAGCGGCGGTATCTCAGCCCCAGACACTACCTAGTGTCTCTGGCACAATTTGCTAAACACTGGTTCGACCCAGACGAGACGGCTTCACATGTACCTATAGAGAAATATGCTGCCTCCCGCTCTGATGTCCGATTGGTCATCTTTAATCTTCACCATCGAGACGCCTGTGAATTTGACCCGGTGAGTGCCACTGCACACGTGTGGACCAAGATATACAGGAGGATTGGATTGGAGAACCCATACAACCCAGAAACCCCATTGTGGAACTTCCCCAGTATTACACCCACGTTCGACAAGGCCTTACAAAAGCTGTGGGACCCAACCAAACAATTCAAAATGCGGGATATGTTCCCAGAAGGGGTATACATTGATCTGAAAGACTGTATCGACGCTATGGGAGGTGGGCAACTTAGACGATTCCACTTTCACTGCATGAAGGCTGCGTTTGCAGCCAAGTGGCCAACATTTCCTGCAGAACCCCCTACTCATGAATGCATAAGAGCTATAGTAGCGACAGATGGGCAAAGAAAAGGGGTCAAGTTTTGTATAACCTAGTCCAGTCACACACTATTTCTCATAACACCGTCAAAGAGATCTGGGAACGTGACCTAGGCGTCACACTAAGTGGAGAAAAATGGCTTAGATGCTGCCAACTCACTAAAACTGGCTCCTTGAACTCTGGTCTGCGATTAATTCAATTCAAAGTGCTTAATCAGCTACACTACACCCCAGCTAAACTATCTAAATTTGTGGAGGATTGCACGGGGAAATGTTTGAAATGCAATTCGCCTGAAACAGGTGCATATCGCATGTACTGGTCATGCCTTAAGGTGGCGACGTTCTGGGGCGAAGTTGCATAGACACTGCAGGAAATTGCAGCTATCCCAGCGACTCCCTCCCCGTTGAAAAATCTATTTGGGGATATTGGCAAAGTGGCTGAGACCACCAGATGATTGTTTTGCAATTACGCATGCTATGTTAAACAATGTATACTGAAGTGTTGGAAATCTATCAATGCGCCCTGTAAGAACGACTTCTTAAGAGACTTGTCAATGACAAATGAATGTGAAGAACAATTGGTGTTAACCGTGCAGAGACAATGCCGCCCTAAAGATATCCGGGCCCCTCTCAGAAGTTATTTGTGTAACACGCTATCTGACAATGACTACACCCCCGATAACACCCTAAACACTGAGAGAATGTTTGATATGTATTCAATGTTAAAATGTTGTATTTAATGTGGAACACTGGTGGATCTGTGATGCTCTGTAACTATGTAGCTCTCATCTTAAAATAAAGTTTATAAAAAAAGAAAAAATACAATTGGAGGGACCTCGGCGCGTGAGGTATTTTGGGTGCACTACATGTAAAGATAAGGATAGTTTTACAGATGACAACGTCCCCTTTTGGTCCCCGAAAGACAAAATGCAATACTCCACGGTTACCACTGGATGTCAGACCATATGCACAGCATGTGAATCTAAGCAGATACAATCATCAGAAATGCTATTACGGTGAGTAATGCATGTCCTATCACTTCAAAGTACTTCCTTTAGTTATAACATTGACACCATACATGTGGTCATAAGTTCTTTATTTAAATGTATATGGTGGCTATGCACCTGCGCAGGCAAGCATGGCTACACATCTATTTTACAAATTGATAAAACAGAAGAATTGTGCTTCACCAATTATGTCTTAGTTTAATAAGCATCATATATATTGCACAAATCATAAAAGGTACAATTGGACAAAGTTAAAATACAAAATACGAGAAAATCAAAGGTGTCTTATTCATGCCCAGTTGATTCACTGAACACAAGAAAACCTCAATGCCTCGCGCTAGCCGGCTAATCATTGGCATGGGACAACAAAATCCCTGTGGTTAAACACTTCCACTTATTGGTTTAGTCAAATCCAATGACTGCTGTCCTATTGAATCATTGTTCTACATAGCATAATAATGTGTCTTTCATTTAAGCCAGTCTCCTGGATGAGGTTTCAATATTATAAGTGTTATTCGGTCTGGATGATTATTTACAGGACATCCTATATAAACTTTGCTTTGCATGAAAGGTAATATACAAACAACATCATTTTTAATCATCGTCTAGCAGTTTACTCATAATATTGAAATCAAGGATCCAGCTGTCCTGAGCCTTCAGAAGTGTCCCTGGATCACCCGGTGGACTGACCAGCTCTCTCGTGGGCTACCTTGCCAGAAGCGTCACATTTCCATGTTCGCACCTGGAACTTTGGTGCTCGCCAGCATGTGGTATAATCCAGCATGAAGGTATCCTGTCCTGGAGAAGCTCCTTCAACCATGACTGGATGCACACCTTCTGTTGCCTGTATGTGGTGACTGTCTCTGAAACGCACCTTCACCTGTCCTGTGCAGTGTCCTAGAGAGGCCTGCAGTGGCAAATCTTACATTTCTTCATCTCCAGACGTTGCCTCTTGCATCTGGACCAAACCTGAAGAAAGAATCCTTGAACCAACAGCGGAAAATCCAACTTCCGGTGACACCTAATTCCCCCTGACACATGCCCCTCTGCCTCCCAATCGACCCATGAAGTCCTCTAGCAAAATCAGGGCCAAGTAACCGCAAAGCATTTGTCTCCCCTCTGTCCCCCATAGGATAACCTTGGGAACCAGTCCCTTTATTTCCTGCCTTTTGGTCGACCTGGGTATTACCGTCTGAATCCACCACCAACGTAAGTAACTTACCTACCGCAGCTACTTTCTGGGGAGTAGCATGGTTGCTTCTGTGACTTTTGGGCACAAGGCCCCATTCTTCTGGATTGCACTGCTGAAATTGGGGGAAACTAAATTGTGACTTCCCTCCATCTTTACTGCATTAATTTACTTACCTCTTAGTGTTTGTCATTTGAATGCTTTTGAAGAACCTATAGTGAATGTACGTACATTTGTTTATTATTCAGGATTGTGCAATGGTAATTTTTGAGTATCTAAGGCCTATAATAAATGTGTTCCTAGCTAAATTGTATTATTGTGTGCTTCACTGTGTGGACTCATTGTGGACCCCTGACCTCAGTCGCACAAGCCTTGAGTGCGTTCTGCGTTTATCTTAATTGGGTTTTGGCTAACCCCCTAGAGTTCTATCATTTAGGTACTCGGTCCTCCGGCATCACGCTCCTTTCCGGTGTAGGTCGACTTCTACAGGGTTCTGCAGGTGTCCATCCTGCAAAGGGCTCTTCCCAACTTCAGACCACCACGCCCCATGCCTACGTTGCCTTGGCCCAGACCACGGTTGACAATCATGTTCGGTGTGTGACTCGCTGTCCTCGAAGGCACTGAAGAACAGACTAGATGGGTAGAGGGAGCTCTTCCAGAGGTCGCCTCCCTGAGCATCTCAAGAACTATGTGAAACATCGAACCAGGCCCAAGGTAGGGACGATATTTCCAGCGTACCCCGCAAGGAAGACTCCTTCCCAGGGACTGTGCTGCGCTGGAGGGTCGGGCCAGGTCCTTCTACCAGCACATGCACCTAGGCTGCTACAGCTACCGGCCTATGGGTCGAGGGATCCTCGGAAACTCCCGGGGGCAGTGTTGAGGGACCGGAAGGTTCTTGTACCGGGTATATACCTGAGGGGCTATGCCATTTTACCGGCACAATGGCAGAGGGGCTACCCCCTAACAGCAATACATCTCACTGTGCTTAGAGAGGCATCAGCTTCACCTCACTGATGATCCCCAACAAGGGTGAAACACGTGTATGGGGTTGCTGGTGGTACTCTCGTTCAGGTTGGAATTGCCATTGCATTTCGGTGCTGGACTGCCCCATGGCAGGACAAAGACTGATATGCAAATGAATATTTCCCATCTGTGAAAGGCACAGTGAGTAAAAGCAGTGGCTGCGAACTGTCAAGTGGTTAATAACCACTGAACAGGTTATCAGGCCTTGTTCTGTCGAGAGAGGGGCGCCCGCTACCTTTGCAAACTAAATTTCAAGGAACCTGGGATTGGTAACCCTAGGTCTCCTGGGGGCAACCAGACGTGGTCTCCCTCTCACTGTGCTTAGAGAGGCATCAGCTTCACCTCACTGATGATCCCCAACAAGGGTGAAACACGTGTATGGGGTTGCTGGTGGTACTCTCGTTCAGGTTGGAATTGCCATTGCATTTCGGTGCTGGACTGCCCCTGGGCAGGACAAAGACTGATATGCAAATGAATATTTCCCATCTGTGAAAGGCACAGTGAGTAAAAGCAGTGGCTGCGAACTCTCAAGTGGTTAATAACCACTGAACAGGTTATCAGGCCTTGTTCTGTCGAGAGAGGGGCGCCCGCTACCTTTGCAAACTAATACATCTGAGGGGCTATGCCCCAATACCAGCAATATGCCCGAGGGGGCGCCTAAACTCGGCTCTACCGACCCCCGGGTCGAGGGTGTCGCACCTACCAGGCCGAGGCCCGAGGAGCAGGGTAGGCCTTGTGATCCACACGCAGGCTGAGCAACACGTTGCAGGCACGTGGCAGGCAGCTCGACAAAATGGCCGCTGTGCCAGAAAGGGGCACCCACCTGACGCCATTCCACGAATTCGGCGAAAGAACGAGTGTCAAGGTGGGACTGGCCTCAACCAGATAAGTGGCCTACAGTATACCCTTCATTTACGCAGGGAAACTTTCCTTTACGTCCATATGGACGGTACGCAGCGGCTCCAGCGTTCCCCCCGCTACCCTGTCGGTACCCCCTGCCACCTCTTTGGCCAGTGAGGAGGTGCTCTTCGTGAAATACCTCGGCCTCATGAGGTCTCCTCAGATGGGGGTTATCAAGGTCGCAGTCAGGGAAGTCCTCCCCGTCATGCTAATGGCACCACAGACGACTCCATCGGGTCCCAGACCATGGTGCAGCTGCCTCCTCCGGCTCCACAGCCAACTCCGCAACCTCCGCCACCTCCTCAGCCTCTGGCTGCGGTCCCTGTACCCCAGCCTCCGGTGCATCTACTCCTTCTCCACAAGATCCTCCGGATCCGCAGGATATGGACGAGGAGGAGGGTCCGGACACGCCATCCTCAGCCAGGGCCTTCCATGAACGTCTTGCTGGCCTGGCGGAATACCTGGGAATTCCCCAACCCAAGGTCGAACAGCCGGCAGAGGGGGTTCTGGCTGAAGTCCTCACGAAACACCCCTCTGCCAACACTGGGATTCCACTGCAAACCGATGTAGTCTCCCTGGCCAAGAATGGTTGTATCAAGCCACACTCGGTCCAGCTGGACAATCGACGCCTGGGTGCCAAGTACAGGCAGATGGAGGAGGGGGGATACTCTTGCTCTCGACCCATCCTCAGCCACATGTTACGCTCACCTGGTATCCACGGGGACGCCACCTAGCCGTAGGGGCTCTGGTATCCTTCTCTGCGGTTCCCAGGTGTGACCAGCGGGGGAGTTCTGCCTGGAATACAGGTGGGCAATATTCAAGACTGGGCAACTGGGGCAATAGCCCCCCACCACCCCGTATGCCCGCAGCCCCTCTGGGCCTCTCCTCACCTTGTTGTTAATTCAGGTGTGCTCTCCGTCCTGCCTTCTTGGCAGGGGCGCGTTGTCCTTTGTGGGCGAATGCGATCTAGTTACTTCACTGATGCCGGCCCGTTTTGAGGCTTTCAGGTAGGTCTTGTTGCTGTTGTATATTGCTATTCTTGCATGCCTTTCTTGGTTTAATAAATGTCTCTTTCTTAGGTGTACGGAAGTCCAGTGTGATGCATTGGCTGAATAGCGCTATGATGCGGTAAGTAGGCGCTGTGCGCAGCGCTATGATGCCTTGCCTTTGCTAACCTGTTGTCTTTTCTTTCCCATAGATTGCGGTGCTCACCCGGTGTGTGGAATCCCGAGGCGATGCTGATTGAGGGGCGACTTGCGAGGTAAGCTTTTCGGCACAATTCGTTATGTTGTAAAGTTTCTAATATCATGTTTCTTCCTTTTTTGCAGATCCGTCGGTCCGGGAGACGCGCTGATCCTAGGAAGCTGTTCGCAGGAGCTGTGGGCAGCTAACAATGAAAATTACAGGTAAGCTGCTGCTACTAACTATGTTTTTTTGTCTCCTTACAGATGCTGTTCTTCCGAGATTCGCGGGTACAGCTGAACACGATGAGCGTCACGTTGCAGGATTGCAAAGTAACGCGAAGCGAGTTATCCAAGTCAGGTGTGGTTTAAATAGCTTCAAGAAAGTAGTCCAGGTAAAGTTGTTCCTAGGATACCACACCCATAACACTATACCACATAGCTTGGTTCCTTGGAACCAAGTTATGTGGATGCCTCCATGTTGGCTGGCACTTGAAATAAAGTAGTTCCCTAAACACAGGTCTTTATTAAGTATGAGCCTGGTGCCAAAGGCGCCAGGACCGGCTCCAAAAGGGCCTAGGCAAAGGATGCTTAAGTTTGTTGGAGACCCGAGCCAAGACCCCTTCTGGCCCTTGGGCTTGCCAGAGGAGTTTCTGGATGTGGGTCGTGACACCACGCTCCTCGGTGATCGCTGCAGCATCACTATACTCCAAGCCTCAGTAGTCCTCGGACGACTCCTCTGCGGTGCTGCTAGGTAAGGAGATTATCTTGGAGGCGTACGGCAAGAAGATCTACTCCAACGCCTCCTTGCACCTGCGTCAGGCCAAAGCAGGTGCCATGCTGGCTGCCGCCAACCAACGGTTATTGTGGGCAATACGGACTTCCTCCCGGAACTCCCCACTCAGTGCCAATCGTGAACGAAATTAAACCTGCATGTCCAGGAGCGCATTCTAGATCTACCGTTCGAGGGGGGGAGGTGAGGGAGGGAGGACCGCTTCCACTCCTCTACGGACAAAGGGCTGGACAAGACGAACAGCTCACAAACCAGTCTTTATCCATTCTTACAAAGACCACGCCCAAATCGTACACCCAATCTCAGCAGCGCTTGGAAAAGGGTCGTACATATGGAGGTTTCCACAGCTTCCAGGAACGCAGATCCAGGCAGCCGGACCGCTCGCTGTTTCAGAACCGGCGCAAATAACAAAAAGGCGGGGGTGGGGGGGACTAAGGGCGTTTTGCAGTCCCCCTCCTCAGTGTCAGCCTCCGAGGGAAAGAAGGCATGACACACCCCTTAGGGTCCAAGGGTCTCCGGTGGGGGGCAGGCTTGATCTCCATGCTCAATTCTGGCACCAGAATTTCGTGGACCCCTGGATCCTCTCCATAGTATCCATGGGGTACCACCTACCCATCCCAGCCTCTCCTCCCTCCTCCCCTCCCACAGGTTGGGACAGCAACTCTTTTGGCGATATCCGGTTGCTCGTAGAGTGCCAGGCAGTGGAGGAAGTCCAATCTCCCAGCGAAGCTTTGGCCTCTACTCCAGGATTTTCGCCATTCAGAAGAACCAGGCGGGCCTGAGAGTTGTGCTGGACCTTTTCAACCTCAACCTCTCCCTACCCCTGCAAAATTTCAAGATGGTTACGCCAGCTTTTATAGCTGAGAGATTGGACGGGGGAGGCTGGATTTGCTCCCTGGAACTGAAGGACGCATACCTACATGTCCCGATTTGGCAGCCCCATTGTTCTTTCCTACGGTTCAGGATCATGGGCTACCATTTCCATTACAAAGTCCTTCCATTTGGCCTCAACTAGGCCCCCAGGGTCTTTACCAGACTCAAGAACGCTGTGGCGGCCCTCCACATCTACCCATAACTTGACAACTGGCTTGTCAGGGCTACATCTCCGGAAGTAGTTTGCCACTCAACCCATGCCCTTATAAACACACTGCACAACCTGGGCTTCTTGCTCAACCTCAAGAAGTTAAAGCTGCAGCCTATGCAGACTGACATTCCTGGGACTCATTTGGGACACGTGCTACGAGGGGGTTTTCCCGTCCACAAGAGGGCCACCGCCTGCTTCCTCAGCAGAGAGGGGACTTAACAACTCCTGGGTCGACTTCCAGCAGTCCTGTTAGCCTTGCCGGACACAAGACTAAGGATGAGAAGGATTCAGCTGCACTTCACGGCCTCATTGAATCAGGAGTGGGGCTCTCAATCCGAGGTCATCAACGTTCCATCCCTCCACCCGGACCTAACTTGGTGGTCCATGGACTGCAACCTACGGACGAGCAAGCCCTTTCGGCCGCCCTCTCTGCAGCCCACCATCACCACAGACTCCTCGCTCGAAGGCGGAGGAGCCACCCTGGACAATCTCTCGGTCCATGGCACCTGGACTCGACAGGAGCAGGAATACCACATCAATTGGTTGGAGCTGAACGCCATCTGGCTAGTGCTCAGAGCATTCCTACCACTTCAAGGGAAAGGTTGTCCTCATGCAGACAGACAACTCGACCAGCATGTGCTATGCCAACAAGCAGGGAGGCACCAGATCCCCCTCCTCTGTGCAGTCTGGCGATCAGCATGTGGGAATGGGCCCTGGAAAACATTGTCCTCTCGGCGGTCCACCTCCCGCGGGAATCCAACCTGGAGGCAGACAGGCTCAGCAGTCTGCGAGCGGACAATTACGAGTGGCGGATAAACAACCTCGTTATTCAGGAGATCTTCAACAGATGGGATCATCCCCAAGTGGATCTCTTTGCCACCTGGCACAAGGAAGTGTCCTCAGTTTGCATCTGGGCAGCTTCAGGGCCCCGGCTCTCTGGGCGATGCATTTCACCTCCCGTAGTCCGGCATAAAAGCCTATGCCCTTCCGCCTACTACCCTGATCCACAGGGTAATTTGCAAGATCAAGGAGCTCAGACTCCCTCATCATTCTGATAGCCCCATGGTGGCCTGCCAGGCCATGGTTTTCGGAACTACTGAGCCTCTCTGAGGAGCCCCCGATACACCTTCCGACGGGCCCAGCACATCTTCTGACCCTGGAGATCATACAGGGCGCCAGGAGCAAAGCCACCAGGGCCCAGTACAAACGCAAATGGACCAGATTCTGCCACTGGGCAGACTCCAGGGGATCAACCCCTTGGCCTGGAATTTGGACGACGTGCTCTCCTTGTAGGCACACCTCTCTCATTCGGGCGTACAGGTGGACACCTGCCATACATACATACCTTGCAGCCATTGGGGCTTACAAGAACTCGAAGGAAGGCATTTTTTCTTCCTCCAACCCGATCGTCAAACATTGGACTGGTCGTGCTAAGCTCTACCCGCCCGTCAAGAGACTGCACCCTGTGTGGGACCTTAACAGTCTTGGCGCCCTGGCGCACAAACCATCCGAGCCAATGACGTCCGTGGACATTAGGCTGGTCACAATCAAGACGGCCTTACTAGACGGTATTACTTCGGCTCAGTCGGCGAGATCAAGGCGATGGTCGCCTCTGAACCATATACCACCTTTTATAAGGACAAGGTAGTCATGCGGACGCACCCGGCATTTCTCTCCCCGGTTCCATCTGCATCTCATTTGAACAAAGAAATAGTCCTTCCTACATTCTTTCCTGATCCCAAGGACGAAGCACGGAGAGTGCTGCACTGCCTGGGTGTCAGGCTTGCCCTAAAATTCTACTTGAACAGGACCAAGGGCTTCCGCAAATTGGACGCTCTGTCACTTTCGGAGACTCGAGGCCAGGCTATCGGGCCTATAAGACCTCCATATCCGGCTGGATGTTCTCTGCCATCAAGGAAGTGTGCGAGGGCCAGCAAAGCTGGCCAAAATGCATGCCCACGCAGTCAGGGCCAAGGCAATGGCCATCTCCTTCCAGCGCCACGTCCCTTGGCAAGTCATAAGCAGGGCGGGCATTTGCGCCTCTCCCTCGGCTTTCTGCAAGCATTACTGTTTGGATGCCGGCTCTAGATCTGATGCGACTTTCGGACAGGTGGTTCTCGGGAATTTATCTGCTTAAGGAGGGTCTCCTCTCCACCCTGGGGCTACAATCAGTTGTAATTGCCCATACAGCATAGTGGAATGGGGACGGGACGTAAGAGGAATAATAAGTTACTTACAGTAGTGACTAACGTACTCTTGGTCCATAGTCCCCTTTCCTCCATACGTCCCACCAACCTCCCCTCTAATAATACTGGTGTCATTAGGCAATGTTAAATCTATTGTCGACGCGTCAATGTGGACTGAGGTGTGGCGCTGGAGGGCGGAGTCAGGGCAGTGCATGCTCCCTGGGCCGCGCACCTCTAAATGTAAAGGGGAAGAAGGTTTTTTCTGCTGAAAAAGGTTCCGTCTCCTGTCCCTTGGAAGGGATGCCCATACAGTATGGAGGAAAAGGGACTATGGACTAAGAGTATGTTAGTCACCACGGTGAGTAACTTCTAATAAACCCACAAACTTTGAACTTGGACACCCTAGCTCCTGAATTCCTAGAATTTGTTCTTGTAAAGATTGCTAAAAGGTGCATGGACATTGTGACGAATTGCGTGATTCAATCACTTCACACCCGGGGGGAGCCTTTCCTTATGAGGCTAGGGAGGTGAGACTACTTCGCAATAATCCCCCTAGGGGTGGTGGTAAGCAGGCCCTCAGAGTCGCCTTCCCCCCCCACCCCCACCGCTGAGGGACAGGGGCACCTGTTCCCCAGAGGAACTCCCTAACACTACGACTAGATCACCAAGTCAGACCACTGTGTTATTGTCATGCAGAGTTAGTTTCCTCTTGAAAACGAACCCTTCATGAGTACTGAACATGGAGGAAGGACTCCACTTGGAGTGAGATGGGAAATTAGCCTGGGAGCTTCCAACCAGGAGGGAACACGGAAATGGAGAGTTATGAATCTCTGGGTTGCCTCCTGGTTGGACAGCCTCTGGGTGGAGCATGTGCTGAAAGCAAACTTGAAATTAGAAAATAGGAGGGGATATAAGAAAGTTGTCATCGTTACACGGTGGGGGTGCATTGTCCCCAGTTCTGTATCTATACAGGCTGCAGGTAGCACAAGCGCTGCAGTGAGGGGCAGAAATCTGGGGCGACGCAAATTCAACCTCTTGAGTGTTTCATCTAAAATTCACATTGATTCAGTCAAAGGGTGCACCTGATATAATCTTGCACCTAGAACGTGACCTTAAACTGATCGAAGATGTTACATCCCTTAAGCCACTATTGTTCTGGATATGTTTATGGACTTCCCCAGTTTTATCAGACTACAGAGCAATGCTGATATAGACTTTATATATTTGGAAGGCAGCAGCTCTATGCCGTGGCTAAAGCGCATTGAATTCTGGCTGCATACATTTTATCTGTGGGAAAAACCATCTGACATAGTGAGGCGATGCTCTGATTTGGTCAGGAAAGTGAGTGTACAGGAGTGCCTGAAATCCATGGCTGCATCCTGTCTTAAACTCTTCTGCGGTATTCTGTATCTTGGCCGTAAGGTCAACTTTGGCTTTGAACTGGCTGGCACTCTGAAAATATCTGCTTGTGCCTTGAACTGGTTCCCGAACAATACCGCTGACTGCCTGATCTGTGGGGCTCCAAATGAGACAGTCTCCCTCTTCATTTATTTTAATTGTTTGCTTGTTAGGCACTTATACAATAGGAATGTACTGTTTCGAAGCACCCACAGGGCAGGGAGGAAGGGTGGGAAATATATTACAAAACCTACTGAAGAAACTACAACGGATCCAAATGCAGCAGCCAGACTACTCCTCAAACTATCCAGAAGAAACACATCACTCCTGCCCTAAAAACACTAAACTGGCTTCCAGTAAAACATTGCATCACCTTCAAAACAATGTGCATATCGCACAGGGCAATCAGTGGACAAGGAGCAGAATTCGTACAAAAGAAAATGACGATCTACAAGCCAACAAGATCCTCAGATCAAGCAACAAAATCCACCTGGAACTAAAACCATACCTTAAGAAAACTTGGAGGCACCTCCTTCTACCACTTAGCCAGAAAAACCTGGAAAAACATCCCAAAAGAAATAAGAAACACCAAATATCGTCTAAAATCCAGGCAACTACTAAAAACCTGGCTCTTACACACCACAGACTCCAACTGAAAAATGAAACAAAGGAAAAAGGATGACTAAACGAGAGAGGACCCTGACAGCTCCCAGAACCGACAGGGAAACTCCCACGGCACCTGGACGATGACAACAGATAGAGTGGAACACAGATGACACCCAGGGAGACGAACTCAACAACCCAGCCAATCCCACCCAACATCCTCACTCGCCCCTTAGTTGCTACCAGGAGCCACACTGTTGTGGATTTTTCAAGATATTGGCAATTGCAACACTGGCCAAATTGTGGACATTGGCAGGTGCACTGGCCATATGAATAGGGAGGGAGGACAGATGGGGTTGTGAGGGAGGCCTGTAAAGCTGGGGGCCAGATGTGAAAGGGACATCGAATGCTGGACAGGCCCAGATCAGGACAGAGGCGCAGGGGTGCTCCCGCACCCCATCTGGGGAGAGTACACAAGCGCAACGCCTCAATTCAGGATAGACATGCCAACTAACCAAGTCTACTAACAATTTCCCCCTTCTGCATACACCTCTCAAACTCTAACCAAACACAACCACAAACCTACAGCACAACAAACCGCACAAACTTCATTACATTGGAACAACAAAACAAAAACACACAGACTCGCACAACAGTTCACGGCGACTACCGGCCGAAAACACCCCAGGCCCAGCCAACTGACCCACCGGGCTGAGGCTGCCAACAACACATCACTGCTCTCTTGCACTGTTCCAGCTTCCTCCCACTAACTCGCCCTCCCTTCCTCTTTCAGAGCCACCAGTTCGCCAGGGGACCACTCCAGTGGTGATAGTGCGCGGTACAAATGTCCTTTAACATTAACAAAACAATATTAAGAGCAGAGGGGGAAGATGAAAGACAAAGCTACTATGCCTTGTGAGTATTCAGAACGTGTAAGTGCAGAAAGGAGGGGGGGATAAGTGCTGGGGGGGTCTGAACTAGTGGTTGAGCCATGGACGAAGTGCTACGAATATTGAGTGCTACACAGCCTGGGCCGCGGGTGGGGGTAAGTGCGAGACTCCAGGGTGGAGGGTGTGCAGATGCAAAGTGCTATGGATAGACAGGAGCTGGGAAGATTGATGTGGGAGGTCAAAGCCCTGAACATGCATAAGGACACCAATTCAGCAACTGAGGGATTAGCAGAGGAGGGAAGGAGGAGGAGAAGAAGAAAGTCTTAAGAAGCTTCTGGAATTTGAGAAGATCCTGCTCAAGACGCAGGGGGTGGAGGACGCTATTCCAAAGGAGGCAGCCCGCAGAGGGAAGTGAGCGATCACCTACTCTCTTTCTAGAAAAACGCCAGAGGAGCGGTGTGGTCTTGTGAGAGTATTTAGTGATCTAGATTTGAAGATAGTGAGGTCACCTGGCCCAGACAGCCTTGTGGATGATGCAGAGGGATTAATCCCTGCAGCAACTGGGAGCCAGTGAAGACTTTTTAGTGCAGGAGAGATGCGGTCCCTGTGCTTAAGGCAAACTATACATCTCGCTGCTCTATTATGGATAAGCTGAAGGGGTTGCACAGTGGATGAAGGAAGATTCAAGAGTTGGCTATTACAGCAGTCCAGTCTAGAGAGAACTAGGGCTCCAGTCACATTCAGCCTCTGAGGGAAAGTGAAAAAAGGTAGAATTCCTTTGAGAAGGAAGAGCTGATAGTTGGACTTCTTGGCAATGTCTGGAGTGTGAGGGAGGAAGGAGAGAGAGGAGTTGAAGATGACTCAAGGGTTTCTGGCTTCCGTTGAAGGAGCAGGGGGGAGAGACCAAGGAGGAAGGCCCAGAGTGAGGGGAAGAAAGAGGGAGCAGGGGTCCCAATGGGAAGGATATCAGTTTTACAGGCGCACCAGGACTGGGATGGCTGATAGGCAATCGGGCACGATGGAGGGTGCAAGAGGGTCAGTAGGGAATCTGAAGAAGAGCTGTGTTGTCTGCGTAACACTGGAAGTTCGAAGAGATGAGGCGTGCAAGGAGAGCAAGGTAGATGTTAAAGAGCCAGGGGTAGAGAATAGAGCCCTGGGGGGACACCACAGGTGGAGATGGAAGTAGGAGAGAAGAGGACCAGGATGACTTGGGAGGTGTGGTTAGTGAGGAAAGAGGACAGCCAATCCAGTGCCTGTTGCGAGATAGTGTATCGTGGAGCCTTTGTATGAGGATGGAATGGTTAACTGTGTCAAATGCAAAGGAGAGATCAAGAAGTTTAAGGGCAGCTGGGGCTTAGGAGTCCAGAGATGCAAGCAGTTCTTCACGGGTGTTCAGAAGAGCAGTTTCTGTGCCTCTGTATGCTCGGAATCCAGATTGGTCATGGAGGCCACCAAGAAGTTCAGTGTGGGAGTTAAGTTGGGGCAAGGTCAGCTTCTCAACGGAGATAGGGCGATAGTTGGCAGGGCAAGTAGGGTCAGAGGAAAGTTCTTTCTGGAGTGGGTGCACAAGGGAGTGCTTGAGGGGCGAGGGGAAAGATCCAGTGATGGGGTGATTGCAGAAATCAGCGAGAGCCAGGGGCAAGAGAGCCAATGTTATCCTTGATGGGCCTGGATGAGCAACGGGAGACCTGTTTAAAAGAAATCATGGAGCGGACAACTCTGGTAATTTCCTCAGGTGAGAAAGAGGAAAAGGAGGCGGCAGGGGGAAGGGTGTGCTGTTGTCCTGCTGTTCTGCCCTAGGTATAATGCATTAAGATCTAGATATTTACTACCCGTGTTTAAATTACATAGCATTCAAAGGGCAGTGGATGCCCTACATTTTTGTTTATCAAATGGTGATCCATCTGTGGTCCATTCTGTGGCAAAGTATTTGCACTGGGCATGGATAAGGAGAATGAGGCCTTTGAATATAATTGACAAAGCTATTTCTGATATCTGATTAGTTTGATTGTTTTTATGTATTTACTTTGATATTTATCTTGTATATTAAATTCTCTAATGTGTATAACGTATATGTGCGTTGATGGTTTCTTATGGCTGAATAAAGCTTGTATGTATGAAATGGAGAGTGCAACCATCCTACTCGTTGCAGTACTTGGTCAGAACTTACTAACAATATTGACTACTCTGGGACTCTGCCTATTCATCTCTAAAGTTGAACCAAAGTTAAGCAGATTAACGAATACTCATGGACTCCACCTAATCATCCCAGTAAGTGGCTAGAGAGTAAGAAAGGCCACAGAGAAGACCGAGTCCAAAGGAGGAGAATGACACTCATTGTCTAATATACCAGGAAGGGGAGAAACTGAATAACATTAAGAAAAGAGGCCAACAAAGTGAAAGAGGGAGGGAGGGAGAGAGCCTTTCAGAGACACTACAGAAATATTTTGGCCCGGATTCCCAACGCTCGTAAGACTAAAGAGGAGAAGCCTCATCAGAAAGCGAGTAGTGGGGAGAAAAAAAGAAATTGGAAAACGTCCGGTAAAGGAATTGCATGAGAAATAGCTCAACAATATGGCTTTCAAAGTGACTTTCCACCTGAAGCAGGCCTGCGAGAGCAGGTCCTGCTAAAACCATCCCTGGGCCTGCTTTCGGGAGAGTGCTCTCCCCGACAGTCCATGGAACTCCCGCTCTCTCTACCTTTTCTCTTTTTCGTGCACCTTTTTTATCTTCATTTCCCCCCTTTTCCACTTGCCTCCCTGACCTGCTATTGCTCCCTCCTAGACCCTCCTCTATAGTGCTCCCACCCACCCCTGCCCGTTATTGGCCCAGCAGTGTTGTTGGCTCCTCATTTCACAGAGGGACTCAGGGCAGCCTTACCTGGCCAGCCATTGGCGAAGGGGCAGAGGCACTGGGCAGCTCCATGCTGAACTGCTCTGTTTGCTTGTGTTGGTTGGGGACGCCCGACACACCAGCCTACATCAGCTGATAAAGGAAGTGTGGTGTGGGCGTGGAGTACAGCTATTGCTGTATTCCAGTAAAACCTCACCACTCTTAATACCTGATATAATATACCTACATGCATTTAGCCTAATTGTGTATGGTAGCCTTACCTTGCTTTTAGCCCAGCTGTGTTAGTCTGCCATTTTTGGCATTTAGCCTAATTGCGTGAGGCATCCATATTCTTTCACAGCTGATCCATTTTCTTCTTATGCACAACCCACCCCTGATTAGTTCATAGTTTACCTCTGCTGTGCCCATCCACATGTCATTCAGACATGGGTGGCTTGCAGGGTCTTGGTCACCTTCACATAACTTTAATGGCTGAATTGTACACCGCATAATAGCACCTCCCAACTTCTCCCAAATTTGGACACCGGTCCCTCCAAGGGCGTTCAACCAACACCCCGTTGGGGACTATAATTATGGCGAAAGGCGCTATACAAATGACTGAATGCATGAATATCCGAGGAACCATACCTAGGATAAGGGAGTCAAGTCACACTCCTAAACTTTCTCCTGGACATTTGTTGCTTTCTTTTAGTGGTGGGGGTTAGGGGTGGTTGCACAGACCATATTGTTTTGATCTTTCCTAAAGACGACAAGGCCTCTAGTTAGTTGGTAAGGTAGGGAACCCCATAGGTTATGGATGGATAGTTAGGCATTCTTCTGCTATTATTTCAATAAAATACTCTCAACCAAGAAGAACCGGTCTTCTAACCTACCACAACATGCTCAAAGAAGCGTACAAACCACACCCGCTGCCAGCAGAAAGATAAGTGATTTGGTGTGGGAAACAAGTTATCAACTCAGTAGACCATTGCTGCATTCAACCCTTGCTTCAGAACACAAGATTTTAAAAGTCCGGTCATTAAAGCCTTCATGCAAGGTGTATTCATCTGCCAGTAGTTTATCCAGCATATAGTTGGGATTTAATCCAGGCATTTTTTAGACCAACGCTGCCACATTTTAACCAATTCACAATTTCTGCTAGTGATCACCTTGACGAGTCGTTGGCTACAGACTCCCTTAATGGACAAACCATTTGTTGCAATACACAAAGACATTGTGGTTGTTAAAACACACTCGTGGTTTTCACCAGAATTCAGAAAAGTGTAATGTTAATGTGAACCAATCAATTGTGTTAACAGCTTTCTATCCAAAGCAATAGAGTAAAAAGGCCTTTGCATGGTTCTAAGGGATTCCTTCCACCTCCGGATTACTCATCATAAGATAAGCCTATCCCAGTCCAGCTGCTCATCAACACTTTTTCGCCACCTCTGTCCAACACCTATGAGCCCTCCACCTGACATGTTGGGCCAGTATATATGGAGGGTTCATGCCCGTAACCTCAGTTCCTTTTTTCCACGAACTCTGTTTGCTAATCGGAACACACTCGGAGTTTCTTTACACAAAGGCCTTGGTCTTCAAGCTGTACATGGATGCAGTTGGCAGATGTCTGTCTCGGATCCACACTGGATTCATTTATTTCAGTTGGGTGAGGAGCATGATACCCAGGAATGCGATTTGTGCCAGTCCATGCACCTGAAGGCCTTCTGGGAAACGGGAGCGGAACGCTTCCATTTCATCAATGCAAAGGGTGAGGCTCTCCTCAGTTGCAGAGTGTAGAGCCCTAGAGAGGTTACCTATGCAAGGAAAAGAAGCATTGTAAGAGTTACTGCTTACTGAGTGAGTCCTCCCATCGACACCCTTTTCCTACCCAATCCTCCGACCCAGAAGAATTGGGAGGCTTTTCGTTCATAAGATGGTTGCCATCTTCGCCAAGGAACTGGCAGTCCTGGACACTTAGGCGAAAGCACTGATGGCTTCGGCTGCGCACCGACAGGCCACAACACGTCTGATTGTTACAATGACGGCGGGGATGTGCCCTGGTTGGCTGAGGGCCTGCAGGACACCAGTGGGTGCGATACCTCCCCCGAGGAAGACCTCTTTCCAGCACCTAAACCGGTTAAGCCTCAAGCCGCTTTGCAGAGCATGATGGCTAAGGTGGCTGATACTTTGGGGCTTTCTGCCCCATTCAGGAAAAAAATTAAATGAGAATTAAGTGACGTTCTGGATGATGACCCAAAGGAGACCCTCCTGCCCTTCAATGTGGTGGTGGAGGCCCCTGTGCTGGAGGTCTGGTGAAAAGCCTGCTTCTGCTCTGCCAGCAGACACTGAGCTGGCTAAGAAATATTTTCCTGCACCTTCGGATTCAGCTATTCCGTCCATGGATGCATCCCCAGAGAGCTTGGTGGTTCCAGCAGCGACTGACAGTTTAATGACCTCCATCTTCCCTTCACTCCCAACTGATAGGGAAAGTAAGGGACTTGATGCATTGGGGGGGGGGGGACAAGAAGGTATTTGCCTCGGGCAGCCTTTCCTAAATACTCTACATGCCTTTTGAGCCCTGGCCAAGTGCTCTTCCGGCCTTTGGTATTCTGTGGCCAATGCTGCCGAACACATCCCTGAAGGGGATATGCAGGAAGGCTTCCTTGCTTAGGTAAAGGACGGCGAGGTTGTTTCCATGCAGGTGTTGTAGTCTGGAATGGACGCCGCGTATTGTGTGGGCAGGTTCATGGCCATGCACACTGAGGTCAAACGTCACTCCGGGATGAGGACTTCTCGATTTGCAGCTGGCATCCAGGCTCAACTTCTGGAAATTTGAAGGCTGATGACCCGCTCCAGAAATTCCAGTCGACAAAGATTACGGTGACATTTTTGGGACTAGCGATGTAACAGGTTGGCTAATTGGTAGGGGCTTTTGTCCCTCCCAGACCGAAGTGCTGTGGAGGCAAGTGTTTGCAGAGGGAAAGAGGTTAGAGGTTCCTAGAGTACTGGGGGATGAGGAGGATTGCCTTCCCTGTTTATCTCGGAATAATGCTTGGGCCTTGAAAGTCATTAGTCACCGATATTGCCTGGTATTCCTACAGCGCCCTCCGCACCACAGACCTCTGGCCACCACTGTGTCTCCAGAGCCCCATCCTCGTTGAGGAGGTCCATTTTAGGGGGTCCATTTTAGTTTGATTCAAAGAGCGCACTAGCACTTGTGCCAAACTCAGAACAAAGCAGGGGGTGTTACACCAGATTCTGGATGATGGTTACGCTTGCCCAGCTTCTGCAAGCCCTCGATCTGCGGAACAGGTTGGGATCTCTGGCTCTTCAGGATGCCTACTTCATAAGTTCTCATTTTCTGTCTTTCTTCAGCTCCCAGGGGTTTCACCAAACTGCTAGCAGCAGCAGTGGTGGTGCTGGTGGTTCCCTCAGGAGGGAGGGGCATTCATGCCTTTCCCTATCTGGATGACTGGCTCGTCTGAGCTCACTCCCCAGGTATAGTGTTGGAGCATCTTCTCCGCACTTGCAGTCAGCTGCACTGCGTGGGCTTTTCCCTGAATTTCAGAAAGTCTCAGGTTTTGCCTTCCCAGCCCCTCCAAATCAAAGCGGTCTTGGACACTCGCCTGGGCTGGGCTTTCCCACCGTTGGACCGAGTGGCGAACATCTTTCAGATGGAAAATGTCCTTCCATCTCTGGGACGAGTCCCCCGCATTGCTTTCTGCGCTTTCTGAGCCACATGGCCTCCTGTACCTTTGTAGTTCTGGTGGGTTGCGCATGGGATCGCTTCGGTGTATTCCCTGCTGCAAATTGTGCGTTTCATGGCCACATGTCGGGCCCCTTGCAGGTTATGGACCAGGTGGTTTAAAATCCTGTTTGGTGGGCAATGAGAGACTTTTCTGAGAGGTGTGTTTTGTCAACCTTGGCCACAGGTGACAGTGGTTACTGATGCGTTTGACTGGTTTGGGCGCTCAACTGTCGGACCTGACCGTGAGCCCTCAGTCTCGAACACATAAATGTGCTGGAGTTGAGTGATCAGGCTGGCCTTGGTCACTTTCCTCCCCTCTGTGCAGCGCAGAACTTTACTGATCCTGATGGACAATACAGTGGCCATGCACTCATCTAAACAAACCGGAGTGGGGTTCTTGCCGCTATGCAGAGAAGCAATGCGACGGTGGTTCTGGGCTCTGGAAAACGGCTTCTCCCTGACAGCTGCCCATCTTGCCAGGAGAGAGAATATCAGAGGATGACTGGAGCAGGCTGTGTTTGGCCTCGCACAAGTGGGAGCTCTGTTTGGAATTTCTAGTGTAGAACGTCTGTTTTGGGGGGGGACTTCGCAAGTGTACCTCTCCTCTTCCAGTGTCAATACGAAGTGTGAGTCGTTTCTGCTCCAGGAATTTCCTTGATCAGGAGTTTTGGGGCATGCACTGACGGTAGAGTTGCTGTTAGACCTCCTTTTGTGTTCCCGCCAATCCCAGTCATTAAACTGATTCTCAGGAGACTGAACCTGTTCGGGACCCCCTTGATCCTGATTGCTCCAGATTGGGCCCGGAGAACATTGTACCTGGAGTTGCTGGACATGTCCATCTGCCCTCCCTGGCGCCTCATTAGGAGAGTGTATTTGCTCTGTCGGAGGAGTGAGTTCTTTATCCAAACATCAGCAGCCTGAACCTTTGTGCTTGGCTACTGAGAGGCTAAGAAACAAGGAGTGAGACTAGTTGGATGACATCCTTGATGTTCTCCTGTCAGCCCAGAGACCCACTACAAAGTCCATTTATGCCTGCAGGGGGCATACATTTCCAACTTGGTGTTGGGAGGGAGGGGGGCTTATCTGTCCTTTATACCCTGTGTTGGATTTTCTGCTGTCCCTGGCCCAAGTCGGCCTGCAAATTGGCACTGTGCCGCATATATGGTTTTGAAGAGGTCCCCAGAACAGAACTCGTTCTTCACAATCCCCACTGTTGAGCATTTCTTGAAGGGTTTGTGTAACCAGTTCCCTCCCTGCCAGTTTGTGGTTCCGGCATGGGATTTTAATTTCGGTTTGACATTCCTTATGGGTGCTCCGTTTGAGCCCCTCCATTCCTGTTCTGTTCGATTACTCACCCTTCGGGTGATTTTCCTGGTTGCCCTTAATTCCGCGAGACAGGTGAGTAAGCTCCATGCGTTGCCCGTTTTACCTACCTATTTGGTATTTTTTCTAAAGAGAAGGTGACTTTCAGAGTTAGCCCTTCCTTTCTGTCGAATGTGTTCTCAGATTTCCATCTCTCTCAGAAGATTCATCTTCTGTGGGTTTTTTTTTCCTCTTTCTCAACCTTCCAAGGCAGAGGAAAGATTCCATCGGCTGGACCCGCTGCAGGCCCTTAAATTCTATGTCTCTCGAACGAGAGATACTAGGAAAGATGACCAGCTTTTTGTGGGTTACGCTGGGGCCCGTGCTGGCATGGCTGTGTACAAACAGACCCTGGCGAGGTGGATCATTCTCTGCATTTCCGAATTTTATGAATTGGCTGGCAAAGGATGTGCCCCAGGATCTTGTAGCCCATTCTACCAGAGGAGTGGCTGCCAACTCTGCCCTGCAGAGTGGTATCGACTTGGGCATCTGCACACATTTGCAAAGCATTCATGTTTGTATTCTCTTTCAGGCCAGAATGCCAGTTTGGTGTGGCAGTCCTCCAGAGTTTTCTGGTTTAGGTGGTATCCTTGCCTCCTTCCTCCTCCTTCCTCCCTCCTCCAGATTTACATACTTCTTTGGGGAGTTTACAATAGAGAAAGAGTCAGTGGTTGGAAAGAATCCATTAGAAGAACAACTTACTTACCTCTCTGTAATGTTCTTTCTTATGAATGTTCCTTCCCCGGATTCGCCAATCGCTCTCCCTACTTTCCCCTTGTGGCGGATCGCTAGTACACCTTCAGTTGTACGGTCCCTCAGCATCTGAGTGCTAGGGGAAAAAGAGTGGAACTGAGAGCTCGGGGCACCGCACCTCAATCTATACTGGTCCTGATGTTATGTCTGGCATGGGTGCATAAAGGCAGGGCAGTGCTGGGCCCGCTGGTGGTGGTAACGTTTCAGAGAGCAGCTAAACTGGGATTGGATTATCATCAATGAATCCGTGGGAGGAACATCCATCAAAACATTACTGAGGCAAGTCATTTGTTCTCTACGTTGACCGAACCAAGACAACTGTTATTTATGGTGCACTACATAAAGACAAAGTGCTCCAACTGGTGCAGAACAGTTAAAAATGAGTCCTGAGCGCTAGAAAACCATATTGGACAACCTACTTGGTTTACCCCTTAAACCTCTGTTTGATCACCCATTTAGCCAAGATGGATTAATCTACCTGTCGAATTGCTGCAACATAAGTCTCTCCCGCTCTATTCCTCAAAACTGTCTCTTTCAAATGTATTGTCCTCCCACATATTCCTCATCTTTGATATTCCGTTCAGCTTCAGCTGCTTCGGGAAACAAAATGTCCTCGACGGAGGGCGATGTGCACTGGTCCCACCAACTCTGTCTTTCGAAGGCCTCCATTTCACTGTCGGCATCACCAGTACATGTAGCTTGCATAGTGCCCGTTGGCTTACGTTCTGTTTTTCTGACGCGGAATTACAGCACGTTTCAGTTCTTCATCAAAAATTTCAGGATTGCGGGGCATAAATGCTGATCACTGACCCCCATTGTGTATGTCTGTGGTGTCTCGGCACAGAACATTGCATGATTCCGGTCAGGCAATTACCGACAGCTCTAAGGGAGCGTAAAGGTCAATTAGCGGTAGGTAGGATACCTTCAAAGTCACCTTCGAATATTTCAAGGAAGGGAAAAGCTGACGAGTTGTGAGAGTTTCCTCGACGGAAGAGATCTAAGAAAAGGCAAATTATATCCCTGATCTTCTTCAGCCTCAAGTGATTCCTCCACTCAGAGAATCACGGCCAAGAGGGATGCATTTCGGAGAGAAATTAAGTTTTCAAGAAGGCGGCCCAACCCTACCATTCACCCCCCCCCCCCCCCCCCCCCCCCCCCCGTAAGAGAAGGAGAAAGATCCTGCCTCTGTCACTCTGCATAAAGTCTACAAAGGGAAGCCGAAGACTAAATCCAGTGAACCTTAGAGTCTGGAACAAAAGTCTGATTCTCATCAAGAGCCATCGAAGCCTCGGACCGACGAGAGAACTTCAAGTCGAGAATCCAGCCCTACGAGGGCTTCTTCCAATAGAAAGAAGTCGTCAACCTCGAAAATAACTGGGTCAATTCCATCTACTGTCAGTCATCGACAATAGTCGAAAGCAACAACGTTGTTGACTTCGAAGTCGCTTTCGACGACTTTATCAAAGCAATCAAAGTCTCCAACGACACAAAGATTTACAGGCCCTTGCCAAAAAAGGATTTCTTTAAGATCAATCTATGAAGACTGAGCCTTCATATAATGCTCCACCTTTTGGCTTGCAATATGGTACTCAAGATGTACCAGATGCATTAATTTCAGAGGTGTCCAGGATGAAAGATTTGTATGAAAATCTTAAAACAGCCAGTGGTGTAGATAAATCACCAGAATTGGAATTTGGAAAGCCAGATCCTCTCACCATGCTGATGCCTCATATAGTTAACTGATGAGCAAGGTAGTGGAATTTTTACACAGTGGCCATGTTACTACCTCAACAAGAGGGAATGTGTAGGGTCACTACCACTGTGCAGAGAAGCAGTGCAGCTCTGGTTCTGGACAGTTCAAGAAGGGGCCTCCTTATCAGCAGTTCACCTAGCTGGAGAGGAGAACACAGCGGCGTACACTTCGAACAGGCAGAGCACAGTCAATCACAAGTGGGAACTAGCTCGGGAAGTCCTTCAGGAGATCTTCACCCTTTTGGGAACCCCCTCAAGTGGATCTGTTTGTGACCAATGTCAACCGGAAGTGCAAACTGTTCTGCTCCAGGAAATTTCCCCCAAGAGGATCTCCAGGGGACACGTTCGTAGTGGACTGGTAATTTCCCCTCCTGTACGCGTTTCTTCCAGTCCCCGTCATTCCTTGCATGATCAGGAGGTTGAGAAAGTTCGGGAAATCCAGGATCTTAACTGTTCCGGCTTGGGCCAGGAGGATGTGGACTCAGACCTTCTGGACATCTGCACCCCAATATGTCTTCCACAAAGAGAGGTCCTGCGTTCCAGAGGAAGGAGGGCAGAATCGGTGGTTGGAAGCAGCTCTTTTCCCAGAGGCGCTTCATCCCGAGGAAGGTATCAGCAGAGCTTTATCAAGAGGAAGGCGGCAAGCACAGGTGGGAGCAGAGAGTATAACCAGAGGAAGGAATCAAACAGCAGGTGGAAGTAGCGCCTACCCAGAGAAAGGGGGAAAGCAGCAGGGAACATACCTACATACTAAATTTATATTCAAGAGGATTAAGTGCCAACTTAATATCTGTCTCCGCTTCGGAGGGCAGGAGCTTCTCCGCGGATCCAGCGTCGGCTCTTTGAAAAGCACGGCACGAGATTCCAGCAGCTGAGTCACCTTCTTATTTATCCTGCCTGGGTAAGCATGACCGCATCCCACTTTGTGCCTACAAGCGAACGCATGCACCAGATTTGCCTATTTCATTTGTGTTGCTTAAAGCAAGACAACACACGAAGCCCTGACGTAAAATGGCGGCCCGCGCTGCCTGCATCATGTTGCTAGGCAACTTTTCCAGCCTGGGATAGGCTCCAACGTTGTTCATTGCCGAACGTCGCCACCGGCAGGCGAGAGCCGGTCCACCCCTAAGGGCCACTTTTAAGGGGGTAATTCCTGTCTGTTCTTGTCTAGGCCGGTCGTGCGGTGATTCCTACTTCTGAGCCACTAGAGTGCAACTGTAAGTACAACCCCTCCACTGCCTGACCGTACCTTATCACGACCTCCGATCGACCCAAGGGATCTACAAACTTGTATCTGACTGCCCCCCCACTCCCCTACAGGCTCCAGGCTATTCGCCCTACGCACTGTCCCATCCCCAGCCCGCCGTTCCCAGCACTGCACCCAACAGTCTTCTCTGCATACCCCAATTCCTGCTATACGCACCAGTTTTCATTGTTGACATGCAAGTTAGGCACACTATATGTCCATACCGTCTGAATAGTGACAGCGGAAACTGAAAACTTTGATTAGCTTTGTATCTATGTCCACGCCAGAAACTGTATTACCTGCTAACCGCGATTAACAATGCGTCTGTGTCCCTACTGCCTAAATAGCCACTGCGCTACACACATGTGAGTTGCTTAGTATTGTACCTCTGATCTGTCTAGCAACGCACATGTGCCCACTCCGCCTGCTCAGAAACTGTACTTCTTGCGAACAGTGATCAGCATCTGTGCCCTCGCCGTCTGAACAGTCACTGCGCTACGTGCGAACTGTCGTAGTATTGCACCTGTGATCTGTCTAGTATTGCACCTGTGTCCATTCCGCCCGAATAGAGACTGCATTACTCGACAATATTGATCAGCATTGCATTTGTGTCCATACCGCCAGAATAGTCCATTTTCTACGTGCTCATTGATTTGCATTACATTTGTGTCTATACCGCTTGGCTAGTATTGTACCTGTGCCTACACCCTGCCCTGCTAGTGTCCTGATTGAACGTATCCAAGTGCCTTACGCCACGCAAAACCCCACCGCTATTTTATAATATGCAGTCCACCTATCACTGCATCGCTATTCTTCTGATCACCTTAGCAACAGTACACTATTACTGCAAATGCAGTAGCTGCTCCAATCCTATAAATAAACACCTAATGACTGCCATGATGTCTCCCACCTCAATTAGGATTAAACCCACCAATTAAGCCAACCCCATTCCTTCCAGAATTAAACTCGAGCATGAAGACTCAACATAATAACCAAGTCAATTCTTACAAAACAGACAAATCCTTAACCCCTAGCCAATGGATTACACTATATGCCACTAAACCAACACCCAGCCAGCCTTGCCCCATCGGATTCAAAAATGGCAGACTAGGCTCTGGACTCCCCAGCCACTTCTCTTCCCAGTCCAAACGTTTAAACGATGCAAGAACCGCATCAGGGACCAACAACCCACTATCTAAAGCTAATTTTAAGAAAACAAGAGGCAATTGCAAGCAATCTCTTACTAGCACCAGTGCTCCAGATAAGATTTTGAGGTAGGAGCATTTTACTCCCTATTTTTAAACTTTGAGAGTAAATGTGATTTTAAGAGAGTAAAAATGACTTTTCTCCTTTGCAAGAGTAAAATGTATGCAACATCCGGCCGAGGTTTGCAAAAGCTGTATGTCAATCATTAGTATATGGCAGCTTTCTGCATTGACAGAATACACCTTTTCATTATTTCTCTAAGGTCTGGCCATTTGATCTCTCCTGTATATATTTAAATGTTGAAAACACAAAAACCTAGCCAATTACATAGTAAAGCAAGCATGAATTGCATGGTGTGTTTTGAGGTTCGATAGCAGAATTGTCTTTTGATGTTGGCCTTGCCGGTTTTCGAACCTGCAACCTACAGATCACAGCAACAAGTGCTCAACCGGCTGAGCTATATTATTGGCTAACCTCCTTCAGAGTTAGGTCAACTGAGGTATAATAATCTGTGCCTAGATGTTGGTCGAAGCATGTATGGAGCATTGATTAAAGTTAAATACCTATCTGGATTATCACAGGGCCAGCTTTTGCTGAGTTTCTGTTTCAGTTACAAATGTGACTTTCATTTGTTTGTTTTTGAACAGCGCTTGCGCTTTCTTTAGTCAGGTTTTGGATGTTTTAATTGTAGTCTTGAAGATTAGAGAGCCTAGAACACCTATGATTGGTGTAATGACAATCACTCACCCTTGAGCAGACCCTGCTGCCTCTGACCATTTTATCAGGAAGTGCATTTTTGTGACTAAACCTCCATTAAATCATTTTAACATTCAAACATTGCAGCAGAACTCCGGGAGTTTTCTTTACCTTGATTCCAATATCAGACGGTTTTTGGCCTTTCATCGTCTGACTCCAGTGAACTGCGACACTGCACTGACCCGGAATCTTTGTTACCTTGTTTAGTTGGTAATGAGTATTTGGTATTTCAATGAGTCGCCGACCAGACCAGCTTTAAGAAAAGCCACACTTTTGAGATATTGAATGGATGTAGTCCTCATTTTACATACTGTTTTTATAAGGGTGTAAATTCAATTATAAGTGTAAACATGATCTGCCTCCACGTGATTATGTACACAGCACAGGAACTCTGAAAAATACAATTGTGCAATAGTGGTTTGCTTTCACTGGAAAAAAAAAAGCATAATTTGTTACAAAATATGAATTCTCAATTGCAACTTAGTTTTCCATCTTATTAATTATACAATCCTAAAATGCTAGGAAAATACATATGTACATTGCTTCTTTTTGCTCCATGAGCATCAACACAGCAGAAGCTGAATGGAAATAATCCATTCCTTTTGTCACAGTGTGCAGTTTCGTTTTTGAAATGCTTCAGAGAAATGCATTCTGTTTCGGAGGCTTTTATCCATGGCCTGCAATTACAGCCGTGTAGATACATATCAAAAGAAGTGTTCTGGTTTGTGTCAAGTAACCTGACCTTTGCACTGCCCTCTGTTCTAAACTTGTGTGTAAATGTACACAAGAAAATAATAAAGCTGTCGCATTTACAAGATTTTCATGCGTAAAAAGGCCTGGTACACACCTTATCTGGAGGCCTGACTAGCACCCACATCAAAGGCGCCCTAATAAATGCAAGATCCATGGTTGCGCATGTGTTAATCAGCAGGCGGGAGGCGTATTTGAAGATGCACCAAATCCTTTTATTCAGAACAAACAAAAAAAAAAAAACTTTAAATGCAGTTTTCAACACAAGCACGATTTTCGTTTTTTCAAGGAAGCACTTCTTTCACTTTCCTGAATAAGGCCTTAAATCAGGGTTGGTGCTGTGACACGGGTTAAGGCCAAATTAATGTAAAGAAAGAAAAAAAAACAGAAGTCTTTTAAATGTCCTTGCCTTTTATTGTGGGCTTCTTTTTCCTCCTAAGGCACTCGCTAAGCGTTGCTTCAGACTTCCTATCTGAAGTTCAATAAAAAAAAGAGATGTCCATTCCGGTAACCTTTTCTTTCCTTGGTTCCGTGGGTTAAAGTAAACAGTCCATAAATCAATGCCCGTGTCGTCTAACAGCCAGCATTTATCCCGGCCAAATGGTGCTTTTCAAGTAAGCCCCTGTCAGAGGGACTCTGCGTTTTTCTGCGGCGAGAGTTTGCGCATACGGACTTCTTGCATGCCTGTGGCTCTGGCAATCAGTATGCCCAGTTAAAACTTGCTGCCTCCTCCTTCCATTTCTCCTTGCACTCGCCTTCTCCCTGGATAAAGAAAGAACAGACAGCCTCTCTGAATCCACGCATGCGTTAAAAATGCTGTCTTCCCCTCCCCTCCCAAGTCCAGGGGTGTTCAATTTTTCCGTGCTCTCATGAATCAACCCCACCCTTTCCTCGCTTTTCTCTCTGGGCTCTCCCACCTGACCTCCCTGGTTATTATTGGATTCCACCCGCCCTCCTGATATTCTGTCCGTTCTGAATGCCTTTCTTCTGCTGAGGTAATAAGGTAGGTGAAGGTCACTATGCGTTTTGGAACTAAGTGATTTGGCAGCTTTTCTTCGTGATTCAGCATAGTGCATTGTGGGAGAAGTAGTTTTCTGACATGTAGTCTCTGTAGATTTTATTTTGGAATCTCCTGGCAGAGTGGGTTTTTTCATTATGTGCGGCATGTTTTCACCGTCCATGACTGCAGGTACAGGGTGTTCTGTTAACTTTATGTTGGTGAGTGGGCTAGATGTCCCGCCACTGTTCAAATTAGGTGACTCCGGGGGTGTATCCTCACAGCATGCCACAGACATTGCCGATCTAATTCAAGCAGCTGGCCCTTCCTTGTTACTGGCTGTACCCGATACATACACCATAGCGAGAGCAGGCAGAACATCTGCTAAAGGGGGTGGCATCACCATTATAGCAAAGTCTAACCTAGGATTAAGAGTAGCCACATCCCCCATCGTGAATTCATGTGAACTACTCAGTTAAACTAACCACCTCCAACTCCAGTACTGTAACAGTACACCTAATCTATAGACCTCCAGGTACCATCGGATCTTTCGAGGAAGATATCATGACTATACTTGCCGACACTAAAAATAGTTAGCAAATCCTACTGGTAGGCAATTTCAATCTGAGCTACATAGACCCCAACGACCAACACGCCAAGACCATGGCTGAGACCCTCACTAAATTAGGGCTCACACAAAGAGTCAACCAGCCTACCCACGAGAAAGGTAGAATAGTAGACTGGAAACGGCAAATACATCTGTTGAACCCCAGTCGCGGACGGACCATCATTAAGTCTCGTTCACACTTGTCAAATGGCCAGCATCTAAGCCCACCCTAATAGCTCCACCTATGCTCACTAGGAATAAACGGAACATCACACCTGACAAGCTTCCGCCCCTCCTGTTACCCACACTGAACTCGGCACAAGAGTCCCTAGACCCTGCCGCCTTAGTAGACCTATACAACTGCTCCATTACACAAGCTCTAGACACCATCGCTCCCCTCAAAATGTGTAAAGGCAAACCCAGAGCCTACCTTAACTCATGGTTCACATCAGTTAAAAGCTCTTCGAGCAGAGAAAGGAAAACTAGAAGTTCTGTGGAAAAATCTGCCCTCCATAGAAATGCCGTCTAAATATAAAGCGGAAATATTACTAACCAAACACGAAACCTATGAGAGGATAAACAAAGCTAGTTCCAGCACCAAGGAGCTCTTTGCGATCTGAAGGGAAATGTAATCCCCGATTCCCCCAGAGGACTCATGCACAAAGGATAAAGTATGGTGCACCAACATACAAAAACCCCTATCGAATATAATTACCACCCTCCAAAATAAAATCGAAGCCAAGAAACTCATCCTTAATCAAGACAATTGTGACAAACCCCAAAAACACTCTCTGAAACCGGCACAGGAATTCAAATTCTCTTAAGTCAATACCCAAGAGGTGGAAAAGATCATCGGCTCACTTAAACCCTCGAAATACCAGGTAGACATACCCAGCACAAATTATCAAAGAGACTGACGGAGACCTGGCGCCATTTATCACCAAACAAATTCCGCACCTCTAATGTCTCCACCAATCTCAAGGACTCATGGGTACTACCCTTGCTAAAGAAATCTTCACTAGACCCTACTATTCTAACCAACTATATGCCAATCACTACTGTCCCATTTCTACTCAAAATAATAGATAAAGCTGCATATCGCCAGATCCAGCGATACCTAGTTCAACAACCTATTAGGACTTAGACAATCGGGCTTCAGACCACTTCATGGCACAGAAACTGCCTTGATTAATTTGAAAATGCAAATCGACCAGCTCAAAGACAACAGACAATGCACCCTATTACTCCTATTGGATCTATCAGCCGCATTTGATCTGGTCGATCGTGAAGTCCTATGTAAACATTTGTTCCTGGCTGCTAACTTCTCCCAAGAGGCCACCGACTGGATTCAATCCTTTCTCAACAATAGGTCAATGAGTTTTCTGTCCCTCAGCCGCTGCTGACCCCTCACCCATCACATGTGGTGTCCTGCAAGGGTTGTGCGTCTCTCCGACCATCAGTAATAGATTTACAAAGCCACTGCTCGGCGATCTGGATCATCTGAGTGTCGTCTACACGAACTATGCAGATGATACCCAGATACTCCTTCCCCTCTCGGGCTACTATGTCACGGACTTGGCTCTAGTCAATAAAATATAATCAATCTTTCAGGCATGGATGGTAGCCCATGGCCTATGACTGAATGATGACAAAACTGAGATCCTGATCCTAGGTGCCCCTACCAACCTTACCAAATTAGGAAGCCAATGCACCGCTTTGAACATTGATGGCATCAACATCAAAGTCGCCAAGGGAACCAAAACCCTAGGCTTCTACCTAGACTCAACGCTGAACCCAGGCAAACAAGTCAACGCAACGGCCTCTGCAACGGCATACACATGTGAGCTGATACGGGCATGTAAACCATTCTTATGCACTAATGGATGCATCACACTAGCGAGAACCCTAATCTTGTCTAAACTCAATTATTGTAATGCCCTCTACGTAGGAGCTAACAGATTCTGATCAAACTACACATTTTACAAAATAACGCTTGAAGAACAGCTGTAAGCATCCCCAAGAGACAACACATCTATGATGCTAGAAGAAAGCAAAACTGGCTCTCCAAGGATATGATCCAATTCAAAATGGTCTCCATCACTCATAAATGTCTTAACAACGCTGCACCACAATATCTCAGACAAAATCAGGAAAAAAACCTCATCTCGTCTCACCAGGACTGCAAACCCGCCTTGCATTATAACTCCCAGATTCAACCTAAAAAAAAAAGCCAGGGGCACAAGCTTTCCTGTCCAGGCTGCCCTTTATTGGAATGCTCTCCCGACTCCTTTACGAATGGGCCAACCATTCTAAATCTTCAGGGAAAAATACCAAAAAGTGGTTAAACTCCAAAGACATTTGATTCCCTCCTGCTTTGCTTTTTACCTCCTGCGTCGCTCGACGAACACTGATCCTGCCTGCACCGTATCTGTGCCGGACCAGAATGTTCGTCGACAACTGCACTTTAATTTGACTGTACCCACCCCTGTGCTGTAACAGTTGTATCATTCTATAACACTGTAGTTATACTGCATTTGTTGACATATGGAACTGCATTACCTGTAATATTTGTGCAAATGCGCCCAGATACCTATGGGTTTGGCGCACAATACAAATAAAGAAACCGAGGACCTTCTCTCGCGAGAGGAGGGTCAGGGGTCTCCATCTAGAGGTCAAAATACTCACCCTTCACGCATGGTTTAGGAGAGGTTGAGATATAAGGATTGGGACCTCCCGGATGACGTAATGGAAATCTTGCTCTCAGCCAGAAGGCCAGCAACACAATCTTTGTACCGCTGCTGTTGGAACAAGTTTAGCAGCTGGTGCGGGTATAAGAATGTGATCCTTTTCTATGCGATACACCTATGGTGTTATATTTTTTGTTACATTTAGCAAATCTGGGGCTCCAGATTGGACCAATAAAGGGTAATCTGGCAGCGCTCTCAATTTTCAAGCACTCTCATACTTTAAAATCCCTTTATTCCATTTATTGAGGGTCTCAATGTATTTCCACCTACACCTTTTCAAGTCCCTGTATGGGATTTAAATCTTGTATTAATATTTCTAACATGTATTCCGTTTGAACCACTGCATTCATGTCCTTTAAGACTATTAACATTTAAAGACCATTTTGCTAGGAGAAATGACATCAGCCCGCGGGGTGAGCGAGTTGCAGTCACTCTTGTAAACCTCCATTCAGTTTTCTATAAGCACAAAGTTGTTCTTCAGGTGAAACCTTCTTTTCTTCCATTTCTCACAAAAAAACTATTTATGAAGTTACCAACTTTTTACCCCTCTCCTCTTCCTGCAAAGGAGGAGGAGAGACTACATAGACTGGATTCAAGAAGGGCTTTCAGTTTCTATATCTCTAGAATGTCTTATGATTCGCCAAGATGATCAGTATAACCAATAAATAACTGGTCATAAATAAGGTTTGGCAGTGACAAAACAAACACTGTCCAGATGGATTATTTTGGCTATTGGGGAATGTTACAGACTAGCTGGTAAAGATCCTCCAGGATGTCTGAGGGCCCATTCTACAAGGGGCATGGCAACATATTCTGCTCTACAGAGAGGGGTGCCAATTAAGGACATTTGTGCGGCAGCCACTTGGTCTACTATTCACATTTTTGTGAAACGTTGTGTGGATGCAACTTCCACTCGGGGAAGGAGCATTTGGAAAGGCTGTCCTTTATTTTGTCCGTCATCATTTTTAAGGACATGCTAAATTCTTACTCCCACTGTCAAAATTGGTGCTGATTTGGGCGTCTTATCAAAGATGAGGAATACGAGGAAGGACACAATCCATTACCCGGGGTAACATTCTTTCAATTGAATGTTTCTCCCACGTATTCCTCATCGCTACCCAACTGTAGAATTTACGTGGTTTTACACTTTACGCTCTTAGTCTACTACGGTCTATGCCATTGCTAGTAATTCCTCTAGGGAGGAGGAAAAACAGAACTGAAGCCAACAAGCGCTGCGCAAGCTGCATATACTGATGATGATGTAGACAGTCAAATGGAGGCCCTCGAGGGACATTGTGTTGACTGGACCAATGCACAGCACCCTCTGTCGAGGGGAAAACAAAATTCCAAAGCAGCTTAAGCTGGAAAGGAATATCAAAGATGAGGCATACATAGGAGGAAAATTAAATGGAAAGAACGTTACCCCGGGTAAGTAACTTGTTCCTCTCTCTCCTCTCCCTCAGCACCTGTTTCCTTTGCAACCTTCACTGTGCCACTTTTTATTCGCCAGGATGGTACTAGTCACTTTGATTTTGAATTCTGTTTAAAACCTAGCCTTGCCCAACTACGGCACCCCCAAACACATTTTTGAATTTAAAAATAACTGCTTCCAAAGGAAAGATCCATAAGCAGCTTAATGCCTTACACCATGCTTCGCTTCTGTAACATGCTGAATAGTTGTTACTGTGTAAACCTCTTGATGTCTTACTCCACAACACCTCCAGGCCTTCTGGGTAGTTTTAATATATCGTTTACTATTACAAATGTATACAGATCAAAACATTTCATTTCCCCAAGCTTTTGAGCGACTCAACCCATTTAATTGCTGACCAATGTTGCTCTGCAATTAAACACTTACTAATATACTGTTTATTGAATGTTGCCACTCACAAAATCAATCAGTACTATGTAAAGAAAACAGATACCTTACCTATACCATTCTATATTCTCTACCCTCTGTTATAAACCGCTGTGGTCTGCTGACTGCATCTTGGCTGAGCATTGAATTTGTGTGATGCCTGTAATACCCAGCTGCACTGGGACAAGCAAGTGAGGGGCCTGGACTAATTGAGATTGGCTCTATAGTGGCATGCATTGTAAAAGGGAGAATGTGCTTGACTTGCCTGCTTTTCAGTACTACCGACATCCCCCTATTTTACTTCACCTTTACTGAGCTTTTATACCTTGTCATTTGGATATTCAAGTAGTTGTGTGCCTACACCATATCTTGCCTTTAATGCTTGTGACAAACAGAAGTCAATCTTTCTGTACTGCCGTGGGGTATCTGTTTCCGATGAGCTTACACTACGGAGTAGCAGTGTTTGGGACTTGGCTAAGGGCAAGATCAGCAACCCATGCAGAATTTGATATGTCTGTAATAACCTATTTTTTTCAATAAGTTACACATTCACAACGCCATGAAATTTTCAAGCCATCAAAGCAAATTGCTCGTTTTTGAAGACTTCAGACTTTTTACTCTTAAACCCACTGAAAGTCAAAATGTTATTAATGGAACAGAGGCAAGTTTTCTGACAAATTATTTTTTTCCTTTTCATAAAGTAACAGGAAAATAATTGTCCACTAGCATCAATTTCACAACATGTTTTCAAAGCAAATTTGATTGCACCCTCTGCATAAAGAGCGATGCTCCACAAACAGTATCTAGGTAGTAGCAACCACTACGACTTGATGTGGACACTTGCTAAAGTAGGTTGGTCGGTTGAAGCCTGGGCTGAAAAACAAGCAAAAACATTGAGGCAAAGCTGCAAGTAGTCAGCAGTGAAATAACACTTGCATCCCTGTCATTAATAAAATCATGACTTTCCAGTGTTTGTGTTAGGCAAGAATCGTTGTAGTAACTCTGTGACTACACAGCACTTATCTACATGGTATTAGGTAACCCAACATTTGGTATAGGGCTGTACTACGCAAGTTGGTAGTGTGACTGAGCAGCCTGGCCGATCTCAAGAGGGGTAAATGTGAGCTGTAGCAATGACATTCATAAATACAAGTAGCCAAGTTACACTACTACTCAAGGTTTCAGTTATAAATAGTTATTTATTTTAACATCAATTTTTAAGTAAGTGTTCTTTTAAAAGGACAAGATATGTAACAAATGTATATTAAAATGCTTTTCCAGAATCAGCACAAGTTAGTGGATACTCTTTGGATATGCTTTTTTTACACACTTAATACAGCCAGACGTGACTTCATTCAAAAGGACACTAATGGCATTTATATATCACTATATATCCGTGTAGGTGAGGATAATTAATCTTCCAATGAGATCTAGACAAGCCTTTCACAACAATAAGTTTAAAAACAAGTTACCACCTCTGAGGGACAGAAATATCAGTCAATGGACTAGTCTGCAGGGTGCCAGGGCAGCCAAAGTCAATGGGAGCACAGTTTATGGAGCTGAGGTAAGTCTTGCACAAAGTTAGTTTTGTAAAAATCACTTGTGAGAAGCAAAGTTGGAATCAACTGTAACAAAAGTAGCCACTGCAAGTCTCAACTGAGAAGAGAAAAGCTAAAGACAATGAGGTAAGTACCCAAAGTCTGAACAGTGCCTCTGGTTTGAAGAAGAGTGGGCCAGCTGGATTCTGTCCTGTTGCAGCTATGCAGATCCTGGGTTCCTGAGCCTCAGTCGTGGGGATAAGAGGGAGGATGTGTGGAGGACTCCTGTGGCAGCAGTTTGGAGGTCGTCGGCAGCTACGGCTCTTTTCGGATCAGCAGCACTTCACGGTTTTAGCACATGATAAACACACCACCACTGATCTTGGATACCAGTTGGGCTTCCTTCCCTCCTTGAGTCCTGCACTCTGGTGAGGGGACTTGAGCTGTGGTCGTTCTGCTTCTGGAGGGTCTTTAGGAGACTCCTGGAGCTTCTGGCCAGGTTGCAGACGTTGCACTCTACTACGGATTGCTCTACCCCTGGCACCCTGTTCCTGCAGCAGCAAAGAATTGCAGCCAGTCGTGGGAAGATCGTCCAGTGGAGTTCGTCTCAGGGTTAGTTGGTCCCACTAACCCAAGGGAAGAAGTTGCCCCTTTCGTTGCTTCTCAGAGAAGGGGGTTCGAAGGGATTGTGTCCTCCGACGTATTCCATATCTTTGACACGGAAAAAAGAAGAATCTCGGCGTGCCTCAGTTGTGGGGAGACCCTGCACTCTTGGGTGCATGGCTAAAGCCCATGCACGCAAGACTGAAGTTCTAAGCAGTGGAGTTACAAGTCAATATGGGTGTGGTGGATTGTGGTCGTTATGTTGATGCCCTAGTGTCTTCATTTCATGGCTGCAGACGATGGTCCGAAAAGTAAATTCATAAGCAGCTAATTTACAAGGCGTAGGTGGTAGGTTACTCACCGAAGATGAAAGGGCAGCCTACAGGCACTGCAGCATATTGGTACCATAGATTAAACGAGTAGATTCCCATGCGTAGAAAATGCCTGCCAATATACTTACTTTGTACAGAATCCATAAACTTTTTTTTAAATTGGTTATCAAACTTGGCGGAAGTATCACTTTTTCCATTTCTGTGATGAAAGAAAAAGGTGCATTAGTGTTTGCAGTTTTTCCAAATTTACCACATTGCATAATAGGCAGTTAATTATTTTTTTTAGACCCTCATATTTAGTTTACAAACCAGTGTACTGTGCATTGTGCTCAGTTTCTGTGTTTGCTTTTCTAATCCTTGGGTCTGGGGGAAAAAAATCCTTGTCAGATTAAAAAACAACTTCATTTCTTATGGTACTAAGTACTTCATTTTTTCCTTTCAGTGTATTCTTCATTTTTCTGATCAATGCTATGTTTGTTGCCTTCCTGCCCATTTTTAACAGTTAGATACCTGTAGGCGTATTCTACCTGTGCATTTGTTTCCAACGATCTGTGATAATCATTTATTTGTGTCATTCTTCCATCCTGTTGGGTAGTTGTGGGTGTATTCTAACTGTAGTCTTTGACATACTTTGCTGACAATCTTGAAGTATAGATTATTTCGTACATTTTGGCTTCAAGAACATTAAATACACATTTGTTAGGTTAGCTGGCAACCTCTGCTTTAGAGTAATGGTGCTATCATTACATTCAAACCATCCAGAATTCTTTTTAATGTATGCAGTGTAGTAACCTGCATTGGTTGTAGCTCCTGCATGGTAGATTATTCCTACTATTGTAAAGGTTTTCTTTCCAAGTGACACTTGACTGTGTGTGAATCCAGTCAGTTTGCAGTGGTTTTTGTTGCCATCTGCATTAGAACGTAGAAGCAGAAGTATCATGTAGACACTATGTGATTTGTATCAGTAAGGTGGAGCGATTGTCTGAATTGCAAATACTACATAATCTAACATGGTTTGCATTTTGTACCAGTTGCTGAAATGGAATGCTCTCAGTATTTGGCATGGAAACACACAAATCGCTCATTTGGGATTTCTTCCTGTATCGCTTTGCTACAGAGAGTGCATGTATGTTTCCACATGTACGATATTTGGAATATTTCATTTATAGGTATGCCTTTGTTTTCCAATACTAATAGTATGTACATTAGAAATTCTTGTGGATCTTCTTGTGAGTTCATAGTGAATCTCACCATTCCAGCAGTGTCATCCAATAGTTGCTTTACTCCATGAACACTGTATGTGTTGTCAGGTTGCTTGTTGCATTTCTATGCAGCACTAACATTTTCAAACACAATTGGTCTGTACTGTGCAGGTACATATTGTTAATAATTGGTGGCAATTGAAATAGAATATTGATTGCTAAATTTGCCTAGCAACTTACCCCACTTTCATTTGTAAATTTGAATGGGCCAGCAAGTTCTGTATCTGAGTGCATTTTTTGTTTTTTCTGTTGCTTCTTTGCCGACGTGCCTGGTTTATATTCCCTAATAGGTTCTTCTATGTTTGCAGCAATTGATAAAACTTAGCTTCTTTTCTTTGCGGAATTTGCTGTTGCATTTCTGTTTCATTTAATTTTCTTTTACCACGTTTCACTTTATCTGGAACAGAGTATTGTTTCAAATGAGGGGTGTACAGTGAACACAATCTATTGCATTCTAGAATGCAAGGAATATCAGCTTTGACTTTACTTGAATCAAAGTTTATTAACAATAGACCGTCAAGTGTACGTAAGCGTGATAATGCTACGTAGCTCATGGTTTATAGTCATAAAGTCGAATAGCCATAATGTCGAAAGTCAAAATGTCTAAAAAAGTTGGAAAAAAAATGTTGAATTTCTTTTTTTGGTTGCTTTTTGTCCGAAATGGGGGGTTGAATTTTCTAAACTATTTAGTCTTGTTGTGGCTTCTTCACACATGGGTACTGTAATACCATGTATATCTAGTTTGTCTGTGGCGCTCATTTCTATTATTGCTTGCATTTCTTTCTTTAACATTGTTTTATTGAATTTGAAACAGCTTGCAAGAGTTGGCATTAAGGCCATACAATTGACATTTTTGTGCGCGATTTGTTCCATAACATCAGATGCACATGCATTATCGCCATAAAGTGCATGTATATGCTGGTTTTTCAATACAGCTTGTGCTTCTTGCGATAATACACCAACTCTAATACTTTTTTAAGATGTTGGCATAAGTGAGATCTGCAGATTGTCGCATGTTCAGTTAATTCTCTGTATTGGAAATGTTGCCAAAGGTTGACATTACCTGTGCTACCAACAGATTTCCGGCAGAGTTTGCGGCCTAAGGTTTTAAAAATCGGTTCACCTTTCACTGGTGTCAATTGTAGAAGATCTCCAAAAACTAAAATGTGTTTCCCTGCAAAGAGTTTGTCGTTATTATTTTTAAGTACTTCTTGCAATCTGAGATGCATCAAATCCAACATTAGGTTGGAGACCATGCTCACTTCATCTATTAGTAGCATTTTCATTTTTTTCAATACTCTACGTAATTCCATTGCAGCTTCTGCAGAAAGTTTGTAGTAGTCTAATTTATTTTGATGCTCTACTGGAAGCAGTAGTAATCGGTGTAAAGTCACCCCACCTATGTTGTAGGCAGCTAAACCTGTTGGGGCTGTTACAACAGCTGACAGTTTGTCAATTGTTGAAGAAACTTGCTAATGATTTTGATTAAGAATGTTTTCCCTGATCCAGCTTCACCACTGACGTACAGCAGTAAAGGTTTTTAATTTTGGCAGGTGCATTCTTTATTTTCGTGTTGTACACCATGTACAATTTGTTTTGTTCTTCAAAAATGGTGCGCTGATTGGTGTTAAGTTTTGCTTGTTGTACAGTTGTCTTCTAAATCTTCTTGATACTGATACATGGTGTTCTCTACTTCTGCCATAGCTACTTCAGCCTCATTTGCTATTACTGGTTATCCTAATGGTTCTTGACTTCCTGTTACAGAAGGTTGACTACTGTTGGAAGAGTCTTTATCTAGTTGGGCCAGAAGTTCTTCTTCCTGTTGCTCATTGTGTAACATTGCTTTGTACTGCGTAAAGTTCACATCAGTGATAGTGCTTTCATTTGCTTTGAAAGCATCTTCATAGCACTCATGATTATCTAGTATGTCTTTCTCTTTTCTCCATGGTTTGAAAAGTTGTACCAGAGACATGTAATATAGTTCTTTCTGTTGAGGAGTTTTTAATGACAATTTGACATGATTAAGCTTCGTTTGTTAAGTTTCACAAAGATCCCTTCACAATCGGTCACTCTATATCAACGTTTGCTTTCATCAGGTTTTACACTATTTTTGTATGCAAAGTTTTGAGCTATGTGGTATAGACGCATGCTTTCCAGAGTGGTACTCCTGTTCGGATAGTATGTGTCCAGTAAATTGTTTTTAAGAATGTCTTGGCTGTTGGGATCATTTTTGGCAATTGTTTCTATGTCCTCATATGATTTTAGTACTCTTTTCCTAGATTTTTCAGGACCAAGACTGAGCCATACTATGTTGTCGGATTTTCCATACAAAGCAGTGCCGGTTAACCGATCTGCTGCTTCATAGGCCCCACGTTCTCTGAGAGCATTTTTATGCCTTGGCTGTACAATTTCTGGGATAATGTTTTGTCTGATGCTAGGTCATCCCAGAGGTCTTGAAGCTCTGTTTTTTTCTGCTTTTGTTAAGTAGGCTGTAACATATCATGCAACAGCAGTTGAATTGTCTGCAATGTACTGCACATCTATGTTTGCATTCCATAATAGGGCAATGGTTGCATTGTAATCATTGATGTATTTTGATTCTTCCCTTTTTATGTAATATTTGTTTTTAGGTGATTTACCTTTAACACTATGTCGAACTGAAGACATGAAGTTGTTTACTTCACCTGTTTCTGTAACTGGTCTAGGGAAACCAAAGCAGCATTTGGTGTAGTATTTATCTTTCTTTTTGTATTTGCGGCGACAAGATTTGCCACATTTGTGTCTTTAAAATTGTAAAATCTGCCCATGCAGCTCACTGTCTGTTGTGAAGGGATTTCACATGTGACATATTTTTGGATAAATTGCAAAACAGTGCTATCACTGTCGTGCCCAAATTTACGTGCACCTTTGATCCATAACATGTGACTATGTGGTGGTCCTCTCGCTTGATATTCTTTTCTCCAAAAGAAGTGTTGCACTTCTCCAAGGGGGGAACAGTTTTATTGCAAATAAAGTGTAGCATTGCAATGAAACGATGATGGAAATATCTTGAGACATTAACTGGATCTAAAGAGCAAAGTTCTCCAGGTGTTAATATATCTGTTTTTGTTACTGTTTGCTATGCGTAGGAACTCCTGTAAATCTTCCCATGCATATTCTGCACAACTTAGTGTAACAAACCAAGTTGGTGGTCCAAGGTTTCTGATCATGCAATGCACATCTCCATGCCGTCTGAACCAGAATTCCTTTGTACCACGCATGTTTGCAAACAAATTTGTTATACTTACTTGTAACACATCTTCTTTTTCTTGTATTTTTTGTATTAACTGCGTAGCTGACATATTTTGAAAATGCGTTCCAGATTTAAGAATGTGTGCAACTCCATAACATAGTGTTGCTAATTCATAGAGTAGGTGGAATATGTATTCAACATTTTGTCTAAATCTGGGATCTTGCGAATACATTCGTAATGAGCGGTATTCTGATGCCCCAATCTGAGTGGGTCTATCATCATATCTTCCACCTTTGCCAGTAGGAAATAGCAGTGGAAAAACACGTGCTTCTATAATTTTTTTCCCAAATACTCATTGGTGACCCTTTGGTTTGTCTCATTTGGTAAGTTTCTAGTGCATCATCTATGCTTTCATTGGAATGCAATGGATGAATTGTGTAATGGTATAAAAGAGTGGATACTGTAGCTGGATCCAGAAGTTCGAATTGTCCAGTTTCTGATGGCTCTTGAATTATTTCAGTTGTTTGCCTTTAGCTTTCATCAATATTTCCTTATAGTACTCATTATTGTCTTTTAGATATTGTAAGGCTTGTCTAACGTTGTGTAAGTCCACTAATTGTTGCCAAATCTTTTTGTCCTTTGTTGGTACTCCATTTACCAAGATTATTAAAGAATGCTCTATTGAACGTTCCACTCCTAGAGTGTGTACATTTTCCGTTAGATCTAATGGCAAGTAAACTACTTTGCCACGAATGCCTTTCACCAATTCAGAGGAAGGTAATTTTGCTGTTTTTGGATGTAGGCGTATAATTGCTTGAAATGGGTGAACTGTTTGAATTATTATGCTCTCATACAAATTGAGCTGTTGCAGGATTTTTGGTATTGGAAACCATTCCAAAATATTTGTAATTGCACGTCAAGGAGTGTGGTTGTTGTCTAATTTTGCAGTACAGTAGCCAACATATTAGGCGTTCAGATATTTTATATTTGCTTTCAGCTAAAAGGTACAAAGCTAATTCAAACCATTTAGAGTCTTCATTGTTTTCTATTTTGTATGCTATGTCCACATTTTTTGTGTTCCTTTTGTAAAACGTTCTGCGGCAACATACACACACACATGGTTTGGTACTTCAGCCGATGACCTTTTTTAAATTTTAGTATTTCTTTTCTGTATGTGTGTAATAGAAGGTTGCTATGTGCAGAATTGTTGCTACTATGCTCTAAAACTGTTGCATTTTCTATATGGCTCTCAATTCCCAAATACTTTTTCTGAATACGGTCCATTTCTTCTTGTAAGTATTTGGGTGTACCATGCAGAAGAGTGGTATTTAAATTGCCTAATTCTGAAGCTGGACTTTTTGCATAGTATATTTTATACACTAAATGTCTTACTTTGGAATGATGTACTGATATTCTTTTGATATCATGGAAGCTACTTTTACAAATAGGCCCAGAAATGCAGGCTAATGAATGTCCTTTTAGTCCTGTGTCTTTCCGCACTGCACAAATATCCATATTTTGCAGCACTTTCATTTTACTTTTGTCTTTACCTTTTACATATCGATTGAGGAACTGACGTAAAGATTTGAAAGCTTTGTTTGGAATGGCACACATTGATGTGCACGGCCATTTGTATACTGGACGAAGTGGTTCTGCTGAATCGAGAGGTAATTCTGAGTTTTCAGGAGATCGTTTTGTAAGCAGTGTTTCTTGTTCCATGATGGTATTGATTTTCTCATACCCTCGTTCACTGCTATGGATGGCAATTGTGTTTGTTTGATTTTGTTTGTATGCTTCTTCATTAAAATATGGCTCTGTGGTTGTTGTGTGACTCCATTCACCACCACAAACATGCAAAAAATTATTTTTGTTCACATTCTGTTTATTGCTGAGTTTCTTTTGTAGTTTGGTACTTAGTTGTTAGTGCTTTCATCCTATTTAACACTAATATGAACTTCTTCCTTTTGTGAAGGATTTCACTGTCCACGAGTGCTTGTAGAATTAACTTTCTACGGTACGTTTTAAGGGGTGAGGATGATTTTGGTCCTTTTCTTAGTAGATTCTGAAGGACTCTGTGATGAAACATTTTTGCTAAAATACTTTTTTTACTATGGGTTCTTCTTACACTATCAAGATTATTGGGAACATTGTTAGCTGTACTGGCAGCCGTTTTTTTGACATTTGTGTTTTGTGACACTTTTTGAAGGAGGAGGTACAGTTTCGGTAGTTGAGACTTCTTTTATTATGTTACCCAACTGCATTAGCTAGTTGGTACCAAGATTCTCTACTAACTCTACAACAGGTGGATGCTTACATTGGGCACCTTTTATTTTTATTAGCTCTAATTCTGCATTCCTTTCTACAGAGTTGCTTTTTGGTAGGCATTCTTTGGTGTCTGTTGAGAAAAAAAAGTATACTTTGGTCTGTTGTCCAATGTATGTGTGCCGTGTGCATAGGTGTGATGGGGAAGCTCTTTGGCATGGTGTGGCAACGTACAGTGACCTCTCATTTGGTAAGGCTACTTTACTGTTTGTATACTACTACAATGTGCTTCAGATGAGAGTACAAAGTGGCCTACTTGTGACGAGAACCATTATTAATAACTGAAATGGCAAAAACCTGCTACAGCAACTTCTTTTCACAATCTAACATTCTTAGGATTTTGTATGTTATTTCAGTACCAAACACAGAGGGATTTGTCAGCCATTCTGCCTGTTATTCTTTGTTCAATAAATGGATATTTGTAGGTAGAATGGTTTACAAATGAATGCTTGCTTTGGTGCCCAAAATAAACAAATAACCCACGCAGCCTCTTTAAGGAGTAGTTACAATATGACGGTTGTACTGTACTTACTTTTTTGGTGCAAGATGACAGGTTTCTTCAGATATGTCGTCTGCAGTGTAGATGCTGTTGATTCTCAGGAAAGTAGTCTTCACTGTGAATTAAAAAAAAACAATATCAATTACTTTGTGTGTTTGCAGCAGTCATGATACTGCAGACATTACTTGTACTTCTTTCGTCAGAGGATTGAACTTTTATATTTCAACCCAGTCCACGTGCACATTTCACTTCACTCTGTGCAGTCTTTGCATACTACTTTCAATATGGTACTTGAAAGTCCTTCAAAATAACTACATTTTTTAAGGGTTTGCAAATGCCTTGTTCTTTACAAAGTGTAGTATGCATAGGAGAGAGGTTTTTAAGCGATAGGGCAAAGTACTAGATGGGGAAACATTTTGTACTTGTTGATGAAAAGCACGATGTTGAAAAATCGGGAGACCCTCCGAAGGACATGTCAGCACTACAATCGGGAGCGCTTACTATTCTCATACGATCACATTGCATGTAGCATTACTGTAGGCAGTATAGAGTACAGAACTCTGACATTTTTACATACAAAATTGAGGTCTGCCCTAAATCATAGTTCTCAACTCACACGCTTTTGACGGGTGTCACCCACCTTGTAAAGTGCAGACTCGCCCGCCAAGCCTCCTGCACGTCCATTCATTCCAATGGTCGTCTCACCCGCCAAAAACAAAATAGGGTGATTTCACCCTCTTTTAAGACAAAAATGCTTGAGAGCTATGCCTAAATAGGCATGCTTGCAACGTATGTACAGGTTATGTGGCAGACAGTAAGCAGTCGTGCAATTTGTTAATGACAAATCTGCAATCTTGCACTTTAAAAGGGGGAGTGTTGTTATGTGTTCCCTATGGACATTTACCAGCATTATTTTGTCTATTTTAAATCATAAGGCTTCCACATGTACTGATTAAAATATTCATACCTGTACTCTATACTGATGCATGTGGACATGTATGGAGCTGTACGTAGAAGTTTGCAATCCTTGCACAGTAGCTTGTGAAGCAGGTGCTTTGCAATGGTATGCGATTTCCATTAAGAATCATCGACAGTAATTTTGAAGTGCGCAATGTTGATGACGGAGTTAAAATTAGCGATGTTCTATGTGATTGGTGGATGATTGTGCACCCGCTTAGTTGTGTCCAATGAGGGACTCGCTTTGATACCGATGTTGAAAGGGTGGAAGGACTGGGTAAGAGTTAGGTGCCGCACGTAGGCAACGCTTGTCCGCTGGTAGGGCGTGTCGCATACGGGTTTCTACAGCAAATCCTGCTTGGAAAGACTGTAGGCATCAGACAATCAAATGTTCACATTACTCGTGTTGAAAGTTTGTGCGCCCACTGAAAATGGCAGAGGGGGAGAGGGTCAGGGTTTTGCTGCTTGGAGACATTTTTGTGCAAGGCTTACAACACTATGCCGAGAGTAGGCATGTGGCACACCATTTCGTTGTGCGAGGAGTGGAGGTGGTGTGGAGGGCTGACACTGATGCCAGTGCGGTGGCAATTCTGCAAGTTTGCAGAGACATGCGTACAGTGACCACTCCTCATGTGATAATTTTGCACTACGATGCTTGCCACTTGGGATACCTGACTTCACGTACTTTGTTGGCAGAGTTGGCACAGTTGGTTGAAGCAGTCATGACCATTTTCCCAACATCGAAAGTAATTTTTTCTGCTTTACTCCCGAGAGTACAATGGAACACTTCTGTTTTCTGTCCAGATCAAAGCATCGGGAGGTTTATCATCAATCGCGGCATGCGTGCATTCATACTACGAGTTGGTATGTTTTTTTGTAGCCACGCTAACATTGCTCCAAGCAATGCGCATTACTTTGAAGGAGATGGTGTTGCGCTATCTTCTTTGGGAAATGTGATGTTCTTTTGGAACATAAGGCTTGCTTTAGAGAAGGTTCTGTAATGTTTGGAAGAGTAAAGCAAGGACAAAAAATACAAAAATAATACATAAAATACCAGATGTCTACGATATCTGGCCAAAAATAATAAAAAATGGCTCTTTTCAGATCCTACCTTAAAGGGGAAAAGGGGGAATAGTACTTTAATGTACCGTCGTCATGCTCTGATCCTGTACATGTCCGCGAACATGGCGGTAGTTAGCAGCCAGCACATATCACCACCGGGGATTCAAGGGTGCAGCCGCATGTAAATGAGAATGAGCTGAGCTAGGGATTGGTCCATAAAGTTCAGTAGGTGTGTTCTGACCGATGTACTTTAGTAAGACAGTCTTCTCCCTCACAGGACACCACACACCCATTGCTTTCCATGCTCGAAAACAGATTATCTGGATTGTGGGAGACTCATGGATACATTGGTTGAAGGTGCATGCAGAAAGCTGCAGTTTATCTACAAATCTCGGATTTCCACATGCGGAAGTGCACTGGCATGAGATGGCTGGACTTGGTACCTCGTACTTTACAGACAGAGCGTCCTCCAGATATACTGATCATTCATTGTGGAGGAAACAGTTTAGGCCATGTATCTGGAATTTATTTGCAATTTGCCATGAATGAAAGACTCGCGAAGCTCATGGACATGTTTCCAAATTGTCAAATACTTTTTTCCCCGTATTGCCCAAAGACAAATATGGTTGCGTTCTTCTGCATTTGGTCCACAAATGGAGAAAGCGAGACGCAATGTGAATAAGGCTGTGTGTACCTTTTTTTTAAGAGATGTTGGCATGCCCTCTTTCCACAATGAAAACATTTCGTTTCGTAGCAGTTTCATTTTCCGAAGAGATTGGAGTCCACCTCACATATGCTGGCAATCTGATGTTTCTTCACAATTTATAAAAAGCATTGCGCCCTTTTTTGCAATCACACTAACCTATCTGACAATGTTTTCCCCAATCCACTGTTTTTGACCCACACAACACACCACCAAAAGGCTCTTTTCAGAGCCGCCACTTACTCCCAACATACACTTTATTGCTTTGGCTCCACTTGCACCCTCCCTTTTTCCCTCTACGACTGTCCGCAAACTTTTGCTGAACTCTGCAGGGGTCTACGGCCGTCACTTCATAGTTCTATTGTTATACTGAGAAAGGTGGCTCTGAAAAGAGCCTTTTCTGTAATTTTTGTTGTTTTTACGTTCATTGATTAACAGCACTCGACCCACTAGGAGAAGAGGCGAAAGGAGGGTAAGGAAGGGGACACCAGCCACGGGGATAAGAAAGGGCAACTGAACAGACAAATATTAAGGGTGAGCTTTATTTAGGTAAGGAGTAGATCTTCTGGTGCTCTGTGACTGCAGCCTCAAAAGCACTTCGAAAACTCTCCCCCATGCAGAGTACTGCATCACAATACGTGCACAATACTGTCACCTTTGAAAGGTAAGGGTCCACAGCATTGCGAATGGCTTGTGAAGCAGCGGGAGGGAGGCGCTACCCCACAGGAGTGGCTCTTGTGGTGGCAGGATCGGATACCGAGGATGCTGTGGAGGAACTCCAATGACTACGCTCTTCACATGCCACCACCTTGCGAATGTCCAGTGTGGAACGAAGTGAGCTGTCGCTTCATGGTTGTCGTAACAAAACTGTACGCTCCAAATCTCCCGCGACGCAACACCACATCGCACTGGTTACACTTCACCAGGTTCGCACGTGCTTTTGGTACGTTCCCATAAACGGAAAACAACCGCCACACCCACGACTCCCGCCGAGTGCTCCTAGTGCGGAGTTCCTCCACTTCATTCTCTTCCTCAATCTCTACATCCTCACCCATATATATCTCTGCAGGCTCTTGGTAAGGTGGTGGCGAGTTTGGGGGTGGTGCAGAGGCTAATAACCCAACAGCAGCCATGGAAGCCATACTGATTACTTTCCTTTTGGTCACTACAGTAGTAAAGGCAACACAGCTCAATCTGCTATAGCTAGAAGGACAATGAAGATGCGCTCGGGGGTGTGGCCTTTTGTAGGGGTGCAGGGGTGTGCCTCGTGGCCATCTTCTTCCCTACAAAGCGGTACACACATTTTACACAGCAACTCCTGAGGTGGCCTATTGTTTGGGATGTGTGAAATTACATTTTTACACTCTACAATACTTTGCCTTGTGTCTACAAGTTAATTTTTATTGTTGCGGAAGTACACCAACCGCAGAAACTAGTCCACGCTCAGCGTAGGTGCGGTCACATGATGACGTCTTCAACACATCCGCCCCAGTAATGAAAGTCCCCTGGACAGCAAATGCAAAGAATCAAACGTGCGCATGCACACAAGTGTCCTACGGACAGTGTTCGGGTTCTCAAACTACTTCAAAGTGCGACAAAAGTGAGACTGACAGTTAGGAACTGGCGCGATGTTCGCAATACTTACGTTTGTACTGCGCATGGGCATGCATGCTATGTTCACTGTGCGGACAGTTCCAGTGTCCTTAGGACAACTCCATTTTGTTTGCCTATGAACTTGCCGGCCACCGTGCCTGTTCTACGGACGGCACAATTTTGACTGCGCCCAATATGGACCGCTATACTGTCCTTCACACACTCCCTTTTTACTCATTTACACCCATTCCGGACATCTTTTGTGTTCTACGAACATGTATTATCTCGTTTTCAAGCGGTACGCTGAGGTAGTATATCCTTTGGACACCCCTTTCTGTTTATGTACGCACATTTTCAAAAGATGGTGCAGCCACATATCTCTAACAAAGGAGAGAGGCCCCCACGCTAATTTAGGTTGGAGACACACAATTTTACTGGATACTAGAGGGATTCTCACACTTATGAGAACAATGCAAATCTAGAGAATTGAAGTTCTAGGAAAATACAACCTAACTTCATCAAAAAATCTGTTAAAAAGAGATACATTTTAATATAAATAGTAATTACATAAAAGCACATTAAAACTAACATACAAAACTTGAAAAAAGTGACAAGTGCTTCACAAATAGTGCTAAATATTCTTTGTCAAAACTGGTTTTGTGCAAAATTTGCAGTTGATCAGTATCTCTTCTCTGGGATACATTGATAACATCAAGTGTACAAAAAATGTCAGCAGTTATGAATACTTTTAACAATGGTTCTTCACTGAACATTAAACCACACAGTAATTACATCCAGAGACCATCATTGTGTAATGTCTCTGGTTCCGGTGCCTAGGTCAATATGTACATAAAGCGCATCAGGATTAATTAGTGTTAGTTTAGATACTCTGTTGTATCTATGCAAACCCAACATGTTTCGTTCCTTCCATGATTCAAGATAATAGGAACTTCTTCAGGGGAATTTTTGAGCCAGGGCCAAGGGGCAACCTCAGCCCAACTTATGGTGGTATCAGGTAGGCACTTGAAGAGTAGAAATTGGCATGTCAGTGCAAGATCCTGGTTGGTTTATCCCATTAGGCACTTGAATGAAGTACCGCTCCCACTTTGTTTGGGTTAAATACAAAGAAGTGGATCCAGTGTCAACCGTTTCAACCGTCTCTCAGTGGCGGTTAAGCGTCCTCTGGATACTGCACTGGATTTCTAAGTTGCAGTTCAAAGAAGGAGGAACCTGAGCTTGTGTCTCTAATTACATATGCAGGTTGTGATTGTTGCAATAAAGATGAAAGTTCGTGAGAGACATCGAGTGGGCAGGTTGGCAGATTAATCTGCTCGTAGTGCTGCTTAGCTAATGCTCGGTCATTGCGATTATTTAGACTCCTCTCGCTGTAGTGGATCGGGGGAACCGTGTTACATTTCATCCGTCTTACTTGACATTAGACAACACCCACATTCCATTGCTTGTGGATAGGTCGAACAGGCGGGCTGTTCGCGAACATTTTACGTCTTTTTCTAAATAAAAATCTACACACAAACTGTTTCTCTACAACTACTGTACAAAAACATTTCACACACACATCATTCTAAAGAAATAGCGGGGGAAGCGGATACTGAAACAGATATGGGGGAATTGGGATTCAACACGGGCTGGATATGAGGAGAGGATTTGTGAGGGGAAGAAGGGATGGATGTTTCGTCAAAACGTCTATTTTCCTGTTCACGGTTTGGGGATGGTTCACTAGGGAATGGAGAAGCAGTGCAGGTGGGGCAATGATAATGAACTTTTCCTCTCTCAAAGTCCTCCACAAACACCCGTAAACTTTAAAAATTGTTGTTTAATATGTCCATTTTCTGCTCTATCCTTTTTAGCCTGTCTTCTTCTGTCTCGTCTGTTGCCCTGTCTTCTTTTCTTTCCTGGTCTGTTAAAAATGCATAAGTTGAATGGCTCTACAATACTGGTCACCATTTCGTATATGCAGAGCAATGTGTACCATTATTGTCGCCGTCTTCAGACATTTCCCCATGCGGAAAATGCTCCTCCAGCCACTCCAATTTCTGAGTCAAAACAGAAAGAAATTATTATTTCTGCACCACATACCACAAAAAAACATCACCCATATAAAAAAAAAATTACCTGCACTCACTCTTTTGCTGTAATGTCCCTTCGTCGTACTGCGTCCGTCCACTGTCGTTCCAGGCTGCCGAGTTTCTGTGAAGTCATTACGCTGGAGGCATCTTTTTTTATGGCACCCTCCATTTTATTCTACATGGTTATAAAATCAGTTGTTTTCTTTTCCCAGCTTCAGGTTTCCATATTTACTTACTACTTATAATATCTTTGTCCTTCTACGTTGCACATTTTTTGTGTAAGACAATAGTACCTTTTCAAATACCCCCTGCATCTTTGGCTAATGTTGATCCTGTCCAACCCCGTGCGCGAACAGGTGCTCAGTCCGTCCCTTTCCAATATCAATGGGGAGGGGGTTCTCTGTTATATGTTAAATGTATGTCAAGTACGTAGATTACACTACATATCTCAAAATCACATGATTACAATCTATATTCTGCTCAACAACTTCATTGCCACTATTTCATGCTTAAATTCCACCTTCCAAAAACCTACTCAATTCCCTACCAAAAAAAAAACTTTACGTTAAGTTGCCCTCACAAAAACCAGGGAAATTCACTAAAAAAAAACTTTGTTGAGGCGACGTTATGATTAAGTTGCCCTAACAAAAACCTGTACACTTCACAAAAAAAACTTTCCTCTACCCCTTTATGCTTCAAATTAAAACTGAAAAACCCCTGAAATTCACCAGTTATTGTAACCTGAGCACCCAACGCTGCCACCGCCCCTGTGCACTGCTAACACTACCACCTAGACCATGAAAGATGTCATCTCAAATGTCAATGATGACATCACTGATGACATCACTTGTTTAGCCCCTTTCTTTTCCTTCCCTTCCATACATATATATGTGCATTCAGTACAAAAATTTCCCTAAAAGAACGTTATACTTCACAGTGCAACCAAACACCACTGCACATTCCCCCATTATAGTAAGCGAAGCGACCATAACTCGCACCATCTACGTGCACTGCTAAGACGAACACCCAGGACATCAGAGATGATATCACAAATAACATTGATGACATCACTGATGACATCACATGTGAAAATAATATTCCTAAAAAGTCCCTGCCTGCAAGGGGTTCTTTTTATTATGTTGGTAGCAAGATGTCAGGGGTGATTGTGTAATGTTACACATGTAATAACTAGCTCACAAATCTAGACTTAATACACACTTGTGCTAAAACAAACAATACATATGTCGACCCAATGCATATAACTGAGTAGCACATACAGGGAAACTAAATTAGGGTAGAAAGAACTAGCGCCATCCCACAGTTTATCTTCCTGTATACAAATTGTGTGTTTGAGGCCTGCCATTTCCCCATGCATTTGCATTGCATCATCAGCTGACACCAGACCCTAAGGAAAGTACTTTAAGAACACACGAAAAGGGTAACGTTTTGATATACAGCACCTTTTCAAATTTCATATTGTACTACTGGTCAGTGAATAAAACCACCTAGCCTACATTTTTCAATGTACCAAAATAAGTGAGGCACACATGAGATGTCATCAGTGATGTCACATCAAACAATAAAGAGACTGGATCAGGCTAATTTATAGATCGCTAGGTTCAGCCCTCGGTCTGCCTATGGACATTCAAAAACTAAAGAACCACACAGTCTTCCTCCCTTTTCCTCTTCAGTCCATCATATACCTGACTGGGGCCATTTACCAAATAGGTCCTGAGTCACTGAATTTCTTTTAACCATATTTCGTTTTATTTTGTCAAAGAAGACCCATATATTGTGAAAATTAATGTATACAAATATTACAAACACACCACTTTCAGAGGCACAATTCTACAATATTCGCATATAGCATATATCTAAAATTCATCCTAAAATTGATTTGAAGTAAAAACATACATAAAATATTCATAAAACCACACCCTTCGTATACAAAACTAAAACCAATAGTCTAGTGTTATCACCAATTCATTTAACAGAGCAATGATAATGTGCAAATTAGCTAATAAAGTGCAATACAATGTTGGTTGGGCAGCAACAGACACGTCCTCTTTTTTGAGGATGCCTAACTAGAAGAATCTGTTATTTCTAGTCTCCCTTAATCTGCCTATAGGGGACTTTTAATTTCAACCTAATGACAATTCTAAACACTGTTTATTTTTCAGTGTCTGTAACCCAACATGTTTTGTCTATCTCACAACAATGAATTCTGTCAATTGTCTGTAGACTTCTTCAGGGGAACCAACAACACAAAACTGTATTCAAACCAAAAAACAGCCTCAAATATTAACTTCAGCCTGTTCCAGGCTAGGTAATAATCTTTATCTTCACGCAGTGTGAAGTGTGGCAGTTAGGAGTCCCGCCGTAGAACCTTTGTGGCGATATTTGTGATGTCATCTTTGATGTCCTGGGTGTTAGTCTTAGCAATGCACGTAGATGGTTGCTTAGCTTACTATAATGGGGGAATGTGCAGTGGTGTTTGGTTGCACTGTGAAGTATAACATTCTTTTAGGGAATGTTTTGTACCAAATGCACAGGTAAGGCAGGGAAGGAAAAGAAAGGGGCTAAACAAGTGATGTTATCATGTCATCATTGACATTTCAGATGACATCATTCATGGTCTGGGTGTTGATGTTAGCAGTGCACAGGGGCGGTGGCAGGGTTGGGGGCTTAGGTTACCATAACTGGCGAATTTCAGGGGTTTTTCGGTTTTAATTTGAAGCATAAAGGGGAGGAGGAAAGTTTTTTTTTTTTTTTTTTGTGTGAAGTGTACAGGTTTTTGTTAGGGCAACTTACCCATAACGTCCCCTCAACAAAGTCTTTGTTGTTGTGTGTGTGTGTGTGTGTGTGTGTGTGTGTGTGTGTGTGTGTGTGTGTGTGTATATATATATATATATATATATTTCTGATGTTTGTTAATCTGCTTAGAATCGCATGCTGTGCATAGGTCCGACATCCAGTGGTCACTGCGGAGTATTGCATTTTGTTTTTCGTAGTCGAAAAGGGGACGTCGACAAGGCGTGTCTGTAACACTATCCCTATAGTGACGCGCGTTGTACCCACAATCCCTCACGCGTCGAGGTCCCTCAGATTGTTTTTTTCCGCCCAGCTTATGGTCGCTTTACGCGGAGCTCCTAGAGAGACATTGCTAAACACTTACTAGGGACCTCAGTCCTTTATATATACTTATTGTTAAAGATCCCTCCCCTCGACGTTAGCTGTGAAGCTGTTTCTCCGCCGAGCAAGTTTTCGACGGAGGGGAAGAGACGGAGGAGATCCTTCGGCGCTGCCGAACACGTGGCAAGGCCTCGCCGGCCAACATACAGTAGGGCGAGTGGGGGTTCGAACTTTTATCTTCTCGTCGAGAATGTCTTTCTTTCTCCCCTATCTTTCCCTTGGGGTTGTTATCACCAGTTTTTATTGCCTCCGCTGTGGAGAGGACACCTTTTAAGTTTTGCCCACGCTGTAGGGGCAAATACACTTGGAAGGACAAACGCAAGCTCTGTAATCGTTGCTTGCCCCTCGATCATAAAGAGAACAGCTGCGCGGCCTGTAAGCTCTTGAAACCAAGAACTCTTAAAGAACAGAAAGTTAAGAGGTGGGCGGACTACGCTATGTCGAAGTCAGTTTCCTCACCCACCGCCGCTGTTACAGAAAGTGACGAGGAGGGTGATAACTCGACGTCCGTTACGGAAGTCATTAACCCCCAGAAGGAGCGCTCGTGCTCCTCGACGTCCGTCCCCGGCCCCGACAGGCTCGGCTCACGCCCTGCTTATGGGGATGAACACCCCGGCGACAAGGACGCACACAGACCCCATAGGCCTAAGCACACAACCCACGGCTCTTCTTCGTCGAGGACGAAGGATCCATCAGCGCCGAAGGGGACGCAGGGCACTCCGGCGTCTACCTCAGACCGTAAGGGTCTCAAGCCCCACCCGCAAAACGCAGCCGCGACCAGCGATTGGGCTTTCATCTAACACGGGCGCTACCTCAAAAACATCCGACGTAACGCTCCATAGAGCGGCCGTCGAGAAACAACGCATAAAGCAGGCAACGTCGACTCCAGAACCCTCTACTGACGAACTCGTTGTCGAGAGCCTGGCGAATTGTTTCCGAAGACAAACGTAAGCGGACGACGAAACAGACGTCGAATACCACACCAAAAGATATAGAAACGCCGAAAAAGCACAAAAGTAGCCAGGAACTGCCCCCTTCATCTAAGGGCACTTCTGAACTACCGGAGGGCTTTTCTGAGGCGACGGAAACCTTTCGTCGACGTTGTGGGAGCGTACTAAGCGTTTTGAAGGTGAAAACACTCATTTCCCCCCTCTAGACTATTCAGGGGTTCCCCATGAGACCCTTGAAAGACTCCATTCTTGTATGGAAAAAATGGAAAGGTTTTTGGGTAGCCAAAACCCACCCACACCCAAAAGACCAAGAGGATGGACCCAGGATGACCCTAGGGTCAAGATTCCTAGGCTGTTTCCCCCTTCTACAGACGCATATGACCTCACTGAAGAGGAGCAATACCTCCAGGAAGATGAGGAGTGTTTGGGTGGAGAGGAAGAACATGAGGAAGAGAGGTTTGAAGAAGACCCTTACACTAGTGCAGGAGCTTTTGAAGAAGATACAGCTACTTCACAGCCCTGGCACTCCCCATCAGTGCAGCCTTGGCAATCCCCATCAGTGCACTCAGACCCTGATGTCTTTCAGCCTTCTCCTCCCAAGGACTCACCTATTGGAAACACCTCCCCCATAGATGACCAACCTTCACTTAATGCACTGTTGCGCAAGGCAGCAGCACATTTTGAAATAGACACAGGGGAGACTCTTCCGGACATAGACTTTGTAGAAAAAGTTATTAAAGAAAAAGCCCCGGTCAGTCAGTCTATTCCGCTCCTGGCTTCTATAAAGAGAAGAATAACTCCTTCCCTTTCCAATCCGGCCTTAGTCAGAGGGGTCAACCCTCGGATAGAAAAGCTCTTCAGCCCTTCGTCCTCTGACCCTTTGTACATCAGGGGACATTCTATTCCGGACTCCCTTGTAGTGACTAATACAAGAAAAAGAGCGGGGGTACCACTATCTACTAGTGAGGCACCACCTGACAAAGAGGGCAAGAAGCTCTATGCACTTGGGAAGAGAATCACGACCTCCGCCGCCTTCTCAACCAGGATTGCAAATAACAATTCCCTACTAGCTAGCTACGCAGATGCACAGTGGAGCAAGCTGCGCAGCGAAGCAGAGGACGCACCAGAACCCCTGCGTTCACGCCTGCTAGCTATAATATCAGAGGGAACTCTTGTAAACCAGGGCATCGTAAAGAACTCCTTAGATGCCGCAGAGACAGCTGGCCGTTCCCTGGTTCAGGGAATACTTCTCAAACGCCATGTCTGGTTGCGCAATTCGGGTTTTAAGCCGGAAACACAGGCTTCCCTGATAAATAAGCCCATAGAACAAACACATCTGTTTGGAAAAGCAGTTGATGAGGCCCTAGAACATGCGAAGAAGGAGTTTGATACCATCAAGACTCTTGACCAAATTTCTAGGCCACCTAACGGACGCAGCTATGGCAATAGACGCTCCTTTCGTGGCCAACGCCAGCAGCAAAGCCAACAGCAATTTTACTCTGCTACCAACTGGCCCTCTAACCAAAGCACCCAGTTCAGTCAAAGAGGCCAACGTCGTGGCAAAGGAAGAGGGCGCGGCTCCAGTCCCAAAGGCCCCACGCCCAATACCAACAAATGACCCGAAGATTCGGGTCCCCTCCCATGCATCACCGGTCGGGGGCCGGCTAACATCGTTCCTTTCAGCATGGGAGGGAATAACGTCAGACCGCTGGTTATTATCCACCATAGCCCACGGATACTGCATCGAATTCAACGGTTCCCCGAAATACAGACCCCCATGGAACCGACGCATGACACCGGAACACCTCACTATTCTTCTTCAAGAAGTAGAAGAGCTACTGAAAAAAGAAGCTATAAAGGCTGTCCCCCTATCTCGGGTAACAGAAGGTATTTATTCAGTGTACTTCCTTGTACCCAAAAAGGATTTAACCATGCGCCCTGTATTAGATCTGCGTCCAGCGAACAAGTTTGTCAAACCCCAAAGGTTTCGTATGGTGACCTTGCAGGAAGTAATCCCACTGTTCTCACAGGGGGATTACATGACAACACTAGACATGAAAGATGCATACTTTCATATTTTAATGTTGCCAGCGCACAGAAAATACCTCAGGTTCAAGATAGAGAACAAACACTACCAGTTCAGAGTACTACCCTTCGGGATAGCATCTGCACCAAGGGTATTTACGAAAGTACTGGCAGTGGCAGCGGCCCACCTGCGCAGGTTATCCATCCCGGTATACCCTTACCTCGACGACTGGCTAATAACAGGGGATTCTTACGAAACATGCTTCTCCAATACCCAAAAGACCGTAGACCTTTTGTCCCAACTGGGCTTCTCCATCAACGAAAAGAAGTCCAGCTTAGACCCCAGCCAAATCAAACAATTCCTAGGGGCTCTAATTCGAACAAGGGACGGCCTCGTCTTCCCCTCCAACGAGAGGGTCCAAAACATGCTGTTTCAGATCCCCTGTTATGTGGCGGGTCGAGAGGTGACGGTACGCAAAGCAATGCGCTTGCTAGGGATGATGGCGTCATGTATTTATTTGGTACCTTACGCGCGCATGCGCCCAATGCAAGAGTGGCTCTACAGCCAGTGGTGTCAGGCCAGCGGACAATGGGACGATCTGGTGGTGGTCTCGCAGGCCTTGGTTCTCTCGCTACGGTGGTGGACACAGGAAAACCTGTTATTAGGGAAAACTTTTGCCACACCCGCAGTGGAAGCCACTCTAACCACAGACGCATCCCTTACAGGATGGGGGGCTCACCTATCCCATCAGACTGCTCACGGAGTGTGGACTCCGAGCTTAGCATCCAAGCATATAAACCTGCTGGAACTATTAGCAGTATTCAAAGCACTGAAAGCCTTTCAGGAACACTTACAAGGAAAGACAGTGATGGTCCTCACAGACAGCACCACAGCCATGCACTATCTCAACAAGCAAGGGGGCACTCACTCTCCAGGACTGTCCAAGCTGTCCCAGAATATATGGAAGTGGGCTCTCAAACACAACATGTTCCTACTATCACAACATGTACCAGGGGAACTCAATCTGCTAGCAGACAAACTCAGCAGAGACTTCCCCCTACCCAAAGAGTACGAATGGCAATTACACGAAAACATCGTCTCAGACGTCTTCACGCAATGGGGTTTCCCGGAAATAGACCTGTTCGCAACCCTGGAGAACTCACAATGCCAAAGTTACGCCTCCAGGTACCCCCAGAACCAGTCCAAGGGGAACGGTCTGTCGATTCAATGGTCAGGGAAATTTGTTTACGCCTTTCCCCCGACTCCCCTCCTCAACAAAGTGGTGCACAAGATGCACCAAGAGCAGGTTACCATGATACTAGTAGCCCCAATGTGGGCCCGGCAGCCATGGTTCGCTCACTTGATGGAGATGTCCCTATCTCCCCCAATGAAACTTCCCTGCCCGTACAACATGCTGTCACAAGACAAGGGCAGGACACTGCATCCATGCCCTCAGACCATGAACTTAGCAGCCTGGCTCCTGAGATCATAGAATTTGGACATTTACATCTCCCTCAGAGATGTATGGACATCCTCAGGGAAGCCAGAAAACCTAATACTCGCCACTGCTATTCTAGCAAGTGGAAAAGATTTGTCATCTGGTGTAGAAGTAAGAACATCAACCCGGTTAACTGCTCTGCCACTAACATTATTCTGTACTTGACCCATTTACTGGATTCAGGTCTAGTGTTTAATTCCATTAAAGTCCACCTAGCGGCACTTTCTGCATACACCACTTCACAACTTAAAGTGTCGTGGTGGAAGATACCAGTTATCAAGGCCTTTATGGAAGGGGTAAAGAGAATACACCCCCCGATAGCTAACCCAGCTCCCGGATGGGACTTAAACGTGGTACTTTCTAGACTCATGGGCACTCCTTTCGAACCCATGCACAAGGCAACTCTTAAATACCTCACTCTTAAGATTGCTTTCCTAATAGCTATCACCTCCATTAGGAGAGTAAGTGAACTACAGGCTCTTTCTGTACTAGACCCCTTCGTATCAGTTCACAAGGATAAGGTGGTTCTTCGCACACACCCAAGGTTTGCACCAAAATTCATCTCGCAATTTCATGTAAACCAATCTATAGAACTACCAACGTTCTTTAAAAACCCTTCCAGCTTGGGAGAAAAAAGTCTGCATACACTAGATGTACGCAGAGCTGTCATGTTCTACATGGAAAGAACCAGATCACTGAGGAAAACTAATCAGTTCTTTGTCTCGGTGGCAGCAGGAAGAGAAGGAGATGCCGTCTCTAAGTCCACTATATCTAGATGGATTGTACAATGCATCACTCTCTGTTTCTCTCTTGCTAAGAGAGAACTACCCTTCAAGCCAAGAGCACATTCCACTCGAGGCACGGGGGCTTCCATAGCATTCATTGCAAATGTTCCCCTTGAGTCCATCTGCAAAGCGGCTACCTGGAGTTCTGTGCACACCTTTACAAAACACTATTGTCTAGATGCACACTCTAGATCTGACTCCCAGGTGGGGCAGGCAGTATTAAGACATCTTTTCTCTACTGTTCCTTCTCATAACCCACCGCCAACTCCGGGTACTGCTCGCTAGTCTATGCACAGCATGTGATTCTAAGCAGATTAACAAACATCAGAAGACAATGCATTACTTACCGTAAAAGCATTTCTGATGGTTGTATCTGCTTAGATTCACATGCACCCACCCTTCCTCCCCGCTCGGATGGAAGGAACATAGACATCCTCTACTATATTTCTCTCTTTTCTGTACTCGCTCACGTCTAGAAGGCTCCCTCAGGGCAGAAAAATACAAACAGAGGGACCTCGACGCGTGAGGGATTGTGGGTACAACGCACGTCACTATAGGGATAGTGTTACAGACACGCCTTGTCGACGTCCCCTTTTCGACTACGAAAAACAAAATGCAATACTCCGCAGTGACCACTGGATGTCGGACCTATGCACAGCATGTGAATCTAAGCAGATACAACCATCAGAAATGCTTTTACGGTAAGTAATGCATTGTCATATTTCTGAGGCTTGTGGAATCTGCTTAGATCACATGCTGTGCATAGGCCGACATCTAGTGGAAGCTGCGGAGTATTACAGTTTGTTTTTCGAAACTCGAAAATGGGCGTCGACACAGGCGTGCCAGTAATACTATCCCTAGTGTGACGTCCACTGTACCCAAGATCCCTCACGCGTCTAGGATCCTCAGATTGTTTTTTTCCGCCATACTGGTCGGAAGCATCTTGCGGAGTCCCCTGGCCTTAGCCATACGTTTGCTAATAATTGAAATTTATTATTCTTTATTGACATCCTTCCCCACCCCAACGTCGACCCTCGACACCCGACGACGGCTGGAGAAGACATCGACCGTTGGCTGCTGCACGACGGATCTGGGCCTCGGAAGGCCGCTGGCCTCGGCCCGGGCCTAGTAGGCCGCTGGCCTCGGCCCGGGCCTAGTAGGCCGCTGGCCTCGGCCCTGCAAGTAGGAAGAGTGGGGGGTTGTACAAACTCTTCACTCTTGGTATTTAGATACACTTATATATTTCCTACACTTATCAGCCCGCTGCCTCAAGGTGCGTATGGAGGGTACCCCTTTCCAATTCTGCCCCAAGTGCAACCGCAAATACCCTTGGGTCGACAGGCACGCCACGTGCAATCTCTGCTTGCCGAGGGACCACCCCGAAGCGAACTGCAGAGCGTGTAGTAGGTTTAAACCTAAGACACTTAAGGACCGTTCGACAAAGCGTTGGGCCCACCACGCCAGGCAGGCGGCCATGGCAGCGGAGGGCACCTTCAGCGATGGCAGCGACGCCGTACTTTCGGACGGCGAGGGCATTACGGCGTCGAAAGACAGCCGAGCGCAGGTCCCCGACCTCAGAAGGTCTCCGGCAGGGCGGCTATGGGGAAGACCCCCGGCGACGCAAGCGCTACACACCCTAAGCACACTAAGTCCAACCGAACCTCGACGACGTCGACTTCTCGGAAAGAGGCACAGATAGAACGGTCCGACTCGGTGTCCTCTGGGCGCTCTCGATCGAGATCGCCTCATGACGCAAGGCAATCATCCACTCTTGCCAAGAGTGCCTCGCTCCCTAGACTAATGGAAGTTCGATCGTCGGAGGACGAAGACGACTTCCACCCCCAGGCCGCGCTCCAAGAGACGGAGCCCGCAGTTAACACCAGCGAGGCCCCACGCTCGAAAAACACAGATACCTCTCGCGATCCTCGACGCCAGGCGTCGAAAGTCTCCGGGGCCTCCAAGGGACAGGGAAAACATTTTTCCACGCAAGGGGAGGGGGGGGAAACAGCGGAAAGCACATTCTTCCACTCCTGTAAGACCATCCTTCCCCCCCCTAAGCAGACAGACAAATACAAGTCTACTGAGAGATCAACATCCAGCAAGGGTACCCTTGATAAGTCCCCTAAATTGCCTACTAAAGTCATCCCCTGTTCCAAAGAATGGTCCAGCGAAGACATAGACAGGGTCATGTCAAGGATGTCTTCCTTGGCTGATTTTTACGACAAGAATCCAGAGCATTTCCTCTCGTATGACCCTCAGGGGGCCACACCCTCAGGTTCCACTGATCCTATCCCCCTAAGTAAAAGGGCCCGGTTCGAAAGACCTGAACCCTTCGAGGTACAGCCTTACTCTACTCCATACTCTACTCCACACCCCAGGTACCAAGGAGAGCCTTTCCCTGAGGGGGGCCAGGAGTTTGAAATTATGGAGGAACAAACCGGGACGGAATACTATGCGGATGATGAGGACCAGGAGGAGGGAGAAGATGAGCAGGAAATTTACAGAGTAGATTCCCCGGTAGAGAACGAAGCCCCAGTTACCGACTCGCCAGTCGATAACCAGCCCCTCCTTAATGAGGTTCTCGCTCGCGCGGCAGAACATTTTCACATCGACACCCACGGTGTACAGGAGGAAAGGGACTTCGCAGAAGAGTTGGTGGGAGAGAGGAGGCCGGTCGCTCAGACCATCCCTATCCTTAAATCCATCCAACGAAGAATAGATCCGTCCCTGGTGAACCCAAACCTCACCAGAGCAGTCAACCCCAGGGTCGAAAAACTTTTCCGGGCAGCCCAGTCTGACCCTCTCTATATAAGAGGACATCTTAAACCAGACTCCCTAGTTGTTACCAACACTCGGAAGAGGGCTGGAACACCCTTATCTTCGTCAGAAGCTCCTCCCGACAAGGAGAGCAAGAAACTTTACGGGTTTGGCAGGAAGGTAGCCTCAACGTCCGCCTACCAAGCAAGGATTGCTAACTCCACCACCCTGTTGGCCAGCTACAACTGCCATCAATGGGAAGAGGTCGCGGCACTCATAGCCTCTGCTCCTGAACCGTTGAAGGGCCAATTGGCTCGGATCTCGGCAGAAGGGAGAGCCGTGTCTGGTTGCATATTGAAAGCAACTTTCGACGCCGCGGACAACGCAGGGAGATTGATAGCAGAAGGTACTGTTATCAAAAGACATGCGTGGTTACGGCAGTCGGGGTTCAAAACAGAAACTCAGGCTTCATTAATAGACAAGCCGGTGGAACCCGATCTATTGTTTGGGAAAGCGGTCGAAGACGCACTGAAAAACGCCAAGGACGAATACGAAACACTGAAATCCCTTGGCCAACTAACCAACAAACCCCCTAACCAGAGGGGGAACAGTAATTTTCGTCGCCCACGCGGCCAAAATTCACAAAGAGGCAACTATGCCCAGGGACAGGGTACACAGTGGAACAACAGCCAGCAGTCTACCCAAAGTTACGGCAGGGGTAACAAAAGAGGTCGTGGGAGAGGCAGCCCCAACAAGGGAGGTGGCACGCCTCCACCAAAGCAGTGACGCTCAGTTCAGGGTCCCTTCTCACGCAACCCCAGTAGGGGGACGCATTTCCAACTTCACCCAGGCTTGGGAAGGGATCACCTCAGACAGATGGGTGCTGTCAACAGTGTCCACAGGATATTGTATAGAATTACTGCAGCGTCCCCGGAACCATCCTCCATGACAAAAAGTACACTCCTTAGAACATCAGAAGATCCTTCTCGAGGAGATCGCCATTCTGCTAGAAAAGGACGCGATAGAACTCGTCCCAGGACACCAGGTAAACAAGGGTATCTATTCAACTTACTTCCTTGTGCCAAAGAAAGATTTGACAATGCGCCCAGTATTGGACCTACGGCCTGCCAACAGGTATGTCAAGCCCCAAAAATTCCGTATGACCACGCTACAAGAGGTAATCCCCCTCCTAAAAAAGGGGGATTACATGGCAACCTTGGATATGAAAGATGCTTATTTTCATATTTCCATGCTCCCGGCGCACAGAAAGTACTTGCGCTTCAAGGTGGACAGTCGCCACTACCAATTCAAGGTACTGCCCTTCGGGATAGCTTCAGCACCAAGGGTATTCACCAAGGTACTGGCGGTGGCAGCGGCACACCTACGCAGGGAGGCAATCCCAGTGTACCCTTATCTGGACGACTGGCTCATAACGGGGGAAACCCCAGGAATTTGCAGGACAAACATTCAAAGGACTATCGACCTCCTCCACGAATTAGGCTTCTCAATCAACGAGAAGAAGTCAAGCCTGGTGCCAAGCACCTCAAAACAGTTCCTAGGAGCAATTCTAGATACTCAGAAAGGGTTGACCTTCCCTTCGGAAGAGAGAATTCGGAATATACTACTGCAAATTCCACATTATCAGTCCGGTCAACAAATAACGTTACGCAAAGCAATGCGGTTACTGGGCATGATGGCGTCATGCATTTACCTGGTCCCCCACGCGCGACTGCGCATGCGTCCCATGCAGGAATGGTTGGCGAAACAGTGGTCTCAGGCAAGTGGTGAGTGGGACGATCTAGTGGTCGTTTCGCCAACACTTGTACAGAGCCTACACTGGTGGACAAGAGAGAATCTCGCAAGGGGAAAACCCTTTTACGATCCCGAAGTACAGGCAGTGGTGACTACAGATGCATGCCTGACTGGGTGGGGAGCTCACCATCTCCACCACATAGCTCAGGGTCTCTGGTCTCACTCAGTAGCCAAGAACCACATCAACCTCCTAGAGCTTCTGGCAGTATTCCGAGCGCTTCGGGCGTTCGAGCCCCATCTACTAAACTTGTCGGTGCAGATCCGGACGGACAGCACGACAGCCATGTTCTATCTGAACAAGCAAGGAGGGACTCGTTCGCCAAATCTGTCCAAGCTTGCCCAGAAAATCTGGATATGGGCACTCAGACGGAACATCTTCCTGTCATCGCAACATGTTCCAGGGGAGCTCAATTCCCTAGCGGATGCTCTAAGCAGAGACTCCCTCCCAGAAGAACACGAATGGGTCCTTCACAGAGAGATCGTAGAAGATCTCTTCTCTCAGTGGGGTTTCCCCACTATAGACTTATTCGCCACAAGCGAAAACAAACAATGCCCAGGATTTGCATCCAGGTTCCCCCAGCCAGACTCCCAAGGGAACGCCCTGTGGATGAATTGGTCAGGGATGTTTGCGTACGCTTTTCCACCAACTCCTCTCATCAGGAAGGTGGTGTACAAGATGAACAAGGAATCGATGACGCTCATCCTAGTTGCTCCCATGTGGGCGAGACAACCATGGTTTCCACACCTACGCAGGACGGCGGTGTTCGAGCCCATCAAACTTCCAGCCTGGTACAACCTACTGTCCCAGCAACAAGGTCAAACAGTGCACCAGCAACCCAACTCTATGAACCTGGCAGCATGGCTCCTGAGGTCATAGAGTTTGGACATCTCAATTTACCGCAGAGGTGTATGAACATCCTAAGAGAATCCAGGAAACCAAACACAAGGCACTGTTACTTTGACAAGTGGAAGAGATTCGTTATTTGGTGCCAGAATAAACAAATCAACCCTGTTGATTGCACTCCTTCCAACGTTGTGACATACATGCTCCACCTGCTGGATGCAGGATTGGTTTTTAACTCTCTGAAAGTACACCTGGCAGCCCTCTCGGCTTACACCACATCCCATAACAAGGTGTTGTGGTGGAAAGTACCAGTAGTTAAAGCCTTCATGGAAGGAGTAAAGAGACTTCACCCTCCTATTTCGAACCCACCGCCAGGATGGGACCTTAATGTGGTGCTAGCTAAGCTCATGGGCCCCTCTTTCGAACCCATGCATAAAAGTAGTCTCAAACACCTGACTTATAAAACGGCCTTCTTAGTAGCCATTACCTCTATAAGAAGGGTCAGTGAAATTCAGGCTCTGTCAGTGCAGGATCCTTTCTTTACTATCCACAAAGACAAACTGGTTTTACGCACACACCCTAGGTTCTCACCTAAATTTATATCAAAGTTCCATGTAAACCAGTCCATCGAGCTTCCGGCTTTCTTCCAGAACCCGCAAAGCTCGGCTGAGGTGAAACTACACACCCTAGATGTGCGTAGGGCGGTCCTCTACTATGTAAATAAAACCAGACCGCTAAGGAAAACAGATCAACTGTTTGTCTCCGTAGCTACAGGCAGAGAGGGAGATCGCGTCTCTAAAGGCGCTATCTCGAAGTGGATTATCAACTGTATACAGCTGCGTTACTCTCTTTCTGAAAAAACTCTGCCTTTTACGCCAAGGGCCCACTCTACTAGAGGCATTGGGGCCACTCTGGCTTTCATTGCAAATGTTCCCCTCGACACCATTTGCAAAGCAGCTACTTGGAGCTCTCTTCACACTTTTACTCAGCATTGACACTCATTCCAAGACAGATACACAAGTGGGACAAGCGGTTCTAAGACACCTGTTTACTCATGACCCTTCTCACATCCCACCTCCTTCTTCTGGTACTGCTCGCTAATCTATGCAAAGCATGTGATCTAAGCAGATTCCACAAGCCTCAGAAGGGATACATTACTCGCCGTAATCGTATTTCTGATGCTTGTATCTGCTTAGATTCACATGCGACCCACCCTTCCTCCCCTCCGAGAGAAGGCGCATGATTGCTTGTAGTCTTACCTTTCTGTCTATCTGCTTGGATTATCTGTACTCACGCTACTCCTCATGCTTCCTCATGTCAGAAAAAATACAATCTGAGGATCCTAGACGCGTGAGGGATCTTGGGTACAGTGGACGTCACACTAGGGATAGTATTACTGGCACGCCTGTGTCGACGCCCATTTTCGAGTTTCGAAAAACAAACTGTAATACTCCGCAGCTTCCACTAGATGTCGGCCTATGCACAGCATGTGAATCTAAGCAGATACAAGCATCAGAAATACGATTACGGTCAGTAATGTATCCCATATATATATATATATTTCTGATGTTTGTTAATCTGCTTAGAATCACATGCTGTGCATAGGTCCGACATCCAGTGGTCACTGCGGAGTATTGCATTTTGTTTTTCGTAGTCGAAAAGGGGACGTCGACAAGGCGTGTCTGTAACACTATCCCTATAGTGACGTGCGTTGTACCCACAATCCCTCACGCGTCGAGGTCCCTCAGATTGTTTTTTTCCGCCCAGTTTCTGGTCGCCTTTCGCAGAGCTCCTAGAGAGACATTGCTATACTTACCACGGACCCCGGTCCTTTTGTCATAACTTAATATACTGATAACGATCCCTCCCCCTCGACGTTAGCTGTGAAGCTGTTTCTCCGCCGAACTGATTTTCGACGGAGAGGAAGAGCGGAGGAGATCCTTCGGCGCTGCCGAACACGTGGCCTGGCCTCGACGGCCAACTTACAGTAGGGAGAGTGGGGGTTAGAACTTTGTCTCTTCTCTTTGAGAATGTCTTTTTCTCCCTTTTCTTTCCCTTGGGGTTGTTATCGCCAGCTATTATTGCCTCAGCTATGGAGAGGACACCATTTAAGTTTTGCCCACGCTGCAGGGGCAAATATACTTGGAAAGATAAGCACAAGCTCTGTAATCGTTGCTTACCCCTCGATCACATAGAGAACAGCTGCGCAGCCTGCAAGCTCTTAAAACCCAGGACTCTTAAAGAACGTAGGGTTAAGAGGTGGGCGGACTACGCGATGTCGAAGTCAGTTTCCTCACCCGCTGCCGCTGTTACTGAAAGTGACGAGGAGTGCGATAACTCGACGTCCGTTACGGAAGTCATGAACCCCCAGAAGGAGCGCTCCCGCTCCTCGTCGTCGTCCGTCCCCGGCCCCGACGGGCTCGGCTCACGCCCTGCTTATGGGGATGAACACCCCGGCGACAAGGACGCACACAAACCCCATAAGGCTAAACACACTACCCACGGCTCTTCTTCGTCGAGAACGAAGGATCCATCAGCGCCTAAGGGGACGCAGGGCACTCCGGCGTCTACCGCAGACCGTAAAGGTCACAAGCCCCACCCGCAAACGCAGCCGCGACCAGCGATTGGGCTTCCATCTAACACGGGCGCTACCCCAAAAACATCCGACGCAACGCTCCATAGAGCGACCGTCGAGGTACAACGCGCAACGCACACAACGTCGACACCAGAGGCCTCGACGGACAAAATCGTGGCCGAGAGCCTAGCGAGAATTGTCGCCGAAGACAAACGTACGCGGACGACGAAACAAGCGTCGAAAAAACACAAAAGTAGCCAGGAACTGCCCCTTTCTCCAAAGGACGCTTCCGAACTACCTGAAGGCTTTTCAGAAGGAGACGGGAACCTCTCGTCGACGTTGTGGGAGCGTTCGAAACGATTCGAAGGCGAAAACACTAATTTCCCCCCTCTAGACTATTCAGGGGTACCCCATGAGACCCTTGAAAGACTCCATTCTTGCATGGAGAAAATGGAAAGGTTTCTAGGAAACCAAGACCCACCCACTCACAAAAGACAAAGAGAATGGCCACAGGATGACCCTAGAGTCAAGATTCCTAGGCTGGTTGACCTCACTGAGGAGGAGCAATACCTCCAAGAAGATGAGGAGTGTTTGGGTGGAGAAGAAGAGGTAGAACTTGAGGAAGAGGGGTTCGAAGAAGATCCTTACACCACTGCTACAGGGTTTGAAGAGGATACAGCTACCTCGCAGCCCTGGCATTCACCGTCAGTGCAGCCTTGGCAATCCCCATCAGTACCTTCAGACCCTGATGCCTTTCTCCCTTCTCTTCTCAAGGATTCACATGGGAACTCCTCTCCCATAGATGACCAACCTTCCCTCAATGCACTATTGCGCAAGGCAGCAGCGCATTTTGAGATTGATACAGGGGAAACTCTTCCAGACATTGACTTTGTAGAAAAAGTCATCAAAGAAAAAGCCCCTGTTAGCCAATCTATTCCACTCCTGGCTTCTATTAAAAGAAGAATTTCTCCTTCCCTTACTAACCCAGCTTTAGTAAGAGGGGTCAACCCTAGAATAGAAAAGCTCTTCAGCCCTTCATCCTCTGACCCTTTATACATTAGAGGACACTCTATTCCGGACTCCCTTGTGGTTACCAACACAAGAAAAAGAGCAGGGGTGCCACTATCCACTAGTGAAGCACCTCCGACAAAGAAGGCAAAAAACTCTACGCACTGGGGAAGAGAATCACGACCTCCGCCGCCTTCTCTACTAGAATTGCTAATAACAACTCACTTTTAGCTAACTACGCAGATGCACAGTGGAACAAGCTGCGCAGCGAAGCAGAGGAAGCACCTGAACCTCTGCGTTCTCGCCTGCTAGCTATAATATCAGAGGGCACACTGGTAAACCAGGGCATCGTTAAGAACTCCCTAGATGCCGCTGAGACGGCTGGCCGCTCACTAGTGCAGGGAATACTTCTCAAGCGCCACGTTTGGCTACGCAATTCAGGTTTTAAGCCCGAAACCCAAGCCTCCCTCATAAATAAACCCATTGAACAGACGCATCTGTTTGGGAAAGCAGTAGATGAGGCCCTAGAACATGCTAAAAAAGAGTTTGATACCATCAAGACTCTTGATCAAATTTCTAGGCCCCCTAACAGGCGAGGCTATGGTAATAAACGCTCCTTTCGTGGCCAAAGACAGCAGCAGAACCAACAACAACAATATTACTCTGGCTCCAACTGGCCCACTAACCAGGGTAACACCCAGTTCAGTCAAAGAGGCCAATGCCGTGGCAAAGGAAGAGGTCGTGGCTCCAGCCCCAGAGGTTCCACGCCCAATACCAGCAAATGACCCGAAAATTCGGGTCCCCTCCCATGCATCACCGGTCGGGGGCCGGCTAACATCGTTCCTTTCAGCATGGGAGGGAATCACGTCAGACCGTTGGGTATTATCCACCATAGCCCACGGATACTGCATCGAGTTCAACGGTTCCCCGAAGTACAAACCCCCACGGAACCGGCGCATGACACCGCAACACCTCTCCATTCTTCTTCAAGAGGTGGAAGAACTACTGAAGAAAGAAGCTATAGAGCCCGTCCCCCTATCACAGGTAACTGAAGGTATTTATTCAGTGTACTTCCTTGTACCCAAAAAGGACTTAACCATGCGCCCTGTATTAGATCTACGCCCAGCGAACATATTTGTCAAACCCCAAAAGTTTCGTATGGTGACCTTACAGGAGGTAATCCCACTGTTATCACAAGGGGATTACATGACAACACTGGACATGAAAGATGCATACTTTCATATTTTAATGTTGACATCGCACAGAAAATACCTCAGGTTCAAAATAGAGGACAAACACTACCAGTTCAGAGTACTACCCTTCGGAATAGCATCTGCACCAAGGGTATTCACGAAAGTACTGGCAGTGGCAGCGGCCCACCTGCGCAGATTATCCATCCCGGTATACCCTTACCTCGACGACTGGCTCATAACAGGGGATTCTTACGAAACATGCTTCTCCAATACCCAAAAGACCGTAGACCTTTTGTCCCAACTGGGCTTCTCCATCAACGAAAAGAAGTCCAGCTTAGACCCCAGCCAAACCAAACAATTCCTAGGGGCTCTAATTCGAACAAAGGACGGCCTCGTATTCCCCTCCAACGAGAGGGTCCAAAACATGCTGTTTCAAATTCCCCATTATGTAGCAGGCCGAGAGGTGACGGTACGCAAAGCAATGCGCTTGCTAGGGATGATGGCGTCATGTATTTATTTGGTACCTCACGCGCGCCTGCGCATGCGCCCAATGCAAGAGTGGCTCTACAGCCAGTGGTGTCAGGCCAGCGGACAATGGGACGATCTAGTGGTGGTCTCGCAGGCCTTGGTTCTCTCGCTACGGTGGTGGACAAAAGAAAACCTGTTATTAGGGAAAACTTTTGCCACACCCGCAGTGGAAGCCACTCTAACCACAGACGCATCCCTTACAGGATGGGGGGCTCACCTATCCCATCAGACGGCACACGGAGTGTGGACTCAGAGTTTAGCATCCAAGCATATAAACCTGCTGGAACTACTAGCGGTGTTCAAAGCACTGAAAGCCTTTCAGGAACACTTACAAGGAAAGACAGTGATGGTCCTCACAGACAGCACCACAGCCATGTACTACCTCAACAAGCAAGGGGGCACTCACTCTCCAGGACTGTCCAAACTGTCCCAGAATATATGGAAGTGGGCTCTCAAACACAACATGTTCCTACTATCACAACATGTACCAGGGGAACTCAATCTGCTAGCAGACAAACTCAGCAGAGACTTCCCCCTGCCCGAAGAGTACGAATGGCAATTGCACGAAGACATCGTCTTAGACGTCTTCACGCAATGGGGATTCCCGGAAATAGACCTGTTCGCAACCCTGGAGAACTCACAATGCCAAAGTTACGCCTCCAGGTACCCCCAGAACCAGTCCAAGGGGAACGGTCTGTCGATTCAATGGTCAGGGAAATTTGTTTACGCCTTTCCCCCGACTCCCCTTCTCAACAAAGTGGTGCACAAGATGCACCAGGAGCAGGTTACCATGATACTAGTGGCCCCAATGTGGGCCCGGCAGCCATGGTTCGCTCACTTGATGGAGATGTCCCTATCTCCCCCAATGAAACTTCCCTGCCCGTACAACATGCTGTCACAAGACAAGGGCAGGACACTGCATCCATGCCCTCAGACCATGAACTTAGCAGCCTGGCTCCTGAGATCATAGAATTTGGACATTTACAACTCCCACAGAGATGTATGGACATCCTCAGGGAAGCCAGAAAACCTAATACTCGACTCGACACTGCTATTCTAGCAAATGGAAAAGATTCGTTATCTGGTGTAGAGGTACTAGCATCAACCCAGTTGACTGCTCTCCTACTGACATTATTCTATACTTGACCCATTTACTGGATTCAGGTTTAGTGTTCAATTCCATTAAAGTCCACCTAGCGGCACTTTCTGCATACACCACTTCCCAACTTAAAGTGTCGTGGTGGAAGATACCAGTTATCAAAGCCTTCATGGAGGGGGTAAAGAGGATACACCCTCCGATAGCTAACCCAGCTCCCGGATGGGACTTAAATGTGGTACTTTCCAGACTCATGGGCCCTCCCTTCGAACCCATGCACAAGGCAACTCTTAAAGATATCACCCTTAAGACTGCTTTCCTAATAGCTATCACCTCCATTAGGAGAGTAAGTGAACTACAGGCTCTTTCTGTACTAGACCCCTTCGTAACAGTTCACAAAGATAAGGTGGTTCTACGCACACACCCAAGGTTTGCACCTAAATTCATCTCGAAATTTCATGTAAACCAAACTATAGAACTACCAACGTTCTTTCAAAACCCTTCCAGCTCGGGAGAAAAAAGTCTGCATACACTAGATGTACGCAGAGCTGTCATGTTCTACATGGAAAGAACCAGACCACTGAGAAAGACTAATCAGTTCTTTGTCTCGGCGGCAGCAGGAAGAGAAGGCGATGCGGTCTCAAAATCCACTATATCTAGATGGATTGTTCAATGCATCACTCTCTGTTACACTCTTGCTAAGAGAGAACTACCCTTCAAGCCAAGAGCACATTCCACTCGAGGCACTGGGGCTTCCATAGCATTCATTGCAAATGTTCCCCTTGAGTCCATCTGCAAAGCGGCTACCTGGAGTTCTGTGCACACCTTTACAAAACACTACTGTCTAGATGCACACTCTAGATCTGACTCCCAGGTGGGACAGGCAGTATTAAGACATCTTTTCTCTACTGTTCCTTCTCATAACCCACCGCCAACTCCGGGTACTGCTCGCTAGTCTATGCACAGCATGTGATTCTAAGCAGATTAACAAACATCAGAAGACAATGCATTACTTACCGTAAAAGCATTTCTGATGGTTGTATCTGCTTAGATTCACATGCACCCACCCTTCCTCCCCGCTCGGATGGAACATAACTTCCTTTTATATCTCTCTTTTCTGTACTCACTCACGTCTATAAGGCTCCCTCAGGGCAGAAAAATACAAACAGAGGGACCTCGACGCGTGAGGGATTGTGGGTACAACGCACGTCACTATAGGGATAGTGTTACAGACACGCCTTGTCGACGTCCCCTTTTCGACTACGAAAAACAAAATGCAATACTCCGCAGTGACCACTGGATGTCGGACCTATGCACAGCATGTGAATCTAAGCAGATACAACCATCAGAAATGCTTTTACGGTAAGTAATGCATTGTCATATATATATATATATCTCTCTGAGGCTTGTGGAATCTGCTTAGATCACATGCTGTGCATAGGCCGACATCTAGTGGAAGCTGCGGAGTATTAGTTTGTTTTTCGAAAATGGGCGTCGACACAGGGCGTGCCAGTAATACCATCCCTAGTGTGACGTCCACTGTACCCAAGATCCCTCACGCGTCTAGGATCCTCAGATTGTTTTTTTCCGCCATACTGGTCGGAAGCATTTTGCGGAGTCCCCTGGCCTTAGCCATACTTTTGCTAAAATATTGATTAATTTACATCCTTTCCCCATCCCAACGTCGAACTTCGACACTCGACGCCGGCTTGGAGAAGAAATCGACCGTCGGCTGCTGCACGACGGATTTGGGCCTCGGAAGGCCTCTGGCCTCGGCCCGGGCCTTGGAAGGCCACTGGCCTCGGCCCTGCAAGTAGGGAGAGTGGAGGGTTGGACATACTCTACACTCTTGGTATATAGGTACACCTTATACATTTCTTACACTTACCAGCCCGCTGCCTCAAGGTGCGTATGGAGGGTACCCCTTTTCAATTCTGCCCCAAGTGCAATCGCAAATACCCTTCGGTCGACAGGCACGCCACGTGCAATGTCTGCTTGCCGAGGGACCACCCGAAGCGAACTGCAGAGCGTGTAGTAGGTTTAAACCTAAGACACTTAAAGACCGTTCGACGAAGCGTTGGGCCCACCACGCCAGGCAGGCGGCCATGGCAGCGGAGGGCGCCTTCAGCGATGGCAGCGACGCCGTACTTTTGGACGGCGAGGGCATTACGGTGTCGAAAGACAGCCGAGCGCAGGTCCCCGACCTCGGAAGGTCATCCGACAGGGCGGCTATGGGGAAGACCCCCGGCGACATAAGCGCTTCACACACCTCTCACACTAAACACATGAAGTCCAACCGAGACTCGACGTCGTCGAGCTCTCGGAAAGAGGCACAAAAAGAACGGTCCGAATCGGTGTCCTCTGGGCGTTCTCGATCGAGATCGCTGCATGACTCCAGGCAATCATCCACTCTTGCCAAGAGTGCCTCGCTCCCTAAGCTAACAGAAGTTCGATCGTCAGATGACGAAGACGACTTCCACCCCCAGGCCGCTCTCCAGGAGTCAGAGACCGCAGACAAGATCAGCGCCGCCCCACGTTCGAAGGACAGGGACTCTACACCCCCGATCCTCGATGCCAGGCGTCGAAAACCTCCGGAGCCACAAAGGGACATGGAAAATACTTTTCCACTCACGGGGAGGGGGGAAAACAGCAGAAGAGGCAGTCTCTGCACTCTTCCACACCTGTGAAACACTTCACTCCTCCTAAACAGGCAGACAAGACCAGGTCTGCTGACATATCTAAAACCAGCAAATCGACTCGAGATACTCAAGATAAATCTCCTAGACTTTCTGAGAGTCATTCCCAGTTCCAAAAAATGGTCGAGTGATGACATACATAGGGTCATGTCAAGGATGTCTTCTTTGGCAGACTTTTACGATAAAAATCCAGACCATTTCCTTTCATACAATCCACAAGGGGCTACACCCTCAGGCTCTAATGATCCTATTCCCCCCCCCCCCCCCGAGTAAGAAGCCTCGGTTTGAGACACCGATTAGGTCTACAGACCCCTTCGAGGTACAACCATACTCACAGCCATACTCACTGTATCAAGGAGAGACTTCCTTTGGTGAGGACCAAGATTTTGGCATGGTAGAAGAGCAAACCGGGACCGGCTAATATGGGGATGAGGAGGACCAGGAAGAGGAAGACCCTGTAACCTACAGAGTAGATTCCTCGATAGAGAAGGAAGCCCTGGTTACCGACTCCCCTGTCGATAAACAACCCCTCCTGAACGAGGTTCTCGCACGAGCAGCAGAACATTTCCATATTGACACCCACGGTGTCCAGGAAGAGAGGGACTTCGCCGAGTAGTTAGTAGGAGAAAGGAGGCCTGTTGCCCAGACCATCCCTATCCTTAAGTCTATTCAGCGAAGAATAGTCCCGTCCCTGGTGAACCCGAACCTCACCAGAGCAGTCAATCCCAGAGTTGAAAAACTTTTCAGGGCAGCCCAGTCTGACCCGCTCTATATAAGAGGACATCTGAAGCCAGACTCCCTAGTTGTCACTAACACTCGTAAGAGGGCTGGAACACCCTTGTCATCGTCCGAAGCTCCTCCAGACAAGGAGAGCAAAAAACTATATGGTTTCGGCAGGAAAGTAGCCTCAACGTCCGCCTATCAGGCAAGGATTGCAAACTCCACCACCCTGTTGGCCAGCTACAACTGCCATCAGTGGGAAGAAGTCGCGGCACTCATAGCCTCTGGACCAGAACCCTTAAAGGGCCAGTTAGCATGAATTTCTTTAGAGGGTAGAGGCGTGTCTGGTTGCATTTTAAAAGCAACTTTTGACGCCGCGGACAACGCAGGCAGATTGATAGCAGAAGGTACTGTTATCAAGAGACATGCGTGGTTACGGCAGTCTGGTTTTAAGGCAGAAACCCAGGCATCATTGTTGGACAAACCGGTGGAAGCCGATCTGTTTGGTAAGGCAGTCGAGGACGCGCTGAAGAATGCCAAGGACGAATACGAGACACTCAAGTCCCTTGGCCAGTTAACCAATAAACCCCCTAACCAGAGAGGGAATAGTAATTTTCGTCGCCCACGCGGCCAAAATTCCCAGAGGATCAAACTATTCCCAGGGGCAGGGTACACAGTGGAACAGCCAACAGTCTACCCAGGGTTACGGCAGGGGTCATAGGAGAGGACGTGGTAAAGGCAGAGGCAGCCCCAGTAAAGGAGGTGGCACGCCTCCACCAAAGCAGTGACGCCCAGTTCAGGGTCCCTTCTCACGCAACCCCACTAGAGGGACGCATTTCCAACTTCACCCAGGCTTGGGAAGGGATCACATCAGACAGATGGGTGCAGTCAACAGTATCCACAGGGTACTGTATAGAACTACTGCCGCGTCCCCGGAACCATCCTCCACGACAAAGAGTACACTCTTTAGAACATCAGAAGATTCTCCTCGAGGAGATCGCCAATCTGCTAGCAAAGGACGCGATAGAACTCATCCCGGGACACCAGGTAAACAAGGGTATTTATTCAACTTACTTCCTTGTGCCAAAAAAAGATTTGACAATGCGCCCAGTATTGGATTTAAGGCCTGCCAACAAGTATGTCAAGCCCCAAAAGTTTCGTATGACTACGCTACAAGAGGTAATCCCCCTCCTGAAAAAGGGGATTACATGGCAACCTTGGATATGAAAGATGCCTATTTTCATATTTCCATGTTCCCAGCGCACAGAAGGTACTTGCGCTTCAAGGTGGACAGTCGGCACTACCATTTCAAGGTACTGCCCTTCGGGATAGCTTCGGCATCAAGGGTATTCACCAAGGTGGTGGCGGCTGCACACCTACGCAGGGAGGCAATCCCGGTGTACCCTTATCTGGACGACTGGCTCATAACGGGGGAAACCCCAGTAATTTGCAGAACAAACATTCAAAGGACTATCGACCTCCTCCACGAGTTAGGTTTCTCAATCAACGAGAAAAAGTCAAGCCTGGTGCCAAGCACCTCCAAACAGTTCCTAGGAGCAATCCTAGATACTCAAGAGGGGTTGACATTTCCTTCAGAGGAAAGTATTCGGAATATACTACTGCAAATTCCGCAATATCAGTCCGGTCACCAAATAACGGTACGCAAAGCAATGCGTTTGCTGGGCATGATGGGGTCATGTATTTACCTGGTCTCCCACGCGCGCATGCGTCGCATAGAGGAATGGTTGGCAAAACAGTGGTCTCAGGCAAGTGGTCAGTGGGACGATCTAGTGGTCGTTTCGCCAACACTAGTACAAAGCCTTCACTGGTGGACAAGAGAGAATCTTGCACAGGGAAAACCCTTTTATGATCCCGAAGTGCAGGCAGTAGTCACTACCGATGCATGTCTGACGGGGTGGGGAGCTCACCATCTCCACCACACAGCTCAGGGTCTCTGGTCTCCCTCAGTGGCCAAGAACCACATCAACCTGCTAGAGCTTCTGGCAGTATTCAGAGCGCTTCAAGCGTTCGAGCCCTACCTACTAAACCTGTCAGTGCAAATCCGGACGGACAGCACGACAGCCATGTTCTACCTCAACAAGCAAGGAGGGACTCGTTCGCCAAATCTGTCCAAGCTTGCCCAGAAAATCTGGATATGGGCACTCAGACGGAACATCTTCCTGTCATCACAACATCTTCCAGGGGAGCTCAATTCCCTAGTGGATGCTCTGAGCAGAGACTCCCTCCCAGAGGAACACGAATGGGTTCTACACAGAGAGGTCGTAGAAGATATCTTCTCTGTGGGGTTTCCCCACTATAGACTTATTCGCCACAAGCGAAAACAGACAATGCCCAGGATTTGCATCCAGGTTCCCCCAAACAGACTCCCATGGGAACTGGTCAGGGATGTTTGCGTACGCTTTTCCACCAACTCCTCATCAGGAAGGTGGTCAACAAGATGAACAGAGTCGATGACGCTCATCCTAGTTGCTCCCATGTGGGCAAGACAACCGTGGTTCCCACACCTACACAGGATGGCGGTGTGCGAGCCCATCAAACTTCCAGCCTGGTACAACCTACTGTCCCAGCACCAAGGTCAAACAGTGCATCAGCAACCCAACTCAATGAACCTGGCAGCATGGCTCCTGAGGTCATAGAGTTTGGACATCTCAATTTACCACAGAGGTGTATGGACATCCTAAAGGAATCTAGGAAACCAAACACAAGGCACTGTTATTTTGACAAGTGGAAGAGATTTGTTATCTGGTGCCAGAGTAGACAAATCAACCCAGTTGATTGCACTCCTTCCACTATTGTTACATACATGCTCCACCTGCTAGATGCAGGATTGGTTTTTAACTCACTGAAAGTACACTTGGCAGCCCTGTCGGCATACACCACTTCCCATAACAAGGTCTCGTGGTGGAAAGTACCAGTTGTTAAAGCATTCATGGAAGGAGTAAAGAGACTTCACCCTCCTATTTCAAACCCACCACCAGGGTGGGACCTTAATTTGGTGCTATCTAAGCTCACCCCCCCCCCCCCCCCTTCGAGCCCATGCATAAAAGCAGTCTCAAACACCTGACTTATAAAACGGCCTTCTTGGTAGCTATTACTTCTATAAGAATGGTCAGTGAAATTCAGGCTCTCAGTGCAGGATCCCTTCTTTACTGTCCATAAAGACAAACTGGTTTTACGCACACACCCTAGGTTCTCGCCTAAGTTTATATCTAAATTCCACGTAAACCAGTCCATCGAGCTTCCGGCTTTCTTCCAGGACCCTCAAAGCTCGGCTGAGGTGAAACTACACACCCTAGATGTGCGTAGGGCAGTCCTCTACTATGTAAATAAAACCAGACCGCTAAGGAAAACAGATCAACTGTTTGTCTCCGTAGCTACAGGCAGAGAGGGGGATCGCGTCTCTAAAGGTGCCATCTCGAAGTGGATTATTAACTGTATCCAGCTGTGTTACTCACTCTCTGAAAGAACTCTGCCTTTCACGCCAAGAGCCCACTCTACTAGAGGCATTGGGGCCACTCTGGCTTTCATTGCAAATGTACCCCTTGACACCATTTGCAAAGCAGCTACTTGGAGCTCTATTCACACTTTTACTCAGCATTACTGCATTGACACCCCTTCCAAGGCAAATACACAAGTGGGACAAGCGGGTCTAAGACACTTATTTGCTCATGACCCTTCTCACATCCCACCTCCTTCTTCAGGTACTGCTCGCTAATCTATGCACAGCAGATTCCACAAGCCTCGGAAGGGATACATTACTCACCGTAATCTGCTTAGATTCACATGCGACCCACCCTTCCTCCCCTCTGAGAGAAGGTGCATGGTTGCTTGTAGTCTTACCTTTCTATCTATCTGCTTGGATTATCTGTACTCACGCTACTCATGCTACCTCATGCCAGAAAAAATACAATCTGAGGATTCTAGACGCGTGAGGGATCTTGGGTACAGTGGACGTCACACTAGGGATAGTATTACTGGCACGCCCTGTGTCGACGCCTTTTTCGAGTTTCGAAAAAAACAAACTGTAATACTCGGCAGCTTCCACTAGATGTCGCCCTATGCACAGCATGTGAATCTAAGCAGATACAAGCATCAGAAATACAATTACGGTGAGTAATGTATCATATATATATTTTATTATTACATGGCCACGTTAGTGGCCATGTAGTTATGGTTAAGTTGGTGTTTCCATAGGAAGAGCAATTTTTGGGTGGCTTATAACTTCGCTCCCCCTGGACGAATCCACACCAAACTTTCCAAAATAAGTATATGGCCCACTCTGAATTTTTCTGCAAAGTTTGGCGAGGATTTGTCCAGGGGGGGGAAAGTTATATGGGTGGGTCCCAAAATTTCTTTTTTTTCCCATAGACTGAATGGGAAAAAAAATTTGCTTGCGCCTACAGCCCAAACCGCTGGACGGATTGTCACCAAATTTGGACCAGGAGCAGCGGCTTGTTCCCGAAAGCGTGCTTTTGCAAATTTGGTGAAAATCCGTCCAGTATTGTTTTTTTAAAATGACCAAAAGTTGGTCCAAAAAAAATTAGTGATATCTGTGTTCGGTCCGCGGACACACTTCCCTGTTCGCTCCGCAGACAGTGTCCTGATTGACCGAGTGGCTTACGTCCGTGGACATATGGCGTGTTCGTTGATTGGACAGTGTTTGAAGCGCGTCAGATTTTCGGTTGCGCCCTCCATCTTGGATTTGCGGACGTCCGCGGACAGCGCAGTGAAAGTTTGTTCAAAATGTGGTATTTAGTACAGTGTTGGTGTGTAGAAGTGTTTGGGGAGGATGGGAGGGTATGAGATAGGTTGAATGTTGTGCTTTTTTATGTGGTAGACGTTCTTTTTGTGTTTGATTTGTCTGCGGACATCACGGGTGTTCTGAAATGTTCTAAATAAACTGAATGGGGGTGTTCTGACTCAATATGTGTCCGTTTTGCTCGCAAGCAAGCTGAAACTGTTCTAAGAACACTTGCGATGTCCTGAAATGTTTGCAAATAAACAAAAGGGGGGTGTTCTGATGACGCTGTCTGTATTGTTCTGTGGCAAGTTGAAAGTGTTCTAAGAACTCTGGTAATGTCAGCGGACATTAAAAGTTTCCATAGGCCATAGTTGAAATGTTTTACTCTATGGGTGTGATATGCTGTGGTGGTTGTCGCCAGGCCATGCACCCAACACTCTATGCCCTGGCTACAACCACAGCAGCATATCACATTTATAGTTGCTTATAACTTTGGGTCAAAAACAAATTTATAAGGAACAAAGTTATAAGATACTGTGGGTGTGATATGCTGCGATGGTTGTGGCCAGGGCATAGAGTGTATAATATACTTACTGTTTGGTTTAGTAACTGGAGTACATGTATTTCTTGATTTCTGTGATAAAAGAAAATAGCATGTTAGTATTAGTATTTTGTAATGACTTTTTACATTGTATAATTTTTTTTTTTTTTGAACCCTCATATTTAGTATATTACAAACCAGAGTACTGTGCAATTTGCTCAGTTTGTGTTCGTTGCTACAATCATTGGGTCTGTGGGAGAAAAAAAAATCCATATTGGATTAAAAAAAACCTTTTTCTGTTATGCTACAGTTTATTTGTTTGTTTTCAGTGTTCATTTGTTGTTTCTGGCTAATGATTTATACATTGGGTTGTTGCATTTTTTTTGGAGCAGTAACATTATTTATTTGTTTGGATATTATGAAATTTTGGAGCAGTTAGATACCAGTAGGCGTATTCTAACTGTCTACCACTAAAATATATAAAAAAATATTGATTTATCCGTTTGGATATTGTTCAATTTTGGGACAGTTAAATACCAATTGGCGTATTCTAACTGTCTATTTTTGCTCTAATTTAGTGGTATTCATTTATGTGATTAATTGTTGTAGAATCATTGGGCAGTTAGATAGCTTTTGGAATATTCTAACAGTTTATATTTTTTACTACAAGTTCACTTGAGGTTTAAGTACAGTTTAGTTATCAAATTTTGGTTTTAAGAACATTAAATAAGCGTTTGCAAGATTTGCTGGTAATCTCTGCTTTAGAGTAATGGTACTATCATTACATTCAAACCATCCACATTTCTTTTTTATGTATGCAGTGTAGTGCCCTGAATTGGTTGTGGCTCCTGCGTGGTAGATTATACCTATTGTTGTGAAGGTTTTCTTACCAAGTGATATTTGACCATGTGTGAATCCAGTCAGCTTGCTGTTGTTTTTGGTACCATCTGCATTGTAACGTAGAAGCATTAGTATTGCATATTTACTATGTGTTTGTATTACTAACGTGGAGCGATTATCTGAATTGCAGGTAGAGCATAATCTACCATGGTTTGCATTTTGTACAAGTTGCTGAAATGGAATGGATTTACAATTAGGTATTGATATTTATACATGAAGCGTTCATTGGGGATTTCTTCTTGTGTCACATTGTTGCAGAGAGTGCATGTATGTTTCCACATGTATGAAATCTGGAAGATTTCATTTATAGGTATGTTTTTGTTTTCCAGTACTTGAAGTAAGTACATTAGAAATTCTTGTGGATCTTCCTGTGAGTTTATAGTGAAATTCACCATTCCAGCACAGTAGTCCAATTGTCTTATTCCATAAACACTATACGTGTTGTCAGGATTGTTTGCTGCATTTCTGTGAAGTACTAATATTTGCATACACTATGGGCCTGTACTGTAACTAAATGTTGTCAACAATTGGTGGTAATTGAAATAGAATATTCATTGCTACATTTGCGTTGCAACTTACACCAACTATATTTGAGAGTTTAAATGGACCAGGTAGTTCAGTATCCGACTGCTTTTTTTGGAGTTTGTCTTCCTTCTTTGAAGAAGTACCTGGTTTACTTTCCCTAATCGATTCTTTTTTGCTTGTGGTACTTGATAAAGTATTACTTTGTTTTACTCTCTTTGGAGGATTTGCAGTGACATCCTGTTGCTTTTCTGTTTGATTTATTTTTCTTATATAACGTTTTACTTTTTGTGGAACAGAATGTGTTTAGCTGGCGAGTGTATAGTGAGCGAAGTCTATTGTATTCTAAAATGCAAGGAATATCAGCGTTTATTTTACTTGCATCAAAGTTGATGAGAAATAGACCGTCAAGTGTACGTAAGCGTGATAGTGCTACGTAGCTCATGCCTTCTTTAAAGACCGTTACCAATATCTATCATTGCTTTATCTAGGATAAGACCTTGTGATTTATGAATCGTGACTGCGTATGCAAGAGTTATAGAAAATTGTTCTCTGCGTACATACATGTCTTTGAAGAGAAGGAATCGAGCTGTTGAGCGTCCTATCCTTTTTACTTCTGAAAGTTTGTCAAAGAGTATATTGACAAACTGAATTTTGCTGTCACGTGGGTATGTTTGAAAGCCAGCAACTGTACCCAGTGCTCCATTAACTAGTCCTTGGTCCACGTCAAGGTTACGTTTAAGCATTACTCTGCAATTTAAGGATAATTTTAGTGTCATACCATGTACATCTCGTTTGTCTGTGGTGCTAATTTCCATTATTGGTTGCATTTCTTTACTTAACATTATTTCATTGAATTTGAAACAGCTTGCAAGAGTTGACATTAAGGCCATACAATTGACATTTTTGTGGTCTAATTGTTCCATAACATCTGTAGCACATGCATTATCGCCATAAAGTGCATTAATTTGCCTGGTTTTCAATATTGTTTTTGCTTCTTTAGAGAGTATACCAACTCTGATACTTTTGAAGATGTTGGCATAAATAAGATCTGCAGATTGCCGCATGTTTTCTGTTCATTCTCTGTATTGGAAATGTTGTCAAAGGTTGACATTTCCAATGCTGCCAACAGTTTTACGGCAGAGTTTGTGTCCTAATGTTTTAAAAATAGGCTCACCTTTTATTGGTGTCAATTGAAGAAGATCTCCGAAAACAATAATGTGTTTTCCTGCAAAGAGCTCTTGATAGTTTGTTTTCAGTACTTCTTGTAATCTGAGGTGAATCAAAGCCAACATTAGGTTGGAGACCATGCTCACTTCATCTATTAGTAGCATTTTTATTTGTTTCAATACTCTACGTAGTTCCATTGCAGCTTCTGCAGAAAGTTTGATAGTCTAATTTGTTCTGGTGTTCTACTGGCAATAGTAGTAATTGGTGTAAAGTGACACCACCTATGTTGTAGGTGGATAAACCTGTGGGGGCAGTGACAACAGCTGACAGTTCATTGTTTGTCAATTGTTGAAGGAATTTACTGATGATTTTGATTAGGAATGTTTTGCCAGAACCAGCTTTGTCATGATGCCTACCCCCGGGGAACCAGACCAGGTCCAGCAACCCCAGAAGCAGGCATCAAGTTATTTTGAGCAAGCCCAAAAACCCCTGCTAGGGGCTGTTTGGGTGCGGTCCTGGCACCTATGGCGCCAGGCTCATATGGAGAGTCAGTCCTGGCGCCATAGGCGCCACGCTCATAGAGTAGAACTTACCTGATGCAGACCATGCTGCAGAGCCCCAAGCCAAATGAGGCTTCGAAGGGACTATTTTATCTAGGGACTATTTTTTACTCTGGTGGGTCTGGGGAGGAATACTTACCTGGGACTACTTTGGAGGCTATTTAAACCATGCCCGAAGAGCAGCACACGCTTCGCGTTATTCTGCATCCAGCAGCGTAACGCTCACCGTGTCTGCAAGCCTGCATCCAGTCTTCTGCCACGCCCGCCTCGAGTCTGCAGCTCCTAGAAAAAGGGAGGAACAGAAGGAGAAGAGGTTAGAATACGAGCAAAACCTTCGATCCTTAACTAAATTCCGGATCCACCACGCCTTCGAGCCGGAAGAAAGAAGCATTTTACGTGCGCCGCCTCGCCTGCTGCAGCGCCGCGCTGAAGTCACCGGCCTTCACAGCATCCTCACGATCCACGGCATCCTTCTGCATGTTCCCGCCGCACTCTGGCACCTAAGTGGAACACAAGAACAACAAAGGTGAGCCAAGGGAATAAACGGAGGCAATAGTAACTACCCCCATAGACTTACCTGATTACCGCCGGGGGTACTATTCCTCTTCACGGGTCGGCGCAGTCTCCATTGCATCCTCGCCGTACCCCGGCCCCTAAGGGGAAGAAAAAGACAACAAGGTGAGACGAAGGGACAAACAAGGGGAACTCTTCTCACCACAATAGACTTACCTAATCTTACCGCCGGAGGCATTATTCCCCGAACTTCATATTTTCTCCCCACACCTGAATAAGGGAGCAAGCCACAGGTTACATTCTGGCCTTATTTTATTGAACTGTGTAGGATGAGCCAAATCCTTACCTGAACTTCGTCAGCTACCACGAGGAACTCTTCGCTGGGGTCAAGCTGCAAACTGCAAGGAATCGGACAAGAGTGAAAGTCGGACATGTGAACTCTTACGAACTACATTCTTTTCGGAGTCAATATTGTTCTGGAACGCACCAATTCCTTCGAGCCAGTGAAGCAACTGGTTATCTACGCGCCCCTGCGCACAATGCAGAATGGAGAGCTCATCTTTTCAAACCATCAGGTGAGACTGAGGGGACCTCAAAGGTGATCTGTGGGGAGAACAGGGGTGGGGGGATTTACGCTCAACCCCACGGGTGGTTAATTCCCTTTCTCCATTTACAAAAGAATATTCCTACGGGCCAAGCAAACGAAGCTAGGTGGGCCAGTCCAGGCCGTCATCTCGGCCCTACGCGTCACATTGGTGGAGACCGCAGCGGTCTAGTTCAGATCGACGCTTCTGTGGGAGCCAGGTTAGCGTAACAGCTTCACCACTGACATACAGTATTATAGGTTTATAATTATGGCAGGAACAGTCTTTATTTTCATGTTGTACACCATGTGCAATTTGTTTTGTTACTTCAAAAATGCTACGTTGTTCGTTTAGTTTTGATTGTAGTATAGTTAAGTCTTTATCTTCATACTGACACATGGTGTTTTCTACTTCTATCATAGCTAATTCTGCCTCATTTATTATTAGTGGTTCTCCAAGTGGTTCTTGGCTTCCTGTTACAGAAGGTTGACTACTGTCAGGAGTGTCTTTATCTAGTTGGGCCTGGAGTTCTTCGTGTTGCTGTTCATTGTGCAACATTGTTTTGTATTGTGTAAAGTTTACATCGGTTATTGTGCTTTCATTTGCTTTGAAAGCATCTTCATATGAGTCATATTTTTCTAGTATTTATTCTTCTTTTCTCCATGGTTTAAAGAGTTGTAGCAGGGACATGTAATATATTTCTTTATGTTGAGTCTTCAATGACAATTTGATATGATAAATTAAATTTGGTTTAGTGAGTTTAACTAAGCTGCCTTCACAGTTTGTCACTCTGTATTTACCTTTTTTTCAATCAGGTTTTTATGTGTAGTTTTGGGCTATGTGGTATAGACACATGGTTTCCAAAGTATTACTTCTGTTTGGGTAGTATGTGTCCAATAAATTGTTTTTTAAAATGTCTTGGCTTTTGGGATCATTTTGGCTATTGTTGCTATATCTTTGTATGTTTTTAGAACTTTTTCTAGATTTAGCTGGACCAAGACTTAGCCATACTATATTTTCAGATTTACCATACAATGCAGTACCAGTTAAACGATCAGCTGCTTCATATGATCCACATTCTCTATGGGAGAGCATTTTTATGCCCAAGCTGTATAATTTCTGAGACACTGTTTTATCTGATGACGGTTCATTCCAGAGGTCTTGAAGCTCTGTCTTTTCTGCTTTGGTTAAGTATGCTGTGACATATCGTGCAACTGCAGTAGAATTGTCTGCAATGTACTGCACATCTATGTTTGCATTCCATAAGTGAGCAATGATTGCATTATAATCATTGATATATTGTTCTTCTTTTCTTTTTATGTAATATGTATTTTTAGGTGACTTCACTTTAACACTATGTCTAACTGAAGACATGAGGTTGTTCACTTGACCTGTATTTGTAACTGGTCTAGGCAAACCAAATCGGCATTTGGTGTAGTATTTCCCTTTATTGTATTTGCGACGACCATACGTACCACATTTATGCCTTTGAAATTGTAAAATTTGTGCATGAAGATCACTATTTGTGGATTCTGATGGAATTTCACAAGTGACATATTTTTCAATAAACTGTAAAACAGTGGCATCATTGTCTTGACCAAATTTAGGAGCATCTTTAATCCATAAAAGCATGTGGATATGTGGTGCTCCTCTGGCTTGGTATTCTTTTCTCCAAAAGAAGTGTTGCACTTCTCCAAGGGGAGGAACAGTTTTATTACAAATAAAATGTAGCATAGCAATGAAGCGATGGTGAAAATATCTTGAAACATTAACAGGATCCAAAGAACAAAGTTCTCCTGGTATTAGTATATCTATGTTTGTTTTGTTTTTATTTAATATGCGTAGGAAATCATGTAAATCTTGCCATGCATATTCTGCACAACTTAATGTAACAAACCAAGTGGGTGGGACAAGGTTTCTGATCATACAACGTACCATGACGTCGAAACCAGTACTCTTTAGTACCATGCATATTTGCTAATAGATTTGTAATATTTGATTGTAAAACCTCATCCTTTTGTTGCACTTTTTGTAATAATTATGTAGCTGTCATATTTTGTAAGTGTGATCCTGATTTTAATGTGTGCAATTCCGTAACATAAAGTTGCTAGTTCACTTTCAAAGAGTAGGTGGAATATGTATTCCCAGATTTAGACAAAATGTGGATCTTCAGAATACATCCGTAATGAGCACTATTCTGAAGCTGATATTTGGATAGGTCTATCATACCTTCCTCCTTTGTCCGTAGGAAAGAGTAGAGGAAAAGCACGTGCTTCTATACTTTTTTTCCCATATGCTGATTGGTGATCCTTTTGTTTGACGCATTTGGTATGTTTTCCAGTGCATCTTCTATGGTGTCATTAGAGTGCAAAGGATGAATTTTATAATGGTCTAAAGTATTTGATATTGTAGCAGGATCTAGTAGCTCAAATTGACCAGCTTCTTGTGTTTATTTCAGTTGTCTTTCAAGTTTTCAATATTAATTTCTTTGTAATATTCATTATTCTCTTTAAGATATTGTAAGGCTTGTCTAACTTTATGTAAATCTACCAGCTGTTGCCATATTAGTCTTTTGTAGGTACTCCATTTACTAAGATAATTAAAGATTGCTGCATTGGATGTTGCACTCCTAAAGTAAGCACATTTTCTTTTAGATCTAATGGTAAATAAACTACTTTTCCACGAATGTCTTTTACCAATTCAGAGGGAGGTAATTTTGCTGTTTTTGGTTGAAGGCGTATTCTTGCTTGAAATGGGTGTACTGTTTGAATTATGATGCTCTCATATAAATTAAGTTGTAGGGGTTTTGGTAGTGGGTATAATTCCAAATTATTTGTGATAGCTCGTGAAGGAGTTTGGTTGTTGTGTTTTGTAGTGCAGTAACTGCAAAGTATTAGTATTTCTTTTTTTGTGTGTTTAGCAAAAGGTTGCAATGTGTAGAATTGTTGCTAATTTGGTTTAAAGCTATTTCATTCTGTAAATGGCTTTCACTTCCAAAATATTTTTTGTGGATATAGTCAATTTCTTGAAGTAGGTCTTTCGCTGTACCATGTAGAAGAATGTTCTCTAAATTTGCTAATGCTAAAGCAGGACTTTTAGCATAGTACAGTTTATAGACTAGATTTCTTATAGTTGAATGATGTGTTGATATTCTTTTGATATCATGGAAGGTGGTTTTACAAGTAGGTCCTGTAATGCAGGCCAATGAATGTCCTTGTAGTCCTGTGTATTCGCGCACTGGACAGGTATCCATATTTTGCAGTAGTTTAATTTTGATTTTGTCTTTGCCTTTTACATATTGATTGTGGAATTGGCGTAAAGACTTGAAAAATTGTTTGGGAATGTTACATATTGACGTGCATGGCCATTTGTACACTAGAAGTTCTGATTCAGTTGAATGGAGGGGTAATTCTAAGTTTTCAGGGCATATTTTTGTAAGGAGTACTTCTTGTTGCATTATGGTATTAACTTTTTCATAACCTCGACCACTGCTATGTATGGCAATTGTATTTGTTTGCTTTTGTTTGTACGCTTCTTCATTAAAGTATGGTTCTGTGCTCGTAGTGACTCCATTCACCTCCGCAGATACTTAAGAAGTTCTTTCTGTTGACATTTAATTTATTGAGAAGTCTTTTTTGTAATTTAGTTATTAGTTTTGTTAGTGGTTTCATTTTGTTTAACACTAAAATAAATAACTTTCTTTTGAGAAGAATTGTACTGTCTATCAACGCTTCTAAAATTAATTTCCTACGATATGTTTTAAGCATTGAACCTGATTTCTCTCCTGTTTAAGATTTTGAAGGACTTTGTGACGGAACATTTTGGCTAAAATACTTTTCTTGGTATGCTTACTTTGCACTATATTAAAATTTAAAGAAGCAGTTTTATCTTTAGTGATAGCTGATTTTCTGTTAATTGTTTTGGTTTGTTTTACATTTTGATAGGAGGCAAAGTTTCTGTACTTGAAACTTCTTGAGTTTCACTAAATGACTCTATTAGCTGTTTTGTTTCAACTTTTTTTTACAAATTCTGCTAGAGATGGATGCTTATGTTGGACACTTTTATTTTCATTTGCTCTACTTCTGCGTTGCTTTCTACGGACTTGACTTTTGGTAGGCATTCTTTAGGGTCTGTTGAAAAAAATAAAGGTATGGGTTGGGGTGTTCTGCAATGTATGTGTGCATGAGTGTTTGAGTAAGATGTATGTAATGGTGTCTGTGGAATGGGAACTACAACTAGTAGGGATGTGTATTCTTCAATCAAGAAGTTACTAAACTCAGGTTCAGATGACCGAAAAAAATAAGCTAGTGGTGTGGAGAAGTACAAATAGTAAATCTAATGTATACAATTAAAACAGTTGTTTGTTCTATAATATGAAAATTCGAGCGGTTTAGTTGGGTAATTTGTGTGTCTAAAAGTAGGAATTTGTGCGCCATTCTGGCTGTAAATCGCTGTTTAAGACATGGGGATTTTTGGACAGAATGGTGCACAATCTCTATTTTTAGGCACAGAAATAGCATGAATTAACTTTACAGTATGTGTAATAATACAGATATTATGGTGATATTCTACTTACTTTTTTTCTAAAATGAACAGTTTAATTCTTCTTTGTTCTTCAAATTCGGCTGCTGATTTTCAGGAGAATGGTCTTCACTGCAATTTTAAAAGAAACAAATTAGTAATTTTGTTTGTATATAGCATTGTTTTTAATTTAGATATTGATTTTTTTAATTGAAATTCTCAGCGCCTTCCTTAAAACCATTAAAAGTATCTTATTCACATAAGATACGTCGCACCAGTTCAATACATAGGATATGTTCTTAATGAACAAATTGTATTGCAATGAGTAACTAACAAACAAAATATCTTTAGTATGTCTTGTGAAATTCATAATGTACCACTGAATACCACTATTTCTGTAACTAAGCTGTTCTAGATAATAGTGCCTTAATGTCATGCTTAAATTAAAGTAATGAAAAAAATAAATGTAATTGTAGAAGTATTATTTTTTGAGATTTGAACATAGTGTGCATGCATGCAATTTTGTTTGAATATATGTAGTCTATCAATTTCATTTAAAAAATGTTAGTTTAACATGATTTGATAGTGTGTGTATAAAGAAAGTAAATAGTATAAAGGTTTATAAGTGATAGTTGATTTTAGGAAATTGGAAAAAAGACAGTAGATTTTACAGATTACACAAGCTAAAAGTCAGTTTGAAAATGTGTTCATGTACTGTACAGAAAATATGCATACCTGTAGTTTGTGTTCATGCATATGGATTTGCATGGAGCTGCAAGTAGAAATCTTGGAGACTTGTACAGTATTTCTTGTAGATGGTGCTTGCCAATGATATGACACTTGTACTCAGAGATTCACAGTACATTTGCAGTGCTGATCTATGGTGATGCAGTTAGATGTAGAGGTCTTGAATGTGATTGGTGCATGGTCATGTGATATCTTAGCTACATCCAATGAGGGAATGGCACAGAGAGTGAAGTGGAAATTGTAGAAGGGCTGTTCATGTTACGATATGTCCGCGGACATCGGGAGTTGCATCCGGGGATTTTTGGGTTCAGAAGTCATGCAAATGAGAATGAGCACTGAAAGGGATTGGTCAGGAAAATTTAGTGGGTGTGTTGTGCCAGGAGAGAGTTTCTCAGATACTCTTTTTTTGCTGAGAGAACAACAGATAGCTATGGCTGTGTTTCAGAAAACTTTGTTAAAGGGACGTTATGGTTCCAAGTAAAACCGGAAAACCCTAGAAATTCGCCAGTTATGGTAAGCTAAGCAACCATAACTTGCGCCACCACCGTGCACTGCTAAGACTAACACCCAGGACATCAAAGATTCGCCAGTTATGGTAAGCTAAGCAACCATAACCCACGTCACCACCGTGCACTGCTAAGACTAACGCCCAGGACATCAAAGATCGTCCTTTTTTAACAAAGATTTTTCACTGAATTTCATAGGTTTTTAGTAGCACAACTTAACCATAACGTCCCTTTTAACAACGCTATTTCACTGAATGTATATTCGAAGCAGTGGACAAAACAGACAGACACACTCTGGGACAAAGAATTGATGATGACACAACACATCAACAGATATGTCAATTGTAAATTTAACATCACATACTTTTTAGTTAGAAGAACAAGAGGTGCTTAGACTTGGATTGAACATTTGCCCTTCAATGTCATATAATTACGCTGAAACAAGAATAGTTTTTGACAAATATGTGTAAGGTCCGCCTGAAGAAATTCTTTGCTGTCAATCCACCCAAGACCAAAGACGAGTAGCCCCGATCGGGATATTCTCCCCTGATAATAGAAGACATGAATGTTTTATGAGATCCCGTTCATCTAGAAACCGAGTGGCAAGACGACGAAGACATAAGCGATCCCCAGTGGGAACTTATGAACATTAGCACTGACTGGCCTAGTAAGAGCAATTTGAGACTTAAATCACAATTTAATCCCATGTTCAATCCTGGTGGCAACAAAGAGGCTTTTCAAGATCTGGTGATAACTGACCTCAAAAAGATAAGGAAAACTAAAACCAACATTTCTAAAAATTAACTTAACTCGACAAGAGCAAGAGATCCTTTTGAGCATGAAAAAACTGGATGATTATATCATCAAACCCTCTGACAAAGGTACCAACATTGTCATTATGAAAAGGTCTGATGGCCAAAAGACAACTGAGGGATCAGAAATGTTATAAATTGCTGGATAAGGATCCATCATTAGAAATGATCAACTTTTTGAGTTGCTGATGAAATGGAAGGAAAAAGGTCTTTTGGAAGAAGATATGTGTGAATATTTGCATCCAAGATTTCCAATGATGCCCACAATTTACTTCTTGCCAAAAATTCATAAAAGCAAAACAAGACCTCCGGGGAGACCCATAGTGACTTTATGTGGGGCACCATTCGAAAATGTGTCTAAACTAGTAGATGAAACATTGATAAAATTTGTCACAAGCTTGTCGTCATATTTACAAGACACAAAGGATTTCCTAAACAAAATAGACGCCATACATTGGGAAAAGTCATATCTACTAGCCACATTAGATGTTGTCTCCCTGTACACTTCGATCAGACATACAGATGGATTAAAGTCCTGTGAGCATTTTTTAAACACCAGATCATTGAATTATCTCGAACATGGAAAGATGATTTTAGAAATGATCAATCGCCGCTTAACAAATAACAGCTTCTTATTTGACAATAAGTTCTACACCCAATTGCAAGGTACAGCCATGGGTACTACGTTTGCTCCCTCATATGCCCATCTAATGATGGGATGGTGGGAAAAATCTGCAGTGTGGGTCCCCTCCAACAGTCCCCTAACAGATAAGGTGGTCTTGTGGCTGCGTTATATAGATGACTTATTTGTAATATGGGACGGACCCGCAGACGAATGGTTGGAGTTTGTGAAGTTACTTAACATAAATGAATACAGTCTCCAGTTCACCGAGTGCCACATACTTGTCAATGTGGACAACGACAGTTTGGTGACCGAATTGTATAGAAAACCAACTAGCTCCAACACACCATTGCATGCAAAGAGCAACCACCCCACGTCATTGAAATGGAGCATTCCCTATGGTGAAATTATCCGCATTAGACGGAATTGCTCGCAATTGGAAACTTATAAGGAGTGTAGACTGATGGCACAAAGATTCAAGCAAAGAGGTTACCCAAAAGAAGTGTTGGAGAGAGCCTTTCATAAAGTACGGCAAAAGGATCGCTCGATTTTGCTAATGCCCAAGGTTCATATTGAATATGAAACAGAAGAACAAGACACACGTCTCATTTTGACATACAGCAAAGCCTCCAAGAACATTCGCCAAATAATACACAAACACTGGCATGTACTTAGGCAGGACAAGCATCTGGGACGTACCTTGGGGGCCCAACATTAATATTACTTCTAGGCGTTCAGTCTCTTTGAAAGATAATTTGGTATCGAGCTATGAGCCCTAGAACAGCACCTGTGACTCTAAGCTGGTTAAGTACCAACCCAGAGGGTTTTCAAAGATGCACTAAATGGAAGGCTTGCAAATTTGCAAAAAATATCAAACAATACCAACATCCTGTTCTGAAAAATAATGTGATCATAAAATCTAGAATCACTTGCGAAACAGAGTACGTTGTGTATGTCCTTACCTGCCCGTGCGATAAGTGGTATGTAGGGAGTACGATCGGCAAGTTAAAACTTAGAATTTTGCAACACATCAGAGCAATCAAAAATGTTGATCCAACATACCCAATGGCCCTACATTTCCAAGAAAAGCACAGAGGAAAACTCAACGGTTTTGGATATTTTGGAATGCATGCTATCCAAAAAACAGCAAGGGGGGGAAACCGAGAACTCCTCTTGCGACAAATGGAAACCAGATACATCTTGGACTGAGACAAAGAAACCCCAGGGCCACAACGTAGATGAAGAATTATACACACTCCTAGGAACTTAATAGGGCTCAAGAGCAATCTAAGCAAAACATTGATCTGCCAAAGATGATCCCAGACTGAGGCATGCTTAGTTGGGTTCCTGTCACCTCAAATATTATGTGTATTCTAGACTTTCCTCTTTGTTTAAAATATATTGCTTTTTTGTAATATATTGCATTTATAGGATTGCGTCAACCCACATGTAAAATGTATTTGATTGTTATCGGTTTTTGGTCTGTTTCAAACATGGGTGTTATGTTTTCTCACAATCACAATGATTAGAGGGTCTATTTACTTTTTTACCATTCTGAGATTCTCAAGAATTCTAGACCTCTCTAGTCTTAGTTTTTACTCTTTCACTTCTTTTTCTTGTAAGGGCAACCAACGGATATTCTTTGTTGAAGTATTAATGCAACACAATGGAATAACAGTTACATGCACATTTTTCTTTATTTTCAATCTGTCTCTTACTCCTATTGGTCTATATTATTTTTTTAGGGTTATCTACATTATATGGGACTTTTTGTAAGTGGGGTTTTATTATGTGTAGGCAATTGCCCTAACAATGATTTGGGAAAATTGTTTTTAATTCATGCAAGTAACAAATGATTCAAGTGTAAAATACATCTGTTTTTAAGGATGCAATAAGCACTTTATCATGTTCCGATATAGAATTGTCGTGAGGCTGCTAAATGCACTAGGCACTTTATAAACTGTAAATTGAATTTTCATGTTATCAAATGCACATAGCACTTTAACAACCTCTGTTGTATTTTGCAAATTTTACACAGCTCGTGAATACTGGTAAAGGTATTTGAACGGGTTAAACTAAGTACACTTGAATCGAAGAATTTAAAAGAATGTGTGCACTACGCACTTTATTTTAGATACTGCATGAAATTATTTATTAAGTTTTACTAGAACTTACCTCACATAAAGCGTTTTTTGATAACTATAATCGTTCGCCCTGGGTCAGCCAAGCATGTCCGAAAAAGCATGTTTTGTTTTTCTTTGCTATTAAGCTTAATGAGTTCTAACACGCTTTAACCCATTCCAAGATGTCGAACTTGGATAAGAGACAAAAAAGAAAGTGTGCACGACTCTCTACACAGAAGTCATAGAGTTGATGACTGTATAAATAGTCCTCCTATTGTGTCTGTTGCCCTAAACGTGAACAAGCGGTCTGTTACCGCGAAACGTGTCGTTTTTCGTGTTTGTTTCTCCTGTCCTGGACATTTGATGAATTAAAGTATCGATTTTTGGCTGACGTTACCTGGTTTCCTGCCTCAGTGTTTTGCTGTGACTATTGCAAGCAAGACTGTTTCCCGGAGTGCCTTCCGCCTTTCCTGGACCTAGGTTCAGGGTTTTCAAAATATATATATATTTCTGAGGCTTGTGGAATCTGCTTAGATCACATGCTGTGCATAGGCCGACATCTAGTGGAAGCTGCGGAGTATTAGTTTGTTTTCGAAACTCGAAAATGGGCGTCGACACAGGGCGTGCCAGTAATACTATCCCTAGGGTGACGTCCACTGTACCCAAGATCCCTCGCGCGTCTAGAATTCTCAGATTGTTTTTTTCCGCCATACTGGTCGGAAGCATTTTGCGGAGTCCCCTGGCCTTAGCCATACTTTTGCTAAAATATTAAATGATTTATATCCTTCCCCATCCCAACGTTGAACTTCGACACTCTACGCCGGCTGGAGAAGAAATCGACCATCGGCTGCACGACGGATTTGGGCCTCTGAAGGCCTCTGGCCTCTGCCCTGCAAGTAGGGAGAGTGGGGGGTTGGACATACTCTACACTCTTGGTATATAGATACACCTTATACATTTCCTACACTTAACAGCCCGCTGCCTCAAGGTGCGTATGGAGGGTACCCCTTTTCAATTCTGCCCCAAGTGCAATCGCAAATACCCTTGGGTCGACAGGCACGCCACGTGCAATCTCTGCTTGCCGAGGGACCACCCGAAGCGAACTGCAGAGCGTGTAGTAGGTTTAAACCTAAGACACTTAAGGACCGTTCGACGAAGCGTTGGGCCCACCACGCCAGGCAGGCGGCCATGGCTGCGGAGGGCGCCTTCAGCGACGACGTACTTTCGGACGGCGAGGGCATTACGGCGTCGAAAGACAGCCGAGCGCAGGTCCCCGACCTCGGAAGGTCGTCCGGCAGGGCGGCTATGGGAAAGACCCCCGGCGACACAAGCGCTTCACACACCACACACACACACTAAACAACGAAGTCCAACCGAGACTCGGCGACGTCGAGTTCTCGGAAAGAGGCACAAACAGAACGGTCCGATTCGGTGTCCTCTGGGCGTTCTCGATCGAGATCGCTGCATGACTCCAGGCAATCATCCACTCTTGCCAAGAGTGCCTCGCTCCCTAGGCTAACAGAAGTTCGATCGTCGGAGGACGAAGACGACTTCCACCCCCAGGCCGCGCTCCAGGAGTCGGAGCCCGCAGACAAGATCAGCGCGGCCCCACGCTCGAAGGACAGGGACTCTACCCCCGATCCTCGACGCCAGGCGTCGAAAACCTCTGGAGCCACAAAAGGACAGGGAAAACACTTTTCCTCTCACGGGGAGGGGGGAAAACAGCAGAAGCAGCAGCCTTTGCACTCTTCCACACCTGTTAAACACGCCACTCCCCCTAAACAGACAGACAAGACCAGGTCTGCTGATATGTCTAAAACCAGCAAATCTACTCAAGATATATCTCCGAGACTTGCTGAGAGTCATTCCCAGTTCCAAAAAGTGGTCGAGTGAAGACATAGATAGGGTCATGTCAAGGATGTCTTCTTTGGCTGATTTTATGATAAAAATCCAGACCATTTACTTTCGTATGATCCACAAGGGGCGACACCCTCAGGCTCTAACGATCCTATCCCCCCCCGCCCCCCCCCCCCGAGTAAGAAGCCCCGGTTTGAGACACTGATGAGGTCTACAGACCCCTTCGAGGTACAACCATACTTAAGACAATACTCACTGTATCAAGGAGAGGCTTCCTTTGGTGAGGACCAAGAATTTGGCATGGTAGAAGAGCAAACCGGGACGGGCTACTATGGGGATGATGACGACCAAGAAGAGGAAGAGGAAGACCCTGAAACCTACAGAGTAGATTCCCCGGTAGAAAACGAAGCCCCGGTTACCGACTCCCCTGTCGATAACCAACCCCTCCTAAACCAGGTTCTCTCACGTGCAGCAGAACATTTCCATATTGACACCCACGGTGTCCAGGTGGAGAGGGACTTCGCCGAGGAGTTAGTGGGAGAAAGGAGGCCTGTTGCCCAGACCATCCCTATCCTTAAGTCCATTCAGCGAAGAATAGACCCGTCCTTGGTGAACCCGAACCTCACCAGAGCAGTCAATCCCAGGGTTGAAAAACTTTTCAGGGCAGCCCAGTCTGACCCTCTCTATATAAGAGGACATCTGAAGCCAGACTCCCTAGTTGTCACTAACACTTGCAAGAGGGCTGGAACACCCTTGTCTTCGTCCGAAGCTCCTCCAGACAAGGAGAGCAACGTCCGCCTATCAGGCAAGGATTGCAAACTCCACCACCCTGTTGGCCAGCTACAACTGCAATCAGTGGGAAGAAGTCGCGGCACTCATAGCCTCTGCTCCGGAACCTTTAAAGGCCCAGTTAGCTCAGATTTCCGCTGAGGGTTGAGCCATGTCTGGTTGCATTTTGAAAGCAACCTTTGACGCCGCGGACAACGCAGGCAGATTGATAGCAGAAGGCACTGTTATCAAGAGACATGCCTGGTTACGGCAGTCTGGTTTTAAAGCAGAAACCCAGGCATTGTTGGACAAACCGGTGGAAGCCGATCTGTTTGGTAAGGCGGTCGAGGACGCACTGAAGAATGCCAAGGACGAATACGAGACACTCAAGTCCCTTGGCCAGTTAACCAATAAACCCCCTAACCAGAGAGCGAATAGTAATTTTCATCGCCCACGCGGCCAAAATTTCCAGAGCGGATCTAACTATTCCCAGGGGCAGGGTACACAGTGGAACAACAGCCAACAGTCTACCCAGGGTTACGGCAGGAGGTAATAGGAGAGGTCGTGGTAAAGGCAGAGGCAGCCCCAGCAAAGGAGGCGGCACGCCTCCACCAAAGCAGTGACGCTCAGTTCAGGGTCCCTTCTCACGCAACCCCAGTAGCGGGACGCATTTCCAACTTCACCCAGGCTTGGGAAGGGATCACATCAGACAGATGGGTGCTGTCAACAGTATCCACAGGGTACTGTATAGAACTACTGCAGCGTCCCCGGAACCATCCTCCACGACAGAGAATACACTCTTTAGAACATCAGAAGATTCTCCTCGAGGAGATCGCCATTCTGCTAAAAAAGGACACGAAAGAACTCGTCCCGGGGCACCAGGTAAACAAAGGTATTTATTCAACTTACTTCCTTGTGCCAAAGAAAGATTTGACAATGCGCCCAGTATTGGACTTACGGCCTGCCAACAAGTATGTCAAGCCCCAAATGTTTCGTATGACTACGCTACAAGAGGTAATCCCCCTCCTAAAAAAGGGGGATTACATGGCAACCTTGGATAGGAAAGATGCCTATTTTCATATTTCCATGTTCCCAGCGCACAGAAGGTACTTGCGCTTCAAGGTGGACAGTCGGCACTACCAATTCAAGGTACTGCCCTTCGGGATAGCTTCGGCACCAAGGGTATTCACCAAGGTACTGGCGGTGGCGGCTGCACACCTACGCAGGGAGGCAATCCCGGTGTACTCTTATCTGGACGACTGGCTCATAACGGGGGAAACCCCAGTAATTTGCAGGACAAACATTAAAAGGACTATCAACCTCCTCCACAAATTAGGCTTCTCAATCAACGAGAAAAAGTCAAGCCTGGTGCCAAGCACCTCCAAACAGTTCCTAGGAGCAATCCTAGATACTCAAGAGGGGTTGACATTTCCTTCAGAGGAAAGTATTTGGAATATACTACTGCAAATTCCGCAATATCAGGCCGGTCACCAAATAACGGTACGCAAAGCAATGCGTTTACTGGGCATGATGGCGTCATGTATTTACCTGGTCCCCACGCGCGCCTGCGCGTGCGTCCCATGCAGGAATGGTTGGCGAAACAGTGGTCTCAGGCAAGTGGTCAGTGGGACGATCTAGTGGTCGTTTCGCCAACACTAGTACAAAGCCTTCACTGGTGGACAAGAGAGAATCTTGCACAAGGAAATCCCTTTTACGATCCCGAAGTACAGGCGGTAGTCACTACCGATGCATGTCTGACGGGGGTGGGGAGCTCACCATCTCCACCACACAGCTCAGGGTCTCTGGTCTCCCTCAGTGGCCAAGAACCACATCAACCTGCTAGAGCTTCTGGCAGTATTCAGAGCGCTTCAAGCGTTCGAGCCCCACCTACTAAACCTGTCAGTGCAGATCCGGACGGACAGCACAACAGCCATGTTCTACCTGAACAAGCAAGGAGGGACTCGTTCGCCAAATCTGTCCAAGCTTGCCCAGAAAATCTGGATATGGGCACTCAGACGGAACATCTTCCTGTCATCACAACATGTTCCAGGGGAGCTCAATTCCCTAGCGGATGCTCTGAGCAGAGACTCCCTCCCAGAGGAACACGAATGGGTTCTACACAGAGAGGTCGTAGAAAATATCTTCTCTCAGTGGGGTTTCCCCACTATAGACTTATTCGTCACAAGCGAAAACAAACAATGCCCAGGATTTGCATCCAGGTTCCCCCAACCAGACTCCCAAGGAAACGCCCTGTGGATGAACTGGTCAGGGATGTTTGCGTACGCTTTTCCACCAACTCCTCATCAGGAAGGTGGTGAACAAGATGAACAGAGAGTCGATGACGCTCGTCCTAGTTGCTCCCATGTGGGCAAGACAACCGTGGTTCCCACACCTACGCAGGATGGCGGTGTGCGAGCCCATCAAACGTCCAGCCTGGTACAACCTACTGTCCCAGCACCAAGGTCAAACAGTGCATCAGCAACCCAACTCAATGAACCTGGCAGCATGGCTCCTGAGGTCATAGAGTTTGGACATCTCAATTTACCACAGAGGTGTATGGACATCCTAAAGGAATCTAGGAAACCAAACACAAGACACTGTTACTTTGACAAGTGGAAGAGATTCGTTATCTGGTGCCAGAGTAGACAAATCAACCCAGTTGATTGCACTCCTTCCACTATGGTTACATACATGCTCCACCTGCTAGACGCAGGATTGGTTTTTAACTCACTGAAAGTACACCTGGCAGCCCTGTCGGCATACACCACTTCCCATAACAAGGTCTCGTGGTGGAAAGTACCAGTAGTTAAAGCCTTCATGGAAGGAGTAAAGAGACTTCACCCTCCTATTTCAAACCCACCACCAGGGTGGGACCTTAATGTGGTGCTATCTAAGCTCATGGGACCCCCTTTCGAGCCCATGCATAAAAGCAGTCTCAAACACCTGACTTATAAAACGGCCTTCTTAGTAGCTATTACTTTTATAAGAATGGTCAGTGAAATTCAGGATCTGTCAGTGCAGGATCCCTTCTTTACTGTCCATAAAGACAAACTGGTTTTACGCACACACACCCTAGGTTCTCACCTAAGTTTATATCTAAATTCCCCGTAAACCAGTCCATCGAGCTTCCGGCTTTCTTCCAGGACCCTCAAAGCTCGGCTGAGGTGAAACTACACACCCTAGATGTGCATAGGGCGGTCCTCTACTATGTAAAGACCAGGCCGCTAAGAAAAACAGATCAACTGTTTGCCTCCGTAGCTACAGGCAAAGAGGGGGATCGCGTCTCTGAAGGTGCCATCTCGAAGTGGATTATTAACTGTATCCAGCTGTGTTACTCACTCTGAAAGAACTCTGCCTTTCACGCCAAGAGCCCACTCTACTAGAGGCATTGGGGCCACTCTGGCTTTCATTGCAAATTTACCCCTTGACACCATTTGCAAAGCAGCTACTTGGAGTTCTATTCACACTTTTACTCAGCATTACTGCATTGACACCCATTCCAAGGCAGATACACAAGTGGGACAAGCGGTTCTAAGACAGTTATTTGCTCATGACCCTTCTCACATCCCACCTCCTTCAGGTACTGCTCGCTAATCTATGCACAGCATGTGATCTAAGCAGATTCCACAAGCCTCAGAAGGGATACATTACTCACCGTAATCGTATTTCTGATGATTGTATCTACTTAGATTCACATGCGACCCACCCTTCCTCCCCTCTGAGGGAAGGCGCATGGTTGCTTGTAGTCTTACCTTTCTATCTATCTGCTTGGATTATCTGTACTCGCGCTACTCCTCATACTACCTCATGTCAGTAAAAATACAATCTGAGGATCCTAGACGCGTGAGGGATCTTGGGTACTAGGGATAGTATTACTGGCACGCCCTGTGTCGATGCCCATTTTCGAGTTTCGAAAAACAAACTGTAATACTCCGCAGCTTCCACTAGATGTCGGCCTATGCACAGCATGTGAATCAATGACCAGGAGATGAAAGGGAAGATGGCTCCTCATCTGCTTTCAGCAAGTCTTAGGTCTTGAATATACCATAGTGGTTCTGTTTCTGTTGCATGGCCACTCAAGCTAACCAAACATAATTCCCTTTTAAGTAGTCTCTGTATATAATACAAGGGCCTCTCACAGCAGCAAAGCAACGACAAGGATGCCCAGGAACATGCAGGCACTGGCTGCAAAACTGATCTGTGACATCTGGCCCCGTGAAACAGCCTGCCGCATTTTACAGCTGTTTGCTTATTGGTGCCAGTCCCTCTCCCCCTCACCATGCTAATCCACCCCTGATAAACAAGCCCAACCTGACTTAGCACCCCATACGGCCCTATTGCAACAGCCCCCATTACCCGCAAAACCTTTTAAGTAGTCTCTACATAAAATGCAAGGGGCCCTCTTGCAGCAGCAAAGGAACGTCAGGAATTCACAGAACGTGGAGGTACTGGTTGCAAATCTCACCCGGGAGAGCTTACCGTATTATACAGTGGTTTTTACATCCTAAACCACCCCTGCCCACTTAGCCCCTCCCCGACCCCCCCCCCCCCCCCCCATCCAGCCCTATTCTAAAAATATGTCCCTACCAAACCTACCACAGTAAAATGTCTCACTGACCCGATGCAGTCAGTGGCCAGATACGGGGAAGACCATTTGAAAGGGTGTGGCTTTTGAACAGTGTGGCAGCTTCAAAGTTAAGTGTTTTATTTTTATTTTTTTGTTGTTTTTTGGACTGTCTGTTTTTGCTATTCCTGTTGACGGGCTGGGCTCTCCAAACTGACCTCTCCGACCGTATTTCCTAGCGCATTACATATATGACAAGCTAGTAAGTGACCATACTTTATTCCCCATTAGGTGGTGGTAGGGAGAAGTCTCAAATATATGCTAATTCAGGGAGAAGTCTCAAATATATGCTAATTCCCTTCTACCTTGGAGACCCCCAGCTCCTTTTGCTGGACTTTAGGACTTTTTATCTCTAATGTATTTTTATTTTTATTTAGACTTTCTTTTTAACTTTGGAGTCTGACGAACTCCATAGGCATCATGTTTACATTGTGAGACACTGCACCTTCATTGCAGTGGCACTGGGAAGTCTCTTAGATTTCCCAAAGGTTTAAATACCTTCGCTTGGTGAAACTGTTTCCAAGAGTACTGAAGTGAAATTGACTTTACTTTCTAGAGCCAGCACAAACTATCTTACATAGGGTGCTGTAGGAGTTCTCCAGCATGGGGTCTGGCATGGATTCACATGCTCATGAATATTCCCCGTCGTCAGGCTGGGAATCCTCGGTAAAGAAAAAACCAGTATCAGTTTCGTTTCTGATCTGTCTTTCGTAGTAATAACCAATCACTGGTCTCTGCGTCATACTGACCACAGCCAATGACTGCCCTCTACCTAAGTACCGCCTCTGGCAGCCATCTTCAGATTTTTACCGCACGTTCATGTGTTGGGATCCTCGTGCTATTGCTCTCGAGCGTTAGTGCTAATTTTTCGCGTTTTTTTCACAAAAACTCGATTCTTTCGGTCAAAAGAGCCTCAAGCTCCACCGATCCTACATCCGATCAACGGGGACCCGTGTCGGATTCGTCTGCGCCCCTCAAGGGTGAAGATTTCGTCGAGCTACACTTCAGAGGACTCCAGAAGCTTCTCAGGCCCGGTCTCGGAGATGGCCCAGGAGAAGGGAAGCTCGACGCCCGGAAAGCTGTTCAGGGTCTGCCCTGGATGCCAGCTGCAGAACGTCTTTAAGGAGGACGAACACTCTTTCTGCCTTTACTGCCTTCATGAGGACAAGACGCACGTGGAAAAGGACTGTGCGTTTTGCGGCAACATGTCGGAACGGACCATGAAGGACCGCCATCAACGTCTCGCCAACTGGCTGGAGGGTAAGAGCCCGTCTGGCGAGAAGAAGAAGAAATCCGAGCGGTCTTCTAAGACCTTTGAGGGCGCCCCGGCGACGGGGGCCAAACATAAGGCTAAGCACCGCGAGTCCGCTGGTACCGGGAGCGCCGAACGGTCGGGCTCTACGGGCGCCAGGCAGGGCGCACCCTCCCCGGCACCATCAACCACGAGCCAACGCTCTGGGTCGGGTAAGAGGAAGGCCGAGCACCCGGCGAAGCTCCTGGAGAGGCCCCGGTCGAGCTCTAAGGCAGAGGAGGAGCGTGGCAGTGCCCCCTCCCTCAAGGATAAGGCGGTGAGCGCACCTAAGGTGGTGAAGGCCTTGATCCATCCGACCAAGCCCTCTATCGAAACGGTCGCGGCGGCCCTGGCTCAGCCTGTGGAGGCTGCGCCAGTGGTGGCGACCTCGGGGCCCAGAATCTCCCTGCCTCCTCGGAGGGAGTCTTCTTTTGTGCCCATCGATAGGACCCCCGTGAAACCCTCCGTGGGGAAGAAGGGGGGGCAGGGCGTCGTCGTAGATTCGGCCTCAACCTCAGAAGAGGAGCTGATCGAGGTCTTAAGCCACGGCCTAGGCGTGGAAGAAGGCCAGCCCGTCGGAATGGACCCCGACGCAGGTGACGACGACGACGACATCGTCGAGGATACCGACGGGGCCCCTGCTCGCCCGTCGGATTCCCCTCTGCCAGCGCCGCAAGACAACTCGGCGGCCATTTTGTTGGCCATACAGTCCTTATGCTCCGAGATAAGGACGAGACTACCGTTACCGACGGAGGAACCTCTCCCGTCGGGGGATCCAGAACCGGGACCTTCTGGTGTTCCCCCTACCAAGAAAAGAAGGATCCATCCTCCACCTCCTTTTCAACCGTCGCGCACCGTCCAGCCCTCCTCCCCGTCCACCCGAGGGGATGATACGGGGACTGACACTGCAGCGACGGGTACGGACGACGAGGCATACGACGAGGATATTCCGTCGTCGCCTCCCGCCAGGGCTTCTCCGCCCGACGAGATCGGATCTTTCCACTCCATGATCTCCAGGGCTTCCGAGCTTTTCCAACTCTGCCCTGAGGAGAAGAAAAAGGAAGGCTTCCTTTATCAGCGGCGCGAGGCCAAGAGGAAGACGGTCCTCGCAGTGCCTCTGTTGGACGACATTTGGGATGAGGGCCTTTCCCTCCTCAAGAACCCTTCCACGACGCCAGCTAGAAGAGACCGGTACGAGAAAAAGTACCGGGTCCCGGACACGGCCCCCCTGTGCCTCCGGGCGCAGCCTACCCCGGATTCCGTCGTCTCCGCGGCAGCCAGGAAGAAAGCGGGGGGGGGTGCGGCATCCACATCAACTTCCCCGCCGGACGGCGAGGGAAAGAAATTGGATGCTATGGGACGTAGAGTCATCTCGTCGGCAGCAACGACGATTAAAGCGGCCAACGCCTTGGCTATCGTGGCTCGCTACGACAGGGAGCTCTGGTACAAGATAGCTCCCCTGCTGGATTTTCTGCCGGACGACAAGAGGGCGGAGGCCCTGGAGATCCTGCAGGAAGGTGAGGTGGCCTCCGACCACGCCATCACCGTGGCGACGGACATCGCCGACACTGGGTTCCGCCAGCTGGGAAACGGCGTTTGCCTTCGACGTCGTGGATGGCTCAAAGCTACGGACTTCCGGCAGGACGTCCAGACCAGAGTCCTGGACATGCCCTTCGACGGGAACAACCTGTTTGGGAAGACAGTGGACGATTCCCTTCAGGCCATCAAGGCAGATACTGAGACGGCCCGGGCCCTCGGAGTTCTGCAGCAACGTCGGACGCCCTTTCGGAGCAGCGGAGGCAAGGGCGCCTCCAGAGGTTCCGGCGGCGGTTTCGCTTCCTACCGTCAAGCGGCCCGCTCATCGTCGCAAGAGGCCTACAGAGGACGAGGCAAGTCTAGCGGACCCCGCCGTCGTCGCCCAGGAGGTCAAGGCGGCAAGGCCGCGTCCAAGCAGGATTGAACCGGCTGTGGGGTCGGGCCCCCACCGGAGTACCCCGGTGGGAGGCCGGCTGGCGGGCTTCGTCAGCGTGTGGGAGTCCATCTCCACCGACCGTTGGGTGCTGGACGCCCTGGCCCGGGGCCACGCGCTCGAGTTTCAAAGAAGGTGCCCGCGCGTCCCCCCCGTGGCCAGGAAAGAACTTCACGTCCCTCAACTTCTCCTGGAGGTAAAGGCGATGCTCAGGAAGGGCGCCATCGTAATCGTCCCAAAGAGGCTTCGGGGCTCCGGAGTTTACTCGAGATACTTCCTCGTGAAGAAGAAGACGGGAGGATGGCGCCCCATCCTAGACCTCCGACGTCTGAACAAGTTCATCAAGGCGCAGAAGTTCCGGATGGTCACCCTCCAGCACGTCCTGGGCCAGCTGGAGGAAGGGGATTTCCTATCGTCGTTGGATTTGGAGGATGCCTACTTCCACATTCCCATCCTAAAGGGGCACCGAAAATTCCTCAGGTTCGTGGTCCAAGGGCGTCATTACCAGTTCAGAGCCCTCCCCTTCGGATTACGGTCGGCACCCAGGGTATTCACCAAGTGCCTCGCACCGGTGGCGGCGCAGCTGCGCCGCGAGGGGATCCACGTCTACCCCTACCTGGACGACTGGCTCATCCGCGCCAAGACGAGGGAGCTCGCCGTGGTTCACACGGCAAGGACCGTCCAACTCCTCACGGACCTGGGATTCTTCGTGAACTACGCCAAATCCCACCTGGTGCCCGCGCAAGTCGCACTGTTTCTGGGAGCGAGGCTCGACACAGTGTCCCTTCTGGCCTCCCCGTCGGAGGAGAGGACCAGGACCATCTTGGGCAAGGTGCAACGGATGTTGGTGGCCGACGCGGCCAAAGTGAGGTCCATCAAGTCCCTCCTCGGGATGATGTCTTCCTGCATCTACCTCATTCCCATGTGCAGGCTCCGGATGCGCCCGTTGCAAGAATTCCTGGATGCGCGCTGGATCCAGACGACGGGCAGCTTCGAGGAAAGGATCAAGCTCGACGAGAATTTCCGACGAGCGATACGGTGGTGGGGCACCCACGCGCATCTGACGGCGGGCATGGACTTCCAGACCCCAGCCCACCAGGAGACTGTGACTACGGATGCCTCCCTGGAAGGGTGGGGAGCGCACACCGAAAATCTGCACGCAAAGGGACTCTGGCTCCCGACGGAGAAGTCCCTGCATATCAACGTCCTGGAGCTCCGTGCAGTGTTTTGGGCCCTCAGGTCTTTCCTTCCGTCCCTCAAGGGCAAGGTGGTGAGGATCTTCACCGACAACACCACCACCATGTTTTACATCAGGAAACAGGGAGGAACCAGGTCCCCAGCGCTGTCCAAGGAGGCGCAGGACCTGTGGCATTGGGCCGTCGCCCAAAGGATTTTTCTGGTGCCGTTTCATCTGGCAGGGATAAAAAACACCATCGCCGACTCACTCAGCAGGGAGCTGCGCTCGTGCCACGAGTGGGAACTACGGCAGGATCTGGTGGATCGCCTTTTCCGACGGTGGGGCACACCCCAGATCGACCTGTTCGCGACGGCGACGAACACCAAGTGCCGGAGTTTCGCCAGCAGGTTTCCCCAGACGAGGAGCATGGGCGATGCTTTCTCGTTCCCCTGGGAGGGCCTGTTCCTCTACGCGTTCCCTCCCTTGCCTCTGCTAATCCGGCTAGTCAACCTGCTCAAGAGGTCACGGTGCAGGATGATCCTCGGCGCACCTTCGTGGCCGAGGCAGATATGGTTCCCGGACCTTCTGGACTTGTCAGCGTCCCCGCCGATCAAGCTGCCGGCGGACGCGGATCTACTCTCCAGGGAAGGAGGCGCCATCCTCCACCACGACCCGAAGTCGCTGAACTTGCAGGCCTGGCTCCTGCAGCGCTAGAGTTTGGAGGATACGACATACCGGCCGACTGCAGAGAGGTTCTTGCAAAGGCCAGGGCGTCCTCGACTCTTAAATGCTACGGACACAAATGGAAGAGGTTCTCTGTCTGGTGCCACGCACAGAAGATTAACCCTCTACGAATTACGGCTCCCCAAGTACTGCCGTACCTGCTGACGCTGGCCAAAGCTGGCCTGGCACACGCGTCCATCAAGATTCATCTTGCTGCGATCTCCTGATACACCAGAACCACGGTGCGGACGTCCTTGTGGTCTCATCGCCTGGTGAAAGAGTTCATGAAGGGACTGTTCAGATCGTTCCCGCCGGTGAAGGCTCCGGCCCCGGCGTGGGAGCTCAACGTGGTGCTGACCAAGCTCATGGGACCTCCGTTCGAGCCTCTGCACTCGGCTCCGTTGAAGTTTCTATCGTGGAAAACTGCTTTTCTTGTGGCCATCACCTCCGCACGACGAGTGGGAGAGATCCAGGCCCTTTCCTGCAAGGCCCCGTACTTGACTTTCCACGACACGAGGGTAGTGCTCAGGACGCACCCCTCCTTCATGCCCAAGGTACCGTCGGAATTCCATCTCAACGAACCCTTGGTGTTGCCTGTATTCTTCCCGTCGCCTTCGTCGCCGGCTGAGAGGACTTTGCACTCGCTGGATGTAGCTAGAGCGCTGAAGTTCTACGTGGACCGCACGAAGTGTTTTCGGAAGACGTCACAACTTTTTGTGAACTTTGGACCTGTCAATCAGGGGAAGGCTCTCTCGAAGGCTTCCATTTCCAGATGGCTCTCCGGCTGTATCATGTACTGTCATCGGTTGGCAAACCGACCTTTGCCCGGCCGTCCGAGAGCCCATTCCACCAGAGCGATCGCAGCTACCACGGCGTTCCTTTCTGGTGTGCCCCTGCTGGACATATGCAGGGCTGCTACGTGGAGGTCGACGCACACCTTCACGAAGTTCTACTGCGTCGATCGGGATTCCAGGGAGGAGTCCAGGGGCGGCCAAGCAGTGCTGCGCAACCTGTTCGCCTGAGGTGAGCCTGGTGAGGAGGTAAGATGCTTAATGTTGAGTTTGATGCTATGCTTAATGTTGAGCCTTTGCCACCTCCCGTGGTTGTTGCATGTGTATACTGCTATATATTCTTTATTCATGAGCATGTGAATCCATGCCAGACCCCATGCTGGAGAAGGAACAAGTTACTTACCTGTAACTGTTGTTCTCCAGCATGGGTCTGGCATGGATTCACATGCGAACCCTCCCGCCTACCCCTCTGCGGCTCTTCACTTGGTCATACTGCCACTTCACGTGCTTCCAAATCTGAAGATGGCTGCCAGAGGCGGTACTTAGGTAGAGGGCAGTCATTGGCTGTGGTCAGTATGACGCAGAGACCAGTGATTGGTTATTACTACGAAAGACAGATCAGAAACGAAACTGATACTGGTTTTTTCTTTACCGAGGATTCCCAGCCTGACGACGGGGAATATTCATGAGCATGTGAATCCATGCCAGACCCATGCTGGAGAACAACAGTTACAGGTAAGTAACTTGTTCCTTACTTAGTATCCCCTTTGTCTAATTTCTCATGTAACATTTTTGTTAACCTTTCTACAACTAATGGCTGGTTGCAGTGGTTTACCTTTTACTACCATTGTGTGTTTTACCACGGGCTGCGTTCGTAGCCACAGTAAGGCACCCATGATCAAAATGGCACTGGTCCTCTTTTGCCCTTTCTTGTTGGAAAGGTCCTTCTTGAGATTTACTCTGCGTGCCAAACCAGGTTTGGTCCCTTTGTTAGTTTTGTCTTTGGTGGGATTCATGAGTGAAGCCTGCCTCCTGGCTCCAGTAGTTCTGGCAGGGGCAGGAAGTGAGGGAGGTGCCCAAAACTCCCTGTGCTTAATCCCCTTGGGGTACAGGAATGCACCCAAATGTGATTGGCCAGCTGGCTGTCCGGCAAGAACAGCCTCACTGATGTGTGGTTGATAGCTAGGTTGGAATGAACGGGAGAAACTTGCATAAAAGACGAGGCTTTTTGACTTGGAAGGCAGTCGACCACTGGATGAAGGAATCCGAAGAAGAACTTGGAAGAGATGCCTGCTGCAACTCCTGGATCGTTGGTTTGCCCGGTGAAGCCCTGCTGCTGTGCTGAAGCTCTGAATTTGCCTCGACTAGAGAAACCCTGCAAGGACAACTTCCCCCTTTTGAGTTGGTGGGACCAATCCACTCCAAAGTAAGCCAGTCCGGACATCCTCTCGAAGCTGGCTGTACTTCTGCTGCTGCTGGAACCAAAGTGCCAGGGAAAGGAACACCAGATTTTGTGTGTTGCTTTTAAGTCGGACCTGAGCGCCAGGAAGATCCTCCGGATTTCCCTGATGCAGGACTGACCAAGCCTGAGCCACCTCAACAGATGCAAGGAAAGTCGGAAGTGGTATCCAAGAACCACATTGTTGCTATTTACTGTCAGACGCGAGCAGCTGGAACACCGAAGAACCGCTGAATTGAAGTTTGCCCATTGCTGCTGCTGACCTTCCCATTGCAGAGCAGGAGTCGCCAGGCGTCCTCCCTCTTGTCCCCATGACATAGGTTCAAGGACAACAGGATCTGCAGAGCTGTACAGGAACAGAAGCCAGCTGGAACCATTTCCTCTAACCAGAGGTACTGTTGAGTTAAGAGAACTTACCTCGTGTTGTGTAGCCTTACTTGCTCTCAGTTGAGACGTGTCTTGGTTACCTTGCAGAGTTGCTAAAGCTTTGCCTCTCACAAGCCTTCCAGCTTGTGTCCCTTCAAGTGTTTTATTTCCTACAAATATTTCTAAAAACACTACAAGAATTTTTACTTAACTACAAAGAAGCTCTTCAGCTCCCCTAGACTGGCTCCCTGAGTGACTCTTCTTTACCTCTGACATTGTGTGTTGGCCCATCCCCCAGCAAAGGGTTAATTTCTGTCTGCATTGGAAGGTTTTCAAAGTTCTTAACTGTTTGTGAATATTTTTGACCTTTGTTTTATTCCTCTGTTCTATCTTTTACACCAAACTCAGTATTGCTCTAAATGTACCAGTGATGAGATGCCCAGTGTCCTAGCTATTTAAGTCCAATCTCTCACAAAGAGAGGTAAGGGCACAGCTACACGCCCCACATTAGGTACAACCTAAATAAACCAACATACAATGCTGGTGCGCAGTGATATATTCCGGGGGGGAACTAAGAACGTGTTCTCTTAAATACTTGGCAGTCTAGAAGGTCAACCACTAAAGACCTAGGTGCTCAGTGGTAACCATCTGTCATATTTGGAATATTCAACCAAATACTGGATTTACTCAAGATCATAGAAAAAAATACACAATTTATTTTTGAACTTGACTTAAAATTCGGAAACATACACAATAAATGAGGATGTACACAAGATATGTTCTGTGGAAATTCTAACAAAAATAATAATAGTGACAGGCAATATAGATTACAACAGGAAAAAATGAAAACACAACTAATGAGCTTTCTGTCTTGACGATATGATTGGTCTGGCCTGTTGGTTATTCTACAATGAATGTAGTTATTTGCCCAACATCTATATTTAAAAACTCAATAGTTAATTCACAACTAATACTCCATTCCCATTCAACCCAACATGTTTCATTCCTCATACATCAAACTCATAAAAAAAATCAAGGGAAATTCATCAGGGGAAACTATTTTGCCTGTATATGAAATCCACAATCTTATTCATATGCAGAAGGCCTATGCTGGTCTTCGGTAGTGATCCAAATAAAGGGTCAACAATTAGATTGTCCACGCTCTGGTCTATAAATTGCCACTGCAGTGGAGATAGTTGCTCAGTTGGTTCAAGAGAAAGCGTGTTCCCACCTGAATGAAAATGGGGCAAAGATTACAAAATGTCTTAAGCCCAACGGGCAGTTAAATCAGCCCATCTGGTGTGGGTCTTTAATAACTACATCCAGGGACAACAACTAAATTGCTAAAAACCCGTTGGCAAGAGTCTTTGTGCTGTATCATTTTACACGATTATTTTCATCTACTAAACCCTCCCCAAAGTCTATCAATTTAAGGTCACTGTTAGCTACGATAGTGAGCCCTCTTGCACTCTGCATCCAAATGAAGGATTACCAAAAACTATTGTCCCTCCACATTCATTCAAACAATGCCCGGGATGTGCCTAAGGGCATTCACAATAGGAAGATGTTCCTTCCGGTCACTGAATAAAACTCAGTAAATTGCTAGGATAGATCTCTACACTCGCCGGCGAATACTTGTATTCATCGGGCCATGGTGTAACGGGAAGTCTGAACGTTTATGTGCAGTCGTCTGTTAATCACAGGGTAACCATTGATGAAGTCTAATCTCTATCGTATTAATCGAAGAGCTAGTGCTACAATGGATGTCAAGAAAAATAATGAAGAGAAAAAGAAAAGAGGCGACAATCAACAACCCATTAATTGAAGCTCTTAGGTCTACATGTGCCCTATAATTAGTGCATAGTCCAGGGAGATAGAAACGGACTGCATGTACCTTTTTGTAAGCCTTGTGTACCCTCGGGAGGGGATAATTAGTTATAAACACTGGGACTCGTCAGCCATCAGGCTGTGGATATAGTTGGTCCACACTGTGAAGTGAAAAAATAGAGGCAGAGAAGCTATGAACAATAGAATCAGCCTATTTGTCATGTGTACACGTACCAAAACGGATAATCATTTTACAGAAAACGGTCTGTTCATTCACCTGTGACTTTTTCGAAGCCACGGGGCCATTAACTAAGAATATACGTCCATCCAGTCCTATAGGCCTGGAGATTGCCTCTCTACACGTGTCCTTTGCCACTCCGTATCGGTTACATCAAGCGAGTGTGAGCCCTGCAGATAATTAACAAACAAGCGTGAACTGGGAGAAAGCGCTGCGCCGTCTGCCAGAGTATTCCTAATTAGGCGTTTAGAGGTACTGGACATAAACGTGCCTGTGTTGAGCCGACTGAAAAGTGCATACTGCGGCAGACTCTGCACTTACCGTAGGATTAATTCTTCCTCAGCATAGGTCAGTTGCCATTGTTAAATCCTGCAGCGCATTGCGTTTTGAACGAAGGTTTCAGACCCGTCTTCTTCTCGTGTCCCACGCGTGCACTGCAATCAATCTCCGCTGTGCCCTTTAAAGCTGGTTGCTTTGGGTGTGCTGATTGCTTCTTAAGTGACTGATGGGTGGATCAAATGCGCGTTAGTTTTGTGGTGTATTGTGGTTGTTATAGTCCCTGCTCATTACCAGACCGTTAAGTCCAGACTTGCTAGTCTTTGAAGCGGATGGACAAAAAACTGCATGCCTACTAATTAATTTGATATAATGCTGAAGGTATATGCAGCGTTTACTTAATTGGCAACTCCTATTGCCCAAAGGCTGCTACTACTGTGTCCGATTTACACGTGATGAAAGTCTAGATCTATTCACTCAATAATAGTTCATCGCCATGGATTACTTAGCCACAGGGTGACTCAGCTCAGTTATGGCTGGTATGTCTAAAACCATTTGTTTGTGATGTTAATCTAAACAACGATGTATGACTGCGTAGAGTATTGTTAATGATGCACAGTGAGGTTGCAGCAGTTACATCAGTACGTCGCATTTAAATGGAATATTATATGCAATGGAAAAATCGGATTGCGGCACGATCAAAGGTGCTCCCTCCTGCAGGTAGAAGAGCACCTCTACCTGAAGTTTCGAAAAACATTTGATCATGTTCCTATGGCGTTTTGCCAAATGAAATCTAGGTGCCTGAACTCATGATCTGTACTGTTGGTTACAACCAGAGAGAATATTTTTCGGATGGATCAGACTGTCAATTCGAGCTTTTCATCCAGCCCTTTGATCGATGTTTTGGCCAGGTATATTAACCTTTGCTCTCTGCTCAATAAGGTTTTCTTATCCTTGTTACTGTCAGTTGTGGGGTTCAGTTTCCAAATTACTGCCCACCGTAGCTCTTCAACTGTATGCAAATGTTCCACCCAGTGATCCACCATTGGTAGATCTATTCCGGATGCAACTTTTGTGCTCGCCAATCCGGATTTACATTTTCCTTTCAATTTTGCCTAGCTATTTAAGTCACCTGAGGGTGTAGGAAGTGTCTGTGTGCCATCCCCAATGGGTGTCCTCTGATTTAGAGAAACGATGAGTGGGTTTTGAAGTGTGTTTTAATTGTGACATATATTGCTCCTTTCTGAAGAAGGCTTATACAACAGACTATGAAATAAATTAATAATTGCTTTATCAAGAAACCTTGAGTAGAAGTGTTTTTCGAAATAACTGCTATTGTGAAACTCTGTGTCACAACATTACTGCTCACATTGACCCCTCTTGAGATGAGCCTGGCTGCTCAGCCACACTACCAACCGGTGTAGTTCAGACTTGTACCATTTGGTCCCTATTCCCAGGAGGTCAAGGTTATTGTACTGCACCCAAAGGGTACTGCGTACAATCTTGCCTAACAGGTGTCAACATAAGTCATGTTTAGAATGGCATTTGTTTTGGGCTTTTGGAATTTATGGAAAGTAATAGTATTGGGTACGATTTTTATATTCATGATAAATCTTCGTGACCTGTGTCAACCCCAGAAAACTTTTCTTGGACTTGGTGATAATTTTTCCCTTGCCCCTAGGTGAGTGGGAATCTCCCCCCCCCCACCTTCACTACTCCCCCGCCCCACATAGCCTTTTACTCTTTTTATGGGTGACCTTCTTATGTTTCTCCGTAGTGTGTGATTGGAGTTGGTTTCCTATAACCTTTGGGCTGACTGTAATGTACTACGGCAGCACAAAGCATTTAAATGCAGTGGTGATGGGTTGCCTTTGGGCTTCCCTTTAAATTCTCTTTAATGTACTTGGATGAACTACTGTCCCCAAGCGGTAAAGTGGGATTTACATCCCCTTTACATTTTATATAGTGAGCCAGCACAACCACCCTATGGGGGGGTGTTAGAGAGATACACGGTATCCCCTTTCTCACTTACCTGGTAAAATTTTTGTCAGTTACAAGTTAACCTGAATGACTGGAGGCAGTAAAACTACTTTTAAGACTGTTATTATTACTTGCAGGCTGTTAAATCGCCCGCAGTAATGCACAGGAGTTCCACCATTCTGCTAGAATGGTGGGCACTTTCTTTTTTTGCCATTTCTCGTTTGCATGTTGTTTCTTGGGTCTTCTTCTGCCATCCTAGGCATGAATCCTTTGTATTCCTCGCTGAGGCTCCAGAGTGTCTGTGAAGGCAGGAAGTGGGGGGGGGGGGCGGCGGAGTCCAAAACCTTGTAGCCATTTGTCTTTCACCTTGCCTGAAAGGAAACCGTTCCTACTGGGGAGCTGACTGTCCTGATTGGACAGCTAGACTTCCCCTTTCTGTAAACTGCAGAGAATTTGCCGAATTTGTGCTGTAGTTTCTGATAAATCCTCTGATACTGGAAGCTGCTGACAAGTCTGGAACCAAATCTGAAGGGGAAGATGAAGAAAAGACTGTTGTAATATTTCCCAGCGACCAAAGAGCCTGTTGTGTAACTTTAGCCTGGTGTAACCCTTCCTTCTAATCCACCTGGGAGTCGAAAGCGACGACTTCTATCCAGAGGTTTTTACTATCCACTAGTCTCAAGAAGACCTGCAAAACGAGCCATCCCTCGACATGCTGTGACCTTACTGGACTGCAAACCGCCAATATGCAGGGACCTCAAGCCAGTGTACGGTGCATGGTCTTCTGAAGTCTGATTCCTGCTGAAACTTTGGTATACTCCTGCTGGTCCTCCAGAGACACGTTTCGGATCCCTGAAGTCCCCTCACAAGAGTCCAGGTCAGAGAGTGAAGAGAATCCGACTAGAGATATTCGTTCTTCATCTGGTTCCTGAAAAAGGGTGCCAAATCTAGAGCCTAGAGAAGCTGAGAAGAATCCTTTGCTGGAAGCCTTCCCCATTGATACTACCGCCAGTTTCCCTTCAATGTACATTTCTTCAATCTCCAGACCAAGAACTCAAGGGCCGTGTCCTGTGCTGCTGCAATATGAAAGCATCAACCCGGAAGCTCTTCTATTCTTCAGAGGTACTGTGTTTACTTAAATCTAAAAGTAACTAACCTGGTCATATTCCCCAAGAATAGCATATTGTCTTTCTGAATGTATACCTTGGGTTTGACCCGCCTTGAACTGCTGAATGCTTTTCTTAATATGGTTGTACTTTGATGTGTATACTGTAAGTATTGTGTTGGTTTTTATAAATGTGTTTATTATTACTTATGTGAATAGTTCTTCCCCCAAGATTTATCTTGGCCTACTGTATATAAAATATACCATTATTTTTACCATACTTGGTGTATCTGTGATTCGTTGTACCATATGTATGCTACAATTTCTTTGTACTGACCTTCCCTCCTAAGTAAGATAAGCCTGGTTGCTCCGTCCATGGTACCCACAGTCTCAGGTGGTACAGACTTGGTGAAGTTTTTGTACTGCCTCCGTTATTGGACTTTAGCAAAATGGTCCTAAAATAGAGAATGCATTATTTGATTTTCCTTTCTAATCTATTATATTGGAGTCTTGTTTAAAATGAATCCAAAGGAATCATTGATTTTTTTTGCAAAAGAAATGACTGATTTGAACGTGCGTTGGCCTATTCTGATTTGATTTCAATTTTATATTTGAAGATCTTTTGTTTTAGTCGATTTTCTTTTTTGCCTGCACATTAAACTATATTTAACAACTTTTGAAATGGATTTTACTCTTTTATTCAAGATACATAAACTCAACCACATCTGTAAGGCCACTCCATTTAATTCCCTGGGCCGCACATTTTTTAAATGTTCCTTAGCTACTTAGGATTGTGAGACTGCACCAGACACTTCTTAGGCATGTCCCAAATATTGTTTTGAGATGCATTCGGGTCAGTGCTCCAGATAACATTTGGAGGTGCAAGTATTTTTACACCTTATTTAAAAGTTGGGAGTAATAATGGAAGTCCAATTTTAGAAACGGGTAAAATTATGTATGGAAAACAAGAATAATTTTGTAATTTCTTTGCATCTAGTTATTCGTGTGCATTACAAGATCCATGTTTACTTCATCTGATCAGGCACTAATAATTTCCTCCTGTGGTACTGCATGCACTACTAGTCCAAACACATCCATATAGCTGTGTGGTTGAAAGAAGGGGGATTCTATGTGTCTGTTTCCTATTTTTTTTGTTGGTAGTATTTTTACTCGCTATTATTTTTTGGGAGAGTATTTGCCCTTTTTTAGGGAGTAAAAGTGGCCGATAACACCCCTTTAGGCTCCTCTTTCCATTTCTTGTCCCGTTTAATGAACTTTAAGAATAAGCAAAACTAGTACTAACCACATAAATGATCATTAGTCCCTAATGTAAAATGTGAATGCTTTTAAAACATTACTGATCTTGGAAATTCTGCATAAAGCAGAAGCAGAGGATGGCAGTGGATTATCAGAGTTTGAGACTGGTAGATCTATTGTTGTAGTGTGGGAGTGAGCCACAGATTGTCACATGACTTAGGAAACCAGGAATTGGAGGTCGCTTGTTTTTCTTTCTGCTGCATCATAGACAAAACTGTAGCATAATAGAAAGGCTTTGTGTCATGATGCAATATCCATTCAAGTGTCAAACAAGCATTGATGGCTTTCGAAAAAAATACTCGTAGAATGCCTGATGGCTTGGTCCGTAGATATTGCAGCCTTTTGTTGCTCTCTAGAAGGGATTTGAAAGGGCATTTAGTGTTTCCATAAGGAATTAATTACTCCCAGAATAATAATTCATGCAATATGCTTTGAGTATCGCATGCTTTATTGGGGACTTATGAAAGAAGACTTATATTTGATATTCAACATCTTAACTGAATTTTGTCATACACAGTTTGATATAACCTTTTAAAACCCTGTACAAAGACTCTGAATTCTGTCATTATAGGTCAATAGCTTTCTTTGATCAAATTGTTAAATCAGTGATAGTTTTGGTGTTACTATTTTTCCATACATGTTGATTATTTAAAAACATATTTCTCCCATTTCTAGAGTTCATAGAAGGTGTATCTCAATTCAGTGTCAAAGGAGACAAGGAGCAGAAATTGAGGTGTAAGTATGTCTTATTCACAAAATGCATGTTTGAAGCAAATGTAAAAAAGGTGTTGTGATTTGTATTTGTTGTGTACAGCAAGCCCTCCACTGCCTTGCAGTCTTAACCAAATTGCTGTTCAAATTGCAGTTTGATTAACGTTCATTAACCTACATGCTATCTTTACATCCATTCATATGTGGTTGGAGATATCCTTAATGCAATGTGAAAGTTGATTTGTTGCAGGTTTAGTGTTCAGAGATTTTCATACGTTAGTGGTGGTGGCCATCTAGCCATCACATACAATGTCATTTCTTACTAGCAGTGGCAGATATAACTATGTAGTTTTCATCAGGATATTAATCACTATTTAATTTTTTTTCACTGGAAGTTATTGTGGATGCATTTTTATTTAATGATTTCTATGTCCCTAGAAATGTGCTGATAGTAAAACTCCTTCAGTTTTGCATTGTCTAGCATCAAAGGGTCCTGTAAACTGTCATTCAAGGACATGTCTGACATTAGTATCCTTTGCTTTAAAACGTGTATTGATGTTCTAGTAGATTCCTTTCTCCCACAGGTGCCTCATCTTCGATTATTCTCTCTACAGTGCCAACTTACTTTGGAAACCTTTTCACCCACTAAGGGTGCACTGCTGATCCTCATCTGCTTAGCCCAGCACCGTTGCCTGCCCAGACGCCGGACGGGGACTCTGGGCGAGTATATATGGAGCTCCTGCACTCTGTACTTCTCTGGAATGCCACTTACCTTTGCAAATCCTTTACTGCATCATACCGAACCTCTGACCTTCAAGCTGTGCTCGGACTGCGGAAAGCAAACATCAATGTTGGATCCCCAAAAGGTGTGCCTTTGCTGCATCAAGAAGGACCACAATGTGGAGGATTATGACTTCTGTCTAATGATGGATTCAAAAGCTTCAGTGAGTGGCCAAAAAGCTCTTTACCTATTACAACAAGGGTGGTAAGAGAACCACTTCAAAGTGCCTGGATTCGAAGGTCAAGAAGAACATGCTGTAAGAACCAGTGAAGGAACATCCTTTGATTTTTCTTCTTCTGAACCAGAGAAAGTGTTCCTGTTCTCCTAGTGACTCTGCCAGGCACCATTCTTCTACCTCTGGGAAGTTGAGTCATTGCTCCCACTCCAGGGACACCTTCGAGGAATCCCCACCCATCATGCAGCTACTGTTCTCAACCAAAAGCTCTACTCAGGAGTGAGAACTTAAGCAGATTGTTGACATCTTGTCCAAGGAAATCTCAGCCCCCACCCCCTCAGCAGAGGTTCCTTTTTGGACTGAAACCCCATGTCTGCTGGTTTGCTTCTGGCTCCAGCATGAGACAGAGCTTCACCCCAGTGCCGTGCGACTCTGCCTTCAGATGATGATGCCACAGCCTCAACTCCTCTCTCTGGAATACACCCACCTTTCTTGGGGGAAAGTTCCTCTCTAAAGTTGTCAAAAATCTGCATTGAGGAAGGGGATGCCTTCCACATTACTCCTGTTAGGCCAGTGATTTATTGAGGAATGTTATGCTGAGGGTGAGAATCTGATGGCAGTCCATGAAGAGCCTGTATGGGGTAAATTTACGAAAGACATTAATAAGGAACTGACTCCACTCTACGACCAACGATAACTGGTCTCAAATGCAGTCTGGTCTAATATAGCCATGCTAAACATGATGAATGAAACATTCTTTTCTTGAGGGCTTTGTTAGGGGGTTTCATTGTAAGAAGAACGTGGTATTTGACCTCCACTCTCCTGTCGGAGTACAAATGGCAATACCATACACGAGATTGTTTGAGACTGTAACAAAATCCCCTATTCTTGGGCTTGGGTCTCTGGATGACAAAATGAGCCATAGCATTTGACCTCCCAATTCACCATCCGCCTTAGTAAATTGCATGGCTAGCATAAATTCACAGGTCATGTATTTGGAGGTACCTTTTGGCTTTGGTTAGAGGGGGAGATACTAATATTAAGGTTGAACCTCCTGGAAAGGAGTTTCCAGAGGTCCCCCTTTCTCCTCATTCCTGAACTATGTGCATAAGGGGGGGGGGGGAGAACAGGGCTGAAAAGATCAAGAACCAACCGGCGACCAAATCTAAAGCTGGAAATGCATCTAAAAAACACATTAATCCATTGTTTGCAAAACACATTGTCATTGATCTCAGTGACCTAAGTAACAGTGAAGTTTCTGAACAGGTCTGTACCCATGTGTCACAATCATCTGCGAGGTAAAAAAAAGTAATCACTCTGAACAATTAAGTACAGTGGTTTCAGCGTGTGGGGGGGGATTGATTAGAGTGCCAGCCCGAAGCCTGTTGACCCTCATGATTTTGGCTGGCCAATTGAGTGTGCACTTTCTACACAAAACAATAACTTTAAGGTTGCCTCTTCCACACGGTCACACAAGATCTGGTTATAGGCCACCAGACGAAAATTACTTCAATCTGGTCTTTAAGTTTCAAAGAACCTTGCTCAATTCCTCTGTCCCCTGATGTTGGAGCCACTCGGATATCAACAATGGTCTCTATTGATCAAGCCCGAGGCATGGCGACACTCAGTTGTCGAAATTATTTCTCCTGATATGACTGGCGAAACCATTGGGGCCATCCTGAACAAATTTAGGATTCGGTTCTTCACATTTGGGGACCAATTTACAGTCTGCACCCGTTGACATTACTTCTAAGATCATTGGGTGGGAGACCAAAACTCAAACATGGGTTCATAAGGCTGAACGGAATAAAGGTTCTTCATATAAACGCCTTAATTCCTCCTTTGGGATCACTTCACTCGGGTGACAGAGTTCATTTCTCTTCCATTGGCCAATAATATTCACGTGGTCTCTCATTTACACCCTGATATCATAGAAAACATGATCTGGGCACAGAGAGGGATTCTTGTTTGTCTGGGATATGAATTTACTGAACTCAAATCTACTGAAGCAGCAAAATTGTACCTAGTATCTGGGATGCTTGACTTGTCTGTACCTACTGACAATGACCATGAGCATTTGTACACTACCCTCATTACCTGATGCACACCTCATGTTTAAATTCAAGGATTGGTCATGGGTGGAGTCTGTGATCAAAATCTTGGCGTCCCTAACCCAAGGACTTAACCCTAATATTGCTAGTATTAAGATTTTGACATGGAATTACCCATTTTTGGCACATGTAGAATGAAACTCGTTTCTTACATACTAATATTTTGTTTATCCAGGAGACCAAGATCATGGACAACATTGAATTCAATGGTTTTGTGACATGCTCCCATCCAGCATCTAGATAGATTAACGGTCGACCAAGTGGTGGCCAGATTATTGCTATAGCCAACAACTTTAAATGTACTAGCAATTTGTGGGTTGCATGTGAGGGGATTTTAGACGTACGTATTACTTTCGCTTATTCAATGGGGGATTATCTACAACTTGACATATATTGGAATCCGGCCAAACATTTGATTGAGACTTTTCTCTTTGCTACAGTCATTTGAAACATGGCTATTGGAGGGCACCAGCATACTATGCTGTTGGTGGCGTCTTCTATGCTAATTGTGCCTCTGGTTGGGTTTATAATCATCTTCGCTGTATCCCGAAAACCTCTAACAATCTCAAATGGGGTCTCACCTTGGATTCCTTTCTTTCTGATTGGAATCGTCAATTATTAGACACTGACTCCTCTACAGGTGTTGATTTTTATACCTGGCACAAGGGCAACTGCGTCTCCTGGATAGACTACTTCTGGATTGTTGCGTCCACCTTGAAACCTTTGTGTAGAAAAATGATCTTGTTTGAGCCTTTAGTGTGAGATCATTTAATGATCTACTTCAACTTGATAATAAAAATGGATGCACACAATCTGTCCTATGTTGATTGCAGTAACGCCTGACAGGATGGGTCAAGCTGGTGGTTGGAATGGGGGACTGTAAAATAGATTGATCAAGCTTCTCTTCCAAGATGACGAGGGGCACCAGAATGGGGTGGATTCAGAGGATGGTCTTTATCTCAAATGCCTGGTAAACCCTTGGACCCTTGTATTATTGAAGGTGTCCTTTGAAGACGAAATTAAGTCAAAGAAAAATGTATCCTCACTTTTTTAACCCCTAGTATCAAGGCTTCTAAGGAAGGGGCAAGTAAGGAAAGACATAAGGTTGTTAAGGGGAAGGGATCTTCCACTTAATGAATACCTAACTCAGAGGAAGCGTGCCCGTCGGCGCCACCAAAACTTTAAGCCACAAAAATGTAAGTCGAATTCAAGACCATTTTGGACACTTATTAATAACAAAACTGTGGATAAAGCGCCTTGTCCTGCCAATGTCATACAGGAATCTACCTGGGTGTCTTTCTTTTCACAGAAATGTAGTATTCCCGTGAAATTTCAGAACTATGGGGAACCTTTTGGCGGACGTGTCATCTATGTCCTTTGTTCGTGGAAGGTGGGTGACATTTAATGGGCCATAAACCAGCCCAAACCATTCAAGGCCCCGGGTCCTGATTGTCTCCCACCTTTCCTTTTGAAAAGGGACCCCCTTGCATGGGCTCACTTCCTCAATCCTAACTTTGATCACATGTCTACAACACATATGTTACCGGATTCTTGGTCACACTCCACTATTATTCCAATTCATAAAAAGGGGGATCTGAATGACCCAAGCAACTATAGGTCAATTTCCCTGATGGATTCAATAAGCAAGATATTTTCTTCCTTGTAACTGAGACCTCACCACCTTTCTACTTCACTATAACATCTGATCACCCTTGCAGGTGGGATTTGTGACAAAATATGGTAGGTACTCAATGCAACTATACTTATGAAGTCAAGCACAACCAAGGAGGCAACATATGTATGGCATCGCTAGACTTGACATCAGTATTTGATCGTGTTGTACGAGAACATCTATGGAACAAACTGCTTAAATATAAAATACCACCTACGTTGATACAGCTCATCTCTTACATCACAAATCCATGCTGAGAGTTTGTTTCAATCCAGAAGGTGCGGTTTCTCGGCCGACTTAGACAAGGGTACATCTTGGTGCCAACCCTCTTTAACGCCTATCTAGGCAAGATAGTGCATCTGCAGCGGATAAGTGACATGGTGCCGGTAAAATTGGGGCACTTCAAAATCTACTGGTTAGCATTTGCGGACAACATCCTATTTGATAGGACTCTGCAAGGCCTCCCAATAAAATGGATATTATTCTACAAATACTGCTTAAGGAACAACTTGATGGTTAATGTTGCAAATTCAAAGGTGGTAATCTTCTCAAAAAACCCAAAACCATCTGGTGGTCTTTGGGGACTGAGTTTTGAGCTGGTTTCATCTATTCGTAGATATAATCTTACAAACATGTAATCTATAAATCATGTGGAGACTAGAATTTAAAAAAAGACTAGCTTCCATGTTAGCCTATATGAAACAGATAAATGGAAACCCTTTGTAGATTTTCCATCCTAAATTTTTACCTGGCCAAGATTGAGCCAGCGTTCTTATATGGATTAGACATGGCATCAGTGAATTTAGGCCTATACATTGACTCCCTACAGGGTGTAATTTGGAAGTCTGTACTGGGCATTTCGAATGGATTGTGTCCTCCAACATATTCCTCATCTGACATGTAACGTCCACAGCTGTGCTGCTTTGGAAACTTTTTCCGCAGAGGGTGCCCTGCGTCGATGGTGTCGGGTGAGTGTCCCTCGAAGGTCACTGTCAAGGGTGATGTCATCGGATGTTAAAGTAGCACGCTAAAGTAGCCCGTAGCCTCAGTTCTGTTTTTTCCGCAAACATGTTTGCTTCGTAAAACTCAGCGCGCTTTGTGGTTACTGTTAAGTTACCGTACTATGTCTTCAACCCAAACGACCATGCGGCCGGCTTCAAGAAATGTCAGGACTGCAGCTCAAAGAAGTCTATTACAGATCTGCATAGAATTTGTCTGTGGTGCCTGGGCGAGGACAGCGCTACTGACGACTGCTCTAAGTGCCAGTCATTGACTGCCAATACCTTGCAGGAACGTAAGGGGAAATTGAAGGTAGGAAGGGTGTCCCAACCCCATAAATCCAAGCCGGCTGATGTTTCGAGCAACGAGTCGAGAGGTGACTCTCCTCGTCAGAAGTCCAAGCGTGCCAGGTCCCGCAGCGGTTCACGCCACTCGTCCTCTTCGTAGCAGAGCTCCAGGAAGTGACGTCACCGTTCACCTTCCTCTTCGGACAACGCCTGCTCGAAAAAGGTGACCTGCCCCAGCAAATCCTCGACGCCGGAGGAGTGGGATGCTTTCCGGGTGCAGGTGTTGCAGATATTTAAATCCCAAGTCACAGTTCCGTCCGTGCCGTCTGACGAAGCCGGCAGGGAACGGTCTCGGCTGGATACTTGCACTGCTTCGGGCCCGGGTGGACGCGTGACGACCATCGGGAGCCTTCGATGCCCGTTCGGACAAGGCATTGGGTGTTCACCGGAGACGTTCCAGGTCGCGGTCTTTGTCTCTGGCCCTTGAAGGGGTTGACGACATCGGCGCCATGCCCATCGGGTCTTTGCCCCTGGTCAGGCCCTCGAAGCTGTCTGCGCCATTGTTGATGTCGACACCATCGCAAACAATCGACACCGTTGATGCCATCTGGGCCGAGTTTACCATCTGAGGTCCCTGCAACTATGGACCCTCCGAGGAAGGCTACTTCTAAGTCTGTGAAGACAGTTCCAGAGTAGAGGTGTACTCCTCTCCCACGGAAGGACTTTAAGTTTCTCCAGGGCATTTGAGGACAAAGAAAAGTCAGAGGAGGATGTTGGGCCTTTTGATCTTCCATATGGAACTCCTGGTGTTCTGAAGTATCTAATTTCTGCTGTCCCAAAACATGTGGATGTGGGCTCTCAAACAAAAGATGTTCCTGTTGTCCGAACACGTTCCAGGGGAACTCAATCTTCTAGCGGACATGCTCAGCAGAGATTTCCCACTGCCCTTAGAATACGAATGGCGTCTACACAAAGACATTGTCTTCAACATCTTTGCAGAATGGGGCTTCCCTGAGATCGACCTGTTTGCAACTCAGGAGAACGCCCAATGCCAAGACTACGCCTCCAGGTATCCCCTGAACCGCTCCAAGGGGAACAGACTCTGGATATCATGGTCAGGGAAATTTGTCTATGCACCCCCCCCCTGCCTCCCCTACTCAACAAGATAGTGGCCCTGCCAACCCTGGTTCGCTCATCTAATGGAAATGTCCCTCTCCCCCCTGTGAGACTACCCTGCCCGTACAACATGTCTCAGGAAGTGGGGGGGCGGGGGGAACCCTACACCCATGCCCACAAACTCTGAATTTAGCGGCCCGGCTCATGAGGTCATAGAGTTTGGAAACCTTCAACTCCCTCAGAGATGCATGAAAACCTAACACTCATTATTGCCATTCTAGTAAGTGGAAACGCTTTGTCCTCTGGTGTAAGACCAAGAGTGTCAATTCCATTGACTTCTCGCCTACCCACATTTTGTTGTGCCGAGGTAATTTGTTAGACTGAGGATTGGTTTTTAATTCCCTAAAGGTTCATCTAGCTGCTCTATCAGCCTACACTGTCACAAAAGAATGTGCTGTGGTGGAAAATACCTGTTATTAAGGCTTTTATGGAAGAGGTTAAGAGAATTCATCGCCCCCATTTCCAACCCAGCTTCCAGATGGGATCTAAATGTGGTTTTGATCAGATCCTCGTGGGGTCTCCCTTTGAACCAATGCATAAAGGAAGTCTAAAAGACCTTACTTATAAGACGCCCTTTCTAGTGGCTATCACTTCTATTAGAAGGGTTAGTGAACTACAGGCCCTTTCAGTTCTAGACCCTTTTGTTAGAGTCCACGGCGATAAGGTGGTTCTGCGCACTCAGTATTTAGTTTGTCGCTGCTGGTAGAGAAAGGGATCCTGTCTCTAAATTGGCTATCTCAAGGTGTATTGTCAATTGTATCACACTGTTATACACTTGCTAAGAGAGAACTGCCCTTCAAGCCTAGAGCACACTCTACTCGGGGGGGGGGGGGAGGGGGGGGCTCTGGGGCTTCCATAGCATATATAGCAAATGTTCCCCTTGAGTGCATTTGCAAAGCGGCAACCTGGAGTTCTGTACACCCCTTTACAAAACACTATTGCCTAGACACTCATTCTAGGTCTGGGACAAGCATTATTAAGACATCGTTTGACTACTGTTCCTTCTCACAACCCAACTCCAGGTACTGCTCGCTAGTCTATGCACAGCATGTGATTCTAAGCAGATTAACAAGCATCAGAAGGCATGCATTACTCACCGTAATAGCATTTCTGATGATTGTATCTGTATCTGCTTAGATTCACATGCGCCCACACTGCCTCCCCGCTCGAGTGGAAGGAACATAGACGTCTTACTTTCTCTCTTTATGTACTCACTCACAATAGCCTTGGGCTCCCTCATGGCAGAAAAAATACAATGGAAGGGACCTCGGCGTGTGAGGGATTTTGGGTACACTACATGTCACGATAGGGATAGTGTTAGACACGCCTATGCCGATATCCTCTTTTGGTCTCCGAAAGACAAGATGCCATACTCTGCGTTTACCACTGGATGTCGGACCATATGCACAGCATGTGAATCTAAGCAGATACAATCATCAGAAATGCTATTACGGTGAGTAATGCTTGTCATCCCTCCTGATGGGGACGATAAGCGCCTGGATGGATGTGCACGCAAGATATTTTCTGCTGCGAGTATGGCTTTAAAGTCGGCCAACTCCACCTGTGCCTTAGCAAAGTTTTCGCACACTCTGTGGAATTTCATCTCTTTAGCGGCTGAGCATATTTTCGAAGGGGAAGAAAGGGGTGGCTTTCTAGCTATTGTGAAGGATGGCAAGGATGCCATGTGTGAATCCCTTCAGTCTGGGTTGGACACTGCAGATGGTGTCAGCAGGTCCATGGCCACGAGCACCATGATGCGCAGATTTGTGTGGTAGCGGAAGTCGGGGTTTGCACCAGATGTGCAGGCTTGTCTTTCAACATGCCCTCTGACGGGTTGCATCTGTTTGGCAGCAAGGCTAACTAGAGCCTGGAGAGGTTGCAGACCTTCAAAGCAGCTGCCAAATCTTTGGGTGCAGCTGTTCGACAACCTCTGCCTTTTCGTCCTAGGGGACAGCAATGGAGGGGTTCCTTTCGCTACTACCCCTCATTTAGAAGCTTGAGGGATGGCCAGTCAGAGGCACCAAAGTAAGTTTCCTCGGAGGTGCCAAGGCCGCTCAAGCAGCAGCCTCTTTACCACCAGGCGCTGCCGCATCCGCTTCAAAACCGCTCTGAGGCCTTGTCTCATTGCTCAACGGTAAGGGGCAGATTGTCTCAACATCTAGAAGAGTGGCGAGCCATTACTTCGGATGTGTGGGCTCTGGAAACAATTGCCCACCGCTACTGCCTTCCTTTTCTAAGACAGCCTCACGACAATCCACCGGCGAAGCAGTCTTTGAGGTTTCCGGATCCGCTCCTTGTGCAGGAGATTTTGACCCTGCTATATAAAGGCGCTATAGAACCAGTGCCTGTGGCGGAGAGGAACAAGGGTTGGTATTCCCTGTATGTTTTTACCAGAAGGACGGAGTACTGAGACCCATCTTGGAGTTCTTTTGGAGCTGAGCGCAATCAGGCTAGCACTGAAGGCTTTACTGCCGTCTGTACGGGGGAAGAATGTCCTGATAATGACAGACAACACCATGCTTTACCTCAACAAGAGAGGTGGTGGAGGGTCACTACCTCTGTGCAGGGAGGCAATGCAGCTCTGGTTCTGGGCATTCAAGAAGGAATCTCCCTTATAGCGGTTCATCTGGCCGGAGAGGAGAACATGGCGACGAACGCTCTGAGCAGGCAGAGCGCAGTCTCCCACGAGTGGGAACTAGTTCTGGAAGTCCTTCAAGAGCTCTTCGCCCTTTGGGGAACCCGGCAGGTGTACCTGTTTGTGACCGGTGCCAATCAGAAGTGCAAAAGGTACTGCTTGTGGTAATTTCCTCCGAGAGCTCTAGGAGATGTTTGTCGTGGATTAGTTATTCCCACTTCTGTATGCGTTTCCTCCACGCCCAGTCATTCCTCAAGTTCTCAGGAGGTTACGAGGGTTCTGGACCCGCATGATCCTCATTGCACCGGATTGGACCAGGAGAGCGTGGTACTCGGACCTTCTAGACATGTCCATCTGTCCTCCAGTACGTCTTCCCCAAAGAGAGTATCTTCTCTCGCGAGAGGAAGGTCGGGTTCTCCATCCATAGGTCCAGACTCTCAACCTTCACGCATGGTTTCCGAGCGGTTGAGATGTAAGGATTGGGACCTCCCGGATGACGTGATGGAGGTGTGCCAGGCGGCCAGCAACAAAGTCCCTGTACCGTTGCCGTAAGTTTAGCGACAGGTGCTGACGAAAGAATGTTGATTTTTTTCAGTGCTCAATTCCAGAGGTTCTTTCCTTCTTACTTTCTTTGGCCCACAGGGGTCTTCAGGTGGGAACCATTAAAGGTTACTTGCAGCGCTTTCTATCTTTAGGCGCTCGTCCGAGGAATGCTCCTATTTTAAGATTCCACTGATCACTCAGTTTCTGAAAGGGCTCACAAATGTGTTCCCGCCGTCGCCTTTTCAGGTGCTGGTCTGGGACCTTAATTTGGTCTTAAAATTTCTGTTGGTTGCTCCGTTTGAACCTTTGCACTCTTGTCCGTTGAGATTGTTGACATTTAAGACTATTTTCTTGGTTGCAGTTACCTCTGCTCATAGGGTGAGCGAATTGCAGGCACTTTCTTCTAAGCCACCCTTTACTTCGTTCCACAAGTACAGGGTTGTATTGAGAGTATTATGTCCGTCCGTCCTTCCTACCTAAGGTAGTGTCCGAATTTCATTTAAGGCAGAAGGTGGCGCTCCCCGCCTTCTATCCTCCTCCGCATCCTAGTAATGGAGAGGAGACCCCATAGGTTGCATCCTAGGAGGGCATTGAGCTTTTATCTTTACAGAATATCCAAGGTCAGAGTGGACGACCAGCTTTTTGTGGGATATACTGGAGACAGATTAGGCCAGGCTGTTTCTTAGCAGACCTTGTCTAGGTCAATCATCCTCACTATTTCAGAATGCTACAGGTTGGCTGGCAAGAACCCTCCTGAGGGCTTGCAGGCTCATTCCACCAGGGGCATGGCTACATTGACAGCCCTGCAGAGGGATGTACCGGTAAAGAACATCTGTGATGCTGCAACGTGGTCTTCCATACACACGTTTGTTAAGCATTATTCCCTGGATACTTGCCATGCTCAGGATGTCGTCTTTGGTAAGGCAGTGCTTTAGTCTGCCATTTAATTGGGTATGTCTAAAATCTTCTCCCTCCTCCTCCACTTATGGATACTGCTTTGGGAGTCTCATTGATGAGGAATACGTTGGAGGACACAATCCATTCAAAGAACAAGTTCTTTGTACTGGATGTTCCTCCAACTTTGTTAGGGAGAATTCTCAGAAATGTGCCAATTCCCTCTACCTTAGAGACCCCCAGCAACTTTGCTGGATTTTGAGGACTGGATTTCTTTAACCTGGAGACGGTGAGACCCTTTTTTCCCACTCTCTCATGTATTTTAGTGTGATTTCTGTGCACTGTTTCTTTTGGTTGTGGAGTCTGACAAACTCCATGGGCATAATCTTTTACATTGTCACACAGCACCTTCAGTGCAGTGAAACAGGGAAGTCTTTCGGATTTCCCAAAAGTTTAAATACCTTCTCTTGGTGAAACTACTGTTTCAAAGAGCTGTAAAGTGAAATTGAGTTTACTTACCTTTTGTATCTTTCTAGACCCAACACACACTATCTTACAATAGGGTCCTGGAGGGGTTACTTAGCATCCCCTTTTGTCTAAATTATTATGTAACATTTGTATGATACCCTTTCCTCACTGAATGGCTGTTGGCAGTGGCTTACTTTTTACTACCATTATGGGATTTTACCGCGGGCGTGTTCGCAGCCATGTTAAAGCACCCATGGGTGGCCTTTTTATCAAAATGGCCTCCGTCTTCTTTTTTTGCCTTTTCTTTGTGGAAAGGTCCTTTCTGCAATTTATTCTGTGCGCCAAACCAGGTTTGGTCCCTTTGTTAATTTTGCCTTTGGCCGGATCCACGAGTGAAGCTGACCTCTGGCTCCGAGGTGTCTGCCGGGGGCAGGAAGAAAGAGAGGTGCCCGAAACTCCCTGTGCTTAGTTTCCTAGGAGACAGGTATGCACTCTTGAGTTGATTGGTCTGCTGGCTGTCCGGCAGGACAGCCACCCTGCTGGGTGCCTGACAGCTGGGCTGGGCTGGAATGAATGGGAGCAAGCTGCATAAAAGGCAAGGCTTTTTAGCTTGGAAGGCAGAATTGACCACTGGACGAAGGAATCTGAAGAAGAACTTCAACATGACGCCTGCTGCAACTCATGGACCGTTGATTAGCCTGGTGAAGCCCTGCTGCTGTGCTGAAACTCCAAATTCGTATCTAGAGAGAAGCCCCTGCAAGGATGCCTTCTCCCTTTTGAGTTGGTGGGACCAATCAACTCCAAAGTAAGCCACCTGGACATACTTTCTCAGCTGGTCTAGTTTCCACTACAGTCACTGCTGGAACCGGACAGCCAAGGAGAGGAACACCAGTTTGTGTGTTGATTTTAAGCTGGCCAAGAGCTCCAGGAAGATCTTCTGGACTCCCATGAAGTAGGTCTGACTGAGCCTGAGCCCCCTCAAGAGTGCGGGACCCCAGACCCAAGGAAAGCCCATCTCGACAGCCAGGAACTGCAGTATTGCTATTTGCGGTAGATGCGAGGAGCGGAAACACCGAAGTGCCACTTGTTTGAAGATTGCTGGTTACGAGCAGTGACCGTCCCATTGCAGTGCAGGAGTCCCCAGATGTCCTCCCTCTTGTCCGCACGACTGAGGCCCAGGAACAGGATCTGCAGAGCTGCACAGGAACAGAAGTCATCTGCTGCACTTTTTCTTCAACCTAAAGGTACTGTACAGTCTGAGAACATTTTGTGTAGCCACTTGTCCTCGTTGCAGACTTTCTTGGTTGCATTTGTAGAGTTGATATCAGCTTCTTTACCTCACAAGCCTGATCAGCTTGTGGCCCTACTTTGATTTCTTCTATTCTACCAAAACTTTTAAAACATTGTGAAAGGCTTTCTACTTAACTGCAAGAAGTGATTCGGTTCACCGTGACTTTTGCTAACTTTGCATTGGCTGGCCTGGCTCCCTGTATGACTATATTCCTAGGTCCTGTCCCCTTTCCTCCATACCTGTGGGACGGGACCGGAGCACTTTGTAAAAAGCATCCACATTTTTCCAAAAATGTGTCCTTCCTCTCTTTCCTGCGTGGGGCCCGGCACGCGGCCGTAACCCTGCCCACCTTGGCTCCCCCCCGCGCACTGCCCCTCAGTCCTTTTCTCCGCTCGATCGGGGCCGGACGCACTTGCATCCTCGGAAGATTTTCTTCCCTGTTTTCCTCTCTGGCTCTCGCTAGCGTTCGTCTTATAGTCTGTCTTTTAAATTAGACTTTCCGGACTGCTCTTCGTGTCATCGTCGCTTCGCGAGGGCGGATTCCCCATCCTCTTAGAGTTTTTGGGTCCGGAACACCGCTGGGACTCCTGTTTTTACTGTGACTCCCTTTCGGTCCGGGCTCTTCAACGTCGGTTGGAACGGTGGGAGGTGGTGTTCCGACGCGCTCCTCCATCTCATTTTCAACCGTTCATCGACGAGAAGAAGAAACGCCCGGTAAGTTCTTTAGTTTTCAGAGCACCCCGGCCGGGGGATACCTTCCCGGGTTCCTCTCGAGCCGGGAGGGGCGTTGATCGCTCTGTCACCGGGGTTCGCCCTGAGGTGCCTGTCGGACCTAATAATTCTACTGGAGTTTTCTCCAAGGGTCTCCGTAAGGGGCCTGTGTACACCGGAGTAACTTCCGAGGCCCCTCCTCTGGGGGCTGTGTGTAGACCCAGTACTGCTGAGTCACAGGGTACCGGAGCTTGCTCTGAAGCCTCTTTCGGCTTCCCTTAAAAGCAAGACCGGGGTGCGCCCCGAGGCCTTGGTTGGGCTTGTGTTTACCGAACGGATGTTCGAGGCCCGACTGGGCCTAAGCCTGAGGTCCCTCGTACAGAGGCTAAGGCTACCAGCAGTTCTGAGGGGCCGGGCAGGGCCCTGTCGGTGAAAGCGGTTTCTCACCATTCCCGATCTTGTGGTTATACCAGATCTGTTGAGGGGGCAAAGAAGCAAGGTTCTTCTTTTACAGGCAGTGCCGAGGTCCTTCCTTCGAAGGCTCAGTTGGCGGTTGGTATGTCGCAGAAACATTCCAGGCCTCATAGTACCGGCTCTGCCGAGGTTCCTTATGTTAAGGCTAAAATTAAGACCCCTGATCCATCGACGGGGACCCCCTGCCTCACCTCCTCACGTGCCGCAGTTCCCCTCAGATGAAGACAAAATGGCGGCCGTTCCCGCCACGACCACGGCGGCCATTTTGGGTACTACCCCCCTACAACTACGCCATCGGCCTCTGGTGTAGGGTTCGGTCCCTTGGGTGCACATAGGGTCACTTGTGCGTATCCTTACCGGCCCGTTTATGATTGGAACGCCCGGATGCCTCTTCCGCACAATGTTTCTTTGCCTGCAGGGGCGGCCCCTTTGATTTATGTGGATACGTCAGCGGAGGGCCCGGTGTGGCACCCTTCTCCGTTACGTCCCTGGAATTGCCCACCTCATGAGAGGCCTCCTCAGGTACCGAAGCAATCTCCTGAGGACGCTTTTTTCGGTAAATTTCAAGCGCTTATGCGCACCGACCCCATGAGGGAGTATTTCAAAGGGCTTTTTAAGGAAATGTGTCCACCAGCGCCTACGGCTCCACCCGTTCCTCTGGTGGTTCCGCCGACGCCTCCTTTGCCCGTGGTGCCTGCCCCTGCTCTTCCGCCTTTGCCACTGTTGTCCCCAGTGGACAAGGCAGTGCCTGACACGGTTCAGCAGGATCCTGACCTGTCAGATGACCCTCAAGGCGAGCAGGACAACGAGGACCTTCCCCGCTCTGTTAGAGCTTTTCATGACCGGGTTCTGGACATGATGAATTTCTTAGATGTCCCAGTTCCCGAGGCACCTGCTCCACAGGAGGGCATGCTTTCTGGGGCATTCACCCTGTCTCCTTTGTAGCGTACCGGCCTTTTCCTGCAGAAGGATGTTTTGGCTGAGGTCCGAAGAGTCTGGGAGAAGCCACACTCGGGACTTTTCGTCAATAAAAAGATTGACGCGAGGTACAGGCTGCAGTCTTCGGAGGAAATGGCCTTGTCGTCTTGTCCGCCTCCCTCCTCCACAGTGGTGGCTGCGGCCACGTTGCAGTCCAGACCTGCAGCATCCTCTTCCGCGACGGCTACTCAGTTCTTGGGAAAGGAGGACAAGCTCCTGGACTCCGTAGGGAGGAAAATCTTTGCCAATTCGGCTTTGCGGCTGAGGCAGGCCAATGCCGAATTGATTTTGGCGGGAGCTAACATGCGGATGTGAAAAGGTCTGTCGGAGTTTGAGGAGAATATTCCGGTCGAGAAGTTGGAAGAGGTGGCCTTTCCGATGCCAGGGTCTTGGCCAGGATCTCCTGGAGGCTGCGGCTCATCACGTAGACACCTCGGCTCGGGGCATGGTGCTCGGGGTTGATACCTCGAGGCAAGCGTCGTTGCATGCCACCAAGTTTTCGAAGGAAGTGCAAGACAAGGTTTTGCTCCTTCCATTCGATGTTAAGGAGCTTTTTCCATTCTTTACTGATGTAGAGATCACCAAAACCAAGGGTAGGACTCGGACGGCTAAATCATTGTCTGTTCTGGTTAAAGCTCCTTTCAAACCTCAGACCGTTATCGCAGAGCCGACCTTCTTCTGGTTTCAGGGGCTTCCTCGACCACAAATCACGCAGAGTGGACACTCCTGCGGGAAATAACTGCCGTAGACAACAGCGTATGCGGTATTTCTCCCGCTCCTCAGCCTCCTCATCAGGTTCAGGTGCCACCGATAAACCTGCCAAATGAGGTTTTTCCGTGCTCGCACGAGACCCCGGTGGGAGGACGCATTGCGTCTCATTTGGAGGTGTGGAAACCATCACAGAAGACAGATGGGTCTTGTCAGTCCCTCGGGCGGGCTTCCGCTTACCTTTACCCCCTACCCTGCCCCTCAACCCTCCTTTTCAGCTGTCGGGCTCACCCTCCCGCAAGGCCGAGGTTCAGAAACTTCTGCTCCTCAGAGCTGTGTAACCCGTTCCCCTTGGGGAGCGAGGGGAGGGCTTCTACTCCCGGCTGTTTACGGTGCCCAAACCCAACCAGGCTGGCCTGCGCACCATCCTAGACCTTTCCCAGTTCAATCTTTCCTTACCCCAAGAGCAATTCAAGATGATCACGCCCGGCCAGATTCGCTCCTCATTGCAGGCGGGCGATTGGCTCAGCGGGGTGGACCTTCAGGATGCGTACATGCATATCCTGATTTGGGCTCCACAGAGGAGATACCTCCGTTTCTCTTTGGGAGAGGAGCACTTCCAGTTTCGGGTGCTTCCTTTTGGCCTCAGTTCGGCGCCACGTGTATTCACGAAGATGTCGGACGATTGGCTTCTACGCAGCCCTTGTCCGCTGGCGGCAGCGGGCAACCTCCAGTCTCTCCTTCAGCTCCTGTTCCGTCTTGGGCTGTCGGTGAACTGGCGGAAATACTCCATGACGGTCTCTCAGGACCTGATTTTTCTGGGTTTTCGTTGGAACACGATCGACTGCAGAGTATGCCTGACCGGGGACAGAATGGCGGATCTGTTGGCCACGTGTCAGATGTTTGCGCAGTCGGAGAGCATGTCGTCCTGGTGGTTCCAGAGGCTTCTGGGCCTCATGGCCCCGTGTGTGTTGGTTCTTCCTCTTGCTCGTTTCAAAATGACTGACCCAGATGGCCCTTCGGAATTCATGGCGTCAGGCAGTGGACCCAGACTCCATGCGGATAATGATTCCGGATTCCATGAGAGTAGACCTGGACTGGTGGTCATCTCTCAGCAATCTGTCTGGGGGCGCAGGGTTTCAGGACCCGGTCCCTATGGTGACGATCACGACGGACTCCTCCCTCCTAGGGTGGGGTGCGACGTTGGATCTCCTTCAGGTCTCGGACCTCTGGTCGCCTCAGGACAAGCTCCTGCACATAAACCATTTGGAGCTTCTGGCTATTTTCTTGGCACTCAAGGCGTTCAGACCGGTCATTGTCAACAGAGTGGTCTGCATAAGAACGGACAATGTGGTGTCAATGTATTACATCAACAAGCAGGGGGGAACAAAGTCCCCACCCCCCTCCTGTCCATCCAGATTTGGGAGTGGGCCGTGCTTCATGGTGTCTGGGTGCTTGCAGTGCACATCCCGGGCCAGCTGAATGTCCCAGCAGATGCCCTCAGCCGGCGGACAGTGGTCAGGTACGAGTGGGAGTTGAAGGCAGAGGTCCTCTCAGGGATTTTCTCGCGCTGGAGCACACCTCAGGTGGACCTCTTCGTGACGGTGACGAACAAGAAGCTTCCTCTGTATGCCTCCAGAGGGGGGCTGGGAGCGTCCTCTCTGGGGGATGCTCTAGAGATTCCATGGCACAACATGAGGGCTTACGCCTTCCCGTCTCTGCCTCTAGTTCACCGGGCAATTTGGAAGTTGAAGAACTCGGTGAACTGTTCTCTTCTACTGATAGCCCCGTGGTGGCCGGGCAGGTTTTGGTTCTCAGAACTCCAACACCTGTCGGTTTATCCACCGATCAGGTTACCGGTAACTCCCGATCTTCTGCACCAGGGGGAGCAGCAGCTGTGGCACCCCTCCCCACAATCGCTCAGCTTGGCGGCTTGGTGCCTAAGTTCAGGTCTTTAGAGCATCTGAATTTGTCTGCGGATAACATGCGTATTATCCAAGCAGCCAGAAAACCTTCGACCAGATCTCAGTACAAGAGTAAATGGCTCAGGTTCTGTCATTGGTGTCTAGAGAAGAAATTGGATCCAGGGGGGGGGGGCCAAGGTTGACGCGGTGTTGTCCTTCGTGTCCTCCCTAGCAGAGTCAGGGGTGGGTTCATGTTCTGTCATGCAGGACTTACCTGTCAGCGGTCTCTGCTTATCTCTCTACGGATCAGTGTTCGTACTCTCTGGCTAACCCAGTGGTAAAGAGGCATTTTGCTGATTTAACACGCCTTTACCCTCCAGTTCGTAATCCGCACCCGCCATGGGACCTGAATGTTGTCCTGACGGCGCTGTGCCATAAACCCTTTGAGCCGATGGCTACTGTGGACCTCAAGTACTTGTCTTGGAAAGTGTCCTTTTTGGTCGCCGTCACATCGGCAAGGAGAGAGTGAGCTCCAGGCATTGTCGGTGGAGCATCCTTTCTTGGTTTTTCACAAGGACAAGGTAGTCCTTCGAACTAATCTGGCTTTTCTGCCGAAGGTGGTGATCGAATTCCATTTGAATCAATCGAGCTCCCTACCGGTCTTTTTTCCGAACCCCGCCTCTGAGGCGGAGAGGGTTCTACACTGTCTTGATGTCCGAAGAGCTCTCAAGTTCTACCTGGATAGGACTTCCGAGCTTAGAAGTTCTTCTCAACTTTTTGTGACTTTCGGCAACCCTCAAGGCAAACAGGCGTCTAAGGCAACTATTTCTAGGTGGATTGCCGCCTGTATCACGGAGTCTTTCACTGTCCAAAAGCTGAAACCTCCTAAAGGTATTCATGCACACCTGGTGCGGGGCAAGGCAGCTGCGGTTGCTTTTCAGAAGTATGTTCCCTGGTAGTCCATCGCTAGGGCAGCTACTTGGGCCTCCATCTGCTTTCTGTAAGCATTACTGCCTCGATATGAGTTCTAGAGCTGATGCTCAGTTTGGTCAGGCTGTGCTGAAGAACCTTTTTCAGTAAGGGGTATTTCAATCCACCGGTAGTTCCTGTAAGGAGTGCTTGGGAATCTCCCACAAGTATGGAGGAAAGGGGACGGGACATAGGAGTATTAACAGGTTACTCACCGTAGTGACCACCTTACTCCTAGTCCATAGTCCCCTTTCCTCCATACGCCTGCCCGCCGTCCCCTCCAATAAGGTTCCTCTGTATTGGTAATGGGCCTCTGACCTGGCAAAGAAAAGGACTGAGGGGCGATGCGCGGGGCGGAGCCAAGGTGGGCGGGGTTACGGCCGCGTGCCAGGCCCCGCGCAGGAAAGAGAGGAAGGACACATTTTTGGAAAAATTTGGATGCTTTTTTACAAAGTGCTCCGGTCCCGTCTCACAGGACGGAGAGATGTCCCACAAGTATGGAGGAAAGGGGACTATGGACTAGGAGTAAGGTGGTCACTATGGTGAGTAACCTGTTAATTCTCTCTTCTGCTTATGTGTTCTGCCTTCCTTCCAGGAAAGGGTTAACTGACTTTGCATTGGGGGGTTATTGAAAGTACTTACCTGCTTAAGAATCTGTGTGAATCATTGTTATTCTGAACCCGTTTTTTCTTTGACACTTCTCCCAAGACTACTAAATGCAAACAGTGATATATTGATGTCCATAGCACCCTAGCAATTGAAGTCTCCTGAGGGTGTAGGTAGTGCCTGTGAGCCATCCCAAATGGGTATCCACTGATTTAGAAAACTAAGTATGTATTTTTGACGTGTATTTGTGTTCCTTTATATTGCACCTTCTGAAGAAGGCTTATTCTAACTGATAAAACAATTATTTAAGAGTTTATTTGAATATTTGTCACTGTGAATCTGTAACTCCCCTACAGCTCACATTGACCCATCTTAAGATAAGCCTGGCTACTCAACCACACTACCAACCTGTGTAGTACAGACTTATACCAAAGGTTGGGTTCCTATTGCCAGTAGGTCTGGGTTGTAATGCACCCAAAGGGTACTGCATACAATCATGCCTAGCAAATGTATTCCTCATTGCCCTCCCAGCCTACCCCACGAATTTCCCATGCCATTACAGCTTTCGTTCCAACACGGCTAAATGCAGTCAATGCTGTATTATAGGCACGTGTGCCACATGTTGTGAGGGGGAAAAAACAAGAACTGAGCCTGCGGGCACTGTGCGTGCTACTTATGACGCCCCCCTCGACGGAGGCCTTTGAGAGGCATGGACTCGACGCAGGGCGCCCTCTGACGATAAAAATTACGTAGCAGCAGAGGAATACGTTGGAGGAGCATCCAGTCGAAAGAACGTTACCAGTTGGTAAGTAACTTGTTCTTCTCTTTCTATTCCCAACCCGATTATATGTGAAGAATTGAACATAGTTTCACTTCAAGCTCGATACCTCTTGCGTATATTGTCCTTTCATTGTACGTTGATTTGAAACAGATGGTGATTGTTTGTTCCACGCAGTTAGTTCATTTAGGGTTGATATGCAAAACTTGTTAGAGAATCGGCTCCTCTGAGTTGGAGTTACTATCTAATCCTGATCAGTGAAGCAAAAACTCTTCAAGGATGATTGGAGACTGACTGAAGCTTTGTCCAATTATTCTGCATATTAAGAATAAGCTAGGTTTCCCAACACGAGGGGTCCAATGTCAACCTATGTTTCCCTTGATCAACGAGTCGCAAAATGTACATGAGATTCAAATTGAATCCATTTCGTACAAAAGAGAGGTTGAAAAATTGGTATACCACTCAATCCAAGGATGCAATGTTGGCTTGCCATTTTTGTTAATCGTTTAATGGGATTGAAATCCTCTAACACTGGATCCTGGACTGTTGAATACTGAAAGAGAGCAGATCTACCTCTTTTTGAAGAACTGGATTGCTTTTCATCTGACCATTCTAAGGAACTGTTGTGGGCAAGATTTATATGGGGGCATATCGTGTCTTCGACTGTTGCTTTAGTTCGTTTTTTTTATGGAATTGAGTCTTAGAAAAAAACTAGGGTTCTTAATATGTATTTTAAAATGTATGAATTCCATTTGTGTATGCAAGGTCTCATTTGTGTAAGGTTTTTTTGTAAACCAATTCATATTTAAAAAACAAAAAAAAAAAATTGGATTTGGCTACAGACCTAGAGGAGGCCAGTGACTTGCACACTCTCTTTCAGTGGCCTTTTCAGAAGGTAATTGCCAATTTGGTGGAGACACAGGGGTTGTTCAGTGTGAACAGCCATTTTGGATGGGGGTCCTCCCAGAGAGGCTCTGTTGCAGTTGAACCCTGCAGTTGCTGCCCCTGTGTTAGCGGCCTGGGTGAAGCCAGTTTTCACCCGTGGTGGACACTGACCTTGCCAAAAAGCGTCCTGCTGTTCTCTCGGTTTCCAGACTTTCTTTCTACTCATCCTTCACCAGAGCACTAGTAGTGCAGATTGCGACTACCGGTTTTGGATTTATTTCCATCCTTGCCTCCCGATAAGGAGAACAAAACACTAGATGCCATTGCCACAAGGTCTTTGTGTCAGGCAGTCTTGCCTTGAAAGCTGTTAATGCGACCTGCGCCGTGGCTAAATACACTGGTTGCGTGAGATTTCCATGGTGGCTGCAAACTTGCTGACCAAAGCGAGGAAGGCTTTCAGCACACTAGTGGGTGGCGCTAAAGATGCTGTATGACGGCCTTTGGTTTGGCATTGACACGGCTGTTTGTGTGGCACAAAATTGGGCTGGCTCTGCAAGAGCACTACTGGTTGAGAACCTACAGGATTCGCTCCCAATTCTCAGAGCTTCTGGATATGCTCTTTAAAGGAAACCACTTTTCAAATGGATTGTGTCCTCCCACGTATTTCTCATCTTTGACATGTAATGTCCAGCTTTGGCTGCTTCGGAAATCTTTTTAGCAGAGGGTGCCCTGCGTTGAGCTAGTGGCCCTCTAAGGCCTCCGTCGAGGTGACGTTATTGGAGGTTATAAGTAACACCCCCGTTGGCCTCAGTTCCGTTTTCCCGCGAACACGTTTGCTTCGTGAGAAACTCAGCGCGCCTCGTAATTATGTAAGTATACTTCTATCTTTATCAAGTTAATGACTCGTTATGTCTTCATCTACCCTGTCGACATCTCTGTCAGTTTCAAGAAATGTAAAACTGCGGCTCGAAGATGTCCATCGCCGGCCCGCATAGAGTTTGTGGTGTCTCGGCGAGGGCCACAAAACATATATGTTCCAAGTGTCAATCCATGACAGGGAAGGCCTTGAGGGAATGAAAGGGGAAGCTCCAGGTAGGAAAAGTTTCCACACCCACTATGTCCTGACCTGCTAGGCCTTCGACCGATGACCAGGAGAGCATGCTGACTCCTCGACAGCTCATATCTAAGGTTGTCGAATACTTGGGGTTGTCTAGACCACCAGCCCCATATGATCAGGATGATCTAACCGACATTCTGGATAAGGGTCCACCTACTGATCCAGTCTTTTCCATGTGGCCCTTCAGAAAAAGGGTGGTCAGGAATTAGGAGACTCTGCAAACTAATGTGGCAGTTGACAAAAATCTTACAAAGAAATAGACCCCCTCCAGTAGCGATGCCGGCTACCTGTCCAAACACCACACTCCTGAGAGTCTGGTGGTCCAGGTAGCTACGACTACCTCTGAACAGGCAGCGTACCCTACCATCCCTCCTGATAGGGATGATAACCGCATAGATGGATGGGCAAAAAAGGTGTTTTATGCAGGGAGCATATTAAAATCGGCCAACTCCACTTGTGCCCTTGCAAAGTTTTCGTACACTGTGGGAATGTATTTCTATGGTAGCAGACCATATTCCCGAAGGGGATGAAAGGGACAGCTTCTTAGCTATTAAGGATGGCAAGGAAGCCATGTGCAAGTCCCTGGAGTCTGGATTGGATTCTGCAGATGGCATCAGCAGGTCCATGGCTTCTAGCACTGTGATAGGCAGATTTGCGTGGTTGCAGGAGTCTGGTTTTGCGCCTTATGTGCAGGATAGACTTCTCAACATGCCCTTTGACGGGTCTCATCTTTTTGGCAGCAAGGCAGAAGTTGCAGACCTCAAAGGCGTCGGGCAAGTCTTTGGGTGCCGCTATTAGGCAAATTGAGCCTTTTCGTCCTAGCGGATAACCTTGGGGGGGGGTTAGATCTTTTCGCTACTACTCATTTGGAAGGGCGAGAGGAATGGCCAGTCAAAGGGGCCAACGAACATTTTCAGTGGTAGAAGAGGTAGAGGTGCCAAGCCAGCTCAAGCAGCAGCCTCTTTACCATCGACCTCTGCAATAGCCGTTTCAAAACCACTCTGAGGGCTTCAGTCACAACTCACCTGTGGGGGCGGCAGACTGACTCAGCATTTAAAAGAATGGCGACATTACTTGGGCTCTGGATACAATAGCCCACGGTTGTTTCCTTCCTTTTATAAAGAAGCCTCAGACCAATCCACTGGGAAACGCTCTTTGAGGATTTGGGATCCGCTCCTTGTGCAGGAAATTTTGACCCTGCTAGAGAAAGGCACCATAGAACCGGTGCCTGTAGTGGAGAGGAACAAGGGTTGCGATTACCCATATTTTTTTATTCCCAAAAAGGACAGACGACTGAGACCCATCTTGGACTTGAGCTACTTGAAAAAGTTCTCAGGAAAGACAACTTCAAGATGGTCACTCATTGTCAGATCCTTCAGGCCCTCCAACTCCAAGATTGGTTGGTGTCACCAGACCTTCAGGATGCTTATATTCATGTGCCAATACATCTCAAACACAGGAAATACCTGAGGTTCGCAGTAGGCGGCTCGCATTATCAATTTCGAGTCCTGCCTTTCGGGTTGACCTCCACCCTGAGGGTTTTCACCAAACAGATGGCGTTGGTGGCAGCGGGTCTCAGGAGAGGGGGGATTCACGTCTACCCCTACCTGGACGATTGGTTGATCAAGGCGCGTTCTTCTAACAAGCGCTGGATGATCTGAGCGTTACCTGCCACTTTCTTCCTTGACTGGGCTGCTCCCTCAATTACATGAAGTCCCATATGATGCCTTCCCAAAAGCTCCAATAACATCGGAGCAGTGATAAATACATCCTTGGGAAAGAGCTCGCCACCCGAGATAAGGGCTCATAACCTTCTACAGATGGTGACAAAATACAGAGTGCCCAGGATATTCTGGCATTTGAATTTTTGGGGTTGCTCGGCCTTATGGCATCCTGCGTTTTTCTGATGCCACAGCCCTGCCTGAGAATGAGATCTCTTCAATGGGCTCTCCGAACACAATGGTCCCAGTTCTCAGGAAGGATGTCGGACCGCCTTAAGATTCCAACCAGGGTCGCACAGGATCTTCTGTGGTTGGCCGTGAGGAAAATATTCTGAAGGGAGAACTTTGGGCAACCATGGCCGGAGATAATGGTTGTGACTAGCGCCTCACTCATGGGGTGGGGAGCTCATACCAGCAATCTGACAGTCGGCGGTCGGTGGTCTCCATTGGAGTCCAAACTACACCTCAATCTTTTAGAGCTGTGGGCATTCAGACTAGCGCTTCCTGCCCTCTGTCTGGGGGAAGAATATCCTGATCATGACGGACAACACTGTGGCTATGTGCTATTTCAACATGAGGAGGCGTAGGGTCACTACCACTGTGCCGAGAGGCAATGCAGCTCTGTACTGGGCAATTCAAGAATGAATCTGTTGGCAGTGCACCTAGCCGGAGCAGAGGACATGGCGGCAGATCCTCTGAGCAGGCAGATCAGTCTCCCATGAGTGGGATCTAGCTCAGGAAGTTTAAGAGATCTTCACCCTTTGGGGAAACTTCAATTGGATCGGTTTGTGACCGGGGTGAACCGGAAGTGAGAGCAGTACTGCTCAAAGGAATTTCCTCTAAGACGAGCGCTAGGAGACGTGTTTGTGGTGGATTGGGAATTCCCACTACTGTATGCGTTTCCTCAAGTCCCAGTCATTCCTCATGTCATAAGGAGGCTGGGAAGGTTCAGGACACACACATGATCCTCATTGTCCCTGGAGGACGTTGTACCCGGACATGGCCATCTGGTTGCCACAAAGGGAGGACCGTCTCATGCGAAAGAGGTAATTCGACCTTCACGCTTGGTTTCTGAAAGCATGAGCTACTAGGATTGGGACCTCCAGGATGACGTAATGGAGGTGTTGCTTTCGGCCAGAAGGCCAGCAACAAAATCGCTGTACTGTTGCCTTTGGAAAAGATTTTGCGACTGGTGCAGAGAAAAGAATCTTGTTCCTTTTCAGTGTAAAACTCAGTTATATACTTTTTGCTTTCATTGGCACATAAAAGTCTTCAGGTTGCCACCATTAAGGCCTACTTGCCAGTGCCCTCAAGTGCTCATCAGAAGAATGCTCATATTTCAAGATCCCATTGGTGACTCAATTTCTAAAAGGGCTCACCAATGTGTTCCCTCCATTTTCAGGTTCCGTTTTGGGACCACAACCTGGTTTTTAAAATGTCTGTGTGCTCCATTTGAACCTTTGCACACGTGACCATTAAGGTTGTTAACCTTTAAGACTGTTGCGATAACATCCGCCCATCGAGTGAGTGAGTTGCAGGCACTTTCTTCCAAGCCACCCTTTACTGTATTCCACAAGGACAGGGTTGTGTTACGGCTAAAACCCTCCTCCTTGCCTAATGTAGTTTCTGACTTTCTTTTAAGTCAGATGATTGTACTACCGACTTTCTATCCTCCACCTAATCCTGGGAAGGAAGAGGAAAGGCTCCATAGGTTGGACCCTAGGAGAGCGTTAAGCTTCTAAATTTCCAGAACTTCAAAATTGAGTGGACGTCCAGCTCTTTGTAGGGTATGCAGGACACAAGCATAGCCAGGTTGTTTCCAAATGGACCTAGTCTAGGTGGCTCATCCTCGCCATAGGAGTGCTATAGACTGGCAGGAAAAGACCCTCAGGGTTTACGAGCCCATTGCACCAGGGGCATGGCTACATCAACAGCCCTGCAAAGAGATGTCCCTATTAAGAACATATGTGATGCGGCAAAATGGTCATCAATGCACACGTTTACAAAGCATTATTCTCTGGATACTTCCATGCTCATGATGTCACTTTTGGTAAGGCCGTATTTAAGATTCTCAATATGCATACATTCTGCACCCTCCTCCAATCATGGATACTGCTTTGGGAGTTTGTCAAAGATGAGAAATACATTGGCTGGCACAATCCATTCGAAGAACAAGTTACTTACCAACCGGTAATGTTCTTTCGACTGGATGTTCCTCCAACGTATTCCTCATCGCCCTCCCAAACTACCCCACTGTACAATTTCCCATGCTATTACAGCTTTCGATCCACCAAGGCTGAATACTGTCATGCCCGTGTTTATGGGCATTTCTGCTGCATGAGGAGGGGTAAAACGGAACCAACAAGCACCGTGTGCGCTACTTAAAACCTCTGATGTCACCTTCAGAGGCCTTCGAGGGACACTAGCTCGACGTCATGGACACGGGGCGTCCTCTGCCAAAAAGTTTTCCAAAGCAGCCGTAGCTGGACATTACATGTCAAAGTGCTGCCTGCAGGTGAGGACAAGGTTGCAAAGCCCCCCCTGGACTTCATTTTATTTTCTTTGTTGCTGCCTTGATTTTCACGATAAGAGCGCTGTTTGTTTTCCTCATCCCTCTCTCCCTCCCCTGCATCCACTTCCCCTTGCCTGCCCTCCCGCCTACCTGCCCGGATTTGGAAGCTGCTGCTCTCAACTGTCCCTCCCAGGGCAGCCCCTGCGGCTAAGGGCCCCTTGGCAAAGGGCACCTCCCATTGAGGCGGCTCCTGGCTTTGTCTGCAGGTATCCGCAGGGGAAGCCAGTGGCCAGCCATTCACCACCAGTGACCCGCACTCTACCATTCTTACCCCTGTCCACCTAGCAGACTCTCAAACTTGGGCGTGTCTTTCTCCTGTGTTTAAAATTCCTCTGTGTATTTAAAAATTGCATTGTGAAACCTAGGCCTTTTCCCCCCTCTATTAGGACTCTCAAAACTAGGTGCGTTTTCTCATGTTTAAAAATTGCTTGGTGAAAGTATTTGAAATATTATTGTCGTCCTGTCCTATTGTTCAACTTGTCGCCTCTTTCTCCTCTGCTTGCACCCTGCCCTTTGTCCTTCTCTAGTGTTCTTCCCTTTCCTCTTCTCTCCTCTCCCTTCCTACTCTATGGTGCTCTGTCTCTCCTATCTTTTCCATCTGCTTCTCTATCGACAATCCTGCTCTCCTCGCTAAATCTGGTAGGAAGAAGTCTAAAAAGGGCATCCTGGTCTCCAACCCAGTCCTCCCTATCGCTGATACCTATACTAGTGCCTCCTCCAGGCAAACTTTCACGAACATCCTCTTTGTCGTTCCCTCACCAGACCTATGGACCCTACATATGGTCTCTGTGCTCTCTCCTTTCCCTTCTCCCATTAATGGTGGCACCCGGTGGGCGGCCCTCCTGGTCTCCTTCCATTCCTCTAAGGTCATCATTAATATTTATGTGAACTGTACCGTCTTGGTCCAAGGCCCTCAGGCCAACCTTCTCCTCTTCGATAGACGCTTCCTGTGCCTTATCAATTTCCTTTCTTCGCCTGCCGTCCACCCCGCCTCCTTATCCCCCTTCCACGGCTTCCTCACCTCTCTGCTGCCTCCTCCTTGGCTACCTTGCCCTCTCCTCCTTCCCTTTCTGTGCCCCCCTTCCAGCTTCATCTACTCCTCCCGCAGGGCGTACCTCTGATTTGTACCCCTCCCCGGAAGTCTTTCAAGGACGACAACCTTCTCCATATTGCCACTATTAACTCTCGCTCTTGGCTCTCAAACACTCCTCCGACATCTACCACCTTCTGGAGGAACTTGACCTTGATGTCCTCAGTCTCACTGAGACATGGTTCACGGCTAGCTCTGTCACAAGCTTTGACACTCTCCTCCCTGACTGCTACAAGATCCTCTCTGCACCCAGGTCCAATCGATCCGGAGGGGGTGTAGCTCAGATCTTCCCCGAGTGGATTCCTGCCTCTGTTATTCCTACGCAGGCCTACTCCCCTTTCGAATGCCTCGTCTTCAGGCTCTCTCTCTCTCTTCTAGCCATTCCCTTATTGTGGTTGCTATCTACCGGCCACCTGGTCAGATCTCCTCCCTCTGAGTGGCTGGACCTCTGCTCTTCCCTCCTGGTCTCAACCACTCAACTCCTCCTTGGAGACTTCAACATCCACATGGATGCTTCCTGTCCTTCCTCAGGACTCTTTTGCGACCTTTGCGCTCTCACTCGCTATTCTCCCCTCTGGCCTGACTCACTCTGCAGGACATACTCTGGATGTTCTGATCTCCTCAGACCTTCCCCCTTTCTATCCCTCTCACCACTACTCTCTCCTGGAATGATCACTTTCTCATTTCCTTCCAGCTCACCCTCTACCCCTCAGGCCAAACCAACTCCATCACTGCCACCCACCTTCTTGGTCATCCGACCCATGAAGTGCGTGTCAGTTGAGGCTTTCGCTGCCACTTTCTCACCCCATCTCTCCCCCTTTGGCTAACTCACAACCTGACAGCCCTCTCCATGCTCCACTCTGCTATATCTGATACTCTCGATGTTCTTGCCCATGAGGATCCGCCTGGAGCCCAAAGCCAAGTGCAACTCCTGGTACGACTCAGACCTCATCAACCTTAAACACAAGTGCAGGGTGCCTGAGAGGAAATGGCGTGCTTCATGTACATAGTCTGACAAACTGGCCTGCCACCTGCTCCAGAGGCAATACCGGCTCTGTCCTCACCAAGAAGAGAGCTCACATCCAAGCCTGCATCTCTGCGGCATCTAACCACTCGGCTGAACTCTTTAAAATCTGCAAGGAGCTGGTCAATCCTGCCGCAGTCTCTACCTCTCCTGTCCCTTCCCAGGCCCTCTGCACGGTACTGGCTTCTCATTTCTTCACTAAAACTCAGGACATCCTGTCCTCACTCTCCTCTTTCCTCCCTGTTCTTCCTCATCAGCCACCTTTCCTCCCTCCTTCTCTGCCTTTCCCCTGTTCCCCCAGAAGAGGTTTCTAGACAAGTCCGATCTATGAAAGTCTCGTCAAAACGGCTGCATCCCTGTTCCTCCAAAACCATCAAGGACCACATTGACTCCCTGACTCCTGCTCTGGCCAACTTCTGCAACCACTCCTTCGCCACTGGAGTCTACCCTCATCCTCTCCCCCCTTCCTCTCCCCCCTGAAGCACTCCCTTGTGTACCCTCTTTTTAAGAAACCCTCTGCTGACCCTTCCTGCCTGGCAAACTATCAACCAATCTCCATCACTCCTTTCCTGGGCATACTCTTGGAAATGCTGGTCATCTCCCAGCTCAATCTTCACACTGAATCTGTTTGTCGCCATGATCATCAGTCTGGCTTCAGAGCTGCCAGAAGCACGGAAACTGCTCTCCTGAACATCCGTGAAGACCTGCTCTCCAACCTTGATTCCAGCACCCCCTGTGTCCTCATCTTACTTGATCTCTCTTCTGCCTTTGACACAGTCAACCATGCCCTCTTGCTCAATCGTCTCCGTGATAACCTAGGGATCACTGGTCAGGCCCTAGCATGGCTGACTTCTTTCCTCTCAGATCGGCCCTCCCAGGTTCAACTTGGGTACCTCCTCTCCTCTATCTCTTTCTCTACCTGTGGTGTTTCCCAGGGGTCTAACCTCTCTCCCTGGCTATTCAACCAATACCTGGCACTTCTTGCCCACTGCATTGCCGCGCTGTGCCCCAACTTCCAGTGCTATGTGGATGACTCGGCTCATTTTCAGACTACCCTCAGCCACCTCTTCTCCCCCTCTCATATCTGACGGTCTGTCCGCCATCCAGGAGTGGTATGCCGCCAATGATCTCTGCCTTAAAGCCACAAAGACCGAGATTCTCCTAATCGGCACACACACACCCTCCTTTCCTGTCACTCTCTGGCCGGCCTCTCTTGGTCCTCTTCCTGCTCCCACCTGTGAGGCAAAAAACCTCAGGGTCATCCTCGACTCCACACTCTCCTTCACTCCTCACATCTTCATTGTCTCTAAGAAGTCAAACTACCAGCTGCACTACCTCAGAGGTATTCTTCCTTTCCTCTCCTCCCAGAAGCTCACTGTCTCCAGAGCTCTGGTTCTCTCTAGGCTGGGCTGTTGCAATAGCCTCTTTCTAAATCTGCCTGCTTCCACTGCCCGCCCTCTGCAACTCATCCTGAACAGGACTGCAAGACTTGTCCTTGGCCTCAAGCCCAGGGATCGTATCTCTCCAGGACTGAAATCTCTGCACTGTCTCCCAATGGCTGTGAGGATCAAGTACAAAACACTCTGCATTATTCACAAGGCCTTCTGGGGCTTGGGGCCTCAATACCTTCAACTCTCTCTTCCTAAATATCTCCCTTCTCGAGCTCTTCGCTCATCCGCCCCCAACTCCCTCAGGGTCGGTCACTTCTCCAAGCAACGAGTTGGGAGGAGATCTTTCTTCAGCTGGGGCCTTCCTCTGGAACAGCCTCCCTGCCCCCCTGAAACTTGAGGCGAATCATCTCTGGTTCCGGAAGCACCTCAAAACCTTTCTCTTTGCTTGTGCTTTTTCTCCTCCTCTCCCCTGCTGACTGCCTGGCTGAACCTGCACTGGTTACCTGGCCACCCTCTCGCACACCTGCACTGCCTTCCTGGAAACCCCTGCACTTGGGGACTGTTTTCTGTATCCTTACAGTCCCTCTACCAGCACTTGACACCTGATGTTTGCACTTACCCCTGCACTTTCCACCAGCTGGCCTTACTTTTAGTTATTATTTATTCTCTTATCCCATGTACTGCACTGTCCCCTCCCCCGCACTTTCCCACTTCCCATGCACTTGCGTGATCTGAATGACACCTAGCCTAGTAGGATTGTTGTCTCATCCCGTGCCTCGTCGCACCTTGAAACACTTGTGTATAGGCACGTTATAAATGCCATATCATATCAAAGTTGAGGAATATGTTGGAGGAACATGCAGTCGAAAGAATGTTACCTGTTGGTAAGTAACTTTTTCTTTTGGGGCAAAGGCTAATGATTCCTTGCAGATGTTGCTGACCTTGAAGGCCCTGGCTGCACACATGCTGAATGCACCCAATCACGATTTACTGCACTATTGTAGTCACTGACCTGGACTACAGTCCCCAAGGGCATTCAGCCCACAGCGCTTTGAGATTATACTAATGGTAAAAGGCACTATAAAAAATGCCCCATAATATTAGTCTCCAGTGGGAGGGAGGTTGTCACTGATCGCCAAAGAGTGGCATTGCACCACCACAGAACCTTCACCCTTACAGGTTGTATCACTGGGTTAATGCCTCTTTTCCTCCGCGCCCTCCCCTATTGGTGGAGGACTGTCTGGTTCTGAGAAAAGGCGCCATTGAGTTGGAGCTTGTTTGGAGCGAGGAAAGAGCTGGTACTGAATTTATGGTTTAGAAGAAAGATTGTGGCTTTCTCCCCATCATGGATGTGATTCTTGAACTTGTACCTACTCTAGGATATTTCCAAGATAGCCACCTGGGCTCCGATCCTCCAGGCGCAGGACTGGTTGGTTTCTCTGGACCGCCAGGACACATACGTCAGGTACTGATTCATCTCAAGCACAAGGAGTACCTGATGTTTGTATTTGAAAAAACCCACTGTTAGGCAAAGATTGTTTGCAGTACCCTTTGGGTGCACTACAACAACCCTGACCTTCTGGCAATAGAAACCCAACCTTTGGTATAAGTCTGCACACCACAGGTTGGTAGCGTGTGGAGCAGCCGGGCTTACCTCAAGATGGGTCAATGTGAGCTGTAGTTGAGTTAGAGATTCACAGTCACAAGTATTCAATTAAACTCTTACAAACAATGCTTCTTGAATAAACGATTATTAATTTATCAGTCAGTTAGAATAAGCCTTCTTCAGAAATGCGCAATATAAAACACACAACTATACTTCAAAAATACACACTTAGTTATTTAAATCGGCAAATACCCATTTGGGATGCCACACGGGCACTACCTACACCCTCTGGTGACCTCAATAGCTAGGGTGCTGTTGGCATTAATATATCACTGTTAGAATTTCCTTGGGAGTAGTGTTCAAGAGAAGAGAGTTCAGAATAAAACAAGTATTCACACAGTTTTTCTTAAGTAGATAAGTACTTTCAAATCAACCCCCCCCCCCCCAATGCAAAGTCAGTTAACCCTTTCCTAGAAGGAAGGCAAAACACATAAGCAGAAGAGAGAAGTCATTCAGGGAGCCTAAGCCAGCCAATGTTAAGTTAGCAAAAGTCTGGGTGAGCTGAAGCACTCTTTTTCCAATGTTTAAAAAGTCTTTGTAGAATAGAAGAAAATCAAAGTAGGGCCACAAGCTGATTAGGCTTGTGAAGTGAAGAAGCTGACAGCAACTCTGCACATGCAACAAAGCAAGTCTCCAATGAGGACAAGTGGCTACACAGCAATAGGTGAGTTCTCTTAGACTTTACAGTACCTTTAGGTTGAAGATAAAGTGCAGCAGCTGACGTCTGTTCCTGTGCAGCTCTGCAGATCTCGCTTTCCCGGGGCCTCAGTCGTGGGGACAAGAGGGAGGACTTCTGGGGACACCTGCACTGCAATGGGACAGTCACCGCTCTCAGCCGGCAAACTTCAAACAAGTGGCTGTTCAGTGTTTCAACTCCTCGCGTCTACTGCAAATAGTAACACTGAGCTTCCTGGCTGTCGAGATGGGCTTTCCTTGCATCTGGGGTCCTGCACTCTGTTGCGGGTACTCAGGCTTGGTCAGTCCTGCTTCCTGGGAGTCCGAAGGGTCTTCCTGGAGCTCTTGGCCAGTTTAAAAGCAACGCACGCGAACTGGTGTTCCTCTCCCTGGCTATCCGGTTCCAGCAGCAACTGCAGTGGAGACTCGAACAGCATTGAGAGGATGTCCAGGTGGCTTACTTTGGGGTTGATTGGTCCCACCAACTCAAAGGGAGAAGTCGTCCTTGCAGGAGCTTCTGTCGATACGAATTTGGAGTGTCAGCACAGCATCAGGGCTTCACCGGGCAAACCAACGGTCCAGGAGTTGCAGCAGGAGTCCTCTTCAAGAAGTTCTTCGGATTCCTTCGTCCAGTGGTCGACTCTGCCTTCAAAGCCAAAATGTCTTGCCTTTTATTCAGCTTGCTCCCATTCATTCCAGCCTAGCTGTCAGTCATGCAGCAGGATGGCTGTCCTTGCCGGATAGCCAGCTGGCCAATCACCTAAAAGTGCATTCCTGTCTCCTAGGAAACTAAGCACCAGGGATTTCAGGCACCTCCCTTGCTTTCTTCCACCAGACACCCTGGAGCCAGAGGAGGGTTTCACTCGTGAAGCCCGCCAAAAACAAAACTAACAAAGGGACCCAACCTGGTTTGGTGCGCAGAGTAAATCTCAAGAAGGCCCTTTCCACAAAGAAATGGCAAACAAGGAAGACCGGGGCCGTTTTGACAAAAATGGCAGCCATGGGTGCTTTACCGTAGCTGTGAACGCAGCCCCTGTAAAATCCCATAATGGTACTAAAAAGTAAACAGCTGCCACCAGCCATTCAGTGAGGAAAGGTTAACATAACATTGTTACATGAGAAGCTAGACAAAGGGGATACGAAGTAACCCCTCTACTACCCTATTGTAAGATAGTCTGGGCTGGGTCTAGAAAGTTACAAAGGTAAGTAAAGTCAATTTAACGTTACTGCTCTGGGAAACATTAGTTTCTGATGTTTGTTAATCTGCTTAGAATCACATGCTGTGCTTATGGTCTGACATCCAGTGGTAACCGCAGAGTATTGCATCTTGTCTTTCAAGAATCAAAAGGGGACGTCGACATGGGCGTGCCTGTAACACTATCCCTAAGTGACGCGTAGTGTACCCAAGATCCCTCACGCGACGAGGTCCCTCGGATACTTTTTTTCCGCCCAGCATGTTGGTCGCCTTATGCGGAGCTCGTCAAAGAAAATTGCCTATTGTCCCCTTGACCTTTGGTCGAATAGCTATATAAAATAATTCAGATTCCAGATCTCTGCCGAAGACCTTCAGAACTTCGACGGATGGTGATCCAGTCGGCACTGCCGACCACGTTGCCAGGCCTTCCGTCGGCCTACACAGTAGAGAGAGTGGGGTCGAGGTGGACATTTCTGTACAATCTGAGAATGCCTTTCCTCTTTCCTTTTTGGTCTTCATCACTCTACCCATCCTCAGCTATGAGAGGACTCCATTTAGGTTTTGCCCCATTTGTAAGGGAAAATTTCCCTCGAAAGATGAGCACAAACAGTGTAACCATTGCTTGCCCCCGATCACAACGAAGTAAGATGCGCGACTTGAAAGCTCCTCTGTCCCAAGACATTAAAGGAGCAAAAAGTCAAGCGGTGGGCGTCCTATGGGATGTTGAAGGCTGAGTTGTTTCCCGTTCAGAACAACCCACACCAAGAAGACCACAGGATGAGAACCCTTTGGACCCTGTATCAAAATTCCCAAGGCTCTTTGATCCCTTTGTGGAAGAGGATATATAGAACTATGACCTAACTGAAGAAGACATTCCTGCAGACACTCGGGATGAGGCGTTCATCAACCCTCCAGCTTAAAATAACTAATAAAAAGGACGCCCTCGCTCCTACTGATCAACAAGCACCTCTAGTGACTGAACCTAATACTATCCCCCCTTTTAGCTTCAAACCTATCTCCATCATCGACACTGAAAAGGTTATCCTCTCACTGAAGCCTTCCAACTGTAAGGGCGACAGTTGCCCAGCTCAAATAAAGGACGCAGCCAGAGATTTAGCCCTGTTTATCTCTAAGCTCATGAACTCCTCTTTCAAATCCAACACAGTGCCAGCTAACCTAAAAGAATCCTGGGTCCTCCCCCTTCTTAAGAAACAAACCCTTGATCATCCATCCCAACTAATTATAGGCCTATCACCACTGTACCTTTCCTACTAAAAATCATCGATAGAGTAGCCTATCTCCAAATTCAAGATTACTTAGAAGCTAACCATCTACTAGGCTCGCGCCAATCGGGCTTCCGCCCCCTCTCCATGGCACTGAAACAGCCTTGATAGATCTTAAAACTAAAATTGAGGAATTCAAGGATAGTGGGAAAACTGCTACTCCTACTGGACTTGTCAGCAGCTTTTGATTTGGTGGATCATGCAGTTTTATGCAACCACCTCAAGCTCGCTGCCAATTTCACAGGGGAAGCTATATCATGGGTCCAATCCTTTCTAGCTAACCGGACCATGAGAGTCTTTTGCACCTCTACCTGTGCCGATCCCATCCAAATTACATGTGGAGTCCCACAGGGCCCCTGTGTCTCACCCACTATGTAACATTTTCACTAAGCCATTGTTCGACAAGTTGGACAGACCGGGTGTCACCTACATAAATTATGCAGATGACACCAAGATCCTCATACCCCTTTCGGGCAACTATGAAGTGGACCTGGCTTTGGTGAATAAAATATACATCCTCATTCAGTCATGGATGGCCACCCATGGCCTCTGCCTGAACGACGATAAAACTGAAATCCTGCTCCTCGGTTCAGACCATAACCTAACTAAACTCACCCCGGACTATGCCTCATTTAACTTCGACAATAATACTATTAAGGTTATGCGAGAGGTTCAAACTCTAGGTTTTTACCTCGACTCAGCTCTCGCCCTTAAAAAGCAAGTGAACTCCCTCGCCTCTACAACCACTTACACGTGTAAACTCATCCGTGCTGCCAGACCATTCCTGTCCAGTGCCAGCTGCCTCACCTTGGCCAATGCCCTTGTCATGTCCAGACTGGACTATTGCAACGCCCTATACTCGGGTGCAAATAAGTCGGTCATTGACAAACTCCAGAGATTACAAAATAATGCCCTAAGAGCAGCTTTGAATATCCCACGTAGAGAGCATATCTCCAAACACCGGACTGAGGCCCAATGGCTAAAGATAAAGGACATAATCCTCCTTAAAACTATTTCTCTCACATCCAAATGCCTCAACAATCAAGCACCCCCTACATAGCTGAAAGAATCAACTGGAGACCCTCAAACCGACTGATGAGATCTGCCAACACCTTCTTACTTGAAGTCCCGAGATTCAAACTTACCACAGCGGGTGGATCTAGCTTCCCTGTTAGAGCTGCACAATCATGGAACATACTCCCACCTGACCTCAGACGCCCATTACCCTACACTAGATTTAGATGTAACGCTCTCAAATAGCTGCACAACAATGATCTGTAACAATATTCACCCTTATCTAGCTGATCATGCTATACATATGTTAAGACGGTATTCTTCTATGCTTACCCATCTTGATCCTAAATGTACTGTATCACTTGTATCATTTGTTGTAACTTACCTCTGTTTTGTAATAGCCTGTGTCAGGCACTGTAACTAAGTTTCGAGTCTACTTGTATTGTTGCGCCCAGCTGCCCAAGGGTTTGGAGCGCATTATCAAATAAACAAACGAACAAAACAAACCCTGAGGATATGCATGATCCCATAGAGGGCTGGCAGCAGTAGCCGGATATGGGTGACCCTCCACCATGGCAGTCTCCAGATCACAAGATCCTGATGCCCTGTCTTTGGATTCCACCCAGACCACGCCCACCAGACGACCCTCGCCAGTGGATGATCAATTGACGTTTAACGTCACGTTGCGTAAAGCATCTCAACACTTTAAGATTGCCACAGATGCAGCTGTCCCTGAAGCTGACTTCGTGGAGGACATCCTCAAGGAGAAGCCGCCGGCCAGCCAGGATATTCCTCTCCTCAATTCAATTAAGAAACGTCTGGCTCTCTCCTAATCAGCACCTGCTCTCACAAGAGGTGTTAACCCAAGAATTGAAAAACTCTTTTGTCCTTCTCCCTCAGACCCTCTGTATATCAGAGGTCACTCCACCCCAGACTCTCTGGTTGCGACTACTACAAGAAAGAGGGCAGGGGTCCCTTTTGTCAACCGGCGAGGCACCCCCTGATAAGGCAGGTAAAAGACTTTACGCCCTTGGGAAGAGGGTCACGGCCGCAGCAGCGTTTTCAACACGTATTGCCAACAACACAGCCTTGTTGGCCAGCTACGTGTATGCTCAGTGGGCCTTACTACAAGAAGGCATACAAGAGGTTCCCGAACCACTACGTACTCGTCTCCTGACCACTGTCACTGAGGGCAGACAAGTGAACCAAAGCATACTTAAGAACACATTGGATCCTGCCGAGAAGGCTGGTTGATCCCTGGCTCAGGGCACACTCCTGAAGAGACATGCGTGGCTATGGAACTCTGGATTCAAGCCAGAGACTCATGCATCACTTATAGATAAAGCTGTGGAAGAATCCAACCTGTTAGGGAAAGCGGTCAATGAGGCCCTTGAGATCGCAAAAAAGGAGCATGACACCCTAAAAAGTTAGACCAAGTTACGCAGAGACCCTCTACAAGACAAGGATCTGGGTCCAGATGGCTTTTTCGTGGCCAACACTTCCCTCAACAACAATACTCCTCAGGAAACAATTGGAACCCTCCACAGGGAACCAGCGGATACACCACCCTGTATCCCCAAAGGGGTCAGCGTCATGGGAAAGGAAGGGGCCGGAACTCTACCCCTAGAGGCTCCCCGGCCTCGGGTTCAAAATGGCCCAATGATTCGGGTCCTCTCCCATCCCTCCCCGGTCGGGGGCCTGCTAACATTGTTCCTTCAGGCATGGGAGGGGATAACTACAAACCAGTGGGTGCTAAAGACTGTGGCCCATGGGTACTGTATAGAGTTCAACCGGTACCCAACATTCAGACCTCCACGAGCAAGACGACTGACACCAGACCATCTTTGTATCCTCCGCCAGGAAGTAGAGACACTACAAGAAAAAGGAGCCATAGTAGTCGTACCTCTGTCTCAGGTAAAAGAAGGTATTTATTCAGTGTGCTTCCTTGTGCCCAAAAAGGATCTAACCATGCGCCTTGTTTGAGATCTGCGCCCAGCGAACAAATTTGTAAAACCACAAAAGTTCTGCATGGTCACTCTTCAGGAAGTAATTCTCCTGCTATCACAGGGGGATTAGATGGCAACATTGGACATGAAAGATGCATACTTTCATATTTCAATGTTGCCAGCGCACAGGAAATATCTCAGATTTATGATACAAGACAAGCATTATCAGTTCAAAGTACTGCACCAAGGGTATTTACAAAGGTACTAGCGGTGGCAGCAGCAAGTCTGCGCAGGCAATCCATCCCAGTCTATCCTTGACCTCGACAAATGGCTCATAACCTGGGACTCTTACGAAACATGTCTGTCAAATACCCAAAAGACTTTTATTCAGTCTGGGATTCTCTATCAACGAGAAAAAAATCCAACCTAGACCCCAGTCAGGTCAAACAATGCCTAGGGGCTCTAAATTCGAACAAAGGATGGCCTCGTCTTCCCCTCCGAGAGGGTTCAAAACATGTTTCAAATCCCTCAGTATGTAGCCAGTCGAGAGGTGACAGTACGCAAGGATATGCGACTGCTAGGAATGATGGTGTCGTGTATCTACTTGGTTCCTCACGCACAGCCAGTGGTTTTGGGCCATCGGACAGTGGGACTATCTAGTGGTTGTCTCGCCAGCCCTCGTTTTCTAGCTGCAGTGGTGGTCAAGGGACAAACTCTTGAAGGGGGAAGACCTTCACCACCCCCGCAGTGGAAGCCACTCTAACTACAGACGCATCTCTCACAGGGTGGGGAGCTCACCTGCTTCAACAAACAGCACACAGTTTGGTCGTCAGCCATAGCATCCAACACCATAAACCTGTTAGAACTGTTGGCAGTGTTCAAAGCACTAAAAGCTTTCAAGACACAACTGCAGGGAGAAGACAGTCCTGATCCTCGGACAGCACCACGGCCATGTACTACCTGAACAAACAAGGGGGCACTCACTCTCCAGGGCTGTCCAAACTGTCCCAGAACATTTGGAAGTGGGCTCTCAAACGCAACATGTTCCTGTTGGGAACTCAATCTTCTAGCAGACGTACTCGGCAGAGATTTCACGTTACCCATGGAGTACAAATGGCGATTACACAAAGACCTTGTCTCCAAAGTTTTCGCAGAATGGGGCTTCCCAGAGATCGATTTGTTCGCAACTCTGCAGAACGCTCTATGCCAAGATTGCGCCTCCAGGTACCCCCAGAACCGTTCCAAGGGGAAATGACTCTGGATATCACGGTCAGGGAAATTTGTTTAGACTCACCCCCCCCCCCCCCAACTCCCCTTCTCAACAAGGTAGTGCACAAGATGTACCAAGAACCAGTCACAATGATACTGGTGGTTCCCATGTGGGCCTGCAAACCCTGGTTCGTTCATCTTATGGCGATGTCCCTATCTCCTCCATTCAAACTGTCTTGCCCGTACAACATGTTGTCGCAAGACAGAGGGGAGACGCTTCATCCATGCCCGCAGGCATTGAACTTGGCGGCCTGGCTCCTGAGGTCCTAGAGTTTGGGCACCTGCAACTCCCTCAGAGATGTATGGACATTCTCAGGGAGGCAAGAAAACCGAACACTGTTTTTCCAGTAAATGGAAATGGTTTGTCATCTGGTGCAACTCAAGAGCATTAACCCGATTAACTCTCCCACACACATTGTTTTTGTACCTAACTCATCTACTTGACTCAGGCCTGGTCTTTAACTCTCTAAAGGTTCACTTAGCTGCGCTTTCAGCCTACACTACATCACAACAGAAAGTGTCATGGTGGAAGATAGTTATTAAAGCTTTCATGGAGGGAGTGAAAAGAATTCACCCTCACACTTTCTAACCCGGCTCCTGGATGGGACCTAAACATGGTGTTGACTAGGCTTATGGGGGCTCCTTTTGAGCCCATCTACAAAGCAAGTCTTAAAGATCTCATCTATAAGACTGCTTTTTTTAATAGCTATTACCTCCATCAGGAGAGTAAGTGAACTACAAGCGCTCTCCGTCCTAGATCCGTCCTAGATCCCTTTGTAACGGTTCACAAAGATAAGGTGGCTGTACACACTCACCCTAGGTTCGCGCCTAAATTAATTTCTAAGTTCCTTGTGAACCAGTCTATAGAACTACCAACGTTCTTTTAAAATCCTTCAAGCATAGTAGAAAGAACCCTGCACACACTGAATGTGTGCCAAGCTGTCATTTTCTACATGGAAAGAACTCGACCAATAAGAAAGACTAATCAGTTTTTCGCTTCAGTGGCTGCAGGCAGAGGAGGAGATGTAGTCTCCAAATTCACTATCTCTAGGTGGATTGTCAAATGCATCTTACAGTCTGCTATAGTCTTGCTAAGAGAGAGTTGCCCTTCAAGCCTAGAGCACATTCTCCTGGAGGCACTGGGGCTTCCATAGCATTCATTGCAAATGTTCGCCTTGAGTCCATTTGCAAAGCGGCAACCTGGAGTTCTGTACACACCTTTACAAAACACTATTGCCTACACACTCTTTCTAGGTCTGATTCTCAGGTGGGGCAGGCAGTACTAAGGCATCTTTTCACTACTGTACCTTCTCACAAACCATCTCCAACTCCGGGTACTGCTCGCCAAACTATGCACAGCATGTGATTCTAAGGAGATTAACAAACATCAGAAGATATGCATTACTTTCCGTAAAAGCATTTCTGATGGTTTTATCTGCTTAGATTCACGTGCGCCTACCCTTCCTCCCCGCCCGGATGGAAGGATCATGGACGTCTTACCACTTTCTCTCTTTTATCTGCTTAGATTCACGTGCGCCTACCCTTCCTCCCCGCCCGGATGGAAGGATCATGGACGTCTTACCACTTTCTCTCTTTTCTGTACTCACTCACGATAGTCATAAGGCTCCCTCACGGCAGAAAAAATACAATCAGATCGACCTTGACGCGAGGGATCTTGGGTACACTACACTACACGTAGGGATAGTGTTACAGGCAGGCCCATGTCGATGTCCCCTTTCTATTCTCGAACGACACAAGATGCAATACTCTGCGGTTACCACTGGATGTCGGACCATATGCACAGCATGTGAATCTAAGCAGATAAAACCATCAGAAATGCTTTTATGGTAATGCATATCTTATCCCAGAGAAGGTATTTAAACCTTTGGGAAATCTGAAAGACTTCCCTGTGTCACTGCACTGAAGGTGCTGTGTGACACAATGTAAAAGATGATGCCTATGGAGTTTGTCAGACTCCACACCCAAAAGAAACCGAGTACAAAATCACATTAAAATACATGAGTGGGGAAAAAGGGTCTCGCTCTCTCCGGTCCTCAAAATCCAGCAAAGTTGCTGGGGGTCTCTAAGGTAGAGGGAATTGGCACATTTCTGAGAATTCTCCCTAAGTCATTCCTTGGCAACCACAGCCTTCTAACTGCTGCCGGCTAATCTCACAAGAGAGAAGATTCACATCTTCCCCTGCCTGGACGATTGGCACATTTCAAGCACGCACCCCAGACTTGGTGCACCACGCGTGCAGCCTATTTCATACTTTTAGCTACTCCCTGAACTTCAAGAACTCCCATGTTTTGCCATCCCAGTTCTCACTGGTTCATCAGAGCAGTTTTGGGCAGTCACATGCCTGGGCAGGGCTAGCCCTCACCTCCCCCTCCCGGGGGGAGGGGGGCACTTGCGCATGAGGTCACTCTAGTGGTACCAAGACAGTATGCCAGACCTTTTTCAGATCTCGGACGCTGTGTCTCGATCTCCTGTGGTGGGCCCTGTAATACAGCATTCTGAGTGGGGGATGCCTTTGGCAATTCTGGCCCCAACTGACAGTGGTCGTGCACGCCTTCTCAAAGGGCACGGAAGCTCCCTTGCATAGTCTTCCAGTGAGCGGACTCTGGTGCCTGTTTGGAGGTCGGCAACACATCAATTTGGTAGAGTTGAGGCTTTTGGGCTGGCCCCAGTGTCTTGCTTCCCAGGCAAGTGTATGTTTTGATCCCGACTAAAAACACAGCAGCCATGCACTACTTCAAACTGGAATGGTGTGTGTGTTTGGTGCCTTTGTGCAGAAAAGCGATGTGCTTCTGGCTCTAGAGAGTGACGTCTCTCTGGTGGCGGTCCAACTTGCCTGTACAGAGAACATCATAGCAGATGTTCTCAGCAGTCAGATTTAATCTACCAACGAGTGGGTGCTCTACCAGAAAGTTATGAAGGATAACTTTGCCTTCGAAGGGATTGTGTCCTCCGACGTATTCCTTATCTTTGATAATACGTTTCCAGCTTGCTGGCCTCGGAATTCTTTTCTGCAGATGGCGCTGCGTGTCGACGTCCGCCGAGTCGATGTCCCTCGATGGCCAGCGTATCGGCGCTGACGTCACCATGCCCATGAATAGCCACGCGCTGCGTCCGTTGCTCAGTTGCGTTTTTCCGCGCTTCGTGGGGCCTCGGAACGTCTTTGCTCAGTTCAGTCAGGATAACCCTATATCTACTTGAATAAATACCTACTCGTTCTCGATGGCATCTTCATCGGAACCGACGACGCCGCGATCCGGCTTCAAGAAATGTCGAGACTGCGGTAAAAAAATGTCGATAACGGATCCACACAGGATCTGCTTGTGGTGCTTGGGAGCCGAGCACCATCGTTGGGAGTGTGAGGACTGCATGTCCGTGACGGCGAAAGCCTTGAAGGAGCGCAAGGGGAAGCTCGAGAGAGGTAAATCAGTCAAAACCTCCTCGAAGGTTTCTTCGGCTGAGTCGAGGCATTCGTCTCATCGCCGTCAAACATTCCCATTCTAGACCTCGAAGTAGCTCCTACCATTCGTCGAGATCAAGACACTCAAAAAAGACTTCGAAGATCCCCTTCCTCGTCGTCTTGTTTCCCCTGAAAGGGTCTCCTGTGCCACAAAACTCAGCTCTCAGGCTGAGTGGGAGGAATTCAGAAAGAAAATGTGAAGCGTCTTTGAGAAAGCGGCCTCGACCCCCTCGAAGACAGCTGAGGGTGATACCCCGGGTGAAAAACCCAAAAAATCAAAACGCTGCAAGTCGCAGCACCTGGCGAAACATTCCACCCGAGAGCGCCACGAGCCATCGGGTAAGAAGGCACCATCTTCGCCGCCGTCGAAGATTCCTTCGACGCATGGATCGGCGCCATCGACGCCGTTGTCGAAGGGTTCCTCGACGCATCGGTCGATCGACTCGACGCCGATGAAAGAGAAGACCAAGGCTACTCCACAGCGAACGGTGATTCCAAGGGCCTCCGGCACGACGCTGAGACCGTCGTCTATGTCCTCGCGTAGGATCCCGATCCTCTTGAGTTCTTCGAGACCTCCTCCAGTTTTCTCGACGCCGTTCTCGGCGCCTTCAAAGCCTGTCACATCGGCGTCGACGACATCAACGTTTTCTCGTCCAATAATGACGAGTTTGGCTCCTTCTGCCTTAGAGATGGGTTTTACACCATTTCAGAGGTCAGAGTACTCTGGACTATCTTCAATTTATGAAGAGGGGGAAGATTCTGACCAGGAAACATTTGGGTTACAGAGGACCACACTGCCTATTTCAGAGGAAAGAAGGTTGAAGGACCTACAGGAGTCACTACATGAGGCAAGTGGGCTGGACACTTCCCCAGAAGTGGAATTTGTTAAGCCAGACCCTGGGAACATGCCGAAACACCCTATAGAACCCTTATGGCAAGAATTATTGAATTTATGGGTTGGTCTGCGCCTTCGCCTGTTTTTCAACAGGATGACCTAACAGACATATTAGACAAAGGTCCACAGGAGGACCCTGTGGTCCCCTTCCATGCAGCCTTACAAAGGAAAATTACATCTAATTGGGAAACTCCTGAAGTTATCCCTGCGGTCAATAAAATATTGTCAGCCAAGTATAGGGTAGCGGCTGCTGACCCTGAATACTTATCAAAACACGCGACTCCAGAGAGCCTGGTGGTTCAAGCGGCAACTTCACAGGATAGAGATGACAAGAGGTATGATTCTATGGCGAAGAAAGTCTTCTCTGCTTGTAGTATGGCGTTGAAGTCCATCAATGCCACCTGTACGCTCGCCAGGTTCAATCACACACTGTGGGAGTGTGCTTCATCAGCGGCTGACTGCATATCCGAAGGAGAGGAAAAGGAAGCCTTCCTTAACATTATTAAAGATGGCAAAGATGCCATGTGCGAATCACTTCAAACTGGCGTCGATTCTGCTGACAGTATCAGCAGGGCCATGGCGGCAAGTACAACAATCCACAGGCATGCGTGGTTGGAAAGTCTGGCTTTGCTCCAGATGTACAGGCCAGACTTTTGAATATGCCCTTTGACGGCTCTTCACTATTCGGAAAAAAGGCTGATGACAGTCTGGAAAAGTTGCAGACTTCTAAAGCAGCAGCAAAATCTTTAGGAGCTGCTATCCGCCAAACTCCTTTTCGCCCCTCAGGAACCTCTGGGAGAGGAAAGTCCTTTCGCTATTATTTCCGCATTCGGGAAAGGCAGAGGACAGCCGGCTCAAAGAGGCCTAAGGAGATCCACCCGAGGTGGATGGGTCAAAGGTACTAAGGCCGCAGCAGGTGCCTCTTTACCCTCGGCATCTGCATCAACCGCCCCCAAACCACTCTGAGGCCTTTCCACACAATACACCTGTAGGGGGCAGGTTAACTCACCATCTGATGGAATGGCAGGCTATAATGTCAGATGCTTGGGCATTGGAGACAGTTGCCCAGGGTTACTGCCTACCCTTTCTACACATCCCTCAGAGTCATCCATAGGGAACAGCTCTCTAAAAGTTCCAGATCCGCTCCTCTTGCAGGAAATTATAGACCTGCTAGAGAAAGGTGCCATAGAACCGGTACCTGTAGCGGACAGGAACAAGGGCTGGTACTCCCCCCTACTTTCTTATACCAAAGAAGGACGGAGGACTGAGACCCATCCTAGACTTACGAGAATTGAACAAGTTCCTCAGGAAGGACAAGTTCAAGATGGTAACTCTCAGATCCTTCAGGCCCTCCAGCTCCAGGACTGGCTGGTATCTCTGGACCTTCAGGATGCTTATTTCCATGTGCCAATCCATCTCAAACACAGGAAATACCTGACGTTCGCAATTGGCGACTCTCATTATCAATTTTGAGTTCTGCCATTTGGGCTGACCTCTGCCCCGAGGGTCTTCACCAAGCTGATGTCTGTAGTGGCGGCGAGTCTAAGGAGGGAAGGGATCCACGTCTACCCCTACCTGGACGATTGGCTGATCAGGGCTGTATCTTCGAAACAAGCCCAGGCCCAGCTAGATTATGTCTGCCACTTCCTTTACAAACTGGGCTTCTCCCTCAATTTAAAGAAGTCACAGATGATACCATCACAGAGACTCCAGTTCATTGGAGCAGTCCTGGACACTTCTCTGGTGGCGAGGCTTTTCCCAGGGGTGAGGGATCAAGATATTCTACAGATGGTCACCAAGTTTCAAAATGCCCAACGTCTCCCAGCCTTCGACTTTTTGAGGTTGCTAAGCCTCATGGCATCCTGCATCTTCCTTGTGCCAGAGGCTCGCCTGAGAATGAGATCTGAGAATGAGATCCAGAGAACATCTTAAAAGGAGAACTGTTTTGGCAACCATGGCCGGAGATAACAGTAGTCACAGACGTCTCACTCACAGGGTGGGGAGCCCATGCCAACGACTTGACCATCAGCGGTCGTTGGTCTCCATCGAAGTCCAGACTACCCATCAACCTATTGGAGCTGAGAGCGATCAGACTAGTGCTGAAAGCTTTCCTGCCATCAGTACAGGGGAGAAATGTCCTGATAATGACGGACAACACGGTGGCCATGCACTACCTCAACAAAAGGAGGCGTAGGATCACTGCCACTGTGCAGAGAGGCGATGCAGCTCTGGTTTTGGGCAATCCAAGAAGGAATCTCTGTCGGCAGTCCACCTAGCCGGAGAGAAGAACTTGACAGCGGACGCTCTGAGCAGGCAGAGCAGTCTCCCACGAGTGGGAGCTAGCTCAGGAAGTCCTTCAAGAAATCTTCGCCCTTTGGGGAACCCCTCAGGTGGATCTGTTCGCCACAAGCACCAACAGGAAGTGCGATCTGTTCTGTTCAAGGGAATTTCCCCCGAGAGGAGCTCTAGGAGACACGTTCGTAGTGAATTGGGAGTTTCCACTCCTTTACGCGTTCCCACCAGTCCCTGTTATTCCTCAAATGATCAGGAGGTTGAGAAGATTCCGGAAAACCATGATCCTAATTGCCCCGGATTGGGCCAGGAGAACGTGGTACCCGGACCTTCTAGATATGTCCATCTGTCCTCCAATCCGTCTTCTCCACTCAAAGAGAATCTTCTCTCGCAGAAGGGAGGTCGGGTTCTCCATCCAGACACCAGAACCCTCAACCTTCACGCTTGGCTTCTGAAAGGGTGAGGTACAAGGATTGGGATCTCCCTGATGACGTCATGGAGGTGCTGCTTTCAGCCAGAAGGCCAGCAACAAAGTCTTTATACCGCTGCCATTGGAACAAATTTTGCAGCTGGTGTAGGGAAGAGAATATCGACCCTTTTTCATGTGGTACACCAACGGTGTTATCGTTTCTACTCTACTTGGCAAACTCAGGCCTTTAAGTTGGCACTGTAAAAGGCGATCTCGCAGCGCTTTCTATCTTCAAGCGCACTGCGGAGGAACCATCGTATTTCAAACTTCCTCTAGTGATACAATTTCTCAAGGGATTAACTAATGTTTATCCTCCTCAAACCATTCCAGGTTCCCTTATGGGACTTAAATTTAGTCTTAAACTTCCTAATGGGCACTCCATTCGAACCACTTCACTCTTGTTCGCTGAGATTTCTCACGCTTAAAACTGTCCTATTGGTAGCACTAACATCTGCTAGGAGGGTGAGCGAGCTACAAGCTCTCTCCTGTAAACCCCCACATACAATTTTCCACAAGGACAAAGTTGTCCTATAGGTGAAGCCTAATTTCCTCCCAAAGGTGGTTTCTGAATTTCAGATTACTCAGAAAATTACCTTACCTTTGTTCTACCCTCTTTCCCCGGATGGGGAGGAGGGTAGAACAAAGGCTACATAGGCTGGACCCAAGGCGAGCTCTCCGCTTTTACATCAGCAGAATGGCTAGGATCAGGCAAGCAGAACAACTGTTTGTAGGATACTCAGGTCACAAGTTGGGACTACCCATAACAAAACAAACCATCTCCAGGTGGATTATTTTGGCCATTCGGGAATGTTACAAACTGGCAGGGAAAGAGCCACCCCAAAATCTCAGGGCTCATTCAACCAGGGGTATCGCAGCCTCTTCGGCTCTCCAAAGAGGGATACCGGTCCGAGACATATGTGCGGCTGCCACATGGTCGTCCGCACATACATTCACAAAATTTTACAATCTGGATTCCTCCACTAGTCAAGAGACCAGATTTGGCAAGGCCGTATTACATTCGGTCCATCCCTAAAGGGATACATAACATTCTCACTCCCACCTCCAATTACATGCCACTGCTATGGGAGTCTATCGAAGATAAGGAATACGTCGGAGGACACAATCCCTTCGAAGAACAAGTTACTTCTTACCTTGTAACGTTCTTTCGACGGGATGTTCCTCCAACGTATTCCTTATCGCCCCTCCCATCCATCCCCGCAGTGATACTTCCCTTGTGGTTGCAGCTTACGCTCCTTCAAGGTCAATAATCAATTCAGGCATGACTTTTCTTATGCTACAAAACGGAACTGAGCAACCGACGCAGCGCGTGGCTATTTATGGGCATGGTGACGTCGGCGCCGATACGGTGGCCGTCGAGGGACATCGACTCGGCGGATGTCGACGCGCAGCGCCCTCTACAGAAAAAATTTCTGAGGCCAGCAAGTTGGAAACGTATTATCAAAGATAAGGAATACGTCCGAGGAACATCCCGTCGAACGAACGTTACAAGGTAAGAAGTAACTTGTTCTGAGTGGCTCCTCAAGTGAACCTCTTACTTCCAATGTGAACAGGACGTGCAAATAGTTCTGCTCCAGGGAGTTTCCTCCACAGGGAGTTCAGGGGGCGCATTGTTTAATGGAACTTCAAACTACTTTGAGTTCCCACCAATCACTGTCTTTAAGGTAGTTCTTAGACTGTGGAGGTTTGGCTCCACACTTTAGATCCATGTGGAGTGGGCCCCCGGGACATGATACCTGGAGCCATGTGCTATTCCTGGCGACTTACAGCAAGGGTGGACCTGCGCTCCCACTATGGGTGGGCAGGGTGGAACTTCGGGTCCTCAGCAGCCTGAATAATCATGCTTGGCTGCTGAGAGGCTAAGTTATCAGGAGTGGGACATGTCCGAAAACATCCTGGATTTTCTCCTTTCTACTGTGACGATTGCCATCAAAACCTTAAGATGTCGACTTGATGTTGCGTGTGACCTCAAGTCCCTTTCATCTGTCTAGTTTCTTCTGTGCTGGATTGCCTGCTTTCTTTGGCTTCGATGGGTCTGCAGATTGGCACTGTGAGGGAACATCTGGCTGCTGTTCTAGTCTTTAAAATAACTACTGAACAGGGCTATTTCTTACAATCCCAACTGTTAAGTGGCTTTTGCAGAATGTATGTAACCAATTTCCCCCACGCCAGTTCATTGTTTCTGCATGGGATTTGAATTTCCTTTAAACTTTTCTTGTTGGACCCGTTTGATCTCTGCATAAATGTTCTGTAAGACAACTAAAGTGATTTTCCTAGTGGCCATCACTTTGATGATGTTAGGGCGAATTCTCAGAAATGTGCTAATTCCTCTCTAACTTTTTTTAGCTCATGTATTGTTTGTGTGATTTATTCTGTTTCTTTTGACTTTGGAGTCTGACAAAATCCGTAGGCATCATCTTTGCATTGTGACACACTGCACCTTCAGTGCAGTTGCACATGGAAGTCTTAGATTTCCAAAGGTTTAAATACCTTCTCGATGAAATTACTGTTTCCAAGAGCAGTGAAGTGAAATTGACTTTACTTACATTTTGTAACTTTCTAGACCCAGTACACTCTATCTTACCATAGGGTGCTGGAGGGTTTACTTAGTATCCCCTTTGTCGAGTTTCTCATGTAACATTTTTGTTACCCTTTCTACAATTAATGGCTGGTGGCAGTGGTTTACTTTTTACTTCCATTGTGTGTTTTTACTGCGTGCTGCTTTCGCAGCTGCAGTAAGACACTGATGGATGCCCATTTGGTCAAAATGGCCCCGGTCTTCTTTTTTCGCCATTTCTTGTCATAAAAGTCCTTCTTGAGATTTACTCTGCATGTCACACCATGTTTGGTCCCTTGTTCGTTTTCTTTGGTGGGATTCACGAGTGAAGCCCGTCTCTGGCTCCAGTATGTCTGGCAGGGGCAGTAAGGGAGGGAGGTGCCCATAACTCCCTGTGCTTAATCCCCTTGGTTACAGGAATGCACCCAAAGGTGATTGGCCGGTTGGCTGTCCCCAGAGGACAGCAACCCTGCTTTGTGATTGAGAGCTAGGCTTGAATGAATGGGAGAAACCTGCATAAGTCGACCACTGGACGAAGGAATCTGAAGAATAACTTGAAAGAGACGCCTGCAGCAACTCCTGGACCGTTGGTTTGCCTGGTGAAGCCCTGCTACTGTGCTGAAGCTCCAAATTCGTTTCTACTAGAGAAGCCCTGCACGGACGACTTCTCCCCTTGAGTTGGTGGAACCAATCAACTCCAAAGTGAACCCGTTTTGGACATCCTCTCGAAACTGGCTGTACTTCTACTGCTGGAACCGAAGTGACAGGGAGTGGAACACCAAATCGAGTGGATCGCTTTTAAGTCGGATCCGAGCGCCAGGAAGATCCTCTGGACTTCCCTGAAGCAGGACTGACCAAGCCTGACCCACCTCAACAGAGTGCTGGACCCAGATGTGTGGAAATTCTGAAGTGGTATCCGAGAACCGCTGTGTTGCGATTTCCTGTCAGACGCGAGGAGCTGAAACGCTGAAGTGCCACTGAAGTTTGCTCATTGGTGACGCTGACCTACCCATTGCAGTGTGGGAGTCCCCAGACTTGACAAGACTTGTCTTGGTTAACCTTGCAGGGTTGCTTGAATCTTTGACTCTCGCAAGCTTCCCAGCATGTGGCCCTTCAAGTGAATCTTATTTGTACAAACGTACATTTTGCAAGACTATTACTTACCTGCAAAGAAGATCTTTAGCTCTCCTTTATTTTATTCAACTAAAATTGGCTGTCCTGGCTCCCTGAGACTCTTCCTTACCTTGATTATGTGCCTTTATCTTTCCCCTAGGAAAGGGTTAAATTTACTTGACATTGGAAGGTTCAAATAGTACTTAACTGTTTATGAATTATTTGTTAACCTTTGTTTTATTCCCATATCTAACCTTTGCACCAAATTCAGTATTGCTCTAAATGTACCAGTGATAAATCAATGTGCACAGTGTCCTAGCTATTTAAGTCACCTGAGGGTGTAGGAAGTGTCTGTGTGCCATGCCCAATGGGTATCATCGGATTTAGAGAAACTTAAGAGTGTGCTGTTTAATGTATTATAATTATTATAGGTTTTTCTCCCTTCTGGAGAAGGCTTATATAACTGACTGTTAAATAAATGAATAATTGTTTAATCAAGAAACCGTGAGTGTTTTTATTTGAGTAGCTGTTACTGTGAGACTGTTGCAACCCTACTGCTCACATTGGGCCCTCTTGACATGAGCCTGGCTGCTCAGCCACACTACCAACCTGTGTAGTACAGACTTACACCAAAGGTTGGGTTCCTCTTGCCAGGAGGTCAAGGTTGCTGTAGTGCACCCAAAGGGCACTGCACACAATCTTGTCTAACAGATGAGGTGGGTAAGTAAGCTCCAGATTGTTTGTTAAACCTTCCTACTTTGTTCTTCACAGAGTAGTTGACTGGAGTGAGACCGGGTTTGTGTCAGAGTTTCATGTCTTTCAGAAGATCAGCTTCCTTAGTTTTTCCCTCCACCTCAACCTTCTAACACTCATGAGAGAGTCCATCAGGTGGACCATGTGCTTCCCCCGCAGCTAGGTATCTCTGGCAAGTAACATTAGAACACAGGACCACCACTTTACAGGTTCCCCTGGTGCCCTTGTCGGCAGGGCCGGTTACTAAACCAACTCTATTCAGATTGATCATCCCCTGCATCACTGAATGTTGAGATCTGGCTGTGAAGGATGTGCCTCGTGATCTCTGGGCTTATTTGACTAGAGGCTTGGCTGCCATCTCTGCCCTGCATAGGTTGGGGGTTTGGTGGGTCGGGAGGGAGGGAGGGAGGGAGGGAGGGAGGGAGGGAAGGATGGATGGAGGGAGGGAGGGAAGGATCCCATTCTTGGACATCTGTCATGGGGCTACATGAGCATCGCTGCACACGTTTGATGCACAATGCTGCCAGGATTTCCCGTTGGGTCAGGACACTCGGTTTTAGCCTGAAGGGTCCTCAAAAGGTTTCTGATGTAGGTGGTGGTTTCTTGCTCTTCTCCTGCCTCCAGATTTTGGCACTGCTATGGTAGTCTATATAACATGTGGTATTTGTGGGAGGAAGTGCTGGTGGTTGAAAATGTTTGATGCCATCTGGCCCTGGAGAGAGAATGGTGAGTAATCTGTGGGACGAAGGACTAATCCATCCTAAATAACATTATATAAAAAGGTAGGTAATTTGTTCTGTTAAAGCTTTCCTGTTAGGCGGTGAAAAGCTCAGGCACAGAAAACTGAAAATGTGATAGCTGTACTCATTAGTGGATAGAGTACCTGCAGCAGGGAGTAGTAAATGTTTGAGCAGGGGGCACTCGCCATGTGAAGAAAATATCACACAAGATGGAAATTTTACCTAACAAAGAGCACAGTCGAGTAGGGATAGCCCTTTCTTGTGCACAAGATTTTTAGTTTTGTTTAAAAGACTGTAACAGATGTCAAACTCCTCGAAATAAGATTCTTATGTGTCATGATATCCTTTGCTGATTCAGGTGCATTGTCATTAAGCCGTAATAACTGCATGTACATTTCTGCTTTAGTGCCAGACATTGCCATGTTAAAATTTCACTATCTTCATTGATATAGCAATGTAGGTCTGATTTTATTGTGTATTTGTTGTCTGTATACACAGACTAGGAGTGGATCTACTATTATGTGGTGATGGTGGGTTATTTTGGGTCCTGGGAAGGAAAGTCTTGCTTTTAAAAAAGCTAGGTCATACGTGATTTGCCCAACTGATGTTTCTTTTGGCTTCTTTTATCATAAGGTCTGTGCAGTACTGGTCTGAAAAAGCCTGACCCATTGTGACCAGGTCCTCTGTTGGGGTCTTGAACACCCAAGCAGGCGGCTGAGCTGGGTGTGGTCTCCCTATGCGCAAAGCAGGCAACTCTGGGCTGGGTGGGGGGGCAGGGGGAGAAATCTCCCCAAGCCAGTAGGTAAATAGGCCTGCTTGGGGTAAGGGAAGAATCCCCTTGATGGTTACCCTTGGACCCTTTGAGCGTTACAGGGGAGAGTTTTGCATGGCCTCACTTCAGGTTTGTTTTAGGGGTTTGGCTTCTCGCCATCCACACCTGCTGTCTAGGGCAGGCCAGGCCAAGCGCCCTTTGCGACCTTGCTACGCCATTTTGACACCCCTTTCCCCATTGAGAGAACATGAAGATCTCTGTGCAGACCCAAAACTCCAACACAGAAAGAGACATATAGTTATATTCACATGATACATCAAAGAAGTAATTTTCTGGAGTTTCTGTGCTGTGTTTCTACCTGCTGGTAGTTACAAATTTGCGTCATTCTGAATGTGAAGAGCTTATGAGGTGGGTGGAGGGAGGGTTGTAGGCAATGTTCCTCAATTGGAGACTTTCTTGCCATGGATGGTACTTTTCTATTTTCCCACATGCTCAATCTGAAAATGGAAACCGTGTTCTGAAAGCTTACCAGTGTGTTTCCACCCTACAGTTCACACGCTGGATACACAGAAGACCTCAGCTTGGCCCATACCGCACTCAGCCAACCCCTCTCCTCCCCCAAATAAGCCACAGGTACAGACCTTCACTGGAAGTTGCACCCAGGGGGAGGAGGCAAACATTATAAAAACACCCAGCCCCAGTTGCTAATCATGCGTTGTTGATGGTTGTGGCAGGCAGTTGGTGAGTGCAGGAAAGTGATTTGAGGAGAGGTCAGGACTTGTTGGATGTGAGGAAGGTGAAGGTTGGAACAGGTTAGGTGGTATCAAGGAAGGGAGGCGTTGGGAGCGAGATGGGAAGAGGCAGTGACTGAGGAAGAGGTAATAGTCCTGCCTCGTAAGGCCAGGAAGGCATAAGGAGGCTACATTGGCCCAAGGGTTTATAGTCATAGTTTCGAAACAAAAGTTTTGAAAACAAAAGCTGCGTCATGCTATGTTTAAGTGCATTTCTTTCTAAACCAATCAGTCGACAATAGTCATGGATTGGTTTCAATTGAAATGCACTTTTACATGTTAAAAGTAGCATTTCAATACTTTTTTTGTGGTAATTTCAGCACTGGACAGCTCCATGTAACGTTTCAAGGTTTTGGTGTATATTTGGAGGGGGGTCTCCCCAACCCCCACGCCACCCTCCCACTCCCTAACCCAAGCCCCAACCCTAACCCAAACCCAAGTTTCGAAAGGCAAACTTTCGGATTTTTTTCGAAGAAATGTGTTTTCAAAGAAAAAAAATTTGAAAGATTGCCTTTCAAAACTTTTGTATTCGAAAAAATGACTGGACACCAGCCCCAAGAGCGTTTGTGAAGGCAGGATAGGGAATTGTTCAAAGGCAAGGAACATTGAAGAATAGTCAGGGAGACGGTGGGATCTCACAGAATCTTGGGAAATGTTATCTCAGCCCACAGTAGAGATACCAGGAGACTGTGGCAGTAGCTCCTGGGCCCTCTGATCACCTGCAGAGACTGCTGCTGGCCAACAAGTGTTCTCAGGGACGTGGAACACGGTCAGAAGGAAATGGGAACTTCAGAAGAAACCTGCAATGCCACTGGGTGGTATGTCTGCATAACACCCAGTGGGAGAGACTTTATTTTTTGTCGGTTTCTTACTGCTAATTTTACCACGTTACAAACTGTATAATAACATTGTGTTGACTGATCCTTCTTTTAATCCTACTCTTCTATGCATCACACGTACGCCTCTGGTTACCTTCCCAACAGGCTTACGCGCAGATGGGCTCCCGAAAAGCTGTTGCATCCTCTTCCTGAGCAGTTTTGTTTAAATGTGTTCTGCAGAATTCCTGTCTGGGGAAATAGTGGTACAGTAGCACCCGTCATTATCTGAAATCGGGCAGCCCCAACGAAAAATAGAAGAACTAGACTAAATGGGAATATTAATTTACAGAATATGCCTTTCTGTATAGGCTAGGGATACAGTTTAATTCAGTCACGCCAGTGTGCAATTTCTTCCGAAAGAGTAATTTGGAGAAGGCTTTCTTTTTTGTTAACACTAAAATGTATGAGAGAAAAGTTTTAACATTGATTGAAAACCACACAATGTACATCATTCTCCAGCATGGGGTCTGGCATGGATTCACATGCTCATGAATATTCCCCGTCAGGCCGGGAATCCTTGGTATAGAAAAAAATCAGTATCGGTTTCGTTTCTGATCTGTCTTTCTTAGTAGTAAGCAATCACTGGTCTCTGGGTCATACTGCCCCCAGCCAATGACAGCCCTCTCCCTTAGCCCCGCTTCCGGCAGCCATCGCATTTTACCGCACGTTCAAGTGTTGGGAGTCCTCGTGCTGTAGCTCTCGAGCTTTTGCTGTGTTTTTCGCGCTTTTTCAGGAGATTTTTCTCATTTTTTGGTTAAATAGAGCCTCAAGCTCCACTCTTTCTATATCCGATCAACGGGGATCTGTTTCAGAGTTTTCTACGCCCCTCAAGGGTGAATATTTCGTCGAGTTACGCTTTTGGAGGATTCCAGAAGTTCCGAGGCCTACCCCGGACATGGCCCAGGAGAAAGGAAGCTCAACGCCCGGGAAGCTGTTCAGGACCTGCCCTGGATGCCAGCTTCAGAATGTTTTCAAGGAGGACGAGCATTCGTTATGCCTCTACTGTCTCCATGAGAACAAGACGCACATGGAGAAGGACTGTGCGTTTTGTGGGAACATGTCGGAGCGGACCATGAAGGATCGCCACCTCCGTCTCGCCAACTGGCTGGAAGGGAAGAGCCCGTCAGGCGAGAAGAAGAAAAAAGTCTGAGCGGTCTTCTAAGTCCTGTGAGGGCGCCCCGGCGACGGGGGCCCAACAAAAGGCTAAGCACCATGAGTCCGCGGGCACCGGGAGCGCCGAACGGTCGGGCTCCTTGGCTGCCAGGCAGGGCGCATCCTCCCCGTCGTCATCAACCACGAGCCAACACTATGGCTCGGGTAAGAGGAAGTCTGAGAAGCTGGTGAAGCTTCTGGAGAGGCCCCGGTCGATCTTGAAGATTCCGGCAGAGGGGGAACGAGGCTCGGACCCTCCCCCCAAGGTGAAGGCCCCAGGCGTCCAGAAGGTGGCGATGGCCTTAATTCACCCTGCTAAGACCTCGATTGAGGATGTCGCCGCGGCCCTGGCTCAGCCTATGGAGGCTACACCAGTGGAGGCGCCCTCTGGACCCAGAGTCTCCCTGCCACCGCGGAGGGGGGAGTCTTTCCGGCCCATTGAGAAGACCCCCACAAAGTCCTCGTTGGAAAAGGTGGGCGAGGGGCTGGTGGCCGTCATGGATACGGACACGACCTCTGAATAAGAGCTCATCGAAGTCGTGGAAGAGGCCCAGCCCATCGGGAGGGATCCCGACGTGTCGCCGACAAGGCTCCTCAAGAGCCCTCGCGCCTGTCGTTTCCGGCGCCGCAGGACACCTCGGCGGCCATTTTGTCAGCGATTCAGTCCTTATGCTCGGAGATGAGGACAAGGTTGCCCCTTCCCCCGACGGAGGTACCTGAGCCAGACCCGACGGGGCAACCGGAGCCAGGACCTTCGGAGAGTCCACCGCATAAGAGGAGGACGACGCATCCTACGCCACCTCTCCCACCTCTGCGGCCTGCTCTGCCTTCCCCCCGGTCTACTACCCATGGGGATGATACAGGCACGGACACGGCTACGACAGGTACAGATGACGGAGGCGACAACGGGACGTGTCCCCCGTCGCTGGGCGTCCCCGCTCGACGAGATTGGATCCTTTCATGCCATGATTTCCAGGGCATCCGAGCATTTTCAGCTCTGCCCAGAAGGAGCGTTCCTTTACCAACGGCGCGAGGCTAAAAGGAAGACGGTCCTCGCCGTACCGCTTCTTGATGACATCTGGGATGAGGGGCTCGCCCTCCTCAAGAACCCTGCCACGGCGCCGGCAAAGAGGGACCGGTACGAGAAGAAGTACCGGGTCCCCGACGCTGCCCCCTTGTTCCTTCGGGCACAACCTACCCCGGATTCGGTCGTCTCGGCGGCGGCAAAGAAGTAAGCTGGGGGGGCATCGGCCTCAACATCAACTTCCCTGCCGGACGGCGAGGGCAGGAATTTGGACACGATGGGACGACGGATCATCTCATCCGCAGCGATGACTATCAAGGCGGCCAACGCCCTGGCTATCGTAGCCCGCTACAACAGGGAGTTGTGGTTCAAAATAGCCCCTCTCTTAGACTTCCTTCCGGACGCCAAAAGGGCTGAGGCCCTTGAAATCCTACAGGAGGGGGAGGTTGCTTCGGACCACGCCATCACGGTGGCAACAGACAGCGCCGACAGTTGGGCAACAGCGTTTGCTTGAGACGACGAGGATGGCTCAAGGCCACGGATTACCTCCAGGACGTACAAACCAAGGTTTTGGACATACCCTTCGACGGGAACAACCTGTTTGGGAAGGCGGTTGATGAGTCCCTTCAGGCCATCAAGACAGACAGAGACTGCCCGGGCACTGGGAGTGCTCCAACGACGGCCGTCCTTTCGGAGCTCCGGAGGCAGACAGGGTGCCTCCAAGGGATCCGGCAGTGGTTCCTCCACGTACTGCCAAGCGGCAAGATCTTTGTCCCAGGAAGCCTACAGGGGACGCGGCAAGTCAGGTGGTGCCCGTCGTCGTCGACGGCGAGGTCAAGGAGGCAAGGCGGCCTCCAAACAAGATTGAACCGACCGTGGGGTCGGGCCCCCGCCGAAGCACTCCGGTGGGAGGCCGGCTGGCAAGGTTCGTCAGCGTGTGGGAGTCCATCTCTACCGACGGTTGAGTGCTGGACGCCCTTGCCCAAGAGCACGCCCTCGAGTTTCTGAAGAAGTGCCCTCACGTTCCACCCGTAGCCAGGAAGGAAAATCACGTCCCTCAACTACTGTTGGAAGTAAGGGCGATGCTCAAGAAGGGTGCCATCGAGCTCGTCCCAAAGAGGCTTTGGGGTGCCGGAGTTTACTCAAGGTACTTCCTCGTAAAAAAGACAGGAGGATGGCGCCCCATCCTGGACCTACGACGACTGAACAAGTACATCAAGGCACAGAAGTTCCGTATGGTCACCCTCCAGCATGTGCTGGGACAGCTGGAGGAGGGCGATTTCCTGTCCTCGTTGGACTTGGAGGATGCGTACTTCCACATCCCCATTCTAAAAAGACACCGAAAGTTCCTCAGGTTCGTGGTCCAAGGGCGGCACTACCAGTTCAAGGCCCTCCCGTTCGGATTGAAGTCGGCACCCACGGTGTTCACCAAGTGCCTCGCACCGGTGGCGGCGCGGCTGCGCCTACAGGGGATCCACGTCTACCCCTACCTGGGATCCACGTCTACCCCTACCTGGACGACTGGCTCATCCGGGCAAGGACAAGGGAGCTCGCCGTGGAACACACTGCGATGACCGTCCAGCTGCTCACGGACCTGGGATTCTCCATCAACTTTCCAAAATCCCACCCGATCCCGTCTCAAGTCTCCCTGTTTCTGGGAGCCAAGCTCGACACAGTGGCGCGGCTGGCCTCGCCGTCGGAGGAAAGGCCAGGACCATTCTGGGCAAGGTGCAGCATCTGCTGGCCACGGACATGGCCTGGGTAAGATCTATCAAATCCCTCCTCCTGCATTTATCTGGTGCGCCTTTGCAGGCTTCGGATGCGACCCTTACAGGAGTTCCTCGACGCCCGCTGGATCCAGTCGACAGGCAGCTTCGAGGACAGGATCCCTCAACGAGACGTTCCGTCAGGCGATCCGGTTGTGGGGTACCCGCTCCCATCTGTCGGCGGGCACGGACTTTCAGACCCCAGCTCACCAGGTGACGGTGACGACGGACGCCTCCCTGGAAGGTTGGGGAGCACACTCCGGAGATCTTCACGGGAGAGGCCTTTTGCTCCCGGAGGAGAAGTCTCTCCACATCAACATCTTGGAGCTCTGCACGGTGCTCTGGGCCCTCAGGTCCTTTCTTCCGTCCCTCAAGGGCAAGGTGATGAGGATATTCACCGACAACACCACCACGATGTTCTACATCCGGAAGCAGGGCGGAACCAAGTCCCCGGCCCTATCCAACGAAGCCCAGGATCTGTGGCATTGGGCCGTCGCCCAAGGGATGTTTCTGGTGCCTCTTCATCTGGCAGGAATAAAAAACACGATCGCCGACTCACTCAGCAGGGAGCTGCGCTCGTGCCACGAGTGGGAACTACGCCAGGATCAAGTGGATCGACTCTTCCGACGATGGGGCGAACCCCAAATCGATCTCTTCGCGACAAATTCCAAGTGCCGGAGGTTCGCCAGCAGGTTCCCCCAGCCGAGGAGCATAGGGCGATGCTTTCTCGTTCCCCTGGGACGGCCTATTTCTTTATGCATTCCCTCCGCTGCCGTTGCTGCTCCGGCTCATCAACCAGCTCAAGAGGTCCCGATGCAGGATGATCCTCGTCGCACCGGCGTGGCTGAGACAGATCTGGTTCCTGGACCTTCTGGACTTGTCAACGTCCCCACCAGTCAAGCAGCCGACGGACGCAGACCTTCTCTCCAGAGAAGGAGGCGCCATTCTTCACCACAACCCGGAGGCCTGGCTCCTGCAGCACTAGAGTTTGGAGGGTACGACATCCCGGCCGACTGCAGAGAGGTTCTTGCAAAGGCCAGAGCGTCCTCAACTCTCAAGTGCTACGGACATAAATGGAAGAGGTTCTCTTTCTGGTGCCGTGCACAGAAGATTAACCCTCTGCGGATTACGGCCCCTCAAGTACTGCCGTACCTACTGTCGCTGGCCAAAGCTGGACTGGCTCACGCCTCCATCAAAATACATCTGGCTGCAATCTCCCGATATGCCAGGACGACGAGACGGGCGTCCTTGTGGTCTCATCGCCTGGTGAAAGAATTCATGAAGGGACTATTCCGATCATTCCCGCCGGTGAAGGCTCCTGCCCCGGCGTGGGAGCTTAATGTGGTGCTGACCAAGCTCATGGGGGCCCCATTCGAGCCTATGCATTCGGCGCCTTTGAAGTTCCTGTCATGGAAGACCGCTTTCCTCGTGGCCATCACCTCCGCACGACGAGTGGGAGAGATACAGGCCCTATCTTGCAAGCCTCCATACTTGACTTTTCATGACTAGAGGGTGGTGCTGAGGACACACCCATCCTTTATGCCCAAGGTGCTGTCGGACTTCCACCTCAACGAGCCCTTGGTGTTGCCAGTTTGCACTCGCTGGATGTAGCTAGAGCGCTGAAGTTCTACGTGGACCGCACAAAGAGTTTTCAGAAGACGTCACAGCTGTTTGAACTTTGGGACTGTGAATCAAGGGAAGGCTCTCTCGAAGACTTCCATTTCCAGATGGCTCTCCGGCTGCCTCATGCACCGTCACCGGTTGGCAAACCGACAGCTGCCCGGCCGTCCGAGAGCCCATTCGACACGAGGGATCGCTGCTACTACGGCGTTCCTGTCTGGTGTGCCCCTGCTGGACATCTGCAGGGCTGCAACGTGGAGGTCGACGCACACCTTCACAAGATTCTACTGCGTCGATCAGGACTCCAGGGAGGAGTCCAGGGTCGGCCAAGCAGTGCTGCGCAACCTGTTCGCCTAAGGTGAGCCTGGTGAGGAGGTAAGAGTTGCTTAATGTTGAGTTGTTGTATTGCTTAATGTTGAGCCTGTTGCCACCTCCCGTGGTTGTGCATGTGTGTACTGCTATGTATTCTCTTATTCATGAGCATGTGAATCCATGCCAGCCCCCATGCTGGAGAAGGAACAAGTTACTTACCTGTAACTGTTGTTCTCCAGCATGGGTCTGGCATGGATTCACATGTGAACTCTCCCGCCTACCCCTCTGCGGCTCTTCACTTGGTCATACTGCCACTTTACGTGCTACCAAATCGGAGGATGGCTGCCGGAGGCGGGGTTTAGGGATAGGGCAGTCATTGGCTGGGGGCAGTATGACCCAGAGACCAGTGATTGGTTACTACTAAGAAAGACATATCAGAAACGAAACTGATACTGATTTTTTTTCTATACCGAGGATTCCCGGCCTGACGGGGAATATTCATGAGCATGTGAATCCATGCCAGACCCATGCTGGAGAACAGTTACAGGTAAGTAACTTGTTCCTTTTGCGATTTGCTGGCTAGATTTGAAATTGTGAAAGACTGTCGCCAATGGACTTTTAAATGCGTAGGCTCACGCGGAGAGAGAGCGACAGTCTAATGTGCTCTACCTCCCCAGCTTTGCAATATCTGCAGATAATGGTTTTCCATCATCAAAAGCAAACTGTGGGAGTGGAGCCATACATGTGTAGGGTATTTACTAGACCAGATTGTCTGAGGGGACTCCCTTTTAAAAATATTAAGTTTTCAGAGTACAAGACATGGAAAATACTCCAAATAGGCTTGCCATATGTATTGAAAATGTATTCTATTCCTCAAATGCAGAGTGCATCTGGTGCTTTCATCTGGTAACTATTTTGCGTGTGGCATGCACAGTTCTGCAGTAAATCACGAGATGCCTTAATGGAAAGGATTGGGCCAATTACACAATGGTGCTGCCCATCGTTCATGAGGGGCTGGGGCCTCACCCTGTAGTAGATAAGCATGGCATTTTGATCTCCGATCCACACAAACCAAAGCCTTTAAGATGCCATAATGAAGACACTTCATCAATGACCATATACCTTTTCAGAACTTTTAAAACGGTGCCTTTGTTAAAGATCATCACCCACAAACTACTATTGCTCAGTGCGGTGTAAGCTTCATAAACTCAGCTCTAGCCATCTGAAATGTAAGCTTCCAGGATTCAAAACAATTGGCCAAAAGCGGCATTCAGAAACAACAGTAATTCCAGAGTCGGACACGAAGGATCACTGCCTCCCCCTTTAGGATTGTTAGTTGAAAACCATGAGCACTAAACCTTCAGTGTCCAGAAGCCATCGAGTGGGGGCGGAAGATCAAAACATATATAGTAAAAGAAATATGATATAGAACAACAGTTTTATGTTGTGAAAGATTTGCTGCAAACCAAACCCAATTAAATGAAATGCAGATTCAGAAATGTTAACATGTTTGAAGCTTAGAACGTTTTTAGAGTCTGGTACTGTTTGTGGAACACCTCGTAAACACTCTGGTAGTTACAGTGGATCCTGACGCCACTGCTGGAACGAATATATACACCTCTCAGCATAATCATGGTTGCAGTAGCCAGGCGGAGGTTTTTCATACCAGCCTCCTGCTGGAGACATTAGGGCCTCATCTGACTTCCATTATTTTACAGAACATCTGTCAGGCTATGAGCCCCCACAATTCAATAATGGTAAGCAATAAAGGGAAACAGTCCTGGCACTGGTAGTTATGGGAACAGACCAGAGCTCCTTAAAAGAAATTGTAGCAGCAGGTGAGTAAGGGGTAAGGCCCTTGCACAGATCAAAAATGATGTAGGATCCAGAAAAAAACAGATTTGCTGGGAGGACTTCATTGAAGTAAATGTAGGAAAGTTGCAAAATAGGTACACTTTACTAATGGCAAAACAATGTTCAAAGTAGCAAATTGAAACTGACGTCAAGTACTGATCTGTCATCCTAGCCAATACAGCCTACAAGAAGCTGCAACATCTACTCCTTTTATGCAGGAGTAAGAACATGTAGTATTGCGGGGGGGGGGGTCTTAAATTTGGCCATACACCAAAGAGGACAAGTGGTATGCTCTGCCCATTTCCTCATACCAAAGTTAGACTATATGTTATGGCCACTTAAGGTGGTCAGGTTTCCAAAAATTATCTGGAAGACTGCAATGAAAGAGGTGCATTACCAGAGGAAGGCTACCTGACTCCCATAAATCTAAAGTAAGCCTACTGCCATATCCCGATATGTTACACTAGCAGCATAGGAATTACCTGGCGTGTATTTGTACTTTAAATTACACTCTCAGTTGTAAGCATTAGTACTTGGTATAAAATCTGCCCAGTGAGTACTTAGATTTTATTTTAGAGGCAGATCTACGGAGGGATACGTACAAGTTCACCCATACCTAGATAATTAGTAGAAAAAAGTAAATTGTTATTGTATCAACAAGTGACATACAAGACAGTAGCATTGTTATAAGTGTTACAGTGAAAATGAGGACTTTCTCAACACACTTGAAAGTAAGGCATTTCTAGAGAATAGCATAGAAAACAAAAATACATTTGCCTTTCCTTCAGAAGAGGGGATACCTTTGTTCCGGCTCTTATGGCTGGTGCAGTGAGAAGAGTAGAGCAACTGGCAGGCATGATGGTATCGTGCATATTGATTGTAAACAGAGCCAGACCAAATGGGGAGGCCTATTCAGGAATGGCTAGCCAGCTAATGGAAAATACCTGTGGTGATTGAGAGCATCTTGTGCTTGTGAAATCAAAAGTAGCAAATTCTTTATTTAGGAAAATCAAGGAAAATGAAAGTACATTTTGATGCCAGGAAGTTGTTTTGATGTTTAAAACTCAAATTATTACTACGAATAAATGGCTGGACCAATGGGCACCATACATGCAAAATATCACTGCACTGGAAAAGTGGAGTCTCGCAGATGTTTCGCTTTCAAGTGTCATGGTACGTTATGGTACATCACAAAAGGGGAAGCCGCCTAGCAAAGTTGAGACATACTATAACTTTGGTATGTAGTTAATTATATTGGAATTGGTGGTCTATGCAAAAATTCACCAGTGATTTGTCCTAGTGTTGTAATCTAGAACCCCCTGGGGGGTGGATAAGACAGTATCAGTTGTATTGTATAAGTGTGCTCTATATTAAGGGAAACAGCTTTTTCGAGGTGCAATTTTTATTATTACACACCGCTTTCTTTATCAAAACAGCAAAACACAAAATACGGTGTCCTGATAAAATGGAAAAGCAAGGAAAAAGGGTTGCAGACAGAAATAGAGCATAAGTCTCAAAACTGTTATGTAAACAAAGGAATGAAGTGACCAAAAAACAAAACAATGACTGAATTATGGTAAAAAAAACTTTTGACCAGTATCTGCATAGCAACATCACTTGAGTGGAAGATTCTTTACCAAAAGCAGCGGAGACATCAATGATAAAGGATACATTTTCATCAATTACAAAAAAAATAAATGCCCCGTTCGGGGAATGCTACAACAAGAGCAAAGCAGAACAGACTGGTGAATGTTAGTAGATGGTGTACATTTGAATATAGGTCAGGAGCAAGTGTCCTTGCAATGTCAGTTATGAGTCCTATACAATTGTACATTAATTTTTCGATCTATGAGTGACCAATCCTCAGTCGGTCTACGTCAGGAAACAAAAATTCCCAGAAGTGTATGTTGGGTTAACAGTAGTAGTACTGGACCCTAGGACGTTTCGGCTTCCAGGGTTTGTGCCTTCATCTCGGCCAAAAGAGGATTGTATCTCCCTATAGGTGGTAAACACAAAAAGGGGGTGGATGTTAGAAACTCACGGAATATCCTGTACCTACAAGTGGTATCAGTGTGCTCTATACAGATGGGGGTCCTGTATAGCTAAAAGAGAGAACACCTCTCATTAAAAACAACAAAAAAACAAGCCAACCTTAAGCCTGGGTCCGGGTGGGTGGGGGGGAGGCAGGAAGGGAAGGGCGGCAGTTCCGTCTCGTGGGGCTGTAGTCAATCAGCAAGAAGATGGCGGCAGGAGGCGCAGCCCCTGGGTGGGGTTGTTAGGCAGAACCCCACTTTGCATCTGAAAGACACCAGTGTGTATGTCAGAGCTAGTATGGCCCTTAGTGGAAAATGCATGAAAAAAGACGAAGAAAAGGAGGGTAGGCACGATTCCTACCTGGTGGTTCAATGAAGTTTTCAAACGACCTCCAGTGGTTAGCAATAGTGGTGGCCAGAGTCAGTTGTTGCCCATCCGAAGCCCTAGGCAGATTGAGGGCTGCAGGGGTATAGGCCCATCACAGATCAGTTGTGGGGCCGTAGGTCTAAGAAGCACCCCTGTAAACAAAGACAGGAGGTGGGCTCTGTAGGGGAAAGCAAAAAGGCAAAAAGTGCTGTTTCATTCCGTGCCTCTATGCTAGGTATGTGCAGTTGTAGGATGTTAAAGAGGTTTAACAGAATTGCTGGTGGGAGCTGAGGCGCTCTCCTATAATGTGGCGTATTACCTCTAAAGGTGAGCGGAGCTTTGCCGAGTCACAGCTGCTGGGCTCGGAAAGGGAGGAAAGCTGTCTATGTAGAAGGGCAGAGTCTCACGCGTCCGGGTCGTGCATCGGGACACTGTTCCTATGCGCAGGTGCAGCTGGGCTGTGTAGCGAGATACTGTACCTATGCTCATGCGCAAAAGGCACATGCTTGTAATTATGGAGTAAAGCTTCCCGGCTGCCTCATGCTTGTAATTATGGAGTAAAGCTTCCCGGCTGCCTGTCAAGCAGCAGCAGTAAAACGTGGTGGGCTGGCTGTAAATCCAGTGATGCTGGTTGGCCCACATGTGCGCGCCGAAAAATGTACGGTGCAGGGCCAGAAATGTGATGGAAGGGCAGAGCCATCCAGCTGCTGGGAGGGAACAGCGCGCATGCTGTGTGTGCCAAGCACTGGAGGTGTGTGAGTGCCTGCACACAGAAGCTGTGAGGGACCTTTGTGGAAACTGCAAGGAGTGACAAGAGTGCGCTGGTACTGTCAATCACCAGTACTGTCCAGTAGGCCTTTGGCAGAAAAATAGTGGCTGGTGGAATGGGCATGGGGCAGTGTAATGAACTGTTGCTGGGAGACGGACCAGGGCCCTGGAGTGCCCTAGTGCGCAGGTATGTTAGAGGCTGCATGGAAAGGGGAGGGCAGGGGAACGGCGGGGGGGGGGCACAGATAGAAAGCTCCAAGTGTGTATATGGAGAGGTGATAAAAACGCTAAACTGTAAATCGTGACTGGCTGAGCGCAGAAACATTGAAGTTGCAGTTGAATTCTATGGAATAAATATCAAACATACTCCTAAATATCTGGAGTAGGAGGTGGTGGGGGATGCAACTGGAGGGGAGAGAGGGAGGGAGGGTGGAATGAAGGACACCCTTATCACCTCCTTAGTACCGATTGTCTAATGGTGCAGCCTCGTTCAGGCCTGTTTGAATGGAGCGTAACTTGAAAACCCACCATGCTTCTTTATAGTTCAGGGCACGGCACTGGTGATATGCCCCCGAGTTCTGTATTTTTTCAAGCACCCACCATTTAAGCTGGTCCTTGTTGTGCTGGAGTTCGAGGAACTGTGGGACGAGTGGAGCTGTAAGGGTCCGACATCTGATCCTGGACCAATGTTCCACAATAAGTTTATGTATTGGCCTGCTGGTCTGGCCTACGTAACGGCGGCCGCAAGGGCATTCGATTACGTAGACGACGTTGGGAGTTTTGCAATTGGTGTGCTGGCATAATGTCCAGTCCTTGCCTTGGATTTTTAAGGTCTTTATTTTGTCAATGAAACGGCACACCGTGCATGTCTCGCACGGGTAGTGGCCTGTGATTTCTCTTAGATTCAAGAGGCCTGTTCTGAGAGTCTTTTTTGGGAGTCTGGCATGTGTCAGACATTCACTGATGTTTTTAGAGCATTTGAGGGCCATACGTGGTGGGGGTTCTCCAGGTAAGACTTGGTGGATCAGTGGCCACAATTGCTTGATAATGCTCTTGATGCTATTGGTGTTGGGTCCAGATGTGGTCACACAGGTAATTCTGGTGTTCTCTGTGTCTCTAACTTTGGGCCCAAGCAGTGTTTCGCGGGGGATACAGCGAACTCCTTTTTCTGGTATTTCTGAGTAATTTCTTTGGGTACCCTCGCGCTGTAAGTTTGGATTCCATAATTTCGGCGTGATATTGGTATTGACAAATGTCAGAGCAGTTGCGTCTGAGCCTGAGAAGCTGTCCAAATGGGAGATTGGTCTTGAGGCTTTGTGGATGGTTACTCTGGTAGTGAAGAAGGGAATTCCTGTCGGTTTGCTTTCTGAAGAGGGTGCAGGTAAGTTTGCCGTCCTCCGCTTTGATTGTGAGGTCCGGGAAGTTGATAGTTGTTGCACTGCTGGTGATTGTAAATTGTAGATCAGTGGATCTGGCATTAAGCCATTCATGGAAAGCCGTAAGCGTGTTGGCAGTGCCCCTCCAGACAAAGATAGTCATTGATGTATCTGTACCATCGATTAATATTGTTAAAACATGGGTTCTGCTGAGTGAGGACATGGATTGCTTCAAATTCTGCCATTAAAAATTATGGCAAGTACGTTATGGGGCACAATGTTGTGCCATCTGATCCTTCCCGAAAATGAAGATGAACGAAATAGTTTGCAGTGTGTTGGGCCACACAGTAAAAGAGTGAGGATAAGCAGGAGTTTTATAGAGAAGGCATTGGTCTCTGTGCATGAGGATGGGGGCGGTGGTCTGGTGTAAAATTAAACTTGGTGGATACTCTTGGTATACTGAAACGATACATCAATGGAACAATGGAAGTTTAACTTTGGATTGACTGACACATTGGGTAACAACAAATTTGTATTTTTGCAATAAATACAAATTCAAATGGACTGTATTGTGCCTCCTGGCATTCCCCTACTTTGGTTCGGGAGAAGGCACAGTTGTTTGGTGCAAGACATTTGCACATTCTTTCACAAAACTGCTGATGTTACAGATGTTTCAGATACGCAAGAGATCACTTATGGTCATGATCGCTTTCACATGAACCTGGGTCAGCCGTATATGGTCACGATAGTCCTGGAGCTATCAGGGTGTCCATGCAGGAAACCGGAGAGACATTGTACCGGTTTAAGAATTGTTGTAGTAACACTGTGTGAGGCTACACAACACTTATCTGCTTGGTATTAGGTACCCCACCTTTTGGTACAAGTCTGCACTACACAAGTTGGTAGTGTGACTGAGCAGCCAGGCCTATCTCAAGAGGGGTAAACATGAGCTCTAGAGCTGTAGCAATGAAATCCGGAAATACAAGTAACCAAGTAACACTTAGACTCCAGGTTTCTGTTATAAATAGTTATTTATTTATCAATTTTTCAATAAGCGTTCTTTAAAAAGGGCAAGATATGTAACAATCAAATATATTTTCAAATGCTTTTCAAAAATCGGCACAAGTTAGTGGATACTCTTTGGATATGCTTTTTACACACTTCGTACACTTGGAGGTGACTTCATTCACAAGGACAGTAATGGCGTTTCTGAGGCCTGTGGAATCAGCTTGGATCACATTCTCTGCATAGGCCGTCATCTAGTGCAAGCTGGGGAGTATTACAGTTGTTTCTGAAACTCGAAAAGGGACGTCGACAGGGCGAGCCAGTAATACTATCCCTAGTGTGATGTCCACTGTACCCATGATCCCTCACACGTCGAGGTCCCTCAGATTGTTTTTTTCCGCCATTCTAGGCAGATGCTTATAGCGGAGTTCCTCTTTCGGCTTATAGCCATTTATCATTATTCAATTACCGATAGTTTAATCTTACTATCCTTTATATCACTGACTATCGAATCATCAGACGCCGGTGAAGACCAGAATTAAGACTGTCGAAAGACTCTCGCAACAGATCCGTTTCCGCCTTGGAAGGCCGCTTCGGGCTTCGGCCCACACACTAGGGGGAGGTCATCGTGTATGCCCCTTTTCTTACACTACATTCGCCCATCTGCCGCATCATTTCGTTATGAACAAGACCCCCTTTAAATGTTGCCCCAAGTGCAAAAGGAAATTTCCGTGGGTCGAAGAACGCCTAATCTGTAACCTTTGTCTCCCGAGAGACCACGTCAAGGGTTTTTGTCGAGTGTGTAGGCTCTTCAAGCCCAAGACTTTGAAGGATTGATCTACTAAAAGCTGGGCCAACTACGCCAGGCAGCTTTAGGCCATGGAAGTAGGTGCCTCCAGCTACGACAGCAACGCCGTGGTTTCTGACGGCAAAGGCGACGGGGTAACTTTGGTTACCCAAGCACAGGCCCCTGACCCCGGAAGACAGGCTGGTGGCCTTGTTATGAGGACAACACCCAGCGTCTGAAGCGCTATCACCTTAACTTCCACTAAACACACAACCCAAAGCCGAGACTCGACATGTGTCGAGCAGATGGCAGCACGCGACGTCCAGGGAAAGGTCTGTGGAATCTCTGTTCTTTGGGCACTCTCGTTCGAGATCGCCACATGACAGGTCCCGGCTGTCGAAGGACAGTACATTCGTCTTGCAAACAACTCCCACCGAGGGCAGATCGTCCGCGGACGAGGCTCCGGTTCAGCCCGCACCCGAAATTCAACGTTCTGCGTAAATCGGGTACTAGACTCGAAACAGTCAGGGAACCATGTTTCAGGTGGTCAGGATAAAGAGTGGGAGTCCAAGAAAGACCTTTTAAGACCCCTCATAGGGATAAGGCCCTTAATGGGGATAAGAGGCCCCTCATAGGGAGAAATCTCAGGATGCTAGGCCAAAAGAAGCTTCATCTCCGGATTCTCTGTCTTCTACCCTGAAAAAGAAGGCTCCTCCTACCTTACTCTTACCCTCTCAACCATTAGTCATCCCTAGTTCGGCCCAATGGTCGGCTGAGAACATAGATGGTCATGAGGAAGATGTCCTTCATGGCTAACTTCTGTGAAAAGGACCCCGCCTATTTCAAAGGTTTCCAGTCCCCCCACAACCATCGCTGGAGACCTCTAATCTTGCGCGGCCAGTAAACCCCTGCATAGAAAAACTATTTAGACCTGCCCCTTCTGACCCTACTGAATATAAGAGGGCAACTAAAGCCCGATTCATTAGTTGTTACCACAACTAGAAAAAGCGCTGGTACTCCCCTAGCTTCCTCTGAGGCCCGCCTGACAAGGAAAGCAAGAGACTTTACACAATCGGCAGAAAGGTGGCCTCCTCTGCGTCATTCCAGACAAGGATTGCTAACAACTCCACCCTGTTGGCCAGCTACAACTGCCAGAAATGGGACAAGGTATCAGCCTTACTTTCATCGGCACCAGAACCACTTAAGTCTCAGCTTGCCCAGGTGACAGCAGAAGGCAGGGCAGTGTCAAGCTGCTTATTAAAAACCAATCTTGACGCCGCGGATAACACAGGCAGGATAATAGCTGAAGGGACAATTATCAAGCGCCATGCTTAGTTGTGTCGATCTGGTTTTAAACCAGAGACGCAAACTAACCTTATTAACATGCCCGTTGAGCCCAATGTGCTCTTTGGCAAGGCTGTCGGACGCCTTGAAGGCGGCCAAAGAGGAATACGATACTCAAGTCATTGGGCCAACTGACCAATTGACCTACTGGCCAGAGGGAAAACAGGAATTTTCATTGCTCAAGCGGGCAAAATTCAGAGGGGTTCCACTTATACACAAAGCCAAGAAGCCAAGGTACTGCCTGGGGAAACAATCGGGGGTCAGTTCTCCCAGAATTTCCCTAGAGGAGCGTGCAGATCCCATGGACGCGGTAGAGGCAACTCCTCCCGATGTGGCGCTGCACCTCAAAAGCAGGGACTATCTGCTCCAGGTGCCCACCCATGCCTCTCCAACAGGAGGCTTATGTCCACCTTCACCCACGCATGGGAGGAAATCGCCACAGACAGATGGGTGCTGTCCACTGTAACAGGCAGATATTGAATAGAGCTCCTCGAGCAACCCCGGAACCATCCCCCATGACAAAAGACCCATTCCAAGGAACATCAGCATATTCTTCTTGAAGTCGCCACGCTTTTACTAAAAGACTCAATTGAAGTCGTCCCGGCCAACCAGGTAAACAAGGGTATTTATTCAACTGACTTCCTTGTGCGAAAGAAAGATCCAGCAATGCGCCGAGTATTAATTTGCGCCTGGCGAACAAATATGTCAAGCCACGAAAGTTCTGCATGACTACGCTCCAAGAGATAATCCCTCCACTAAGAAAGGGTGATTACATGGAAACACTGGATATGAAAGATGCCTATTTTCATATTTCAATGTTCCCAGCGCGCACAAGATTCTTGAGTTTCAAGATAGCGAACCAGTACTACCAATTGAAAGTGCTACCCTTTGGAATAGCATCTGCTCCAAGGGTATTCACAAAGGTACTGGCGGTGGTGGCAGCACACATGCGCAGGGAGGCAATCCCAGTGTACCCTTACCTGGACGACTGGCTGATTGCAGGGAATTCCCCCCCCCCTTCCCCATAATTTGCAGGTACAACAGTCAGAAAACTATCAACCTACTCTTCCAATTGGGTTTTTCCATCAAAGAGAAAAAAATCCAGCCTAGTTCCAAGCACAACCAAACAGTTCCTAGGAGCTGTCGTAAACACACAAGAGGGGTTGGACTTTCCGTTGGAGGAAAGAGTCCAAAATATGTCACTGCAAATACCACTCTCAGGCCGGCCACCAGATAAGGGTGCGCAAAAGGATGCGTTTGCTAGACATAATGGCATCTTGCATTTATCTGGTTCCTCGCGCGCGACTGCAACCCTTGCAGGAGTGGTTGGCGAAACAGTGGTCTCAGGCAAACGGTCAGTTGGACAATCTAGTAGTCGTTTCGCCAACACTTGTACCTAATCTTCGGTGGTGGACAAGAGAAAATCTGTTGAAGGGGAAACCCTTCTGCGATCCAGAAGCACAAGCGATTGTCACGACAGACACCTCTGGGTGGGGGGCTCATTACCTTCACCACCCAGCTCAGGGTCTGTGGTCTCACGCAGCAGCACAGAACCACATCAATCTGCTAGAACTACTGGCAGTATTCAAAGCCCTTCAGGCGTTCGAATCTCACCTAACGAACCAATCTGTGCAAGTCCTGACAGCACTACAGCGATGTTTTACATCAACAAACAGGGGGCACACATTCTCCAAATCTGTCCAGGCTTGCGCAACAAATTTGGAAATGGGCACTCAAACGGAAAATATTCCTATCGTCGCAGCACGTTCCAGGGGAACTCAACTTTCTTGCAGACTCATTGAGCAGAGATCCCCTACCAGAAGAACACGAGTGGTAACTATACACAGGGGTCGTAGAAGACCTCTTCTCAATGGAGTTTCCCCACAATAGACTTGTTTGCTATAAGCGAAAACGGGCAATGCCCAGACTTTGCATCCAGGTTCCCCGGCCAGGCTCCAAGGGGGAACGTCCTAAGGATGAACTGGTCAAGGAAATGTGCTTACACTTCCCCCCCATGCCCCAACACCACCTAATAAGGAAGGTGGTGAACAAGATCCACAAGGAACAAATGACGCTCCTCCTAGTTGCTCCTATTGTGGGGAAGACAACCCTGGTATCCACATCTGCACAAACTGGCGATGTGCGATCCCATGAAACTTCCGTGCCCGTACAATCTGCTCACTCAGCATGGGGGACTAACAGTGCACCCTCAACCTCACTAAATGAACTTGGCAGCATGGCTCCTGAGGTCCTAGCATTTGGACATCCTAATCTGCCACAGAGATGTATGGATATCCAAAAAGAATCAAGAAAGCCTAACACTAGGCACTGTTATTTTGACAACTGGTGGAGATTTGTAATTTGGTGCCAGTCAAAACAAATTAACCCCATAGAATGTACTCCTTCCCACATTCTAACTTTCATGCTCCACTTGCTAGATGCAGGGTTAGTATTCAACTCCTTAAAGGTTCTCCTGGCGGCTTTGTCGGCCTATACCACTTCCCACAATAAGGTCTCATGGTGGAAGGTACCAGTCATCAAAGCATTCATGGAAGGAGTAAAGAGACTCCATCCTCCAATTTCATACCCGCCGCCAGGATGGGGATCTCAATGTTGTACTCGCTAAGCTCATAGGACCCCCTTTCGAGCCGATGCATAAGTCTAGTCTCAAACAGCTGACTTACAAGACTGCCTTCTTAGTGCCATAAGAAGAGTTGGTGACATACAAGCATTGTCAGTGCAGGATCCTTTCTTTGTTGTACACAAGGACACGCTGGTTTTACGTACTCGCCCTAGGTTCTCCCCTAAATTCATCTCTAAATTTCACGTCAACCAGTCTATTGAGCTACCGGCTTTTTTCCAGGAACCCACCAGCTCAGCTAAAACTGCACACACTAGATGCACTATTATGTAGGCAAGACCAGATTGGCTCCATAGCGCCAGGCAGAGAAGGTGACCGCATTTCAAAGAATGCCATCTCTAGGTGGATAGTCAGATGTATACAATGGTGCTGTTCCCTATCCGGCAAAACACTGCCTTTTACGCCCAGAGCTCATTCCAAAAGGAGCACAGGAGCCACTCTGTCTTTCATTGCAAATGTCCCTTTAGACAGCATTTGCAAAGCAGCTACATGGAGCTCAATACACACTTTCACTCAGCACTACTGCATTGGCACTCATTCCAAAACAGATACACAAGTGGGACAAGTGGTTCTAAGACATCGGTTTGCCCATGAACCTTCTCACATCCCACCACCTCCTTCTAACACTGCTCGCTAATCTATACACAGCCTGTGATCTAGGCAGATTCCACAAGCCTCAGAAGGGATACATTACTCACCGTAATCGTATTTCTGATGCTTAGATTCACATGCGCACACCCTTCCTCCCCTCGGCGAGAAGGCGCATGGATGCTTATGAGCTTGTGCATTCAACTGTACTCATACACCTCATGTCACCTCGAGGGACCTCGATGCGCGAGGGATCATGGGTACAGTGGACGTCACACTAGGGATAGTATTACTGGCACGCCCTGTCAACGTCCCTTTTCGAGTTTCGAAAACAACTGTAATACTCTGCAGCTTCCACTAGATGTCGGCCTAGCACAGAAATGGGAATTCTCCCTAACACTTGTTCATGACAAGAGAACCATTTCTCATGCCATCCAAATCATACTAAGTTTGGAAGCTTGGCAGCTTGTCATCTGAGGTCATAGATGTTTGGGGCTAGTATGCTAGTAGCAAATGGAAGAGGTTTGTCATATTGTTGGGAAATGGAGTGTAGCCTCCCCACTGTGAAATTGGCGATATGCTGTCATTGAAGGCCCAATATTTGAAAATGTAAGCTACTAGCCACACATGTTGGCTATAGTCCAATCTGAGCTTAAGTCTGTGCATTATGTGAGCCCACATGCACCAAACCTTAATGTACAGGGTAGCCCTAGAACCAACCATGGGTCGAATATTGTAATGTGCTTGGTTAGGAAGGCTGGTATAGTTTCTGTGCTCTAGCAATTTTTCTTATCAGGAACTGATGGAGCTGTAGAATTTAAAGACACTAGCTTAAATCCTGGCTTCTCCACATCACCAAAATCATGTGCTTCTGGGCAAATCACCATATTCCTTTGAGCCTCTGTATAGTTATGTGGCCACATTGGGCATGTGTAAAACTGACCACTCTGTGGTGCTTAACTGGCAAGCTACGTCGGCGCCCAATGGAACCTACTCCAGGAAGGCCTTCAGGAGGTTCCGGAACCAACCAGAGCCAAGCTCCTCGCCATTGTCTCAGAGGGCAAACTTGCCAATCAGAATGTTGTAAAGAATACCCTGGACACTGCAGAGACAGCAGCCAGGTCTCTCGCACAGGGTACTCTCCTAAAGAGACACGCGTGGCTGCGCACGTCGGGCTTCAGGCCTGAGACCCAGGCATCCATTATCAAAAAACCCATTGAAGAGGCCAACCTCTTTGGGAAGGCGGTAGACGATGCGTTGGAGACAGCCAAGAAGGAGCACGAGACTATTAAGTCGCTGCACCAGATTTCCCAAAAACCCTCTTCACAGAGGGGCAGTAATTCTCGGCGGTCCTTTCAAGGACAAGACCGCGCCACTCAAAATAATTTCGGCACGGGCTACTTCAACTCAAGTCACCCTGCTGCAAGCCCCACTTACTACCCCCAGAGGGGTCAGAAGCGCGGAAAGAATAGAGGCAGAGGCTCCAATTCCAGAGGAGCGTCAACTTCGGGTCAGAAATGACCACCAAGTTCAGGTCCCCTCCCATGTCTCCCCGGTCGGGGGGTGATTTACATCTTTCCTCAAGGCATGGGAGGGGATAACTTCAGACCAGTGGGTCTTAAAGACGGTCGCCCACGGTTACTGTGTGGAATTCACCCGACCTCCACAGTTCAGACCGCTGAAACATCAAAGCCTTTCACCGGAACATCTGCAGATCCTTATCCAAGAGGTGGAAGCGCTGCTGGGAAAGGACGCCATAGACGCCGTCCCGATTCTTCACGTAAACGAGGGTATCTATTCAGTGTACTTCCTTGTACCCAAAAAGGATCTCAACATACGTCCTGTTCTAGACCTGCGCCCAGCGAACAAGTTCATAAAGCCCCAGAAGTTTCGCATGGTAACACTGCAAGAGGTGATCCCATTGCTAAAACAGGGGGACTTAATGACAACATTGGATATGAAAGATGCATACTTACATATTTCAATGCTGCCAGCACACCGAAAATTCCTAAGGTTCGTGATTCAGGACAAACACTACCAGTTCAAGGTACTCCCCTTCGGCATAGCCTTGGCGCCAAGGGTGTTTACCAAGGTCCTGGCAGTGGCAGCAGCACACCTGCGCAGACTTTCAGTTCCAGTTTACCCTTACCTCGACGATTGGCTCATCACGGGGGACTCGTTCAACGTTTGTTTTTCGAACACCCAAAAGACAGTAGACCTACTGTTCAGCCTGGGATTTTCTATCAACGAAAGGAAATCCAGCTTAGTCCCCAGCCAAGCAAAACAGTTCCTGGGGGCTCTAATTCGTACGGAAGATGGTCTAGTCTTCCCTTCCAGCATAGCCAGTCGAGAGGTGATGGTACGCAAAGCTATGCGTTTGCTTGGGATGATGGCGTCATGCATATACTTGGTTCCCCACGCGCGGCTGCGCATGCGTCCCATGCAAGAGTGGCTCAACAGCCAGTGGTGTCAGCCAGTGGACAATGGGAAGATATGTTGTCTCACCAGCCCTCGTTCTCTCTCTGCAGTGGTGGTCGAGGGAGAACCTCTTGAAGGGGAAAACCTTCACCACCCCTGCAGTGGAAGCCACTCTCACGACAGATGCATCTCTCACAGGGTGGGGGGGCTCACCTGCTTCAACAGACAGCGCACGGAGTGTGGTCTCCTCAGGTAGCGTCCAACCATATAAACCTACTGGAGCTACTAGCAGTGTTCAAAGCATTGAAAGCCTTTCAGGAGCAACTGCTAGGAAAGACAGTGCTGGTCCTAACCGACAGCACAACAGCAATGTATTACCTGAACAAACAGGGGGGCACTCACTCTCCAGGGCTATCCAAGCTGTCCCAAAACATCTGGATATGGGCTCTCAAACACAAGATGTTCCTGATATCCCAACATGTTCCAGGGGAACTCAATCTTCTGGCAGAAGTACTCAGCAGAGATTTTCCTCTGCCAGAAGAGTACGAATGGCGACTGCACGAAGACATTGTATCCAACGTCTTGGCAGAATGGGGGTTTCCAGAGATCGAACTGTTCGCTACTCAGGAGAGCGCCCAATGCCAGGATTACGCCTCCAGATACCCCCAGAACCGATCCAAGGGGAACGGTCTCTGGATAACTTGGTCGGGGAAATTCGTCTACGCTTTCCCCCCCCCCCCCCCGACTCCCCTTCTGAACAAGATAGTACACAAGATGCACCAGGAACCAGTCACCATGATTCTGGTGGCTCCCATGTGGGCCCCCCAACCTTGGTTTGCGCACCTGATGGAAATGTCCCTCTCCCCACCAGTCAAGCTGCCCTGCCCGTACAACATGTTGTCTCAGGACAGGGGGGAGACTCTGCACCCATGCCCACAAACTCTGAACTTAGCAGCCTGGCTCCTGAGGTCATAGTTTGGACATCTGCAACTCCCTCAAAGATGCATGGACATACTGAGGGAGGCAAGAAAGCCTAACACACGTTATTGCAATGCCAGCAAATTGAAACGTTTTGTCATTGGTGCAGTTCCAAAGGCGTCAATCCCACCGATTGCTCGCCTTCACACATTGTGTTATATCTAACCCATCTGTTGGACTCTGGGTTAGTCTTCAATTCCTTAAAGGTTCACCTAGCGGCGTTGTCAGCCTACACCACATCACAGCAGAAGGTGTCGTGGTGGAAAATACCTGTGGTTAAAGCCTTTATGGAAGGGGTTAAAATAATGTATCCCCCCATCACTCACCCAGCCCCAAGACCTGACATACAAGACAGCCTTTCTAGTAGCTATCACTTCTATCAGAAGAGTTAGCGAACTACAGGCCCTCTCGGTTTTGGACCCCTTTGTTACAGTCCACAAAGATAAGGTAGTTCTGCGCACTCATCCCAGATTTGCGCCGAAATTTATTTCGAAGTTCCATGTGAACCAGTCAATCGAACTACCCACGTTCTTCCAGAGACCTACTAACATGGCCGAAAGAAGCCTTCACACACTAGATGTGCGCAGGGCAGTAATGTTCTTCATGGATAGAACTAAACCACTGAGGAAAACTAAACAATTCTTTGTTTCAGTGGCAGCTGGTAGAGAAGGGGACCCTGTCTCTAAATCAGAAATATCAAGGTGGATTGTCAAATGCATCACACTATGTTTCTCTCTTGCAAAGAGAACTGCCCTTCAAGCCTAGAGCACATTCTACTCGAGGCACTGAGGCATCTATAGCATTCATTGCAAATATTCCCCTAGAGTCCATTTGCAAAGCGGCAACCTGGAGCTCTGTACACACCTTTACAAAACACTATTGTCTAGACACTCATTCTAGGTCTGATTCTCAGGTGGGTCAAGCAGTACGAAGACATCTTTTTTTCTACTGTTCCTTATCACAACCTACCTCCAACTCCGAGTACTGCTCGCTAGTCTATGCACAGCATGTGATTCTAAGCAGACTAACAAGCATCAGAAGACATGCATTACTTACCGTAAAAGCATTTCTGATGATTGTATCTGCTTAGATTCACATGCGCCCTCCCAGCCTCCCCGCTCGGGGTGGAAGGAACATAGACTTCTCACTACATTCTCTCTTCATGTACTCTCTATAGCCTTGGGCTCCCTCATGGCAGAAAAAATACAATCGGAGGGACCTCGGCGCGTGAGGGATTTTGGGTACTACACACGTCACGATAGGGATAGTGTTTCAGGCACGCCTATGCCGACGTCCCCTTTCGGTCCCCCGAAAGACCAGATGCAATACTCCGCGGTTACCACTGGTTGTCGGACCATATGCACAGCATGTGAATCTTAGCAGATACCGTAAAAGCATTTCTGATGATTGTAAGTAATGCATGTCATATGAGGAATACGTTGGAGGAACATCCAGTCGAAAGAACTTTGCCAGTTTGGTAAGTAACTTGTTCTTCTTGGGGCTTCAATCCGGACCGAGACGGCCTCGTCTTTGCCTCCAATAAGAGGGTTCAAAACATGCCGATTGGGGATGATGGCTTCCTGCATCTACCTAGTGCCTCAGCTCATCTGCGTATGCGCCCCATGCAAGAGTGGATCTTGAGCCAATGGTGAAAAACGTCTGCAGGGGGAAACCTTCACCCCCCCACCCCACCAACCCCCCGCTGTGAAAGCCACTCAACACAGACTCATCTCTGACCGGGTTGGTGGGGGAATCACTCCTTTAACAGACTGTGCACAGCATGCATGTGATCCCCAGCAGTAAATAGTCACATCAACCTGTTGGAACCGCTAGCCGTGTTCATGGCCCTGAAGGCCTTCCAAACACACTTCCAGGGGAAGACGGTTATAGTCATCGCGGACAGTACTATGGCCATTTTCTGTCCCAGAACATGTGGAAGTGGGCTCTCAAACACATGTTCCAGGGGAACTCAATCCTCTGGCAGACGTACCCAGCAGAGACTCCGATTTCTCCCCCCCCCCGCCCCTCTCTACACATAGAGCACAAGTGGCGGCTACAGGAGAACATATTACACTAAACGTCTTCACAGAATGGTGTTTCCCAGTAATCTACTTATTTGCCACTCTGGAGAATGCCCAGATTACGCCTCCAGGTACCCTCGGAACCGCTCCAAGGGGAACAGTCTTTGGATAACATGGTCTGAGAAATTTTCTATGCTTTCCCCACCAACACAACCCCCCCTCCACCACCCCCCCCCCCCCCCCCGATTCCCCCTGCTCAACAGAATAGTGCACAAGATGCATCCAAAACCAGTCCGGATGATCCCGGTGGCCCCTATGTGGGCCCGGCCGACTTAGTTCTCCCATCTCATGGCAATGTCAGTCTCCCCTCCCAGGAAGCTGCCATGCCTGTACAACATGCTGCCTCAAGACCAGTGGGAAACACTACATCCATGCTCTCAAACTCTCAGCTTAGCAGCCTGGCTCCTGAGGTCATAGTTTGGGCACCTCCAGATCCCTCAAAGATGCATGGACATACTCAGAGAGGCACGGAAACCTAACACCAGGCATTGCTACTCCAGAAGATGGAAGCACTTTGTCATCTGGTGTAATGGCAATGGCATTAATCCTATTGAATGCTCGCCTAAAGATAACGTCCTTTACCCAACTTGTCAGTTAAATTCAGGGCTGGTTTTCAATTCTCCTAAAGTCCACTTACCTTCGCTTTCGGCATACACCACGTCCCAGAGCAAGGTTTCATGGTGAAATTTGTTCTTACCAGACTAATGGGGGCCCCCCTTTGTACCCATGCACAAGGCTAGTTTTAAAGCACTCTTACAAGACCACCTTTCTAGTGGGTATCTGCTCTATAAGGATAGTTGGTGAACTGCAGTCCGTTTCAGCTCAGGAATCATTGTCTCGATTCTCCGACAAGGTGGTTTTGCGCACACACCCTCGCTTTGCGCCCACATTTATCCCAAAGTTCCATGTAAACCAGCCCATACAACTACCCACCTTTTTCCTAAACCCCGCTAACGTGGCAGAAAGAAGCCTCCACACACTGGATGTAAGGAGAGCGGTTATCTACTGTCTGGAAAAAACAAAGCCACCAAGAAAAACAAACCAGTTCTTTGTCGCAGTGGCAGCCGGTAGATAACGGGATCCGGTCTCTAAATCAGCTATTTCTAAGTGGATCGTAAACTGCATCACACTGTTACTCTTGCCAAGAGAGATCTACCTTTCATGCTTGGAGCACACTACTTTGGGCACAGGGGCTACCATAACATTATTTGCAAATGTTCTTCTTGATTCCATTTGCAAAGTACCAACCTGGGGTCCTGTACACACCTTTAAACAACACTACTGCCTAGATACACACTCTAGGTCTGATTCTCATGTGGGACAACTGGTGCTAAGACATCTCTTTGCTACTGTTGCTTCACACATCCCACCACCATCCCTGGGTACTGCTTGCTAGTCTATGCACAGCATGTGATACTAAGCAGATTCACAAGCATCAGAAGACCTGCATTACTCACCGTAATAGCATTTCCGATGACTGTATCTGCTTAGATTCACATGCGCCCACCCTTCCTCCCCTCACTGAGTAGAAGGAACATAAGACATCTTACACCTTCTCTCTTCTGTACTTGCTCACGCGCAGAAACGAACACAACCAGAGGGACCTCTACCCGTGCAGGTTTTTGGGTACACCACACGTCACGTTAGGGATAGTGTTAGTCACGCCCAATGTCGACATCCCCTTTCGATTAGCAAAAGAAAGATGCAATAGTCTGCGATTCCCACTAGATGTTGGAATAAAAGCGCATGAAGCTTGGCAGATACAATCATCAGTAATGCTAATACCCTGAGTAATGCATGTCTTAAGTTTGCAGCACAAAACTACCACAAATTAGGTGGTTATGATTCCTAAAGCAATCATAATTTTGCCATTGCAATATTGCTCATGACATGCCACATGGGATGTACCAGGGACGTAATTTCACCAAAATGCCAGGGGTAGCGGAAGTGACCTCAAGCGACCCTTGACCCTCTGATGACATCACAGGAAGTGATGTCATTTGACCCCACCCCAAAGTGGCACACGACCTTTCACCCGTTGACGAAACAGAAAGTGGCATCACATAGCATTGTACAGTACGAAAAATATGATTTCGATATCACTATAATGTGATGTACATTTCATACAAGAATGGATTGCCATATGTATTAAGATCAGGGTGTATAGGCCCATATGACCAAATTACTGGGAATGCAAGCAGTCGTCCATGACCAAATGATAATGTGATAATGATGTGTTATTATATAGCACTTACGCTTAAGCGCTTAGAAAAAATATACACCCAATATCACGCAACCTTTGTTGGTACTCATTTATCAACACCAGATGGATGAAAGGCTGAGTTGAGGCGTTTCAGAACAGACTAAATCAGTGACTCGCCCCCTGAAGTTTGCCTGAAATAAACCTTTAATGAGTCTAGCAATTATTGTATAGAATTCCAGAATGACACATTATTTGGTATCCCTATTCTTTCTTATTTAGGGTCAGTGCTGAAAGTGTTAGACTTGTGACACTCCTGTTATTATTTTTCTTCTTTTTTTTTAAGGGGCCTGAACAAGAAAGCCAGCTACTCTAGAAGTAAAGAGCCACAGGGTGCTGGCCCAGCCCAGGAGCTTGCATACAAAACAAATAAAAATAAAGAAATAAATAACAAAACTTATTTTTTTTTGCTTTTTTTTTTTTTTTTGAGGTCGCAAGGGAGACCTCAGTTGCGACCTCTGGCGACCCGTAAATGACGTCCCTGGGATGTACATGCTCATATTTCCTACAGCACATGACTGACAAAGCCAAGGAAAAACAGTAATACGCCACTCATTATACTGTTTTGATTTCGTTTGAGGGCTAACTCAAACCAAACTTTGAATGGACTGTAAATCGTGTTTTCAAGAACCACTTTTCCATTGCCCGGATTCGTTACAAGCAGTGCATGGCAGTGGCCCAGTCATGGCTCACTTTCGATCTGTTTTTTATCTGGATGAAAAGGTGCTTCTTACTGCCAGTATTGTAAAATAAATATCATTATTGGGATATTTTAACACGTAGTGATTAAAAATGGTCCAATTTGTGGGATTTTGTTTGGTGCTGCTACCCTAAACTCCCTTTAAAAAAAAAAAAAGTAATTGCCCGAGTGATCTTTTTAGTCAATCTGTGGGGAAATTAAAGTGCGAATGGAAAATAATTTTACTTTGGGGGAGTTGAGGGGGGGCATCATTTTTCGTACTGTTAACATTATTTTGTCCATATTTTTCTACATTTTCCATAGTTGCTTTTCGCATTTATGATATGGACAAAGATGGCTATATTTCAAATGGCGAACTCTTCCAAGTGTTGAAAATGATGGTTGGGAACAATCTCAAAGACACACAGTTGCAGCAGATAGTAGATAAAACCATAATTAATGCAGATAAAGATGGGGATGGAAGAATATCCTTTGAAGAGTTCTGTGCTGTAAGTATTGAAAGTGGATATTTTAGTGTTTTGTATATAATATATGCATTATAAATGTATTTTTTAAGTTTGGAAATGTTCATTTACTTAACTTTTTTTGTTATATATATGTTTCCAACCATGTGCAAGACTGTTTTTATAATTATTATAACTGTTATGCATTGTTTTTGATCATCTTTTCGGGGAAACTAGTGCTTAAAGTGGTTTACCGATAGAAAAACAATGAAAATGGCTTTGGTTGAGTCAAAACTGGTTTTCCTAAATGAATGTCACTCACTCCTAACGCACAGAAGAACAGCCTGTCCCGAATCATGAAAAAATACTCCCCCCACCACCAATACTAAGGATAATTCCTATCTACCATCCAGTAATACTGGCCCCACCATTGATCTATCTGCCCAATGGATCAAAGCCCAAGTCCAATACCTACAGCCACTACCGACAACAGGAAGAGCAAATCTAACAAAGAAATCCTGGGTGCCCTCAGTAACGCTAGGTCCCTACCTGCCCATGACATTGAAGACATCATTACTACACATAATCTTGACTTCCTATCCATCACAGAATCATGGCTCCACGCGGCACTGGGCACTGCTCTTGCCCTAGCCATGCCAGACAACTACACAATCTGTAGGATGGACAGACCCTCTGCCAAAGGGGGGGGTGCAGCTATCACAGCAAAAAACACCCTAAACATGAGAGAATTACCAAACACTTCTCTCCCCTCAGGGGAATTACTCTCAGTAAAAATGACATTGTCTCCTACTGCCACCTTGAACATTCACCTGATCTACAGACCCCCCAGGACCTGTACTCTTTCGAGAACTATATAGCCAAAGTCCTCCACTAACACCAAACCAAATTCCCAGACCATCATCCTGGGTGACTTCAATCTAGGTTTTAACGACCCACTAGACAAAAAAGCACTATCCTTTGCCAATACTGTCTCAGCACTTGGCTTCTCGCACCAAATCCAGAATCCCACACATGCTAAAGGCCGTATCCCACCTCATAACTTTTAACATCGTTACTAAGCTTGGCCGCACCAACCCCCCGCCCCCCTCCACAGCTGGCCCCGAACGTCCCCTCACGAAATAAACAAAATATCATGGCTAACAATTTACTTCCCCTACTACAACCTATTCTAGCACCGCAAAACATCGGAAATGATGATCCTACTATCATAGCAAAACAGTACAATGTAACTGTACTCGCAGCCATAGATACATTTGCACCCCTCTCCATGCATAAAGCCAAACCATTAGCACACCTAAATGCATGGTTCACACCCACCTTAAAAGCCTTAAGAAATTCCAAGAGAAAAGCTTTATCTAATTGGAAAAAATATTCAAATGAACCGAATAAAGTAGAATTCTCCAGAGCCGCCCATAAGTACAAACAAAAGGGGTCCTTCTGACAAAAAACCTTATAGAACGGAGAATTGGAACAGAGAATTGGAATCCCTAGTACCTCCAGTAGAAGGTTGCAATAAGGACGCAAGCTGGTGTTCGAACATCCAGAACGCCTTCTTTGACAAAATCTCACTACTTGAGTCTAAAATTGAAGCTAAAAAAAACACTAGTCCAATCCACCTCACCTTCCAGTTAGCCACCGACCGCCCTAGCTAACGATGTAGTGCCGCAATTTGAATTCACAAAGATCTCCAATACAGAAGTCCTCAAAATGATCACCAGCCTTAAACACTCAACGTGCAAAGGTGACCCATGCCCTGCAACGGTCAAAGATTGTGCTCCTCAACTCACCCCATTCATCACAAGCTTTATAAATGCCTAGTCTAAAAACTGTGCCACGACCGATCTCAAAAACGCTTGGGTGCTACCATTACTAAAAAACCTACGCTTGACCCAAACATACCATCTAACTAGTGTTCTATCACAACAGTGCCCTTCCTACTGAAAATACTAGACTGGGTAGCGTACCTTCAAATACAAAACGACCTGGAAGCCAATAACCTTCTCGGGGTACGACAGTCTGGATTCCGCCCTAGACATGAGAGAAACAGCTCTACTGGATTTAAAAATCCAAATGGACAAATTAAAAGACGGTGGGAAATTGATTTGATTTTTTATTTTTTGTCAATTTGTAAAGCGCACATAACAGATTAAACCGTATAGAGGCGCAGATGTAACAAAACATTGATGTTAACCATAGGCAGCCTAGAATCAAACAGAGTAGACCCAAGGTCCTATCTAAACAGAAAAGTCTTCAATGCCCCCACGAAATGAGGTAGTGATTTAAGGGTCCTTATTCCCAAAGGAAGTGAGTTCCATAGTTTTGGGCTGAAAATAACAAATCTTCAGTCACCTCTTCATGTATACACAGAATCGGGGATGGCCAGAAGATAGCAATCACTAGAATGTAAGTGTCTTGAAGGATGATGAGGTTTAATTAGATCCATTAAATATGCTGGTGCAAGACTGTTAATGCACTTAAAAACAAGGCAAGCCATCTTGAATCTAATCCGGTCTTCTACTACCAACCAGTGTGTATAGCACGCCGAGATGGTGAAACCTGTGCAGTTCTACCTAGCCCAAAATAGTTCTTACTGCTGCAGTCTGAGATTTTTGAAGTCTTTGCATTTGTTTAAGCTGGAACGCCGGACAGCAAGCTATTACAATAGTCGAAATGCGCATTGGTCAGGGCACCCACCACCACAGTATGGTCCTCCTTAGGGATGGAAGGTAACGCCCGTCGAAGGAGCCTCAAGACATAGTGCACCACCTGAACTTTTGCTCCAACTTGGCCTTCGCTGCCCAGGTCATCCTGCCAAATGCAGGCTAGATTCTTAACCTTGGAGACGAATTTCAAATTCGTCCCCAAATGTATTGGAATGGGCAGTCTCTTGGCTGCTGATAAAGATGTTTGGGTCCAAACAAAATCGACTCTGTTTTAGCCGCATTCAATTGGGAGTTGGTTGTTGGACATCCAGCTACGCGCCTCTTTAAGGCACTGCGCCAATCTACTAAATGCTTTGTCAAGATTGACAATTCTGATAAAGATCTGGGTATCATCTGCGTAGGAATGAAAGTTCATTCCATGACGCCGCAAGATCGCTTAACAGTGGACGAATATATAGATTAAACAGTAGTGGTGAGAGTGATGATCCCTGAGGGACGGTTTATAGTGACTTTTTTGAATGGCATATTTTCGAATGCCATTTTCTCAATACAATTTTGCCGAATTTTTTTTTGTCGAATGTTTATTTTTTTTTAAATGGGGGGGGGGGTCCCCCAAGCCCTCTTTTTTTTTAACACTTTTTTTAATTTACGAAACCCCAAAAAAAACATCAAATAAAAATAATACACTTGAAAAAAAAATTCTGCAAAATGTTTTCGACAAAATGGTGTTTCGAAAAAATGTTTTCGAAAAAATGACCGGATACCTTGAGGGACACCACAGATCAATCTAATGGCATCCGACAAGAAACCATCCAATCTCGCTTGCTGATGGCGATCGGTCAGAAATGGTCTGAACCAATATTTAGCATGTTCCGATACTCTTCCAACTTCCTGTAGTCGACCCAAAAGAATATCATGATTAACTGTCAAAGGCCGCGGATAGGTCCAAGATCACCAAAAGGGAGCGCTCACCCTGATCCGCGGTCCTTAATAGGTCATCCTGTACGGCCAGAACTGCTGTTTCACTTAGAAAATTTGGGTCTGAAACCAGACTGGAATTTATCCAATAGCATTTCTCGCTCTACAACATCCAGCAGCTGGCCTGTAACCGCCTTTTCCAGAATCTTTGCAAGCCAGGGGAGACCAGCTATTGGTCGATAATTCTGGAGGATCTCTGAATCAAGAGTAGGTTTCTTTAACAAAGGTGCGACCACAGTATGTTTTAGGCTAAGAGGTACCATCCCACGTGACATTTGTTAACAAATTTACAAAAGGGGTCAGATCTGATGACAAGCGCTTAGCCAAACAGGGAGAGGGAACAAAAAAATAATTAGGCTCAAGTGTATCCAATAGATAAATGTAAGTCTTTTTCAACTACTTGTTGAAAATAAAAAATGGGTGAGGTGTTCTGCCCTCTTGGATCGCTCAAATCTAACGTAAATTGTTTGCTATATGAATCGTAAGAAGTCACCACTGTAGCCTGAATGTTTCTGGCAATTCCACCTTATTACCTTCAATTTTATCCATAAAAAAATGAATTAAAGAGATTTGCCTGCACATCGGACGGTTCAATCAAAATGGATTTGCAAACGGGGTTCCACAATTTTGAAACCATAGAGAAAACTCACTAGGAAAGTTACTAGCAGCCTTTAACCTTTTGCCTAGAAAGTCTTTTTTAGCTTGAGAAATAGCCTGTTTGTAGTCCCTTAATGAATTCTCGGCCCTGATGGCATTCTCAAAGGTTAGTCTATCCTGCCATTTTCTGCTAGTCCTACTGACTGACTTCCGTATAGGAATTAGGTTCTGCGTGAACCGCAGCTTAGAAATTGTTTAATTTTTAAAAGGGCCTTCTTGGTACATGCAGTATCCAAGATTAAGGCTTCTGCTACAAGAAAGTCATCACTGGGGAGCTGAAAATCAATGGAATCAAGAGCCACTTAGATTTAATCGCCAGTGATTTTGTCCAAATCCTTAATTTTCCAGACATAACAATTGGCCTATCTTTAACAGCTTAACTGCCATGGGTATCCCCCCCCCCCCCCTCTCCCCCGCAGTGCCAAGGCCTTTTTTGGTGATTTCGGTATTCAATCTCTTGTAACTCTTTTGTTACAAGAGAGATCGCAGCCAAATTTGGCCCCTTTTTTCCCACATGTAGGTGGTCTTAACGTATCCTAGTTTGCTGTAGGGGGGGTGAGATAAAATAACCAAAAAAGGAGAACATTATTTTTTTAATTCTTTTTTAGAAAATGCCAATACAATGTTGTACACAGAAGCCTGTGGTTCTTGCTTTGTAAGAGCTACGAACAAATGGTTTGCTGTGCTCAATTCACCATTTTCCAGGCTTTCAAGAGCAGGCTGAGTGGAAACCAAAGAAACATATTTTGATATGCTAATCAGCCGTTTTGTGAGAGGTAGGCGATTTTGGCCTTTTTTGTCTAATAGGACATGCATGGACGGAATGGAAGAAAGGGGTAGGAAAGCTGGATGGGAAGCCAGAAAGGCTTACATTTCTGAAAAGAAGACAAAATTCCAAGTTGAGGATGGGGTGATTTGCGTAGGTCAGGCAACTATGTAGGGAAAAATTCCATAGTGGGGGGGAGGGGTGGGGGTGGAGGAAATCGGGGATAATGGCAAAAACAAAAGGTCATCACATTTCACTCTGGTCACCCACCAAAACACGCCACCAACAATACATGGCTTACCTTCCCGCATTCCCACAGGTGTCCCAACGAAAACGGTACCTCGCATGTGTGGGTGCACCTACCTGGGCACAAAGGGAAAAGCCTAAAACCCTGGTAACCCCAAGTCTTTTCGCAGAGCAGATTTTCGGGAATTTTGCTCATGTGGACAACCTACAGATTTGGGCCTAGGGTGTGCAAGCCACCAAGGAAAACGGGGAACCCCATGCATTTCCGAAAAGAATACATCCGTGGGAATCCACAGAGGTCTGACTTGTGCAAATCACCCCCGAATCTATTAACCCACAATCCCTGGCAAAGTCGAAATTTGGTGGGAAAAAAAACAATTTTTCAGACATTTCACTCTGCACACCCACCGAAACACGCCGCCAACACCACCTGTCCTACCTTCCCGCGTTCCCACAGGTGTCACGACAAAAACGGTACCTCACATTTGTGGGTGCACCTACCTGGGCGCAAAGGGAAAAGGCTATTTTCTTTCTTTTTATTGTTTTGCCCCTTCCCTAGGGGCAGATGGGCACATCCGTGTGCCCATCTGCCCCCAGGGGGGGGGACTTACTGCCTCAGGCTTGGGGGGGGCTGTGCCTATGTTTCTGGTGGCCTCTTCCCCTCCGTTCCCTCCACCCCAATTGGTTGGGGGGCATCTCATGTACCCCTTCCTAGGGGCAGAAACCCTCACCCATCTGCCCCCCGCACTTCAAAAACAAATCTCTGTCTAGTGGGCATTGCTGGGTATGGAGTGAGCGATCCGCTCCCAGCAATGCTTCAGAAAAGGTGTCCTTGGAAAGCGGAGAGTCTTCACTTCCAAGGACACCTCCCTCGATCTGAACGGTTCAGATCGATAGTTAGAAAGGTGCAAACAGACCTTTTTTTTTTTTTTATTTTCATTGAGGCAGCCATTTCGGCTGCTGTGGTGAAAATCACTTTCGGTTTCATGGCGTGCATTACGCACGTTGACGTGAAACTGAAGGTAATCTAACGCTCGGGCCGTGAGGGGGGGACCTCCCCCCCTCACATAACCCGGGGGTTGGGTTAGTTTTGTGTGATTCCCTGCTTTGCAGGGAACACACAAAACAGAATGCCAAAAAGGACGAGCTATCTCGTCCTTGGCACTGCAGAGGTAATGTCAAGGACGAGAAAGCTCGTCCTTGGCTTTTAAGGGCTTAATACCAACCTTGACCCCATCGGGTTAAATTAGTTTAAAAAAAAATCGCACAAAATGGTCGGACCAATATACTGGCAGGGTTTCCTTCCAAGAAACCTAAGACTAACAATATTTACATCAAGAAAGTGTCCCTTTACATGAGAAGAATGAGTCCTCAGGGGATGGCACCGTGGTTTTCCAAAAGCTCCCACGTTTCCCTGGAGTCTGGTTTAGTTGCATCATCAAGCCAAATGTTCCAGTCACCCAGTAACATTAGTTCCTTATGTTTACTCCCTTCACTTATTAAAAAGGAGTCAATTTTCTCCCAAAAAACATTTACATGGACCGGGAGGTCTATAGCCAAGAACATTCTGTATAGAGGCTCTAGATGGCAGGTTAAACTTGGGCATCATCACCCCAGTCAAGAGTAGGTAGATGTGAATATGCAATGCAGCTTTATAAATCACTGCGCTACCACCTCTTCTCTCTATCCTGTTGAAGACCTTTATCTGATGGTCTTCTGGGACCAACTCATGGAAAACACTCTGAGGGGTCTCTGTAAACCAAGTCTCAGTGATCAGCAACAGATCTAAGTCATGTATACCAATGAGGTCAGCTGTCTCAGTAGCATGGGCACCCGCTGACCTAGACTTTAAATCTCTGCGTAACTCCACTACTGCTCACATTGACCCCTCTTGAGATGAGCCTGGCTGCTCAACACGCTACCAAAACTGTAGTACAAACTTATACCAAAGGTTAGGATTCCTATACCTGTAGTCAGAGTTGTTTGTAGTGTTCCCAGAGGGTACTGCATACAAACTTTGCCTAACGAGGAATTAGTACATTTCTGAGAATGCTCCCTAACACTTTTACTACAAACTCTCTGCAAACTTTGTGCAAAAGAGTTTTGTGCTATCTAAAGAAGTACCTCAACTCCATAGACATTGTTCAAATTGACTTCGGCTGTCGTGGCTCCCTGCAGACTCTTCTGACCCATTGACTTTGGTTCTAACTGTCCGTCATACATGGTATTGTGGGGACAAATCTAATCTAGACTTCATTGGGAGATTGAAAAGTATTCACATGCTACGAGACTCTGTTAACCTTTTCCTTCCCTAACCTTTTCCACAACCTCAGAATTGCATTAAGTGTAAAAAGTGATATTTCGAAGGGATTGTGTCCTCCGACGTATTCCTCATCTTAGATATATCCTTCCAGCTCTGCTGGCCTCGGAAAAATTTTTCTCCAGAGGGTGCTGCGCGTCGACGTCCCTCGAGTCGATGACCCTCGACAGCCGCCGTATCGACGCTCGACGTCATCCTGCCTATAAAGGCCGCGCGCAGCGTCCGTTGCTCAGTTCCGTTTTTCCGCGCTACTCGGTGCCTCGGAATACCGTTGCTCAGTTCTTAGTAATATTTACTTCAAGTTATTCGAATCGTACTCGATGGCTTCCTCGTCGGAACCGACAACCCCTCGATCCGGCTTCAAAAAATGTCGAGATTGTGGGAAAAAGATGTCGTTGACCGATCCTCACAGAAATTGTCTGTGGTGCTTGGGAGCCGAACACCATTGCTCGGAGTGCGAGGACTGTATGTCCATGACAGCTAAGGCCCTGAAGGAGCGTAGGGGGAAGCTGGAGAAAGGTAAGACTTTTAAAGCTTCTTCTTCGACGAAGTCGAGACATTCGTCTCCTCGTCACCATTCACGCTCCAGGTCTCGGAGTGGGTCTCATCACTCCTCGAGATCGAAACACTCGAAGAGGAGACGTCGAAGATCCCCTTCTCCGTCTTCCTCTTCCTCTGTTTCGCCAAAAAGAATCCCTTGCCCCACAAAACATAGTTCCCGGGCTGAATGGGAGGAATTCAGAAAAAACATGATGAGCGTCTTCGAGAAAGCGGCCTCGACCCCCTCGAAGACTGCCGAGAGCGATGCTCTGGTCGAAAGACCCGAAGGTCAAAAACGCCGCGAGTCGCAGTACCCGGCGAAAGAAACCTCTCGAGCGCGTCTCGAACCCTCGAGTAGGACCATGACCTCCAAACCTTCCTCGAAGGTTCCGCCGTCGACGAAGGTTCCGTCGACGTCGAGGTCTTCGACGCCGTTGTCGAAGGGACCTTCGACACACAGGTCTGTCGACTCGACGCCGGCCTCGACACCGGCGTCAACGCCGAGAAAAGTCACGATGACCACACATCCAGTGACGATTCCCAGGCCCTCGACGTCGATGGCGTCGATATTGTCGAGTAAAATTCCAATTCTGTCGAGGTCCTCGAGGCCTCCACCTCTGTTTTCGACGCCACGCTCGAAGCCTTCGGCGTCGACGACATCGACGTTTTCGAGGCCAATAATGACAAGTTCAGCACCCTCTGCCTTGGAAATGGGATTTACTCCCTTTATTAATTCAGAACAATTGAGAACTATATCCTCAATTTTAGAAGAGGGTGATTTGTCAGAACAAGATGAGTTACAGGGACCTGTAACCCCAGTTAGAGAGGAATTTTCCTCTGAAGAGCGCAGATTAAAGGATCTTCATGATTCTTTACATGAGGCAAGTGGTTTAGACACTTCCCCTGAGGTGGATTTTGCTAAACCAGACCCGGGGGAGCATGCTGAAACCCCCTACAGAGCCTTAATGGCCAGAATTACAGAGTTCATGGGGTGGTCTACACCTTCACAATCTTTCCAGCAAGATGACCTCATGGATATTCTTGACAAAGGCCCACAAGAGGATCCAGTGGTGCCCTTTCATAAAGCTCTTCAGAGAAAGATCATGACAAACTGGGAAACCCCAGATGTAATGCCAGCAGTAAATAAAAAACTGTCTGCAAAGTACAGGGTATCTTCCACAGACCCAGAGTTCTTGTCTAAACATCCATCCCCAGAAAGTCTGGTGGTACAAGCAGCATCCTCTACCGACGTCAAGACGGCTTATCCTACTGTCCCACAGGACAGGGACGATCAAAAATATGATGCTATGGCTAAGAAAGTCTTTTCAGCATGTAGCATGGCGTTAAAGTCTGTTAATGCTACTTGCACCCTTGCTAGGTTCAGCCATACACTTTGGGAGTGTGCTTCTACAGCGGCTGACTGCATCCCGGAGGGAGAAGAAAGGGATGTGTTCCTGAATATTATACAGGACGGTAAAGACGCTATGTGCGAATCCCTCCAGACGGGCATTGATTCGGCTGACAGTATCAGCAGAGCAATGGCGGCAAGTACATCAACCAGGCGGTTCGCTTGGTTGAGAAAGTCGGGTTTTGCCCCAGATGTGCAAGCCAGGCTCTTGAACATGCCATTTGATGGCTCTTCTTTGTTCGGGAAAAAGGCGGATGACAGTTTAGAGAAACTTCAAAAGCAGCAGCAAAATCCCTAGGAGCTGCAATCCGTCAGACTCCTTTTCGTCCCACAGGAACCTCTGCGAGGGGCAAGTCCTTTCGCTTCTACTCCTCATTCGGAAGAGGTAGAGGACGACCGGCTCAAAGGGGTCAAAGAAGAACTACCCGAGGTGGACGGGGTAGATATTCTAAAGCCGCAGCAACAGCAGGTGCCTCTTTACCATCGGCATCTGCATCAGCCGCCCCAAAACCACTCTGAGGACTTCCCTCACAGGACACCTGTAGGAGGCAGGTTGACTCAACATCTGGCGGAATGGCAGGCTATCACGTCAGATGCTTGGGCATTGGAAACAGTTGCCCAAGGTTACTGCCTACCTTTCCTACGTATACCTCAGAGTCATCCACCGGGGATCAGCTCTCAAAGCTCCAGATCTGCTCCTCTTGCAGGAAATTATAGACCTGCTAGAGAAAGGTGCCATAGAACCGGTACCTGTAGCGGAGAGGAACAAGGGCTGGTACTCCCCTTACTTTCTCGTTCCAAAGAAAGACGGAGGACTGAGACCCATCTTGGACTTGCGAGAATTGAACAAATTCCTCAGGAAAGACAAATTCAAGATGGTCACTCTTTCTCAGATCCTCCAGGCCCTTCAGTTTCAGGACTGGTTGGTATCTCTGGACCTTCAGGACGCTTATTTCCATGTGCCTATCCATCTCAAACACAGGAAATACCTGAGGTTCGCAATTGGCAACTCTCACTATCAATTTCGAGTACTGCCTTTTGGGCTGACCTCCGCCCCGAGGGTCTTCACCAAGTTAATGTCGGTAGTGGCGGCAAGTCTAAGGAGGGAAGGGATTCACGTCTACCCCTACCTGGACGATTGGCTGATCAGGGCTGTTTCTCCGGAGCAAGCTCAGATCCAGCTAAATCACGTATGCTACTCCCTTCACAAGCTGGGCTTCTCCCTCAATTTAAAGAAGTCTCAAATGATACCATCGCAGAGACTCCAGTTCATAGGAGCGATCTTGGATACTTCCCTGGGAAAAGCCTCGCCACCAGAGGTGAGGGCTCAAGATATTCTACAGATGGTTACCAAGTTCCAACTTGCCCAACGTCTCCCAGCTTTCGACTTTTTGAGGTTGCTAGGCCTCATGGCATCCTGCATTTTCCTTGTGCCAGAGGCTCGCCTGAGAATGAGATCCCTCCAGTGGGCACTGAGGACTCAGTGGTCACAATTCTCAGGGAGAATGACAGATCTTCTTCAGGTTCCCGGCAGGGTGGCTCGAGACCTTCAGTGGTGGGCCTGTCAGAAGAACATTCTGAAAGGAGAACAGTTTTGGCAACCCTGGCCGGAGATAACAGTAGTCACGGATGCCTCACTCACGGGGTGGGGAGCCCACGCCAACGACTTGACCATCAGCGGTCGTTGGTCTCCATCGGAGTCCAGACTACACATCAACCTGTTAGAGCTGAGAGCCATCAAACTTGCGTTGAAGGCTTTCCTGCCAGTTGTACAGGGGAAGAACGTCCTGATAATGACGGACAACACGGTGGCCATGCATTACCTCAACAAAAGAGGAGGCGTAGGATCACTACCCCTGTGCAGAGAGGCGATGCAGCTCTGGTTTTGGGCAATCCAAGAAGGAATCTCTCTATCGGCAGTTCACCTAGCCGGAGAGAAGAACTTGACAGCGGACGCTCTGAGCAGGCAGAACACAGTCTCTCACGAGTGGGAGCTAGCTCAGGAAGTCCTTCAAAAGATCTTCGCCCTTTGGGGAACCCCTCAGGTAGATCTGTTCGCCACCAGCCTAAACAGGAAATGCGACCTGTTCTGCTCAAGGGAATTTCCCCCGAGAGGAGCTCTGGGAGACGCGTTCATAGTGGACTGGGAGTTTCCGCTTCTGTACGCGTTCCCACCGGTCCCTGTCATTCCTCAAATGATCAGGAGGTTGAGAAGATTCCGGCGAACCATGATCCTAATTGCCCCGGATTGGGCCAGGAGAACGTGGTACCCGGACCTTCTAGACTTGTCCATCTGCCCTCCAATTCGACTTCCTCTCAGAGAGAACCTACTCTCACAGAAGGGAGGTCAGGTTCTCCATCCAGACATCAAAACCCTCAACCTTCACGCTTGGCTTCTGAACGGCTGAGGTACAAGGATTGGGACCTCCCTGATGATGTTATGGAGGTGTTGCTTTCGGCAAGGAGGCCAGCAACAAAGTCTTTATACCGCTGCCGTTGGAACAGATTTTGCAGCTGGTGTAGAGAACAGAATATCGACCCATTTTCATGTGGTACACCAATGGTTTTGTCCTTCCTACTATATTTGGCAAATTCAGGCCTTCAAGTTGGCACCATTAAGGGCTATCTCGCAGCGCTATCTATCTTTAAGCGTACTGCGGAGGAACCATCCTATTTCAAATTACCCTTGGTAATACAGTTTCTAAAGGGGTTAACCAATGTTTATCCCCCAAGACCATTCCAAGTTCCCCTATGGGATTTAAACTTAGTATTAACTTTCCTGATGGGGACACCTTTCGAACCTCTCCATTCTTGTTCGTTAAGATTCCTTACCCTTAAGACTGTTTTATTAATAGCACTTACATCTGCTAGAAGGGTGAGCGAATTACAAGCTCTTTCTTGTAAACCCCCTCATACAATCTTTCACAAAGACAAAGTTGTCCTGCAAGTGAAGCCTAATTTCCTCCCAAAAGTAGTCTCTGAATTCCATATCTCTCAGAAGATTATCCTACCATCTTTCTATCCTCCTCCTCACCCGGGGAAAGAGGAAGAGAGGTTAAAAAGACTAGACCCTAGGAGGGTTTTAAGTTTTTACATTAGTAGACTAGCCAGGATAAGACAGGCAGACCAGCTGTTTGTAGGCTACGCAGGTCACAAGCTGGGGTTACCAATAACTAAGCAGACCATTTCCAGATGGATCATTCTAGCCATTCTGGAATGTTATAAACTGGCAGGGAAAGAGCCCCCTCAAAACCTTAGGGCTCATTCGACCAGAGGTATTGCAGCTTCATCGGCCCTCAAAAGAGGCGTGCCGATTAAAGACATATGTGCGGCCGCTACATGGTCGTCTGTCCATACCTTTACACGTTTTTACAATCTGGATTCCTCCTCTAGTCAAGAGACTAGGTTTGGAAGGGCTGTACTGCATTCTATTCACCAATAGAAGACAGCGTGAAGTCAGTACTCCCTCCTCCGAATATAGAATACTGCTATGGGAGCCTATCTAAGATGAGGAATACGTCGGAGGACACAATCCCTTCGAAGAACAAGTTACTTCTTACCTTGTAACGTTCTTTCGACGGGATGTTCCTCCGACGTATTCCTCATCGACCCTCCCATCCATCCCCGCAGTTTTACTTCCCTTGTTGTTGCAGCTTACGCTCCTTCAGGGTGATTAGTCTAGTCCAAACAGTATACTGTGGGCTACAAAACGGAACTGAGCAACGGACGCTGCGCGCGGCCTTTATAGGCAGGATGACGTCGAGCGTCGATACGGCGGCTGTCGAGGGTCATCGACTCGAGGGACGTCGACGCGCAGCGCCCTCTGGAGAAAATTTTTTCCGAGGCCAGCAGAGCTGGAAGGATATATCTTAAGATGAGGAATACGTCGGAGGAACATCCCGTCGAAAGAACGTTACAAGGTAAGAAGTAACTTGTTCATTGATGCCAAACATTGTCCTCGTATTTGAAGTCCTGTCAGGGTGTAGGAAGTGTGTGAGGCATCCCAAAAGGGTATCTACTTGCTTATCTTAAATCTGAGGAAGTGTTATGAAGTGTTTTTTTTTTATTGTTGCATATTGCCCATTTTTAAAGGAGGCTTATTTATTTGGCTTGGGAGGATGGCTTAGGGGCAACGTGCTCGCCTTGGAAACAAGACAACACTGAGCCACACAGGTTTGATCCCCGGATCCGTGCTTAGGAACCTCTGGGTATTAAGCGCGTTATAAATTACCCATCATATATCATTTAAAACTGACCGTGTTAGGTTTGTATGCAGTACCCTTTGGGACCACTACACACAACTAGGACTACAGGTGTAAGCAAACCAACCTTTAGTAGAAGTCTGTACTACACAGTTTTGGTAGTGTTGCTGAGCAGCCAGGCTTATCTCAATAGGGGAATGTGAGCTGTAACGTTACACAGAGGTCTACAATCACAAATATTCAAATAGACTCTTACACTCAAGGTTTGTTGGTAAAACACATATTAATTTATTTCACAGCCAGTTATAAAACATTCACTAGAAGGAGGCAATATATCTCAAACACAAATGTACCTCAGCACTTTACACTGTACATTTGAGGCATTTAAACTACTTGAGGAGCAAAATGGCATTCAGAGTACTTTGATGTAGGAGCAAAAAGGAATGGGTTAATAAAAAGAAGTTCAGTTATTCTTAGACGGTGCAAATACTTTGAGTTCACCAGAGGAGTCAATTCAATGCAATAGGTTAGGCCAAAGTCAATGGGCTAAAGTCTTGTATAGGAAAAAGCAGTTCTGGTAGTTAAAAGGAAAAGTCTTTGCCAAAGTTCTCTGTAAAAGAAAGATTCATATGTTGGGTCACAAGCTGACTAGGCCTGCAAGTTGCCAATGTTTCAAGCACATTCGTAGTGAGAGGTAAGTTCTCTCGGCCGGGTTTCCACAGTACCTTACAATGAAGAAAAAGATGCAGCTAAAGACTTCTGTTCCTGGCAGTTCCTGCAGATCTCGCTGTTCCTGAGCCTGTCGTGGGGAAAGGGGGAGGACGTCGGGGGACTCCTGCACTGCCCTGGGACTGGTCAAAAAGCTGCAAAATGGCAAATATTCAATTCCGGTAGCTTTAGTCAAGCACACAAACTGGTGTCCCTCTCCCTGGTTATTAGGTTTCCTGCAGCACTCTGAGAAAATACAACCAGCTCAGAGAATGGTATTCAGGTTTCTTAGTGTCGAGTTGATTGGTCCCACCAACTCAAAGGGAGAAGTCGTCCTGGCGATTCGTAGCTGCAGCAGGGATTCACCGGGCAAACCAACGGTCCAGGCGTTGCAGCAGCCGTCCTCTTCAAGCGCGTCTTCGGTTCTTTCATTCCAGTGGGCGACTCTGCCTTCCAAGCCAAGAGACTCGCCTTTTATTAATTTCTCTCCCATTCATTCCAGCCTAGCTGCCACTCACCCAGCAGGGTGGCTGCCCTTGCCGGACAGTCAGCCAGCCAATCACGCCAGAGTGCATTTGGGTCTCCTAGGAGACTAAGCACAGGGAGTTTGGGGCACCTCCCTCACTTCCTGCCCACCCCAGACACTCGGGCGCCAGAGGCGATCTTCAGTCCCGAAGCCCGCCAAAGACATAGCAACAAAGGGACCAAACCTGGTTTGGCGCACAGAGACAAACTCTAGAAGGACCTTTCCAAAAAGAAATGGCGAAAAAAGACGACCGGGGCCTTTTTAAACAAAGGGGGCTCAGACGCCATCTTGAAAAACCTGACTCCCATGATTAAACGCTAGCGGTGTTCGTGGTCGGGAAAAATCATGGTAGTTCATTGTAAAACCACTGCCACCAGCAATTTCGAGAGGAAAGGGCAGCATTTGACTGCTACATGAGTTTCTAGACACAGGGTATATTAGGTAACCCCTCCAGCACTCTATTGTAAGATAGGGTGTACTGTGTCTAGGAATTTAAAGACTAGTAAACAATTTCACTTTACTTTCTCTGGGAAACAGTAGTTTATCCCAGAGAAGGTATTTAACCCTTGGAACAGCCTAAAAAGGCTTCCCTGTGTCACTGCACTGAGGGTGCTGTATGACACAAATGAAAAGATGATGGGGGGCGCTGTTGCGCTCGATGAAGATGGCCGCCTTCTAATCAGCTCCGTTCCGCGAGGCGCTCCTTCTTGCTGAATTCATCCGGTCTGCCTCGGCGTCTGACCACCTAAACCACGGAGGGGAAGACTGGTGTGTCAGGGACCCTCCTGTTCTTATCCGGTCCTCCGGACTTCCTTGGCCGCTGAGCTCTTGGCCCCGGCGTGTTGAGCGGGAGCGGGTGCCTCCTCCGATCCCCCGCGGGGCTCCAGTGAATCGCGGCCGAGTCCCGCGGCTTGTGGCCTTCCGTGGGGGGAGGGGCGTTCTTCCCGCCTGGCGCTCCCGCCCACTACGATCTTCGGGGGAGCAACCGACGGGAGCTGGACCTTTATCGGAGCCGTGAGCGCTCGCTCCGCCACCCCGTCCTGGGAGGCGTGCCGACTCGGACGTGCTTCGAGCGGCGTGATGGTTCCCTACTTTGGACTTCATCATACGGGCGGGCTGCCTCCATCGGGGGGGAGCCGCCCCTGAGGTACGCGTTGCTCCCGCTGGACTCCCTCACATGCACGGCTCCTGGCCCAGCCTAGTGCGGACACCGCATCCCGACCGCGGCCTTTAGCCCTCCCCGGCTGCCCTGTTCCTCGGGTCCATTAACCCACACCAAAAGTCGGGCCGGTGGGCGGCGGGAAGTGTCCGCCCCTACCTACTGCGGGCGACTTCACGGTGCCGAGGGGCACCCCGACCCCTGACTCTCCTCTACTGACCCACCTTGCATCTGGTCGACCGGGGGGCTGCCGGCCTGGCGGTCTTGCCGCGACTCGACAGTTACCAGAGGCTACTCCTGGTTTTCCTACTGGCTCCCCTGGCCCCTGCCTCCTCGGGTTCCCGGAGACACACTCGTGGATCACGGGCCACCACGTACGACGGTCGGCCTGGACGGCGCTCCTGTCCTTGACCCGGCAACACTGCATCTCCTACTGCCAGCCGGCCACAGCTTCACACATCTCTGGTGCCTTCTCCTGGTGTCCTGCACCCTCCCCTTCACCTGCGGACTTGATTTCAATACTTGCCGACATCATGTCAACGAGGACTGGAAAGAAGCAATCTTCTATCAATATGTTTACTAAGCCTTCGGGCGGATCTGGTGCGGAGACGCCATCACAGGAACCATCAACCGCACATGAACCGGAACCTTCCGAATCTCAGAAAATGATGGAGTTCATTCGTGAAGGGTTCACCACAATACATAGTAAGCTTGACGACATGAATGGCACGATATCCTCCATCAAGGCACACATGGAGAGGACGGATGGGCGTGTGACTGAGATTGAGTCACGTATGAGTACCGCCGAAGATGGTCTGGGCTCGCTCCGGGCGGAGGTCTCCACGTTATCTACACGCTTGAAAGAGGTAGAGAAGAAGAATGAGGACCTTGAGTCTCGCTCGAGGCGCAACAACCTCCGTATAATTGGGGTTCCGGAGGATGGCATACAGGAGCCCATGGAAGACTATGTGGAGAGCATGCTCCTTCGACTCCTCGATTCCCCAAAACTCTCCTCACAATTTGCAATCGAGAGAGCCCACCGTGCACTTGTGGCGAAGCCTAGGCCGGGCGCACCCCCTCGCCCGATAATAGCCAGGGTCTTAAATTTTCGTGACCGGGATGCCCTTCTCAGGGCGGCGAGAATCAAGGGGGACCTCTTGCTGGGGGCGGCCAGGATCCACTTATATCCGGACTTCTCGACGGCGGTCCAGCGCGAGCGCAAATCCTTCATGGCGGTGAAGAGACGATTGCGCGACCTCCAGGTCAAGTATGCTATGTTATACCCTGCCAAACTCCGGATTGAACATGCGAACCGAGTTTATTTTTTCACGCTACCAGAGGAGGCCTCTAAGTTTATGGATGAACGTTTTCCCGGCTAATACATACTTTCATTAATCCCTCCCCTTGCTTGGGTTTTGGATCGATGGCCCACACACTGCACCCTTGGTCAGGCACGTCATGCTCATCTTTTGGATCCGACACCGCATAGCCCTAACCCAGGACTTGGTTGGTTCCACAACGTGCCGTCAATCCTGGATGCATTACTATGGGGTCCCTTGGGCCATGGAGATACCAGCTACTTCGTCCTGTGGACACTGTGTCTGAAAATATGCTTAGTTATGTTTCTCTCTATGTAATGCAACTGCTGGTGTGGGTTGCGAATCACCATAGTAACCCCTTGTTTCCTATATAGGGTCTAAATACACACACCATTCCATACAAGCTGTTCGGGTGTCCCCCACGTACAATCTCGTTAAATTGGTTCACTATTGTTGGTCATGCCTGCCTCCCCTCACCTGCGGAGACATTCCCACGTGTCTCCTTCCTTTGTTCCCAGGCATTATGTTTATCCTCAAATTGCCTCAAGGTGCGGAACTCCGCCGTCAGGCCGACCCACAGGCCCCCCAGGCGTTGATGCCATTGTTTTGTATTTGGTTTGTTACCTATGGGGTTTTCATCTCTCCGATTGGGGGAGGGATGTGGGAGGGGGTGGGTGGTAAGGGAGTTAATGTTAAAAAAGGCTTGGTATTTGCGGAGAGGGTAGAGTTCAGAGCACCAGGTGATCTATGTCACTGCGGCCCTGGCAACAATGGGGCCCATCTATGGGGGACACTGTTCCATCCACCTGTGTTTCTCCATGGCTACTTCTGGGGTGTCGGGTGAGGAAACCATTACATTCCTGAGCTGGAACGTTCGGGGGCTGGGGAACTTCAAGAAAATGAGGCTACTACAGCTTCAGGCTGAACGACATGGAGCTAGGATCCTCTTTCTTCAGGAGACACATGCGGTAACTGAGCACTGTGAGAAGTTCGCCAAAGTATGGGGACCACAGAGGTACTATACCTCCTATTCTACACAAAGCCGGGGAGTTATGACCCTAATTCATAAGAGTATCAGCTATAACCCTATAACCACGACAATAGACCCCCTGGGCCGATTCGTTTTGCTGCATGGCATGTTACAGCATAGGGAAGTGATCCTGCTAAATATCTACGGCCCCAATGTCGATGATCCCGAATTTTTCACTCATCTCGCGTCCCTTCTGGATGGATTCCCATTGGTGCCCATTCTCTGGGGGGGCGATTTTAATACAATATTTGATGTGGATCTCGATAGATCAGGTTCTCGACCTCGTCACCTTACCAAGGCCGCGTATGCTACACTTTCTTCACTTCCCCGTCTGGCCCTGTATGATGCATGGAGGCTTCTCTACCCCGATTCTCGCACCTTCTCCTTCTATTCCTCGGTGCACGATTCCTTTTCCCGCATTGACAGATGGCTAGTCTCTGATGTGTTCATAGGAAGCATCTCAAACATGTCGATTCTCCCCAGGACTCTCTCCGACCACTCGCCAATAACTATTACCCTATCCTGGGGTGTCGATCACGACCGTACTAGACACTGGAGGATGAAGCCACTCTCCCTCCTCGATCCGGTCTTCAGTTCGGAATTGGAGTCGGCAATTGAGGAGTTCTTTGAGATCAACTCCGGGTCCGTCTCGTCACAAGCTACCCTCTGGGAGGCTTTTAAGGCCTACGTCAGGGGCATCGCCCTCTCTAAAGAAAATGGCATCCTTAAAACCATCCGTAGGGAGATCGCCGAGAGCGAGGCCACACTGTCCAGGCTGGAGGCCCAATATTCATTAAAACATACCCCTGAGACCCTTGCCCTGATCGGCACGGAGCTAGACACCTTCCGGGCTCTTGCGGATCGCGAGCAGAGATTTCTTGATAACCCTGGGTTGGCAAGGAGATACGGCGAGGGGGAACGACCGTCTCGTCTCCTGGCTAGGCTTCTCCGCCGTGAGTTCGGTTCCCCACCCATTCCTGGCATTGAGAGACCTGATGGATCCCTAGCCACTTCCCCCGGCGATGTTAACTCCGAATTCCTCTCCTTTTATCAATCCTTATATGCTAACTCAGATAAAGCCACTATAGCTGAAATTGATGCCTACCTGGACAGGCTCCCCCTCTCGGTTCTTTCCCCCGATACTATTGAGGCCCTTGAGAGCCCATTTACTCCCTCGGATCCTTCGGAGGCCATAGATTCCCTCTCATCAGGCAAATCCCCGGGTTCTGATGGAATACCGATCGAGTTTTATAAACGATTTAAGTCCTTACTACTCCCTCAACTGGTCACGCTTTGGGAGGAGTCGTTGTTGGCTGGTCAGCTCCCACCCACGCTCCGCGAAGCCACTATCACCGTCCTCTTAAAACCGGGCAAACCCCCCACTCAATGCGGCTCTTATCGGCCACTTTCATTAATCAATTGCGATGTCAAGATTTATGCTAAATTACTGGCTCTACGCCTAGCCCCCTTCATGCCATATATCATTCATCCTGACCAGGCGGGGTTTATTCCGGGACGCTCTACCGCCCTAAATCTGAGGCGCCTTTTTAATGTTATAAGTAGGGTGAGCCCGGACGTCCATGCCGTGGCCGCCACCCTCGACATGCAAAAGGCCTTTGATTCTGTTTCATGGAGTTATCTCTGGCGAGTACTTGATAAATGCAAATTCGGTTCCACGTTTCTGTCCTGGGTCAAGCTTCTATATTCAAATCCAGTGGCCAGGGTCCGCACCGAGGGCCGCTGCTCTTCTCTTTTCCAGATAGCTAGGGGTACTAGACAGGGCTGCCCTTTTTCTCCATTAATTTTCGCTGTGGCGATGGAACCGTTCGCGGATATGCTCCGCCATTTCCATTCCCATAGAGGTCTACGTACCGCCGGGGTCTCGGATATAGTTTCCTTATATGCTGACGACGCTTTACTCTTTATTCGCTCCCCTGAGGCCAACCTTGCCCCAATTATGGAGGATGTTGTCCTCTTTGGTAATATGTCAGGCCTGACGGTCAACTGCGCCAAATCAACTCTTTTCCCACTCACCCCTGGCACACTCCCCCCTCCCGACGCTCTTGGATTCACATGGGCCCAATCCGAGATTACATATTTGGGTGTGGTGGTGTCGCGACACTTCGATCGGGTTTTCGAGAGGAACTACCTAGCATACCTCTCAGATCTCACGCAAAGAATTCAGGGTTGGAACAATCTTCCTATTTCATTGGCTGGGAGGGTCGGAATACTGAAGATGGTGGTACTCCCTCAACTATTGTACAGATTCGCCAATATCCCACAATGGCCGGGAGGTGAGTTCTTTCAGTCATTAACACGAACCCTCAACACTTTCCTCTGGCACTCCGGGGCGGTCCGCCTTAAGTACAAGACGCTGGCCCTTCCTATGGAGTCTGGTGGCTTTGGTGCACCTGACTTTCTTGGGTACTGGCTAGCAGCCCAGCTTCAACACGTTGCACATTGGTTCAATGTGTCCGACCCCCCTCCCCATGTCAGGCTAGAGGGTTTGTCGGCTGGTGACCGTGATATTGGGTCCCTGGTGATCGCACCTATCCCAATAGAATCAGGCTCATTAGACCCGGTGAGGTGCACATCATTAGCTTTATCCAAAACTTGGCAATTACTGGGCACCGCCCATCCCTTTCATGGTAACTTCCCGATCTGGAACTTTCTCCCTGGAATCCCACGGGTTCCCCCCTCGGTAGTTCGCACATGGGCTGAGGCGGGATTTGAATTGCTCCGAGACATATTTGTAGAAGGTAACTTCATAGAATGGCCTGACCTCCCTCCACCCCTCAGACAGCGCCCTTCGGTATGGCTTCAATACTCATCCCTCCGTAGAGTCCTCAAACATAAGTACCCGTGCTTCCCATCACTGCCGCCTGATGAGCCGGCGATCACTGAATTGACCTCTCCCTGCCCAATGAGGGGAAAAACTTCCAGACTATACACCTTGCTACAATCTAGATCCCCCCCTTCTTTCTCTAAACTAAAGCTAGCTTGGGAGTCTGACCTCGGGGTGGAAATTACCGAAGACCGTTGGTCCCATATGTGCTCACGTATCCAGGGGGTCTCCTTCAACTCCCGATTTAAACTAATTCAATTTAAGTTACTCCACAGGTACCATTATACCCCAGCCAGACTACACCGCATTTCGAATAGCTCTTCCCCTAGATGCCCTAGATGTGGCTTTGATGGAGCTGGCTACTTTCACATGTTATGGTCATGCCCCCGCCTCACCCAATTTTGGGAAGCTGTTTGCTCCACTGTCTCGTCGGTGCTCGAACACCCAATCTCCCCCAGCCCATTGAAATGCCTGTTTCATGACTTTCCCGAGCTCCACCGGGATTCGAGGAGATTAGCTGGCCTCTGTATGCTTCTGGCGGTTCGGGCGATACTACTCAGTTGGCTTTGACCTACTACTCCGACTCATGCAAACTGGCTTAAGGCGGTCACTTGGGCTTCCGACACGGAAGAATCTTGGGCGGTGCAGCAGCCCATCTGTTCTAGGCCCAGAGACATCTGGTTGAAGTTCCGATTATTTATGTCCCCTCCCGACACTGACTCAGGTCCCACATCCCCCGCGCCCTCCTCTTGTTGATCACTGGCCCTCCCCTGAATGGCCCCTTGCCGGGTATGTTACTGTCCTCCTATTCCCTGTTGTGGGCGAGTCGAGCCCCCCTAACTGTTTTATGAGACTGAATTGTATTGAGTTGTCTGATTCTACATGCTCTTATTGCTCACCTGTATCTGTTCTACCAAGCTGAATAAAAATAAAAGTTTAAAAAAAAAAAAATGAAAAGATGATGCCTATGGAGCTGTCTAAAACTCCATAACCAAAGAAAACACAAGAGTAAACCCATTCAAAACACACAAGAGAGTGGGGGGAAAAGGCTTACATTTTCTCCAGGTAAAAAAAATCAAGTCCTCAAAATCCAGCAAAGTTTCTGGGGGTCTCTAAAGTGAAGGGAATTAGCACATGTATGAGAATTTTCCCCAACAGACCGCTAAATAATTGTTTTACTAGAAAACCTTGAGTGAATTGTAAATCTCAGTGTTGCATCTCTACAGCTCACATTTACACCTCTTGAGCTAAATCTGGCTGCTCAGTCACTCTACCAACTTGTGTGGTACAGACCTATACCAATAGGTGGGTTACCCATCGCCAAGAGGACAAGGCTTGTGTAGTCTCCAACAGGGTTAATGCATCCAATCTTGCCTAACACACCCTCCCCATGTGATCCTCCCTCATATAGCCACTTGCCCTGACCCTCCTCCAGGGTCAGGATTACAAGGCATAAATTAGTTTTCAAAAATTGATTAGCAGAGTTTGCTAATTAAAATCGGATGGATTAGGAAACAGACCCGTTTGATTAGCAATGTTGTACTAATCTTGTTAATGTCGCCAGAAGTTGTGTACCGTATACATGAAATGAGCAACAATACAGTATTTTTTAGTACAGCTGAAATAAGACATCAGTGAGAACAGTTAGGACTTGAAAGTTGGTTAAAATTCAGCTAGACCCGCGGTTCGGGAAACTGTTTACTTATTCGACCTAAGAATATGCACTCAACCCATAATAACGAATGACGACAAATTTAAAAGCGATATCTGTAAAATGGTGCATGTCACTACAAACCCGCTTTATGATTGGCCCACTGCTGCCACCCAGAGGCCAGCTATGCACAGTGAAACATGTATTTGACATTTACTGAAAACAAAGTAAATGTTAAATGAAAGTTTCAAACATCCCTTGCAAATGTAACTTGCCCTTCATAATATCTACCCGACTTTGCGAGTGGCCGAAAAGACTTTGCGAGCTGTGGATGAGTGTCTGTAAAATGCAAAGGGTTAGCTACATGAATGGACACACATAGATATGATAAAAAATGATATGAAAACAGTTTGGCCCGCTGTCTCTTGCAGGTGCTAATATATAATGCAATCATAATTATAAAGCACATTGAGCTCTAGACACTTACTGTAGTGTATGGTAGTGCAGTAGATGTAGCATCTGGATGGAACTATGATCACTTCTTTGTGTAACATCTAGTTAGCGTTGTGTATTCATTATGTAAGAGGAAAGAAAGTAGGAGACTACACAGAGTGGATGGTGTAGCAAGCAGAGAACTGTGTAAACTAGGTGGAATATTTTTGTTTGTGGTCATCTTGTTTTCTGGGTAGCTGGTATAAAGCAAAAGGGTGATGGTCAATGAGTATGGGATCAGCTTATGGGTTGAGGACCAATTGCACAGATGTATGCAACCAGCAAGTTACAGAACTAGGTTTGCCATCAAAAGCATTTGATCATGACCATACATTTTCCAAAGTGTTCACTTGTCAATGATGCATTTTCTTCAACAACATTCAATATGAGATTTAGATACACTAAACTAATCTGTCGTGTAATGTATGGATACAATGCAGTGTTTTACAGTGTCAATAGTGTAATAATGCATTATGTAACAACTTTCATTTTTAGGAATGGAATTGCATGTCTGTCTTTTAAAAACATGTAAAGTTAACACATACTGGTCTTTGCAAGACAGGATAGAGTTAGCTTAATAAAAGTATCACTAAATCTATCATCACGATTACTTATGGTTTGCAATTATTTGGAAAAGCACAAAAAAAAAATCTGCCTAGCACTCCCACACAGGCCTTTGGCACCTTAGAGTGGAGGAGTCGATTACTGCTGCACTTTCTTTCCATTAGCACTTGAAGTGAACAGAGAAAATAGTGAAAAAGAGCGCAAGAGGGTTGCAGGACTTGCTGTGCTTTGATTGAACATGACAACTTAAATAGAAAGCTTTGCTACACAAGTGTGAATTCGATTAGCAAACCTTCAGAATTGCACCTCAAATTGCTATGCAACACTGCTTATTTTATGCCTTGGGATTAAGTAACAGCTGCCGTCCCCTTGCTACATGGGGGAAAAGTCACCGCCGGGAAAGGAGTAATGACACCATTGGATACATAACATACTCAAAAAATAACATACATGCTGGCAAACGTTAGGATTAAAGAATATGAGCTTGTGCGATTTAAATTGTGAATTCAAGATGGCCAAAAGTTGAGCATACATAATGTTAATGGGAATATGAATCTTTAAGTGAGCTAAAAAGTTCCATGATAACCTACCAAGAAAATCTAAAGGATGTTTCCCTCTCCATCTTGCACAGCTTACCAGGTTATTTAAGCCCCCTGGTTACTGCCGTTAGCCTTGCCATTTCAAGAAAATGTATTTAAAGTCTGCCCATAAGTACATCATGGGAACCTAGAGCACCAGCAGGATGATCTTCACCGATTCCATCCACTCTGGTCAACACAGGAACAGGGGGGGGGGGAGGGAGCGGAGTGTCTTGGCGGGGCTAGTTGACGTTTGGAGATGTGTTCTGGCTCCAGTAGATTTGGAAAGCTCCTCCAATAAGCAATACAACTCTTACAGGTAAAATATCAGTTATCTTTTCTTTTTTGAATCTTCAAAAAGGGAACATTTTATTTTATTATTTGTGTAGCGTGCCTAACCTGTGGGCATCTGGGCGCGTTTCCTACATGTGAAGACATGGTTGTCTTTTTGGTTACGTATGTACAAATTCAGGAGACTTATTAGTACAGTTGTTTACATGGTAATACAGTACTTGACAAAGTTATATAGTAACGTCCCATAGGGACTTATGACAGTGCACTTATTTACATAAATGAGATGAGTAGCCACTCAAGAATTGTGCCACACTTGTCTGGTACAAACCTCAAAAGAAAGCCCTTTATTACTTGTTTACACGTGTTTCGGCTACTCAAGAGCCTTTCTCAAAACAAAATGGGGCATTGACAGGGTACACATCATATTCCGTCTTTTTCCATAAGTCCCGGGTAAATCCCTTGAGCTTGTTATCATTCAGTCTCCTCGCGTCGGCTTCGCACGGTAATGGCAAAGTTTTCTTCATATTGGATTTTTAGGTTCCCGTTAGACTTTTAAAATCGTCTTCAGGGATTAATAATCTTGTGCAAAGGTATACGCAACGTTATGGGTGGGTTAATTTATGATGATGCTTCACTAAAAAAGCTAGATAATTCCTGTGGCAGTATATACTTGCGTACTTTGAATACAATTAGGGAACTTAATATAATTAGACCTACGCTAAACCTACAAACAGCCCCTTTGGGGGGGGATATAGAGAGCTTTAAATGTGCAGTTTTGGTAGCCTGTTGAGCAGCCAGGCTCCTCTCAAGAGGGGTCAATGTGGGCTGTAGTGGAGTTGGAGATTTACAGTTACAAGTATTCAAATAAACTTACTCTCTAGGTTTCTTGCGTAAACAATTTATTTATCAGTCAGAATAAGCCTTCTTCAGAAGGGAGCAATAGAACAGTAACACTCAAATACACTTCATGAAATACACTGTTAAGATCTCTAAATCAGTAGATATCCTTTTGCGATGAGGTGACTTCAATTGCTAGGGACATTAATATATCAGTGTTGCATTTAGAATCATATAGTAATAAGTCATGGGAAAGGGTTATTTAGAATATAAGAGACCACAAATCTTTTTATGCAGACAAATACTTTCAGTTCCCCCCCCCCCCAATAAGAGTCATTCAGTGGAAGAGGCTAAGCCAAAGTCAATAGGCAAGTCTATGTAAGCTGCAGCAGTTCTTTGTAGGTAAGTAGAAAATCTTTGCACATTGTTTTAGAAGTCTTTGAAGAAGAGAAGAATCAAATATAGGGCCACAAGCTGATTAGACTTATGAGTAGTAGAAGATGCAAGTAACTCTACAGTAAGAGGTAAGTTCTCTCAGACTTTGTACAATACCTTTTAAAATGAAGAAAAGATGCAGTAGACTCCTGTTCCTGTGCACCTCTGCAGATCTCACTGTTCCTGGGCCTCAGTCGTGGGGACTCCTACACTGGGATGGTCAAAACTCGCAACTGGCAAACTTCACTTTCAGTGGCTATTCAGTGTTTCAGCTCCTCGCGTCTACCGCAAATAGCAACACTGCGGTTCCTGGCTGTTGAGATGAACTTTCCTTGCTTCTGGGCTCCTGCACTCTGTTGAGGGGGCTCAGGCTCGGTCAGTCCTGCTTCCTGGGAGTCCGGAGGATCTTCCTGGAGCACTAGGCCAACTTAAAAGCAACATACACAAACTGGTGTTCCTCTCCCTGGGTATACGGTTTCCAGCAGCAACTACGTGGAAATTCAACCAGCTCCGAGACGGATGTCCAGGTGGCTTACTTTAGAGTTGATTGGTCCCACCAACTCAAGGGGAGAAGTTGCCCTTGCAGGGGCTTCTCTGTCGATGCGAACTTGGTGTTTCGGCATTGCAGCAGGGCTTCACCGGGAAAACCAACGGTCCAGGAGTTGCAGCAAGCGTCCTCTTCAAGTTCTTCGTCGGTTCCTTCGTCCAGTGGTCGACTCTGCCTTCCAAGCCCAAAGACTTGCTTTTTATACAGTTCTCTCCCTTTCATTCCATCCTAGCTGTCACTCACCCAGCAGGGTGGCTGTCCTTGCCAGACAGTCAGCAGCCCAATTACCACAGAGTGCATTTGGGTCTCCTAGGAGATTTAGCACAGGGAGTTTCGAGCACCTCCCTCACTTACTGCCTACCCTGTACACCATGGAGCCAGATGCGGATTCACTTGTGAATCCCTCCAAAGGCAAAACAAACAAAGGGACCAAACCTGGTCTGGCGCGCAGAGTAAATCTCGAACAACCTTTCTACAAAGAAATGGCGATGAAAGAAGACAAGGGCCATTTTGATAACACTGGCACCCTTGAGTGATTTACTGCAGCTGCGAACGCTGTAGTTAAACCTTTGGGAAATCTGAAAGACTTCCCTGTGCCACTGTACTGAAGGTGCTGTGTGACACAATGTAAAAGATGCCTATGGAGTTTGTCAGACTCCACAACCAAAAGAAACTGTGTTCAGAAATCACAATAAAATAAATCGGAGAGTGGGAGAAAGGGTCTCACTCTCCTGGTTAAAAAAAAAAAATCTAGTCCTCAAAATCCAGCAAAGTTGCTGGGGGTCTCTAAGGTGGAGGGAATTAGCACATTTCTGAGAATTCTCCCTAACACTTGTCGCGCCCCCCCCCCCCCTTCCCTAATTAAGGGACACGAGGATTTAATCCACCCCTGGATGAATCTCCTTACTCCAGTCGGTCATACTTTCTGGAGAGACCATCAGCATTTTGGTGATTACACCCTGATCTGTGTTCAGTGGTAAAATCAAACCCCTGTAGGCTAATTGACCATCTTAACAATTTAGGATGTTCCCCCTTCATCTGCATTAACCATCTCAAGTTTTGGTGGTCTGTTTGAATCACAAAAGTAGATCCATACAAGTATGGTCTAAACTTCTTCAAAGATCACACAATGGCAAAACTTTCACGTTCTATGGTTGCCCACCATGTCTCAGGTTCCTTCAGTTTCCTACTGAAGAAACAGATTGGGTTTTCCCTGCCTTTCTCATCCAGCTAACTCAGAACTGATCCTATACCTGTATTGGAAGCATTTGTCTGGAGAATAAAGGTTTGGTTATAGTCCGGAGCTCTTAAGACTGGAGCTTGACTTCATTCCACCTGACCTTCTTGGGGAATTTGGGTGAGGAGATCACATTCAAGGGAGAAGCTATGCTCCCATAGTTATCAATGAAGTTTATATAATAACCTGTGAGACCTAGAAAGGCTCTCACTTGGGTTTGAGTAGTAGGGGTGGCCCAGTCTTGTACAGCCTTTACTTTGCTAGGCAATGGCCTTATTTCACCTTCTCCTACCTCATGTCCAAGGTAGACCACTTTACTCTGACCACTTTGACATTTACTTGCCTTTATGGTCAGATTGGCCTGCTCAAGAGCATGCAATACATATCCTAAGTGGTCAATATGTTCCTTCCAAGTAGGGCTGAACACTGCAATGTCATCCAAGTATGCCATGGAGAAGTCCTCCATCCCATTCAGAACATGATTCACCATCCTTTGGAATATAGCAGGTGTATTCCTTAGTCCAAAAGCTATAACCATAAACTTGTAGAGGCCTCCTGGGGTTGCAAATGCAGTTTTCTCCATGGCATGGTCTGTCAGAGCTATTTGCCAATAGCCTGAGGTTAAGTCAAATGTACTGAGATACTTGGCTGAACCAAGTTTGTCCACCAGCTCATCTGTCCTAGGTAAAGGATGGGCATCAGTTGTGGTGACTGCATTAAGGGCTCTATAGTCTACACATAATCAACTCTTTGGATCCTGCCTTTGGTACTAGCACAACTGGACTAGAACATGGACTTGTAGATGGCTCTATTACGCTGAGATCAAGCATCTTGTTGACCTCTTCCTTTATGTGGGTTCTTACTTGGTCTGACATTCTGTAACCTCTGCTTTTACCAGGCAAACGGTCACCAGTGAGAATCTCATGCCTGCCCCAAGGCGTCAAGCCTGGTGATAGTGAAAACAGATTGGAAAACGGTTTTAAGAGATTTACACTCCTCCTGTTGTTCAAGTGTCAGATCAGAAGAAAGATTAACTCCTATATTCCCATCTAAAGGTTGTCCCCTGAGGTCTGGTAGAGGCTCACTCTCCTCCTCCTGGGCAGAGGCTAGAAGCAAAGCTGCCAGTTCTAGTCTAGAGACATAGTCCTTGAGGCGGTTGGTGTGAAAGACCCTAGGGGCCTCCTTAGGATTGCCCAAGTCCACCAAATAATTGACCTCTCCAGGTTTTCCCACAACCTTGAAGGGTCCAATCCATTTGTCCTGCAAAGCCCTCTGCCTTGTAGACACCATAACAAGAACTACCATGTTGGCCTTCTGGTCATGCCAATGCTTCAACAGAGCCGGAACTGCTTTCAAGTTATCAGAAGCTCTGTCATCATGCATGGCATGCTCCTTCAGAAACCGAACACACAGTCAGTGACTCTCACTGGCTTGTGGGAAAGTGCACTCCAACCCCTCCTTGATTAGGGCCAATGAACCTCTAACCGGATTACCATAGAAAAGCTCAAAGGGACTGAATCCAACCCCTTCCTGAGAGACTTCTCTATTAGCAAAGAAAAGGCATGGCAGTAGAAGGTTCCGCTTTCTTCTAAGGGTTTCTTCTAAAGCACCTATCATGCTCTTCATAGTCTGTTAAACCTCTCCACCAACCCATTGGTCTGGGGATGGTAGACTGTTGAGAACTTGTAGGTCACTCCAGTTTTTCCACATGGCTTGCATGTAGTGGGACAGAATGTTGGATCCCCTGTCAGAGATAACCTCATTAGGAAAACCTACTCTGGTAAAAATACCAAGTAGGGCCTTAGCCACAGCCTGAGGTGTGGCAGTCCTCATAGGTATGGCTTCAGGATACCTGGTAGCACGGTCTCCCACAACCAATATAAATCAGTTGCCTGAAGATGTTGGAGGGTCTAAGGGACCAACAATGTAGATACCTACCCTCTCAAAAGGGACTCCCACCACTGGGAGAGGCACCAAAGGTGCCACATTCTTGGCTCCACTCTTGCAAGAGGTCTGACAGGTGTGACCGCTCCTACAGAATTCATCTACATCAGACCCCATCTTGGGTCAGTAGAAATGAAGAGAAATCCTTTCCTTGGTCTCCTTAAAGCTTAAGTGGCCAGCTAAAGGAATTCCATGGGCTAACTGTAGAAACTGAGGTCTCACCTCCTGCGGCACTACAAGACTTCTGTAGTCTCCTGGGCTAGACTCAGTTGGTTCACTGTAGAGAAGGCCATCCTCCCAGTACAACCTGTGTTTCACTGGCTCTTGCCCTTCCAGCTGGGAAGCTGTCTGTTGGCAAAGTCCTTCAAGAGTAGGACACTCTTTGACCTCTGCTGAAGTCTGCCCTACAGGGGCCACCTTCTTCCAGTAAGGACTGCAGCTCAGGATGGTCTTCAGGATCCAGATCTCCAACAGGGGGAAGGTCTTCTTCCAGCTCTGTGTCTTCAGTAGCTGACTCAACCTCTTCTGGTTGGACCTCACACTCAGCCTCAGCTGGTGGAGTAGTCGGTTATGACTTTGGACGGTCCTCTCAGGGATGTCCTAGTTTGATACACAGGAGTGCTATCTTTCTCGTTTCCGGAGACCTTGGGTTTCCTCTTTGCCTCCTTCTTGGAAATAGAAGTTGACTTTTCCTGTGGACTCGGTGTTATAGGTTCTTCTGTAACAACCTACTGAGAGTCATTTAAAGTGCGCTCTCTGGCCTTCCTAGCCTGCTCCTGCCTCCTTTTACTGGGCGGCCTGGGGGTGCTTAATACAACTCCAAGAGTTTTTAAGTCATTCCCCAGCAGGAGTCTCCCAGGCACCTCACCTTGTACACTGACAGTTATTCCTACAGTCCTATTGTTGCACTGGATGAAAGCTGGTAGTATTGGAACCATCTGGATAGGGCCTCCAGCAAGCTTAGTGGGGCCTTTGGGTGCCTTAGCAACTGGCCCCAGTGTCTCTAATGGCAGGGGTCTCCTGACCATTTACAAATACACTGTCCTTGTAGTATTCTTTTGTGTTATCTGGCATAGTTATACACATCTACATTCTGCTGTTCCCACAGACACCGGGAACAATAAAACAATGGCAGAGACTCCAATGGGGTCTTCAGCCAGTAGTTTAAAGTTTCCACTTGCCATATTTGCTTCTTCCTCAGGGATGAAGGCTAAGAAGGCAGTGTGGACCCCTGAAGGTCTACCCTTGTATCTGGGATCCTCTTTCACATGGTAGGTTGACCCACAAGCATAACATTTTCCAAATGTTTTGACGAATGAGTCGTTCTGCTGACCTCTTTGGTTTGGCAACAGAGGTTTCACTAGAATGACCTGGTTTCCCATGTGGCTTACCCTTATGTGTGTGGCCCTCTTTTGGTTGGGAGGTTTTAGAATTCTTTGTCATCTTTTTTGTGCTGCTTCCCCTCATCCTTTTTATGAGTGGCCCCAGAATCCTTGTAGTCCTGTTCTTGCGATCAATCTCTTTTGAGTCAGCCAAGTGCTGTCTCAGTGTCATGATGCCCGCTCCCGGGGAGCCGGTTCAAGCCCTGCGTCCCCGAAAGCGGACATCCAGTCCCCAAGGAAGGACCCAGCAACCCCATATAGGGGCCCTTTGGACAGTGTCCTGGCGCCTATGGCGCCACGCTCATAAAAGACATCAGTCCTGGCGCCATAGGCGCCAGGCTCATTATGGAAGTGCTTGGGTGCACTTACCTGATGCAGACCATGCTGCAGGATCCCGACCTCCTTGAGGCCTGAAAGGAACTACTTTACCTGTGGGACTAATTTACTATCCGGGCGTGGCCGGGGAAGGATACATACCTGGAACTTCTTCCAAGGCTATTTAAACCCCACCCGAACAGCCACACGTGCTTCGCGTTGTTCTGCATCTAGCAGCTGGACGCTCACCGTGTCTGCTCCTGCATCCTGACTTCTGCCACGCCTGCCAGCATCCTGGATCACCTGCAAAGGAAGAGAAGAAGAGAACAGAAGAAGGAAAAGTCCTTACCTGCTAAATCCGCATCCCGGAGACATCTCGCCGACAATCCTGAAAAGGAAGACTTTTATTTAAAAGCTCATCGCGTCGATCGCTGCAGCGCCGCATTACACTCACCTTTACAGGGCGCCTCCATGTTCAGCAGCGATCATCCGGATTCGCAGTCACGCCCCAGCGTGACTGGGTGTGACTGCGGAGAAAAAGACCAGAACAAAAGGTGAGAGAGAGAAGGGAATAAGGAAAGCTAAATCTCCATGTTAAGACTTACCTGTTGATTCATTCCCTCTTCATTTCGGGTCCGCGCCGCATCCTGGCATTTCCGGACCCCGGCCCCTAAGGGGAAAAGAGACATCAGCGTTAATGAGCGAATGAAAAGACATTACCAAAAAACGCTCATTAAAGACTTACCTGATTTCTACAAGGATTTCACCTCTCATCTCGGGTCGGTGCCTGTTCCCCGGCATTCCGTACCCCGGCCCCTATGGGGAAAAAGACACTAGCATTAGTACATTATTGCATGGACACAAGAGGAACCTCTTATCAAAACACTTACCTGGAAGCCAAGCAAGTTTGGTTCTCACCAATCCGAAAATCCAGTGAAGTAACTGAATACCAACGCGCCCCTGCATCAGAAGCAGGATGGAGAGCTCGTCCTTCCAGACCCTAAGGTGAGACGCTACGAGGAATCACAGAAGGGTTTCGAGGAGGGTGAGAGGGAAAAGTGGGAGGGTGATTGCATTACCCCGCAGACAGTTAATCCCCTATTTTCGCCTACAGAAGTATACTTCTGCGAGCCAGATTTGGTGGCCCGGTCCAGTCCGTCTTCCGAACCCTGCGCATCACCTTAGAAGAGGTCACAGCAGCGCGAACCAGGCCAGCCCCTCCGTGGGAGTCAGGTGAGCGTTACACTCAGCTCAGGAGAGCAGGCATCAAAAATAGATTCCAACAAAAACAGATTTCTCATTCCATCAAAAGAGCTCACTCTGTAATCCTTGACCCAACCATCTAAATTCGTCAAACATTCACACAACCAGGTAGCGCAAGGGGTACCATCAGTCTTTTTGAGGGTCCTAAATCTCTTAAGGTACCGGGAAGGAGTTTTCCCAAATAAAGCTTTCAAAGCTAGCTTCACATTTTCATACTCAAATCTTTCAAGTTCCTCCACCTCCATTACAGCATCAGTTGCAACTTGGGGGAGCCTAGACAAAAGCACAAGGAATCGACGGATTCCCTGTGAAACCCTGAATCCCATGGTTATATTCAAAAGCACCCAACCAATCCAAAATAAGTTTCACATCACACACATACTCACTGCTTCTTTAGGCATGTGAGGTCTCTTTGGACTGGAAGACCTAGAAGACTCTGTGATAGAAACATTTTCAAGAGACAATTTCTTAATTTCAAGAGCATGTCGGATTTCCATTTCCCTTAGTTTGAGGTCCTGATGATTGGTTTCAGCTTGGATCTGTAATCTTTTTAACTCTAACTCAATTCTCATTTCAAGAGACACAAATTCTGGACTTGGTGATGGACCTGGTGGGGTCCCTGTGGCTAAAGGTTGAGGCAAATGTTCCTGTTGAGGTAAAGCGTGGCTCTCTTCCTGAGACTACTTTGACGCTTTAACAATATTAGTTAGACTCTGAATTATCATACTCATTATCATTTTCCACATTTACTGGGATACTATGTGTGACAGGCCCACTAACCAGACTTGGATTATTCAACAATCTTGCAATTAGTTCACTTTTCCTTCCTTTAACGGGGAGATTACTGACTTTACACATTTCTTTCAGTTGATCCACTGTTAAAATGATCAGGGCTTCCTGCCTGAAGTTATCCATATGTGGCATGTTGCAATTGCTTTTATAGTGGAGCTTAGCCTTGTGAAGATTTTTAGTTGAACAAAAGTAAAGCAAATTCTTAGTGTAACGTGTAACAACTCTACAATATATCCTCACCGCCTGCCACCAGTGTTGGGCAATGTTTGTATGCAGTACCCTCTTGGAACACTACAAACAACTCTGACTAAAAGTATAGGAAACCCAACCTTTGGTATAAGCTTGTACTCCACAGTTTTGGTAGCGTGTTGAGCAGCCAGGCTTATCTCAAGAGGGGTCAATGTGAGCTGTAGTGGAGTTGCACAGAGATTTACAGTTACAAGTATTCAAATAAACTTTCTTTCAAGGTTTCTTGCATAAACAATTATTAATTTATCAGTCAGAATAAGCCTTCTTCAGAAGGTAGCAATATAACAGTAACACTCATACACTTCATGAAATACACACTCTTAAGAGCTCTAAATCAGTAGAACCCTTTTGGGATGGCCCACAGACACTACCTGCACCCTCGGGTGACTTCAATTGCTAGGGTGCTGGGGACATTAATTTATTACTGTTGCATTTAGAATCCTATAGTAATAAATCAAAGGAAAAGGTTATTAAGAACATACAAAAGACCACAAATCTACTCTCAGATCCCCGAATAGTCATTCAGTGGAAGAGGCTAAGCCAAAGTCAATAGGCAAACGTCTATGTAAGCTGAGGCACTTCTTTGTAGGTAAGCAGAAAGTCTTTGCACAATGTTTTAGAAGTCTTTGAAGAAGAGAAGAATCAAATGTATGGTCACAAGCTGATTAGATTTGTGAGTAGTAGAAGATGCAAGCAACTCTACAGTAATCGGTAACTTCTCTCAGACTTTGTACCGTACCTTGAAAATGAAGAAAAGATGCAGTAGATGGCTCCGGTTCCTGTGCAGCTCTGCAGATCTCACTGTTCCTGGGCCTCAGTCGTGGGGACAAGAGTGAGGACATCGGGGGGGACTCCTGCACTGGAAACTTGCAACCGGCAAACTTCACTTTCAGTGGCTGTTCAGTGTTTCAGCTCCTCGCATCTACCGCAAATAGCAGCACCGCCGTTCCTGGCTGTCGAGATGAACTTTCCTTGCTTCTGGGGTCCCGCACCCAGTTGAGGGGGCACAGGTCGGTCAGTCCTGCTTCCTGGGAGTCCGGAGGATCTTCCTGGAGCTATAGGCTAACTTAAAAGCAACGCCCACCAACTCAAGGGAAGAAGTGGTCCTTGCAGAGGCTTCCCTGTCATTGCAAACTTGGTGTTTCGGCACTGCAGCAGTGCTTCACCGGGCAAATCAACGGTCCAGGAGTTGCAGCAGGCGTCCTCTTCAAGTTCTTCGGTTCTTTCGTCCCGTGGTGGACTCTGCCTTCCAAGCCAAAAGACTTGCCTTTTATACAGTTCCCTCCCTTTAATTCCAGCCTAGCTGTCACTCACCCAGCAGGGTGGCTGTCCTTGCCGGACAGTCAGCCAGCCAATCACCACAGAGTGCATTTGGGTCTCCTAGGAGACTAAGCACGGGGAGTGTGGTGCACCTCCCTCACTTCCTATCTACCCCAGACACCCTGGAGCCAGAGGCGGGCTTCACTTGTGAATCCCGCCAAAGGCAAAACGAACAAAGGGACCAAACCTGGTTTGGTGCACAGAGTAAATCTCAAGAAGGACCTTTCCACAAAGAAATGGCGCAAAAAAGACGACCAGGGCCATTTTGACAAAAAATGGCACCCCTGGGTGCTTTACTGCAGCTGCGAACGCAGCCCGCGGTAAATGCACACCATGGTAGTTAAAACGAAGCCACTGCCACCAGCCATTCAGAGAGGAAAGGGTAACATAAAAATGTTACATGCAAAGCTAGATAAAGGGGATACTAGGTAACCCTTCCAGCACCCTATTGTAAGTTAGTGTGTGCTGGTTCTAGAAAGTTACAAATGTAAGTAAAGTCAATTTCACTTTACTGCTCTTGGAAACAGTAGTTTAGCCAAGAAAAGGTAGTTAAACCTTTGGGAAATTTGAAAGACTTCCCTGTGCCACTGCACTAAAAGTGCTGTGTGACACAATGTAAAAGATGATGCCTATGGAGTTTGTCAGATGCCACAACCAAAACAAACTTCTGAGGTCGCTAAATGAGTACCAATTTCGGTTGGGTGATATTGTATGTAAATATGTGCTCTGTAAAGCGCTTTGGATAAAAGCGCTATATAAATCACACATGATCATTATTGGGGGGGGTTCATAAGTACTTACCTGTTTCAGAATATTTGTGTGATCTCTTGTTTTATTCTGAAACCTCTTTACTTTAACACTCAACTCAGTATTGCTTTAAATGTATCAGTGGTATATTAATGTCCAGTGTCCTAGCTATTTAAGTCATCTGAGGGTGTCGGAAGTGTCCCTGTGCCATCCCAAATGGATATTTGCAAATTTAGAGAAACTAAGAGTGTGTATTCTGGAGTGTATTTGTGTGTTACTATTATTTTGTGTCTTCTGAAGAAGGCTTATTCAAACTGACTGTTAAATAAATTAATATTTGTTAAAGCAAGAAACCTTGAGTGGAAGTGTTTATTTGGATACTTGTCACTCTGAATCTCTGTGTAACCACCCTACTGCTCACTTGGGCCCCTCTTGAGATAAGCCTGGCTGCTCAGCCACTCTATCAACCTGTGTAGTGCAGACCTATACCAAAGGTTGGGTTCCTATTACCAGATGGTCAAGGTTGTTGTAGTGCACCCAAAGGGTACTGCTCCAAAATCTTGCCTAACAAAAAGAATCACTGTTGGGCCCCAAGCTATAAGGCTTGTGAAGGGCAGAGCTGAAATCAACTCTTCAAAAAGCAGCTACTGCAAGTCTCCAGTGAGAAAAGCAAGCTACAGACAAGAGGTAAGTACTCCTTATTCAAGACAGTACCTTCGGTTTGAATATCCAGCTGGCTTCTGTTCTGGTTGCATTCTTGTAGATACTTTCCTGGGCCTCAGTCGTGGGGGACAAGTGCAGTGTCACAGAGAAATCCTTTAGATTTCTCATAAGTGTTGAGCCAAGTTTGAGCTGTTTGTGCGTTCGGTGGGCTTCAGCCCTGAAGCCTACCTCTGGCTCGTTTGTCTGGAAAGGCATGATGTGAGGGCGGTTCCCGAAACTCCCCTGTACTTTGTCTCTAGGAGTGCCGGATTGCAACCAGTCCTGATTGGCTGGCTGTCCTTTCAGGACAGCCACCATACTGTGTGACAGCCTAGGCATGAATGGGAGAAACCTGCTTTAAGGCGAGGGTTTTGGGACTAGTAGAGTCAGAGTTCACCACTGGGAGAAACACCCAACAAAGACGTGAACGAAGCTTGCTGCATCCTCCTGGACCTTTGAATTGCCCAGTGAAACCCTGCTGCTTTGCTCAAACTCCTTTTTCAATTTGACATAGAAGCTCAGGATGGGATGACTTCCCTTGGGTTAGTTGGCCCAACTAACCCAGAGACGAACTCTACTGAACCATCTTCCCTGACTGGCTGTACTACTTCGCTGCTGCAAGAACAGAGTGCCAGGGGTCGAGAAATCCGTAGTAGAGTGCAACGTCTGAAATCCGGCTAGAAGCTCCAGGAGTCTCCTGAGGACCCTCCAGAAGCAGAGTGCAGGACCCAAGGAGTGTAGGAAGCCCAACCAGTATCCGAGATCCGCAAAGGTGCGATTTACCAAGCTCTGAAACCGTGAAGTGCTGTGAACCGAAAAAAAGCCCCTAGCTGCCGATGACCTCCAGTGCTGCTGCAGGAGCCCTTCAGACGTCCTCCCTCTTGTCCCCACGACTGAGGCTCAGGAACCCAGGGTCTGCATGGCTGCAACAGGACAGAATCCAGCTGGACCACTCTTCTTCAAACCAGAGGTACTGTGTAGACTTGGGGTACTTACCGCAGTGTCTTTGAGCTGTGCTTGCTTGCCTGTAGAGTTGATTCCAACTGTTTCTCACAGGCTTAACAGCGTCTGGTCCTAAAAGTGTTATTTATTTTCTTCTATATACTCGAAGTGTGTGCAATACGTTGATTCTAAGAAGTGCCTCCGCTCCGTTTCAAATTAACTTTGACTGTCCAGGCTCCCTGCAGACTCTTCTGGCCCATTGACTTTGATATTATTTGTCCCTCATAGGTGGTAACTTGTTTTAGACGGTTATTGCTGGGAAAGTCTTGTCTAGATTTAATTGGAAGATTCTAAAGTGTCATCACATATGCTGAGAACCTGTTTAACCATTTCCTTCCTTAAAACATTCCTTTCTGCAACCTCGGAATCTAAAAGTGTAACTAGTATGATATATATAAATGCCATAGGTGTACTTGTGGATGAAGTCACCTCAGGGTGTACGAATTATGTAAGAAGCATATGTATGATTCTGAAAAGTATTTGAAAGTATATTTACAGTGTTACATAAATTGCCTTTTTAAATAACGCTTATTTAAAAATTGACAAATAACTATTTCTAACTGGAACCTTGAGTGTAAGTATTGTATTTACAAATATCATTGTTACAGCTCACATTTACCCCTCTTGAGATAGGTCTGGCTGCTCAGTCACACTACCAACTTGTGTAGTACAGACCTATAACAAAAGGTGGGTTACCTAATACCAAGCAGATAAGGGTCGTGTAGTCTTAGTGTTACTACATCAATTCCTACCTAACACCATGTAATTAGACTTTACATGTAAAACATAAAGAATGGACTTTCTTTCCCATAACTGCAATAATACTGGGACGAGGAAGCTGAGCCGAGTAATGCAGAAAAGACCAAGAATACAGGCTGCGCTCTAATTGTTGTGAGCACATACCTGTAGCTGGGAGATTTAAACAGCAGCAACAGCTGACTGCAACGCGCTGCTGGCGGGAAGAAGCTGCTTTGCTTGGTACGGATTGATAGACAATGGCAAGGCATATATTCGTTTTCAAAAATTGATTAGCAGAGTTTGCTTATTAAAATTGGATGGATTAGCAAACAGACCCGTTTGATTAGCAATGTTGTACTAATATTGTTAATGTCGCCAGACGTTGTGTACCATATACATGAAATGAGCAACAATACAGCATTTTTTGAGTACAGATGAAATAAGACATCAGTGAGAACAATTAGGATTTGAAAATTGGTTAAAATTCATCTAGACCCGCGGTTCGGGGAAACTTAGTTTCCCTTTTCGACCTAAGAATATGCACTCAACCCATAGCAACGAATGACGACAAATTTAAAAGCGATATCTGTAAAATGGTGCATGTCACTACAAACCCGCTTTATGGTTGGCCCACTGCTGCCACCCAGAAGCCAGCTATGCACAGTGAAACTTGTATTTGACATTTATTGCAAACAAAGTAAATGTTCAATAAAAGTTTCAAACATCCCTTGCAAATGTAACTTGCCCTTCATAATATCTACCGGACTATGCGAGTGGCCGAAAAGACTTTGCGAGCTGTAGATGAGTGTCTGTAAAATGTAAAGGGTTAGCTACATGAATGGACACACAGATATGATAAAAAAATATGAAAACAGTTTGGCCCGCTGCCTCTTGTGTGCGCTAATATATAATACAATCATAATTATAAAGCACATTGAGCTCTAGACACTTAGTGTACTGTATGGTAATGCAGTAGATGTAGCATTTGGGTGGAACTATGATCACTTCTTTGTGTAAACGTCTAGTTAGCATTGTGTATTCATTATGCAAGAGGAAAGAAAGTAGGAGACTACAGAGTGGATGGTCTAGCAAGCAGAGAACTGGGTAAACTAGGTGGAATATTTTAGTTTGTGGACATCTTGTTTTCTGGGTAGCTGGTATAAAGCAAAAGGATGATAGTCAATGAGTATGGGATCAGTTTATGGGTTGAAGACCAATTGCACAGATGTATGCAACCAGCAAGTTACAGAACTAGGTTTGCCATCAAAAGCATTTGATTGTGTGATCATGTCCATACATTTTCCAAAGTGTTCACTTGTCAATATGATGCATTTTCTCCAACAAAATTCAATGAGATTTAGATGCACTAACCTAATCTGTCCTGTAATGTATGGAGCAAAACGGAAAGGTGATGGCTGGAAGGTTTTTAATTAATCATAACCACGGGCAAAGCTCTGGGCAACCCTCCAGACCATCGTTTTTCAGCCTGCCAAGCCATTACAGAAGGGGAAAAACCATACGCAAATCAGGCTTGGTCCTACCCCAAAAGGGGCAGTCCAGCCCGAACTGCTAGGTCACATCCCTTCTGCACAAGACCACAAGCATCCCCAGACATGTTTCAGCCTTGTTGGGCGTCATCAGTGAGGAGTAGCTTGGGTCTCTAGGCCCGGCAGACTCTGGACCCACGTCTGGGCATACCCGTCCCACTCGGGGTGACTTTAGCAAAACAGAAAGGTGATGGCTGGAAGCTTTTGAATTAATCATAATGTAATGTATGGAGACAAACAATGCAGTGTATCGCTAAATCTATCATCACGATTACTTATGGTTTGCAATTATTTGAAAAAGAAAAAAGCAATTTTTGCCTAGCACTCCCACACAGGCCTTTGGCACTTTAGAGTGGAGGAGATGATAACTGCTGCACTTTCTTTCCATTAGCACTTGAAGTGAACAGAGAAAAATAGTGAAAAGAGCGCAAGCGGAATGCAGGGCTTGCTGTGCTTTGATTGAACATGGCAACTTAAATAGCAAGCTTTGCTACACAAGTGTCACCTACAGAATTGCACCTCAAATTGCTATGCAACACTGCTTATTTTATGCCTTGCAATGGGGCTGAAGAGAGTGCAGTGGAGCCATCCGGCTCAAGGAGCCAGCAGCAGAAAGAGGAAACATACTGCGGGAGCGCCAGAAGCCAACGCAGGGCTCCTGGGCATTTGCAGGTGTGGAGCAGCAGCGTTTACCTTAACGAAGCTTAACGCAAATCAGAGCCCAGCAGGAAGTGCTAGAGGCAGAGAAGCCGAGGAATGAAAGCAGTGAGACTGGAAGAGATGCTGAACGACCGCCAACTGCTTGCCATGGAAAGAGTGAATTACGCCAGCGAGAGCTACGAGTCCCCGAAAGGGAAGCAGGGACACCAGGGCATATTGGCAAACATACCAAAGGCGAATAATTGTAAAGGAAGCAAATTAAGTACTTGAAAGAGAAGGAACCAGTGAACATTTTGTAAAAAGGGAAAACGGATGAAAAGTAAGACTTTCAAGTTTGTGAATGTATGTTTGTTTGTCTATTGAGTTTATATAGCGCTTTACAGAATAACAGGTACAGTAATGAATGAAGCATAATTTACAAACCTGAAACAAACCAGTGGTACAGTATTTAGAACAATTTATTCAAAGGGGGGAATGGGAGGGGGGGGCAGGTGACATCCTACGCACTATGGTGGTTACAGTATCCAATATGAGGTCTTCGGGAGGAGTGGGAAGGGGGTAGGCGTATGAGTGGGGAGAGAGGTAGGGAAGGAGAGTCGGGGGGGTGGAGAAGAAGGGCTTTCAGGGAGGAGCAGAAGGATGGGTAGGTGGGGTTGGAGCGGATAGAGAGCGGTAGGGAGTTCAGTGGAGGGGGGGCGAAGAGTTGGAAGGAGCGGAAGCGTGAGGAGGCACAAGGGAGTGGGGTACAGTAAGAAGGTAGAGATCAGCTGAGCGGGAGGGAGAGTAAAATGAGGAGGGAGGAAAGATCAGGGCGGGCGAGGTAATGGAGAGATAAAATAAGGGGGGAGATTAGGAGTTTAGAAGCAGGGCTCTGTGAAACAAAAGAGAAAGAGTGTAAACCTGGCAGGAAATTACTCCAGGTATCCCAACGAGAGAAAGATAAAGAGCTCAGTTGTTATTGTACGAGAGAAAGATAAAGAGCTCAGTTGTTATTGTATACCAGTTATATTGTTAAGAAAGCGAAACTCAAGGAACTGATATCATTGAACACTCAACAGAGGGAAGAGAAATCCAGAGGAAGAGAACCACCCTCTGGAGTAAGGAACTCTATCCTTCTGGAACGTTGGTGTTGGAGTGGTGCATTTTCCTTTTTTAAACATTTATAAATCTCAAACCTAAAGACATTATCCTTTTCACCAGAGGTTAGTTTGTTAGAATGTGAGGGCCAGAATAGTAGTTTGGGCACGGGACGGTTTTGCTTTGGACAGTCTGACATTGACAAGACCCACAGTTTTGGTTTTAGGTAGGGAAACACCTCTTGGAGCAGAGAGCGGCAATTCCCCACCCCCCTTTTATTTTTAATAAAAGTCTTTGACCAAAACAATGAATCCCTTGTGTCGGTCTCATTCCAGCTCCTCACATACGGCATACAGGTTTCTATAAATGGTCCTTGAAATAGTCTTCCTGTATTATGTACATTTGGCCGCTTTCTCATTGACCATTTGTTGGAAAAGGATGCACTGCATTGCTAGAATCCTGCGCGCTCCTCACATGCTTAATCGATTTGCCTATGCATAAACCTGCAAATGCTCTTTCACCTCTACTCTAATTTCTTAAATAACTACACCTTTACATGGACCTCATCACACGCTTCATTCTGCAGTCTTCTGTTTTAGCTCCAGGATATGTACTTTTATTTTCTCCATCAGGCAGCTTTCATATTTAGTCGTTTTTCTTTCTTCAGGAGTTACCAGTTGATCACATTGGAATCGAGAGTATCTCTACTCTTGTTTCAGTAAATGCTTACATTTGACATTTTTACCAATCACAGATCTGAGGTCTGCTCGTCTGGATCCTAAGTGAGTGTGTCTGTGTGTGGGCACCCACTCTATTGTCTTATGTGGGACATGCTACCTTTGCAGTGCTGTTATGCTGGGTAACATCATTATTTATCTGCTTTGCCATGTTGGGTAAGAATTTAAGTTCAGTGCTAAATCTCGCTCACTTGTGAGATTCCCCACCCACCGAATGTTTTGCTTTATTGGTGAATTCTTTTTACTCATACTTTAGTGAGTGGGAACCTTTTTCCACACTCACAGATCCTTTTACTCTTTTTATGGGTGTCATTTGTAAGACTCGCCATAGTGTCCTTTTAATTGTGTTCTCTTTGACAACTTTTGGCATATTCAGCCTATTGTTGCTGGGTTGCCATTTGGACGCCCCTTTGAATTTTCTCTGGCTAACCTTGTGAGAACTACAGTTCCCAAGGATAGAAAGGATATTTTATCCTCAACTTTATTTTGATGATAGCAAACCATACCTTATGTAGAGTACTGGGTGGGGGGATGGAGGCCATTTCCAGAGCTGCGGTAAAGCCATCTAGTGGTGCCCATTTTACTAAAATGGCCCAGGTCTTTGTTCTTCACCATTGTAATGTTCCTTTTCAGTCCTTCACCTGGCCTCAAGGGTGGGAAAGTCCTTTGTGTTCATTTCATCTACAGCAGGAGACCTAGGTCAAGCACGCCCAGCCTCCAGAGTGTCTGTGCAGGCAGTAGTCCAAAACTCGGCAACCATTTGTCTTCCAGCCTGACTGCGAGAATCCAGTTTCAACTGGGAGGCTGGCTGTCCTAAAAGAACTGCCAAGCCCCCAGGTTTGATTGTAGCCCTTTTGATTGGCTAGGTTCCTGCATAAATGTCAGATCCTGGAAGCTGAAAAGTTGCTCTACCACTGGACCTGAATCCGAAGAGGAAGATGGCAGAAAACGCAGCTGAGACGATTTCCAGCGACCGGAGAGCCTGCTGTGTAATCGGAGCCTGCTGTAGCCCTTCCTTCCCACTGACCTGGAGACTCCGAAAACAATGACCCCTTCCCAGAGCCTGGTGAGATCCACTAGCCATCCCACGTCTTGCCGCAAACTTGCGGGGCTGCAATACCCTGGGACCTCGAGCCTTCGTGTGGTGCGTGGTCTTCCAAATTCCGAATTGAGCTGAACCTTTCGTGGCCTCGTCCTGGCTCTCCAGAGACACAATTTCAGTCCTTGAAGTCCCCTCACCAGAGTGCTGGACCGGGTTAGAGACTAGAATCAGACCAGCGATATTCAGTTCTTCTGGCTCAAAAAAAGGGCAGCAAAACCACAGAGCCACATCCAGCCACGAAGAAACTCTTGCTTGGAGCATTCCCTATTGATCCTTGCTGAAAATCCCTTCCAAGTCCTGTCTTCATGACAAAGGAATCCATTGACCAGTTTTTTGGCTGCAGATCCTGAAGTCTCCCCTGCTGCAACTCTACTTCTGTACTGAGGGACTTTGTTGGCTGGTGTGTTTGCTTACCTAAACCCTGTGTGCTTTATGTAAAGATTTGGGGTGTTACTTGCGATTGGGAGTCCTCTCATCCAGTTCACCCCAGCCCACTGTTGGAATCCTCCTAGGGTGTCTTCTGAGAACTCCTTGGACCCTTTCCAACTCTAAAGTGAACAACTTACTTGTTTTGAAGAGACTTCCTCAGGAACTCAGAACATTTCCTGCAACTGAACCCTCTCTCGCCCTGCATGTAGCTGGCTCCTAGGGTCCCTCTTCTGCCTCTGAGAGAACTTGTGCAAAAGACAAGGGAAGGACTGGATAAGAAAAAGATTCTGCCTTGCAGTTTATCAAGTGTTTAAAACTTAGTTGCTTGTGAAAGATTTGGTTTGATACTGCCCCACTGAGAGTGAGCAGTTAAAGTTCTTACTTTGAATTTTTTCTGCCATTCTTAAAAGTATATAAGGTTATTTTACTCACCTGTGCATTGGTTATGCCTCTTTCCAAAAGTAATGCTGTTGGCTTCGCTTAACTATTTCTTTCACAATTAGTGTAGAAGTTTACCAACTGGGTCTTGCTTTCCCTAACCTGCTGTATAGCCTTTCTAGAGCAAGGGTTTGGGCAAGGATATGAATGTGAGTGGATGCCATGTGTGACAGGGACTGTGAGTGTCGGATGGCCCAAATCTGGACGGAGACGCAGAGATGCTCGATCACCCCACTTGGAGAGATTATGGAAGTTTAGCACCTCGCTTCCAGACAGCAATGCCAATTAACCAATCCACTTACAATTCCACCCCTCTGCATACACCTCTCAAACTCTGAACAAACACAACCCTACAACACAACAATCCGCACAAACCTCACTACACTGAAACAACAAAACAAACCACACATAGACTCGCACAACAGCACACGACTACCGACTGTAAAACACCCCAAGCCCAGACAGCAGACTTATTGGACTGAGGCTGCCAACAGCACATCACTGCTCTTGCACTTTTCCAGCATATTCCCACTAACTCGCCCCCACCCCTTCCCTTTTTTATTTTTCAGAGCACCAGAAGAACACTCCGGTGGTGATAGTGCGCAGTACGAATATCCTTTAACATAGAGTAAATCTGCCTTGGGTTTTACTTATCTTGAATAACTGTGTGCCATCCTAAAAGTTAGTTATTGCTTACCTTAGTCTGTGATCCACTGATCTGAAAAGCAACCGGTATGATATGATAGTTTATTTATATAGCGCCTATACACAATGTGTTTCAAAGCGCTTCAAGGCAAGGGAGGGAATAAGGGAAAATACAATGTCCTTCTTACAGGCCATGAACAGTAAGGATGTGAAATTAACTTCGTACTCGGCCTGACGACATTTCAGATAGTGCAAGAGCTAAGACCTAGATAAGGAAGGGAGGGGGAGAGTGGGAAGGAAATGGAAACAGACAGACCGTACTAGGCCTGACGCCATTTCTGGTAGAGCTGGAGAAAAACAAAAGGTGAGGGAGAGGGGTTCAGAAAGGGAGGGGAGGAACATAACAAGCATCATACTAGGCCCAACGACATATCAGATTGTGCTCGAAGAGGGTTGAGTGGGGGGGGGGGGGGGGCGTTCTGGTGAGGAGGCAGGAGACCGACAAGGATGCAATCATACTAGGTCCAGGGACAATTCTTAAAGAGTAAGTGCATAGATGAAAGTAAGGGGAGGCGATAGGAAAAGGTAGAGGAGGAGAGAACAGAGAGTAAGCAGTCAAAAAGCGTGGAGAAGCAAGAGGGGAGAGCGAATACAATTGCAGATGTCAGTAGTAACACATAATGTTGCAAGCCAGGATACAAGATGAAGATGGGAACAGCATGATTCAGGGCCACCCTGAGTACAAGATGCAAAGGAAGTCCAGCATGAGAGTTGGGAAAGGGTGGCGTACCGTGAATCAGTCGAGTCCATAAGTCAAATCCAGCATTGGCCAAAAGACGGTGATGGTGAAACCAGAATGTATCAGGACAGGCTCCTGCAGGGTAGCAGAAGCAAGCAAAACAGGCAAAACCTGTGCGAGAAGGGGTAGGAGGGGCACAAAGGACCCCCTTATTCTGTAAGTATATTTCTGATGCTTGTTAATCTGCTTAGAATCATATGCTGTGCATAGTCTGACATCCAGTGGTCACTGCGGAGTATTGCATTTTGTTTTTCATAGTCGAAAAGGGGACATAGGCGTGTCTGTAATACTATCCCTATAGTGACGTGCAGCGTACCCACAATCCCTCACGGGTCGAGGTCCCTCAGATTTTTTTTTTCCACCCAGATATTGGTCGCCTTAATGTGGAGCTCGTTAGAGAGAAATTGCAAAACATTTATTTGACCCTTGGTCGTTATTCTTTAAAGATTACATCGGATCCCTCCTTCAACGGCAAAGCTGTTTTTACTGACGATTAAGAACTTCGATGGTGGTGACTTAGACGGAGGCGATCCTTCGGCGCTGCCGAACACGTGGCCCGGCCTTGCCGGCCTATACAGTAGGGAGAGTGGGGGTCGTGGGACATCCGTTTCTTTCTAAGAATGCCTTTCTCTTTCACCCCCCTTTCCTTCGGGGTCGTTATCACTTTTAACTGTATCTTCAGCTATGGAGAGGACTCCTTTTAGATTTTGCCCGAGCTGCAAGGGCAAATTCACATGGAAGGATAAGCACAAGCAGTGTAACCGTTGTTTATCCCTCGACCACAACGAGGACGGCTGTGCGGCCTGTAAACTTCTTCGCCCAAAGATTTTAAAAAGACCACAGGGTCATGAGGTGGGAAGCCTATGCTATGTCTAGAGCTGATTCCTCACCCGCCGCCGTTGAGTGTGACGAGGACAGTGATAACCCTACCTCCGTTTCGGAGGTTGTACACCTCTCTAGGGAGCGTACCCCGCTCCTCAGCGTCTGTCCCCGGCGACACTGACGCACACAAAAAACATAAACACAAACGCACAACCCATGACACTTCTTCGTCAGACAAAGAAAGCCCTAGCGCCAACGGAGACGCTGGGCCTACCGGCGACCTCCGCGGACCGCAAGGGTCGCAAGCCCTCCCCGCCACCGCAGACGCGACTAGCGACTCGGCCACCCTCAGATAAGGGCGCTACCACCAAAACCCCAGACGACGTGCCTCGTAAGAGTGCCGCCGTCGGCCAGAAGGACTCGGCACCGCCAAACACGATGCCAGACGAACCCTCGATGGAGAAATTAAACGTCGATAGCTTGGCTCGTATAGGTTCCACTGATAGTCAGGCCAGCGAGACGCCGAGAATGCCGGAATGAAGGCAGGGACTGCCCCCTCCGTCGAAGGACGGACCTAGCCTACGAGTTCTCCGAAGGCGAAGGGAGTTTATCCTCGACGTTATGGGACAGATCTAGACGGCTACAGGCGGAGGAGCTTCCCTTTACGCCTCCAGGCCATTCTGGGTTACCACATTGGACCTTTGAAAGATTCCAATCATGTATGGACAAGCTGGATATATTTATGTCCACTCCTGAACATATAACACTCAAGAGAGGTACTTCATGAGGACCCCAGGGCCAAATACCCTAGACTATTTAACCCCCTTCAAGAGGATGTTAACACATATGACCTAACTGAAGAAGAATCTCACTTCCAAGAGGATTAGGAGTTCCTAACTAGTGAAGACCAACAAAACCTAGATTTTTTGAGGAAATCCCAGACATGGGCGGGGGGAGCTTCGAAGAAGACCCAGATGAAGGTGGCTCACAACCTTGGCAGTCCCCAGCAGCGTCAACAGACCCTGACGTTCTGAAGCTGTCCTCTCCTCAAACCACACCTATAGATGACCAACCCACTTTCAACGTGCTACTACAGAAAGCAGCAGCTCATTTAGAAATTGAGACTGGGGAAATTACTCCCTAAATAGCTTTTGTAGAAAAAATCGGTAAAGAGAAACCACCTACTAGCCAGACCATTCCCCTCCTCGCCTCAGTCAAGAGACGACTCATCCCATCGCTATCAACACTTGCGTTGGTTAGAGGGTCAACCCAAGAATTGAAAAACTGTTTAGTCCCTCTCCATCGGACCCATTATACATTAAAGATCACTCAATACCAGATTCCTTAGTAGTAACTACCACAAGGAAAAGGGCAGGGGTTCCGCTATCAACTAGCGAAGCACCCCCAGACAAAGAAGGAAAGAAGCTCTACACCCTGGGTAAGAGAATTATAGCCTCTGCAGCTTTTTCCACCAGAATTGCCAATAACAATACCTTACTGGCAAGTTATGCTGATACCCAATGGGGTAAGTTACGACAAGACCTCGAAGAAGTCCCTGAGCCCTTACGAACTCGCTTGTTAACCACTAACGGAAGGAACTCTGGTTAACCAAAGCATCATCAAAAACACACAAGATGCTGCGGAAACAGCTGGCCATTCTTTAGTCCAGGGGATACTTCTCAAGCGTCATGTCTGGCTCCGTTTTAAGCCAGAGACCCAGTCGTCACTCATCAATAAACCAATCGAGTATTCCAAGTTCTTTGGGAAAGCGGCGGACGACGCACTGGAGACTGCTAAGGATTTCGATACCCTAAAGACTATAGACCAGATCTCAAGGCCTCCCAATAAGCGAGGATACGGCAACAAACGCTTTTTCAAGGCCAATCTGTACTCTGCAGGCAAATGGTCCTCTACTCAAGGAACAGCAGCCAATACACTCGGAGGACAAAGTCGTGGCAAGGGAAGAGGTCGAGGCCCCACTCCTAGAGGTTCCCCGGCTACCAACACCAAATGACCTGAAAGTTCGGGTCCCCTCCCATGCATCGCCGGTCGGGGGCCGGTTAACATCTTTTCTACCAGCATGGGAGGGAATAAGACCGCTGAGTCTTGTCAACTATAACCTGCAGTTACTGCATAGAATTCAGTCGGTCCCCCACGTACAGACCCCCAAGGGGACGACGCCCATCACCGGAGCACCTCGCCATCCTTCTTCAAGAAGTCGAACTGCTTCTAGAAAAAGGAGCAATAGAGGTCGTGCCTCTATCACGGGTAACAGAAGGTATTTATTCAGTGTACTTCCTTGTACCCAAAAAGGACTTAACCATGCACCCTGTATTAGATCTGCGCCCAGCAAACAAATTTGTCAAACCTCAAGAATTTCGTATGGTGACCTTACAGGAAGTAATCCCCCTGCTTTCACAGGGATATTACATGACAACACTGGACATGAAAGATGCATACTTTCATATTTTAATGTTGCCAGCGCACAGAAAATACCTCTTGTTCTTGATAGAGGGCAAACACTACCAGTTCAGAGTGCTACCCTTCGGCATAGCATCAGCGCTGAGGATATTCACGAAAGTACTGGCAGATGCAGCGGCCAACCTGCGCAGGTTGTCTATCCCAGTATACCCTTACCTCGACGATTGGCTCATAACAGGGGAGTCCTATGAGACATGCTTCTCAAAAACCCAAAAGACTGTAGACCTTTTGTTCCAACTGGGCTTCTCCATCAACGAGAAGAAGTCCAGCCTAGACCCCAGCCAGATCAAACAATTCCTAGGGGCTCTAATTCGAACAAAGGATGGCCTAGTCTTCCCCTCAAACGAGAGGGTCCAAAATATGCTGTTTCAGATCCCTGAATATGTAGCCGGTCGAGAGGTGACGGTACACAAAGCAATGCGGTTGCTAGGAATTATGGCGTCATGTATATATTTGGTACCTCACGCGCATCTGCGCATGCGCCCAATGCAAGAGTGGCTCAACAGCCAATGGTGTCAGGCCAGCGGACAATGGGACGATCTAGTGGTGGTCTCGCAGACCTTGGTTCTCTGGCTGCGGTGGTGGTCGAAGGAAAACCTCGTAATAGGGAAACCATTCGCCACCACCGCAGTGGAAGCCACTCTAACCACAGACGCATCCCTCACAGGATGGAGGGCTCACCTATCCCATCAAACTCCACACAGAGTTTGGACTCCGAGTGTAGCGTCCAAACACAAACTTGCTGGAACTACTAGCGGTCTTCAAGGCACTGAAGGCTTTCCAGGCACACCTGCAAGGGAAGACAGTGATGGTCCTCACAGACAGCACCACAGCCATGTACTACCTGAACAAGCAAGGCGGCACTCACTCTCCAGGACTGACCAGGCTGTCCCAGAACATCTGGAAGTGGGCTCTCAAACACATGTTCCTGTTGTCACAACATGTACCAGGGGAACTCAATCTGCTAGCAGACGAACTCAGCAGAGACTTCCCTCTGCCCTCAGAGTACGAATGGCAATTACAAGAAGACCTCGTCTTCAACGTGTTCACACAATGGGGCTTCCCAGAAATAGATCTGTTCGCAACTCTGGAGAACACCCAATGCCAAGATTACGCCTCCAGGTACCCCCAGAACGGCTCCAAGACGGTCTCTGGATAACATAATTTGTTTATGCTTCCCAATTCCCCCCCCTCCTCCCTCCCTGCCCCTCCAACTCCCTTTCTCAACAAGATAGTGCACAAGATGCACCAAGAACCAGTCACCATGATGCTAGTGGCACCAATGTGGGCCCGGCAACCATGTTTCTCCAGCATGGGGTCTGGCATGGATTCACATGCTCGTGAATATTCCCCGTCGTCAGGCTGGGAATCCTCGGTAAAGAAAAAACCAGTATCAGTTTCGTTTCTGATGTGTCTTTCGTAGTAATAACCAATCACTGGTCTCTGCGTCATACTGACCACAGCCAATGACTGCCCTCTACCTAAGCACCGCCTCTGGCAGCCATCTTCAGATTTTTACCGCACGTTCATGTGTTGGGATCCTCGTGCTATTGCTCTCGAGCGTTAGTGCTATTTTTTCGCGCTTTTTCACAAAAACTTCGATTCTTTCGGTCAAAAGAGCCTCAAGCTCCACCGATCCTACATCCGATCAACGGGGACCCGTGTCGGATTCATCTGTGCCCCTCAAGGGTGAAGATTTCGTCGAGCTACACTTCGGAGGACTCCAGAAGCTTCTCAGGTCCGGTCTCGGAGATGGCCCAGGAGAAGGGAAGCTCGACGCCCGGAAAGCTGTTCAGGGCCTGCCCTGGATGCCAGCTGCAGAACGTCTTCAAGGAGGACGAACACTCTTTCTGCCTTTACTGCCTTCATGAGGACAAGACGCACGTGGAGAAGGACTGTGCGTTTTGCGGCAACATGTCGGAACGGACCATGAAGGACCGCCATCAACGTCTCGCCAGCTGGCTGGAGGGTAAGAGCCCGTCTGGCGAGAAGAAGAAGAAATCTGAGCGGTCTTCTAAGACCTTTGAGGGCGCCCCGGCGACGGGGGCCCAACATAAGGCCAAGCACCGCGAGTCCGCTGGCACCGGGAGCGCCGAACGGTCGGGCTCTACGGGCGCCAGGCAGGGCGCACCCTCCCCGGCACCATCAACCACGAGCCAACGCTCTGGGTCGGGTAAGAGGAAGGCCGAGCACCCGGCGAAGCTCCTGGAGAGGCCCCGGTCGAGCTCTAAGGCAGAGGAGGAGCGTGGCAGTGCCCCCTCCCTCAAGGATAAGGCGGTGAGCGCACCTAAGGTGGTGAAGGCCTTGATCCATTCGACCAAGCCCTCTATCGAAACGGTCGCTGCGGCCCTGGCCCAGCCTGTGGAGGCTGCACCAGTGGTGGCGGCCTCGGGGCCCAGAATCTCCCTGCCTCCTCGGAGGGAGTCTTCTTTTGTGCCCATCGATAGGACCCCCGTGAAACCCTCCGTGGGGAAGAAGAAGGGGGGGCAGGGCGTCGTCGTAGATTCGGCCTCAACCTCAGAAGAGGAGCTGATCGAGGTCTTAAGCCACGGCCTAGGCGTGGAACAAGACCAGCCCGTCGGAATGGGCCCCGACGCAGGTGACGACGACGACATCGTCGAGGATACCGACGGGGCCCCTGCTCGCCCGTCGGATTCCCCTCTGCCAGCGCCGCAAGACAACTCAGCGGCCATTTTGTTGGCTATACAGTCCTTATGCTCCGAGATAAGGACGAGACTACCGTTACCAATGGAGGAACCTCTCCCGTCGGGGGATCCAGAACCGGGACCTTCTGGTGTTCCCCCTACCAAGAAAAGAAGGATCCATCCACCACCTCCTTTTCAACCGTCGCGCCCCGTCCAGCCCTCCTCCCCGTCCACCCGAGGGGATGATACGGGGACTGACACGGCAGCGACGGGTACGGACGACGAGGCATACGACGAGGATTTTCCGTCGTCGCCTCCCACCAGGGCTTCTCCGCCCGACGAGATTGGATCGTTCCACTCAATGACACTCAATGATCGCCAGGGCATCCGAGCTTTTCCAACTCTGCCCTGAGGAGAAGAAAAAGGAAGGCTTCCTTTACCAACGGCGCGAGGCCAAGAGGAAGACGGTCCTCGCAGTGCCTCTGTTGGACGACATTTGGGATGAGGGCCTTTCCCTCCTCAAGAACCCTTCCACGACGCCAGCGAAAAGAGACCGGTACGAGAAAAAGTACCGGGTCCCGGACTCGGCCCCCCTATGCCTCCGGGCGCAGCGTACCCCGGACTCCGTCGTCTCCGCGGCAGCCAGGAAGAAAGCGGGGGGGGGTGCGGCCTCCACGTCGACTTCCCCGCCGGACGGCGAGGGAAAGAAATTGGATGCCATGGGACGTAGAGTCATCTCGTCGGCGGCGACGACGATTAAAGCGGCCAACGCCTTGGCTATCGTGGCCCGCTACGACAGGGAACTCTGGTACAAGATAGCTCCCCTGCTGGATTTTCTGCCGGACGACAAGAGGGCGGAGGCCCTTGAGATCCTGCAGGAAGGTGAGGTGGCCTCGGACCACGCCATCACCGTGGCGACGGACATCGCCGACACTGGGTTCCGCCAGCTGGGCAACGGCGTTTGCCTTCGACGTCGTGGATGGCTCAAGGCTACGGACTTTCGGCAGGACGTCCAGACCAGGGTCCTGGACATGCCCTTCGACGGGAACAACCTGTTTGGGAAGACAGTGGACGATTCCCTTCAGGCCATCAAGGCGGATACTGAGACGGCCCGGGCCCTTGGAGTACTGCAGCAACGGCGGACGCCCTTTCGGAGCGGCGGAGGCAAGGGCGCCTCCAAAGGTTCCGGCGGCGGTTTCGCTTCCTACCGTCAAGCGGCCCGCTCGTCGTCGCAAGAGGCCTACAGAGGACGAGGCAAGTCTGGCGGACCCCGCCGTCGTCGCCAAGGAGGTCAAGGCGGCAAGGCCGCGTCCAAGCAGGATTGAACCGGCCGTGGGGTCGGGCCCCCACCGAAGCACCCCGGTGGGAGGCCGGCTGGCGGGCTTCGTCAGCGTGTGGGAGTCCATCTCCACCGACCGTTGGGTGCTGGACGCCCTGGCCCGGGGCCACGCGCTCGAGTTTCAAAGAAGGTGCCCGCGTGTCCCCCCCGTGGCCAGGAAAGAACTTCACGTCCCTCAACTTCTCCTGGAGGTAAAGGCGATGCTCAGAAAGGGCGCCATCGAACTCGTCCCAAAGAGGCTTTGGGGCTCCGGAGTCTACTCGCGATACTTCCTCGTGAAGAAGAAGACGGGAGGATGGCGCCCCATCCTGGACCTGCGACGCCTGAACAAGTTCATCAAGGCGCAGAAGTTCCGGATGGTCACCCTCCAGCACGTCCTGGGTCAGCTGGAGGAAGGAGACTTCCTATCGTCGTTGGATTTGGAGGATGCCTACTTCCACATTCCCATCCTAAAGGGGCACCGAAAATTCCTCAGATTCGTGGTCCAAGGGCGTCATTACCAGTTCAAAGCCCTTCCCTTCGGACTACGGTCGGCACCCAGGGTTTTCACCAAGTGCCTCGCACCGGTGGCGGCGCAGCTGCGCCGCGAGGGGATTCACGTCTACCCCTACCTGGACGACTGGCTCATCCGCGCCAAGACGAGGGAGCTCGCCGTGGTCCACACGGCAAGGACCGTCCAACTCCTCACGGACCTGGGATTCTCCGTGAACTACGCCAAATCCCACCTGGTGCCCGCGCAAGTCGCACTGTTTCTGGGAGCGAGGCTCGACACAGTGTCCCTTCTGGCCTCCCCGTCGGAGGAGAGGACCAGGACCATCTTGGGCAAGGTGCAACGGATGTTGGTGGCCGACGCGGCCAAGGTGAGGTCCATCAAGTCCCTCCTCGGGATGTCTTCCTGCATCTACCTCATTCCCATGTGCAGGCTCCGGATGCGCCCGTTGCAAGAATTCCTGGATGCGCGCTGGATCCAGACGACGGGCAGCTTCGAGGAAAGGATCAAGCTCGACGAGAGTTTCCGACGAGCGATACGGTGGTGGGGCACCCGCGCGCATCTGACGGCGGGCATGGACTTCCAGACCCCAGCCCACCAGGTGACTGTGACCACGGATGCCTCCCTAGAAGGGTGGGGAGCGCACACCGAAAATCTGCATATCAACGTCCTGGAGCTCCGTGCAGTGTTTTGGGCCCTCAGGTCCTTCCTTCCGTCCCTCAAGGGCAAGGTGGTGAGGATCTTCACCGACAACACCACCACCATGTTTTACATCAGGAAACAGGGCGGAACCAGGTCCCCAGCGCTGTCCAAGGAGGCGCAGGACCTGTGGCATTGGGCCGTCGCCCAAGGGATTCTTCTGGTGCCGTTTCATCTGGCAGGGATAAAAAACACCATCGCCGACTCACTCAGCAGGGAGCTGCGCTCGTGCCACGAGTGGGAACTACGGCAGGATCTGGTGGATCGCCTCTTCCGACGGTGGGGCACACCCCAGATCGACCTGTTCGCGACGGCGACGAACACCAAGTGCCGGAGGTTCGCCAGCAGGTTTCCCCAGACGAGGAGCATGGGCGATGCTTTCTCGTTCCCCTGGGAGGGCCTGTTCCTCTACGCGTTCCCTCCCTTGCCTCTGCTAATCCGGCTCGTCAACCAGCTCAAGAGGTCACGGTGCAGGATGATCCTCGTCGCACCTGCGTGGCCGAGGCAGATATGGTTCCCGGACCTTCTGGACTTGTCGGCGTCCCCGCCAATCAAGCTGCCGGCGGACGCGGATCTACTCTCCAGGGAAGGAGGCGCCATCCTCCACCACGACCCGAAGTCGCTGAACTTGCAGGCCTGGCTCCTGCAGCGCTAGAGTTTGGAGGATACGACATACCGGCCGATTGCAGAGAGGTTCTTGCAAAGGCCAGGGCGTCCTCGACTCTTAAATGCTACGGACACAAATGGAAGAGGTTCTCTGTCTGGTGCCACGCACAGAAGATTAACCCTCTACGGATTACGGCTCCCCAAGTACTGCCGTACCTGCTGACGCTGGCCAAAGCTGGTCTGGCACACGCGTCCATCAAGATTCATCTTGCTGCGATCTCCCGATACACCAGAACCACGGGCCGGACGTCCTTGTGGTCTCATCGTCTGGTGAAAGAGTTCATGAAGGGACTGTTCAGATCGTTCCCGCCGGTGAAGGCTCCGGCCCCGGCGTGGGAGCTCAACGTGGTGCTGACCAAGCTCATGGGACCTCCGTTCGAGCCTCTGCACTCGGCCCCGTTGAAGTTTCTATCGTGGAAAACAGCTTTTCTCGTGGCCATCACCTCCGCACGACGAGTGGGAGAGATCCAGGCCCTTTCCTGCAAGGCCCCGTACTTGACTTTCCACGACACGAGGGTAGTGCTCAGGACGCACCCCTCCTTCATGCCCAAGGTACCGTCGGACTTTCATCTCAACGAACCCTTGGTGTTACCTGTGTTCTTCCCGTCGCCTTCGTCGCCGGCTGAGAGGACTTTGCACTCGCTGGATGTAGCTAGAGCGCTGAAGTTCTACGTGGACCGCACGAAAGGTTTTCGGAAGACGTCACAACTCTTTGTGAACTTTGGACCTGTCAATCAGGGGAAGGCTCTCTCGAAGGCTTCCATCTCCAGATGGCTCTCCGGCTGTATCATGTACTGTCACCGGTTGGCAAACCGACCGCTGCCTGGCCGTCCGAGAGCCCATTCCACCAGAGCGGTCGCAGCTACCACGGCGTTCCTATCTGGTGTGCCCCTGCTGGACATATGCAGGGCTGCTACGTGGAGGTCGACGCACACCTTCACGAAATTCTACTGCGTCGACCGGGATTCCAGGGAGGAGTCCAGGGTCGGCCAAGCAGTGCTGCGCAACCTGTTCGCCTGAGGTGAGCCTGGTGAGGAGGTAAGATGCTTAATGTTGAGTTGATGTGATGCTTAATGTTGAGCCTTTGCCACCTCCCGTGGTTGTGCATGTGTGTACTGCTATGTATTCTTTATTCACGAGCATGTGAATCCATGCCAGACCCCATGCTGGAGAAGGAACAAGTTACTTACCTGTAACTGTTGTTCTCCAGCATGGGTCTGGCATGGATTCACATGCGAACCCTCCCGCCTACCCCTCTGCGGCTCTTCACTTGGTCATACTGCCACTTCACGTGCTTCCAAATCTGAAGATGGCTGCCAGAGGCGGTGCTTAGGTAGAGGGCAGTCATTGGCTGTGGTCAGTATGACGCAGAGACCAGTGATTGGTTATTACTACGAAAGACAGATCAGAAACGAAACTGATACTGGTTTTTTCTTTACCGAGGATTCCCAGCCTGACGACGGGGAATATTCACGAGCATGTGAATCCATGCCAGACCCATGCTGGAGAACAACAGTTACAGGTAAGTAACTTGTTCCTTCGCTCACCTGATGGAGATGTCTCTGGGTCCACCGGTGAAACTTCCCTGCCCGTACAACATGCTGTCACAGGACAGGGGCAAACGCTGCACCCATGCCCACAGACCCTGAACTTAGCATCCTGGCTCCTGATGTCATAGAATTTGGACATTTACAGCTCCCTCAAAGATGCATGGACATTCTTAGGGAGGCAAGAAAACCTAACACTCGTTACTGCTATTCTAGCAAGTGGAAAAGATTTGTCATCTGGTGTAGAGGTAAGAGCATCAACCCCGTTGACTGCTCTCCCACACAAATTGTTCTTTACCTGACTCACTTATTAGACTCAGGATTAGCCTTTAATTCTATAAAAGTTCATCTAGCTGCACTTTCTGCATACACCACGTCCCAACATAAGGTGTCATGGTGGAAATTCCCAGTAATTAAGGCCTTCATGGAGGGAGCAAAGAGGATCCGCCCTCCTATATCTAACCCAGCTCCCAGATGGGACCTAAATGTGGTACTAACCAAGCTTATGGGATCACCCTTTGAACCCATGAACAAGGCAACACTTAAGAACCTCACTCTTAAAACTGCTTTCTTAATAGCCATCACCTCCATTAGGAGAGTAAGTGAACTACAAGCACTCTCTATACTAGTCCCCTTTGTAACAGTTCACAAGGATATGGTGGTTCTATGCACGCATCATAGGTTTGCACCGAAATTCTTTTCTAAATTCCATGTCAACCAGTCGCTAGAACTACCAACGTTCTTTCGAAACCCGTCTAATTTGGGAGAAAAAAAGCCTGCATACACTTGATGTGCGCAGAGCCGTCATGTTTTATATGGAAAGAACTAGACCACTGCAAAAGACTAATCAGTTCTTTGTCTCGGTGGCTGCAGGAAGAGAAGAAGATGCAGTTTCCAAATCCACTATATCTAGATGGATTGTCCAATGCATCACTCTGTTTCTCTCTTGCTAAGAGAGAACTACCCTTCAAGCCAAGAGCACATTCTACTCGAGGCACTGGGGCTTCCATAGCATTCATTGCAAATGTCCCTCTTGAGTCCATTTGCAAAGCGGCAACCTGGAGTTCTGTACACACCTTTACAAAACACTACTGTCTAGATACCCATTCTAGATCTGATTCCCAGGTGGGACAAGCAGTATTAAGACATCTTTTCTCTACTGTTCCTTCTCTCAACCCACCTCCAACTCCGGGTACTGCTCGCTAGTCTATGTGCTTCATGTGATTCTAAGCAGATTAACAAGCATCAGAAGACATTCATTATTTACCGTAAAAGAATTTCTGATGATTGTATCTGCTTAGATTCACATGCGCCCACCCTTCCTCCCCGCTCGGATGGAAGGAACATCAACATCTTATTATTTTCTCTCTTTTCTGTACTCACTAACGTCTAGAAGGCTCCCTCAGGGCAGAAAAAGTACAGAGGGACCTCGACGCGTGAGGGATTGTGGGTACACTGCACGTCACCATAGGGATAGTATTCCAGACACGCCTATGTTGACGTCCCCTTTTCGACTACGAAAAACAAAATGCAATACTCGGCAGTGACCACTGGATGTCGGACTATGCACAGCATGTGAATCTAAGCAGATGCAATCAGAAATGCTTTTACGGTAAGTAATGCATGTCATTACACCAATCGGTCTTACTCGCCTGGCATAACTGTGTTATTCTGAATGTAGTTATAGGTTTATACTGTTCCTTGAATCTGTGTTCCACTATTCAGAAAGGTATCCTGGTAACAGGGTTGGTTTACTAAGTGATTCCTTAGCTGAGTGTCACTGTATGACTGACGGGGTCTACTACCATTGATTACTGTAAAGTAATCTAAAAGTAACTAATGGGTTTACTCCCCATGAAGAGGTTTGTCCTATACTAAATGTGTTTGAGACAGTCTAACTTCCCAAGAATTATGGTTAGTTTTCTGAACAGGGTTTATGCTTTGGTCTGTGTACTTTAAAGCATCGAGTTGTGTTTTTATGCCTTTGACTCTGACAAAGTACTTGCCCCAAGACCTAACTTGACCGAATTGTATTTATAATAACCCTTTATTTTGTATAATACTTCTAGTTGAAAGTGTTTTTGGTGCACCCTTGGTTTACTACAAGTTCTTTGTACCTTCTACAGCCCTCTCTCCCTCCTAAATATCAGCCTGGCTGCTCTGTCTATGCTACCAAATACTCTGGTGGTGCAGCTTTATTCGAATAGTGGAGTTTTGCACTGTCTCAGTTGTATGGTTTTACAAAGCCCTTGTTTGGACTTCAGAAAAAGTGTCCTAACATGCCATGTGTCTGCTATGCTAACTACACTGGTTTTGTTGCGGTCGGCCTTGCTTTATATAATGCTATGTTTTCTCCAGTGTGGTATGATAAGCTGTTGTACTGTGCCATGTCATGTTTTTGTCAGTAAGCTTATTGTGGTATGTCTGTTAGGATCTATGTGTTATTGCCAAATGCAATGTTAACTTGAAATTGTGCTTTTTGATATACACATTGTTTTCTTTTAGAAGGGTGTTCCTCCCTCGCCTTACACGCCACTGTTTAGACTTCGACTTCCTCCCCACTGCACCTGTACCTTCTCCCCCTTGTGTTTTCCTTTTTAATTAATCCTTCCCCAATTATACTGATGTAACCCAATTGTATTTGATTTGTGTTGCTAGATTTGCTCATTTTTCATTAGAATTAGTTATTTCCCTGTTAGTTTAGTTTGTAAGCATGATGCCTGCTCGGTTATACCAGGTGGTCACATCTGGTTAGTGTTTATTATGTCATAGTTTCATTGTCATTTCCCATTTGTGTCTTTTCCCCCTGTTGCAAGACCAACTAGCTCTTCTTAGTCGGGGGGGGGGGGGGGGGGGTTTGAAAATTCCACAAAATCATCAAATATATAATACCACCGTTCTGTTCATGGAAGCAAACGTGTCTCCTACATTGGGCCAAAGATACCAATACTGTCCTCTTAACAGAACATGGTCATTGCAGGTCAGATTAAGTTAAGTAGACTAGGCTGGATTAGGCAGATAGAATCCCAGAAGAACCCAGACTCGGCCCAAGAAGGGACACCACTCTAACAATCGCCGTAACATTCCTAGCTGTCCTTGAGACCTTCTTGGAAGCCCAGTGCAGGGCTTTGCTCCAAGAGGAGCCACTGTTCAAAATTCCTTCTCATTTAAAAGTGCTTGTAGTTCTTTGAGGCTTTACTAACTATAGTACCTGGCCGTTGGTGGCCGCTCGGGGCCTGCAAGAGTAAGCAGGAGTAGAGTTTGTCTCCTGATCCCTTGTGCATGATTTGGGTTCACAATGACACCATGACGTTGTGTAAGGCTTAAAAGGCTAACCCAGAGATCATACTTGCATCATTGGAGTATTTCACACAAAATGGTGTGAGGCAGTCACTATACAGAAGGACGGACATGTTGTCCCATCTCTCCTTACCTTTCCTCTTTATCTCAAATCCACATTCACCTTTGTATTGAGCACAGCCTGGCAATATGTTCTTACTATAAATTGGTATGTGTCACTATAATTTGATTCCAAAGTAAAGCACAACACTTAGCATCACCTAACATTGACTAGTCAATCTCATCCCTCAAGTTGCCATGGGTATGATATGGCTCTTGCCCTCGTCCAACTCCCTCTTCCCCTTTTGTGGTCCCTTCATTCACTTTTGCATGGACATTTTATGCTTCTCGTACTTCTACCAAGTGGCTTGGCACTCCCAGATTAGCCCCCTGGTTTACCGAGGGGAACAATTGAGACGTTTTTGGTGAATATGTCTTTGCAATTCAAGGGTACCCTTGACCACAGCCCAAGTCAATCGCACAATCATTTGCCAACCCATATCTAGAGCATAATCTAGTATCACAATTTCCTGTGTTTTTTTGGTTTGTATCAAATCTTACATGCTATGCTATTCAGCAAAAACCACTTTTAAATACATTATTTAAAACCCAATAATCACAAAATAATTGTTTTATTTTAAAAAAAAAGTTTTATAGTATAAGCACAATATTGCAAAGTTAAAACTGGTACGGGAGGATAGCTCTGGGACAATGCCTTTGTCTTGGAAACGGGGCAACGCAAAGAAACACAGTTGTGAATCATGGTCCTGTGCCTGGAGACTGGTCTCTGGTTTTAAGCGGATTATACAAGATCGATTTATTTAAGCTAACGTGACCTGGTTCTCCAACATCCTTTTGTTTATAAAAAGAATGAGTTGCGTACAAATTTAGGAAAATAATGGCTCTTAAATGTGATAGACATTGACATTCTACTCCCGGTTTAAAGGTTCTAGTGTCTTCCTGTCTACAATATTTAAATATATGTTCCCGAAGTGCAACATTTTTTGTAGTTCCTATAATGTCTCCCAACTGCATTAGGTTTGAAAGAAAAGCCATACATGCTGTGAAGTGCTGTCCAGGGAATAGCTTATACTGCCGAGTCATCATATGTTTAGGAATATGTATTTGTATCTGCCTTTATCCTCCAAATGGGTAGAAATTGTCTCCAACCCCATATAATTACTTTTCTTTTTAAAGTCTGTAAATAAATTATCAATGGTCTTAATAAATTCTAATCATCGTAAAATGATATTAAGAAAATATTTATTCTACAGCATGTTATTCAAGATTTTAAGAATGGAACCCTGTTTTGCTGTAGGAATTTTATTTTTAAAAATGTCTCCTGTTCCAATGTTGCTGCTTGAATAGAAGTCGACTTGGGAAGTCCTACCAAGGTTTTCTAAATTCGTCCTTCCCAAGTATTTATGATCTTTATAGACGTTTTATGGCATGCTCTCTGTACCATACAATAATGTTGGTTTAATTTTCTGTGTATATATCTTTCTGAGGCTTGTGGAATCTGCTTAGATCACATGCTGTGCATAGGCCGACATCTAGTGGAAGCTGCGGAGTATTAGTTTGTTTTTTGAAACTCGAAAATGGGCGTCGACACAGGGCGTGCCAGTAATACTATCCCTAGTGTGACGTCCACTGTACCCAAGATCCCTCACGCGTATAGGATCCTCAGATTGTTTTTTTCCGCCATACTGGTCGGAAGCATTTTGCGGAGTCCACTGGCCTTAGCCATACTTTTGCTAAAATATTGATTAATTGACATCCTTCCCCATCCCAACGTCGAACTTCGACACTCGACGCCGGCTGGAGAAGAAATCGATCGTCGGCTGCTGCACGACGGATTTGGGCCTCGGAAGGCCTCTGGCCTCGGCCCGGGCCTCGGAAGGCCTCTGGCCTCGGCCCTGCAAGTAAGGAGAGTGGGGGGGGTTGGACATACTCTACACTCTTGGTATATAGGTACACCTTATACATTTCCTACACTTAACAGCCCGCTGCCTCAAGGTGCGTATGGAGGGTACCCCTTTTCAATTCTGCCCCAAGTGCAATCGCAAATACCCTTGGGTCGACAGGCACGCCACGTGCAATCTCTGCTTGTCGAAGGACCACCCCGAAGCAAACTGCAGAGCGTGTAGTAGGTTTAAACCTAAGACACTTAAGGACCGTTCGACGAAGCGTTGGGACCACCACGCCAGGCAGGCGGCCATGGCAGCGGAGGGCGCCTTCAGCGATGGCAGCGACGCTGTGCTTTCGGACGGTGAGGGCATTATGGCGTCGAAAGTCAGCCGAGCGCAGGTCCCCGACCTCGGAAGGTCGTCCAACAGGGCGGCTATGGGGAAGAACCCTGGCGACACAGGCGCTTCACACACCACCCACACTAAACACACGAAGTCCAACCGAGACTCGACGACGTCGAGTGCTCGGAAAGAGGCACAAACAGAACGGTCAATCGGTGTCCTCTGGGCGTTCGAGATCGCTGCACGACTCCAGGCAGTCATCCACTCTTGCCAAGAGTGCCTCGCTCCCTAGGCTAACAGAAGTTCGATCGTCGGAAGACGAAGACGACTTCCAACCCCAGGCCGCACTCCAGGAGTCGGAGCCCGCAGACAAGATCAGCGCGGCCCCACGTTCGAAGGACAGGGACTCTACCCCCGATACTCGACGCCAGGCGTCGAAAACCTCCGGAGCCACAAAGGGACAGGGAAAACAATTTTCCACTCACGGGGAGGGGGGAAAACAGCAGAAGACGCAGCCTCTGCACTCTTCCACACCTGTGAAACACTCCACTCCTCCTAAACAGGCAGACAAAACCAGGTCTGCTGATATTTCAAAAACCAGCAAATCTACTCAAGATAAATCTCCAAAACTTTGAGAGTCATTCCCAGTTCCAAAAAATGGTCCAGTGATGACATGGATAGGGTCATGTCAAGGATGTCTTCTTTGGCAGACTTTTACGATAAAAATCCAGACCATTTCCTTTCATATGATCCACAAGGGGCTACACCCTCAGGCTCTAGTGATCCTATCCCCCCGAGTAAGAAGCCCCGGTTTGAGACACCGATGAGGTCTACAGACTCCTTCGAGGTACAACCATACTCACGGCCATACTCGCTGTATCAAGGAGAGACTTCCTTTGGTGAGGACCAAGATTTTGGCATGGTAGAAGAGCAAACCGGGACGTGCTACTATGGGGACGATGAGGACCAAGAAGAGGAAGACCCTGAAACCTACAGAGTAGATTCCCCGGTAGAAAAGGAAGCCCCGGTTACCGACTCCCCTGTCGATAACCAACCCCTCCTTAACGAGGTTCTCGCAAGTGCAGCAGAACATTTCCATATTGACATCCACGGTGTCCAGGAGGAGAGGGACTTCGCCGAGGAGTTAGTGGGAGAAAGGAGGCCTGTTGCCCAGACCATCCCTATCCTTAAGTCTATTCAGCGAAGAATAGACCCGTCCCTGGTGAACCCGAACCTCACCAGAGCAGTCAATCCCAGAGTTGAAAAACTTTCAGGGCAGCCCAGTCTGTCCCTCTCTATATAAGAGGACATCTGAAGCCAGACTCCCTAGTTGTCACTAACACTCGTAAGAGGGCTGGAACACCCTTGTCATCGTCCGAAGCTCCTCCAGACAAAGAGAGCAAAAAACTATATGGTTTTGGCAGGAAAGTAGCCTCAACGTCCGCCTATCAGGCAAGGATTGCAAACTCCACCACCCTGTTGGCCAGCTACAACTGCCATCAGTGGGAAGAAGTCACGGCGCTCATAGCCTCTGCACCAGAACCCTTAAAGGGCCAGTTAGCACGAATTTCCGCAGAGGGTAGAGCCGTATCTGGTTGCATTTTAAAAGCAACCTTTGACACCGCGGACAACGCAGGTAGATTGATAGCAGAAGGTACTGTTATCAAGAGACATGCGTGGTTACGGCAGTCTGGTTTTAAGGCAGAAACCCAGGCATCATTGTTGGACAAACCGGTGGAAGCCGATCTGTTTGGTAAGGCGGTCGAGGACGCACTGAAGAATGCCAAGGACGAATACGAGACACTAGTCCCTTGGCCAGTTAACCAATAAACCCCCTAACCAGAGAGGGAATAGTAATTTTCGTCGCCCATGCGACCAAAATTCCCAGAGAGGATCTAACTATTCCCAGGGGCAGTGTACACAGTGGAACAACAGCCAACAGTCTACCCAGGGTTACGGCAGGGGTAATAGAGGACGTGGTAAAGGCAGAGGCAGCCCCAGCAAAGGAGGCGGCACGCCTCCACCAAAGCAGTGACGCTCAGTTCAGGGTCCCTTCTCACGCAACCCCAGTAGGGGGATGCATTTCCAACTTCACCCAGGCTTGGGAAGGGATCACATCAGACAGATGGTGCTGTCAACAGTATCCACAGGGTACTGTATAGAACTACTGCAGCGTCCCCAGAACCATCCTCCACGACAAAGAGTACACTCTTTAGAACATCAGAAGATTCTCCTCGGGGAGATCGCCATTCTGCTAGCAAAGGACGCGATAGAACTCATCCTGGGACACCAGGTAAACAAGGGTATTTATTCAACTTACTTCCTTGTGCCAAAAAAAGATTTGACAATGCGCCCAGTATTGGACTTACGGCCTGCCAACAAGTATGTCAAGCCCCAAAAGTTTCGTATGACTACGCTACAAGAGGTAATCCCCCCTCCTAAAAAAGGGGGATTACATGGCAACCTTGGATATGAAAGATGCCTATTTTCATATTTCCATGTACCCAGCGCACAGAAGGTACTTGCGCTTCAAGGTGGACAGTCGGCACTACCAATTCAAGGTACTGTCCTTCGGGATAGCTCTCCTCCACGAATTAGGCTTCTCAATCAACGAGAAAGTCAAGCCTGGTGCCAAGCACCTCCAAACAGTTCCTAGGAGCAATCCTAGATACTCAAGAGGGGTTGACCTTTCCTTCAGAGGAAAGAATTCGGAATATACTACTGCAAATTCCGCAATATCAGTCAGGTCACCAAATAACGGTACGCAAAGCAATGCGTTTACTGGGCATGAATGCGTCATGTATTTACCTGGTCCCCCACGCGTGCCTGCGCATGCGTCCCATGCTGGAATGGTTGGCGAAACAGTGGTCTCAGGCAAGTGGTCAGTGGGACGATCTAGTGGTCGTTTCGCCAACACTAGTACAAAGCCTTCACTGATGGACAAGAGAGAATCTTGCACAGGGAAAACCCTTTTACGATCCCGAAGTACAGGCAGTAGTCACTACCGATGCATGTCTGACGGGGTGGGGAGCTCACCATCTCCACCACACAGCTCAGGGTCTCTGGTCTCCCTCAGTGGCCAAGAACCACATCAACCTGCTAGAGCTTCTGGCAGTATTCAGAGCGCTTCAAGCGTTCGAGCCCCACCTACTAAACCTGTCAGTGCAAATCCGACGGACAGCACAACAGCCATGTTCTACCTGAACAAGCAAGGAGGGACTCGTTCGCCAAATCTGTCCAAGCTTGCCCAGAAAATCTGGATATGGGCACTCAGACGGAACATCTTCCTGTCATCACAACATGTTCCAGGGGAGCTCAATTCCCTAGCGGATGCTCTGAGCAGAGACTCCCTCCCAGAGGAACACGAATGGGTTCTACACAGAGAGGTCGTAGAAGGTATCTTCTCTCAGTGGGGTTTCCCCACTATAGACTTATTCGTCACAAGCGAAAACAATGCCCAGGATTTGCATCCAGGTTCCCCCAACCAGACTCCCAGGGGAATGCCCTGTGGATGAACTGGTCAGGGATGTTTGCGTACGCTTTTCCACCAACTCCTCATCAGGAAGGTGGTGAACAAGATGAACCGAGAGTCGATGACGCTCGTCCTAGTTGCTCCCATGTGGGCAAGACAACCGTGGTTCCCACACCTATGCAGGATGGCGGTATGCGAGCCCATCAAACTTCCAGCCTGGTACAACCTACTGTCCCAGCACCAAGGTCAAACAGTGCATCAGCAACCCAACTCAATGAACCTGGCAGCATGGCTCCTGAGGTCATAGAGTTTGCACATCTCAATTTACCACAGAGGTGTATGGACATCCTAAAGGAATCTAGGAAACCAAACACAAGGCACTGTTACTTTGACAAGTGGAAGAGATACGTTATCTGGTGCCAGAGTAGACAAATCAACCCAGTTGATTGCACTCCTTCCACTATTGTTACACACATGCTCCACCTGCTAGATGCAGGATTGGTTTTTAACTCACTGAAAGTACACCTGGCAGCCATGTCGGTATACACCACTTCCCATAACAAGGTCTTGTGGTGGAAAGTGCCAGTAGTTAAAGCCTTCATGGAAGGAGTAAAGAGACTTCACCCTCCTATTTCGAACCCACCACCAGGGTGGGACCTTAATGTGGTGCTATCTAAGCTCATGGTGCCCCCCTTCGAGCCCATGCATAAAAGCAGTCTCAAACACCTGACTTACAAAACGGCCTTCTTAGTAGCTATTACTTCTATAAGAAGGTTCAGTGAAATTCAGGATCTGTCAGTGCAGGATCCCTTCTTTACTGTCCATAAAGACAAACTGGTTTTACGCACACACCCTAGGTTCTCACCTAAGTTTATATCTAAATTCCACGTAAACCAGTCCATCGAGCTTCCGGCTTTCTTCCAGCACCCTCAAAGCTCGGCTGAGGTGAAACTAAACACCCTAGATGTGAATAGGGCGGTCCTCTACTATGTAAATAAAACCAGACCGCTAAGGAAAACAGATCAACTGTCTCCGTCGCTACAGGCAGAGAGGGGGATCGCGTCTCTGAAGGTGCCATCTCGAAGTGGATTATTAACTGTATCCAGCTGTGTTACTCGCTCTCTGAAAGAACTGCCTTTGACCCGAAGAGCCCACTCTACTAGAGGCATTGGGGCCACTCTGGCTTTCATTGCAAATGTACCCCTTGACACCATTTGCAAAGCAGCTACTTGGAGCTCTATTCACACTTTTACTCAGCATTACTGCATTGACACCCATTCCAAGGCAGATACACAAGTGGGACAAGCGGTTCTAAGACACTTATTTGCTCATGACCCTTCTCACATCCCACCTCCTTCAGGTACTGCTCGCTAATCTATGCACAGCATGTGATCTAAGCAGATTCCACAAGCCTCAGAAGGGATAGATTACTTACCGTAATCGTATTTCTGATGCTTGTATCTGCTTAGATTCACATGCGACCCACCCTTCCCCTCCTCTAAGAGAAGGCGCATGGTTGCTTGTAGTCTTACCTTTCTATCTATCTGCTTGGATTATCTGTACTCACGCTACTCCTCATGCTACCGCATGTCAGAAAAAATACAATCTGAGGATCCTATACGCGTGAGGGATCTTGGGTACAGTGGACGTCACACTAGGGATAGTATTACTGGCACGCCCTGAGTCGACGCCTATTTTTGAGTTTCGAAAAACAAACTAATACTCCGCAGCTTCCACTAGATGTCGGCCTATGCACAGCATGTGAATCTAAGCAGATACAAGCATCAGAAATACGATTACGGTGAGTAATGTATCCCATATAAGTGGTAGCCATCGTATTTGTAATGAGGGTCTTTATTAAAAGCAATAATGGTGGAATTTGATTTCTGCACAAGTTAAGGTTACCTTCTTAAAGGAATTACTAATATGGAATCACATTTACGACTATTTACAGTTTGCAGAGGAACATTAATATGCCAGCACCATTTTTGCATTCTAGAGCATGTCTTTGGAAAAATAAGACTTTGCAGGATTGATCACTAAATCATGTTATACTGCAAAATCCTGAGTTAAATTTAAACTACGTTGAAGACCAGTTTGAGTCTTTGCCAATATTAAGAGATCATCAGCATAAGCTAACCATGGACAATTCAAACACCACTTTGGAGGAAAATGTCAGACTTTGTTATTATCAATGTCCGACAAATAGAAGTTAAACAAGGCTGTGCGTTCGCCCCATTCTTGTTTTAAGTCCCACTGTGGAATTGATATATTGTGACGAGGATGCAGAGGTATTTAATCTTCCTTTTTTACTAGTCTCAGTATAAAACATGATCAAGCTTTAATAAACCCAGAGAGATCACTCAGCCACAATTGAATGCCATTCTTCTAGCAAAGAAGGCCACATATATTCTCCCTTTTTCAGGGCCTACCTCATGTTTTGAAGATTAATAAGTTTAATAGCAATTCATTGCTTAATGCACTCGATCCGTTTGTTGCTTGGGGATAATGTTCCTTGAGTTTGGCCATTGCTGAATTTCTGTCCACAGTGAAGCAGAATCCCTTATTGGTGGCAATCTGTCTGTAATTCTTAGGTGCAACTCTGTTCTGTACGAGTCCAAACCGTTGCACCTTTATACATTTCCAAAGCATATGGAGTAAGTCTGCTTCATCTTGGCGGCACCAGGGGCAGACCGAGTGCTTGTTTGTTAAATTTTGCAACTCTACTAGGAGTCATGTAGGTGCGGTGAAGCACATTTATTTGGACCAGTTTGAAGCAGGCATTCCGGGACACCTTTTTAGGGAAAATAAGCATCCTCCTCCAGGCCTGTTCCGTAATATCGGTTCCCATGTGTGACTCCCTACAAGTTTTTAGTTTTGGCACTAGAGAATTAGGCCTATTCATCAAACAACCATACACTCTGGATACCAGTAGTTCAGGCAGGCCATTTTGTTGGGCTAGGGTGTCCAGATCACTGAACCTGCCATTCGCCTACATGTTATCCCATGTGAAGATGCCCCACTCCTCCCAGTGTCTCATGAACCCAAGTTCATCTCTGTTCTTGCACACATCAGCTATTATCTGGACATCAGGCGAGTAAAAGCAGGATATATTAAGCAGTCTCAAAACCTGGAAGCATATATTCCTGCCCAACTCCACTAGCAACGGGAGAGAGTTCATGTAAGCACCCGGAAGCCATAGCATGCCATTAAGGCGGGAAGGGACCACCTATTGTTTAACAAAGTTTCAGAAGTAATGTGAAATAAGCACACCTGGTGAGTAGATATCAAGAGCTTTATTTTCCTGAACCTCCGAAGCAGCCGCCTCCGGGTAAGGCCTCCAATCAACTGACCCGTGTGGAATGTTGATCCCTGAAGCTGGAACAACATTCCACACGCTCCAGCAATATGTAACATTCACATTACAACATAACCTCTTACGTTATTATAATGAAAACATCACACGCAGGAATACGTTATTATAATGAAAACATCACACGCAGGAATGCAAAACATTTCTTAAAAATACACAAAATAAAACCTGAAATAGGTAGAATATAACACCAATTAACGAAACTGTGTCTTAAAAATGCTAAAAAAAAATGCTTCAGAACATTTCATGAACAAATTGAAAGCACTGTAACACTATAAGACATAGGGCTTCATCACGACTTGGGCGGTAACCCTTAAAATCGGCGGTAACGCTCTTAGCGCCGATTTTAAGGGTCCGTCGGATCCCGACTCCAAATACCGCCCGCGCAATAACAGCCGCCGTACAAGCGCTGGCCATAACAGCACCAGGAACCATTCGCGCTAAAACATCATCAATCACGAGTCCAGCGTAAGCGCTATTAGCGCCAGAAAAGCGGCGGATAATCCGCCGAAAATACCTCCAGCAAAAAGCTGGAGGCAACAGAACACAGGCCACAGCAATGAGCGCCCAGGTGGAAGCAGTGCAAATCAGAGGCCTACAAAGGACCCACCCATGCACAACACACCCTCCCCAACCCCATTACACCAGAAGGAGCAGGGAGGAGACAGCAATGAGGGCCCAGGTGGAAGCAATGCAAATCGGAGGCCTACAAAGGACCCACCCATGCACAACACACCCCTCCCCAAACCCATTACACCAGCAGGAGCAGGGAGGAGACAGCAATGAGGGCCCAGGTGGAAGCAATGCAAATCGGAGGCCTACAAAGGACTCACCCATGCACAACACACCCTCCCCAACCCCATTACTCCAGCAGGAGCAGGGAGGAGACAGCAATGAGCGCCCAGGTGGAAGCAGTGCAAATCAGAGGCCTACAAAGGACCCACCCATGCACAACACACCCTCCCCAACCCCATTACACCAGCAGGAGCAGGGAGGAGACAGCAATGAGGGCCCAGGTGGAAGCAATGCAAATCGGAGGCCTACAAAGGACCCACCCATGCACAACACACCCCTCCCCAAACCCATTACACCAGCAGGAGCAGGGAGGAGACAGCAATGAGAGCCCAGGTGGAAGCAATGCAAATCGGAGGCCTACAAAGGACTCACCCATGCACAACACATCCTCCCCAACACCATGCTGCCATTTGGAGCCGGGAGCCTTGATGTTGACTTCTACCAGCTGCGTCTGGAGCTACAGAGGCCAGTCAACCAGGCCAGGGCCCTGGGATTGCAGGGGGCAGTGGGGATGAGGAGGAGGAGAGCAGCGCAGCACCAGCAAGGCGGCCAGCCATCCCCAGGGTCAGGCCAACACCCTGGGCCCTAACTGATGGTCATTTGGTGACAGAATATCGGCTGAATAGGGCAACCATCACCCAGTTGCTGGACACAATCCAGGGTGACATATGCAGCCGCATAGCCACCAGCACGGCAGTACCTCCCCTAGTGAAGCTCGTGTCTGTGCTTCAATTACTTGGGACTGGCAGCTACCAACATACCGTTGCCATGATGCATGGAATGGCCCAGTCCACATTCAGTGCCATGCTGGGACAGGTGCCGGATGCACTGTTGAATCATGTGAACGAACACATTGCATTGCCAGCCACACAGGCACAGGTGCACCAGTTTAAGGCTCAATTCTATGCCATTGCCCAAGTCCTGAATGTAATAGCAGCCCTGGACTGCACACATGTGGCACTTGTACCACCCCAGGCACATGAGGCTGCCTACAGAAACCGTAAACAGTACCATTCCCTCAACGTGCAGATGACATGTGGCCCTGACCTCACCTTCAGCCACTGCTGTGCCCGCTACCCAGGATCCACCCACGACTCCATGGTCCTACGCAACAGTACCCTGCCAGCGTACATGGAAAGGCACCGAGGCCAAAACACATGGCCACTGGGTGAGTACAAATGTATCCCACAAAGCATGTCAATCCACAACTGATGGTGCCTGTCACAGAATCCATCATTCCCAATAGTCAGCAGCATCACAGCAGCATACACATTCAAGCACCTTGCACGATGAACCTTGGACATGTCCTACACAGCAGAACACACCCATGCAGGATGAAAGACATGTGGCGGCACAGTGACATATGGAATCCCCACCACAACAAAGCCTCCTGTGTGAGTATCACCATGGCTCACAACACTGACACAGTCCAGATATCCGACCCTGGCCATCCGACAGTAATGAAATTCCAACCCATGAGCTGGCACATCCACGAATGCTCCACACATAAGTAGGCAGAGTAATGACAATGCACATCCCACAGACACTGTCCCCAAAATGGCCATGGAAATGCATGGAGAACAGTACAGAATAGTGAAGAGCAGCAAATACAACTGCAGCCAAATGGATTTGCAATGACGCATGAGGCAGCCACTTCTGTCAAGCAGAAGTAGATGGAAGGGCCCCCTCATCCTGCGACAAGTGAATGAGTACTGTTACATACAGAAACATAGGCGTACCAAGTGGAGAGTACCCCATTGATTCAATCGTGCCCGTAGGAAGCACACTCCACAATGTTATAGGCCAAATGACAAATATGGCAAAATCACACTGATGACAGGGCTCTGTACACCCACTGGACTTGCCTTGTCCCCATACCGGCTTCCTCTCCCCTGCAGGTGATTCTGGATATCCCCCGTACACGTGGCTCATGACCCCTGTGCGTCACCCACACACGGCGGCGGAGTGGGCATACAACCTTGGCCATGCCCGTACACGGATCTGCGTGGAGAGGGCATTTGGACTGCTGAAGGCAAGCTTCCGGTGCCGCGACCGCACGGGAGGGGCAGTGATGTATGCACCAGAAAAAGCTGGAAAAATTGTACTGGCATGTGCCATGCTGCACAACATCTGATGTCGCAGAAATGTGCCACCTCCCCCTGATGCACATGTGCAGCCACCTGATGATGGTAGTGAGGGCGATAAAGTGCCAGAAGGTGTTGCACATGCACAAAGGGTTGGGCAGAGGGAAGGGAGGTTGGCCAGACAGGGATTGATTGATGGATTCTATTAGAAATGGGTAATGGGTAAATTGTGAACATGTCACTTCAACATTAAATTGCATTTGTTACAATCACTACTGTCCATGCATTGTGTTTTTTGTAACGTGATTTATTTTCCCTCCAACAATCCCCCCTCCCCCCAGTGAACCCCCAACAATCCCCCCTCCCCCCAGTGTACAACCCCCAACTGTGCAGTTGCCTCATCAGGCCAACAACAATGTTGCCATGCACCACTAGGATGGGCGCAGGCGCTTCCCTCTCCCAGGACCGTCCGGTGTGCGTGCCCTCAGGTGGCGCATGGACCGGCGCTTCGGAGATGGGTCTAGTGAACCCTCTGTGGGTGTTGTGGAAGTAGAGGGTACGGAAGCGCTGGCCATCATGTGCTGGTGCATGAGGTTATTGGCCTTGCGTTGCTGTTCTGCCAGTGCTGACACTGCCTCCGTGAATTTGCGGACTCGTTGCCGAAAGCCTGTCAGGACAGCGGTGCATTGTTGCACAACTTGCCGTGTGCGCGCATTGTCCCGCGCAATGTACCTGCACCCATGCTGGATGGATTTACTCACGGCCTTTATGTGCCGGCTCTGGACCCTTGCCATTGCTTCCACCCGGGCCTGTTTTGCCTCAATGATATCCAGTCGGCCCATGATTGCTGCCCCAGTGACAAAGGCCTCTCCTGGTGCGTCAGGTGGTGGACCGCGAATTGGGCGCTGTCGGAGGGGGGGGCTGCATGGCGACATGCCACCAGACTGGACTGGCCCTCTGGGCTCCCATAGGACGGAGTGTCCACATCGGGCTGCGGTGTGCTGCAGCGCCGCACAGGCACATGGGGACTCCCTGCCTGTTGTCTCCCTGGGCTTGGGCTTCCATGGGGTGTTGACACCCCTTCTCCATCACTACTACTTTGCGAGTGTAGTGCGGCGGCATGATGCCCACGTGGAGGTGTTGCTCCCACGTCAGGCTCCAGTTCAGGTCTCTCTCCCTCGACATTGGGGCTGTGGATGGTGGCTTCTGGTGAGCTGCCGGTCGCCTCCCTGCGGCCATGTGGCTGCCACTGCTGTCTGGCGGGGCTGTGTTGGGGTGAGGTGGGTGTTCCCCTGTGTTGTCTCCCATGGGTGCGGCGTCTTTGGGGGGTGCTGGTGCTGGTGGAGGCAGTGTTGTGGGCTCATTGTCGGTGTGGCCTCATCGCCATCATCACCAGGCTGTTGGGATGACGTGTGCCTGTGGGGTACATAGGGGGGTGGTTTGAGTACAATGCTACATACATTTGTGTGATGCAGGTCATGCAAACAAGTGTGAATGAAGACCGTGACAATGACACAGTCATCTTGCATTCCGTTCAGTCACCATGTGGTGCTTGTTGTGGATGTGCATGGAGGTACAAAGCATGGGAACGCGTGGTTGGGGTGGACTGCGCTTAGGCTTTTGTGGTTGTGTTGATGCACAGTACCACTCTACGTAGCTGTCCTATGGGTATGGGAGTCTACCCCCTGTCATGCATGCATGCACTGCACGTACGGGGTCGTCTAGGCAGCACTACCGTTCTAGGGATGTGGCCCTCACTTACGGGTGTATGCAGTGCCTCAGACACATGTCTTCTCTCTCATTCAGATGCATGTATTTGGGGGTGGGACTCACCTGCCGTTGGATTTATGCCAGTCCCTGCCTCTGCTCCACCAATGCCCTCAATGGTTCCGACGTCGATGAGGCCCGTCAATTTAATTTCTCCTCCCATGGTGTGAGGTCGGGTGGGGGGGGGTGGTGGCCCTCCTCCTGTGCCCCTGCTTGCACTCCTGTGCTGGGACAGGATGCCTCACACGCGCAGGTCATTCAGCCGCTTGCGGCAGTCCTCCCCATCCCGGGGCACGCGCCCCACTGCACTGACCCTTTGTGCAACGGATCTCCATATTTGGCCTCTGCGCTGGGCGCTGGTTTTACACTGCTGCAGCTCATTGTGGTACGTCAGTGCCTCCTCCACAAGTACCTCAAGCTCCTGGTCACTGAACTTGGGTTTTCTGACCCTGTCCAGTGCATACTTGCCCCTAGTGCGCTCTTGACTCATTTTCAGGGTTCAGATCGCGTGGATGGCTTCCAGTGGCTGTGATATCCGACGGATTGTGATTTCCAAGATGGCCGCTGATTTATTTCCCGTTCTGGCGGTCACGCGTTTCCCCTGCGCTATAAGCGCGAGGTGGCGGTAGCGCACGGTGTGCCGGATTTAAGGGTTTGCGCTAATTATCCACCGGGTGTCTTGGCGTTAGCGCTATTTAGGTCAGGTGGATAATCTGCCACATTTATCGCCCAAGTCGTGATGAGGCCCATAGTCTCTAAATATTGCAGGAAGACCACAACGTCTCGATGGACGTCCCTCCCCCACACTTCCTTCATCACTCAACCTACCAATCTCCTCACCTGCCTGGTCAACCACCACCTGCTGCATACCACTCTCATCCACATCACCTCCAATATCACTCGACCTACAACCAGTTTCCATTGATCTCTCCCTCCCATTGGCAGGCACAAAATCCAGCACATCACTAGTTTCAACAGATGCACTATCATTGACACTGTTCCTATCCGAAACCACCACCCTCCTCTTACTCCAAGTGGCGCCATCCTCCAACCAGACATGCCCCAAACCACTTTTCACTACTCTCCTGGCAGGCGGAAATGCAGATCCCCCTTTCTGAACAAACCTGGGGTTTTTAATGTGCTCCCAATCCCCTACCTGCACCTGCAATTCCTTTCTACCACTTTGGGAAAGTCGTACACCCTTCTGGTGAGCAACCACTCGCCGATGAACGCTGTCCAAATCTAGCCCACACGGACCACCACCCCCCAACACCATGGGCCTCAGGGTGGTGCCTGGCTTTCTACCTCTCATGAGCTCGAAAGGCGATCTCCCCGTACTAACAGGCGGAGTTCTGCGGTATGCAGCCAAATAATCAGAAACCATCTCTTTCCAGTCCATACCATTCGCCAAAGCCAACTATATGGCACTCTTAATTGTGCCATTCGCCCTCTCCACCAGACCATTGGCACTAGGATTATACAAAGCTGTTTGATGGTGCTCAACCCCACACCGCCCCAGGAACTCTCTCATGGCCCTCGAGGTGAATTGCACGCCATTATCAGTAAGACTAGACAGTATACCCTCCCTGTCAAACACCTTGGTGAGAAATGCAATGACACAATCAGTGGTAACACTGCCAAACGCCGCCACCTCTATCCACCTGGACGTATAATCAATGAGCGCTAGTAAGAATCGATACTCCTGTTCCAAACATTCAGAAGGGCCCATAATGTCCAGCGCAAGCTTGGACCACACCTCCTTAGGCACTTAAACCGGGTGCACAGGTTGGGGACACATCACCTTGCTTTTGTCACTAGAAGCACATGCAAAGCAATCTTTCACAAGAGCCTCCACGCCTCGATCCATAGAGGGCCACCAGTACTCCTCCCGTAGCCTCCTCTTGGTCAAGGAACGACCAATATGCCCAGCTTGGGCCAAATCCACAATTATGCCCCTCAAATTGACCGGTGGTACCAATCTGTCACCTCTGGACACACCCCAGGGTCCCTCAGCCAACTCACTGAGATCCTGAGCATACCCCTTTCCTTCTGGCCTGTCCCTGACCGACTCCCAGCCCTTGCTAAGGCCCTCTCTTATCCACTTCAATTTAGTATCCTTTTCACTCTCCACCTCCCACACGGCCTTATCCACCGCTGGAACAATGCAAGCAATCTGACACTCACGTAAATCCTCCCCTTTGCCAGAATCATCACAAGAACTCGCCTGCCCCCAGAGAGGCAGCCGCGACAAACAGTCAGCAACCACATTTTGCTTCCCTGGAACGTACTGAACAACAAAATTGTATTCTTGCGATTCAACCGACCACTTGGCAATCCTCGGCGACACTGCAACCACACCCCGGGTGGAAAACACTTGCACTAGGGGTTTATGATCCGTCCTCACAACATACGGAATGCCCCAAAGAAATGTCCTAAAATGTTTGGATGCCCACACCACAGCCAATGTCTCCCTCTCTATAACTGAGTATCTACACTCGGCATCCCTCAATGTCCTCGATGCAAACGCCACTGGTGTGCGCTCCCCTCCACACCATTGCTCTAAAACTGCTCCCAAGCCCACCTCGCTGGCATCCACTGTGAGAGTAGTCCTGAGCTTAGGATCAAGGGACCGTAAACATGGGGCCCGCTCCACCTCATTCTTCACAGCCACAAACTCCTCCCCACACTCATCCGACCATACGAATCTCGCCGATTTCTTCATGAGTGCCCTCATGGCAACCGTCTTATCAGAGTAACAAGGTATGAATTTTGCATATTACTCCACCAAACCCAGAAATGCTCCCAATTGGTCCTTACTGGTGGGCATAGGGGTATCCTTCATCGTCCGAACCAACTCCGCCTTAGGACTGACACTTTGAGCGCTCAAAGTATGCCCCAGATACGTCACCTCATCCACACCAATTTTGCATTTAGACAATTTCACAATTAGACCTTTCGCCTTCAACACCTCCAGCACATGCTGCAATCTGTCAGCATGCTCTCTCCTACATCCACTGCACACCAGGATGTCGTCTTGAAAGTAACATACCCCAGGCAAACCACCAAACATTTCTTGCATTAACCTTTGGAAAACTGCTGACGCCAATCCAAAAGGCATGCGACAAAACCTGTAAGCACCAAATGGCGTCACAAAAGAAGTAAGATGTCTTGAGTCAACATGCAAATCAATTTGGTGGTATGCCGCTGACAAATCCCGTGTGGAGAAACACGTCGCTCTGCCCAGTGTCAACAAAAGTTTGTTAATGTTCGGCAAGGTATGGCGATCCACCCAGATGTTTGAATTCAGGCCACATAAATCCACACACATCCTAATACTGCCATCCCCCTTTTTAACTCAAACCACCGGGAACAGCCACTCCGATGCCTCAATAGGTTCAATAACCCCCGCAGCCATCAATTTGTTCAATTCAACCTTCAAACCCTCCCTTGCCATGACCGGAACTCCCCTCACCTTATTGAACCATAGGTATGGCACCCCTCTGCAACACAATCCGGTGAAAAAAACCTTAATCTTACCCAAGGCATCAGAAAATACTTCAGGAAACTCCGCCTTGACCGACTCTGATGTCCACTGCCTGTTAACCTCACCCCCTTCCAAAACACTGAGCACTGGATCCTCCCTTCCCGGGTGTATCTCCATGCCCAAAGCCGCCTGCTCCTCCCAACCCAGAATGCTAATACCTTTTGTGTGCCACATACAACTTTCCCATGGTATGCCGACCCTGAAACCCAAAAGTGGACATGTTATAACCCAAGACTTCAATCGGGTTTTGACCATAAGCACTGGGGTTAATGTCAGTTCCTTGCAGTGTAGATATATCCTTCCCCAATGTATCCGTATACACCTCAGGAGATACCAAGGTATAGGGTGACCCAGAGTCAACCAACATTTCCAAAGGGCAGTCATCCACCAACATTGAGACCCAAGGACCCTTGCGAGCCATCCCATCAACATGAAGAATTACCCCATGTTCAGGGCCACCAACAGCCCCAGCCTCCTGATTGGAAGCACCAGCTTCCGGCATTACACTTGCCACCCCATTGAATTTACACACCCGGGCAAAGTGACCAACATGCTTACACTTCCTACATTCCATGTTGCTAGCAGGGCAAACCTTAGAATCAGTCGAATGGCTTGACCACCCACACTTCCGGCAACAGTCCTTCCCTTTGAACCGTTTGCCACCCTGAGTGCTATTCCTCTGAACCCCTTTTTTGTTTTCCATACCACCACCCCTATTCCGAGGCAAAACAGCTTGAACTCCTTCCCTGGAGTTATCTTTCTCAGTGACAATCTGCACACTTGCCCTGGAAGTCTCAATCGCCAAGGCAATTTCCAAGACCTTGTCCAGAGGCGGATCATTCTCAATCCAGAGTCTTTCCCTTATTTTCTGGTTACAGGTCTTCATCACCTCCTGGTCCCTGATGTGCTCCTCCAAATTCCCTGGAAATGTACATGTGGCAATTAATGCCCGCAATGCAGTCACATAAGTATCAATGCTCTCACAAGAAGCCTGTGCCCTGGAGAAGAATTTATAACTTTCCAGCACCACATTAATCCTCTTCCCAAAGCGAGTTTCCAACTTTTTCAGCGCTGTTTCATAGGCACTTACAACGACCTCCCCTTCACCACCTCCCGACACTGTCACATCCTCACCAGGCAAATGTCGAAAGACTCTCAATCCTTCAGTGCCAATACAGTTCAATAGGGTAGCCTCCTTCTCATCATCCGAAAATTTAGAGCCACCAGCTGCCCTCAAGTACACTTTAAAAGAATCTACCCATTGATCCCAAGCAGCAACAGGTTCACCTGGTGTGGGCAGAAATGCTGGCGGGGGTCTAGCAGCCGAATGCAACATGACAAAACAAGCAACTGTACCTGAATGCAGCAATAACAGGTTCTAACCCTTTATGAACAGTCAGATTGGTTCTCCTTGTGGACTAATGCAAGCCACTACTCTCGCGCCCAATCCACGCCAACTTCAACAGAAATGCGTACGTAGCTCACCTCAAAGGACCCACAATGTCACCAGCAAGAGTGTTATTGCAACTCCCCAAACCAATAATACGCAGATCCTCCCCGCAGCTCCTCCAACATACAGCCATACGTCTGGCTAGCCCTCGCAATCACGAAGCCAGTGGGCAGGGCGTGTCACCCACAGCTAATCCCGGCGGGGAGAAGACCAAAACACTTCCTGGGAGGCGGGGCAAGGAGCGCCTTCAGCCCGCGTCCGTCCAATGCTGTGCATCGCAGGCAGGTACACACGGCGGTCCTTCCCCTTCAGCCGTGCAGACCGCGATGGGGCAAAGGCCAATGGCCCAGCCAGCGGGCCAGGCGGCAACACAGATCTAGGCTCCAGCCCTGCAACAGCCTTATGGTATCGCCGCAGGCAGGCGACCGGTCGGCCCCAATGGTCACCGCCGACCGTCACTCCTCAGCGCTGGCACCGTGCTGCTGTCCAGCAGCGCCGCACCTCCACTCGCACCTCAGCGGGTGTCTCCATCGACACCGGCCTCACCCAGGGGCTCCACAGGGTGCGCTCTGGTGCAGGTGTGCGGACGGCACGCCAGCAAACGGCCGCACCAACCACGGGAGTGCTCCAACCCAGGCAGCCGCACTGCTCCCTGGTTACCTCGTCAGGGTAAACGCTGTCAAGTCCTGCACACGCAAGTTTGAACACGGGGGTTCAGGCTCCTCGTCGCCAGTGAAATAAGCACTTTATTTTCCTGAACCCCCGAAGCAGCCGCCTCCGGGTAAAGCCTCCAATCAACTGACCCGTGTGGAATGTTGATCCCTGAAGCTGGAACAATATTCCACACGCGCCAGCAATACGTCACATTCACATTACAACATAGTGTCATCCAATAGCCATTTTGTTACAAAGCTGAGCTGAGCCGCTAAATAGTAAAGTTCTAATTTGAACAGTTGCACACTGCCACCCTTGTAGGGTCGGTATAATACTGCCAGCGCCAGACTGTCGAGCAGGGCCCCATAGGAACCTCCTAATCACTGTATCTAATGAGCGAAAGAAGGAAGTCTTGATGTAATAATGGACGTTTGTGAAATAATATAAAAACCTTGGGAAGACATTCATTTTAATAATTGCTATTCTGCCCATAAGTGAAAGTGGTAGTCGAGACCAGAAGGACATGGTTCTTTTAAGACCTCACTACCCCCAGGGCGTTTCTAGTGTGCATATCTTCCGGCTTGTGCATATTCTGAACACCGAAGTACTTAAAGGAACACACAGCCCATGGGAGCACCAAGTGTGGTAAGGCAGTTTCATTCTCCCCCTGAAGACCAGCCAGAAGGAATAGACAGGACTTCTCTCGATTGAAGGATATCCCAGAGAGTAGCAAAATTATCGAGCACTTCCAGGATTATTGGTATTGGTTCACACAGATACAGTAAAACATCGGCGTATAGTGACACAAGGCATCTCCGCCGACCATAATGCCTGCAGCCTGGTAGTCTTGGCGCAGGTAGGGCTGACAAAGGCTCATACGCCAGTATATATAACATAGGAGACAAAGGGCAGCCCTGGCATGTCCCCCATTGAATATTCCACGCTTTTGAAATAGATCTGCCAGATTTTACCCTGCCAGTGGGTGATGAATATAAGAAGGCTACCCAATGAAGAACACCCTCTCCCATTCCAAAGCTTTGCAGCACAGCAAACCGCTATTCCCAATAAAGGGAATCAAAGGCTTTGATAGTGTCCAGTGACGCCACTGCGCAGTTCTTTGCAAGAGCTAGTCTGTTCAATTTCATGTTGTTGCCTTCGTAGGTTTAAGGCCGTGCTGCTGCCTGGCACAAACCCAGTTTGGTCAGCATGTATCAGTTCCGCAGTAACTTTGCGAAGCCTCCTTGCTAGTATGGTGTGAAACATTTTTACATCATAATTTAACATTGCTAGGCGGGGCAATACGAATGATATCTATCTTTGGGTTTCCCAGGTTTAGATATAGTTGCTACCAAGGTTTCCCTCATACTGGCTGGAAGTACAACTTTAGCATAGGCTGCCTCAAAAACCTTTAGTAAAACTGGGGCTAACGCAGGGCAATATGTTTTATAAAATTCAGGGGGAGGCCATAACTTCCAGGCATTTTGCATGTAGCTAGTCAGGCAATCGCGTCACTTGGTTCCTCCAATGTGATTGGTAGGGCTAAGAGTGCCCGCTGACTGTCAGTAAGCCGTGGGAGAAAAATAAGGGATAGAGACTCACTTCTCCATGGGGCACCTGTTCTGTAGGAATGTATAGCTAGGAGTAGTACGTAGTGAAAATATAAATTATTTGCAAGTTGGGACCTCCATGCTGCCCCACACTCATCGTGTAATAGGGTGGTCCAGGATATTGGTAGTTCGTGCTTGCAGAGCCATGATTGGAGCCTTCCCGGTTTATCTCCCGCTGCGTGAGCCCTAGTGGTGTGAGTAACGTAGTTGAACTTGGACAACCTCTCCCACGCCTCAAGGCAGCATGATCGGGCTGTGGGCAAATTCTCCGCCCGCAGACATGTGTTGGGATTCTAGTATACAGATCTTATCCTCCATGACATCCAATTCCTCCAACATCCAGCGAATACCACCCCTGCTCTCGCTAGAATTTCCCCCATGGTCGTCGCCTTCAATGCTTCCCAAACAGTGCCCCACTGTTCCCTCATTGTGTTGTAAGAACTCGGACAGCGAGGTTTGAGGCTCATTCCTAAAGACCTTGTCAGTCAGTGCGTCAGTAGGCATATGCCACGTCGGTATTGGGGGTCTGGGAGTCCCGAGGTTCCATGTAATCACCAGAGGGGAATGATCAGAAATCGAGCGGCCCAGAAACTCAGCATTGCAGATGTCAGGAATTTGTTGCCTCCCAATGAAGAAGTAGTCGATCCGAGTGTGTAAGTCTTGGGGGGGGACGAGTAAAAGGAGTATCCTTTAGTCCCTGGGTGTAGTTCGCCCTAGGCATCCACCAGATCAATGAGTCCTGCGTATGAGAGCGGCTATTGCCAGGGACGGGTCCCTGCGAGGGGGAGAGGATCTATCAAGCACAGTGTACTTAATACAAATGAAGAAACCATCTAGTTTGTGACGAGACCTGAGCCCCCAGTGTGCGGACATGCCATGGGATGCCATGATTGAGGAAATCAGAATTGACGAGGCACACCTCCCTGTGGTCAAGTGTAACCTTTTAGGATCAAATATCGCCCCTCTTCTTCCCGATCAACTTCTAACAATTGAAACGGCGATGATCCATCTATCCGTGTGAGTACTCCCCTGGAGTATTTAGAGTAAGTAGAACCAAAACCAGACCCGCCCAACGGTTGAGAACTATCTCTTGTTCTTTGTCCAGCTGGTGGGTCTCCTGAATTGGGGCGATTTACACCTTTTTCCGTTTCAAATAAGACTTCAAGGTAGGAGCCCAACCCGCGAACATTCCAGGTCAGTACCCTAATGGAGGCCATTATTGTGTTATGAGCCAAACGGGTCAGACTTCAATTAAGTGCCCCCTCACCCACCAGAGCTAGTAAGAGCACCACCTACAGCACATTTACACCCAGTCCCTCCTCTTTCCGTAAAGTTAAGGTTAGAGTCTAGGTACACCATGTCTGTTCGACTGCTTGACCAACAGCAGTGCCATATGGGCCAAAATGCCTGGAGAGCACAAAACAACATTAACAAGAAGTCTGGGTAACATCGCCCAGCAACCATTTGTTGCTCAGGCATTTCCGTACCACTAAGGCCAAACCTGGCCATTGGGTACCGGGTAAAGGCATCTAGCAACAGGTCGGCATCCATTATTACTGGCCTGCCCGATCGAGCAGAAGTGTAATTGGATGAAGTGGAAGTTGCAAAGGTCCGGTGTCTGCTCCCTCGCCTTCGGCTAGATTATGTTCCAACCACATAGTAGCCGCAGCAGGTGTGTCCAGGAAATACGTCCGGCCATTGTAGATAATTTTTAGTCTGGCCGGATACATAAGCTTCTCCAGCATGGGGTCTGGCATGGATTCACATGCTCATGAATATTCCCCGTCGTCAGGCTGGGAATCCTCGGTAAAGAAAAAACCAGTATCAGTTTCGTTTCTGATCTGTCTTTCGTAGTAATAACCAATCACTGGTCTCTGCGTCATACTGACCACAGCCAATGACTGCCCTCTACCTAAGCACCGCCTCTGGCAGCCATCTTCAGATTTTTACCGCACGTTCATGTGTTGGGATCCTCGTGCTATTGCTCTCAAGCGTTAGTGCTATTTTTTTCACGTTTTTTGCTCAAAAACTTCGTTTTTTCGGTCAAAAGAGCCTTAAGCTCCACCGACTCTCCATCCGATCAACGGGGACCCGTGTCGGATTCGTCCGCGCCCCTCAAGGGTGAAGATTTCGTCGAGCTACGCTTTGGAGGACTCCAGAAGCTTCTCAGGCCCGGACATGGCCCAGGAGAAGGGAAGCTCTACGCCCGGAAAGCTGTTCAGGGTCTGCCCTGGATGCCAGCTGCAGAACGTCTTTAAGGAGGACGAACACTCCTTTTGTCTCTACTGCTTACATGAGGACAAGACGCACGTGGAGAAGGACTGTGCGTTTTGCGGCAATATGTCGGAGCGGACCATGAAGGACCGCCATCAACGTCTCGCCAACTGGCTGGAAGGGAAGAGCCCGTCAGGCGAGAAGAAGAGGAAGAAATCCGAGCGGTCTTCTAAGACCTTTGAGGACGCCCCGGCGACGGGGGTCCAACATAAGGCCAAGCACCGCGAGTCCGCTGGCACCGGGAGCGCCGAACGGTCGGGCTCTAGGGGCGCCAGGCAGGGCGCACCCTCCCCGGCACCTTCAACTACGAGCCAACGCTCTGGGTCGGGTAAGAGGAAGGGCGAGCACCCGGCGAAGCTCCTGGAGAGGCCCCGGTCGAGCTCGAAGGCCCCATCGGAGGGGGAGCGAGGCAGTGTCCCCCCCCTCAAGGATAAGGCGGTGAGCGCACCTAAGGTGGTGAAGGCCTTAATCCATCCGGCCAAGCCCTCTATCGATACTGTCGCAGCGACCCTGGCTCAGCCTGTGGAGGCTACACCAGTGGTGGCGACCTCGGGGCTCAGAGTCTCCCTGCCACCTCGGAGGGAGTCCTCTTTTGTGCCCATCGATAGGACCCCCGTGAAATCCCCGGCGGGGAAGAAAAAGGGGGGGGCAGGGCGTCGTCGTAGATTCGGCTTCAACCTCGGAGGAAGAGCTGATCGAGGTCTTAAGCCACGGCCTTGGCGTGGAAGAAGACCGGCCCATCGGGATGGATCCCGACGCGGGTGACGACATCGTCGAGGGTGCCGACGGGGCCCCTGATCGCCCGTCGGATTCCCCTCTGCCAGCGCCGCAAGACAACTCGGCGGCCATTTTGTTGGCTATACAGTCCTTATGCTCAGAGATGAGGACGAGACTACCGTTGCCGACGGAGGAACCTCTCCCGTCGGGGGATCCTGAACCGGGACCTTCTGGCGTTCCCCCGCCCAAGAAAAGGATTCACCCTCCACCTCCTTTTCAGCCGTCGCGCACCGTCCAGCCCTCCTCCCCGTCCACCCGAGGGGATGATACGGGGACTGACACGGCAGCGACGGGTACGGACGACGAGGTATACGACGAGGATCTACCGTCGTCACCTCCCACCAGGGCTTCTCCGCCCGACGAGATTGGTTCGTTCCACTCCATGATCGCCAGGGCATCCGAGCTTTTCCAACTCTGCCCTGAGGAGAAGAAAAAGGAAGGATTCCTTTATCAACGGCGCAAGGCCAAGAAGAAGACGATCCTCGCGGTGCCTCTACTGGACGACATTTGGGATGAGGGCCTCGCCCTCCTCAAGAACCCTTCCACTACGCCAGCTAGAAGAGACCGGTACGAGAAGAAGTACCGGGTCCCGGACGCGGCCCCCCTGTGCCTCCGGGCGCAGCCTACCCCGGACTCCGTCGTCTCCGCGGCGGCCAGGAAGAAAGCGGGGGGGGTGCGGCCTCCACATCGACTTCCCCACCGGACGGCGAGGGAAAGAAATTGGACACTATGGGACGCAGGGTCATCTCGTCTGCAGCGACGACGATTAAAGCGGCCAACGCCTTGGCTATCGTGGCCCGCTACGACAGGGAGCTATGGTACAAACTGGCTCCCCTGCTGGACTTCCTACCGGACGATAAGAGGGCGGATGCCCTGGAGATCCTACAGGAAGGTGAGGTGGCGTCGGACCACGCCATCACTATTGCGACGGACATCGCCGACACTGGGTTTCGCCAGTTGGGCAACGGCGTGTGCCTTAGGCGGTGTGGATGGCTCAAGGCTACGGACTTCCGTCAAGACGTACAGACCAGAGTCCTGGACATGCCGTTCGATAGGAACAACCTGTTTGGGAAAACAGTGGACGATTCCCTTCAGGCCATTAAAGCGGACACTGAGACGGCCCGGGCCCTTGGGGTTCTGCAGCAACGATGGACGCCCTTTCGGAGCAGCGGAGGCAAGGGCGCCTCCAAAGGTTCCGGCGGCGGTTTCTCCACCTACCGTCAAGCGGCCCGCTCGTCGTCTCAGGAGGCCTACAGAGGACGAGGCAAGTCTGGCGGACCCCGCCGTCGCCGCCAAGGAGGTCAAGGTGGCAAAGCCTCGTCGAAACAGGATTGAACCGACCGTGGGGTCGGGCCCCCACCGATGCACCCCGGTGGGAGGCCGGCTGGCGAGCTTCGTCAGTGTGTGGGAGTCCATCTCCACCGACCGTTGGGTGCTGGACGCCTTAGCCCGGGGCCACGCGCTCGAGTTTCAAAGAAGGTGCCCGCGCGTCCCCGCCGTGGCCAGAAAAGAGCTTCACGTCCCTCAGCTTCTCCTGGAGGTAAGGGCGATGCTCAGGAAGGGTGCCATCGAACTCGTCCCAAAGAGGCTCCGGGACTCCGGAGTTTACTCGAGATACTTCCTCGTGAAGAAGAAGACTGGAGGATGGCGCCCCATCCTAGACCTGCGACGTCTGAACAAATTCATCAAGGCGCAGAAGTTCCGGATGGTCACCCTCCAGCACGTCCTGGGTCAGCTGGAGGAAGGAGACTTCCTGTCGTCGTTGGATTTGGAGGATGCCTACTTCCATATTCCCATCCTAAAGGGGCACCGAAAATTCCTCAGGTTTGTGGTCCAAGGGCGTCACTACCAGTTCAAAGCCCTCCCCTTCGGACTACGGTCGGCACCCAGGGTATTCACCAAGTGCCTTGCACCGGTGGCGGCGCAGCTGCGCCGCGAGGGGATCCACGTCTACCCCTACCTGGACGACTGGCTCATCCGAGCCAAGACGAGGGAGCTCGCCGTGGAGCACACGGCAAGGACCGTCCAACTTCTCACGGACCTGGGATTCTCCGTGAATTACGCCAAGTCCCACCTGGTACCCGCGCAACACGCACTGTTTCTGGGAGCGAAGCTCGACAGTGTCCCTTCTGGCCTCCCCGTCGGAGGAAAGGACCAGGTCCATCCTGGGCAAGGTACAACGGATGTTGGTTTCCGACGCGTCCAAGGTGAGGTCCATCAAGTCCCTCCTCGGAATGATGTCTTCTTGCATCTACCTCATTCCCATGTGCAGGCTCCGGATGCGCCCGTTGCAGGAGTTCCTGGACGCGCGCTGGATCCAAACGACGGGCGGCTTCGAGGAGAGGATCACACTCGACGAGAGTTTCCGCCGAGCGGTCAGGTGGTGGGGCACCCGCGCGCATCTGACGGCGGGCATGGACTTCCAGACCCCAGACCACCAGGAGACAGTGACCACGGATGCCTCCCTGGAAGGGTGGGGAGCGCACACCGAAAATCTGCACGCGAGAGGCCTCTGGCTCCCGACGGAGAAGTCCCTCCATATCAACGTCCTGGAGCTCCGTGCAGTGTTCTGGGCCCTCAGGTCTTTCCTTCCGTCCCTCAAGGGCAAGGTGGTGAGGATCTTCACCGACAACACCACCACCATGTTTTACATCAGGAAACAGGGCGGAACCAGGTCCCCAGCACTGTCCAAGGAGGCGCAGGACCTGTGGCATTGGGCCGTCGCCCCAAGGATGTTTCTGGTGCCGTTTCATCTGGCAGGGATAAAAAACACCATCGCCGACTCACTCAGCAGGGAGCTGCGCTCGTGCCACGAGTGGGAACTACGGCAGGATCTAGTGGATCGCCTCTTCCGACGGTGGGGCACACCCCAGATCGACCTGTTCGCGACGGCGACGAACTCCAAGTGCCGGAGGTTCGCCAGCAGGTTTCCCCAGGCGAGGAGCATGGGCGATGCTTTCTCTTTCCCCTGGGAGGGCCTGTTCCTCTACGCGTTCCCTCCTTTGCCACTGCTAATCCGGCTCGTCAACCAGCTCAAGAGGTCACGGTGCAGGATGATCCTCGTCGCACCTGCGTGGCCGAGGCAGATATGGTTCCCGGACCTTCTGGACTTGTCAGCGTCCCCGCCAATCAAGCTGCCGGTGGACACGGATCTACTCTCCAGGGAAGGAGGCGCCATCCTCCACCACGACCCGAAATCGCTGAACTTGCAGGCCTGGCTCCTGCAGCGCTAGAGTTTGGAGGATATGACATACCGGCCAACTGCAGAGAGGTTCTTGCAAAGGCCAGGGCGTCCTCGACTCTTAAATGCTACGGACACAAATGGAAGAGGTTCTCTGTCTGGTGCCACGCACAGAAGATTAACCCTCTACGGATTACGGCTCCCCAGGTACTGCCGTACCTGCTGACGCTGGCCAAAGCTGGACTGGCACACGCGTCCATCAAGATTCATCTTGCTGCGATCTCCCGATACACCAGAACCACGGGCCGGACGTCCTTGTGGTCTCATCGTCTAGTGAAAGAGTTCATGAAGGGACTGTTCAGATCGTTCCCGCCGGTGAAGGCGCCGGCCCCGGCGTGGGAGCTCAACGTGGTGCTGACCAAGCTCATGGGACCTCCGTTCGAGCCTCTGCACTCGGCCCCGTTGAAGTTTGTCGTGGAAAACAGCGTTTCTTGTGGCCATCACCTCCGCACGACGGGTGGGAGAGATCCAGGCCCTTTCCTGCAAGGCCCCGTACTTGACTTTTCACGACACGAGGGTAGTGCTCAGGACGCACCCCTCCTTCATGCCCAAGGTACCGTCGGACTTCCATCTCAACGAACCCTTGGTGTTGCCTGTGTTCTTCCCGTCGCCTTCGTCGCCGGCTGAGAGGACTTTGCACTCGCTGGATGTGGCTAGAGCGCTGAAGTTCTACGTGGACCGCACGAAGTGTTTTCGGAAGACGTCACAACTCTTTGTGAATTTTGGACCTGTCAATCAAGGGAAGGCTCTCTCGAAGGCTTCCATTTCCAGATGGCTCTCCGGCTGTATCATGTACTGTCATCGGTTGGCAAACCGACCGCTGCCTGGCCGTCCGAGAGCCCATTCCACCAGAGCGATCGCAGCTACCACGGCGTTCCTTTCTGGTATGCCCCTGCTGGACATATGCAGGGCTGCTACGTGGAGGTCGACGCACACCTTCACGAAATTCTACTGCGTCGATCGGGATTCCAGGGAGGAGTCCAGGGTCGGCCAAGCAGTGCTGCGCAACCTGTTCGCCTGAGGTGAGCCTGGTGAGGAGGTAAGATGCTTAATGTTGAGTTTGATGTAATGCTTAATGTTGAGCCTTTGCCACCTCCCGTGGTTGTGCATGTGTGTACTGCTATGTATTCTTTATTCATGAGCATGTGAATCCATGCCAGACCCCATGCTGGAGAAGGAACAAGTTACTTACCTGTAACTGTTGTTCTCCAGCATGGGTCTGGCATGGATTCACATGCGAACCCTCCCGCCTACCCCTCTGCGGCTCTTCACTTGGTCATACTGCCACTTCACGTGCTTCCAAATCTGAAGATGGCTGCCAGAGGCGGTGCTTAGGTAGAGGGCAGTCATTGGCTGTGGTCAGTATGACGCAGAGACCAGTGATTGGTTATTACTACGAAAGACAGATCAGAAACGAAACTGATACTGGTTTTTTCTTTACCGAGGATTCCCAGCCTGACGACGGGGAATATTCATGAGCATGTGAATCCATGCCAGACCCATGCTGGAGAACAACAGTTACAGGTAAGTAACTTGTTCCATATATTTAAGGTTCAGTTGACTCAGCCTTGCTTTGATCGGTACGAAAGAGTTTCTGGCCCTTTGGAACGCAGGTCTGCAGTCCATTTAGATGGCGATTTTGGCGTTGTCTCTGTGTTCCCGCCTTCTAGAGAATTTAAGGATCACTTCCCTGTCTTGAAAGTTCAAATCTGTCTGGGGGTGGGATCCAGGTGGGGGCCTCTTCTGTAGCAAACTATGGGCTCGCTCAACTGCAACTCCTTGGGACAGATTACCAGGCCCAATCTCCTATTGTAGCAAATTTTCGATGAATAGGGTCAGATCTGTGCCTGTCCCCTCCGGAAGCCCCAACACCTGTATGTTGTTCCTGCAGGATCTTCCCTCGGAATCCTCAGCACATTGTTCCAGGGTGGCGTTCTTTGTCTCCAGCTCCTTAACCCTTGTTACAAGTTCTTTGGTGTTATCTGCGGTTTCCCTCAGTCCAGATTCCACATTTGTGACCCTCTCAGCCAGTTGTCTTGCATCTTGAGGAAGCAGTTGGACGTCAATCTTTACCTCATCAATCCTGGTTTCCAGCGAGGCACTCAACGCAGCAATTGCAGCAAGGTTCTGTTCTTCCTGAGGGTTTTGTGTTTGGGTGCAAACAGTCGCCTGCATAACTTCCATGGATTGCGTGGGCTTGCGCGTTTTACTTTGGTTTGCAAACGAGTCCATTATAGTTGGTTCCCCTTTGTTTTTGGTGGGTGACATTATATCCTAGGGACTGCGAGTACCAAGGTTCAAGCAGGTAGTCTCCAAGTCACAAATCAGAGCAGCACCTCTTTATGAGAGCTATACAGGGTGCAGCAGGTGTGAGTCCAATGGCTATTAAGATACTGGTGCCTGAATAGAGTTATTGAGGCAGTTATTGGAGTGTCCAGCAACAGAAGGTGGTTTACAGGCCAAATTTCCGCAAGTGGGTTCAGGCCACAGCCAGCGCAGCTAGAGTAGTAGTTAATGATAGTGAGGCCCAAGTCTCGGATAGCGTGTGCCCCTCATTTCAGGCACTTGCATTTGATGGAGGGCCCCCCAAAGGGTGTGCCCAATAATGAGTTCACGTTGGCAAAGTGCATCAGCCGTAGGAGAATAAGGCCCCCCAGGGCCCAGCAAAAATTCCACTGGTCCCTCAGTCCGTGTTTTCAGGCGCCAAAGGTGTAAGGGAGTGAGTGCTCACCATTTAGGATCCGCACCTCACAGGGGCCCACACGATCTAGAGCACCTATCCCAAGGTCCAAGGCGCCCTGCATGTGTTATCAAGTGTGTGGGGGTGATGAAGCAGAGGCAATGCGTTTGTGTGGGCCGTGTTATGGCCCGACATCTCAATCAACACTGCACCAGGGAGGTGGATTCCCCCGCAGGCGAGCACCAGCCGCCCAACAGTACAAGGCAAGCTCTACAGGTGAGGGCAGAGCGTCCCTCCCAGCTTGAGTGCCCCGCCGATGTAGGCGGTGTCAGCGGGCGTCTGCAGGTCAGCCGAGCAGCTCCCAACTGTCAGATCGGTGTAGCGAGGCGCCAGTGAGGCTCAAGCGTCTGTCCCAGCACCCGCGATTGCAGTGAGTAACACAACGTACCCCCCGGTCAGATCGAGCGGCCCTCTGTCACCACAGGGAGATCCACACAAGGAGGAGTTCAGCCCCAATATTCAGCAGCATTCAGCAGGGGCAGTTACTCCACAGCTGTATCGTTGCTCTAGGGTGCTGCGCGGTGGCTCCCAGGGTCTGTATTAATGCTCTGTGTTGCACTGGTTTCCAAGCACCGAGGGCAGGGTTAGAGTTAGGCCCCAGCTTCTTATACAATAATATTGCTTTATTATGACTCCACGGTTGATATGGTCACTGCTAGCCAGGATCAAGAGAGGATCTCGGTGGGAGCTCAGTGGAGCAGCGTCCTCACCACATGAGCTCAGGCCATGCCCCTCCTGAAGCCCGCCAAAGGCAAAACGCACAAAGGAACAAAACTTAGTAAAAGCCCAGAAGGAACTGAAAAACGAAAAAAGACCGGGCCATTTTGGGAAAATGGTCACCCATGGGTGCTGTAATGCAGCTGAGTAGTCAGCCTACCACTACCCTGCACCAAAGGAAGTAAAAAGTAACCACTGCCACCAGCCATTTAAGTCAGTCGGTGTAACAAAAAGGTTACATGAGAAGTGGGATAAGGAGTTAATAGGTAACCCCCTCGGCACTCCACGTAGGGTGGTGTGTGCTGGACCCACAAAAGAAAAGTTAAGTAAAGATAAGTTATCTCACTATTCTTGGGAACTGTAGTTCACACAAGAACATGTATTTAAAAATTAAGAGAAGTCTAAGGGACTTTTCAGTGGCACTGCACAGAGGGTGCTGTGTCACTGTGCAAAAAGCAGATGCCTATGGAGTTTGCCAGACTCCATTAAACAGTAAGAATTAAACAACCTAGTCGGAGAAACCAAAAGAGTGAGGGGCAAAAGGGGCCACTTACTCAGGAGATTAAAATCAAAGTCCAGCAAAAGTGGTGGGGGATAGGTGGGGGTCTCAGGGAGAATATTCTGTTTCTGTGCTAATTCCCTTTAAATGAACGCTTGTCACCCCTACACTAAGGGACATGAGGATTTAATCCACTCCTGGATGAATCTGTTATTTCAATCGTTCATACTTCCTGGAGAGACCATCAGCATTCTGATGACTGCAACCTGGCATATGCTCAATGGTAAAATCAAACCCTTGGAGGCTGATAGACTATCTGAGCAGTTTAGGATTTCCCCCCCTTCATTTCATTAACCATCTAATGATTTGGGGGTCTGTGAGAACCATACAAGTATGGCCTAAACTTCTTCAGAGACCACACAATGGCAAAACACTCATGTTCTATGGTTGCCCACCTTGTTTCTTTGTCCTTCAGTTTTCTACCGATGAAGCAAATGGGGCGTTTCCTGCCTTGCTCATCGAGTTGACTTAAGACCGCCCCTATTCCTGTATTCGATGTATCCATCTGTACAATAATGGATTGCTGTAATGAGGAGCTCTTAAGACTGGGGCTTTGCAGAGGGCCTTGTTTTCGGCCCTTCAAATGCCTTGGCACACTCTTCATTCCATCTGACTTTCTTTGGAATTGCGGGGGAAGAATGACATTCAGGGGAGAAGCGATCATCCCATATTTCTCAATAAGGTTTCGGTAGTACCCTGTGAGACCTAAGAAGGCTGTCACTTGGATCCGATTAGTAGGGGTGGCCCAGTCCTTGACAATTTGTACTTTACTAGGCAAGGACCTAATCTCACCTTCTAGCTCATGTCCAAGGTAGACCACCTTACTCTAACCAATTTGACATTTGGTTGCCTTTATGGTCAGATGGGCCTGTTCAAGAGCCTGCAACACATATCCAAGGTGAAGAGGTTCTTCCCAAATGGGGCTGAACGCTCCAATGTAATCCAAGTATGCCATGCAGAAGTCCTCTAACCCATTCAGAACATGGTTCACCATCCTATGGAATGTGGCGGGTGCATTCTTTAGTCCAGAAGGCATGACCCTAAACTGGTGCAACCCTCCAGGGATAGAACATGTAATTTTCTCCTTGGCATGGTCTGTCAGTGCGATTTGCCAATAGCCTGAGGTCAGGTCAATTGTATTGAGTATCTTGGCAGATCCACGTTTGTCTACCAGCTCATCTGTCCTGGGTTAAGGATGGGCATCAGTCTTAGTGACTGCATTCAGAGCCCTATAGTCCATGCAGAATCTCAACTCTTTGATTCCTGCCTTTGGCACTAGTACAACTGGACTAGCCCATGGACTTGTAGATGGCTCAATAACCCCAGGGTCAAGCAGCTCATTGACCTCTTCCATTATGTGAGTTCTGCCATGATCAGTCATTCTGTAGCCGCTGCTTTTGACATGGAGACTGTCAACAGTGAGGAGAACATGCCGGCCCCAAGTAGTCAAGCCTGGTGTCAGAGAAAACAGAGAGGCAAACTGATTTAACAGAGCTTTGCACTCTTCTTGTTGCTGCCAAGTCAGATCAGAAGAGAGTTTTACTCCTATGATTTCATCTGAAGGGCGTCCTCTGAGGAGATCAGGGAAAGAGGTTCACTCTCCTACTCTTGAGCAGAAGCTAGAAGGAAAGATCCTAGTTATGGTCCGGAGACATAGGCCTTCAGGTGATTAGTGTGAAAGACCCTACAAGGCCTCCTTTGGGTTGCCCAAGTCCACTAAATAATTGACCTCTCCAAGTTTACCTACAACTTTGAAGGGACCTATCAACTTGTCCTGCAAGACCCTTTGTCTTGTGGGGACCATAACTAGAACTAGCTGGTCTGGAGTAAACTCCACCATGTTAGCTTTCTCGTCATGCCAATGCTTCACCAGGGCTTGACCAGGCTCAAGTTTTCAGAAGCTTCAATCATCAATTGCACCATCCTCTTCCTGAGGCCTAGTACAAAGTCAGTTACACGGACTGGCTTGAAGGTTGGAGCACTCTCCAATACTTCTTTGATCAGAGCCAAAGTGCCTTTGACAGGATGACCATGGAGGAGCTCAAAGGGGCTGAAACCTACTCCAGCTTGAGGCACCTCTCTGAGCAAAGAGAGGGCATGGCAGTAGAAGATCCCACATTCTTTTCAGGTCCTTCTGAGGCACCTTTCATGCTCTTCATTGTACAGTTAAACCTCTCTTCAAACACATTTGTTTGAGGGTGGTGGGCATTTGAGAACTTGTAAGTAACTCCAGTTTTTCCACTTGGCCTGAATGTTGTGACAAATAATTTGCCCCCAGTTCGAGATTAGCTTCTTTAAGAAAACCTATCCTGGTAAAAATACCAAGTAGGGCCTTGGCCGCTGCCTGAGCAGTAACGGTTCTCATAGGTATGGCTCAGGGTATCTAGTAGCATGGTCTGCTACAACCAATATAAATCGATTGCCTGAGGCAAACTGGAACAGGTAGGATTGTGAAATGAACAGGGATTGCCTGAGGAGGTTGGAGGGTCTAGGGGACCGACAATGTCAATCCTCACCCTCTCAAAAGGAACTCTCACGACTGGGAGGTTCACCAAAGGTTCCACATTCTTGGAACCATGTTTACCAGACGTGTGGCAAGGGTAGCAGCTCCTACAATGTTTGTCAACATCTGCACCCATCTTGGGCCAGTAAAAGTATAGTGAGAATCTCTGGTCTTTTTGGAACTCAAGTGACCAGCCAGAGGGATATTATGTACTAGTTGTAGGAACCTTGGTCCTATCTCCTGGGTTACTCCCAGTCGCATGAAGTCCCCTGCAGTGGATTCTGTAGGCTCACTGTAGGAGGCCATCTGCCCAGTAGAGTCTATGCTTCCCTGGCTCTTGCCCTTCCAGTGGGGAAGCGGTCTGTTGGTGCAGACCTTCTAGAGAGGGACACTTTGTCCTCTGCTGAAATCTGCCCTAGAGTGTCCTCCATCAGCTGGAGGTTTGGTCCAGAAGGAGCAGCTGGATGAAGGCTGCTCTTTAGATGCTAACCGCTTGGGACAAGAAAGTGAGCAAACTCCAGGCTCTGTCTGTCAAGCCTTCGTACCTTGCCTTCTCAAAATGATTTGAAGGGTGAAGTCTACATTCTTAGTGTAGCATAGTCAAGCCAAATGCAAAATCGGTTAACTAGATGCAATATATGGCTAGGGAGCATCAATCTACCTAGATGCAGGTGGGCTACCTAGATGCAATATATGGATAAGGGGCACAGTTTATCTAGATGCAATATGGCTAAGGGGTAAAATCTATCTGGATGCAATATATGGCTATAGGTTAAGGGGTACAATCTATCTAGATGCAATATATGGCTAAGTGGTACAATCTATCTAGATGCAATATAAGGCTAGGGGTAGTATGTAGATACAGTTAGACCTGGTGGTATGAAAATGGGATGATTTTGATGGGTTGGACAGTTAAGTGGGGAGCAGTAATTGCTGCACCTCAAGAACCCTCCCCTCACCCCCACCCACCTGTTCAGACCACACCTACCTTTTCAGGCACTGCCGGTTGATGGCTGTAGGCACCGCAGGGTAACACTGGCCAACACTGTCTGTAGTTGTCTCTGCAGAACCCTTCCTTTGCCTCCGATCCTTCGCCGCTGAAGCTGCAACGGGCAGTGAGAGATGGGAGGCGGGAGGAGGGTCAGGGAAGGGGCTCGGGAGAGGGCTAGGGGAGCCTGCAAAATGAAAAAAGGCGAGGTGAGGGGCTGCAACACAGGGTTTGTGGGTGTTTGACGCAGACCTATCCAGCATCCAGGGCAGGATGGGGAGGTGGGGAGGGCTTGCAAAAAATCGAGCACTAGGAAGGGGCTGGGGCCTCCAAAAGTACTGCTCACCTCTGTCGGGAAATGAAAAAAGGCAAGGAACATGGGGTATTAACCTTTGGTGTTGTGGGTGTTTGAAGCGGACCTATCCGGCCTCATGGGAGGTTGGGAGGGTCAGGGAAGTGGCAATGGGGCTCGGAAGAGGGTTGGAAGGGGGCCTTCACAAATCGAGCACTAGGAAGGGGCTCGACACTCCAAAAGCAATCAGCATATGTTTTTATTTTTCTCATATATACTCGTCTTTGGTTTGAAGCACTTGCCCCCCTGGGTTAATGTTACCTTTGTAAGTCATCTATTTCTTATTTATTTTTGTTCTGTCCCTAGTCTGTGTATCACTTTGTTCGCACCCTCAAACTAGGTCACCAATTTCTCTCACCTTTGTAGTATTGTACAAGCACCATTCTGAGAATTGCCTGCGCCATCTGTACATTTGTTTTTGTTAGTCGTATTGGTATGAAATTGACATCTTTGTTCAACTAAATACAAAATGAGCAGTTGGTGGACTAACGTTCTTTGAAATTCTGTATTTTGAGGGTGCCAACTCGATCATTCAGTTGTATTTGTTACGCTGAGTTTGTTGGAAAAAAAATATCAGAGATGGAGACTTGGCCCGTCATCTTGCTTATCTAAAATTCCTGAAGCAGCATATACCAATTATTTTATTCAATAAAGGAAATTGGATATGTTTGGTAATAAATAGAAATAGGTCCTTGGAAGTCTTCTTGCTCAAATCACTTTTATATGTTTAAGGTTTTATCTGATTTGAGACTACAATGAGCTTTGATCTTGACGATGTGGACATTTAAGGGAAAAGTTTTGTATTTATTGGAGAAAGCTGAACAAAAGTTTGAAAAAAGCACCATTATATCGGACCATGTTTTTTTTTTTTTACCAATCCCATATCAGAGTGCTTAACGAAATGAAGTGTGAGGGCCGGAGGGGGGTGCGTGGAAGTAACAAAAAGCAGTGGAAAAAGAATGGGTGCGTTGTTACAATACTAACATCGGAAGAGGAATGAGTGGTGCAGTGAGGGGTGAATTGATCAAGTCATGGGGAGAGGAGGCAGCCAGGACCCATAAGGGGAGGTTTGGCAGTCGGTGGGAGGCGAGGAGAGAAACTGACAATCCGGGAGGGTGAGATCTATAGCCATGACAATCCAGGGGTGGAGGGCAGAAGTAAAAGGCAACCAGGACCATAATATATGAGTAGTCCAGCCCAAACTGACACTTGGCATCCCTTCTGCACGAGGCCACAATCATCTCAGGGACATGTTTTAACCTCATTGGGTGTAGTCCATGAATTTATCTTTGGTCTGTAAGCACAGGAGGCATGGGACCTACATCTGGGCATACCCATCCCACTCGGACTGACCTTAGCAGAACAGAAGATTTATTGCTTAAACCATAGTACTGAATGCAAATGCCACTCTGGGACTGTTATGCTGAGATGATGCCCAATAAGGGATATGTGGCCAGTCTGTTCAGGCTGGAATTGCAAAGAGTAAACTGCTGATGGCGAGTGCAGCATTTTATCCTTGCGTTAGATTCAGATAGTGAGGCTCTTGTGCTTTGCAAACAGACGTGAAGGGGATTTGGTTTGTCATAAAGGATACCACAATAGTTAACATGCTCTTCTTCGCGTGAGGCATTCTACTTGGATCAATGTTCCTTCATATCTGTTTTGGAGAGGGATTCCGAGCTGGCGGTTTTTCTGTTTTGTAGATTGAATGAATTGTATATAGAAATGATTTTATGAAGTGTGACTGTGATGCTGAAAATGAAACCAGGTGTGGTGACTAAACTGATAATATATTTGTCTTGTTTTTATATCTTAGGTGGTAGGAGGCCTAGATATTCACAAAAAGATGGTGGTAGACGTGTGACTTTCATTAGTGTACCATCCAACACTTCTGCTTTCTTCTCCATCGCTGAAGATCTGCTCAAGACGTCCGGCAATGCTCTATGTGTATTTAAATGGAAGTATTTTCTCTGTGAAGCCACATTTTCCAACATGAGCCTCATGAAGCCAACGAAGTGTTATTGAACTTTAATTCTCTCAATAACTCAGTGTAGCACTTTAAAGTCTGAAGGACAGCAAGATGGAAAGAGCATATCAGTGTGGTGGAGAAAGGAAGGGGCTTGGCTTTTATTTATTTTTCTTTTATAACAAGGAAATATATATATATAGCTTTCTATATGTAGTAGTTAGGTGGGCTTTAATTTAATATACTTGATTCAGAAACAAAACTAGAGTACAAAGTGCCAAGCAGAACATACAGTTCAATTTCCGTATATCAATCCTTACTTTTATTTCACACAGTTTTATACATAGTAGAAGAATGTAAGCTTTTATCTGCTTGTTTGGTCAGTTTTCATTTTCTTGTGACTTGAGATTTCTGTAAAATGACAGGTTGATAATACACTGCTTCTTGAACAATCAGACACAGGAGACCTGTATGCTTTATTTATGCTTGTTCATATACCACCGGGGACTGTCTCTTTGCTAGTAGCTTTAAACAGTTCGTTGTATGAAAGAAAGTAGTTGAATATTAATGCCAAGTGTTTAAACCCTTTGTGCATACAGGATCACTGCTGAGTGTTTACATTTGACACTTATCTGTTACCAAATTAATTGGTGGCACATTTGCGTACACTGAAACTCCCTAATTATATGTAAATGATCATATTTCAGGGTGTATTTTATATGAATCTGATATTGGCATTCATGGTTTCTTCTGTGAGTGGTTGAATATAGTTGATATTAAAATTGTGCTGAATTTCCATGTATGCTTTTTTATGCATTATTTGGTAAGATTATACATTTTTAATTTTTATTTTACAGTAAAGTTTATAATTCTTAAACCAGAATATTTCCCCCCTCCACAAACAAAACTACTGCAGGCAGCATGAACAACTGGTAATATTTAATAAAATATATGTATATTGGAATCAGTGGGGAAAAGTCTTGCTAACATATAGATGGGTGATACTGCACCTGGAGAGCAGCTTTGTTTCTAGATGTGTCCATATCATGATTTGTAATTGTAGTTAGATACATTTGTGTGATATAAAAGTAGTGATCATGTTCCACGGGTTTCTATTATTCCTTCCCTTTTCTGCAATGGTACTATTGGCTGGAAGATATAAAAAAAAATCTTTTTTTTTTAAAGTACATCTTTATTGTATATTGATGTTTCTTTTTGACTGTTTTCTTAATTTACTTGTAAACAGCAGATTTACATACCCACTTAGATCAATGGCCTGCCTGCCATAGCTGTTCTTCAACTGAGTGCTGCACATCATGGGCTCTGTAAGAGAGAAATCCAGGTGCTTGGTGTCCTTGCATGACATGGAGTTTTGCATGTAGATCGATTTGAAATGCTCCTCTTGTTTACATAATTTGCATATTTTTAAAAACCTAATGTTGCCAAACTTTGGTAAATGGTAAAGTTTATACAGAATCTCTCCACGACATATACCTTTATTCCTCTGATCAGTGTGTGGTTTATAATCCCAGCCAGTGGTTGTATCTGTCGGTGTCAACTGCCATGTGCTCTGCTTCGTGGGGGAATTAGACTTTTTCATTTTTTTGTGTATTTTTTTGTACATAAGTATTTGTTACAAACAGTTTAGCAAATGCTTCCTATTGCTTGTGCATATCTTAGCTGACCTTCTAGAAAATAGTGCAAAGAATTTCCTCCATGGGGATTGGGTTTTTTAAGGTTGTGTGGGGAAAACTTATGTTGAATGTTAGTTTTCCTCTGCATGCTGCATAATATGTTGTAGAAACTTTAGGACCCTTCATACTGTATGAATAAAAAAAAGAAAATATTTGCTTGCCTCTGTTTTAGTTTGTTATTGTGCAGTAAGCATACTTGCGATTGTCGTATGTTGGGATCTTTTCAGGTTGCACAAATGTCTTTCAGGGATGAGAATGGCAAGGACTGTTCCCACAGGATATCTTCCTCCCACAGATTCCTCATCTTTTACCGTAAACCATGCGGTCTTCGAGACTGGCAAAACAGACTCCTTTGATAGGAAGGAAGGTGTTTTCTTTAGTCTTACATGTGGTTAACACTTCCTGTGCCTTAACCCGTTATGCTGTATGCCGGAGAATTGTGAGTCTTTCGAGTTGCTGTGTTATTACTTAATTTATTTTTATTGATTCATAAAAGAACCTTTACAAAATCTTTCTTATAAAATCTTTATATATCATAAATTATAAGGATGTTATCTTGGTCTGAATACAGTGGAATATTTGGCAAGGGTAATTAGGTCTCCTGGATGGATGTCTTTTCTCTTGCAAAGCAGTGAACTCTTATGCTTCTATCGCTTGGGCTTCTCTGTTCCTGCACTGAAAATCTTGCTGTTAAGGCCATTCTATTTTCCTGTTTTATCTTGGCAATGTTCTGGGCAGCAGAAACTGGTTGGCAGGGGCTTCATTCGTGCATGCTCCTCTGCAGGGGTCACCTTGCTCTTCTGCAGGGGTCATCATAATTCATGGCCATCCACCCCAACAACTCTTTAAAAAGGTGGCGTTGTACATCCAACGCCAGCTACGGCAGGATCTAGCAGCTGGTGCTTCATGCATTGGGGCTCGGGGTCAGAGTGGGGGACAGATTACCTCTGAAAAGTTGTCCTGAAGTTTTGTCTTAGTATGTCTTAGAGTTCAGGTACACCCTCTGCCCCAACACGGTTCTGATCCACCATCTCTCCATTGCCCTCAAGATTGTATCCTGTTCCAAGAGGGCCCAGAACTACTTTGCAAAGTTACATCGCTGAAGATTCTTTTTCTGAGCTCAAAGGATTGGTATTGTGGTGAACAAGAAGATCTTGAAAATATCAATACCTGCCTTTGCAGAGGGATTGTCTCTATGCTGGGCCTTTGTTGGACTGATACTGTATTCTCATACCTTTGCCAGGACCTTGCGAGAAGGACTGGATATTCAGAGCTCCTGTACTAGTTTGTTGTCCTCCGAGACTTCCCTCCAAGGATGTACTGTCTGTCACAGGAGGTGGGTTCAGGTGCAATATTTAATTCAAAACTAGCTGCTGAGCAAACATCTTGAGCGATATGTTTGTGATGTGATCTTTTCATCCATAGGCCATCAACTAAGGGTATTCTCTAAGGAAAAGGTGACATTGAGAGTAAGCTCTGAAAGTAGTCTCTGAATTTCATCTCTAAAACCGAATAGATGTTTTATTTTTTAACTTTTTATTAATTTTACAAAACAAGAAAACAATATGAATACACATTAGCAGCACAGGCAACGGGGTCTTTAGAGAAACAGAGTAGACAGTTGACATTCAAGGTCATAACTGTAGCCTCAGAGTTCACGGACTGCGGAGGAGGCGAAAGAGGGGCGCTCCATAGTTCTTTGTGCTCAATGTTTATTAATCCCACTTCCCCCATATTTTCTGAAATTTCCAGGGCATCCCCATGCGGTGTAGATGCGTCGTTCCAGGGAGGCACATCTGTCAATTTTGTTGGACCAAGGGTCTATGCATATTTTGGTCTGCAGAGCCCGTTAATCTCTTATCAGTCCCTAGCACCACTCCCAGGAATGCTTTTTGTATTTGGTGAAATCAGTTTCTCCCCACACACCCAGCAGTATCAATTTGGGGTCCCTTGGTACTGGGGATCCCATTCTTCTGGAGAGTGTAGTGACGTACGTTTCCCAGAATTCCTGTAACACTGTACACTCCCATATCATGCGTAAGAAGGTGCCCTCTGCTCTTTTACATCTACAACATTCACCATCCTTGATCCCCCCCGCCCCCCTGGCCATCATTGTTCTAGAGCAGTATGACCTGTGTAGTATTCGGAGCTGTATCAGTCTCAATTTGGCATCGATGCCTATTTCACGAGTGAACATCAACGCCTCCACCCATTCTTCAGCCTCTAGAATGCCTAAGTCATGTTCCCGTTTCCCTTTGAGTGTTGTAAGTTCCTTGGTGCCGAAAGTGTTGAGTGCCTGGTAAAGAGTGGAGGTAACCTTAGATGGTATGCAGTTTGTTTTTCGGGGGGGGCAGGCGGGTATGTCAGCAAGACTCTGGAATTGGGCGGTGATAGCCTGTGTGAGTTGTGCATGTCTGAAGCGATCCATAGGTTGTAACCTGTGACTCGTATTCAAGGTTTCAAAGACTACCAGTCGCCCTTCTTGAAGAACGTCTGCCAGTGTAGATACCCGTTTCCTCTCCCAGGTTCTGAAGTGTCCCATCTTCTGTATTTTGGGGAGATGTGTGTTATGCCACAAGGGCTGGATCAGTGTTGGTCTGCCGCCCCATCCTATGTGTCTGTGAGCCTCCCTCCGAATGCAGTGGATATGGAGTGATCCTCTTGGTACCCCGCTCTCAGGTTCTTGCTATCCTTGTATAGTATCCGGAGGGGGGAGGGAGAGCTGCCAGCGCTCCTTTCTACCCAGTTGTGTGGGAGCCTTGGGTCACCATGTAGCCATTCTTTTACTACCCCTGTTTGTGCAGCCCAATAGTAGAAGCGGATGTTCGGTAGTCCTATACCGCCATTCCACACTGAGTGTTGGAGCGTTTTAAGCACGATGCAGGGTTGTTTCCCACCCCAAAGTATTGTGCGTAAGGTCCTTTCAATGGTTACAAAAGTGTCGCTGGGGATGGGAAGTGGAGCGTTTTGGAGGACATATAGGAGCCTTGGGAGTGTCCTCTTTAACAATGCTGCCTTCCCCAATAGTGATATTGGGAGAGACTGCCAGTGCGAAACATCGTTCATGAACCTTTGCACCACCGGTTGTAGTTTAAACCTGGGGAAACCGTCCCGCGTCGCATTGACCCGTATGCCCAGATAGGTGAAGCCCAGTATCGAGACGGGGTATGGACAGGGTTCTGGGATTGCTTCATCCCCACCCTGAATAGGGAAGTATTTTGTTTTTTGTATATTTACTTGTAGTCCCCCAAAGTGTTGATATTCCGCTAGGATTTGGGACTCGATTGTGAAGGAGATCACTGGATTGCTGAGGTATATAAGGAGATCATCCGCGTACCGTGAGACCCGATCTTCGCCTCCCTTTGGCCATGTGAACCCAGTCGACTGTGTGGCTGTTCTCGGTCTGATCACTTGAGGTTCGATTGCAAGAAGGAATAAGAGGTGAGAAGGGGCAGCCTTGCCTGGTCCCCTGGCCCAGTGGAAGCATCCTGGACAACCTCCCATTTACGCTCACAAATTCTTCAGGGAAAGCGTAGAGGAGTTTGACCCATGACATGAATGTCAGTCCGAACCCCATGATTTCCCATAGAGCGTCCCACCCCACTGAATCAAAGGCCTTCTCGAAGTCAACAGCAAGGAGGGCCAACGGGTCTGGTATCCCGGCTGCCCGGTCTAAGGCGATCTGGACCCTGCGGAGGTTGATTTGTGTAGATTTGCCTGGCATAAATCTGCACTGCTCTGGGTGGACTAGAGATTTGATTACCCCAAGCATTCTTTTGGCTAACACTCGGGACAGTATTTTTGCCCCGTTGGTGTCCCACCCAACCTCTTCTATAATTCTACTGGAAAACCTTTAGAGCTGGGAGTCTTCCCTGTCTGTAGCTATGCCAATGCTTCTCCCATTTCTTATTCGGTGATGTCCGCATCTAGCTGTTCTGCCTGGAGTCTAATAAGCTGTGGGATTGTGATCGTATCAAGGAAGTTCAGGGTGCCTGATGTGTGCTCTATCCCTGGGGGGGTGGGGTGGGCAGTACAGTTCATAGTAGTTGGCGAAGGCCTCTGCGATATCGGAGTCGCCTGTCCACGTTTCCCCGCTGTCAACTTGAATGGCCTGCACCTGTTCCTTACTTGGCTCTCGTCTCTCTAGCCAGGCTAGGGTTTTGCTTGCTTTGTCCCCCCGTTTATAAATCTGGCTCCGGACTGTCCAATGGGCCGCCCGAGCGTTATCCAGGGCAGTGTTCTTCAAAGCCTCCTGGACCATTATTAGGGCCTCATGCGCAGCGCGAGTTCCTTCTTCCAGCAGTTGTTCTGACCACCTGGGCCTCTGCCTCAGCGATCGCTTCGATGCGTCGCTTACGGTGAGCAGTCACCAAGGATATCGCTTACCCGCCCCGCAGGACCGTTTTATATGCTTCCCACTTTGTAATCGGGCAATCTACCGATTTTTCATTTAGTTCAAAATATTCTGATGTCTTATTAGAAAGCCCTTCCGCAATCTCGGGCACCCCTAGGTAATAGGTGTTCATGCACCAGGTGGGTTCTCTCTTGTGTTGTGTGCCTTTAAGTTTTATCAGTAGGGGGGAGTGGTCCTATATCCCTCTCGCCAGGAATTCTGCGGATAGTAGTCGGCGGATCATGTTCCTGGGGATGAAGACAGTCAAGTCTAGCAAGGAACTGTGTGCATTAAAGTAAAATGAGAATCCTGTGTCCGAAGTGTGTAGTGCCCGCCACGTGTCCAATAACCCCAGTGCTTCAACAAAAGTGTATAGTTTGGTTGGGTATCTCAAGCCCTATTGCTCCTATAAATTCTGTCGTGAGCAGCCTCAATGACCTCGTTAAAGTCTCCGCCTACCGGCCAGGAGTCTACCGGTTCCTCTGTCATTACAGTTTTAAGCTTGTTAAGGAGTTCAGCTATTAGTGTGGGAGGTGCATATGCTGCCACAAGGCCCCAGGTCTCTCCCCGGATGTCCCCAAGGACCACCACAAACCTGCCCCAAGGGTCTGCTCTCACTTTCTTGGTCTGGAATGGAATTTGTTTGTGCAAAAGAATAATGGCACCCCTGGAGCATCTAGAGAACACATCCTGATGTGTGTGTGGGTAATTGGACCTTTTGAAGAACCCACAGCTGGTGCCCAGCAAATGGATTTCTGTGATGAAGGCAATGTCAGGGGAATATAGATTTAAGATATTGGAGTACCAGCCTACGCGTTATGGAAGACCCCAAGCCATTGACGTTCCAAGTCAGTAGGGAGATCTGTCCCATCTGTGTCATGTCAGCATGTTTCTTGTTGTGCCACGGTTGGGAAGGATATAGTGTCTCCATAATTATCCCCATGTTAAATGCCACATGCAACTCCGGTTCCTGGTGTCTGTTGTTTGCCCTCCCCTCTGTTTCGTATTTGCATAGTTCGAACCCCAACTGATAAACTTTTACTGTATAACATGGATCTGAGCAGTTTGGTTATTCCCTGCTCTAGAACAAACCTTTCTGCGCAACCAGCGCCAGTAGTCTTGTGACTTCCTGTTTCATAGGTTTTCGTAACCATGTCCCTTAAACTCCCCCAACTCTGTACTTCCCCTGAACTAGAAGCACCTTTCACCCTAACATATAAAACCATTCACTAGTGGGAACTGGGGGGGCGTGGCTAGGAAGCCATGGAGTAGGACACGAGTCCGGGCCGCTCCTGCAGATCCTTAATGATCCGCACGATTAAAGGCGGTATATGCTGACCACCAATACTGCATTTTGTCCCAAAGCTGTATGAACCTAGGAACTGATGAGGAGCAAAACCGCAATGCAAAGGAAATCGGATCGTAAGGAGCAAGCTGAAATCCTAGCGCGGTGCGGGACCGTGTAAAAACAAGATGGCCGTGACACCGCAGCACCAGAACAAAGGACCGGCCTGGGGGAATGAAGCGTAGAGGAAGAAGGAATCATGCAAGCAGAGGAGCAGTTCATCCACTGCATCCACTGGACATTAGCAAGCAGTGCCCGGTGGACCGGGAAGGCAGTGGAGAAACCCCCACTGAGAACTGCAATGGGTGCGAGCAGCGGAGCGGGGAAGCACTGGAAGCAGGGCGCCGAGTGGTGCGCCCCATGCCGCGGGCGCACTAAGACAGAAGTGTGAAATTGCAGGGGACGAGCAGGCAACGGTAAGAGTTCCATGGATCAGCCCGACTGAGCGGTGGAGGAACAGGGCGGTGAACCGGGAGCATATCTGAAAATTTAATGAAAGCCAGACCGGACACAATGTTCCTAGGCTCTCGGAATCAATAACAGTAGTGAGCGGCGAACACTGGACAGCCGTGGGACTGGAACGAGCCACCCTGGAGCACAATAGCACGGTAATGAAACAGCTGTAGACCCCACGCTGACAGAGGTGACAAGTCAACAAGCTCCCGACATAGGGAGGATAGGGAGCTGCGCTGGAGACACAGAGGCTAACCCGGCCAAACAATAGAGGTGGGTCTGGAGCGCATGGGCGTGGCCTATGAGCCGGTGCTGCACAATCACCAGTTGCCCCGGATAACACACATGGCCTGCCACAACAACCGGTGACACGTGGCACCTGGGCAAAGCGCAGGCCCGCAAGAGTGAGGCGTGGCAGGAGGAGCACCCACTGAGCTGCAGTGCGCTCTGACCGGAGCGCGGGGAGGACGGCCCGGCGGGGTCTCAGCAGATGGCGGGGAGAGGCACTGAGACCGCAAGCGGATTTGGGAGCAGGCTGCGCGTCTGACTGCAACAGCCTGTAGCGGGCCCCATAAGCGGGAAGATCAAGCCGTGCCACAGTCACATGAAAACTGGCGAGCAGTAGGGGTGGCGTCAAAGACATGCTCTGAAAGTCCCAGAAGTGGGATAGATCTACTTGCAGAAGAGGTGCTCCATGGCCCATAAAACGGCATTATGGCATGGCCCAGTAATTGTCTACAAACCGTGTCGAGCAGCAAAGTTGAAATGTATGGTCAAGGAAAGTGAAAGCAGAGTGAGAGCTGCTGGTGGAACTACTCCAGAGCACACCAGGCATGACCTGAACAGCCTGAACTAAGAACACATACGAACCTGAGGCACTGGCCTGGGCGACCATCTACCCCAACACTTTGAGATGCCCAGGGACTCATCACCTTAAGTGGCCTCTAGAACTCCAACCATACAATACATACAGCAACCGGATTCCTAGAACTAAGCCCGGTAGTTACCTGAGCCCGCCGATATCCCTGAGGGTGCACGCAGCCCTGTGACAAGTGCAGCTAGGGGGCACGGGCAGAACAAGGAGGGTACAGGCTGTAAGACACCTTGAGCCCGGACAATAAGGGCCCTACATTACCAAGAACGCGAAGGACAAAGGCTCTGACCCCCAGGCCACACACGAGCACGGATGACCACCAAGATGTTAAAGGGCAAAAGGAAACCACCTACCATCGAGGAGTTCATCAAATCCCCACAGGTGAAGGGGGCCAGTGGAAGGGCCCAAAACACTAGAGAAAATGAAAAGATGGCACTTAACAATCAGCAGATACTGGACGCCATAGCAGATCTGAAAACATCAATGGGAAGCAGGATGGATACGGCCATCTCAGACCTGAGGACTGCGCTAGAATTCAAAATTGACGCTGAGAGTTTGGATGTGAATTTATTACAGCAAGATGTAAGAGCCCTGGCTGAATGCACAGGGACCCTGGAAAAGGCAGTGAAGGACAACACAAGCTCATGCAAGACTAACACAACAGACGTCCACGTGCTACAACAGCAGATGCGCAATCTTGAAAACCGAGCGGAAGGACAGGTCTGCAGAAACAACGTACGCATAGTAGGGCTTCCGGAAGGGGAGGAGGGATCCAACCCAACAAACTATGTGGAAAACATGCTATTGCAAAAGAACGAGCGGTGCGTTGAGCCAAGGGTTTGCAGTGGAAAGAGCACACAGGGCCCTGACCAGTAGACGACCACCGCTGGGCGCCCCACCGCGACCAATCATCGCAAAGATCCTGAATGATAAAGGCAGAGCGAAGGTCCTAGAGCACTTCCAGAAGGGAGGTACAATTAGCAGGGTGTCAGCAACTGTCACTGCATATCCAGACTACACACTTATGGTGCAAAGACAGCGAATGAACTACAGTGCCGTACAGCGAAGGTTACGTGAAGCGGGCTATAGGTATATGCTGCTATATCCGGCAAAAATGAAGATGCTCCTAAAGAATAAAGCTCTGTTTTTTGAGAGGATGTGACTACATGGCTGGATTCCAGGAACTGTCCGGCGGGCACCGCAGAGCGGGAGTAGAAAGCGACAGAGAAATGAATGGGAGCCTCGCAAGCGCTGAGCCGAGATGGAAGAACATGATCCGAAAGTGATAAGTACAGCTTACTTAAAGACACTGCGACTATATTATAGTGAAGCATACATGTGACTGATGGGTCGGACCGTAGCGTCACTTGACAAGGGGAAGTCAGTGCAGGGCAGGAGGCAGCACCAAGGACATGCTACCTACCCCACTGGAGTTAGTTCAGTTGGGATACTCCTAGGACGGTATCCCCATGCTGAGTACTGAGTACTGGTTACACAGAGAAAAGGGCTAGATGTGTAGATGTAGCCTGAGATCCAGGGATGGAGCTGGGCAATTGTTATGGTAGTTTGGGGCGGTTGGGGATGGGATGGGAGGGATGGAAGGAGGGAACTGAGTTGTGGGATTTGCAGTGTTATTAGTTGGGAAACGAGCTTACACGTGTGCGTGCCTGCAGCGGTGCCTCCTACAGAGGATAAGAGAGGACAGAGACGGGAAGGAAGGGAAGGGAAGGGACGGGATAAGGATGATAATGGGAGACCTTAGAATAGTAACCTGGAATGTCGGGGGACTCAACAGCTACCTGAAGAGAAATAAGGTAATGATGTACCCGAGAAGGCAAAACGTGGACATATCCTTATTGCAAGAAACCCACCTCACCAAACAGAAACAAGAGGTGGTAAAGAAAAAGTGGAGAGGGACCACCATAGGAGCAATGTATTCGGCATACGCCAGAGAAGTAATCATATGGGTGGCGCCACATGTGACCTTCCAGATGCTGCAGGCCACGGTGGAGCCGGATGGGAGGATGGTAGTGATTCGGGAGCTGCTAGAGAATAGAGAACTGTGCATCATAAATACATATGCCCCTAACCAAGATACAGAGGCCCATTTCAAGACACTATATAGTAAAATATGTCCTCACATAGGAGGCGCGGTTATATGGGGAGGGGACTTCAGTTGCACGCTGGATCCAAAAATGGACATAGACACGAAACTAGATAAACCCAGCAAAAACGCTACAAGCCCTGCTGAGAGACTTTAGGCTGGAAGATATATGGAGACAACAACACCGGAATGATAGGCACCACTCACACTATGCCGCCACACAAAACCTGTACATGAGACTGGATTGCATGTTCGCCACTAGGGAACTTGTTGGGGGAAATGACCGGTTCAGAATATAAGGCAAGAATACTATCGGACCCCTCCCCTCTGGTCCTGGCGTGGCGACATCAGCCCCCCCAGAGCCAGGATCCCAACATGGAGGCTCAGAGCTGAGGCATTGAAGGACACCGCATTCCGAGAGGACCTAAGGGAGGAGATAATTGGGCAGTTTGAAAATAATACTGGAAGCGTGGAGTCAGAGGGTACCCTATGGGAGTATAGGGCTCAAAGGGGGTATAGTGCGAGTGTTACAGGAGACAGAAAAGAAACTAGAGGTAATTATGAAAAGAGGGGTCACCTCCCAGGAGGACGCCGAACATGTGAGCCAATTACAACAGGCATGTGGCAAGCTCTGGGAGAGGTTATGCAACCGGAATTACACGAAAGACAACACGCAGGGGGAGACAAACCAGGGAGGCTGCTCGCATGGCTATACAAGAACAAGACCCCAAGATCAGCAATTAGAGAGATGACTGGAGACGCCGGACAAGTCCGGAACACCCAGGAGAGTGTGAATGAGGGATTCCTTAGATTCTACAAACCCCTTTATGAAGATGCAGGAGAGACGGCAGAGCAGGAGACTGGGGAGACGCTAGAAGACATAGGATTACCTAAATTGAGTGAGGAAGATGGGGAGAACCTAGATGTCCCAATCACAATAGAGAAATTAGAGACAGTGGTAATACATCTGCCCACGAGCAAAGCCCCTGGGACGGACGGGCTCTCTAGCAAATTCTATAAAACGTATAGACAAGAGGTGCTCCCCATGCTATTGGCAATGATGAATGAGGCCTTCGAGAAAGGGAGACTGCCAGAATCTCTGAGGGAGGCGGTAATCATTCCACTCCTCAAACCTGACAAGCCAAGCACAGACTGTGGGTCGTACAGACCACTATCCTTGCTAAACCAGGACAGTAAAATTCTCAGGGCTGTGCTGGCAAACAGACTTAAGTGGGTAATAAATAAACTCATACACCCCGATCAAACCGGATATGTCCCAGGTAGAAGCATATCCGATAACCACAGGAGGCTCCAATATCAGAGAACAGGCGGAGGGCGGCCCAAGTGAAATAGCGTCGCTAGACGCAGTGAAAGCCTTCGACTCCGTAAGGTGGCCTTGGATGATGGCGACCGTGAAAGAATACAGGATGGGACCAGGGTACCTGCGGGGGGTGAAAATGGTGTATAGCTCCCCAACAGCCAGGGTCAAAAGGGGAGCGATAATTTCAGATAAATGGCAACTTAGCAGAGGCACGAGAATGGGCTGCCCTTGGTCCCCCTGATGCTGTACATCCTTGCACGAGAACCGCTAGCGATCTATCTGAGACAGCAGTATGAAGAAATAAGGGTTTACACTAAAGGGGGACCACACTTGATATCATTGTATGCGGATGATATGCTGCTATACCTGTGGTACCCAGAGGAAAACTTGCAATACATCTTGGAGGTGATGGAGCGCTACGGGACTCTCTCGGGTATAGTGGTGAACCCCAAAAAATCGTGCATGTTCCCCTTGGGAAGGTACAGAGTAGTCCCACAGGAGAACTTATCTATCTTGCAGCTAGCTTGGCAGACAAGAACCTTCAGATACCTGGGGATTAACATATATAGACGAGCACAAATATAACACGGAGAGGGCAGTAGAAGGTAACCAGAACAGTATGGGGTTCTGGGCAAAGCTCCCCCTAGCCATGGTTAAGATAGTGGTCCTGCCTAGGCTACTACATGTTTTTGCAAATATCCCACACATGTTGCCCAAACATTTTTTTATTAAACTCCAGAGTTTATGCAGAGGTTTCCTGTGGCACAACTCCAGAAACCGAGTGGCCCTATGGAAATTACAGAATATGTATGACAGAGGGGGTATAAACCTGCCGAACTTTGAGATATACCACTTGGCAGCGCAGTTACAATATGTCGCTAGGTGGCTATCGGAAGACGAGACAGCAGAATCTAGATTGCTGAGGGGTGAATGCGACCTTTATTTCCCAAAAAAAAAATAAAAACTGATATGGCTACCCAAACCAGAGTTGCATGGGCGATCGAGATTGCTGGAACTGTGCTGGAAGGCATGGCACAAAGCATGTCCAGCTATGGGAAACCTGACCCCATGATCCCCGCAGGCGCCACTTGTGGCACTACGCGGGGTGGATGAACAACTGAGGAAAGGGAGGCGGTAGGCCTAGTGAGCTTAGGAGATGTATGGCAAGAGGGGAAGGCACTGGACTTCCAAACGATAGTGGACAAAACTGGGGTACATACGGAGCAATACATCACATATACTAGAATAGTTAAACGGGTGAAGGAAACGTGGTCCGAAATAGCACTAGCAGAACAACCTGATACTGCCATAGAAACGATGTATGATATCTCGGAGGGAGGGCACGAAAAATCCCGGATTTACGAACTGGTGATGTCTTGAGTGGGTAAGGAGTTGCTCCAATTGAGACAGGACTGGGAGGAGGAAGCAGGAGTACCTATGAAAGACGGGCAATGGGATATATCATAAAAAGGTGTCTAGGAATGGGAGGCTGCAGCAGATTCAGTTATAGGTCACCCATAGGGCATATATGACCCCCTGAAAGATCGCCAGATTTGGGAGTACAGAAGTACAAAAATGCCCCAAGTGCGGGGAGGTGGATGCCGGGATGATCCATATGTTCTGGGCGTGCCTGGAGGTGGGAAAATTCTGGGAGGAAATTAAGCTCTGACTATCTAAAAAGGGAATCAAGCTAGATGTGGAATCGGTGTGGGCATGCATGATGGGGGAGGGGGGCGGGGATTCACCAGACCACGCAACCTGAAATGCGTGTGCAAACTCAAGGACCTGGCCTACATTCTGGCCAAAAGGAGAATAGCCATGAGCTGGAAAGCAGGCCATAGACCCAGATTAGAGGTATGGTGGAACGATCTCCCGAAATGGGCAGACGCTGAGACAGCAGTATGGTATGAGGCAGCCAGCAGAGGGGAGGATAATGAAGTGGGACCTCTGATAGCATGGATACAAATGGTAGCCACATTGTTTGGATTCTTCCATGCCAATTCCAGTGAATGACACGTCCGAGAACGGCAAAGGGGATGAACCCTAAGAGAAGGGAAGTCCGAAGAACTGAGGTGAAAGCTAGAGTTAAAGCGGGGGTAGGGGGAAAGACAGTAATAAATAATACACAAATTTATGCTAAGAAGCTTGTTACCGAAAATGTCAGGTGTGATGGTTATGTTTTGTTGTAAAAATCAATAAAATTTGTTTAAAAAAAAAAACTAGTGAGAACTTATTCGGGGAACTCCCCGGCGGCTAATCTGCTGGGTCTGGCATGGATTCACATGCTCATGAATATTCCCCGTCAGGCCGGGAATCCTCGGTATAGAAATAAAATCAGTATCAGTTTCGTTTCAGATCTGTCTTTCTTAGTAGTAACCAATCACTGGTCTCTGGGTCATACTGCTCCAGCCAATGACTGCCCTCTCCCTAAGCCCCTCCTCTGGCAGCCATCTTCAGATTTTTATACCGCACGTTCAAGTGTTGGGAGTCCTCCTGCTGTAGCTCTCGAGCTTTTGCTGCGTTTTTGTGCTTTTTCAGGAGATTTTTTTCTCATTTTTCGGTTAAATAGAGCCTCAAGCTCCACCGTTTCTACATCCGATCAACGGGGATCCGTTTCGGAGTTTTCTATGCCCCTCAAGGGTGAAGATTTCGTCGAGTTCCGCTTTTGGAGGATTCCAGAAGTTCCAAGGCCTACCCCGGACATGGCCCAGGAGAAAGGAAGCTCGACGCCCAGGAAGCTGTTCAGGACCTGCCCTGGATGCCAGCTTCAGAATGTTTTCAAGAAGGACGAGCATTCGTTATGACTCTACAGTCTCCATGAGGACAAGACTCACAAGGAGAAGGACTGTGCGTTTTGTGGGAACATGTCGGAGCGGACCATGGAGGATCGCCACCTCTGTCTCCCCAACTGGCTGGAAGGGAAGAGCCCGTCAGGCGAGAAGAAAAAGAAGTCCGAGCGGTCTTCTAAGTCCTGTGAGGGTGCTCCGGCGACGGGGGCCCAACAAAAGGCTAAGCACTGCGAGTCCACGGGCACCGGGAGCGCGCTATGTCGGGCTCCTTGGCTGCCAGGCAGGGCGCATCCTCCCCGGCGCCATCAACCACGAGCCAACGATCTGGCTCAGGTAAGAGGAAGTCCGAGAACCCGGCGAAGCTTCTGGAGAGGCACCGGTCGATCTCAAAGATTCCGGCAGAGGGGGGGAGCGAGGCTCGGACCCTCCCCCCAAGGTGAAGACCCCAGGCGTCCAGAAGGTGACGATGGCCTTAATTCACCCTGCTACGACCTCGATTGAGGATGTCGCTGCGGCCCTGGCTCAGCCTGTGGAGGCTATACCAGTGGAGACGCCCTCAGGACCCAGAATCTCCCTGCCACCGCGGAGGGAGTCGTCTTTCAGGCCCATTGAGAAGACCCCCACGAAGTCCTTGTTGGAAAAGGTGGGGGAGGGGCTGGTGGCCATCGTGGATACGAACACGACCTCTGAAGAAGAGCTCATCGAAGTCGTGGAAGAGGCCCAGCCCATCGGGAGGGATCCCAACGAGGGCGACTACGAGAGCGACGGTGTCGCCGACAAGGCTCCTCAAGAGCCCTCGCGCCCGTTGTTTCCGGCGCCACAGGACACCTCGGTGGCCATTTTGTCAGCGATTCAGTCCTTATGCTCGGAGATAAGGACAAGTTTGCCCATACTCCCCCGACGGAGGTTCCTGAGCCAGACCCGACGGGGGAACCGGAGCCAGGACCTTCGGAGAGTCCACCGCATAAGAGGAGGAGGACGCTGTCATGATGCCTACCCCCGGAGCACCAGGCCAGGCCCAGCACCCCCGCAAGCAGGCATCATGCCCTCGGGTAAAAGCCCAGCGGCCCCTTATAGGGGCTCTTTGGACTCAGTCCTGGCGCCATAGGCGCCAGGCTCATGTTGGACATCAGTCCTGGCGCCATAGGCGCCAGGCTCATAAAGGGAGGTGTTTTGTGCACTTACCTGATGCAGACCATGCTGCACGCTTCAGGCCTCCCTGAGACCTGAAAGGGACTATTTTTTCATAGGGATTATTTTTTCACTCGGGCGTGGCCAGGGAAGGATACATACCTAGTTGGGGAAGGATACATACCTGGGACTTCTTTGGAGGCTATTTAAGCCACGCCCAGACAGCAGGTCATGCTTCGCGTTGTTCTGCTTCCTGCAGCTTAACGCTCACCGTGTCTGCTCCTGCTCCTGGACTCCAGCCATGCCCGCCTCGAACCTGGAAGACCTGCAAGGAAGGAAGGAAGAGAAGAGAAAGGTGAAAACCAAGGACTATTTCAAACTTCTTACCTGCATCCGGAATCTTCTCGCCAGCATCCCTGAAGAAAGACTTCCATTTAAAAGCATTGCGTTGCTCGCTGCAGTGCCACGCTTCACTCACCTGTCCTCGAGACATCTCCCGGCTCCATCGCGGCTGTCGGCATCGGACGCCACATCTCTGCACCTAGGGGAGAGAGGAAGAAACAAAAGGTGAGCAGAAGGAACACAGAAGGAAAGCCTGATTAACAGCCATAATACTTACCGGCTTTTCTTCCACATTTCGGGTCGGCGCCGTCCCGTTGGCAGGTACCGTACCCCGGCCCCTATGGGGAAAGGACAAGAGACATTTCTGGGGAATAAGGACATTTAGAGGGATCGCCCTCATCACTACTCACCTCGGCTGTTTAACCCCTCGACGCATCGCCTTCATTCTGCACCTGAAATAAAGGACAGATCACAGGTAAGAAAGACAACATAAAGGGGGGCCTCACTTGAACTTTGTACTTTCATACTTACGGCGCATCGCTCAGGAAAGTCGAGTGGATTTGCCAGCGCCATTCTGAAAACCAGTGAAGTAACTGGACGAACGCCCGCCCCTGCACCAGAAGCAGGATGGAGAGTTCATCCTTCCAAACCATAAGGTGAGTTTAAACCGGGGTTTGGAGGAAGTTAGAGAGGAACGAAGGGGAAAAGGGGGGAGCTAGCACACTATTCTGCAGACTGTTAATCCCCTTTCTCATCTGCAGAAGGATATTCCAACGGGCCAGGCAAGCACGATTTGGAGGCCCTGTCCAATCGGTGTTCCGGGTCCTGCGCATCACGCTAGAAGAGGCCACAGCAATCCAGACTAGACCAGCGCCCCCGTGGGAACCAGGTGAGCGTTACAGAACGCGAAGCCTTCCTACAAATTCCCACCCAGGCGCTATGGAAACTTCCGAAACTGACCAGTTGGCCCAATTACTGGGGGAATTACGGACCGAAGTACACGCCGCTCGTCAAGAGACTAGTGCCCTCAGGAGGGAAGTGATTGTAATAAAGGATAGAGCTGATGACCTGGCTAGACAGCTTTTGCAAGGTCAAGCTGGACAAACTCCTTTACCCGGTTCCGGGGGGAACCCCGCTCCTGTGGTTTCCAGTAACCCGGTGCAGATTAATCTACCTGGAAACATGCCGCTGGCCCCACCTGAACGCTTTGCTGGGGACCCCAAACGATTCGCCGTATTCATGAATCAGTGTCGTTTGCACTTCCTATGCAGACCTGGGGCCTTCCCTAATGATCAGACCAAGGTAGCCTTTGTGTTGTCATATCTCAGCGGCTGTGCTGCCGATTGGTCAGTCCCACTGGTAACTCAAGATGACCCGATTCTTCGTGATTTTCAAGGATTTCAAACAAGCATGGAAAGGTTATTTGCTCGACACTCCCAGGGACAGGCTCTGGATGACGAACTTCTATCTCTGCGACAGGGCAATCAAGACCTTCTATTCTACATTGCAACCTTCAATAGACTAATTGTGGAAACTGGTTGGCCAGAGGATAAAAGAATCACGTTATTCTATCGAGGTCTACGCGGAGAACTTAAAGATGTCCTGGCACAAGTTGTAAATCTGCCCCAAGAATGCACTGAATATATAGACTTGGTGGTCCAATTGGATCACAGGCTGCAAAACAGAAAAACAGATCGGTCCAAGTTTGAAACCCGGGTGTTGGCCAAGACCCACGCTAACCCCAAGGGGGCTGATGGCTCAGAGCCTATGCAAATCGGAGGGGTTAAAGGACCCCTAACTCAAAAAGAACGGGAAAGAAGACGACAGATGCAATTATGCCTTTATTGTGGGTCCTCTGGACACTTTCTACGAGATTGCCCGGTTAAGCCGCCCAAGAAGGTGGTAGGAGCCGCTGATAAAATCCATGGAAACTCTGTATCGGGAAACGACCACGCCCGGCAAGCGTAGGGGTCCGCTTGCCGAGCTTGAAAACTAACTCTCAGACCTCGCATTTCATTGTGCCAATGGTCCTCGTAGATCCGGAACAGCCTAAACGGTTGCATGCTATAAAGGCATACATCGATAGCGGGGCTATAGGAAACTATGTAGATCGAGAATTGGTCTCTAGGATAAACCTCCCTCTGCATCCTAAAACCAACAAAGATGTCATCACCACAGTAGATGGAACCGAAATTGCCTCTGGACCGGTAACACATTCCACAGCTGAGGTGACACTTGTAGGTCCGGATGGCCATCGGGAGGCAGTTGTTTGATGTAATCAAGGCTCCACAGTTTCAGCTTATTCTCGGAATCCCTTGGTTAGAGACACATAATCCTCGAATTGATTGGCGAGCGAAGAGAATAACCTTCCCGGATTGTGCACAAACCTGCTACCCAGAAAATCCAAAGATTAATCTAGCATCAGTAACCTCTGTCCCCGTGCAACTACCTCCAGAGTACCAAGACTTTCAGGACGTCTTCCAAAAGGAATAGGCCAACACGTTACCGCCCCACAGATCGTACGATTGCCAAATCGATCTGGTGCCCGGTGCACAACCCCCTTGTAGCAGGATTTACGCCCTTACTGAACCAGATAATCTGCATTTGAGACAATATTTAGATCAATACCTCGCCAATGGTTTCATTCGCCCGTCAAAGTCCCCGGCATCCTCAGCTTTGTTCTTCGTGCCTAAAAAAGAAGGCGACCTTAGAACTTGTATTGTTTACCGCGCATTGAACCAGATAACTGTTAAAAATCGTTACCCTCTGCCTCTGATCCCTAAACTCCTTGACCAGGTGAAGGACGCTTGCGTATACACCAAGTTAGATCTCCGGGGGGCTTATCATCTGGTACGAGTAAAAGAAGGCGACGAATGGAAAACGGCCTTCCGTACAAAATATGAACTATTCGAATACCAGGTGATGCCTTTCGGGTTGTGCAACGCGCCTGCAGCCTTCCAATTCTTCATGAACGATGTCCTTCGGGAACTCATTGATGTCTGTGTTGTCGTGTATATCGATGACATTCTTCTGTACTCCTCTTCGGAATCTGTTCACAGAAAGCATGTCAGGGCCGTCCTAGAGAAACTGCGCCAGCACAAACTGTTTGCCAAGCTGGAAAAATGTGTTTTCCATACCACAGAGGTTGAGTTTCTCGGATTCATCCTGACACCTAAAGGGGTCCGAATGGATTCACGGAAAGTGGATGCCATCCTCAAATGGCCATCACCTAGTTCGGTGAAAGGTGTCCAAAGCATGCTTGGTTTTGCCAACTTTTATTGCAGGTTTATCCCGGAGTTTTCACGTGTGGTGCAACCCATCACTGCACTCTTGCGAAAAAATAAACGTTTTGAATGGACCGAGGAAGCCGAACAGGCCTTTCAGGAGTTGAAAGCTAAGTTCACGTCCGCACCTATTTTGAAGCACCCGCGTCCCGATCTCCCATATATCGTCGAAACCGACTGGTCCAGCTTAGCCATGGGAGCTGTCCTGTCTCAGAGAGACCCTGAAACCAACCAACTGCACCCCGTAGCATTTTGGTCCAGAAAGTTCTCACCGCCGGAGATAAATTATGCGATCACCGATAAGGAACTATTAGCCATTAAGTCCGCCTTCAAGGCTTGGAGGCATTATCTCCTCGGCGCCCGGCATACCATCACCGTGATCACTGATCACCGAAATTTACAATATTTAAAAACTGCCAAGGCTCAATCGTCTCGACAGCTCTGATGGGCTTTGTTCTTTGCTGAGTTCGATTTTGTAATCACCTACCGCCCCGGCTATAAGAATGGTAAGGCGGACGCTCTATCCCGAATTGGAATGGAAGAAATAGACACAAACTCAGAACCTGTGCCGATAATTCCCGAACAAAGAATTTTGGGGATAACCACTTTACAAACCCTTGAAGACATTCAAGCACGAGTGAAACAATTCCTGGACTCTTCAGCCTTGCAGGATTGGATCAAAAGGGGGTATAACTTTTCAGTCAAGGATGGCTTACCTTACTTCCATGGACGCTTATTTTTGCCAGAAAAAGGAATTTCAAGAACTGGTTATTTCCCGTCATCATGATACCCTGATGGAAGGACATCCTGGCATTGCCAAAACAGAGGAAAAGGTTAAACGACAATTCTGGTGGCCTTCCTGGCGAAAGGATATTAAATCTTTCGTGATGTCCTGTGGAGTTTGTGCCCAAAACAAAGGTCAAAAGACAAGACCCGCCGGTCTTCTTCAGCCCTTAGACATTCCACCAGCACCTTGGCACACCCTGTCACTAGATTTTTTCACGGACCTGCCCTCTTGTAATGGTTACAATACTATTCTGGTCGTGGTGGATTTATTTTCCAAAATGGCCCACTTTATTCCATTGAAAGGATTACCTTCAGCCTTTGTTCTTGCCAAAGAATTCCTCGAAAATATCATCCGTTTGCATGGATTCCCGTCCATACTAGTCTCCGATCGGGGAAGCCAGTTTATTTCTCATTTTTGGAAAAAGTGTTGTCAACTGGCACAAATCGACGTAAGACTCTCGACCAGCCACCACCCACAGACCGATGGTCAGACGGAGAGAACAAACCAGACCCTTGAACAATATCTACGATGTATGTTGCACCAGTCGGAGGGTAATTGGAAGGACATTTTATGGGTGGCTGAATATGCATACAATAACTCGATACACTCTGGAACTGGTCAGAGCCCCTTTTATACCCTATATGGACATCACCCTCGTACTTCAGACTTGGACTCACCTCTGAGCCTTGAAATGCCCGCAGTGGACCATTTGCATTCTACGATTACTCAAGCCTTCAAGGATGCAACTGCACATTTGCAACATGCGAAAGGGAAATACAAAAAGAATGCGGATCTGCATCGAAGAGAGGCGCCTCCCTACCAAATAGGGGATCAAGTATGGTTGGCTACCAAACACCTATCACTCAAGGGGCCTCGAACTTTTAATCCAAGGTATTTAGGCCCTTACTCGATCAAAGCTATAATCAACCCAGTGGCAGTCAAGCTCGATCTACCAGCTAACATGCGGATTCACCCCGTTCTTCATGTGTCACTTTTGAAACCAGTGCACCCAGGAACCAGATTAACAAAGCCACCAGAACCGATTCAGATAGATGGGGAGCCTGAATTCCAGGTGAAGAACATTTTGGATTCTAAGATCTCAAAATCAAAAGTTTTCTATCTAATTGATTGGAAAGGGTACGGGCCTCAGGAAAGGTCTTGGGAACCCAGTGATCACGTACATGCACCTCGGCTGGTAAAAAGGTTCCATCGGAATTTCCCAAACAAACCGAAACCTCCAGAAGGAACGACCTTGGGAGGGGCCTTGGGGGGGGGGGGGGGGGGGGGGAGTGCTGTCATGATGCCTACCCCCGGAGCACCAGGCCAGGCCCAGCACCCCCGCAAGCAGGCATCATGCCCTCGGGTAAAAGCCCAGCGGCCCCTTATAGGGGCTCTTTGGACTCAGTCCTGGCGCCTTTGGCGCCAGGCTCATGTTGTACATCAGTCCTGGCGCCATAGGCGCCAGGCTCATAAAGGGAGGTGTTTTGTGCACTTACCTGATGCAGACCATGCTGCATGCTTCAGGCCTCCCTGAGACCTGAAAGGGACTATTTTTTTCATAGGGATTATTTTTTCACTCGGGCGTGGCCAGGGAAGGATACATACCTAGTTGGGGAAGGATACATACATGGGACTTCTTTGGAGGCTATTTAAGCCACGCCCAGACAGCAGCTCATGCTTCGCGTTGTTCTGCTTCCTGCAGCTTAACGCTCACCGTGTCTGCTCCTGCTCCTGGACTCCAGCCACGCCCGCCTCGAACCTGGAAGACCTGCAAGGAAGGAAGAGAAAGGTGAAAACCAAGGACTATTTCAAACTTCTTACCTGCATCCGGAATCTTCTCGCCAGCATCCCCGAAGAAAGACTTCCATTTAAAAGCATTGCGTTGCTCGCTGCAGCGCCACGCTTCACTCACCTGTCCTCGAGACATCTCCCGGCTCCATCGCGGCTGTCAGCATCGGACGCCACATCTCTGCACCTAGGGGAGAGAGGAAGAAACAAAAGGTGAGCAGAAGGAACACAGAAGGAAAGCCTGATTAACAGCCATAATACTTACTGGCTTTTCTTCCACATTTCGGGTCGGCGCGGCCCCGTTGGCAGGTACCGTACCCCGGCCCCTATGGGGAAAGGACAAGAGACATTTCTGGGGAATGATAAGGACATTTAGAGGGATCGCCCTCATCACTACTCACCTCGGCTGTTTAACCCCTCGACGCATCGCCTTCATTCTGCACCTGAAATAAAGGACAGATCACAGGTTAGAAAGACAACATAAAGGGGGCCTCACTTGAACTTTGAACTTTCATACTTACGGCGCATCGCTCAGGAAAGTCGAGTGGATTTGCCAGCGCCATTCTGAAAACCAGTGAAGTAACTGGACGAACGCGCGCCCCTGCACCAGAAGCAGGATGGAGAGTTCATCCTTCCAAACCATAAGGTGAGCTTAAACCGGGGCTTGGAGGAAGTTGGAGAGGAATGAAGGGGGAAAGGGGGAGCTAGCACACTATTCTGCAGACTGTTAATCCCCTTTCTCATCTGCAGAAGGATATTCCAACGGGCCAGGCAAGCACGATTTGGAGGCCCTGTCCAATCGGTGTTCCGGGTCCTGCGCATCACGCTAGAAGAGGCCACAGCAATCCAGACTAGACCAACGCCCCCGTGGGAACCAGGTGAGATTTACAGACGCATCCTACGCCACCTCTCCCACCTCTGCGGCCTGCACTGCCTTCCCCCCGGTCTACTACCCACGGGGATGATACAGGCACGGACACGGCTACGACAGGTACAGATGACGACGGAGGCGACGACGGGACGTGTCCCCCGTCGCCCCCTGCTCGGGCGTCCCCGCCCAACGAGATTGGATCCTTTCATGCCATGATTTCCAGGGCATCCGAGCTTTTTCAGCTCTGCCCAGAAGAAAAGACGAAAGAAGGGTTCCTTTACCAACGGTGCAAGGCTAAAAGGAAGACTGTCCTCGCCATACCGCTTCTTGATGACATCTGGGATGAGGGGCTCACCCTCCTCAAGAACCCTGCCACGGCGCCGGCAAAGAGGGACCGGTACGAGAAGTACAGTTTCCCCGACACTGCCCCCTTGTGCCTTCGGGCACAACCTACCCCGGATTCGGTCGTCTCGGCGGCGGCAAAGGAGAAAGCTGGGGGGGGCATTGGCCTCGACATCAACTTCCCCGCCGGACGGCGAGGGCAGGAAGTTGGACACGATGGGATGATCATCTCATCCGCAGCAACGACTATCAAGGCAGCCAACGCCCTGGCTCTCGTAGCCCGCTATGACAGGGAGTTGTGGTTCAAAATCGCCCCTCTGTTAGACTTCCCTCCGGACGCCAAAAGGGCTGAGGCCCTTGAAATCCTACAGGAGGGGGAGGTTGCTTCGGACCATGCCATCACGGTGGCAACAGACATCGCCGACACCGGTTTCCGTCAGTTGGGCAACAGCGTTTGCTTGAGACGACGAGGATGGCTCAAGGCCGTGGATTTCCGCCAGGACGTACAAACCAAGGTTTTGGACATGCCCTTCGACGGGAACAACCTGTTTGGGAAGGCGGTTGATGAGTCCCTTCAGGCCATCAAGACACACAGAGACTGCCCGGGCACTGGGAGTGCTCCAACGACGGCCGTCCTTTCGGAGCTCCAGAGGCAGACAGGGTGCCTCCAAGGGATCCGGCAGTCGCTCCTCCACGTACCACCAAGCGGCAAGATCTTCGTCCCAGGAAGCCTACAGGGGACGCGGCAAGTCAGGTGGTGCCCGTCATCGTCGACAGGGAGGTCAAGGAGGCAAGGCGGCCTCCAAACAAGATTGAACCGGCCGTGGGGGTCGGGCCCCCCGCCGAAGCACCCCGGTGGGAGGCCGGCTGGCGATGTTCGTCAGCGTGTGGGAGTCCATCTCCACCGACCGTTGGGTGCTGGACGTCCTGGCCCAAGGGCACGCCCTCGAGTTTCAGAAGAAGTGCCCTCGCGTTCCACCCGTGGCCAGGAAGGAAAATCACGTCCCTCAACTACTGTTGGAAGTAAAGGCGATGCTCAAGAAGGGTGCCATCGAGCTCGTCCCAAAGAGGCTTCGGGGCTCCGGAGTTTACTCAAGGTACTTCCTCGTAAAAAAGAAGACAGGAGGATGGCGCCCCATCCTGGACCTACGACGACTAAACAAGTACATCAAGGCACAGAAGTTCCGTATGGTCACCCTCCAGCACGTGCTGGGACAGCTGGAGGAGGGCGATTTCCTGTCGTCGTTGGACTTGGAGGATGTGTACTTTCACATCCCCATTCTAAAAAGACACCGAAAGTTCCTCTGGTTCGTGGTCCAAGGGCGGCACTACCAGTTCAAGGCCCCCCCGTTCGGATTGAAGTCGGCACCCAGGGTGTTCACCAAGTGCCTTGCACCGGTGGCGGCGCGGCTGCACCTACAGGGGATCCACGTCTACCCCTACCTGGACCACTGGCTCATCCGGGCAAGGGAGCTCGCCGTGGAGCACACTGCGAAGACCGTCCAGCTGCTCACGGACCTGGGATTCTCCAACTTTCCAAAATCCCACCTGGTTCCGTCGCAAGTCGCCCTGTTTCTGGGAGCCAAGCTCGACACAGTGGCGCGGCTGGCCTCGCCGTCGGAGGAAAGGACCAGGACCATTCTGGGCAAGGTGCAGCATCTGCTGGCCATGGACATTGCCAGGGTAAGATCTATCCAGTCCCTCCTCGGGATGATGTCGTCCTGCATTTATCTGGTGCGCCTTTGCAGGCTTCGGATGAGACCCTTACAGGAGTTACTCAACGCCCGCTGGATCCAGTCGACGGGCAGCTTCGAGGACAGGATCCCTCAACGAGACGTTCCGTCAGGCGATCCGGTGGTGGGGTACCCGCTCCCATCTGTCGGTGGGCACGGACATTCAGACCCCAGCTCACCAGGTGACAGTGACGACGGACGCCTCCCTGGAAGGTTGGGGAGCACACTCTGGAGATCTTCACGCGAGAGGCCTTTGGCTCCCGGAGGAGAAGTCTCTCCACATCAACATCTTGGCGCTCCGCGCGGTGTTCTGGGCCCTCGGGTCCTTTCTTCCGTCCCTCAAGGGCAAGGTGGTGAGGATCTTCACCGACAACACCACCACGATGTTCTACATCCGGAAGCAGGGCGGAACCAGGTCCCCGGCCCTATCCAAGGAAGCCCAGGATCTGTGGCATTGGGCCGTCGCCCAAGGGATGTTTCTGGTGCCTCTTCATCTGTCAGGAATAAAAAACACGATCGCCGACTCACTCAGCAGGGAGCTGCGCTCGTGCCACGAGTGGGAACTACACCAGGATCAAGTGGATCGACTCTTCCGACGATGGGGCGAACCCCAAATCGATCTCTTTGCGACGAATTCCAAGTGCCGGAGGTTCACCAGCAGGTTCCCCCAGCCGAGGAGCATGGGCGATGCTTTCTCGTTCCCCTGGGACGGCCTATTTCTTTATGCGTTCCCTCCGCTGCCGTTGCTGCTCCGGCTCATCAACCAGCTCAAGAGGTCCCGGTGCAGGATGATCCTCGTCGCACCGGTGTGGCCTAGACCGATCTGGTACCCGGACCTTCTGGACTTGTCAACGTCCCCACCAGTCAAGCTGCTGACGGACGCAGACCTTCTCTCCAGAGAAGGAGACGCCATTCTTCACCACAACCCGGAGTCGCTGAACTTGCAGGCCTGGCTCCTGCAGCACTAGAGTTTGGAGGGTACGACATCCCGGCCGACTGCAGAGAGGTTCTTGCAAAGGCCAGGGCGTCCTCCACTCTCAAGTGCTACAGACATAAATGGAAGAGGTTCTCTGTCTGGTGCCGTGCACGGAAGATTAACCCTCTGCAGATTACGGCCCCTCAAGTACTGCCGTACCTACTGTCGCTGGCCAAAGCTGGACTGGCTCACGCCTCCATCAAAATACATCTGGCTGCAATCTCCCGATATACCAGGACGACGGGACGGGCGTCCTTGTGGTCTCGTCGCCTGGTGAAAGATTTCATGAAGGGACTATTCCGATCATTCCCGCCGGTGAAGGCTCCTGCCCGGCGTGGGAGCTTAATGTGGTGTTGACCAAGCTCATGGGGGGGCCCCATTTGAGCCTATGCATTCGGTGCCTTTGAAGTTCCTGTCATGGAAGACAGCTTTCCTCGTGGCCATCTCCTCCGCACGACGAGTGGGAGAGATCCAGGCCCTATCTTGCAAGCCTCCATACTTGACTTTTCATGACACGAGGGTGGTGCTGAGGACACACCCATCCTTTGTGCCCAAGGTGCCGTCTGACTTCCACCTCAACGAGCCCTTGGTGTTGCCAGTTTTCTTCCCGTCGCCTTCGTCGCTGGCCGAGAGGACTTTGCACTCGCTGGATGTAGCTAGAGCGCTGAAGTTCTACGTGGACCGCACGAAGAGTTTTCGGAAGGCGTCACAGCTGTTTGTGAACTTTGGGACTGTGAATCAAGGGAAGGCTCTCTCAAAGACTTCCATTTCCAGATGGCTCTCCGGCTGCATCATGCACTGTCACCGGTTGGCAAACCGACAGCTGCCCGGCCGTCCGAGCCCATTCGACCAGAGGGATCGCTGCTACCACGGCGTTCCTGTCTGGTGTGCCCCTGCTGGACATCTGCAGGGCTGAGACGTGGAGGTCGACGCACACCTTCACAAGATCTACTGCGTCGATCGGGACTCCAGGGAGGAGTCCAGGGTCGGCCAAGCAGTGCTGCGCAACCTGTTCGCCTAAGGTGAGCCTGGTGAGGAGGTAAGAGTTGCTTAATGTTGAGTTGTTGTATTGCTTAATGTTGAGCCTGTTGCCACCTCCCGTGGTTGTGCATTTGTGTACTGCTATGTATTCTCTTATTCATGAGCATGTGAATCCATGCCAGACCCCATGCTGGAGAAGGAACAAGTTACTTACCTGTAACTGTTGTTCTCCAGCATGGGTCTGGCATGGATTCACATGCGAACCCTCCCGCCTACCCCTCTGCGGCTCTTCACTTGGTCATACTGCCACTTTGCGTGCTACCAAATCTGAAGATGGCTGCCAGAGGAGGGGTTTAGGGAGAGGGCAGTCATTGGCTGGGGGCAGTATGACCCAGAGACCAGTGATTGGTTACTACTAAGAAAGACAGATCAGAAACGAAACTGATTTTTTTTTTTTCTATACCAAGGATTCCCGGCCTGACGGGGAATATTCATGAGCATGTGAATCCATGCCAGACCCATGCTGGAAAACAGTTACAGGTAAGTAACTTGTTCCTTCTCTTCGTGCCCGTTCTGGGCTACCCAGATCTTGGATTCCTGTATTTTATTTTTTTCGGTGCTGAGTATTTGGTTTTCGGGGAGAGGGGAAAGTTGAAAAGTGAGTAGTCTCTCTGTGAAGGCAGTGCGGGCTCCTGCAGGCTGCGTGGCATGTCCTTTTTGCCTCAAGTCTTTGCCATGGTGCCAGGTGAGTTATCCTCCGTGCCCCTGTGCATGCCATGGGGGTCTGGCCCCGTTCTGGGGTGCTTCGACCATTCTCTTTCCACTGTGTATGGTCTCGAACGTGGGGAGGACAGAACCTGCATATTGAGCCATTCCCATGCCTCTCGCGGGTTATGGAACACATGGACTGTGTTACTGTGGTATAATTTGAGGGTGGCAGGGAAAAAGTGCATATTTAATGTTCAGGAATGCGAGTTTCTTTTTGATGGAGTCTTGGCACTGACTGGATTTCTGAACTTCCCGGGTGTAGTCCGGGAAGAACCTGATCCTGTTCCCGTTGTACGTGATCGGGCCCGTTGCCTGTGCCATATGGAGGATTGTGTCTCGATCCCTATAGTTCATTAGCTTGGCGATCGCCGTACGTGGAGGGGTGCCGGCTATTGGTCTGCCAGTTGGAATTCTGTGCATGCTCTCTATGGAGAAAAAGTTTGAGAGCTTTTTTGGGGCCATGAGCTCAGAGAGCCATCTCTCCAAAAAGAGTTCCATAGATCCTTCTTGCTCCGGAAGCCCCAGGATGTGAAGATTATTGCGACAGGATCTGCCTTCGCGGTCTTCTGCTTTGGCCGCTAGTGTGGCGATCTTCTCCACGTGTGCCAGGCGGTCTTCCAGCTTCTTAACGGTATTCTCAGTGTCTGAGATCCTCTGTTCCGTGTCTCCCACTCGGGATGTTAGATTCCGTAGGTCTTGTCGTAGGAAGGAGACTTCTGAGGTCAGACCTTAGAGTTTTGTCTCCGCTGACGTTCTGGATTTGCTGATGGCCGCCATAATGTCTGTGAGTGATGGGGTTGGGCTGGTTTTGTGGTTTGAGATTCCATTCCCGGTATTTTCTGTGTGGTTGGGGGGTTTTGCCGGGGCTGGCATTGTGTATCTGTCGATTTTACTCTGTGCCGTGGGTCTGCGAAGCATGTGTTTCCGCGTCCGAGTCTGTTTGATAGGTTGGTCTGAGGACGTGTTTCCTGCTTGTTCCAGGGTCAATTGCGGAGGCCCAATATTTATCAGTGCAAGTGATGTGCTGTTGGGCCGAGGGGAGGGTAAGGCCTGGTTGTGGCCCGACTATGCTTGTGTTAAAAATTCTTGGAGGAAGTGTCTACTTTTTCTTGGGTGCGGCCTTTTGAGCCATGCCGCTTTGGGTATGGCAGCCTTGGGCTTCACCACCTTGGCTGGGCACTTCTTTGCCGTTTTCGCCTTTCCTGCTTTGGCTTTTTGCAGGGTTCTTGGCCTCTGCCTGTTGGGCGTGTTTTTTTTTTTTGTTGTTCCCCACCATCCAACCCCCCACTTAATTAACCGCCTTCTCCTTGCCCTACTTCTTCTTGTTGAGCTTAAGGGTCCAGAGGCCCCGGACTGGGGCACCTTTGTTAACCAGGCTTGTGAGGACAATCTTGACCCTGCTATTGTTTTGTTCCCCCTGCATTATATCCCCAGCGTTCGGCGCCTGCCCCCGCGCCAGTGGGAAGACTCCCTTCCTCTCAGTGGAGGCAGCCACGAACTGGAGGACTGAGTCGGGGGTACGCTGGGCCCAGCAGGCTGTTGTCTCTGGTAGTGCCGGCTTCACTCCACCTGGCGGCGGCTGCCGAAGGTGGCTGGAGGGTCTCCTCGGTGCAGACTGGGCTCCTAGAGAGCTGTCAGAGGTTGGAGGGAGGTGGGTGCCCGCTAGCATGCCCCGGGCCATGAACGCTGGCCTTGGCACTGGGGTAGCTTGCTCTCGCCAAGTAGTCCCCACTTACGTGGGAGGCATGAGTCCATTGGGGGGTGGGGGGTGCTCGCTGTGTGTGCGGGGGTCCCCGGGCCTGCTGCCGGTGGTCTCTTCTCCGGCTGATGTCCTGTTTCCCCATCACCCTGGGAGAGGGTGGGGAGAGGCAAGAAGAGTATTGCAGGGGCCTCTGCTGTCCCAGAGGGCAGGAGCTTCGGGTGTCTGCTGGTACTAGAGTGATGAGCCACGTGGGCAGAACGCAGTGTATTGTGAGGGGCTGCTGCTGTCTGTGCCCACACCATGCAGGGCTTCCGGATGGGGTGGGGGCGTGTACCCTCACTAGGTGTTTGCCGCCGTGCAGGGCTGACAGCCGAATCCCACTCAGGGGGGGGGAGGTGCGCGTCGATGTGTCCTCAGTGGCCTGGCGGAGCTTCTCTCTGTGGTTTCAGCAGGCATCTTCCTGCGCAGAGCCGCAGCGATCAGCAGATGGTGTTTCTGCTAGATTTTCCCCCAGATTTCGTGGGATGCTGCGTGGGCTTTCCCCTCTCCGCCGAGTCGGTCGTAGTAGGGTTACCCCAACTCAAACTGCAGGATAATTGTAGGGTTAGGGCAGCCCAGGCAGAGCAGTGGAAAGCTAGGACTGCATCCGCCGGCTGCTCAACAGTGCCCCCGAATAGATGTTCCTTAGTCACAATCCTAAAAGGGGATTTTTCTTAACAGTACCTTTCAGACTAGGATACGACTGAATAGACACTCACCAGGTAACTGTCATGGATATCCCACTGCCAAGTGGTGCGTATCAGACGGATGAGACAGGCTTATGTTCACCATGTTTTAACTGTACTTTATTCAAAATAAAAAGAAAAGGCCTTACTTTCCCTAACCTAAGCGTTACCCTGCCGAACACAACTAAAACAAAGGTGCTCGTTGTCAGTGAAATCAAAAATCATATGCCTGTCCTCCGTCCCAAAACTAACCTCTCCTGACCATAGCACTAACCAACTAAAGACAAGAAGGACTCCTTTCTCCTGGGGCGGAGAAATGTCTTTACAACTTAGTGTTTTGTTTCAATAGGTAATCTTTAAATAGCGTTTGACTATTTCCTTCACCATTTCGTTCCTAGAATTTGTCCATATCTCATTTTGAAATCCTATTGGCTTCTTTAAAGTTTTCTTCTCTGGGGTATTGACCCTGATCTTCTGTGTCTTGTACTGGTCAATAAATAGTCTTTCTCCTTGGGTATTGCTTCTACCTCTGAGACGAAGTCTTGGCTCTCTGTACTTCTCCCTCTGGATCCGTTTTAGGTACCCAAGATCTAACTCCTCCTCTCTTGCCTTCTTCACTACTACTGGGATGAGTAAGGCGTCCTGTAGCTATTTTCACTCTTTATGACTTCCGGTATTACTGGGATGTGCATTATGGATCCCGTAGTCTGGTTTACTCTTCTTACAACTTTCATTACTACTAGGACGAGTATGAGGGGTCCCATGGCTAGGTTCACCATTATTATCAGATCTAGGTATAGCCATTTCACTCAGCCGCCCTTCTCCCTGGGTTTCTCGCTCTGCCATTTCGGTCTCTGCAAACCAGTTTGGAACACCAAGCTATCTCTCCATGTTTGCCTAACTCCTCCCAGTTTTAGGAGGTCAGACTGAGGCGTCCTCAAGTTCCAGGAATAGTCCCTTCTTTGTGTTTGTCACGCTCAGCCTAACGCCATTGAGTTTCCTCATCTCGGTGTCGGGACAACTGTTCATTTTTTCATACTCCTTGATGTTTGCTTGTCTCAGTGCCATATGGTCTTTCTTCAAGTACTGCGGTAACACTGTTATAGATGTTTATTTCTGCATCTCTTGTATGAGATAAAAAGGGAGTTTCTTCTCAGAACTGGAGTACTTATCCCCAAGAGGGAAGTTTCTCCCTTTGAGATCCTGTTTTCCACCACCCCTAGGGAAATCTTGCATAGCGGGATCACCTCCCTAGTCTCTGAAGAAGATGCTCCCATCTGGGGAGAAATGACCAAATCCCACGATTAGTCACATACCACTTTCCATAGAAGACTGGCTTCCCTTATTGCTTTTAATGGGAACCTAGTGAGAAAATCTACCTTTCCCTGGTCCTTCCCTTCCTGTGTTCTACTAAAAAGCCTTAGGGCTGGAGATGTAAGAACCAGCGCATTATAGTTGCATTAGAGTCTTTCCTTAGGCTTAGCCATATAAGGGGTGAATGATTGGTAACCAACCTACATTTTTGACCGGTAAGGTAGTATTTAAGTTGTGACTGCCCACTTAATGACCAAGGATTCGAACTGTTTAGTTGCATAGGTCTGCTTGCTCTGCAAGAGTTTTCTGCGAATGTACATGACTGGGTACTTTATCGTGCGCTTGGGATAGTATTCCCTGATTTCGAGGCGTCGGTCTGTAAAATAAATTCTCTATTTAAAGTGGGGAACTTTTACCACTGGTTGGAGCACAAGATGTTTAAGTTAACTAAGCTCTCCTGATCGTTTCCATTCCCAACCCATTTATGGGGCTCTGCATTCTTGAGCTTATCAGTCGGTCATGCAGTGATTGTGCAAAAATTAGGGATAAAGTGTCTGTAATATCCTATAAACCCTAGAAACACCCTGAGTTCCCTCTTAGCCTTGGGAGTAGCTATGAGTTGTACAGCCTTTACTTTTTGTACCTGAGGCTGCCATTACCCACAAAAAACAAATATCGTACAGCGGATTGTGCTAGATGGCATTTCTTTGGGTTTGCCATCAACCCAGCTTTCCTGAACTTTTTCATATAAGTGGGAAATAGGGTTCTTCGCAACTTCCACTATGAATCACGATATAATTGAGATTTGTGCCCTAGAAATGGTTAAAGGGCTGCAACACTTGATCATCAAACGTTGAAAGGCTGCTGGGGCTCTGTGTAATCCAAAAGGCAGTACGTTAAACGAAATAACACCTGGGGAGTGGAGAATGCATATCGGAAGGGTTTAGGGGGACCTCTCAATGTTGAGATGAGTCTTGCAGATGAATTTTGCACTGCTCAGTGTCAATCAAATCATTATTTCTGTGCATCGGGTAGTTGTCCAACAGAGATGGAGCTCAGTTTCCAAAAATCAGTGCAAAACCTCCACGATTGATCAGGCTTTGCTACCGAGACTATTGGTGAGGACCAGGGACTCTCAGAAGGTTCAATGATGTTGGCCTGGAGCATGTTTTCCACTTCCTGGGCGATTATCTCTGTCCTGGCTACCGGACTTCTATGGGGCTTATGGTATACTACCTTCCCTTGGGGTGTTTGGATTGCATGTACAAAATTACGTTCTCTTCCGGGTTGGTCACTAAAAACATCAGGGAATTGATGGAATAGATCATAAAGATCCTGTTGTTGAGTGTTATTTAGCTCAGACAGTACCACATTTTTGGGGTCTGTTTCTGTGAGTATGGTGGCTATGGTCACTCTAGCGTTCTCACAAGGTTCGACCCTCCATTCCTTTAAAAAGTTTACATGATACATCTGGGTCTTTTGTTTACTATCAGGTTGAGAAACCAGCTATTTTTATGGACTGTTTTACTCGAAGATTTGATATGGACCAAACCATTTTGAGAGCATTTTATTCTTCGAGTTGGGTAACCAGCAACAACTGACAACAGAAAAGGAGCAGGTAGTGGTATTTTTTATCATATTGAGCCTTTTGATTTTCTTGTGCTTCTCTCAAGTGTCTCAAGATTTCTCCTACAGTAGCCATGAGGCATTTGAGATTTTGGGCTGTCTAGATATCGGTAGTATAGCCTCCTCCCTTTCTTCCCAGGTCTCTGAGCATATCTAGCACATCTCCAGGTTCTCGACCATAAATAAGTTCAAAGGGAGAATATCCTAAAGAGGCTTGCAGAGATTTTCTTATCGCAAAGAGCCTATAGGATCATCGTATCCCAGTTTCAGCCATCGGCCTCAACCAGCTTTTTGGGGATTTTCTTTAAGGTCTGGTTGAAACGTTCAATTAGCTGTCCATCTGTAGGTGATGGTCATCTTCAAGGTCTTAATCTGGTGAACTTCCTTAACTTCGGACCTAATGTAGGACATAAATGTTGTCCCTTGATCCATTAAGATCTCCTTCAGGAATTCAGGAAACCTTTGCAGGACAGGAAGGGGAGGAGATGCTTTATCTTTTGACTTGTGGTGTTGTGTAAGGGAAAGGCCTCTGGATATCTGGTTGCCTAATCCACAATAACAAGGATGTACTTTCCAAGTTAAGATGGCACAAGAGGACCCACGATCTCCATGGCGATGTGTGAAAAAGGAACTTTAATAATAGGGTGGGGTTGAACGGGAGGGGCAGATGGAACAGGAGTGTAGTGGCTGTCTTTTGACAAAGGGCACAGGGTAACACAAAGTTCTTCACGTCCACGTAGATACCGGGCAAATAAAACTTGGGTATAACCTGATTGTGGGTTTTCCCAACACCATGATGGCCAGCGGTTAAATAGGACGGTGCCAATTCCAGGACCACATGCCCTTGACTTCTTGGGACCACCTTGTGATCTATGTGTCCCTTCTGGGGTAATAGACCTTTTTTTCAGAAAGAATGGGCCCATTTGGACTCTACCCTCTTGCGAGATAACCTTGGGAAATACCTCAGTCAGTATTGTGTCGTTCCGTTGGGCGAAAGCGATATCAGGGAGGTCGGTCACTTTCAGTAAGATCTGGGAGGGGTTTGTCCATCTTAATCTGGGCTTGCAAAATCTACTAGCCCACTCACATTAGCGAAAAAGATTTTATGAAGGACGAGTACTGTTTGCATGGTATTCAAACTTGCTGGAGAGTGTGGGGATGGTTGAAACATTTGACATTTACTGAAAACACACTTTGTCTACAATTAATTGCAAATACAAGTTGCACTGTGCATGGCTGCTCTTTGGGTTGTAGCATTGTACCTAATATGAAGGCAAAGCTCCACCTCACTGATGACGCCCGAATAGGCCAAAACAAATGTCTGGGGTTGCTGTTGGTACTCTTGTTCAAAGGAGGATTTCCATAGCATTTCGGTGCTGGACTGCTGAAGTGGGCGAGAAAAAGACTGATATGCAAATGGCTTTCCTCCTTTCTGAAAGTTAGTGAGCCAAAACATGTGGCTGCCTACTCTAGTGGGTACATTCCAACAGAAAAGGTTATCATGCCGTGTTCTTTCTTGCTGAGGGGCGCCCTGACCTCTTTTGTACACTAATATGAAATGTGCTTATGGTGACATGCACCATTTTACATTAAGCATTGGTGTTTTCTCACCTGTCGCCATGGGACAAGTGCATTTCTCCTGGGTCGAGTATGTAAACCAAGGAACACGTCCTGCAGGTGTAGTGGGATTTTTAAAAAATGTGCAAGGCTTGTCGCAGAATGAAAAATGCTGCATTTGCAGTTGTGATCCAATTAGCATGGCTGCATTAAGGTTGAAGCCTCTTCATTTTTTAAAATACTTTTGGGCTTACATTGAACCAAGTGGGAAGTCAGAAAATGTCTTTAACCCTTTAAGTGCCAAGGGGGAGGTATCTCGTCTTTGGAAGTGCATACGCAGTGCCAAGGACGAGATAGCTTGTCCTTTTCGGCACCTTGTTTTGAACGATCCCTGCAAAGCAGGGCTATGTGAGGGGGAGGTCCCCCCCCCCCTCACTGCCAGGAGGCTGGATTATCTTCAGTTTCACGTCGGCGTGAAACTGAAAGTAAATTCCCCGCAGCAGCCATTTTCGGCTGCTACAGGTAAGAGCCTTTCTTGCTCCGCCTCGATCTCTGGCTGTATTTCAAGCCGGAGATCGAGGCGGGTATCGTTGGAAAGGGGAGATTCTCCCCTTTACGATACCATTGTGTGGCATTGCTGCCCAAAGATCGGGTGCGTGATCCGCGGGCAGCAATGTCACTGGATCAATACAGATTTGTCTGTGACGTGGGGGGAGGTGGGGCTGCTTACTAGGTAAGCGGCCCCCTTCCCCCCCGTGGCCCCAAAGCATGGGGCCACAGCACCAGAGACCCATGGGGGCAGATGACCACTGCCCTCAGGGGTGAAAAGGGGAAAAAAAATTGAGGGGAGGTAGGAGGGGGTTTGGGGCCCTGCGGCCCACTAGACCACCAGGGATATGGCAAAAAGTGGTGTCCTTGGAAAGGGTAGGTTCTCCCCTTTCCAAGGACACCACATATAAGAGGCATTGCTGGTCACGGATCGGCGCAGAGCGCTCGATCCGTGACCAGCAACCCACTAGACCACCATGGATCCGTTGGTGAGTTGGGGGGTAAGGGTGCTGCTTCAAGTAAGCAGCCCCTCTCCCGCCTCCCAGCCCCCAAAGCATGGGGACACATGCATGTGAACCCTGGGGCAGATGGATGAAAAAAGAAATGATGGGAAAAGGGAGTGGGGGGGCCACTAGCCACCATGGATTTTTTACTGAATTAAAGGGGGGGGAGATATCTGCCCCTAGGAAGGGGCATCTGACCACAGGGAGGGATGCATGAGGTGCCCCCCACCTATATCTGCCCCCAGGGAGGGTTGCATGATGTGGGGCCCACCATTTGGGGTGGGGGGGTGAGTGCCACCCCCCGTTGCAGTACAACATTGGCTGCCATTTAGGGTGGCCCTCAGCCCCCCCTTAAAATGCAGCCTACAATTGTTTGTAATTTTTTTTTGGTTTACCCAAGTTTGCTTGGCGCAGATGGCCACATTAGTGTGCCAATCTGCCCCCAGGGTGCCCAAACCCTACTGCCCCATCTATTGGGGGTCCTGCCCCACCTTTTGTGGTGGCCCTCTCCCCCCACCCCAAATGGCTGGGGGGGACACCTCATGCAGCCCTCCCTGAACCTCCTAGGAAGGGCTGCATGATGTGCCCCCCCTCCGTTCGGGTGAGGAGAGGGTTACCACAAATGGTGGGACAGGCCCCCCCAATAGATGGGGCAATAGGGTATGGGCACTCTGGGCCGCAATGGAGTGGGTGCCATGTCATGGAGCCCTCCCTGGGACCAGATATCTGCTCCTAGGAACGGACACCTGAGCCCAGGGAGGAGTGCAGGACAGCTCCCCATTATCTGCCCCTGGGGAGGGCTACATGAGATGGACTGCCCCTCCAATTTGGCCATGTGTGGGTTCCCACGGGTGTCCTCTTTTGGAAAATGCGTGGGGTTCCCTGTTTTTCTTGCTGGCTTCGACACCCTAAGCCCAAATCTGTAGGTTGCCCACATGAACAAAATGGGCAGTGGCGAAAGGCTTGGGGTTACCAGTGGGTTACCTTTTTCCTTTTGCGCCCCCGGTAGGTGCACCCACATATGTGAGGTACCGTTTTCATCGGGACACGTGTGGGGACACGGGAAGGTAGGCCATGTGGTGTTGGCAGTGCGTTTCGGTGTCCCGACGAAAAGGTACCTCGCATGTGTGTGTGCACCTACCGGGGGCGCAAAAGGAAAAGGTTAACCCGCTGGTGACCCTAAGCCTTTCGCCACAGCACAATTTGTTAATGTGGGCAACCTAGAGATTTGGGCCTAGGGTATCCAAGCCAGCAAGGAAAACAGGGAACCCCATGCATTTCCCAAAAGAGGACACCCGTGGGAATGCGCAGAGGTCTGACTTGCGCAAAGCGGCCCAGAATTTATTACCCAGAACCCCAGACAAAGTGAACATTGTTATTTTTCCCCACCAAATATCACACTTTGTCAGGGATTGTGGCTAATAAAAACTGGGGCAATTTGCGCAAGGCAGACCTCTGTGGATTCCCACGCGTGTCCTCTTTTGGAAAATGCATGGGGTTCCCTGTTTTCCTTGCTGACTTCGACACCCTAGGCCCAAATCTGTAGGTTGCCCACATGAACAGAATGGGCACTGGCGAAACGCTTGGGGTTACCAGTGGGTTGCCCTTTTCCTTTTGCGCCCCCGGTAGGTGCACCCACACATGTAAGGTACCGTTTTCATCGGGACGCCTGTGGGAACGCGGGACGGTAGGCCATGTGTTGTTGGGTGCGTGTTTTGATGGGTGAGCGGAGCGAAATGTGTGGAAAATGCGGTTTTTTTTCCCCACATTTCGGACTTTGCAGGGGTGTCTGGGTAATAAATTCTGGGGCGATTTGGGCAAATCATACCTCTGTGGATTCCCACGGGTGTCCTCTTTTCGGAAATGCATGGGGTTCCCTGTTTTCCTTGGTGGCATGGACACCCGAGGCCCATATCTGTATGTTGTGCCGGTCGGCCGAGCGTCTGAAATTTCTGTCTGAAAACAGACTTGGGGTTACTTGTGTTTTAGGCTTTCCTCTTGGCGGCCAGGTAGGTGCACCCACACATGTGAGGTACCGTTTTCATCGGACACCTGTGGGAACGCGGGACGGTACGCCATGTGTTGTGTTTGTGTGGTTTTCATAACGTTTTGACCCATTTGCTGGTGCCCTTTGTCACACAACCCTTTCATTTCCCAAATGTGCCCTACATTTAGTCGCTGCTTTAGGCACCATACACTTTTGTAACCTGCACAAGTTACCTACCCTTGAAAAGGTCTGCCTGTGCTCTTTCATAAAATGTATGCTTGCCGTTTCTCACCACATTGGTTTTCCCGATTTACACATGCTAAGTGCGTCTGTTCAGGCCGTGAGCGTGAAACCATGGCTCAGTGTTTGGCTTGTGGTATTGCTTGTTTTGTAAAACACTACAAAAAATGTGTGCTTTCCTAACTGCAAGAGTCGGGGGGAATGTAGCAGAGCATTGCTTTTCTCAAAATTCTTAGAAGCCATTGCCGTACCAAGCCAACCATGTTCAACACATACCTTTTTTTTCAGTCATTTTCCTGCTTTTCCCCCAATCTATGGCATTTTCCCCTACCTAGTGTTTGCCTGACCTACGCAAATCACCCCTTCCTAAACCTGGAATTTTGTCTACTTTTCAGAAATATATGCCTTTCCGTCCTCCAATTCAGCTTTCCTGCCCTTTTCTCCCATTCCGTTCATGCATGTCAATTGGTGGCAAAAATGTCCAAAATCGCCTACCTCTCTCAAAACGGTTGATAACCACATTAAAATAAATGTTTTCTGTTTCCACTCAACCTGTTCTTGAAAGCCAGGAGATTGGGGAACTCAGCACAGCAAACCATTTGTTCCTAGCTCTTACAAGGAAAAAAACCACAGGCTTCTTTGTAAATCATTTTATTGTCATTTTTTAAAAAGGCCCAACATTTTTGCCCTTTTTGCTTATTTTCTCTCACCCCCCTACAGCAACCTACGACCGCCTACATATGGGAAAAAAGGAGCCAAATTTGGCCGACATATCTCTTGTAACAACAAAGTTACAAGCCATTGAATGGCCACATACCGAAATAACCAGAAAAGGCCCTGGCACTAGGGAGAAATACCAATGGCACTTAAAAGGTTAAACATTTTTTTTTAAAACACTCACTGTTTGAGTGACACTTTGTAGAACACAAAAAGGGACTTGTAAGAACAAGACAGAACCAAACTAATCCACCCTGATGGGGCCTCATTTGGATTTAGATTTGGTTTATTTATAAAGCGCAACCAGGCCCAGGGGCATACGGGCGCGTGAGTTTTTGAACATGTTACATAGGAGTACAATTACGTTAGAAGCAGTAGGCAACAGTTACAATAGTTGTGGTTACGAAAAAATACATACATTTAATGTACAGGCATACATGTTACAATTTCAGGCAGTGGGCCAAAGGTGCGACACAGTAATATTATCTACAATATGTACAATGGGAGGTTAAAGTCTAAGCTTAAGGATGTTAAGCTGACAATGTATCCCGGTCGTGAAGCCAGCGTTTGGTGTTATGTTAAATAGGTTGAAGGAGGTTATAGACCTGATTGGAGCAGGTAGTGTGTTCCAGAGCTTTGAGGCTTGTACAGGGAAGCTGACTCCTCGCGAATTATTGAGTTTGAACCTCGGTATGGACATGGTGTTAACTTGAGCTGTTCTGAGTGGTCTTGAGGATGTGTGTGGGGTAAGTTGATTAGAGATGTAAGATGGTGCGAGGTTAGTCCTGGCTTTGTGGGTAAGGGCAAGAACTTTGAGGGATATTCTGTGCTCTATTGGGAGCCAGTGCAGGTTACGTCTAGTCTCAGAGATATGCGACTTCTTAGGGATGTTGAGGGCTGCCCTAATGGCGTTATTTTGCGTTACTTGTAGTTTGTGAATATTTTTGCGGCTAGTGCCTAAATAAAGGGCATTACAATAGTCTACTTTGGACAAGACTAACGTTCTAGCGAGAGTAATGCAGTTAGGTGTGGAGATAAACGGCCTGCATGCGGTAATGAGTTTGCATGTGTAGGCGGCTGATGATACTACTGCATTGGTTTGTTTAGTGAAGGATAATGTGGCATCGAGGTAGATACCAAGGGTTTTAGTATTGTTGGAGACAAGGATGGGGTTACCATCAATAGTGAACGATTTGAAGGCAGTATTTAGCTTTTTTAGCTTAGCGTGCGTGCCAAGGATAATCAACTCGGTTTTTTCGTCATTGAGACAAAGTCCATGGTATGCCATCCACGCTTGTATTACTGCGTATATTTCATAGAGGGTTTTGCTATCATTTTCGTAGTCGCCCGTGATAGGAATGAGTATCTGGGTGTCATCCGCATAATTTGTGTACGTGACACCCAGATAATCAAGGATATCGAAAAGGGGCTTCGTAAATACATTATAGAGCATTGGGGACACGCAAGAGCCTTGCGGGACCCCACAAGGGACTGGTGAAGGTTCAGCCGAGTCAGTAGGAGAAAAGACCCTCATAGTTCTGTTCGCCAAAAAGGAGCTGATCCAGGCAGTGGCTGCGTCGGAGAAGTGAGCTGCAGATTTCAAGTGGTGGCAAAGCGTTTGGTGGTTGACCAAGTCGAAGGCTGCCGACAGATCGAGCAATAAGAGCAGTGCTAGTTTGCCATTATCTTTTAAAATTTGAATTTGCGTGGTGAGATCTATTAGGGCAGTTTCCGTGCCATGTCTAGGTCGGAAGCCAGATTGGCTTAGCCCCAACAGATTGTTTGTTTCTAGATACGCCTGTATTTGCAGATAGGCTGCTCTATCTAGTATCTTTAGTAAAAAAGGTATAGTTATTATCGGCCTGTAGTTAGACGGGTTGGCTCGGTCAAGGGTGGGGTTTTTGATTCGTGGAATGACCCAGGCGTCTTTCAAGTTATCAGGCACTACTCCCGTTTTGAAGGAGGCGTTGATAAGGTTGGTAATAAATGGTGCCAACTCATGTGCTGCTGCTTTGATAATCGGAGCAGGGCAAGTGTCGCCTTGGCAATTAGATGGTTTGAGTTTTCTAATGATATTTGCTACTTCCCAGGTTGAGAGGGGTGAGACACTGAATGGTTTACAGGTTGGCTCAAAGGTAGGTGACTTGTTGGGCGGTTGTTTGTGTTCAGGGTCGGCAAGTAAGAGTTCTTTTTTCGCATTGATTTTAGATTGTAAGCAGGCTATTTTCTCTAGAAGTGCCTTCTGGATGTTACTGCACCAAAGTGCATCTGTGACACATTTATCAATGGGGGCAATAGGGGATTCTAATTCCGCTTGTTCAATCCTTTTATTGTAAGTGTCCTTTTTGGAAAGTATGATAGCTTCTTTATAGCTTGAAGTTGCTAGAGTTAGTTCATTTTTATTGTTTACTGAGGGGCACTTTTTCCAGTGTGCTTCTGCAGTTCTTAGATTTACGTAGTTCTCTGAGGTGCGGCGTGAACCAAGTGTTCAGGTGCCGTTGTGGTTTAGGTTTCCGCAACTTTAGGGGGGGCTATGGTATTCAAGGCTTTCAGTATTGCCTGATTGTAAATGTCTACTAGGACTGTGGGGTCAGAAGTGGCCACGTTTTCAAGAAGGGGAAGTAATAGCGGTAGAAGTTTGTCTGGTGTGATGTCTTTCTTATTTCTAGTGCGGGTAGCTGGAGCGATGATAGAAGCAGGGTGTTGTGTGTTGGCTTTGATAGAGAAGGTTATTTTATGATGATCAGTCCAGATACATGGATCATTGGAAAGAAGATCGATCGAGCAGTTGAGGTTGGTGAGCCAGTCCAATGTTCTTCCTTTAATGTGAGTGGGCTCATGAATAATATGGGTATGACCCAAGTCTCAAAGGGCGTAAGCTAGATCATGGGCATTGTTATTCGTGGGGTCATTGAAACCAAGATTGAAGTCCCCAAGTAGGATAGTTTGTGAATTAGGTTTGGTGTCGGTGGAAACGAGGGATACAACATCCTCTATGAAAGAGGAAATGGGTCCTGGTGGTCGGTAGATGAGGTGCAGTGTGGTTAGGTGATGGTGGCAATTTGACGGACAGGGATTCATTCGGCAGAGGGAATTTGAACGTCCTGAATAACTCTAATGTCAAAGGTGTTTCTGAAGATGATGGCAAGTCCGCCTCCCTTCACTTGATTGGTATTTCTATCGCATCTTATGATAGCATAGTCATTAGGTATAGCAAGGGCCAAGGATGGACCCGATGCTGCGTTAAGCCAGGTTTCCGTAACTGCAAGGAGATCAAGCTTTTCATGAGTTATGAAGTCAGCGATGTCCAATGCGTGGGCGGATAGGGACCTGGCATTCACCAAGGCTGCTTTGATGAGTGTGTCTTTGGCAGGAGTTTTTGGCAAAGGTAGGGATGGGCCATGTAAGGTGTTAGCTTGCTGTCTGAGTCGGTCAGCAGATTAGCTGGGGTATGATTACCGCACCGAGGTTTATTGCTCTTAAGGTCGTGTGATTGGAGGTTTTTGAATCGCAGTCGTGCTCCTAGTCTGGAGTTTCTAGTTGAGATGCTAGGATGGTGGGAATATGGTAAGGTAGGGGCGTAGTTGTGAGTAATAGTATTAGAGTGTAGGGATGAGCTATTATAAAGCTTCAAGTATGAACGTTGTTTTAGTAGGGTGGTTCTAGAATTGAGTCTGAGGTTTCTATTAATAATATTGCATGGTTGATTAGGAGTTGGTCTGGTTGCAAAGCGGCGTATCCAGAGTGCTGGATCATCCAGGTAAGGGTTGGCCGTGTCCATAGTGGTAGTCCACAAGGAGAGGATAATAGCTAGCTTAGATGTGCTAGTGTGTATGTGTTGGTTAGTATGTAGGTGGGGCTGATCTGTCCAACGACTAGTGTAGATGTACATTAGGTGGAGGAGTGTGGTCAGGCACCAATGCATAGTAGGGGTGAGCTGAGCCAGTGGGCAGTAGGGAAGAACTATGCCAGTGGGCAGGGATGGAGGACTGAAAGTGTGTAATGAGTACTATGTCTGAAGGCAATGGATAGCATCAGGTGATGGCATGAAGCTAGTGGCACAAGCAGTGCATAGGTTCAATCAAAGGCAGTGCCTGAATTGCACAGTAGGTATCAGTAGGCAAGTAACAGCATGGGCAGTGACTAGGTTGCACAATGGCACAGTAGGCATAGATCAGCATAGGCAATGACTAGCGGCAGGCTAGATGCAGTTGTTTAATCAGGCTGAATGCAATTTTCAGGGTAGGCCAGCTAAAATGCAATTTTCAAGGTAGGCAGGCTAAGTGCAGTTTACAAGGTGGGCAGGCTAAATGCAATTTTCAAGGTAGGCAGGCTAAATGCAATTTTCAAGGTAGGCACGCTAAGTGCAATTTTCGAGGTGGGCAATCCAAATGCAATTTTCAAGGTAGGCAGGCTAAATGCAATTTTCAAGGTAGGCAGGCTAAAATGCAATTTTCAAGGTAGGCACGCTAAGTGCAATTTTCGAGGTGGGCAATCCAAATGCAATTTTCAAGGTGGGCAGGCTAAATGCAATTATCAAGGTAGGCAGGCTAAATGCAATTATCAAGGTAGGCCAGTTGAAATGCAATTTCTCAAGGTAGCGACGTGATACCCACGATGATACGATGCAGTATATGTCAGAAAGGCAGTAAAACGGCAAAATACTGATTATGAGCTAAGGCAGAGCTAGCAGGAATATACTTTAGAACATGAGGAGCAGGGACCGACAAGATACATAATGTGGGTTATATCTTAGACTCTGTGCGCAATGCAGTTAAAAGAGGAAAACAGATACTGCTATGTTCAGTAAGGCTGTAAACCGGTTATGCATACAAGAAGAACGTTGATATTGACTGGGCAAACCAACAGTCGAGGAGTTGCAGCAGGCGTCGCTTCCAAGTTCTTTTCGGATTCCTTCATCCAGTGGTCGACTCTTCCTTCCAAGCCAAACGATCTCGCCTTTTATGCAGGTTTCTCCCATTCATTCCAGCTTAGCTGTCAATCACACAGCAGGGTGGCTGTTGTTGCCGGACACCCAGCCGGCCAATCACCTTTGGGTGCATTCCTGTAACCAAAGGGATTAAGCACGGAGTTTTGGGCACCTCCCTCACTTCCTGCCCCTGCCAGACATACTGGAGCCAGAGGCAAAACGAACAAAGGGACCATGCAGAGTAAATCTCAAGAAGGGCCTTTCCAACAAGAAATGGTGAAAAAAGACGACTGGGGACACTTTGACAAAACGGGCACCCATGGGTGCCTTACTGTGGCTGTGAATGCAGCCCACTGTAAAAACACACAATGGTAGTAAAAAGTAAACCACTGCCACCAGCCATTAATTTTAGACCGGGTAACATAAAAATGTCACATGAGAAACTAGACAAATATCCCCTCTAGCATCCTATGGTAAAATGGTGTGTGCTGGGTCTAGAAAGTTACAAAAAGTAAGTATAGTCAATTTCACCTCACTGCTCTTGGAAACAGTAGTTTATCCAAGAGAAGGTATTTAAACCTTTGAGAAATCTAAGAGACTTCCTTGTGTCACTGGACTGAAGGTGTTGTGTGTCACAATGTAAAAGATGATGCCAATGGAGTTTGTCAGACTCAAAAATTTAAAAGAAACATACGAAACACACAGAATTAAAAGTACAAAGTTCAGCAAAAGAGCTCAGGGTCTCTAAGGTGGGAGGAATTTAGCACTAAACTGAAAATTCTCCCTAACAACTTCATTCCATCTTTCTTTCCATAGTTCTTTTTTCTTTTATTTGCATTCATCCTTTCCTTCCACTTCATGTATTCCCTCCTTCTTTCTTTCTACACTGTTCTCCCTCCTTTTTGTCTTACATGCACTCTTGCTTGGTTACACTGCATCTACTAGTTTATTTTTCTTTATGGTTTCAGATCCTCGTCTATTCATAGCTTGCTTTTGTTTTCCTTTACTTTATTTAATTCTGTGTGAGATTTTTAGTTTGCTCACTTTCTAGTTTCTTCTGCTGCTTTGTTTCTCCCTGTCCTTAATTTTATCCCTTGATTTTTCTTCTTCTTCAAGTGAAGTACACTAGGTCCACTATGTCCAACTTTCTTCCCCTTGCTGTCATCACTGTAATTACCTTGTTGGTGGTGCATTACAAAATCTGATAAAATCCAACATAAATTGTTGACAATCATGTTTCCAAAAAGGAAGACCAACCAAACTTACAGTACCTAAAACATTAGGGGCAAGTAAATCATGGGCCAATCCTTCGACAAGTGATGGATAAATATTCACATTCTTACAACCTGAAATAAGCTGATGTATTTTATTTTTGCATTTATGTGGCACCCAGACCTGAAGGTATCACTGTGCTGGTACAGAGCAAATCCGAACATGCAGTGAGCAGGCTATAAATATTTGTTAAATAGCCACGTTTTCAAGATTTTTCTGAAGCCGAGGTGTGATGTTTCGGGAAGAGCGTTCCACATTGTGGGGGCTGTGATGCCGAAGCTGGTACCTTCAACTTGCTTAAGATTGGATCTAGGTGTGTGCAGCTCAAGGCTGGAAGAGGAACACGGGGCACAACCTGGCTTTTGCTGAGATTTGGGGGTTAAGGTAGTGGGGCCATTCTGGTGTAAGCATCTGTATAAGGTGTTTCTCCCTCTAGTTGTTTGTTCTGTATTCTTTTCTGTAGGAGTGAGTAGCTACCTGTAGGAGTCCTGAGTATAGGAGTGTAACGCCTTACTGCACACATGTGCATGAGTAATGGATAGCCCAAGGGGGTGGTTTTCCCTGCTAACCAGCATCAGCTAGGGTATCTTCGACCAAAATAACCATGCACAGACTTCTTTGTTTTGTTTAAGCGTGGCCCGCTTTTGTTTTATATAAGGAAAGAGTGTTCAATACAAAAATACATACACTGAATCTCTATAACACCATTAGGCATCCTGACAGAGTTGCTCCCATCACATAACATTGGATGACCATTTGTAGAATAAATCATAACATGAATCCATAAGAATCCCCTATGGATTAGTGAGTTACACGTGAACACTGATTACATTGGGCATCCCCTGAGAATGAACGGTTCCACATTCGATAGGTAAATAACTTTCGAGTGGATTGTGTCCTCCAACATATTCCTCATCTAAGATGTATTCCATCCAGCTTTAGCTACTTCGGAAAAAAATTTCGGCAGAGGATGCCGTGCGTCGATGTAGTCGAGTCGATGGTACCTCGAAGGCCTCCGTCGAGGCTGACGTCATCGGGTATACAAGTAGCACACGCGGCGCCCGTTGGCTTTAGTTATGTTTTTCCATGGTACTTGTTGCTTCGGAGATTCGGCGCGCCTCGAGTTCTGTGACGCAGTGAATATTACTGATATATATCAATAAGTCATCATCTACGCCAACTATGACCCCACAATCGGGTTTCAAAAAGTGTGAATCTCGGGCGTGGCTAACCGCCATGTAGGAAAGTCGCACTCACGGCAAGCTCCGCTTGATGTGTCCCATATAAGCTGCTAAAAAGCCTTTTAAAGGTGTCTGTAGCGTTAAGAGTTGCTGTAACTACTGCGGAGGATCTCCAGTGGCTCTATCCTGTTTTTTGTGAACCACCGAGCCCTAACCAGTATGGAACACAGTGAACTGCAGCGCTTTGGAGCTGAGCGGAAAATGGCAGCCAACAGACTGTGAACTTGAATGGCGTGGCGCCTGCTGACCCGGACAACCGACCCAAGCTAAAACCAGCCCGGAAGATCCTAGGGGTGGAGCGGAGGACCCCGCGCAGCGGGGAAGCGAGGAGGAACGCAGACTGCTGTGAGGGGGAAACATCGGAAGGCGAGCCTGGATGCTCTGGCTGCCCTGCGCCCTTGGAGTGTCGCAGAGCGGCTGTCCTCCGGGGAGGCTGCGCATGCTGCGGAAGGATCAGAGGCACCGCTAAACAAAGGGCCCTGAGGCGGCGGGGAAACATCGGAGCCGCCGAGGGCAGAGCGGATACCGCCCCTGGAGGAGCTGCTGCAACAACGCTGGTGCAGGGGGCCCCGGAAGCCGAGAGACCTGCATCAGAGCGCAGAGTGAGGGCTCGAAGGAAGAGGACGGCGCCGCAGGTGGAGAGAGCCGCACAAGGTGAGGGGAGAAGGGGGAGGGAAGGCCCAGCTGGACTGCCGCACCTTTGCACCCTGAGAACTGGGTGGCCCTCCCCCTGCTGGGTCTCGCTCTCATAGGACGGATGGACACCACAATGCGGGATGGCGCCAAACCTGAGGTAGAGCATTGCATGTGCCCTAGGCGCACACAGACACTGCAGCCGCGAGCTGGGAGGCTGTAACAGAACGAGCAAAATGAACATTGGCGCCGGTCTGGCGTGGCCTGTCTTGCAGCGCTACGTGAGCTGGGAGCTCAGCACAGACCAGGCCCAGCTTGAGAGGAGGACGGGGTAGCCCCACACAACAGATAAAAGCACCATGGACACCCTAGAGTGTGTGCGTGCACTAACAAGCACTCCAACAAAGCCGGGAGCCTGGACCCTCTGCCCTGCTACCGCACTATAGACGGGTGGAGAGAAGGGGGAGGGAGGAGGAAACCACACAGGAACAAGCGGCCCACGAAAGCGCTGCAGATCACAGAAAGGGCGAAACTCACCCCAGAAGGAGCATTTGTGAGAATGCCCAGCGCCATGGAATCGTAGTGACCCACGGAGTGGCGTCCCCACTGAAAAGGCACCAGCAACCTGTGCACAATAACCACGCTTCCAGTTGGCCGCGCTGCTTCTGAAAGGGGAACAACACCCCGCCCGAGAATTAACCTACCCCCGAGCCCTTAGTGAAATGTCCTCCAAGGGGGCAAGATCCAAACAAAAACAGACCACCATGGAGACATATGTGGCAGGAGGACCACCAAAACCAGAAGCCAGCATCCAAGGCACCGCAACAACAATGCCCGGACCCTTTCTTAGTTGCAGAAACAATCTTTCTGCAACTCGCAGATCCTCGAAGCCATTAAGATGCTTCAAACAACGATGGAGAGCAAAATTGATGCAGTAGCCATAAATCTGGGCCTACTGCGGCAAGATGTCCGCACCATCGCGGGCAGGACCGAAGCGCTCGAGACCCAAGTCCGAGACCAAAACGCAGCTCTTGAAAGATGTGGATGTGCTAGTGCAAAAAGTTAAACACCTAGAAGACAGGGCTGAAGAAGCCGAGGGGCGGGCACGTCCTAACAACATCAGAATTTTAGGCCTGCTAGAGGGCACTGAAGGAACCGACCCCACAAACTACGTGGAGAACCTCCTGATACAGGAGATAGGAGCTGAGAAACTCGCAGGGCTTCACCATCAAAAGAGCTCATCGATCTCTCACCAAAAAGCCGCCCCAGGGGCTCCACCTAGGCCACTGATGGCTAAAGTGCTCAATTATAACGACCGAGAGACAATCCTAGCATTTTCAAGATCGGGAGGCCAAATCCAAAGGGGCTTTGAGAAGATGGCCATATACCCCGATTACACATTTTAGGTCCAAATGAAGAGCACAATTCATCTATACAAAAGCGAGATTGAAAAAAGCAGGCCTACATTATATGCTCTTATATCCAGCAAGATTGAAAGTGCTACACAGCAACAAAGCCATTCTGTTAGAAACGCCGGCTGAAGCTAGAGAATGGATGGTCGGTGAACAGATCCAGGACCTTGAAGTAAAAGGGCACAAACTACGATGAACCACAAGAGGAGCGGCTGTAAGAAAAGACCAGCTCCCAAACAGGACACACAAAAACTGATCGAACACCTACCTAAGCACACTGAGATAGATTTACCACAGGAGCCCTACTGGAGATGGACTGCTTCCATCAGAGAACAGTCTAAGCAGATTCCTACTGCCCCCAGAAGTTTTCTTTTTTTTGTGTGGTATTTTTAACCCGCCCGTAGGGCACCACGAGACCCGTACACGGTCAAATGGAGCAGAAACGGGGTAGTCATAACTGGGGGAACCCTGCTGGACAGTTCTTGTTACAGGGAAGTTTGAAGTTAAAGAGGGGACGGAATGTAGGAGTTAGTATTAGTATAGGGGAACCACACCAAAAAAAGACAAGACCACCTAAAACTGTATCAACCGTCAAATCCGGAACAGAAGCTGCCAGAGATGCCACGCTCGCGAACACTTGGACACTCAATAATCATGGCCGACAAGATCAGAATTATGACATGGAATGTCAGGGGAATGAACAGCTTTGTCAAACGACGCCGAATTCACACATACATAAAACGGAACAAGGTCGTAATCGCCCTGCTACAAGAGACTCATCTGGACGCACGCAAGCTTGTAGCGGTAGCCAAGACCTGGAGAGGAACATTAATGGGCTCCAGCCACTCCTCCTACGTCAGAGGGGTCCTGATCTGGATCAATCCAACCACCCCCCTCAAAATAATAAGCACTAAAACAGACCATGAAGGCAGGATGGCCGTGGTACACGGCACCATAGAGGGAAAGGAGGTCTGTCTAATTAGCACTTATGCTCCTAACAACGATGCCACAACTTTCTACCACTCACTATATAACAGACTTAGCCCTTACAGAGAGAGCACCCTAATGTGGGGGGGGAGATCACAATTGCACCCTAGACCCTTGCACAGACAGATCAGACAATAAACCTACCCGCCTGTCAAAATATTAACTGCAATGACACAACACTTCAAGCTCAAAGATATATGGAGGGAACACCACCCAGAACACCGAGAATACTCCTTTCATTCCCCCCGCATGCAGTCTACACCAGGCTAGACTACATATTTGTCAGTGAAGCGCAACCAGCCGTGTTTGGGGTGCACAATACCTACCTAGAGTGATATCCGACCCTTCCCCACTGGTGGTCACCTGGACAGTGTTCGCACCTAGACCCCCCCCCATAACCACATGGAGGCTCAGATGCGAGGCCTCTGCGACCAAATAAGGAAAAGCACGCAAGGTTTTTGGCAGGTCAACGAAAACCACTTACGACACTTCGGCACAATATGGGAGACATACAAAGTGGTCATGAGGGGAGAAATGATTGCAGAGGTGGGGGGGAGCCCAGAGGTCCATGGTGGCCTCACTAGAACATAGCGAAAACGAGCTAAGGAAACTAGAAGCGAAGGCCAACACTAGCCCGGAACATTTACAAAAGGAGGTAGAGCTCAAGCAGACCTGCCTTACATACTTGCATATGCTAGAGAAACTCAGCTACACGAAACACATTGAAAGAAGCCATGCCCTGGGTGACGCACCCGGGAAACTATTAGCCTGGCTGTACAAACCCGAAGCCCCCAGAACACCCATATGCCGTATTTGCAAATCAGACGGCTCAGTGGCACAACCCTCAGACTGAAATAAACTGTGATTTCCGGATTCTATCAGGACCTCTACACCAGCACTCCATCACCCACAAACTCCGAAATTGAAGATGCCCTCGATGACATCAAGCTCCCTAAATTAGACACGTAAGCGGCGGAGGCCCTGGGCAGGCCCATCACCCCTGAAGAAGTGATGGTAACCATCAGATCCCTGCCGACCGAGAAAACCCCAGGCACTGACTGGCTCTCAGGAGGGTTCTACAAAGCGTACAAAGATGTTTTGGCGCCACTCCTAGCCCAAGTGTTTAACGAGGTGTACGAAGTGGGCACCCTCCCAGAAACCATGGGAGAGGCAGTGATCATCCCCCTATTAAAACCCAGCAAAGACGCCGACGAGTGCGGCTCATATAGGCCCTTATCCATTTTGAACTCAGATAATAAGATCCTGACGGCACTACTAGTGAGAAGACTGCGTAGAGTAATCCCATTATTGATCCACCAAGACCAGACAGGATATGTCCCAGGGCGTTCCATTACTGAGAATCTGCGCAGACTACACCACGTCACCTACAGCACTAACGGACCCGAGAAATGCGCAGTGGTGTCTCTCGACGCCACCAAAGCTTTCGACTCGGTCCGGTGGGACTGGTTATATGCCACCATGACAAGAATGTGGATTGGACCAGTCTTCTTGAAGTGGATCAAGCTCATATATACTAACCCCGCTGCCAGAGTCCGCACAAACAAAACATACTCTGATAAATGGCGACTCCACAGAGGCACGCGACAGGGATGCCCACTTTCCCCCATGTTATATATCGTAGCCACCAAACCTGTAGCTGCATACCTACGACAGGAATACAGGGATGGGGGCATAGTAATAGACTGGGTGGCCCACTTAGTATCAATATACGCTGAAGACACACTCCTATACTTAACCCAGAACACATATTACCATACATACTAGAGACACTGGACGGGTTTCACAGATACAGGGATCCAAATTAACAAAGAAAAATCATGCCTTTTTCCTTTAGCTGCCCTGAACGAATACAGAGCCGAGAGCCTCCCCGCCATGGCCCTCCAGTGGAGGACCACCTCCTTCAAATACCTGGGAATCACCATCCACCGTAACCCCAAATCTGAACACACCCTGAACATGGTAAAAGCCATAGAAAATCTGGAGAGGTCAATGGACTAATGGGGCAAACTACCGCTCTCAGTGGCAGGAAGGGCCGACTCCTCAAAATGGTGGCGCTGCCCCGGCTCCTGCATTGCTTCACCAACGACCCCCCTCCCTCCCCCCCAAGTTCTGTAGAGACTTAGAAAAACTCTGTAGACTATTCCTCTGGCAGGGAGGGAGACCTAGAGTCGCATTAGAAGTCCTACAAAGACCCTACGAAAAGGGAGGCCTGAAAATCCCAAATCTAGAACTGTACTACTTGGCGAGTCAACTGATGCATGTAGTGAAATGGATGTCAGATGAGACCACCACGGACACCCGACTCCTGCAACCGGCCATCCCCCAGATGCTCCTTAGAGATCTACTCTGGCTCCCACCAAACGCAACACAAAATGGCCCATACTTAGCAAAGCTAGGGATTCAGATTTGGAAACGAGCCTGCAAGACAGTGCAGTTACATGACCCGTACTCCCCCACGATCCCCATCGCTGCAATCATGGCAAGTAGACCCTGGGGGCAAAAAGAGGTAAGAAACGGATGGGAGCCCTACAGGATAGCCACACTAGGAGACCTAATAAATGACCAGGGGATAATAACGTTCAATGAACTGTACGAAACTACGGGTCTACCACCAGGACAGTTCCTACTTCACAGAGCAGTGGTAAAGAGACTCACGGACAGATGGCCAGAGGTCAAGAACCCGGACCCCGAACATGAGGTCATAGAGGACATGCTGGCTGCAGCTGAAGGGGGACATGAAACATCGAGGCTCTATGAAACATTACTAGACAACACAACCAAACTAGAACTCAAATGCAAAACGAAATGGGAGGGGGGAGTTGGGCATAGAATTTGAGGACACAGAATGGGAAGCCATAACCCATTATCATAAAAAGATCTCCAGGAACGCCCAACTACAGCTCATACAGTTTTATATCATCAACAGAGCATACCTCACACCGGAAGTGATCTCCAGGTTTAAAGGAGCGGGAGTTCAAGAATGCCCCAAATGCAAAGAACCCAGAGTGGGAATGACCCACATGTTTTGGAAATGCCGGACGATACAGTCCTTTTGGACACAGATAGCAGCAAAGGTAGTAGAGGCAGACATCGACCTAGACGTACAAACACCGATGGCATGCATTCTGGGCAAATACAATAAAAGCAAAAAGAACAAACCCCTAAACAAGCTCAAGGACCTGATATACATATCAGCAAAAAGATGCATTGCTATGGGATGGAAAAACGCAAAAAGCCAAAGCGTGGCACTCTGGTGGGAAGACCTGCGCAAATGGGTGACAGCGGAAACAGGAGCGTTGGAGAACGCACTGAGAGAACAAAAACTAGACGTCAGTGAAGACTTACACCAATGGGTGGCTCTTACGGTGCCATTATTCAATCCAATAGAGGAAGACGCCACCTCTGACGCAGGTAGCCCGAGAGCGAAGACTGGTGAAGGCAGAACTGAAGTATAAACAGAGGGTCTTCAGAGGGGGGGGGGGTTCCATGTGCAAATCATATTCCACGCACTGATGATGTAACCAGTTCGGTTGATGTTCAAAATGAATAAACATATTTTTTTTTTAAAAAGTGTAAATCTTGCGGTTTGAAAATGTCTATCACGGACCCGCACCGAGAATGTCTGTGGTGTCTCGGGGAAGGCCACGAAATGGAGGCCTGTACGAAGTGTCAGGCAATGACGGGGAAGGCCTTGCGAGAGAGGAAGGGTAAACTACAGGTAGGTCGTAAATCCGACCGGAAAGTCTCAAGCATCGAGGTCCCGTGAGGAGAAGTCTCCCAAAAAGAATGAAATGCCCCACAAAACATTCTTCCTCCGAAGAGTGGAACCATTCAGAGTTAAAATAATGGAGGTGATCGAAAAGCGAAGCCTCGGTCCATGCCTTCTTCGAAAGCTGGCCGGGAGCGCCATCGCTCCGACACTCGTGCGCCCTCGAGCCCGGGTGATCGAAGAGGGAAGGATCGAGAACCTTCCAGGACGCCCAGTGCGAAAGACTGCTCGAGTCGAGTCGACAGCTCGAGGTCATCGATGCCGTCTGAAACCCAATGCACCTCGAAGGGCAAATCTTCGAAGAGCGCCTCGATGCCCTCGAAGCCGGCTCCGTCCACCACCACTATTCCGTTGACGCCTTTGTCGACGTCGACCCCAAAGCCCTCAGCTCCAAAGGCTCCAGTTCAGCCAACTCAGCCAGAGAAAGGGAAAGAGAAGGCTGCAAAGCCTGTAATTCCTTCAGGGTCCACTAACACACCTCTCCCACCTCAGGGTTTTAAACCTCTTCCTAGGAAGGAATTTTTCAAGTCCCTGACCTCAATTTTTGAGGAACAGGAGAGCTCTGATGATGAAAATGTACCCTTTGGACTGGAATATGGTACCCCAAATGTCCCAAAATGCCTGATTTCTGAAGAAAGCAGGATGAGGGACCTGGTGGAATCCTTACATAATGCAAGTGGCATTGATACATCTCCTGAAACAAACTGTCAGGCCAGAACCAGGAGAGCATGCCAGTCCCTCATACCGTCATCTAATGACAAAAGTGGTCGATTATTTAGGATGGGCTAGGTCACCAACCCAATTCATCCAGGATGATTTGACCGATATATTGAACCATGGTCCCACCGAAGATCCAATCCTACCCTTCCATGTAGCCTTGCAAAATAGGGTGGCCAAGAATTGGGAGACTCTCTGGATTCTATTCCTCCAGTGAATAAATCCCTTACTTCAAAATACCGCCCTGCCAGTAGCGACCCCGGCTTTCTGTCTAAAAATCCCACTCCCGAGAGTCTGGTGGTCCAGGCATCCAGCCACAGCTTCAAATAAAATGGCATACCCTTCTGTCCCTCCAGACAGGGACGATAAGCGTGTGGATGGCTAGGCTAGCAAGGTATTTTCAGCTGGGAGTATGGCGTTAAAATCCGCCAAGTCCACATGTGCCTTGGCAAAGTTTTTGTACACTCTGTGGGAGTGTATTGCAATTGCGGCGGAGCACATACCAGAAGGGGATGAAAGGGAGGGATTCCTAGCCATTAGAGATGGAAAGGAGGCCATGCAGGAATCCCTTCAATCTGGATTGGACACTGCAGGTCCATGGGCACTAGCATGGTAATATGCAGATTTGCGTGGTTACGGAAGTCTGGTTTCCCACCAGACGTACAGAACCGCCTTCTGAACATGCCCTTTGACGGGTCTCACCTTTTTGGCAGCAAGTCTGACGAGAGCCTTGTTGCAGACCTCAAAAGCAGCTGCCAAGTCTTTAGGAGGTGCTATTAGGCAACCTCAGCCTTTTCGTGCACCAGGACAACCTTGGAGGGGACGATCCTATTGTTACTACTCATATGGAAAGGTGAGAGGAATGGCCAGTCAAAGGGGCCAGAAAAAGGCCACTCGTGGTGGATGAGGAAAACGTGCAAAGCCAGCTCCAGCTGCAGCCTCTTTGCCATCAGTGGTCGCAGCAACTGCCACAAAACCACTTTGAGGACTTGCATCACAAGACACCTGTGGGAGGCAGGCTGTCACAGCATCTGCAAGAATGGCGAGCCATTACTTCAGATGTTTGGGCTCTAGTAATAATAGCCCAAGGTTACTGCCTTACTTTTCTAACGCAACCTCAAAACAATCCACCAGGGAGACACCCTTTGAAGTTTTCAGACCCGCTCCTACAGCAGGAAGTTCTAACCCTGCTGGAGAAAGGTGCTATAGAGCAGGTACCTGTAGCAGAGAGGAACAAGGGATGGTACTCCCCGTATTTTTTGATTCCCAAAAAGGACAGAGGACTGAGACCCATCTTGGACTTAAGAAACTTGAACAACTTCCTCAGGAAGGACAAGTTCAAGATGGTCACTCTTTCTCAGATACTTCAGGCCCTTCAACTTCAGGATTGGTTGGTGTCATTGGACCTCCAGGATGCTTATTTTCATGTGCCAATTCATCTCAAGCACAGAAAATACCGGAGGTTCGTAGTTGGCGACTCACACTATCAATTTCGAGTCCTGCCGTTCGGATTGACCTCCGCCCGAGGGTCTTCACCAAGTCAATGGTAGTGATGGCAGCGCACCTCAGGAGAGGGGGGGATTCACATCTACCGCTACGTGGACGATTGGTTGATCAGGGCACGTTCTGCCGAACAAGCACTGGATCATCTGAAAGTCACCTGCCACTTCCTCCACAGACTGGGCTTCTCCCTAAATTTCAAGAAGTCACAAATGATGCTTTCCCAACAGCTCCAGTACATAGGGGCTGTATTAGACACATCCTTGGGAAAGAGCTTGCCTCCCAAGTCAAGGGCTGAAGACATTCTTCAGATGGTTTCCAAAATCCAAAATGCCCAAAATCTCCAGGCCTACGACTTCTTAAGGTTACTCGGCCTCATTGCATCCTGCATCTTCCTAGTGCCGGAGGCACCCCTGAGAATGAGATCCCTTCAATGGGCCCTAAAGACTCAATGGTCCCAGTTCTCGGGTCAAATGACGGATTGTTGGACTTGCACAGAAAATATCCTAAAAGGAGAGCATTTTTGGCAACCATGGCCGGAGATTACAGTAGTGACGGACACCTCACTCATGGAGTGGGGAGCTCATGCCAACGATCTGACAATCAGCGGTCGCTTGTCTCCATCGGATTCCAAACTACACATCAACCTTTTAGAGCTGAGAGCAATCAGACTAGCGCTGAAGGCTTTTCTACCATCTGTCAGAGGAAAAAATGTCTTGATAATGACGGACAACGCAGTGGCCATGCATTATCTAAACAAAAGAGGAGGTATGGGGTCACTACCTCTGTGCAGAGAGGCAATGCAGCTCTGGTATTGGGCAATTCAAGAAGGAATCCCCTTAACGGCAGTTCATCTAGCCGGGGAGGAGAATATGATGGCAGACACTCTGAGCATGCAGAGCACGGTGTCCCATGAGTGGGAACTGGTTCAGGAAGTCATTCAAGAGATCTTCGCCCTTTGGGGAACCCCTCAAGTAGACCTATTTGCGATTGGAATCAACCAGAAGTGCGAAAGGTATTGCTCAGGGGAATTTTCCCCGAGAGGAGCCCTAGGGGACGCGTTCGTGGTGGAGTGGAACTTCCCACTATTATATACGTTCCCTCTGATTTCCGTCATTCCTCAGGTCATCAGGCGACTGAGAGGGATCGGAAACCGCATGATCCTAATTGCCCCAGATATGGCCAGGAGAACGTGGTACCCGGACCTTCTAGACATGTCCATCTGTCCCCCGGTACATCTTCCTCAGAGAGAGGACCTTCTCTCACAAATGAAGGGTCGGGTTCTCCATCCAGAGGTCAAGATTCTCAACCTTCACACTTGGTATCTGAAAGTCTGAGATACAAGGATTGGTACCTTCCAGATGATGTCATGGAGGTGTTGCTTTTGGCAAGAAGACCAGCAACAAAATCTCTATACCATTGCCGTTTGCAACTGGTGCAGAGAAAAGAATGTTGATCCTTTTTCTATGTTTGATTCCGGAAGTACTATTCCTTCCTCTTGTCCCTGGCACATAGAGGTCTAAATGTTGGGACCATTAAAGTTTATCTTGCAGCGCTTTCCGTTTAAAAGTTCCAATTTGGGATCTTAATCTGGTTCTAAAATTCTTAATGTGTGCCCCTTTTGAACCCTTGCACACTTGTCCATTAAGATTACTGACATGGAAAACTGCTTACCTAGTTGCTTTACCATCTGCAAGAAGAGTGAGCAAATTGCAGGCACTGTCTTCTGGGCCACCCTATACTGTGTTCCATAGGGACAGGGTGGTATTAAGGGTTAAACCCTAATTTTTACCTAAAGTTGTGTCCGATTTTCATTTAAATCAGAAAATTGTTCTACCAGCATTCTACCCTCCACCTCATCCTAGTAAGGAGGAGGAAAGATTGTACAGGTTGGACCCGAGAAGAGCTCTAAGCTTTTACATTTCTGGGCTATCCAAGCTTAGAGTGGATAATCAACTTTTCAGTGGCTACACCGGAAGGAAATTGGGTCAATCAGTGTCAAAACAAACCATATCACGTTGGATTGTGCTTTGCATTTCAGAATGCTACAGATTAGCAGAGAAAGACCCACCAGAAGGCTTAAGGACCCATTCCACCAGAGGCATCGCCTCTTCGACAGCCCTTCAAAGAGGTGTTCCCATGAAATCCATTTGTGAAGCATGAACTTGGTCTTCGCTGCATACTTTTTCAAAATTCTATAGTCTGGATGCTTCCCAGTCTAAGGAGCTGAAGTTTGGTAAAAAATGTACTCCCTCCTCCAGAGAATTGTCCATAATGCTTTGGGAGTCTATCTAAGATGAGGAATACATTGGAGGACACAATGCTCTCGAAGAACAAGTTACTTACCAACTGGTAACGTTCTTTCGATTGGATGTTCCTCCAACGTATTCCTCATCGCCCTCCCAGCCTACCCCTCTGTAGATTTTTCCGGGTTATTGCCACTTCAACTCTCGCAAGGCTGATACCTGACTACCGGCACAATCTACACAGTAGAACGAAAGTGAGGGGGGAAAACAGAACTGAGGCCAACGGGCGCCGTGCGTGCTACTTGTATACCCGATCGGAGGCCTCTCGAGGGACCATCGACTCGACGACATCGACGCACAGCGCTCTCTGCTGAAATATTTTCTGAAGCAGCTAAAGCTGGATGGAATACATCTAAGATGAGGAATACGTTGGAGGAACATCCAATCAAAAGAACGTTACCAGTTTGTAAATTAACTTGTTCTTTCCTGTCACCAGTTTCTCTGAAGAATGTACTTTTTCACCGCTGGTAAATAACCTTTCATGTCACGGTATTTAACGCTTTCTCATTTGCTAAATAAATAACTCTGCCTGTCACAAGTTTCTCTGAAGAATATACGTTTTCACCTTTGATAAATAACATTTCCTGTCACAGGTATTCCCTGCGAATGAACGCTTCCCAATGATGACACTGGGCCCGTGTCCTTCTCTACCCTGGCGGAAATTGCACTACCTCCCAGAGTGGCGGCAGCAACAAAAAAAGGATACACAACAGGACCCAATAGGTCGAGGCGAGGTTCGAGGGGGTGGGGGGGGACACTGGCAATACACCAGTGGACCACTCTTACAGGGCGCCAATGGGGACTGCATGCTCTGTGTCCCCTAGGGTCATTGCTTCCTACCTCTGCGCCAACTGCGGGAACACAACTACGAGTCTCCGCCCGGCACGGTGACTAGGTCTGCAAGTAACTCTATCAAAACAGCCCGCGTGCAGATCTCGATTGTCACACATGGGGCATGATATCCTCACTACACTTAACCTCTCTCCTACCTGACTAGACCAGGCTGTGCCACTCCTGACCCCGCTTCCCCCAGGCACTCGCGGGCAGTGGGGCCCAGCTACCGCACCAGCCAAGACTCCCTGTCTCTCCGGCTCGCTCTCTCGACCCCGGGTGAGGGGGAGAGAGCAGTACCAACCGATAGTTGGTCAGCCTATAGTCCAGGGTGGGGTCGCCCACTCGACCGAGGGCCTCAGTGCCCTCCGGAGCAGTCTGAGCTTCAGCCTTGTCTCCTCTCGTCTGTTGATTCGCCTGCGGGCTATTATGCCCTATAGGTGCTACTATTCACGCTTTCCAGCAGGGGAGCGCTCTCAGCCTCTGAAGTGGAATCGCCTCATAGGCGGCCCCACTCCCCCTGCTGGTGGAGCCTACTATACCAGGGTCCCATAATGTGTGCGCCCAAACCACCCACTGTGGAGAGGGGTACACACATAAAGGACTGTAAAACCAACCAGCCTGTTCCCAAAACAGGACATTTAGCCCTTTTCATACTGAACTCCCACAGGAAATTGGGTTTACATGTACATAAGAGTCAAACGTTTTGGATTAGATTCTTGCTTTAATAGGTAGCTAATGTAATTCTTTTCAAGTGGCAGAAATGTTATCAGAGTATTTTAAGCCCAGTTCCGCCCTGAGTGCCTTGTTTTGTAGGAGTTGTAATTTGGAAATCTTCTTGGCAGACGTGCTTGAGAAAAGAACATTACAGTAATCTCGTTTACTGCCTATAATGGCTCGTGCAAGAGTCGGGCAGTTCTTTGAGGGAGATACATTTTTTGTTCAAGGTGGTGAGTTTAGCCATAGAAGAGGCGAGTGCATTGATGTGGCAGGATATGTTGAGGTCTGCTTCGAGGTAGATAGCCAGCGTCTTCACATGCTTTGAGACGTGGATGGAGGTTCCGTCAATGAGAAAAGATGAGGTTGGCTCCAAGAAACTTGGACGGGGGGGGGTGGGGCCATGAGTAGCAGTTCACTTTTAACATCGCTGTAGCAAAGATTATGGACGGCCATCCATTTCCAAATGACACTGTACATTTGGCTACTTGTTTTGACATCCTGCTCGTAGTTCCCTGATATCGACAGCAATATTTGGGTGTCGATGGCAAAGTCTGTGTAAGGAATGGAATGCCAAGGCATCAAGGTGCTTCAAAAGGGGATTAGTGTAGGTGTTGTAGAGGGCAGGGGACATGCAAGAGCCCTGAGGGACACCACATGGGACCGGGATGGGGTCGGCTGTGCCGGATCCAATGTAGACCTTGGAAGTACGCTCAGGAAGGAAGGATTTGATCCAGAGGGCTGCCTCTTGGGAGAGGTGGAAGTTTGACACAAGGTGATTGCAGAGGATGTCATGAGCAAAAAGATCAAAGGCTGCTGAGAGGTCGAGGAGGAGCAGGATGCCAATTTTGCCAGTCTCAGAAGCCGTACAGTGTATTTGAGGTCTAAAGGCAGTTTCTCCACTGTGCTTAGGACGGAAACCCGATTGTCTGGATCCAAGAAGCTGGTGTTCAAGGTGGATTTGGATCTGGGAATAGGCAAGGATAGTAGAGCTGCGATTTTACCGAAACTGGTATTGTTCAGAGAAACAATTACATCGGAAAAATAGTTTTAAAATTTTTTTTAATTTGACCGGCCTACCCAAGTTCCCATTTCCCTTCGCTTATAACCCCACCACAACCCTTCCCCACCTGTTTGAATCCCTTACCCCATCTCATATACATATATATTTTTTTAATCGTTATTTTTTTCTATGCAATTGTTTCTCTGGAAAAATGTAATTGTTTTCATTTAGATCGCTGGATACAATACAATGCATCATCCACAAATAATTGCACAGATAACCATTGGAAAATAGGGTGTGTGAGTGCATCGCTGAGTGCAGTCAGCAGTACAGCAGCATTGGAATTAGGTTTCGTTCCAGTGATTGTTCCTGCCTGGAAGACATTAGCACCTATTGGACCCGCCCCCAGCAGTGGAAAACACTCTGCATTGTGAAAAGCACACTGAAGTACATCGGTGAGTGCACTCTGGTGCTCCTGGGTTCTGTTTTGGTGAGCCTTCCTCACTTCTATCTACACTTTGACTACTAAGGAGAGTCTGTCTGTGTTTGGCACTATTTAGAATTTGTGAGCACTTGGAAAAGTTGAATTAAAACGCCTGTTAAACTACCTTCTCGCCAATCACGGAACAAGCCTTGTCGGAATAAGCGGCATCTGAGCCAAGCCTCCGTCGACTCCCTTATGGACAAAAAAAGAAACGTGAAGGACATATGTTGGAGCAGCCCAAGATCACAGGTTTTTTCTCTAATAAGCAAAAAGATCAGGAGGGGGAAAAGGCAGCACTGGGTACCGTGCACGTGTGATGCCCACTCTTTCACTGATACCTGACAATTCATTACTAAGTCTTGTTTAGGATTTCAATCGGGCGTCACACACCGAACCCTGACCTTCGCCTTCAGCCTTAGATGTAGCACGTGATTAGAATGCTTTTTCTTTCTTTTCAACAAATTCAAATTGAGCCGATACCCGACCCGTCTCACACCCTCTTTTTACGAATACCCTGGGTCACTATGGACCATGAACCAGGCCGGTGGGTGGTAACACAATTTATTTATTTTAATTTCAAAGAAAATCACACCATTTTTTATGTTGGGCAGCAATCGCTAATTACAATGAAAACTACTGAAATACACTTAAGTAACCTTCTACAAGAACATATCCAAAGCACAACTGAATAGGAGCACTTTTTCAATTCGGATAGATGGCACCAGAATTAAAATTTACCCCTGTAGTGTTCCTTCAAACCACAATTAATCTAATTCTGAGTGGATGGAAAGAATAGCAGGTAGTCGGGGATATGAGGCAGCAAACAGAATCAAAATTAATTATATGTGTAATTAAATAATGATGTACATATGTTTTATCATAGTCTCAGGGCTATCATATCACTAGCAACTATAAGGTAAGATATTACACAAGGCATACAGTTCACAAAGCAGGTTGAAATGGAAAACGCAGTGCAGTCAATGACACATGAAAAAGTTGCATTTTTTTTAGTTTGCAGTTTTAAATGTCAATGGTTTTTCAGAAAAAACAGGTGAAATACTTTGAATTGTAATGCAGTGTTTGGGCTGGGGGATAGATGCACATCACAGGGACAATTTAGAAGTGAAAGGGGGGCTCTAGCTGAAGAACTGGATGAGATTTGCAAGATAAAAGGAGGGACAGTTTTGGTAAAATAAAGTTGTTAAAGGAAGGAAATCGGTTTGGAAAGAAAGGAAAAGTTTTTAGATTGTTAAAGAAAGACATGGTACGATCCCAGGTTAATTTGCAACTTAACCCTTTCACCCTGCGTTCAGATCTATGTGGGAATTAATTTAAATTATTCCAAATATTGCTAAGGAGTTACAAGGTGAGGTGAAAGAAAGAATTGCACTAACACTAGAAAAACAAGGCCAGGGTGCACAGAGAATTCTAACAGTTTTGGACAAGTTACCAGGGTATGGATAGGATTACTTGGAGAGTAGAACAAAGACACAGTATCAAGATGGGCTAGGCTATGGATTGTTATGGGAAGGCAAATACTCACAATCCGCTCCTGGATTTGGGATTGGGAGCAGCCAACCGGGTTCTGGACTCCAAGGCTCGGGTCACCAGATAGCAGGCTCTCCTAGAAAGACAGCTGGGCAAAGGTCTGGTCACGGCACAGCAACTCCTCAGCGGGATGGAGTGGGTAAGCAAGGCAAGCAGGCGGCACTGGAGAATCCCAAAGCAGGCTCAGCCACCTTACCCCTTTCTCCCTGAAGTTAGTAGGATTTTGTTATGGGGTTTTAGTGGGATTTCTGGATCAAGGCCTTGCTGGATAGGAACAGCTATACTGTGGCCTTGAAGTAGAGTATGGAATCTTGCAAAGGTGGATCTGGAATATCAGGATACGCAGGCACTGGAAATTCAGGAGAGCATGTTCCGTCAGCCACCCCATGGTGACATCATAGAATTATATGGTGGGGCAGGCTTAGCTGGGCACGCCTCTAAACAACTGAATTGGTCAGGGAGGATTCCTACTACCTTCCTGTCAGCAGATTGGACTTTTAGAGACATGACATCCGCTTTATGATGTGGGTTTAAAGTGTCCAGAACCTCCCACAGTTAATTTTGCCACAACCCAGTTTTGGCATAAATGGCACTTTTTTACAGTGGTGGCATCTTAACCAATTCCATAGGCAGATTACATATTTTACACAGAGCATGACGGTCCTATTTACACGGTTGTAGGACTTTGTTTTGCCCGTCTAATAGTTTTTAGCGATTTTCAGTGATAAATATTCGACCTAAAATTCTATAACTTTATGCATGGGTATAGATTATCATAAGGCATGTAAGTATTGAATTTCAAAGTGGCATCATGTACACTTTCCTCAGACTGTCCAATTCTGTCATTTCTGTTTCCAATATGACAGTGAAGGCTACCACGTCTTAAAATAAAATCCACAAAATTACATTTAAACTGTTAACTTTTTACATTCCTGCGATGTCCTGTTGCAAAGATAAGTCTTAAAAGTTTATTAATAAAATAGTCTTTTGAGGCAAATGGTCTGCCTTTGTCCTCCAAATATGGTCATGTACTTCCAGGCTGCTCTTGAGATGCCTTTGAAGCTCCCAGTAGAAGTCGCAGGGACGTGGGATTTCCTTTTTCACATGTCCGTGTCCCAGAATCCCTATTGTAAAAGGCCTCAGCCCAGACAAAAGTCTGATCCTAAGCTGTTCAGTGCTTTTGGTCCATTCAAAGTTTTCCAGGGTAGCAATTAGCACTTGTGTGTCCTAGCATCTATGGTGGCTCCTTTTTTCGGGGGTTAGGCCACTCCGTCGGTCAGCCAAATGTCCCTCGAGCCATGGCAGAAACCTGTTTTGGTTAGTTTTCAGAAGGCAGCCCATGTCTTTGTTTCTTATTTTATTTTGTTTTAAAACCAACGCAAGCCTGTTGGATAAAATATCCCATATATGTTTCCCAGCAAAAAAAACCTTTACATTGCTAGGCCAAAACAGGGACTTCTTTCAACATTACACTTTTAAAATGGGCATTTTTCCTTATTTACAAAAGTGCATTTTAACACATGGGGAAGTCTGCTGGGCTGACCATTTCAAAAGGTTTTCTCTCTGAATTTCCCACATTGTTTGGCAGCCCTAGTCAGTTTCACTTGTACAACAATCTGTATAAGACACAGGTCCATTGAAATTGACATAGGCCCAGGGTGCCAGAGTCTCTTTTGCAGCATTGATATGTGACATTTTGTAACTCCAAAGTCAAGCGTTTACCTGTGTGACTGAAAATAAAGCTTCTTTTGATTTCTCAGATTTGGCTGACACAGTCTGAAATACAGGGATAACATTCTATTTTACTGGAGCACAATCTGGATATGGGTGGGCATGGCAGTGCCTCATTGATGAAAGCAGTGTGATGTTGAACAGATAGAAATAGGGTCGGGGTGCCATCATTATGAAGGCCAAATATTTCCTTTTTCAAGGGGAATGTGGATCAAGCAGCAAAGCAGTGCTGCTTCTCAATTTTCTTCTTGGTGCATGTAAGAAACACACTGGCAGGCTTTTTTTCAGTGTGCCCCCTGTTCCATCCTGCCCAATGGTGCTTGGCAAAACAGTGCAGCCATCATTTTGTAGCTGTAAAATGCAGTTTTGATGCGTGGCAATGGTGCTCCAAGGAGCCAGCACAGCCATTTTGCTGGTTCTGCTGAAGTGCAGCTTGGTGATGTGGGGGGGAAGTACTGCTGAGTAGGTAAATATATCCCACAAATCCCCCCCCGACTCTTCTGAGATTCCCTGTCGAGGGAGAGTAGAGCAAAGTGGGATTTGTCGGTAGGGCAATGTGCAGTTCATCAGGTGGAGTCCTTCCATCATGGAGCGGTACGCCACAATCCTCCCGTTGTCTCTCGTTGGAGTGGGGAGTGACACCCACAGCTTCCCCTTAGTTCTTTCTTTGTGGTGTGGAGTGACACCCCCAGATCTTTCTTCGATCTTTTCTTTTCAGGTCCCCGGGGAGGACCTCCTTGGTCTACGAAGGGCGCAACCAGTATGAATCTATTGAACAAATAAGAACCGGTTACTACATTTTCCCACTGACTGACTGCCTTCCAAGAGGATTGACAGCAGTGGGACATACATTCATTGCAATCATGACAGTACTTTGATGATAAAGACAAATGATCACTCACAAGACAGACAACTACTGATTTGACTGGAAATTTTGAGAATCCCTTTTGTCCTGACGACGAAGAAAAATACTCCCTGGTAAATAATTATACCTATAAACCTACCTGTTCCCTTCTGGTTCTTCCTTTTCTGGTTCTCATTCTCCAGATGTCTCCTATATTTGATTTTCTATTGGCTCCTCAATTTGCTGCAAAGTGTGCCTAGGGTGACAACTCTTTAGCTGATTAATATGGACCCATTTCTCTTCTGTCAGCTCTCATTTCAGGATGCGGATTCTCTAGGCGACAGGTGAAATTTTATCTACAATTTCAAAAGGACTGCGCCAGCTCGGTAAACCTTTTTACTCCCTGCTCTGGTTCCTTTGGAAATAGTAAAAGTAAACCCTCGCTCCTACTTGGTATTCTTTTTTAGTTGTTTTTAGTCATATTGAGTCTTCATCCCCTCTGCAGATGTTTCCAGATTCCGCTGAGCTTACGCAAAAGCATGTTGAAGGTGTCTGCTCTTGTGTTCTGTAGAGCAGTTGCTGAGGTAGCACCATCCTTCACCGAGTCATTAGCTCAAATGGAGACATCTTGGTCACAGAAGAAGGTGTAGATCTGATGGCCATCAGGACAAGCGGTAATCGGAGGTCCCAACTTGGCCCAGTCTGCCACAATTTTTTTTTAGAATGTTCACAATTGTTTTGTTGTACCTCTCAACTCCCCCACTAGAGGACAGGTGGTATGCAATGTGAAGTTTCCTTTTTACCCCAAGTATCTCCCACATCTTCGTCATCACTTTGCTGGTGAAGGGACTACCTCGGTCTGACTCAATACCTTGGGGTAGGCCAAAACACAAGAGGATGTGGTTGATCATCAGGGCAGCTGCTGTTTCTGCCTTGCAATTTAGGGCCGCGAGACATTCCACCCGTTTGGTAAACAAGCATGTTACTGTTAACATGTACTTATTTCCCCTGGAGGAGCGAATCACGGGCCCGATGAAATCTTCTTGTAAATCTGACCAAGGCAGTGCCATCCCCCTCTTCTGGAGGGGAGCTCTGTGTGTGAGTGATGTTGGCTGAAATTGTGCACACACAAGACACCCCTTCAAGTATTGCTCGAGGTCCTGCCCCATGTGTGGCTAGTATGCAACCTCCCGCAAGATTTCTAAAGTAGTAGCAAACCCCTGATGACCGGCTATGGCCACATCATGGACGTGTCTAAGCATCAGGCTTCGGAATGAGGCAGGTACCACCCACTGGTCTCAGCCAGGGATGGATCTCCTGAACAACAAACCATCTTGGATTCTGAACATTTTTGGACACTTCATCAACACTCTGAGTTCATCTTTCCCAATGTAGTTGGTATCCGTCAGGGGAAAGTTCTCAGGGTCCTCAACGTGTCGATAAAATTTCCCAATAATTGGATCCCCTTTTTGTGCCGTAATTAAATCCGCATCTGGGGGCGCTGCTGAGCAGCCAAGGAAGATGGCTGCCTAGTCTGGAAGCTCCGTCCTCGCCCACCAGCTTATTCGGCACATCGGCGCTCATCCACAACATTGCTCCAAGCTACTGCCACGGTTTTGTTGCCGGGATTCTTCTGCTGCGGTGGCTGAGATCTGGAGCGAAAACGCTGCCACTACACGGAGATTCGAGCGGCCGGGCCTACTGCAGCTACTGAGGCCCTGACGCGGCTGCCTTCCGGCGGCCTCTGGTGCTCCGCCTCCCGCGAGGGCCCTCCTCGATCCTGCGGCCTGGGCCGGGATTTGGTGCCGCGGCCGCTCTGGCCCGTACTTCGTGGGACTCCCGACCGTTCCGGCTGGTTGCTCTGGGCGGTGGAGCCGGGACCGGGCGCTGTGCCTTTGCTCGTGGGGGCGGGCGTGCGGCCTCCCCGCCTGCCGGTCCCGGAGCTGCCCGAGCTGGCCCCGAGGCCGCGGCCATCATCACAACCCTCGGATCGCCCTAAGGCCTCACTACGGGACCCACCGCACCCGCTCCCTCACCCACTCCATCACCCTGAGACTGCCCGGGTGGGTCGCCGAGACCGTAACTGCTGTCCTCGTTGAACAAGCGGGCCGCCCAGCTTGCCTTGCGTACTTGCCACGGGGCCGGCCACCTTGAAGAAGAGGCTTGTGCGTGCTGGTTTGTTACAACTACCGACAACCTCATACGACACTGTCGAAGAGTGGGACCTCCTGGAGACACGCGTATAAACCACCCTGCGCATTGAGAGAGGTGGGTGCTCCTAATTACGATTCTCTGCCTACTACTCGATATCGATACCTGCAAGTAGCCGGCTCTACCTCCCCGGGACACTTTTGATCAGCAGGGTTTGCTGGGGGGCCGCCCACTCTTTCTCAAATACCCGCAGAGCGGAGCGGTGCCGGCCGGGCACGTCACGCGGGGATTTCACCGCCTCTTCCCAACCACCTTTCTGGCGGGGCGATCCAGGCCTCCTCCACAACCTATACCGTCGTGTCGGCCCTGACCCTGCCCGGGAAGAATGGCTAATAGATCGCGTGCTACTAGCAAAGCCGGGGCTATGGATAAATTCGCCAGGGCCACACCCAAGGGAGACCAGGTATCGACCGCTACAACCCAGGAGGAGGGTGACCCTCGGCCGGACCCCCCGCAGCCGGACCTGGCAGCTATGATGGAATCCATGGCTAAAAACTTTGCAGCTTTCCATGAAAAGCTAGATGACATTAATGCGAATGTGGCGTCATTGCGGTCTAAGCTTGACCAACATGGAGCTAGAATCACCGAAGTGGAACAGAGGACTGGCACCACTGAAGACAACGTCCAAGATTTGCAAAACACGGTGTCAGAGCTCGTCCGAGACATGAAACAGGTCAAATCGAAATGTGATGATCTCGAATCGAGGTCGCGAAGAAATAATATTCGCATAATTGGGGTCCCCGAAACTGCACTTAAAGGGCGCATGGAAACAGCGGTTGAAAAACTCATCAGAGATCTCTTGGATGACCCTGAACTCTCACCATTCTTCACGATCGAAAGGGCTCACCGCTCCCTGGCACAACGACCGCGACCCGGGGACTTCCCCAGACCTATCATAGCAAAACTGCTCAGCTATAAGGACAGGGATCACATACTTCGCCTGGCCAGAGAGAAGGGGGAATTACGGATGGACTCACAGGTAATCAGGATCTTTCCCGATTTCTCAGTAGGTGTCCAAATGGAGAGGCGCAGATTTGCTGGGGTGAAGAAACTGTTACGTGACAGAAAGATTGAATACGCTATGCTTTTCCCCGCACGCCTTAAATTCACCCATCGGAACAAACTCTATTTCTTCACAGTCCCGGACGAGGCCGTGAAGTTCATTGAGGCTCAGATCCCACTGGCGGAGTCGCCTGAGGACCCGATGGACAACGACTAGAATTGACCGCTGTCTCTCCCTCCTGAGTTGGTCATGATGCCCGTTAATGCATGCATCCTTGCTCTGTAACCTTATTTTTGCTAACTGAGCCTCCGATTACATTGCTTATTCAGGATTCGTATCAATACTGGTGGGCAGGACGGCAGCGGTGGCCCCCACTGCAGCTGCAATTCCTGTAGAATCTAAATGTTTGTATCTACGCCCTAGTTGGGCTTTCTTTCAAACACTGCCAAGTTGGGGATGGCATCGAATAGTTTGTTAGGGGTGGGTACCCACACACTGCTAGTTGGGACAGGGCGGTGAGGGCGGGGGGTTGGAACGTTGGGGTAGTTTATATCCAAAATGGCATGGGGGTTGAGACGGGTTACACACGTTGGCAGCGGGACACTATGACGGCACTCATGGCGTTTATCACGGGCAAGGCCTTCACTTGGGATGTTCCGTAAGTCACCTACATGGCGATTAAAATGATGTCATGGAATGTACGCGGCCTGACAAATTTCACGAAATCCCGTAGGATCGCGGCCTATGCGCAGCGGCACGGAGTCCAGGTTCTCCTACTACAAGAGACACATGCCCTTAAACACCTATCGTCGACCATTGCACGAACTTGGGGTGCTAACAGATATTTCACCCAATATTCCACCCAGGCTAGAGGGGTCCTGACTCTCATCCACAAGTCTATCCACTTTACTCTCCGCTCGTCACACGTTGACCCAGAAGGCAGATATGTAATCCTGCACTGTACCTTGGCTCATGAAGAATGCCTGCTGGTCAACGTGTACGCGCCCAACATCGACTCCCCTGAGTTCTTTGATGGAGTGGCGACCATACTTATGAAATACATAGACGTCCCCATAATATGGGGGGGGGACATGAATCTAACACTGGACAGCTTACTAGATAGGACGACGACCAGTCGCAGACCCACACCAAGAGCGACCAAGCGCCTTCTCTCACACATGGACTCCCTAAATTTACATGATATATGGAGAACGCTCCACCCCCGCGACAGAGACTATACTTTCTATTCCACTGTCCACGACAGCTCCTCGAGAATAGACCTGTTCCTACTCTCTGGCAGACTGGTGGGAAAAGTCTCAGATGTTACGATACTTGCACGCACACTTTCTGATCATTCCCCTGTACTCCTACAGATACAACTCGGTGACGCAGTGCCGCTGAGACCCCACTGGCGCTTTAAATCCGCTGCCCTATCAGACATCGTCTTTAAAGCTGAGATCCTAGCTGACATAACCACATTCTTTGAAAAGAACACTACGACCGATACATCCGAGGGGATTAGGTGGGAGGCGTTCAAAGCCTACATCAGGGGGATGTGCATCTCCAGGGAAGCTGGGGTCCTGAAAGCTATAAGGCGGTCCTTAACCAACTAGAAAACCAAACTCAAAGCACTCGAACAGAACTATTTGACCACCCAGTCCCCAATGACCCTAGCTGCGATCAGGTCAGAACTGGAACAGTTTGAGTCACACGCCATAAGGGAGGTACAATACTTTACACGCCCGGTAGCGGCCCGCAAATATGGGGAGGGGGACAGACCGGGTAGAACCCTGGCCAGGCTAGCGCGTGCTGAAACTGGTGGGACCCGCATTGACAGCATCATAGATAGTAATGGAGTGTGGCACTGGTCGGATCGGTCCCTACTAGACACTTTCACTAGCTTCTACGCCAATCTGTATGGTCCCCAACCAGAACACTCGGCCCAAGACCTGGACGACCTCCTTGAGAGCATCCCTATGACCCTTATCTCCCAGGACACCCGGGAAATATTAGACGCCCCATTTACCCTAGAGGAGATAGTTCAGGCGATATCAAACCTTCCCAAAAACAAGGCGCCGGGCCCAGATGGGCTCACCTCCGAATTCTACCAGGAGCATGTGGCTATACTAGCGCCTGTGCTACACGGGGTCTGGGTCGAATCACTTCGGTTGAATTGCCTCCCCCCCTCCCTCAGAGAAACTCTACTAACTGTCCTCCCCAAACCTGGTAAACCCCCGGACGAGTGTGGGTCTTATAGGCCTCTATCCCTTATTAACACCGACACGAAAATCTTTGCTAAAATAATTGCTGTTAGGTTCCTCCCCTTCATGTCCCACATGATACACGAGGACCAGTGTGGGTTCATCCCGGGCCGATCCACAGCACTGAACATACGTCGCCTGTTTAATGTGATGGCCAGAATTGACCCAGGCGCGGACGCTGTGGCGGTAACACTAGACGCTCAAAAAACTTTTGATATGGTCTCGTGGCAATATCTATGGGCTGTGCTGGAGAAAATGGGTGTAGGCCCCAAAATGACCTCTTACATAAAACTATTATACACGGACCCACGAGCTAGGGTTCTTGTAAACTCTGTTCCTTCCTCTCCTATCACACTACACAGGGGCAATCGTCAGGGATGTCCCTTCTCTCCCCTCCTGTTTGCATTCGCTATAGAACCCATGGCTGATCATGTAAGGAGCAGGCACGGAAGTAAAGGCATACGATTAATGGACACACCAGAGATCATCTCCCTATATGCAGACGACGTGCTCCTGTACGTCAGAAATCCTTCCACATATTTAGACCCGATCATCCGAGATATCACCAGGATAGGTACGTTTTCGGGTTTCACAATCAATTACTCTAAGTCCGAGGTCTTCCCTCTCACGGTGGCGACCCAACGACCGTCTTGTGAGTACCCTCTGCGCTGGTCCCCAGATGGGGTGAGGTATCTCGGGGTACAAATGTCACTGACCAGGGCCTCTCTGTTGACGGATAACTATGAAGCTACATCCCTTCTCGTCCGCTCCAAGTTCTCCAAATGGCGCAATCTACCCTTATCCCTTGCGGGCAGACTATCTCTGATAAAGATGATGGTGGTCCCCAAACTCCTGTACGTCTTCGTTAACGTCCCGATCTGGCCTGGGAGTAAATACTTCAAGAAGCTCCATTCGGAGTGCACACAATTCCTTTGGCATCCAGGCTCGGTCCGCAAGAAATGGCAGCACATGACGCTGCCCTATGACAGAGGCGGATTCGCGGCCCCGGACCTTCGCCTGTACTGGAATGCTGCACAAGCCCATCACGCCTCTCACTGGTACACGTTCCAGAATCCCCCCATCCACGTAAAACTTGAGAAACTAGCGGGAGATGGAACCAATATATTGTCCCTGCTATTGAACCGCGCATTCCAAACAGACGCCCAGGCAGATCCGGTAGCCGCTACGCTTAGGGCCTGGAGGAACATCTTGGGCTCTGACCGGGAACAGAGCCCGTACTACAAATGGCTTCCCCTATGGCAGTTCCCCGGGCTTCCCCCCACACACGACTCCAATCTCACACGCCACTGGGAAAACCTGGGATACCACGCCCTTGCGGACCTCTTCCCTAACGGTGTTTTTATCACCCCCCAGACATGGCGCCCTGAGCACTCCAACTCTCCAATTGAAATGCTACAGTATTATAGGCTCAGAGCCGCAGTACGGACGATGTGGCCCTCATACCCTATTGAACCCCCAGACTCTCCTGAAATACAATATATAGCAAATTCCGGAGGTGCCAAAAGCATAATTTCTAATTTGTATAAAATGCAACAGAATAATATTGCGGACAACTCCCTTAAACCACGCGAGTCTTGGGCTAAGGAACTTGGAGTTGAAATCACAGATGCTCTCTGGGGCAAAATGTGCACACACACACGCAGGGTCTCTCTAAGCGCCAGATTCCGATGCATTCAATTTAAGCTCCTCAACAGACTCTACTACACACCGTATAGAGTCGCATCATTCACTGGCACCCCGACCCCTTTGTGTCCCAAATGCAAATCGCACGAAGCAGACCATATACACATGTTCTGGGCTTGCCCCGCCCTTAACACATTCTGGACGGCCGTGACAGAAGCACTTGCTGAAATAACTGGTTCTCCATTGACTATGGAACCACTTGCTATACTATTTGGGCTCTGGGAGGGGGAGAATGAAAGGAAAATGTCAAAATTTGTAAATGTAAGTATCATGGTAGCCAAAAGATGCATATTGCAATGCTGGAAGCGCCGCAATCCTCCCACTTTCAGGATGTGGCTGCAGGCCCTTACATGGACACAAATGTGCGAGGAGGAGTACATTGGATCACTGCCTCCGACTTCTCGCCCCAAAAATGTCTGGTCGGAATTTTGTAGCTACTTAAATGGCAGAGAGGAAATGGAACTGACCTCATCTCCCCTACCAGGACAATCAGATAGCCCACAGGAGATCTAACCTCCCCCTTTGGTTGCCGTTTGACTTTGCTTTTGCGTTTGCTTTGTCTCTGTGCTGCTTGTCGCCTTCCCGCGATATCAGATGCTGTTAATGCAAGATGTATGACCTAACCATGGTGTGATGCCGATTGTACGAGCGTGATGCCTACCCGCAGCCATGTAAATTGAACTGTGCCTGTCTTGACCTTTATGCCAATAAATAAAAGGTTTTAAAAAAAAAAAAAAAATCCGCATCTGGGGTCTCCTTACTCCACTGGGAAGTTGAGAGTTCATTGTGAGCATTTGTCTGGGACCTAGTGACGGCAGTGACTTGGATTTCCCCCAACAGGGACTCCATCTCAGGGAGATTCCCCTTGATCGCTCCGGTTTTGGCCAGCTGATCAGCTATGTCATTTCCAGTTTTGTCTGGCCCCTCTATTCTTGAATGACTCTTGATCTTCTTCCAATAGATGGTCATCCCACTAGAGGTGACCATATCATCAATATTTTGGATTAGCTTGCCATGTTTGAGAGGTTTGTTATTAGCACACAGCATGCCTCTGGTTTTCCAATTAACCAGGTGCTTCACAAACCTGTTCCGGACATAATCTGAATCGGTGATTATGATCAGTTTCTGGAGTTGGTGTTGGACAGCAGTGAGGATGGCCTGATGAACTACCATCAACTCTGCCACCTGACTACTGCAGGGACCGAATTTGTACCTAGTGGAGGGTTCCGGGGCATCATTCACCCAGGCATTCCCAACGCCGGCCCCCAGTTTCTTTTCCCCGTTGTTTTCAACATGGTGGGAACACCCGTCCACATAAACTGTGGGCATTCCCTCGCACTTGTCTTCTTCATAGACTTTGTGCGGGGAATTCAGGTACGCCTCCATGCTGTCCTAGATTTTAAGACTTTCGTCCTCGAGACAGTTTTCTCTGGCACAATCATGCAAGTCAGCCAGATCTTGCGCGAGGGGACTCTTCTTGTTTTGGCCATATCTGACCTCCACACAAAAGCCTTGCATTGACAGAATCCAGGAAGTAATTCTGGAATTACTCACATTTCCGGCCTGGATTCTGTACCTTTGGAGGTATTGCAGAGGCTGGTGTGGATCCCCCCCCTGGATGAACGGGCGGCAATTCTTCAATGCCCACACCGTTGCCAGGAGTGCCTTCTCACAATCGTTGAATTTTTCCTCCACAGAGGGTAATGTCTTGCTTGCATAGGAGATGACTTAATTGACCTTGTCATGCTTTTGATATAATTCTGCTGTCAAGCATGTATTCAAGAACCCTGTCTCCAAGAATAACTCTTGTTTCTGACAGGGTAAGCTAGACAAGGCGCTTGTGACAGGCTTCTTTTGACTTGTTTTACTGCCTGGGCTTGTTCTGGACCCCCTCCCACTTGACCCTCCCCTTCAACAGATGGATCAGGGGTCTTGTGATCTCTACGAAATCCTCAATGAACTTCCTACTGTAATTAGTCAGTCCAAGGAGGCTTCTTAGCTCACGGAGAGTTGTGGGATCTTTCAGTTTTAGGAGTGCTTCCAATTTGTTCTCCTGGGGACAGAGACCCTCAGGAGTTATTTCATGTCACAAGAAGTTGACATGGGTCCTGCACCACTGTGCCCTTTTGGAAGGACAGTTTTACTGCGGCAACCCTCAACTGGGTCAGAACATAACGGATTTTCCGCTATGTGCTCCTCGACAGTTGAGCTTTTTATCAGGACATCATCCACATAGGCCAGGTTACCCCTTTCACCTAAGTCAGGCATGCCCTTAGGTAGGAAGAGGTTGAATTTGTTGCCGGAGTTTATGTATCCGAAAGGAGTCCGGGTCCACATGTACTGCTGCCCCCTGAAGGTAAAGGCCAGCTTGTATTGGTCCTCCATACTGACAGGCACGGCCAAGTACCCATTTGTCAGGTCAATGGCAGTGTATGTATGTCTGAGCTAGTCCTTGATCAATGTATGGGAGAGGCCATAGGGACATGTGTACCCATTTATTTAGCTCCCTAAGGTATGCACAGAGTCTCCATTGGCCATCTGATTTTAAAATCCCCAGCACCGGATTATTAAAGGTGCTGTGGACTGGACAAATTATCCCACGGGACTCAAGGTTTTTGATGATTTCCGTCAGGGACTCCATGGATACGAGAGGCAAGCAATATTGCTTCACAAACACAGGAGTCATTCCAGGGTCCGTGGGAATTGTTGTAGTATGGATTTCGGTGCAACCACAGTCGTACGAGTCCACAGCAAAGAGATCTTGAAAATCTAAGAACGCCTGTTTTCAATTTTTGCTTTTGCTCCGGAATCTCACAGGTATCAGCTAGGTTGACCCGCTCTTCAACCATTTGCCTGAAGCCTGGAAAGACTTCCGGTTTTGCTATCTCAGCAGCCTCCTCCAGCTGGGTGGAGATGTCTCTGGTTAGAGTATTGACCTGGACAGAGGGTTTCAGGTAGGAGAGGCAGTCATTGTGGACCTGGAATATCACCTCATCCTGCCTAATGTCACAGGTCACCTCTTCCTCCTCTTAAGGACAGTAAGAGTAACCCAGGAAATTCCCTCCTTTCTGTGTGAAGATCCTGTCTGGTGGTAAGTCATTGTCATTTCCTAGATCCATGGAAAAATGTCAGTCATCAACTGCCATTACAATAATGGTGCCTGCGTCCAGAGTGATACTCCCGAGGTCGCTGTTATCCACCACTATTGGAATGGTGTTGTGTTCTACATTGACTAATGGGGTTGGGTTTAACCCCAACCCCTGCTGTTGGAGATGTGCAGTGAGATGTACATATGCGTCAGGATTTTCCAGTTTCTGTCCTCTTTTAATTTTTAATTCAAGTGGGAATTGTCAGGACCGTCCTGGGATGGTGATCTCCTCTCCAATTTGAACTTCAACTGCATACGGCAGCAATTGGGCTGACCGAAATGCTATTTCAGAATCAAAGCCCCTGGGGTTTGTAATTTATTAGGTCCAAATTAATGGCAAACCGATTGAGAATGTCACTGCCTAAATAGAATGCAGCAGGGACATCTCGCACAACCCAACAATGATGTTGTATGCTTTTGCTACCTATAGAAATTTTGATCATACACCTGCTAAGCAGGAGATGTTTGGAATTGGGAGTTTCCAGGCCCATTTCCCAATTATTGATCAATTTAAATGTGGGAATGGCTGGATCTTTTGGGAGCTGTCTGAACGTGGCTTCACTGATTAAGCTCTTTCTGTTGTTCACGCACACTCGGGTGAGAACAAACTCCTTCCCCTCATTTAACTGAATAGGGATGAACAACTGTTCTCTAATTTTCTGAATATCAGCTAAACTTTGAGCTGGTTTCTCATCACTTTGGACTATAGAATTGGGATTTTCAGATTGGGAATCAGTATAACATTTCAAAGTATTTCCTTCCAGTGTGGAATGCCACTTAAAACTGTAAGAAAGGTTGATTTTCAGGAATGGAGAAGAGTTCCCATCACCCGTTTGTTGTCCTACAGAAATTACTGTCACGTCAGGTATTTGATTATTCTGGAAATGAAACTCAATATGATCAGATTTTTGCTGAACTATGTGACATGTGCCATTTAAACTAACATAGTTTATACTCTGTTTTAATTTTATTGGCGGTTAGTCTGAGTCCAGAGGACCTTATTCACACAGTCTATTAGGGGGGACAACCTGCGCAGGATGTCATTCCCTAGTAGACCGGGTGTGCCCTCTGGAGTCACGAATATGACTGGGTGTTTCACCTTGTGTCTCCCTATTTTATTTTATTATTTCCAAATCCACTCTCCCCTCGACAGGCATTTTATTCCCATCGAAGTTCTAGAGTTGTCCAGGAATAGGGGTGAGAGGGATCTGGTATCTCTCCCCCATTCCTGAATTTATCTGATCAAAGGCCCTTTTTGACAGAAGAGTGGCTTAGGATCCAGTGTCATGATCCCTGCTTCCAAGGGGTCAGGACTTGCCCCACGACCTTGGAAGCAGGCCCATGACTCTGATCCCAGGAACCAGCCAGTCCCTATAGGGACCCTCTGGACCTTGTCCTGGCGCCAGTGGCGCCAGGCTCATGATGGTGACTGGTCCCGGCACAGGAAGCGCCGGGCTCATATTAGATAAGAGTGCTTGGTGGACCTACCTGTAGCAGACCATGCTGCTTACTTACCAGCTAACTGGTCTCCTGATCCTTCTCTGCCTGGAACTACTTTTTCTGTCTGGGTGGAGCAGGAGCCACTCCCTGGAAGCAGAACACAGGAACTCTTCTAGAAATCTGGAACTCTTTTCTTACCTGGGTGGGGCCGTGGAAGGAGACGCCTAAGCACTACAGAAGGCTATTTAAACCACACCCGATTGGTTTCACGTGCTTCGCGTTATTCTGCATCTGCAGCAGGACGCTCACCGTGTCAGCTCCAGGAAACCTCCAGCTCCAGATCCTGTGAACACGAAATAACCTGCTGGAATCCAATCTTCAGTCTTCTTCAGTCCTCTGCAGCTCCTGCAAAACAAAGGCACAGGTTAGGCTAAAGTAAAGGCAGTGAATCTACTTTCCTAATCCAACGGCAGCATCCAAGGCGCCTTTCTCTGCCTTTCTCTTCCGGCATCCGACATCTGCAAAGAGAGAGAACATCGGTCAGTAATATTCAACTACAAGTTCTGCTTACCTGTGTTACGCCCGTTCCAACTCAGCTCGCGCTGCATTCCGGCACCTGCAAGGCAAGATACATCGGTAGTAACGCTTAGTTACAAGACTGCTTACCTGTGTTATGTTCGCTTTCAATCTGTTCGCGCTGCACCTCAGCACCTGCAAAGACAAAAGAGACATTAAGGAGCATTCTCCAGCGCTAGTGCAGTCTTTCTACTTACGTGCCATTAGAAGGATAATCTTCATCGTCACAGCATCTGAAAAGGGAAAGACATAGACTTTACAGACTTAAGACTTTTGAAAGAGAAGAGAACAATGCAAAAGGAACTTTAATACTTACAAGGCACGCTCGTGCATTAACGGCGTCTTCGCTCTCAGCAAATCCTCTGCTATCAAGAGGCAGAGCTCGCATCCAGTGAAGCAACTGGATCCAGCGCCCCTGCACAAGACGCAGGATGGAGAGCCCGGCATTTACCTATATAAGGTAAGCGCAATATCAACCGAGTTCCACGGGGAAAGAAAGGGCGAGTGGGGCTAGGAACTTTCCGAACCTTCCAAACACTAATACCTTGGTTTACCCTTGCAGACATCTCACTCTTCAGCTTAAACTGTCGGTGGGAAGGGGGCCCAGTCCGGGAGCAAAACGAACCCTGCGCCTAACACTGAAGACAGTATCCTCGCCAGATCAAGACCTGCGCCTCCGGGGGAACCAGGTGAGCATTACAGAACGCGAAGCCTTACCACAAAATTCCCGCCCAGGCGCAATGGAAACCTCAGACACAGACCAGTTGGCCCAATTACTCTGGGAGTTGAGGGCGGAAGTACACGCTGCACGTCAGGAAACAAATGCCCTAAGGAGGGAGTTAGTGGTCTCCAAAGAGCGAACAGACGATTTGGCTAGACAATTGCTGCAAGCCCAAGCTGGACAAACTCCTCTACCAACCCCAAGTGGGGGCCACGCTCCTCCAGCTTCCTCGAATCCGATACAAATCAATCTACCAGGAAATATACCTTTGGCTCCGCCCGAACGCTTTTCAGGTGATTCAAAAAGGTTTGCTGTGTTCTTCAATCAATGTCGCTTGCACTTTTTGTGCAGAACCGCCGCTTTTCCAACGGACCAGGCTAAAGTGGCCTTCGTGCTCTCTTATCTCAGTGGCAGTGCCACAGATTGGTCTGTTCCTTTAGTGTCTCAAGATGACCCCATTCTCCATAACTTGCAGGACTTTCAAGCCAGTATGGAGAAACTGTTCGCAAGGCACTATCAGGGACAGGCCTTGGACAATGAACTTCTTTCACTACGACAGGGCAATCAAGATCTTCTGACTTATATTGCATCATTTAACAGACTAGTGGTGGAAACCGGATGGCCGGAGGATAAGAGGATCACACTGTTTTACAGAGGTCTGCGTGGGGAATTAAAAGACGTTCTGGCTCAAGTGGTAAATCCTCCACAAGACTGTTCCGAATATATCGATCTGGTAGTGCAATTGGATCATCGACTACAGAATCGGAAAGCCGATCGATCCAGATTTGAAACCCGACCTTTTTCAAGGCCACAAAGTTCTACGAAAGGAACTGATTCCGTGGAACCCATGCAAATAGGGGGTGTAAAAGGACCTTTAACCCAAAAGGAGAGGGAAAGGAGGAGACAACTGCAATTATGCCTCTATTGCGGAAACTCAGGGCACTTTCTTCGAGATTGTCCAGTGAAGCCCAAGAAGAAGATAGTAGGGGCGTCTGATAAAGGTACCGAGAATTCTGAGCCGGGAAACGACCTCGCCCGGCAAGTGTAGAGGTCCGCTTGCCGAGCGTTAAAACCAGTTCTTTGACCTCGCATTTCATCATGCCCATGGTCCTCGTGAGTCCTGAACAACCTAATCGTATGCATGCCATTAAAGCATACATTGATAGTGGCGCAATCGGGAATTACTTGGACTGTGAGCTGGCCGCCAGGATGAATCTATCTCTTTGTCCAAAGACGGTGAAAGACGTCATTACCACCGTGGATGGGACGGAAATAGCTTCCGGACCCGTAACTCACACCACCATGGAAGTAACGTTAGTAAGCCAAGATGGGCATCAAGAGAAGATCGTGTTTGATGTGATCAAGGCCCCTCAGTTTCAAGTCATCTTGGGAGTTCCTTGGTTGGAGAAACACAATCCTCAAATTGATTGGCGAGCAAAGACAATCCGGTTTCCAGAATGCGCTTCTACCTGCTACCCTCAGCTCTCCACCAAACTAGCTGCAACTGTTTCTGAGAGTCCGCAACTGCCTCCTGAATACCAGGAATTCCAAGATGTCTTTCGGAAAGACCAAGCTAATTCTTTGCCTCCCCACAGATCATACGACTGTCAGATAGACCTGATTCCCGGGTCCACTCCTCCGTGCAGTCGGATTTATGCCCTTACTGAACCTGAAAATCTCCACCTAAGGCAATATTTGGACCAGTACCTGGCTAACGGATTCATCCGTCCTTCGAAGTCCCCGGCCTCCTCAGCTCTGTTCTTCGTGCCAAAAAAGGAGGGAGACTTAAGAACGTGTATAGACTACCGTGCCCTGAACCAGATTACAATTAAGAACAGGTATCCATTGCCATTGATCCCAGAACTACTTGACCAAGTCAAAAACGCCTGCATATATACTAAGTTAGACCTCAGAGGAGCCTACCATTTGGTGCGAATAAAGGAGGGCGATGAATGGAAGACGGCCTTTCGTACCAAGTATGGACTGTTCGAGTATCAAGTGATGCCCTTCGGGTTGTGTAACGCACCGGCCGCATTCCAGTTCTTTATGAATGACGTGCTCCGTGAACTCATTGATGTGTGTGTAGTTGTATACATTGACGACATTCTGGTTTATTCGTCCTCTGAGGCAGAACACCGAAAACATGTAACCGCAGTACTGGAGAGGCTCCGCAAACACAAACTTTTTGCAAAATTAGAGAAGTGCGTCTTTCATGTTACTGAGGTCGAATTTCTGGGATTTATTTTGTCACCTAACGGAGTTCACATGGACTCGAGGAAAGTAGATGCAATAATCAAGTGGCCCTCACCATCATCTGTAAAAGGGGTTCAAAGTATGTTGGGCTTCGCCAACTTCTATCGCAGGTTTATTCCAGACTTTTCTCGGGTAGTCCAACCCATTACAGCTCTCCTCAGAAAAAACAAACGTTTTGAATGGTCTACCGAGGCAGAACAAGCCTTTCAGGAGCTAAAGACTAAATTTACCTCTGCCCCGATTTTAAAACATCCCCGCCCGGAACTACCTTACATCGTCGAGACCGATGCCTCCAGCCTTGCTATGGGAGCAGTGCTTTCACAAAGAGATCCAGAAACCAACCAGTTGCACCCCGTGGCGTTTTGGTCTCGCAAATTATCAGCCCCAGAAATCAATTACACCATTACCGATAAGGAACTGTTGGCTATTAAGTCCGCCTTTAAGGCCTGGCGGCATCATCTCTTAGGACCCCGACACACAGTCACTGTCATTACTGACCATCGTAATCTACAGTATCTTAAATCAGCCAAAGCTCAATCCTCCAGACAACTTCGCTGGGCATTATTTTTTGCCGAATTTGATTTTATAATCACCTACCGACCAGGCAATAAGAATGGTAAAGCGGATGCCCTCTCTCGAATCGGAGTAGAGGAACACATGGTTAACCCTGAGCTCGTACCTATTATTCCTGAACAAAGAATCCTGGGTTTGATCAGCATGCAATCCATTGAAGAAATTGAAACCCAGGTTAAACAACTTGTAACTCCAACGGACATACAAAAATGGCAGCTTCAGGGGGAAGACTTCACAGTAAAGAACGACTTATTATACTTCAAGGAACGACTTTATCTACCCTGTACCAGCTTACAAAATCAAGTCATCTCTTGTTATCACGACTCCTTAATGGAAGGACACCCGGGTATGGCCAAGACCTCGGAAAAGGTCAAGCGTCACTTTTGGTGGCCATCTTGGAGAAAAGACATCAGAAACTTTGTCATGTCCTGTGGAGTGTGCGCCCAGAACAAGAGTCCTAAGGAAAAACCAGCAGGCCTCTTACAACCACTTGAAATCCCACCTCATCCCTGGCATACCCTTTCCATGGACTTTATCACCGACTTACCTCCCTGTTCCGGATACAATACAATCCTGGTAATCGTAGACTTATTTTCAAAAATGGCACATTTCATCCCACTAAAGGGGTTACCGTCAGCAGCAATCCTGGCTCGAGAATTTCTTGAAAACATCGTTCGGTTGCACGGCTTTCCTTCAGTTTTAATCTCAGACAGAGGAAGTCAATTCATCTCCCACTTCTGGCGGAGTTGCTGTCGGTTAGCTCAAATTGATGTGAGGCTTTCCACCAGTCATCACCCACAAACCGATGGTCAGACCGAAAGGACCAATCAGACTTTGGAACAGTACCTACGCTGCATGCTGCAACAGACAGGAGGAACTTGGAAGGACATCCTTTGGATAGCCGAGTACGCTTACAATAACTCAGTCCACTCTGGAACCGGAAAGACCCCGTTTTTTCTTTTGTATGGTAATCATCCTCGAACCTCTAACCTGGATCCACCTCAGGATCTTGGAACACCAGCAGTTGACCACTTTCATTCAACCATCACCCAAGCCTTCAAGGAAGCTACTACCCACCTTCAAAGGGCCAAGGAACAATACAAGAAAGGAGCAGATCAACATCGAAAGGAAGCCCCTCAATACCAAATAGGAGATCAAGTCTGGTTATCCACCAAATATTTACCCCTAAAGGGACCACGCACCTTTAACCCAAGATACCTGGGACCCTACTCTATTACTGCCATAATAAATCCAGTAGCGGTCAAGTTGGATTTACCCCATCGCATGAAAATGCACCCAGTCTTCCATGTTTCACTACTAAAACCTGTTCAACCAGAAACCCGATTGACTAAATCTCCTGAACCTATCCTAGTTGACGGAGAACTTGAGTTTGAAATCAAAAATATCCTGGATTCCAAGATCTCCAAATCAAAACTACACTACCTGATTGACTGGAAAGGCTACGGCCCCCAAGAAAGATCTTGGGAACCTGCAGAACATGTACACGCACCCCGACTAATCAAGAAATTTCATCGGACATTTCCTAACAAACCAAGACCTCCGGAGAAGTCAACCTTGGGAGGGGCCTTGAGGGGGGGTGCTGTCATGATCCCTGCTTCCAAGGGGTCAGGACTTGCCCCACAACCTTGGAAGCAGGCTCATGACTCTGATCCCAGGAACCAGCCAGTCCCTATAGGGACCCTCTGGACCTTGTCCTGGCGCCAGTGGCGCCAGGCTCATGATGGTGACTGGTCCCGGCACAGGAAGCGCCGGGCTCATATTAGATAAGAGTGCTTGGTGGACCTACCTGTAGCAGACCATGCTGCTTACTTACCAGCTAACTGGTCTCCTGATCCTTCTCTGCCTGGAACTACTTTTTCTGTCTGGGTGGAGCAGGAGCCACTCCCTGGAAGCAGAACACAGGAACTCTTCTAGAAATCTGGAACTCTTTTCTTACCTGGGTGGGGCCGTGGAAGGAGACGCCTAAGCACTACAGAAGGCTATTTAAACCACACCCGATTGGTTTCACGTGCTTCGCGTTATTCTGCATCTGCAGCAGGACGCTCACCGTGTCGGCTCCAGGAAACCTCCAGCTCCAGATCCTGTGAACACGAAATAACCTGCTGGAATCCAATCTTCAGTCTTCTTCAGTCTTCTGCAGCTCCTGCAAAACAAAGGCACAGGTTAGGCTAAAGTAAAGGCAGTGAATCTACTTACCTAATCCAACGGCAGCATCCAAGGCGCCTTTCTCTGCCTTTCTCTTCCGGCATCCGACATCTGCAAAGAGAGAGAACATTGGTCAGTAATATTCAACTACAAGTTCTGCTTACCTGTGTTACGCCCGTTCCAACTCAGCTTGCGCTGCATTCCGGCACCTGCAAGGCAAGATACATCGGTAGTAACGCTTAGTTACAAGACTGCTTACCTGTGTTATGTTCGCTTTCAATCTGTTCGCGCTGCACCTCAGCACCTGCAAAGACAAAAGAGACATTACGGAGCATTCTCCAGCGCTAGTGCAGTCTTTCTACTTACGTGCCATTAGAAGGATAATCTTCATCGTCACAGCACCTGAAAAGGGAAAGACATAGACTTTACAGACTTAAGACTTTTGAAAGAGAAGAGAACAATGCAAAAGGAACTTTAATACTTACAAGGCACGCTCGTGCATTAACGGCGTCTTCGCTCTGAGCAAATCCTCTGCTATCAAGAGGCAGAGCTCGCATCCAGTGAAGCAACTGGATCCAGCGCCCCTGCACAAGACGCAGGATGGAGAGCCCGGCATTTACCTATATAAGGTAAGCGCAATATCAACCCAGTTCCACGGGGAAAGAAAGGGCGAGTGGGGCTAGGAACTTTCCGAACCTTCCAAACACTAATACCTTGGTTTACCCTTGCAGACATCTCACTCTTCAGCTTAAACTGTCGGTGGGAAGGGGGCCCAGTCCGGGAGCAAAACGAACCCTGCGCCTAACACTGAAGACAGTATCCTCGCCAGATCAAGACCTGCGCCTCCGGGGGAACCAGGTGAGCGTTACATCCAGTGTCCACCAGTGCCTAAATTGGACATTGCCCTTGAACGGGGGCATAAAATCTCCCCTTTCTCCTCAAGTGGGAAAAGGTAATCTGCATTTTGGGCAAGCTGGGTGGTCACTTCCTTTATTTTGGACTATGACATGGTGGCATTTGGGACTATTCTCTGTGTCAGAGTCTGGGAATATGTAATAAAAATGTGGCATCCCGAAATAGTGGAGATTTTGGAATCCCCTGTTTCACTTAGCTCTGTTCTGCCCCCGCTTACCTGGTGGCAGTCACTAAAACCAATTTGCAGGCAGGATCCCTCCATTACTATTTTCTTCACAGGATGACCACATTGGTGTTCAGGGATGGGCGACTCTGAACCAGTCCCCACGCCCATCCAGTCTTCATTTAGATCTCTTGCGACACATTTTTCTCTGGGAGGAGTTCCCCTTCCCGGAAGGAGAAGATTTCTTTCCCAGAATCCTCTAAGGATTCTTCCCCTTCAAACTGGAGGACACTAACTTCCTCCACAAAATGGACCTTTTTGCTGTCTTTATTTCTCCTACCCACCCTCTGTTTCCTGGGTGGCAAATTTTCAGGGGCAAGAGATTTTTGTTACGGTTCCTGGGTGTCCAGGGGCTTTTCACGGGTGAGGAAGAAAGCCTCCTCTAGGGCCTTATACCCCCCTTCCTCCCGTGCCTCATCCTCTGGAACTGGTGAATTGTCTGGGTTTGCTCCCCATCATTGTTCTGGGGTGCCAGACCCTTGGTTTGTGGGGCTCTGAGCCGCCATGTTTATCTGAGTGTTCTGCTGAGCCCACATGTGACCCAGATCCTGTGTGAGGTTCTGGACCTGCCGCTCCAGGTGGGACACCTGTTCATATCTTGGTGGTTCACGGGAAGGGCAACTATCCCTTTTCCCGCAGTACCCTAGGAATGGTGGATTTTGGTAACCCTCCACCCTTGGCCTCCCCGCTCCCAGATTGGGCAGTGTGGGCTCCTGAAACCGGGGAAAGAAATGAGGGTTGTCCTGCAGGTTGGGGTTTTGTGGTTACCGGGGAAATAAAACCCAGGATTTGAGGGATTACTACCCTCCTGCAGGAAATTAGGAAAGCAGTTTCCTGGGGAAGTACTTACCTGGTGGCCCCGCACCCCTCTTGGGCTGGGGGGGTCCATATGTACCCCATTATAGGTCGGTTGCCCTTGTATCTGGGACTTATATAATCAGGAGAGTTGGGGTCCCATTGGTGGGATTACCTCCCTGACCATCTGTTTGTGATTGGCCTGACGGCCTTTTTGGCCTCTGGTTTTGCTGGTTTGGGATTGGTGCATTTTTAGGCTCCCGCATTTCTAGGTCCAAAATGGGGGCAACCTTCACCTCGGCCACCTTAGCAGCAGCAGGGGTGTTGGCTGGTTTGGGGTTTTTGTTATGATTTTTATTTTCTGCAGGTTTTTGGACTTTATATATCATAGAAATCCCTCACCAGCTGGGTCATAATGTATTTTGGAAGCGCAAGAAAGTTGGTAGTGATAAACTCTCTGCTATCCATGCACAGCCTCCTGTTGGTTTGGGGAAAGGTGCGTTTAATTCCTGCACAAACGCTCGTGGGGCTTGGTCTTCCCCACATTGTAGATTGTATGCTGCTTTGCGAGCCTCTTGGGGCTTTCTATGGGTAGAAAAGTGCTTCAAGATGGCCGCCTTGTAGGTGGACCGCCTTGAATGTTTTCGGTTTTCCAGTCCAGCAAAGAAGCTAGAGTACTCTGTAGAGAATGTCCATTTGGCATAATCGATAGTTTTGTACAGGGTCATGAAATTCCTGATGGCCTTGATCTCCCTTATGGGGTCTTTCACTAGAACTATTTTTGGTTTATCTGCCTTCTTTCGCCATGTCATCTGAGTCCATTCACCCTCAGACTCCGAGTCGCTGCTATTTGAGGTCCCCTAATGATCATCTAGGCGCTCCCTAATTCTGTGAGCTTGGGAGGGGCTTGCAGAATGGTGGGGCCTAGTTTCATCTCCCCTGTGGCACCCAGGAGAGTTGTCGTTTGACTCCTCCCTGCTTCCAGGGTTAGCAGAGAATCTCCCCCCCACTTCCCTGATTGGGTGGAGGTCTTCAGGATGCTCTTTTTTGGCCTTGTTTCCTGCTGTTCTTGTGCAAATCGAACCAACTGGTCCCTTTGGAGGTAGTGATTCTGCAGATCAAATTCCCTGACTTTCTCCTTCTAGGAGGTTTCCGGGTCAGAGACATCAGCCATTATATTTTTGTATCTATACAGGGATGCCCTTCAATCAATTTCTGGGGGGCGCTGACCTGTCGGCTCCATCATGCTAGGCCTATTTAATTCTGATAGCCTCATGGTCTCTGGTTCATGTGAACCGGTAGCCATGAAGTCAGCAGTGCGCAAAGTATTAAATCGGTTGGTGTCCCTCAGTACCGAGGTCGTCATACTATGATCAGGGGTTGCCCTGTCAGTCTCTACCTGTTTGGAATCCCTCCAGTTTGGATTAGATCTAGGAAACCATTTCTCCAACCTCGCTAGTTTTTCCTTCTCGGCCCCTACCTCTTGATAATAGGCAAAGATCTGAGCCTTTTGCTTGGCTGTCTGGGCTTTACTGGCCTCTAAGGCCTGTTCTTGAGCTACCACCTGCTGGTGGAGTCCATCTTTCTCCTCACAGAGGGCCTCATTATCTCTTTGTGCTGCCTGTATAGTTTGGGAACACGGAGCCAATTTTTGAGTCTGCATTTTTAGTTTGGGTGTTCACTTCCAGAGCACCTTCTACCCGTCTGATGTGCTCCAGTAACTTTCCATATTCTGTTTTGAGTTCATTTAGTTTCTGGAGGCCCAACTCACTTTCCTGTAACTCTGTTTTTAAATTGTTTACTTCCTGACATAGGGCATCTTTCTCCTGATTTAGGGTGCCCCTCTGTACAGCCAGGTCATCCCTTTGTTGCTTGATGGTATTTAATTTCTGGTGCTCGTCATCAAATTCCGGTTGGGAGTGGAGTTCTTCAATAAGGAATTTGTTATTCTCCTCTTGCAACCTTTTGACCTGATCTTGCAGCATGGTTATTTGTCCTGAGCAGACCCTGTTATAGGGTAATTGTTGAGTCAGCTTCTGTTGATTCTCTTCTCTGGAAGAGAGTCAACAGAAGCTGACTCAACAATTCTTCCAGAGAGTCAACCTTTTCCTTACACTCTACTTTTAATACATCTAATTGGCCCTCTGGTCTACATTATTTTGCTGTTGGAGAGCCAAGTCCTCTTTTAATTTTTTAATATTTCCAGATTCGTCCTCAGAATCTTGGTACTTTTGCAATTTTTGTTCTGCTAATGTTCAGTCTGGATTTTAGTTTAGAGATCAGATAGATTTTGCGCAAGAGTTGTGTTTTCCTCATGCTTTTCCTGCATCAATGCCATATGGAGATACATGTAGGCCGCGATACTGACATTTTTAATCTGCTCCTCCTTTAATTTTCAGAGTCATGTATAACTCACTCAGAGCTTGGTGTAATAGGCCACTGTCCTTGCAAGTGTCCATGTTCATGGCAGTGACCTGTTGCACCATTTCTTCTAGCCAGACTTTTTCATCTTGCTCTGGCCATTCCGCCTTGACCAAATGTGTGCAGTCAGTGCTCCCTAGCTATATTGATCCCTACTGTGGCCATTTTGGAAAGTGGTCTTTCTTTATGAATTTATTTCTATAAGTGTAATCTGTAGTCTGTTATTTTTTCTCTATTTTTAGGGTTGATTTAGCTTATATTTTATGCACCAGCCTGGTACGTACGATTTTTGTTTTGGGGAGGCGCTTCTACAGCATAAGTGTTCCAGCCACACAAAGTATTACTACCTTGAAGGTTAACCTGCTGTGTTAAGCTGTCACAGGTAAATAAATAAACCCAATCCCGGCTACGAGTCCTGAATTTTGTTAAGGATTTCAATCTGGCATCACACACCGGACCCGGATCTTCACCCTCAGCCTTAGATGTAGCGCGCAATTAGAATGCTTTTTCTTTCTTTTCAATGAATTCAAATTGAGCCGATACCCGACCCGTCTCACACCCCCTTTTACAAGTACCCTGGGTCACAATGGACCATGAACCAGGCCGATGGGTGGTAACACAATATTTATTTTAATTACAAAGACAATCACACCATTTTTTATATTGGGTAGCAATCACCACAGGGTGATGATTACAATGAAAACATCTGAAATACACTTGGGTAACCTTCTACAAGAATATATCCAAAGCCCAATTGAATAGGAGCACTTTTTCAATTAGGATAGATGGCACTAGAGTTAAGATTTCCCCTGCAATGTTCCCTCAACCCACAATGAATCTAATTCTGATTAGAAAGAAGCAGCAAGTAGTCAGGGATATGGCGCAGCAAACAGAATCAAAATCCGACCTTCCCTCACAAAATAATATTTTAAAACCTTTGCAATGGCCTAAAATGACACTCTGATTTTAACAAATAAGTATGTGTAATTAAAAAAATGATGTATGTATGTTTTAACACAGTCTCAGGGCTATCATATCACTAGCAACTATAAGGTAAGATATCACACAAGGCATATAGTTCACAAAGCAGGTTGAAATGGAAAACACTGCAGTCAATCGCACATGGAAAAGTTGATTTTTGTTATTTTTTTATTTTTTTTAGTTTGCTGTTTTAAATGTCAAAACGGTTTTTCAGAAAAACGGGAGAAATACTCTTAATTGGAATGGGATTTTTGGGCTGGGGGTAGATGAACATCGCATGGACAATGTAGAAGTGAAAGGAGGACTCTAGCTGAAGAACTGGATGAGATTTGCAAGATAAAAGGAGGGTCAGTTTTGGTAAAATAAAGCCGTTAAAGGGAGGAAATCGGTTTGGAAAGAAAGGAAGGTTTTACTTAAAACTAGATTAAGACTAGATTGTTAAAGAAAGATACGGTATGACTGCAGGTTAATTTGCAACATAACCCTTTCACCCCGCGTTCAGATCTATGTGGGAATTAATTTAAATTATTTCAAATATTGCTAAGGATTTACACAGTGAGGTATATGAAAGAATTGCACTAACACTAGAAAAACAAGGACAGGGTGCACAGAGAATTCTAACAGTGTTGGACAAGTTACCAGGGTATTGATAGAGTAGTACACAGACAAGGTATCAAGATGGGGTAGGCTATGGATTACTATGGGAGGGGAAATACTCACAATCTGCTCTTGGATTTGGGATTAGGAACAGCCAACCAGGTTCTGGACTCCAAGGCTTGGGTCACCAGATAGCGGGCTCTCCTGGCAAGACAGCTGAGCAAAGGTCTGGTCACGGCACAGCAACGTCTTTGCGGGATGGAGCAGTTAAGCAGGGCAAGCAGGTGGCACCAGAGAATCCCAAAGCAGGCTCAGTCACCTTACCCCTTTCTCCCTGAAGTTAGTAGGATTTTGTTATGGGGTTTTAGTGGGATTTTTGGATCAAGGCCTTGCTGGATAGGATCAGCTATGCTTTGGCCTTGCACTAGAGTCTGGAATCTTGCAAAGGTGGATCTGGAATGTCAGGATATGCAGGCGCTGGAAATTCAGGAGAGAGTGTGTTCTGTAAACCACCCTTATTTATAACCATGGTGACATCATAGGATTATAAGGTGGGACAGGCTTAGCTGGGCACGCCTCTAAACAACTGGATTGGTCAGGGATGATTGTTACCGCCTTCCTGTCAGCTGGTTGAACTTTTAGAGACATAACATCCGCTTTGATGTGGGTTTACCTTGTCCAGAACCTCCCACAGTTAATTTTGCAAAAACCTAGTTTTGGCATAAATGGCACATTTTTACAGTGGTCGCATCTTAACCAATTAAATAGGCAGATATTACACAGAGCATGACAGTCCAATTTTCAAGGTTGTAGGACTTTTGTTTCGCCCATCTAATATTTTTTCGTGATTTTCAGTGATAAATATTCTAACTTTATGCATGGTTATAGATTATCATAAGGCATGTAAGTATTGAATTTAAAAGTGGCATCATGTACACTTTCTTCAGACTGTCCAATTCTCTGCCATTTCTGTTCCCAATATAACTGTGAAGGCTACCACGTCTTAAATTAAAAACCACAAAATTAAATTTAAACTTAACTTTTTACATTCCTGCGAAGTCCTGTTGCAAAGATAAGTCTTAAAAGTTTATTAATAAAATAGTCTTTTGAGGCAAATGGTCTGCCTTTGTCCTCCAAATATGGTCATGTACTTCCAGGCTGCTCTTGAGTTGGCCTTGAAGCTCCCAGTAGAAGTTGCAGGGACGTGTGATTTCCTTTTTCACATGTCCGTGTCCCAGAATCCCTATTGTAAGAGGCCTCTGCCCAGACAAAGGTCTGATGCATAGGCTGTTTACTGCTTTTGGTCCATTCAAAGTTTTCCAAGGTAGCAATTAGCACTCATGTGTGTCCTAGCATCTATGGTGGCTCCTTCTTTCGGGGGTTAGGCTACTCCTTTGGTCAGCCAAATGTCCCTTAAGCCATGGCAGAAACCTGTTTGGCTAGTTTTCAGAAGGCAGCCCATGTCTTTATTTCTTATTTTATTTTGTTTTAAATCCAACGCATGCCTGTTGGATAAAACATCCCATATATGTTTCCCAGCAAAAAAACCTTTACATTGCTAGGCCAAAACAGGGCCTTCTTACAACATTACACTTTTAAAACAGGCATTTTTCCTTATTTACAAAAGCGCATTTTAACATGTGGGGGGAAGTCTGCTGGGCTGACCATTTCAGAATGCTTTCTCTCTGAATTTCCCACATTGTTTTGCATCCCTAGTCAGTTTCACTTATACAACAATCTGTTTAAGACACAGGTCCATTGAAATTGACATAGGCCCAGAGAGCCAGAGTCTCTTTTGCCGCATTAATAGTTGACATTTTGTAACTCAAAAGTCAAGCATTTTCCCGTGTGACTGAAAATAAAGCTTCTTTTGATTTCTCAGATTTGGCTGACACAGACTGTCATACAGGGATAATGTTCTGTTTTGCTGGAGCACAATCTGGATATGGGTGGGCATGGCAAGGCCACCTTGATGAAAGCAGTGTGATGTTGAACAGATGGAAATAGCATCAGGATGCCATCATTATGAAGGCCAAATATTTCTTTTTTCAAAGGGAATGTGGATCAAGCAGCAAAGCAGTGCTGCTTCTCAATTTTCTTCTTGGTACATGTAAGAAACACACTGGCAGGCTTTCTGTGTGTGCCCCCTTGGTCCATCCTGCCCAATGGTGCTTGGCAAAACAGTGCAGCCTTCATTTTGTAGCTGTAAAACGCTGTTTTGATGTGTGGCAATGCTGCTCCAAGGAGCCAGCGCAGCCATTTTGCTTGTTCTGCTGAAGTGCAGTTTGGTGATATGGGGAAGTACTGCTGAGTGGGTAAATATATCCCACAGTCTTTGTATGAATTTACAATGTGAGTTTATGGGCTTACCTCTGCCTAGCACACCTAATGCCACACCAACTGCCTACGACAATATCTTTGGGACTTATCTTTGTCTCGCCGGACTTGGTCCATATCTCAACACAATGAATCCAAATGTGATTCCAATTCTATGATCAGCACTAGAAGTACAAAATTGGAAAACGAGAATTTCGTGCCAAGTCAAAGCGATGACCGTTGATACCATCTTTGGACTTTGCTCCTCTCTGGTGAAAGAGCATAAAGAATTCAGTAACATTGCCAGAGTAGTAGATGTTATTTTATTGAATAGTTCCAAGACTGGCACTAATGATATCCAATCTATTTCTATTCCGGATTATTCTTCTACCTCCTCAGGGTCCAATATGACATTGCCGTAGCCCCTGGCACAGAACAGTGTGAAGTCATTAACTGTGTAGCAGGCACTGAACCGGGTGAATACATTAGCGGACATATACGAGGTGGTAATGGGGGAGACTCCCCCGAAGGAGACACTTATGGGAAACGAAAAGGATCCCAGCGAAAACGTAATAACAAGCAGACACAAGAAAAATAAAACTGGGATGCCTACTGCCCACTCCGACGCCACAGAACATTTTAGAAAGAATTCGGGTGCACTTGTGGCTACTATTCCAGATGATGTCATGCATTTGTTTTAGTATTTGTAGTGCGCACCAGACCCAAGGGTATCAGGGCACAAAGCATAAGAATACATTCAGCTTGGTTACATATAAGAAAAAGTAGTACTTAAAAGAAGTCAGATAATACATATACATTTACATGACAGACTATTTCCATAACTATTTACATAACTAATAAGAGTCAAATATACAGAGTAAACAAAAGCCGCTAGGTACATCACATCAAGCAGGTACAAAGTAAAGTAAAAGGTGTCTTAAATTGCAACTGTGCAATGGGAGGACACTACGGCAAAGGGCAGGGAGCTGGGACTGATGTAGAACAGGTTAAAGGCATAGGGGGCAACATAGTTGTCATGTGTATCTGTGGGCGCGAACAGTTACTTGTCGTTCTCTTTCAACCAGTTAGTTATGTTCTGTCTGAATTTGGTAAAGGTTTGGTCCACTATCAAAGGAGGTGGCAAGGAATTCCACAGTTGTGCTGCCTTGACTGGGAAATTGGATCCCCCAACGGTGGAAAGTTTAAATTGTGGTGCAAGGAGACAGTGGAGTTGGTTAATCTTGTGGGTCTATTAGATATTTTTCTTGTAATTCTTTCAGTTAAGTAATTATGTGCTTTGTTATTTAGACATTTATGAATAAGGGTGGCCATTTTTAGGCGAATTTAACAAATGTGGCTAACCATTTGTGTTGTCTCCTTGTAGAGGAAATGTGTTATTTCCTTGTTATGTTTAGTGCAGCTCTCAGGGCGTTGTTCTGGTGGACCTGTATGTTTTTGATGTGTTTTCTCGCACCAATGTACAGGGCGTTACAATAGTCCAGTTTGGAGAGCATGAGAGCTCTGGATTGAATTAGGCAGCTATTGGTGGAAAGAAATTGTTTCCTGCATCTGATTAATTTGCACGTGTATGCAGAGGTGGATGCCAGGGAATTTACCTGTTTGGTGAATGTTAGAGTGCCATCTAAGCAAAAACCTAGGGTTTTCACCTCTTTGGCCAATTTGATAGCGTTACCATCAAAAAGTATGCATAGTCCAGACTTCATTTGGTCAAGCGCGCAGTAGTACCAAGGATGATCAGCTCTGTTTTATCATCGTTCAGGCAGAGTCCATGGGTGGCCATCCATGCCTGAACGATGCTATCAATTCTATTCACCAAGGCCAGGTCCCTTGCATAATCTCTGGTAAAAGCTAGGAGGATCGAAGTATCGTCTAGTTAGTACAGAGAATGGTTATGAGCTGGCACGTGTGGATAACATCACAAACAAATCTCAAGTAAAATTAAAACAAAGGGCCTTCCTGAAGTGCCCATTGAATAAGTGGCTACATTTAAATGATAAAGGCCAAGAGGACAGTGCCGAGGCTTTATCTGGCTGGGGCCCAACGAAACACCAAGGACACGCAAATGCAGACAAGTGTATGTGTCCCTGAGGCTACAGATACTGCATCGTTTGGCAGGTGTGGTGATAGAGGAAGGAATAACATTTCAAACCTACACATAATTGTGGGTTTTGGGACAGTTTATCTGAAGTAAGCACTTAGTAAAACCATTCAACTGATAGAGTACAAGACTCCACTCTTAGTATAAGGCTGTACCACCTGAGTATATGGTAGCGTAGACCGAGCAGCCAGGCTTATATTGGGAGGGAGAGAGGGCTGTAGAATCAGTACAACGAAATTGTAGTACATATATGGTCCAACGAAACACTATGTATTGTATAAAGAGTTTATTTAAATACAAGTATGCCCAGATAAATCATTGTGGAAAGAAGTACCATCACAGATCATATAAACAAATTTATAAAAACACAATAATATGTTTTAAAGTACACAGACCAAATCATAGACCTTATTTAGAAAACACACAGTATTTCATTTCTAGGTAAGTCAGACCTTTTTGTTTTTTTATAAATGTATAATGCGCCGGAGCCCACAGGCATCAGGGAGCAGACATAAACACAAGAGACAAGGAATTCAGAAATTAAAAAAACACAAGATGAAAGTAAGGGTGGGAGCCCGAAGATAACCCTAAAATCAGTCAAACAGCCACGTCTTCTTTTGTTTCCTAAAAGCCACATGGCCTTTTTCCCCAATCGTAACTTCAGAGGCAAAGCATTCCAGGATATGGCTGTAAGGAAGTCAAGAGCGTGCACTGCCTTCACTTCCTGCAGGGTCCCAATGGACCCAGTCTTGACGCCTATGGCACCAAGCTCATTACAAAGTGTGTTTTGCACACAGAAGGCATGTGCAACAAGGCCGGGCGGGGCCCTATTAGTACAAGGCAAGGCACATGCAGAAGACAGGAGGAGGAGCAAGGTGGGGCCACAAGGCGGGGCCAGGCTATATAAGCCGTCCCCACCCACATACTGGCGCTTCGCGTTAGTCTGCTAAGAGCAGTGTAACGCTTACTGCCGTCCAGAAGACCCTTACCTGGTTCAGCACGTGCGTCTTCAGTCTCTGGATCCCTCCAGCATCTTACTTTGAAGCCTCACCATCGCTGGAAGCACTGCCATCAGCTTCCCACTCTGCAGTCGCCGCGCGCATCTTACCTGGATTCAGCCACACCACTGCTCGAAGAAGCACCCCTATCGCTTCCGACGCTGCAGCAGCCGCATTCATCTTACCTGTCTTCTTGAATCCTCTGTGGGTGCCGCACTACATTCTTACCTGTCCCGAACTCCCATCAACACGGGGCCATCTTTGGGCGCAGCACCCATGCGGATCTTCATCTCCGGCAGTCTGCTGGAGTTCAGAAACCGCTCACCAGCTAACACCGATCAGCCGCACCTGCAAAAGGAATAAGAAACACAAGGTGAGCAATCACATAGACTTCAACACGTTAAAGCAGCGCAACTCACGAACTTGGTGCAACTTCTGGAACTGTCTACTTACCACCAGTGGGTCATCCGGAATATACTTTTTCACCATTACGCCCTCCTGAGCCATCTTCATCACTAAGGGGGAGAGAGAACAATATATGGTTGCGAACAAAAATCATTGGGGAAGAATTAACGCAAGGAATATGGCAATAAGCATAGTTAGAAACACTTACCTTCGAGACGGAATGGTCGCAGCTGGCCTGGACCTCCACAATCTGGACCAGTGACACAACTAGGTCCATCCACAGCGCCCCTGCTGAAGGAAAGTAGGACAGAGAGCTCATCCTTACATAAAAACATGTGAGCTTGCATGGGCAAACTCCTGCGTACTACATTTTGGCACGAAAGGGTCGAGGGGAACCGCGACATCACCAGGCTATCCTCACTGCCTCTCATCTTCTCTCAGGAACAGTTCCAGCATTCCGGGTCCATGAAAACACAGCAGTTGGGGGAGAGAAGCGATCTGAGGGAGTCAACTCCTGGGAGGGCTCCAACCGCACCCCAACACCCCCGCAGAGACCAGGTGAGTGTAACACTTTGGTCTTCTCAACCTGTGGGACCACTAGATGTCCTTGGGCACCCAATCGCAGATGTCTAGTGGCTATGTAAGGTGTTAGACGCAGCCTGATGTACAATGGAGCCTTCCCTTGTATGCAACGATGGGCCACCGAGAGGGCCTTATACCTTGGCTTCACTGATGCCGGCAGCCAGTGAAGCTTCCTTCTGGCTCCGGAAATGTGCTTCCTCCTTGGGATATTGGAAATAATTTGAATGCCCTAATTCTGAATCATCTGCAGTCTGGAGATACTTTGTTTGTTAACCCCTATTAAGAGGGCATTGGAATAATCCAGCCTGGCCATAATAATTGCCCGGGCTAGAACCTCACAATGTTTTTGGGTCAGGAAGGGGTTAGCCATATTACACTGTTATCTGCTGACTACATCATTTATTTGCCCCTTAAGACCAAGGGAAGTTTCTGTGCAGACTCCTAATGTCTTGCCCTTCTAGAGGCTACTAATGGCCTTTCCCTCTAGATGCATGGATTTATAATCCAGGCTTAGTTTAGTTCTTGATTTTGTGGAACCAAAGATCAAAAAATCCATTTTGGCTGGATTTAAGCACAACCAGTTACTGGACATCCACTCTTTTATTGAGTCATATATCAATGCTAACCTGGATGACTCGTATTCACCCCTGAGCTCGATCACGAGCTGGGTGTCATCGGTGTAGCTGACGAAGTAGACACCTAAGGTGATAAGTAGATAAGTAAGTCACAAAAGGGCTTCAAGAACACGTTGAATGGTGCCGTTGATGGGCAAGTCCCCTGCGGAACTCTGTGAAGAATGTGTTCCCCATTGGACGCTGCATTACCCCCAACATATATACGAGATTCTCTTCTGCTTAGAAATTAGTTGATCCAGTTACTGCTTCCTCAGAGCGCTCCCCTACGGTGTGTAGAGTATCTAGAAGCGGCTATGATCCAATATATATTCTATAAATCAAAGGCGGCTGACCAGACTAGGAGTACAAGCATGTCCGCCTTACCTTTTTCCAAAAAACTGAGCATATGTGACTAAATCTATCAAGGCCATTTCCGTGCCATGTTGTGCACAGAAGCTTGAATGCATAGCATGCAAAATGTCCAGTTTTTCCAGATACTGTTGGAAGTGGATTGACGCCCCTTTATCAACATTTTTCAGCAGAGTTTGTTATGGGGTGCTTATTTAGATCAAGATTTGTTTTTTTCAGTAAAGGTGGTACCGCCACCTGTTTAACCTTGTCGGGAACTAAAACATGCCATGAAAGGGGCAAAGATGTCAGGATTTTTAAAGATACATTTAGATGGGAGATTTTCTCCCTGACTGTGGGTAGGGCGCATAGGTTGAAGAATAGTGCCCATTTCGATATTTGTGATTGGTAGATTTTGGCTCTGGCATTCTCAATTTTTTGGGCAAAAGTCAGCTAAAGCCCAGTGCTATCTTCCCTAGTGGGGGCATGGGTTTCATGGAGGAAAAACGGCTTTTCCAAATTACGGTAGATTTCAAATAGGTTTTTGGAATCTTTCCATGCCTATTCAATCTCTTTATTATAGAAGGTTTGCTTTGCCTCGAAGATCTTATTTTTATACTGTGTTTGAAGAGCTTTCCAATTCAATTTATTTTCATTAGTCTGTTTTTGTCTCCCAAGCACGTTCTGCTTGTCTTTTTTTTATCTTTGTAAAATAATCAACTCCTGAATGAACCAATCGTGTTTAGAACTCCTTTTTTCTCTAACTCGTCTAGCTTTCAGAGTAGCCAACCTATCCAAGACGTGAGAGAGGTAGCTGTTTTATCATTTCTGAGGCTTTTGGGATTTCCTTAGATCACATGCTGTGCATAGGCCGATATCTAGTGGAAGCTGCAGAGTATTACAGTTCTTGTTTTCGAAATTCGAAAAAAGGGACATCAACAGGGCGTCCCAGTAATACTATCCCTAGTGTGACGTTGTACCCATGTTCTTTCATGCGTCGAGGTACCTCAGATTGTTTTTTTCCGCCATCATAAATGGATGTTATTTTGCAGAGTTCTCCTTTGGTTTATCGCCATTGTCTTTTACAAGTTTAAGTTAGTTTTTCTTACTATCCTTTATAATGTATATCACCGACTTCGAGATATTCCGACAGCGGTGAAGAAAACGACTGTCGAAGACCCTCGCCGGCGGATTCGTTCGGCCTTGGAAGGGCGCTTTGGCCATCACAGTAGAGAGAGAGGGGGAGAGGACATTTAAGAATGTATTTGCCCCTTTTTATTGACTACACTCGCTTAACTGCCGTGTCATTCCTGTATGGCTAGGACCCCTTTTAAATTGTGCCCTAAATGCAATAAAAAGTGTCCGTGTGTCGACAAACACCTAGTGTGTAACCTTTGTCTCCGACGGGACCACGTCGAAGGTACCTGTCGGGCTTGTAGACTCTTCAAACCCAAGACATTGAAGGACCACTTAACTAAACGCTGGGCCCACCACGTCATGCAGGCCAAAGCCACCATGGACATGGAAGGGACCTTCAGCGACGTCAGCAATGCTGCGGTATGCAAAGGCGACGGGGAAACTCTGGTTTCCCAAGTGCAAGCCCCCGACCCAATCAGACACGTCGGCGGCCTTGTTACAGGGATGACACCCGGCGGCACTGACGCACTCACAACCCCTCCACTAAACACACAACCCACGATGGAGATTCGACCCGTGTGTCGGACAAAGACCATGCACAACGTCTAGGGAGAGGTCTGTAGATTCACTGTCCTCTGGGTCCTCGAGATCCCGGTCGCCACATGACAGGCCCCGGATGTCGAAGGAACAAACCGACTGAGCGCAAATCCCTTCCTGAACGCCCCTTGTAAAAAAGCACACCCCAGAAGGCCTTGTGAAGGCTAGGGAGTCAAAGAAGTGTTCTTCTAAGACCTTCCATAAAGATGGGTCCAAAAGGGATAAGTCCCTTCACAAGAGTCCCTGCTCAACCCCATTCAAAGAAATCTTGCCTGATAACCTAGAGCAAGATCAGTCATTGACCTATATGACCCTATATATTTATTTATTACATTGAGAATCTCTTTGTATCTCAAGAGGCTGCAGGACCTTACTACGGGGATGACTATGATGATGACGATCCGTTCAAGCCAGATCCTGACAAGTATAACATGGATTCCCCCGTCAACCAGGACTTCCCTGGGATGGATTCACCCATGGATAATCAGCCACTTCTAAATTAAGTGCTCGTCAAGGCGGCTGAGCATTTCCAAATAGCAACACAGGAACCTCAGCAGGACAAGGATTTTGTTGATGAAATCTTGGGGGAGAAGAAGAGTGTGACTCGGTTTATTCCACTCTTGCGGTCTGTTCTCCGAAAGATACAACCCTCGCTGGAAACACCCACCCAAACGTGGGTGCCGAACCCCTGCATAGAAAAGCTTTTCAAACCTGCCCCATCAGACCCTCTATACATCAGGGGACAGCTCAAACCTGATTCTCTAGTTGTCACAACAACAAGAAAGAGAGCGGGTACGCTGCTAGCCTCCTCGGAAGCTCCTCTGGACAAGTAAATCAAAAAGCTTTAATGATGGGAAGAAAAGTGGCCTCTTCAGCGGCTTTTCAAACCAGAATTGCTAATAATGCCACTCTTTTAGCAAGTTACAATTGCCATAAATGGGATGAGGTCTCAGCTCTGTTGTCCTCTGCCCCTGAACCCCTCAGGACTCATTTGGCCTTTGTGGCTGCAGCGGACAACTCAGGCAGAATCATCGCAGAGGGAACCATTATTAAGCTTCACACTTGGTTACGCCAATCCGGCTTCAAGCAGGAGACGCAAGCCACTCTGCTCAATATGCCCATTGAGCCCAATGTGCTCTTCGATAAAGCTGTTGAAGACGCCCTGAAAACAGCTAATGAAGAATATGAAACTCTAAAATCATTGGGACAACTAACCAACAAACCCATGGGCCAGAGGGGGAACAGTAATTCTCGACACTAATGCGTACAGAATTCCCAGAGGACTTCAAACGACAATCAAAATCTGAGAACAACCTGGGGGAACAATCAAGGCCAGGCCTCCCAGAATTACCAGAGAGGACTGCGCAGATCCCACGGTTGGGGCAGGGGCTCCTCCTCTAATGGTGGCACCACACCTCAAAAACAGTGACAACCCGCTTCAGGTGCCCTACCATGCCTGTCCAGTAGGAGGGCGCATTTCCAACTTCACCCAAGCATGGTTGGAATCATCTCGGACAAATGGGTGATATCCACCATGACAGGCGGGTATTGTATCAAGCTCCTCGAATGACCCCTGAACCATCCCCCACCAGAAAACTCACTCCAAAGAAGACCAATGCATCCTCCTTGAGATTGCCACACTACTCCTAAAGGACGCCATAGAAGTCGTCCCGGCCAACCAGGTAAACAAGGGTATGTATTCAACTTACTTCCTTGTGCCAAAGAAAGATCTTATAATGCACCCAGTATTAGATTTACGCCCTGCAAACAAATATGTCAAGCCACAAAAGTTCTGCATGACAACGCTACAGGAAGTAATCCGTCTGCTAAAGCGGGGGGACTACATGGCAACACTGGATATGAAAGATGCCTATTTTCCTATTTCAAGATAGCGAAGCAGCGCTACCAATTGAATATGTTGCCCTTCGGAAATAGCATCTGCTCCAAGGGTATTCACAAAGGTACTGGCGGTGGTGGCAGTACACCTGCGCAGGGATGCAATCCCAGTGTACCCTTACCTGGACGAATAGCTGTTTATGGGGGAAGACTCCCTTCGTTTGCAGGCAAAACATTCAAAGACCTATCAACCTTCTCTTTCAATTGGGCTTCTCTATAAACTAGAAGAAATCAAGCCTAGTGCCGAGCACAAACAGACAGTTCCTAGGAGCTGTCATAAACTCAGAAGAGGGGTTGGTCTTTCCATCAGAGGAAAGAGTCCAAAACATGTTACTGCAAATACCTTATTATCAAGCCAGCCGCCAGATAAGCGTACACAAAGCAATGCTTTTGCTGGGCATGATGGCATCTTGCATTTACCTGGTACCTCACTTGCGTCTGCAAATGCGCCCCATGCAGGAGTGGTTGTCGAAACTGGTCTCAGGCAAGCAGTCAGTGCGACGATCTACTGGTCATTTCACCAACACTAGTACAAAACCTTCACTGGTAGACAAGAGAAAACCTGCTGAAGGGAAAACCATTCCAAGTATCCAGAAGTGCAGGCCATTGTCGCTACAGACACCTCACTCGCAGGGTGGTGGGCTCATTACCTTAATCACACAGCACAAGGTCCGTGGACTCATGCTACGGTGGAGAACCACATAAATCTGCTGGAACTTCTGGCGGTGTTCAAAGCCCTTCAGGCTTTTGAGATTCACCTAGCGAACCAGTCAGTGCAAGTCCTCACCTACAGCACTATGGCAATGTTTTACATCAACAGGGGGGCACACATTCTCCTAGCTAGCGCAACAAATTTGGAAATGGGCACTCGGACGGAAAATATTCCTATCGTCATAGCACGTTCCAGGGAGACTCCACTCTCTGGCAGACTCACTAAGTGGAGATTCCCCTACCAGAGGAACACGAATGGAAACTAGACACAGGAGTCGTAGAGCACCTCTTCTGTCAATGGGGTTTTCCCACAATCAACTTGTTCGCTACAAGCGGAAACAGTCAATGCCTAGACTTCGCATCCAGGTTCCCCAGCCAGGATCCAAGGGGAACGCCCTATGGATGAACTGGTCAGGGAAATTTGCTTACGCTTTTCCCCCAACTCCTCTCATGAACAAGGCGGTGAACAAAATCCACAAGGAACAGGTGACACTCATCCTAGTTGCTCCTATGTGGGCAAGACAACCATACAATCCACATCTGCGCAAATTGGTGATGTGCGATTCCCGTCAAGCTCCCGTGCCTGACCAATCTACTCACTCAGCACAGGTGATTAACAGTGCACCCTCAACCTCACTCAATAAACTTAGCAGCATGGCTCCTGAAGTCATGGAGTTCGGACATCTTAACCTACCACAGAGGTGTATGGATATCCTGAAGGAAGCACAAAAGCCTTACACTAGACAATGTTATTTCGACAAGTGGACGAGATTTGTAATTTGGTGCAAGTCTAAACAAGTGAACCCCATAGAATGTACCCCATCCCCATTCTAAATTACATGCTCCACTTGCCTGACTCGGGGTTAGTATTCAACTCTTTGAAGGTCCACCTGGTGGCCTTGTCAGCCTACACCACCTCCCACATAAAGTATAATGTGGAAGGTGCCTGTCATGAAGGCATTCATGGAGGGGCTAAAGAGACTTCACCCTCCGGTTTCAAAGCTACCACCAGGATGGGATCTCAATTTAGTACTTGCAAAGCTCATGGGACCCCCTTTCGAGCCAATTCACAAGTCAAGTCTTAAACACCTGACTTGCAAGACTGCCTTCTTAGTGGCTATTACTTCCATAAGAAGAGTTGGTGGAGTTGGTGAAATACAAGCATTGTCAGTGCAGGATCCTTTCTTTGTCATACACAAGGATAAACTGGTTTTACGTACTCATCCTAGGTTCTCCACGAAGTTCATCTCAAAATTTCACGTTAATCAGTCTATTGAGCTTCCGGCTTTCTTCCAGATCCCCAAAGCTCAGCTGAGGTAAAACTCCACACACTAGGTGTAACGAGGGTGGTCCTGTATTATGTAAACAACACCAGACCGCTAAGAAAAACAGACCAACTGTTTGTCTCCGTAGCCCCAGGCAGAGAAGGGGATTGCATTTTCCAAGAATGCCATCTCCAGATGGATAGTCCGGTGCATATATCTATGCTATTCCCTGTCGGACAAGACACTTCCTTTCACGCCAAGAGCTTACTCCACAAGGAGTATGGATGCTACTTTGGCTTTCATTGCAAATGTCCCCCTAGACAGCATTTGCAAAGCAGCTACATGGAGCGCACTACACACTTTCACTCAGCACTACTGCATTGACACTCATTCCAAGACAGATGCACAGGTGGGACAAGCGGTTCTAAGACATCTGTTTGCACATGAACCTTCTCAGAACCCATCAAACTGCTTGCTAATCTATGCACAGCATGTGATCTATACAGATTCCACAAGCCTCAGAAGGTCTACATTACTCACCGTAATTGTATTTCTGATACTTGTATCTGCTTAGATTCACATGCGCCCACCCTTCCTCCCCTCGGAGAGAAGGCGCATGGATGCTTATGAGCTTGTCGGATACATATCTGCTTGGATACATCTGTACTGACGCTACACTTCATGCTACCTCATGTCAGAAAAATAATCTGAGGGACCTCTACACGTGAAGGACCATGGGTACAGTGGACGTCACACTAGGGATAGTATTGCTGAGACACCCTGTCGACATCCCTTTTCAAATTTTGAAAACAACAACTAATACTCCGCAGCTTGCACTAGATGTCGGCCTATGCACAGCATGTGAACCTAAGCAGATACACGCATCAGAAATACGATTACGGTGAGTAATGTATTTTATATATATAACCTCTGAGGGGGTCTAACTCAGACATATTCTCCATCATCGATGTAAAGCAATGACTAAGATCTTCTGGGGTATTCCGTTTCATGTTCCTGTTTGTGACAATCTTACCTTATCAAACACATTTAGCATATGGCACACCTATTCATTGGGAGTAAAACCATTTGTTACTTTTCGATTACTTTACAGTAATTCAAGAGCAGTAGACCCTGTCAGTTATGCAGCGACGCTCAGCAAAGAAATCACATAATCAACCAACACTGTTACCAGGATACTTTTCTGAATAGTGGAACACTCATTCAAGGTACAGTATAGACCTATAACTAATTTTATGATAACACGCAGTTATCCTGGGTAAGCCCTTTTGGTGAAATATTCAATTACAGTTGCTTTTCAGCTCAGTGGAACACAGACTGAGGTAAGTAAGAACTCTTGAACTCATTTTAGGATGGCACACTGCTAACTCGAGGCAAGTAAAACCTATATACTTTTAAAAGTAGTTATCAGAAACGTAATGTATGTACAGACCTAAGACTGTTTTAGCATCTGTATAAAACAGACCAGGGAAAGCAAAACCCATTGTTTTGTTTGTTTGTTTTATTCATTTATAATGCACACCAGACCCGAGGGTAAGAGGGCACAGCAGTACAGGATATGCGAGGCATGGGTTACATAGTTACGTAATTACACATATAATTAGAGATATATACACGCTGTATCAGTAGTACATAGAATTAAATACAGGATAATATGCGAGGCATGGGTTACATAGTTACGTAATAACACATATAATTAGAGATATATACAGGCTGTATCAGTAGTACATGGAATTAAATACAGGATAATATTCAGTATACAGGTAGTATAACAGCAGGTTAGAGGAGGGAGAGGTAGTACTGGCTAGCTGACCAATTGTTTCAGATGGTTGATATAATTGGATCTGAATTTAGGGTAGGATTTCTCCTCACATATAGTGTGTGGCAGTGAGTTCCTTACTTGGGCCGCCCAGACAGGGAAGCTGCCGCCTGCAGCCTTTGTCCGTTTAAATCTGGGAATGATAAGTGTGTTGGCATTGGAGATTCTTGCAGGTCTGGAGGATCTTCTTTCTACAAATCTATCAGATAGGAGGAGCCACGTTGTTAAGGGCTTTGTGTGTAAGGGAGGCAACTTTCAGTAGTATTTTATCTTGGGTTGACAGCCAGTTGTTGTTACGCCTTATCTTAGAAATGTGTTCTCGTCTAGAGATACCAAGGGCTGCTCTCAGGGCGTTATTTTGTAGGATTTGAATTATGTGTAGGATGTGTTTGTTGGCCCCGATATATAAGGCGTTACAGTAATCGAGTTTAGATACAACAAGAGCTCTAGCTAGAATCATGCAATTGTCATTAGAGATAAAGTGTTTACCTGCTCTGATGAGCTTACATGTGTAAGCTGTGGCCGAAGCCAGCGAGTTCGCCTGTTTGTTGAAGGAGAGGGTAGCATCTAGATGGAAGCCTAGAGTCTTCACTTCTCTGGCTACCTTGATAGTATTCCCATCGATCTCAAATGCAGAGTAGTTCTGGCCTAATTTTTTTAAATTGGACTGATTGCCCAGAATAATTAACTCTGTTTTGTCATCATTCAGGCATAGAATTGTTGCACCTTAAGAATGACTCGATGTTATTCCGGGCAGGTAAAACCTAAGCCGGACTTGGGAGAAGCAAGACCCAGTTGGGAAACCTTTATACGCGGCTCCCACATCACCCAGACACTTTCGCACTGGACCAGAACACTGCTGCATTCATCCGCGCTATGAGAAGGTCTTTTCCGTCCTGTAGTCCATTCGCTATTACCAATGCAGGGACAGTGACCGCAGTGGAACCTTTTGGGCCCATCACACCAACGCTGGAGCTCCCATTTCACATGCCAGCCACTTCCAGTTGAAACTGAGCGTTGCAGCTAATATAGAGGCTCTAAACGACCTCTCCACTTCCTGGCACACCTACAAGCACTCTCTGCACTTCTCCGTGAAACAAGAATCCCGGATCATTACCGAGGCAGTACGATAAACACATCAAGGGGTACCAACAGGAAGGGTTCCACCCAAAAATGGACTTGATTTACTGCAATTAAGAAACATAGAAGCCACCAAACTTGAGTCTAGGGATTGCTTGGTGCTCAGGACTGGACAGGACCCAAGACTTGGGATTACAGCATCGGCAGGGTCTTCAAACAAGATGCCCAGATGAAGGCGGACTAAAAAGTGTCTTATGACCGCCGAAACGTGAAGAGCTTGGTTGGTGACCAAGCCCCAGGTAGGCAAATAATTCTCTAACCTCAAAGACCCAGATACAGGCTTCATTTGAGCCTCAGGACATTCATTAATCCTTACTGATTCCTGCCATTTCAGTAAAACAGAATAACTGTTGGGGAGAGACACAGGGATCATCTTAGAACAACCCCAATTAGGTGTAAGACTAGGGAAATGAATTCAAGTTTTCCTATTTTTAATTCACTTTCAATGTTATATTTAGAAACTTTATTTCTTGTTTTTATGTTGATCAATGCCTTTTGTCATGATGTATCACAATTAAGTTTATCACAATGTGTATATTTTTGCATTTTGGAATGATGTCAATATTGAATTAGAACGTACTCTATCAAAAAGAATTTTATTGATGCGAATTAAAGAGCACATGTTTAAAAATGTCTTCCCTCTCCAGTATGCTCAATTATCCCAAGACTTCTATAAATAGCTGATTTGGATGATTGAGGTATAACAAGTGTCACTCGCAGAGTAACCACCGAGTGATGACCTAAAAATGTTGTTCCAGATTTCTTTCTTACAGGGTGGGATACATTCTTATTTACATATTTTGGGAAACCTTTATACACCTATTCTCTAAAAGAAATAGTGAAGCCAGCAACATTACATTTGGGAAAGAGGCATAACCAATTCGGTGAGTAAAAATATCCTTACATATACTTTTCAGAATGGCACAGCACACATTCAAGGTAAGACCTTTTGTAACTGTTCACTCTGAGTTACTAACCCTTTCACATGTAAGTAATTTTCAACACTCGTTATACTTCTCAAGACAGAATCCTTTATTTATCCAGTCCTTCCCTATTCTAGTGCATGAGTTCACTCGGAGGCAGAAGAGGGACCCTAGTGGTCTAGGTGCCAGCTGTAGGCAGGGTGAAATAGGGTTCTGTTGCAGGCAAAAGTCTGGAAGACTATTCCAGCAAGTAGTCCCCTTTAAAGTTAGGATACAGGGACTTCAAAGAAGACACCCTAAGAGGATTCCAGCGGTGGGCCTGGGTGAAATAGAAGAGAGGACCCTCAATCACAAACACCCCAAAAGCTTTACAGAAATCACATAGGCTTAAGTTAAGTAAATACCCCAGCCAACACGCAGGAAGACTTCAGGAACTGCAGCCAAAACCTGGTTGATGTATTCCTTTGTCATGAAGATGATACAGGACTTTGGAAGGGATTTTGAAGCGGGGATCAACGGAGAAGACTCTAGACAAGAGTTTCTTCGTGGCTGGAGGTGGCTCTAAGGTTTTGGTGCCCTTTTCAGGAGCAAGAAGAAGAATGAATATCGTCAGTCGGATTCCCATTGCTTGCAAGGTTCAGCACTCTGATGAGGGGATTTTTTGGACTCAAATTGTGTCTTTGCAGTTGCCACCAAGTTTCAGCTCAATTCGTAAGACAGTGCAGGACAATTCAAGAACTGTTTCTCCGAGCCGCAAGAAGAACAAATGATCCCGATCATGTAGTGGCTCACACCACTCATCATCTAGACATGGAAAGCAACAGCGTTATTTTCGGCTGGTAGTATGGCCTTGAAATTGGCCAATGCCATGTGCACATTGGCAAGGTTTGCTCGCACCCTTTGGGAGTGCAGTTCCATGATGGCTGACCATATCCCTGAAGGGGACGAGCGAGACAGGTTTTTTAAAACCTAGTCAAGGATGGGAAAGATGCGATGTGCGAATCCCTCAAGACTGGTCTTGACTCTGCTGACAGTATCAGCAGAGCTATGGTGGCAAGTACAGTTATGCACAGATTCGCCTGGTTGAGAAAGTCAGGATTTGCCACAGACGCACAATCCAGACTTCTCAACATGCCCTTTGACAGCACTCATTTATTCAGAAGCAAGGCTGATGAGAGTTTGGAGAAGCTACAATCTTCTAAGGCAGCAGCCAAATCACTTGCTGCTGCAATTAGACAAACTCCAAACCGCCCCACGGGTACACCCTGAGGGGTAGGTCCTTACATCGCTACTCCGCATTTGAAAGATGCAGAGGACAGCCAGCTCACAAAGAAGATTCCCCCACGGTGGACAGGGTGTCATGATGCCTACCCCCGGGGACCCAGACCACGTCCAGCAAGCCCGGAAGCAGGCATCAAGTTATCCTAAGCAAGCCCAACAACCCCTGCTAGGGGCTATATCGGTCCAGTCCTGGTGCCTACGGCACCAGGCTCATATGGAGAGTCAGGCGCCAGGCTCATAGATTAAAACTTACCTGATGCAGACCATGCTGCAAGAGCTCCAAGCCAAAAGAGGCTTGGAAGGGACTACTTTACTTAGGGACTATTTTTTACTCTGGCAGGGCTGGGGACGAATACTTACCTGGGACTACTTTGGAGCCTATTTAAACCACGCCTGAAGAGCAGCAGACGCTTCGCGTTATTCTGCATCTAGCAGCGTAACGCTCACCGTGCCTGCAAGTCTGCATCCAGCCTTCTGCCACGCCCGCCTCGAGTTTGGAGCTCCTAGAAAAAGGGAGAAAAAGGGAGAAAGAAGGAGAAAAGGTTAGAACAAGAGCAATACCTTTAATCCTTACCTGAATTCCCGATCCATCGCGCCTTCGAGCTGGAAGAAAGAAGTTATTTTATGCGCGTCGCCTCACTTGCGGCAGCGCCGCGCTGAACTCACCGGCCTTCGCAGCATCTTCACATTCCACCGCATCCTCCTGTATTTTCCCGCCGCACTCAGGCACCTAAGGAGAAGACAAGAACAGCAAGGTGAGCCAAGGGAATACACAGAGGAATATTAGTTACCCTCCCATAGACTTACCTGATTGTACCACCGGGGGTACTATTCCTCTTCACGGGTCGGCGCAGCTTCCACTGCATCTTCGCCGAACCCCGGCCCCTAAGGGGAAAACAAAAGGACAGCAAGGTGAAAAAAAGGGATTAACAAGGGGAACCCTCCTCACCACAATAGACTTACCTGATTTTACCGCCGGAGGTATTATTCCCCAGGACTTCATACTTTCTCTCAGCGCCTGAATGAGGGAGAAAGCAACAGGTTACATATTGACATTATTTTATCGATGTGTTGGAAAATACAAATCCTTACCAGAATACTACCGGTTGCCACGGGGAACTCTTCATTGGGTCAAGCTGCAACCTGCGAGTGAAAGTCAGGCATTTGAACTCTTACGAACTTTATACTCACGGCGTCTTGCAAGGAATCTCGGAGTCAATATTGTTCTGGAACTTAACAATTCCTTCGAGCCAGTGAAGCAACTGATTATTAACGCGCCCCTGCGCTCAATGCAGGATGGAGAGCTCATCTTTTCAAACCATCAGGTGAGACTATAAGAGGGGACATCAAAGGTGATCTGTGGGGAGAACAGCGGGGGTGGGGAGATTTATGCTCAACTCCACGGGTGGTTAATTCCCTTTCTCCATTTGCAGAAGAATATTCCTACGGGCCAAGCAAACAAAGCTAGATGGGCCAGTCCAGTCCGTCATCTCGGCCCTACGCGTCACATTGGTGGAGACCTCAGCTGTCCAGTTCCGATCGACGCCAGGTGAGCATAACAGAACGCGAAGCCTACCCACAAATTCCCACCCGGGCGTTATGGATACCTCAGAGACTGACCAATTGGCCCAATTACTAGGGGAAATGAGGGCTGAAGTGCATTCCGCCCGTCAAGAAACCACTGCTCTTAAGAGAGAACTGATTTTGTCAAAGGAGCGAACTGATGACCTTGCTAGGCAGCTATTGCAAAGCCAGACTGGACAAGCACCCCTACCTGGTTCCGGGGGAAATCCAGCTCCTGTGTTATCGAGTAACCCTGTGCAAATAAACCTACCAGGGAATATTCCAATAGCTCCACCCGAACGATTTGCCGGAGATCCCAAAAGGTTCGCCGTGTTTATGAACCAATGCCGCTTGCACTTTTTATGCAGACCTGGAGCCTTCCCAAATGATCAAGCCAAGGTAGCCTTTGTATTGTCATATCTCAGCGGCAGTGCAGCTGATTGGTCAATTCCACTAGTTACTCAGGATGACCCAATTCTTCGGGATTTTCGGGGCTTTCAAACAAGCATGGAAAGACTATTTGCCCGGCACTCCCAAGGACAGGCCCTGGATAACGAACTTTTGTCCCTACGATAGGGTAACCAGGACCTTCTATCCTACATCGCAACCTTTAATAGGTTGATAGTGGAAACTGGATGGCCTGAGGTAAAACGAATCACGTTCTTTCATCGAGGTCTTCGAGGAGAACTCAAGGATGTCTTGGCTCAAGTCGTGAACCCACCTCAAGACTGCGCTGAATATATAGTCTTAGTGGACCACAGACTTCGGAACAGAAAGGCTGATCGAGCCAAGTTTGAGAATGGGGTGTTGGTCAAAACCCACGCTAACCCCAAAGGAGCAGATGCTTCAGAACCCATGCAAATCGGAGGGGTTAAAGGATCCGTAACCCAGAAGGAAAGAGAAAGGAGACGGCAAATGCAATTGTGTCTATATTGTGGAACTTCTGGGCATTTTCTACGGGACTGCCCTGTAAAACCACCCAAGAAGGTGGTAGGAGCTGCTGATAAAAGCCATATGGAGTCAGACTTGGGAAACGACCACGCTCGACAAGCGTAGAGGTCCGCTTGCCGAGCTTGAAGAAGGATACTCAGACCTCGCATTTCATCATAACAATGGTCCTCGTAGATCCAGGACAGCCATCGCGTATGCACGCAGTAAGTGCATACTTTGATAGCGGGGCCATAGGAAACTATGTGGACTATGAATTGGCTTCCAGGATGAATCTACCTCTCTGCCGAAAAACCACCTCAGATGTCATCACCACAGTCGATGGAACTGAAATTGCCTCTGGGCCTGTAACTCATTCCACTGCAGAGATGACACTATTGGGTCAGGATGGGCATCAAGAGACTATTGTGTTTGATCTAATCAAAGCCCCACAGTTCCAAATAATACTGGGGATACCTTGGTTGGAAACACATAATCCTTGTATTGATTGGCGAGAGAAGAGAATAACCTTCCCGGATTGTGCACAAACGTGTTACCCAAAGAAAAGTCAGAACGCAGGCCTGGCCACAGTAACCATAGCAGTCATGCAACTACCTCCAGAATACCAAGAATTCCAGGATGTCTTCCAAAAAGAACAGGCAAACACCTTACCTCCTCACAGATCGTACGATTGTCAAATCGATCTCATACCCGGTGCACAACCCCCTTGTAGCAGGATCTGTTCCCTTACAGAACCTGAGAACCTTCACCTATGACAATACTTAGACCAGTACCTTGCCAATGGCTTTATTCGCCCATCCAAGTCCCCTGCATCTTCAGCTTTGTTCTTCGTGCCCAAAAAGGAAGGTGACCTCAGAACGTGCATAGACTACCGCGCATTGAACCAGATAACTGTTAAGAACCGATACCCATTGCCTCTGATCCCTGAACTACTAGTGAAGGATGCTTGTAGATACACTAAATTAGATCTCCGGGGGGCATACCATCTGGTACGTGTAAAAGGAGGCGACGAATGGAAGTCTGCTTTCCGCACTAAGTATGGGTTATTTGAATACCAGGTGATGCCTTTCAGGTTGTGCAATGCACCAGCAGCCTTCCAATACTTCATGAACAATGTCCCTCGTGAACTCTTTGACGTTTGTGTTGTCGTATATATCGATGACATTCTAGTATACTCCTCTTCAGAATCTGACCATGTGAAGCACGTCCGAGCAGTCCTTGAAAAACTGTGCCAGCACAACTATATGCAAAACTGGAAAAATGAGTTTTTCATGCCACAGAAGTTGAATTCCTTGGGTTTATCCTGACCCCAAAGGGAGTCCGAATGGACTCACAAAAGGTGCATGCAATCCTTAAGTGGCCATTACCAAGTTCAGTTAAAGGAGTACAAAGCATGCTCGGCTTTGCCAATTTCTACCGCAGATTCATCCCAGATTTTTCACATGTTGTACATCCCATCACAGCACTCTTGCGAAAAAATAAACGCTTTATGTGGACTGAAGAAGCTGAAAATGCCTTCCAAGAGCTGAAAGCGAAATTCACATCTGCACCTGTATTAAAGCACCCGCGCCCTGAACTTCCATACATAGTGGAAACTGATGCATCCAGTCTAGCCATGGGAGCTGTCCTGTCTCAAAAGCACCCTGAAACTGGCCAGCTTCATCCAGTAGCATTTTGGTCCAGAAAGTTCTCAGCACCCGAGTTAAACTATGCGGTTACCGACAAGGAGTTATTAGCCATTAAATCCGCCTTCAAGGCTTGGCAGCACTATCTTCTCGGTGCCAGGCATACCATTATTGTGATCACCGATCACTGGAACTTACAGTATTTAAAGACAGCCAAGGCCCAATCGTCACGTCAACTCCGATGGGCATTGTTCTTTGCCGAGTTCGATTTCGTAATAACCTATCGACCAGGTTGTAAGAATGGTAAAGCAGACGTCTTATCCCGAATAGGGATGGGAGAGGCAGAAGTGAACCCAGAACCAGTACCTATAATTTCCGAACAAAGAATTCTTGGCGTGACTACTCTACAGACACTAGAGGACATTCAGGTAAAGATCCAGCAACTCTTTGATCCTACAGCCCTGCAGGGCTGGGTAAAAAAAGGCCCGGACTACTCTGTCACCAATGATCTGCCTTATTTCGAAGGGCGGCTATTTCTGCCACACAAGGAACTACAAGAGCTAGTCATTTCCCGTTATCATGATACCCTAATGGAGGGGCACCCAGGTATTGCAAAAACTGAAGCTAAAATTAAAAGACAATTCTGGTGGCCCACCTGGCGAAAGGATATTAAATCATTTGTGATGTCTTGTGGCATTTGCGCCCAAAACAAAAGTCAAAAGAAAAAACCAGCTGGACTCTTACAACCTTTAGACATTCCACCTACACCATGGCACACCTTATCGTTAGACTTTATTACTGATCTACCCCCATGCAATGGATTTAACACCATTCTAGTTATTGTGGATCTTTTTTCCAAGATGGCCCACTTTATTCCTTGAAAGGGATTACCTTCAGCTTCAATCCTGGCCAAGGAGTTCCTCGAAAACATTGTTTGCATACACGGATTTCCATCCATATTGGTCTCTGACCGGGGCAGTCAATTCATTTCACATTTCTGGAAAAAATGCTGTCAATTGGCGCAAATCGATGTGAGGTTATCGACCAGTCACCACCCCCAGACCGATGGTCAAACGGAGAGGACCAACCAGACTCTCGAACAATACCTGCGTTGTATGTTACATCAGACTGAGAGTAATTGGAAAGACATTCTTTGGATCGCCGAATATGCATACAATAATTCAGTACACTCTGGAACTGGACAAAGCCCTTTTTATACCTTATATGGGCACCATCCTCGAACCTCAGACCTTGACTCACCCCAACACTTAGAAATGCCCGCAGTGGACCATCTGCACGCTACGATTACACAAACCTTTAAGGAAGCAACTACACATTTAAAACAGGCGAAAGAAAAATACAAGAAAGATGCTGATCGGCATAGAAGTGATACTCCACAATACCAGATAGGGGACCAAGTATGGTTAGCCACAAAACATATACCTCTAAAGGGAACATGGACCTTTAACCCCAGATATTTGGGACCTTACTCTATTAAGGCCATTCCCGGTGGCTGTCAAGTTGGACATACCTGCTAATATGCAAATTCACCCCGTCTTTCATGTGTCACTTTTGAAGCCAGTGCAACCAGGGACAAGACTAACCAAGCCACCAGACCCTATCCTGGTAGACGAATTTGAAGTTAAGAACATCCTGGACTCCAAGCTGATAAAGTCAAAACTCTTATATTTAATCGACTGGAAAGGTTACGGACCACAGGAAAGGTCATGGGAACCTAGTGACCATGTTCATGCACCCCGATTGGTGAAAAAATTCCACCGAAATTTCCCAGACAAACCGAAACCACAGGGAAGAACGACTTTAGGAGGGGCCTTGGGGGGGGGGGGGGAGGGGAGTGCTGTCATGATGCCTACCCCCGGGGACCCAGACCACGTCCAGCAACCCCGGAAGCAGGCATCAAGTTATCCTAAGCAAGCCCAACAACCCCTGCTAGGGGCTATTTCGGTCCAGTCCTGGCGCCTATGGCGCCAGGCTCATATGGAGAGTCAGTCCCGGTGCCATAGGTGCCAGGCTCATAGATTAAAACTTACCTGATGCAGACCATGCTGCAAACTTACCTGATGCAGACCATGCTGCAAGAGCTCCAAGCCAAAAGAGGCTTGGAAGGGACTACTTTACTTGGGGACTATTTTTTACTCGGGCGGGGCTGGGGAGGAATACTTACCTGGGACTACTTTGGAGCCTATTAAAACCACGCCCGAAGAGCAGCACACGCTTCGCGTTATTCTGCATCCAGCAGCATAACGCTCACCGTGCCTGCAAGTCTGCATCCAGCCTTCTGCCACGCCCGCCTCGAGTTTGGAGCTCGTAGAAAAAGGGGGAAAGAAGGAGGAAAGGTTAGAACAAGAGCAATACCTTTAATCCTTACCTGAATTCCCGATCCATTGCGCCTTCGAGCTGGAAGAAAGAAGTTATTTTATGCGCGTCGCCTCACCTGCTGCAGCGCTGCGCTGAACTAACCGGCCTTCGCAGCATCTTCACATTCCACCGCATCCTCCTGTATGTTCCCGCCATACTCCGGCACCTAAGGAGAAGACAAGAACAGCAAAGTGAGCCAAGGGAATACACAGAGGAATATTAGTTACCCTCCCATAGACTTACCTGATTTTATCACCGGGGGTACCATTCCTCTTCACGGGTCGGCGCAGCTTCCACTGCATCTTCGCCGAACCCCAGCCCCTAAGCGGAAACAGAAGGACAGCAAGGTGAAACAAAGGGACTAACAAGGGGAACCCTCCTCACCACAATAGACTTACCTGATTTTACCGCCGGAGGTATTATTCTCCAAGACTTCATACTTTCTCTCAGCACCTGAATAAGGGAGAAAGCAACAGGTTACATATTGACATTATTTTATCGAACTGTGTTGGAAAATACACATCCTTACCAGAATACTACCGGTTGCCACAATGAGCTCTTCATTGGGTCAAGCTGCAACCTGCAAGGAATCGGACAAGAATGAAAGTCAGGCATTTGAACTCTTACGAACCTTATACTTACGGCGTCTTACCGGGACTCTCGGAGTCAATATTGTTCTGGAACTCACCAATTCCTTCGAGCCAGTGAAGCAACTGGTTATCAACACGCCCCTGCGCTCAATGCAGGATGGAGAGCTCATCTCTTCAAACCATCAGGTGAGACTATAATAGGGGACATCAAAGGTGATCTGTGGGGAGTACAGCAGGGGTGGGGGGATTTACGCTCAACTCCACGGGTGATTAATTCCCTTTCTCCATTTGCAGAAGAATATTCCTACGGGCCAAGCAAACGAAGCTAGGTGGGCCAGTCCAGTCCGTCATCTCGGCCCTACGTGTCACATTGGTGGAGACCGCAGCTGTCCAGTTCCGATCGACGCCTCTGTGGGAGCCAGGTGAGCGTAATACAGGGAAGAAGTACTAAGACCGCAACAGCAGCGGCTACCTTACATTCAGCCACTGCGTCAGCCACCGCAAAACTTCTGAGGACTGGATTCACACGACCGCAGTGGGATGAAGACTGTCACAGCACCTGACAGAATGGCAGGCTATTACTTCAGATGCATGGGCACTGGGAACAGTTGCCCAGGTTTACTGGCTACCCTTTCTGCAAAAGCCTCAGTCATCCACTGGGGAACAGCTCTTTGAAAGTTCCAGAACCGGTCCTTTTGCAGGAGCTACTAACCCTGCTAGAGAAAGGTGCTGTAGAACCAGTACCTGTAGCAGAGAGGAACAAGGGTTGGTACTCCCTGTACTTATTAATCTCCAAGAAGGACGGAGGATTGAGACCCATCTTGGACTTAAGAGACTTGAACAAGTTTCTCAGGAAGGACAAGTTCAAGATGGTAACCCTTTCTCAGATCCTTCAGGCCCTCCAGCTTCAGGATTGGATGCTATCATTGGACATTCAGGATGCTTACTTTCATGTGCCGATCCATCACAAGCACAGACAATACCTGAGGTTTGCCGTTGGCGGTTCTCATTATCAGTTTCGAGTTCTGCCATTTGGGCTGACCTCCGCCCCAAGGGTGTTCACCAAACTAATGGTTGTTGTGGCAGCAAGTCTCAGGAGAGGGGGGCATTCAGGTTTACCCCTACCTAGACGATTAACTGATCAGGGCCAGTTCCCCAGAACAGGCCTTGGAACATCTTAGCTATACCTGTCACTCCCTTCAGACTGGGCTTCTCTCTCAACTTCAAGAAGTCCCACATGATACCATTGCAGAGGCTCCAATTCATCTGAGCAGTCCTGGATGCATCCCTGGGAAAAGCCTTGCCACCAGAGGTGAGGGCGCAAAACATTCTGCAGGTGGTGACCAAATTCCAAAATGCCCAACATCTACCGGCCTTCAATTTTCTGATGTTGCTCGGCCTCCTGGCATCCTGCATTTTTCTGGTGCCAGAGGCTTGCTTGAGAATGAGATCTCTCCAATGGGCTCTCAGGACCCAGTGGTCCCACTTCTCAGGAAAAATGTCAGACCTCCTCCAAATCCCGAGCAGGACCTTCAGTGGTGGGCCTGTCTGAAGAACATTTTGAAAGGAGAACAGTTTTGGCAACCATTGCCGGAAATAACCGTAGTGATGGACGCCTCACTCACGGGGTGGGGAGCCCACACCAACAACCTGACAATCTGCGGTCTCTGGTCTCCATCGGAGTCCAAACTACATACCAACCTGTTGGAGCCGAGGGCAATAAGATTAGCGCTGAAGGCCTTTCTACCCTCTGTATGAGGAAAGAATGTCCTGATAATGATGGACAACACAGTGGCCATGTCCTACCTCAACAAGAGTGGAAGTGTAGGGTCACTACCACTGTGCAGAGAGGCAATGCAGCTCTGGATCTGAGCATTACAAGAAGGAATCTCTCTGTCAGCAGCTCACCTAGGTGGAGAGCGAAAGACTTTTGCGGACGCTCTGAGCCGGCAGAGCAGTCTCCCACGAGTGGGAATTAGCTCAGGCAGTCCTTCAAGAGATCTTCACCCTTTGGGGAACCCCTCAAGTGGATCTGTTTGTGACCGGTGCCAACCGGAAATGCAAGCTGTACTGCTCCAGGGAATTTCCCCCAAGAGGAGCTCTATGAGACGAGTTTGTGGTGGTTTGGGATTTTCCACTCCTGTATGCATTTCTCCAGTCCCGGTGATTCCCCATGTAATCATGAGGTTGAGAAAGTTCAGGAAATCCATGATCCTAGTGGCTCCGGATTGGGGCAGGTGGACATGGTACCTGGACCTTCTGGACATGTCCATCTGCCCTCTGATGAGAGAGAGTGTGAATGAGAGAATGTGTGTGAGAGAGACCGGCTGCCACCCCCCAAACTCCCCAACCCGATGGTGATATCCTTTTTGTTACATCAAGCTAATTTGGGGCTCCAGATTGGTACCAGCAAGGGATATTTGGTGGCGCTTTCTATTTTACAGTACCATTTTTAAAGGGACTGACAAATGTTTTCCCTCCAATCCCTTTTCAAGTCCCAGTCTGGGATCTCAATTTAGTGTTGAAGTTTACGATGGGGGGGGTCCTTTCGAGCCATTACATCCCTGTCCTTTGAGGCTACTAACCCTTAAAACCCTCTGCCCGAAGGTTGAGCGAGCTTCAGGCTTTATCCTGCAAGCCGCCTTATACTGTCTTTTACAATGATAAAGTGGTGCTGAAGGTAAACCCCGCTTTTCTACCCAAAATTGTCTAAGGGTTTCATCTCACATAAAAGATAACTTTACCATCATTTTAACCTCCTTCACATCCTGTGAAGGAAGAGGAGAGGCTTCATAGGCTTCACCCTAAACGTGCACTAACCTTTTATATGTGGAGAATGACAAACTTAAGACAGGATGACCAATTATTCTTTGGTTTTTCAGGTCACAAATTGGGAATGGCTATTACCAAACAAATACTATCCAAATGGATTATATTGGCAATATCAGAATGCTACTAATTGGCGGGAAAAGATACTACAGAAGGCCTACGGGCTCATTCTACCAGAGGCATGGCAACTTCCTCTGCTTTACAGATGGGAGTACCAATAAAGGCTATCTGGTAATAATGTCCCCATACATAATGTCACCGGGAAAAGCCATTGGTGACATTATATATGGTGGCATTATGCATGGGTATGGGTTGCAGGGATGTCCCCTGCTCCCCTTGTAAAAAAAAAAAAGAATAATTCCAGGCTTGCTGGGGTCCCCCCGCATGTTCAATGTAATAATGTCTCTGCAAAAAACGGCGACTTTTCTGTCAGAAATTTTTGCCGGGACATTATTACATGGAACCTAATAAAGGACATCTGTGCGGCTGCCACATGGTTGTCTGTACACACCTTCACTAAGCATTATAGTTTAGACTCTTCCTCAGGTCAGGAAACTGTATTTGGCAAAGCAGCGTTGCATTCCGTGCACACACCCATGAAAATTATTCAAGTGTCATATAAAATTCTGACTCCCTCCTCCAAAAACTATAAACTGCTTTGGGAGTGCATTAAAGATCAGGAATATGTGGGATGACACAATCCATTCGAAGAACAAGTTACTTACCCCTGGTAACATTCTTTCGACTGGATGTTCCTTCCATGTATGTATTCCTTATCACTCCTCCCAACCTACCCCGCAGTAGATTTTCCCTTGCGATTACAGTCTGCGCTCTCTCAGGAGGAGTAACCGTCGGGTATAAAATAGTTCCTTCACTCGTAAAAACGGAACTGAAGTCAACGGATGCTGCGCATGCTACATATACCTTGGGTGACGTCGACATTGAGATGGAGGCCTCCGAGGGACATTGAGTGGATAGGCATCGACACACAGCTCCCCCTGCAGAAAAAAAAAATCTGAAGCAGCAAAGCTGGATATTTGAAATAGCAAAGATAAGGAATACGTGGGACAAACATCCAATCAAAAGAACGTTACTAGGGGTAAGTAACTTGTTCTACTGCTTGGGAACTGTAGTTCACCCAAGTACATGAAATAGAAATTAACAGGGAAGCCCATAGGGGCAACCCAGCCTAATCCCAAAAATTGTAGGAAACTATAACTTCAACAATACACTATGGAGAGACATAAAAAGGTCACCAATAAAAAGAATAAAAGACTAGGTGAGAGGGGAGAAAGATTCCCCTTCACCTAGGGACAAGGTGAAATAGTTACATAGTCAAAACAAAACGTTCTGGGATTGACACAGGTCAGGAAGATTTATCATTGATATAAAAATTGTACCTAACAGTGAGGACACCTTGCCCAGAAAATGGGAGTATGGAACCCATAAACCAGAGTACCAGGATGTTAGGTTAAGGGGATATCCCCTTGGAAAAACCATTAAAAGGTGGTATTTGCCACAGTGGATAGTCCCTTTCTGGATCAGGGTGGGGGAACGGGGATATTATTGTACCAGAATTGAGATATGTCACCACTACACACATTGAAACTGTTGAATTGACAGCCTATTATAGAGACAATAACTGGACATTGATACAGTTTGTCTCCCCTATTATCATGGACCTTAGTATCTCTCACTCCGCCCCTCTATTGATATCGTGTCTTGATCTCAGTCTGTAAGAAGTGTTTGCTGGAAAAATGATCCCTTCGGTCACTGAATGACTGGTATGGAAAGGCGAATGTGGGATGTTATATTTTGGAAAAGTTAAGCCCCCTAGGTACACAATCCAGAAATACTTATAGGGAACAAAATGAATGGGAGGCAGCCCAGTGGATACCAGAATCTATAGCTGAGAAGCAGCATTGTCGCAGTGTCTATTGTGACACCTGTTCCCTTCTTTCCTGGAACACCAGAGGACGTGGCTAATTTTTACTTAATCTAGAGGGATTATTTTTGACTGATAGCAATGTCTTTGTCCTCCAGGATACTTGCTTGAGAGATGGGTTTGCACTGGATGGGTACAATGTTGTATGGACAGCTGATAGTCGGTCAAAGAATGGTCATCCCTCTGGGTGACTTTGTATAGGAGCCAAAGTGCATCTATCCTTCTGTGAATACAAAGGGGCTGGCACTCTTCCTTACTCTCTATATGCAGAGATAATGGTATTTGATCACCCTGTTACTGAAATGCTATTGATTCATTTATACTATGCTCCGGGTGGCAAATGTACTAACCAGAACCAATTGTATCTATAAATTACCATCTCAGAGTGGGCATTAGAACACCCTAAGGCACATATTATTGTTGCTGGGGACTTTTTACACTTATTGTAATCTCGCCAAAATGTCCACTTTGATCTGGCACAGGACCCTTTGAGTACTGGATTGGCAGCTCAAAATACACTTTGGAATATTCACATGGGGACATATTGTAAGCAACAGATTGGAAATGTCCGGAAATGGCTGGACTTCTTAGAGGGGTATGAATATATACTTCTTAGACCCGAACCAGTCGGTGGAATGGGGTTATATACCTGGACGAATGGGAAAGTATCTTGTAGGATTTATTACATCTTCATAGGTGCGCTGTAAAAACTGGAGGGGGTTATCTGTACTCCTGCTCTCTATATGGCAGAGGAGAGGCACAGAGCACCCCGGCCAATATTCTCCAATATTGGTAATGTAGTCGAGCAACCAAGGCTTAGTTCTCAGAAGGTGATGCGGGCTGGTTCTTAAGTACAGTGTAGTCCCCAAGCACCCAAAAAGGAATGTCCACACACTGTTGGTGAAAACAGTCTTTATATAAATAAGGTTCAAGGTTATATACACAATCACAATAACACCTTTTTTTTTTTTTTTTTTTTTTTTTTTTTTTAAATATTTATTTTAAACAGGCAGGATCAGGCAATACAAAATGATCATTCACGATAAATGGCATAAAGGAGGCACAGTAGATTGCTCTCCCCTCCCCTCCCCCGTGTCTTAACATTCTTCTTCCTGTCGCCGCTGGGAGTTATCGTCCCGTAAAGTCCTCCTGGCTAGTTGGGGCTTGTATGTCAGGGCTGGATAATTCCGATCAAAGTCTAGGATTGGGCCCCAAATGTTTTCGAAACGATGTAGGTGGCCTGCCCCGGCAGCCGTCACCTTCTCTGCGATTAAGATGTCCCAGATTTTTACCCACCAAAAAGGCATTAACAGTCCTTCTGCTGTTTTCCAAGTGCGAGCTATTACGTTTCTGCCCGCCAATAGGCATTGGGATAGCAGTTTGGCCATAGGGCCAGATCTGGGGTAGATTCCGGGGACTGGGGCTCCCAGGAGGATGGGCTCGGGCTCCAGGGGAAGTCGCACCTGAGTGATGTCTGTGATTGTTGCTAGGCATTGTTTCCAAAAGGCCTGGGCCCTCGGGCAGGACCACCACATATGAAAGAAAGTCCCTACTTGGCCGCATTGCCTCCAACAGTTCAGGTTGAGTGTGGGGTTCATATGGTGTAGTCTTAGGGGAGAATAATACCATCGGAGGAGGATTTTATAGGCGCCTTCTCTGTTCGTAATGCAAGATGAAGAAGTATGGGCCCGCGACCAAATGTCAACCCACAGCTGGTCTTCGACTGGGCGGCCCAGGTCTGCCTGGCATTGGGCCATATACCGGGTTTTAGAGATTAGGAAGTCAATTTGGAGGCGTTTGTATAGGGTGGAGATGCTCCCCCTAGTTGGGAGATCATTTAGAGTCAGTTCAATGGCCGTGGGGGGGCGGGTGGCAGCTTGGCGGGTCTGTGGATGGGAGCACCAGTGGCGCAGCTGAATGTACGTGAATCTGTCCTGCTCCTGAAGTTGGAAGAGGTCTTTACATCGCCTAAAGGTGCAGGGCTGTCCCCCTTCGAAAAGTTGCCCCAGGGTCTCCAGGCCTCCCGCTATCCAGGATCTGAAGTTCCGGGTGGCCCAGCCAGGTGTAAAGGCCGGGTTCAGGAACACCGGTGAGGAGGGGCTGAGTCCCACTGGGATTTTCTTTTGTTTCAGCGCTTTATCCCAGGTAGCCACAGTGTGTTTGGTGGACCTCAGGAGGTTCTGCCACTGGCGTCCCTCGGAGGGATTGATATGTGGGAGAAAACGTAGCGGGAGCGGCAGTTGCGCCTGTTCAAGGTCCACCCATCTCGGGCGGTTGGTAAGTATCTGCCATGTTCGGATACAGGCGAGTTGGGCCGCCATCTGATATTTTTGTAGGTCTGGAACTCCGAGGCCACCCAGTCTAGCATTGCCCAGCATCGTGGTCCTAGGGATTCTGGGCTTCCTCCCTTTCCAAATGAACCGTGACATTTCCTTTTGTAGATTTTGAAGGGCCGGTGCCGGGATCGGTACTGGGAGCGAAGAGCAAGCATATAGGAACCTTGGTAGCAAGTTCATTTTACAGGCCGTGATACGACCCATCAGTGAGATTTCTTGCGCCGTCCACCGTTTTAAGTCCGCCACGAGGTCTGTGAACAGTGGGGGAAAGTTTGCCCGGTAGACTTCCCCCGGGTCAGCTGGGATCTGGACCCCCAGATAACTGATGCTCTTAATTGTCCATTGTATCGGGCATAGCGGGGCCAGAGCCTCCCGAACCTCTCGGGAAAGGGCCACCCCCATGGCAGCTGATTTCCGGAAGTTGATGGCAAAGCCGGTGACCCTTCCATAGCTCTCTATCTCAGCTAGGGCCTGAGGGAAGGAAGTGCGAGGTTCTGTGATGGTTAGTAAGACGTCGTCTGCATATAGGGCCAGTTTATGGTGTGTTGTGTCCGATTGGAAGCCCTTGATTTCCGGGTTTCGCCTGATCCGTTGGGCGAATGGTTCCATGATTAATGCAAAAAGCAGTGGCGATAGCGGGCAGCCCTGTCTGGTTCCACAGGTCAGGCCAATAGGGGGAGAAAGGATGCCATTGACTCTGAGAAAGGTTTTGGGCGCAGAATAGTTAGCCAAAGTCATGGCGCAGAACTCTGGACCAAAGCCAAAGGCCTCGAGAGTAAGCCTCATGAAGTTCCAGTCCACTTTGTCAAAGGCCTTAACTGCGTCCAGGGCCAGAAGCACCAGCTCTCGGGAGTCTCGGGAGGCAAGTTCCACCAGGTTCAAAGCTCTGCGAATGTTATCAGCGGTAGAGCGGTGTGTGATGAAGCCACTCTGGTCGGCGTCGATTATCTCTGGTAGGATCCGGGACAGGCGGGTTGCTAGAATTTTGGAGTATATGTTGGCATCTATATTGAGCAGAGCAATCGGTCTGTAGGACGCAGGATTCTTTGGGTCGCCGCCAGGTTTGGGCAGCAAGACGGTGATTGATTCTTGCATTGACGGGGTTATAGTGCCCGTGGTTCTGAATGAATTAAACAGCTGTACCAGGGGTGGGAGGAGTTGGGGTTTGAAAACTTTATAAAATTTCGTCGTGTAGCCATCTGGGCCAGGGGCTCGAGACTTGAGGGATTTTATCGCCTCATCGACTTCCTCGCCGGTGATTGGGGCTTCCAGTGAGTCCCGGGCTGTGTTCTCCAGTCGGGGGAGCGCCGCGCTTTGCAGGTATTCCCTCTGTTCTTCGACCTTCCGAGGCGGGGCGGCCATTACCTGGGTCAGGTGGGCCGATGCAATTTGAAGCTTGTCGTGATCTGAGTATTGCGTCTTGCCCTGCTGGTCCCGTAGGCCCACGATTGTGTTGTTTCTTCTTATCTTAGCAAGTTTAGCCACCAGTAGTTTGTTTGCTTTATTATTTTTGGCATAATAGAACTGTTTGGCTTTCGTCATTTGATGGGCGGTATGTTCAGCATAGTGGGCTTCAATTTTCTTTTTTGCTATTCGGAGAGCTCGCTGCGTTTTAGGGGTCCAGCCCTTCTCCTTATGGATCTTTTCTGCCCTCTCCAGTTCTTCTTCAAGGCCCTGACGAATTTGTTGTTTATGTCTATGATAGGCTGCCCCTTTGGCAATCAGTTCTCCCCGCACCACTGCCTTCATTGCATCCCAGGTGTTAGCTAGGGAGGTATCTCCGCTAGGGTTTTCCTTAAAAAAGTTGTCGATCGTGGTTGCGATAGCGTCTCTGAGTGGCATCTCATTAAGGATGGGGTCGTATAGTGTCCATCTACGTCGCTGGGGATCAGGAGGACCCTGAACTCGGATTTCCAAGGTGACCGGGGCGTGATCGGATAGGATTCTGGAGCCTATGGTCACCTCTTCAGTGAAGGCGAAGATTTGCGGGGATATTAGAAGAAGATCTATCCTGGAGAATGTCCGGTGAACATAAGAGTAGAAGGAGAAGTCTTTTTCAGATGGGTGGAGCACTCTCCATGAGTCCACCACCCCTAGAGTCCTGAACAAACGCAGGAGGGCTAAGGCCGTGGTGAAGTCTCCGGCGGAGGGTGGGTGCGATTTATCTTTTACGGGGTCCGGGACCCCATTAAAGTCCCCACCGATCACTATCTGGCCCTCCAGAAAGGGAGAAAGAGTTGTGGTTAGCGAATCATAGAAGGGTGCTTGGCCCAGGTTCGGCGCGTATACGGAGACCAGGGAGAACAGCTGTCCCGCCAGCAGGCATTTCACTGCTATGTAGCGTCCTTCCGGGCAGCTTATGGTGTCCAGTATCTGGAGATTCAGCCCCCTCCGGAACAGGATTGCAGTGCCACCTCGCTTGGAGTTGCCGGATGCGTAGAGTTGCTTTGGAAAGTCACGAGAGTGTAGGCGGCTGAAGTCTGCCGGTAGCAGGTGAGTTTCCTGTAGCATGGCCACGGCGGCGGCCTCATTCTGGAGTTTTTGTAGAATTGATTTGCGTTTAGCCAGCGAGTTCAGGCCCTTGACGTTTAGAGAGACAAACTTCCAGGTTTGCTGTTCCGGAGCGGGACCTGGGGTCGCTGATGAAGCTTGTGGGAGGGGGGGAGCTACTGAGGAATCAGCCATTATGTCGTGGGAGATGTGACCATCTGTTATCCTGCTTCTGGGGTTTTTGCTCGGACCGCCAACGGGAAGTCCAAGATTTAACTGGGGATGGGGGACCCATTTTGGGGTTGGGCCCTCCCCTGGCCAACGGGGCCGTGAAACAAAGAATAGCCAACATGGCTGAAAATGTGAGTGATTTGCTCCAAGGACTCATAGGTGGAATGTACCTTGAAGCTGGGCATGGGCCGTGGGGGGGGGGCCCGCTGCATCGGGGATGAAATCCATCCGTGTTTTCAAGAGTGGCGGTTGGCTCCGCAGCGCCAGGATCGCTAAGCTGGGTCATAGGGGTCGGAAGGGTCCCTTGCGAGGTCGTTCCAGGTTATCTTCTCCTCCTAAATCTCAGAACCCTCGACCATGTATTTTGTTTGGACCTAGGGGAGGCTATGAGGTCCGAGTCAGTTGCCGCTTCGGTGGCCTGTGAGGGCGAGGAGTTAGCGGGGACCGGCTGCAATATACTTCCAGCGTCGTCTAGATGATTGATCCTGCGTATGGTACCCTTATAGGAGAATTGCAAGGCTGTAGGAAAGAGCCATTTGTAGCGAATCTTTTGGGCTTGAAGGAAGGTGGTTAGTGGGCGAAGGGCTCGCCTTTTCTGGAGGGTCAGCGGAGATAGGTCTTGGTAAATCTGAAGAGGGATCCCTTGGAAGGTGATTTCGTTCTCAGAGCGACTTATTGCTGATATGGCTTCCTTTGTTGTAAAGAAATGCACCCTGGTGATCACATCAGGTGGACCGTCTGACTCAACTCCACGGCGGGGGTTTAGTCTGTGAGTGCGATCCAGTAGCAGAAGTGAATCCTCCATATCTGGGAGGAGAGATTGAAAGAAGAGGCCCACGTATCCGGCAAGCTCTTGGTCTGGGACTGACATAGGAACCCCTCGGATGCGGAGGTTGTTGCGCCGGGCTCTGTTCTCCAAGTTTTCCTGCTTATACTCCAGGATTTCGCATTTGTCCTGCAGAAGCCCCACGGAGCGCTGGATCTCAGTCAGGGAGGAGGCGTGGTCCTGGGCTCGATCATCAATCTCTCCCACTCTCTGTTCCATCTCCGAGACCCTTTTATCGGTATTCTCCAACTTGGCGGTAAGCTCCGACATACATGATCGAAATTCGGTTTTAATGTCAGCCATGAAATCACGGATGTCCTCTTTAGTTGCTAACGGTCCCTTGTTGTCCAGGGATTCTCGTGAGGCGGGGGGAAGAGTGTCCAGTTTCTTTGCTTTGTCGGACGACATTAGCATTGTTGCTATGTCTGAGGACTTGGTGGATTTCGGTTGCCTAGACATGGTGTGGCCTGGCAAGCGTGGGTCAAGGGCCACAGGCAGTTCAATAGTGGCGATGGCTTGAGGGTAGCCTGAGTCACTCAGGGGGCTGGAATGAGTGTTCCGATGTCTTGGTTGCACGCAGGGGCTTCCAGTGCGAAGGGGAGGAGAATTGAAGTGTCGTCCCGGTTTCACTGGTACCAAGTAGGGCGGGGGGGATGGCGAGCGTGGGCTGGGGCGCCCCAGGAAGCAAACAGGGGGACGAGCGGGAGCAGCTTAGGTTCCTGAGCACGCCAGTTCAGGCTGGGCTCTCAGAGAGGAGGGCGCGGGTCCAGATCGCCACGGGTGCCTGCCGGATTCCTGGTGGTAGTGGTGGCAGTAGAGGGTTTATTTCACCGTTAGGAGGGCAGTAGAACGTGGCGCCGCTGACCGGGACCATGAGCCAGGAGATCTGTTCCTGCAGGGGTGCAGAGTCTGGAGGCGATGAAGTGTCGCAGTCCCCCCACAGATGGAGGGAGAGTTGGTCCGAGGCTCGCCCTCGAGAACTCTTTGGCCCCAGCCCCCTCTTCTAAGGTGGGGCGTAGCGGAGGGCGAGAGCCGGGGGACCGCGGCTGCGTGGTGTGACGCGCCCCCTGTGTGTTTGGGGCGGCTGCAAGGTCTTCTCCTCCTGGGGGCGTCCGGGACAGGGGCGAAAGCAGAGGGGGCCCGGGGCCCGAAGCTCCTACCTCGTCTCCTGCCGCCCGGGATATCAGCTGGGTCGCCGGAGTGCTCAGGGGTCCATAGGAGGAGCTCCGATGGCGAGGCCGCGTCTCGGCTGCCGTCGCCGGGTCCCGTCCGCCATCTTGGATTACGCGACGGAGGGGCCGCGAGATGCAGGCGGCCCGATCATCTTTGTCTTGGCGAATCTGGGTCCCAGCAGCACAGCGGGGGGGCTCCGGACCTTCTCACATCCCCTCGCCGAGTTAGGTCCGAAAACGCTGCCTGGGAACCTTAGCAAGCTGAGATGCAGCGGGCTTCCCACGGAGGCCATCAAGGAGGCGACTGCATAGTCCGCGCTCCAGGCCACGCCCCACAATAACACCTTTTGTACTCTGGCAATACTATAATGGCAAATATCGACAGGTCTGTGTGGTGCCACTCTTAACTATCGATTCCTTTGAAATGTGCCACGGCTAAGAGCCCCAATAACATACGAATCAGATTGTAAGATGAATCCACGCTAGACCCCAGAAAGAATGCAAATTAAATCAAGCAATGTCGTCTCCGCTCGGCAGCCTTTTCGAGAGTCTGATGTCCAGGGAGCTTTCGCAAAGATCGGCTGGTGCACGATGGTCCCTCGTAGCTCGGGAAGAGGTCTCCTATCCAGGTCCTCTCTTGGATCAGTTTCTTGAAGGCACAGCAGCTTTCAGATTACATTGATGGGAACATCGGTTCACCTTCTTCCGGCTCGGCTTCGAGAGTAAGCATCAAGTATCAACTTCAGCTTCTGAACAATTTCCATCAGTGAGAGGCCCTCAGATATACTGTTGATCTCCCATCTACTCTGCTGGGTCACACTCAGGCAACCAATCATTCAGAAGGGCATTCATGCAGTCAGGCAGCCAATCGGGCTCACAGTGCATTCAGGCCATTCTTCTCTATCCAGACGCTCACAACACAGATTGTGGATTCAGACAAGCACTCTGCCATTTAGCACTCCACATTTCATCATTCTTACCAGTTTTGGGCAGGGCTGTCTCCATCATTGCGTCAACCACCGGACACTAGATACCCATAACACGGAATGCGTATTTGTCACACACTCCATTCACCTAGGTCCCACCCCACGGGCGTACCCACAACATACAGTCATTGGGAAGGCTCCAGCCGGGCTGGACTTCCCTACACTACCATACGTGGAACTTCCACCCAACAGCCAGTCGGGGGGAAGGGACAGAGTCAGGGATTCCCGGGACTTCAGGAAAATAAGGTAACAGGCAATAGAAAGCAGGAGGCCACCGGGGCCATCTTGTTTCCTATCAGAAATCAACTGATTCCAATGGCAGGGCATGGGTATCCCAAAATGGAGGATACTCGGAGCACCTCTCAAATTCAGCATGGAGCTGCCACTGTCCCTCTGATGCATTTCCAACATCACAGTCGTCCCCCCGGCCCCAGACTGAGGTTAGGGCGTTTAATCTCCCACGTGATTGAAACCTCATCCAGACGGTCAACATACCTTCTGGAAAGGCCATCTGCAGTATCATGACTCTTCCCTGGTCTATGCTCTATGGTGAAGTCTAGACCTTGCAGGCTAATGGACCACCTGAGCAGTTTTGGGTTTTCACCCTTCATCTGCATAGCCACTTCAGGGGCTTATGGTCTGTTTGGACCTTGAAGGTAGACCCTGTAAGGTAGGACCTAAAACACAGTAAGGCTCCAAACTATACCGAAACGTTCCTTTTCAACAGTAGCCCACCTAAGTTCTCTACCCTTGAGTTGTCTACTGATGAATATGATCTGATGTTCCCTCCCTTTGTCATCTAACTGGAACAAGACAGCTCCAATTCCGGTGTCGCGGGCATCCGTTTGAACGATAAAAAGCTTGCTGTAATAAGGTGCACACAATATAGGTGCCCTACACAGACTTTCTTTCAAGCCAACAAAGGCCCTCTGACAGTCTTCTGTCCAATTAACCTTCCTTGGTTGTTTGGGTGAAGTCAGAGCTGTCAAAGGAGCAGCTATGGTTCCATAGTCTGCCATGAAGTTGCGATAATACCCAGTGAGGCCCAAAAAGGCTCTCACCTGGGTTTGTGTCTCCCAGTCATGTACATCCTGTACTTTACTAGGGAGAGGTTGGATTTGACCCCCTCCTACCTCATAACCAAGATACGTGACTTTCCCCTGAGCTATCTGGCACTTGGTGGCTTTGATAGTGAGGTTAGCCCTTTTCAAGGCCTGCAACACTTTATCCAAGTGAGTCAAATACTCCTCCCAAGTGGAACTGTAGACGGTGATGTTGTCCAAGTAGGCCACACAAGTGGCCTCCAGCCCACTGAGTGCATGATTGATTACATTTTGGTAAGTGGCAGGTGCATTTTTCAACCCAAAAGGCATGACTCTAAACTGGTAAACCCCCTCAGGTGTTGAGAATGCAGTCTTTTTCTTGGCATGGTTCATCAGAGATATTTGCCAATAGCCTAAGGTAAGGTCAAAGGTGCTCACAAATTTGGCAGCATCAATGGTGTCCACGAGCTCATCAGCCCTGTGCAATGGGTGCGTGTCAGTTTTGGTGACGGCATTGACTCCTCTGAAGTCCACACAGAACCACCAATCCTTGGTACCTGCCTGGGAACTTGCCATGGGGACAAGGACCACTGGACTGGACCAGGAGTCTGGTTGAGGGTTCAATAATACTCAGATCCAACATCTTGGTGACCTCAGCCTAGATGTGGTTCTTCACAGCATCTGACATTCTGTAGCATCTGCTTTTGACAGGTGCGCTTTCACCAGTGTAGATTTCGTACCTGAACCATGGAGTGACGCCTGGTGTCAGCGGGAACGGAGGTGCATAATGCTGGAGCAAAGCCCTGCAGGCCCTCTACTGCTCTGGTGTCAGATCTGGGGAGAGATGCACTCCCTCCACTGAGCCATCCTGAGGCTTGCTATGCAGCAAATCAGGAAGGGGCTCACACTCATCCTCTTCTTGCTCGGAAGCTAGCAAGAGGCACAAGACTTCTGCTCGCCTATGGAAAGGCTTGAGCCTGTTGACGTGGATTACCTGAGGGGCTACCCCAGGGACTCCAATGTCAACCAGATAATTGACTTTGCCCAACTGGGAGATTATCCTGAAGGCGCCAGTCCAATTATCTGCCAAAGCTCTAGGCTTGGTAGGCTTCATCACAAGGATCTCCAGTCCTGGAGTCCAATCCACTTGTGATGCTTTAAGGTCATGCCAGTATTTGTTCAATTCCTGGCTGGCCTTACGATTCGCTGTCGCCTGACCCATCATCTGTCATCCTCCGTCTGAGGCCTAACACATAGTTCCCCACTTGTTTGGCAGGACCTGGAGGGGTGGCTTCCAAACATTCTCTGATCAAGGCAAGGGGCCCCCTCACTGGATGTCCAAAGAGTAATTCAAATGGGCTGAAACCAACACTTTCTTGAGGTTCCTCTCTGTAAGCAAACAGCAGGAGGAGGATATCCCATTTCCTCCTTAGGGGCTCTTCCAAAGCACCCAGCATGCCCTTGAGAGTTTTATTAAATCTATCGACCCGAGCATTGGTCTGGGGATGGTAAGAGGTGGAGAATTTGTAGGTTACCCCGCACTCTTTCCACTGAAGCAGCAGGAAGAGAAGGGGGCCCCTTAGCCAAGGTGGCCATCTTGCTCTTCCTTCTTCGTGCCTTGGGTTTCTCCGTCGGTGGGGGTACTGAACTCTCAGCCGGACCGGTGTGACCTGTGATTCGGTGACCGCCGCAGCAGCCATGGTTAGACCATCCGTGATCATCCCCATTTCCACCAAATGAATGCCTAACAAAATGTTAGCAGGCATGTTGTCCTGAACCAGGACAGGAAGCTTTGCTGTCTTTTCTCCAATCGTAATGTTTACTAAGGCTACAGGCGTTAATTTGGGAGGCCCACAGCTAACCTGGAAGTTCTCAGAGGAGCACTGTTATGCTCAACTGGTATCCACAGGGGCGCCACACGATACTGGATGGAGGTTTAAGTACCATCCCGGACCCCTCTCTGCTTGGTTATATGCCAGACGTTGGGTAGCGCCTATACCAAAAGAATGGAGGGTTAAGATACTGGTTCTGTGATGGGTGGACTCCCACCTCCCTCTGGTCCAAATCCCCTCCCTTGGGGTTATTGCTCATCTTAGATTTTTGTGTGTTGAACTCTCCATTCTGCATCTCTGTGCAGGGGCGCGTGGTTGGTGCGGGCATTCCGTGGACCTAGTTGCTTCACTGGTCCGTGTGCCCTTATGTCGGGTCCAGACCGGCTTTGACTCAGACTCTGCTTGCTGTCTTCTTTTCCGTCTTTATTCTCTCTCTATCTTTCCCCCCGTTTTCTCTGTCTTCTCAGCTTCTTGCTCCACTACGCTGTTCCCTAACAATGTCTATTTTTGTTTTCACTGGGATGATTGCGATCTCGGAGTTGCCGGCCGATGGCGAAGACCACAGTGAGTTATTGATGCGCGGAGCGCTGCGCTGTTTATTGATGTTAATTGCTAACCTGTGTTCTCTTCCCTTCTTTTTACAGGTTGCAGTGATGTTCCGGAGTGATGAGCGATCAAAGCGCTGCTTGCCCAGGTACGTGCTTTGTTAATGCTGACCTTGTTACTTCTCCCTTGCAGGTTGCAGTCAAACCCGGAGATGGGCGAGGTAAGAGAAGTGCAGAGTGCTGCCAGGACTCGCTGCTTGCCCAGGTAAAAATTGTTATTAATGATGTCCTTGCTTCTTTACCTTTGCAGGTTGCGGCGAACTACGGAGATGGGCGAGGTAAGCGAAACACAGGATGGATTCAAGACTGGTTACGTCACAGGTAAGTGTTCTTGCTAGCTAATGCTGTTCTTGTTCTTCCAGGTTATTAATGGAATCAGGTCTAGGGCTTCAGGATCGGGCCGCCGGAGAAACAGATGAGCAGGAACTGGACACGGTGAGCGTTAGGCAGCAGGAGTGCATAATGGAGTGCATAATAACGCGAAGCGTGTTCTGCTGTTTGGGTGTGGTTTAAATAGCCCAGGTAAAGTAGTTCCAGACCAAGTAGTTCCAGGCCCAGCCACACCCAAAACATTAGACCGCATGGCTTGGTTCTAAAGAACTGAGCTGTGTAATAGGCCTCCATGTTGGATTAAGATCCAAAACTGGTATTGCTTTATTCCAGATAATGAGCCTGGCGCCAAAGGCGCCAGGACTGACTCCATGTATGTTTCTGATGGAGTTTTAAGGCCCTTGGGGCCAGTGTGAAGGGCTTTAGCCCCAGTGCTGCCAGGGGGCTGTTATACCTGAGGGGGTCAAGGGCATGGATCGTGACAGCACCTACATAGTCCTCTGACTTGAACAGGGTGCTGTCCACCACGGTCATGTTTGCCCAGTGTGTCTCAAACCAGTAGAAGGCTGGTCATTTAGGAGGACACTTTTCAAAACCTACAGGTGTTCTGTGAGATTGTAGCCAGCACTTCTGTGTACTGGTCCCAGGCCCCACGGGACAGTAGGGAAATCTCTACAGGAGCACTGAATGTGATCCCTGTAAAGGAGGGGAGGATCGTGGCCTCCACCTCAGGCATGGGGTAAGGGTAGGTCAGGCTGGCAGCCTGGACTCCAAGTGCCTTACCTTTACACTTGGGGTCAACCTTCTTGTGGTCCAGAGCCCCTCAGTGCCAGGAATGTGGGTTACGGTACTGGAACCACTGGGAGCCTGCTTTGCAGCAGGTGGACCGCTGCTCTTACTCCCACCCACATATGATTTCTCCCCACTAGATTTTGGGGTTTTAGGAGAGGAAGGTTTTGGTTTACCTGACTGTGACTGCTTATGGGACTCCTCAGCCTTCTGAGAGGTCCACTTTTCTTTGTCCTTCCCACTGGAATCCTTAGGGGACATCCGGTGGGAGACACACTTCTCAGCCAGCCTGGCCAGCTTAAAGGGATCTAAAATGTTCTGGTCAGCAACATACTGACGCAGCTCTGGTAAACAGGCTCCAGAAAAATGCTCAAAAAATAAAAGGTGGGATAATTCAACAAATGTTTTCACCTTGTATCCATCAATCCACCCCATCATGTTCATGTGTGCAGCACTCACCCAGTCAGCCCAAGACACATTCTCTTTTCTTAATTTCCCTGAACCTTTGTACGGTATTGGGTAGGTGTCTTGCCAAACTTGGCAATCAAAGCAGACTTCATGCACTCATACTGACCCCTTTCTTCCACACTCAGTTTCAGAATACAATCATACCAAGTCTGAGGCACTCTGCTTAACAAACACTTAGCCCAATCTCTTTTATCAACATCATGGATTCCACAAGCCATCTCAAACGCTTCAATCCATTGGAGGATATCAGAACCCTCTGCATACACACCAACCACATCTTTCATAAACTTGGTGGCTGGGGACCAGACACTCTCAACTGGTTTCACTGAAGTCTCCACTCTAGCTGTATTTTCTGACATTCAGTGTCCTTGTTTTTAAGTTCAAGATCCTTATCTTTGAGTATCACTTGCTGTGCCAACTCCTCTTTCTTAAGTTCAGCTTCAGTTTCCAACTTTCTATATTCAAAGTCCAATTTCATCCTTAATAACTCAAGTTCCAAGGAATTCCCTGAAGAAACATTGCTGGAAGTCGGAACAGAGGCAGCAGGAAGGGTGGCGTTCCCAGAATCCGATTCAATTACCCCAGGTTCAGGGGCCTCAATGGTTGCATCCCCCGCCCCCTCTCCTTCAAGTGATTCACACTCATCTACCCTGGTGGACTACCAGACTATCAGCCCAGCCCTAGACTTATCCTCAAAGTCTAACTGCCTGGCTTCACAAGCACTCTGGAGAGCCATAAAATCATCCAAGTCAATTTACCATTCGCAATAGATTCTATTGCTTGTAATGTAGTTATCTATTTCACAACTAAACCTTAGTTTAACAAAGTGTAGATATTTTATAAGTGGCAAGGTTACACACTGATTCTTAAAACCATTAGCATCCCACCAGTGTAAAGACTGGAGGGGGGTTAGCTTTACTCCTGCTCTCTCTATGGCAGAGGAGAGACACAGAGCACCCCAGCCAATATTCTCTATTATTGGTAACGTAGTCAAGCAATCAAGGCTTAGCTCTCAGGAGGTGATGGGGGCTGGTTCTTAAGTACAGTGTAGTCCCCAAGCACCCACAAAGGAATGTCCACACACTGTTAGTGAAAACAGTCTTTATATAAATAAGTTTCAAGGTTATATACACAATCACAATAACACACTTCGTACTCTGGCAATACTATAATGACAAATATATACAGGTCTATGTGGTACCACTCTTAACTATCAATTTGTTTCAAATGTGCCACGGCTAACAGCCCCAATAACCTACAAATCAAACTGTAAGATGAATCAACGATGGACCACAGAAATAACGCTAATTAAATCAAGCAATGGCAGATCAGTCCCCCTTCTACCTAGAGACAGTTCTGTGCGAGGATTCCCCCTACCTGGTCAACCTGTAAATAAAGCGTATTGACAAGCCCAGTCCAATTATGCTTAATATATATGCTTAATATAATCTCAATTCCTTCAAAAGGTTCTACGACCCCAAAGTACCTGGTTTCGTAGATTTCTTCGCTGAGTCGTCGACGGGCCCTTCTTGACTGCACTCTCTTTAAGGCAGGAGCCACAGGTCGTCGAGAGTCGGTGAAGAAAAAGGGTGAACGCTGTCGTTACGACAGCAGCTTCGGTTCTTGCGGTGCTCATTGATGATCGGTTGAAAACATCCTGCAAGCTGAGGCGTGCAGTGCACCTCGACGACGAGCATTCGTTGCTGCAGAGAGTAAATGAAGAACTTTGGCCCAGCAAGGGCGTCGGGTCGTTGGCATCTCTGTGGTCTTTGGGTGGTGGGAAACCCACCAGCGGATTCTCCTCGGTCGTTGGCAGTCTTGACTGTCTCCGGCAGGATGAAAGCAGTCGACGGTGATGAGCAAGGGAGTCCTTGGATCAAATGTCTTAGGCAAAGGAGCACTGTGGCTCCGGGCGGTGATGGCGGTCTCCGACGGTGTTGGACTTCAATGTCTGGGCGCTTTGCTTTGTGAGTCCGCGGTGGTCCCCATCTCAGATCGGCAGCCTTTCGAGGGTCTGATGTACAAGGAGCTTTGGCAAACATCAGCTGGTGCACGATGGTCCCTCGTAGCAAGGGAAGAGGTCTCCTAGCCAGGTCCTCTCTTGGATCAGTTTCTTGAAGGCACAGCAGCTTTCAGATTATGTTGAAGGGACCAGCGGTTCACCTTCTTCTTCCGGCTCAGCTTCGAGAGTAAGCATCAAGTATCAACTTCAGCTTCTGAACAATTTCCATCAGTGAGAGGCCCTCAGATATACTGTTGATCTCGTATTCCCTCTGCTGGGTCACACTCAGGCAATTAATCATTCATAAGGGCATTCAGGTAGTCAACCAGGCTCACAGTGCTTTCAGGACATTCTTCTCCATCCAGACACTCACAACACAGAATGTGGATTTGGACAAGCACTTTGTCATTCAGCACTCCACACTGCATTCATACCTGTTTCGGGCAGGGCTTTCCCAGTCATTGTGTCAACCACCAGATACTAGACACCCATAACACGGAATGCGTATTTGTCACACACTCCATTCACCCAGGTCGCACCCCACGGGCGTACCCACAACAAAGTCATTGGGAAGCTCCAGCTGGTCTGGCCTGGACTTCCCCCTCACTACTATATATGGAACGTCCACCCTGCAGCCAGTCACGGGGAAGGGACAGAGTCGTAGGCTTCCCGGGACTTCGGGAAAATAAGGTAACAGGCAATAGAAAGCAAGAGGTCACAGGGGCTATCTTGTTTCCCAGCAGGAATCAACGGATTCCAATGGCAGGGGCTGGGTATCCCAAAATGGAGGATACTCAGAGCTCCTGTCAAATTCAGCATGGAGTTGCCACCAGCCGATACCCTGCTCTGTGGGCCACACAACGGTGCCCAAAAACATAGACTAGGGGTACAGGTTTGTACCCCCACCCATGGGTGCCATAAGGGTATCCCAACGGTCTGTTCACCAAACCAAAATGAGGAAGTGCCGCAACGCCAGGGGTCCCACATGAACTCTTGCGCGGAAAACAAGACCAAACATACATGATAAGGCAATAAAGGACAAGGATACAGAGGCCCTGTCCCTGCGATGCATTTCCAGCATCACATGCACATGTTAAGAAATTGGTTAGGAAATGTGAAATATGTAGCACTACTATTAGTGATCATGTCATATTACGTTTAATGCTTGGGATAAATGAGAAAAGGAAATGGCAGGTACTCCAACAAAATATTGTATTTAGTCAACAGGGAAACAGGATTGTTAGGTCCGAAGCAAATGATGGAAAGTTCAATTGTACGTTGAACTACTGTGATGCGTTGGCCATGGAATCTTCTGATCATGACCAGATCATTAGGGTATTTGTACCACATAAAAGTGTGCCTCGTGTTTTCTTGAAGAGAAATGCATCGACACTTAACAATAACACTCACTTTGATCCTTTTCATGTGGTCATTAATAGAAAAAAAAATGTGCTACGTGCAGCTGTACGCCAGATTAAAAGATCATGCAAGTTGTGCCAGATGGATAAAATTAAACAGACCATGTTTCAATGTACAAAATATATAGATTGGCTGAAGTCCTATAAACAGGATGTGAATAATGCCAATTGGCAACTAATATGTGGGAATGCTTAAATGGCACAGTAACAAACAATTCTGGCATCTATATCGGCTACATTTGGCTGAAGATCTGGTGAGAGAAGTGAATCCCATTACAGATGAGAGTTTGGTAGCGTATATCACCGCCCACACATCCAACCGACCAGATCTCACCTCACCAATCAGATTTACGTGCCCTGATTCAAAAGAGCCAAAGCGGGTGGTGCCAGCTTCCAGTACTTAGCACCAAAGAATTGGAACGCCCTCCCCACAGCTCTAAGAAAAGAACAATCCTATACTGTTTTCAGAAAATTGCTAAAAACCAAACTGTTTAATTAAGTACTTTGCACAATGTATTGCACTCATGTCACACCATGTCAATGTACCACTATAACCTATATGAAACGTACACTCCTGCCTGCAAGCCTGTAACCACGTTTTTATGTATGTAACCAAAGAAAATAAGAAAAATCTGTAATCAAAAAGCTTTCTGTAACAAGCGCTACGATGCCCGTGGGCCGCCCGGCGCTATACAAACTCAAATAAATAAAATAAATAAATAAATCGAGGAGATTTACAGCCATACGCCAACTGGGGATCTGGGTGTAGTAGAGCGTGCCCATATTGGGAAAGGCTGATATGTGCTCCTTTGAGCTGGATGATGTTATGAAAGTCATCAAAAGCCTCGAGGTGTACAGAGCACCTGGACCAGACAGAATTGCCAACACTCGTGAAGAAAAATCCAGTTTTTTGGGGACAGTTATTATAGAAGATCTTTCCGTCTATATTGAGAGCTGGAACTATACCTTCCAGTTGGAGAAGATCGATACTTGTCACTGTATTCAATGAGGGTCTGTGAACTCAGCCCCATAATTACTGGCTGCTCAACTTGATGGACTCTAGCTGCAAGATATTCTCTTCTTTGCTATCAGTTAAACTGAATAGATTGGTTGAAGAGAGTAGCTTGATTGCAAGACAACAAACTCGTTTCAGATGTGGATTAAGCATGGTTCATAATATCTGGGCCTTCCAACACACGTTGGCAAACACCAGACTGCTGGCAGAAAGTTGTACTTATGCTACATGGACTACACAAGAGCATTCAATTGCATTGTATGCTCTGGATTATGGGGAAAACCTGAAAAGTGGGGCACTTATTGTTTAATGCCCCACTTTATCAAGCAAATGTATATGGATACCTCTGTAGCAGTCAGATTGGAGCAGGAGGTGATGGTCTGTAAGCCAATCGACACCAACCACAGCTACATGCAGGGGTGGGCGATGCCCCCCCTTCTCTATAATATTTGTGGCTGACTTGGACGAAGCACTCATTGTTGCAGCTTCCATCCTAAATTAGGCACGGAGATCGTATCATGGCTCTCATACGCCAATCATCTGGTGGTTTTAGACCATATTGCCGTCAGACTGCAGAGATCCCTTGATGATATTTATGATTTTGCTATTATGAACAATTTTAAAATCAATTTAACAAAAAAAAAGGTAATGACCATCGGAAGGAAAAGAGGCAACAAAATCGGTTATGATTGGAACATTAATGGAGAATCGCTGGAGGTAGTGGACTCTTATGTGCCCTTGGGCATACCCATAAATGACCACCAGGTGAGAACCATTTATGGAGCTGTACTTTCTTACAAAGCATTGAAGAAATGCTTAATGATTAAAGTTTTTTTTAGCCAGAAAAGGTGGTCTTAAAGACGAGTATGGTACCTGGTATATTATATGGCTAAGAGGTACTCTCTGAGAAATATGTTCGCTGGTTGGGGGAAGCTTAGGGGAAAGTTATGGCGGATGATATTGAGACTCCCCAGGGCCGTTCCGGTGAAAGCCTTAAGATGTGAACTGGGCATAGTATCACTATTGAGTCCAACACTGTAAATTGTATGTAAAGCTGCTCTTAACTGAGGAAAGTGTGGACTCTTTTAGGCTTGATAGCGTCCAACTCTCGTATCAATATTTCTAACCAAGCGTATTTAGAATGGCACAACATGGCACGTATAGCGCAGAATTTTTAATTAAATTAAATATAAAAGCTGGAACTTGGACAGGCACAATAATCTTATGGTACTGTCTCTTAAAATGAGATATAGTCAATAGATTAGGCAAAACTTCATTCCAGATCAATCATGCAATTATCTATTGAAATACTGTAGTGTGAATCTTAGACTGTATATTCTGTATCTACGCCTCCATGTTATTCCCACTTTTGAGTGTAATAGGGCATGGTTAGGAATCCTACATGAAGTAAGAAAATGCTGCTTATGTAAGAATTGTGTTGAAAAAGCCTGACATTATAAGATTGTTCTCATTTATCTGCTCAAAATTTGAAAAGATAGAAGAAATGTGTAAGCTTGCTAGTAGGAATTGTAACTGATCAATTTTGGGCTTGTATATATTTGGCATAGTTAATGATTATTACCAGAGCTGCTTTTCTATATTTGGAAAGTTGTTGTTGATTTTCTAAGTAGGAAGAATTGATCCTTATGAAAATAAATGTTCCATTTTATATATTGGTCATTAAGTCCTAGGTTTAAGTAGTCCAATACGTAACTGTGATAATGATATTAATGTTTTGATATAGAAAAAGGATTTTACTTTGCATTTTGAGATATGAATTGTGTATGATATTTTTGAGTCAATCATGTTGATGTGTAACAATGCAATAGGTTTTCCATGTATTTTCTGTACTTTATTTCTTTTTCAAAAACACACAACAATAATTTAAGAGTGTGTAAAATACAGAAGTGGATTACAATTAAAACTGCTATAAGTAGGTAGCTTGACCAATCAATCACCCTCCACCCACCCTCTTGATCATTCAACAAATATTGCATGTGGGGGCCCCAAACGTAAGTGGGTCTAGCATGCAAGGGCATGGAGCAAATGTATGCGGTTTCCACTTCGTAGTAATTAATGGTCCACAACTTCCAACCACTCTGATGCTCCTGGCGTGGGACCCCTCCACCAAGCCATCTCCACCTTAATCCCAAAAGGAGACCCGCCAGTCCGCGGCGTGCATGTGCAAGGACTTTGTGCAGTCTAACAATATTGTCAGCGGGACTCTTCCCACCTGAACCCCAAGTATGAGTGAAGTCTTAGCCACCACCTCTCCCCAAAACTGGGCTATTGACGGGCATGTCCAGGCCAAATGTAGGAAGTCTGCTGGGTTAAATGTACATCTATTGCAGGCATCTGGGGTCTCTGAAAAACGCTTGCGAAGCTTGACTGGAGTATGGTCGACTTGGTGAACAAAGTTATTAGGTTAATCCTAGTATTTAGAGAAACCTGGGTTTGGAGCAGAATGTACTTCATCTTCTATGCTAATATCCGACTCCAGTGCTGCCTCCCACCTTCGCCTAGAGGCCTCCGTCAACCGTGGAATATCTGTCATCAGGCTCCGATATAGATGAGATACAAATCCACCCTCACCCCATGTCTGTATGGCCCCATGTAGTAGTTTCCATGTACGTGTTTGGTCCAGAATGAGGGAAACCTCTCTTTCAGGACATTTCTGGTCCAAGGGCGAAGATTCCCTGTTGTCTCTCGTCTGCTGTACAGACAGAAATGTTGCCTTCGGATAAAACTCCCCTATAGGGTGGAAACCCCAATTTTGTGATCTCAAGATCTACCACATGTCTCGTGGGAAACAGCAGTGAATACAGGGTATGCTTGCCAATCTTCCCCACGACTCTACACCAAATGGTGCATGTAATGTTCACGGGATTTGTGCTGCCCATGACTGGCCAGTGTCCCCTGCCTCCGCACCACCGTCCTTGGGAAATTTTGAGCTGCTAGTGCTCTTTCCACCTGAACATACGGCCTGATGAACTGTGTAGTATCATACAATTTACTAAATGTCCCTACAGAATAACTCTTTATCCCTGGGTGTCTGTAACTAGCCATGGTAGTGCGCTGATGTGTCACCTATCAAGGTGAGGGGATAGAAGAGAAAAGCTCACCCTATCCTCTTCTCACTACTTTCCTCATACACTAAAACTTGGAGCACACTTTGGAAGTCAATTCCTCGTATTTGCGCTTATTGCTTCCAGTTTTGTGACTTATCAGTTTGATAGAAAAGGATGAGAGCATATGGATCATCAACTCTTTTTGGTTTATAGTCATAAAATCGAAAACCATAATGTCGAAAGTCATAATATAGAAAATAAATGTCGAAAACAAAAAAGTCAAAATTTTTTTTTATTACGTTTTTTATTTGAAATGGGGGGGTTCCCTCCCAACCGCCCTTTTTTATTTTTTGTTTTTGTTTTACCCATTTTTTTTTATTCCCGGACCCCAAAAAAAAATATAAATAAAAAAATAAAAAATGCAACTTTTTTTTCGACATTATTGTTTTCTATATTATGACTTTCGGCATTATTCATTCGATATTTTGACTGCACACCACTCTTTTTATATGCAACTCGTAATGCTAATCTAAAATATAAAGATGTGAATCAACCTGGCACACTGTTAATTTTATGAGTCAAGGGGGTCGGGTAATCAGCCCGAATCAATGTTAGTCAACCGGTTTCAGCGGAATTAGACCCACTCTCTGCTTTCTTCAGGACTTGTGACCATGGCTATAGTGATTACAAAAACAAAGTTAAAAAAAACAATCTTCAGATTCGTTATCTTGCGCTCCATCAGTCTTGTTTAGGGAGGGCATCTCACTTGTGTCGTGGGACGTTTCAGTTTTCTTGTTCAAACCCTAAAAGGGGAAATGCATATAGAGGGGGAAGCTGGCAGCACGTATCATATCTGGAGAAATTGGTGCTGTTATTTTTTTTATAATGTATTGAGGCTTACCTCTCAGGGAGATTTATGTGTATTATGATGGTATTGTCCCTGTGTCTTCAGAGGTACAGCAATAACTCTCTCTTGTTTTTAACCTGTTGGTAAATGGTTCCTAATTAGTGTATCATTATCTCATCTCTACACCAGAAATTATCTTAAATTGTACTCATGTTGTCAACATATTTTTATATTTGTACTCACCACATAGGTCATGTGTTTATGGTTGATGGGGTGTCCCAAATATGAAGAATTGGTAGTCAGCTTTTTTTTTTATATAAAAGCCGGATTTTTCTTCGTTAGGTAAATTGTAGCTATTTTCATGTTGGCATGTCAATCACCTAATGAGTGAAAGAAATAGTTTGTGTCAGTTCGTCATTACATGTACTGTAAGTTTGCAGAGCCATTACTAACGCCTCCGAAAGACTAAGGCACATAAGTCTGCCAAATGTTTATTGAAATCCAGACTCAGTTGATGCGATATGACTGCGCTTAAGCCATTGGCCGCGGTAGTCGCAATTTCGGTATAACGTTCCATGAATCAAAAAATGGCCCCTGTGTCACCATTGTGGACGTACGGTGCACAATAGGGGCGATTTACCGTGGAATTAGAAATGCAGGGTGAGCCTGAAGTCTCTTACCTTGTTTTTACTCATGGCGAGTGTCACAACCAGCGTCTTGTTAGCTCAATTTCAACACCGCCATATTGGAGGGACATACGCTTTATAGCGTGAATCCATATGACGCTGCTTGTGCATCACAATCTAGTCCTCTTTTTATTGTTATAATCGGCGCTGCTGTTTATAAGGCAATACAGATGTTTTTAGTGTGAGCATACTAGATCTGGAGTGTTACCGCGTCATCTTCGTCAATAATCGCGTGTCTATGTCATCAGTTAGGGGGTGAGTAATGATATCTATTGTATGATCTATCGTACGTCTTCTCTGTGGCTCATAAATTCTTGATGTATATTGGGCTATTTTTAGAGTAGTATGGACTCCAAAGTTCTACATTTCCCAACTACAGGCATGCGTCCCTATAATTTAAGCTGTTATTCTATGACAAGACTGGAGGCGAGCATTATGCTTCAACTTCTTTAATTTACCACTCTTCAGCAGTTTCAACAAAACTCAAAAAACCATAACAAAACACTGAAAACAGTCTGAACAGACTTTTCTTCTTTCGAACTACAATCCCCATAGTCTCTGTAGTCCATCTCACTCCATGCTCAGCTATGACCACTTCCTGTCCCTGAGCTCCTCCTCTTCTTTTACTGCTCTTCAAGCAGATAAGTAATATCCTAGTTATCCTCTTACTGATTGTGGAAATGTGATAGTTTCGGCATGTAGAGTTTGGATATGTTATTAACATATGGTGTTAGAGTAAGCAAGCATACTATATTGCAGCGCTGCCGAGCGTTAAGGCCAGTTGCTTAAGATAAGCGTATAGGCAGTTTTAGGCGGCGTCATACGGACAGCCCACGTCGATAGCTCGTTCAGGCGAGCAGGCGGCTCCTCGACGCGTCCGCCCCGTGCCGTACTTACGGCACCCTAGGGGTGGCTGCCCAGCGGCGAGGAGCGCTCCGCGGCTCCATGGAGCCGTTAGGAGATACAAACCCCCGGCCCCTACACTGCGGAGGCAAGGAAGCGGGACTTCAAGCGCCGAGATCGGCCCCCTCCCTTGGGGAGGTGGGACCAGCAGTGCTCTAGCGCGCCGGGGCCCTGAGGCCCCCGCCTTTGCAGAGGCAGGGCCGGAGTGAGCTCTCTGCTTCTGCAATCGCATTACAGCACTGCAACGCGGAGCGGAGCATATCCGAGAAGCCGGGCCCGGCGGTGATTTTTCATATTAAGCTACACAGTAGCCTCAGAGGACAGTGCGAACGAGCTCCAAGCAGGAGCTCGAACTGCTACACGTGCCCGAAGCGCAGATCAAGCGGCAGACAGCTGCTGGAAGATTATAGCCTCACATGACAATAAAAGACATTTGATTGAGGTTTACTCAGCGCTCCACACGGCCAGTGAGAGCAACACGAATAACGCCCATTACAAGGCGTATGTAAAACTATTGTAAGTCCGGCGCAGCCACTGACAAAAAAATAAAATAAAAATAATAATTTTTATTTTTAAAAAAATTTAAAAAAAGAAGAAAGAGACAATAAAGGATTTATTGTTAAAAGATCTTAAGCACCTATAGTGAAAGGGCGTGCAGTAACACCCTCACGGGTATTTCAGGCACACAGCACCCTCCCATAATGTCGGATTTTGAGTGGAGCGAAGAGGAGCAGCCTTCAGATCTCGCTGCCAGCTTTAAGGAAGTGCTGGGGAGTTCACTTATAGATGCAGTGGCGCAAGGGGTTAAACCCCTTCAAGAGAGGGTGGAGTCCCTAGAGGCTATGCTGATTTAGCCCTTAGACAGCGCCAGACGAAAGGAGCGCACGCCCACAGAACCAGGGTCATTGGGGAGTACTAAGGCCCGAAAGAGGAAAGCTCCTCTAGACCCCAAGGGCCCTTCGGATGGGGTGAGAGATAAAGCACCGGAGGTCGTTGCCACTTTTGCGAAGCTCCGGGAACCATACATGCGGCGTCAGACTGTGCCAGACCTCACGACCCCCACTCCAGGAGAAGAAGGTGATGGAGAAGAGAACCCAGGCTCAGAAGAAGAGCCGGAGGAAGGGGATCCTCCCTCCCAAGATGAGAAGGAACGAAATGAAGAGGAGGATTCCACATCCAGCAGAGGCAAAAGACTCCGCAAGGAGAAACACCTCGATGAGGAGGAAGGTATGTTTGATCCAGATAGCATCCGGAATCCGAGGTCCTCTGACTGGCAGCCCTCGCCAAGAGTGGCGCAGTATATGACCAAAAGGCTAAGAAAAGCGCTGGACAAGGAAGTCCACCAGAGACTTCGAGCAGAGTGCCTGAGGCCGGACCTTCCAGGAAAAGTGGCCGAGACGCCAGAACTAGACCCCAAAATGCTAACTTTCATATCGAAAACAAGCAAAGACCCCCGTAAGGGTATTGATAGATCTTGGAGGAGTTGCCAGGAGAAAGTGTTGGATCTAGCTGGACCACACGCGAAGATCATGGATCTGGCAGAGAGGGCTAGAGATACGGGGGAAGAAGTGGACCCCGACGCCCTGGCAGGCTGGGCACAGAGAGCAGTATGCCTTTTAGGGAATGCAAACTGCGCCATCGCCTTAGAACGCCGGAGAGGACTATTATTGAAAATCGACGAGAGGCTTAATGATTTAGCCTCATACGAAGCCGGAGAGGCAGCTCAGGGGCTCCTCTTCGGAGAGACCTTTGGAAAATAAATGGGCCCCTTTGTGGGCACCTACACGTCTTTGGAGAAAGCTCAGGCTTCCATCCGGAAGATTTTTCCCAACCGAGTTTTTGGAGGGACCAGTCGCTACAGGGGTCGTTCGACTGGTCGCAACCGGGGTGGATGAAGACCCCAGAATCCCAGGGCTCAATACATGGAGAATAGGCAGCAGGACTCCTTCTTCCCATCCAGAGGACGCTTCCCAAGAGGTCGCAGAGGAAGAGGATCGGATCGGGGACAAGGATTCACGCAAGGTGAGAGCAGCGTATTATCCCCCAGTGGGGGGGAGAACTAACATGTTCTGAAGAAACTGGCGCAAGCTTTCCAGCGATGCCTGGGTGTTGCAAACGATTCTGGGTATGCGCTTAGAGTTCATACAGCCGCCAGTGCAAGGACACAGGCCTCACCAGCAGTGCCTGGAGCGCGCAGAGCCGAAGCTTCTAGATCAGGAGATAGATCAGCTAGCAGTGAAGAACGCCATAGAAAGGTGCCCGAGAGACCCCGAATTTGTAAGCAATATGTTTCTGGTGCACAGAAAAGAGAAAGTGTGTCTAGTTATAAACTTAAAGGAGCTGAACGGTTGGATAATCTACTGACATTTCAAGATGGAGGGCATCCATCAACTCCGAGACTCGCTCAGAGAGAAGGATTGGCTGACGAGATTGGATTTGAAGGATGCCTACCTGACGATCCCAATAGCAGAAGAGTTCAGGTTTTTCCTAGCTTTTCGCTGGAAAGGACAGCTTTGGTGGTTCAAGACCATGCCCTTTGGGCTTGCCTCGGCACCTTGGGCTTTTACCAAGGCGATGAAGCCAGTAGCGGCAGCAATAAGAGAAAAAGGGATAAGATTGATCATTTATCTAGAAGATCTACTGCTCCTAGCCGTGGATCGAGAGACCCTCAAGTACCAGACAAGATGGGTCCAGGAACTGCTAGCTTCCCTAGGATTCCTAGTGAAGATAGAGAAGTCAGACACTGAGCCAGCGCAAAGACTGGACTTTCTAGGCTTCAGCCTAGATACCAGGAAAGGGACGCTCGAGCTTCCAGCCCGGAAGATTAGCGACATCAAGAGGTAATTGAGAGGATGTCTACAAAGGCAGGTAGTGTCCCTCCCAACGCTAGCGAGAATTGTGGGGTTGCTGGCAGCCTCTATTCAGGCCATATTTCCACGGCCATTACACTATCGAGCACTGCAGAGGTTGAAGATAAGGCATCTGCAACAAGGTCTGAGATACCACCAATCAGTGCCGTTAGATCAGGAATCCAAGATAGAACTGGAATGGTGGTTGAAGAATATGGACGCCTGGAATGGACGTGCCATTTTCGGAGACAGACCAGATCTGATCATAGAATCCAACGCCAGCCGACTGGGCTGGGGCGCACGGTCCGGAAACCTGCAGACAGGGGGGAAATGAAGCGAGGAAGAACTCTGCTTACACATAAATTGCCTAGAACTGCTGGCAGGATCCTTCGCGATCAGAGCCTTCACGAAAGGGAAAATTAGATTGTGCGTCCTGCTGAAGATGGACAACATATCGGCAGTGCAATACATAACCCACCTAGGTGGCACCAAATCCAGAATTCTAGCCGAGCTAGCGAAGGATTTTTGGCACTTCTGCCTACAGTCAGAGACGTCGGTCACAGAGGAAGACCTCCCTGGGACACTGAACATAATAGCGGACTGGAACTCTCGCTACCTCATGGATTCCAGCGATTGGAGGCTGGATCCAGCAGTGCTTCAGAGGATGACCGAGATATGGGGGCCAGTACACATAGACATGTTCGCATCCCGGTTGAACGCCCAAACAGCAGAATATTTCAGCTGGAGGCTGGACCCGGGAGCGCAAGGGACAGATGTGTTCCTGCAAGATTGGAGCGGAGGTCCGCACTACACGTTTCCCCCATTCATGATGCTGAGCAGAGTTCTAGCGAAGTGTCGGAGGGAGACTGTGGAGTTGCTATTAGTAGCGCCGTGCTGGAAGTCGCAAGTATGGTTCCCGGTGCTCATGGAGCTAGCAGTGGATTACACGAGGCTTCTCCCGGAAGGAGAGCACCTGCTCACGGACCCAGCTGGATTGTATCACCCTCTGAGAGTGAGGGGGACACTCCGTACAGGATATCAGGAGACGCTGGCCGTTGCCAGGCATTTCGGATCAGGCTGCGCAGCTCATCGCAGGCTCCTGGGCCCCGTCTACTAGAAGGAGCTATGACGCGGCTTGGGCCAAGTGGACTGGCTGGTGCAGAGGGAGAGGTGTTCATCCCATTTCTGCGCCTGTAGTGATGATTTTGAACTTTTTAGCTCAATTATTGCAAGGCGGTAAAGCGTTCCGCACCATAGGAGTGTACAGGTCCGCCATTTCCGTGGGACATCTCCCTATCAAGGGTGTTCCAGCGGGTGAGCATCCAGCAGTAGTTCGGCTTATTAGAGGAGCCAAATATGGAGTACCCCCAGAGCCGCGATATAAGACAGTCTGGGATGTGCAGTCAGTTCTTAAGCTGCTGTAGAGTTGGCCAGGGAACAGATATTTATCGCTGAAGCAGTTATCAGGAAAGTAAGCAATGCTGTTGTGCCTAGTTTCTTGTAAACGCGTGTCAGACGTGAGAGCCCTAGAAGTAGATAGGAAGGCTTACGGGCCGGAGGGCGTAACATATACAATTGTGGGAAGGACTAAGACGGGGACATCCTCAGTTCACTACCCATATTTCCCGAGTAGACCTAAATGGTGCGTAGCAAGCTGCGTAAAGGAGTACGAGTGCAGGACAGCGGAATTCAGAGCAGCGAATGTTAAGCAGTTGCTTATAGCGCGCAGGAAGCCCTTTAAAGGGGTAGCTATAGCAACTATCGCCAGATGGGTTAAAGAAATCATGCAGACAGCAGGGTAAGATGTGAGGAAGTATGGAGCCCATTCTGTGCACAGAGCTATGGCATCTAAAGCTTTTATGACTGGAGTATCTCTTAGAGATATCATGCTGACAGCAGATTGGTCGAATGATCGAACTTTTAAAGAATTTTATTTCAAGCCGACCGAGAGTTTAGCGGTCGCAGTGTTGGGTAGCGTTGAACAAGCATAATGCTCGCCTCCAGTCTTGTCATAGAATGAAGATTACCCCTGCTCTCTGCGCAAGGATTATTAATTCTATTAAAGACTAGGGGGCGAACATTAAATTCCCACCCGAGTTATGTATTGAGCATGATATTGGATGATCGTATGTAATAATAATTTGATGGTATGGTCAATACATGGACACCACCCTGATTTCTCTGCTTTCTATTATTACTAGGAGAGGAGCAGAAGAACAATTGAAGTAGGAGACTAGCAGAGGTAGTTGCCTGGGTCGAGGAAGTTCGACATTCGTTTGGAGTGGTTCAAGTCATTGCCAGTTGCAGGACTTTGTGTGGAGTTCTCAGTGTGACTTTCAGAGCGAGTAAAAGAGAGGAGGAGCTCAGGGACAGGAAGTGGTCATAGCTGAGCATGGAGTGAGATGGACTACAGAGACTATGGGGATTGTAGTTCGAAAGAAGAAAAGTCTGTTCAGACTGTTTTCAGTGTTTTGTTATGGTTTTTTGAGTTTTGTTGAAACTGCTGAAGAGTGGTAAATTAAAGAAGTTGAAGCATAATGCTTGCCTCCTAGTCTTTAATAGAATTAATACTCCCTGCGCAGATAGCAGGGGTAATCGTCATTATTACTACACCAATTATGTGAATTTTACTTTTGGAGTAGAAATTCTTATTAATTCCTCTTGGGATGCCTTATAGGTGTCCACTTAGGATATAACCACAGGGAATCTGAGTTTGGTTACATTAGAGCCACACATAATGGTATAGACAACTCCCAGCATGTTGAAAGACCGTTTGTCTGCATGCCTGTTGTCATAGAAGATAGTCCCATAGTGCATGTCGCCACTATAGGACTGCCAGTGTTTGCCAGAATATTTCCTAGTTGAGACCATTCACGTGGCTGCCCAGTCTAAAAATCCACCGTTGTTCCCTCCTGAGGAGACTAGCTCCCATATTGCCTCCTCGATTTGGTACCACTACCTTTTCTAGTGTTGTCCAGCTAATGTCATTCTCAGAGTGGCTGTTGGCTACAAAATGCTCAACAAGAGGGTCAGTCATTTTCTTCTAATGTTGGATCTGTGCTGACAGATTCTGATTCTGACTGTTCTAGTGGTTATTCCAACATAGTTCTTATCACAGGGACATTTAATCAAGTATACCAGGTTAGTGGTGTTGCAGTTCGTAAAAATTATTTGTTCCCACAGTGTCGTCCATCCTATATCTATAGTGGTGGATCATTTTGTGAATGGGCACACCGAGCACGCTCCGCATGGTGTATGTCCTGTCTTCTTGGGCAGTTCCCATAGACACGTTTGGTTGTCCATTTCTTTTTTCTCCTCTCTGTAGGTGTGCACTAGCATATCACTGATGTTTCTCCTTCTTTTTATTGCAAAAGGTGGGGCACCTAACTTATTTTCCCAGCGTTGAGGAGGTACCACAGTCTTCTTACCTCTTTCTTGATACCGTTAACCACTGTAGAGTGGCTAAAAACTGCGGTTATTTGATTCTAAACTCTTTTTCTTTTCGATTGTTGTATTACAGTCGTTTCCTTTGGTATATTTCGGCTCTTTTTCTGGTGTGTCGTATTGCTCTTTCCAGATAGTTTCTCTCTCTCAATTTGTGGCTGAGTTTATCTGCCTGGGCATCAAATTAGTGTCTCGTGGTGCAATTACGCCTAAATCACAGGAATTGCCGAAAAGGCAGGTTCTCATGAAGTGTCCTTTGATGGAAACTAGTGAATTCTAGAAGAGAGGTTCTGTCCGTGGGTTTTTGGAATACTGTGGTTTCCACATTGGGTCCTCGCCTAGTCAATGTCAAGTCTAGGAATGTCGCTGTGTCCTTGCTGAACTCGTGGGTAAATTTTAGAAATGGGTTAAGGCCATTAAGCCAATCTATAAATTCACAAAGTTTGTCTTCCGTGCCCTCAAAGAACATTAGCATGTTGTCTATATAGTGACGCCAGCTTAAGATGGTTTGTGAGTAAGGGTTGGATGTGTGGTAAATATGACACTCCTTGAAATCCGCTACATATAGGTTAGCTAAGGATGGGGGAAAATGTTGCCCCCATCGCAGCGCCTGAAATTTGCTAAAAAAACCTCTCATTGACCATGAATTAGTTTTTGGTTAGCGCTATTTCGGCCAATTGCATGATTAAGTTTATCGCATTTCAATTGTGAATGAATAGCTCGTAATGTTTTCTCAATTACTTTGAGTATCTCACCTTGTGGGATCTTTGAGTAAAGCGACTCAATGTCCATGGTTACTATGTAGACGTCGTCACTTGATAAATTAAGGGTCTTGAGGTATGCCAAGACTGCTGTAGTGTCTTTGGTGTAAGATTTCATTGATGTTACCTCATTTTTGAGGAAAAAGTCCACAAATTGGTATAGTGGCTCCAATATCGAGCCTATCGCTGAGACAATAGGGCATCCAGGAGGTGGTGTAGTGCCCTTGTGGATTTTCGGTAATGAGCAGAAAGCTGGACATCTAGGAAATTTCAGGCAGAGGAAGTCTGCTTCCTTGGGGCTGATGTGTCCTTCTGTCACTGCCTCTTCAATTATGGGATTGATCAGGTTCCGGTAGGATCTGTGCATAGTCTCCCATAGATAGTTCAGTCCTCTATAAGGGCATTAACCATTGCTAGGTAATCTGTCTTGTCCATCACTACTATGGCCCCTCCCTTGTCGGCAGATTTGATTACAATATCATGGTTGTTTGGAAGATCCTTCAATGCATTGTTCTCAATTTTGCTTAAGTTGAAGAATGTGCTGTTGTCCTCTGCCTCCATTTCTTCAACTTTCTTTAGCATAGCTTTCTCAAATGTTATGGATTCTGGCGTGATTGAATTAGGCGGGGGGTAGAACGTAGATTTGTTGCATTTGTATTTTCTTTATTTATATAGCGCGCCTGGCCCAAAGGCATCTGGGCGCATGTCATGAGTAAATGGTTACAGGCAGATTACAATGCAAGCAAAACAGTGATAATAATTACAAATTATTTACATGGCGTACTACAAATGGGTACAGGCAGTTTACAATGCAAGCAATACGATGACAATAATTACAGAGTATTTACATGGCATATTAACAAATGGGATTTTAATAATCTAGGGTGGAGTAACATGTGAGTCAACAAAATGCACTTTTCAAGGTGAGAAGAGCAGGTTACGAAGATTCAAATTGCTTACAATAGGTTACCATCGGAGAAAAGGAGGAGTCAAGGTAATGCTGTTGGACTCTTGTGCAATGAGCCACAATTTAGCTTTGCTCTTAAATGCATGGAATGAGGGTTCAAGTCTGAGTGTGGTAGGCATGGAGTTCCAAAGTTTGGTGGCGAGGACCGGGAAGCTGACGCCGCCAGATTTTTGGAGAATAAATCTGGGCACGACTAGGCAATGCTCTTGAGCCGATCTCAGAGGTCGGTTGGAGGTGAGTGGAGTAAACCGGTGGGCAAGGTATTGCGGGGCGTTGTTGGCAAGGCATTTGTGTGCGAGAGTGAGGGATTTGAGGGAAACTCCTTGGGCTACAGAGAGCCATCTCAGATTGTGCCGGGTGTCAGAAATGTGTTGGTTCCTGGGTATGCTAAGGGAGCCCTAATGGCGTTGTTTTGGGTAACCTGAAGTTTACCAAGATTACGCTTACTGATGCCTAGATAGAGGGCATTTCAATAGTCAATTTTGGCCATGGATAATGTCCTTGCAATGGTAATGCAGTTAGCAGAGGAGAGAAACGGATGACAGGCTGTAATAAGTTTATTGGTATATGCGGCAGCAGATACCACTGCATTGGTTTGTCTTTCGAGGGATAAGGTTGAATCAAGGTAAATATCTAGAGTTTTGGCGGCATTGGTAACCTTAATGGAGTTGCCATCAATAGTGAAGGTCATTAAGACAGAGCTCATGTCGGGCCATCGAAGCCTGTATGACCAGGTACACATCATCCAGGGCTTTGGTGTCAGCTGCGTAGTTACCATTGATGAGGATGAGTATCTGGGTGTCATCCAGATAGTTGGTGTAGGTGACACCCAGATAGTCAAGTATATCAAATAGGGGTTTAGTGACCACATTGTAGAGCGTGGGTGAAACACAAGAGCCTTGTGGAACCCCGCATAGTACTGGCGCTGGTTCAGCAGACGCAGTAGGGGAGAAGACCCTCATTGATCTGTTATTCAGGAAAGATTTAATCCAAGAAGTAGCCTTGTCTTAGAAGTGGGCTGATGTTGTGAGATGTTGACCCAGAATTTGATGGTTCACAAGGTCAAACGCTGCCGAGAGATCAAATAGCAGGAGGAGCGCAATCTTGCCCTGATCTTTCATGTCCTCAATTTGTGCTTTGAGGTCAATCAAAGCGGTTTCGGTACCGTGCTTTGGGCGGAAACCAGATTGTCTGTCCAAGGAGGTTGTTGGAGTCCAGGTATTTTTGAATTTGTAGTTATGCTGCACGGTCAAGTATTATCAACAAGAATGGTACAGTTGTGATGGGCCTATAGTTCATTGGTATATTAGGGTCCAAGGTAGGCTTTTTTAGGAGGGGCATAACCCAAGCATCCTTCAAATTATCTGGTACAAGTCCAGAGCTGAAAGATGTATTTATTAATGCTGTGATAAAGGGGGCCAGTTCATGGGCAAATTCTTTTATGATGGGGCAGGGCAAGAATCACCCTGGCAGTTTGATGGTTTTAAGTTTGTGAATAATAATTTTGACTTCAAGTATAGAAAGTGGGGAGAAATTGAACGGTTTGGATGAGTGATGGGGGCGGTCGGTTGTATTGAGTAGTGAGTTGGGTTGTGGATTGGCTAGGAGACTGCATTTCTTTAGGTTGATTTTTTTCTGGAGGGTTGAGATTTTGTATAGTAATTCTTGTTGTATATTTGTACACCAAGTGCTGTCTTTGTTACATGACTCTGGCGGTGAGGAGGGAGTTTCCAGTTATTTGAGGATCTTGAAGAGATCCTTAGTATTGGATTCAGCTTGCGAGATACGGTTATTGTACGTGTCTTTCTTAGCTTGTTTCCATCAAAGGACGCTTCGAGAGAACCTTCCTTTTGGGCAATTCCTGAGATTTAGGCGTAACTGCACCACAAGACACAAATTTGATGCCCAGGAGATAAACTCAGCCACAAATTGAGAGAGAAAGAAAGTATCCAGAAAGAACGATACGACACGCCAGAAAAAGAGCCCAAAATATACCGAGGGAAACAACTCTAATACAACAGCCGAAAAGAAAAAGAGATGAGACTCAAATAATGGCAGTTTTTAGCCACTCTACAGTGGTTAACCGTATCAAGAAAAAGTTTACGAGACTGTGGTACCTCCTCAACGTTGGGGAAAATAAGTTAGGTGTCCCACTTTTTGCAATAAAAAGGAGAAACATGATCAGATAATAAACACGATCGCCCCTCCCCTCCAGCCAAAATACTTTCCAAACTAATCCAACAGTTGCAACTCAGTGATCTATGGAGGTCCAGCACCTGGAGCAACGCGAGTACTCCTTCTACTCCCCGCCTCACGCCGTTCACACCAGGCTAGACTACATTTTTCTCAGCCTAACACAATAGTCCATATTTGTTGATGCCCGCTACCTGCCTAGGGTGCTGTCTGATCACTCTCCCCTATTGGTAACCTGGGAGGTGTTCCCGCCTAAACCCCCGGTACCCACATGGAGGCTGAGGGCTGAGGCCCTACTTGACACTGCATTCCAGGAACGCATAAGAGATAGTACTGAGGAATATTGGCAAAATAACTTGCATAGCGTTAAATACTTGAGCACAATTTGGGAAGCATACAAGGTGGTCATGAGGGGCGAGATGATCGCAGCAGTTGGGGGAGCTCGGAGATCCATTACATCCTTACTAGAGCGCGCAGAGAGGGACCTGAGTACCCTCGAAGGCAGGGCTGACCCATCCCCAGACCAATTAAAAAAATGGCTGAACTTAGACAAACCTGCCTAACTCATAGGGAATCCCTCGGTAAACTGAGCTACGCCAAGCACATGGAGAGAATCCATGCTCTGGGAGACAAGCCAGGGAAACTCTTAGCTTGGCTCTATAAAAGGGAGACCCCCAGGCCACCCATTTGCCACATACTCACACCCGATGGCACCGCCGTGCATACCCAACAAGAAATCAATTTGGTTTTTACCGACTTCTACCGTAGCCTGTACTCCGAAGCCCCGCCCCCCTCTGACACCAGGATCGAGGACGCCCTTGACGTCATTGACCTACCTAAATTAGACTCGCAAATGGCTGAGACCCTTGACAAGGCCGTCACCCCCAACGAGGTCAGGGTGGTAATTAGATCACTACCAGCTGGGAAAACCCCGGGTTTGGATGGTCTCCCAGGGGAATTTTACAAGACCTATGAGGAAACACTCGTCCCAATATTGGTCCAGGTCTTTAATGAGGCCTTTGAGCATGGTACCCTCCCGGACTCCATGAGTGAGGCCGTGATTATACTCTTACTTAAACCTGGGAGGGACAGGGCAGTTTGTGGTTCATACAGGCCCCTCTCTATGCTAAACGTAGATCCTTACTGCCCTGCTTACGAATAGACTGCGCAGAGTAATCCCACTGTTGATCCATCAAGACCAAACTGGATACGTCCCGGGGCGTTCCATCATCGAGAACCTGCGCAGGTTACATCATGTCATTTACAGTACTGAGGGAAGGTCGCAGAAACTTGCAGTGGCGTCATTAGATGCCACCAAAGCTTTTGATTCGTGAGGTGGGACTGGTTATATGCCACCTTGGCCAAAATGGGAATAGGCCCTGTATTCCTAAAGTGGACCCAGCTAGTTTATGCTAACCCCACCGCGAGAGTACGCACCAACAAAACCTATTCTCCTAAATGGTCCCTACACAGGGGCACCCCCCAGGGATGCCCTCTGTCCCCCATGTTATACATTCTTGCCGCCGAACCAGTGGCGGCCTACCTGAGACAGGAATACGGTGAGGGAGGCATTAAGATAGACGGGGTGACCCACCTCATCTCTATGTACCCTGACGACACCCTTTTGTACCTTCAAGACCCTGAGCACCTCCTACCCTACATCTTGGAAACCCTGGACTGCTTCCACAAGCCCACCGGGATCCAGATTAATAGGAGCAAATCTTGCCTTTACCCCCATGCAGCACTTTACAGTGAGGAATACAGATCCCTCCCCCCTCTAGATCTCGAATGGCAGGCAACATCTTTCAAATACTTGGGGATAACCATACACCGTAACCCCAGCACAGAACATATCCTTAATACCGTAAGGGCAAAAGACTAACTCACAAAATCCGTGGAGTTCTGGGGTCGGCTCCCGCTTTCAATGGCCGGGAGGGCTGGTTTCCTTAAAATGGTCCCCCTTCCCCGCCTACTACATAATTTCACTAACATCCCCTTCAACATCCCCCAACTCATTCTTCAAAGATCTCAACAAGCTCTGTAGGGGCTTCCTCTGGCAGGGAGGTAAGCATAGGGTGGCGTTTGAGACTCTCCAAAAACCATACGAAAGGGGCGGACTGAAGATCCCCAATTTTGAGCTTTATTTCCTAGCTAGCCAGCGGAGACATGTCACGCAATGGATGGCCGATGAGAGCACGACGGACACTCGCCTCCTCCAACCGGCCCTTCCCCGGTTGTTACTAAGAGACATACTGTGGGAAGGGGAGGGTGCTATGAAACACAGCCCTTACCTTGCTAAGCTCGGGATCCAGCTTTGGAAAAGGGCCTGCAAGCTGGTTGGGTCAGATGACCCGTTCTCCCCACAGATCCCCATTGCAGCACTTATGGCTAATCACTCTTGGGGGCAATTGGAAACACGCACACAATCGGAGCCCCTTGGGGTGGCCACACTTGGGGACTTGATTCAAGAACAGGAAATCTTAACATTCCCGGAACTCTGTGAGGCCACTGGCCTTCCGGCAGGACAGTTCCTGTTGCGTAGGGTGGTTGTACAGGCCTTGAACAAGAGATAGCCGGTCACTGCCGGCCTGACTGAGGAAAATGAATGCATTGAAACGATACTGAACTCTGCTGAGGGGGGCCATGAAACCTCACGAATCTACGAGGCCCTGTTGTGGGGTACGACCAGGGGAGACCCTAAATGCAGGAGTAAGTGGGAAGCTGAACTGGGCCTTGTTTTTGAAGACAAAGATTGGGGTGACATAACCCACTACCATAAGAATGTTTCCAGAAACGCCCGCTTTTAGCTCATCCAGCTCTACATCACCAATAGAGCGTACCTCACACCTGAAGCTATATCCCGATTCGCAGGTGCCAGAACCCAATTATGCCCCAAATGCAGTGAACCCAGGGCAGGAATGACTCACATGTTCTGAGGGTGCCCAGTGATTAGGGAGTTCTGGGCACTCCTATGGCCTGTATCCTGGGCAGATATAGACGAAACAGGAAGAACAAACCCCTAACCAAGCTCACAGATCTTATATACATAACGGCCAAAAGACGTATTGCCATGGGGTGGAAAAGCCCCAGAGGTCCACATATGCCCCTATGGTGGGGAGACCTCACGAGGTGGATTACAGCTGAAACCGTGGCGTGGGAAACGGCTATCCATGTGCAAAGACTAGATTCCAGCGAGGAACTACACCGTTGGGTGGCCCTGACGGTGCCCTTGCTCCACCCTGAGGTGGATGATACTGAGCGGAGCGGAGAGGGTTGCCCGGACACGGGCACGGACTAGAGAGGAACAGTGAACTAACCGTGGTCTCGGGGGTGGGAGGAGGGTGGAATGGGGTTGTGGTTATTAACTTGATATGCTTGACCAATCTCTAATGATATCAGTTTTTTGTTACCTCATGTTATTAAACCAATAAACAAATTTAAAAAAACAAAAATTAAAAAAAGGAGAAACGTCAGTGATATGCTAGTACACAACTACAGAGAGGAGAAAAAAGAAATGGACAACCAAACACGTCTATGGGAACAGTCCAAGGCCACAGGACATACACCATGCGGAACGTGCTTGGTGTGCCCATTCAAAAAACACCCCACCACTATAGATATAGGATGGACGACACTGTGGAAACAAAGAATTTTTAACAACTGCAACACCACTAACGTGGTATACTTGAGTAAATGTCCCTGTGAAAAGAACTATGTTGGAATGGCCATTACAACAGTCAGAATCTATGAGCACAGATCCAACATTAGAAGAAAAAGACTGACTGCCCCTCTTGTTGAGCATTTTGTAGCCAACAGCCACTCTGAGAATGATATTAGCTGGACCATACTAGAAAAGGTAGTGGTACCAAAGCGAGGAGGCAATATTGGAGCTATCCTCCTCAGGAGAGAACAGTGCCTTTTTAGACTGGGCAGCCACCTGAATAGACTAAATGAGGAACTATGCTGGCAAATACTAGCAGTCCTATAGTGGCGACATGCACTATGGGACTATCTTCTACTACAATAGACATGCAGACAAACGGTCAATCAACATGCTGGGAGTTGTCTATACCATTATGTGTGGCTCTAATGTAACCACACTCAGATTCCCTGTGGTTATATCCTAAGTGGACACATATAAGGCATCCCAAGAGGAATTAGTAAGAATTTCTACTCCAAAAGTAAAATTCACACAAGTGGTGTGGTAATAAGAAGAGCTTTAATTATAGGGAAGCATGCCTGTAGTTGGGAAATGTAGAACTTTGGAGTACATACTACTTTAAAAATAGCCCATCTCTCGCAATATACAGCGAGAATTTGAGCCACAGTGAAGACGTACGATAGATCTTACAATAGATATCATTACCCAAAACTTGTTTGATTCGCCCCCTAACTGATGACATAGAGGCGCGATTATTAACGAACATGACACAGTAACACTCCACATCTAGTATGCTCACACTAAAAAGATCTGTATTGCCTTATAAACAGCAGCGCCGATTATAACAATAAAAAGAAGACTAGATTGTGATGCCCAAGCAGCGTCACATGGATTCACGCTATAAAGCGTATGTCCCTCCAATATGGCGGTGTTGAAATTGCGCTAACAAGACGCTGGTTATGACTCTCGCCATGAGTAAAAACAAGGTAAGAGACTTCAGGCTCTCCCTGCAGTTCTAATTCCACGCTAAATCGCCCCTACTGTGTACCGTACGTCCACAATGGTGACACATGGGCCATTTTTTGATTCATGGAACGTTATACTGAAATTGCGACTACCGCGGCCAATGGCTTAAGCGCAGTCAAAACATCAACTGAGTCTGGATTTCAATAAACATTTGTTAGACTTACGTGCCTTAGTCTTTCGGAGGCTTTAGTAATAGCTCTGCAAACTTACAGTACATGTATTGACAAACTGACACAAACTATTTCTTTCACTCATTAGGTGATTGACATGCCAACATGAAAATAGCTACAATTTAACTAATGAAGAAAAATCCGGCTTTTATATAAAAAAACAAAGCTGACTACCAATTCTTCATATTTGGGACACCCCATCAACCATAAACACATGACCTATGGGGTGAGTACAAATATAAAAATATGTTGACATCATGAGTACAATTTAAGATAATTTCTGGTGTAGCGATGAGATAATGATACACTAATTAGGAACCATTTACCAACAGGTTAAAAACAAGAGAGAGTTATTGCTGTACCTCTGAAGACACAGGGACAATACCATCATAATACACATAAGTCTCCCTGAGAGGTAAGCCTCATTGTATTATGAAAAAATAACGGCACCAATTTCTCCAGATATGATACGTGCTGCCAGCTTCCCCCTCTGTATATATTTCCCCTTTTAGGGTTTGAACAAGAAAACTGAAACGTCCCACGACACAAGTGAGATGCCCTCACTAAACAAGGCTGATGGAGCGCGAGATAACGAATCTGAAGATTGTCTTTTTAACTTTTGTGATCACTATAGCCATGGTCACAAGTCCTGAAGAAAGTGTGGGTCTAATTCCGCTGAAACCAGTTGACTAACATTGATTCGGGCTGATTACCCGACCACCTTGACTCATAAAAATAACAGTGGGCCAGGTTGATTCACATCTTTATATTTTAGATTAGCATTATGAGTTGCATATAAAAAGAGTTGATGATCCATATGCTCTCATCCTTTTTTAGCAAACTGATAAGTCACAAAAATTGGATGCAATAAGAATAAAATATGAGGAATTGACTTCCAAAGTGTGCTCCAAGTATTCGTGTATGAGGAAAGTAGTGAGAGAGGATAGGGTGAGCTTTTCACTTCTATCCCCTAACCTTGATAGGCAACGCATCAGCGCACTACCAGGGCTAGTTACAAATACTCAGGAATAAAGAGTTATTCTGTAGGGACTTTGGTAAATTGTAGGGAACTGAGTTTGAGGAATAATTTGTATAATAATTGTGTTCTGTCTCCTGATGTGTTAAAACCTCGAGTGGGTTGAGACAGGATGTGCTAACCCATCGACTTTAGTTGTGATAAACAAATTGTGTAGTATACCAGAATAACAAATAATGCGCCTGCGCAGCCCAGCAATATCTTTCCAGATCAGGCAGCAGCAATCACTCTCTGTGATATGGTTGAGAACATGTTCCACGCCACCCTGGCCTGCTTCCCGGCCCACAGGAGTTCTGTTATTATTCCGAGGAGTCTTCTGAAAAAACAGTCGTAAAATAGAGGGTTACATTAAGAAATGTATGAAGGAGTTTTGGGAGGGGAATCATCTTAACTATGGTATTCGCCACATGAGAGTAAGTGGAAGGTCACGCCAACTTTGCACTTGCTCTTTAAGTGCACTAATCACCCTACCATAATTCTCTCTGAACAGAGTCTAAGTCCCGCGAGACCTCTAACTCCAGGCATCTCATGTGATCACATTCTCATTTGAGCCCATGCTGGTCTGAAATGACCCCCGATTTTGTTTTGTGAGAAAGACCACCAATTTGCTGTGGTTGATCTTGATCCCTGAGAATTCCACAAATGTAATTACTTGCCGCATGACCGGTGCCAAATTATGATCAGAGTCCCTCAGAAAAAGCACCACACAATCGGCATAAAATGAGATTATGAACGTGTGGGGCTTAATTGTATGCCTCGCTGTATGTGCTGTTCCCCAAGAATAGCCGCCAAAGGTTCCAACGCACCCAAGGCAAATAGTAGCAGAGAAATTGAGCGCCGTGCCTGGTCCCTCTGCCCATCTCCAGCTGTCCGGACAGGTGCTGCCCAACTGCGACTCTTGCAACTGGCAATCGGTAAAGGAGCTTCACGAAATAGACAAATTGTTCCCCCAAGCCCAAGTTACAAAGGACAACAAACAGATATGGCCACTCGACTGAATCGAATGCCTTATCTGCATCCAGCAATACTGCGATAGCCTGGGATTCGGGATCTAGGACCAAAAGAATTCCAAAGAAGCAGTGTAGCCCATATGAGGTGATCCTGCATAGTATGAAGCTGGACTGGTCCAGCAGGAGCAGGCGGTTAGCCAGAATCTTGTGCTTAAATCTTGCTATCGACCTTAATGAGAGCAATTGGGCAATATGATTGCACATTCTTTGAGGGGACTAAGGACTAAGAGTACGTTAGTCACTAAGGTGAGTAACTTATAATTACTCTTAAGTCCCGTCCCCTTTCCTCCATACTGCATGGGCTTTTTCCAGTCCCCCTCCTCTGTGACAGCCTATGAGGGAAAGAAGGCATGACACACCCCTCTGAGTCCACATGTCTCCAGTGTGGTGCAGGCTTGCTCTCCATGCACATTTCTGGCCCCAGAATTTTGCGGACCCTTGGATCCTTGACGTAGTTTCCACAGGGTACCGCCTACCCATCCCAGCCTCTCCTCTCTCCTCCCCTCCACTCCCTCAAGTTGGGATAGCAACTATTCTGGCGGAGATCCGGTCGCTGGTAGAGAGCCAGGCAGTGGAGGAAGTCCCAGCCTCCCAGCGAGGCTTGGGCTTTTACTCCAGAATTGTTGCTATTCAGAAAACGAAACGGGCGGGCCTGGGAGTTGTGCTGGACCTTTCCACCTTCAACCTCTCCTTACCTCTACAAAAATGAAAAATGGTTATGCCAGCTTTTATAGTGGAGACATTGTGCAAGGGAGGCTGAATGTGCTCTCTGGATCTGAAGGACGCATATCTAAATGTCCCAATTTGGCAGCCCCATTGTTCTTTCCTACGGTTCAGGATCATGGGCTACCATTTCCGATACAAGGTCCTTCCTTTCGGCCTCAACTCGGCCCCCAGGGTCTTTACCAGAGTCATGAATACTGTGGCTGCCCTCCTCAGAGCACAGGGTCCCCACATCTACCCATACCTCGATGACTGGCTCGTCAGGGTTACATCTCCGGAAGCGGTTCTCCACTCTTCCCATGCCATTATGAACACACTGCACGATCAGGGCTTTTCGCTCAACCTCAAGAAGTCGCAGCTGCAGCCCAGGCAGACTCTGACATTCTTGGGCCTCATCTGGGACACATGCTCCGAGAAGGGGTTTCCGTCGGAGGACAAGATCTCGGCCATCAAGAGGGCCACCACCCACTTCCTCAGCAGAGAAGTGACCTCGGCATGGTGGTACCAGCATCTCCTGCGTCTCTTGGCGGCTGTCCTATTAGCTGTCCCACACACGAGACTGAGGATGTGGAGGATTCAGCTGCACTTCGTGGCCACATGGAACCAGGAGCGGGGCTCTCAATCTGAGATGATGAGCGTTCCTCCATCTCTACACCCGGACCTAGAATGGTGGTTCAGGGACTGCAGCCTACGGACGGACAAGCCCTTCCGGACTCCCACCCTGCAGGTCACCATCACCGCAGACTCCTCACTCGAGGGCTGGGGAGCCACCCTGGATGAGCTTTCGGTCCACAGCACCTGGACTCAACAGAAGCAGGAATACCACATCAATTGGTTAGAGCTGAACACCATCTGGCTAGCACTCAAAGAATCCCTCCCACTCCTCAGGGGTAAGGTTGTCCTCATCCAGATAGACAACTCAACCAGCATGTACTACGTCAACAAGCAGGGAGGCACCAGATCCCCTCCTCTGTGCAGACTGGCAATCGGCATGTGGGAGTGGGTCCTGAAAAATTACATCTACCTCAGGGCAGTCCACCTCCTGGGGGAATCCAACCTGGAGGCAGACAGATTCAGCAGGTTGGGAGTGGACAATTATGAGTGGCAGCTAAAATACCTCGTTATTCAGGAGATATTCAACAGGTGGGGTCCCACCCAGGTGGATCTCTTAGCCACCTGGCACAACAAGAAGTGCCCTCAGTTCGCCTCCTGGCAGAGCCAGGGCCCCGGCTCCCTGGGAGATGCATTTAGAATTCAGTGGACACATGACAGCGCATGCTTTCCCACCCACTCTGCTGGTTCACCGAGTGATTTGCAAGATCAAGGAGTCTCGCCAGCTCAACATCATTCTGATAGCACCATGGTGGCCGGCCAGGCCATGGTTCTCTGAGCTGTTCAGAAACTCGGAGATGCCACTGACAGGCCCGGCACATCTTCTGCCGCAGCAGGGGGGCAGGGTCATCCACCCCGTGCCACAGAAACTAGCCCTTGACAGCATGGTTCCTGAGCAGGTAACACTAAGGCAACTCAGCCTCTCCCAGGCTAATCTGGAAATCATACAGGGCACAAGGAGCAAGGCTACCAGGGCCCAGTATAAATTTAAGTGGACCAGGTTCTGCCACTGGTCAAACTCTAGGGAAATCGACCCGCCAACATGTACTTATCACGATGTGCTCTACTTCTCAGCGCACCTCGCCCATTCTGGTGTGCAGGTGGACACCTGCCGCACTTACCTCGCAGCCATCAGGGCTTACAGGAACTCGGAGGAGGGGATCTTCCCCTCCTCCAATCCTATCGTCAAAAACATTTGATGGGGCTCGCAAAGATCTACCAGCCCATCAGGAGGCTGCACCCCGTGTGGGACCTGAACATAGTCTTGGGCGCCTTGGCGCCCAAACCGTTTGAGCCAATAGCGTCCACGGCGATCAGGCTGGTCATCATCAAGACGGCCTTACTAGTTGGCCTCACCTCGGCTCACAGAGTCAGCAAAATCCAGGCGCTGGTCGCCTCGGAACCATATACTGCCTTTCACAGGGACAAAGTCGTCCTGCGGACACACCCAGAATTCCTGCCCAAGGTGCCGTCTGCTTTCCATTTGAATGAGGAAATAGTCCTTCCTACGTTCTTTGCCGATCCTAAGGATGAAGCACAGAGAGTGCAGCACTGCCTGGAAGTCAGACATGCCCTGAAATTCTACCTGGACAAAACCAAGGACTTCCGCAACTCGGACGCCCTGTTTGTCACTATCTGAGGCGCAAGACCAGGCTGTCAGGCCTCCAAGGCCTCCATATCCCGCTCAATGGTCTCGGCCATCAAGGAAGCATACGAGGGCCAGCACAAGCCACTTCCGGCCAACATGCACGCCCACGCAGTCAGAGCTAAGGCAACGGCCATCACATTCGAGCGCCATGTCCCTTGGCAGGTCATAAGCAGGGCGGCCACCTGGGCCACTCCCTCGGCTTTCTGCAAGCATTACTATTTGGATGCCGGCTCTAGATCTGATGCGGCTTTCAGCCAGGTGGTTCTCAGGAACATATTTGCTTAAGGAGGGTCTCCTCTCCACCCTGGGGCTACATTCAGTTGTAATCTCCCATGCAGTATGGAGGAAAGGGAACTGGACGTAAGAGTAATTAACAGTGACTAACATACTCTTAGTCCTAAGTCCCCTTTCCTCCAAACCTTAATAAAAAATGGTGTCATTAGGCAATATTAGCACAGACTGCTAATTGTTGGCAAGGAAGGTAGTTCTCTCAGTCTGCACCTCTCCTTTAAGACCACATCTGTCAGCGCTTCTGATTTTAAAGCACTATCTTTTCGTGCCAGTGTGACTCACCGGCACCTGACACTCCAGGAGAACTGGGGAGGGATAGGATAAAATCCTGGGAAGAATTTCACTGACCCATTACAAACCCCCATTCCTGTGAAGCCGAGATGCCGACCCGTGGACCCACGAGTGAAAGGGTTAGTCCCTGTCCCTCGTATGTTGTAGCCTCCAGACATCCACCAAATCGTATTGTGAAGGTATAATGGAGCAAGACACAGACAACAGATTCGCAATTCAAACAAAAGTGTTTTATTAACTTGATGGATGAAGGTCTAACTTGCCCTGTGTGAACGTGGGATCTCCCTGCCTAAAGAAACTAAGGAAGTTCAACAAAAGTCTGTCTGTGTCCAAAACCTATGCTTTCCCTCACAACTACAGCTAAACAATGTGTACGGGTGTCAGTAATAATAGATTAGTGTTTCAAATAAGTTCTGAGCTTCTTCCAGCTCCTGGTTTACTTTCCAGCTCCCTTTCCCCCCCAAGTTCAAGACAGTTCCACAAATGTCTCAGGATTCTCTTCCCCAAGTAAACACAGTTCCAACTTAGTCTTAATATCTCAATACTCAACAACCAGCTCCAGATGGCTATCTTTTTGCTTCACTCAGCAATCTCCAGTATCCATTTGCTTTGGGTATCAACACAGTTCTTTGGGTTTTCACAATACGGGTATTCTCAGTCTAGGCACAGTTGTTGGATCACACGGTCCACCCATTACAGGTTGTGCAACCAGAACCCCTAAGCCTTTTAGCCCACACAGGTGTTAAGACGGATTTCTGAACTCTGTCCTGAAGGCGCAGAGGTTCAGAAGGCCAACCTAATTACTTGGAACAGGGTAACCTCTGGACAAGCCAGACCAATCAGGGTAGCGATCGCGGCGGTCAAGACTAGGTCTCAAGAGGGGTGAGGGTGACTGAAAGCCTGCAATGAGCACACAAAGCAAGGACACTTACAAATTACTCCAAACAGGTGTTATATTAAAAATATATACACATTTATTCCAAGACCTTTGCAACAATGACCATAGCGAGAAATCACAATAAAACTCTAGTAAACCAACACATACCAAACCAATACAATATATATACAAATACAAACGAGTCTAAAGCGTTAGATGCACGAAATGTGTAGTCCACCTAGAAGGGGAGGAAAACAGGCAGTGCGAAATAATGATTAGACCCAGTCCGCCTTCAGAGGCACCTAACTAAAAGGAAGTCCAAGCCCTACGAAGAATGGAGCCTTGTGCTCAAGAGTACCTGCACACGCTGGTGCCAACGGGCAAAAAGGGGAGTCTCTTTGAGGGAATTAGGCAGTTCAGTTTGGTGCACAAATGAAGAAGAACAGAGTTCCGCGACTCAAGCGCAGCCTCCACTGTGGGCAGAAGCAGAGCGTGAGTACAGAAAGGCGTGCTGTTTGACACAGCGGGGAAAAGCTATGGGCTCCTGCAGGAGGGCGACCAGTTCCTAGCTATGCTACTCACCGGTCCAAGATGCAAGCAGACCCAGGCTTCTCCGCGTCAGTTTCAGTGCTGGCAGGTTCAGATAGGAGCAGGGGACGTCTCGTCCTCATGTAGATTCTGCAGCAGCAGAGTTGAGTTAAAGGTGTCCCAAACTAAGTGAACCCGCACAGTTTGTTACCACAGCAGGGCAACAGAGCGGCCGTGTGTATCTCAGCCAAATGTACACTACTCACTTCAGACCTGGGAATGCCAAGTGTACGAATCGTGTGAGAGTGACAAGGACTCGAAATACAACACAACCTGGTGGCGGTTACAGAGCAAGACTCCTGGGTAGGCTGGTCAGTCTGCTGGATGGCCCAGAGACACTTCCGAAGGCTTACGTGCAGGAGATGGTGAAGATGCCGAGAATAGCTGTCCCCGCTATTCCAAGGGTCGAAGTACCAGTACAGGCCTTCGGGTTCGATCAGAGGTAGAAAGGGTTCCACAAGGCGACAGCAGTGCAGAGGAGCAGTCCTTCAGCGGGCCACCAGTGATTCCTCGGTTCAGCCTCGTGGTTGCAGGATACTTGGCTCCTGTATTGCTTTGTTCGTGAGAACTCAGGAGATCGACATGGTAGTGGCGTTTCTAGCCCCCTCTTATCCACGGTTCCCTTTGTGCCAAAACGGAGGGGACCCAACGGGAGATCCGCTCATCAAACACTCACACCATACGTGGACCTATCACGGACCACGGTGGTCCCAGGTATTCACACCACACTAGACTCTCTGGCACCCATGATGTGTATTGGGACCAGACATCCCAGCCCACATCCTGGAGGCACACACAAGGCCTGTAGAAGCCCGCGAAAGCATCTGTGTTTCGCGGGAAAGTACATGCCCAAATAAGGAAGGCCCCGGGTCGGCTCGACCTGGGGAAGATGAAGGGGGCAAGACGGTCAGCGGACAGGATAAAGGAGCCTCGTGGTCTGTCCATTTTGGGAGCCAGGCCACCATTTTGGGCTAAGTATGAGAAACACGCTTAAAACGCCAAAAGGAGCTCAAAAACACAAGAAACGATTGCTGCCACCATTCCCGTCCGTGATTCACTTGCACCGATCATTTACAATCCAAACAGAGTATCTAGGGCCTGTAGAAGACTAGAGACCCAAGAGAGCAGTAACTTAGCTTACAGTGCCCTCTTGTGTCATGTTGCACGAAAGCTGCAACATGATAAAGAAACTACGGAAAACAGTGTTTCCCAGTACTGACTGTCTTAAGGACATGTCCGTTTCCCAGTAAGAATGGAGCGAAAGCCCAGAGGAGTGCGGCAGAGGGCTGCACTTCTCTGGCAAAGTCTAGATCATGGTGAAAACAACAGCAAACAGTTTAGGGGTTGCCACATGGAAGGAAAATTACCCACAATTACGAAATCTTTCCTAACAGATTCTTCTGTATCTGTGCCTGTGTGCTGATTTGCACTCACTTGGTTTTTCTTTGTCAGTCTCTTGGCTTTGTCACAATGTGTTCCTTCTTTGTCAGCCTCCTGGCTTTGTTACACTGTGGTTTCGCATGCAGTTCCCATTTATGGTACTCTCATTCCTTTACCACATTTGCTTTCATACTTTAACATAATATTCCACACTTGCATTGTATTTCATTTCATATTATCGCTCTTGGCCTGTAATATGCTGTATGCGTGTTTCACACAAACTTAGTATTTGTCCATAACTGCTTCACAAGTTTCTCTTTAATTCGGTATTCACTGATTTGGATTTCTCATTCTGTTCAAAGTTCATTTTGTTCATATTAATTCTCCCAACTGGTTACTTTGGGTCCACATTATTGTGCACATACTCTTTCATTCATCCGATATTCACTTTGACATTCAAACAGCCCCCAGGAGCGCCCGGACTCGAGTGCTCTTTCCTTTTCACTCACCGGTCCCTGGCGTGTCCACTGGGCGGCTATTTCCTCCCACTCTGTTGGTACAGTTACTTCGGATGGCAAGCCCCGCTCAAACTTTGCCTTCTCTCTGTGGATTGCCGGCAGCTCTGCCTGTTTCCTGCAGACACTGCTGGTGACTCGCAGCTTGCAAATCCCTTCCGTGCCTACAGCTCCTGCTGCTGACACTCCACCAAAGATGCTCCCACCTCTGTGGCCCTGTCGCGGCCCGTCCTGGCCTCAGCTCCACAGCTTCTTGGGGATGTTGTCAGCACCCTGACTCTCCTGCGTGATCCAACTCAGTGGCCTCCTTCCATCTGGCCCACAACGCTCGGCCCGGCTTTTCTACTCGCTGTCTCTCGGGTGGCCTCTTTTTATACACCTGCAACCACTTGACAAGTTGCATGTGTGAGTCCCAAGCCTCAATAATCTGAATCCTTTTAGTGAAACCTTTTGGACATGGCTGACTCTTACACCAGTTAGCAAGCCTCTTCCTCGTCTCAGTACTAGAGTGATGAAATGACAAGTTAGTTGCACTGCTCTTAGTCACCTCTTAATAGTTCCAGTACTATGATGGTCTGAATGCGGGGAAATGGTTTACAAGGACCCTCCACCCAGGTGATTCTCCCTCGCTTCTCCACTCCCAGGGTCCAAATCCAAAAGCGATGGCCTTTCCCTGGCCACCTGAGCAGTGGATCCAAGGGCAGTAGGTGTGAGGATACCTTCAGGTTTCTCACAGTATGTAGAGCAGATCTCCTTCCCCTTTTTATTCGCCCTGGAATGAAGCCTCATGTTGCTAATAGATTTATCCATAACTGGGTCTAGAACAGTGATAAGATCCAAACCCTTGGGGGGCGTGGCTTGAGGGCCATGTGAAGAGGTGTGTTCTCGAGGAGCTCCAGAAGATCCTGCTACGATCTGCATCAAAAGTGCATACATGAGAACCTGAGATGGTTGAAAATGCACACAAATGCACATGAACATAGTGTGCAAGCCTACTGAGCAGTTGGAGCCCACAGACTGCACAAGCCCAAAGATCTGCACATTACAAGATTGCGGTGTCCCTGGATGGGAGGAAAGAAAATGGCGGACGAGAAATAGAACAAAGACACCGGACGGGAAGATTCAGCTCCGTGGCTACAATGTATGCAACATCAAAGCGCGGACAGAGGAGCGCTGTCAAGGGACATTGCTGCGGCCTTGAACTGTGATACAGGTGCAGTGTGCCAGAAATGCTGTGAGTGCGTGAGGCCAGGAACGTTGTAGGCAAAATGTGCATGGTGCCTTGAACATGGACGGATGACACAGTATGCTAATGGTCCTGCAGCCCGAATGTTGCGAGCATAACTGCCACCCGCAGCTGCTAGCGGAAGGCGCACAAACGCTGGGAGAGTGATCTGCCTGAACAGCTGCTCCAGCCGAAGACCGAAATGAGCCGGAGCAGATAATGTAATGGCCGAACATCTTATGAGCGGATGCAGAGCATGGCGAGGAAATCGGGGAGGCACTTGATGCAAGTCATGAAGACCGGATAGTGAGAGTCTCTGAGAAACCGATGCGCGCTGCTTGCAGCAATTAATAAAAGAGGGCAAGAGAAATTTTTTGGGAAGAGCATGTAACAGAAGTTTTGTGATGAAGGCATAGGCACCTGAGAGTAGACAAAAAGTACAATTCAAAGCTGACGTTGCACAGAGGTTATCTGTCTGGATTGGGAGCAGGGCAGCCCACCATAAGCACTGCACTGAGCAACAAAGGATATACCAACACAAGCTGCACGGACAATTGGTAACACAGAGCGCCCCCATTGGCCATTTCCTTTGGGGCCAAGAACAGAGCGCTTGACAGCAGTGGGGTTAACACAACACTAGGGGGTGCCAGGCTGGAAAATACTTAATGCTGGGTCACACAACAGTACATCCCATGCACAATGGCAGTGCAGAGCCCAGGCCCAAAGCAACATAAAGGATGTGCCAGACACGCACCTGCCTGTTGCAGGGACGATACATTACTGGCCCTGTGGAGACACGAAGATGGCATAGCGACGCTAGTGGGACCACAGACAGAGCAAAGATGCAGAACATTGACACCAACAATCCTACAAGATGCATAAGGCTGAGACACTCCGGAAGCGTGGATCAAAGTTGCCCGCCTGCCCACAAGAGGAACGCCAACTGACCGAAGCGCACGGATTTGAACGTCAATCCAGTCACGGTGGGGCCCAAGTGGAGTGGTAACATATGAGCAGAGCATTCCCTGAGGCCTGTACCAGCCAACAATTGCAAGGCTGTGAATCGCTGCAGTTGTCCACATAGGAGATAAGCGATCCGTGGAACACACGTAAGGGGGCACTTGAGGAGCCAGCGGAAGCAACATGGTGACCAAGTCGGCAAACCTAAGGTGAAACAATCTTCATTGGATATCTTCACTAAACCTAACCAGGCTGGAGATGGGGCAAACCCACCATAACAGACTACGTCTGGGAAGGGAGGACCACCAAGAGGAGATCAACAGATCCTGGATGCTATTGCTGAGCTGAAGACTGCATGGGAATCCAAACTGGAAGTTAATATAGCGAAGCTAAAAACCTCCCTTGAATCTAAGATTGACGCTGTCAGTATAGATTTGAATCTTCTAAGACAGGACATTAGAGCCATAGCGTACCACACAGGAATGTTGGCAAAAGAAGAGAAGGCCAACACTGAGACCATCACGATGAATGCCAGAGAGATCCATGCCTTACAACAGTATACAACTTGGAAAACCGGGCAGAAGAAGCCGAGGGGAGAGCAAACAGAAACAATATCCGCATTGTGGGCCTCTCCGAAGGGAGAAGAGACCCCCCGACCCCACGGACTACATTGAAAATATGTTGTTACAAGAAATAGGAGCGGGAGCGCTCTCCCAGGGGTTCGCGGTGGAAAGGGCACACAGAGCCCAGACTAGGAGACCTCCACCTGGCGCCCCACCATGGCCGATTATAGCTAAATTATTGAGCTGCAAAGACAGGGGAAAAGATCCTTGAATACTTCTGGAAAGGCGGAACGATCAGCAACAATTATGGCGTACCCGGACTACACGTTCCTGGTACAAAAGCGACGCCTGGATTTTGTGGCAGTTAAGAGGACGATGCGAGACTCAGGCATGAAGTACAGATTGCTTTATCCAGCGAAACTGAAGGTCCTACCAAGGACAAGGCGTTTTTCTTTGAAACTCCAAAGGACGCCGCTGAGTTGATGGACCGGATGAACTGTCCAGGAGGAGCTGAGAGCCGGAAGACAGAAGGAACAAATAAGTGAACTACAGTTTCCTCCATGATGAGCGGTGGGACTGTTGGGTTGGGACTTTACACCACTCTCACGTGGGATAGATGAAGAAGTAATAGACATCACCAAATAAGCTCAAATGAAACAGGGAGTACAGGTATAGCCTGGGGACCGCAATTGCTAGAGGATGTCTAAATGTACAATAAGATAGAGATTATATTATTGGAGCGCCACGGAGCATGACTCTACCTCCCCATAGGTAGTTTAGTTAGGATATTAGTAGCATAGTGTCCACCCTCTGCAACCCTTGCGCCAGCACTAGCCGGGTGCAGGCCGAGATGCGGGGGAGCCTGAGATCCAGGGATGGAGCTGGGCAACAGTTGGGAGGGGTTTGGGTTAAAGGAAAGGTAGAAGTTAGTGGGGTTCAACAGTTCAGAGGGGGGGTGCAAAAAGGGGGAGTTGTAAGGGGCATTGGGGGGGGGGGTATTTGGAAGGGGCTTTGGGGGGAGGTAATGAGGAGGCTGGCGAAAGGCGACGTAAAGAGTCTCAAACTCAACTCAGTCCAAACATGAGGAAGACGAGGAAGAAGGTGGGTGGGGTGGGGTATGACTAAAATGGGAGATTTAAGGATTATGACTTGGAACAACTGGGGGTTGAACAGCTATATCAAGCGAAATAAAATTATGATGTACTTAAAGCGACACAAAATAGATATAGCAATGCTGCAGGAAACTCACCTGACTAAAGAGAAACTGGAGGTGATAGAGAGAAAATGGAAGAGGGCCACGGTGGGAGACACATATTCCGCATATGCTAGAGGGGTTCTTTCATGGATAGCACCACATGTCCCTTTCAAATTGTTACAGCAGGGGGTGGAGGTAAAAGGCAGAATGGTATTGTTGAAGGGTCTGGTTGGCAATAAAGGGGTCAATATCATTAACGTGTACGCCCCGAATAGCAATACAGCACTGTATTTTTGAAACATGTACACCAAGATCAGCCTATATATGGATGGATTGGTGATAATGGGAGGTGATTTTAACTGCACACTTGATCCCAAGCTAGACACATCTGATGATAAGATAACCAGACTGAACCCAGCGTCAAGGGCCCTGGCTGCACTTATACAAGACTTCCAGTTGACCGAGATATGGAGAAGGCTCCACTTACAACACAGGGGATACTGGCAATACTCAGCCCCACATGATTTGCATACTAGGTTGGATTATATATTCGTAGTTGGCTCCCTGGTGGAGGACATAAAAAGTGTGGAGTACAACGCAGCGGTCCTATCAGATCATGCGCCTTTGGTCGTAACGTGGCAGATTTCACCGCCAAGACCGACGATACCGACATGGAGACTCAGAGCTGAGGAACTTAAAGATACCATATTTAGAGAAGACTTAAGGAAGGCCATACAGAAATATTTTGAATTAAACACTGGTAGTGTCCGGTCAGCCGACATGCTATGGGAAGCATTTAAGGTGGTAATGAGGGGGGAAGCGATCCCGAGGTCAAAAGGACTACAAGGGGACATTTTAGCAAGCTGCACAGTACAGAAAGGGAGATTGAAGACAAAATGAAGGACGGGGTGGATTCCCCGGGTAGGACTGAGGCTATACAACAATTAAAAGAAAGGTGCAGAGTCCACTGGGAAAGGCTGAGCAACCTCAATTACAGGAGCTATGTAGAAGGACAGCACTCAGAGGGGGATAAGACGGGCAGACTGCTGGCCTGGCTGTGTAAGAGCCAAGAACCTAGTCAGACGATTCGAGAGATGTGTAAGCAGGATGGCACAGTGGAGGACACCCAAGGAGGGGTGAACAAGTGCTTTCGTGAATACTACCAGAGTCTGTATTCAGACAAGATAGTGGAGGAAGAAATTGACATAAGAGAAACACTAGAGGAGATTATCCTACCCAGGCTAGAGGAATCAGATTGGGAAAGGCTGGATACACCACTCACACTAGAAGAACTGCAAAATGTAATCTGAACCCTACCCACTAATAAAGCTCCGGGAGCAGATGGGCTCCCAAGCGAGTTTTACAAGACATGTATGGCAGACCTGCTCCCTCCATTGTTGGCCATGTTGAGTGAAGTGTTTGACAAAGGCAGATTGCCTGAGTCTCTCAGGGAAGCAATCATAGTTCTGCTCCTTAATCCCAGTAAGCCGGGTACTGATTGTGGATCCTATAGACCGCTTTCGATGTTGAATCAGGATAGTAAGATCCTCACAGCGGTGATGGCTAACAGACTGAAGCTGATAATTAACACCCTGATACACAAAGACCAAACGGGTATGTCCCCCGCAGCGGCATCTCTGACAACCTTCGTAGACTACATCATATTATAGATCAGACGACCGAAGAATTAGCGATAATATCACTTGACGGAGTCAAGGCATTTGACTCGGTCAGGTGGCCATGGCTGCTGGGGGTCCTGGAGAATTATGGGATGGGGCCGGCATATTTGCGGTGGATCACGCAACTGTACAGCGAACCCATCGCCAGGGTCTGGACGGGATTGGTTATTTCAGACCGATGGACGCTGAGCAGAGGAACCAGGCAAGGATGCCCCTGGTCCCCGATGCTATTTATTTTAGCACTGGAACCATTAGCAGCATACCTTAGATACCAGTATGGGGAAGTGTGCAGCATTTGATTTCGTTATATGCAGATGACATGCTGCTGTACCTACAATACCCTGAAGAAAACTTGCAGTGTATCTTGGAGTTTTTTGAGAGATATGCGCTCTTTTGGGCATAACAGTTAATCCTAAGAAATCCACCATATTTCCCCTAGGCAGATATAGGGGGTGCCTCAGGGTGCATTACCAGTGTTGTAGATCGGGTGGGCGGTAGATACCTTCCGATATCTAGGGGTGAATGTATATCATAAGGTTGAAGGTGAGCATAAGAATAACACAGAGGAAGCAGTCAAGAGGCTAGAACGGAGCATGGCATTCTGGACACAGATGCCCTTGACCATGATGGGGAGGGCAGCACTGCTCAAGATGGTAGCATTACCGAGGCTGTTGCACAACTTCGCAAATGTCCCATATTTAATACCTAAACAATTTTTTTCCAAGTTACAAAAGTATATGCAGAGGGTTTATTTGGCATAACTCCAGAAATAGAGTAGCCCTATGGAAACTGCAGAACCAATATGATCGGGCAGGAATCAAGCTACCTAATTTGGAGGTGTACTACCTAGCTGGCCAACTTCAATATGTGGTAAAATGGCTATCTGAGGACACCACGCCGGAGTCCAGATTATTGAGGGCGGAATGTGCACCTTATTTCCTCAATGAGTGGATGTGGGTGTCCGATCCCCCAAAGGGGAAGAGATCGGCATTGCTGACCCTGGGGAGGGTGATCTGGTACAGAGCCTGCAGAACTGAAGTGGGGGTGCCTGCTACCATGCTCCCAGCAGGTCCCTCTGGTGGCCCTGAAAGGGGTGGATGATCAACTGAGGAAGACTATCGGAGAACAGTGGGAACCCGTGGGAGTCTCAATCCTATGAGACATGTGGGGGGAGGAGGGAAGGATAGAGTTTGAAGCGTTAAGGGAGGATACAGGCTTACATAGTGGGCAGTTTATACGGTCAGGGATAGAATTGGCCCAGCAGCCAGATGAGGCCATAGAAATGCTTCAAACAGTGTCGGAAGGGGCCATGACATCTCCAGAATTTATGAAATACTGATGTCTAAGGTTGGGAAGGAGGTGGTCCAACTAAGGCGGGATTGGGAAGAAGAAAGTGGGGACACCATAATTGATGGATTATGGGTGAGGATGATATGATATGATATGATATGGTATTTGTAACGCGCCTATACACAAGTGTTTCAAGGCGCGACGAGGCAGGGAGGGAGGGAAACAAGGGGAAGACAGACAAACGATCCTACTAGGCCAGGTGTCATTCAGATCGCGCAAGTGCAGAGGTAAGGGGAAAAGGAGGAAGCGCAGGGGGAGGAGGTGGGGGGGAAAGTGCAGTACAAGGTAAGTAGCGTAAGAAATAATAATTAATAAATAATAAATAAAAAGGGCCAGCTGGTGGCAAGTGCGAGGTAAGTGCAGAGCAAGTGCTGGGAAGGGGGCTGTAGGGTACAGTGACAGTCCCACAGTGCACGGGGAGCCAGGGAGGCAGTGCAAGTGGAGAGTGGCTGGGCCCTGGACCGAGGTTGCTGAGAGTGGCCCAGATGCAGGTTTAGTGCTGAATTCAGTGGGGGGTTAAGCAGGTTTAGCAGGGGAGAGGGAGAGAGAAGGCAGAAGCGAAGAGGAAGGTTTTGAGGTGCTTCCGGAACCGGAGATGGTTCTCCTCAAGTTTCAGGGAGGCAGGAAGGCTGTTCCAGAGGGAGGCCCCTGCTGCGGAGAGAGATCTACCCCCAGCTCGTTGCTTCGAGATGCAGAGATACCATAAAAAAGTGTTGAGGAATGTCACATTACAGCAGATCCAGCTATATATTACTCAAAGGGCATATATGACCCCCCATGAAAATTGCCAAGTTCGTGAATGCAGTCACACAGTATTGCCCAAAATGCGGGGAGGAGAATGCCGGGATGGTACACATGTTCTGGTCATGCCCTGAAATAGCCAGATATTGGGGAGAAATAGCAGACCGGTTGACTAATAAAGGGATTAGACTAAAAGTGGACTCCTTATGGGCATGTATGGTGGGGGGCTTTCCTAGACCATGTAAACTAAAGCACGTCAGCAAACTAAAAGACCTGGCAATTTTAGCAAACCAAACCAACGCTGAGAGAAGAGACAAATCTATCTACTTAACTCCATAACTTGCAAACAACCGGTCACCAGAACAAACCAACCCAATGCTAGAATCAGCAACAGAAGACAACCAAACACAACCACACAGAAGAAGGACGGACAACACTAGAAACAACAAAAACATAATTGACGCAATAACACCTTACATCACCAAAACAAGAGGAACTTCCACTGGACACCGACAACTCTTGGAAGAAGAACCTGATGAAAACAAAAACCCAAGACAGAAGATTGAAGAACTTTTCGAAGACACAGACGCAACTGTACCAACACCTCAACTAGAGATTGACCAGGAAGGAAACCTCAACACCGATCAGAAGACAACCCCTACAATAAAGCCCAAACAACACTGCTAAACTCCACTGCAATCTAATAAACGCAAGATCCATGTCAAAACACTCAACAGATATCTTTGAACCTACTCGATGACAACGGCATTGACATCCTATTCATCACAGAAACATGTCTGGACGACAACTACAAAATCACACTCCAAAGCTTCCCCCCAACCAACTTCAAATGCTTTCAAGTAAACAGGAAAAATAAAAAAGGAGGAGGCATCGCAATAGCATTCAAAGGACACCTGAAAATAAAAACAGAAAAACCTCTCAACATCACCAACTGTGAAACCATGGTCATATACCTATCAGCAAACCCAAAAACCAACATCACATTCATCCTGGTGTACAGACCACCGACATACGATGAAACCTTCGTCGACAACTTTATAGAAGCTATCACCAACATAGCCATCAAGCATGAACATCTAATCATCCTGGGGGACTTCAACATCTGGTTTGAAGAAAGTCACACCAACTCCCAAAAATCACTGATTGGACAACTTACAACCATGAAACTATGACAGCTAATCAAAGGGGCAACACACTCGGCAGGACAAACCCTCGACGCAATCTTCACCAAGGAAAAACTTATCACCACCGATAAAATAGTGTGGAGCGACCATCTCATCATCCCATTCGTGATCAGACTACCAACTCAAGTCTGCACCCTGTCCCCCAAACTCGCAACCACCACAAAAAGAAACTGGAAAACCATCAAAGCAATCAACCTATTCGAACAACTGGAGAGGACCAAACCCTCAACTATAGAACTAGTGGTTGCTTGCCTAGATGGGAAAGCGGAGCTACTACACAAATGGATTGCTGATACAATTGATAAGATCGTCCTGGAAAAACCATTTACCCCATCAAAAAAAGCGCAATGGCAAAATGGTTCACCCCACTACTACACACCATGAAAAAGGACAAGAAGAAGATGGAACTGGAATGGGGGAAAGAATACAACCCAGACAAGAAAATACTGTTCCAGAAACAAATCTGCGCATACAAGAAGGAAATACAAAAGGCGAAGAGAAGGCATTATGATGACAGAATCACCAATTCTACCAACACACAAAAAGAAATGTTCAAACATCATTAAAGAAATGAGAAACCCACCAGGCTGCGACAACATCCTAACCCCCTCTGAGAAACTTTGCAATGACCTGGCAGACCACTTCAAGAACAAAATCAATGACATCCAACAAATCATACAAAACAGACCAACCAACCACAACATGCAACCAACCGACCTAACACAGAGCCACAGCACAAACTCCAAAACTTCCCTGAAATATCAGAAGAGGCATTCGTCTTGTTGGTAAAACACAGCAAGAAATCAGGATCACCCATGGATCCCCGCCCCCCTGACATCTACAAATCAATTCTCGCACAAGGAACGCCATCAGAATATTACAGAAACCTCCTAAATCTCTCACTAACAACAGGAACTGTACCAAGACCCTTCAAACCAGCAACTATCAAACCGCTTTTAAAAAACACAAGTGGCTAAGTAGAAGACCTCTCGAACTACAGGCCTATCTCAAACATTCCATATCCAGCTAAACTCCTTGAAACCTATGTATACAAATTAACCCAAGAACATGTAGAAAAACACCACCTGCTAGACCAAGCACAAGTCGGTTTCAGACCCGCAAGAGGAAAAGAAACAGTACTACTATCCATCTGGGATGACCGAAAAACAAACGCGGACTCCGCCACAACCTCAGCCCTGCTTCTGCTTGACCTCTCCGCAGCATTCGACACAGTTAGCCACGAAACCCTAACCAAAAGACTAGAAGACATAGGCATAACGGACATGGCGCTACTCTGGATTAAATCATTCCTAGCAGACAGAACAGAAACCGTTTGGATAAAACCCTTCACATCCAACCCACCAGTTAATGACTGTGGAGTACCAGAAGGGTCTTCACAATCACCACTGTACTTCAACATCTACCAAACTCCAGTAATCCGAATCTTCAAAAAATACAACATTACATGCTACAACTACGCAGATGACACTCAAATCATCTACAAAATCGAAGACACTGAAGCCGATCACTCAACCCTAATCGAGTGTCTAAAAGAAGTCTTTAACTGGATGAATGCCAACAACTTGAAAATCAACACAGGAAAGACAGAAATCATGATTACATCCAAAAACCAAGAGAACAACACCTACATTCCATGGCCAACGGAAATGGGAACCGCACCAACACCATCTAAGGTAGTTAAAAAATCTAGGAGTCCTGATGGACAACATCCTAACCTTAGAACCACAAATAAATGCAATCATCAAGAAATGTTTCTTCCTCCTCCACACGGCAAGAAGAATCCTACCTTTCCTCTCCTTCACCCCCAAAACACTCACAATCGTCGCCCTCATCATGCCAAGAACCACCTACAATTCAGAAAATTGCTAAAAACCTGGCTCTACAACACCACAGATTCAAACTGAAAAACCGAAACAACTGGACGCGAAACACAAAGAAAGGATGACTAAATTTAGGATGACACTGACAACACCCAGAGCCGACCAGATAAACTCTCACTACAACAAGAGAGACAATGCTAAGTCGAATTGGACACAAGCGACACCCATGAGGACAGAAAGCAGCATCCCTAGCCAACCCCAGCCAACAACCTCATCCGCCCCATAATTGCTACCAGGCAGCATACCTGCATAAAGTTGTGTGAATGTGGGCACTTGCCACACTTAAACTAAGTCATGGGCATTGGCGTGGGCATTGACCATATGCAGCTGTGAATGAAGGCAGGGGCTGGCCCTGGACGTAATTGCACGCGCTGGCTTGTTCCACATTTCAAAGGGGCTAGGAGCGATAGCATGCACAAACAACTGAATAAGATGATGAATACCAACCACCCGCCACATACGGATGGAGTAGCTTTGGCTAGTCGACGCTGCACACCAACGGCACTGGGAATGCTCTCTGGGCCAGATTTGAAGAGACGCACAACCACCTGCCTGCCCTGCGTACAGACAGGTGTCACGTATGTGGCCGAGGCTGAACTTGGGTAAGGTTATGAATGTGTGTGGATGCCATGTGTGAAATGGACTGTGAGTATCGGACCGCCCAGATCAGGACAGAGAGGCATAGACGCTCCTGCACCCCGTGTGGAGAGAATGCGGAAATTTAGCACCTCAGTTCCAGACAGCAACCCCAACTAACCAATCCAATAACAATTTCACCCCTTTGCATACACCTCTCAAACTCTAACCAAACACAACCACAAGCCTACAACACACCAATCCGCACAAACTTCACTACACTGCAAGAACAAAACAAACCACACATAGACTCGCACAACAGCACATGAGGACTGACGATAGTAAAACACCCCAAGCACAGCCAACGGACCCACCGGGCTGAGGCCGCCAACAGCACATCACTGCTCTCTTGCCCTTTTCCAGGTTATTCCCACTAACTCACCCCTCCTTTCTTTCAGAACCGCCAGAGCGCCAGGGGACCACTGCAGTGGTGATAGTGTGCGGTACAAATATCCTTTAACATTAACATTCTCGTAGCTGGGCCTCTAATACTGGACCCCCAATGATTGCCGTCCCCGCTGCTGTGCTGTTCCTCATCGGATGTCTGACTGGCTCCTCGCACCAGTCCGCCTGTTCACCTCCAATCTCGAGCACTCTGCCCATGGGTCCAGAACAGCCATGGCTGATCCCGAAAGGCTGATTTACAGGCGCCGGTCCCTCACCCACTTCAAGGGGCACGAATGCTACACCAGTCCTCCCAGCCAGGTGCCCTAAGCAGGCCACTCCTCTGCCTCCCGATCCGTCTCAGAGGTCGTGGCAGGTACCTGCTTGGTTGCCAGCATCAAACCTTGGTTTTTCTGTGGTCAGATATTCGAGTCCTGCCACTCTTAGGACCTCGTGGGCACACTATCAGCATTCAATAATGCTATGGACTGCTATTCGTCAGGATTAATACCCGCTGACTGGAAAAATAATACAAATAAGTAAAGACTGGTAAAAAGTGGGACAACATATCAATGCAAAAATGGCATTACTGTCAATATTCAGAATTGCATCATTGCACTTCAGAGTTAGAAAACGTTTTCTATAGACAAATACATTATTGATGTGTAAACAGTGTTCGAAATTGCTGGAAGTTACTTAGCTCCTGCTTCTAGCCTATGGGATCCTGGTTAGCTTAAAACCATCAGTTCTGGAGCTACTGGTGCCCTACTAACATGCATATGTGACATTAACTTTGAGCATTTGAGATTGTTAATATGGTGTTCATCCCTGTTCCAGGGGCTGGAACGGGGGATAACGGCCCAGCGGTTCGCATGGGCTGACAGCGAGGGATCTGGGCCGTTATCCCGTTCCCGCCCCTGGAACGAGAGATGAAGGCTATTAGCAACCCAGGTGGCCAAAGATGTAACCCAGGGTGCTAAAACAAAAAACGATTTTCCTTCCTACAACGGGACGCGCGCAGTGTGCCGTTGTAGGAATGAAAATCCTTTTCCAAGATTGCTGCAATGGAAAGGGAAGGTGGGCCGTGTTCCTAGCCATCTGATTGGCTGGCTCCCCCACCCAGGTGCTAATAAAGAAGAATTTTGACAAATCTAGTATGCATTTCAACATAATGCATAATGCATCATACGTGATAGCAAAAGGATCGTGTGCATCACATGTGGAAGTAGGATTTTAGGTGTGCTGGATCTAGTTCCTGCCTACTGGCTGATGCCTGGCATGGAGGAGCTAGTTTAAGCTCCTGCTTTGTTGTATGGGTAAAAATTACGTTTCACTTGTTGCTAACCACCAAACATCTTTCCTAATCAGTGCTTGCTATATTTTCTATACCTAATGGCGCAAAGAAGATATTTTGAATAGACCATTATAATGGAGTATGTGGCAATTTCCCAATAATGTCATCTATTATGTTAACAAGCATTTATAGTGTCCTCAACAACAACAATGTGGTCTTCCCGACAGGCTTGTCCTGACAGTGCCCCGGAGAATGGAAAATGGAAAAGGTAAGAGAAAAGAACAGCAGTAGAGAAGGCCCAAAATATAACACACAGATGGGGCTAGGGGGGGGGAGGGGCAAGAGTTTGGACAAATTCTTGGATTTTAATTGGTAGTGGATCAAACAAATGTTGATCTGGAGCAAAGGGATGATCTAACTAATGACTAGTCCGTGCTTGGCTGTGTGATGAATTCTAGATGCTCCCAAGCGGGCCCTTGACCTGTTGAAGGCTTCTTCGAGGAATAAGGTTTTTTAAAATGTCTGTCCCTGTAAAAAAGAAGGTTAATCTGGGGGTGAAACTGACTGACAAATGCCAGAAATGACTATTGCCAGTGTAAAAGTGAATGAGAGGGAAAGGTGGGCAGGGGAGGAATAAATCATTCTGATACCCCAAAAGCCAAAACAGTTCAGCCACTTCACAGATGAGATCGCATTGTCCATGTGAAGTGTTGTACATCATAATGTAGCAGATGCGAGCAGGCTATAGAGCCTGTTGAGAGGCAAACGTGCACAGCTGGCAAATGGTCCTGAACTCTCCTCCACCTTTGTCGGCCAATAAACCCTCCGGAATCCTTTATTACCCACACTGCTAACGCCACTAAGAGCGGAAGACTAAAAGATTAAAGAACATACCCTACTGAAATAATGCCCACCCCAAATGCATGCATGCCCCGAAGTGCCTCAACTGTACCCTCATATCGAGACCAACACATAGCAATGAATGTCCCACTCACTAGCAATCTTTATCACGACCATTATATGTTACCATGTGGCTGGTAGAGAAGTGATCTGCTCTAATGAAAAAACTATCTTTCAGTGCAGTTTCCCCCTTAATTCAAGTTTTGAAAGCTTCAGGCAAGCAGACAGAATTTACATTGCAGTAGAGATCTTGTTTTGGCTCCAATGATGTGAGTATCGAGACAAAGGTGACTTGTTTGATAGGAGCGTGCCATATAAATCTGTTGGCTCATTCACTCACTCGTCTGTCCTCTTAACAAGCTGCAAGGAGGTTTTCCAGGGCAGCTTCCATTAATGTGGCCATCACTGGCCACATTTGCTTCATTGGCTATGGTGAACATTTGTTTTATTTAGTGATGGGCTTTAGTCCCTCCTTTATCTGTCATTTTGTTCAAGAATATGGCCAACTTTTATCCTGGACTACACTAGAATTATCTTCATATCTGGACAGAAAGCATGTGCCAGTTTGAGAGAAAGCACTAAAGAATGCAAGAAATAGCAGGTCAAATACCATTACACAAACCAAAAGAGGCTTTACAAGTTCACCATCAAGGGCTGCGGGAGAGCTTTCTCTTTTACTATGGCATTGCTTAGAATAGAGGCGTAGACAGGGTAGGGCCTGAACGGGCAAGGCCCAACCAAAATCTGTAAATGCCCACTCAACAGCGCTTTGTAGACATTTACAGATGTTAATGTCACTGTGGTGGGCCCAATGACATTAGCTTCAGGCCCAACGTGTTTGACAATACTGGCTATGCCTCTGGCTTGGAATAATGGAGAGGTTCTGTATGAAGTGCTTTTTTAAAATATCAATGTTCTAATAAGAACAGGCTCAGGGTCTCATTTCCTCTGCCACATCCTACTGGCAGAAAACCTGATTGTTGTACAGGTGTTCGGAATGATAACATTTTGTGAAAAGGTAGATCGACTTGGAACACGCTTTCGATAGCATAAACCGTGAAACCCTGCAGGCCAAATTGGCAAAACAAGGGTGTCCAAAGGACTTGCTAGTGGCAATAAAATATTTATACACAGGCACTTCTATGAAAATCAGACTCGACAAAGTTGGCACACTAACCAAAAGTATACCTACATCGAAAGGCCTGAAGCAGGGCTGCCTGATGGCTCCAGCCTTATTCAAGTTCTTCATTGAAGACTTGAAAGAAGCACTAGGCCAGGCTTGTACTTTTCCCCCAAAAATCAACGGTACAGCAGTGGCGTGGCTCCTGTATGCAGACAATTTGGTACTGTTAGATCTCACACCAATCAGCCTCCAAAGAATACTTGACCTCCTGCAAAACTAGGTCCACCAAAACGATTTGAAGATCAACGCAAAAATCTGAAATCATCCTGTAAAATCGGAAAGGGAGAAAAAAAAACCCTTGCAAGGCTGGTCGCTGACCGAAAATCGGATCAGGCTGGTCGAACATATAAAATACCTAGACGTATCAATAAGTGCAAGCATCTGTGATGTTCCATGGGCCAAATGCCTAAATGATCAAACTAAAAACTTGAACCCATCATAAGCCCATTTATGACCAAAAGGTAGTTTCATTGCTCACCTACGCATCAGAGGCATGCCTAGGGCTACCCTGGGAAACATTGGAGACCCTCAAAGGGCACTTTTGGAAAAGAGTCTTGACTTCCTTCATGCATGCCCATGGCTGTAATCAGAAATGAAGTAGGTCTTCTCTCCCTCTATGTAAGAGTGGTCCGGAACTCTCTGAACCTCTACAGAAAATTACAGCTACCTACCTGTCCACCACAATTTGAGGTTCTGGCGATTAACCAATCGAGAAACCAAGACCCAACATTGAAGGCATGGCTTAATCAATGTCAAATTATTCTAATGAGATTGGGAATCTCTACAGAAACACTGTGTAGAAACCACCTAATGGCAAAGAAGATCTTATGGGGGGATGACTGGTAAAAAACAGAATAAAGAAGAGCAAACTAAAAAGTCCACATGCTCTCAAAATCACCAATGACATCACTAAATTTGATGCACACCTAGTTGAAGAGATAAAACAGAAACTTTCTTCTCAGGTTCCGCTTAAACATACTACGCACAAAAGTAACTCTACTGAGATATGGTGTGGAAGTGCAGGACGACAAATGCCGCCTCTGTAACATTATGAACAAATGAGTGCCAGATATGGATCTGACGGAGAGACCTGCTGGGAGGTCCTGTACGGGTTATCCAAGGTGAAACCTAATACTGCCCTTGCAAAATACTTGTAAATAACTATGAAAAGACTAGGAAAGCTTGACGAATGAAAAAGACCTGCCCTCTCTCTTGCTCTGCCCCTTTGATTTTGAACTTGGTTTTATATCATTGTCCTTGTTTTTACTTTATATCTTCTGATGTCAGTTACCTTTGTGCATGTATAGATGACTTCATTGTAAATCAAGGGAATCACTGTTGATTGGTACCTACGATTGACAAAAGTTTAAATAAACTAAATGTCTAATACAAAAAAAAGAAAAGGTAGATTGTTGGCACAGCATCATAGGAGCATGCGACCTAAATAAGCAAACTACAAAATAATGTAAACTGGAACCATAGTCTCTAACGAATATATAAGCCTGGGCACCTACTCAAAACATTAGAAATTGTTTTGTATTTACAGTCCTTCAGTATCAGAGCTAAAAATGTCCAAGTTGCAAGCAATAAGCAGTGTTGCTGTTGCATAGCAAATTGTTATGCAATTCTGTGGGTTTTCTAATTAAATTGACACCTGTGTAGCAAAACAAGCTATTTAATCTATCCTGTTCAATGAAAGCACAGCTCACTGTGCATTCCTCTCTTGCCCTCAGGGCTCTCTCTCCAGCCTCTTTTCTCTGTTCACTGCAAGTGCAAAGAGGCTAATGGGCAGAGAGTGCAGGAGTAATCATCTCCTCCATTCTTAAGTACCTGGGTGGGAGTGCTAGGCAAGAATGTTTTTTTGTTGTTTTTCAAATATTTGCAAACCAGAAGTGATTTGGATGATACTTTTTACTAAGATAATTATATCCTATCTAACAAAGATCAATATGTGTTCGCTTTTACATTTTTTTAAAGACAGTTGCACTATTCCATTTCTTATCATTTAAGTTGTTACATAATGAATACTTGCAGCATTGCTACTGCAAAACACTGCATTTTATTCATACTTGAGAGTGAAGTTTAAGTTAGTGTGCCTAAATCTAAAGTGTCAATTATATTTCGGTTTGTTGGGAAATGTGCATCATATTGACGAGTGAACACTCTTGAAAATGTACATGATCACATGTCCAAATGCTTTTGACGGCAAACCTAGTTCTGCGACCTTCTGGTTGCATCCATCTGTGCTCAACCCATGACCTGATCCCCTACTCCTTGACATTCTATCTTATCTCAATGTTGCTTTGTTGGGTAATATTTTCATAAATGTGAATAATCTTCCTGACCTGTGTCAACCCCAGAACATTTTGCTTGGATTTGATGATTATTGTTCCTTGTGCTTAGATGAGTGGGAATCTTTTTCCTGTATCCCCTTTCTCACTTACCTGGTAACATTTATGTTACAATTGCAAGTTAACTCGAATGGTAGTGAAATTACTTCTATGACTCTTTTTTGCCATTTTTCATTTGCTTGTTCTTTTTTGGGTCATCCTCTGCCATCCGAGGCCGGGAAGACCCTGATTGAAGTTTTGTCTTCAGCGGGAATCTTTTGGATTCCCTGTGGAGGCTCCAGAGTGCCTGTGAAGGCAGCAAGCAAGGGAGGAGTCCAAGCCTCGGCAGCACTTTGTCTTTCAACTTGCCTAAAATAAACCAGTTCTTGCTGTGGAGCTGGCTGTCCTGATTGGACGGCCAACAACCCCTTTCTGTAAACTGCAGGGAGAGTTTGCAGAAGTTGAGCTGTAGTTCCTGATAAATACTCTGATCCTGGAAGCTGCTGACAAATTGACCACTGGTGCCAAATCCGAAGAGGAAGATGAAGAGACAACATCTGTAACCATTTCTAGTGACCAGAGAGTCTGCTGTATAACCGGAGCCTGAAGTAGCCCTTCCTTCCAATCAAGCTGAGGGCCCCAAATGCGACGACTCCTACGCTGAGGCTGGTGAGAGACACTAGTCTCGAAGACATGCAAAACGAGCCATTCCTCGACGTGCTGTGACCTTTCTGGGCTGCAAATTGCCAATACCAAGGGACCTGTAGCCTGAGTGCAGTGCAACGTCTTCCAAAGTCTGATTCCTGCTGAAACTTAGGTGGACTCCTGCTGGACCGCCAGAGACATGGTTCGAATCCCTGAAGTTCCTGCACCAGAAGCCAGGACTGATATAGTGAAGAGAATCCGACGGCGATATTCGTTGGTCATCTGGTTCCTGTAAAAGGGTGCCAAGTCCACAGAGCCGCGAGAAGCTGTGAAGAGTCCTTTTTTTTTAAGCCTCCTTTGGCGACTGATGCTGCAGGTTTCCCTCCAGTATCCATTTCTTCAGTCTCCAGACCAAGAATTCAAGGACTGGGTCCTGTGCTGCTGCATCCTGTAGGCATCCAACCAGAAGCTCTTCTTTTTTGCTGAGGTACTGTTCTGGCTTGGGTAATACTTACCTCAAGTCTTGCGCAAATCCTGTGAGGCTGAGTGGGTGATTCGGGTGTTTGGAAGTTTGCCCATACCGTTTACCCAGACCTAATGCTGGAAGCATATAGGGAGTCTACTGTGAAGTCCCTGAACACTTTTAGCTAACTCTAAAGTGAATACTTACTTGTCTGAAGAGATATCCTCTGGAACTCTGCCTTTCCTGCAACGGAGCACTATCCTGACCTGCCAACAGATGGCTCCTAGACCACTAGGGTCCCTCTTCTGCCTCTGAGAAATCGCATGATCTAGACTAGGGAAGGACTTTGGTGATACGGCTTCTGTCTTGAAAATATAACAAGTGTTAAAAGTATTTACTTCCTAGAGAAGCTAGTGTGGTAACCGTATCTCTGTAATAGAATAAGTTACAAAGTGCCCTGAAGTTCATACTTAACTTTTAAGTGGCTTGCAGCTCCTTTAAAAAGTATAAAGGTTACTTTACTTACTTTGAATGGTGTTTCCCCTCTTCCAAAAAGTAATAAGGGTTGGTACTGTTTTATCATTTCTTAACTGAAAGAGTGTAAAAGCTTACCAATAGGTTTTATCTACCCCGAATAACAGATTGTCATTCTTAAAGTGTGCTATTGGGTTTTGTTTTCCCTGATTTGCTCCCTTGGTCTTCTTTGTCTGTGTCAGGCAATTCTTCATTCTTTCCTACTCCTTGAAGTTTCAGTACCATATAGACTTTCTTCAGGGCAAGTACTGCAGTAACACATATGAGAGGATTCTGGTGTTCTAGATCTTTCTTTATATTTTGTATGATCCAAAAAAGGGAGTTTCTTCTCGGAACTGGAGTCCTTCTCCCCAAGATGGGGGTTGCTCTGTGAGAGATCCCGCTGGTCACCATGCTTAAGGGGGAATATTGCGTAGCAGGCTCACCTCTCTAGTCTCACAAGAAGAGGCTCCCCTGTTGGGAGAAGTGACCGAATCCCACGTTTCGTCACACAAGCAAGAAGGTTTCAGAAGCTATTTGTGTCCTTAACAAGACGAATAGCAGCTTAAAGTTTGGCCCCTTGTTGTATATCTGCCAGGCTGCAGCTTTGTTTTCTGTGAATAACCACTAACCACTTTGGAATCCCAGACAGGACACAAAAATGTGTACCTGTTCCGTTTTATTTTTCTAATGGATTGTGTCCTCCCACGATTCCTCATATTCGATGTATTCGTAACCTGCTTTTCCAGTCTCAGAATTATTTTTTTTACAGCTGGGGGTGCTGTGCATTGTCCTCAATGTCTCTCTGCGGTTACCATTCCCGTGTCTGGACGTGATGTCAATGACAGTATAAATAGCACGAACTGCGGCCGCTGCCTCAGCTGTATTTTTTTCTGTATGCACAGCACGCTCTCTGGACCGTTGGACAGCCAATTTTGCAATATTTTTTAAACTTCTAATGATTGTATCACAATGTCTATACTGAAAACAGGTTTCAAGAGATGTGCGCACTCTGACTCTAAGATGTCAAACACTGAGCTTTGCAGGATTTGTCTCTCGGGTGCGTTAGCGAAAATCATGAAGTCATCGGATGTGGCTCCTGTCAATTGATGACCATTAAGGCCTTGAATGGAGCAAAGGTCAAAGCTTGCTTAGGTCTGTCGGTTCAAAATCTCAGTCTTCCACACCTTCAAAAAGAAAATCCTCCGATGGTAGGAGTTCAAACGGAGATAAATCTCCAGAAAGGACCAAAAACGCTCCAAACATTCAAACCAATTGAGATCCTGGAGTGATTCCCATCACTCCTCTTCATGGAAGAAGAGTAAGAAATGGCATCATTGGTGGTCTTCAGATTCCTCACCCAACGGAAGTCAGGCATGTTTTCCCCAAAAGACTGCCTCGGCGGCCCAATGGACAGGGTTTCGTGAGAAAATGCTAGAAGTGTTTTTGAAGGTGGCCTCTCCTGGTCCCTCGTAAGAGCCTAAGAAGGCTGTTGATCCCACAGCGTTCTCCAAGACCAGCAGGTAGTCGATGAGGCATCGACCCACATGCCCAAAAGGCAGAGTCAAAAGGCCTCTGAGGTGTCTACTCAAGTAGCGTCGACTACTGAGTTGGCATTGAAGCAAAAGGCTTGAGTAATATTCTCCTCAAAGGAGGCGAAGGGACCATCGACGTCAAACTCTGAGTCAACCTCAAAATTCAAACCCCATTCTAAAACTGATTTCTTTAAATCCTTTGTATCAATTTTCAAGTAGGCAGAAGACGTCACCCCGTTGGGGTATGAACGTTTTGTAACACCAACTGTCAGAGGATTGATCTCCTCAATCTTGACTAGAAGACCTACTTTCTTGCTAGAAAGATGCCTGTGGCTTGAATAAATTCCCTGGGGTTGATTTGTGACGCGCTGTCATGGCCACAGGCCCCAGAACACAAAGATCACACCATCTAGTGATACGGTCAATGGGTCACTTGAATCACTTATGTCCCTTTGGGACCTATAAACACAGGGGCCCTGGCTGGACGCAGTACTGGCGCCATTGGCGCCAGGCTCATATAGAGATGTGAGCAGGAACACTTTATTTCAGTGCAGGAGTGCTTTTACTTTATTTCAGTGCAGGAGTGCTTTTATTTTACAAGAACTTTCCAGGAGCTGAAAGCCTTTATTCTAGAGAACATCCTCATGTGCTGACTCATCGGGTGTGGCTCCCTAGGCCTCGTCTTCATGTGCTGACTCATGTTACGCTCACCTGGTATCCACGGGGATGCCACTCAGTCCTGGTTGGTTGCCGGAACCTTCTCCCCGATTTCTGGATGGTGTCTTCGGAGGAAGTCTAGCCTTGTTGTGGTATTAGGCATGCTCTCCGTCCTGCTTTCTTAGCAGGGGTGCGTAGTCTTCAGTGGGCATGGGCGACCGAGTTACTTCACTGGCGCGTGCCCGTTCAAGTGTCTTTAAGGTAGGTCTTATTGCAGAAGTTGTTGTATAGTGCTGCTTGTTCTTGCCTGCCTTTCTTTTGTGATTAACAATGTCCTTTCTTTCTCCCTAGGCGTGCGGGAGATTCGCCGTGGCATGCTGGTTGGTTTGAGCACCGCCAGCAAATGATGGCGCGAGATGTGCGCTGCAATGCGGTAAGTAATGCGCTATGCGCTGCGCTGCCTTGTCTTGCCTTTGCTAACCTGTCTCCTCTCTTCCTTAAGGGTCGCGCTGTCCTTCTCCAGCGGGTGTGGAACTCCGGAATGATGCCGGCCGGGAGTTGACAAGCCAGGTAAGCTTCTTGCGATGTTCGTGGCTTAAGCAAAGCCGGAGTATGCCTTTTCTAATGCTGTCTTTCTCCTTTTACTTTTCAGGTCGCTTCGTTCCGGTAGGTATGCGGTGCCCAGAAGAAGCTGTGCACTGGAGGGCGGATGACAGGATGGAGAGTGCAGGTAAGATTCTATTAATGATGTTCCTTTTGTCTCCTCTGCAGGCTCGTTGCTCTGAAGCTCGCGGGTATCACAGGACACAGTGAGCGTTACGTTGCAGTCTGCAAAGTAACGCAAAGCGTGCTCTGTTGCTTGGGTGTGGTTTAAATAGCCTCCCAGCAAAGTAGACCAGTTAAAGTAGTCCTGGGCCACCACACCGAAAACACTATACCTCATAGCGTAGTTCTTAGGAACCAAGCTATACGAATGCCTCCATGTGAACTGCAGGCCCAATGAAAAGTAGTCCCCCTTCAAACATGTTCTCCACCATGAATATGAGCCTGGCGCCAGAGGCACCAGGACTGACTCCAAGAGAGTCTTGGGAGTGGATGCAAGGCCTCCAAGGCCTTAATGGTGCCCCGAACCCTGACCTTACCTGGCAAGTGCACTCGGGTAAGGGTCGTGACACTCATCGGGTGTGGCAGGCAGGCTGAACCTGGTGGGTATGGCTTCAGAAGCTCAGCTATATGAGCTGCTCCATCCTTAACGCCAGTGCTTCGCGTTACTGTGCACTTGCGTGCAACGTGACGCTCACCTCCACTTGGACCAGTTTACTTACCTTTGAAACCAGGCGTTCTCCTGCATACTCACCTCCAGGAAACTGGTGCTTCATTGCCTCATCTGCAGAGTCATCTCCTGATATCCATTGATCTTGATCCCGATGCTGCAGCACCGCACTCCACATCCACAAACTCCGACCCTATGACGAAGAAGAAAGACAAGGTTAGAACATCTGTCATAGGAACGTGCTGCATTTGAACCCTGCGTGCTCCCTAGTTAACAATTTACCACCCACTGTACCGCTGCAGCTTCGTTCCTCATTCCCTCCAGCTGTCGCCTCGAGCTCCGCAGCTTCTGACGGGCCAGCAACATCACCTGCAAGGGAAGAAAGCAAAAGAGCAAACATGAAAAGTGGAACGGACAGCAATACAAGACAACAAACTTTACAATACAACAAAAACAGACGAGGAAAGACAAAGGCAACCAGGAACACTTACCTGAAGTATAGTGGCTTGGTCGCAGCAGGACTGGACTACGACGTGCAAGGGACCAGTGAAGGAACTCGGTCCATATCATACAAGCGCCCCTGCCCGAAGCAGCAGGATGGAGTGCTCGCCAAAACCAATCAACAGGTGAGCTTTCCAGGGACAGCAAATCTCACGGGTACCACGGTTTGGGAGAAGGGGTCTGGAAGGGGATCAGGCGCACAAGCTGGCATACTCATGCCCACTATTCTACACGCAGGAGCAGTGCCAAACAGCATCACCTATTACCACCAGTCACCACATAAGCGCAGAGGGCGAAGTCAGACCAGAGCGACCTCATCCCCTGGAAGGCTGCAACCGTGCACCAACGCCTCCGCAGAGACCAGGTGAGTGTAACACGCACCGGATATGCACTCCCCCAAATGCAGCATACAGAACTGTCATGAATAGGGTGAGTATTTAGGATGGGGTCATTCTTGGACATTACCCATAATGATCTAACAGACATCTTGGATAAAGGCCCTCCTAAGGAGCCTGTGCTCCCCTTCCATACAACATTAAAGAACCCAATTATGGATTCCTGAAAAAAGCCAGACACCACTCTGGCTGTAAATAGTTGCTGAAAAAGTACAAAACTTATTCTGTGGTCCCCGATTTCCTTTCTAAGCATCCAACACCAAAGAGCTTAGTTGTACAGGTGGCAACTTCAACTTCAAAAGCCACAGCTTATCCAACCATCCCTCCAGATATGGACTATAAGCAGTATGATGTCATTGCAAAAAGTCCTTTCAGCAGGAAGCATGGCATTAAATGTTGTCAACTCATCTACCGAAATATACATACACATTATGGAATGTGGTTACACAAACTGTGGAAAACATTCCTGAAGGGGAGTTGCAGGAAGGTTTTAATAACCTAATTAATGACAGAAAGGAGGCTTCCTGGCAATGCCTTCAGTCTGGACTAGATGCTTGCGAATGCGTTGGAAGATGCATAGGGTCTAGTGCAGTAATCTAGGGTTTTGTGTAGCTGCATAAATCTGACTTCACCCCTGACATCCAATCAAGGCTTTTAGACATGCCCTTCGATAGTTGAAAGTTATGCGATCCCAAGTTGGACGACAGTCTGGAGAAACTACTGGCTTCAAAGGCTGCAGCAAAATCTTTGGGGGCAGTCATCAGTCAGCCACAACAACATCCTCCTTCGCAGAGCTGGAGAAGTTAATCCTCTCTCCTTCAGTCAAAAGGGAATAGGTCGGACAAACAAGAAGCAAGGGCAATAAAGATTTACACATGCCCCTAGAGATCGTGGAGGAAAAACAATTCAGGCAGCAACCTCCTCTTTACCTTCATCAGCAGCCACATCCTAAAATCTCTCAGAGGATTTTGCTCGCAGGACCCCAGTGGGAGGCAGGCTGACCCAGCATCTGCAAGAATGGCATCTCATTACTTCAGATGCATGGGCACTCTAGTCATTGTGTGAAAAAAAGGTATCTTGTACTAGACAGGATTCAACCATGGGCACACACAATAACTAACCAGTTGTAAATGTTGGTTTAGTAAAATTCTCTAAGAAACAATTTCTCATATATTTTTCTTTATATGATCTTTCGTATTTTCAATATTCAATATCTTATAACATACATACATACAAATATAGATATGTAAATTCTTTCTGTTATCACATGTAAATCAAAATTCTTAACATCAGAAGAAAATTCTTAACATCAGAAGAAACTTTTAGGTTATATCAACTAATGGTGGAAACAAAACATTCCGTTAGTCTTCACAGTCTAACTAGTGTTCGTAAGTGTTTCCCTTCTTCCACACTCAATTTCCTGGTAATCTGATAGGTTACTAGATGTTGGATTCCTATACTCTACTATGCGTTTCGGGAGTCACTTTGCCCTTCTTCAGGTAAAGATTATCTGGATTCTGAGGTTCTGTAATTTTAAACAATAAATAATAGATTTTCAGTACTTAGTGATCAATCTAATCCATATGAAGTTTTTATTATAAAACACTGTCAATCAGTCAATAACAAATCTGCACAAACCTGTGGCTTAGTTGAGCCACTGATTTTTCTTTCTTTCCTCTGTTTCTTTTCGAGAAATCTGCAAAGAGATATATCTTAATTACAAGACTGATGGTTTCTTTAGTGTATAAAAAATTGAGTTTGTGTGGGATCAGTCGCATCGATCTCTGCTGATCCCACTACAAACTCCTACTGCGTAGATTGTTCCTCTCTGCACTTATTGAAACTAAGTGTACTCACTTGAGTTTAGGTCGTTAGGGCTCAAAACGAATTGGGACATGCCAGGTCCTTTTCAATAGGCATTTTGAAGTGATGCATCTGTAATGAGATTTGTAGATCTCGTTTAGTATTACTCAAAATGATTGTTAATTATGTTGTAATTCCTCCGAATATTTTACAATCATAACTGTTTCATTCCAATGGCAGGTGGAACCCACCAAAAAGGTTTTCTGCCTGATTTGCGTAGGTTAGCAGAAACACTCAGCCGTTTATTCTTTCTGAGATATGTGCGTGTATTCCATATTCTCACGCTCCATCTATCATAGATAATAAGTATATAATTTAGGTATTTAACTAACCAGTGAATATATCTCCATAGGATTCCTAAGCGTGCATTCTGTTTTACCCTTACCTTAACTTTATGTGAAATACGCTGCTTTGATTGCTTTCCGTTTCGTAAGAGCATGCTGTGTGGCAATCCTATTTGCAACGTAGTTCGTCCCCCTGCCGTTCGTGAGCCCTCCGCTATTATAGAGTCCCTTTCTTATGCGCTTTGATCGCGTGAGTACGGGAACCCGTGGTTCTTACTGGAAACATACACTATTTACATTAGTGCCAGCACCGGCGTTGTTCGTATACTTCCGGGTTATTCAGTGCTACTTCCTTTCAATACGTCTAGCGCGGCTTTACTTATTCCGATAATAGACCATTGACCACCGTCATCTTGGGTGTGTGTCAACATGCTTTATATAATCGGTCTCTCATAGTAAAAGGAGCTTATTCGCCTCGGTTAAATCTCCTTAATTTCGAATTTTCGGATAGATCAGAACACTCTAAAACCATACTTATATCCTATTAGAAACTGACTTAACGGGATGTTAACCCTTCTTTTAACCAATGTGGGATACACATTTAATTCTCAGCTTTTTTTACCCACTGTAAATAAGGTCGGTTTGCCAGTTATTATGCATATGGGTTTCTACATAAATTCACTTCAAAGGCTGGTCATTAATGGCACAAAAGAGTGAATGTTGTTATCTTACACAGATATGTTCAAAAAGACCAAAGATTACGGTTTTTACATTCAAAATCATTGCAAGAAAACTGTTAGTATAAGCACGTGGTTCATTCCTTATGTTATATTCTAGCGTGTTGATAATCAGATTAGACAATCATAATACCCTCATGCGATCTCCTAGGTCATTTGTGTTTTTACTAGACAATACTTTAGTGATTTTACACAATAGTATACCTATTCATATCCACCTTAGTTCTAATGTTTTCAAAAAGGCATGTTGTTCCAATCCCTAATCCCTATTAGAAACATTGTGATCTTACTCAAGTATTCTGCATTTTACTTTCTACTATAAATAGCAGCTCAAGTCCCAGTCTAAATTCATCCCTCTTGGGTGCATTGAATCGAGTTTGTCTTTCCAATATAATTCTTTTTGTTGTAGCAGTTTAGTTAGATTGCCCCCACGTCTGGGCATGGTCACATGTTGCAGGATGATACATTTAATTTGTGCCACTGTGTGTTTTTGTTCTTTGAAATAAGTTGCTACTGGGGATTTTAGTGAGGATTGTCTAATGTTTGATTTGTGTTCTCCCCATCTTATCTTTGCCTTTCTTCCTGTTAGCCCCACGTAGTATAGCCCACATGGGCATGTAATCCCATAGATTACATTAGTCGTGTCACATGTTGATGTGTGTTTCAAAGTTATTGGTTGTCCTTTATGTGGGTGATTCACATAATTCCCTTTTATAATGTTGTGACAGCAACTACAATTGTTGCATGGTATTGTGCCATTGTACTTTCCTGGTGTGTCACCTTTTTTTTGACTGAAATCAGATTTAATGATAAATTCGCCGATGGTTCTGCTTTTTCTGTATCCAAAGAGAAGTGTTGAAGGGAATAATTTGGCCAGCGTAGGGTCGATTGATAGTAATTTCCAGTTCTTCTTCACAATTTTCTTCACTTGACTGCTTTGTTGCGAGTAAGTCACATAAACCAAATCTGTACCGGTTGTTTTAGTACTTGGTTTTAACGCTGCTACTCTTGTCATTTTCTTGACTTCCTCCGATTGTGTATGGATTTTCTGTTGGTCATAACCTCTTGCCAGGAACTTTTTTGTGAGGTTGTCTGATTACCTCTCAAATTCTTCCTCCTCTGAAATTATACGCCTATAACTGACTTAAGGGAATGCTTTCAATGGTGTTGCTCAGGTGAAAGCTTGATGCGAGTAGTATGCTGTTCCTGTCTGTACTTTTGGTGAAGACAATGCTTTCCAATTTGTTTTCTTTACAGTACACCAACAAATCAAGAAATTCTTGTTGCAATTTGCTGTATTTATGAGTGAATTTGATTCTAGGTGATAGGGAGTTCATGCTTTGAAAGAAGTTGTTGAGTTCCTCATTCGTTCCTCTCCATATCCCAAACAAGTCATTGGTGACTCCATGTATGTTTCTGATGGAGTTTTAAGGCCCTTGGGGCCGGTGTGAAGGGCTTTAGCCCCACTGCTGCCAGGGGGCTGTTATACCTGAGGGGGTCAGGGGCATGGATCGTGACAGCACTCCCCCCTAAGGCCCCTCTCAAGATATTTTCTCCGTCTGGCCCTGGTTTGTTGGGATGGTTCCGATGAAATCGTCTTACCAGGCATGGCGCATGGACGTGCTTGCTAGGCTCCCATGTCCTGTCCTGAGGGCTGTATCCCTTCCAGTCCACTAAGTAGTATAACTTGGACCTGGTGAGTTTAGAATCTAGGATGATTTCAGGAAGGCTTTATTGCAAGTTGCTCTGCCAGGCAACTCCTTAAAATCCCTTATAATTTATCATATCAAGTGCGTGAATAATGACCACAAAGTAATGGAAATCCAACAGGTACTGTAAATGTCGCAGGTCACTGGATTAGGATGGTAATAAAGCCTAACCGTCAGCCAAATATGTAGTAAAAAAAGAGAAATCTCCAGGACTCAGCGCCATTGAGTATATGTATGCTTGATTTTAATGGTCAATCAAACAAAACATTTTTTGCCCACTTTAAATTGGTTAGACGTGTTTCGGCTTGCCTGAGCCTTTTTCAAATCTGGGCTATTATTGTGCACAAAAACGTATTGATTAGGAAATTACACAAAGTAATCCATGAAATACATAGAAGAAAGAAAAATAAAATAATGCATGTGAATAATCATCATGTGTACAATCATTGTAGCAACATTCCCCAAATTGAGAAGGTGATATAAACAATAAGATAATAGACAGAAAAATGAGGGTTGGCGAAGGGGAGGATTGAATGGGAACAAGAAAACAAGTCCAATAATAGTGCATTACAAGACACACAGGAGAAAAAACATAAACAGAAATCCATTAGTTCAATTGTTGATGTATGTGGTTCTCAAATCCAATTCCAGCATAGTGTATATAACAACAGCCCACAGGTTTGCTTACCCGTGGATAGCATGAAAAAACCATACGACTGTTGTCAGGTAAGTTATAGCGGGGCAAATCCCCAAGTCCAAAAATCTGTAATCAGAATGTTTCGCATATTGCTAAATTAACAAATGCACCTAAAAACCATGTTAATACGCTATATAGCATCCAGAGAAATGTCAGAGTTGGTTACCTCTTGATATTCTTAAAAAGATATATCATTGTACAAAAGTCCATATACAATAGTCATCTGAAACATGGTAGGGTCTTAAGAGCCTTCGAAACACTAATGATCACTCAGCATTCTAGTACAGAGCAAACTGGCTAAGTCTGGTCCGTATGTCATTTCAAACACAATACTCTACAGTTCGCCATATTCCGGAAACCAAGTAATAGTACAAAGATGTGTTGAACTAGTACACACAAATCCGATCACTAGATATAATTCAGACTGGGATTGCTAATAATGAAAGCAAACTTACCATTTTGTCTAGAATTGCACGTGTCGGCTGGTACGGGTTCCCGTCAGCCGACGCCATTTTAAAAATTGGGTAGATGTATGGTCCCCATGCCAACGTGGTCACGCGTTGCCATGGTGCACACACACATCCAATCACCTGGTCACTGGAAAAATGGCCGCCATTACTAAATGGTGATAAAGCCATGCCAATCTGATGTTTCCTCATGTTATTCCGAATCCCAAATAAACGACATTAACTTATATGTTCACTCAGGTTTATAGTGAAAATGTCGAAAACAAAAATGTCGAGAAAAGAAATGTCGAAAAAAGAAATGTTGAATGTTTTTGTTTTTTTTTAATGGGGGGGTTTCCCCCATTTATTTTTATTTATTTATATGTATATATAACTAAACCCAAAAAAACATACACATAAAAAAAAACACATTTGATTTTTTTTTTTTCGACGTTTTGCAGTCGACATTATAACTGCACACTGTTCACTCCCTTTAGTGCCTAATGCTCCAAAAAAAACGTAACTCTTACGGTGTTGAAAAGGAAATCTTAGCCGGTAAGTACATTTTGCATTTGGATGTCCTCTAATAAGTCTAGAAAAGCTGCTTGTAATTTTAGTGGCCACAACTGCCTGACCACTGTTGTGGAAATAATATGCTGTTTGGCTGCTCGTAACTTCTGACAATATGCTGCGGTCTGCCAAAAGTAAGTTCCCCATGCCTGACCGCATTTATATTGCAAATTCAATTTACAGATAACTGTTCATCACTTCAAACGGTAATATTGTCTGAGCACTATATGATTACAGTGCAAGAAAATATACATTGCGGTCTGCCAGCTGTATTGCACCAAGCCCGACCGCATATATGTTGACATTTAATTTACCAATAGCCTTCAACAATAGTGCATGAATTGATTGTAAATGAATAAATATCGACCCTTAATTGCATTCAAGAGGAAAACATCTCTACATTTGAAAAGAGTGTGTCCTCATGCCATGTCTAGTTAATATAATTTAAAAATACCTGGTGCTCAAAAGGTGCTTACACCGTACATAACTCAAGTATGCAAATAAGATTCAGTCGAGCTGTGTTAGATCTACAGCTCCCATTGCAAAATCGTGCATGAAAATGAAAAATAATTCAATCAACATAAGACCACGAATAAAGAAATCGACACGGGTTTCAGGTCCCAAGAAAAAAGAAGAAAGATCATGATCATGATTGTATGCACCCTAGTGTGTGATTACTCAGCCAGAAGGTTAATCTACTGCACCAATTCAGTTAAATGTTAATTGACAGGAGGGTTACAATTGGCTACTACTACAGGAATGACACCATCTCATTATCACAATTGAGACCTGTTACAGATGCATTAAAAAACAAATGGCATGTGCTTCAGCCTGTCTTAATGATTTTAACCTGTCACTCCTCTTTTGTTAAGGGTGACATGTTGGAGACCTATAAATCTTATCTCAGATTTATTATGCATTTGATGGAAATTTTGCCAATGATCAGCTAATGGAAAAGATGGATCTTGACTACCAATTTTGGCCAGATGCTCACGTATTCTTACTCTTAATTCTCTTTTAGCACTCCCAATATAAACCTTGTTACATACACAAATGATACCAATGATGACAAATTTAGTTCTGCAATTGATTCCCCGTTTTATTGTCCAAAGTTTCCCATTCTCATCTTTAAATTGTGTAGTTTTCTCATATGCACATTTACATTGGGAGCACATGCCACATTTTCTAAAACCACTCTCTTTCTTGTGTAACCAAGTGGTCTGATTATCACTTTTAGTATCCGGTAATAAAGATGGACTAAGTATTGTCTTAAGTGTTCCTGCTCTCTTGTAGGTCATACGTGGATAGTCACCTACAAAATGACTAATGTGCTCATCAAGTTTCAATAAGTACCAATGCCTCTTGAGTATTTTTAGGATTCTCTGATGATCTGTGCAATATTGTGTAATGAAACAAGGCCCCATGGGTTTGTCTGAAATTGTCTGAGGTTTGTGTTGCAAATTATCATGTTGTTTCATTAGCTTGGTCTTCTTATACGCAGATTTGACATATTTTGGTGAGTATCCTCTATTCTTGAAACAATGCTGCAATAGGGAGCATTCCTCTTCAAATTTCGTCTCTTCTTGGCAATTGCGTCTCGCTCTGATGTACTCGTCCAATGGTATGTTGTGAATAGTTGGGTGATGATGACAACTGCTTGCATGGAGGGTGGAATTCACTTCTGTCGGCTACCTAAATGTCCAGGTCTGTAATTCTTGCCGATCAGTATGTACAGTAAGATCCAAGAAATTGATTGTATGGGTATCGCATTTCCCTACAAATTGGATATCATAACAATTTTTCTTTAATGATTTCACAAAGACCTGAAAGTCCTCTGTACTCCCATCAGTGATATAGAAGACATCATTGTTATAGTGAGTACACATTTTAATTCTATTCACAAAAAAAGGTTCTTTGTAGACCACATTATCTTCCAGCATACCCATAAAGAGATTGGCCAGGGCAGGAGCATATTTAGTGCCCCTGGCCACCCCTTTGGTTTGCTGGTATATACAATTATCAAAAGTAAATACATTAAGGTCCAAAGTTAGTTGCAACATTTCTTTGAGCATTTGGATTTGGTTGTATTAAGATGCAGAGTCATTCCTGAAAGTATACTCAATTGTAATAGTTTCCCATTTATGTTTAATAGAAGTGTAAAGTGCCTTTACGTCTAAGGTGGCTAGGAAGAATGTGTCCTGCCATGTGAAGTTGTGTAGTCTCTGTATAAGGCTTGCAGAATCTTGCAGATATGACTGCAATAGACTGGCCTTTGGATTCAGGATAGAGTCTAAATACTCAGATATGTTCTCTGGAACCCATCCAATCCTACTCATGATTGGGCGACCTTCCGGTATGGTATCATATGTTTTATGTATTTTCAGAAGAAAATACATAGGCTTGGTCACTGGTTCCTTCACTGATAAATATGTTTGTTCATCATCTGTGATTCAGCCTTTTCTGTGCCAAATATGAATGCTTTTGTCAACCTTTTTCAAAGCTTCTTGTTTATAATTATCAGTTTGTATCTTGTAACACCCGGGGGTCGAAAGGTGTTGTGATGTCATTGTAAGATAATCCTCTCTGTTCATTATAACAATGTTGCCCCCTTTATCTGCTTCCTTGATTAATATTTGTGTATCCAATTTCAATGTTTTGAGTGCTAATTTTTCTCATTGTTGAATCTTGTTCTTTTTGAGTGTTTCCTTCTTTGTTCATTCAAATGGTAGAATTCCTGAGAAACTGCTTTATAGAAAGTATCAATTGCATTGTCAGCAGGTAATTGAGGCACAAATTTGGATTTAATTGTCAATTCTTTAGATGTAAGTATGTTTGGTTTGATTCTTAAATCATCCAAAAGGTGGATGACCGCAAACTGTTCATCTTCTGCCAGTGATCGAACCAAAAAAGTATCTTCAATGTCTTAGATTGAGTAGTCACTGATAGGTATTGGTGGTTCCTTGGTTTTGTAATCGCTAGGTGCTTTGGTTGCAAAAATTTCTTTTAGTTTTAACTTGCGTATAAATTTGAACAAATCAATATGTATATCCACTTGACTGAAATCACATGAGGGTGCAAATGATAACCCTTATTCAAAAGTCGCCTTTTGTCTCTTGAAATATCTCTATTGGAAAGATTCAGAACTAAATCTTCTGTTATTTTGCCCCGCTCGCCTCCTTCGAACTGGCCCTTGTTTGTCTTTTGTTCATCTGTGGGGTTTCTGGGTTGTCGCTGTTTTCTGCCCCCCTCCTTCCTCTCCTCCTTCAGCGGGATTCTGAATATTCGTGTTTGGTGGTAATTGAAAACGGACTGTTTTCTGAAGAAAATTGCGGTTGTCTTTTTTTATAACATTTGATTTGGTTCATATACCGCCTTGTTCTTGTGTGTTAGCACTTCCAATTTCTTGATTTTCTTGTTCTGAATCAGCATCAGAACTGGCCGATGACGTATTGGGTGTTGAATTTTTGGAAGAAGGTCTGGAACTCAAATCATACTTAGTCTGGAAAGTATACACTCGATCTTCCTTGTAGTCGCATTCATCACGATAGCATTTTCTTAATTTTCTAATCTTGACCTCATCTTGATATACTTGAAGTAATTCATACATTTTCTCATAATTTTTGGCTTTGGTTGCTTCATTGGATTGCATTGCAGTGATTTCTTTTTTAATTGACTCAATTACATCTACTGCTCTCTTGTGTTCCCTTGTTGCGTGCTCAATTAATAAGTCCATAATTTTCATAGAACTGTTCCTTAGGTTGGCGTCCCAGGCCTCCGCTAAGTCCTTGCCTGATCGTTGTTGAAATTGGGAAAAATAAGGATCCTCAGACCCCTTGGCACTCGATCATTTTTAACGTAATTTTCCAATGAGACCTTCTTCCAATCTCTTTTTTAGAAATTCTCTGTAGTTTAATCAATTTTAAACTTAAATGTTCTCTTTTATCTAGGATATCCTTGACTTCAAATTCGGGTTCTCCATTAACCAGTACTGGATTTGGTGGTGTTTTGACCCGAGTTCCAGGCTGAACAGGTTTTAAGAGTGACACGTGGAATATGGGATGAATCTGCATATTTGGTGGTAAAGCTAGTTTTACTGCCACAAGATTTATAATGGCCTTGATGGTATAGGGCCCTAGATATCTGAGACGAAATGTTTGAGTTCCTCTTATGGGCACGTGCCGAGATGCCAACCAGACTTCATTTCTGACTTGGTAGTCTGGGGCTTTTCTTCGGTGTTGATCAGAGAATCATTTCTGTCTTTCTTTGGCTTGAATCCAGTGTTCTGCTGCCTTTTTGAAGGCTTGAGTGATGGTGGTATGTAAAGTCTTAACCGTGGGCATTTCCAAGACCATGGGGTATCTAATTCGGAAGTACGTGGGTGCCTTCCATATACGGTATAGCATGGACTCTGTCCAGTACTGGTGTGTAGCGAGTTGTTGTAGGCATATTCGGCTACCCACAGCACATCCTTCCAGCTTTCTTCCACTTGATGTAACATGCACCGTAGTTATTGCTCTAGTGTCTGATTCGTCCGCTCCGTTTGGCCATCAGTTTGGGGATGGTGACTAGTGGACAGACAAATATCGATTTGGGCAATTGCACAACTCTTCCTCCACAGGTTAGACACAAACTGACTCCCTCGGGCAGGAATCAGGACGGAGGGGAAACCATGTAATCGTACGATTTGCTCTAAAAACACCTTTGCCAGACTGGATGCGTTTGGTAGACCCTGAAGCGGAATGAAATGGGCCATTTTAGAGAATAGGTCAACAACCACTAGGATAGTGTTGAACCCTTGACAGGGAGGCAGATCTGTGATGAAATCGAGGGGGAGTGTGTGCCAAGGTGCAGGTGGAATTTCCAGGGGTTGAAGAAGGCCCACAGGTCTTTGTTTCTGGGATTTATTCTGTGCACAAATGCCACATGACAGAATAAACTGCGTAATGTCATTTCGTCAGGTCGGCCACCAATAATTTCTTTTCACCTTGGCTAGGGTCTTGGCAATTCCTAGATGTCCTATCAGGGGATCGTGATAACCAGAAATGACTTGTTCTTGTAGTGCCTTTTTCGGTAGATATAAACTCCCTCTGAAATACGGGAGTTGTTTCTTTGTTGTGTAATGTTCACCTTGCGTGGTCCAGTCTTGTAGAGCCTCAGTGTTCATTAGGAGCCGAATTTCCTTTTGGAGTTCGTCCAGAGATAACGTTGTTGTAAGTCCTAGTTGTTTGTCACCTGGAATAATGGCCACCGGGTCTGGAGTTGGATATGCGTTCTCATCAATACACATGTGGGATAGGGCGTCAGCTTTTCCGTTGTGGACTCCAGGTCGGTACGTGACTATGTAATCATATTCTGCGAAGAATAAAGCCCATCGGAGTTGACGGGATGATTGAGCCTTTGCCATCTTGAGGTATTGTAGGTTGCGATGGTTGGTGATTACTGTGATGGTATGTCTGGCGCCTAAGAGGTAATGCCGCCAAGCCTTAAAGACTGCTTTGATCGCTAGGAGTTCCTTGTCTGTTATTGCATAGTTAAGTTCAGGTGTAGTAAATTTTCATGACCAAAAGGCCACGGGATGTAACTGCCCTGTTTCGGGATCCCTTTGGGAAAGAACAGCCCCCATTGCAATGCTGGAGGCATCTGTTTCCACTACATATGGGAGATCTGGGTGGGGGTGTCGTAGCACTGGGGCTGAGGTAAATCTTTTCTTGAGTTCCTGGTAGGCCTTCTCCGCCTCTTCTGTCCATTGGAACAGTTTGTTGTTTTTTCGTAATAAAGAAGTGATCGGGTGCACAATCTGGGAGAAACCCAGGATGAATCTGCAAAAAAGGTTTACCAAGCCAAGCATACTTTGGACACCTTTGACTGAAGACAGTGATGGCCAGCTAAGGATGGCATCTACTTTGTGCATATCCATCCGGACGCCTCTGGGAGTGAAGACAACACCAAGGAACTCGACTTCAGTGACATGGAAGGGTCTTTTTTCAAGTTTGGCGTATAGCTGGTGCTGTCAGAGTTTTTCAAGTACGGAGCGAATGTGCCTGACATGGTCCTGTTTAGAAGAGGAGTACACCAAGATGTTGTCGATGTAAACTAGGGCACATACTTCCATCAATTCCTGTAGTACATCATTCATGAAGTACTGGAACGCGGCGGGAGCGTTGTAAAGCCCAAAGGGCATCACTTGATATTTGTTCAGCCCATACTCGGCAGTCTTCCATTCGTCTCCTTGCTTTACACGCACAAGATGGTATTCCCCCCACCCCCGAGGTCCAATTTGGTGTAAATTTGGGCCTCCTTGACTTGGTCCAGCTTTTCTGGGATAAGGGGTAGAGGATAAAGGTTTTTAACTGCTACCTGGTTTAGTGTGCGTTAGTCGATGCACGTTCTCAAGTCCCCCTCCTTCTTGGGTACGAAGAATAGGGGCAAGCCTGCCGGGGATTTGGATGGGCGGATAAAACCATTTGCCAGGTATTGGTCCAGATATGATTTCAAGTGGAGATTTTCAGGTTCGGTGAGTGCTTAAATTCGACTACACGGGATTTGTGCACAGGTATGAGGCCGATCTGACAGTCATATGGCCTGTGAGGGGGTAAGGTATTAGCCCGTTCTTTTTGGAAATCGTCTTGGAAATCGTGGTATTCGCTTGGTAGTATACATGTTACACCTAATACCAACGCCTCTTTATCTTGGACAGGTGTCTCTGGGTCAGACGATGGCATTTCCACTTGGTAGCACACATGAGCACACTCATTGGAGAAGGCTAATTTTTTGGCACACCAGTCGATTTTAGGATTGTGAGCCACCAACCATGGCATCCCTAGAATCACCCAGAAATGAGGGGCCTTGGTAAGGTCGAAGGCAATGGCTTCCCGATGTCTGTCTTGGCACAGAAGGTTCAATTCTGCTGTGCGTTGAGTTACAGGACCAGAAGCTATCTCCGTGCCGTCAACAGTGGTGACCTTCTCAGTTGTTGTTTTCTGACAGAGGGGAAGCCCCATCCTTGTTGCCAGGCCTTGGTCTATGTAGTTACCAACGGCTCCGCTGTTTATGTATGCCTCCACAGCATGCATCTGAGACGGTTGTTGGTGACTGATCAAAATCACAGGCAGGGCAAGGTGCGAGGTCTGTGGCTCTTTTCCTTCGCTTGACAAACGGACCTCTATGCTTGCCGGGCCTGGAAGTTTTCAGACTCTTGTTCTCCTCCTTCTTTCTCTGTATCTTCAACTATTCTCCTAGGGGGTTTTACAGGACATTCTCTTTCGGCCTTGGATAATGGGCTCCGTAACCGCCCAATTTGCATGGGTTCCGAAGTGTTTTCTGATGAACGCGGACTGTTCTCCTTTGAGCGTACATACACAGTTTGGTTCTCCGTTCTGGCTCGATCTGTCCTTCGATCTTGCAGCCTGTGGTTTAGCTGCACCACTAGGTTGATGTACCCTGCAGTCTTTTGGTGGGTTTACCACCTAAGCTAGGACGTCTTTCAATTCCTCCCATAATCCTTGATGGAATAACGTTGTTCGTTTCTCCTCAGGCCACCCAGTTTCAACAACAAGTCTGTTAAAAGTGGCGATATATGTTAACAAATCTTGGCTGCCTTGGTAGAGGGACAGAAGTTTGTTATCCAGAGCTTGGCCCTGGGTATGTCAGGCGAACAGCTTCTCCATCTCCTGTTGAAACCCCCTGAAATCCTGCAGGAGTGGGTCATCCTGGCTTACTAACGGTATGGACCAATCCGCGGCACTGCCACTCAGATAAGACAGAAGGCAACTGCGAATGATCGTTAGGAAAGGCTCCGGGTCTACAAAGAAAATGGAGGCGGTACTGGTTCATGAATACTGCATATTTTCTTGGGTCCACCGTAAAACGTTCCGGTGAGGCCAAAGGAACTGCCCCAGGGAGGACCACCTGCACTGGATTGACGGATATGGCTGGAACTGACAGAATACTTCCTGGTAACGGAGCCTGCCCAGCCTGTGTTTGGAGCAATTGTCTGGCTAATTCATCGGTGCAGTCCTTGGTGACAATCAACTCCCTCCTAAGGGCGTTGGTTTCTTGCCGGGCGGAGTGCACGTTGGCACGTGATTCGCCCAGTAAATGGGCTAATTGGTCAGTCTCTGATGTTTCCATGACGCCCAGGTGGATGTTTTAATTGAGGCTTTGCGTTCTGTTACGCTCACCTGGTATCCAGGGGGTGCCACACAATACTGGATGGAGGTCTAAGCCCTATCTCAGCTTGGTTATGTGCCAGACGTTGCGTAGCACCTATAACAGGAGAATGGAGCGTTAAGATACTGGTTCTGTGATGGGTGGACTCCCACCTCCCTCTGGTACAAATCCCCTCGATTAGGGTTATTGCTCACTTTAGGTTTTTGTGCGTTGAACTCTCTGTCCTGCGTCTCGGTGCAGGGGCGCGTGGTTGGTGCGGGCATTCCGTGGACCTAGTTGCTTCACTGATCCGTGTGCCCTTATGTTGGGTCCAGACCGGCTGTGACTCCGACTCTGCTTGCTGTCTTCCAGGTGAGTTATAATGTCTTTTCTGTCTTTATTCTGTCTCTTTCTTTCCCTCCGTTTTCTCTGTCTTCTGGGGGTCTTGCTCCACTACACTGTTCCCTAACAATGTCTCTTTTTGTTTTCACAGGGATGGTGCGATCTCGGAGTTGCAGCACCGATGGCGAAGACCACGGTGAGTTATTGATGCGCGGGGTGCTGCGCTGTTTATTGGTGGTAATTGCTGACCTGTGTTCTCTTCTCTTCTTTATCCAGGTTGCAGTGATGTTCCGGAGTGATGAGCGATCGAAGCGCTGCTTGCCCAGGTAAGTGCTTTGTTAATGCTGACCTTGTTCCTTCTCCCTTGCAGGTTGCGACGAAACCCGGAGATGGGCGAGGAAAGAGAAGCGCAGGCTGCTGCCAGCACTCGCTGCTTGCCCAGGTAAGAATTGTTATTAATGCTGTCCTTGTTTCTTTACCTTTGCAGGCGAACTCCGGAGATGGGCGAGGTAAGCGAAGCACAGGATGGCTTCAAGACTGGTTACTTCTCAGGTAAGTGTTCTTGCTTGCTAATGCTGTTCTCGGGTTATTAATGGAATCTGGATCTAGGGCGTCAGGATCGGGCCGCTGTAGAAGCAGATGAACAGGAGCTGGACACGGTGAGCGTTACGCTGCAGGAGTGCAGAATACCACGAAGCACGTTCTGCTGTTTGGGTGTGGTTTAATTAGCCAAGGTAAAGTAGTTCCAGGCCAAGTAGTTCCAGGCCCAGCCACACCCAATACACTAGACAGCATGGCTTGGTTCTAAAGAACTGAGCTGTGTAATAGTCCTCCATGTTGTATTAAGGTCCAAAACTGGTATTGCTTTATTCCTGATAATGAGCCTGGCGCCAAAGGCGACAGGACTGACTCCATGTATGTTTCTGATGGAGTTTTAAGGCCCTTGGAGCCAGTGTGAAGGGCTTTAGCCACACTGCTGCCAGGGGGCTGTTATACCTGAGGGGGTCAGGGGCATGGATCGTGACATGCACCCAAGGGGGATGAATTTAGACTGGGACTTGAGCTGCTATTTATAGTTGAAAGAAAAATGCAGAATACTTGAGTAAGATCCCAAAGTTTCTAATAGGGATTAGGAATTGGAACAACATGCCTTTTTGAAAACATTACAACTAACCCATATGCATAATAACTGGTAAACTGACCTTCTTATTTACAATGGGTAAAAAGCTGAGAATTAAATGTGTATCCCACATTGGTTAAAAGAAGGGTTAACATTCAGTTAAGTCAGTAACTAATAGGATATAAGTATGGTTTTAGAGTGTTCCCATCTTTCTGAAAATTCAAAATTAAGGAGATATACCCAAGGCGAATAAGCTCCTTTTACTATGAGAGACCGATTATATAAAGCATGTTGACACACACCCAAGATGGCAGTGGTGAATGGTCTATTATCGGAATAAGACGTTTTGAAAGGAAGTAGCACTGAATAACCCAGAAGTATACGAACAACACTGGTGCCAGCACTAAAGTAAATAGTGTATGTTTCCAATAAGAACCACGGGTTCCCGTACTCACGCGACCAAATGCGTGCTTAGGAATCCTATGGAGATATATTCACCGGTTAGTTAAATACCTAAATTATATACGCATTATCTAAGATAGATGGAACGTGAGAATATGAAAGACACGCACATATCACTGGAAGAATAAATGGCTGAGTGTTTATGCTAACCTACGCAAATCAGGCTGAAAACCTTTTTGGGTGGTTCTACCTGCTATTGGTACAAAACAGGTATGATTGTAAAATATTCTGAGGAATTGCAACATAATTAACAATCATTTTGAGTAATACTGAATGAGATCTACGAATCTCATTACAGAGACATCATTTCAAAATGCTTATTGAAAAGGACCTGGCATGCCCCAATTCGTTTTGAGCCCTAACAACCTAAACTCAAGTGAGTACACTTAGTTTCAATAAGTGTAGAGAGGAACAATCTAAGCAGTAGGAGTCTGTAGTGGGACTCAGCGCAGATCGATGTGACTGATCCCACACATACTCAATTTTTATAAACTAAAGAAACCATCAGGCTTGTAATTAAGATATATCTCTTTGCAGATTTCTCGAAAAGAAACAGAGGAAAGAAAGAAAAATCAGTGACTCAACTAAGCCACAGGTTTGTGCAGATTTGTTATTGATTGACAGACAGTGTTTTATAAAAAAAACTTCGTATGGATTTGATTGATCACAAAGTACTGAAAATCTATTATTTTTTGTTTAAAATTACAGAACGCTAGAATCCAGATAATCCTTACCTGAAGAAGGGCAAAGTGACACCCGAAATGCGTAGTAAAGGATAGGAATCCAACATCTAGTAACCTATCAGATTACCAGGATATTGAGTGTGGAAGAAAGGAAACACTTACGAACACTAGTGAGACTGTGAAAACTAACAGCATTTTTTGTTTCCACCATTTGTTGATATAACCTAAAAGTTTCTTCTGATGTTAAGAATTTTGATTTACATTTGATTACAGAAAGAATTTACACATCTATATTTGTATGTATGTATGTTATAAGATATTAAATATTGAAAATACGAAAAAAAAATCATATAAAGAAAAATATCTGAGAAATTGTCTTAGGGAATTTTACTAAACCAACATTTACAACTTGTTAGTTATTGTGTGTGCCCCTGGTTGTATCCTGTCTAGTACAAGATACCTTTGTTTCACACAATATTTGAGATCTGATAGCACAGACTTACTAGGGAGCACCGGGAATTGTTCATATTACAATAAGGATGACCTATGGAAATTACATTTGAAAACTTAAGAGTGCACCTCTACCCCTAACTTTGTTCACTACAGTCATTGTCCCAAGGGTACTGGCTCCCATTCTTGCTAAGCCCTCCGGATTGTCCCCCTAGCAAACTGTCTATTTCGGATCAAGATCTGCTTCTCTGTTGGAGAAAGATGTAGTGGATATGGCACCTGTAGCGGATTGAAACCGGGGCTGGTACTCCACCTATTTCCTCGTCCCCAAGAAAGACAGAGGACTGCAACCCATCTTGGACCTAAGGGGCAAATTCAAGATGGTCACTCTTTTGTAGATCCTCCAGACCCTTTAGCTCCAGAACTGGATGGTGTCACTCGATCTTCAGGATGCTTAATTTCATATGCCTATTGGGGGGAGGAATGGTATCACAAGTATGACACTGACACAATGGCTACTATTTGTAAAACCTTTATTGAAGTTGTTGGGACTCGAGAAACTCCAACTTTGCCCTATAACTGAGATGAGAGTAGTCTCGACCATCAGAAAATAAACAAAACCGAGATCGTCAATTCAAAATGGTCTATCCTAACAAAAACCTAATGCCTGCTGTATCTCATATACAAAAAAGTGTATAAAGGAGAAATGTATGCAAAGGAAATATCGGTGTTCCAAAGAATAAATGTGGTTGAACCAGCTCTCCTCTCCACGTTAGATCTCATGGAGTAAGGCTTTCCCTGTAGGCAGGATGACACACTCTTGCTCGGTTTTCAACACAATAATCGGTTACAAAATGTGGATTGAGACCCCCATTTGACCTTCCACATTAAAGTCTCTTTTCCTGGTTTCTAAATAATGTTTCAGCAAAAAGTTCACACAGTTCCCCGTCTGTTGGGCTCAGACCTTTCACCATAAAGTTCAACAAAGACGGTCCCTTGCCCAAGCTTATTACACTTCAAGTCTCCCTCTGTAAGGCTCGGACCACTTCAGATGTCGAAGACTTTCGAATGTGCATGACTTTCTTTACAGACCACCACAGGACCACTTTGACTCAAGGTTCACGGTTTAACTTTCACTCTCCCCTTGTCTAGAAGTTAATCTTGCTTACTTCACTTTTGCTGTTCATTCGCTTTATCACTTCAAATCATGTACCTTTCAGAGAGACTTTTGAGTGGGCTACTTCCTTTCGCCGGACCACTCCGTTACTTATTATTGCTGATTTCACAGCTGTCCATATTTCAAAGTTCATTCACAGGTCTGCCTTTCTTCACGGCTCATCCACACGCATCCAGCCTTCACTTGCAATATAATCTGCTACTTCAGACTTTAACACACACCGGTCTCTCAGTTTGCTTGCCTATTCACCCTTTATGTGTGTTTCTTTCCTGGTTTTATGATTTCCATTTCCTGAGTCAAGGTTAGTACCACAGGCTTGGCCTAGTCTCCCCAACTCTGCCGCTCACACAGGAGGGTCGCTGATATCCTTGAAGCTTAATTATGTTTTCTGGTTTTCTCAAGGGGTCTCCCTCGATTGGGTTCTGACCCCCTCAAAGTTCACACATTGGTCTCCCTCAGCCGGGTTCGGACTCCTCATTAATTTGTAGGTGGTAATGTCGTTGGACCTCAGGTCCCAAAATGCACTCTGTTTTGCTCCCACTTCACCAGCTACCCTTGTGGCACTCTGGCGGTTTGGGGAGCAGTAAGAGCACAAGGGGATGTTCTGTTGAGGTCAGGTTTCTACCACCTGCCCCTCCAAGTCCTGGGCCCTCCTGTTTGCCCAGGGGAGGAGCTCGCGTGTGGACACTGCCAGGTGACCCGAGCTGCCACTGCTTTTGCTCCTTGGAGTTTTGCACCACACTGCATCCTCGCCTGTACTCTCCAGGCCTTCCAGGGTCTCCTCATCTCAATCTTCTCCTGGACACCTGGGCTCTGTGCTCCAACCAGCATCCCCATCTCACTCAGTGTGCTTGTCTGTTTAGTGCCTGGGGAGTCTTGATGGATTTCAGGTGGAAATGGTTGTAGTCGGAGGCCTGACCTTGCCTGGCCTCGTTATTTGGACAAAATGGTGACTGCCCCATATGAATCCCTGATGCATTGGTTCCTATGGGTAATCTTTACAGTTCTTTTTCCTCTTCTTTTGGTTTTTGTAAACCGCAGTGGAGAGGAATTACGGGAGTTGTGGTATTCTACAAAAGAGGATAAAGATGTTGTGGATTTTTATCAGAGAGGGGGATATGAGTGTAGGGTTGTTGAGAAGTGGGGGTCAAGCAGGGAGGGGTAAAACATATGGGATCTAGGGATAATTTTGCTTTTCCCGGACGGCTTCACCTTCTTTTTGGTATAAGGAAAGGTTGGGGCATGATGGGTCTTTGGTGACAATATCCCATACAGACAGAGGGGATGTCGGGTAGGGGTAAGTTAAAAAAAAGGGGCTATTGAGTCTTGCTCGAGGGCATTCCTTCTGCAGTCCCCAAGGATCCCCTGCCCAGGTGATCCTCACTCGCTTGTCCATCCCCAGGGTTGGGATCCAAGGGTGATGCCCTTCCCTGGCCACCTGGGCAAAGGATCCCTGAGGCCTACCAGTGAGAACACCCTCGGGTTTCTCACAGTATACATCCCAAGCACAAAAAGTTACTCTGATTTGCCATTGGCAGTTTTCACTATTAATGTTGTGGTCTGCCTTTCGGGCTCAGCTCCACCAAGTTGATGGCAGGCAATGAATCTTAGAAGTGCAGGGATTCACATCTTTCCCTACCTAGATGAATGGCCTATTCAGAGCCTGCTCTCCTGAACAGGCACTGGAACATCTCAGCAGCACCTGCCACTACCTCCACAAACTGGGCTTCTCCCTCAATTTGAAGAAGAGCCTGATGACAATTTTTCAAACACTTCCATTTATTGGAGTGGTCCTGGATTCTTCCTCGGGGAAGGCTTCACCTCCCGTGTTGATGGCAAAATACCTTGCAGATGGTAATGAGATTTCAAAACTCTCAATCTACCAGCATTCACTTTTATGAGGTTGCTGGGCCTCATGGGCACTCTGGATTTTCCTGGTGCCCGAGGCCCATCTGAGAATGAGGTACCTCCAGTGGGCCCTCAGATCCCAATGCTCACAGTTCTTATGTAGGATGATGGACCTTCTTCAGGTCCTGAGTAAGGTCGTACATGATCTCCTGTGGGAGGGCCTGCAAGAAGAAAGTGATGATGGGAGAATCTTTTTGGCAACTCTGGTTGGAGATAACTGTAGTCGTGGATGATTACCTCATGGGATGGGGAGCTCACATGAGCAATCTGACAATGAGTGTGCTGTGGAATCAAGACTACACATAAAACTTTTAGAGATAAGGGCGATCAGACTGACGCTGATGGCCTTTTTGCCCTCCATCCAGGGAAAGAACGTCCTGATAATGACAGCCATCAAGAAGGACATGTATTACCAACAAAAAGAAAAGTATGTGTAGGGTCACTACCACTATGCAAGGAGGCAATGCAACTCTGGTTTTGGGCTCTACGAAACTGGATCTCTGTTGGGTGTTCACCTATCCGGGAATGAGAATACCATGGTGGACGCTCTGAGCAAGCAGAGCACAATCGCCCACGAGTGTGAGTTAGCTCAGGAAGGCCTCCTATAGATCTTTGCCCTCTGTGGTACCCCTCAAGTGGATCTGATTGTGTCCAGTATCAACAGAAAGTGTGATCTGTTCTGCGCCAGGGAATTTACTTAGAGAGGAGCTCTGGGGGACACGTTTGTGGTAGTCTGTGAATTCCCACTCCTGTACACATTCTCACCAGTCCCTGTCATCCCGCATGTCACCAGGAGGTTGAGGAAGTTTGGGAAATCTATGACCCTGATTGTCCCGGATTGTACCAGGGGGATGTGGTACCCTGACCTTTTAGACATGTCCATCTGCCCTCCATTCCATCTTCCCCAGAGAGGGGACCTACTCTCACAAGAGGGAAGTAGTCTTCTTCACGCAGTAATCAGAACACTAACACTTCATGTCTGGTTTCTGAGAAGCTAAGATATAAAGATTGGGAGCTGCCGGAAGAGGTTGCAGTGGAGGGGCTGCTTTCGGCAAGAAAGCCAGCAATCAAAGACCTCTACCGCTGCTGTTGGAGCAGGTTCTGCAGCTGGTGTAGAGCAAAAGATGGATCCTTTTTCTTGCAATACACCTGCAGTGCTTTCTTTTTTACTGAATTTAGCCCATCAGTGGCTGGAGGTGGCTACCGTTAAGGGATGCTTGCTGGTGTTATCCATTTTCAAACGCATGTCGGAACAAGGTACCTATTTTTAAATGCCTGTTGTGATCCAATTCTTGAGGACTGACAAATACATTCCTACCAGTCCCTTTCCTGTTTCCTCCCTGGGATTTAAACCAAGTACTTACATTTTTAATGGGAGTGCCTTTTGAGCTGCTCTATTCCTGTCCTCTCTGGCTACTAACCTGGAAACCCACTTTTTTATTAGCGATCGCCTCTGTTTGCAGGGTGAGCATTCTTTCTAAGAAGATGGTAGCTTTGAGGGTTTGCCCCTCCTTCCTTCCAAAGGTGGTATCTGAATTTCATCTAACACAGAAAAGGCATTACCAGTTTTCTACCCTCCTCCCCATTCTAACGATGAAGAGAGATTACACTGGCTTAACCCGAAAAGGGCTTTTAGCTTGTACATTTCAAGAATATCAGCGATCAGACAGGAAGACCAACTATTCATTGGTTACACTGGTCACAAATTAGGCCAAGCCATAACCAAGCAAACGCTCGCGTTGGATCATTTTATGCATTTCAGAGTGTTACTCCATTGCTAGAAAGGATGTCCCCTGAGAATTTTAAAGCCCATTCCATCAGGGGAGCATTGGTGTAGCTCAGGCCCTCGCAGTGCAGGAGGCCCTGCCACCACATGTCCTGGGAGGGTGCCCCTCGTACTTCAAAAAGAAAGTGGGCCTCATTAGGACCCAGGCGGTAAGGGGTTTACGGCGGCGTAAACAGCGCCGACCCTTACCGCCTGATTCCGAGGTCCCTTAGCGCCATGGAGGATTTAACACCTGCTTTTAGCAGGTGTTAAAATCCATGGCGCTAAGGGACCTTGTTGTTAATTACGCCACCGTAATTTACGGTGGCGTAATTAACGCCTTCCCCACTCCCCTTATGCCCTATGGGGCAAAAATGGGAATGGGGAAGGGTAAATGGGGATTGGGGACTTACCGCCCCGCCAACCTCGGAATGGGGCGGTAAGTCCGCCAACCACCATGGCGTAAACATAGTTTACGCCATGGTGATAAAGGTACAACCCAGGCGGTAACTTACCGCCTGGGTCGTAATGAGGCCCAATGTCTTTTTGAAGTCTCTTTGCCTTCATAAAGAAATTATTTCTGTTACAGCGTAAAGGAAATAATTTCTTTAAGAAAGCAGTGACTACAAAAAGAAGCTATTTCTTTTTTAAGTCCGAGGGCTCCACCTACCCCAGGACATGGAAGCCTCCATGTCCTGGGGTAGGGGAGCCGTATGACTTCAAAAAAGCTTCTTTTTGTAATCACTCTGCCTTCATAAAGAAATAATTTACATAACGGTTCGCTCCTGATGACTTCAAAAAAGCTTCTTTTTGTAATCACTCTGCCTTCATAAAGAAATAATTTACATAACGGTTCGCTCCTGAAACTTTATGAAGTCAGAGTGACTTCAAAAAGAAACTATTTCCAGGGACGTAATTTCACAAAATGCCTGGGGAAACGGAAGTGACATCACATGACCCTTTACCCCCTCACTGCATCACCAGAAGTAATGTAATTTGACCCCACCCCCACGTGACATCACATGAAGTGATGGCAAACGCCCTTAAGATTTTTTAGATGCATCTAGCACCAGTGTTTCCAGGTGCTCTCATTTCAGCAAGATATAAGAACCAAGGCACAGAGGGAATCAGGATTTGTCCACTATTGCACATTTGGGGAATGCCATTTTCCAGATTCGACATAGGGTCTATATGTAAAACATACATAATGCTGTGTTTTTAACAGGGTAACCGAAATCTGTAACGCAGGCTACAGCTAGTGTATGAAACATCTGTAGATCAATGGACACAGAAGTAGGTGTTATCTGTGGCGTTGCTTTGTTAAACAAGCCAAAAAAAACGGACCTGGGGAGGCGTGCACTGCTGTTTAACCAGGAGAAAAATGCTGCACGAGCGAGGCCTGAAAATTAAATCATTGACCAGGATTTAGTATCAGCAAAATTTCCTGGTTATAAATGTATATATGATTCAGCTACCATTACGATAGAAGAAACGTACTGGACTGGTCTGCGTGCACAGAGGGGAGTTCACCTGGTAATGTTATCTTTGCTGCAGTATAATACCTGGGAAAGTTTCTTTCAATATACCCAAAAGGGCCCCCATAGTGTTTATTATTTAAGCGTAATACTGGGTGCCAGAGGACTTTAAAAAAACACAATTTAATGTAATATCATTGCTGCACACTTAAATTCATAGCACCACACAGTTATTTAAAATTGAAAACAACCACAAGTTGCTTCTCACCCGGGGACTCACTAGCAGACTTCAAGGCACGCACTGCACATTACCCCTTTGTCGGACCCAGTGGCACCCAATGGCATAGCACAACATTTGGCAGTTTCCCTGCGATCCATGCTGTGGGCTCCCCTTTAACAAAGCGCAGGGCACGCCACACCCTGGGCCGGTCCGGACCACCACATGTGTGGAATGTCCCTGATGATTATGCCGCTGCAGGGACATGCACTGCTGCAAGTGAAAGAAGTAAATATGCTTTTCAATTAAAGCTCAAATCTTTAACGTAACATAGAGAGGAGGGCCGGTGCCTGGTCCACAAATATACCAGTCACCAGTGGTAGCGAGGGAGCATAGCGAGGGAGCACGAACTAACGAAAATGGGTTGGGGGAGGGATTAAGGGGGCCTTCTACTCCCTCCCCAGAGGAAATGTTTTTAACAATGGGTTAAAATGGTGCATTACAAAGCACACTTTCTGGGAAAATGTGGGTAAAAGGCCAACAATGCGGGTAAAAGGCCAACAATTGGTTTTGTAGGGTGTAGGGTAAATCCTGAAAAAATGTACAATAGATGCAAATCACCAAAAGTGCACAGGGCATTTCCCAATGCATTATTATGCTGGTCCCTGCAAAATATGCCAGTATAAAAAACATTTGTACGCTGCTGTGCCCATAAATTTCCATGCAACTCCACCAACATATGCTAGTATGCCCATGGAAGACCATATGTATGTTCGCTTAAAAGACATTACATACTCCCGTTGGTTTGGCCATTAAAAACGACACAATAGGAAACCCTGTCCAAACTGGTTCCAAGGTAAACCATTCTAGAACCATAAGAACACTTATCTTGCTTGATTCATTATAGATGCTCAGTTAATAAAAGGTCATGCTACAGTGAAGAATATAGAGGCTGCTATGCCAAAACATGAATCTAGTGAGTTAACACTACTTATCATGCTTGCTTTCTTAAAGATGAAGAGTAAAACATGTCATGCCACAATAAGCAATAGCTAGACTGACTGCACCAAAATGCCAATCTAGCCAGGAAATGGCGCACATGAACTTGCCTTTGCCCAAAAATACCAGTCAATAAAGGTTATGGCAAAAATGCTCCAGGGCCTTACACACACACATACAACCCCTTTCGCCTGCCGGTCAATCACCCATACATTGCCTCTCGCACTCGCTCGATTAACCACACATACACACACCGAACGCCACCCAGAACATTCAAACACACAATACCACATGGATGCTCATTCGCCCACTCACACCTTCTCTTACATGCACTCATTGCATACTCTACACAGGCACCCAACCACCCGGAACATTCAAAAACACACCCTCACATTCATACCCATTCACCCACCAGTCACTCAATCATACACCTTCTATTAACTCCACTCATTGCATTTTCTACACAGGCGCTGCACACACCCACCCAGAACATTCAGAAACACGCCATCACATTCATACTCATTCACCCACCAGTCACCCACACACACATTCTCTTATATCCACTCATTGCATTCTCTACACAGGCACACAACCAGCTTTCTTGTTCCTGTATGTGAGCTGCAAGAAAGCTGAGGGCGAAGGGGTTATGACATGATAGGTTATTTATAACGTGCTTAATACCCAGAGGTTTCTAAGCGCGGACCCAGGGATCGAACCTGTGGTGCTTCGTGTCGTCTTACTTCAAAGGCGAGTGCGTTTCCAGTGAGCTATCGATATGTTGCATGTGTCACTGTCAGCTCCAACCCCTACTGAGTGCCTCACCGGCCCAGCTTTCACCCTGATGGGCAAGGACTGGGCCGGGGACCCACCAGACCTGGCGTTGCGGGTCTGCCCGTGCCGCAGGAGCGCCCGCTAGACCAGGAGCAGCTGGATTTTTTGGGCAAAAATGTTTTTGTTTTAAGTTGGTGTCGCAAGAGAGCCCCAGGGGTTGCAACTGTGGGCCCTGGTGGTCGCAGTTGCGACCTCTGGCGACCCACAAATTACTTTCCTGACTATTTCTTTTGGAATTAATAGAGCTCCCCTTCACCCTATGACATGGAGGCCACCAGATCCTCTGCAGATGACAGGCACAAGTGTTCCTGGCTGTTGAAGGCCTTGTTCCCTGGACCAAAGGATTAAAGGTAAGAAAATGTATTTTCTTTAAATGTGTGTGCGTGCATATAGGTGTATGTGTATGTGTGTGTGTATATGTATATAATATAATGTGCCTGAATGAGTGAGTGCATGATGCATTGGTGGCTGCCTGGGTGCACCTGAATACAGTTTTTTTTTAACAAGGAAGAGCTATATTGATTTAGTATGTCTGCATTCTCTGCTGTGCCATCTATTTTCCCCCAAAGCTCACCCTCTATTGAATGTCTTCAATTTCTATGCATATGGTTTATGAAGCTATTCTATAGTGTTGTGTCTGAGACCAGAACACTAGTTAATGCAGTCTGAAGGAAATAGCATTTGAGAAGCTAATTGTATAGTAATTGAATGTTGGCCTCATGTGTTGCCAAGCCCCCATGTGTTTCCAACGCCCCTGCAAATGTTGGTTGAAATGAGTAATGGAGCCTCACTTACTGAGGTGAGAGAAGTAGCCAGTTTATCCGTGCAAATCTTGGTAGTTGCTACGAAAGGACTGTGGTGTTCTCTAAATGCATGATTACCTCCAGGGAGCTAACCTCATGCCAACTTCCCATATCTAATCTAAAAACTAGAAGATAATCTGTATGGTTTGATTTGAAAGATTGCCTCCAGGTTGCTTTCCCTGACCTATCACTAGGGAGTCGGACCTTACAGGCTCTGAATGCCTACATTATCAAAGCTTGCTGCTATTTTATAGCCATTTGTATGATCCTTATTGGTTTAGTGGCAGTAATTTGGGATCTGCCTGATGCTTCGTCTTCCTCCAAGTCGACCGAATTGATAAGGATAGGTGCTCAATTTGGGCCTTATATTTGCATGCAATAATAACGTCCTGTGACTTAAACTTCAACCTGGGGCTGATAGAGAATCCAGGAAATTGTCAAAAGCTTTAAATGTGGTAGTCCCTGGTCTCAAATATTGAATAAGTGAGGAGTGTGTTGGTTGTTTACACAATTTCAAGGCGTATCATATCTTGAGATAAAGCGAGAATGGTTGATGTTTTAGCTAAAAGATCCACAGAGATCCTAATTAGTGAACCCCTGACAAGTCCTGCCCTTGGTGTCTGGTTTATAATAAGAGGCATGTCTCCTGTAAGCAGCACTCCCACAAATACGGTTCTTTACTTTCTGCTCTCCAGCTCCACCTGCTGTCATTCCACAAGAGTTCATGGCGCAAGAGTTTTATGGTAAATTCTCTACCAGTTCTTCTCGTCTGCTTCTTCCATGTCCCTCACGTCAGGTCTCCATTTCTTCTCTCCCTCTGTAGTTCACTCTTGCAACTCTCGGCGCACTGCATGATTTGTGGAATATTTCATGATTTCCTACTCAGTCTTGGTCTCTCTTCTACTCCTTCTTGTTCCCCATGAATATAAGGAATTTAGGTCACATGATATTAAGGGATCCATGTGAACACTGCGCACCCTGTTATCTTGAATGTGAAAATGCTGAATTCTAAAGCAGTGACGCACAGTGATCACAGATCACCCTGTCCTGCTTTCCATCTACCCACTGCCCCTGGTACCCTACTGGACTGTTCCGCTGCATACTTCCCCTGGCTCTGGAACCTGATTCGCCCTTCTCCCTGCAACAGAAGTTTCCTATCCTGAAAATGGGTAGGGACTTCCGCCACAGGGTCCTTTTTTCCCTCACCTTTACTATCCACTGAATACTTCCCTATGGAAGCGGGCACACCCCTGCAGCCCCCCGTACACATTATACCGAACAAGGAGAGTGGGGAACATCCTCTCCCCGTGTTCACTATAATAGGATTCAGCATTTTCAGTAATGCAGAATGCGCAGTAAAAAGCGCATTCTGCTTCTTTTTTCTATATGTTCACGCAATACCATATAAAGAAGAGAGATTCTGAAACCCTCCCACTTTGAATTTTCTTGCCTTACCTCATAGGTTGTATTAATCCAGAAGTCACTGGTCCCTTATGGTCAATGGGAGAAAGGTAACAGCTGTGTTTCGTCTTACACTTTGGTCAGGAAATGGCTCATTAAATGTTTCTCCAATCACTTGATTTAAGAAACCTTTCAACCACTTGTTAAGAAGCAGGTAAACCATGTCTGTTCTTATTTTATTGAAATTCCAGTGAGCCGTTAAAACGTTCCTGATCTGTTGGTATTTGAAAACCTCTTGTCCTTTCTGGGAAAGCTTAGTGTTTTTTGAGATCCTGAGTTGCTTCTGTTGGTAAAAAGCCTCAAGGTGGTCCAGGCGTTGGGGCCCATTCCCGGTGCAATTACTGAGGTGGCTGCTCAGGAACATGGAGTCTTGCTGCTGGCACATCCGCCCTCTGGCAGAAACACAGCATGATCTCTCAGATGCCCACATCACTTTCCTCTGCAGCGCATGCGTACGCTCACAGGCAAATGTGCGTGATTCTCATGTGCAATTAGAACACTGGCAAGCCACCCTCCGTGAACCTAGAATTCTAGTCTCCCAAACTCACTTGTGCTGCTCATGATTTTCTCCCCGATCTCCCTCCACCCCCCCCCCCATGCTTCCCCCCTCACCCTTGTGATAGATGTCTTTCTGCTTAAGTTGGATCCCTCTGATATGTGTTATATACCTGGCCAGTCAAATAGCACATTCATTCATTTTGGAATCCGCGCCTGCTGATGGAGGTTCGAATCCCGGCATGGGCCAAAATCAGCCTTTCATCCTTCCAAGGTCGATAAATGAGCTCCACGCACTGTGGGTAATAATAAGCAGCACTCAGAAACCTGAGGGTTTGTAGCACTATATAAATGCTGAATTATTATTATCATTATTATACTCCCATTATAAGATGGTGAACTTCTTCGTAGAAGGCTCATTTTGCTCTTTTTATTGCTGGTCTGGATGAACTGGACTATTCTAAGTAACTAACGATAAAACATCTCTCCCTATTGCTTGAAGGATCTTTAGTGTACCCTACAGCACTGTATGCTCCAAAAAACGTTGTTGGTTTAAAAAAGGTGTTGTGTACTTATTGACTAGTAATATGTAATTGTTTTCATGCGCTGCCATCTACCATGTTTTTCCTCAATAGGGCAAGCAATCTGCTCTTGGCGAGTTGCTTTGTTACCTGTCAGAGAATCCTCTAGCTGTTCTTTGTTATCGAGCCGGGGCAGAAGCAAACAGTAGACTCTATCTTCACTTCAAATCCACAACCAAATTGTGTTAATCTGTGAGGTGGTTTAGTAGGTCTGAACTTTCATAGTGTCTGTTTATTCTAGCTGTTATTAAATGGGTTACCATTGTTTTGATTTCTGTGTTAAATCGTGATGAGAGAATGGTCAATGAGGCACAAGTATTTTGGATGCTCTGTTAATGTATTATAGGTTTTCCCACGATCAGTTTCAAACCGTGTCATAGCATGCGTTTTGGGAATTCACATTGGGTTTCCAAATTGGACCCATTTGTTTAGCAGAGGCATAGGCTAATTTGCTTCACCTCTCCCCCGTGTAATCTTAATATTTTGTTTCTCTGTGATGTGTTTTTATGTGTGAGTCCTGAGGCCCTTGGGTAAGCAGCGCATTAGAAGTAATTATAAACATGAACTTTAGTGTGAATGGCGCGTGTGTGCGTGTGCGCGCGCGCTTGTGTTCAGGGGCGCAATTAATCCTGCATTTTCAGGTTGGGGAGTCTAACCATTCAAATGTTGGGAGAGGTGCTACCTTCAGGGGTGGTGGGGGAGGGGCAAACTTATTTGTGTGGGGGCATCTAACTTCTTTCACGCATTCTGAGGCTATTCTAGTGCCGCTTCAATGTTACAAGCAGTTAACTCCCCTTCAAGTCTGAAAGCACACACTTAAGAACTGCTATGAGGATGAGGTGTCACCTGCCCCCCTCCCTTCAATCACTCCCCTGGCATGCAAATACTAACCCCACATCACGATTTCAATTGCCTAAAAAATTATGCATTTTAATGCAGGTACTAACAGTGAAATGATTTGTTAGTAATTTCTGGCCCTTTATTAACAGTGAAACCCAAGTACTGTTTAACATTTGTGTCCTGTTGAAACGTTTCTGTAGGTCAGCCAGTTTGAGTCAACATAGCCCAATATTTTGGGGGGGGGGGGTGGGAGGCTGAAGCCCGGTCAGCTCAATGGTATTGCACCACAGCTTGTGTTTAATGCCTTGATTACATATTGGTAATCTTCATTAGTCCTAGTCCAAATCTCTCCTTGTCCCAGTATGTACATATGTGGCAAGGTGCCTCATACGTAATCACTGGGACAAGGAAGAGGGATGTGGAGGTAATTTAGGGCTGAGGAGATAATTTTGGTGGTCGGGGGCATGGGAGGGCAAGAGAGGGGATGTGTGAGGGTTGCACGATAAATCGTAATGGTCATCGATGTCCTGGCTAAGCAGGTATGACATGCGGTATTAGTGGCTAGAGAGGCATTTTGATGCAGCCAGTCTAGTAATTTCTTGGTTTGGCTTGACTTTTATAACTCAGCATCTCTGATAAAGCCGTCCTGCTTAGTTTATTACCTGGCTAGAATGGCATATGGGTTTTGCCAGTCTAGCTGTTTTTTACTGTGGCATCTGTGATTAAATAACCATTGCAAGAGTTCTTGCTTCGTCTGGCATTTTGGTGCAACCTGTCTAGGTATGTCTAAATGTGGCCTGGCATGCTTTGCTGTAATATGTTATTACGTGTCTAGACTGGTCTAAATTGTGCAGCCAGTTGGACATGTTTTCATTGTGGCATGGCATTTTTAATAGCAGAGCATTAAATTAAAGCATTAATGTTCCTGTGCACTGTTGGTGACTTCCATTTATTGGATTTTTGGATTGGTGTTTCCCTATAAAACAATTGCAAATGCTCTGACTTTTTAGCCAATTGTTTGTAGAAACCGTGCTGTGTAATGCATCAAAACACATATTTATATCTTTCTCCTAGAACAGCGTGCAGCGTGCCCCTGCAGCATCATGTTTGTGCGTATTGCGCAAGCGTGGTTATCGAAGCTGGCCCAGAGTGTGGCACAACCCATAATTTGTTGCCGAGCGGGTCCTCAGCATGGCTCGCAGAGGGGCCCCCAAATTTTGTGCTATAGCATTGCAGGTGTGTGGCAACTACTTGTCCTGCACTGGTATACGTCTTTGTAGAGCACATGTACTATGCATGGTAGTCACTCAATACCTTTTCAAAACACTAATTCTTAGACACCCTGTCAAGCTCGGACGCTGCTTTGGGAGAGCTGTTTTGCATAATATTGTTTGTTAACTAAGCGAGATATCAAAAATCCACTTCTTCCACCTCCAGCTCCAAAACGGCTATGTGGAGTATATCGAAGATGAGCAATCCGTGGGGGACACAATCCATTAGAAGAAAAATTACTTACCCCTGATAATGTTCTTTCTGATGAATGTTCCTCCCACTGATTCCTAATTTCCCTCCCAACCTACTACTCTAATTGTGGGTTCATTTTTGTTAACTCAACTCTTTCAACACCCTTCCGGGTTGTTTAATTATTCAATGCAGCTGAGTAATAGAGGGAAAAATTAGGAACTAGGGCAATAGGCATGGTGTGTGCTATTTATACAGTCATCGACGTCCAGATGCGGGAATGGTAACCGTCGAAGGACATCGACAACGCACAGCACCCCCCTGCTGTTGAAAGAATTTCCAAGACTGCAAAGCAGGATACGAATATGTTATGGAGACCTGAATCGCGCACCACTGCCATTTTGCATGGTCTCCAGGCAATCTGGTGGATTTGAAAAGGAAGAAGGTTGGGAAAGTTAGTGGGTAAAATGGACAAGAGCAAGAGAGCTTTGATGTCCTGTTACTAGCTTCAGTTAAAAAAAACAGTCACTGCTAGTATAATTTTGATGGATTGGTATCTGTACGTTGTATGCAGGTGTTTTAGGTGTGTGTTGAGTGTTGTGGAGAGTGTTTGTAGCTTCAGTGTCTTTTGCCGGAGGTTTGTGTCAAGTTAGTTATGTAGTGGGTGGTGGATATGTAGAGTGTGAGGAAGTTGGAGAGTAATTTGTAAACAATCCAACACATTGGCTCCCTTCAGAATCCTCCAAGTGCAACACATTGGCTACCTCTGTTTTTCATTTAAGTGTGGTGTGTTTGTTATTCTCCTAGATCTATTGTGTGCTATACCTAAGCTAGCTTCACCATTTTCTAAGAGCAGTACATGGCTACCCTGTACATTTTCCAAGTGTCAGGCAACGGCTAACCTACATGCCTCATCAGGAGCAGTAGAGAACTATCCTTTATCAAGGGGCAATACACAGGCTGAACTTCACATTCCTTCTAGATGCAATACATGGGCCAACCTGCACAATTCATCCAAGTTCAAAACACAGGCCCTTCAGGGTTCACAGTTCGTCCAGATGCAGTACAAAGGCTACCCTTTGCAGTTCTTCTAAGTGCAATTCATAGGTTAACCTCTACTTTTCATCTAGATGGGATATATAAGCCAACCTCCACATTTCACCTAAATGTCGTACATATGCTAACCTTCCCATTTCAACGAAATCTGATGCATATGCTAACCTTCAAATTTCAACTAAATGCGATACATATGTTAATCTTCACATTTCAACTAAATGTGATACAATCTCAAAACGAAGAGCACAGTGCAAGATAAAATGTTAGGAGAAGGTAGTAGTAATATATGAGTGACAGGGTTTTACCAGCGCAAAGTAATGGCTGTACTCCCCGCCCATGCCAATTTACCTGGATGTAGCTGGAGGTTGTTTCATCAGGCGTTCATGGGCCAGCAAGGTCAACCAGGGAATGAGAGCTGCCCAAGGGAGCTGCTCTTTGCCTCTGGCCCTTGGCCGGCTGCCCTGAAAATCCCAGCTAAGAGGGTTTCTTTGCAACTCCTACTAGCCAATCAAGGAGGGAGGTGATTGGGCATAGTGCTGAGAGAGGAGGAGGGAAAACAGAGTGCACAGCGAGCAGGAGAGGGCCAAGGTAGAACAGCACATACAGTGCTGGAAGAAATGAACTCAAGCCCTGAAGCGGCATATTAGAATCACAGCAGGTTCACCTGTGGTGGTGGAAGGACCGATGTTCAGGCATGGTGGTTGAGGTGAAAGGGCATATATCTAAGATGAGGAATGGTGGGAGGAACATACATCAGAAATAACATTATCAGGAGTAAGCAATGTGTTCTTCTTTAGAATAATTGTGAGAATGTTTTTTTTGTTTTGTTCTCAGATTATTTGGCACATGTACTCCATTTCCCAGAATTAAAGTCAAACCTCCCTCACAAAAACATTTGGGAGGTTTTAGTACGGTAACTGTGTTTGTCAGAATGCAGCCTCTGGGCTCTTTCTCTCCAATGACTCTTGCTACATTTCCCAGATTGCATCATCAAGGCAGGCACTCTTGCACAATGTCTTTTGGCTGTTTTGACTAAATTTCCCAACATGCAGTATCAAGCTAGTTTTGTATGGGTTCACCCTTGGTCTCTCCCACTTGGCCATGCCCTTGAAATGTCTTCTAATTTTGGCCTTGGTTTTCCCTCTATATTCTTCAGTCGCACGCTGCTCTGCTTTCAAGGTATTTGTCACATCTTTCCAGCTTGCATGAGCTCTACCGGCTCACGGGATGGCCCAGTACCCTTTTCCTTTGGCAATGCTTTCCCCTGGTCTCTGTCCACTAACTGCTGGCTCTGGGTTTCAGACCCCCTACCACAAAATGGGTTCTCTTATTCAGCTTTCCACCAGGCCAAGCAAAGTCAGAATGCCTCCTCAGAACTTTCTGCACCAGCTCTCCTCAGGGTTCTGAAGCTACCCCTGCCATCTCATATTTTCCAGATTTCTATTACTCCTCTGCTGGTTCTGGGAATTCCCCTTTTCATGCCACTCATTTCTTCAGCCCATTGCTAGGGATTCCCCTGACATATTTCCACTGGCCCACTAGTCCTCAATGACTTTTTCAATCCCTGCATTCTCAGTCTTTGACCTCTGGTCAAATGGTCTAGTGAGGAGAAGTTACACAATCTCTGGTTGCACATTTTTTATTTTATTCCAATTCCTTCTTGGTGCTGTTTGGTCAGAGGACGGTGTTCTCTGTTCACCGAGATTGATGCCTGTGATGTTGCTTCAAGCATCCCCACAACTCTCAGCACCCAGTCTACCTACAGATTGCTGCTCTTTCAATTGTTTCTTTTTTTAAATTTGGCGAAACTCACCTGGTTACAAATGTGACCAACCAGATGTTTTAGACATCAATTGCCATGATCCTTCTATATTGACTATGCTGACTAGGGATCCAGGGATTTCATGTCCAGACGATCTGGATGGCCACATAATGAGTAACCTTGGAGAGGAAGGCGCTTCACACTATTTCATGGACTCTTTTGCAGGAAAAGACACCAACTTGCAGCAGTTTCTCATTCTGGTTGTTAGTTCAAAATCGATTGCCCACCACCCCGAATTGTGGTGCAGCTATGGGAGTTTTTCAAAAGATGGGAAATTTGGGGAAGGCCGATATCCATTAAAAGAACCAAATACTTACCTTTTTCTAATCTTCATTCTGTTGAATACATTTTTTGCACAGGTTCCTAACTGTATTCCTACCTCTGCCCTGATAGAAATAGTATAAATATCCAAACTCTGCATTGTTTGTTTCATCAAAGTTCTTCTGTTTCCATTAACCTCTTTCTAACATGGGAAAGTGTGTGAAACTGAGGTGTGGGTGCATGCAAGGCTGTATGTGTATGTGAATCCATGCCAGACCCATGCTGGTGAACACCAGTTACAGGTAAGTAACTTGTTTCTTCTCCGCCATGGGGTCTGGCACGGATTCACATGCTCATGAATATACCCTGTCAGGCTGGGAATCCTCGATAAAGAAAAAATCAGTTTCAGTTTCTGAACTGTCTTTCCCCTAATAACCAATCACTGGTCTCTGGGTCATACTGCCCCCAGCCACTTTTTTATTTTTTTTTATTTATTTGCATTTTTAAAGTGCTCACACAGCCCGCGGGCATCGAGGCGCTGTTACAGGAATTGTTTGTTTTTTTAGTTCCGTAATTGTATTTATTTTTTGTCTTAGCTGGCCTATTTATAACGCACTTACAGACCCAGAGGTTTCTGAGTGCGGACCCGGGGATCGCACCTGTGTTGCTTCCTGTCGTCTTGCTTCCAAGGCGAACACGTTGCCACTGAGCTGTCCTCCCAATGACTGCCCTCTGCCTAAGCCCCTCCTCTGGCAGCCATCCTCAGAATTTTACAGCACTTTCAAGTGTTGCGAGTCCTTGTGCTATAGCTCTCGAGCTTTTACTGCGTTTTGCGATTTATTTATTTATTTTTTTTCTAAGAGTTTTGCTCTATTTGTTTGGTCAACCGAGCCGCAAGCTCCATCGATCCATCATCCGACTAACAGGGACCCGTTTTTTCGACCTTTCTATGCCCCTCAAGGGCAATTTTTCATCGAGTTCACTTCTTGGAGTATTCCAGAAGATTTTTGGAGGCCTACACCGTGTGGACTTGACCAAGGATAAAGCAGACTCACCGCCTCTGTTCAGGATCTGCCCAGGATGCGGGCTGCGTAACATCTTCCTGGACGATGGGCACCGGAGAGCTGGTTGGACTGAGTCTACTGGTCAGAATGAACGGATGGAGTGGATGGAGCTGACGGAGTGGATATAACGGATGGAGCGAATTGAATGAATGGAGCAGATTGAACGAATTGAGCGATTGGAATGGCTAGAGTGAATGAAACAGATGGAACAAAGAGCTGGTGGGATTGAGTCTACTGGTCAGAACGAGTGGATGGAGCAGACGGAGCAGATGGAGCATACAAAACAGATGGAACGGAGCGGACTTACTGGATGCGATTGAATGGAATGGTATAGATGGAATGGTATAGATGGAACAAAAGGAATAGATGGAACGAATGGAAGTTGGAACAGATAGAGCAGATGCGAACGGAAGAAATAAATGAAGTAGATGGAACGGATGAAGTGGATGGAACGGATGAAGTGGATGGAGCGGATGAAGTGGATGGAATGGATGACGGCGATGGAAAGGACACAGTAGATAAAATGGATGGAACGGATGAAACACGTAGAGTGGATAGAACGGATGGAGTGGATGAAGTGGTTGGAGTGGATGGTACGGATGGAACAGATTGAACGGATGGAACGGGATAACCACCATATCACACTTCCACACTTTCTCTCTCCTACACACCACCACTCAACTAGAACACAGTGATACTATGACACATTTGGTATAGCTGTTCGCATAATAACACCAGCCACATACTCCTCATCCTAACTAAACACAGTTAGCACACACCGCTAGCTTATGCGTCTCCTCAGGCCTAACGCAGCCAGAAATCAATCTGGGTGTCCACCCTCCAGAATTGAACACATACAACTGACCACCACACCTACCGCTAAGAAGCAGCTATCATGCAACTACCACACCGGCTGCACACATATCCGGTGCACCCAGGCACCCTATGACTCTCTCTATCTCTCTCTCTCTACTGACTTGAACTACGGTTCCCGAGGGCGTTCAACCTACCAGCCCTTTGAGATCATACCAATGATACATAAGGCGCTATATAAATGCCAAATAACATAACAAATAACATAACATATGTATATACTATGTTAAATCCAACACCATTGGTGTAAATGGCCCCACGGTGGAGCGGTCCTTTAGCCACGTCAGTTGCTACTGGGCTGTATCTGGTCAAAAGAACATTACCTGTGGTATCTAATTCGATGCTCCGCTAAGGAATGACTGTTGAAATGTTTGTGCATAGTTGTCCTGGTATGCCTGGTATACCCTCACTTTAGTCTTGTATTAGGGCATCAAAGGAGGGTACAGTGTGCTTTCTACCAGTTGTGCTAAGGGCATGGCAGCTTTCCTTCAGTGTCTTCTGATGAATGATTTTTGATGGTTCTGCCGTTATGAGGCGTTTCATTTTTCCTGTTTGAAGAATGAGCAACATAACCCGACTAGGAGCCTGAATGGCAATAATCATCTGTGAACATTGCTTGGCAATACATGCACACCTCTAAGAGCGTCCTTCGTGCCACCCAGCTTTCATGCCAAGTGGACCTGGTGTTTGTGGCCGTACAGGCTTGGGAAGTAAATAGGAGACTTTTTCTCCTCTCTCTTGCAAATTGTTTTAATATACCCATGCCACATCTGAAGTTATCAGCATCGCAACCCTACATTACTAACTTTCTGCACTCCTTTTGCTCAAACTTAAGCAGTCTGGTCCATACTCGTCAAAAGTTAAACTCGCCCCTCAACCGCAGCTCCCTGAATTCCTTACCTACCTTCTGCTATTTGCATCCTCATCTCTCAAACTCCCTCTAAACCCACCCCTATTACATTAACCTGTTTTGCCCGAATGAAGGAAGTAGCTATCTATCATCTGTTTCTTCATTGTGCATGTCTCTTCTATGTGTATCTTAAGTTCTACAGGGTCTTGTTTCAGTTCCTGTAGAATTGTGCAGTTTACTACAGGCATGCTGGATTCTGGACTCTGATCAACACAGAGCAGCTTTTAATAAGTATTGTAGCAGTTTCCTTTTGATTGTTTTCTAATTGTATTTCATTTTGCGGAGCACTAAACATATATATATGGTAATAGCTTTTGCACAGGCAATCTACGCAAGTGAATTATGGGCCCTCGGATATCCAACAGCCCTGGATAGAATAGAGGGACACTTTCTAAAGAGATTGCTAGGAGTCAATAGCACAAGTGTGAACATCAGCACACAAGGAGTGTAACATTCCTTGCATAGCTGATTTGTTCTTGGTGAAGGGCAAGATGATGTGGATAAGGATTTGGTCCCACAAGAATGACTCGCTGCTGAAAACTCTAAAGAACTTCGCGAACATGAGCAAATAACCTAAATAACAAGCTTGGGGAACATGAAAAGGACTCTCGAGAAGATGGGGAAGATCCATTGGCGCAATAATCCTGATGATTCAGTATTACAGATGACTTGGACGGTTACAAAAACACTTCTAGCCAAAAATGAAAAGAACCATAATCTGGTCAAAGTCACTGTAAAAACAATATTTTGAAGGGGCGCACATTGCAAACTACCCACCATATTTAGATTTGGTTAAAATATTTACAAGGTTACATAATGCGATTATGTGGCTAGTGTGACATTTCACAGGATCGTTTCACTTCTCTCCAGATGGGAGCCCTTCCCTGTGAGGGTAGGGAGGTGAGGCTGCTACCCTATAGTCCTGCTAGGGGTGGTAAAAAGCAGGAGGACCTCTTAGGGAGAGACTTCCCTCATGGGTATAACGACTCCCATTGAAGACCTCCCTAAACTCTTGTTCCCAGAAACCATTGCCCTATTGACTCCTCCTCCCCCTCCAACCCGAAACTACTACTGTGTGTTACTGAGAAGTCTACTATTGCCTCTGTAAGACCAGATAGAACGGAGACAAAGAAGAACCAAATAAACATACAGAACAACAGGAGAAGGGATTGCCAAAGAACTGTGATGAAGTGGCCACTAGGAGACATGATGATAACTTCAAAGGCATTGACAACACACTGGAGCAGGCCCAAAAATATAAAGTAAAGACTAAGGAAGTCTGTCCTGCAAGGCCTTGGAAATTCAAACCATGCTGTCTGAAGCATCGAGAGACTGTCTGTCTGGGAAGGAGAAGCCGAAAGGAACCACATGACCAGGAGTAAACTTAACTTGCTGCAGAAAAAGGAAGAATCCAGCAGTGGCAGGGCCTCTCTGAGGTGGACCTTTGAGTCCATAAAACACAGACCACCACAGCAGCGGCTCAATGAAGCCTCACAGACCAAAGAGGAGGAAAGAAGGATTATGCGCTGAACGCGTGTGGATCCACCAGTGACCAGAGACCCCAGGAAGAACCGTTAGTGCTCCGCAGTGAAGATACAGGTAGGGGAGTTGCAGGAAAACTGGGTGGGGTCCAGAGAGCCCAAAGATGCGAGTATTCCTCAGGAGTGATCTCACTCATTGCAGAAGTGATACCCAGAGAACCAAGAGTCAAGTAAAGATACCTAAAGAACCAAGATTTTTCAGTGAGTAATCTCCCCACTAGTCAAGATATGAAAAGTGCTGACATTGCACCCACAAATAAAAAGAAGAGTTGATAAAATCTTAACTATGTTTGCAAATCCTTGGGAGGAAGTAAAGAGATTTCTAAAGACTTGTACAAAGGACTATTAAGAAACAGTCTTCAAAGCTCCTCCAGATAGACCAGGAAAAGGGAGTCATTCTCCTGGTCTGGCTATATTTGGTAAATTAGACTCTGATACAAGAGACTGCTGTTAAGGCAGCCTAGGACTTGATGTTTCACCAGGAGAAGGGAGCCATTCTGCTGGTGGCTCAGATAAGTTCATTGAACCCCTTTGTTTCTTAGTTTACATGTTAGTGGCAGTGATAGAGTAGTTGGTTTGGGCATAGGACAGTATATTGTTTATTTTGTATTTTTTTACTTGCATCCTGACAAGCACCCACGTTATTCTGTGTTGAGGTAGGAAAAACCCCTCTATACATAGGGAAAGGCAATTATTTTCATGTATTTGAATAAAGTCTATAGCCAAAATGATTTCTGGATCCAAGGATGTTAATTGTTCAAATAGTTTAAAAATTGCATGTACAAATAATGTCTGTGGGAAAAGTGTGGCTCTCTGTCAATGCACGGGTCCTTAGCCCATGCACTGGTCACAGTTGGTGACTACTTTGAATTATATTCCACAGAAGAAACCCATGCAGAGGTTTAGTCTTTAGGCTTGGTGAATTAGGTTTAGTAAATTGGAAATCACAGGGGCATCAGACACTTGTTTTTAAGCCAGTAATGGGGCCAAAGGGACATCCCCTTTTTCTTATGCTTTAGGAGGTATGGGCAAGGGAGCAGACTGATGGATGGGCATGCAATTTCTATGCAACCCCGAAAAAAGGGGACTACAGGTCGCCTTTGTGGCGGTCTCCTTACATTTATTAAAAATAGATCTGGTAGCCAAGTAGAGCAGTGGCGTGTTTCAACCTATGGATTATTGGGGGTTTGCCTCTGGGGTCTTCTTTTCTCAAGTACAAATGTAGGAGAAATTCTATTTTTAAATGTCTATTGAAATCCTACAGCCCCCAAATCCGATTCCATTACAGCCACGATTTCTGACATCCTATTGGGCTAGTTAGGTTCTTCTCCTTCACATGAGGTTATCCTTTCAGGTGACTTGCTTGTGTGTTAATCCAAATCAGAAGGCCTTTTCTACTAACCAACGAGGCAGTTTTTTTTTACGGTTTCACTGATTCACAGAGAGAGGATTTCCTTTGTCCACTCAAGTTTACTGCTAGTCAAAATCGACCAGCCACAGAGACCATAGAAGTATGATCCAATGAAAAAAAGGGATCTGAACCGATCTTTGAGCAAAAATTAAACTGAATGAAAAGCTATACATTTGTATTTATTGTGTAGGGAAAGTCAGTTGATGCTTTGGTCTTAATACAAAATCGCTCTGCAGGCTTTTGGGGTATTATGATTGAGCCTGCAAGATCTGAAATTGGCCTTCAACTAAACCCTATTTCAGCAGAGGAATGGTCAAGCTAGTATTAAGACCCTTTGTGCTACATGCGCCAATGAGGATAGCTTTACTTTCACCATATACAAATAAAAATAGCTGCAACTTAGAGTTTGTGATTTGAATTTTGTAATCTGATTTCATGCTCAAGGTCTCCAGAGCGGCAGAACTGGGCGGCTTCGGAAATGTGACAATGAAAAACTCCCCTGCTCTGTGGTCTACTATTTTAATCGGTTTTAAAACATCACCACTTTGGGTGTTGTCCCTCCTTCCTGGAAAGAATTACCAATTGCACTCGTAGCTATTGCTAGGAAAGTATGTTAATTGATTATCCTGTCTCACTTGCAAAAGTGGGAAGTGCAGGATCAGAGACTTGATAAATTGTATTCGGTCTTCAGGAAGTCTGAGGAGAGCTCTTAATGGGATGGTATTACTTTTAAAAGGCAAGCTTGAAACATAGACTTGTTTACACGCCCTTTATTGATTCAACAGTCACCTTCGACATGATGAACAGAGCAAGACTGGCATACATTGTTAAAATGGAGAATGGAATTGAAAGTGACATTTTGGGTCCCTTATTGGATATACATCCCGGAACATGCTTGCGAGTTCAACTGAACAATGAAGGGCTGATGTCGGACAAAATACAAACTTTGAGGTCCCTCCTCAGGGCTGTGTCCTGGTAGAGGCTTTCTTTAATTTAAGGAAGGGCTCACTATTCATGCCAAATGTCTTTTCTTGTAAATTATATTGTGTAAACATTTTATATTGGATTTTGTCTCGATCCAATTATCAAGCCACAATTTTCTTATTTTTTTTAAGCAGTCACAGGATTGATAAGAATATCCCAGATAGGGGCGTGGCTTGGCGGCCATGCGTTAGGAGGCACGACTGAGAAGCTCCTTCGAGATCCTGAAGAAGATCCGATCAAACTGGTACCAAAACGTTGGGGATTTATCTGAAAATGACAGAATAGACGTCGGAATATCTGCAGAACATTCGCTGAGTCTCCTGAAGGAAATCGGAGGTTGGATTGCAGAGAAAAGGCAAAAGAAGAAGCTGCCAGCGCGAAACAAAATGGCGGGCGTGAGGAGCTGAACGGCCGGGGAGAACGCCAGAGCCCTGTGAGCGAGGAAATCACAGGCGTGCAGCTGCGGGCCAGAGATAAAACAACATCCAGCTGGCCCAGGGGTCTGCCGGAGAGGGGATCGACAATTGGCACAGGCGACCCAGCAATGAGCCCGGCCCGGCCACTCATAAAGACACAGAGGCGGTGAAAGCGGAGAGAGCACGCCGGGGGCCCCACCCTGATACAGCGAGGCGGTACACGGACTGTATCACCCTCCCGCAAGCATCACAGTCGCAAGGCGGGAAGAGGCGGCAGCAGGAAGGGGACCCGCATAGACCAGTAATTTGCAGCAGACAGCAGGCGCACATACGGCCGGGAGAGCGGCCTCTAACTCGGCAGACAGGACGCCGGAACATCTGCACAACAAGTGAAGAGTTCCCCGGAACAAATCGGCGCTCGGAGCCCAGGGAGGAGGGGAGCGGCCGGCCCGAAAAACAGGCAACACCCAGAGCAGCGGTTGGAGACCCAGGAAGGGAAACCGTGCGTACAGAGGGGGACATCCAGGAATCGACGACCCCGTGCACAGTCGGATCCAGATTTACTGAGGGCCGGGCTGCACCAAAGTGAGCCCCAACGATATAATGCCAAGTCGAAAGACGGAGGGGAAGGCAAAGCAGACCAGCATAGAAACGTTCACTACACCACCTGGAAGTAAACAACCTGCCCAGCCTACTACGGCAATGGCCTCCTCAGCTACTGGACAACAAGCAGGAAACACTACGGAAGGACCGATCCTAGAAGCTATAGCCGCTCTGCAAACATCCCTTGAAGCCAAGATGGACGCGGCGATAGGGGCCCTCAAGGCTTCCTTAGAGAACAAACTGGACACTGTCATGGTTGATGTGGGCCTTCTTCGGCAGGACGCCAGAAACTTGACAAAAAGAGTAACAATGGCAGAACAGCAAGTGCAGCAAAACACCACGGACGTTGCGGCCACACAAACACAAATGTCGGAGGTAGTTCGGAAGATCAAGATCCTGGAACAGAGGGCCGAGGACGCGGAAGGAAGGGCACGAAGGAATAATAATCGCATAATCGGGCTTCCGGAGGGCGAAGAATATGTCGAATCCATGCTGCTCCAAGAGATTGGTGCCGGATCACTGTACCAGTGCTTTGCGGTTGAGAGGGCACATAGGTCATTGACCAAAAGACCACGGCCGGGTGCCCCCCAAGAGCGATGATTGCCAAGATCATGAACTTTAGGGACAGGGAGAAGATACTAACATTCTCAAGAGAAGGGGGAGAGATTATAAGGAACTCCTCTAAGATCGCCATTTACCCTGACTATACGGTCATGGTCCAGCAACAAAGAGCAAGATTCGGTCCAACCAAAGAACGTCTCAGGTCGGCAGGAGTGCGATACATGCTCTTATATCTGGCCAAACTTAAGGTACTACACCAAGGGAAATCATGGTTCTTTGACTCAACGGAAGAAGCCCACATATGGATGGACCAGCAGGGCCTCCCCCAGCAGGGACGGAGAAACCTGAACAATAATGAGAATCAGCCCCGGTGAAAAGGAGCACAGACCCCCAGGAACAAGACGTCAAGGTGATTTGACCAGGCCAGATGTATAGCACGAAGGAGCGACTCGCTCTAACCCAGCTGGGATGGCAAAGGAAAACCACCCCCCAATTCAGAAAGTTCTACAAGTTCGGATGCCAGTTTGGAGGCATCACGCTGCGGCGAGCCAGTCCCTCTTCCAGGGACAAAGCAAGAGAAGCGGCGAAGCCAGAGCAGGGGGAGGGTGGCTGGGTGTTAGTTTGAAAGTTATGGTTTATGTGTTGGTTGGCTGTAGGCAGGGCCGGCTGGCCCACGGCGTCAAGGGTGGAAGGAACAATGTATATGTACATGGAACAGCTCGAGTGAGCAGGTACCAGGTCGACAGACCGCAATGTAACAAAGGAAATCACCCCAAGCGCAGAGGAAAAAAGGACATGGGGGAAAGAGGCACGTCCCGAAGACTGGACGGAAAGAGAAGAAACAGGGGAAAACACGAATGGAAGGCTATGGGACAACGGAGCCAGAGTAAACAATACAAATATGGGCCCTGACGAAATAACTATAGCAACCTGGAATGTACGAGGACTCAATGTTTATGTCAAAAGACTCAGGGTGTACGCCTGGCTGAACAGAATGAAAGTCAAGATAGCAATGCTACAAGAGACCCATCTGACAGCGGATAAACAGGCCAGGGTGAACAAGAAATGGGGAGGACAAGTATACAGCACAACATACTCGAACTATGCAAGGGGAGCATTAATATGGATTGCACCGGGAGTACCGTTCCAGCTAATAAAGCAGGAAAGTGACCAGGAGGGGAGAATGGTGCTGGTGCACGGGATGCTTGAAAGCAGGGAAATATGCTTGATCAACAACTATGCCCCAAACCACGACGCCACCGCTTTCTTCAGGAATCTAGCGCCCAAACTGGCTCAGTACTGGTGAGCCACGTTCATCTGGGCCGCATACTTTAACTGCACATTGAACCCGCTTCTCGACAGGTCGGATGACAAGCACAGGAAGCCAGCATCCCCTGCCAGGGAGCTTCACAAGACCCTCACACGATTGCAGCTGGTGGACGTCTGGAGGCAGGTACATGGAGACGGGAGAGGGTACACACATTATAGTGCATCCCACGTGGTATTTACATGAATAGATTACATATTGATGGCAGTGACTCTCTGATAGAATTCACGGGAATCGACATTAAAGCACGTACACTTTCAGATCACGCCCCGATACTGGCAACATGGGCGCACACACACAGAAAAACCCCAATACCAACATGGCGCCTCCGCGCAGAAGCATTAGGAGAGGGCGAATTTGAGGCGTATCTGCAGGAGGTGATAGAAGATTACTTTGAACAAACTGAGGGGAGCGTGGAGAGCAATGCCACGCTCTGGGACGCCTTCAAAGTACTAACAAGAGGGGCAGCAATTGGGAAAACGGCAGGGTTGAAGGGTGCAATCGTGGCTGAGCTGGATGAAATAGAAAGGGAGGTTAAAACAGAGGAACGAAGGGCGGAAAGGGCGGGCCGGGAACCCAGGGAACTACTGTAGCTAAGAACGAGATGCATAGTACTCTGGGAGAAACTGGGGAAGCTGAATTATGGGAAATACTTACAGAGATTGCACGCAGAAGGGGATAAACCCAGTAGACTACTAGTGTGGCTTACCAAACAGGACAACAAGAGGGACCCCATAGAAGTATTAAATGATGATACAGGAACAGAGGTTAGGAATCAGGAAGATATAAATAACCTGTTCGCCGGCTTCTATGAGCGGCTTTATGCTCCTAATCCGGAAGTGGAGCCGAAAGACATCCCAGACGCCCTAGCAGAGATTAGGTTAACGAAGCTAACAGCAGACCAGGCCCAACTATTGGACGCCCCGATTACCGTAGAGGAAATTGAAATGGTGATCTCTGAGCTCCCCTCGGGTAAAAGCCTGGGCCCGGATGGGCTCCCAGGGGAGTTTTATAAGACATACAAAAGTACCATTGCCCCAAAACTGCTAGAAACATATCAGGAGGCATACGAGGAAGCACAATTGCCAAATAGCACGTCGGAAATGATAATAGCCCCGATCCTAAAGCCAGGGAAATCCCCAGTAGAATGCACGTCATATAGGCCGATCTCCCTCATCAACCAAGACACCAAAATACTTACAACGGTTCTAGCAAACCGTCTGAAATCGGTTATATCCACGTTGATCCACTCAGACCAAACGGGCTACGTCCCAGGGCGAAACACGTCATGGAACCTCTGCAGATTACACTATGTGATAGAACAGACGAATCAGAGGCGAGGGGAATGCGCAGTAGTGTCATTAGACGCCGTTAAGGCCTTTGATTCTGTGAGTTGGAAGTGGTTGCTGAGCGTCCTCGCCCACTTTGGTTTGGGGGAGGGATTTCTCAGATGGATTAGACTGCTGTACAGGGACCCTAGAGCGAGAGTAAAAACGGGAAGGCACATTTCAAAAGCTTGGAGGATATACAGGGGAACCAAACAAGGCTGCCCACTCACCGATGTTGTACATACTGGCTTTGGAGCCGTGGGCGGTCTTCCTCCGGCAGAGTATGGGGACACAGGCATAGACATAGACGGGGTGGTCCATCAGATCTCGCTGTACGCGGATGACATCCTTCTTTTCGTCGAAAATCTGCGCGCCAACCTAGCCTGCCTACTGGAGGCGGCGGACCCATACGCCAGACTTTCAGGGATAGCCATCAATAGAGAGAAATCGGTCTTATTCCCCTTGGCTGACTTAAGACAGGTCCCCCAAGACAGACTCCCAGATATGGGGCTAGCTTGGGCTCAGGGCTCCTTCCGATATCTGGGAATAGAGATACACCACAACACTGCAGAGTCACACAAATATAATACACAGGCAGCCCTAGATAGAATACAAAAGGCCATGGGTTTCTGGGAGCCACTCCCATTGGGGATGATAGTGAGAGCGGCCATCCTGAAAAGGGTAGTACTCCCACGGCTATTATACTATTTCACGAACATTCCCCATGCCATACCCAGAGCTTTCTTCATGAAGTTGAAAACAATGACACAGAGATTCCTATGGGGAGGGGGAAGGTGTAAAATTGCCATGACAACATTGCAGAGGGACCACGAGGAGGGGGGCATCAGAGTACCGGACTTCGAAAGATACTACCTGGGAGGGCAACTCCAATAAATAGTTAAATGGCTGGGAGAAGATGAATCAATAGGCAAAATACACTTCCAACCGGCACTGAGATCCTTTTACCTACTGGAAATCCCATGGATAGACAAACCTTTGATCAAGCCCCTACCCAACATGCTTAGGTTAGCAACAGAGCTCTGGTCGAGGGCATGGAGACTCCAGGGGACCAAAGACCCTTGCTCGCTGCAGATTCCACTAGCGGGAATAATAGGCAAGGACACAAATACACTTGCAATGTATAGATCCTACTGGGAAGCCAAAGGAATAGGGCAAATAGGAGATTTGAGGAGGGAAGATCAATGGGCGGAGTTCCGAGATATGGTGGAAGAATATGACATACACGAAGGCCAATTCCTCCTATATAATAGAATGATGCTGACAATCAAGAAGAGGTGGCGAGAGTGGCCAGAACAAGAGGACACGGGAGGAGAACTAGATGCATGGTACGATATATCGGAAGGGGGACACACAACCTCCAGGCTATACGAACAGTTGCTAAAATCCAAGAATTCACAAGTCCTACAAACAGGAGGGAGATGGGAGGACGAACTAGGAAGACCCCTCAGTGATCATGAATGAGCTAGGGCGCTGAGATACCCCAAAAAAGTATCAAGGAACGCAAGGTTCAAGCAAGCACAATTATACACTACACACAGGGCGTACCTCACACCTAAGAGAATGAATGGGATGAAGCTGGGAGATCCCCGCACATGCCCCCGCTGCCCGGAAGAGGACGTGGACATGATACACATGTTCTGGACCTGCCCAGTGATACAGGTCTTTTGGGATGGAATCAGAAGCAAGGTGGCGGGAAGTGGACTCCAAATACAAGCGGGAAATCCAGAAATGTACCTGCTGGGCCTCTTCCCAAGAGGAGGCAAGAATAGGTTGCACCTTGCAAAAATGAAAGACTTGATATACATACTAGCCAAACGGCGGATAGCAATGGCTTGGAAATCGTGAGAGGGCCCAAGGATAGACTCATGGTGGGCAGATTTTCAGAAATGGGCGATGACTGAAACGGCAGTGTGGATGAGGGCAGTACAGAAAGGTGAAGGGGAAACAACAAAAAATAATGGCATGGAACTCACTGATGCAGAGCTTATTCGAAAACAGGGAGGAGAGCGGAGAGGAAGAGCCGGGAGGGGAGGAAAAGCGGTAAAGGGGAAAAACACAGGTCAAACCTCCAAGCAAGGGTGGCCATGAACTAAGACATTTTCAAAACCACTGCGGGGAAAGAAGAGACACCTTAAAGCAAAGAGATTCCTTGCTTACTCAAAGACGGAACAGGCGGAGGAATACCCGCGCTTGGGGCCGACAGCCAGCCTTGCTTGTGTTAGTTTGTTTGTTTGTAATGTTATCTAAAAACCCAATAAAGATTTTTTTTTTAAAAGAATATCCCAGATATATCAGCTTTCTGCATAAATGAACAACATTTGTCCAACTAGAGGTTTAATGCAATAGATGAGTGATACGCCACAAGTTTTTTTTACATCTTCAAGAATGACCAAACTGGAGGATTCATCACCTATCCATATAAACGTAGGCATTTCCATCTAATAGTATCTTATATCAACATCAAACCCAATACGTACCTAATAACTACAATAGGTACATAAACCGGCAGACGTGAGATCTTCCTCCAAATTCTCCCTTCAATTCAATATTTGTGATTAAGATGGAATATTTCTACACCATATAACAAATTAGTACCCAGCGAGGGGTGGTGTGGCGGCCTCCCAGCCAATAGGGAAACTCGGAATGCAGGCATTATCAGACGGTAATCCTGCCGCTCTGAGCCTCCTTGCGGTTGGAGGCCGCCATCTTCCCCCCTGGGGAACCAGGTAAGTGGTCCTCTCCTCCCCCCCATCCCCGCTTACCTTCTTTTCAGTCCATTTCAGGAGTAGACGCGCTGGAAACACTTCTGTCCCCAGAACATCCACTCCCGATCTGCGACAAGCCGTCATGGAAAGGAAGAAGGGACTACACGTTAATCCCTTATCTCTTTTCCATGGTGGCCATTTTTTTGTTTACGTATTATTAATGGCCGCCATGAAAAGAGAGAAGGGACTACGTATAGTTCCTGTTCCCGTTTCCATGCGGGCCATTTTTTTTTGTTCAATTGTTTTCTATTTTTTACTTCGTTTTCCCTTCCCTGGTGGACATTTTTTTTACATTTATATTTCTGTTCCGAACAGAAAAGAAAATACTTTAAGTACCCCAGTCTTACAGGATGGGGGTACTATTAGCAATAAGCTCCTCGCAGGGGGGGCATGACCACTTCAGGTAATGCTCTGGGCCTTCATTCAACTCTGGGCCCCGGGGCATTACCTGAAGTGTTAATGCCTCCCCTGCTCTGGACTTATTGCTTAAGTAGTCAGCACCTTCGCACCTTCATCTTATGACGGGACTTGGAGGTGAGAGAAATGCCAATAATTCTGGTTTAAGCTCATCAAGTTGGAACAGAGAACCTGGACTTTGGCATTCAGTCTGCTAAGCAAGTCCCTATTTGAAGGTCTAATCATGTACCCAATACATCATTGGCCTCCTCTGTGAAGCTCTATAGTAGTTCAAAAGCTTGGGGAATGATGGTCCCCCTTGAGCCTTGGCCGCATATAAAGTGCATTTGTTGACTCTAGGTGACCTCGCTCGCCCTTTCAACAAATATTATAACAGCAGCGAATCCCATTGATCAATAGTGCTATCGAAGTCTGGTAAGGGGATTGATTGGTAAAGGTCCAAAAATCTTGAGAGTATGTTCATTTTAATAATAACCATTTTTCTGAACCACGAGAGGGGAAGGGTCCCCAATCAGTCGAAGTTCTTTTTGTTTAATAGCACTGGATAGTAGGCCCCTAACAGGTCGCGTAGTTTTCCTGGAGTATTTACTCTGCAATATCGCACTATTTTGGATGCCCACGAGTAGGAGAATCTTTGCTCAAGTCCCTCCCTCAGTGGAGGAGGGATGTTGAGTCCAAATATTTCTGATATAGTTATAATAACCTTAAAACCTGAGGCTGAGCCATACCAGATAATTTCGGCTTTCTCTCTTGAAGGGAGTTATTGGGGTCTGTGATGGAGAGAATAACGTTGTCAGCAAAGAGACTCATTTTAAGCTGGGTTCCCCCAAATGGTATGCCCCTAATTTTCTTGGTTGCTCTTCTGTATGCTCCATAACCATTGCAAAAAGCAAAGGCGGCAAGGGGGTACGCTTGCCATGTGCCCCTACTTAGGCTAATAGGAGATATTTGCACCCCATTAATTAGGAGTCGTGCCTTTAGGTCTGCTTAATTAGAGAGTATCATGTGGCACATTCTAGGTCCAAAATTGAACTTAACTAATACCTCCCCCAAAAAACCCCACTCCAGCTGTGTCAAAGGCCTTTTCGGGGTCTAATGCTAGGAGAAGGTAGTGTGACTCATTCCTGCCAGATTTATCCATTAGGTGTAGAACCCTTCTTATGTTGTGTGCTGTACTTCTTCCCCAGATAAAGCCTGATGACCAGAGTCAATAAGGGTAGTCCTAACTTTCTCTAGCCGGTTGGTAAGGATCTTGGTAAAGATCTTCAAATCTAGGTTCAGTGGGGCTGTAGGACAAGCATGGCTTGGGATCTTTGCCAGGTTTAGGTATTCAAATCACCTAAGCTTCTTTCATACAGTCCGGCAGGTTGCCCCACTTTCTGATAGTTAAAATCCTCAGCCAGGAGTTTTGCCAGTACCTGTTTGACTGACTGATAGAAAGCGGCCATGAAGCCATCCGGACCCGGGGATTTATTTGCTTCAGAGTTTTTATAGCTTGGAGAACCTCCTGAGGCTCAAATGGGGATTCCAAACGGTCCCTTTCATCTTGAGAGATTCACTTTATCAGCACCCCCGTAAGGTAGGAAAGTATATGCTCCCGCTCAGGGGCGCTCAATATATAGTGTGGTTTAGTATTCATGAATATATATTTTTTTGTTGTTGTTATCTTCCTCACCCCATTCACTCCCTTGAGTGTCTTACACGGAGTGTATAAACGAGTGGCTGTTATGCTGTATGAGGTGTTCCAGCAACTTTCCTGGTATATTCCCCTGCTCGAAATATCTGTGGTGCAGCCTCATCATGGTGCACTCCGCTCTCTGCGTTCTCAAGTGGCTCCTAGTTGGAGCTGTAGTGTAGATCTTGTCAGCCTGCTTATCTTCCTCAAGTAATTGAGTTTGTCAGGCCCCTCACTCGTTTCAATGCAACTGCGTTGTCGATGATATTGCCTTGTGATATCACTTTCAAGGCATCCCATTGAATGGCTATTGATGTATCGTGAGAAGCGTTGTTGTCTAAGTAGTACCATTTCACTCTTTTTAAATCCTCGAGCCAAACCAGGTCTCGTAGGAGTCCCGGGGGGGAGCCTCCAATTGGGATGTTTCTGATGCCCGACCAATCCCTGAATTTTACCAATACCATGTTGTGGTCAGTCATAGTCATGGGCTCTGTTTCCGAAGTGGATACCTGTTGGGCCAAGCCTGATGTCATAAGGGTGTAGTCAATGTGTGAAGCTTACACGTGCACATGAGGTGTGTAGGTATATGCAGTATCGTTGGGGTCCTGGGTGCACCACATATCTACGAAATTCAGGCCTAGCAGTAGTTTTCTCAGTTTTTTAGAGGCCATACCCATTGTAGAGTAGGTTGTCTCGACCAACATATCCTTAGCCCCATCCAAGACTAGATTTATGGCTCCTAAAACAATGAAGTTGCCCTGTGCCAACAGAGCCCAGTTGCGATGGTAATTGTAGCAGGATGGCGTCCTGTGCCGTTTGGTGCGTAAAACAAAAGAATTGTCACTGGTTTCAGGTCACCTCCTAACATTATGCCTCTGCCCTCATTGTTGCTCTGTATTCCTGTGTGTGAATCTCAGGTTCTTATGTAGGAGAATCGCTACTCCAGCCCACTTGCTTTCTCCCGATGAAAAGAATTGGTGTGGGTATTTTCTATTACTTAGCATAAATTGGACTTTGCTTAGTAGGTGGGTTTCTTATAGTGCCACTAAATGTATGCGCTCATGAAATAACTGTGTGTTTGCTCAGGGTACATAGGCCACAGGCCTTGAAAGTGGCCACATTAACTGCCATTATGGTAGGAGCGTAAATGCCACAGCCATCAAATGACTCCCCTCCCCCATCCATGGTGATGAATGTAGCCATGCCCCACTGTCGAATGAATATTGCGCTGTGCTGTCGTTCATTTTGGATATATCTTTCCCTAGCCTTAATACTCTGTAGAACTCCTGGTACATCCCCTTTATGGATTCCAATCATTATAGCTTCCATTTTGGAAGATACCGCCCACCTGACCAAATATCTCTTAAAAACTTAACGGTTAACTGACATTTCAAACTTCTGGACATGTTACAGTCCACTTGACTTATAGCCAACAAAGTTGCTAAATGAGGAGTGCAATGCTCTGGGTTGCAGCAGCCGTCAATGGTCGACTTTTTACTTGTTTGCGCCGTATGCTAGGATCCTCCATCCCGACAGCAGTGGCTGGCTGTTGTTGATCTGGAGATATCACCAGACTGAAGTGGGAATTGAAGGCTGAAAGGATATGTCTGCTTATATCGGATGTTCTGGCGGCACAGTTCTTCTGTGGCCAGGTTCAGTGCTCTTCTCTTTCCCAAGGTTGGAGTCCCGAAATCAGAATCTGTTAGCTTTCCACACCTCTGCCAGGATTAACTCCTTAACTTTGTAGTCATGGAACTTCACCACTATGTCTTTAGGGGGATGAGTTGTGGCATCTCTCTTGGGGCCAATTATGTGAGCGCTAGCAATTTTGGTCATTTCCAGGGTTATGGGGGGTCATGATGTGAAGGAAGAGTTGTTGGATGCACTCCTGTCATCTCCTTCAGTTCCCTCCCAAAGGAACTTTATTCAGAGGTTGGACCGGTGACCCCTATTCTCCAGATCTTCGCATTTTGTTCTTAGTTCCATGTTTTCCTGAGCGGCAGCCACCTCCCCCTGAACTTTTCTCAACTCCATTGCAAGTGATGTCGGTGATCGCTCAACCGTTTTGACTCTATCTCCCAGGGATCCCACCTCTTTTCTAATCTCACCAGCTGAGTCCAGCATCTCCTAGTGCAGCTCCGCTCCCTCGTTGTGCACGGAGTCTTTAATGTCCTTCCTAAGCCCATCCAGAGCGGGAGTCGGGAAGTCCAGGCTTAATGTTGTTGCTCCAGGCTGAGGCTAATGTTCTTGCCCCTTGTCCTTCTCCATGTTGGGAGCTTTGATCAAGGTGCCAAAACACCTGAATGCCTGTGTCCCTTGATTATTATTATTCTTTTATTTGGGCATGTTTCCCCTTGTTACAGGGCTATCAGAATAGGTGTCAGCCTGCTATATGGTGTCCAAAGAATCTTCTTTGTGCAAGGGTGTAGGAGTCTGGCGCAGCAGGGTCTCCCTCTCGCCCTGTGCCACACCTCCTGCAGTCAGGTCCCAGGTGTATCTGCTGTAAACTCAGAGCGCTTTGCAGACGGGGAAGGCTCTCTCCCGAGCTGCTGACAGCAGGAGCTCTCTAACATTGTGCAAGGTGGTTTCAATGACCCGGAGCAGGGACCGTGCTCGTTCCAGGAATCACACTTGCCACCCCGATCCCACAGAAGGTCAGTGCTCCACCCCACATGCCTCTTATCTCTTTGGAGTGGCCGATGCCTTGCTTAGCCCCTCTCTGCCTCCGCTTGCTGGTTACTTCCTGGGAGCACCTGCAGGTGCTCCGAGTTCCACTCGCGATGCAGTGTTTTGGAAGGCGCCATTGCCGGGTCAGGCCATCCACCAGAATACTCGGGGCATGTTCCCATTGCAGCCGACATTTTTAGGAGATGGGCCTAACCTCATCCTGCAGCCTTCGATCACCCCTTCATCATCCTCCGAGAGCTCCTGAGCAGTCTCCCTGATCACGGTGCGGCCATCCGGATACCGAAAAGACAGTGCCAGAACACCTTGGAATTATTCAGTCAGGCCAATGGTTGGAGTGGATCAGAGAGAACCGTCTCACCACTGCGCTATCTTGGCCACTCCCCCATCCTTTTAGTGCTTTTAACTGAATAGCACACCTATCCCATGTTGTGAATTTGGGTTGTAGGGCTAATCCAGTCAGGATGGTTTTCCAGTTCCAGTCGGACAAACCTTTTGGGCAGCCTGTCTACATTCCCATGCTTCAATCCAACCATATCGTCAATCGTGGAGCCACACCCTTACAGGCTTACGGGCTACCTGAGCAGCTTAGGATTCTCTCCCTTCATGGTCGTGTACCACTTTAAAGGTATATGATCAGTTTATTCCTACTGTCAACCTTTAAGCTTCCAAGTTATTCCTTAACACTTGTTCAACAGTGGCATATCTCTGTGCCCTTAAGCTGACAAGTGATGAAAACTACTGAGTGTTCCCTGCCCTTTTGGTCCAATTGTTAAGCCTGCGCATAGCCCTAATTTGTATGCGTGTGTATGGACATATTTGGCTGTAATCCGGTGCCCCCTGACTGCACTCCTTGCAAGTAGCATCTTTCAGCCATTTGACCACTTTCTGATACGCGTCAGTCCAGGCCACCTACACAGAGAGCTGGTCTCAGATGAGTGCAGCCAAAGGCACTGCTATTGTCGCAGTGTATTTGTAAACTTCCTGTAGCACACAGTAAGGCCACAAATAGCTTATCTGAATTCTAGAAGTGAAGGCTTCAGAGACGAAAGCCACTTGCATCTTGCGCTGAAAAGGCTGTACCTTTCCCCGGGCCCAAGGTGGATAGCTGAGCTCTGTAATATCTGGCACTTGGATGACTTGATTGTGAGCTTGGCCTTTACGATGGCGCGCAGCACTGTTGTGAAGTTGTTCTGTTCAAATGTCCTTCCCAGTTGGTGCTGTAGTCTGTCATCTATCTAGTGGGTAATCAACTGCATGACAATTGATAGGTTTTAAAACAATGTTTTTCATTGCATGTATTGGTAATTCGGACAAACAACCATAGATTCTAGGAAATTTCTTTATAGAGTGTAATGTTTGTCAAAATATTAACTCTTTGAAAGCCATAAACTATAGGTGTGGTATGGTTATCCTGTCTTGTGTGGGTATTAGTCTCATCTACTTCTCTGTTTCCTAACAGGATTAAGCTTCAAATGCCCTGCTCACTTCTTGACACTTTACCACTGGGATATAGTGCCCAGCATTCGTTTTGACTCTCCCAAATAAAGTTGTGTGGATATATAGCCTAAGCACACGTTAAAAAAAAAATATATATATATATATTATATATATATATAACTTGTTTTTACCCACCCCCGATATGTTGCCCAATTCCTTACCTTTACTCCACCCCAGAGATACATTCCTCAGCTTACCTCCAGGCATATAGCACCCTACCTGCTGCCAGGGGGAGGTTTTCCTGCTCAGTATAATATAGGCCTCTGCTGGGTCTGGTGTGGTCCCGCAGGTCTTTCTGGATTCCCAGCTTCGTCATCTGACCTTCCAGGTCTTGAAACGCTCTGAACATGGACATCCCTTTCAGGGGTCCCAGCTCTATCTGACCTCTCTGTTTTATCGTCTTCGGTCTCTTCTGTATCCCTGTGCATCAGGCATGTACCTTCGAGGAATTAAATGGTCAGAAGCCATTTGGGCCAGGCATAATTATATCTCTGTATCCACCTCTTTGTAAGTTTACATTCAGGGCACTGCTCATCCGAAATGCTTCCTTGCTGCTACTGATTTGCTCCCGCAGTCGATGCTGATCTGCAAACTCAAGCTATCACAAAGATTACAGCTTCAAGGCCCCCTAGTAGTTCAGTTTGCCTGGTTTCCAGAGTCATCTTCAACTATTGGTATGAGGACAGGGCACTGACTTAGTCGCGTACCATTTCCTTTTCTTCCTGGCTCATCCTTGTTTCTTGGCTTCCCCAGGGATGCTGAGACAGATAATCTGTTTTTGTCTCTAGTTGACCTTCTTGATAACCTACTGAAAAGGTGTACGGTTGTAGACCCAGGAATCATTGTGTGGTCTGGTATTGGCGACTGTATTGTGGGCCAGCCAAGTAAGGAGTGCAAGCTATGTAATGAGCTTAAACACCTACCCATACTGCAATATTTTTAGACCGCTCTAGTCCACTTGATAGCAAAAGCATTTGATAAAATGGCCGTTTTGTTTTTGTCTTTGGGGAATATCATTATGTTTATTTCCAGTAGAGCATGCTGAAAACCCCCTGCTTACTTTTCTCACCTAAAGTTGCCCCATTTTATGAATTACTTTCTGGTAAATCATTTAAGGGTTTTATGTGATCTCCGCATTTTACAATAAGACAGATTTTTTTTTCGGCAGATTTTATGTTGCCTTTAAAATGATGAACTATGACATACTGCCCCCCAGACTCCCTCCGAAGGTGATGCTGTCCCTACTCTCTCCCTCTGAATTTCTAGTATATATGGGGGGGTTACACCCAACCCTCCCTCTTTCATCGCCCTCCACCCCCATTCCCAGCCCAGCACATTCCCCCCCTCCCATATCATGCAAAAACAGTCATCCCCCACAACAATCATACACCATACTCTCACACATACACTTCATTTAAAATACACTTACCTCGCTCCTGTGGCTTCCCTCATCTGCCCGCGCCTGTCAGCCCCTGTGCAGCCCCTGACAGTTTAAGAACGACCACTCCAAGTGGTCTTTCTAAATAGTTTTCTTTTTGTTTTTAAAAAAATGATTTCTTCTCTCCACAACCATACAAGTTGTGGCTTTCAAGAACTATAATAGAACTGTCTTATAGAAATTATGTGCAAAGTGCACATTAACGGAACCGGACCATACATCAATGCCTTCTATTCCGGGTGTGGGAATGAGAGCTACAATGATGCCCTTTCAGCTCACCATGTTTTTATAAGTAGAGTGCTTGCTAGTTGGCGGCCTATCATCCTGTGTTTCATAGCACCATACTTTCAGTGCTTGCAGGGACACAATGGAGATTGTGTGCTAAGGTTACTGCCTATAGTCAGTCATACGAGAGTTCCACACCAAATAACTTTGACAGTTGGTGAACAAAAGCTTGAATCCCTAGAATGTTTGAAATATCTTGGCTTTTACGTTTATTAGACTCTTGCCATACATCCAATAAGACATGTTGCAATCTAGAGCAACCCTGCCAATTGCCAAATGAAACAAGTTTGAGTCTTATTGTAACTTCTCTGGTATTCAGGTGAGTCGGGGGTCACCTCGAGACTCACCAATAATAAATTACAAAAGTAGTCGAAAAGGAGTGTACACCAGGTTTATTCAGGGCCCAGACACAGCTGGGACAGCTATATTCAAACAAATCGTGGAACAGAACTGCGTGAAAAAAGGCACTGTCAAAGAAACGCGCCTAAATCTAAAACTTTTCTAACAATCGAGCTAATTAACATTAGTAACTTAGCAACATGACAAAATGTACCCACACCAATCTCATTGGGGCTTGCACATTATAACCTTATACAAAAACAGACATTATATTCTGTAATTGGGTCCACAAACCTTCCCACACCGCCCTTAATTATAATTTGTGATGTCACAATCCAACCCCCACTTCCCACATTGTAGTGACAATTCATTGAAACATTTGTGTTGACCAGCGGAACTTTATTCATCTGTCTCGTCACTTCATCTACGTTCTCACGAGAAATGCTCTCTACCACGGCAGTGTCAGAGCCTTGAACCATGGACGTACTGCTATACAAATGTTGCATATTAAGAACTCTGTGACCTTCTTCCCAGGCGAAACGTACTAAGAGGCAATATGAAACTGCAGTGCTTCTGTTGCCATGATTTAAAAATTGTGTTTTGCAAATCATTCTGAATTATAAAATGGTTATGCACTCATTTCTTGTTGGCGGGGCCCAAGGGCTCTAATATGTGACCTCGAGAAACAACAATTATTGTTTGCTTCTTTCCATACCAGCCTGGGGTCGTGGGACCTGCAATGTATTACCAGCCACTGCGGCTTTGTTGCAGATCAATAAAAAGCGAACACATTTTCTGCAAAAGCATACTGCAAGGCCTATTTACCGTGTTTCAGCCTATCTCTAAGTTTCGTTATACTTACCTGTGCCCCTGTATTCCTTTTAAATGTAAACTACTTTTATTTTGGGCTTTACTGTATAACGATTAAATGGAGCCCTCTCCCCATTTACAGTGCTACTCTCCCAATTTAGAAGTGCATTCCTTTATACCGCCCTGAACTTGCATTTTTATTACATTATTCCCTCCTTTTATTGACCTATCAATAACTAACTCTTTTTGCCCCTCTCATTCCCTTTCTGCTACTTTATCTTTGTGAATCCACATTTTTCCAATCTTGTCCTGTCTCCCGCAATCTCATCCCAATAATCCAGAGTTCCCCCACCCATATACAGCCTGTTCATCCTTTAGGTATGAAATCCAAAATGGTTTTCTAAATCTCCTGGCTCTGCAAAGACACACTCATCAGGATCCTCTTCCTCATTTTCCTCAATTACATTATTACTACCCTTCTTTTCCGTAGCTTTTTTGTCAACACTTAAGGGTAACATCAACTGTCCTCTTTGTTTGTTAGAATATAATCAAAACATTTTCTTAATGATGCAGAAGGTGATGAGAATGAGCGCCAATATGGGGACAGTCACTCGAAACTGTCTGGAAAGCCAGGTGGGCACCCGTGTGAAAATGCTGTCCAACCAGTTATTTGATTGCACTCCATTAACTTTGGCGGTAATTCTTTGATGGAGTGTCCTTATCTCTGTTATTGCTGCTTTTAATGTTCCATTTGTCAGCAGTTTACAAGATCTTGGCTGACGCAGATATCTCAATTGAAATTCTTCTGCAAAATCCTGATAAGGCTAAACAAAAAATCCATCAGACCTCCTGGATCATGAATCATCAAAAATGTCTAACTTATAAACATGCTTCGAGCTTTCGTTTTCCACCACATACGAGAGGCACCACACAATCCTATTTATCAAGAGCCCCTTCACCAAAATATAGAAATTTAATTCTCCGTTTCCGGCTACATATGTAGGAAACGAGAGACCTGCTCTATACGCGTCACCTAATAGGACCTCTTCAAAACTTCTGTCGGTTTTGTCAAACAACCAAAATCCCAGAAACCTTAGCACATTTAATCACTGCATGTCCAATTCTTACCAGTCTGAGGCAATTGCATTTTCATAAATACTGCCCTGGATACGCTATGTATGAACCTGATGCTTGTTGGGATCGTATTTTTGGCTCGACAGACTTGAAAATTCAGATAGCAACGGTCCATTTTCTTCTCTCTTTAAATTTAGATCAAGGGAAAATTGATTATTCTTAGTCGAACCGAGTACGATGAAATTTATGTTACTGTGTCCTCTTTTTGTTTTTTCGAAGAAACTCTGATCAAATTGTGAATACCAGATTATTAATATCTATCTTGTATTTACTATTGTCCACCCTGAATGCTCCTTAGAGAAATGATCTTAAATTGTTTTTAATATTATTTTAATCTACCATGTTCAGACTGTGTTGATATGTCATGTTTATTGAAAAGTTGTAACATAAAATGTTCCATTTGAAGACTTCATCGGGTATTATTGTGCAACAGCTACTCCCGAACTTTGAGCACATCACTCCCTCGATAACCGTTAGGAGGTCCAGAACGTGCCGGCTCTGCAAGCCCACCAAGCGTAGTGCCCTCATCTCCGCCTTAATTGCATTCAAACCCTTTTCTGTTGAATTTGCCAAATGCAGCAGCTCATATCGAGTGAGCTGCACCCACTTTGCATTAGTGGTGGCCTGGACACCTGGGAGCAGTAGTGAGGTCAAAAATGTTGTAGCTTTGGAGAACAGTCTGAATTAATCAGGGATAGCGGCCAAGTTTTCAACACTCTTCTCTGAAATATAATGATTTGCCCGCTTCTTCCTTCTTATTGATATTCGTTCCTCATCTTGCTGTGCCATTTTTCCCTGCAGCGCAATCTTCATGATAGTGCTATTTCGAGGAACCACCAGTGCAGGACTGTGTAAAGTGCCAAGAGCACAAACACCACTCCAGTCAGGTGGAATCTGGATATAAGCCTTTGATCCACAGGCCCACCATATGTCCCTCACCACGGCAGTCCCCTGTGTCAGTGCTGCATTCCGCATAACCTTGGTGCATCCAGAGTTAGTGCCCAGGTAGATGGACCCACTCGACCTGAAACACAAAGGGAATCATGTAAAGTTCTTGATGTCAACTGGTTGATGATTTTCATGTAACCAAGTTAATGCATGTATATATTTTCCCCGAAATGCCCTGCAACTGTCATTCACCTTGGCAGCCATGTTTTTTTCAAAACTTACCAATCCCTCAGCACGACATTGCATTATTCCCTTCTCCCATGTGTCCCTAAACCACATTGCTCCTTCTACCCTCATCAATGGCCTTGTATGACACCAGGGTACGCTTTGCCCTTTCTCACATGTTCACCATAATCTCTTGTGGTCTTTCACTTTTAAAGTCTTGGGAGGATAGCTCAGGGGCAACGTGCTCGCCTTGGAAGCAAGACGACATGGAGCACCACAGGTTCGATCCCCAGGTCAGCAGTTACAAACCTCTGGGTATTAAGCGCGTTATAAATATCATATCATGCTCCTTTTTTTAAGACCTTCTGTCACATATTCTAATACCTTGTGCTGTGTTTCCTCATTCTCAACCATTTTTGTTAATTTCACGAAAATTGTCTTCATAAATCTTTTCCCCCTTCATCCACCCATTGAACAGTTACCTTTGTTCCCCTGGAATAAACTTCTAGTTTTGCAGAGTAACAGATGCATTAGGCATCCTGCTTCCTCATAAAACATAGCTTGGGGTAGAAACAGTTTGGGTGCTCGCTCCCTCACAAGAAATTTTGCAGCAGAGCTGGTGTCATTATGGGCACAGGAACCAGCCTCACGCCAATGTGAGAATGGACACACTACTACAAGCATGTACCTGTAGGAAGTACATCTCTCTTGCATATCAACATAGTCAATATGCAAGTGCCGGAAGGGGCCTTCCGGTCACAGGAATGTGTATTCTGGCAAATACTTCTGGCATATCATGCAGTTATTCACAAACTCTGCAACATTCTCATAAACATTTGGTATAAACCAGTCTTCACTTATCCCTGCAGCCACATGCTTTTTCAAAACATGGGCAGGGTAGTGAAGCTGTTCCAATGCCACCTGCAACAATTTATTTGCCATTACCACTTTTACTGTGCTATCATGCCACCATACCAAATCAGTCTGGAATAAAGAACATCCTCTCCTCTTCCAAACTTTTTCTCATCATCTGATGCTTCCCCCCTGAAACTCAATTATCTGCATTATTGGGGTAGCATTAATGTTTTCTGGTAATGTGTCTTTTTCTTTGCTCACTTTTAGCACTGCTAGTAGCTGTATTTTTTCCTTTTCGCCAGGGAACAGCACATGTGTTCCTTGTGGTAGATATGCTGCTACTTTTACTGCTCTGTCTATTTCATTAGGAAACAAAAGAGCAAAGTGTTGCCCTCCTGTGTAAGTCTTGCAATTTATTAAAGCTAGTTCTACTGGCAGTGGTAACATTTCTAATAATGTACTCGGTAATCTTGCATGCTGAACAGGTGTACCATCACTTCTTTTGAACCCTCTCCATTCCCATCTTGCTAGCCCCGAGTGCACCGTGGAAGTAACGTAGGCCAAATCAGAGAAAATGTTCACTACCTGGCCCTCTGACATGTTCAGCGACTCCATCAAGGCCACCAGTCCTGCTGCCTGTGCAAGGTAGTGGTCATATAGCCCTACAAAATTCAAAGAATTCCAACTTGTTTTGGTAGGCATTGGATGTTGCTTTACAACAGCACACCATTTTCGCAAGAGTCGAAGCCTTGAAATCTAGTAGTCATGTCTGCGAGTACACCATCAACTACTCCCCTTTGTGTACTCCATGTCTGTGCCCTACCACTGTGGAACCTGAATGCCTCTGTCCTGTGGTCTGATCGATACCAGATCTTCTTCTGTCAATGAAAATCATACCCCCCTTAAATCACCTCTTCCTTAACCAGGGGTTACCTTTGCTCCTGTCTATGCACACTATACAGTCATGTATGTAATATCCCTCCTCCATTTTTCCTGCAATGAACTCTGCTAGGTTTATAGTCCTGCATCTCACCACTTCTATTGCTGGGTGTGTCAGTATTACCTCATACCCTGAAGATCTCCGAGTTGTCAGTGTTGATTTTGTTTTTCACAGTATTGCAAATCACGCATGCTCCATGTATAAAATTGAGTGGCACCCCATAGTTATTGTGGAAGCCTTCTCATTGGCAGCAGCAGCAAGGGCCAGCTCACATGGGAAATGTCCCTACATCACTGCATCTAGGGATCTACTGTAATATGCAAGTGGTTTGTGTCCCTGTCCCTTCATCTGTGTCGGCACAGCCATCATTACTTTTCCATCTGAATGGGAAAACAGGTGAAGCTTCTCTTTGTAATTGGGTGTCGAGCCAGTACTGGTGCATGTGCTAACTCATGTTTTAGTTCATCAAATTTCTTGCCCCTTTCACATGTGCATTTTATCCTTGTTTTGTGTTTCTGGGCTCCTTTTAATGCTTGCAACAATGGTCTGTTTTAAGTGGAGTAATCAAAAACCCATGCCCTGCAGTAGTTGCATAAGCCCAAGAACTGCTGCATCTCTTTCACTGCTTTTGTTTGTGGACTTTTATGTATGGCCTCTACTCTTTCTGGTGTTATTTTTCTCTCATCTACTGACAACTAATTTAAGAATCTATTTGCAGTTAAGACAGAATTCAACAGCTTCTTAACAACCAGGACCTGTGGGTGTATTGAGCAGTTGCAAAGACTACATGATTGTAAGCTCTTCCGCAAAAACATCATAGCTGTTCCAGTGTCCCTCATCCCAGCCTCCTTCAGTATTGGCTTCAGGTACATATGCTGCAGCTGCTTTGTTTTTGTGCAAATCAGCATAAAATGCATCATTGACTCTCTTGCTTAACCGCATATCATACATTCATCCGAATCTTTCCAATATTGCGTGAATGAGTCCATATATAGAGACTTCTCAAACGAGGGTGTGATTAGATCTAAATAGGGTTTTCTACTAGCTATCCTAAATTCAAGGTAAATGGGTCCTAGTTTTAACTTCATGGCGTAATCCTCCAGCTGGTCCCTTGCTCTTAGGACCGCTCCATTCCTTATAACTTTCCTCATTCCCGTCGGCTGGTTATGAGGATTTTACCATAGGTTACCTCCCTCTATATCATAGGGAGTCTTTTTAACATGGCGGAGCCAGTCAATTGTTTTCCTCCATACATGGACATCAAATAGCATAAGGCATCTCTATATTTTTCCAACCCTTCCTGATACCAAAATATTAACCAAAAAAGGGCTGCGTTTTTTCATACATTTTTGTTCAATTGGTGTCAATTTTGTAAGGTTGGCGTACCCCCCACAGTTCGGCCCCATATAAAGAAGAAGGAACAGCTGCTTTCCTACAAATCTAAGGCTGGGGAAATTGCTTCACATCCATGCCTTGCGCCAAAGGCATGAATTGGCCCCCCCAAATCTTTCCAGGGTCGAAACCGAGCATCTCACCCGGGCAACCCAACCTTTGGATTCTTGATATCGTACCCAAAGATAATCAAAATCCTTGACTTGTTCAAGCTGGGTTCCATTCACCTTTAACACCAAGGGCCGAGTTCTTGCGAATCATGGCTTGAACACCATTACTTTTGATTTTTCAGTGTTCAAATGCAATTGCAACTCTTTGCACTCTGACACAAATCTCGCCAAAGCATTTTCCAAACCTTGCGGGGTTGTGGCTGTGGCCAATATTACTGCGTCATCCGCATAGATTAACGTGGGGTACTTATCCACAGCCAACTTAGGGCAGTCCTGGCACCCTTCAAGCAGTATATTGATTATCTCTTGTATAGACAAATTAAATAAAAGGGGTGCCAGGCCACCCCTCTCCCTCACCCCCTTTTTGACTTCGAAACCAGTGGTGTCACCTCCTAGGCAATAACAAGCAGAAGCACTGTTTCCAGGCAGAGAGGAGCCTAATTATCCAAATCAGGCGGGCTGGGGCTTTACATACGATTAGCAATTTCCACAGTTTCCCTGGATACTGAGTCAAACGGAATCCTCAAATCGAGGAATGTGGCATATAGTTTAATTTGCTTCAAAACATTATATTTCTGGATCAAAATATGAAGCATAAAACTGATCTATGGTGCCTCTCTTCCTTCTGAAGCCATCCTGGAGTTCACTTATGACATTGTTTCTATATACCCAGTCTTGTATATACCTTAAATTGATTTTTCCAAAGAGTTTGCCTGCCCTGTCAAGAAGAGATATCGGGTGATGGTTAGCCGGGAGATTACTCCTGCCCTTTTTGTACAAAGGAATTATTGTGGCCTTGTACCATGATTCTGAGATTGCACCCTGCCTTAAGATTGCATTAAATACCCTTCACAAAACAGGGGCCCAAATGCCCACCTCATCCTTAAACAGGTGAGCCGGGATAAGATTGGGCCTTGCTGCTTTACTGCCCTTCTGGGAGTTAATGGCTTGCTCTACGTCACCTTTAGTAATACACAGGTGATCTACAATCAGTGGGTCGCCCCCTAAATTGGTTTTTGATTGATTGATATTTTATTTCTACCGCGCTCGTACACAAGTGTTTCAGAGCACGACAAGGCAAGGGAGGGGAACAGGGGAGAACAAAACAGCGATCTTTCTAGGCCCAGTGACTTTGAGAACGCGCAAGTGCACAGGAGAGTGGGGAGGGGAAAAGTGCATGGAAGGGGGGAGAAGTGGAAAGTGCGAAGCAGAGGAGAAACAGATAAATAACAATAAATAAATAATAAAGGCAACAAACAGTGGTAATGCAGCCAGCAATTTGCAAGTGCTAGGTTTAAGGCAACAGACAGGGTAGGTCTGATAAGTGCAGGAAGAAAAAGGGGGGCTGTATGGGTACAGATACAGACCCCAGTGCAAGGGGTGGGCCGGAGGCAGTGCGGGAGGGTGGCAGGGTGACCAGGTGCACGGTGCTAAGAGAGAACAGATCAGCAGGGGCGAGGGGGAGCGAAGGCAGAAGAAAAGAGGAAGGTCTTGAGGTGCTTCCGGAACCGGAGATGGTTCTCCTCAAGTTTTAGAGTGGCAGGGAGGCTATTCCAGAGGGAGGCCCCAGCCGAAGACAGAGATCTACCCCAGCTCGTTTCTTTGAAAAACGACTGACCCTGAGGGAGTTGGAGGTAGAGGAGCGAAGAGCTCGAGAGGGGAGGTATTTGCCGAGGGATAGCTGAAGGTATTTTGGACCCAGGCCCCAGAAAGCCTTGTGGACAATACAGAGGGTTTTGAATTTAATCCTTGCATCCACTGGGAGCCAGTGGAGGGATTTCAGAGCTGGAGAGATACGATCCCAGGGCTTGAGGCCAAGGACAAGTCTCGCAGTCCTGTTCTGGATTAGTTGCAGAGGGCGGAGAGTAGAGGCAGGTAGATTTAGAAAGAGGCTGTTACAATAGTCCAAGATAGAGTGAACCAGAGCTTGGGATACCATGAGCTTCTGGGGGAAGGAAAGGAAAGGCAGAGTACCTCTGAGGAGGTGCAATCGGAAATTTGACTTTTTAGAGACCTCAGAGATGTGGACGGAGAAGGAAAGGGTGGAGTCAAAGATGACCCTGAGGTTCTTAGCCTCGCAGGTGGGGGTAGGAGGAGGGCCAAGGGAGGCCGGCCAGAGAGTGAGGATAAGGTGGGAGTAAGGGGGGGGGGTTCGCCCTCCAGGCCCCTGTACAAGCTGTCCCCACTGTCTCCCCAATCTGAATTGGTGCACACGCCTTCTGTTGTGTCATGTTCACGATTGTCCGAGTCCTGTCCCCAGTTGTCCACTTTACATTTTATGCATCCTGCTGTCCACCCCTGTTCTTCAGCTGCCTTTCCTTGTTCTTTTCCTTTTTTCTCTATCTCCCTTTCCATGGCTTCCATGAACACAGAGCCAAGTTGCTGCTGGATGCTCTTTTTGATGTTCATCGAATATTTCCACCTTCCCTTCTCATCGTTACTAATGGCACTCGCTTCACCCAGATGGTTCCCTTCCTTATCTTGAGACACTCGTTTAGGATTTGTATATCCTGCAGCTGGTTTTAGTAATGGGTATATTGTATATGGAGGGGGCAATGCCCTTCCCTGCTCCTCCTCTTCCTTCCCCTTCTCCGTTTCTTTTTCCTTTTCTTCGTACAATTTCCAAAGCCCTAAAATGTCCTGTCTCTTTTTAACCTTTGCACCTTTGTAGGTAGCCAGCAAGTATGAATATATACTGTTGATATCATCTTTTTCGAATGTTCCCTCTCCTGGCCATTCTTTATAACATTTTCCCACTGTGTCATATACCCCCACTCAAAATGATACTTCTTTATCTTGTCACGATATTGAGGCAGTTTCCTCAATATCGTGAGTGGAATATTGATCATTGTAATTCGATTTGTATTTTGCGGTTTTATTGCTCTTAAATTGTGAAAGGTTTGTTAAACCAATGCGCAATTAATAAAAATAGTAATTGTCTTTGAGGTCGTCATTATATTATGGTGCATTTGTATAGCGCCTTAATACCATTGGTATGATCTCAAAGTGCTGTGGGTTGAACACCCTTGGGGACCGTACTGCAGGTCAGTGAAGAGAGTAGGGTAGTGCATAGTGCTTGGGCGCACTCAGTATGTGTGCAGCCAGTGCGGTTTGGGCGGTGAGTAGCTGCAGTCATTGTAAGGCTAGGCGGGGTGCTGTGGTTGCGTGAGATCAGTAGAATGTGTGCAGCAAGGCCATTGACCTCGGATCCTGCATTCTGGCAGTGGTGGAGATTGCGTATGTGATTGTGTGCAGCTGATTCTTTTCGTGGGGTATAGCTGCGTTCTAAAGACTGTTGAGGTGTACATGATGGTGTATGTATGTGTGCAGTTAGGACGAATTGTTTGAGGGGTATTGCTGCATTCTATTGTTTGTTGGTGTAGAAAGGGAGTGAGCATGTTTGTTTGTGTGAGCGTCTGTGCGGATTGGTTGGATATCCTTATTCCTGATTCCGTTCAAGTGCCTGCTGCACTGACCGTGTTCTATTTTAGAGATTCGGAGCATTGGTTTTCCGAGTACAATGTTCTTTCATTTACGGAGTTTGTTATAATTACCTGGCTAGATGTTGTCTTCACTGCTTGGCAGTATCTTTGGTGATTGTGTTTCCCTGTTCCTGTTCTTTATCTGGTTAAGAGAATTGCAGGTCTGTGGTCGTCCCTGTGTCTCGTTGAGTCTGCCATTGTTTATTGTGTGATACCTTCTCATTATGCAGTAACATCCAGTTTGTTTCTATTCTATCGGATTTATGAATATTAACTTGATTCGATGAACTGGTGTTCAGTGGACTCGAGGACCAGCAACAGCTGCTATGGTCATCCCTGTGTCTTGTAGAGTCAGCAGATTGCTTATCCCAGTGTGCATTTACCTCACTTCTGATCTATCAGACATATGAGTATATCGTAGTATGCATGATTTTAAGACCATTTGAATATTCGCAAAACTGCTAAGGCTTTGTTTTGTGGGTCAAAATACATCAAGCATATAACAGAAGGGTTTTACTTTGTGACCCACTTTAACTGTCCCGGAAGGAGGCAAACTGGTAGATAACTGGAGATTTTTGTAGCGTTTCTGTGGAAATTGCGCCATCAAAGTTCCAATCACTTAAATCAATGGCCCCCACACACAAAAGGCCATGCTGATAACAGAGACGGTTCAAACAAGTACTAAATTGCCAGGCCCTTGTTAAAATGAGGAAAGCACATTGGTGTCCTAGACACTCATTGCTACCGCATCCTGTCCTCCCGAAAGCCCCAAATGCACATTAATTCTATGGCATGACAGGAGGCTTCATATTATGCATTTGTATTTGTATTTATTTTATTTGTATAGCGCAGACCAGGCCCGGAGGCTACCGGGCGCATTTCTTAAGGCAATGGTTACATAAGTTGCATACAATGATAATATATCAAACAATAAGTATGGCATAGAGATAGACATAGGTAGGTAGTACAATGATACATGGTTTGTCAAGTAGTACATCCCTACATAGGTTATTGCAACACGTTTTCAGAGTGTAGCTTAGGCATTGGAAGAGGCAAGCCAACGTTTGGCTCTATGTTTGAAAAGGTTGAGGGAGGGGAGGTTTCTGATAGTCAAGGGGACAGCATTCCACAGTTTTGCTGCCAGGACTGGGAAGCTAGAACCACCACCTGTTTGGAGCTTGTACCTAGGTATCCGTAGGCTATGGTTGAGGGTAGATTTAAGTGAGCGAACTGGAGTGTACAGCGTGAATCGTGAGGAGAGATAAGTGGGGGCCAGGTTGTTCATGCATTTGTAGGTAAGGGCAAGCGATTTTAGTGAGATCCTTTGGGTGACTGACAACCAATGAAGGTTCTTCCTGGTATCCGAAATGTGTGCGGATCTGGGGATATTGAGGGCTGCCCTGATGGCGTTATTTTGTATGATTTGGAGCTTGTCTAGGTTACCCTGATTAGTGCCCTGGTACAATGCATTGCAATAGTCTAGTTTGGACATGACCAGGGTCCTAGCAAGGGTAGTACAGTTGTGTGAGGAGAGGAAAGGGCGACATGCTGTGATCAGCTTGCAGGTATAGGCGGCGGCGGCCGCAACGGCACTAGTTTGTCTGTGAAGGGAGAGGGTGGAGTCAACGTAAATTCCAAGCGTTTTTGTGTCTTTGGAGACTTTTATTATATTTCCATCGATGTTAAAGGAACTGAACATAGGGTTCAGCTTGTTTAGTCTTTGCTGAGTACCTAGGATGAGGAGCTCTGTCTTGTCGTCATTGAGACAGAGCTCATGTTGGGCCATCCATGTTTGAATGACATGGTAAACGTCGTTCAAGGCTTTTGAGTCTAATGTGTAATCACCCGTGATGGGGATGAGTACCTGAGTGTCATCCGCATAGTTTGTGTAGGTGACACCCAGATAGTCGAGAACATCAAATAAGTGTTTAGTAAATACATTGTAAAGGGTCGGGGATACACACGATCCTTGGGGGACTCCGCAAGGGACTGGTGCAGGGTCAGCCGCAGAAGTGGGCGAAAATACCCTCATCTGTCTGTTATCCAGGAAGGATTGAATCCAGTTTGTGGCCATGTCGGAGAAGTGAGCTGCAGTTTTCAGGTGGTGACAGAGGATTTGGTGATTAACCAGATCAAAGGCAGCAGATACGTCTAATAGTAGTAACAGGGCTAGTTTACCTTTGTCTTTGAGATCCTCAATTTGGGTCTTGAGATCGAGGAGGGCTGTCTCCGTACCGTGCTTCGGTCTAAAGCCGGATTGTCTCGTGCCTAGAAGGTTGTTTGATTCCAGATAGTTCTGTATCTGAAGATATGCTGCTCTATCTAGGATCTTTAGCAGAAATGGGACCGTTGTAATAGGCCTATAATTGGTTGGAACCTCCGGGTCTAAGGTGGGTTTTTTTAGGAGAGGGATAACCCAAGCATCCTTTAGGTTATTGGGGACCACTCCCGATTGAAAGGAGGCGTTGATGAAAGAGGTGATAAAAGGAGCGAGGTCGTGAGCAGACTCCTTAATGATCGGGGCTGGACAGGTGTCCCCTTGGCAGTTTGAGGGTTTTAAGTTGCAGATGATTTTTTCAACCTCCAGAACGGTGAGTGGTGTAAAGCTGAACGGCACAAGGGAGTCGGGGGTTGTTAATTTAGGTGGCCTGGTATTACTAAATGTAGGGGTGTGGAGGGTATTTTGTTTGGCGTTGATTTTGGATTGCAAGGTGGATATTTTGTTGAGAAGGGCATTTTGTATATTGTTGCACCAGGTGCTGTCCTTGGTGTCCGGGGCAGGTGAGGGAGATTCTAGCTCTTTGAGGATTTTGAATAATTCTCTAGTGTTCGATTCTGCCTGGGATATTCGTGAGTTGTATGTCTCCTTTTTGGCTTGTAATATGGCCTCTTTGTAGTTAAGAGAGGTGATTAGAAGGGAGGCTTTATTGGCAGCATTGGGGTGGCTTTTCCAAAGGGCTTCAGCCTTGCGCTTTTCTTTGCGTAGCACGTTGAGCTGCGGGGTGAACCAGGTGTTCAGGTGGGACTGTTGTTTGGCTTTACGGATTTTTAGTGGAGCGAAGCTCTCAATGGCATTGGTCATTAGGCTGTTATAAGTGTCTACTAGGACAGTGGGGTCCTTGTCCTTCTGCTGTGCAGCAAGAGTGTTCAGGCAAGGGAGGATAAGAGGAAGCAGTTTCTCCCTGGTGATATCTTTTTTATTTCTGGTAGGTATAGCGGGGGCTATGGTAGGTATGGGCTGGGGGTTGGTGGCTGGCAGGAGGAAGGTAATAACATGATGGTCAGACCACGCGCATGCATCATTAGAAGTGACATTGGTGTTACAGTTAAGGTCGGCTAGCCAGTCGAGTGTTCTTCCTTTGATGTGTGTAGGATTGCGAATACGCTGCTGGAAACCTAGGTTGGAGAGGGTGGTGTCTACTTCCGTGGCCATGTGGTCCTTGGGATCTGAGAGACCTAGGTTGAGGTCTCCTAGTAGCAGTATCTGAGAGTTGGGCTTGGTGTTAGTCGACAATGTGGATGCAACATCATCTGTGAATGAGCCCAATGGGCCTGGAGGTCTGTATATAAGGTGGAGTGTAGCTGTATTGGTAGGAGAGAGCGATAGTTTCACTGAGAGAGATTCTGCAGAACTAAGTTGTATGTGGGAGCAGCTCTCATAGTGATTTTGTTGCTATGAATAAAGGCGACTCCTCCTCCTTTCGACAAGTTGGAATGGCGGTCGTTTCTGATGATGGTATAACCCTTGGGTAGGGATAGAGCAAGGAGTGGGCCAGAGGCGTCATGTAACCAGGTTTCGGTAATAGCTAGGAAGTCAAGGTTCTGGACCGTGATGAGGTCAGCGATGTCAAGGGCGTGCGCCGTGAGGGATCTAGCATTGATAAGGGCTCCCTTGAGTGCTGCGATGGGTAGGGTGGATGGTGGAGGACTAGGCGTTATGTTAGAGTTGGGCAGTGGAAGGGCAGAGTGATTGCGCAAAATACAAGGTGGTCTGGGCAGTCTAGTTCTAAGTCTGCTATTCCTTTGTTGTAAAGTGCATGGGATGTTTGGAGTGGGTTTGGTAGCAAAGTGCTTGAGCCAGAGGGCTGGGTCATTGAGGTAAGGGTTTGATAGGGGCTCAGGATGTAGAGCATGGTTGATGGGCGAATAGTTAAGGTCTTAGTGTTACTTGCGCGGTAGCTGGCAGCAGTGCAGGCTGATAGTCCTAGGAAGACTATGAATATAAGGTCAATGCTGGCCCAGGTTCTTAGCTGCATGTCGCAGCTTGTATTACTCAGGGGACTGAGGATATAATTATATGGGTTCAGGACAAAGGGTATAAAGGAGTAGAGGTGGCGCGACTAGGCAGCCAGCAGCAGTGTAACTCAGGTCAGTAGGCACAGTACAGGGACATCTAGATTCAAAATGGTACAATTAGGCAGCTAACGGCAGTGCAGATCAGGTCAGTAGGCACAGTACAGGGACATCTAGATTCAAAATGGTACAATTAGGCAGCTAACGGCAGTGCAAATCAGGTCAGTAGGCACAGTACAGGGACATCTAGATTCAAAATGGCACAATTAGCCAGCTAACAGCAGTGCAAATCAGGTCAGTAGGCACATTACAGGGACATCTAGATTCAAAAAGGCACAATTAGGCAGCTGACGGCAGTGCAACACAGTTCACTAGGCACAGTATACAGGCATCTAGATACAAAATGGCATTAGACAGGCATTTCAGGATATACTGGTAAAATAGGGGGATGTAAGGATGGTCTAGAGGAGAGGGGCGTGTTCAGCCGTAGGTGTAAAGGATGTGGTCCTTGGTAGTTGTAGCTGCGGGTAAGTGGCCAAGGCGTCCCGTGACGGTGAGTCAGGAGGTGAAATGCGGGATATCCGGGTGGCACGTTATAGGCATGGCCAGCCGTGCGGGATGGCAACGTTAATTGGACAGGAAATTAAGCACTTCTAGTCAGCAGATGGTGTTATGCGTGTGGCAGCGCTGGCTTACCTGGAGCAGAACGGGCAGAGTTCCTGGCCCCTGGCTCCAAACAGGCACACAACAGGCCTTAGTATGGCCTTCGTTGTGGCCGGCGTTTCCGCCTGCCGGCGGATGCCGGAGCGAAGAAAAGTGAAAGTGCGGCCTCGTTGTGGCGCCGCGATGCGCCCGGAATTGCGGAGTCAGGCACTCCGTGGAGACAAGGTCAGGCAGGCCTTGCTCCGTATGCCCGCACTCCTGGAGCTGGATTCTGGCTTCGGGGGGGTGGGGGGTGCGAGGGGCTCCTGCCCTCTACCCTTGCTACAGGCAGGTGGAATGGGGGTCATGGACCCAAGACAGGCCTTAGTATGGCCTTCGTTGTGGCCGGCGTTTCCGCCTGCCGGCGGATGCCGGAGCAAAGAAAAGTGAAAGTGCGGCCTCGTTGTAGCGTCGCGATGCGCCCGGAATTGCAGAGTCAGGCACTCCGTGGAGACAAGGTCAGGCAGGCCTTGCTCCGTATGCCCGCACTCCTGGAGCTGGATTCTGGCTTCGGGGGGTGTGCGAGGGGCTCCTGCCCTCTACCCTTGCTGCAGGCAGGTGGAATGCATTTCCATCTTTACTCTGAAACCACAGAAGCAAAGAAAAAACTTTACAAACAAAAAGTTTCAACAACAGAACTAGATAAGAGTTCAATGTCCATGCATGGGGAACTCGCCAAACCATCATGGAGGACAGGTCATGAACCAATGAGCAGGGACCCTCCTCTATATATATCCATTACTCTAAGCCCAACCCCTCTTTCTTTGCTGCTGACACCACAGAGCTAAGTCACCCCTTTCAGTTGTGTCTTACATGTTAATCAGTGTTTGCCATATTAATTGGTGTTGCATATATATGTGTGCCTTGCGGCTTTCACTTTGGAAAATTGTGTTTCCTTATTTTAATTTTTTTTGCTGTGTTATTTGAACGGCCACTTTCTTTGTGGCATCTAACAGAATTAATGGGCCACGAGCGCCCGTGCTTCTTCCTGCAGTATGGTTCCTTTTATGGGTTTGGGGCGCCTGGCAGCGCCAAGCTGTGTGTTTATTTTACCTTCTTTCTGAGATAATGCGAGCAGTCGCATGCGCCCTTGTGGAAGCTAAAGCTTTAGCTTCAGGCCTGTCGAGCGTGATTTATGTACAGAATGTCAGCTGTGCTGGGTCTTTGAAGCCTGGGCTTCAGACCTCCCGTGCACACCCTTTGTTTATCTTGTTTATTTTTCGCGTGAGGCCCATTTAGAAGATGTTGCTTACAGGCCTGTCACGCGTGGGTTGGTGTGCCTAGTGCGCCCAGTTATGTTTTCTTTTATTTTGAGAGTATTTGTCAGCGAGGGTCTTTGAAGCCTTTGCTTCGGACCTCACACGCACAGCCAAGGCGTAGGGCTGAGCAGGGCTTTTTTCTCCTGTAGCTAGTACAGCCACCAGTGGCTCAAATGGTAAGGGCTTGGTCTTGGAATGCTGCAGACTTGAGTTCTAATCCAAGGTCTGGAACATCCTTGGCATGTTTTAAAAACAAATTTAAATCTTTTTATGCTGACTTATGAATGTCAAATTTTTGAATTTATCCATAAGGGAATTTTCCTTTCTTATACGCTGCCCTGACCCAGGGGTAGGGTTGAGCAGCGCTCGGATACCTGTGGGTTTCTAGCGCTATATATATAATTGCTGACTTATGAATGCTAAATTGTTCACTTTATACCAAATGAGATAAAAGGGGTGTTTCCCTTTAAAGTAATCCTTATGGGAAAGGTGCAGGCTTCCACATATGGGTCTCCCATTTCAATCCCCATGCGTGCCCTGGCAACAGCTTTGCTTACTGAAGCGCAGGTGAGGGGAGCGCCATGCACCACCTTTACATTTTAGAAATGAAATACAAAATACTACAAGGTGTCTCACTATTTTTTGGTATCTTGCGTCAGAATTTCTGCACATTTATTTTGAGTGCCGCTGCCTGCTCGGCTTCAGGTTTCACCTGAGTTTGGATGCGAGGGTTGTTCCCTGGCGTGCTGCTGACTTCCATACCCTGCCCGGGTAAGCAGCTTGTGGTGCGCTTGCTTGGCGTATTCCTTTGACACAGCAATGGTTAAGCTGTGTGTGAAGCATTGCCGCTTCTCTTTGTTCAAACAACTATTTTGTTTGTTTTATTTGTTTTCTCACTTTATCCTTCAAAGAAAAGACAGGGGTTGGTGGAGGAGGTTGTTAAATGACCTAGAGGGGGCTTGGGCCTTCCTATCCAGCCATCATTCAGGCACAATCCTGTACTAGAATGATATTTCATGTCCCTTTACGGGGGAAAAGAACTGGATGCTTAATTACCCCTCTCTCTCTTTTTCCGTTAGGTAAGTTCAGGACAACTCAGTCCGTTTTCCTTTAGGTTTCTCCTCCCCTGAAGGGGTTAAGTTCGCAGGTTAGGGGGTGTACCCACAGTTCTGGTCTGTTCCTCATATCCTGTTTTCTTAATATATATCTCCCCTAATGCATGGTCCTTGGTTTCTGTGTCAGTTAATTTGGCGGACCCTACTTGCCTTCATGAGGCGTTAAGAACCTTAGCCTTCTTCCCTCATCAGGGGGGCGGTCTTGGGAGACAGTGCCATCCTCTTGTTTTGTGAGCTAACCCTCTCGACATTGATTGCACAGTCCTGGGTATCCTTCTTTGCCCTAGGGGACATAAGGGGTAGGACCCTACGAAGGAAGAGGGTATCTGGGTTTTTTAGGACATGTATAACCCAGTTTGCTCACTGGCTGCTAAAGAGCGATGTAACCTCTATGTTCACTATTTGATGTGCAAGTACTGGGCTACTTGATCAAGATCTGTTTGCCTGCTCGGCAACGACGGCGCCTCTGCTCTTACGGAGCGGCGTAGTTACCCCTCTTGTGAGAAGGTATGGCTCAAGGGCAACGCATTCCTCTGAGAGGTTAAACTATACAATCCAGGTTTGGAATTATAATACTAGCACTTGAAAATGTGCGGATCTTGAAGGACTGGATCATAAGAGCGATTGCCTGCTTGGCTTTGATGGAAAACCTTCACGGCCACAGGATGACCTAAGCCCTTACCCGTGCGATTTCATCTCAAATTATTATTGAACAGGTGGCTTTATTAAGATCTTGCCCCTCAGGAGAAGGGAGCGGCTCCTTTGGATGTTTTCCTGAGTCTACCTATCCGGTAGAAGGTGCATCAAGAAGTGCGCACAGTTACTCCTCTGCTCGAGGGGCTTGAGCATGGTGTTTTTTGTTCCTTTGGAAGAATTGTGCCGACAGCAGTCCTGCTAGTCATAGGATATCTCCTGTAATGCCTTTGGTGTTCACTAGGTTTTTCGTAGATGATGTTCATCTCAAACCCCTGGGGGTTGCTACGGTTTAACAAGGATCCTATTTGTGCTCTTCCTCTGTCAGTTTTACCCTTGCCCTCATTTTAGAAGGGGCAGTGATAACAACCTCCCCCACGGTTTCTCAATTATGAATGAGATAAATATGCTCTCACTAATTGGGAGTGGACATATGGGATAATTCTAATAATAAGTATTACAAGTTTTAACACATATTTGTGGCACTCTTTAAATGGAAGTATTGTTATGCTCATTGTTTCCTGTCTCCTGGCAGATGGTATGGTCGTATTAGACCTCGAGGGTTAGTGTTGGGGGGTTTCCTCCATTATTCCTCCCCTCAGGAGTTTCCGCGTCAGTTCTACTGATGGGTTCACTCTTATCATTGTCCCTCCCTTTCGGTTTGGCCTTTCCCTTCAGCCCCTGGTGTCACCAAGTTAATGAAGAAGATGATAACTCACCGAGGTTCCAAAGGTTCTGGCGTGTGTGTGTGTGTATATATATATATATACAGTTAGAGATGTCCCTTCCGCAATCACAGAGTTTGTTCTTGGTTTTAGGCACGTCATTATAACTCTGCATCTTATCCTTTGGGATGATAGACTGTACTTAAGTAAGGAGTTAGCAGTTATCTCCCCTGGAAAGGGTGATTTGTTCCCTTAGCTAGTTAACCTAGATGGGCAGAGGGCCAGCTCCTTCCGTGTCATTGTTCCAAGCACCCCGCGAGAATCTATTGCTCTCGCATTTAGATCAGCCTTTGGAACAGTTACCTAACCCTGTTACACACAAGAGCCTTTCTCTAAGATCAATTCCAGTTAGCTCCGTGACTGGAGCAACATATTGTCAATCAGGATGTCGGTCCGATAACTCAGCAAGTGCATCATTCGCTTTAATATCTGTGCAAAGCCTGCTGATGCAGGATCCAATGGGCAGAGCCACACTCAGCCTTTCATACTTGCGAGATCGATAAATGAGCTCCACACACCGTGTGTTATAACAAGCATGGCTCAGATGCCTGATGGTTTGTATCGCTTTGTGAAAGCTACATTATTAGCTCTCTCTTGGCCTCTATCTGGTACGGTTGGAGTTCCGATTGGGTGATCTCTTTTCCTTGTGAGAAGGTGGATGCCAGTCCACTGTCTTCGGACGGTTCCTCCGGGATTGCTCGGTTCCTTTTGGGGCCTTCTCGGGAGGGGGAGGGTTCCCATCCCTATAGGATTTTACGGTGCATGTTGTCTAGTGTCATCCCTATCCACCTTTCTCTATCTCTGCCCGTTACTTCTCTCTTATGGTTCCTCTGTTATTCATTAGAATATATTTTCATCTTTTCCTGGGGCTTCAGAAGTTCTTTGCGCGGTGCACTATCTGGGTCATCAAGGACTTTTGGAAAGCCTTTAATAAGCCTGTTTTCTTCTAGATGGCGGCTATTCAGTGAATGGGTATGTGATAAGATTTTGCTTCTGTTTCTCCCTTAACGGAAATAGGTGGTTCTGGTAGAATGGTCTACGAAGGCTACTTTACATGCCAATGATTGCATTTTACTGCCATTATCGCAGCGAAACATGGTCGCTAAGGGTGAAAATGGTGGTTGGCAGTACTTGGTGCGCGAGACCTTCAGGTCCATTGGTTTTGGGGTTCCACCTTGACTAGGTGTTTCTTATCGGCTTCGATTATATCATATGGTATTACCACATCTTTGTTTTTTCAAGTAAGGATTGTCTGTGCTACAACTGTTTTCAAAGTTATCCATGTCGAGTTTCTTTCCTGTTAAAGTACATCTCCTGTTTCAGCCCTTTAGATATGGACAGTGGAATGTTCTCCCGGGGGTCAGGATTTATTGCCAGATTGGGTACCCATAGGGTTTCCTCCATTTATTATCCAGGTCTGGGTCATTTTCTAATGTATAAGTTTTTAAGTGTTTTTAAATGCTTAAATTGGACTTAACCCCTATATACCTCTCAGCTGCTTTCCTGTGGGAACATTATTGCAGGGTCTCTTACCCATGGGGACGGGAGGGAGGACGTCTGGGGACTCCTGCACTCGGACTGGTCAAAAAGCAGGCAACTGGCAAATCTTTTTTTCCGGTAGCTGTATTCAAGCACACAAACTGTTCTCCCTCCCTGGTTCTACGGTTTCCTGCAGCACTCTGAGGAAAGTCAACTAGCTCTGAGGTGAGTATTCAGGTGGCTTACGGTTCGAGTTGATTGGTCCCACCAACTCAAAGGGAGAAATCGTCCTTGCAGGGCTTCTCTGTTGAGATGAACTTAGCGATTCGGACCTGCAGCAGGGCTTCACCGGGCAAACCAACAGTCCAGGAGTTGCAGGAGCCGTCCTCTTCAAGCTCACCTTCGGCTCTTTCGCTCCAGTGGTCGACTCTGCCTTCCAAGCCATGAGACTTGCCTTTTATCCAGTTTCTTCCAATTCATTCCAGCCTATCTGCCACTAACCCAGCAGGGTGGCTGTACTTGTCGGACAGTCAGCCAGCCAATCACGCCAGGGTGCATTTGGGTCTCCTAGGAAATTAAGCACAGGGAGTTTCGGGGATTTTCCTTCACTTCCTGCCCACCCCAGACACTCGGGCACCAGAGGCGGGTTTCTCTCAGAAACCCTGCCAAAGGCGAAATGAACAAAGAGACCAAACCTGGTTTGGCGCGCAGAGAAACTCTAGAAGGACCTTTCCACAAAGACCTGGTGAAAAAAGAAGACAGGGCAACTTTTTAGCAAAGATGACTGGACGCCATTTTGAAAAAGATGTCTCCCGAGGTGAACATTACCGGGTCTGCGAACAGTCGCAGTAAATGCAAACCTAGGTAGTTCAAAACGAAACCACTGCCAGCAGCCAGTCAATTGAGGAACGGGTAACAAAAAATGTTACATGAGCATTTAGACCCAGGGGATACCAAGTAACCCCTCAAGCATAAGATAGGATGTGCTGGGTCTAGCAAGTACAATGCCAAGTAAAGCCAATTTCACTTTACTGCTCTGGGAAACAGTAGTTGGTCCCAGAGCAGGTATATTAACCTTGATAAATCTGGAAATGCTTCTTCCTCCTCCACACGGCAAGAAAAATACTACCTTTCCTCTCCTTCACACACAAAACACTCACCATCGTCGGCCTCATCATATCAAGTATCGACTATGCAAACAGCCTCTACCTCGGTATACCGGAATACCTACTGAAGAAGCTACAACGGATCCAAAACACTGGAGCCAGACTACTCCTCAAACTATCCAGAAGAGACCCGGCCCTAAAAACACTACACTGGCTCCCAGTAAAACAGCGTATCATCTTCAAAACAATGTGCATAACGCACAGGGCAATCAGCTTACAAGGAGCAGAATTCCTACAAAAAAAAATAACAATCTACAAGCCAACGAGACTGCTCAGGTCAACCAACGAAATCCGACTGGAACAAAAACCTTACATCAAGAAGAAACTCGGAGGCACCGCTTTCTACCACTTAGCCGCGAAAACCTGGAACAACATCCCAAAAGTAATAAGGAACACCAAAGATCACCTTAAATTCAGAAAATTACTAAAAACCTACCTCTTCAACACCGGAGACTAAAACTGAAACAACAATAAGACAAACGACTCATCAAAAAAGAACATTGACAAACCCCTAGAACCGACAGAAGTACCCTGGGCACCAGTAGGGCTGACGCTGGACACAGGGGTCCACCGCGAGACCCAGAGAAACGGATACAACTACTCCAGCCAACCCTTACCATCCCCCACCGCCCGTACAGCCACACCTAGGTTCCACGAGGCTGTGGGACGGACAAGATACCACCAATCACCACACAACCGGGTGTATGGACACTAGCAGCGGCGCTAGTCATGTGGAGGGGGTGAGGAGCATGCAAGGTTATTAAGGGAGCGGGCGGAGGGGACAGCTAGATCCTCAAACGGCCTCGAATGAAAAAACGGGCACGTACCTCCTGAGGCTCAGGGTGTACAAGCATCCCGTCGGGTAAGATTACACGAGCCCAACCGGTTCAGTCCAGGACAGAGATGACTAACGAATACCATTAACAATTTCCTTCTCTGCATACACCTCTCAAACTCCAAACCAAACACAACCACAAACCTCTAGCGCAGCAAACCGCACGAACTTCACTACACTGCAGCAACAAAACAAAAACACACATAGACTCGCACATCAGCACACGATGACTACCGGCCGCATACACCCCAGGCCCAGCCAACGGAACCAGCGGGCTGAAGCTGCCAACAGCACATCACTGCAATCTTGCACTTTTCCAGCCTCCACCCCACTAACCCACCCTCCCCCCCTCTTTCAGAGCCGCCAGAGCGCCAGGGGACCACTCCGGTGGTGATAGTGCGCGGTACAAATGACCTTTAACATTAACATTAACATGGGCCATATGGATTAAGTAGATTGCAGAGAAAGGGAGTTAATTGCTCCTTCAATGGAAGATGCTATAGTGTTTAAGATGCTCTCCTGGGGGAGGGAATTGTCAAAGCAGCTGTTTGGTCATGGGAATAATATTTGGAATAATAATTTTATTCTATCACTAGTGTATTGCTCAGGTTGGGATTTGGATTGGGATGCAAGGGCTTTGAACTTGCATAATATGAAGCCTCCTGTCATGCCATAGAATGGGAAATCCCCCTCACTAACGTGACAGGGGGTTTAGATTCTATTAAAGACAGGAGGTGAGTATTATCCCACCCACCCTCCCTTTGTATTGGCTGTTCTGCTTCCACCCACCCACCCTGTTATATTTCATATTGTTTCAGATTTGGGTAAGAAGTCCTATCCAGAAGAACTTCATCATAGATTCAGGCTGTGGGAAGGTTGAGATCTCCAGTTTCGCTGGATCCTTTCTCCGCGCTACGCAGTTCAACCGTTTCATTGGACGTCTGGTGCAAGACAGCTGCAGAAAGAGGGGTTGGTGTTAGAGTAATGGATATATATAGAGGAGGGTCCCTGCTCATCGGTTCCCTGCAGGGCATGACCTGTCCTCCATGATGGTTTGGGGAGTTCCCCATGCATGGACATTGAACTCTTATCTAGTTCTGTTGTTGAAACTTTTTGTTTGTAAAGTTTTTTCTTTGCTGCTGTGGTTTCAGAGTAAAGATGGAAATGCATAATACTCGCCTCCTGTCTTTAATAGAATCTAAACCCCCTGTCACGTTAGTGAGGGGGATTTCCCATTCGCCCACTCTTAGTCACTCTTCTAGTTGCCGTTTCACACTTGTCTGAGGGCAAGACTTGTTCAAGTAAAAAGTTGAAGCTATGGAGTCTGCTACCTGCAGTGATCGAAGATGTGGGTCAATGCTGCCATCTAGTGGCCATTTTTTGTATGACCAGAGAAAGGAAAATTGCAATTGGGAGTCAATACACTGAATTTAAACGGCTTGCTTGAGAAATTGATAATCGGATTTCTCTTCGTCATTACACTGTCAGTAGGCGCAAGAAGCCTTTAGCTTAGGTCTGCATGCGAAGAGCATGGAAGGACTTGTCTATAACATCCCACCATCCCCAAAAAAGTATTTTCGTTCTTTCTTGGTTGTTGGTAGGATATCTTTTTCCTAATGTCTATTTTGTCTTGAGTTCTTGTGAGGACATTCCCACATTGAGCAGATTGTCCTGAGGCTTGGCTAAACCTAGATGTGCGGTTGTCCGGTTTGAATTGGTGAGTGTTTATAACAGCACGTTGAAAGGTCTGCGGTACCAATTACTGGCACTTGAGTTGGCACTCGCCTTTGACACAGCTCTTTGCAGCAAACCACTTCTTTCAACCAATAAGGAGCCATTCGGTTTCAGAACCCCCTTCTGCGGGCACACTTCAAAAGCACTTTGGTGATATGTATGGTTTCCCTGGGCCACAGAAAGTCCCGTTGTGGCCATCCTGGAAAACAGACTGCGTGGCATTTAGGAGGAGCAGCGGCCTTTGTATCCCTGATAAGTGCAGAGCAGTCTTGCTACCTCCAGTGGTGTGTGACCCTCCCCAGTGTGTGACCCCTTTAAGGGAAGGTGTCCTTCCCCTGTGCATTGCCCTTTTAACATGGCCATGACTGTGTCATGGCCCAAGCTAATAAAAGGAACCTCTGCAGCACGTGCACCAGAAAGCCTGCAGAACCCCGAAGAGGAACGACTGAGTCCGTATTGCATTTATTGTAGACCTGCAGGCCTACACGTGGAGGCACAGGCCTGCGGGCCCTGATGCCATGGGACCCTCCTGCCAGTACGGTGGCAGACGTCTGCACGGTCAGGGGCATGGCTTGCTGTGCCCCACTCCCATTGGTGCTGGTGTCCCATAGCACCAGGGGGGCTGCTGGATGTCCAGAGCAGGCCCTGACCCCCAGAGGCACTGGACCTCCAGATAGTGCTGATGTCCGTAGCACTATGGGGGCCCGCTGGACGTCCCCAGCGGGCCCGCTGTAACATCTCCCACACCACATGAGTGAAATCTTGTAGCAGATCAGTTAAACACTGACTTGCCCCATCTTTATCTGGGATGGGTTGTGTCCAGTGTACCTTTTGCATTCCCAGACTGGTTCTCGTCCACGAATCCTGCCCCTAGGTCTATTGAATGTTTGGAAGCCAGTCCTAGTGATTCGCGATTCGTTCTGTGTTAGGGCCCTGTCTCTAGGTGATTTTGTGCAATTCTCTACCCTAGGTAAATCGTGCCTGTCTGCCTTGGTCATGGATAGACCCCTTCTTGTATTGGATTAGCCTGGGTCGATCCCACCACAGGCCATATGTGCTAATTAACTGAACACACAGAGTAACACATGTTTCAACAAGACGGTGAATGGGTGAAATGCTGCGCTAGAAAGAAAAAAAGGGTCTTCCGTCTGAACAATCCAAGCAAAAGATGTAGGTAGGAGTGTGTCCAGATTGTCCAGCCTATTAGGGATACTGGGAACCTGTTTGCTTCTCTGTTCTAAACAAATTGTGCGCCCAGCAAGCTTCTCTGACAGTCTCATCTACTCTTGGCATCCCGGGATACAGTGTCCCGCTCAATATGTGTAACTCCCCAGGATGTAGTGCCAAGCTTCCTTCTAGTGGTATAGCACCCATTTGCTCCCAGGGACATAGTGCCCAGCACGTTATACTTTAGTCTGCACTGGATAATTTCACTCTCTGGACTGGTCACCCACCTGGGCCAGGTGTGGTCTCACGGGTCTTGCTCGATTCCAGTCCAGGGCTCCTTGCCTCATCTTTCAGGCTTACCAAGTCCTAGGATTCTCTGGCCTCTTGGGCCTCTCAATGTTACGCTCACTTGGTATCCACGGGGACGCCACCCAGCCCTGGTTGGATGATTTGCACTCTCGAACCTTCTCCCGGTCCCTTGGTAAGGCCTCTGGTTAAAGATGGGTCTGTAATATAGGATAGCTGGATTCAATACCAGATTGTCTTTGTTTTTCCCACCTCCCTTGGCCTCAACCCCTTCCTCCCCCTTGGGCCTTCTCCTCACCTTAATATTGTAAAAGGTGGATTCTCCATCCTGCTCCTTGTGGCAGCGGTGCATAGATGTGGCGGGCGAGCAGCGACCAAGTTACTTCACTGGTGCAAGCCCCCCTGTGGGAATCCAGGCCTGCTGCGACTCCGTAGGTTTGCTGCTTTACAGTCTTTATATGCAATTCTTATGTTCCTCTTAGTTCGAATAATAATGTCTTGCTTCTTTCCTTTTAGGTATGGAAAGGTATTTTGGTATTGTCATGCAGTTTGAAGATGGGCATGGGCCGGTAGGCGAAAGCGTGGTATGCGCAATGCTGTCCGGTGAGTAATGCGCGATGCGCAGCGCTGTTTCGCCTTTTATATTGCTAACCTGTGTCTTTTCTCTCCTTGCAAGTCGCGATGTTCCTCACCGAGCGCCGTAATGTTCCAGCCATGATACTGACCAGGAGATGACTACCCAGGTAAAAATTGTCTGGCTTTCTTCGATCGGGGGGAAACGTGAGTAAACGCTTACTAATGCTGTCTTTCTTTCTCTTCTTTCCTGGTTATGGTATTCCAGGATGCACGCGGTGCGCATGATGGAGTTCGTACCTTCAGGTGAGTGGAACTGAAGTCGGCGATGGATTGAAGACAGGATACTGTTCCAGGTAAGTTTCGTAGTGTTCTTTCTCTCTTTGCAGGTCCTTGGTTTCAGGTAAGCTGGCATCAAAGAACTGGACACGGTGAGCGTTACGCTGCCCACAGAAGAATAACGCGAAGCATGTTCTGCTGTTTCAGTGCGGTTTAAATAGTCTCCGGTAAAGTAGTCCAGGTAAAATAGTCCCAGGCCTGCCACACCCACGGTAGTCCAGGTAAAGTAGTCCCAGGCCTGGCACACCCAAAAGACTAGACCGCATTGCTCAGTTCCTTGTAACTGAGCTATGTCTGTGCCTCCATGTTGGCTGAACCTCCCAAGTTAAATAGTCCCAAGTAAATAGTCCCATTCTAATGTTGGTCTTCATGATGGTTATGAGCCTGGTGCCAAAGGCGCCAGGACTGACTCCAAAAGAGTCTTGGATGAGGTTTTAAGGCATTTGTCCTGGCCCTAACTGGAAGGCTGACTTGCCAGTGAGGGCCATGGGTAAGGGTCATGACACTCAACTTGCTAATCTCTTTCAGGGGTCTCTGGTTCTGTCAGCTTTGTCAGCTCACTTGGACATTTGAAATGTGTCGGCTCTCTTAGCTCCCTTCGCCCTCTCCTACTTCTTTAGATCTTAATGCTCTTGTTGCCAGTTCATCATTAGTGGTCTAATTTCACTCAGATGTTTATGTCATTTGGTGTCTCCGGACTGCTGCACCCAAACAGTACAAAAGAGCGTTGTGCTAAGGCCAAGACACACAGTACATTATTTTAAAAAAATAATTAAAGTGCAAATTGGTTAATTAAAACCTTATACACTAATACACAGTACATCATGCTTGGGCCTAGCGGGTGGAAATGGAAAGTGGCAACAGAGCAGGCCACAAGAAAGGTAGGTGGGGGCTGGAGGGGTGGTGTGCAGCATGAACGGGACCTTGGAGGAGACCTCCCCCTGAAAAGGAGTAGAGGGAGGGGGGACACAGAGTGACCTTGCAAGGGGGCGGCCTTCACTGGGCATCTTTGCGCAATGGCGCTCTTTTTCTTGTGGCCTATGGACCCCTAACCCCTTTCTGTATGGTCGTATTTCACTAACCACTTCTTAATGGGACTGTTTGTTCCTCGTGGGTTAATTTGTTTCACCTGCACACCTAGCGTGCACCTCCAAGTCATCAAATGGCCTGGGAAATGGTTTTGGGTCCAGTCCAAAGTCCTACTTTCAGTATGTATCGCCACGTCTAATAAGGGTCGGCTCGCTGCTCCTCCACAATGTTTTCTCGCTGATGCTCAGGCCTATGGTGGGGAAGAAATGAAGTGCCATTGTGGTTAGTCTATTGTATATGATATGATCGTTTATTTATATAGCACCTATACACAATTTGTTTCAAAGCACTTCAAGGCAAGGGAGGAAACAAGGGAAAATACAATTACATTCTTACAGGCCATGGACAGTAAGGATGTGAAATTATCGTACTCGGCTTGACGACATTTCAGATAGTGCATGAGCTAAGACATAGATAAGGAAGGCAGGAGAAGAGTGGGAAGAAAATGGAAACAGACAGGCGATTACTGTACTAGGCCTGACAACATTTCTTGTAGAGCCGGAGAAAACAAAAAGGTGAGGGGGTGCAGAAAGGGAGGTGAGGAACAAAACAAGCGACTATCGTATTAGGCCTGATGACATTTCAGATAGTGCTGGAGGGGGTAGGGGGGGAGAAATAAACCAATTAAGGGGGGGGAGACAGATGAGTTTGCTGTCATACTAGGTCCAGGGATAATTCTGATAGAGTAAATGCATAGAAGAAAATAAGAGGAGGAGGGGAGTAGATAGGAAAAGGGAGAGGAGGAGAAAACAGAGAATAAGAAGTCAAACAGAGTGGAGAAGCAAGAGGGGAGAGCGAATACAATTTCAGAAGTCAGTAGTAACATATAATGTTGCAAGCCAGGATACAAGATGAAGATGGGAACAGCATGATTCAGGGCCACCATGAGTACAAGATGCAAAGGAAGTCCAGCATGAGAGTTGAGAAAGGGTGACGCACCGTGAATCAATGAAGTCCATAAAAGTCAAATACAGCATTGGCCACATGACAGTGATGGTGAAACCAGAATGTATCAGGACAGACTCAGGGGAAGGGGGAGCAGGGTAGAAGAATCAAGCAAAACAGGCAACACCTGTGTGCGAGAAGGGTGCGGGGCACAAGGGAACAGCACAGGGGGACAAGAGGGTCTCCATCCGGGGCTACAGCTAATCTACTTGCAGACCGCAGGAAAATGTTCTTCCTTACTCGAGGCTCCCACTCTTGCTCATACTGGATTGCCTCTCCGGAGCGGCCTGAGACTAACCTTCTGCCCACGCAGGAATAATGCAGCTGGCCATGGAGAGGAGCAGAATTGATCTCTAGGTAATGGGAAAGAGACACTCAGGAGCCCAAGCACTACAGCATTCAGGTTGATTCTGACCCGAGGATTTTGGTAGGCCAGCTTGCGTGGTCCCCAGAGCCATCCACAACTTTTGAGCAGATGTCAGGGTAGTATGTAATCACAGTAGTCAACACGATGTCTTTGTGCAGCGTGGGAATAGTTTACCAGCCTTTGTAAAGTTGTGATTTTTATTTTATTTTAAAACCTAGACTGCATATTCTGGAAGCTTTAAAAGCTCTCTGGGGGTTCCTCCTTGGCGCAGTCGGTAAAGCAATCTGCCAGTGAACAGAGGCCAAATGCAGGGGCTTAAAAACTTTGCAGCACCTAATGAGTCCATAGGAATGGAGTCGACTTGGTGACTGAAGGAGCCCCCCCCCCTACAGTCCATGCAAAACCAGAGATCTTTTGTTCTTTGCTTTAGAAACTAGATCTACAGGACTGGACCACGGACTCTGGAAGGGTTCAAGGTCCACTAGGCCCAATATCTGAGGAACACCTGCCTTAATGTTAACTTTCACCTTATTTGACATCCTTGAGTGTTTGCTTTTCTGTATCATATTTGTACCATGGTGTAAGACAGGGAGTGAGGGAGCACAAAGAAGCAAACTGCTGAAGCAAAGCTCTGCAGGCCTATCGTTACCTGCTTGCCAAGTGGGAAGAGGATCCTTCCTTCTGCTGTGTTTATTGAGGGACTTCCCTTGAGAAAGTCAAAGTGGAGGTCTAATCTCTCCCTCCTCCTTTTCTGATATTGGGCACACTGCTGGTGCTTCTTACAGCCAAGCCCAAGGCTTTATCCTGTTGGCATAGAAACCGTCTGGATGGATCCCTAAGGGTACTCAAGTCAACTTAGTAAGTGGGCCCCCCTTCTACCCGATGTCAGTTTAAGAGCAGCCACTTGTCTGCCAAAGCCACCGGCTTTGTACACTCTATCACAAGGACCAACTGGCCATCCTGGCGACTAACCTGAGCAGCCTTCTAGTCATACCACTCCTTGACCAGTGTTTGACTTGCCTTCACATTGTGGTTTGTCTTAGCAAGGTCATCTTCCTGCGGCCCTACACAAAGTCAACCACATCAGGCGTGCGAGGGGGGGGGGAGGTTCCCTCCCAGCATTCTTGGACTAAGAAGAGGGCAAACTCAAAGGGGCTTAACCCCAAGATGTTCTGTGTCACCTCCCTGCAGGGTAAATGATGAACCTCTGTCCCCTTAAGGGCTGTTCTAAATGATGTACTTCACCAGCAGATTGGTCAGGGGGCGGCAGGGGGCATATGTTTGTGAGGTGTTTCTGCCCTTATTTTCTTTGTGAGAGTACTTTGTAACCAGTATGGAGACCCTGAATTGGGGCACTTACACCTTACTGCACACATGTGCAAAAAGAAACCCGATGGGATAAACTGTGAACAAACCTGTGCCGGCCTCTTGCGGCCCTCTATTATTGGCAGGGGACACTACATGAGATGTGGCCCAGGCCGTATGGTCGGTCAGCCCGGACGACTGACCGGGATAAATAAAAAGACATAGCCTTATTCCTTTGGCACAGCTTTATTTTTATTTATACAACTGTATGTGTCTAATGGATCCCTATGTTTTACTACATAAGTCACTGGTGTCACTACAGTGCTCCTGGGGGTAGGGCGCTTGAAGTTCATACATAGAATAAATAATTATTTAAATAGCATCAATTCATTCACATTTATTGAGGGATGGCCGGGCACTTGAAGTTCATATATAGAATAATTAAATGGAATCAATTCATTCACATTTGATTGCATAGTAAATTGCATCACCTCCATTGAAACACCTGTATATATGTAATAACTATATAAAGAAATTAATATGGAGGCAATACCGCACCCAACCTTAACACAGTGAAAGGCTTGGATATTTCATCCATGACGTATTCCCTCCCTGCAGTTACCCACAAAAGAAACAGCCTATAAGGAGGGCTCTCTTCATCCGATATAATACCTTTAGAGAGGCGCCAGAGTTTTATAGACCGTAGATAGCTGTTACCCATTATCAACCACCACTGATGCCAACTAAAATAAATTCAGTGTTTCTTGCAGCTGGGCAGCAACTATCACTTAAGCCTTCCCAACATGTGATATGCCCAATACAGTTTATAATCTGTCGTACCTTATCAGGAAACACCTACTAAATATGTTGTTGCATCCAACAACGTGGCTAGGTTATACTGTGTTCCTTAAATCTCTGGCACACACCTAAGTTATATGTGTGAACACTTTTTCTGGGGGGTGTGTAAAACTCGGAACGCGCCGGAACGGTACCCTAACCTATAAAATGGCAGCAAAAATCACCTGAAAATGATGCAAACACACATGAAGAACATTTTGAAATGAGAAAGGTGCACCAATATGCTGTCATTAACCCATTACTGCCCAAAACCTACATTTTATCACGAAAAAGTACCCGGAACGGGTCGGAACGCTACCCTAATATATAAAACGGCAGCGAAACTCACCTGAAAAGGATGCAAGCACACATGAAGAACATTTTGAAATGAGAAATGTGGACGAATATGCTGTCATTAACTCATTACTGCCCAAAATCTACATTTTATCACGAAAAAGTACCCGGAACGGGCCGGAACGCTACCCTAATATATAAAACGGCAGCGAAACTCACCTGAAAAGGATGCAAGCACACATGAAGAACATTTTGAAATGAGAAAGGTGCACCAATATGCTGACATTAACCCATTACTGCCCAAAATCTACATTTTATCACGAAAAAGTACCCGGAACGGGCCGGAACGCTAACCTAAAATATAAAGTGGCAGCGAAACTCACCTGAAAATGATGCAAACACACATGAAGAACATTTTGAAATGAGAAAGGTGCACCAATATGCTGTCATTAACCCATTACTGCCCAAAATCTACATTTTATCACGAAAAAGTACCCGCAACGGGCCGGAACGCTACCCTAATAAATAAAAAGGCAGCGACACTCACCTGAAAATGATGCAAGCACACATGAAGAACATTTTGAAATGAGAAAGGTGCACCAATATGCTGTCATTAACCCAATACTGCCCAAAATCTACATTTTATCACGAAAAAGTACCCGGAACGGGTCGGAACGCTGCCCTAAAATATAAAATGGCAGCGAAACTCACCTGAAAATGATGCAAACACACATGAAGAACATTTTGAAATGAGAAAGGTGGACGAATATGCTGTCATTAACCCATTACTGCCCAAAATCTACATTTTATCACGAAAAAGTACCCAGAACAGGCCGAAACGCTACCCTAAAATATAAAATGGCAGCGAAACTCACCTGAAAATGATGCAAACACACATGAAGAACATTTTGAAATGAGAAAGGTGCACCAATATGCTGTCATTAACCCAATACTGCCCAAAATCTACATTTTATCACGAAAAAGTACCCGGAACGCTACCCTAATATATAAAACGGCAGCAAAACTCACCTGAAAAGGATGCAAGCACACATGAAGAACATTTTGAAATGAGAAAGGTGCACCAATATGCTGTCATTAACCCAATACTGCCCAAAATCTACATTTTATCACGAAAAAGTACCCGGAACGGGCCGGAACGCTGCCCTAAAATATAAAATGGCAGCGAAACTCACCTGAAAATGATGCAAACACACATGAAGAACATTTTGAAATGAGAAAGGTGGACGAATATGCTGTCATTAACCCATTACTGCCCAAAATCTACATTTTATCACGAAAAAGTACCCGGAACGGGCCGGAACGCTACCCTAAAATATAAAATGGCAGCGAAACTCACCTGAAAATGATGCAAACACACATGAAGAACATTTTGAAATGAGAAAGGTGCACCAATATGCTGTCATTAACCCATTACTGCCCATAATCTACATTTTATCACGAAAAAGTACCTGGAACGGGCCGGAACGCTACCCTAATATATAAAACGGCAGCGAAACTCACCTGAAAAGGATGCAAGCACACATGAAGAACATTTTGAAATGAGAAAGGTGCACCAATATGCTGTCATTAACCCAATACTGCCCAAAATCTACATTTTATCACGAAAAAGTACCCGGAACAGGCCGGAACACTGCCCTAAAATATAAAATGGCAGCGAAACTCACCTGAAAATGATGCAAACACACATGAAGAACATTTTGAAATGAGAAAGGTGGACGAATATGCTGTCATTGACCCATTACTGCCCAAAATCTACATTTTATCACGAAAAAGTACCCGGAACGGGCCGGAACGCTACCCTAAAATATAAAAGGCAGCGAAACTCACCTGAAAATGATGCAAACACACATGAAGAACATTTTGAAATGAGAAAGGTGCACCAATATGCTGTCATTAACCCATTACTGCCCAAAATCTACATTTTATCACGAAAAAGTACCCGGAACGGGCCGGAACGCTACCCTAAAATATAAAATGGCAGCGAAACTCACCTGAAAATGATGCAAACACACATGGAGAACATTTTGAAATGTGAAAGGTGCACCAATATGCTGTCATTAACCCAATACTGCCCAAAATCTACATTTTATCACGAAAAAGTACCCGGAACGGGCCGGAACGCTGCCCTAAAATATAAAATGGCAGCGAAACTCACCTGAAAATGATGCAAACACACATGAAGAACATTTTGAAATGAGAAATGTGGACGAATATGCTGGCATTAACCCATTACTGCCCAAAATCTACATTTTATCACGAAAAAGTACCCGGAACGCTACCCTAAAATATGAAATGGCAGCGAAACTCACCTGAAAATAATGCAAACACACATGAAGAACATTTTGAAATGAGAAAGGTGCACCAATATGCTGTCATTAACCCATTACTGCCCAAAATCTACATTTTATCACGAAAAAGTACCCGGAACGGGCCCGGAACGCTACCCTAATATATAAAACGGCAGCGAAACTCACCTGAAAAGGATGCAAGCACACATGAAGAACATTTTGAAATGAGAAAGGTGCACCAATATGCTGTCATTAACCCAATACTGCCCAAAATCTACATTTTATCACGAAAAAGTACCCGGAACGGGCCGGAACGCTACCCTAAAATATAAAAGGCAGCGAAACTCACCTGAAAATGATGCAAACACACATGAAGAACATTTTGAAATGAGAAAGGTGCACCAATATGCTGTCATTAACCCATTACTGCCCAAAATCTACATTTTATCACGAAAAAGTACCCGGAACGGGCCGGAACGCTACCCTAAAATATAAAATGGCAGCGAAACTCACCTGAAAATGATGCAAACACACATGGAGAACATTTTGAAATGTGAAAGGTGCACCAATATGCTGTCATTAACCCAATACTGCCCAAAATCTACATTTTATCACGAAAAAGTACCCGGAACGGGCCGGAACGCTGCCCTAAAATATAAAATGGCAGCGAAACTCACCTGAAAATGATGCAAACACACATGAAGAACATTTTGAAATGAGAAATGTGGACGAATATGCTGGCATTAACCCATTACTGCCCAAAATCTACATTTTATCACGAAAAAGTACCCGGAACGCTACCCTAAAATATGAAATGGCAGCGAAACTCACCTGAAAATGATGCAAACACACATGAAGAACATTTTGAAATGAGAAAGGTGCACCAATATGCTTTCATTAACCCATTACCGCCCAAAATCTACATTTTATCACGAAAAAGTACCCGGAACGGGCCCGGAACGCTACCCTAATATATAAAACGGCAGCGAAACTCACCTGAAAAGGATGCAAGCACACATGAAGAACATTTTGAAATGAGAAAGGTGCACCAATATGCTGTCATTAACCCAATACTGCCCAAAATCTACATTTTATCACGAAAAAGTACCCGGAACGGGCCTTAACGCTGCCCTAAAATATAAAATGGCAGCGAAACTCACCTGAAAATGATGCAAACACACATGAAGAACATTTTGAAATGAGAAAGGTGCACCAATATGCTGTCATTAACCCATTACTGCCCAAAATCTACATTTTATCACGAAAAAGTACCCGGAACGGGCCCGGAACGCTACCCTAATATATAAAACGGCAGCGAAACTCACCTGAAAAGGATGCAAGCACACATGAAGAACATTTTGAAATGAGAAAGGTGCACCAATATGCTGTCATTAACCCAATACTGCCCAAAATCTACATTTTATCACGAAAAAGTACCCGGAACGGGCCGGAACGCTGCCCTAAAATATAAAATGGCAGCGAAACTCACCTGAAAATGATGCAAACACACATGAAGAACATTTTGAAATGAGAAAGGTGCACCAATATGCTGTCATTAACCCATTACTGCCCAAAATCTACATTTTATCACGAAAAAGTACCCGGAACGGGCCGGAACGCTACCCTAAAATATAAAATGGCAGCGAAACTCACCTGAAAATGATGCAAACACACATGGAGAACATTTTGAAATGAGAAAGGTGCACCAATATGCTGTCATTAACCCATTACTCACAAACATGGTCTATAGTGATTTGTCTGCCAGTACCTGGATATATGGAGTAGAACTTGTCAGTTAAAGGTATGAGGGTATGCTGTATGGTAGAAGAGCACAGTCTTATCACAGAAGCATTAGCCGATGGCTGTTCAGGCAAGGCTACCCTGGAGTTCTTCAGGATGAGGGACACGTGATTTTCTTCATGGCCCAATCCAGGAGTTGCAGGCGGACCAGGGTGTGCAGGGGTGGAGGTCAGGGAGGGACTGGGAAAGGACCAAACAAGCAAAAAAACACTAAGACAAAATGAAAGTGGAGGGATGGGGGACAGTAAGAGGAAACACAAGAGCAGGGGCACTCACCAGCAGTGTCTGGTAGGGCTGCGCAAGTGGAATCAAGTGGGTGAGGGGAGCACATGCAAAGGAGAAGACTCTCCGCTCTTCGCTACCTGTTGGGACAAGTGAATCGCTCAGTATAACTTGGCTAGTGCTTATGTTTATATACATTCCACTGCACAAGTGGAAGGCACAGGCAGAGGAGTGCAACTTTGTGTGACAAGTTTGTAAGATGGGGCATTGGGTATGACTGCAATGAATCCCCAAATTCAGCAATGGCACTAAGTACAATTCACCAGTGTCACTTACCACCCTCAGTGTAATAAATCAGCAAAGGCGAGAGACATTAGTACTTGTATGTTAGCATAGATTTTATAACATTTAACCAAATGTAAATACATGAAATAACATTGTAAATGAGATACTATAACATGGTTTCAAGCTACCAATAAGACATGTATGGATGAGCTCTCTTTCACAATATATGCCATCCCTTTCTTCAAACTCTTTACCAAGCCACCTGAGAGCCTTGGGAGATCATCTCACTTGTAGGATGTCAGTAAAACCTGCCTTCTATTCCTGTTAATCTAGCACACGAGACAAGCAGATTGTGTTGCCTGAACCAGATGCATCTGGCAAATGTTGTGCTAACAAGTCACATAAAACTTAACATAAAATGTCTTTCAAAGGTTGTCCATAAACTTTGATGCAGTGTGAGTGTCATATTTTATTGGTCTTTTGGTAGACATCTGTGTGTATTTGAAGAGATGTATTCTGTTTTTTCAAATTCATAGTGCTTCCCTAAATGCACTTCGGACATTTGTACAGACCACTAGGGAAATGAGCTAGGTCAAGGCAAGACAAATGATACCAGTCCTGGCATAGTCCCTGGCAGAGTATCATTTTTGATTTTGTTGGTTTTTTACAGAGTTTACCCATGAAACAGAGGAACCAAGTTGCTGTGTAATAGTCATCTAATGCTCTAGATAAGAATTCAACAGTGGATGTTGCCTCTTTTGGAGGATTCCTTGAAAAAGGTGTATTAAAATCTTTCTTAATATTCTGCTTAATCTCTTTTTTTGCTCTGCAATATTTTTGTTTCTTCAACTGTGATTTTGGGAGAAAGGATTTTCCACTAATTAATTCCATAGCTATCCACTGCCGCACAGCAGTCATGTCTGCAGGGAATGGTACAAGTGACCCACTACACAATGTATGTGCAAATAAGCAGAGAAATAGTCCACAACTGGATGAATCATGCTGAGCTGGTACATCATGAGGAGCATGGATTGTCCACTTAGACCAGTCAATTGTGGATGCCACCTGCATGTCCATGAATGTTTGTAGTATGTTTATGTACTTTGTGTAGAGGGTTTTATTGGAGTCTAAATATAGAATGATCTTCCACTTCATGAACACCAGCATAAGTACCCAGTGAGTATTTTTCACATTTGTGGGGATGATCCAGATGTCCTTTGCCATAATATCTGATTTGATGCCAAACTCGTGAACACTTGAAGAGTATCCACGTAAGTCAATGGAATGAATTATGAATGGACTGAAAACACTCACACGTACATCACATTCAGTGACATGTTTTAGAGAAGCTCTAGTAAGCAAGAAGCCTTCAATGACTGTGTCAACCAGCCAGTTATCACCTAAGAGAGATTTCATGTCTTCAACATTGATGTAAATATTTTGAACTAGGACACTCTCCATGCGTGGATAATCTGGTATTAAGTCCCATGGAAGGGGCACCGTTTTATTTGTTTGTTTAGGTGAGCTTGACCGCTGCGGTACACCCAGATCATACTCGTCTACCAGAAAAGAGGTAAAATGTTCTTTCTTGGGAACATTCTCATATGGGTTCAATTGTTTAGTATGTTTATTTTTTGCTTTAATGTCTTCCTGAGTGTCATCAAATTTAGTTTCACTCATCAGAATAGAATCCATTGCGGCTACAGTCTGCAGCTCATCTTTCTGTCTAATTCTTTTCCTTCCAGATTTGCCTTTTCTGACATTCATCCTGAGCTTTTTCAGAGAATACACTATTCTTTTCTTACTTGAACTCTTACCAACTGACTTCTGTGCAGCCAGAATGTGGTAGCATGTTCGTGAACTGTTGCAAGAGCATGTTTCAACTGGGAATAACTTTACCACATACATTTTGTCTCGTAATCCGGTAACTATGAAACATCCAGACTGTGCCTGAAGAAATACTCGGTTTTGCTTAACTATCAAGTCTGCTAGGCCTTCCATTTCATTTGATTTGCGCTCATCACCTTTTGATATTGTTACAGGTTCTTCATCATAGTGACCCTTCTTTATAAAGTCCACTATCTTTTCCACAGGTATGTAATCAAATGGGAATTCAATATCACCAGAATTAAGTTTTTTGCCAGCATGCCTGTTTGACAGGTGATAATTCCCCATACCACACTGTCCTCTCAACACTTCCTTTAGATAAAATGTTTGCAAAAAGTAGATTGCCAATACCATTTCATCCATGTGAACCTCTTTGTGCTTAGTCAGTCTTTTCATCACTGCATTCATGCTTTCTGACACATTAGTCGTAACTCCACTGGTTTTCCTATAAATGCCAACTGTTTCCAAGACCCATCTGCCTGCCTTTGTCAAGATGTCTTTGCTCAGTTTTTCCTCAAAATATTTCACAAAAGAAGCACTCCATGTGGCCCTTAGTTTTTCCAACAATGTTAGAAAGTCTTCTTCAGTTTTGCAGTCTAAGAGCTGTAGAATATTATTGGTGTACACTTTTCTGTCTGCTTTTCCTCCTTCATGACCTGAAACCCAGAATTCCACGTCTTTCAGTATGTGGTTCCAACAAACCACATACTTGCATCTTGGAATAATATTCTCTACAGATTTCACAATAGCAGCTTCTCTGTCTGTTACTATAGTAATGGAACTCTGGTTAATTTGAGGCATACGCTTTGCTACAAAAGAAAAAATGTTTCATGGACAATCGTTGTGCGTTTATCATGAATCAGTACAAAGGCAGGGATTGCAGGATTTTCCTCAAACAATGAACATTGAAATATTAGTGGAGAGAGGTAAAAATCACCTAATTGAAATGTTGTGTCATATGAAATTAGGGTTCTTGAATTCAACTTCATCACTTCCTCAAAAATATTGATAATGTCTGGAAGAGCCAAAGTTACAATAAGTTCGGGAACCAGAGAGTAATGGCATACAAACCCTTCCAGTGCATAGTGAAGCTCGAAGATGTTATATAAATCATCATGACTGATACTACATTTCTGTTTCCCATACTTAAGTTTATTTTTTATTTGCTCTGTATTTTTCGGCACTGTAACTCTCATGTGGGTAGGAGAAGCATCACATTCTGCAATTATTTTCTGGTAAATTGAAGTTGGACCTAAATCTTTATTTTCAGCAATTTCTATCAGCACAGATGGCATTGTGCGAACATGAGCTCTTAAGGGGTATTTTCTCATATTTCCATGAGGCATGCATGGCTCAGGTGTTTTGTCTTCACCTAGATAATGGACAATCACTTTTTCAACACTTCCATCAAGAATTTCATAGCCATATCTGTAAAATGTAACTTCCTCTCTACCAATTAATCTTTGGAAGTAGGTCTTCCACACCAGAGGACTGGCCCTCGGCAGAGCATGCCTTCCTTTCTGAATCCATTTATACTGATCACATCTCCAATCATCTTTTCTATGCTTTTGACCTTCATAACTGTATAGGAACACCTGACCATTTTCTGGATTAGTTGCCGGAAGTGTGGAAATATTACCTTTTAGGTGATGCCTTAAAATGTTGAATACTTCTTGTGGTGAAAGCGGCGTTTGTTTGTTCATATAAACTATGCTGCACATTCTGGAGGATAAAGTAAAAATATGAATTAAATTAAAAATGAACACTGTTTCCCTCACACCCTAAGATCATTACAAATACGCAGGCAGTGGGTTTGTTACTCAAGAAGGGACACAGTGATAAGGGATGATGTCGGGACATAGTGATAAAGGAAGCATGTCTGGACTTAGTGGCCTATTCTGATGGAGGTGTAATTATGCTAGAGGTGTAATTCATGGGTGAATTCCCCATTCGGAATGTACACCTGTTTTTTACACCTGTTTCCTATCTTTATAATGGGCCTATTTTGCTAGAGGTGTAATATCCCCATGGGGTTGTTCCACCTCTAGCAGAATAGGTCCCATTATAAAGATAGAAAACTGGTGTAAAAAGCAAATGTACATTCCGAATCAGGAATTCACTCATGAATTACAACCCAGGCAGAATATGGCCCTAAGGGCCATGGATGTGTTACACCTCTAGCAGAATTGGGCCCTAAATTCCACACTATATCATAAAATGGGTCTCTATGTGCTGATAACCAGTAACCTGTGTGTATCAATGGGGTAAACACCATGGGCCTTATTACGACCTAGGCGGAGGACCATGGTGCTATTAGCACCATGGTCCATGCCGGTGTCCGCCATGGCGGAATGGGGAATTACCACCCCATTCCGAGGTTGGTGGGGCGGTAATTCCCCATGCTGCCATGGCCCTTCCCCATTCCCATTTTTGACCCATAGGGCTCAATGGGAATGGGGAAGGCGCTAATTACAGTACCGCAAATTGCGGTACCGTAATTAGCACCAAGGTCCCTTTGCGGGTGCCTACTTTAACGGCTGGAAAAACCAGCCGTTAAGGTCGGGTCCCGCAAAGGGACCTCGTAATTAGGCGCTAAGTGTTTAACGGCGCCGCAGCCTTTTACGGCGCCGTTAAACACTTAGCGCCAGGGTCGTAATGAGGCCCCATATCTTCATCAGCCTCACTAGACGCCCTTCACACTGATTCCTCTAACTTTCCCTACTCTTACTGATTATCCTAAAAGGATGGCAGAATGGGTAGCAGGATGGGAGGTCTTATGATCAGTAAAGACACGCCATCCACCTCTCTCCCCAATTACTTAATCTCATTTTCTTTTGAGTATGTTTGTATTCAGCTCCTTGCTCCACCTCCTCTTGCATAATTCTTATCTATTGACCTCTTTGAGTCTTCAATCTCTCTTTTCCAATGACTTAGACATCTTAATCAAATCTCTGACACTGAACACCTGTCAATTCAACCTGCCGTAAACATGACTACAGCCACTGTCTTCACCTTGACTCCTCATACTCTGACCATTTTCTGGTCACCCTCCACAATCAGTCGGCCCAATTTTTCTGAAACTCACTGGACTAAATAACTCCTCATCTGAATAAAGTCAGGCCCTTCCTTTAGGTGCTCTTTCCATCTGTTACCAACTCCAGTGAGAAGGCCTTCCCAGATTTTAACCTAGCACTAGTGCTCTTGTTGAGTACCATTATCCCTCTTGCCTGTGCATTGAACCTTGGATTTCCCCAACCATCCAGCATCTCAGAACCTATTGTGAGGGGTAAGAAATGTGAGGCCGACAACTTTGTAAAGAGTTTTCAACTTTAGCATTTTATTAAATAAAAAGGTAGGATAAACGCCACTCTATCCCTACCCTGACAAGGATTTTCCTGCCTAGAATAAACTAAAGAAATACTCTTACAAAAGGATATCTGTCCCTCACACTTGTATACTCAATAAATCAATAAGGAAATGTATGGCAGTTTAATCCAACAATTATATATAACATAAAACCACATCACAATGTGGCCACTGCCTCTTCTCATAACCTGGGTTAATTCCCCTTCCCCAGGTTTGAGCAAGGATTTGCTCCACAGTTCAAAAGAAATCAGGAAATTCTGTTTTGCCACAAAGTTCCAACACAGTTCATTTCGGATTCAAAACTTGATAATAAAAAGTTCAGTTGTATCAACAATGTACGAAAAGAAGTGATAGGTTCCAACTTCTCCTGGAGTAAGAACAGGATTTAAATTCATCTCCTTCAAGTAAACAAACACTGTCTTTGTCAGGATGATATGCCATTGTGTCGGGAGGATAGCTCTGGGGCAACGTGCTCGCCTTGGTAGCAAGACGACGTGGAGCAACACAGGTTCGATGCCCGGGTCCGCGCTTAGAAATCTCTGGGTATTAAGCATGTTATAAATAAACAATTACAATTGTGGGTGACTTTAATCTTAATGTCAATGAGGTGGAGAACTTTAAGATTCAAAGCTTTCTGCCCTCTATGAAAGAACTCTCCCTCCCCCAGCAGGTTCATGAACAGACCCATTCCTTAGGTAACACCTTGGACCTGATTTTCTCAGCAGATGCTGAGATCACTCTTTTTGTGGCCTTTCAAATCCTGTGGTCTGATCATTTCTTTGTTCCCTTCCCCTGGGGCATTAAGGGCCCGCCATCTGCTCCACCAGCCAAATTAGTCCAGCGGCGTGGATGGCGCTCAGTATCTAAATCTGATATGACCTCTTTGATACTTGCCCGACTTTCAGGGCTGTCCCCTGTGGACATGAATTCTTTAACTAGTACTCTGACCGCAGTTGCAGGCAGCCTTGCTCAGCTCAAGACATCTAGGCTATCTTCACGCCCCTCTCAGCAGTGGTTCATGGACAAGCTGCGTGCCCTTCGCCTACAATGCAGGCAGATGGAGCAAAAGTGGAGGCACTCTTATACCCCCAGGAAAAAGTTTGCCTTGTCTCTGGTCACCTCCCAGTATCACCTAGCCATTTCATGTGCCAAACGTGTCTACGTTGCATCTATTATTGAAACTTCTGTGAATCACCCCAGGGAGTTGTTCAAAGTGGTTCGTAATCTCTCTACTAGCTTACCGGTTCCTCTTCCCTCCTCTCAGGCCCTCTGTAATTCCTTGTCCACATGTTTTATGGATGAAATCATTTCTATTCAATCGAATATTGCTGTTACTCACCTTCCTTCTGAGGCTGATATTTACATGATATGATATTTTATTTGTATTGCGCCAATACACAATTGTTTCAGAGCGCAACGAGGCAAGGGAGGGGAAACAAGGGAGGACAGAACAACGATCTTACTAGGCCCAGTGACATTAAGAACGTGCGAGTGCAGGGGAGAGGGAAGGGGGAAGTGCGAGGGGCAGGGGAAGAGTGGAAAGTGCTGAACATGTGATAGAACAACAGGTAGTGTGCCCAGTAGGTGGTAAGTGCGAAAATAAGGTGTAAACAACGGGTGTATTATAAATGCTCGAAGGGGACTGTAGGGTAGCAGATACAGACCTAAGTGCAAGGGTTGTCAGGAGGCAGTGCGGGTGTGTGGCTGGGAGGGCAGGGATCTGGGCCCGATATCAGAGGGTAACCAGGTGCCCGGTGCCAAAGCAGACAGTTTAGCAGGGGAGAGGAAGAGCGAAGGCAGAAGCAAAGAGGAAGGTCTTGAGGTGCTTCCGGAACCGGAGATGGTTCTCCTCAAGTTTCAGAGAGGCAGGGAGGCTGTTCCAGATGTATGCCTCAGCAGAGGAAAGGGATCTACCCCCAACTTGATGCTTGGAGAAGCGACTGATCCTGAGGGAGTTGGAGGTGAAGGAGCGAAGAGCTCAAGTAGGAAGGTATTTACAGAGGGAGAGTTCAAGGTATTGCGGAACCAGGCACCAGAAAGCCTTGTGGACAATGCAAAGGGTCTTGAATTTAATCCTTGCAGACGCTGGGAGCCAATGAAGGGATTTCAGGGCTGGAGAGATACGATCGCAGGGCTTGAGGCCAAGGACAAGTCTCACAGTCCTGTTCTGGATGAGCTGCAGAGGGCGGAGAGTGGTTGCAGGCAGATTGACAAAGATGCTGTTGCAATAGTCCAGCTAGAGAGAACCAGAGCTCTGGAAACAGTGAGCTAATGGGGGAAGGAGAGGCAAAGAAGAATACCTCTGAGGAGGTGCAGTTGGTAGTTAGACTTTTTTTGAGACGTCAGAGATGTGTGGAGAAAAGGAAAGTGTGGAGTTGAAGATGACCCAGAGGTTCTTAGCCTCGCAAGTGGGAGCAGGGAGAGGGCCAAGGGAGGCCGGCCAGAGAGTGACAGGAAAGGAAGGTGCAGGTGTGCCGATGAGGAGGATCTCTGTCTTACTGGCATTAAGGAAGAGGTTGTTGGCGGAGCACCACACCTGGATTGCAGACACACAGTCAGAGATGAGAGAGGGAGAAGAGGTGGCAGAGGGGAGCCTGAAAACAAGTTGGTTGTCATCCACATAGCACTGAAAGTTTCAGCAGAGAGCAGAAATGCAGTGGGCTAGCGGTGCCAGGTATTGGTTGAAAAGCCAAGGAGAGAGGTTAGACCCCTGGGGAACGCCACAGGTAGAAAGTGAGATAGAGGAAAGGAAGGACCCAAGTTGGACCTAGGAGGGTCGGTTGGAGAGAAAGGGTGTCAGCCAGGCCAGGGCCTGATCAGTGATACTAAGCTTATCACGGAGGCGATTGAGCAGGATGACATGGTTGACCATGTGAAAGGCAGAAGAAAGATCGAGTAGGATGAGGACAGATGGGATATTAGAATGAAGGGTGGAGAGCAGGTCTTCACGGATGTTCAGGAGAGCACTTTCCATGCTTCTGGCAGCTCTGAAGCCAGACTGATGGTCATGGAGACAACCAACAGAATCGGAGTGAAGATTAAGCTGGGAGATGGCCAGCTTTTCCAGGAGTTTGCCCAGGAAAGGAGTGATAGAGATCGGGTGATAGTTAGCCGGGTAATAGGGGTCGGCTATGGGTTTCTTGAGAAGAGGGTGCACAAGAGAGTGCTTCAGAGGGGAGGGGAAGGCTACAGAGGCGAAGGAGTGGTTGCAGAAGTTGGCCAGAGCAGGAGCAAGGGTGTCGATGTGGTCCTTGATGGTTTTGGATGAACAGGAAATAACCTGTTTTGACGATACTTTCATAGATTGGACTTTCTAGAAATCTCTTCAAGGGAGAACAGAGGCAAAAATGAGAAAGAAGGAGGAGAGGCGGCTGCAGGGGGGCCAAAGGTAGCAGAGAGAGAAGCGGGAGGAGGAGGAGAGGACGAGAGGGTGGACAGGATGTCCTGGGTTTTGAGATGAAATGAAAGGCAAAGGCCATGCAGATGGCCTCAGAGGCGACAGGAGAGGTAAAGACTGCAGCAGGGTTGGCCAGCTCCTTGCAGATTTTAAAGAGTATGGCCAAGTTGTTAGATGCCACAAAGATGCAGGCTTGGATGTGGGCTCCCTTCTTAGTGCGGACAAGGAGCTGGTATTGCCTTTGTAGCAGGCGCAGGCCAGTTTGTCAGAGGATGCACAAGAAGCCCGCCATTTCCTCTCAGCCACCCTACACTTGCGTTTAAGGGTAACTAGGTCAGAGTCATACCAAGAGTTGCACTTGGTTTTGGGCTTCAAGCGGATGTTCATGACAGGGGCAAGAACATCAAGAGTATCAGAGATAGAAGAGTAGAGCATGGAAAGGGCTGTGTCAGGATGTGAGTCAGCCAGAGGAGGAGGAGGGGGAGAGAAAGTGGAAGTGGAAGCCTCAACTGACACGCTTCATGGGTCGGATGACCGAGAAGGTACATGGCAGTGTTGGAGTTGGCTTGGCCTGATGGGTAGAGAGGGAGAGATGGGAGGAAATGAGAGAGTGATCACTCCAGGAGAGAGGAGTGTACAGAGGGATAGAGAGGGGGAGGTCTGAAGAGATCAGAGCATCCAGAGTGGGCCCAGCAGAGTGAGTTGGGCCAGAGGGGAGAATAGAAAGAGAGAGAGAGTCACAGAGGTCGCAAAAGCATCCAGATGGATGTTGAAGTCTCCAAGAACGAGGAGTTGAGTAGTTGAGGCCAGGAGGGAGGAAGCGAGGTCCGCCCACTCAGAGAGGAAGGAGGTGATTTGACCAGGTGGCTGATAGATAGTAGCCATGGTAAGTGAGTGGCAAGGAGTGATAGAAAGCCTCAGACAAGGCATTTGAAAGAGGAGTAGGCCTGCATTGGAATGACAGAGGCAGGAATCCACTCTGGGAAGATCAAGGCTACACCCCCTCCAGAACGGTTGGATCTGGGCACGGAGAGGATCTTACAGTCATCGGGAGGAGAATGTCAAAGTTTGTGACAATTGACAATGTGACAATTGTGACAAACCTGTGGTGCTCCATGTCGTCTTGCTTGTAAGGCGAGCACGTTGCCCCTGAGCTATCCTCCCGAAATCTTGAGCAATGCTTGTTATATTGGTATTGCCGGGTTTTTAAATACTCTTTTGCTTGGTATTGTTTGTATGCTTTTGTTTGGACTAAAGCTTCACCACAGGGATTTTGGCCCTTCCACCAACTCACATGCTTGCTTGCACAGTCACTTTGGTTTAATAAGTAAAACATTTGTTGGTTTTGTACGGTTCAGTATTCAGAATTGTAATCACTGCTTCTCTCACTCACACGCGAGTGAAACTGCCTGCCGTGGATAGTGTCAGAGCGATCCGGAGTCACTTGCAAGCTGTGAACTCACAAGGTAAGTCGCTCAATCTAGCTCCGCTTGGTGTTCGCAGGTCTTCTGTCATTGTGGCTCCTCGCGGTCAGGCAAACAGCCTCGTCTGGTCCACCTCCGCTCATGCCACTCGAAATTGGAGCTTCTTCCACTCGGCAGAGGCTCAGGTGCAACCCAGCCACCTAAAGCCTTTAACGAGGGTACACTTCCCTTGCTACTTCCTCTTCCTGCTGCGCAACCTCTGCACAACAAGCCTTCAATGGGCAAGCGTCCCGTTCTTACGCTTCCCACTGCGCAACCTCTGCAACAGGAATAGCTTGAGGCAAAGACCCTCACAGGACTTGACACCGCTCTTGGCTGCACAATGGTCCCGGCGTCTTCTCTCGTGCCAGCTTCACTTTCCTCTGCAGCCTGCACTGCTTTCTCCTCTCCTGCTGCTCCTGCTGTTCATGTTCTCCCTCTTCCTGCACCTGAGGGGGCTTTTTATGCCTCTCAGTCTCCCTCAGGTGTAGGTCGTTTACACTAATTAGCTGATTGCTCCCACAGCAATATTCCTCTGCATCCCTTTTCCTCGTCCCAGTACTGAAGAATTATGGGACTTGAAGTCCCTGCCAACCAAGTTAGTTTTCCTAACTTCTTCTACCTTACAATAAGCCATTCCAAGATTGGGGGTTCAGAGAAAATTAAACAAGGGAGTTTCTCCTTCCTCCTGGCCTGTTCCCACCCCATGTGATCCTCCCGCAGGACACCACCCCCAGGGTTGGGATCAGGAAGCATCTGCCTTCCCCTGGCCACACGAGAAGGGTCCCAGGTCAAGATTCTGGGGGGAATCACTACTGATTCATCATACTATATGGACATCCATCGCTGCTGTAAAATCCTTTCCCAGGTTCTTTTTGTCGCCTACAAGGAATCACTCCCCATACTCTGTTACGTCCTGCACTCTGTCACATCACACTGCTACACCAACCTGATCTCTTCTCTCCATTTTTACCGTCACAAACTATCCAGGACCATCAGTTTTTACCCTTCTTCCCCCGACCTCTCTTCATTCTTTCGTCTCTCACTGCAAAAGGCTTAACAATCTGTGATCTCACTAGCCTCCTTTCCCTCCCACCCCTCAGTACCTTCTCTCCACTATCCCCCATTCACTCAGATTTTTTCTACACTTCCCATCCTCTGCTCTGCCAACCCTTCCTGTGCGCCCACAGACCCCTTCATACCCCAGACCTGGAGCCCCAATCAATGCCTGCGGGCCTTCGCCACCATATTTAAATAAATAAATAAACTTTAAATACATAAAATCCCCTCAATCGTCCTACCAATGAAATGCTAGAAAAACATCACAACTGAAAACACGTCACCATCCACACCGTTGACCAAACAGCAGGAATTCACACAAGGGACCGTCCTCAAACCCCACGGAACGACTGCTGACTACCCATCTGAACCAAACAAAACCACTTTATCACCTAACCAAACCAACACTGAGGCTGCTCGACAGACAAGCAACACTACACCACCGCAAATAGATGGCGCATGAAAATGCACCACCAGTGCCCCAACAAGGAGCACCCCAACCACAAGAACAACACATGGGTTGAGACCACCACATTCAAGGTGTGGGAGCGACACCCCCACAAAGGGTACTGGGGTCCCCCCAACACACAATGCAAAGCACACTTGACCAAATGGCAAAAAAACATGTGAGTGCGGGGTCCACCTCCACAGAAACAAACTAATGAGGTAAACTACACTCAACAACATTTCTCCAGCCACAACCATGAACACAAATGGCACGGGCACATAATACCTCCCCAAAGTGCTGTGGTGTGCCATGTGCTGGCAGCTAGCAGCCCAGGTGGCTGGCACTACCCTGCCACACAAAACACAAACAAAACTGTCCAACCCCACAAAGTGGTTTGCCAGGCCACCCAGTGAGCACAACACACACCAAATACACAAGTAACCCCCAGTAAGTCCATGCCCTATTCTCACGTCCATATTCTGACAGACCTGTGGAGGCAAAAGTTAAATCAACATGCAAGAACAAACCAAATTTCAACTTCCTTCAACTAACAGAGGACATGTCTTTACCAAAATACACCAGACACGTCCCAGATCCACCACAATCCACAACGTACCAATGGACAACTTACACCCAAACAGGCTTCACTTCATATAACGTTGTTGATCAATATTCACGGTTCAGCATGGACAGCTCCCTGAAAAATGACAAAGCCCTGATCTAGCTTGTGCAAAACTGCCATATATTGACTTCTTGAATCACCCAGGTCAGCCCCACAACCAAGGCAAAAACCCCAGAGCTCTTCCCAGCGAACAGTCAATTCCTGCTTCCCAGAGATGCAGTCAGGATACAGCATAGTTCCATCCACACCATACCCGGAGCAGCTGTCAAGCTGGTACCTGTGACCCCGACCCCAACACACGTTGGGCCCAACCTCCATCACTGCCAACTTGACTGTTTCAGGTACCAGCTGTTCACTGAGCTGACTGTGCCCACATGGGTCTCCAAACACAGCACCCAGCTGTTCACTATGCTGACAGCACACACACGGCTCTCCTGAAACAACTCCCAGCTCCGGCTCGGATAGCATTCCATGCTGGGCGCCGCACTAGATGCTACCTGCCACTTTTTCTTTTCAGCAGCATTACCATCAGGACACATCTCCTCCTCTGAGACTCAGTTCAAACCCTTAGAGGCGTGCAGCGGCAAACCGTTGTATAGTGTGTGATGCTGTCCATCCCCTTCAATGGCACATCATTCGACATCCTCAGCCATTAGCCACGTCACAACATCCTCTCTGATTGGCCGCTGAAGCCTCAATGCCATCATTCAAGCCCCAGCCTCCAAACTGCAAGGAGCTCTCAAACACTCTCTCAACATTCCAGAGGCAGGCATTCTACAAGCATTCCACAGCACCCAGGCTCACAACACAGGAACAGGGGAGAAAGCAAGACATAACACATTACACAGAGAAAACAATGAAACAGCTTTCTTCATGATGCACATCTAGGTTTCTCCTAGGAAGAGATGATGTGTCTGATTTTTAAGGGCCCCTTCTTAGGGATTCAAGCTTCCTTGTTTGCATGAAATGTGTTTATAAGCTGCTGAGCCACCTTGAAGACCTTTTATGATCCTTGCTGTGTCACATACGAGGCTGGGCCCTGTCCACTTGAAGACCTCTTTCCAACCAAGTAGTGAAAAGGCAGGGTGGTCCTACATTTGTCAAAGTTGCTGCAGCAGAGCTTTTCTATAAGAAATGATCTGGTCAGCATGAAGCAATCCATTGTTGCACTCTTATGCTCAAGGCTTGCAGAGAGAAAAAAAACATAAATCTGACCTGTATCTAAACTCAAGGTGATCAGCACAGACAAGATGAAGCTGCAACATTTAAGTGAAGAAGAAACATGTGAAATGTTACCACTTCCTGAAACAAGGATATGGAAGTGATAAAGGAAAACCTGACTATGAACACAACTAAACAGTTACTGCTCCCTCTAGTGTTCAGTAAGGTGTAGTCACCCTCCAGTAATATTTTGAAATATAGAATTTCCCTTCATGTCAATCAAATCAAAAGTGTTACAATTCTACCTTTATGTGACTAGAGTATATTTAGGTAGATGAGGATTTTCTAGTACAATATAGATGTCATCACAAAGTCCCTCTTTGAGTTTACTTATTAGCTGCCTTTTTACTGAATTTTGGGCAGTAATGGGTTAATGAAAGCACATTGTTCAACCTTCCCCATTTCCAAAATGTTCTTCACGTGTGTTTGCATCATTTTCAGGTGAGTTTTGCTGCCGTTTTAAATATTTGGGTACCGTTCCGGCCCGTTCCGGGTACTTTTTCATGTGAAAATGTAGATTTTGGGCTGTAATGGGTTAATGACAGCATATTGGTGCACCTTTCTCATTTCAAAATGTTCTTCATGTGTGTTTGCATAATTTTTAGGTGATTTTTGCTGCCTTTTTATATGTTAGGGTACCGTTCCGGCCCGTTCCGGGTACTTTTTCGTGTGAAAATGTAGATTTTGGGCAGTAATGGGTTAATGACAGCATATTGGTGCACCTTTCTCATTTCAAAATGTACTTCATGTGTGTTTGCATAATTTTCAGGTGATTTTTGCTGCCATTTTATATGTTAGGGTACCGTTCCGGGTACTTTTTCGTGATAAAATGTAAATTTTGGGCAATAATGGGTTATTGACAGCATATTGGTGCACCTTTCTCATTTCAACATGTTCTTCATGTGTGTTTGCATCATTTTCAGGTGAGTTTTGCTGCCGTTTTATATATTAGGGTAGCGTTCCGGCCCGTTCCGGGTACTTTTTCGTGTTAAAATGTAGATTTTGGGCAGTAATGGGTTAATGACAGCACATTGTTCATCCTTTGCCATTTCAAAATGTTCTTCTTCATGTGTGTTTGCATCATTTTCAGGTGCTTTTTGCTGCCATTTTATATGTTAGGGTACCGTTCCGGCCCGTTCCGGGTTTTTTTTCGTGTGAAAATATAGATTTTGGGCAGTAATGGGTTAATGACAGCACATTGTTCATCCTTTGCCATTTCAAAATGTTCTTCATGTGTGTTTGCATCATTTTCATGTGAGTTTTGCTGCCGTTTTATATATTAGGGTACCGTTCCGGGCCGTTCTGGGTACTTTTTCGTCTGAAAATTTAGATTTTGGGCAGTAATGGGTTAATGACAGCACATTGTTCAACCTATCCCATTTCCAAAATGTTCTTCATGTGTGTTTGCATCATTTTCAGGTGAGTTTTGCTGCCATTTTATATATTAGGGTACCGTTCCGGCCCGTTCCGGGTACTTTTTCATGTGAAAATGTAGATTTTGGGCAGTAATGGGTTAATATTGGTGCACCTTTCTCATTTCAAAATGTTCTTCATGTGTGTTTGCATTATTTTCAGGTGATTTTTGCTGCCTTTTTATATGTTAGGGTACCGTTCCGGCCCGTTCTGGGTACTTTTTCGTGTGAAAATGTAGATTTTGGGCAGTAATGGGTTAATGACAGCATATTGGTGCACCTTTCTCATTTCAAAATGTTCTTCATGTGTGTTTTCATCATTTTCAGGTGAGTTTCGCTGCCGTTTTATATATTAGGGTAGCGTTACGGCCCGTTCCAGGTACTTTTTCGTGATAAAATGTAGATTTTGGGAAGTAATGGGTTAATGACAACATATTGGTGCACCTTTCTCATTTCAAAATGTTCTTCATGTGTGTTTGCATCATTTTGAGGTGATTTTGGCTGCCTTTTTATATGTTAGGGTACCGTTCCGGGTACTTTTTCGTGATAAAATGTAGATTTTGGGCAGTAATGTGTTAATGACAACATATTGGTGCACCTTTCTCATTTAAAAATGTTCTTCATGTGTGTTTGCATAATTTTCAGGTGATTTTTGCTGCCTTTTAATATGTTAGGGTACCGTTCCGGCCCGTTCCGGGTACTTTTTCGTGATAAAATGTAGATTTTGGGCAGTAATGGGTTAATGACAGCATGTTGGTGCACCTTTCTCATTTCAAAATGTTCTTCATGTGTGTTTGCATCATTTTCAGGTGCTTTTTGCTTCCATTTTATATGTTAGGGTACCGTTCCGGCACGTTCCGGGTTTTTTTTCGTGTGAAAATATAGATTTTGGGCAGTAATGGGTTAATGACAGCACATTGTTCAACCTATCCCATTTCCAAAATGTTCTTCATGTGTGTTTGCATCATTTTCAGGTGAGTTTTGCTGCCATTTTATATATTAGGGTACCGTTCCGGCCCGTTCCGGGTTTTACACCGTTCCCTTTTTCTGTTCTACCCTGTTAGCTGCAGTCTACCACACAACACAAGACCACATATAGCACAAGAACACAACAGTGTTACAAACAAACCACACCAGGATAGCAGACCGAAAGAAACTAGTATAGGCCACACGCAAGAACTCTGATGCCTACAATGGCTCTGAGCCTACTACAAGCTCGCCAAGTTAGGACAGTAGGAATACGGTCATGACACGGCGACGTTGTACGGTAGGACCCAAAATAGGAGGGTTCCAATTACTACCACTTTATCTACCCTGTGCTGTGCCACTCTGTTCATGACCATTAGGGGAGAAAGAAACGGGAAACTCCCCCAAGAAAGTCCAATGTAGTGCCGGGAGTGAAGGGAACCACTCACTCGGGACTGAAATCCTGACAGTATACAAAGTTGTATTGGCTTACTAAGAGACGTTTTTCTTTTCATACGTGTGTGAAAAAACTACTGGTAAAATCTGCACCACGCAAATACCCTTTAACCAACTACTCTCGCCAAACTTACACAGGGTGCAAGAGAAATGGAGCTGCACAATGGAGACGGACCCACGTCTTTTTTTTCTCGCTTTACCCGACTCACTGAACCGAACGCGGCTATGTAAATCATATAGTAGCAACAGAGCCAGCACACCCCATATCCCACCAGAGGCTCAGAGCCATGCTGCAGAGGCAGACTAACGTCTAAACTCCAGCGGGGGTACACCTCACCCAACCACACTCTTCTTATGAAAGAGAAACCGATGGTCTGCCTTGCTGCATACCAGCTGCCCATAACTCACGCTCTTCAGCAGCCTTGCACAAAGTACCCGCTGCCCACCTCAGAAATACGTCAGTGCAGTGAATCAAATTAACCAGAGCACGCTTAACGGTTTGTCTCCCGGTGCTAATTCAGTCGCCAATACTGAAGTATGAAAGGGGAAAACAGCTGTCATGTTTCATTCGACCTGATCAACGGACCAGCTTAGACCAGGGAAGCTAAATGCGCATGCTCTCATCGGCGGTTATTCCTCTTATCTCGAAATGATTACCTCCTACCTCAATAAGGCCCGCTTTGCACATGAAACAAACACAACTCCGGAATGGAGTTGCCAACGAGGGCGTGGGATAATCGATCTCGACGGTCCTCCTGTGGGCAGGACAGTGAGTCACACTGGTTAGCTAGCCCGAACCCCTGATACACTAGAGCTACTCTGCCAGGCCGTTAAGCCTGGTGGCAGCATCCCTTCCCTTGGAAAGACCAGGGATTTCCCAACGAGTCCTCCATGTCCTGGGTCCCAGTCCACTCCTCCCAGAGACAACCCGCCCCCCTTTTTACATAAGGTGGAATCTCCCACTACATGTCCCAGCAGGGGAGCCCATCCTACCTGTGATGAGATCACACCCCAGGAACACAGAGGCTCCCCCTGCAGGGGGGCGACACCAATGCCTGCCATCAGTGCCATGTTGATACAGTACCGAGCCCCAACATGAACCTAAAATGGATGCCTCTTGAATCACTGCAGAATAGAACTGGGATCCTACTCCCCTGACAGACAAACAAGACACAATACAACGAAACCCCCTGTAGCCCAGGAGTAACGCACGACGTATAAACACGTACATTTTAAGATCCAGACACACGACGTATAAACACGTACATTTTAAGATCCAGGCATAAAGCATTATTATAATTCTTTTTTTTCTTAGCGCATACATACCACGTAGGTACCCCCCCCCCACACCCCTGCCGATTTAAATCAAAGGTTACATGTTACTCTGCTTCTGTCCACACTACTTTCATATCAAGACATGAAGTTGGAACCCTTTTCTAGAATTATCTTTGTTGCAAATCAGCTGGTGAAAATTGCAATGAGTGCTCTTGCAACAGCCTGAGGCATGGTCCATGACTACCAACATGATTCAGAGGATGCTGGCTGGTCAAAGGGAACAATGATATAGGTCTCTACCCTCTCAAAGGGTACCCCAGCACTGGAACTGGAGGCCCATTATTATTTGTATTTGTCTATTTGTTCTGCGCCAGAGCCCGCAGGCATCTAGGCGCACACAGAGAACATACAGATATAACAGACATTACAAAAAGACATAGGGCCTCATCACGACTTTGGCGGTAACCCTTAAAATCGGCAGTAACGCTATTAGCACCGATTTTAAGGGTCTGTCGGATCACGAGTCAAAATACCGCCGGTGCCATTACAAGCCCCGGCCAGAACAGCGCCAGGAACCATTCGCGCTAAAACATCAGCAATCACGAGTCCGGGATAGACGCTATTAGCACCAGAAAAGCGGCGCATAATCTGCCGAAAATACCTCCAGCAAAAAGCTGGAGGTAACAGAACACAGGCCACAGCAATCAGGGCCCAGGTGGAACCAATGCAAATCAGAGGCCTACAAAGGAGCCACCCATGCACAACACACCCTCCCCAACACCATTACACAAGCAGGAGCAGGGAGGAGACAGCAATCAGGGCCCAGGTGGAACCAATGCAAATCAGAGGCCTACAAAGGAGCCACCCATACACAACACACCCTCCCCAACACCATGCTGCCATTTGGAGCCGGGAGCCTTGATGTTGACTTCTACCTTCTGCGCCTGGAGCTACAGAGGCCAGCCAACCAGGCCAGGGCCCTGAGAGTGCAGGGGCAGTGGGGATGAGGAGAAGGAGGAGGAGAGCAGCACCAGCAAGGCGGCCAGCCATCCCCAGGGTCAGGCCAACACCTTGGGCCCTGACTGATGGTCAGTTGGTGACAGAATATCGGCTGGACAGGGCAACCATCACCCAGTTGCTGGACACAATCCAGGGTGACATTGGCAGCCGCATAGCCACCAGCACGGCAGTACCTCCCCTAGTGAAGCTCGTGTCTGTGCTTCAATTTCTTGGGACTGGCAGCTACCAACATACTGTTGCCATGGTCCATGGAATGGCCCAGTCCACATTCAGTGCCATGCTGGGACAGGTGCTTGATGCACTGTTGAATCATGTGAACGAACACATTGCATTGCCAGCCACACAGGCACAGGTGCACCAGCTGAAGGGTCAATTCTATGCCATTGCCCAAGTCCCGAATTTAATAGCAGCCCTGGACTGCACACATGTGGCACTCGTACCACCCCAGGCACATGAGGCTGCCTACAGAAACCGTAAACAGTACCATTCCCTCAACGTGCAGATGACATGTGGTCCTGACCTCACCTTCAGCCACTGCTGTGCCAGCTACCCAGGATCCACCCACGACTCCATAGTCCTGCCCAACAGTACCCTGCCGGCGTACATGGAAAGGCACCTAGGCCAACACACATGGCTACTGGGCGAGTACAAATGTATACCATAAAGCATGTCAATCCACAACTGATGGTGCCCGTCACAGAATCCATTATTCCCAATAGGCAGCAGCATTACTGCAGCATTCACATTCAAGCACCTTGCACAATAAACCTTGGACATGTCCAACACAGCAGAACACACCCATGCAGGATTTAAGACGTGTGGCAGCACAGTGACATATGGAAGCCCCACCACAATAAAGCCTCCTGTGTGAGTAGCACCATGGCTCCCAACACTGAGACAGTACAGAAATCCCACCCTGGCCATCCGACAGTAATGAAATTCCAAGCCATAAGCTGGCACATCCACAAATGCACCACACATAAGTAGGCCGAGTCATGAAAATGTACATCCCACGAACACTGTCTCCAAAATGGCCAGGGAAATGCATGGAGAACAGTATAGAATAGTGACGACCAGCAAATGCAACTGTAGCCAAATGGATTTGCAATGACACATGAGGCAGCCACTTCTGTCATACAGAAGTAGATGGAAGGGCCCCCTTATCCTGCGACAAGTGAATGAGTACTGTTACATACAGAAACAGAGGCGTCCCAAGTGGAGAGTACCCCATTGATTCAATCGTGCCCGTAGGACAGCACACTCCACAATGTCATAGGCCGAATGACAAATATGGCAAAATCACACTGATGACAGAGCTCTGTACACCCACTGGATTTACCTTGTCCCCATACCGGCTTTCTCTCCCCTGAAGGTGATTCTGGATATCCCCAGTACACGTGGCTCATGACCACACACGGTGGCGGAGCGGTCATACAATCTTGGCCATGCCCGTACACTGATCTGCGTGGAGAGGGCATTTGGACTGCTGAAGGCACGCTTCCGGTGCCTCGACCGCACGGGAGGGGCAATGATGTATGCACCAGAAAAAGTTGGCAAAATTGTACTGACATGTGCCATGCTGCACAACATCTGCTGTCGCAGAAATGTGCCACTGCCCCCTGATGCTCATGTGCAGCCACCCGAGGATGGTAGTGAGGGCGATGAAGTGCCAGAAGGTGTTGAACATGTACAAAGGATTGGGCTGAGGGAGGGGAGTTGGCAAGACAGGGATTGATAGATGGATTCTTTTAGAAATGGATAATGGGGTAAATAAGAAATATGTCACTTCAACATTAAATTGCATTAGTAACAATCACTACTGTCCATGCATTGTGATTTTTCTAACGTGATTTATTTTCCATCCGACAAACCCCCCTTCCCCCAGTAAACACCCAGCACACAATTCTCCCTCCCCCCAGTAAACACCCAGCACACAATCCCCCCTCCCCCCAGTAAACACCTAGCACACAATCCCCCCTCCCCCCAGTGAACTACCCACAACTGCACAGATAGGCACATGTGTCTTATCAGGGCACCAATAACGATGCCATCCACCACTAGGATGGTCGTGGGCGCTTTCCTTTTCGGGGCCCCTCTGGTGTGCGTGCCCTTAGGTGGCGCATGGGGTGTCCAGTCATAATTTCGAATGAAAAATGTCGAAAGACAAAAAAGTCGAAAAAAAAATGTCGAATTATTTTTTTTTAGCGATATTTTTTTTAAAAAAGGGGGGGTTCGGGGGGGACTTTTTTTTCGACTTTTTTTGTTGACTTTTTGACTTTCGAGATTTTTGTATTCGAAATTATGTCTATAAACCGGCGCATAGACTGGCGCCTAGGAGATGGCTCGAGGGATCCCTCGTGGGTGTGGTCGATGTCGAAGGGACTGAAGGGGCAGCCATCATGTGCTGTCGCATGAGGTTGTTTCCCTCCCTTGTTTGCTCAGCAGGTGCTGAGACTGCCTCTGTCAACTCCCTCACTCGTTGCCCGAAGCCTGTCAGGGCAGCGGTACATTGTTCAATGACTCTGCGTGTGCACGCATTGTCCCACGCTATGTATTTGCACCCATGCCGTATAGATGCACTGACAGCCTTGATGTGCCGGCTCTGCACCTTGGCCATTGATTCCACCCTGGCCTGTTTTGCCTCAATAATGTCGAGTCGGCCCATCACTGCTGCCCCAGTGACGAAGGGCACCCCTGGTGTGTCATGTGTTGGCCTGCGACTTGTGTGCTGTCGGGGGGGGGACTGCATGGCGACATGGCGCCAGCTTGGACTGGGCTGCCTGGCTCAGAGTGCCGGTCTTCTGGGCTGCCATATGATGGCGTGTCCACGTCCGGCTGTGGTGTGCGGACACGACGCACAGGCACATGTCGACTTAGTGCATGGTGTGTGCCTGGGCTTAGGCTTCCCTGGGGTGTGACCATCCCTTCGGCCTCACTGCTTCCAGGAGAGTGCTTTCCTCCGGCATGATGGCCACGTGGAAGTGTTTCTCCCATGTCGGGCTCAGATCCAGACCTCTGTCCCTCAGCATCGGGGCTGTGACTGGTGGCTTGGGGCGAGCTGGCGGTGGCCTCCCTGCGGCCATGTGGTTGCTGCTGCTGTCTGGTGGGGCTGCGTTGGGGTGAAGTGGGTGTTGGCCTGGGTCGTCTCCCTTCCGTACGGCCTCTTTGTGGGGTGGTGGTGCTGGTGGAGGCGCGCTGCCGTGGGCGCTGTGTTGGTGTGGCCTCCTCCCCATCATCTTCGTCCGGTTGGGATCGACGTGTGCCTGTGGGGTACATAGGGTGTGGTTTGAGTTCAATGCTACATATATTTGTATGATGCAGTTCATGCCAACAAGTGTGATTGAGGACAGTATCAATCACGCATTCAACTTGCATTCTGTTCAGTCGCCATGTGGTGCTTGTTGTGAGTGTGTATGGAGTTACACTGCATGGGAATGTTGGAGTGACAAGATTGCATGCGTGGTTGGGGTGCACTGCGCTCTGGGTTTTGGGGGTGTATTCATGCACACTCAAACTCTACGTAGCTGTCCTATGGCTATGGATGTCTATCCCCTGCCCCTGTCATTCATGCACTGCACGTGCAGGGTCATCTAGGCAGCACTACGGTTCAATGGATGTAGGCCTCACTTATGGGTGTATGCAGTACCTCACACACATTTCTTCGCATTCATTCACTCAGGGTCTGCATGTGTGGTACTTTCAGCTGCATGTATTCGGGGGTGGGACTCAACTGCAGTTGGCTCGATGCCAGTGCCTGCCTCCGCTCCACCAATGCCCTCGATGGTGCCAACATCTATCAGGGCTGTCATTTTCTCCTCCCAAGGTGTGAATTCGGGTGGAGGTGGTGGTGGGCCTCCTCCAGTGGCCCCACTTGCACTCCGGTGCTGTGACAGGATGCCACGGACTCGTACGCGCAGGTCGTTCAGGCGCTTGTGGCAATCCTCCCCATCCCGGGGCACGCGCCCCACAGCACTGACCCTTTGGCTGATTGATCGCCAAATTTGTGCTCTGCGCTGGCTACTTGTTTTGTGCTGCTGCAGCTCCTCGTGGTGTATCTCGGCCTCCTCGACCAGTACAGTTAGCTCCTGGTCACTGAATTTGGGCTTTCGCACCCTGTCCAGGGCGGTCTTGCCCCTATTGCGCGCCTGAGGCATGTTTTGGGGTTGGATGGCGTGGATGGCTTCCAGGGGCTGTGATATCCGACGGATTGTGATTTCCAAGATGGCCACCGCTTTATTTCCCGTTCCGGCAGTGACGCGTTTCCCGCGCGCTATGAGTGCGATATGGCGGTAGCGCACGGTGCGCCGGATTTAAACATTTGCACTATTCGCGATACCGCCATGGGCCGGGGCACGTGCACGATAACTCGTGATCTGGCGGATTAGCCGCCGGGGGCCTTGGCGTTAGCGCTATTTACGTCCGGCGGATAATCCGCTGCATTACCGCCGAAGTCGTGATGAGGCCCATAGTGTAGAAATCAGCTGAAAAGCAGTGTCTTGAAGCTTTTGCAGAATGTCCACGCGTTCCTTTCACTGAGCAGGGCAGCAGGTAACTTATTCCACGTTAAAGCTGCCTGCACTGGAAAGGATTGACCATAACCTTTAGCACATTTGCTTCGCGGGCAGGCCAGATACATAGTATCACTAGAGCAGGTAATTTGTGTAGAGGTTTGTTGTATGCATTTCTCTCTTAGATAGGGGGTGCTAGACCATATAGGCATTTGTGTGCTAGAGCATTGTTTTTAAAGAAAATTAGAGCTGCAACCGGAAGCCAATGCAGATACCTTCTGTGCACTGAAATGTGTTCCTGTTTTGATACTCCTTTGATAATTAAAACTTACCACCAGTCTAGGCAGACAACTGGCAAGTTGGACAACAATTGCATTGACACACCTCTTGTCCACTAGAACTGAGGAGTTAACTGTGCCATTGCTTACTTAACTATGAGGTGGTCTGCTAAAGGTACCTAATGCGCAAGCTAGAAAAAGGGTTGCTGCCACTTGGGTACCTCCAACCTGCAGTGGGCCCCAAGCTTTAAAGACGCACACCCTCTCTGTAGACTTTCCCCCACCCCAGGAGTTGCACCTTTAAAATTTAGTTGGGCCCCATTCTTCATGCGAAAGAAGAGAGGGTCACAATGTCCTCAAACTCAGGAAGCCGGTCTCGGGGGTCAGAGATTCCAATTTCTGTAGAGCCCTGGCTTCCTCTTTCTCAAAGGCAGGCAAGGCTGCAAGGTATGTCTCTGATCGACTCGGTAGCAGGCTCTCTTCATTTGCTGTTTCTAGCTTTGGGCATCCCCTCCTCTGCTACAGGAGCATCCTCTTCTGGCAGTCAAAACCTTTGCAGCTTGGGTAGCTGCCAGTTCTTGCTCTGCAGACATCAGCCTTAAGGCAACCAGCCTTCAGCGCCTTGATGCCTTCGGGCTATAGTTCGCGCTTTATAAATCCTAAATAAATAAACCAAATAATTCCCAAGCGGCCTTTCTGCCTTCGTTGATGTAGCTTTGTTCACCTGACTTTATAATTGTAATTCTTTTCAGTGTACACCTTGTGGTTACATTTAGGTTTCCTGGAAAGGGTATTCTGGTGCTTAGGCATACTTTTATGCACTATTTCACTTGATCTTCTATCTTCAGAATACTGTCTATCCCAACATACCCGGCATTCACGGCCACTGTAACATGCGACTAAAGGGCACGAAAGACTTCCTTAACCCTATTTGCACCCGTGTCGGCCTAGAGAGGGCAAAAACATTGCCTGTGAACCCCCCTCACGTATAAAACCATGAGAGCATGGATCAGTCCCTTTTTACAACGCGTCCCCTTACTACTATTATGGTAATGCATCTCCGTACTGGCAACTTAACCAAGTTTGGCAATACTCTGAACTCTGTACCTCGCCTATTCTGAGGTATTCTAGTGCTGATTTGCAGCAACTAAACACCATTAGCCTTTTTTTATCGTATTGTTTTACAGTCAATTTCTAGGTTGTGCACCTTTCAGACTCATAATATTTATGCTTTATTCATAATGCAAGATAAATAAAATGTCATATTGTACAAACATCAATTTGAAAGGAGACATATGTTCAAATAATTCAATACATACTGTTTAAAAAGATCAATATAAATATTATATAGATTACTAGAACTGTTCCCTGTATTTTTCCAGATTTCATTTTCATACAACAGAACTCGACTATGCACTATTGTAATGCAATTGTCCTTTCATAATCCAAAGATGTATTAATGCTAATAGAAGTGAAACTTTACAACCCATCAAACCTCTCCAAAACTCCTGTTTTGATGGTGCGCTCATGATGTACAAACTTCCCTAACTATGCAATGTTCTAAAACTGTGCACGGCGTTAATAGTTGGCATGATGTTTCAGTCGTAGATTGAAGTGGATGGAACGGATGAAGTGGATGGAACGGATGAAGTGGATCAAACGGATCGAACAGATGGAGTGGATGTCGCGGATGGTGCGGAAATTTCGTGACCCCCAAAGTGATCCCAGACCCTACGCAGGGATGGATGATTCATGGCACACATCCGGACGGGCCGCACCCACCTGCAGCGACCAGACCCTGTGAACAAACTGGAGAGGTTCACAGGAGCCATGTTGCCAGAATTGTTAGTTTGTAGCACCAATGAACAACAGTGCAGGGTTAGCTCCATCACCTTGTTAAAATTACTGGCTGACAATGGATCTAAAGTAGACAGAGCAAAGCTGCAGTACTGTCAACAGGAAGTATTGTACCTCGGCCAAGTGATTTCTGAACCCCCCAAAAAAATGTGTTTATTTTTTTTAGATGTTTTTGGTTCGTTAAAAATTGATTTGTTGTTTTGTGATTTGTTAAAATCACATGTAAGCCATCACATGGATGTAACAAATGCTCACTAGTTTTCAAGAATTAAAAGACTTCATTGCCAGTGCATCAGTTCTAGCAGCACTTGACTATACCCAAGAGTTCTATCTTTTTTCACACTCAAACGGCCAAATGATGACAGCGGTTTCAACACAAAATAGCACTATTCGCCACAAAGCCTTTCCATATTACAGCAGCATGCTGAACCCATTAATACAGGGGCAATTCCCACGTGAACAAGCTCTGACTGCAGCAGCCTTTGATATGATATGGCATTTATAACGTGCCTTATCCCAAGTGTTTCAAGGCAGTGTTTGCTATAGGGAAGTCTGCTTCTATTACAATGGTGTGTTTGGTCATATTATATGTGGAGACTGCAGAGCTTTGGCAAATGAGGTCATACTGTCCAGCCCCTCCATTCATATTGTCTGATGTAAGACAATGAACCCGGCCACCTTCCTGAACCAATCACTGACACTGATGAGATGCATTACTGTGCCAAGTACGAAGGCCCAGACAATGACATCCCAAAGGTACGAGACTGTGCTCTTGATGACAGGGAAGTATTCTTTGTTGATGGGTCAGCAACTATTGACCAGGTGACAGGCAAAAGGCACACAGGTGCGGCAGTGGTCCGTTTAGTGGATGGGGAATATGAAGTGTTAGTGCAAAAGAGACTGCCTATCCATTACTCTGCCCAAGCTACAGAGCTCATTGCATTGATAGAAGCACTAGATGTGTCCCAATGGTGTTGAGTTACCATCTACTCTGATTCAGCATACTTCACTGCCACAGTGCACTCGGGGGTGTCAAGATGCTGTGCTGCTAGGCAGGTTAATTTATGCTCTTTTGAAGCCCACCAATGTAGCATTCGTCAAGTGTGCTGCACATACCAATAACACTGATCCAGTTTATCTTGGTAACAAAGCAGCAGACCAGGCAGCCAAAATAGCTGCCTACCTCCCAGTGTCAGATAACACAGAGTACCCAGAGATAGAAAATATGCAATTACAATTAGAGGCCCTGTATACCATACTACCAGTTGACCTAGTAATAAGGTTACAAAGCCAAGCACCACAGGCTGAAAAATGTCTATGGCAGTAAAGAGGGTGCAAGCAATCTCCCACTGACTTAGTATGGAGACAGGTCCTCACAGGTAAGGCGGTAATGCCCCAGGAATTGGTGATGGTAGCATTCGAGCAGCTGCACTACCCCTCCCATGTGTCAAAGAAGCACATCGCTACAGACATACAGGAGGATTGTTATGTACCCAATATGCAGGAGCTATTATATGTGTTCATTTGCAAATTGCATCATCTGTCAAACATACAACACTGGGCAAAAAGTGCAGATGCTGCAAGGGAGGCACGCTACTGCGCCCCAGCGGGCCCTGCAGAGAGTTACATGTCGAATTTGCTGAAATTGGAGAATGGTGCAACACCTTTCAATATTTAATTGTTGTTTGCCCCTTCTACCGTTTGGTTGAGGCTGGACCTTATGCACATCCAGGCGCTAAGTCAGCAACAAAATATTTAGTGAGAGAAGTGCCAACAGTATTGTCAAGCAGATCAATGGCCTATTAAAAGCTAAATTGTCTAAACTATGTGGTACCCTTAAAAGGAATTGGGTCCATTGTTTGTCCTTAGCCCTATCCATTATGCGGACATAGCCCAGCAAGGCTCAACACCTTTCCCCCTCATGAAATAGTCATGGGGCGGGGCATGGCATGCACACGCCACCTTCCCCTATGCAAAGTGCTTCTGATGTTCGCAGATCTGTGTCCATTTTGGGTGATGAATTTAAAATGTATCCCTCACCTAACGAAGTCAATAAAGATTATCTCTCGACAGATAGCACCAAGGAGAACAGAACAAGAAGACAGTGCTGCATCATGATCTGCAAGCTCGCCACCCCTTCAACTGAACCCAGGAGACCCCGTCTTTGTTAGATATTTTGTCCGCATATGGAGTGAGCCATGATACAACGGCCCATACACCACTCCATTTGCAGTCAAACTTAAGAAACTGCGATATTGGGTGCACCTCTCGGACATCCAGTGGTCTTCCCATACAGCACCTTCTTCACCCAATTCTGCATCACCAAATAGATTGTCTTTCATTCCCTTAGAACAATCTGCTGGTGCAAAGTGAACATTTTCATTCATTAGCTTTTTGCTTTGTTTACTTTCTGCCTCTCCATTATTGCTTTTATTCTTTGCAACAACCGTACTACCTCGGCACATCTCTGCTACCTCATCTCCTCCAGCACTGATAAAACTATCAACCAGAAATGTGGATGCCCCTTACTGTGATGTTCACTGAATGTTATCAGTCTGTATTCGCTGCATTTGTAAATATAAAGCATACCATGGGGGTTGCAGAGTTGACTAATACTTCTTGCCCTCTACAGATTTCTCATCACATGCATCGAATGATTACTTCACTGTTGTACATATGTTTCAGATTCGTCTTAGTGTTATGCATCTATACATTCAGCCAGGTTATATAGCAGAGGCATATAAAGGGGGGGATGTAATATAGTGGAGTGGGGGTGTATGCAAAATGAAGATGACATTTTTGGGTATGGTGCTTTCCGTAAAGATGGTCTTTTGGACAACTTAATAAACGTACAAAGGGCACTGGTAGTTAGCAGTCACGTTGCAATGGAAACATCAAGGTAAAAGAGGGGTGGACAAAGAGAGAGAATATGACCAGTACAAAGGACTTGTATTCAATACAATGACCGATATGCACCACCTAGAATTCAGTAACATATGGTATAGTCACATGTTCTCAGTGGGGAAGCAGAGGTCAAATGCGAGATGCCATGTCTACTCTCTGATACCCCACGTATCATGGGTACCCAAAACTTTAGTGCCCCATGAAATGCCATCTCTGGATGCCCATTGTGTGGTTCATCTAGTACTATGTTGGGTTTGCAGCTTGTTTTAGGGGCAGGAGTACGGATTGTGTTCATGGATAAAGACAAAGAGACATGTGCAAAAAATGACAAAGACCCACAGTGTAATCTGCGCCCACTGCTAAAGATGGATGGTGTGTTGTTGGTGTCAAACAGGTAGCAAGAAGCGGTAGTGAACTGCACGGCAGGAGGGTTGGCTGAGTTAAACAAAGAAGTGATACTGAATGTCAGCAATAACCGTCTCGCTATATGGCCCTACATATGTTCCAAAACTGACATGGATAGAATCAAAAGAAACGCTAGTGAAAGTGCAGGTGGCGGAAGAGTATAAGTTTTGTTTTTGAGGGCATGGAACTGTCTCAGTGGGGACTAACAACAAATGCATCAAAACACTATTCAGCCCTGATCGAAGCAAAGGCACAGCGGCCATCATGGAAATCTATTGGGTGTGTGGACAGCAGGCTCACATGCATCTCACACCATCATGGAGAGGGACATGTTCGCTGATGGTTTTACAATCAGCCATTCTCTTCCTGAAGCACATCTTAACAATAGCACCCAAGCATGTCACAACACACCCGAAGCAACCCCAATCCCAGCTACACAAGTAAGAAGAAAGAAGCACTTATTAAGAAGACAGAAGAGACTATCAAACTGTCTGTCTGAAGATTCCTCCAAACTGCTGAAAGACATTCCAGACAAGTATTGCTTGTACACCAAGGCAGAGGTCTTCTTTGCTTCCCTTATGCTACCAGGTGTCCAGGCAAGACCAATGCCAAATGGCTCCAGATCGTGAGGTGGGAAATGATCCAGTTGGCAAATGACATTCAACAAGGACTGAATGCGATCAAGAATGAGATGCGTGCAATCCGGTTGATGACCCCTCAGAACCAGTATTTCCTAGACCTGCTGACGGCCATGGAAGGGGGCGTGTGCAAAATGATCAGACTATCATGTTCCACATACACTGCCCAAATGATGCAGAAAACGGGAGCCAGTCGCACATCATAGGGGCCCTTCACAAGCTAAAGACAGGCATGGAAAGTGAAGCAGGAGTTGACGCTCAAGATTGGTATGACACAATATTCTCATGGGCACAGACATGGCTCGCAGCAGTGGTGAAGATATTGGCCCCCATTGTGGTAATCCTTCTGGTGATGTTCTGTACATGTCAAATGATCCTCCGGTGCTGCGTAAAGACACTCCCGAACAGTGCTATGATGGTCTCGATAGGGGCAAGTATGGCACCTCTTAGTGTACAAAGGATGGGCATGCCTAAACAAATGAGCCAAAGAAACCTCACATAGTGAGAATTATCTGGCCCATTGATCCCTAGGGACTCCGACTCCACCTTCACCAGATCCAGAGAATTATGTAGAGCACTGGGTCGACCTAGCATTAATCGAGGGCTGGGGGGTGTATCTACTTCACGTGTACCCCGGAGAAATATGCACAAGCAGGGGAGATCCTGCATCATGTGTGCAGGGTGTGGGTACCTAAGGATGATGAGTATAGGGCTCGGGAGGAAGCTGGATTAGTTAATGGAGGATTAACTAAAGGGGGTAATGTAGGGATGCACATCCAGCTCTCCCTTGCCCCCCCCCCCAAGAGAATTAGGTTGAGGAAAATATATTAAATGCACACAAAGATGGACGTGTGCGATCACAGGGGGGTAAAACATGTGAACCAGGGGTAACATGTGGGGCATTTTTGTAGCAAGTTGTAGCACTATAGGTCGGCCCGGGGGGAGAGAAAGGGGGGATAAGAATAACATAAGGCCAACCCCAGTCCATGATGCAGGGAATACTGAAGCACCACCATATTAGAGTGAGGCCTAGTTATCAACAGGCCATGGGGGGGAGGGGCAGGGGATGGGGGTAGAAGCACAACATGGCAAGAAGTCCTGAATCACTTTCCTATCCCATTCCCCAGCCAGGGATCTGAACGAGGAGGCCTTCCATCTGGGAAGCTAAAACATAATTGTATTATGTTGCAGGTACGCGAAACCAGAAAGGAATGTGAATGGCAGAGCATGGTAAGGCTGCACCTGCCCCAAAGGAGAACCCCATAGAGTAGAGGTCCTAAACTGGCAAAAGACCCAGCCCACATTTAGGGCACTAGCACCCCCCCTGTTTGAATTGCCAGATGCTCACAATTAGAACACTTAAATCCTTCCCAATTTGGCTGATTAGTGTGGTCCTGGGGAGGCCTAGGGGAAGCTACAGGGAGGGGCAACTGACAAGGGGCGTGCACAGAATGAGCTGTCCCATGATTTATACTACGAGGTGCAAGGGGTGATGCCAACAAATTCAGTTCTGCACCGCGAAGTCATGGCTGGGGCACCTGCATGTCTGCGATCACGAGAAGCACTTCTTTATTCTAGAGGGCCAAATTGACCTCAAAAGTATCCACTGAGCTCATGCGAATGATCAGGTGCACACCACGTGACTAGGCACATGGGGAGAGTAACAATCCCAGAGGCCGCCAATCATTGCTGAACCCACGGTGGCCGAGCAGAAGACCACATGCTAGGGGGGAGGAGTAGATTAGATGCGGCCAATCTGTCAAGATTTTATAGGGGACTTGTATTATGTATATAGGGGTGGCCAATGAAGGTTGGGAATGAGCACTGTATATTGTGTACGTCACGAGTGACGATTTTTCTTATAATGATCTGTCTGATTTGAACTAACCCAGAGTGCTCTGTGGCAGTTGGGTTCTACTGCACCCTCCGTCACCTTTTTGTATACAAAATTAACCTTGTTTCCCTTACAAAGAGGTGCACCAAGTCTTCTTCCTCAGAGGATTGCTTTTTCTTGTGTCTGGAGGTCTTCCTTACAGTGCAAGAAGGTTGTGAGTGGCAGTAGAACCATTTTGAAAGCCAGTCTGAAACGGACTCAACAAACCCCTGCTTTTAAGCCACCTGGTCAATTATTTTAACCATATTGTGGCAAATATTTTGCTACCTATGTCTAGTATAGCTAATAGTCTTTCTTGCACTATCTTTGCGTCATAGATATTCTGGTTACAAATGTCTTTTTCATGAAAGCATGCCCTTTGCAACCTAATTTCACAGTTAACGGTTTTATCCACTGCACCATTTTGTCTCACGCTATTCATATGTTTAGTGATAGCACTTATATTATGCATAGTCCAATTGATTCTATTCCCCTCATTCACCATTGTAGCGCTTACCGGTTTATTTATGCTTGCCAAGTTCCAAATTGCAAGGTTCTTTTCAAAATAAAATCATCACTGCTAGCCTTACATCCAATCACAAGACGATGTAATTTGAGATGGTCTTTTGTGTATGAAAAAGTAATCAATGGTAGTGTCTTTAGCACCCATATCCCAAGTATAATTACCAGGTTGATCACCAATAGTCTGAAAATTTAACATTAGAAACACCCATTCCATCAAAGATTCTAACTATTTCCTACCATGGTTGTTACCGGTCTCTTTCTTCTTCAATTGCCCAGGAGGAATATGGCTGTTTAAGTTATGGGTGATGGTTGCATCGTCTGAACCGGTGCAATGGATATGAAGTTACCACCCATGACTACTAATTCATGGGTCTGCCAATTCGCTTAAACAAATCGTGATATTTTCTGTTTCCTTACCACCAGGCGCGGGGGAGAGCAGCCCTAGACATTAACCATCAACAATTTGACAGCATTATCCCTCAGTTTCCAATTAACGTCACCAATAATAATATTTCAATTGTTATAATAGGTGTTAAGTTTCTTTATCTGATCTTTGGAACTAGTGCCCGTTAGTAAACCGCCCTAATGGTGGCCACAAATACTCTTTATTGCCAAATTCATTAGCATAGTAATACCATTGATTCGAAAAGGGAGTGAAATGCCAACTCTCTTGAATTAGAAAACTATTGTTCTCACAAATTTTCTTTAGTTCATTGAGGTGATTAGCAGAATGCCTGTCTCCTCGTGTGTTAGGCAGAATTATATGCCGTACCCTTTGGGAAAACTACACACAATTAAGACTACAAGTGACAGTACAATTTCACCTTTGGTACAAGCCTGTCCTACACAGTTATAGTGGTAGCAGTAGCGGAGCAGCCAGACTTATCTCAAGAGTAAGTGAAATAGTTACACAAAGGACAGCAATTACTATGATTCAGGCAAACACTGACTCAAGATTTCTAAGTAAAAGAATATATATTTATTTACTCAACAGTTGTATAACATTTCACTATTCTAGCAAGGTCAAAATCACAATCATAAATACACCACACCACTTCCCTTAAATTCCAGACAAGTTAAGCTCACGACATGAAGTGGGAGCGAAATGGCACTCCATCCATTTTTAAAAGGGAGGAAAAGAGAAAGTTTTCAGCAATTAGGCAAAACCAAGTAAGTATTCTGAGCAGTTGAACAAGATAGACTACAGTGAGATCAGCTAGAAAAGGCTTAGGGCCAAAGTCAATAGGTCAAAATTCTTTTGCTCAAGATCACACAGTTCAGAGTAGTTCGCGGTAAAGTTCGTGGCACAGATTCCGGACAAGGTTGGTTGGTAGAAAAGATAGTTCAAAGAGAAGAGGAGGACAAGCCCTCGGATTGGAGAAAGATTTCAAACACTTTCACTGCGGCTGAGGGAAACGCACACACGGATTTGCACAGTACCTTAAAACGGAGAGGGGGGCTATAGCTGAGGCAGACATTCCTGGTAGTTCCTGCAGGCTCACGGTTCCTGAAGCGACTGTCGGACTGATCAGAAGTAGGAAGACTGGAGGATCCTGCACTACCCAGGGAAGAAACCAGAAGCAGCGCCAAACAACGAATAAAAGGTGCGCTCCTTAAAACCCAAGCAGGGTCCAACCTTCCTGGCTATCCGGCCCACTGTAGCTCTGTACAGAGAATTCGACCACAGGAGGGGTCCTGGCTTGTAGTTTGGGCAAACTGGTTGGTCCCACCAGCTCAAGGGAAGAAGTTTCCTGGAGGATCTTCTCTGTCATCGGATTTGGAGATTCGGACCTGCAGCAGCGCTTCACCGGGCGGTTCAGTCATTGTAGGGGTCCTCTTCTTCCAGTTCCTCATTGGTTCTTTCGTTCCAGTGGCGGCTCTGCTTTTCCAGTCCCAGACCTGCTTTTTATGCAGTTTTCCCCCCATTCATACAGCCTGGCTGTCAATCACACAGCAGGGTGCTGGCCTGGCAAGGCCAGTCCCCTTAGCCATCAGACAAGAGTGCAACTTGGGTTACCAAGGGAACCCATGGCAGGGGTCCGAAGACCCCTCCCTCACATCCTGCCTACCTAGACTATCAGGTGCCTTAAGGAGGGCTTCTGTGCAGAAGCCCGCGAAAAGACAGCGCAGAGAAAAACGGGAGAAAGACTAACAAAAAGAAATGGCGATTAAACCCACCCGGAACCAAAATAAAACATATATGGTGAAGCAGGTTTTATGTTCGAGGCTAATATAATAGCCTAAAACATTACCACGTTATGTAAGATAACCGCGGTAGAAAAGTTAGGGTAGATACCACTGCCACCAGCCAAGTCTTAATGTTAAGGGAGCGAAACAAGGCTCCAAGAGGCAAAGATTCAAAAAGGGGCAAGAGTTAATCCTTTCCAATACTCCATGTAAGATGGGGTGTTCTGGGTCTGTGGTTTAAAGTGACTATATAAAGTTAATGGCAACTTTACCTGTTTCTGGGGGACAGTAGTCAGCCCTAGAAAAATTGAGTCAGTGGGAAATCTCAAAGACAACCCTGTGTCACTGCACTGAAGGTGCTGTGTAACGCACACAAAAAGTGGCGCACAGGGAGTAGGTGAGGCTCCAGTGCCCAAGATCACACAGAAGGTAGAAATACATATAGCAAAACACATGTTAGAGTGGGAAAAAAGGCTCACACTCTTACCAGGTGGAAAAAGAAATCCTAGAAATCCAGCAAAGCTGCTGGGGGACTTTACCTTAGTTGAAAGGGTAAGGGAAATCAACCATTTATGAGAATTCTCCCTAACATCGTGTTTCATGAGAACAGGCAGATCAAATCAGGGGTGCTGTTTTTGCTCTGGCTGTAGAGCACCAGGCAGCCACAGCCACTTCTGCTTTGCACAGTGCTATTGGGTGTGCCGTTTTATTAATCTCCATATAACTATCAATTTCCCACTTTTACTAATGATTTCAATAGATGGGTACATAATCCTTAATTGGTGTATCCTCCCACGGTAGAATATCATCATTGCTCCATTCATGACCCATTCTCAAAAAGTTATTCTGATAACAAAAACTTATGTTAACCACATTATTAGTGTTACAATAGACACTGGTTATATTCCTATTGCCATTTTCAAAATATTCCATCCCATCTAGGTCATTGGTTACGAGTACTTATGGCAAGTGAATGTAATGAATGTGTGAAGTTTATGGGGTAATCTGTTTACTTTGGAAATATTTTTGGGATGAGCAATATTGTTGAAGGAACAGGAAATGAAAGTTCTTCATCATGATAACTTCTCTTGTCCATGACCAAGAAAAAAGTTCTTGCCACCAACACGTTCTTTCTAGCTAATAACGTGCGTCTTCCCTCTTAATCTAGAACCACGTTCTGAAGGTGGGAATTTAGAGGGCACATTTCTTCCATACTATGGTCATCCATTCCAAAATCTTCAAGTTCCATTTGCAAATGTTCATTTAAACTGCTGTGTGATGCACAGTTATCCGCTTTATCAGTCCCATTCTTACAAGCCTCATTAAATGACACCTCATCCTCTACGGCATGGCCAATAAGCCTTGCTTTTAAAATCCTCTGCATAGAGTTAGCTTTAAGGGTCTTTCTTCCCTTCGATTGGGCAACAAGGCGAGAATATCTACCAGCATCATTCTCTGCTAGTTTATGGACAGAGGCACCATCTACACAACATTCATTTTCTTTTCTTTCCTTTTTAATCCGTTATTTCCTTTGAGACTTCTTTTCCAATGTCTTATTTTTATCCTGATTAGGCAAAACTTCTAAGAGTCTTGCCTCAGCAGAGGATGTGTGTGTGCATGGCTCTTCACCATGTGCTTTAGCTTGACAGAATGCATTGCTAGCTAGATTTAAGCTGGGAACTATACTTGTTGCCATCACACTTTGCTATAGTTGTGTCAACTATCATCAGGGACCTGCTCTCTATGGGGAATAATCAGCACCACTTCTAAATGGATCAAAATCTGTTTGGTCATCTTAATTCATGTCCTGACATAGTGTATCCAAACTATTTAGGGTACAATGCAGTGGTTGCGATGGTGAGCCCATGATTGATTTAGGAGTAGAAGGTAATACATTTAGGTTATGGTCATCTTCAGTGAATATGGGTAATTCTGGTGAGCATGTCAAACCTTCTCTAAAATTACCACTAATAAGTGGCTCTACCATCAGGCTCTGATTTGCCGGCTCTCCATTAATATAGCTCTGGAGACTGCGTAATCCAGTAAGGAGTTTGTATCCACGTCTTATGAATGTGCACTGTTAGGCAGAATCCTGTGCAGTTCCCTTGGGGAACACTGCAAAAAGGTTAAGACTACAGGAGTAAGCGGTTAACCCAATTGGTAGCAGTCTGCACCACCCAGATTTACCTGGTAGCTGTGGCTGAGCAGTCAGACTTCTCTCAAGAAGAGTAGGGCAGTATATAGAGTATACACAATAGGGCTAAAAACACAGTAGAGCAAACAAACACTGACCAGAGCGTTGTATCAAAAGTATATAATTATTTATTTAAAACACACTTTAGGCAATACACTAGCACTCTAAATCAAAAGCAAGTTAAAACACAGTCAGGTAAAGTATACACACCTCCCTAGATAGTTATTAGACAAGTCAGAGTTAAAACACCATGATTTCTTAAAACAGATGTGAGAGCTTAACCTAGATGGCACTCCAATAGTTAAGTTAAAGGGAGAGAAAAAGGCAGAACATAGAAATAAAACAGGTCCCAACACTTTTAGAAGTTCAAAGCAAGGGAGTAAAGGCAGTATACACTGTAGAGCCAAAGTTCATAGGCCAGGCCCACTTTAAAGGGAGCAAGACGAAATGTGCCCAAGATCACACAGTTTAAAATGCACTAAAAGTCTTTGCAGAATGTTCAAAATAGGTTGGGGTGATTCAAGAAGTTAAAGTTAGAAGGTCTGGGGCCAACCCAGTTGGAAAGCCAAGGACTTAAGGGTCGCCTTGGGCAAACCGAAGAAAGGGAGGCCAGGCATAACACAGTACCTTAAAGAGAGAGGAAGCTCCAGCGGTGGCAGTTGTTCCTGGCAGTGGTTGCAGTTCATTGTTTCGACCAGGGGAAGAGAGGGTCTCGTCGAGAAGGACACTTGGAGTCGTTGCACTGCACACGGATGAAACCAGCCGCGGAGTTCGCCGGTTAAAAAGGTGCGTTCCTTTTATTTGCGGTCAAAGTGGTGAAGCTTGGCTATCCGGCCGCCGGGGTGCTTGGCACGGGTGATTCGACCAAGAGACTATTTTGGAAGACGAAAGGGGCGAACTGGTTGGTCCCACCAGCTCAGAGGAAGAAGACTCCTCCAGCAGAAGATCTTCTCTTGTCGTTGGCAAAGTGGCGAGTTTGTTGCAGCAGGGCTCCACCGGTGGTGTCGTTGTTGCAGATGGCTCAGCTTCTTCCATCTTCGGATTCTTAGGTCCTGTGGCGACTTGTGAAGTTCCAGTCCCAAAAGCCCTGCTTTTATGCAGAAAAACCCCCATTCAACAGCCTAGCTGTCACTCAAACATGCTAAGCGGTGAGCCAGGCGGCTCACCACTGGGCCAATCAGAATAGAGTGCGACTTGGGTTGCTAAGGCAATGCAGTCCAGGGTGCCAATTCACCCTCCCCACACATCCTGTGGAACCCAGACAGAGTGGCACCATTTGGAGGGCTTCTGTGGAAAAGCCCGCCAAAAAGTGGAACAAAGGGCCCGACCTTGGTTGGAGTTACAGAGACGGACACGAACGCCATTTTAGAAAAGAGTTCTGGAAAAAAGACCCCACCGTTGATTTAATATTAAATAAATAAATCGGCGGTATCTTTAACATTGCACCAAAAAGTGGTGCGTTTAAAATCAATGGGAAAATCCCATAGGAAATATTCCGGTGGAATATTTTGCGTAGTAACCACTGCCCGACAAGGGGGGGGACTGGACCGTGCCCCCTTGAAAACAGACCCAGGGGCAATCGAATTAACCCCTTCCAGTACTTCCACAATATGATGGTTTGTAATGGTTCTGTTCACAATTTTGGACTAGTAAAGTCAATGGTGACTTTACATGCCCTGGGAGACAGTATTCAGTCCCAGGGTATGGAGTCTATGTTTGGGGGTCACTATGACACCCCTGTGTTACTGCACTGAGGGGGCTGTGTAACACACATGAAAAACAGATTGATACCCTACGGAGTAAAAGACCCCATAGCCCATAAGCACACAAAAAGTCAAAGACATACCTCAAATCATGCCTAAGAGTGGGAGGAAAAGAGTCTCACTCTTAGCAGGAGAAAAAAACAAACCCCAAAAATCCAGTAAAGCTGCTGGCGGACTCACTAGGTTTGGGAAATTAGCCTTATAAGAGAATTCTCCCCAACATGCACCTACAATGCACAGGTTGCCGCTAGATCCAGGTTCCAACCTGGTGGTCGTGGCTGTAATAATATGGAGCATAATATGCAGCGATTTTCCCTCTATTATCATCGTTAGCATTATCGTTGTCCTCCACCAGCGTTGTAGTGAAATCATGCACATATTCGGTGCCAATGAATAGGATGAACAGAGGGATCAACAGAAATAACCATCTGTGGAGTATTCCTTAGATTGTAAGTAGACTTTCCTCCTACTTCTCGTCCCCTTTCCTCCACACTTATGGGAGTTCCCACGGAGCACGGACAAGACTGAGCCATGGCAAGCCCAAGTGTGCTTTGCCTTTAAGAATGGCAAGAGTAGGGACTGGGCCACGCTCATGTAGGTGACCATGCCTTACACCCTGCCTTCCGCTCTCCTTCTCCTCAATCTCTGCGTCAGACACCTGATGCAGCCCTCTTCTTTTCTTCCTTTTATTCAGTGCTTCCCCATGGTGCATCCCCCCCCCTTGCTTACTCCCATTTATACCAGAAAAATGTTTTCCCTGTGTGCTCCGAGTATCACGGGTCGTTCTCAGCAGTGGGCCCTCACACTCTTTGCTTAGAGTGTTTGCACCTTCTTCACCACTGGCATGCATGTGTGCGCTCTGGCGGCCCACTTTTGTATAAGTCCCTCAACAGTCGACTGACGAGGTGGGAAGACATCTTTCAGTTATCAGTGCTGATTCACCTCAGGCACTTCATCAGATCCAAGAGGGTAAGTACAGCTCTCGTTACTTCGGCACCCTGTCCAGGTGACATCCTTCCCAGGATTAGCAGAGGTGGGCGGGCTCCTTCCAGGGGGCTGTTGTAGATAGCCACTGTAGTACCGGAGCGAGCCCGGAGGAGATTTGTACTGGCATTCGTGGCAAGGATCCCTGTGGGTCTAATACTGTGCTTCGACTAGCGGGAACTTCGGTTCCTGGTAAGGGTGGTACCAGAGAGCCTGGCCATGAGGGCATTTTGCTCACACCAGACCACGGTCTGAGGCCAACCCTGCTCTACTTAACAGCCAGACATCAGCAGGGGCCTCTAAGGCCTTTCCTAGATTTATCTCAGGGTGCACTGTAGCCTGTATGGTGACCGCAGTCACACCTCACCCACGGCAGGTAATGGCTCACTATATAATTGTTTCTAGACAAAAGCTCCCTTTCAGATGGTTTTTAGGTCAGGATGAACTGACCAAAGTAAACATAACAACTTACTTGGGGACCTCTATAAACTCCAGCATTAACGACATACCTAGCCAATTGGAGTTAAGAACGAAAATAAAGCGCTTGACATCTTAAGCTATGGTGATTCACAATAAGTACGGAAAATGTTCCACCTGTCCCGTTCTGGCTTTTTATAAAGCCAAAGTCATCCCAATCTTAACTAATGGAGCTAGGCCTTTTGTTCTCCTCATGTAAAATCTGGCCTTCATTTGAGGATACATTTTGGAGGAGAGTACTTCGTCTACCAAGGAGAGTGCCCACATCAGTTATTAGGTACAGACTGGCCTTGGTTTCAATCTATGCAACAACAGTGTGGAAAAATCTCTCTATACAGGAATTGTGCAATGCAGAAAACACCCCTCCCTTACCAGATATTGCCCGAAAATGACATATGGGCAGATGTTTCACTTCTAGAGCAATGGAAAACGAAATGTTTGGGTATTCTGGATTATCTGGGAACCACAGAAACGTTGGAGACAAATCGGGGCTGGTCAAGAAAAAGCTATGGCAACAACATTGGATCTCTTGACAGAGCAATCACGAAATAAATATAAGTCACATGCAAACCTAAGACATGAAATTAGGGCGTATAACTCTGCCGAGATACCTAACCAAATTTCGGAGTTCGTCATATCGTTATTAGTTTCTGAGATTCCACCTGAACATATTTCCCACAAAGCAAACTTTAAAGGCCCACAATCAAGTGCTGGATCATCCCACTTGCAGATTTTGTGGTATTGATGGGTCACTGAAACACATTGTGTTATCATGTACAGGGTTCACTAGGTTGAGAACTAGATATTTGGGGACCTTTATTGAAAAAAAAGGGAAACCCTATATGGTAGAAGAATGGTGGGCCACGTTTTTGATGGGAGACAAGTTTAGATACATTTTTGGATTGATTACAATTTTAAACCAGGTTTTTAACCAGACGGATACAAACTAGATTCGTGGTAAATGAATTGCTTAAGGATTTTAAAGATTTGAATGCAATGTAATCTAATGTTGATGATATTTATGTAATTGATGGAAATTCCAACGGATGATGATGTACATTACTTGGCGTTTCTTATTTTATATATATATATATATATATATATATATATATATAAATAAAATTACACGGCCTGCGGTAGCAGCCATGTAGTTATGGTTAAGTTGCTAAATCCATAGGAAGAGCACTTTTTGGGTGGCTTATAACTTCGCTCCCCCTGGACGAATCCTCACCGAACTTTGCAAAAAAAAAAAAAATATATGGCCCACTCTGAATTTTTTTGTGAGGTTTGGTCAAGGGGGGGGGGGGCAAAGTTCTAGGGTGGGGTCCCAACATTTTTTTTTCCCATTAACATAATGGGAACAAACTTTGGTCACGCCTACAGCCCAAACCCCTGGACGGATTTTCACCAAATTTGCGGCAGGAGCTGCGGATTGGTCCAGAAAGTGTGCTTTTGTTAAATTTCCGCCCAGTATTTTTTTTTTTAAAACGACCAAAATGTAAGTCCAAAAAGAATTAGTGATATCTATGTCTGCTCCGCAGACACACTCCCCAGGACACCGATTGGCTAGTGGGGCTACGTCATGTCTGTGGACAATCAACGTGTTCGCTAATTGGTTGGAGCAAAGCGTGAGGTCGTCACATTTTCTCAATGCGCCCGTCATCTTGGATTCACGGACAGCAGCCAATGTCCGCAGACATCGCAGTAAAACATATAAAGAAAGGCAACATTGCACTTGTCAAACTTATCAAATAATCTCTGGAGTGGTGAGGGGTGATGAGGATGGGATGGGGGAGGGTGGGATATGGCTGCAAGAAGCAAAAAAAAAACAGATGTTTTTTTCCGCAAAAGTCTTGCAACAGTTCGGATGTTCGCCAACAGTCCTGAGAAGTTTGGGGACACTTCAGATGTTTGGGGGCAGTTTTTGCATGGCATATAACTTTGGCACCACTCAATGAAACTGCATGACATTTTGCAATTATGTTGCTGGCCTGATTCCGAATGAGTTTGCAAAGTTTGGTGGGATTCTGTCAATAGGGGGCAAAATTAGATGGGGGGTCCCAAAATATTGTAAGGGTTCATAAATGTGGTCCCATTTGACAAATCTACACAAAAGTTTGCAAAAAGATTATAGATCTAGATATGCATGTTTTTCGTAAAGTCTGAATGGATTTTGTCAAGTGGGGGCTAGGTTATATGACGATTGTATGTGCATACATTTGACACTTGAAAAAATAAAACATGGGTGGATTTCCAGCAAACTTGTGTAAGGAGGATCGGCAAGGACCTGAAAGCATGGTTTTGCAAATGTGCCCGTGTTTTATTTTTTGACAAGTGTCATAAAGTAGGTACAAAAAATAGTGATATATCTTTGGTGACTGAGGTGTGGCCTGTGGCCATGGGCAGTGGCCAGAGTGTCCGGGTCATGGAATAAGGTCATGATCCGGACAATCTGGCTACTGGCCACGACCACGAGGGACAACACATAGGGTCAAAGTGGCCATGTCCACATGGGACTGGCTTTGTGGTAAAGTTATTCGAAATTGGGATACATTTGAAAGTGAAGAAAAATGTGCTTGTGGTAATAAGGTCATAGGGTTCTCTTTTCGCCTTCTACAGGCTTCCATGGAAAGCGAAAAGGGGCCCTGTATGGAACCCCGCGTTCCCTTTCCATGGTGGCCATCTTGGAAAAGGATTTTCCTTCCTACGCCGGGACGCTGCAGGGTGCTAATGGCCTTCATCCCCCATTACAGGGGCTGGAATGGGGGGATAATGGTCCAGAGACCTCGTTATCCACCCTCGCTTCGCTTGGGCTGCCGGGCCGGTTTTCACCATTCTAGTCCCTGGAACGGAGGATGAAAGGATGAACGCCACAATATTCCCATTAGCATAACACAAAATGCAAATGGAAATGTTGGAAAATCTTTGTGAGTCTATGTACTTTACTGAGAAATTTAAAGTAGATGGAGTCTATACATTTTTTTTTGTTCTATTTTTTAACTGTGAAAGGTGGTTCCGTAAGGAACATTTCTTTTGTTGTATTTGGATGTATTTTTTTTTGCAGGAGAGCTAAGAACGAAAGGTGGGAAGGAACAGAGGGAAGAGGCACCAAACACTAATATGGAGGGGTAGGTGGAGAGGGGAAAATGTTGCGTGTGTGTTATTTCTAAGGTAGGGGGCCGTGTTTCTCATGCTCCTTGATTACAGCAGTGGTGGTGGTTCTTGGGGAGGATGGATGGCATTAGCTGATGCCATTTTAAGATAAATAGCAGTTTTGCTAAAAGTATGTACTGTGTACTAGATTGTTAATGGATAATGAGTAGGAATAGGTGTTGGAGCTGTGCAAGGGAAATTTTGAAGTTGAAAGTTCCTAGATCAGTAGAAAATGCAGTTCCGAACTGTCCGCGAAGCACGCATCTTATCGTGAAGTGCGGACGGGTTCTTGGACACGTCATTATGCCACGCGCCAGCGTATGGTCATGTGGCACTGTCCAGAAGGTCTGCAATGAAGTCAGATGTTCGTAGACGTCTACGGATGCAAAATTTGTTGAAATAGTTGCAAAAAGTGTATAGAAGTATTAAACATGATTCTAGAAGGTGGGAAATGGCAGCGTTTTAAGGTGACACTTTGTAAATTGGACACAAATATTGCTACATTGGGTAATTATGATATTAGTAAGTTGTAGGAAAATAGCACGCACTGGTAAAAACCCATGAAATTCACTGAAAAAACTGGGACGATATGGTTAAGTTGCACTAATAAAAACCTATGAAATTCAATGAAGAAACTTTGTTAAAGGGACGTTATGGTTACAAGTAAAACCGAAAACCCCCTGAAATTCACCAGTTATGGTAAGCTAAGCAACCATAACTCGCACCACCACCGTGCACTGCTAAGACTAACACCCAGGACATCAAAGATGACATCACAAATGTCACTGATGACATCACATGTGAAATACATTTTTACAAAAAGTCCCTATAAGGAGTTGTGTTTATATTGTTGGTAACAAGATGTCAGGGGTGATCGGGAGACCTATCGTGAACTACTTAATGTATCAAAGAATGTACTCATCTAAAATCATTGTATTGGAGTGTTGTTAATATATAAACCTAATCATATATAAACATAGGCAATGACTGCAGCATGCACCATAGAAGTACACCATTTGTAATTTTGGATAGTACTATAATGAATGCTACCTTATCAGAGTTTTGAGTAATGTTAAACATGTAATAACTAGCTAACAATTCAAGATTTACAACACCTGTGCTGGTACAAAGAATACATATGAGTAACCACAATGCATAAAAATCAGAGGCACATACAGGGAAACTAAAGTAAGAAAGAAAGAAACAGCATCATCAGAAAATGTTAATGACATTAAAGTTTATCTTCATGTACACAAATGAATTGTGTGTTTGAAGCCTGCTCATTTCCCCATGTGTACCATGAGCTGAGACCAAACCCTGAGGAAAGTGCTTAAAAAACATATGACAAGGTTAACGTCCAGATATATAGCATCTTTTTTAATTTTAATATTCTGACTGTCAGTGAACAAAACCACCTGGCCTATACATGTCAGTGAACAAAAACAAGTGGCCCAGATATGTGATGTCATCAATGACATTTGTGATGTCATCTTTAAAGTCCTGGGTGTTAGTCTTAGCAGTGCACGGTGGTGGCGCGAGTTATGGTTGCCTAGCTTACCATAACTGGCGAATTTCCGGGGTTTTTCAGTTTTACTTGCAACCATAACATCCCCTTAAAAACGTTTTTTCATTGAAAATATATAGATCTATCACTGTTTCAGGGTCAGTTTCTGGCTAATCACTGGGGGAAGTATCTACATCTGTGTCAGAGCATACACCGGTAGACTCAGAATTCTTCCAATCCTGCACCCCACCCTGGTGCATTTGGGCCTGTTCAGCAATTGGGCCCGAGGCCCTCTCCAGAAGAATCCAGTCATGAACCCTCAAGAGAGGTTTTTTGAGAGATTTCAAGACCTGCTGATGAAATACGTGCACATTCTTTGCTCGCTATTGGCTATGTATGCCATACTTTATGTATGCAGTTTTGAGGAATTAAAGGGGATGTGAAAATCAACCTAACACTTCTAACCTGTCTCTATTAAATAAGCCACATCAAATTCAGAAGATCAAGCAAGCTTCTGCCCTATCTCAAACACAACTTACCCTGCAAAACTCCCAAGGGAATTAATCAACCACAACTTTGGGACCATCAGTACATCAACAAGCTATGAGACCTTAGAACATAGATTCACACCATTGATGTGAACAGAATCACACTCATCCATGCCAGTTTAAAATGGCAGACACAGCAAGCCCACTTATCCTCCTGAATCCCTTTGCAGCATCTGACACATCAACCAAGAAAATCTATCTAAAGACTTGCAAATATAGGGTTGGAGACAACAGCGCTAAAGGTGGATGTCATCTTTCCTTACCCACGAGACAAAAGTAATGTATACATCTTCTAAGGCATCTCCCCCACAATATCATCATGCTGTCATCCCTTCACCACAACATCAAACACCTAGGTTACCCCCACTCGTGTAACTCAATAACTCAGGTCTCACCTGCTACAATTACGCAGCTTACGCTTTCTACAAACAAACAGGCCTCAACTGAAAACCACCTATATGACAGCCAAAGCCTCTCATTAATGGACTCTTGGATAACTGCCAAAAGACAAACTCCCCAACAAAAACTAAAATCATGATTAGCAACACCAAGATAGATCACCCTAAAACGATTCCATGGCCTGAAGAAGTGGGAGCCTTACCTGAACCAACAGCAGGAGTAGAAAAACCACATTTTCGTTTAATTAATCCCTCCCTCATTTTGTAACCAAAAGATAAACAATACTAAGAAGCTGGTTTCTATTTAAGCTTCACTCATTGCATAATGCTCTGTCCCATATTGAATACTGGTAGCCCTTGCTCACGTACTTCAAAGACTTACCTACCCTAACAACCAAACATGCTGAACATTTTCCAAAGAGTACAAAATAAAAGTGAGCACCAACTGGAATGACAGTCACATATGTTTTGTTAATTAGCTTTTACACTGCATACATCACCACCGTAGTGCTCTGAAATAACCAACACCTGGTCAGTCATCTTTGGACTCCAGACTCTAGCTCCCAATCAAATGCAGTATCCTCTTAAAACCCTTCCGCATCCCCTTTCCACCATTCTAATAGGAGATTCTAAAGTACCCATAAATTGGGAGGATGGAAGACCTTCTCCCTCGATTCTAACAAAGTTACTCACCGTAGTGACTACCTTACTCCTAGTCCATAGTCCCCTTTCCTCCATACTTTTGGGGCATTCCGTCCTGTGGGACGGGACCGGAGCACTTTTTGTAAAAAAAAGTACCAAATTGAAAAATGTGTCCTTCTCTTTTTACGCAGGGTACCGCATGCGGCCGTAACCCCGCCCTCCTTAGCTCCGCCCCACGCATCGCCCTTCAGTCCTTTTCTATCGCCAGGTCTGAGACCATATAAACAATAATAGAGGATACATATTAGAGGGGACGGCGGGCGGGAGTATGGACTAGGAGTAAGGTAGTCACTACGGTGAGTAACTGTTATACTCCTACGTCCCGTCCCCTTTCCTCCATACTTTTGGGAGATTACCAAGCACTCCTCACAGGAAAATGGGTGGGTGGAACTCCTTTACCAAAAGAGATTTTTAAGAACAGCCTGCCCAAACTGAGCATCGGCTCTGGAGCTCAGGTCTAAGCAGTAATGCTTACAAAAATCTGATGGGGAAGCCCACGTAGCTGCTCTGGCAATGGTTTCCCAGGGAACATATTTCTGGAAGGCAACGGCAGCCGCCTTGCCCTGCACAAGAGGAGCATGAATTCCTTTTGGAGGCTGAAGGCCCTGAACGGCATACGCCTCTGAAATACAGGAAGCAATCAATCGGGAGATAGTTGCTTTTGAGGCTGGCTTTCCTTTCGGATCTCCGAAGGTCACGAAAAGCTGGGAAGAGCTCCTAAATTCAGATGTCCTAGAGCTCGTCTGACATCCAAATAGACTGGTTCAGGTGAAAATCTGATACCACCTTTGGAAGATAAGAAGGATTAGTCTGGAGGACAACTTTATCCTTATGAAAGGCAAGGAATGGATGTTCTACAGACAAGGCCTGAAGCTCGCTTACACGCCTCGCCGACGTTACCGCAATCTGAAAAGCCATTTCCCACGAACGGAATTTCAGGTCCACCATAGCCATGGGCTCGAAAGGTTTATGGCACAAGGCAGTGAGGACAACATTCAAATCCCACCTTGGATGCGGGTTACACACAGGTGGATAAAGATGCGATGGACCTGCAAAGTATCTTTTAACCCCTTAAGTGCCAATTGCGAGGTATCTTGTCCTTGGAATTCCATCCAGAATGCCAAGGACGAGATAGCGCGTCCTTTTTGGCACGTTTTTTTGAGAGATCCCTGCAAAGCACACCAATATGCCACTGGACCACCAGTCTCTGAAATTGGCTGGAAATGAAGACCATTCTCAGACATTTCACTTGGCTCACCCACCGAAACACGCCGCCACCAACACATGGCCTACCCTCCCGCATTCCCACAGGTGTCCTGATGAAAACGGTACCTCACATGTGTGGGTGCACCTACCTGGGCGCCAAGGGGAAAGCCTTAAAGACTCCTACCCCCAAGTCTGTTCTGACAGCCGAATGTCATACTTTTTCCAGACGGGCACACCATACAGATAACGGCCTAGGGTGTCCAATCCACCAAGGAAAACTCGGAACACCATGCATTTCTGAAAAGAGGACACCCGTGGGAATGCACAGAGATCTGACTTGCACAAAGCAGCCCAGAATTTATTAGCCACAATCCCCGACAAAGTGTGATATTTGGTGGGGAAAAAAACACAATTTTCACTTTGTCAGGGATTCTGGGTAATACATTCTGGGCTGATTTGCTCAAGTCAGCCCTCTGCGGATTCCCACCGGTGTCCTCTTTTCAGAAATGCATGGGGTTCCCTGTTTTCCTTGGTGGCTTGGACACCCTAGGCCCATATCTGTATGGTGTGCACCTCTGGAAAAAAGTGTGAAATTCAGTTATCAGAACAGACTTGAGGTTACCTGTGTTTTAGGCTTTCCCCTTTGCGCCCATGTAGGTGCACCCACACATGTGAGGTACTGTTTTCATCGGGACACCTGTGGGAATGCGGGAAGGTATTACATTTGTTGTGTTTGTGTGGTTTTCATAAAGTTTTGACCCATTTCCTGGTGCCCTTGTCACACAACCCTTTCATTTCCCAAATGTGCCCTACATTTAGTCGCTGCTTTAGGCACCATACACTTTTGTAACCTGCACAAGTCACCTACCCTTGAAAAGGTCTGCCTGTGCTCTTTCAAAAAATGTATGCTTGCCTTTCCTCACTACATTGGTTTTCCTGATTTACACATGCTAAGTACGTTTGTTCAGACCGTAAGCATAAAACTCCTGTGTACCATGGCTCAGTGTTTGGCTTGTGATATTGCTTGTTTTGTGAAACACTACAATAAATGTGTGCTTTCCTAACTGCAAGAGTCGGGGGAATGTAGCAGAGCATTATTTTCCTCAAAATTCATAGGAGCCATTGCCATACCAAGCCAACCATGTACACCACATACCTTTTTTTCAGTCATTTTCCCGCTTTTCCCCCCAATTTATGGCATTTTCGCCTACCTAGTTGTTGCCCGTCCTACGCAAATCACCCCTTCCTAAACTTGGAATTTTGTCTACGTTTCAGAAATATATGCCTGATATATGTAGGAAAAAAAGGAGCCAAATTTGGCCGAGATATCTCATGTAACAAAAACGTTACAAGGCATTGAATGGCCACATACCGAAATCACCAAAAAAGGCCTTAGCACTGGGGGAAATACCCATGGCACTTAAAGGGTTAATGACAGGGTTTGTCAACGAAAAAGAGCAAGAGTCTGTGGACAGGTAAGCAGCGATAGCCGATAAATAAGTCCTGCAAGACATGTATGCCTGAAGATGCCAGATGAGAAACTAATGATAGGACTGTGTCAATGGTAGCTTCTCTGGGGTCCAGCTGCTTACCTAAACACCAGTGACAGAACCGGAGCCACTTGCTCCTATTCTGAGACCATGTTGAAGGTTATCTAGCTGCCTGGATAATATGCATATTATCCGCCAACAAGTTAAAACTTTCTAAGGATTTGAACTCAGGCACCAGACCGCCAAGCTGAATGATTGAGGGGTGGGGTGCCACATTTGCTGATCGCTCTGGTGAAGCAGGTCGGGAATCAGCTGAAGCCTGATCGCTGAGCAGATGGACAGATGCTGAAGCTCCAAAAACCAGAATCTGGCTGGCCACCAAGGGCCTATGAACAGAAGAGTGCATTCGTCGTGTTCCTGAACTTGCTTAGCACCCGGTTAATCAGAGGAAGAGACCGGAATGCGTAGGTCTTCATGTTGTGCCACAGAATCTCGAGAGCATCCCCCAGGGAAGAAGCTTTGAGTCCGTTCCTGGAAACAAAGAGGAAGTTTCCTGTTTGATGACGTCACAAAGAGGTCCACTTCTGGAGCACCCCAATTGAGAAAAAGGTGAGAGAGGATCTCTCTGTTCAGTTCCCACTCGTATCTGACCATCGCCAGTCAGCTCAGTCTGCAGTCACATTCAGTTGGCCCGGAACGTGCACTGTCAGCAGCCAAACACTGTGCTGAATGGCCCATTACCAAATCTTAATGGCTAGATCTACAAGGGGAGGTGACCTGGGACCCCCCCTGCTTGTTGATGTAAAACATGCATTGTCTGTGCAAATGCGGGTCACCTTGTTCATAACCACTGGCTTCAAAACTTTCAGCACCAGGATAATTGCCAGAAGCTTCAGATAATTTATATGAAATTGTCTGTCCTGTGGCGACCATAGGTCGAAAACCTGAAGATGATCCAACACCGCGTCCCACCCAACAAGGGAGGAGTCCGTCGTAATGGTCGTTTGAGGAGAGGGCTCCGGAAAAGGCGCACCCAACGACAGATTGCTGGAAGATGACCACCATAGGAGAATTGTCATCATGCAGTGTGGAACCGGAATCATTTTGGAGTCCGGGGCCACTGCCTGTAGCCAGGAGCTCTGAAGAGCCATCTGCATGACTTGCATCTTGAGACGAGCAAGGGGAAGAGCAAACACACACAAGGCCATGAGGCCTAGAAGCGTAGAAGCCTCTGGAACCACCAGGCCAACATGCTCTCTGACTGAATGAAAACCTGACACGTGGTCAACAGATCCACCATCCTGTCCACAGTCAGGTACACTCTGCAGTCGATTGTGTTCCAACGGAAACCCAGAAATATCAGGTCCTGAGAGATCGTCATGGAGGATTTCTGCCAGTTCACCGACAGCCCAAGGTCGAACAGGAGCTGGAGGAGAGACTGAAGGTTGCGCGAGGCTTTTCCTGGACAAGGACTGCGCAGAAGCCAGTCATCCAAATAAGGATACACATGAACACCCTGTAGCCGAAGAAAAGCTGCGATGACCAACATCTTCATGAAGACGCACAGCGCTGAGCTGAGACCAAAAGGGAGCACTCCGAATTGGAGAACCGAAGATATTTCCGATGCAGGCTCCAGATCAGGATATGCATATACGCCTCCTGAAGATCCACAATGCTGAGCAAGTCGCCCTTCTGAAGAGAGGACTTTATTTGGCAGGGCGTGATCACCTTGAATTTCTCTTGGGGAAGAGAAAGATTGAACTCGGAAAGGTCTAGAATGGTGCGCAGGCCAGCCTGGTTGGGTTTGGGCACCGTGAACAGACTAGAGTAGAAGCCTTCCCCCCCTCATTCCACTAGGGGAACAGGTTCCATCGCCCTGAGGTCTAGAAGCTTCTGGACCTCAGCTCTGAGGGAGTATTGAAGGGTGGGGGAGGGGCAAGCAGAAGCCCGCCCGAGCGATGGACAAAACCCACCAGTCAGTGATGGTTTGCCATGCCTCCAGATGAGCCGAGATTCATCCTCCCACCGGAGTCTCGTGCGAGCGCCAAAAAATATCATTTTGCAGACTTTTCGGCGGAGAGACTACCTGTCCCTGAAGAGGAGGCTGACGACCGAGAGAAAAATTGACCACGTTGCTGTCTCCGACGGGAGTAAACCGTCGGAGGATCAGCCCTGTGGGACCTGCGGTCCTGGAAACCTCTGAAGCCTGAGGAAGATCAAAACTGGGATCCAGATCTCTGAGCTTTGACTGGGGGCCTCACAAGCAGCAACAGAGACTTGGCAGTTTGCGTGCTTGCCTTAGTCTTTGTGAGCTCGTCATCCATTGAGTTATGAAACAACTCTTTGCCATCAAAAGGCAGGTCCAGAACTTTATCTTGAACCTCCTTCACAAACTTCATTGCATGAAGCCAAGCTTGAAGAGGTGTCCAACCCCAACATGAGGCCTCGAGCTGAGGTGTCAGCATGGTGCGCAGCAGCCTCCAGCATATCCTGGGCCAACACCCTGGCGTCTGATAAACCGCCTTTAAAGTCTTCCAGCCTGTCAACAGGAATGAACTCCTGGAAGTCAGCCAAATCCCCCCCCACAGTTTCATATTCACCGCTGCCAAAATTAGCTCTGCGTTAGCCTGAAGAAATTGCAGTACCGAGTTGGCAAAAATCTTCTTGACTAAGGAATCAAGCAATTTGTCTTCCTTGGCCAGGACTTGAGCCGCAGCTGCGGAGGTCACAGAGGCCGGCTTGGATTGCAGAGTGGCGGGGCTACCACCATTGAGGACGGGAGCGGGCATGATGCAAAGCTACTTCCTCTGAGGTGTGAAGCCTGTAACGGGTGTCAATTCTTTTATGTGCAGCCCAGAGTGTGGTTTATCCCAGACATTGTGGGCCTTGGCCAGGACATCCCTCTGAAGAAACAGGCCAGTGCGTCCCTGCAGAGACCAGGTGAGCGCCCCCGAAAGCACCCCTTCCTGCGGAGCGGGTGCCTAAGGCACTGGTATGTCAAGGAATGACATGTCCAAGACCCAGTCGTGGAATGCTCGGACAGAGCAGGGCTGGTCCTTGCTATTCCGATCTGCCTGAGGATCGTCTAGTACATCCGGGTTCGCCGGATGCGATGCGACCAGGGTCAAATTGAAGTCTGGCTCTGCTACAGTCTTGTCTGCCGGAGACAAGAGAGGCAGAGGTGGAAGAGCTGAGGCGGGCCAGGAGGCAGAGGCAGTACCGCTGCCGCGGCGATAGGAGCCATGACTGGAATTGTTGGGGCAGGATGCGGCACCGGAGGGCAGATTTCCCTAAAGAGCCCCCTAAAGTACTTCCTCATGGGATCACAATTCATAAGACTATGACATTTCCCAAAAAAGGCCTCCTCTGCCGAGACCTTAGGCACTGGAGTGGGCAGAGGCCGCTCATGAGGGGAATACCCCCACAAACATAGTTAGGAAGGCTGCCAAGAGGGCCCACCACCAACCGGGTCTACATAGACCAATGGGGCAGAAGTAGGAGGAAGCGAGACCGTATGTGGTATTGCATCTGAGCACGCCAGTCATAAGAACGGATTGACAATGTCCTGTGGAAAAGGTTGTCTACCAAAAGGAAGGCTTTGAGCACCCGCCGTAGACAGCGTGGGTGTAAGGGAAGAATCCAAAATTGCCACCATAGACCATGCGGGAAGGCCCATCGTTTTGTTAGCATCTGAGAACTGCGTCACATGTGGGGATGAGGCTGGTGACTCCACAGACTGGTCAGGGGACTCGATTGAAACTTTAGCCTTGACACAAGGCTCCTCCGCAGAGCCGGTACTATGGGGCCTTGGATGTTTACAGGACATCCTTCCCCTTGAATTAGCCTCAAAGAGAGGAACCTCGGCAAAGCTGGTAACAGAAGAGACACGGTCAGTGACCTCTCCCTGTGCCCCCTCAACAGAACCGGTAACACTGCGAGCGCGGGAAAGTGGAGGAATCCACCTCACTGACAAGACCTTGACAGGTCTCTCAGTTCTGTCAGTACACACCTTAGCCTCGAGAGGAACCTTGGAACGGAGTCTGGTCTTTATAGCTCCCCCGAGAGGGGCCTCGAACCGTGGTTCAGTACAGAAAGCCTCAACGGAGGCCTAGTGGCGCACCCTGGTGTCTGTATGGGAAGCTCCAGACAAGGAGACTTCGGAGCGAACTCCTGTGCCCAAAGCCTCAGCACTACTGGGCTGGCTATTAGCACCTGGTCGGTGACCCTCGGATCGTAATCCGGTGTCGGCAGGCCCCTCGCTGGAACCCTCGGAGAAAACCCTGGTATGCCGATTAGGCCTGCGAGGCACCTCAGGGGAAACCATGGTAGCAGAGCTCCTGAAGCCCCCCGGACCTGGAGGACCCCGAGAAGGAGACCCTGGCCGGGGTGCCCTGAAAAATAAGGAACTTACTGGGCGTCTCTTCTTTCCATCAAAGAGTTGAAATTGTGGTGGAGGAACTCTGGAAGATCGCCTCCCACTGACTAAGATGACGCTGAAGTGCCCGGACCGAAAGGGAGTCGCAGTAGAAACACGAATCCCAACGGTGATCCGGTCCCAGACACTCCAAGAGAGAATGGGGATCCACCCTAGCGAAGCGACATTCGCAAGAGGAACAAGAGACAAATCCCAAACGATCCGGCATAGACTGAGGACTACGCAACTGACTAGCAGGAGAGAAGGACAATGGGAAAAGAAAAAGGTCTTCCCGGTGATGCAAGTGCGTCCAGCCCCGACCGTGCGGAGAAAAGGACTGAAGGGGGATGCGCGGTGCAGAGCTAAGGAGGGCAGGGTTACAGCCGCGTGCAGTACCCAGTGTATAAAGAGAAGGACACATTTTTCAATTTGATGGGTTTTTTTTTATTTATTTTTTTTTAACAAACAGTGCGCCGGTCCCGTCCCACAGGACGGAATGTCCCAAAAGTAGGGAGGAAAGGGGACGGGACGTAGGAGTATGAAGCATACTGGTAGAAATTCAACCAATAATATGTTGGGAAACTGTCTGCAGTCCACAAAATGGCAAACAAATGGGGCATGGCCCAGTCATCTACATTACAAAGGTCCTTTAGATGAACATAGAATAGACAAGCAACAGAAGTCTCTTTGGCACTCACTAGGTGCACAGAAACGTAGGCGTTGTCACCTTTATTAATGACCAGCATTCCAGAATAGACTAGAAAACTCAGCATGCAACTGTTATTTACCTGCCTTTGTGCCCGAGGAGACACCACCATAGGTCATGCAGAACTTGCATAAGACTCACTGGAAACTTACATGCGAGATTGGTTTTAGAAATAGAAAAAAGAAAACCAAAGCTTCAAGTCAGATGAGTTGCTCCTCGATCAGACACGTGGGATGTTTTCAAGGTACATACAAAGTGCAAAAGCTTTGCATGTATTTTTCGCAAGAATAAAGAAATCATGCTAAAAGTGCATAGCACAAGGGAAATCACCTTCAGTGATGCTTAGCACTACCCATTCAAGCATTTGGCTCAATGGACTTTGTACATGGGGACCTCTTCCTTCAGGATTGATATACCAATCATGCATGTTTGGGTAGAGGCATAGTCCAGACTCCCTTTTATGCGTCTAAATTGTTTGCATGATTTGCGATATCATTACTCTGCTCGGGTGAATAGTATAACAATATTTACTACAGACTGGGATTTTCCAATCAAGGTCGATGCCCATGACCTGAAAGACCTGTTAAGACGTGATGCTTGTAAACGTACCACATCAAAAAATCATGTTACCCAGAAGGTGACAAGATACAGTGCAATGTAATCGTTGTCCACTGCCATTGTGTGTCGAATAATCATTCTGCCTTCTCCCAAAGCAAAAGGCATTTTCTAGAACTCTACTACACTAGAAAAGTCCATTAGGACCATTTGACATGCAGGAACGCCCTGTAGCAAGTGACATTATACAGTAAAATCCTGCTGTTCAAGGTCCTTCTGCAAAGTTAGAAAGCAGAGGTTTTCAGCATAGTGAAGTTATGTTCTGCTTAATGCAGTTTTGTAAAACAAGAACACATTGTTCAAATTATTACTTAATAATAGAACATAAACCTGTAGTAAAGGAACGCGAAGCGCTCTGGAATATCTTTATTGCTCCAGTATCACCTTGCCAGTATATAACCAACTGCTACCTTTTAGAATATTCTCTCCAATAGAGAGCAGCAGGGTTCCACACAAATCTTACTTCGACATCTCTCCAGATCCAGCCATTTCCAAACTTGCAAGATACAAAAGTGTACATTTCCACAAAGGTGTGCGTTAGTTGGCAAGGCCTTACTATGCTACACTGCCAGTCATTCACTTCTGGTTACAGAGCTGCCAGTTTGTGATGCTGCAGTGTGGTCTCTGCTTCTGGACTACCAGGCTATTCCTTGCCATTCACCCTATATTGAACACTCTTCCATCTTCTGTGACAATAATTGCCCCTCACCCCCTTGATAACTTCGTAAAGTTCAGTATAGAAAGAAGTGCCTTTGATACAGTATCTTTGTACATATTTTCACTGTCAGGATTGGAAACCAGGAATGGCCAATGGGAAGAGGGAGAAGGTTGAGGTGACCATTAGTTTAAATACTTAAGGTTGTTCAAGATGGTCACCCTATTTGCCAAGATTACATAGGAAGTATTAAAATTATATCCGGTGTAGCACCCATTTTGAATTTGGACCCCGTGTCCTGAAAACGGCACCTGCCAACATTTCCTGGTGAGCTCTATTATTGCCTTAAATATTTTTATCGTTTTCCTAGTGGAGTTAGTATTTCTCTTTTGTTCCTGCTCCCTCAGACTTACCCTTATATTCCTTGACCGGACTCCTTGCTCCTTCATGGCGCAGCAAGCAGTTTCTGCTCACGGTTTGATAACTCTGCCCTTGCATACATGCATTATCCTCATTACAGTCCTAGCTGAGCTCATGCTTTTCGGTCACAATTCGTTGGCTCCTGGGTCTTCTTTCCTTCCACCTTGGACTCCCTGACATGTTATTAAGGCCACCAAAAGGGTTTCTGACTTTTGGGTATGCCTGTATTCCTTCCTAGTTTCTCTCCTGTCATTTTACCACTTCCCATGCTTCCCCTCAAGATATAGTCTTTCTTCGAAACACTTGTTGCGCTATGTTCTCTCTCCTCCCTGCCCCCCGCACCCTCCCACACAGCTGCAGTGGTTTTTAAGCAGCTGGACATCACAATGCATTCCGGGAACCCATGGTACCCGCTGGAGTGACGCTAGCCCTCGCTTTACATTGAGTAAGGTACTTGTATGTTGATTACTACAGGACTTAAAGGTACTAAGAGATCATGAGAAGAATGGAACAAGTTACTTACCTGTAACTGTTCTCCAGCATGGGTCTGGCATGGATTCACATGCTCATGAATATTCCCCGTCGTCGGGCCGGGAATCCTCGGTATAGAAAAAAATCAGTATCAGTTTTGTTTCTGATCTGTCTTTCTTAGTAGTAACCAATCACTGGTCTCTGGGTCATACTACCCCCAGCCAATGACAGCCCTCTCCCTAAGCCCTGCCTCTGGCAACCATCCTCAGATTTGGTAGCACGTAAAGTGGCAGTATGACCAAGTGAAGAGCTGCAGAGGGGTAGGCGGGAGGGTTCGCATGTGAATCCATGCCAGACCCATGCTGGAGAACAACAGTTACAGGTAAGTAACTTGTTTCTTCTCCAGCATGGGGTCTGGCATGGATTCACATGCTCATGAATAAGAGAATACATAGCAGTACACACATGCACAACCACAGCAGGTGGCAACAGGCCCAACATTAAGCAATACAACAACTAAACATTAAGCATCTCTTACCTCCTCACCAGGCTCACCTTAGGCGAACAGGTTGCGCAGCACTGCTTGGCCGACCCTGGACTCCTCCCTGGAGTCCCGATCGATGCAGTAGAATCTTGTGAAGGTGTGCGTCGACCTCCACGTCGCAGCCCTGCAGATGTCTAGCAGGGGCACACCAGACAGGAACGCCGTGGTAGCAGCGATCGCTCTGGTCGAATGGGCTCTCGGACGGCCGGGCAGCGGTCGGTTCGCCAACCGGTGACAGTGCATGATGCAGGCGGAGAGCCATCTGGAAATGGAAGTCTTCGAGAGAACCTTCCCTTGATTCACAGTCCCAAAGTTCACAAACAGCTGTGACGTCTTCCGAAAACTCTTTGTGAGGTCCACGTAGAACTTCAGCGCTCTGGCTACATCCAGCGAGTGCAACGTCCTCTCGGCCGGCGACTAAGGCGACGGGAAGAAAACTGGCAACACCAAGGGCTCGTTGAGGTGGAAGTCCGACGGCACCTTCGGCATAAAGGAGGGGTGCGTCCTCGGCACCACCCTCGTGTCATGAAAAGTCAAGTATGGAGGCTTGCAAGATAGGGCCTGGATCTCTCCCACTCATCGTGTGGAGGTGATGGCCACGAGGAAAGCTGTCTTCCATGACTGGAACTTCAGAGGCGCCGAATGCATAGGCTCGAATGGGGCCCCCATGAGCCTGGTCAGCACCACATTAAGCTCCCAAGCCGGGGCAGGAGCCTTCACCGGCGGAAATGATCGGAATAGTCCCTTCATGAATTCTTTCACCAGGCGATGAGACCACAAGGATGCCCGTCCCGTAGTCCTGGTATATCGGGAGATTGCAGCCAGATGTAGGCGTGAGCCAGTCCAGCTTTGGCCAACGACGGTAGGTACGGCAGTACTTGAGGGGCCGTAATCTGCAGAGGGTTAATCTTCTGTGCACGACACCAGACAGAGAACCTCTTCCATTTATGCCCGTAGCACTTGAGAGTTCAGGACGCCCTGGCCTTTGCAAGAACCTCTCTGCAGTCGGCCGGGATGTCGTACCCTCCAAACTCTAGTGCTGCAGGAGTCAGGCCTGCAAGTCCAGTAACTCCGGGTTGTGGTGAAGAATGGCGCCTCCTTCTCTGGAAAGAAGGTCTGCGTCCGTCGGCAGCTTGACTGGTGTGGACGTTGACAAGTCCAGAAGGTCCGGGAACCAGATCTGTCTCGGCCACGCCGGTGCGACGAGGATCATCCTGCACCGGGACCTCTTGAGCTGGTTGATGAGCCGGAGCAGCAACGGCAGCGGAGGGAATGCGTAAAGGAATAGGCCATCCCAGGGGAACGAGAAAGCATCACCCATGCTCCTCGGCTGGGGGAACCTGCTGGTGAACCTCCAGCACTTGGAATTTGTCGCCGTCGCGAAGAGATCGATTTGGGGTTCGTCCCATCGTCGGAAGAGTCGATCCACTTGATCCTGGCGTAGTTCCCACTCGTGGCACGAGCGCAGCTGCCTGCTGAGTGAGTCGGCGATCGTGTTTTTTATTCCTGCCAGATGAAGAGGCACCAGAAACATCAGTTGGGCGATGGCCCAATGCCACAGATCCTGGACTTCCTTGGATAGGGCCAGGGACCTGGTTCCGCCCTGCTTCCGGATGTAGAACATCGTGTTGGTGTTGTCAGTGAAGATCCTCACCACCTTGCCCTTGAGGGACGGGAGAAAGGACCTGAGGGCCCAGAACACTGCGTGGAGCTCCAAAATGTTGATGTGGAGTGACTTCTCCCCCGGGAGCCAAAGGCCTCTCGCGTGAAGATCTCCGGAGTGCGCTCCCCAACCTTCCAGGGAGGCGTCCGTCGTCACTGTCACCTGGTGAGCTGGGATCTGAAAGTCTGTGCCCGCCGACAGATGGGAGCGGGTACCCCACCACCGGATCGCCCGACAGAACGTCTCGTTGAGGGATCCTGTCCTCGAAGCTGCCCATCGACTGGACCCAGCGGGCGTCGAGGAACTCTTGTAAGGGGCGCATCCGAAGCCTGCAAAGGCGCACCAGATAAATGCAGGAGGACATCATCCAGAGGAGGGACTTGATAGATTTTACCCTGGCCATGTCCGTGGCCAGGAGACGCTGCACCTTGCCCAGAATGGTCCTGGTCCTTTCCTCCGACGGCGAGGCCAGCCGCGCCACTGTGTCGAGCTTGGCTCCCAGAAACAGGGCGACTTGCGACGGAACCAGGTGGGATTTTGGAAAGTTGATGGAGAATCCCAGGTCCGTGAGCAGCTGGACGGTCTTCGCAGTGTGCTCCACGGCGAGCTCCCTCGTCCTTGCCCGGATGAGCCAGTCGTCCAGATAGGGGTAGACGTGGATCCCCTGTAGGCGCAGCCGCGCCACCACCGGTGCGAGGCACTTGGTGAACACCCTGGGTGCCGACTTCAATCCGAACGGGAGGGCCTTGAACTGGTAGTGCCGCCCTTGAACCACGAACCTGAGGAACTTTCGGTGTCTTTTTAGAATGGGGATGTGGAAGTACGCATCCTCCAAGTCCAACGACGACAGGAAATCGTCCTCCTCCAGCTGTGCCAGCACGTGCTGGAGGGTGACCATACGGAACTTCTGCGCCTTAATGTACTTGTTCAGTCGTCGTAGGTCCAGGATGGGGCGCCATCCTCCTGTCTTCTTTCTTACGAGGAAGTACCTTGAGTAAACTCCAGAGCCCCGAAGCCTCTTCGGGACGAGCTCGATGGCACCCTTCTTGAGCATCGCCCTTACTTCCAACAGTAGTTGAGGGACGTGATTTTCCTTCCTGGCCACGGGTGGAACGCGAGGGCACTTCTTCTGAAACTCGAGGGCGTGCCCTTGGGCCAGGGCGTCCAGCACCCAACGGTCGGTGGGGATGGACTCCCACATGCTGACGAACCTCGCCAGCCAGCCTCCCACCGGGGTGCTTCGGCGGGGGCCCGACCCCACGGTCGGTTCAATCTTGTTTGGAGGCCGCCTTGCCTCCTTGACCTCCCTGTTGACAACGACGGGCACCACCTGGCTTGCCGCATCCCCTGTAGGCTTCCTGGGACGAAGATCTTGCCGCTTGGCGGTACTTGGAGGAGCCACTGCCGGATCCCTTGGAGGCACCTTGTCTGCCTCTGAAGCTCCGAAAGGTCGGCCGTCGTTGTTTGAGCACTCCCAGTGCCCGGGCAGTCTCTGTGTCTGTCTTGATGGCATGAAGGGACTCATCAACCGCCTTCCCAAACAGGTTGTTCCCGTCGAAGGGCATGTCCAAAACCTTGGCTTGTACGTCCTGGCGGAAATCTGTGGCCTTGAGCCATCCTCATCGTCTCAAGCAAACGCCGTTGCCCAACTGACGGAAACCGGTGTCGGCGATGTCCATTGCCACCGTGATGGCGTGGTCCGAAGCAATCTCACCCTCCTGTAGGATTTCAAGGGCCTCAGCCCTTTTGGCGTCCGGAAGGAAGTCTAACAGAGGGGCGATTTTGAACCACAACTCCCTGTCTTAGCGGGCTACGATAGGTGGTTGGCCGCCTTGATAGTCATCGCTGCGGATGTGATGATCCGTCGTCCCATCGTGTCCAACTTCCTGCCCTCGCCGTCCGGCGGGGAAGTTGATCTCGAGGCCGATGCCCCCCCAGCTTTCTTCTTTGCCGCCGCCGAGACGACCAAATACGGGGTAGGTTGTGCCCGAAGGCACAAGGGGGCAGCGTCGGGGACCCGGTACTTCTTCTCGTACTGGTCCCTCTTTGCCGGCACCGTGGCAGGGTTCTTGAGGAGGGCGAGCCCCTCATCCCAGATGTCATCAAGAAGCGGTATGGCGAGGACCGTCTTCCTTTTAGCCTTGCGCCGTTGGTAAAGGAACCCTTCTTTCTTCTTCTCTTCTGGGCAGAGCTGGAAAAGCTCGGATGCCCTGGAAATCATGGCATGAAAGGATCCAATCTCGTCGGGCGGGGACGCCCGAGCAGGGGGCGACGGGGGACACGTCCCATCATCGCTTCCGTCATCTGTACCTGTCGTAGCCGTGTCCGTGCCTGTATCATCCCCGTGGGTAGTAGACCGGGGGGGGGAGGCAGAGCAGGTGGGAGAGGTGGCGTAGGATGCGTCGTCCTCCTCTTATGCGGTGGACTCTCCGAAGGTCCTGGCTCCGGTTCCCCCGTCGGGTCTGGCTCAGGTACCTCCGTCGGGGGAAGGGGCAACCTTGTCCTTATCTCCGAGCATAAGGACTGAATCGCTGACAAAATGGCCGCCGAAGTGTCCTGCAGCGCCGGAAACGACGGGCGCGAGGGCTCTTGAGGAGCCTTGTCGGCGACCCCGTCGCTCTCGTCGTTGCCCTCGTCGGGATCCCTCCCGATGGGCTGGGCCTCTTCCACGACTTCGATGAGCTCTTCTTCAGAGGTCGTGTCCGTATCCACGATGGCCACCAGCCCCTCCCCCACCTTTTCCAACGAGGACTTCGTGGGGGTCTTCTCAATGGGCCTGAAAGACTCCTCCCTCAGCGGTGGCAGTGAGACTCTGGGTCCTGAGGGCGCCTCCACTGGTGTAGCCTCCACAGGCTGAACCAGGGCCGCGGCGACATGCTCAAACGAGGTCTTAGCAGGGTGAATTAAGGCCATCGTCACCTTCTGGGCGCCTGGGGCCTTCACCTTGGGGGGAGGGTCCGAGCCTCGCTCCCCCTCTCCCGGAATCTTTGAGATCGACCGGGGCCCCTCCAGAAGCTTCGCCGGGTTCTCGGACTTCCTCTTACCCGAGCCAGAGCGTTGGCTCGTGGTTGATGGCGCCAGGGAGGATGCGCCCTGCCTGGCAGCCAAGGAGCCCGACCGTTCGGCGCTCCCGGTGCCCGCCAACTCGCGGTGCTTAGCCTTTTGTTGGGCCCCCCATCGCCGGGGCGCCCTCACAGGACTTAGAAGACCGCTCAGACTTCTTTTTCTTCTTCTCGCCTGACGGGCTCTTCCCTTCCAGCCAGTTGGCGAGACGGAGGTGGCGATCCTTCATGGTCCGCTCCGACATGTTCCCACAAAACACACAGTCCTTCTCCATGTGCGTCTTATCCTCATGGAGACAGAGGCATAACGAATGCTCGTCCTCCTTGAAAACATTCTGAAGCTGGCATCCAGGGCAGGTCCTGAACAGCTTCCCGGGCGTCGAGCTTCCTTTCTCCTGGGCCATGTCCGGGGTAGGCCTCGGAACTTCTGGAATCCTCCAAAGGCGTAACTCGACGAAAACTTCACCCTTGAGGGGCGTAGAAAACTCCGAAACGGATCCCCGTTGATCGGATGTAGAAACGGTGGAGCTTGAGGCTCTATTTAACCGAAAAATGAGAAAAATCTCCTGAAAAAGCGCGAAAACGCAGCAAAAGCTCGAGAGCTACAGCACGAGGACTCCCAACACTTGAACGTGCGGTACAAAAATCTGAGGATGGCTGCCAGAGACGGGGCTTAGGGAGAGGGCAGTCATTGGCTGGGGGCAGTATGACCCAGAGACCAGTGATTGGTTACTACTAAGAAAGACAGATCAGAAACGAAACTGATACTGATTTTTTTCTATACCGAGGATTCCAGGCCTGATGACAGGGAATATTCATGAGCATGTGAATCCATGCCAGACCCCATGCTGGAGAAGTATACTAATTGACCTTTTCACAATTGATCGCGGGAGAATTGACCTTCTGCACAATTGATCGTGAAATGAAGGTCAATTAGGACATATATGCAGGGGGAAACCCCCTGCAACCACCAACTCAATCCAAAAGCCCACACAACCCCCTAACCAATCCCATTATATTAATTACCCAAAACCCACCCCACACGTATATATAAAAAAGTAAAATAAAAAAGGTAAAAGGTCAATTATGCAGAAGGTCAATTAGGACCACTATTAGGTCAATTAGGACAAAAGGTCAATTGTAAAAGGTCAATTTGAGTAATGCCCATGAAAAAAGGTGATCACCCAGCCCAGCTTTTTGTTTCATGTGTCCAGCAAGTAACCAGGGCCTGGTTCTTCAGCAGATGTCGTTCCACCTACCTGGCAGGTCAATGCAAATTCTACTAAGCATAATCTGACGTGCTGAGAACCAGACAGGAGGCTGTGTGCAGATTAGTGGCATATGTCTCATTCCCCAGGTTACCCTATAGAACAGTCACCCACTCTGTTCATATGGTCCTTCGTAAACATCTTTGCATGTGGCATTACTCCTTTGCACAATCTCAACATTCACCCCTATGGCTCCCTTTGATGTCAAAGGTGCTTGTTTAATAATCTTGTTCAACCAGCTCTGATCTTACATCTCTATCTGCCTCTCATGAACATGAAATGGGCAAACCTGAAGTGTTATGTCTGTGTACTCTGTAGGCCATTTTACCAACACCGAGTTTTGTCATGTACTGTGTCCGAATTGTTTGAGTCCTTACCACCAACCGAATCTTTTCACCATGCCTTTAGGCTGGGGGGAATATAATGGTGTGGTCACGGGGTTCTACCTAGTGTCTGTTTAATTTTCTTTGACTGGGTCTCATTTGTAATAAGTGTCGTCAGGATGCGTTCCCTTTAGAGCAGATCATCCAGGAACTAACATGCTCTCAGTGGCGAGCTCTCCCATGAATGTTATCTCTGGCAAAGATAAAAGTAATCAGATCGGTACCATCCTAAACTTCATATCTAGGTAACATGTGGAAAGGTCTAGCACAATTTGTTCCCACTGCCCTTTCGTCATCTCTCGGACCACACACTGAGCAGAAAAAGTGTGGAGGACGTTGACACTCACGACAGCTCTTTACATGTCTTAACATTGTGTCAACCCAAGGCGACCCAAAGTGTTCACTTCCCATCGTTTTCGTGCCAGACATGCCGGAATGCCCAGTGTGGATATTTCACATGATTCACATGCCTTCAAGAGGAATGCTTTTCTCCCCTTTGAATGGTATTCAATCCTCTACACATATTTTGTCAGCCATAAGGCCTTAGAGTTCCACCTACCTGGGCCCACGCACCCTTTCTCCTGGGGCACCTATGGCAGCCGAGGTGGACTCACTGCTATCTGGCAGCACTGGGATGAGTTTCCAGGTGAGAGACCATTGCCACCGTAATTCAGATATTGCATATGCCATGAGCAAACAGAATCTCGTAGATATCCATAAAAGGTGGAGACAAAGTGGCCACTGCATTTTGCAATCTGGACCAATCTATGTTGCCAACAACGCTATGACTCTGCTCTAGGTAATTAGGATTTTCTTCTGTAACACAGGGATTTACCTGCATCTACTAGTGGTTCGAGCAAGGGACTGTCTAGTTAAGGTAAACTTAACTGGGAAAGGTACTCCTTGAACAGATACCGCAGTGCTCTTGTTGTTACCTGTACCAATACCTGTCCTTCTCCTGTGATTATCCCTTTGTGTAGCTCCTGTCCCATGAAGCCATGAATCCCTCAAGCAAAGGTGCATCAGATAAATCGCCTCTGCGGGAGGGGGGCGGGGGGCAGCTTTTTTCCTGTGTTCTTCATACCAGAGCAAGGTCTACCGTTCCTAGGAAGAGATGGATAATACCTTTAACTCTCAGGAGGTTCTGGACATCCTCCAGAACTACAACTTGACAGATTTCAAGGCCTTTAAAAACCTCCTGTGAGTCATGGTAGGTATCTCAAAAGGTTTTGGTGCTACAAAAATTCAACACAAAAGTAGCAGCCTCTAGGCAAGAAACTGCTATGTTGTTTCAAACATTGACAACATTAGAGGACAAGGTTGATTGTTGGTACAACAAAGTCCCAGGGTTAAGTCACCCATGGGGAAACATAGGAAGGGCTATGGCATGACCCTTCATTCCACCAATCACTCGCTCAGGATAGACCAGTGTTACACTCTGCTACTCTCCATATTCCAGTCACAGAACCCACAAACACACCCCACCCCACCCCTCTCTGCCAAATATTGTGGGGATTCCCGTAAATAGAGCTTTTGAGACTCACTGTCGAATTCATTTTATGAATAGACATGCTGTATATGCCACAGATCAAGCCAAAGTTGCATTTATAATACTCAATCTCAAACTGCACTAGCTCGGGTAACCACATATGTTGATACCACTGACCCTGACCATCCCCCACCCCCGCCCATACTATCCCACTATGGTGCCTTCCTGAACACGTTTCAGAATATGTTTGATCAGCAATAATCCATGCAGACACTTCATAACGATTTAGTCAAGCTAAAGCAGGGCTAAGACTTATTGACCTATACAGTCCGGTTTAGAAACCTGGCTGCTCTGACCCTTTGGCCTGATGTTGAACTTGGCATTTTCGTAAGAGGGTTGAGAGAAGAACTCAAAGGCGCCATGGCCTAGGTTGTAGTTCCTCCTGAAGCCCTATCAGATTACATCAATGAATGGTGAAAAAGGGTGACCAAGGATGTACAGAATCACATAGAATCCCATTTAGACCGGACACAAAGCATTTACCTTCAATGCAACGGACACTGAACCCAAGCACTTGGAAAGTATCTCAGGCCCAGTCTCTGAAGAAGAGGGAGAGTACCTTATGCTCCACGTTACCTTCTCATGCCCCACATTTCTACATCACTATTGATCTGTACTCCCCTGGCTACCAATGGATAGGTGTGCCAGCTCTAATCAATAGCGGGGTCATTAGACATTTTTATCAACCTCTCTTTTGCTAAGAGACAAGAAATCATACTGATCCAGAAAGAAATTCATGAACCTATATTCTGTAGATGGATCTAGGTTCACCTCTTGTCCCATCTCCTAGAGAGCCCACAAACTAACCATGCTGTGTAACCCTATCCATTAGGAACAGATCTGTTTTGACACCATCGCTGCCCGAAACTTTCAAATCGTACTAGGAATACCCTGGTTGGAATACTATAACCCTAGTATAAATTAGAAGGCAAGAGAACTAAGGCTGGAGGTGACACTGTCAAGAGCTACGTAATCACGTTAGTGATTCAACCAAACTACCATAAAAAAATACCTCTTCTCCTATGGTCTGGTGTCCTACCATAGAAGCCACCTAAAAGGAAGAAATATCTTGGGAATATCAGATTTCCACACAGTGTTTCACACTAATAAACTACCACCACATAGGCTGTAGTACTGATCCAATTCCAAGGGCCAGTATCCCATATGGAAGAACGTATGATCTTTCGGATAAAGAAAATACAATCCTTAAGGCATATGTGGAAGAAAAAGGGTTCATACACAACTCATCCTCTCCATCAGGGGTACCCATCTTCTTCATTCCAAAAGATAGAAGATGCAGAATTACGGCCTTATGTGGACTATAGGCAAATGAATTCCATTACAGTGAATAACAGGTATCCACTGACCTTGATACAAGACCTTCTCAATCAAGCCAAAAATGGTAGTATCTATACCAAACTATCTCAAAGAGGCCTATGACCTAATGAGAATATACCCTGGGGACAAGTGAAAGATTGCATTCAGAACTAGATTCAGACACTATATCGTGTGATGCCGTCCGACTTCTGCAATGCCCCTATGGCATTTCTTAAACAACATCTTTAAGGACATCCTACTTTACCTGGACTATATTCTTATATAACTACATACCAGGAGCATGTCGGGGATGTACTCCAGAGACTTCACTGCAACTAATTACATGCCAAGATCTCTAAATGCCTTTTACAATCAGACAAGGATTACCTACTTAGGTTCCATCCTCTCTCCACACCATTGCAATGGACCCTACAAAGATCAAGGCCATTCTTACCCAGCCAGTACCAGGAAACGTAAAAGGAGTTACAATGGTTTTTGGGCTCCTCCAATTTTTAAAGCAGATGCATTCAAGTTATTCTGTTGACAAACCTACTCAGGAAGAACCAACCCTAAGTATGGAAGAAGAAGAATACCCAGTGTTAGAGTTTCCCTAAAGTCCACTTGGAGGTAATACTCTATAAAACTACCCATTGGTATACAGGTCCCCCAACTCTCATAAGTCTGTTGTACCCAAAGGATTGGTAGAATGGCAGAGCATCCAGGCTCATCTTATGCGGTGGATGTGAGCTGTATGAATGAACCCAGTCAAAACATTAGGCCAAAGAAGCTCTTACAAACTAGAAGTTACAATAATATATATATATTTATTTTATATACGCAAGGTAGGTAAATACTATTTTAAACTAACCAATACACATAGGAAATATCAACAATACCTTTCATAGGTGAATGCTTCAATAGTAGTGGCTTGTGCTTACAATTGGTACAGAAAACAGTAATGCCAGTTCTACTGTTTAAATAGTAGTGGCGTACAACCAAATTTGTTATAGTGAAATGACAGTTTCATTAATTTACCAAGTCACTCAGACAGTCTGTAGGAAGAAAAAGGAGGGTTATTCACCACTAATAGCAGATCTACTTCTTAGCAACACTTTTCAAGGCTCCTAATGTTTTATCAGTCCAATCCCTAATTAGCTAAGAGTTCAAAGTCAGTGTAGGATAGAAGCAAAAGTCTTACGCAGCAGCAGAAAAGGCAAACTAATATGCTTTAGTAGGATTAGACCATTTATAAAGGACCCTGCAAAGGACTCCCTGAAGGCGCACAAGCTGTTAAATCTGGGCAAGTGATATGGGTGGACACCCAAACACCTGGTATGGCACTCCAGTCACACTAGAGCAACTATTCAGCTTGAGGTAAGTTCTACCTTGAGCCCCACAGTACTTTAGGGTGGTTGACAAAAAAAAACGCAGCTGTTTTCTTTCCTGTGCAGCAGCAACGGACTGTCTCCTGATTATTCAGTCTGGTGACTAAAGGAAGTACTTTGAATGGGATGTCACAGCAGCAGTCACAAGAAATGACACTTCCGAAAAGATTTCTTCGTTCTCCCACATCGGTATGTGGTTTTGACATCTTTTTATTAGCTCCAACAATGAACGGTTACCGCCCGGTCGATCTTCCTCGATTCGCAGCCCTGCACTGGTGAGTAGACTTCGATGAGTAGGATCGTGCCTATGGAGGTACAACTGGAGCTCACCAAAGTTCTGGGAGGATTTGTTCATGCAAAGACACTGCACTGCAAATGGATCAGAGATGGCTGCTATTTGCGCTTTGCAGCCCTGGAAGGTCACAGCACGTTAGGGGATGACGCAATCTGCAGTTTGTCTTGGGGCTGGTTGGTCCCACCAGCCAAAGGCAAGGAATCACCCTCTTTGGAGCTCCTGTCTCTAAGAAAACAAGGTCAGGACAGCAGTGGTCGCTTCACGGTTACTGGAAGGGTCTCCAGGCATCTCTGGTCATGTTCAGCTTCCAAATATCTGTTCCAGTAGTCAATTTGACTTCTGCCTCAGGAACATCACTTTTTATTAGGATTTCCCATTCACTCCTCTGCATACTCTCCCTGCAGTTTACCAAAAGGGGCGTGTGGCTGTCCAATCACGACAGTCAGCCCAATCACACAGCCAGCCCCCTGTGGAGACTGGTTCCATTCAGGCACATCAGCAGCGAAGGACAGGGGAGTGTCAAACTCCTCCGCAGCATCCTGTCCTCACAGATACACAGGATCCTAGGCGAGGACTCAAAAGGTTCCTGCCAAAGGGGGACTGAGACACACACGCAGACGCACACACACTGACACACGGGGTTCAAACTATACTTTGGAAGCCCTGCTATTGCAGAAAGACCCAAGTACAGGCATTGTGCATCGATAAGCATACCACTCCCGAACCCTCCCCAAAGCCGAATGGAACTACAGCATCTTTGAAAAAGAGCTCCTCGCTATCAAGGATGCTTTCATTACATGAAGAAATGTATTAGAAGGTGCACAACACCCCATAAGAGTCTTCACAGAGCACCACAATCTTGAATTTCTAAAGAATGCCACTGCCATTAACCAACAACAGAATTGATCGATTCATTTATTTTCTCGTTTTGACTTTGTAGTCACTTACAAACCTAGGGTGACCAATAACAAAGCAGATGCTTTATCCAGAAAGTATCCTGTTGAAATTTAAGAAAATCAAGAAATTCCCTTGATCTCAAAGTACTGCTTTTGACGACCCCTCAATAGCAGTTATGGAACAATGATTATAAAGGGTTTATTCCACATTTTTGGCCAATCATCCTTTCCACAGTCAAGAACAAGGTCTTTGTTTCAAAGGGAAGATACTATGGTTCCCGACAAGGGAATATCAATTGATGGCCTTGCAATGGTGTCATGATCTACCCAGTTCTGGGCACATTGGGATCTGCAAAACTAAGAAAGCTGGAAAGATATGTGGTGGAAAACCATAAGAAGCAATGCAAGATGTCAAGGGGCATGGGGTTTGTGAGCATTGAATTACTCAACAGCCTACCACCCACAAAGTGATTGATCAGCTGAAAGGGTCAATCAGACCATAGGCCAGTACTTAAAATGCTATTCCACTGAGCATTGTAGGAACTGGGTGTCATTCGTTCCACTTGCGGAATTCGCATACAATTACGCCTACCACATCTCTCTAAAGGACCCCCCACCCTTTCATGTACCATATGGTTTTCATCCTGTTTCTCTGCCTTTAACACATTCTCTTCTTCCTCTATCCCTGCTGCTAAAGAGCTGGTAACAGATCTTCAAGAAGGAATGAGGAAAGCTCATCGGCACTTCAAAGAAGGAGGAGGAAGAATTAGACACTTTCAGGTTGCTTGATTCACAAAGGAACAGAGTGGAATACTTAGTGGATTGGAAAGGGTACGGTCTGAAGACTGATCATAGATACCGGCTTGAGACATCCATGCTCCCAGGCAGCTCTGACTGTTTTACGTGACCCATCCATGAAAGGTAGGGCAACCCAAGGGTGGACGTACTGTTACGAGTTCCACCTACCTGGCCCATGCACCCCTCCTCCCAGGCACATATGGCAGCCGAGATGGACTCACTATCTGGTGGCACTGGGATGAGTTCCCAGTTAAGAGCCTGTTAGGGAAGACTTTCATTTCTAGGATAAATCTTCCTCACCTGTGAAAACCACCCAGAACTTTTTGCTAGACTTGGTGATTATTTTTCCCTGTTCCTGGGTGAGTGGGAATCTTTTCTCCCCACTCACCCTTCGGTTTACTCTTTTTAGGGGTGACCTTTTTATGCCTCTCCATAGTGTATTTGAAGATATCCTTGCCTAGAACTGTTTAGACATCATTGCAGCACACAGCACCTTATGTGCTGTATAGCTGGGTTGCCCTTGGGACTTCCCTTTTTATATTATCTTGATTTACCTTGGGTAAACTACTGTTCCCAAGGGTAGAGAGGGATTTCCATCCCCTTTCAATTTTATATGCAAGACAAGCATACCCCCCCACCTTATGAGAGCTGGGGAGATGCATGGTATACCCTTTCTCAATGACCCAGTATTTGTGTTACTGTGGCAAGCTAACAGTTTGTGGCAGTAGATTGACTTCAATGACTTTTTAGTTAATATCACACGCAGACTGTCAAACCAGCTGCACAGAAGGGTCACCATTCTGCTAGAAGAGTGGCTTCTTTCTTTTTTTCACCATTTGTAGTGCTATTGTCCTTTCTTGGGTCTTCTTCCGCCGTTCAAGGTTGGGGGGAGGTCCTGGCTGAAGTTTTGTCTACAGTGGGAACCCTTTGTGTTTTCCGCCGAGGCTCCAGAGTGTCTGAAGACAGGAAGTGAGGGAGGAGTCTGAACTGCACAGCCCTTTGCCTTCTGGTGTGCCTGAGTGAAACCAGTTCCCACTGGGGGGCCCACTGTTCTGATTGGACAAACAATAGCAAAAGAAAAGCATCAATCCCATCCTCTGCAATGTCAGCATGCACCACACTTAGATGGAATTCTTAACTTTAGCTTGTGTCGCATCTAGATAGAAATGTGAATGTTAGCATGCGCCACACTTGGATGAAACTGTGAATGATGGCAAGTGCAACACTTGATTGGAATAGCGATCACTAGCCTGCCTCACATCTAGACAGAATATTGAAAATTAGCAACGCTGTAATAGTGAATGATAGCAAACATCAGACATAGACATAACTGCAAGGACAGCAATGCCAACTAACCAATCCACTAACAATTTCATCCCTCTGCATACACTTCTCAAACTCTAACCAAACAACCACAAGCCTAAAACGCAGCAATCTGCACTAACTTCACTACACTGCAACAACAAAACAAACCCTACATAGACTTGCACAACAGCACATGACGACTACCGACCGTAAAACACCCGAAGCCCAGCCGACAGACCCACCGGGCTGAGGCTGCCATAAGCACATCACTGCTCTCTTGCACTTTTCCAGCTTGTTCCCACTAACTCACCCACGTCCCTCTTTCAGAGCCGCCAGAGCGCCAGGGGACCACTCCGGTGGTGATAGTGCGTGGTACAAATATCCTTTAAACTTAACAATAAATCAGCCAAAATCTAGTTAATTATACAATTTCTTAGACAACATTGTATACAACACAATTTTAGTGCGTTTCCATATTTTTCAACTGTGGAGCACCCGATCTCGCTGCCAACTACACGTGCCATTATCCCTAGAATATTTACACACAATATAAAGTGGCAGAAATCTTCTTTGTTCATCAATCTTTTTAGCCTAAACTTTGCTAAATTACATAATTAACATCTAGATCACATGTAATGTTTCCCATTCCCTGCTAGTCTGGGACAGGGGAGCCATGGCATGATTATTTTTAGACAGACATATTTTGCAAAAGAACGGGCGCAGCTATGTGCACTCTCCAATCATAAAAGTGAGTGTCATCTATGCCTATGACCATTACCGCAGCAACCATGTAATCACACATTTTACAAGACTGGGGACTCTAATGTAGGTGTCCTTTTATCTCCATAGCCGTTACTTTGGCACCATTAAACATATAGAGCACAAGTCAGACTTACAGCCTTTATGAGCAGACCCACTCTCCAGAGTATCACTCGTACAGTAGCGGATAAGTTCACCGCTTGATAGCCAGCATCTTTGATCCTTTTATAATTCGAAACTTCACGATTCTGTGAAGGAATGACTGGATTCTTACATATTATTCCTTTAGGGTGATAAGCGCTTTTTGCTACCCCACATGTGGTCCTGATATCCATCCTTTGATTATGGTAATTAACTTCTTTGCGATTCACTGGTACATATCACATAATGTCCAGCACCCTATCACTTTGCAGGACATATGGTTTATATGTATTCATTTTTTAGATACTCGTTGCACAAAAGGTTTTTAGATCTCTGTGTGACTTTGCACTCTGAGACAGTGCTTTTAGTCATCTCAGTTATCTGTTTTAACATTCTCTTTTCTTAATATTTCTTGCTGTACTTTGGGAGCACACTATTTCTCAATATTACCTACTATATTAAGGCAATTTACAAACCATATGCTACCAATGCCATAATTGAATGATCACCCTTTATTCCGGGTTTGGTCTGAATTCTTTATTTTCCTCGATTGGGAGTAGCTATAACTCTGGATCTTGCCAATACAACAGTAGCTAACAATAAATCAATACCAAGCATGTTTAATGATCTGTTAAGACACTCAATGAATTGAGTTATATACTCACCCTCTGTGAAGAATTATAGTAAATGTAATCTTGTTTTGTATAATTCATGAACACGGCTACATGCAGTACTGATTTATTATTAAGTGTATTGTAGAATTTTGAATTTGCACCTGATGAAGGGACTTGCATCCCAAAATGCGGTGTGCCAATGGCATCAAACAAAGAAACATCTTTCTAACCAACTTGATCGTTATTGAATTGAATTATTGGAATCGCACTAAGAAATGACTGTATGATACACAATGTTGTCTAAGAAATTGTATAATTGACTACATTTTGGCAAATGTATTCAGCAATAAGGTGTGCAGAGGACAGGAGTATCGGATAATTTCTTTTGCCATTGTTTTTCCCTCCTCTGCATCCAAATTCTCTTCACATTTATCATTATTTGATCAAGTATGCTTAGAAATAAGGTGTGTATTACTTGCTATACACATTGTTCTGATTGGATAGCCACCCGCCCCTTTCTGTGAACTGGAGGGAGAGTTGGCAGAAGTTGTGTGTGGGTTCCTGTATAAAAGTTCAATTCTTGAAGCTGAAGAAAAGTCGACCACTGGAGCTGAATCCGAAGAGGAAGTTGAAGAGAAGACAGCTGTAATTGATGCCAGCGACCAGTGATGCCTGCAGAGTGTCCAGAGCCTGTTCTGACCATTTGTTCCATCCGTCTTACGAGTCCATAAAACCACCACTACCAAAGACCTGCATAAGGAGCCATCCATCAACATGCTGCAACCTTGCAGGGCTGCAAACCGCCAATACACAGGGACCTCGAACCAGAATGGGGTGCACGGTCTTCCCAAGTCAGATTTTGGCTGAAACTTTGGTGGACTGCTGCTGGAAATCCAGAGACATGATTAAAATCCTTGAAGTCCCCTCACCAGAGTGCAGGACCAGATTAGTGAGGAGCATCCAACCGACGACAACCGTCCTTCATCTGGTACCTGTAAAAAGGCAACAAATCCACAGAGCCAAGAGACACTGAAAGTTCCTTTGTTGGGAGCCTTTTCTGTCGACCGCTGCTGCAAGTTCCCATCCAGTGTCCGTTATTTCCTCATCACAACAAAGAATCCAGAGACCAGGTCCTGTTCTACTGCATCGTGAAGGCGTTCATTTGCAAGCTCTTCTTCACTGCTGAGGTACTGTGTTGGCTGGAGTAATACTTACCTTAAGTCTTGTGTCAATTCTGTGTGGCTGAGTGGGTGTTGGGAGTTCTGCCATACCATTCTCCCAGGCCTAACACTGGAATGCATCAAGGGAGCCAGTCCCTGAACACTTTCTACTTACATTTAAGACTGTACTTAATTGTTGAAGGAGATGTCCTCTGGAAATCTGACTTTCCTGCATCTGAGCCTCATCCTGACCTGCCTACTGTTGGCTCCGAGACCACTGGAGTCCCTCTTCTGCCTCCGAAATCACTCATGCCCTAGAATAGGGAAGGACTTTAAAAGCATAAGCTTTCATCTTGAAAAGATCTCAAGTACTTGCGTGTTAATGCTATAACTATCTCTGAAACAGAATAAGGCCCAAACTGTCCTAAAGTTCTTACTTACCTCAGAGTTGTTTCACTCTTGTAGAAAGTAACCGAGTTGTTATTGTTTTATTATTCCTAAAACTGAATAAATAAACGCTGACCAATATGCCATTCTAAAAGTGTACCATTGGTTTTTGCTTACCCTGAATTGCTTAGTGCAGGTCTAAAATAGTTTTACCGAGTTCTCACTTATCCTAGAGTTGCATTCTGCCCCTCTGAAAAGTATACAACGTTCCTTACTGATCTTGAAATTGTGTTGCACTCTTCTGAAAAGTATCATTAGTATAACTAACTACTCCTGTAATAGAAATAGTGTAAGAGTTTATGACCAAAAGGGTTTTACTCACCTTGAATAGCTTCTGCCATTCTAAAAGTGAAACATAAGGTAAATGGAATTGTAGGAAATCAGCTCCTTGGCCATGGATTGCTCTGTGCGTTATGCACATTGTTTTGAACGCAATTCGTTGGTTGATAGGCAGCCAATCTAGCATTTTTAGCGCTGGGGTGATGTGGTCCCTTTGTGGTAGTCGGAGGAGAAGCCTGCCCGCTACATTTTGAATACATTGTAGTTTCTTTTGTAGTTCTGGCATTGCGAGGTACAGGCTATTGGCATATTCTGTTCTGGACATGAGGCAGATGATGGCGTTTTAGGGGTGAAGGAGAGGAATGGCAGTATACTTTTTACCGTGGGCAGGAGGAAGAAGTATTTCTTGATTATTGCATTTACTTGCGGTTCCAGCGTTAGTTTGTTGTCCATTAGGACTCCAAGGTCTTTGACTGTTCGATGGCGTTGGTGCTGTTCCAAGTTTTCTAGGCCATGGGATGTAGTTTTAATGGTTTTTGGGTATGACCATTATTTTGGTTTTGTCCGGGTTCAGTTTGAGGCTGTTTGTGTACATCCATTCGTAGCGTTCTTGTAAACAGTCTTCCAGCATTGAGTTTTGTTCTTGTGCGTCTTCGATTTTGTTAATTTGTGGGTCATCTGCGTAGTTGAAGCATGTGAGGATGCATCTTTTATGAGCTTGATTAGTGGCAACAGGTAGACATTGAAGAGCAGTGTGGGTAGGGACGAGTTGTGGTACTGCGCAGTTGTCCCCTGGAAAGGATTTAAAAGGCTTTATTCAGACGGTTTCCGTTCCATCGGTTAGGAATGATTTATCCAGAGTAGGGCTAAATTGGTGATTCCTATTTCTTCTAGTCTCTTGATGAGGATGTTGTGGCTGACTGTCAAATGCTGCAGAGAGGTCCAGTAGTATCAGAGCAGAGTGCCGTCTGTCCATCTCTTAAAGCAGACTTGTGCCTGGTCCAGCAGCTTGTGTTTTTCTATGTGCTCCTGTGTTCTTCCATAGACCTAGGTTTTCTAGTAGTTTTGCTGGGTAGGGAATGTTTGAGATAGATCTGTAGATAGAGAGGTCTTCCACTTTGCCTGCTGTGTCCTAGAGGAGTGGTTTGATGTATGCTGATTTGAATGATATGCGGTGCTTTCCCTGTTGCGAGTGATAGGTTAAAGAGGTTTCTGTGGTATTCCAAAGGTGCCCTGTGCAAGGATCGATTTGTAGATGTCTGGGGGCATGGGTCCATGGGGGAGCCTGCTTTGTTGGCATTTCTTACCAGCTTGACGAATGTCTCTGATATTTGGGGAAACTTTGAAGTTTGTTTTGACGTTCCACAGTTGCGGATATGGAATGTGTGTTTTGGTTGACTGCTTTGTATGATTCAGTGGATGATGCCGATTTTATTTTGCGACTCTTAGGAGGTTATGCACATCATTCAGAACTACATATCCAGACAGTCTCTTTTACAGACTTTATGCAAGTCATCCCTTTGTTAATTTGAACCTTTATCACTGTACCAGGTTCTCTTTTTCAGTCCTCTCCACGTCTTTCCTGCTGATATTTTCCCCCCAGAAAAGCCCCCTTAAAAGTCATTCGGCTTGTCGTTTCTGCCATTGCCTTGCATGGACACAAGTGGGAAGTCTAGACAGACTGCCAGCCACAACATTAGTTTTGCCAGGTAGTGCTGAACAATGTACATTCTGTGAGTCTTGAAGCCATTTGTGAAAGCTGTAGGAAACCTTGGCACCACCCACTCTGCACATATGAACCAGGGGTTTGCTGTTCAGAACTAGATCAAGGTCTGCATTCCACATTAACTGTCTAAAGTGTGCTGCGCTGCATGCACATGTCTTGTGCTCCATTACTGAATAGTTCTTTACAGAAGTCAGGGAAACAGGAGGCAAATAATGATCCGTTCATTCCTTTATCTGTGAGGGAAAACCACCTAACCCTCGGGAGCTGGCATAGACTGAGGGTGAGTGCTTGGCAGTGTCAAAACATCCCAAGTTGGATACTGCCATTATTTCCACTTTCCTGAATCAGACAGCTTCCGCCTTCCCCTGCATAAATGAAGTAACCTGATTTTAGTAGTCTGCACATTGGTTCAACAATTGCTGAGAACCCCTTCCCGTATTATACACAATAATCACAACCTAATGACATAATGTTATCACGATTAGTTGGCTTTATTCCATTATGCCTCACTTGGGTTTTTCTCCACCCTTTACCAGTATGTGTACAAAGTATTATACCTCTTCCAAGTCCATTTTGCTTTTTTCTGCTTTAAGATGGAAATCCTGCTCCTATAATTTTGTCAACTTCTTGTAGGGCTGCAATGTTCTGCACCAGTGTCATCTTATTTTTATTAATACCGTGTGTTTTAGTTTAGAAAAACCTTTTCACACTTATAAAAAATTAAATACATATATACATATACACACACACAGGTTAGCCTTTTATACGATCAAATCAAAAATTCATCAAAATTTTCACAATTTCAGGTTAAAATTCATTCTAAATGGCATTACCACAGTAATCACTGAGGAACTTTTCCAACTTGCCGAACCCAAATCATCGCAACAATTAAGGTCTTATAATGAGACCACCTGTTAGAAAAAATGCTTGAAGACATCTAATGGCTCACGTAGACAATGTACATTATTGATGGCTTGAGTATATAGATTAACACAAAGCTAAATTTGAGTGATTTGCACCATAATTCCTTCTCTGCAACAATTTTCAATTTTAGATAATAGCCTACCCAAAGCACACACGAATGAAATGTGAGGATTATTCATGCATTTAATCCATAGCATTTCACATGAAGATACAGAGTTCATTACATTTCTCTCCCCCAAGAAAGCGAGTCTCATTTTCAAAGGGACTACAATAAATAACGAAGTGCTTTGTAGTTGCCTTTTGTGGTGCTTTCTTACAGAAGCGACAGATATCGGAATTGAAATCCAATCACTGACTAATGCGTTCTTTGGAATGAAGCGGATTCAAGCGAAACCGCATATAGATGTCACGTAATTTAGTATCAAGGAAGCACTCCACGTACATCAGATTCGGAACCCTTTTGTGCGTATGTAAGGCAAATTCTATATAAAGCTGATAAGAACCAATTTCGTCATGAGATTCGACCCAATCCATCCGATATAGCATTTTTTGGGAATATCCCTCTCGACTTATCAGATCCTCTTTGGTGATGTTAATACGTTGCATGGCAAGATCCATTCTCTTCTTAAAAGGAATTGAGTGTGGATTCTGTAAGGCCAACATCCTTGCGAATTCCACATAGATATGAGTTTGTGGTGGATCCAGCATTTTGACATAAGAATGTAATTGACGCCACATGAATCAAGATGACAAGCTAGACGGACCTAGTTCTATGCATATGCACGAGTTTGGAACTGAATTAGCCAGATTTAAAACTTGTTTCCACAGATGCCCTTGTAGGGAATTTAGTAAATCATCAATGGTGTGCAGACATAATTCTAAAAATTGTACAAAAGTATCGGTTCAATCTTTAGTAAGTAAAATTGAATCGCAGGACTCAATGAAAATGTGCAATATTTATGGTAAATTATTTTTAGTTGCAGATTCAATGGTCTAATTTTTGCTGCTAAAGAATCACGCCAATGTTTTTTGGAAAAATCGTTGGCGATATGAAAACCCAGGTATTTAAGCATGGATATTGTATTCAATTCAAGATTGTTAATCGTCCATGAATAACGTGGAATTTTTTTGGAACCCGACGAGATTAAAATCTTTGATTTACCTACGTGAGGACGTAAATTGTGATTGAGGGCAAAGATGGAAAAAGCCTGTAGTTTATTTTGGAGACCCATGGGTGTTTTGTCAAAAATTTAAATATCATCGGCGTATGCAAGCCAGTGTTTAGTTTAGTTTGTTTATTTATAAAGCGCATCCGAACCCTCGGGTAACTGGGCGCATAATCATTTGTACAGCAGAGTTACATATCGTTACACGAGCATCAAGGTACAACGGACTGAGCGTACATTAGTCCAGGCTCTGAATGTTTACATACAAGAGTAGAATATACCGAGAGAAGTATGAACAGAGAATATGCAGGAAAGAAGTTACAGTGGCTAATGCGGACCGGGTTACAGGTTGGTCCTAAATAGGCGGTCGGTAGAGTAAACATAGCTACCGGTGGAGAGCGGCGGCTAGCAGGTCATGTCAGTGAAAGTCTGGATGTTTAGGCTAGTATTCAAGGAGCATCATGAGTATGCTAACAAATGGATCAATTGGAGTGCTCACACTCAAACACAAAAAAAGGGGGGGGCCACCCGACTCAGCGTACCTAGCCCTAAGGAAGAACACCCTAGCCCTGGCGGGGGTGCCTGTCCCTGGGTAGCGTGTGGTGTATCGCCTACTTAATATATAGAGAGGAGAGTACTGTCCCTCAACCTTCTATACTGGTGGCAGTGTCTGTTGGCAGACAGATCATCCAAAGAGAAAAAGGATAAAAAAAATGGTATTCTCCAGAAGGTTGAGCAATATTCAACAAAGCTGTGGATTAGATCTTAGGGCTGCTCGATCTGAGGTGTGGGTACAACCTGCAGGGCAGGTCAACTGTTTGTATACCTTCCAAAGTGTATAACTTTAATGGTGCCCGTGGGTCACTGAGGTTGGGATGGAAAAACAGTTCAACTGGAGAAACCACTGGTGGGTAGAGCAGTAAAACACAGCCGAAGGGCTGGAGGACTAAAAATTGGCTCTTATAAAAATGTTAAGCTCACTCGATGGTGATGAGTGTGCTACAGCAAATATTGTTCAGAAAAAAGTCTCTCTGTTGGTATGGAAGAGATCAGAAGTGGGTCATGAGAGCCCTCATGACCGAAAGGGGTCGACCGGTTTCAATGGCGTTAGGGATTCGAGCCATCTTCATCAGGACCGTGATTGTAAATGCAAACTGGGTTGCCAGGGTTCAGAGAAAAGTTGAACGAGATCGAGAATTGCTGGTGTCTCCTGTAGGGAGACAAAAAGAAAAAGGGGGGGAAGGAAAGAGAGGGGAAAGACAATCAGGGCTTGTGACGGACACTGGCAACTACAAATCAGTGCAAGCGTAGGGGTGGAGCTCTTAATGCATTTGGGTGAGCATGTGGAGCAGGAACTGTAAGGGTCATTTATTACAGGAGAGGTGAGGGTGCCTGGGCACCTGTGAGGGGTCTCACCGCCGGAGAGAGGAGGGGAGTGCATGAATGGGTCACGAGGGGAAGGGATGGTGGTCAAAACAGTGGGGTGAGTGCACCATGCACACTATTGGTTGAAGGAGTGCCAAGGGGACAAAAAATGTGAGCCCCTATGTGGTAAAACATCCAGGCAGGTACAGTTTTGTTGTGCCAATGTAAAGAGCTAGAGAGCCCTTACCTCTGGGCCAGCGTCCAAAGTAGGAGGCAGGAGGCGATTGGAGATCAAGGGTTGTTCAAAGCACCACAATAAGATGCAAAAAAGCGGCAATCGAACTCACAGGTCAAGCGTACCTGTTAAAGAACACAGATGAGGGTAAGGTGGCCTGCAAACAGACATGGCAGAGGCTATGTGGAGACAAAGCTGTGTGGCCTGGGTGTGGGCCGTACCTGCAAGGGGGCTGCTGCTCGCCTCTGGGTGGTCCGTGTGTTGTATCTGGCTGTACAGCTCCGGACTGACGATTCTGGCAAAGTAAGGCCCATCGCCAAACGCGGTCAAACGGGCTCACGTTAGCGTCGTAATGACGCGGCTGGCTCGATAGAGACGCCTGGAGGCAGCGGAAAAAAGAGCCCGAGTGCCTCTCAAGAACAAAGGAGAGCGCGCTCGGGCTACCAATGGTCCAGCAGGTTGCAGCACTCAATTGGTGCTATTGCAATGTGTCTGATCACCAGGGGAAGGGCTAGGTGAAGGGGCAGACCACTGGCAACGGGAGGAGGGGCAGAGGAGTGAATGAATAAAAAGTGTTTACAAAAAAACCAATTTATAAAATCGCATGATATTCTATCTCATTAAGCAAATCTATCGAAAAGATTTTATAAGAACAGTCCATGAGGGCTATTGGCCTATAGTTTCCGGGATCCGCAGAATTGCCCTTTTTATAGAATAGTTTACTTATGGCCCAAATAATGTCATCAATTGACCAAAGAAAGCGAGGTAAAGTATATAATTTCTTTATGGTAAACTGTTGACAAGAAAAGTGCCACGGGAGTTGAACATTTTCCAAAATGAAGACCAAGTGTTAGCAGAAATCACATTGGGCAGAGCCGACCCAGTTAACTCGGGCCAGAATTTTTGAACATCTGCCAAATAGTTTGTGTTATGTTTGCATAGATTGTCGTGAAGATGCATTAAATGACGATGTCTTCTACAGTCATTGTTGTACAATTTGCTTTTTAGTGGCCATATATTTGCCAATAGATGTCTTTTATGCTGCTTAAGTGTCTCAAATCACTATGTTTTTGTTTTGAGCGCAGCTATGTATGAGTCAAAATGGTGAAGGTGAGTTTTCTGCTTATTTATATAACTATCAGCAAGCCAAATCAATCTGTCCCGTATGATCGCATTGTTAAATCTTTCCAGATAAATGTTTTGTTTGTTTATTATTTGAATAGCGCTCTAAACCCAGAGGTAGAAGGGCGCTTAAAGAAGACTGTTACAGAGCGACATATATACAAATTCAAAATACAATTTCAGAAAGGCAATTTCAAATAGATTTCAAATAGGCAATTTCTAATATATACAAATATATAATATAATACAGCATTTTACAGATTTTGCAAAGATGGTTAACCAGACAGAGATGTACACATATGTCTAGAGGGGGGTATTTGTTACTTCAGGAGCCAGCCGATAACCAGGTTTTCTGAAGATCTGGAAGGACTCAATAGTTTTAATGTTGAGTGGTAAAATGTTCCAAAGTTGGGAGGCAAGTACTGTGAAACTGGCACCTCCAGCTCTTTTTAAGGAGAATTTGGGCACGGTCAAGCATAAAGTGTTGGAGGATCTGGTGGCGGGTTTCATGGTGAATTTATTGGTGAGGTAAGGTTGGGCTAGGTGGTTTAATGCCTTGTAAGTGAGTCATATGGTTTTTAGATCGATTTTCTGTCGTATGGAAAGCCATTTGCATGATTTCTTAACCGTGGATGTGTGTTCTCGCCTGGGGATGTTGAGTGCAGCTCGTAGTGCGTTGTTTTGAAGTACCTGTAATTTGTTGATTATAGATTGGTTAGCACCTAGGTACAGACTATTGCAGTAGTCCAATTTGGACTCTATGAGGGCTATAGCAAGAGTGAGGCAGTTATTAGATGATTGGAAGGGTCTACTGGCCTAATTAGTTTGCCTGTGTAGGTGGAGGCGATCATGTTAGTTTGGTGAGGTTAGAGTTGGCATCAAGGTAGAAACCTAGAGTTTACACTTTTGGCGATAAGGATGGTGTGACCATCAATAGTGATGATGTTGTAGTTCGGATTAAGTTTAGACAGGTTACTAGGAGAGCCGACAAGGAGGAGCTCTGTCTTCTCATCATTCAGGCAGAGGCCATGCGAGGCCATCCATGCCTGAATGATGGAGAAGATTTCATTAATCCGAGTGATGTCCGCATGGTAATTGCCTGTGATGGTGAGGAGTATCTGGGTGCCATCTGCATAATTTGTGTAGGTGTCACCCAGACGGTCCAGTTGGTCAAATAGTGGCTTTGTAAATATGTTATACAAAGTAGGGGAGACACAGGATCCTTGTTGGACCCCGCATGTGATAGGGATGGGGTCTGCTGCAGCTGTTGTAGAGAAAACCCGCATGGTTCTGTTCACCAAAAAGGATTGTATCCAAGTGACGGCAGAGGGGGGGGAGAAGTGAGCTGCGGTGGCTAGGTGGCTGCAGAGGATTTTGTGATCGACCAGGTCGAAGGCCGCTGAAAGGTCTAAGGAGTAGGATAGCGGTATTACCTTTGTCTCTGATTTCATCAATTTCACTTGAGGTCAACAAGGGCAGTTTCTGTTCCATGTTGAGGTCTGAAGCCAGATTGACGTATTCCTAGCAATTGGTTGGATTCCAGATATTCCTGAATTTGGATGTAGGCGAATCCGTCCAAGATTTTTAATAGGAAAGGGACTGTGGTGATGGGTCTGTAATTGGTGGGTATGGCTGGGTCTAGTGATTCTTTTTTTAAAAGTGGGAGAACCCATGACTGTTTAAGGTTGCTGGGGACTAAGTTATTGATGAATGATAGGTTGATAAGTTTAGTGATGAAGGGGGATAGATCTCTAGCTGCGTCTTATGATCTGGGATCTGGGGGTGGGACAGCTGTCCCCTTTGCAGTTCGAGGGTTTTAAGGAGGCGATGATTTTTTGAACTTCTATCGTGGTTACTTTCTTGAACGTGAAGACCGATTTGGTATCAATGGGTGTTGGTGAGCTATGGTTGGTAGACTTGTTGGAGAGTTGTTGATGTTGGTCCTCAATTTTAGTTTGGAGTCCAATGATTTTGTTATTAATGGCGTTTTGGATGCTAGTGCACCACGGTTTGTCTTTCAAGCAAGTGTCTATAGGTGGGTTGGGATTTTTGTAACGCTCACCTGATTCCCACGGAGGCGCGGGTCTTGGCAGGAAGGTGTCTGTGACTCGAAAAGTGATGTGCAGGACTCGATTGGCTCCTGGGGTCGAACCTCTTCGCACTGTGTCTCGAACTCGAAGGGTGAGGTTTCTGCAGGTAAAAGAATATGGGGATTAAAGGTCTGGGTTGTTGAATGTCTCTATCTCTCTCTCTCTCTTCCCAGCTTGTCTGTAGAGCCCCCCTCCCAGGTCAACGTGCTCACCTTAGATAGGTGAATGGTGGGCTCTCCATCTGCGTCTAGTGCAGGGTGCCGTTGCCAGTTCCTTCACTGGTGAAACATTGGCCTCTTGCCTTCAGAGGATGGTTACTGTCGTCTGCACGACCGGTAAGTTTCTGGACACCTTTTGTCTTTATAGTCTTTTAATGCGTGGCAGTGAAGCGCCTGGAAATTCGTAAGTATGGCAAGCGCTCTAACTGTCTCTTTCCTTGCAGATTAGTTCGTGTTTAAGAGACGCCGGAGTATTCTCAGGCGTTTGATTGCGACGAGCGTGATGGGCGTGAGTAAGTACCTGCTTAATGTCTTTTTCTTTGTCTTTACAGGCGACGATGCAGAACGAAGAAATCCGGAATTCGCCGCGTGCCGGTAAGTGTAACAATGCTGTTGTCTTTGCAGGTGAAGATGCAGCGTGAAGAATCCGGAATGCACAGCGTGCCGGTAAGTATAACAATGCTGTTGGTCTTTGCAGGCGAAGGTGCAGCGTGAGACACGGCCGCTGCCGATGGATCAGGTGAGTAAGCACTGCGTGTAAAGTTCGTCTTGCTAACCTGTTGTTTCTGGTCTTTTGCAGGTGCTGATGTTGATCGGGTACAGGAATGGTAAGTATAATTCTTGCAGGTTCAGGATCAAAAGAAGAAAGGCTGGAACAGACTCGGTGAGCGTTCTGCTGCAGATGCAGAATAACGCGAAGCACGTTTCATCAATCGGGTGTGGTTTAAATAGCCTTGGAGTGATGAGGCATCTTCTTCCACGGCCCCGCCTAGGTAAGAAAAGAGTTCCCGCTTCCAGAAGAGTTCCAGTGCTGTATCCAGGGAGTGGAGCTGCCCCACCCAGGTAAGAAAGTAGTCCCTGTTCACAGAGGGCTTCTAAGAGGCTGGTAAGTAAGCAGCATGGTCTGTCGCAGGTAAGTCCACCCAAGCACTTTCACACCAATGATGAGCCCGGCGCTTCCAGTGCCGGGACCGATGATTCTGATGAGCCTGGTGCCACCGGCGCCAGGACAAGGTCCAAAAGGTCCCTGTGGGGACCGGCTGGTGCCTAGGATTAGGGTTAGGGGCCTGCTTCCAAGGACGTTGGGCTGGTCCTGGCTCCTTGGAAGCAGTGATCATGACAGTACCCCCCCCTCAAGGCCCCTCCTAAGCGTGTCTTCTCCGGGGGCTTTGGCTTGTCGGGGTGATTCAGATGGAATCTTTTGACCAGACGAGGTGCGTGGACATGTTCTGAGGGTTCCCAAGCCCTTTCCTGGGGACCGTATCCTTTCCAATCAACCAGATAGTATAATTTAGATCTGGAGATTTTGGAGTCTAGGATGTTCTTTACTTTGAATTCGAGTTCTCCGTCTACCAAAACGGGTTCTGGGAGGTCAGTCAATCGGGTTTCTGGTTGTACTGGTTTTAATAAGGAGACATGGAATACTGGATGTATTTTCATATGCGTAGGTAATTCCAATTTGACAGCCACCGGATTAATTATGGCAGATATGAGGTAGGGTCCAAGGTATCTCGGGATGAAGGTGCGGGGTCCTCTTAAAGGCAGGTGCTTAGTGGATAACCAGACCTGATCTCCTACAGCGTAGTGAGGGGCCTCTTTACGGTGCCGATCGGCTGCCTTTTTGAATTGAGCTTTAGCTCTTTGCAGATGGGCAGTGGCTTCCTTAAAAGCACAGGTGATCTCTGAATGCAAGTGATCCACAGCAGGTGCTTCCATTTCTTGGGGAGGATCCAGGTTGGAGGTTCTAGGATGGTGTCCGTATAATAGGAAAAAAGGAGTCTTCCCGGTTCCAGAATGAGTCGAATTGTTGTAAGCGTATTCAGCTATCCAAAGAATGTCCTTCCAGGGGTTTTCTGTTTGTTGGAGCATGCAACGTAGATATTGTTCTAGTGTCTGATTTGTCCTTTCGGTTTGTCCGTCAGTTTGGGGATGGTGACTGGTCGAAAGTCTTACATCAACTTGGGCTAGTCGACAGCAACTGCGCCAGAAGTGGGAGATGAATTGACTTCCCCTATCGGAGACTAAAACCGAAGGAAAACCGTGTAAGCGAACTATGTTTGCCAAGAATTCTCGGGCCAATACTGAGGCTGAAGGTAGACCCTTCAGGGGTATGAAGTGAGCCATCTTGGAGAATAGATCCACGACTACTAAGATGGTAGTATACCCCAAGCAGGGAAGTAAGTCCGTGATAAAATCCATGGACAGGGTATGCCATGGACAGGGAGGGATGTCAAGTGGCTGTAATAGGCCGGCTGGTTTCTGCTTTTGACTTTTATTCTGGGCACACACACCGCAGGAGATTACAAAGTCTCTAATATCCTTTTTCCACGATGGCCACCAGAAATGTCTTTTAATCTTTTCCATGGTTTTGGTAATGCCAGGGTGCCCCTCCATTAGAGAATCGTGATAACAGGAGATTACTTGTTTTTGTAGTTTCTCACAGGGCAAGTGCAATCGTCCTCGGAAATATGGTAGGTCTTGATCTACTGAGAATTCTTTTCCCTTTAATTGCCAGTCCTGCAAATAGGCCGGAGTTAGGAGTGATTTAACCGTGGTCTTGATGTCTTCAAAAGATTGAGTGCTGACCAAACCCAAAATCCTTTGTTTTGGGATTATGGGTATTGGATCTGGATTGATCAAATGTTCATCTACTCCCATCCGGGAGAGGGCATCCGCTTTTCCGTTCTTACTGCCTGGTCGATAAGTAATTATAAAGTCAAATTCTGCTAGAAACAGAGCCCAGCGAAGCTGTCTGGAAGACTGAGCTTTGGCTGTCTTTAGATATTGTAAATTGCGGTGGTCAGTCATTACGGTGACTTTGTGTCTGGCTCCTAGAAGATAATGCCGCCAGGCTTTAAAGGCCGATCTGATGGCCAAAAGTTCCTTGTCTGTAATTGAATAGTTGATCTCGGAAGGCGAAAACTTGCGGGGCCAAAAGGCAACAGGATGTAGTTGGTGTGTGACCGGATCTCTTTGTGATAACACTGCCCCCATAGCAAGACTAGAAGCATCCGTTTCCATGATGTAAGGAAGTTCTGGGCGAGGATGTTTTAAAACAGGTGCATAGATGAATTTAGCTTTTAAGTCCTGAAAAGCTTGTTCTGCTTCAGAAGACCACTCAAACGTTTGTTCTTTTTCAACAGAGCGGTGATGGGCTGGACTATCCGAGAAAATTCAGGAATTAATCTGCGGTAAAAGTTAGCGAATCCTAACATGCTTTGAACTCCTTTTACAGAGGTTGGTGATGGCCACTTGATAATTGCATTAACTTTCTTTAAATCCATATGGACTCCGTTAGGTGACAATATGAATCCCAGGAACTCGACTTCCGTTACGTTGAAAACGCATTTCTCAAGCTTAGCAAAAAGATTATGTTGACGCAATCTCTCGAGAACCTTTTTAACATGTCTCTTATGTTCTTCTTCAGATGATCAATAGACGAGGATGTCGTCAATGTAGACAACAACACACACGTCTATGAGTTCTCTAAGGACATCGTTCATAAAATATTGGAAAGCAGCAGGAGCATTACACAGTCCAAAGGGCATCACTTGATATTCGAATAGCCCGTACTTGGTGCGGAAGGCCGTTTTCCATTCATCGCCCTCTTTTATCCGTACCAAGTGGTAGGCTCCTCTGAGATCCAGCTTTGTGTATATAAATGCATCTTTGACTTGGTCCAGGAGTTCAGGGATCAAAGGTAACGGGTATCAGTTTTTAACAGTGATCCGATTCAGGGCGCGGTAATCTATGCAAGTCCTAAGGTCTCCTTCCTTTTTCGGAACGAAGAACAAAGCCGATGAAGCTGGAGATTTTGAAGGACAGATAAACCCGTTAGCTAGGTATTGGTCCAGGTACTGTCTGAGGTGAAGGTTCTCTGGCTCGGTGAGGGCATAGATCCTGCTGCAAGGAGGAGTTGTTCCGGGTATCAGATCTATTTGACAGTCGTAAGACCTATGAGGAGGCAGGGTGTTAGCTTGATCCTTCCGGAAGACGTCTTGGAATTCCTGGTATTCGGGAGGTAATTTGGGAACCTCCTCAGAAGAGATCACCGCCAGTGAAACATCAGGCCGAGGATAACAAGTGGTAAAACACTCTGTAAACTGAACCGTCTTTGCTCGCCAATCGATCTGAGGATTGTGCTTCTCTAACCAAGGGATTCCCAGAATGATCTGCAACTGAGGGGCCTTGATTACATCGAACACTATTCTCTCCCGGTGTCCATCTTGACTCACTAGCGTCACTTCTTGGGTGGCATGCGTTACTGGTCCGGAGGCTATCTCCGTGCCATCCACAGTAGTGATGACGTCTTTTACTGCCTTAGGGACAAGGGGTAGATTCATCCTTGATGCCATTTCACGGTGCACATAATTGCCGATTGCTCCGCTGTCAATGTAAGCTTCAATTGCATGCAAACGATCCGGACGTTCAGGACTAATGAGGACCATGGGTATCACGAAATGCGAGGTCACGGGATAGATCTTAACGCTCGGCAAGAGGACCTCTACTCTTGTCGGGCGAGGTCGTTTCCCTGCTCAGAATTTGTGGTACAGGTATCCGCGGCTCCTACAGTCTTCTTAGCTGGTTTCACTGAACAGTCCCGAAGAAAGTGTCCTGAGTTTCCGCAATAGAGGCATAATTGCAGCTGCCTTCTTCTTTCCCGCTCTTTCTGGGTTAAAGGTCCTTTCATCCCCCCTATTTGCATGGGTTCCACAGTGTCAGCTCCCTTATTCGAGGTCTGTGGTTTAGAAAACACTCGGGTATCAAATCTGGAACGATCTGCCTTCCTGTTCTGTAGTCTATGGTCCAATTGGACAACTAAGTCAATATAGTCAGAACATTCTTGTGGAGGATTCACAACTTGCGCTAGCACATCCTTGAGCTCTCCACGCAGGCCTCTGTAGAAAAGCGTTATTCTCTTGTCCTCGGGCCATTGAGTTTCCACTATGAGTCTATTGAAAGAGGCTATATAAGTCAAGAGGTCTTGATTACCCTGTCGTAATGAGAGAAGTTCATTGTCCAAGGCCTGCCCTTGTGCATGTCTTGCGAACAGTTTCTCCATGCTGGACTGGAAGGCCTGAAAATCATGTAAAACCGGATCATCCTGGGTGACTAAAGGGATCGACCAATCTGCAGCGCTGCCACTGAGATAAGAAAGCACGAAAGCCACCATGGCCTGGTCTGTTGGGAATGCAGCTGGTCGACATAAGAAGTGTAGGCGGCACTGGTTGATGAACACTGCGAATTTCTTTGGATCACCAGAAAAGCGTTCGGGCGGAGCCAAGGGCACATTACCGGGCAGATTGATTTGCACTGGATTTGAAGCTGATGCAGAAGGATAACTCCCTCCTGGAACGGGCAAAGGTGTCTGTCCTGCCTGCGTTTGTAACAACTGCCTAGCAAGGTCCTCTGTTCGCTCCTTGGAAATTATCAGTTCTCTTCTTAGAGAGTTCGTTTCCTGACAAGCTGCATGTACTTCTGCTCTTAATTCCCCAAGCAACTGGGCTAGTTGATCAGTGTCTGAGGTTTCCATTGCGCCTGGGTAGGAGTTTTGTGGTGGGCTTCGCGTTCTGTAATGCTCACCTGATTCCCACGGAGGCGCGGGTCTTGGCAGGAAGGTGTCTGTGACTCGAAAAGTGATGTGCAGGACTCGATTGGCTTCTGGGGTAGAACCTCTTCGCACTGTGTGTCGAACTCGAAGGGTGAGGTTTCTGCAGGTGAAAGAATATGGGGATTAAAGGTCTGGGTTGTTGAATGTCCCTCTCTCTCTCTCTCTTCCCAGCTTGTCTGTAGAGCCCCCCTCCCAGGTCAACGTGCTCACCTTAGATAGGTGAATGCTGGGCTCTCCATCTGCGTCTAGTGCAGGGTGTCGTTGCCAGTTCCTTCACTGGTGAAACATTGGCCTCTTGCCTTCAGAGGATGGTTACTGTCGTCTGCATGACCGGTAAGTTTCTGGACACCTTTTGTCTTTATAGTCTTTTAATGCGTGGCAGTGAAGCGCCTGGAAATTCGTAAGTATGGCAAGCGCTCTAACTGTCTCTTTCCTTGCAGATTAGTTCGTGTTTAAGAGACGCCGGAGTATTCTCAGGCGTTTGATTGCGACGAGCGTGATGGGCGTGAGTAAGTATCTGCTTAATGTCTTTTTCTTTGTCTTTACAGGCGACGATGCAGAACGAAGAAATCTGGAATTCGCCGCGTGCCGGTAAGTGTAACAATGCTGTTGGTCTTTGCAGGCGAAGGTGCAGCGTGAGACACGGCCGCTGCCGATGGATCAGGTGAGTAAGCACTGCGTGTAAAGTTCGTCTTGCTAACCTGTTGTTTCTGGTCTTTTGCAGGTGCTGATGTTGATCGGGTACAGGAATGGTAAGTATAATTCTTGCAGGTTCAGGATCAAAAGAAGAAAGGCTGGAACAGACTCGGTGAGCGTTCTGCTGCAGATGCAGAATAACGCGAAGCACGTTACATCAATCGGGTGTGGTTTAAATAGCCTTGGAGTGATGAGGCGTCTTCTTCCAGGGCCCCGCCTAGGTAAGAAAAGAGTTTCCGCTTCCAGAAGAGTTCCAGTGCTGTATCCAGGGAGTGGAGCTGCCCCACCCAGGTAAGAAAGTAGTCCCTGTTCACAGAGGGCTTCTAAGAGGCTGGTAAGTAAGCAGCATGGTCTGCCGCAGGTAAGTCCACCCAAGCACTTTCACACCAATGATGAGCCCGGCGCTTCCAGTGCCGGGACCGATGATTCTGATGAGCCTGGTGCCACCGGCGCCAGGACAAGGTCCAAAAGGTCCCTGTGGGGACCGGCTGGTGCCTAGGATTAGGGGCCTGCTTCCAAGGACGTTGGGCTGGTCCTGGCTCCTTGGAAGCAGTGATCATGACAATTTTCTAGTTCTTTTAGAATTTTAAATAATTCTTTGGTGCAGGACCCTGCCTGATCAATCCTGATGGTGTATGCATCTCTTTTGTTGCGAATTATCTCACTTTTATATAGAGTAGATATATCCGTAAGATTTGATTTGTTTTCTGCAGAGGGGTTGGTTTTCCATAAAAGTTGTGCCTTAGCTTTCTTTTTTATAGTTTAAATTCGGGGGGGGGGGAGTACCACGAGTTTAGATGTGCTCTTGGTTTATCTTTGCAGTTTCAGAGGGGCAATGGTATCCATCGCATTGGCCATGGAGTCATTGAAGGTGTCAATCATTAGGTTTAGATCAGCCTTGGCTGGAAGTGTGTTGAGGGTGGGTAGGACCAAGAGTAGTAGGGCCTCAGCAGTAATGTTGCGTTTGTTTCTGGTAGGGCAGGCTGGTGCCATGGGGCACTTTTTGGGTGCTACATGATTAATGTTGATTTCAAGAGGGATGAGGTAGTGATCCGTCCATGCAAGAGGTTGGGGATCCTTACAGATTGTGTTGCAATTGTAAGTCGCTAGCTACCCAGTCGATAGTTCTACCTTTCTGGTGGGTGGGGAGGGCATTAAGTTGTGCAAAGCCATGTTCTGTTAAGGCATTGGCGAAGGATGCAGCAGGGGCATCGTTGGGGTCGTGGTAACCAAGGTTAAAGTCTCTGAGGATAATGATTTGTGCTAATGGCTTGGAATTTTCAGCAATGAGAGAGGTGATGTCTTCTTCAAAGACCCCAGGGAGGCCTGGGGGTCTATATACGAGGTGAAAGGTGATCGTGCTATTTGGGGAAGTTTGCAGCTTGACTGTGAGTAGCTCACAGGATTTGAGTGACACTGAGGATACTGATCTAAAATCTAAGGAAGATTTGGATGATCGCTACGTCTCCTCCTCTGGTGTTGGGTCTAGCAACTGAAGATAGATTATTTGTCAGGGATGGCTAGCGATAGGTATGGTCCAGACGCTTCATGAAGCCAGGTTTTAGTTAAGGATAGGAAGTCAAGATCATTAGTTAGAATAATGTCAGCAATTTCTGTGGGGTGGGCAGCAAGGGATCAGACATTGAGTAAGGCTCCTTTTAGTGGGAGTGGTTTGGGATTATTGGGCGACAGGCGCTTGTTGGTTTTGCTGTTGGATTTGGTAGTGGGCCTGCAGGTGGTAGTCAGGAGTCTGGCACCTAGTCTACTGTTACGGGCTGTGAGGTTAGGTGTGATAGGGGGGTGGATCCTGGAAGCTTTGGTGGGGTGGGGGGGCTTGGTGTTAGGCTTGGTGAAGTTAGACTTAGTTATGGGTGAGGCGCTGTCTAGAATACTGGGTTTAGGGTACTTAAGGGTATTGTCAGAGTTAGTTGAGAGGTCAGTGTTTATGGGGGGGTGGAATGTGAGTGGTAGGTGTGTGGGAAGGGGGGCAGTGATGGTAGGAAGGGCGTAGGGCAGGGGATAGGGTAGTGCCTTGGACATCCAAGTTTGGCGAGGCCATCTTTTAAGGCTATATAGTTGTTACCGCTGCAAGGTACGTTGTCCAGTGTGACACAGAAGGGGAACATAAGAGACAGCCAGGTGATCATGGTTTGGCTACAGGTTACGCAGTACTGGTGGCCTGAGTTGTGGAGCACGTTGGATGAGTGACACAGGCTGGGGCAAGCAGGTAGCCAATTTGGCCTGGGTAGGGGGTAGGTCTGTAGGGAAGCACCTAGATTCAGGGTAATACACTTAGCTAAAGTGCAGTGGGACAACACCTAGATTCAGAATAGTACATTATTCCACCTAGATTCAGAATAGTACATTGGCTAAAATGCAGTGGGGCAACACCTAGATTCTGAATAGTACATTATTCCAGCTAGATTCAGAATAGTACATTATTCCACCTAGATTCAGAATAGTACATTGGCTAAAGTGCAGTGGGGCAACACCTAGATTCAGAATAGTACATTATTCCACCTAGATTCAGAATAGTACATTGGCTAAAATGCAGTCCAAGTAGAGTATCCAGTATTATAAGGTAGTCTTAGTCTCCGTGAATAGGGCTATTTCAAACTGCGCATGCCATAGGGACAAGCTAAATCAATGCAGCCATGGGTTTGGGCAGTTGCCGTAGTAGCTAACAAGTTATACTGATTCAGAAGGCAAACAAGAGATCCTATTGCAATGCAAGTAGCTGTATGCAGATGTGCTACATCAATGCAGACTCGGCTGCGTAAGACATATTAGATATTTCACAATACATTACAGTACACATTGGGGATGACTGATTTGCTGAATTCAAGTGTGCAAAGTGGAGCCAAAAAAGCTTTTTTCAAGATACGCTTAAAGTGCGCAACCGTGCTATTGATACGGCAAAGCCAGGGAATGCAATGGCTCATTGAGTAGTCTCCATAGGTTTGTATAGAGATGTGGGCAGTTAATTCAGAGCGATGGCGCAATTTAGTGAAGTGTCATTTAGTTCAGAGGGCAAGCGCTTACCTAGAGCAGTATGCCGACAAAGTTCCATGGCCCCCGGCTCCTTTGGCTCTGCCAGGCTCAGGACAGGGAGAGAGCCTTTGTTGTGCGTGCCTTCGTTGTGTGGGCCGGCTTAACGCCTGCCGGCTGGGGATTGGTGCATAAGAAGCACCATGTGGCCAATGGTGAGCGGTCTAGTTGTAGGCAAGGTGATGGTGCTGCCTTTAGCGGCGAGCCGCCATTTTGAAGTGGTTAGGCCTCGTGTGCCTTAATGGAGACATGCAGCACACTCGCTAGGTGCACTGCGTGGACAGTAGATCAGCTTCAAATTAAAAGTAGAAATATGCGGAAGGGTAGAAGCGCGATTCGTCGCGTTTTCGCAAGTAGATATAAATTGTGGAAATTCTCCAGGCAAGCCCCATGGCTTACCTTACACTTGCGTGATGTAGGGAAGCCTCCGGGGGGGGGGGGGCTGTCAACGTGCTCCAGCAGTGTTGGGAGCTCCTGCTCCACCGAGGACGAATGCGAACAGAAGAGTAATCTTGGAATGTAGAGTCAGCACTTGGATCATATAAAACCATCATGCTCAAACTTTCAACAAGTTTATGACATAAGAATTTGTTCCATCAAATTGTGCTCGGGAGACGCTCTATTTCTACCAGAGCCAATTCAGGAACAGTAGCAAGCTGCACCCACGGTAAGTTTATTTTAATTGAGATGAGACAATGATCACTATAACCCAGGTCCATCGAAACACTGAGAGCAAAGTTTCAGCATTTTCTCAGATATAACAAAAATAAAATTAAAATAAATAAAATACATTTTAAAAAATCGATTGTGGAGACAGGTTTATCCCTAATGCCATGTGTATTGAAGAGTATCATGGGAAAATCTTGCAACCCTCATGTTCCAAGCAAAGTAGTATCTTAGAAATATGGTACTTTCCCCATGAGCCTCTGGAAAATGGATGCTGCAGAATCTAACCCAAAGTGCATCCAGTTGAAATGGTATATAGTGTCAAGAAAGCAGCTGAATCCTTGCTGGCTTCTAGAAATTATTTTATGGCATGCACTCGAGGTATGATGTATAAAAGACACTGCTCCATGCGCTATTTTGTGTAGTAGTTCACTTGTGTTCAGGAGGAGGCAACAATGTACTTGAACATCAGTGTGACGGTCTCACAAGTCGATGCAGAATCGGATTGAATCCTGGTGAACCTTTCCGCTTCAAAGTGCCACTATTTTTGGGCCTTAATTTCAGGGATGCGCTATTGGAGACAAGGGGGTTTGCGGTTTAATTTGGGAAGAAGTCTCTCATGGGCTGCTTTCAGTTCTCCTTTGCAAGCTCTAGGAGGGGGTGGGGTCAGTGTTGCAACCTCTGTACACCTTGTGGTTTGTGGTGATATTAATGTGCTGTTGGCAGACCAGTGGCTGGAGCTCATTAGTAAATCGCACATTCCAATTGTCAAGAAAATCTTAATTGCTTAAGTACCATGACATATCACCTTTCCGACTAGAATACTTTCACCCAGAGGCAGGCAAGGATCCACCCCAACATGCCTTCTTGACATCCCTTCTTGGTCCACAAAGTTCCCTGACTTGCAAGATAGAACCATTTGTTTTTATAAAGGACAATTCTAATTAATACAAACTGCACGATCCATGATTTTGTGTGGTATGTGAAAATGTAGCATCAATAGGATGCTCAAGATTGCCCTACAATATGGTTTGAAAATGAGAATGGCAATATAAAACAGCTGTTCATAGTAGAACTGATGACGCTTCAAATGAGTCAAAAGATGGTATTTTTAAGATGTGATTTATTATGATGTCAGTTGCACAGCAATAGCTCTCGTAGACGTGAAGTCAGCTAATTTCATCAGAGGCGCGGACTCTTGTTCATCCTTATCGAGCCACCACAACCTAAGGAAAAAACGTCTAGCATAAAGGTGTTCACTGGGTTGCCATTACTTATCAATAAGAATATATTAAGAACGTTTATTAAATAGATCTGCTTTTATGTGGAGAAAGTCAATATAAACCAGACAGATATGCCTGAACATTAAAAGACTGCATGGCAGCATGGCCTGTCCTTTATACACACTGTGTGTAAGCCATGGTTTTATTTCGACTGCATCCAATCTCAGTCCAAATTGTTCCACAGAAACATTCCTGCTTAGAAACGTTCAGCAGCTCTGCTGGCCACAGCCCTGATGTTACCATAAACCTTAGATGGGGGACTTCCTGTAAAAAAATTAATTAAAATACACACGTTAATATAAGTATATAGTTCAAACTCTGAGATAATGTAGCTACCAGATTTAAAAAGGTACACAAATGAGAAGTTAGTTTGACATTTACTTTACAGGAGCTTAGTAAAGAAGATGAAATAAAAAATACATTATGCAGGAAAACTGCAAGGGTAAAGTTGGACTATTTAAAAGCAACTTCAACGTAATTAAATCTGCCCTATAATTTGCATAGCTACTCCCTTGTAGATCTTTGCCCAATCAAGAGAAATCCTACAATTACAAAGGTTTGGCAAGAACATAACATAGTAATTACATTTGAAAAACAGTTCCATTATAATTTCTTAATTTAACTCACCTAGAATAAGGTTACAAATAGCAGTTCGTGCCATCTTGATATTCTGGAAAGATCCTAGAATATGAACTTTCCTGTTGACAAAAACAAATCATACTATATGAAGCAGTCTCAGACAGTAAAATGGACATAGGTGACCATTGCATATATTGTATTTTCACAAACTCAATACTTTTCTTGGATCAAATCCATTCAGAAAACTATTACCAATGGTCATGCTAAAAGACCACAAGACAATGTATGGTCCTCTTTTACAAAGAATGTAAATAAGCAAGTATAATACACTGGTTATCACTGTAGTGCTCTCCAAGTGCTGGGACTTAAAAAATGAGATGTACAATGAGCGTCCGTTCGGTTAGATTCTATGCTAAATCTTCCTCACCTGTGACAAACATCCTCAGAACTTTTTGCTGGACTTGTGGATTCTTTTTCTATGTTCCTAAGTGAGTGGGAACCTTTTTCCCCCACTCACCCTTTAATGTACTCATTTTATGGGTGTCATTGTTAGTTTCTTTTTCTCCCTAAAGTCCTACTGGCAGTAAGACTTTAGTAAGCTATCCCAGTGGCTTGTAGATCTCCCAACTCTTAGTATCAGTCTGTACTAGCTCAGGACCTTTGTAGTGTGGCAGAACAGTCAGGCTTATCTTAAGAGGAAGAAGATGCGAGCTGTAGGCAAGTACTCTGAATCTTAGTTAGACAGGCACAACAAAGAAGCACTTACACATATAGTATATAAAAGATCTATAATCATTATATTTACACCAGAATCACTTTAATACTTTAGACATTTACGGTAGAACACTAAGGAACACTAGATAACCCACTTCAAAGGGCACTTTCACTTTTGTGTTTGTTCGCAGTTACATTTGTAGCAAAGTTAGACAGGGAAAAGAATGTTATCATATTATCGGTAATTGCGCACTCAAGCGGTTTTTAACAGGTCATACGGTCATGCATTTACTCTGCAAACATATAGGCAAGTCACTTCAAGGTAGGAAAATAAATGGTTAGTGCAAAATGAGCCAAGTTCAAAGTTCTAGAGACTGTTTCTTCGCCTGGCAAGTCTTTCAGGTCTAAAAACACAACCCTAGCTGAAGGCAGTTCGGAGAGGGCTTGAAGTCTAGACCAACAGCGGATAATGAAGAGTTCCTGCGGATTTCTTCCAGTGGCTAAAGTTATTGAAGCAGCAAGTTAGCAACTAACAAAGGAGACCTAAAAACGGACTTGACAAGGGGTCACAAGCAGCAGCTTGGGTCAGCGGTAAGAGGGGGTTGCCTTGGATAACTCTGCATGCACTCCAACGCTCTGGAGCAACTTCTTAGAATCAGGTAAGCAATACCTTTTTTCTCCCACAGTACCTTTGATTTGAAGAAAGTGTTTGTGTTGGCTCCTCCACGATGTGGCAGCTCTGGACCCGACCTCCGGATTCCTTGGTCTGGTGATGAAAGGCAGGACAATGGACTGTTTCTCAGCAGCAGTCTCGAGGGAGGACCTGTAGCACGATTTTCAGCAACTTCTTCATGCACTCTGCGGTTTTGGTGCCTTTTCAGGAGCACCAACAAAGGACACGGATCACACGGTCAATTTTTTTCGCTTACTGCAGTCCCACACACACTGATCTCTGGAGTGCCCTTACGGGCTCAGCACAGATTTGGACATACTTGACCTTTCCAAAACGATGCACTTGAAATGGGCAGCAGGTCTCCTGGTACTGGGGTTCTGCAGCTCAGGAAGCTCCTAGGACTTTGGGAGATGGCTCGTTTCAAAGGTGGACTTGGGACTGGTTGTTCCAACAAGCCAAAGGGAAGGAGTCCTCTTCAGAGCTCCTCTGTTGCATAGAAAACAGGGTCAGGACAGCAGTGGTCGCTTCATGGTCTTGCAAAGGGTCTACAGGCGTCTCTGGTTGTCATCTTCGGTTACTTCCGTTTCCTGTGGTCGACTTCCTTTACCTTCCAGAAGCCTCACCTTTTATACACACTCCTCTGCAATCTCCCTCACCATTTTACAGAAAGTGATGTTTGGCTGTACAATCAGGTTAGCCAGACCCTCTGTGGGATCTGGACCTATTCAGGCACTCTGGCTGACAAAGGACAGCGGGATGGAAAACTCCTCCCCCCCACTTCCTGCCAGCCCAGACACTCTGGAGCCTAGGCAGGGATACCTACTGGCTGGTTCCCGTCAAAGGCTGCACACACACAGACACCCCCTCAGAGAATGGTAGAATAAGGGCTAACAAAGAACAGCCATGCTAGTAATGGCAAAAAAAGAAGCGAGGGCACCAAGCTGGTACTTGGGTGCCTCTATTGTGCACTATCGAGGCTATGGACATAGCCTGCAATATAAAAAATACACAATAGCTAGTAGAACACGTCCACTACCATAATTAGGTGATTGTCTATGACTAAAAAGTTACAGGAGCAGAGAGAAGGGGGATAACTAAGTATCCTGTTGGCTCTCCAATGAAGGGGGTGTGCGCCAATCTCTCAGACTATAGAGTTTTGGGAGAGATACTAAGTATCTCTTTATCCTGGAACTGTAGTTACTTGAGAATATAGAAAGATAATTTTAAAGGAGAACCCTAGGGGTCCCCAGCAACACTTCCCTTATGGAGCTGTGTGCTCCAGTAGTAAAACAGATGCCTTTAAGGGCTATGGAGCAGACAGATTCCATAGTACAGGTAATTACAAAGAATTGAGTCCAGAAAGACAGAGCCCACAAGAATAAATGTGTGGAATAGGGCTCCACTCATTCAGGATTAAAAGAAAAAAGGTCCAAGTGCAGAGAAAGTGCTGGGGGTCTTGCTAGAAGAGGGGTTGAAGCACAATAATGATAAATCTCCCCAAATGTCATTTTGCTGACTCTCTATAGTGAACTTTTGAAGATCTCCTTTCCAAGGACTTTAGACATCATAGCAGCCCACAGCACTTTCTGTGCAGTGTTCCCGTTGGGACTTGCCTTTTTATTTTCTCTTGATTTCCCTTGTATGAACTACTGTTCCCAAAAGGTAGAGCGGGATTTTCATCCCCTTTACATTTTATATAGGGAGACCAGCAGACCCCACCTTATGTAGAGTGCTGGGGAGATGCACAGTATCCCCTTTCTCAGTGCTCCAGTAACATTTCTGTTACTGTGACAAGCTAATTCTTACGGCTGGTGGCAGTGGACATACTTCATCGACTTTTGTGTTATTACACGGAGGCTGTCAAACCAGCCGCGTAATGGACAGAAGGGTTAAAATTTTGCTAGAATGGTGGCTTTTCTTTTTTTGCCATTTGTAGTGTGCTTGTACTTTCTTGGATCTTCTTTTGCTGTCCTAGGTGGGGGGAGGTCCTGGTTTAAGTTTGGTCTTCGGCTGGACCCCTTTGTGTAGACAGCAGAGGCTCCAGCATGTCTGTGAAGGCAGGAAGTAAGGGGGGTGGGGGAGAGGGTAGAGTATGAAACCCTGCAGGCCTTGGTCTTCTGGTGTGCCTGAGCAAAACCAGTTACCACTGGGAGGTGCGGGGGGCTGGCTATCCAGGACAGCCATCCGCCCATTTCTGTAAACTGCAGGGAGAGAGTTTGCAGAATTTGTGTCTGGGTTCATGTAGAACTGTCCAATTCTGCAAGCTGAAGACAAGTTGACTACTGGAGCTGAATTCGAAGAGTAAGATGAAGAGGAGACGGCTGTAGCTGATTCCAGCAACCGGAGATGCCTGCTATGTAACCTGAGCCTATTCTGACCCCATCTTCCATGCAACCTAGGAGTCCTAAGAGGACTCCGACCCAGAGACTGTTGGGTCCATTCAATCTTGAGACTACCTACAAAACAAAGAATGCCACAACATGCTGTGACCTTCCTGGGCTGTGTTAGGGAGAAATCTCAGAAATGTGCCAATTCCCTACACCTTCGTGATTTTGAGGACTTTTTATTTAACCTGGAGTCAGACCTTTTTTCCCACTCATTCATGTATTTTAATGTGATGTTTGAACTTTGTGTTTCTTTTGGTTATGGAGCCTGACAAACTCCATAGGCATCATCTTTTACATTGTGCCACACACCACCTTCAGTGCAGTGGCACAGGAAAGTCTTCCAGATTTCCAAAAGGTTTAAATACCTTCTCTGGGAAAAACTACTATTTCCCAGGGTGGTAAAGTGAAGTTGACTTTCCTTACATTTGTAACCTTCTAGACCCAGCAGACTATCTTACAATAGGGTGCTGGAGGGGTTATTTAGTATCCCCTTTGTCTAGCTTCTCATGTAAAAATTTTAATGTTAGCCTTTCCTCACTGAATGGCTGGTGGCAGTGGTTTAGTTTTAACTACCGTGGTGTGCATTTACCGCGGACTGCGTTCGTAGCTGCAGTAAAGCACTGGCCTTTTTTCTTTTTGCCATTTCTTTGTGGAAAGGTCCTTCTTGAGATTTACTCTGCGCACCAAACGTGGTTTGGTCCCTTTGTTCGCTTGGCCTTTGGCGGGATTTACGAATGAAGCCTGCCTCTGGCTCCAGTGCATCTGGGGTGGGCAGGAAGTGAGGGAGGTGCCCAAAGCTCCCTGTGCTTAGTCTCCTAGGAGACCCAAATGCACTCTGCAGTGATTGGCCGGCTGACTGTCCGGCAAGGACAGCCAGCCTGCTGGGTGACTGACAGCTACGCTGGAATGAATGGAAGAGAACTGAATAAAAGGCGAGGCTTTTGGCTTGGAAGCCCGATTCGACCACTGGACGAAGGAACCAAAGAAGATCTTGAAGATGCTTGCTGCAATTCCTGGACCGTTGGTTTGCCCGGTGAAGCCCTACTGCTGTGCTGAAACTCCAAATTCGTATCGACAGAAGCCCCTGCAAGGACAACTGCTCCCCTGGAGTTGGAGGGACCAATCAACTCCAAAGTAAGCCACCTGGACATTCTCTCAGAGCTGGTTGACTTTCCAGAGTTGCTGGCGGAAACCGAACCGCCAGGGAGAGGAACATGAGTTTGTGTGCGTTGCTTTTAAGCTGGCCAAGAGCTCCAGGAAGATCCTCTGGACTCCCAGGAAGCAGGACTGCCCGAGCCTGAGCCCCAACAGAGCACGGGACCCCATAAGCAAGGAAAGGCCATCTAGACAGCCAGGAACTGTGGTGTTGCTATTTGCGGTATGCGCGACGAGCTGAAACACCGAACAGCCACTTGTTTGAAGATTGCCGGTTGTGAGCAGTGACTGTCCCATTGCAGTGCAGAGTCCCCAGAAGTCATCCCTCTTATCCCCACGACCGAGGCCCAGGTACAGTGAGATCTGCAGAGCTGCTCAGGAACAGAAGTCATCTGCTGCACTTTTTCTTCAATACAAAAGGTACTGTGCTGTAGAGTTGCTTGCATCTTCTACTACTCACAAGTCGAACGGCTTGTGACCCTACATCGATTCTTCTTTTTCTTCAAAGACTTCTAAAACATTGTGCAAAGACTTTTCTTACTTACCTGCAAAGATAGCACTTCATCTCAGATAGACTTTTGCCCATTGACTTTGGCTTAGCCTGCTCTATTGAATGACTCTTATTGGGGAATCTGAAAGTATTTGCCTGCTTAAGAATATTTGTGGTCTCTTGTATGTTTTAATAACCTTTTCCTTCGACTTACTCCTAAATGATTCTAAATGCAACAGTGATGCATTAATGTCCCCAGCACCCTAGCTACTGAAGTCACCTGAGGGTGTAGGTTGTGTCTGGGCTATCCCAAAAGGGTACTGACTGCTTCAGAGGTCTTAAGAAGTATATTTCAGTGTTACTGTTATATTGCTCCCTTCTGAAGAAGGCTTACTCTGACAAACATTTTGTATAATTGTTTATTCAAGAAAACATGTGTGTAAGAGTTTATTTGAACACTTGTCACTGTGAATCTCTAACTCCCCTATAGCTCACATTGACCGCTCTTGAGATAAGCCTGGCTGCTCAACACGCTACCAAAACTGTGTAGAACAAGCTTATACCAAAGGTTGGGTTTCCTATTATCTGTAGTCAGGGTTGTTGTAGTTTTCCCAAAGGGTAATGCATACAATCGTGCCTAACATAATCCAATTGTATGAGAAAATTAAGGAGCTACACCATATGAAGTGATTATAACAAGAAAATGTCTGAAAAGGCTGAACAAACATTATTCCGTATCAAATGCACATATTTTGAAAATGGTGACAAATATGACTGCTGGTAGGCCCATCGTTTAAGAAGTCAAGAGGCAGACAGGGCTATTCAGTCCATCACTAAATTGGATGGGTCCATTACTTTTAACCCCAATGAGATTAATGAAGTCTTCAAGGACTATTATGAGCAATTATACACGAATGAGACTATTCTATCCTGGGACTTCAAGACATTTAAGGCAGATGTACGGATGCTGAATTTAACGACTGAAGAGAGAAACCATTTAGATGCCAAACTGACTATTGACGACCTATGGAAATCAATTACATCCTTGAATTTTGGGAAATCGCCTGGACCATATGGGCTGCCTGCTGAATTCTATATCATATCAGATTCCGTAATTGAACTTTTACGTGACATATGTGACCTCTCGTTCTGCTGGGATGCTAGCTACCCCAAACCCACCCACCACTCAACAATTTCACTGATCAAAAAGAAAGGTAAGGACCTGACATTACCTTCGAACTATCGTCCAATTAGCCTATTAAATACAGACAATAACATTCTGTCAAAATCTTTGGCAAGGGGACTAGAATTGTTGCTACCGAAGCCAATTCATGAAAACCAATCAGGATTTGTCAAAGGTAATCATGCTTCTAATAACAAGAGAAGACTCTTACAAACCATATCCCTAACAGATAAAGGTGATGATGCAACAGTCTTCTCATTGGGTGCTGAGAAAGCCTTTGACTGAGTGAATTGGAATTACTTATAAGATGTACTAGAAGGAATGGGTTTTGGGGAATGCTTTATGAATTGGTAAAGCTATTATAACCTGGCCCAACAGCAGACGTTGCAACCAATGGCATAAACGTGGCACTAGACAGGGATGTCCTTTGTCCCGGCTTTTATTTGCAATTGCAATTGAACCTCTGGCAGCTGCGATTCGAGAAGAAGAAAGGTTACAAGGAATAGGTTATGGCGGAGAGGGTCAAGAATTGTGGCTTTATGCAGACTACCCATTACTGGTGCTGAGGGACTTAATTCACTGCCAACACTTGTGGGGCTTATTTCAGATTTTAATGTATGCTCAGGCTATAAGATCAACTAGGCAATGTCAGAGGCAATGTCACTAAACAGATGTTATAATAAACTGGTGGTTACAAATCTGGGATTCAAATGGTGCCCGGAGAAACTTAAATACTTGGGCGTCTGGATGACCAATAAATTGGAAGGAATGGTACAGAAGAAAATCAAGGTTCTGAGCGTTGGACATCAACAGGATTTAGAGAGATGGAAATTGCTGAATCTATCTTTATGAGGTAAAGTCAACACACTAAAGATGATCGACACGAAAATAATATATCCAATGGTAGCATGCTCAGAACATTGGGAAGAAACTTTTGAAAGAATTAATGCTCTTAGACAGACATTTCTTTTTGAAACTATGGAAATTGCAATTGCCACAGGATAGAGGTGGATTAGGGGTTTGTAATTTGTATGCCCATCATCTGGCATTTATGGCTAGATACTATGCACCATTATTGGAAAAGGTGCCAGATGATTGGACTAAGGCATAGGCTTCTCCATTAGGGCCTCTGGCCCCGTTGGCTATCCTGACAACCACATTGGGACGAACAACTAAAGTGGAGCCCACAACACAATTTTTGAGAAGCTCTTGGAAGGAGTTTGTGAATCTTTTGGGGGAAATGCTTTTAAGAGGCTTGACTCATCCATATGGTACAACCCCAAAATAAGGGAAAATGGTAAAACACTTTTTTGGCCAGATTGGTTCTTGGGAGGTGTACAGTGGATTGGAGACCTGAGAAGTAATGGCAGATGGCTGACCATGAATCAGCTGAAAAATGTGGCAAATACAAAATTGCTCACAACAGGATTAACAAAGGCTTAAAAAAGCAATTGGGGACATTGAGTCCGATGAGGGAACTGATTTCAGATCCCTTAATGCCAGTGGCAAGATGGAAGTTGGGCTAGCGAGTAAATATATCACACTGATTGTCTCCAGATCAATGGCCAATAGTTCCCTACTGGAAGAATGGACAAGAAGATTGACATGCGAGATGACTCAGGCAAACATTCTTACAAACCACCTCCCATAGTTCCTTCTTCTGTAGGCCTAGGCGATTGATCACGTCAGATAAAGATCCTAAATAGGGTGTATTGGACGCCTGAGAGATTGCACAAGAGAGGTCTCTCTGATAAGAGAGATTGTTGGGGTTTTGTTCACAGAGTGGGCACCCTGGAACACATGCTCTGGGAGTGTATGAGAGAGTGATTTCTGGAGAAGCCTCTGCATAACTTTTAACAATGTGTTGGGACAAATCTTGGATTACGATTTTAAACACATTAATTCTTGGTGATGACAAGTTACTGAATGATCCAAGTACCTTGCAACAGAAATGGCTATTTAGAGGTGCCACCAGGGCTAGAAAATAGGTATTAAGGAGGATATAAGTCGAGACTGTCCCCAGAAGTGAACGTTTGGATAAACGAAAGGTTAAAATTGGCTGACATGGAAAGATTGATTTATCGTCGGTAGAAGTCTATTATCTTTGAGAATATATGGAGTAGATTCCTGGACATGTACTAGCACCGTTTATACTTTTCTTTAAGGGGGGGAGGGAGTGGGCTTATTAAGACATGTTGACTGTATTATCTATCTATAACTATATCTGGAGTTTTGGGGGCAGGTAAGAACCACAGTAACTTATCCCCCGTACTCCCATTCTTCCCAAGACTTGGCAGGTCGATAGACGGTCCAAACTCGCTTTTCCTGTTGTCAGACTCAGCCCTTGATTCGGAGGGGTTGCAGGTTCTAGCAGCTCTCTGGTTGGTGTCTTTAGCTGGATCAGGGACTCTCGAATGAAGAACTTGGTAGAAAATGATGCAACACCCCTCTCAGGACTGGCCTCGACGCAGGTAAGCAATTTCGGGCAGTGGTCACTGCAGCACTGTAACGCAAAGGGACTCAACTGCCTCGGTCAGACTTTCCCTCCTATCTTGGGTTCCCCTGATGCTAGGATGCCGAAATGTTGCAGAGTTGAGTCTTGTAGTGCAAGCTGAGTATCCGCAAAGTTCCAGGCCTTTGACGTGGAACAGCAGCATCTGCAGCGCGGAAGCCAAACTTGGAACTGGGCACCATGCAGGTGTCTGGAATGGATGTTCCCCTCCACTCCCAGGATTGCAGCTCCTTCGCATCACTGCTAAAGATCCTCAGCAAGACAGGGCTCCTCCAGGAGAGCAGCAGATGTTGCTAGCCAGGCATCCTTCCGACAGGAAGCCGGATTCTTCGCAGGTGTCGCAGCTGGATAGAAGTCTTGGCTCCTTCAGGATCTCTGAAGAATGGGTGCATGGGTCCCCTCATCTTGAGCACCAGGTAAGAGTTGAAACTCCAACTAGCCAACAGCAGGACTAGCCCACACACAGACACACACACAACCCAGCAGTGGTCCAAACAGGACCACTGGCGGGAACACTCATGCATATGACTCAGACATACCAACACCAGTTTATGTATTGGGACCAGACAGTCCCAACCCACATCCAGCCATCAAACACACACGGCCCTCCAGTAGCCCACCAAAAGCTTCGGCTTTCCTGGGCACTGGAAGTCCTTATAAGGATGTTCCTGGCCTTTGAGGCCAGGAAGAAGGCTAGAGAACAGGATAGCCAAAGGACAAGTGAAAAACCATGTGGCACGGCCATATTTGGACACTAGCCACAGTTAGTAGCCAAATGTGGTAAACGCAGTAAGGCTAAAACAAAAAGCACCAAAGAAAATTGTAAAAATCACTGCTGCCACCGGCTTGTCCATTTAGCACACCTAGCATAACCAAAAATCCTTTGGGTGTTAGTCTAGGGCAAAACAAATGTTTACCCGATGGTACTGCATTTTAAGATGTGTTGTACAATGATAAACGTTACTACTTTTAGTAACTTGTTATCACTTGTAGCAAAGTCCCAAGACTAAGGGGAGCAATGTTTCCCAGTACTGACAGCCTGAAGGACATGTCAGTTATAACAGATGAGCAAAAGACAGTGTAGTGAAGCTTAAGGCTTCACTGCACTGTACAAAGTACAGGTCAGCATCATAAATCAAATCAAAATGTTTGGGGGTCCAAAACAATTGAAGGAAAGTCGCAGTAAAGAGAAATCTTTCCTAACAGATTTGCGCTGAATAATATGGTAGCGTGGACAGAGAAGTCAAGCTTATCTTAGGAGAGAGAAAGTGGTGTAGATGGGTACAAAGAACCTGTAGCATACATATGTACAAACACTGATAAATTGTAAAAAAAGAGACTTCTTTAGAAAGGTAGACACTATTATCATTCATAAACCCACTTCTAAAAACCAACACTATACTTATGGTATGCAAACCAAAGTATAAACCGTATCTAGAATAGCAGTATGCATTTCAAGTTGAATAAAACCTAGTGTCAAACATTTAGAATGGCAGTATGCTATTCATGGGGATTAAAACCACATTAGTAGAATTCTAGAATGACAGTATGTAATTCAAGGTAAGCAAACCCCATTGGTAAACCTTTAAACGTATTCAGTCTCAGGAATAATAAAGTAATACCACCACTGTTACAATTAGACACCTTGCAACATATTTATTTATTTTATTTGCATTTATAAAGCGCACAGAACTGCCCTGGGGCATCGTGGCGCTGTTACAGCAGTCTTAAACTTGAAACATAGCATAGGTATAGAGTAGAGACAAGGTCTGGTGACAAAGTACAACAGTTTTTTCGTATTAGTACACGCGATTCGTTGGTTAAGCTTTGCTGTGGTTACAGTGTAAGCATAGCTGTGCTTGGGAGTGGGCTTATTAAGACATGTTGACTGTATCTTCCATCTATAACTATATCTGGAGTTTTGGGGGCAGGTAAGAACCACAGTAACTTATCCCCCGTACTCCCATTCTTCCCAAGACTTGGCAGGTCGATAGACGGTTCCAAACTCGCTTTTCCTGTTGTCAGACTCAGCCCTCGATTCGGAGGGGTTGCAGGTTCTAGCAGCTCTCCGGTTGGTGTCTTTAGCTGGATCAGGGACTCTCGAATGAAGAACTTGGTAGAAAATGATGCAACACCCCTCTCAGGACTGGCCTCGACGCAGGTAAGCAATTTCGGGCAGTGGTCACTGCAGCACTGTAACGCAAAGGGACTCAACTGCCTCAGTCAGACTTTCCCTCCTATCTTGGGTTCCCCTGATGCTAGGACGCCTAATTCACATTAGCCTTGTGACAATGAACTTAGATGTTATGCTATGCTGTGGTTACAGTGCAGGCATAACTGTGGAGGTGGATAGACTTTAGCGGAATAGATGTGTAAGTTTTTACGGAAGGTGGGATATGATTTTTCATTCCTTAGTGAAGTAGGTAGGGAGATCCAATTTTGAGGTGCGAGGTGTTGGAAGCTGGATCCTTCCGCCCTGGTTCTTTGAAACGTGGGCACATGGATCATGTTGGTGAGGTGAGCTCTAGTAGGTCTGATGGAGGCTTTAGGTGCGATTCTTTCTGCGAGATAAGGTGGGGCATCCCGTGAGAGGCATCTATGTGTGATGGCCATGGCTTTAAAGAGTATGCGTTCTTTTACAGGTAGCCAGTGAGCATCTTTCCTTGCTTGCGAGATGTGTTCCCTTTTAGGAATGGTCAGTGCTGCTCTGAGCGCGTTTTGTGTGATTTGGAGGTTTTTTTAGGTTTTGGGCGGAGGTGCCTAGGAAAAGGGCATTACAATAGTCCAGTTTAGTACCTATAGTGGCTCTGGCGATGGACAGGCAGTTTTTGGTGGAGAGAAAAGGCTTGACAGCGTTTATTATTTTGGTAGTGAGCACTGAGGAGGAAGCTATGGCGTTGACCTGGCGGGACATGGATAGTGAGGCATCTAGGTGAAAACCTAGTGTTTTTACAGTCTTGGAGACTGATGGTGGATTTGTCGATGTTGAAGGATTTGTATAGAGGGGGGAGTTTGTTGAGATTTTCACTGGTCCCTACTATGAGGATTTCCGTTTTATCCCCGTTTAGGCAGAGACCGTTGGCCGCCATCCAGGTTTGGATGGCTGTGTAGATTTTGGTTAGTGCTGTAGCACCTTCTTCATAAATCCCAGTTAGCGGGAGTAGTACCTGCGTATCGTCTGCGTAGTTAGTGTACGCTATGTTTCGACAATCAAGGTCGTTGGAGAGGGAGCGTAAATATATTGTAGAGGGTGGGGGCGGCGCAGGAGTCTTGGGGGACTCCACAACGGATGATGGTAGGGGTTGCCGAGGCAGTGTCTAAGACTTTCATAAGTCTCCCATTTAGAAATGAGGCCACCCAAGCAATGGCTTCCGGGGAGAAGTGTGCTTCATTTTTTAGGTGCATGCCAAGAATATCGTGGTTGACAAGGTCAAAGGTGGCGGATAGATCTAGTACGAGAAGAAGTGCCGGTTTGCCTTTATACATAGTGTCAGCAAGCTGTATTTTTAAGTCGAGTAGGGCTGACTCTGTCCCGTGACCAGGTCGGAAGCCTGACTGTCTTTTGCCTAAGATATGGCTTTTTTTGTTTGTAAGGGGGCAATGGTGTCGACGGCAGTGCTTATGGTGCTCTTGTAGATACTTGCTAGCTCTGACGGGTCAGATGATTTGAGATCTGTAGAGAGGATGTGTAGGTGAGGTATAATCCTATCTTTAGTAAGATTTTTTGCGCATCTTGCCAGTGCTGGTGGGATGGGGTTGGGCTTTTTTGTGTCAGATGCGATGGGATGGGAATGAGGTGGTGATCGGACCATGGAGTTGGGGTGATGGAGCTGATGTCGGTGTGACAGTTGTGGTCCGCTATCCAATCCAGGATACGGCCTTTGTTGTGTGAAGGTGAGGTTATTTTTTTGGTCAAAGCCTAGTTCTTTTAAGGCTAGCGAGAGAGATTTAGCTGGCTTGTCCTTTTTGTCGTTGTATCCTAGGTTAATGTCACCTAGAAAGATGCTTTTGGAGGCGAGTTTTAGGTTTTCTGTTAGGCGATGTATACGGTTCTCATGGAACTCCAGTAGTGGGCCAGGAGGACGGTAGACGAGGTTGAAGGTGGAGTTGGGGGAGAGGGCAATTTTTATAGCTAGGGAGTCTATGTTGTCACCTAAATTGGAGGTGATTTGTATGGCCTTGAGGTGATCTTTCAGGATGAGTGCTACCCCACCTCCTACTGACGAAAGGCGGTCTTGCCTGATGATCGAGTACCCCTGTGGGATGGCAAGGTTGAGGGCTGGCCCTGCAGCGCTGTGCAGCCAGGTCTCAGTGATGGCTAGGATGTCGAGGTCCAGGTTAATTAGGAGTTGGTGAATTTCGGTGGCATGGGCAGGGATGGATCTAGCATTGATAAGGGCGTATTGTTGCTTGTGTGAGTGTTGGGATGGGCTAGGGGTGGTGTTGAGTGGTGCGGGTGAAGCGGGGTTGGGGTGCGTCATGGCAGGTAGAGGTGGGGATGGTTTGACCGTGAGGGCTTGCGTGGTAGGAGTGTTGGGTGTGTCAGGTGGGGCTTGGTGAGTGACACTAGGGTATCTTGAATGGAGACCCAGGAGTTGGTTCCTGATGTTGGTGGGTCTAGTGTAAGAGGTTGTGCTAGGTATTGGATGGTGTGCTGTGGTGTTACTTCCAGTAAAGAATGATGGTAGGAAGTATGAGGAATGTTAAAGGGGAATATAAGTGGGGCAGCTGGCGAGCTAATGGATTGGTGATGAGGCATGGCGAGAGTAGGTAGGGGTTGAGATTGAGTAGCAGAGCCACTGGATACTAGGAGCGGCAGAGAGCAAGTGGTGCCCTGCTAGGGCGGTATGGGCAGTTAGGGAGTGGTGCCTCTGGATGTGGAGTGCAACAATTTATGGCAATGAGGCAACAATTTATGGCAAAAGTTGAAAAATGTGGGGGTCAAAGACTCGGGCACAACTCGGGTAATGCAATGCAATGCAATTTGGGTGTAACGCTCACCTGATTCCCGCAGAGGCGCCGGTCTTGACTGGGTGAATGCCGTATCTTCAAAGGTGATGTGTAACACACGGTTGGCTCTTTGGGCTGGACCTCTGTGCACTGTATGACTGACTCGAAGAGTAAGATGTCTGCAGATAGAAAATATGGGATTAATGAACTGGGGTTATTGGGTGCCTCTCTCCTCTTCCCTTTCTCTTCTCCTGTAGAACCCCAAAGGTTAACGCCCTCACCTTAGGTAAGTGAACGCCGAGCTCTCCATCTGCCTCGGGGCAGGGTGCCGTAACCAGTTTCTTCACTGGATAAGGGTGCAGGCCTCTTGACCTCAGAGGACTGCTGTCCGTCGTTAACTGCACGAACGGTAAGTTCTGGGCACTTCAAATGTCTTAAAAGTCTTTTGTAATGATATCTCTTGTTTTGCAGGGTTCCGGGGATGGCGGGCTGATGAGAGTTGAGGATCGAACCCGCGTGAGGAATAGAAGCGCCTGGAAGCACGCAAGTAAGCGCTTGTAGCCTGCTTCACGATGCGCACTAACTGTCCCTTTTATCTTGCAGGTACAAGTTCGGAGCTTTAGAGAAGCTGAAGGGTGCTGGAATACCCACTGGATTCGGCGTGGGAAGGAGTAATGGCACGTGAGTAATAAAGTTGCCCAATGTCTTTAAACGCACCTTCTTTTGTCTTTTAGATGCGGGATGCAGCGCCGAAGGCCTCCGGAGCGTGCGAAGAGCTGGTAAGCTTTTGTCTTTCAGATGCCGGAATGCAGTGCGAAGACCTCCGGAGCATGCAAAGAGTAGGTAAGCCTTTGTCTTTCAGATGCCGGAATGCAGCGCGAGGCATTGGTGACAGCCGATGGACCAGGTAAGAGATGCGCTGCCACTGAAGACCGTAGTGCTAACCTGTTCTTTCTTTGTCTTTAGAGGTGCTGCTGAAGACTGGATTCCAGGATGGTAAGCCTTTGTTCCCTTAGGCCCAGGATCAGAAGCAGAAGACACGATGAGCGTTCTGCTGCAGAGAATGCAGAATAACGCAAAGCAAGATTCATCCATCAAGTGTGGTTTAAATAGCCTCCTGTAGTGCTTAGGTGTCTCCTTCCACAGCCACGCCTAGGTAAGAAAAGAGTTCCTGCTTTCCAGAAGAGTTCCAGTGTTCTGAACCTAGGGAGTGGCTCCTGCCCCACCCAACAGGAAAAGTAGTCCCAAACAGAAGAGGATCAGGGGTTCAACTGGCAGGTAAGTAAGCAGCATGGTCTGCTGCAGGTAAGTCCACCCAAGCATTATGAGCCCGGCGCTTCCAGCGCTGGGACTGGGCATCTTTATGAGCCTGGTGACACTGGCGCCAGGACAGGGTCCAAAAGGTCCCAATTGGGACTGGCTGGCACTCGGAACCGGGGTTATGGGTCTGCTTCCAAGGGAGTCGGGCAAGTCCTGATCTTTTGGAAGCAGAGATCATGACAGCACCCCCTCTCAAGGCCCCTCCCAAACCGGGCTTCTCCGGGGGTTTGGGCTTGTTAGGAAATGTTCGATGAAATCTTTTGATTAGACGAGGCGCGTGGACATATTCTGCAGGTTCCCAGGATCTTTCTTGGGGACCGTAGCCTTTCCAGTCAATCAGGTAAAATAGTTTAGATTTGGAGATCTTGGAATCCAGGATGCTTTTGACTTCAAACTCGAGTTCTCCATCAACTAGAATAGGTTTTGGAGATGTAGTTAGTCGGGTATGAGGTTGCACGGTTTTAATAGAGAGACGTGGAAGACCGGATGTATCTTCATGTGAGGGGGCAAGTCCAACTTGACCGCTACTGGATTTACTATGGTAGTGATGGAATAGGGACCAAGGTATCTTGGGTTGAATGTGCGTGGTCCTTTTAGAGGTAGATATTTGGTGGATAACCAGACTTGATCTCCTACTTGATATTGGGGGGCTTCCTTCCGATGTTGGTCTGCTCCTTTCTTGTATTGTTCTTTAGCCCTTTTGAAGGTGAGAAACGGCTTCCTTAAAGGCTTGGGTGATTGTAGAATGCAGGTGGTCTACTGCTGGTGTTCCAAGATCTTGGAGTGGATCCAACTCTGAGGTTCGAGGGTGACTACCGTATAAAAGAAAAAACGGGGTCTTCCCAGTTCCCGAGTGGACAGAGTTATTGTAGGCATATTCGGCTATCCAAAGGATATCTTTCCAAGTTTTTTCAGTTTGTTGTAGCATGCAACGCAAATACTGTTCGAGTTTGATTGGTCCTCTCGGTTTGTCCGTCGGTTTGAGGGTGGTGGCTGGTCGAAAGTCTCACATCAATTTGAGCCGACCGACAGCAACTTTGCCAAAAATGAGAAATAAATTGACTACCTCGATCCGAAATTAGAACTGAAGGAAAACCGTGCAGTCGGACGATGTTTTCGAGAAATTCTCGGGCCAGAGTTGCTGCTGTTGGTAAGCCTTTGAGTGGAATGAAATGCGCCATCTTGGAGAATAGGTCCACGATTACTAGGATCGTATTGTATCCGGAGCATGGAGGTAGATCGGTGATGAAGTCCATAGAAAGCGTATGCCAAGGACGAGGCGGGATGTCAATAGGGCATAAGAGGCCGGCTGGTTTTTCCTTTTGACTCTTGTTTTGGGCGCATACTCCACAGGACATTATAAAGTCTCTGATATCTTTTTTCCAAGACGGCCACCAGAAGTAGCGCTTGATCTTTTCCAAGGTCTTGGTCATACCAGGATGTCCTTCCATTAAAGAATCGTGATAACAAGAGATTACCTTTTTCTGTAAATCTGTGCTGGGCAGGTATAACCGTTCTTGGAAATATAATAGGTTGTCCTTCACCGTAAAGTCCTTTCCCTGCAGATGCCAATTCTGTATGTCTGCTGGAGTTACCAGTAGCCTGGCTTTATCCTTAACTTCCTCTATGGATTGTGTGGCGATTACACCTAGAATTCTTTGTTCGGGAATGATAGGTACAGGTTTAGGATTGATCAAATGTTCTTCCACTCCCATCCGAGAAAGGGCATCAGATTTACCGTTTTTTGTACCAGGTCGATAGGTAATTATGAAGTCAAACTCGGCAAAGAATAGTGCCCAACGGAGTTGCCTAGAGGATTGAGCTTTTGCGGTTTTCAAATATTGCAGGTTTCGGTGATCTGTAATCACAGTAACGGTGTGTCGGGCCCCCAGAAGATAATGCCGCCAAGCCTTAAAGGCGGACTTGATAGCTAGAAGTTCCTTATCAGTAATAGTGTAATTGATTTCAGGAGGCGAGAATTTGCGGGACCAAAATGCCATGGGATGCAACTGATTGGTTACTGGGTCCTTTTGTGATAGAACTGCCCCCATGGCAAGGCTCGAAGCATCAGTTTCAACGATGTAGGGGAGTTCTGGGCAAGGATGTTTTAATATCGGTGCAGAGATAAATCTAGTCTTCAAATTCTGGAAAGCTTGTTCCGCCTCGGTAGACCATTCAAAACGTTTGTTTTTCTTTAACAAGGCGGTGATGGGCTGGACTATTCGAGAGAATTCGGGGATAAACCTGCGGTAAAAGTTAGCGAAGCCTATCATGCTCTGAACACCTTTTACGGAGGATGGCGATGGCCATTTGAGAATTGCATCGACCTTCTTTGAATCCATACGCACTCCGCTAGGTGATAATATGAATCCCAAGAATTCAACTTCAGTCACGTTGAAAACACATTTTTCCAACTTAGCGAAAAGTTTGTGTTGACGCAATCTCTCGAGGACCATTTTCACGTGTTTCCGATGTTCAGTTTCCGATGAAGAATAAACGAGGATCTCGTCAATGTAAACAACAACACACACATCTATGAGCTCTCTGAGGACATCGTTCATAAAATATTGAAAGGCGGCCGGGGCATTGCAAAGTCCGAAGGGCATGACCTGATATTCAAATAGCACATACTTGGTGCGGAAGGCCGTCTTCCATTCATCGCCTTCTTTTACTCGTACCAAGTGGTAGGCTCCTCTAAGATCCAGCTTTGTATATATGCATGCTTTTCTGACTTGGTCCAGGAGTTCAGGGATCAAAGGTAACGGATATCTATTCTTAACGGTGATCTGGTTCAGGGCGCGATAATCTATACAAGTTCTAGGTCCCCTTCTTTTTTTGGAACGAAGAACAAAGCTGAGGAAGCAGGGGACTTGGAAGGACGAATAAACCCATTCGCTAGGTATTGATCCAGGTATTGTCGGAGGTGAAGATTCTCAGGCTCGGTGAGGGCATAAATTCTACTACAAGGAGGAGTAGATCCAGGTATCAGGTCTATCTGGCAGTCATAAGACCTATGAGGAGGTAGAGAGTTAGCCTGATCCTTTCGGAAAACATCTTGGAATTCTAGGTATTCAGGAGGTAACTGGGGAGCCTCCGAGGAAATTGCTGCCAGTGCAACACCAGGTCGAGGGTGACAAGTAGAGACACATTCTGGAAACTGAACCGTTCTTGCTCGCCAATCGGTCTGAGGATTGTGCTTCTCTAACCAAGGAATTCCTAGAATATTCTGGAACTGAGGGGCCTTGATCACATCGAACACTATCTTCTCATGGTGTCCATCTTGACTTACTAGCGTCAATTCTTGGGTGGTATGCGTTACTGGTCCGGAGGCTATCTCCGTACCATCCACCGTAGTAATGACGTCCTTTACAGCCTTTGGACAAAGAGTCAGATTCATCCTCAAAACCATTTCATGATCCACATAATTGCCGATGGCACCGCTGTCGACGTAAGCTTCAATCGCATGTAATCGATCCGGATGTTCAGGGCTAATGAGGACCATAGGTATCACGAAATGCGAGGTCACTGAACTGGTTTTAATGCTCGGCAAGAGGACCTCTATTCTTGTCGGGCAAGGTCGTTTCCCTGCTCAGAGTTTGTGACCCTGGTAACTGCAGCTCCTACTGCCTTCTTGGCTGGTTTCACCGGACAGTCTCGAAGAAAGTGCCCCGAGTTTCCGCAATAGAGGCATAATTGCAGCTGTTTTCTCCTTTCCCGCTCCTTTTGTGTTAGTGGTCCTTTCAGGCCCCCTATTTGCATGGGTTCCCCGGAGTCTACTCCTTTGGTAGGAGTTGGTGGTTTGGAAAATACTCGAGCATCAAACTTGGAACGATCGGCCTTCCTGTTCTGCAGTCTGTGGTCAATTTGAACGACTAAGTCAATATAGTCCGAACAGTATTGCGGGGGATTCACTACTTGGGCTAACACATCTTTGAGCTCTCCACGTAGACCTCTATAAAACAGCGTAATCCTTTTGTCCTCAGGCCATCGAGTTTCCACTATCAGTCTGTTGAAAGACGCAATATAAGCCAAAAGGTCTTGATTACCCTGTCGCAATGAAAGCAGCTCATTGTCCAAGGCCTGCCCCTGTGAATGTCTTGCAAACAGTTTTTCCATACTGAGCTGAAAAACTTGAAAATCATGGAGAACCGGATCATCTTGATTAACTAGAGGGATCGACCAGTCTGCCGCATTGCCACTAAGGTACGAAAGCACGAAAGCTACCTTAGCTTGATCAGTTGGAAAGGCTGCTGGCCGGCATAAGAAGTGCAACCGGCACTGATTAATAAATACTGCAAACCTCTTTGGGTCACCAGAAAATCGTTCGGGCGGAGCCAGAGGTACATTCCCAGGTAGGTTGATCTGCACTTGGTTCGTAGAGGATGTTGAAGGAAGATTTGCCCCTGATGCGGGTAACGGAGTTTGTCCGGCTTGTGACTGTAGCAATTGTCTAGCGAGATCGTCTGTTCGCTCCTTGGAAATAATCAGTTCCCTTCTTAGAGCATTCGTTTACTGACGGGCTGCATGCACTTCTGCTCTTAGTTCCCCAAGTAACTGGGCTAGCTGGTCGGTATCCGAGGTTTCCATAGCGCCTGGGTGGGAGTTTTGCGGTAGGCTTTGCGTTCTGTAACGCTCACCTGATTCCCGCAGAGGCGCCGGTCTTGACTGGGTGAATGCCGTATCTTCAAAGGTGATGTGTAACACACGGTTGGCTCTTTGGGCTGGACCTCTGTGCACTGTATGTCTGACTCGAAGAGTAAGATGTCTGCAGATAGAAAATATGGGATTAATGAACTGGGGTTATTGGGTGCCTCTCTCCTCTTCCCTTTCTCTTCTCCTGTAGAACCCCAAAGGTTAACGCCCTCACCTTAGGTAAGTGAACGCCAAGCTCTCCATCTGCCTCGGGGCAGGGTGCCGTAACCAGTTTCTTCACTGGATAAGGGTGCAGGCCTCTTGACCTCAGAGGACTGCTGTCCGTCAACTGCACGAACGGTAAGTTCTGGGCACTTCAAATGTCTTAAAAGTCTTTTGTAATGATATCTCTCGTTTTGCAGGGTTCCGGTGATGGCGGGCTGATGAGAGTTGAGGATCGAACCCGCGTGAGGAATAGAAGCGCCTGGAAGCACGTAAGTAAGCGCTTGTAGCCTGCTTCACGATGCGCACTAACTGTCCCTTTTATCTTGCAGGTACAAGTTCGGAGCTTTAGAGAAGCTGAAAGGTGCTGGAATACCCACTGGATTCGCCGTGGGAAGGAGTAATGGCACGTGAGTAATAAAGTTGCCCAATGTCTTTAAACGCACCTTCTTTTGTCTTTCAGATGCGGGATGCAGCGCCGAAGGCTTCCGGAGCGTGCGAAGAGCTGGTAAGCTTTTGTCTTTCAGATGCCGGAATGCAGTGCGAAGACCTCCGGAGCATGCGAAGAGTAGGTAAGCCTTTGTCTTTCAGATGCCGGAATGCAGCGCGAGGCGTTGGTGACAGCCGATGGACCAAGTAAGAGATGCGCTGCCACTGAAGACCGTAGTGCTAACCTGTTCTTTCTTTGTCTTTACAGGTGCTGCTGAAGACTGGATTCCAGGATGGTAAGCCTTTGTTCCCTTAGGCCCAGGATCAGAAGCAGAAGACACGATGAGCGTTCTGCTGCAGAGAATGCAGAATAACGCAAAGCAAGATTCATCCATCGGGTGTGGTTTAAATAGCCTCCTGTAGTGCTTAGGTGTCTCCTTCCACAGCCACGCCTAGGTAAGAAAAGAGTTCCTGCTTTCCAGAAGAGTTCCAGTGTTCTGAACCTAGGGAGTGGCTCCTGCCCCACCCAACAGGAAAAGTAGTCCCAAACAGAAGAGGATCAGGGGTTCAACTGGCAGGTAAGTAAGCAGCATGGTCTGCTGCAGGTAAGTCCACCCAAGCATTATGAGCCCGGCGCTTCCAGCGCTGGGACTGGGCATCTTTATGAGCCTGGTGCCACTGGCGCCAGGACAGGGTCCAAAAGGTCCAAATTGGGACTGGCTGGCACTCGGAACCGGGGTTATGGGTCTGCTTCCAAGGGAGTCGGGCAAGTCCTGATCTTTTGGAAGCAGAGATGACGACATTCGGCTGCGAGAAAAGGCACAAACTGCGGATTGTGTTGCAATGTGTAGTGAGAACTAGGGACATCTAAATATGAGAAGCAGTGTGGGCAGCAAAATCAAGGCACATTTTAGAGTCAAAATGCAAAATGCAAATGGGGTCAGGAACTAGGCACATCTAAATATGAGATGCAGTGTGGGTAGAAAAATCAAGGCACATTTTCAATCAAGATGCAGGTGGGATCAGGAACTACGGCACATCTACGTTCCGAAGGCAATATGCGGGGCTAGCAGCACCGTGACAAAAGGTTCTCATTTAGCACAGGTTGCTTGAGGCTGTTTTGTTATAGATGCCGAATCAAACAGAGGGTGGAGGGGCCAGGTCTTAGTCATGCGTGTGAAGGAGCAATTGAAGGGAGCAGAGGAGGGGCAGGGCCAAGAGTCAACGATGCATACCTTGTATTTTGCCCGATAATCTCTGCGCAAACCGGCGCATAACAGGCGTACAACAGGGGCCTTATCGAGCGGGCTTTGCCGGATGCGGGCAGGCTCCCTGTGGCGTTGCTGGGCAACGCAAAGCTTCTCGTGGAGAGCGTGCAGGCATCTTAGAGGCAGGCGAGGGATCCGCTGCTGATTCTTTCGATCCTTATATCAAGAAAACTGTAGTATGGGCTGGCATGCAGGCACGCTTGGGTAAAGATCCTTTTACCTCCAAGCTAGTGCCCATCTGGACAAATCGGTGCTGGATTGCCGTGCATTTTGTTTTGCTGAAGGGAGGCGGCCTGGACCAGCTGATTGCAGAGAGAGCTCCTGCTCCCTCTGAGGAATGTCTGCTGCTGCAGGTCCAAATTGCCAAACTCCATTCGACATATGTAACTTACTCTTCTCTCAGGAATTATACAGTTACACCAACATTACTTTTCAGAATACTGGAACACCATTCTAAGTCGAGCAACAAAATTTCTTTTCAGAGGGGCAGTATTCACTTCATGAATAAGTAATAACTCAGTATACACATTTAGAACAAGTAAAACCTTATTGGCCATGAACTCTTATACCAATTCTATCACATAACTACTTAGTTATACCAGTGTTACTTTACAGAAAAGTGAAACACGATTATAAGATAAGCAAGAACTCCATCAGACTTTTCAGAAAGGCAGTAAGCAGTTCAAGGTAAGTAAGAACCTAATGTAACCCATTTAGAAAGGCAGTATGCTATTCAAGTTGAGTAAACCCTATTGGTGAACTTTTACACTTACTCAGTTTCAGGAATAATAAAGTAATACCATCTGTTACTTTCTAAAAGAGTGGAACACAATTCATAAGTAAATAACTTCTTATACTTTTCAGAGGTGCAATAAGTGTTAGGGAGAATGCTCAGAAATGTGCCAATTCCCTTCACCTTGGAGACCCCTGGCAACTTTGCTGGATTTTGAGGACTTGATGTTTTTACCTGGAAAGAGTGCAAGACTTGTTTTCCCCCACTCATGTATTTTGATGTGTGTTTTACATTTGTGTTCTCCGATTATGGAGTTTTAGATCATAGGCATCATCTTGTCATGTGTGTCGTTACACAGCACCCTCAGTGCAGTGACACAGGGATGTCTTGTAGACTTCCCAGGGATTTAAATATCTTGTCTAGGATAAACTACTGTTTCCCAGAGAATGTAAAGTGAAATTGACTTCACTAGTCTCTTCCAAATTCATAGACCCAGCACACACACCATCTTACAATGGAGTGCTGGAGGGGTTACATAGTATCCTCTGTGTCTAAACACTCATGTAGCAGTCAAATGCTACCCTTTCCTTTTGAAAAGGATGGTGGCAGTGGTTTTACAACTAACTACCATGATTTTTCCCGACCGCGAAAACCGGTAGCCATGTTTTTCAAGATGGCACCTTAAGCCCCTTCGTTTAAACGGGTCCTAGCCTTTTTTCACCATTTCTTTTTGGAAAGGTCCTTCTAGTGTTGGTCTCTGCGCAGCAAACCAGGCTTGGTACCTTTGTTCGTGTGCCTTTGGCAGGCTTCAGGACTGAAGTCCACCATTGGCGTCTGAGTGTCTGGGGTGGGCAGGAAGTGAGGGAGGTGCCCGAAACTCCCTGTGCTTGGTCTCCTAGGAGACCAAAATGCACTCAGGTCGTGATTGGCTGGCTGACTGTCCGTCAAGGTGAGTGACAGCTAGGCTGGAATGAAAGGGGGAAAACTGTTTAAAAGGAGAGTCTCGTGGACTGGAAGGCAGAGTCGACCACTGTAACGAAATAACCAAAGACGAGCTGGAAGAGGACGGCTGCTGCAACTTCTGGACCGGTGGTTTGCCCGGTGAAGCCCTGCTGCAGGTCCAAAATGCCAAACTCCATTCGACAGAGAAGCTCCTTCAAGGACGGCTTCTTCATTTGAGTTGGTGGGACCAATCAACTCATAAAAGACACCTGGATACCATTCTCAAGGCTGGTTAGGTTTAACCAGGGAGCGGGACACCAGTTCGTGTTCTTGAATCTACAGCTACTGGAACTGAAGTGACTCCATTTTGTTTGTTTTCTTCAACGATCCCGTGCAGTGCAGGAGTCCCCCGACGTCCTCCCTCTTGTCCCTACGATTGAGGCTCAGTAACACAAGAGCTACAGCAACTGCCAGGAACCACGACTTCTGCAACATTTCTTTTCTTCATACAAAAAGGTACTGTGCCAACCCGATTGAGAGAACGCCACTCTTGCAGAGAAAGTTTGTGAAACTTTCCCAACTTGCAGGCCTAATCAGCTTGTGACCCCACAAATGATTCTTTTTCACCTACACTACTTCTGAGAACTTCTGCAAAGACTTTACCGTTTGATACCAGAACGGCTCTTTCCTATCCAGGACACTAGCCCACTGACTTTGGCCTGGCCTATTGACTTGAATTGAACTATTCTGGTGAACTGAAACTATTTGCACTGCCTAGAAAGTATTTATAATCTATTCTAGTTACTTTTGTCCTTTTTGCTCACTGCTAAGCAACTGAACTGCCATTGTGCTCCTTTTTCAGGGGAGCTCAAACTGTCTCAAAAACTTGTATTGAAGTGTATTGGTCTGTAATATTAAGTTTTCTTCTAGTGAAATAGTTTATTTACACAATCATTTATAAAACAAGTGTTTTACCAAGAAACCTTGAGTATAAGCGTCTACTTGAACTACTGATTGAAAGTCCTCTGCGCAACTACTTGTACTGCCCACATTCACTCTTGAGATAAGCCTGGCTGCTCAGCTCCCTACCAACAAACTGTGTGATACAGACTTATACCAAAGGTTGGTATTGCTTACACCTGTAGTCCTAATTGTGTGTGGTGGTCCCAGAAGGTACTGCATGCAATTCTGCCTAACAATAAGCAACTCAAAAGGTATGTAAGAACTTAGTAACCCTTTGTAACCTATTCTGTTTCAGGAATGAAAGTTATACACCAACACTTTTACAAGTAAGTATTTTGCACCACTAGTTATAATTTCTAGTCAGAGGCCTTATACTTAAGACCTTACCTATTCTAAGGCATGTGTGATCTCAGAGGCAAAAGAGGGGCACTGGTAGGCCAGTGACGAACTGTAGGCAGATCAGGATAGGGCTCAGAAAGTCAGAGTTAGAGGGTTTCTCGTCCAACAAGTAAGGATCAGAGGTTCCCTCCTCTGGAACAGCCTCCCCCTTCCTCTCGGTCTTGAGCCTCATCTCCTCAAATTCCGGAAGCTAATCAAGACTTTCGTTTTCACCACCTCCTCCTCCTCCTCCTCCTCCTCTTCCCCCCCCCCCTTGCTAAACCACAGTCATGAGATTGGTGACCAGGGCCCTTAAGTGTCCTTCTGGGTCCTGGCCTCCCCCCACTCCCTCCCAAAATTACCTTAGGCCTTCGCCCACTCCCACCACTTGCCTTTGTGTTAGGGAGAATTTTCAGTTTCTGTGCAGATTCCCTTTATCCTTTGCTGGAATCTGGGGCATTTTTGATTTTAACCTCCTGAACGAGTGGACCTTTTTGCCACCGACTCATGCCTTTTCCCTCTAAGATTTTGTGTTCCTTTTGTTTTAATGTAGTCTGGTAAACTCCATAGGCATGCAGCACCCTTTGCGCAGTGCCACTAAGGAGTCCTTTGGACTCCTCTAAATGTTTAAATACATTTTCTTGTGTGAACTACAGTTCCCAGGAATAGTAGGACAACTTTTGTTTTACTTGCCTTTTTCCCTTTGTGGGTCCAGCACACACCACCGTATGTTGAGTGCCGGGGGGGTTACATAGTAACTCCTTATCCCACTAACTTTTGTTACACTAACTTGGATGGCTGGTGGCAGTTTCTTTTTTCCTACATTTCGTGCAATGTATCTGCAGGCTGATTTCTCAGCTGCAGTACAGCACCCAAGGGTGACCATTTTACCAAAATGGACCCTGTACTCTTTTTTCACCAGTACCCGTTAATTCCTTCTGGGCTTTTACTCTGTTTAGATCATTGTGGGTTGTGCCTCGGCTCCAGTGTGCCTGGGAAGGCAGTAAGTGAAAGAGGACCCCAAAACCTCAAGCCACCGCCAGTTTGACAGCTTAGTGCTGTGAATGGAGGAATTTTGAATATAAGGTGAGGATTTTGGGTCTACAGGCGGAGCCTACCACTGGAACATCAAATCCGAAGAAGATGCAGAGAGAAGCCAGGGCTGCAAAAACACCAGTGAAGCCTTGCCTCTGTGCTGAACCCATTCCCCCCCCCCCCATCAACAAGAAAGCTCTGCCAAGGACTACTTCCTCCCTTAGGCTGGTGGGACGAACTAGCCTTATGACCTGCTTTGTTCTGGAACAACCCCTGTGTTGCTGTGACCTTCCCGGGCTACAGTTTCCCAATACCCATGGTACCTGGCCATCGACAAGTGCAACAATCTCCCGAAGGACAAAACTGGCTGAAACTTTGCAGGCTTTATATGAGTCTACAGAAGCAAGAAATTGTCACCGAGTGTCACCCTCACCAGTGTGTAGGACCAAGAGACCAAGGAAATTCCAACCAGGAATATTCATTCCTCTTTGGCGCCAAACCAAGAAGAGCCGCTGAAACGAGTAGAATCCATTGCTGCAGAGTCCCTCTCGAGAGTGCTGCTGCAGAAGCCCGTCGGACGTCCTCCCTTTCTTCACCACAACCAAGGTCCAGGAACAAGGGTCTGCATTGCTGCATCAAGAAGGAAGTCAGCTGGGACATCTGCTGCAGTTCTAAGGTACTGTGGGGCTTCAGGTTGAACCATCTCTAGCCAAGTCTAGTGCTTCCTAACTTGGGTAGTGCTTCTTTCTATCCTTTTGAATTACTTCAATTCATGAGGTAGGCTCTCTTGAGCTCCTGGATTTTGTTCAAAGAACTGACTGTTCAACTATCTTTTTCTAAGACTGCATCAGAACTAGAATGGTCCTATTCACTTTGGCTATCCTGGCTCCCTAAAAGCACCCCTTCTTAACCCTACTGCCTTTCGCACCGCTTGTCCCCTATAAAGATTTTCATTGTTTGACACTCTTATTGCTGGGGAAAGGACTTCCAACATCCCTCTGGGAGAAAAGAATATGGTTACAGTACTCTATTCTACTCTAACACTTTTCCCCTCCAAACTCAATATTGTATGGGAAACCATAAGAGCTACTAGTGACCTTGATTGATGTCACTTTGTGTGGTGGAAATGTTTTAGTACAAAAAGAAAATCACTCACCTGCATTACTGATGCTTGAATAACTATATTCTGAAATTATACTTGATGTTACTATTAGTTGCTGCGTATTTAGTGCAATTAATTTGCTTTGTGTATGTATATACGTGATACATTACCGGAATCCTATTTCTGATACTTGTATCTGCTTAGATTCACATGCTATACATAGGCCGACATCTAGAAGAAGCTGCAGAGTATTACAGATGTTTTCGAAACTCGAATAGGGACGTCAACAGGGCGTACCAGTCATACTATCCCTGTGACGTCCACTTTACCCATGGTCCTTCACGTATTGAGGTGCATCAAATTGGGGAGGAAGGGTGGGCACATGTGAATCCAAGCAGATACAAGCATCAGAAATATGAGAACAGTCAGTAATGTATCCCTTCTTAGGCTTGAGGAATCTGCTTAGATCACATGCTATGCATAGATTAGAGAGCAGTGTTAAGAGAAGGTGGTGGGTTGTGAGAAGGTACACCAGCAAAAAGGTTTTAGAACTGCTTGTCCCACCTGTGTATCTGCTTTAGAATGAGCGTCAATGCAGTAGTGGTGAGTGAGAGTGTGTACTGAGCTCCATGTAGCTGCTTTGCAAATGTCATCCAACAGCGGGATCGAGAGCATGGTCTTCCTCTTGGCCTCAGCACTGAAAAAGGAATAACTCCTTTTCCTCGGGGTTCCGTTGGAATAGCTCCGAGGCCCTAGAGATCATGGCATGGAACGAGCCAATCTCGTCGGGTGGAGAAGCCCTAGGTACCGACGATGAGAAGTCCGTTCCGTCGTAGTCGCAGTCATCCGTACCTGTCATCGCCTTCTCCGTCTCGCCCCTCAGCAGAGGGGATGTAGGTGAAGGATGGTAGGGTAGAGGAAGATGGACTCGTCTGTTCTTAGGCGGCGGGACCCCTGATGGCCCAGGTTCCGCTGGATCGCCCATCGGAGGCACGGGCATCCTCGTCCTCATCTCTGAGCACAGGGTGTGCAGAGCTTGCAGGATGTCTGCCGACATGTCTGTCGGTGGTGGTGGCGGTTGCAACAGCAGTCTCAGCAGTGGCGTGGTGCCCTCTGGTTCCTAACCGCCCTGCCGCCCCACGTCGGTTCCCTCGTCGCCTTCCACGTCTGCCTCGTTGGGGTCCGTCCCCATAGGACCTGGCCGCGACAAACTTCTTGTCAAGCACCGTCTTCATGCCCGAGAACAACAACTCCTCAGAGATATCCGAGTCCGGCAGGACTACCGTGCCCAACCCCCCTTCTTCTCAGCCAGAGGCGACTGCCTTGGGGCGATGATCGGCATAGTCTTCACGGGAGTCTTCTCAATGGGGAGGAAAGACTATTCCCTCCGAGTGGGCAGGGAAACTCTCGTCTTGGGGGTCGTCGCCACTGGGACCCCATCTGCGGCCTTCGCCAGGGATGCTACCACTCCCTCAATAGATGCCTTAGCCTGGTGAACCTGGGCCTTCACGACCTTGGGCGCGTCTGAGGCCTTCATCGTGAGGGGAGGGTCAACGCCTCGCTCCCCCTTGGCTTTCTCCGTCAGAGTCGACCGGGCCTGCTACAGAAGCTTACCCGGGTGGTCCGACTTCCTTTTCTTCGCTGAGCCGGAGCGTTGGCTCGTGGTTGACTGCGTTGGCGATGCTGCCCTCAGCGTGGCTGCCGCAGAGCCCGTACCAACGGCACTCCCGGTGCCCGCAGACTTGCAGTGCTTTGCCTTATGCTGGGCCCCCATCGCTGCAGTGCCCTTAAAAAGGTCTTAAAAGACCCCTCAGATTTTCTCTTGGGAGACGCATGCTGCCGGGGCTCACCAGCCGCCGGGGTCTTCGTCTGCAGTCACTTGGCGAGCCGCTTGCGTCGGTCCTTAATGGTGCGCGGCACCATGTCCTTGCAGAACGCACAGGCTTCCTCCACGTGCGAGAAGGCAATAAAAGGCACAGGGAGTGCCCATCGTCCAGGAAGATGTTCTGCAGCCCGCATCGTGGGCAGATTCTGAACAGAGGTGTTGTGTCCTTTATCCTCGGCCATGTCCACGCGGTGTAGGCCTCCAAGAATCTTCTGGAATCCTCCTATAAGTGAACTTGACGAAAAATCACCCTTGAGGGGCATAGAAAGTTCAGAAAAACGGGTCCACGTTAGTCGGATGATGGATCGATGGAGCATGAGGCTCAATTGACTATAAAATAGAGCAAAACGCAGTAAAAGTTCGAGAGCTTTAGTTTAACACTCACCTGATTCCCACGGAGGCGCTGATCTTGGCAGGAAGGTGTCTGACTCGAAAGGTGATGTGCAGAACCCGATGGGCTTCTGGGGTCGAACCTCTTCGCACTGTGTGTCAAACTCGTAGGGTGAGGTTTCTGCAGGTGAAAGAATATGGGGGTTAATGGTCTGGCTTGTTCAATGTCCCTCTTCCTCTCCGTAGAGCCCCCAGGTCAACGTGCTCACCTTAGATAGGTGAATGCTGGGCTCTCCATCTGCGTCTGGTGCAGGGCGCTGTTGCCAGTTCCTTCACTGGTGAAACATAGGCCTCTTGGACTCAGAAGACCGTTACTGTCGTTAACTGCACGAGCGGTGAGTTTCCAGACACCTTTTTAGTCTTTATAGTCTTTAGGTGCAAGGCACGTTAACATTGAACAGGACTTCGTATAATGCTTTTCTCCCTATTTGTCTTGCAGGACTCTTGAGGAAGATGGAGTGAAGCGCCTGGAAATGCGTGAGTAAATGCAAGCGCTCTAACTGTCTTTTCCTTGCAGCGTAGTTCGTGCTGAAGAGCAGGCGTTCTATTGCGAAGAGCGCGATGGGCGTAAGTAAATACCTGTCTAATGTCTCTTCTTTTGTCTTTCAGAAGTTGGTTTGCAGCGCCGGAGTCCGCGGAATGTCCGTAAGTAGATACAATGCTTTTATCTCCGCAGGCGGCGATGCAGTGTGAAGAAATCCAGAATTCACGGAGTGCCGGTAAGTAGTGACAATGCTTTTGTCTTCGCAGGCGGAGGTGCAGCGTGCCGAAAATGACCGCAGCCGATGGATCAGGCGAGTAGCACTGCGAGTTAAGGCTGCCTTGCTAACCTGCTGTTTCTTGTCTCTACAGGTGCTGCTGTCGACTGGATGCAGGAATGGTGAGTATGCTTCTTGCAGATTCAGGATGCAGGAATGGTGAGTATGATTCTTGCAGATTCGGGATCGTAAGAAGAAAGGCTGGAACAGACTCGGTGAGCGTTCTGCTGCAGATGCAGAATAACGCGAAGCACGTTTCGTCTATCGGGTGTGGTTTAAATAGCCTTGGAGTGATGAGGCGTCTTCCTCCACGGCCCCGCCTAGGTAAGAAAAGAGTTCCAGTTCCAGAAGCTTTCCAGTGCTGAATCCAGGGAGTGGAGCTTGCCCCACCCAGGTAAGAAAGTAGTTCCTGTTCACAGAGGACTTCTAAGAGGATGGTAAGTAAGCAGCATGGTCTGCTGCAGGTAAGTCCACCCAAGCATCTGCACACATATTATGAGCCCGGCGCTTCCAGTGCCGGGACCGATGATTCTGATGAGCCTGGTGCCACCGGCGCCAGGACAAGGTCCAAAAGGTCCCCGTGGGGACCGGCTCGTGCCTAGGATTAGGGTTAGGGGCCTGCTTCCAAGGACGTTGGGCTGGTCCTGGCTCCTTGGAAGCAGTGATCATGACAGTACCCCCCTCAAGGCCCCTCCTAAGCGTGTCTTCTCCGGGGGTTTTGGCTTGTCGGGGTGATTCAGATGGAATCTCTTGACCAGACGAGGTGCGTGGACATATTCTGAGGGTTCCCAAGACCTTTCCTGGGGGCCGTATCCTTTCCAATCAACCAGATAATATAACTTAGATTTGGAGATCTTGGAGTCTAGAATGTTCTTTACTTCGAATTCGAGTTCTCCGTCTACCAAAACAGGTTCTGGGAGTTCAGTCAATCAGGTTTCTGGTTGTACTGGTTTTAATAAGGAGACATGGAATACTGGATGTATTTTCATATGCGCAGGTAATTCCAATTTGACCGCCACCGGATTAACTATGGTAGAGATGGGGTAAGGTCCAAGGTATCTCGGGTTGAAGGTGCGGGGTCCTTTTAGAGGCAGGTGCTTAGTGGATAACCAGACCTGATCTCCTACTGCGTAGTGAGGGGCCTCTTCACGGTGTCGATATGCTCCCTTTTTGACTTGAGCTTTAGCTCTTTGCAGATGGGCAGTGGCTTCTTTAAAAGCACGGGTAATCTCAGAGTACAAATGATCCACAGCAGGTGTTTCGAATTCTTGGGGAGGATCCAGATTAGAGGTTCTAGGATGATGTCCGTATAATAGGAAGAAGGGAGTCTTCCCGGTTCCAGAATGAGTCTAATTGTTGTAAGCGTATTCAGCGATCCAAAGAATATCCTTCCAAGGGTTTTCAGTTTGTTGGAGCATGCAACACAGATATTGCTCTAGAGTCTGATTTGTCCTCTCGGTTTGTCCGTCAGTTTGGGGATGGTGACTGGTTGAAAGTCTTACATCAATTTGGGCTAGACGACAGCAACTCCGCCAAAAGTGGGAGATGAATTGACTTCCACTATCGGAGATTAAAACCGAGGGAAAACCGTGTAACCGAACGATGTTTTCTAAGAATTCCCAGGCCAATACCGAAGCCGAAGGTAGGCCCTTCAGGGGAATGAAGTGAGCCATCTTGGAGAATAGATCCACGACTACTAAAATGGTACTATACCCTGAGCATGGAGGTAAATCCGTGATGAAATCCATGGACAGGGTATGCCATGGACAGGGAGGAATATCCAGAGGGTGTAAAAGGCCGGCTGGTTTCTCCTTCTGACTTTTATTCTGGGCACACACACCGCAGGAGATTACAAAGTCTCTAATATCCTTCTTCCATGAAGGCCCCCAGAAATGTCTCTTGATCTTTTCCATGGTTTTGGTAATGCCAGGGTGACCCTCCATTAGAGAGTCGTGATAACCGGAAATTACTTGTTTTTGTATTTTCTCACAGGGCAAGTACAATCGCCCTTGGAAATATGGTAGGTCTTGATCCACTGAGAATTCTTTTCCTTTTTATTGCCAATCCTGCAAATCGGCCGGAGTTATGAGTGACTAGACTTTAGTCTTGATGTCTTCAAAGGATTGAGCGCTGACCAACCCCAAAAGCCTTTGTTCTGGGATTATGGGTATTGGTTCTGGATTGGTCAAATGTTCATCTACCCCCATCCGAGAGAGGGCATCTGCTTTTCCGTTTTTACTGCCGGGTCGATAAGTAATTATAAAGTCAAACTCAGCCAGAAACAGAGCCCAATGAAGCTGTCTGGAAGACTGAGCTTTGGCCGTCTTCAGATATTGTAGATTGTGGTGATCAGTCGTTACGGTGACTGTGTGTCTGGCTCCCAAAAGATAATGCCGCCAGGCTTTAAAGGCCGATCTGATAGCTAAAAGTTCCTTGTCTGTAATTGAATAGTTGATCTCGGAAGCCGAGAATTTGCAGGACCAAAAGGCTACTGGATGTAATTGGTGTGTGACCGGATCTCTTTGTGATAACACTCGCCCCACAGCCAGACTAGAAGCATCCGTTTCCACGATGTAGGGGAGTTCTGGGCGAGGAGGTTTTAGAACAGGAGCAGAAATGAATTTAGCTTTTAAGTCCTGAAAAGCTTGTTCCGCTTCAGAAGACCACTCAAAACGTTTGTTCTTCTTTAACAGAGCGGTGATGGGCTGGACTATCCGAGAGAATTCAGGAATGGATCTGCGGTAAAAGTTAGCGAAGCCTAACATGCTTTGAACTCCTTTTACCGAGGTTGGTGATGGCCACTTGATGATTGCATCGACCTTCTTTGAATCCATATGAACCCCATTAGGTGACAATATGAATCCCAAGAACTCAACTTCAGTAACGTTGAAAACGCATTTTTCAAGCTTGGCAAAAAGGTTATGTTGACGCAGTCTCTCGAGAACCTTTTTAACGTGTCTCTGATGTTCCTCTTCGGATGATGAATAGACAAGGATGTCATCAATGTAAACAACAACACACACATCTATGAGTTCTCTAACGACATCGTTCATAAAATACTGGAAAGCGGCAGGAGCGTTACAAAGTCCAAAGGGCATCACTTGATATTCGAATAGCCCATACTTGGTGCGAAAGGCCGTCTTCCACTCATCGCCTTCTTTTATTCGTACCAAGTGGTAGGCTCCTCTGAGATCCACCTTTGTATATATGCATGCTTCTTTGACTTGGTCCAGGAGTTCAGGGATCAAAGGTAACGGGTATCTGTTTTTAACGGTGATTTGATTCAGGGCGCGGTAATCTATACAAGTTCTAAGGTCTCCTTCCTTTTTCGGAACGAAGAACAAAGCCGAGGAAGCTGGAGATTTAGAAGGACGGATAAACCCGTTAGCTAGGTATTGGTCCAGATATTGCCTGAGGTGAAGATTCTCTGGCTCGGTGAGGGCATAAATCCTACTACAAGGAGGAGTTGTTCCGGGTATCAGGTCTATTTGACAGTCGTAAGACCTATGAGGAGGCAGGGTGTTAGCTTGATCCTTCCGAAAGACATCTTGGAATTCTTGGTAGTCAGGAGGTAATGTGGGAACCTCTGAAGAGATCGCCGCCACTGAAACTTCAGGCCGAGGATAACAAGTGGTAAAACATTCTGGAAACTGAACCGTCTTTGCTCGCCAGTTGATCTGAGGATTGTGCTTCTCTAACCAAGGGATTCCCAGAATGATCTGGAACTGAGGGGCCTTGATCACATCGAACACGATTTTCTCCCGGTGTCCATCTTGGCTCACTAGCGTCACTTCTTGGGTGGCGTGCGTTACTGGTCCGGAGGCTATCTCCGTGCCATCCAATGTAGTAATGACGTCTTTTACTGCCTTAGGGACAAGGGGTAGATTCATCCTTGATGCCATTTCACGGTCCACATAATTGCCGATTGCTCCGCTGTCGATGTAAGCTTCAATTGCATGCAAACGATCCGGACGTGCAGGATTAATGAGGACCATGGGCACCACGAAATGCGAGGTCACGGGACAGATCTTAACGCTCGGCAAGAGGACCTCTACACTTACCGGGCTAGGTCGTTTCCCTGCTCGGAACTTGAGGTACTGGAATCTGCGGCTCCTACAGCCTTCTTAGCTGGTTTCACTGGACAGTCTCGAAGAAAGTGCCCCGAGTTCCTGCAATAGAGGCATAATTGCAGCGGTCTTCTTCTTTCCCGCTCCTTTTGGGTTAAAGGACCTTTCATCCCCCCTATTTGCATGGGTTCCACAGTGTCAGCTCCCTTAGTAGAAGTCTGTGGTTTAGAAAACACTTGGGTATCAAATTTAGAACGATCAGCCTTCCTGTTCTGTAATCTGTGGTCCAATTGGACGACTAAGTCAATATAGTCCGAACATTCTTGTGGAGGGTTCACAACTTGAGCTAACACATCCTTGAGCTCTCCACGCAGGCCTCTGTAGAAAAGAGTTATTCTCTTATCCTCGGGCCATTGAGTTTCCACTATGAGTCTGTTGAATGAGGCTATATAGGTCAAGAGGTCTTGATTACCCTGTCGTAATGAAAGAAGTTAATTGTCCAAGGCCTGCCCTTGTGCATGTCTTGCAAACAGTTTCTCCATGCTGGACTGGAAGGCCTGGAAATCATGCAAAACCGGATCATCCAGGGTGACTAAAGGGATCGACCAATCTGCGGCGCTGCCACTGAGATAAGAAAGCACGAAAGCCACTTTGGTCTGGTCTGTTGGGAATGCAGCTGGTCGACATAAGAAATGTAAGCGGCACTGGTTGAGGAACACTGCAAATTTCTTTGGGTCACCAGAAAAACGTTCGGGCGGAGCCAAGGGCACATTACCAGGTAGATTGATTTGCACTGGATTAACAGATGATGCAGAAGGATAGCTTCCTCCTGGAGCGGGCAGGGGTGTCTGTCCTGCCTGCGTTTGTAGCAATTGCCTAGCGAGGTCCTCTGTTCGCTCCTTGGAAATTATCAGTTCTCTTCTTAGAGAGCTTGTTTCCTGACGAGCTGCATGTACTTCTGCTCTTAATTCCCCGAGCAACTGGGCTAAGTGATCAGTGTCTGAGGTTTCCATTGCGCCTGGGTAGGAGTTTTGCGGTGGGCTTCGCGTTCTGTAACGCTCACCTGATTCCCATGGAGGCGCTGATCTTGGCAGGAAGGTGTCTGTGACTCGAAAGGTGATGTGCAGAACCCGACGGGCTTCTGGGGTCGAACCTCTTTGCACTGTGTGTCGAACTCGTAGGGTGAGGTTTCTGCAGGTGAAAGAATATGGGGGTTAATGGTCTGGGTTGTTCAATGTCCCTCTTCCTCTCCGTAGAGCCCCCAGGTCAACGTGCTCACCTTAGATAGGTGAATGCTGGGCTCTCCATCTGCGTTTGGTGCAGGGCGCTGTTGCCAGTTCCTTCACTTGTGAAATATAGGCCTCTTGGACTCAGAAGACAGTTACCGTCGTTAACTGCACGAGCGGTGAGTTTCCAGACACCTTTTTAGTCTTTATAGTCTTTAGGTGCAAGGCACGTTAACATTGAACAGGACTTCGTATAATGCTTTTCTCCCTATTTGTCTTGCAGGACTCTTGAGGAAGATGGAGTGAAGCGTCTGGAAATGCGTGAGTAAATGCAAGCGCTCTAACTGTCTTTTCCTTGCAGCGTAGTTCATACTGAAGAGCAGGCGTTCTATTGCTAAGAGCGCGATGGGCGTAAGTAAATACCTGTCTAATGTCTCTTCTTTTGTCTTTCAGAAGTTGGTTTGCAGCGCCGGAGTCCACGGAATGTCCGTAAGTAGATACAATGCTTTTATCTCCGCAGGCGGCGATGCAGTGTGAAGAAATCCAGAATTCACGGAGTGCCGGTAAGTAGTGACAATGCTTTTGTCTTCGCAGGCGGAGGTGCAGCGTGCCGAAAATGACCGCAGCCGATGGATCAGGTGAGTAGCACTGCGAGTTAAGGCTGCCTTGCTAACCTGCTGTTTGTCTCTGCAGGTGCTGCTGTCGACTGGATGCAGGAATGGTGAGTATGCTTCTTGCAGATTCAGGATGCAGGAATGGTGAGTATGATTCTTGCAGATTCGGGATCGTAAGAAGAAAGGCTGGAACAGACTCAGTGAGCGTTCTGCTGCAGATGCAGAATAACGCGAAGCACGTTTCGTCTATCGGGTGTGGTTTAAATAGCCTTGGAGTGATGAGGCGTCTTCCTCCACGGCCCCGCCTAGGTAAGAAGAGAGTTCCAGAAGCTTTCCAGTGCTGAATCCAGGGAGTGGAGCTTGCCCCACCCAGGTAAGAAAGTAGTTCCTGTTCACAGAGGACTTCTAAGAGGCTGGTAAGTAAGCAGCATGGTCTGCTGCAGGTAAGTCCACCCAAGCATCTGCACACATATTATGAGCCCGGCGCTTCCAGTGCCGGGACCAATGATTCTGATGAGCCTGGTGCCACCGGCGCCAGGACAAGGTCCAAAAGGTCCCCGTGGGGACCGGCTGGTGCCTAGGATTAGGGTTAGGGGCCTGCTTCCAAGGACGTTGGGCTGGTCCTGGCTCCTTGGAAGCAGTGATCATGACATATAGCCCGAGGACTCCAACACTTGAACCTGCAGTAAAAATATGAAGATGGCTGCCAGAGGAGGGGCTTAGGTAGATGGCAGTCATTGGCTGGGGGTGGGGGGGGGGGGGGGGGGGGGTATGACCCAGAGACCAGTGATTGATTTTTTCTTTAACGAGGAATCCCAGCCTGACGATGGGGAATATTCACGAACATGTGAATCCATGCCAGACCCCATGCTGGAGAACCAGAGCAACTCTGCTTTTCTCTTTCAGAGGCAGAAAGCCTGCAGGTGAAAGTTCCAGCCCTGGTGTTACAACAGATTTTTCTTGCAATGAAACAGTACCTAGGGGAGCATGACAGATGAGAAATTCCACAATTTGTGAAGAGTAGGAAAAACATTTAACACTGTCCTCATGTACCAAAAAATGAATGACACGGTCAATAGTAGAAAATCAGCTATCATACTTACGAATCAGCGAGAACTATGCGCGTTCTGGTAACATTTTCTATAGTGAATTTGGTTTTACCCCCTTTTCCTGCTATTCTCCCTATAGCTCTTGAGAGATGGTCTCCTTTCAAAGGTTTTACTAAAAAGGAAAAAAAAAAACAATCTTAAATACCATTTACACTTGTCTTATTCAAAATGCACTGTTACAGTAGAAATGTCAGACTTTCTTCATTGCACCATAATTCAATCTATTCTTAGCATGAGAGTAAAAACCATCCCAACACAAGCTGAACATGAACATATTGCTAGACCACAGCCTGCAAGCAAACATCCCACTGGGCTTAAAAGAAAATATAGGACAAAACTCACTGAACATTGTGCAGCTACCTGAACAAAAGCTTTTCATTTCTGCTTTAAAATTACATTTTAGTTCGTAAATCCACTCTGCGGCTGCTATGACAGCTGAGCACGGTGCAGTCGCTGATACAAAAAGCCAAGGGTCTGGTTCATCCAAAAGGAGTATAGCGTCTGACTAACATAACCGTTATTTACAAAGCTAAATAAGTGAAACCCCCATGGTAATAACTGCTTTATTATATGGAGCATTATTATATATGCCTGTATGCTTAGGAAAAGCAACCGCGCCTTTGAGTGTCATCTAGATAGATGGGAGACTAAGGATAGCATATTCTTGATTAAACTGTGCATGGGCACATTGCCAGTTAAGACACTGACATCCAAATGGTAGGCAAATCATTTGATAAAGTGTGATTATTGTAAAGCACTCTATGACTACACGACAGGAAGAGCACTTTTTGGGCGGCTTATAACTTTGCTCGCCCTGGACGAATCCTCACTAAACTTTGCAAAAAAAAGTATATGGGCCATTTTTTTTTTTACAAAGTTTGGTGACGTTTGGTCCAGGGGGGGGGAAGTAATAGGGGGGGGCCCCAAAACGTCTTTTTTTACCATAGACTGAATGGGGGAAAAAAACTTTGCGCACGTCTACAGCCGAAACCGCTGGACGGATTTGAACCAAATTTGCAGCAGGAGCAGCAGCCTGGTCCCAAAAGAGTGCTTTTGTAAATTTGGTGAAAATCCATCCAGTAGTTTTCTTTAAAACGATAAAGTAGGTCTGCAAAAATGTGTGATATCTATGTCCGCTCCGCGGTTACACTTCCCTGTTCGCTCCGCGGACAAGAAATAGATTGGCTAATCCGTAGCGTCATGTCTGCGGACATGTGGCACTTTCACTGATTGGTTGTGGAGCAGCGTGAAGTGCGTCAGATTTCTTCGCGGCCTCCGCCCTCTTTTGTTCATGTTTTGGTGTACACGGACATTGCTGGTAACACATACAAAACAAGACACCAATGCACTTGTTATAGTTATGAAATACTGTTTCCGAAGGTGAGCTTTAATTAGGTTGGGATGCAATGTGGCAGCTCAAACACAAAAAGGGTTGTTTCTTGCCACCAAATTCATACAGTAAAGTGGAAGTTGGTGCTCAATGTACGGCAACCAATGCCTACGCCTGTGTTGTCATGTTTTCAGATTAATATTGAAGTCGGACTGGCATCCTATGTTTTCAAATCTGAGGCGGCCAACTGGAGTGTTTGATGGAAACAGTGGTTTTGGAGGCGTATGGGAGTAGCAGTTCCCATCATTGGATGCACATATGTTGCTGCAAAGTGAGAATGTATTTGTCTTCTGAGTGAAGGTTAGTTAATTTGCTTTTTTGGTTGTGAGCTTAGTAGGCCCACGCATCCAAGTCAATCCATAAGGGGCTATTGTTTTTTCACCTTGACCTTTTTGACCTTGAGCAAAAGGGAAACTTCAAAAGCTGTCCAAGGAATGAAAGCTTGGAAAAAAAATACCATTTGATAAGGTTCCGTTTTAAAAACGTTTGTAAGGAACATGAAATATCAGTTCACGAAGATTCTTTGATGTCCAACTTTGCCAAACACAATGGAGGCTGTCAAGATGATGCAAGTTTAATTCTGACGACGCTACACCGACCCACATTTTAATTTTATATTTCCAAACACTAATTGTGACAATGTAACTGAAGTATTATCTTTTTGCGCAGTTGTAATTTTCCTCCAATAACAGAGTGCACATTATTCGCATTTGCAGGCTATGACTATAGTTACCCTTGTTCACCATTATTTATTTTTCTTTCAAATGTTATGCTTGCCCAACATAGCTATGTGTATTACTTTGCACGTTCTTTTGGTCTTGTGTAACATGTAGACATGGAATTTTTTTCTTGCTTGTCCATTCATGCTGCCTTCATAACTGAATTACCATCTTACTGTGTAGTTGGGCTTTTTTAACCCTTAAGGCGACTGCTGTTTTTCGGCGTTTGTAGGGTGTCACTATATGTACCCATGGTCAAGGCTAATATTTCTTTAAAATGTCTTGTTTGTCAACTTCCATTTGTGTAGTACTTTCCACAATCTTTGTGTCTGTTTTGTAATTTTTTTCCTAAAGGTTGGGTATTGACACAGATTTTCTTACGTTTTCCGCCTAGCTACATCTTGCCGTACTGTGCGTGCCATGGTTTCCAGATGCCGAGTGACGGCTTCTTTCAACGCCAGATGCAACTGCTGGTGACCGGCTGTCTGTCCATTATAATGTTATGGGATGACCGGCCAGGCCCCCTCTGTCCCTACGCGGAACTAGCGAGTAGGAGTGACATAACATCATTTATGGTGTTGTAAGGCAACGGTAATGGCGACGTCTTGGAAATATCAGTGTAAACAAAGCGGGTGCTTTAACAGCAACGCATACTTTGTGTATGCAAAAATAACTGTCTCAGCATGAACATTTTCAATGTCGCCATTAGAACCATTGCAACAATTTATTTGGAAATGGGATTAGTCTGTTGGTCCCCGACAGTTAAACAAAAGTACTTTACAAAATCTAAAATGTTAACGTTTTCTTTTAAAATCCTGTCCATTTCGAAATGTCAGGTACCACGTTGTACGTCGCTGTATGTTTATTTGCAGGTTCTGTCTCATGGCACGTACTGTTGCTTTTTGGAGGCTGTCGTGGAAAGCGAAGAGGGGCAATGTATGTAACAACCGCTTTCCCTTTCTATGGTGGCCATCTTGAAAAAGGATTTTGTTTTGGAATCGCTGTATGTTTATGTACAGGTACTGCATCTCAGCACGTGGTTTTGCTTTTTGCTTGCTGCCATGGAAAGCGAAGAGGGGCCATGTATGGAACAACCGCCTTTCCTTTCAATGGTGGCCATCTTGAAAAAGGATTTCTATAACCAGAAATCCTATTTTTCCATAGCACACGTTAATGCTCTGCACATCTATACTACTACTGACAAATCTTATTGTGTCTATGTCTTTACTGAGAAATATAAAGTACATGGAGTGTACGCAATTTAAAAATATATATATATTTACACTGTGAAAGGTGGTTCTTAATGCAACATTTACTTTAACGGATGGCTTTCTTTTTTGGTAGGACAGCTAATAAGGCCATTTGCGAACGGAAATGAGGAAATACGCATTAAAACTGATATTGGGGAGGGGGATGGTGGCCGAAGCAAAAATATTGTGTGTATGTTATTTCTAAGGTTGGGGCAGTGTTTATCATGCTCCTTCATGACAGTAGTGCTGTTTCTTGGGCAGGAGGGATGGCCTTAGCTGATGTCATTTTCAGATAACTAAAACTTTTGCTAAAAGTAAGTAATGTGTACTACATTGTTAATGGCCGACTACCAATACGCGTTGTCGCTGTGCAAGGCAAATGGTGCAGGTGGACGTTCCTACATCAATATAAAATCTGTTTCCACATTGTCCACGAGGCAAACATCTTGTTTACGGATTCTCGAACAAGTTACCGTGCTGTACACCAACACTTTACCGTGCTGTACACCAGCATATTGTCAAGTGGTATTCTCCGCAAGGTGTTTAAATAAGTCAGAAGTTGCTTAACATTATGGTTACGTGGCACTACTATAAACCGATCATCTTTAGCAAAAAAACTTTGCAAAAGGGACGGTATGGTTAAGTTGCTCTACTGAAAATCTGTACAATTTAGTAAAAAACTTTGTAAACGTGACATTATGGTTCAAAGTAAAATCGGAAAACCCCTGAAATTCAACAGTTATGGTAGGCTAAGCAACCATAACTGCCTGCACCACTGTGCACTGCTAACACTACCACCCAGGACATGAAAGATGGCATCACAAATGTCATTGATGACATCACTGACAACATCACATGTGTAGCCCCTTTGTTTTTGTTCACTGCCATAACTAGGCCAGGTGGGTTTATTGACTGTCACAAACTTAACTTTCAAAAGGTATTACATTTAAAAATATTGCTATTCTCACATGTTCTTACACTACTTTCCTTAGAATTTAAATCGCATATTATGATGTACATATATAGGGGAAGAAGCAGGCCTGAAACACAGCAACCATTTTTGTGCGTGAATATAATCATGTAGATTATACACAGTTGGTAATGATCCTGCGTCTTGTACGCTTACTTTACTCTCCACATATAAGCACCATCTTTGTATGCATTGTAGTCTATTTAGGTGTTGTGTGTATTACTAGAAATATGTAGTAAGTGATGCATTATTAGCAACATAGTACATGTTTCACAGACCAGAAAAGTGTGATACAGAAAGATTCACCTTTTTGTAATAGAACTTTGGAAAGTACAAACTTAGCACCTCTGTTGTGTCTGCTGCAGCCAATACCTACATTTCTGTATGAGCAAGTTCCTGTACTGGAAAGAAAACTGCAATGGAATTTTCTTTAAAACACTACATTGCGTGAAGAAGTATGTACTTTATTACACATGTCCTGATAATCCCCGATATTTTTTTGCTAAACTTACATTCTGTCATGATCTCTGCTTCCAAAAGATCAGGACTTGCCCGACTCCCTTGGAAGCAGACCCATAACCCCGGTTCCGAGTGCCAGCCAGTCCCAATTGGGACCTTTTGGACCCTGTCCTGGCGCCAGTGGCACCAGGCTCATAAAGATGCCCAGTCCCAGCGCTGGAAGCGCCGGGCTCATAATGCTTGGGTGGACTTACTTGCAGCAGACCATGCTGCTTACTTACCTGCCAGTTGAACCCCTGATCCTCTTCTGTTTGGGACTACTTTTCCTGTTGGGTGGGGCAGGAGCCACTCCCTAGGTTCAGAACACTGGAACTCTTCTGGAAAGCAGGAACTCTTTTCTTACCTAGGCGTGGCTGTGGAAGGAGACACCTAAGCACTACAGGAGGCTATTTAAACCACACCCGATGGATGAATCTTGCTTTGCGTTATTCTGCATTCTCTGCAGCAGAACGCTCATCGTGTCTTCTGCTTCTGATCCTGGGCCTAAGGGAACAAAGGCTTACCATCCTGGAATCCAGTCTTCAGCAGCACCTGTAAAGACAAAGAAAGAACAGGTTAGCACTACGGTCTTCAGTGGCAGCGCATCTCTTACCTGGTCCATCGGCTGTCACCAACGCCTCGCGCTGCATTCCAGCATCTGAAAGACAAAGGCTTACCTACTCTTCGCATGCTCCGGAGGTCTTCGCACTGCATTCCGGCATCTGAAAGACAAAAGCTTACCAGCTCTTCGCACGCTCCGGAGGCCTTCGGCGCTGCATCCCGCATCTGAAAGACAAAAGAAGGTGCGTTTAAAGACATTGGGCAACTTTATTACTCACGTGCCATTACTCCTTCCCACGCCGAATCCAGTGGGTATTCCAGCACCCTTCAGCTTCTCTAAAGCTCCGAACTTGTACCTGCAAGATAAAAGGGACAGTTAGTGCGCATCGTGAAGCAGGCTACAAGCGCTTACTTACGTGCTTCCAGGCGCTTCTATTCCTCACGCGGGTTCGATCCTCAACTCTCATCAGCCCGCCATCCGCCATCGCCGGAACCCTGCAAAACAAGAGATATCATTACAAAAGACTTTTAAGACATTTGAAGTGCCCAGAACTTACCGTTCGTGCAGTTGACGGACAGCAGTCCTCTGAGGTCAAGAGGCCTGCACCCTTATCCAGTGAAGAAACTGGTTACGGCACCCTGCCCCGAGGCAGATGGAGAGCTCGGCGTTCACTTACCTAAGGTGAGGGTGTTAACCTTTGCGGTTCTACAGGAGAAGAGAAAGGGAAGAGGAGAGAGGCACCCAATAACCCCAGTTCATTAATCCCATATTTTCTATCTGCAGACATCTTACTCTTCGAGTCAGACATACAGTGCACAGAGGTCCAGCCCAAAGAGCCAACCGTGTGTTACACATCACCTTTGAAGATACGGCATTCACCCAGTCAAGACCGGCGCCTCTGCGGGAATCAGGTGAGCGTTACACATTCACAACCCCTCGTCTGAAAAGTAAATGCACACGTGATGTCATCAATGACTTTTGTGATGCCATCTTTCATGTCCTGGGTGGTAGTGTTAGCAGTGCACAGTGGTGCGGGCAGTTATGGTTGCTTAGCCTACCATAACTGTTGGATTTCAGGGGGTTTTCGATTTTACTTTGAACCATAATGTCACGTTTATAAAGTTTTTTAGTGAATTTCACAGGTTTTTAGTAGTGCAACATAACCATAACGTCCCTTTAACAAAGTTTTTTTTAGTGATATATATATTTGGTATTTTGTGTGCCATTTCACACTGTTCGGTAGAATTTTCATCTCATGTGTAATTCTCCACTCTTGTTGAGTCCTCTGGCACTTTTTGCTGAACTATTGGATTTTTATCGAACTCTCCCGAGTAAGTGGGAGCTCTTTTTCCTCACTCACTCATTCTTTTCTGTCACTCCGAGAACCCTTTTTGGTTTCTCTTGATGGAGCCTGTCTGCCACCTCGTTATGGCATCTGTATTTTCCTATTGAAGCACTCTGCACCTTCTGTGCAGTGTTGCTGGAAGCTCCTTGAGCCTCCCGCTTTGGTTTTCGTTTATTTTCCTGTGCTAACTTAAGGTTACCAGGATAGGGGGATACGTTTTATCCTACCTAGGCTTTTCTTTTGTGAGATTAGCGCACAACACCTTATGTGGCGTGCTGAGGGAACACATTGTATCCTTTTTCACTTCTGCTATAACTTTTTAGTTACAGTGACAAGTCTGTGTGCCTGGTGGCAGTGGATGATTTTCTACCAATTTTGTGAAACTTACATCGCAGGCTGTATTCGCAGTTGCGGTAAGGGACACATGGGGCACCCTTGTTCCAAAATTATGCGAGTCTTTTTTTAGCCAACTCACAGCGACTTGTACTTTCTTAGGCCTTCTTCTACCGACCTAGGTTCTTGCCCCAGCTGCCAAGGCCAGAGACCTGTTGGGAAGGGGACACAATCTTCCAGAGACAGTGAACGGTAATGTAAGAGACATGGGGGGTGCCCTTAAAGGCTTCTACACAACTACATTACTGCAGGTTTCGTAGATGCAGGGCACATGCAGGAATAGCAGCCAGTTTACGCATTAGCAGCCATATTGGAACACAAAGTTTAAACGTAGCACAGTAGTCAGCACTCCAGGCCTAGGTCGCAAACATGAGGAAAGTAATAGGCTGTATCCGAATCTATGTGATCCCTGTGCCACCCATAATTACGCAGACAAAAAGGTATACTGCAATTACGGCGCGGCGCAATGATCAGATAGATCACTTCTGCCCGCCTGCTCCTGCCCCGGCCCGCAATCCCCCCCACTTACCTTTACTGCAGTGCACTCCTGTGTGCGCCACCAAAATCCTTGTACCCCTGTGGCATCAGCTCCTCCAATTTGCATGGGGCAGTGCCGACAGTCAGTGAGCAGTGATATAGATGTATAGATATATATCCTATCCCCCGCTTAATGTAATAAGTAGGGGTCACCCCAGCAACCCGTACCGCACTCAGGCGTAGTTTTAGTAATGTCGCCACAATCGTGGCGACATTATGCTATGATTCCTTGTATCCCGGGCACTGATGAGAAAAGCCATAGCTACAGAGATCCATAAACCCTTGTCTAAAAGGTTGCCAGCCTTCACACCCTGGGAAGAATGCGCCCTGCAAGGCCACGGGAGGAGGGCTGAGTACCTTTGTACAGTACAATCCCACAAGGAGGGCACGGGCCTCCAACCCCCACCAGTCCCATTCCTAAGTTATAGCACCCAAATACCCTAGCTTTAAGACCTCTGGATTTCAAGGTACCAGCCAGCCCCAGACCACTGATCATAAACCTGTTTGAACGCCCCGATCGATCAAAAAGATCGGAAAGCAGTGCCTTCACTTCTAGGTCACGTGATTTGTGCTGGGAGGTGCAGGGAGAGATGACATTATAGCCCAGAACAAGGATGGAAGACCTTGGAGTTGTGCCGGACTGTCTGGGAGCGAGTGACGTGTGTGAGTTAGTATGACCTCGGCTTTCCCCCGGTCCCCTGTCAGCTCGTACCAGGTGCACTGCCACAGAGATGTGTTTAGTTTTGCAAATAATTGCCAATTAACAGGCTTGTGACCGATGATGAATGCACCATCACTCACGTGGAAGAAGATGGACATACGGGCTGGATCCAATGGCCTGGCTTCACCTATGGAGTAGGTGACCTCTGTATAGTGTCTCACCACACAGACGCACAGGTTTTCACTGTATGTAATGATGTCACTGATGACGTTGTGTACCTTATTAATTTGCTGCTCAAGCAGATTTTGCCAGAATGTGACACAGCAGCAGAGTTCTTTGTTGGCGCTTTCCATTTTTGTGTGAAAATAAACCTGGTTCCCCTTGCAAGAGGTGCATTGGGCCTTTTTCCCCCAGTGGGTTGTATTTTATCTGGTGTGAGCATCTAGGGGATTTCCTACAGACCATAACTGGTGCAGCTGTCATCTTACCTTAGGGACCCTCTCGTGACATTCATGGAAGAAGGTACTGTCTCACTCCTGGGTACTTACCTAGGCAGTTTGTGTTGCTGTTCGCTCCTCCTGACCTTTTTGAGTCACATTGGGGTGGACGACCCAACTGTGTTCATCCGTGCCTATGGACAACTGTCATAAGAGGCACACATCCTTCAGGTGGCCTACCTAGCCCCCCCTGAAGCCTTTGAATCCAATTTAGTTACAAAGAGCATAATCTGTGAATTTGACAACTTTGGCAGTGTCCATCTTCCTTTGTTCTGTCGCCAACGGATCACTGGTTCCCCCAGTGCCTCTGTCTGACTTTTGAGACCCTCAGTCTCCAGATAAGGTTGGACTTTAGACCTACACAAAGAATGCAACTTATCAGTATTGCCATTTAGTAAGTGTTGGTTGATAAATGATTTGCGAACCTAAAACTAATCTTGATATTTACAAGATTCTCTTCCCAGGATTTATGGGATTTTACTTCATATGTGTGTGAAACTTTCCTTACTTACCCAAATTGCATTTTGAGTTTAACATTGCCCTAGTGTATATTGTAACCCTATTTTTATATCTTCGGTGTGTAAGTGTTTCCTTGACTATAAGTGTACTCAAAAGGTCTTTGTACTCAACTGCAGCCCTCCTTGACCAAGCCTGGCTGCTCAACCATAGTTACCAAACCTTTTGGTTAGTTCAGGCCAGACCTAAGAGTTGGAGCCCTATACATCTAAGAGTGAGTCTTCTACAGTCTATCTGAAATGTCGCTAGGCCGAGTACGATAGTTATTTTTCACATTCTTGTTGTTCATGGCCTGTAAGAATGTTTTGTATTTTCCCTTGTTCCCTCCCTTGTCATGAAACACTATCAAACTATCATAAACAGTCCTACCACAGGTGGACTTTAGTAAAACTCCCTAACAAATACCAACCAATGAATTGTTGCTGAGCTTGTATTGTTTTATGGTTTTATCGAAAAAAACAATTTGTAAATAATAAATGCCACTTTATCATCATCATGAATATAATTAGTAGTGAGCGCTACAGTAGTGACCACCGATCAAGTATTGCTTCGCTATCACCCTCACTGTGGTGCAAGATCCAACGACCTCTTAAGGCGGACTGGACAGAACAGAAAGCTGCTAAAGGGCTTCAAAGATAAAAATTCGAATATTCAAATGCAAACTTTAATGAGGAAAATAGTGTGAAAGTAGTAATTTAATATTCTTTTACCTTATAGCAATCTTCAGGAAATTGCACCAGAGCACTTACATCACAACAACAACAGCTAACAGCTCTGACAGCTGCTGGTAAAAATAGGTTTTAGTGCTTGACCCCACAGCAAAGTGGAAAGGAGTAGTCTTTAAACTTTAAGGCTAACAAAGTATTACGCTATAGGTTTGTTTTGGCGTATACATTGCTGTAACATGGTGCTTTCTGGCTGCTCCGGAGCACTTCAAGACACTCTGCGTGTATAAGGATGAATAGCAGATCCTGAAGTTAGGAGAGCGACAAGATTTTTAATAAGCTTGGTTGCACTTTGCAAAACGTGAAGCAGTCGTTGCTACCCTAGGCGTGGCCTAGGTCGCAAACACATGGTAGAAGATTAGTCTCAATCTTTTCATCCTAAACTGAAAGGGAGATCTTGGACTTTGGGGATGGCCATATTTCCATTTAAGAAAATAGTCAGCACCTAGCCGCATAAATGTGTAGGTATTCCACGCCACTGTAGAGATTGTATTTCTGCCACATGAACACATTTTTTAAATAAAAAAAAGATCCAGCACTTGTGCAGCTGTATCAGTGCTCTGCCCCCGCCTTGCACAACCAACAACGTCCTCTTCATAGTCCTTTTGATCTCTGCTAGTGCATCAAGGGACATCCTACTCTGAAACGACAGAAGTGTAGGAGGGTGGGTCGTGGAAAAGAGGGACCAGCATTAGGATTACAATGTCATTGTGGTGAGTAACTTGCATGCACAACGTCCACACTTCTTGGGGCAGAGTTCATTTTATTTTATTTTTTGCCTAACTTCGCGAGTCCCTTAAATGCTAGGTTTTTTCAGGTTTGCGTTTAGGAGGGACTTCTACTGAAGTCCTTATCACAAACTCATTAGTGTGATGCTCTGTTCTCCTCGTCCATATTGCTATCAGTGTTTTATAAAGCACCCCATTTTGATCTCAGGGTTATTTGAACACCCTGAAAGTCTGTGAGCATGTAAACGGTGGACACATGAACTTTTGTTTTCGCTACACCATGCTTACAGTCACTTTTACTGGATTAGTAGCCCATACCGTCATGACCCTGTCAACTGTCACTGCATCCCTGCAACTCCATGCTGGGGACATCCTTTTCTAGGTTACTTCCTTTACTTCAGGTTCTTGCAGGATTGTCTGGCCGCCCTGGGTGTACTCCTCGGCTGGGGCTCCCGATTGCCTGGAAATCTCTGTGTACTGAAGTGTTGGTAGGTGGGCGTCATTGGTGCTGTGTTGACTTGGAAGAGAGTGGCTTCCTGCTATTCCGTCTCGGCTCCTCTTGGGAAATCATGAGTCACTTCCAGTCACTGCTTCCATCATGGGACAGTCTTCCTGCTGTCTGGCTTGACACCCTCACGAGAGCTAAATGGATCCCTGCTGGCTCTCCAACTGATGGGCATTCCATTCTACATGGTGACTTACATTTTGAATATTCAGATTATGGAAGAACCCCGGGATTGCACGCGTTCAACAAATATTAGAGTGCTGCCTCTATCTAGTCCCGGGGAGGGGTTAACTGTAAACAAAAAGAGATAGAGGCCCATTTGATGGGGTACAAAACTGCAAGTGGGATGCCTTACAGTCCATAAAATAATATTTTAATCAGTATATTCACTCATCTTAAATTTCATCACACATCAAATGTTTAAAAAGATATATAAAAAGAAACCACACATACATTGTGGTTAGACATAAATTTACAAAATACATTTACAAAATGCCGTTTCAGTAGCCAGGGTACTTTTAACAAACATGGATGGTTTATCCCGTTAGCCTCAGATTTTTGTATTAGTTCAATATACCCTTGAGTTTTCCACCTCTTTTGGTGGTTAGTTGCGTCAGGTATTCACTGCAGTGCTTTTATAAATTGTAAAGGTCTCAACATGTTTCAGTTCATGGGGAAGAAATTCAGAATTTTCTTCAGGAGTGGGACCCTGGTAGTAGTATTGGCTTGCAGAATGTGCTAGTGTTGCAATCGTGACAAACAGTGGAGGGTGAAATCCATTCCCTATCAAACAAAGACAAGAAAAAGCAGGTGTGAGCTAGTGATGCTTCTTAATCCAGTTTAACTCTTTTTATTAGAGATTCACCTGTAAAAGGTATAAACATTACCTGTACAAGTGATTTTCAGAGTGCGATCCTGTTCCTGGGAACGTGGATAGGTGATAGGAAGGACTAAAGCGAATACCTGATAAATAGGAAAGCATATAAAATGGTATGCTTTAGAGATCGCTAAAACTAGGACCAAAGGGGGGCTAACCTCTGGTGCTACATTTAGACAGCCAATCGTCCTCTTGTTAGAGGGTCCAGTGTGGAAGTGTAATACTCACTACACTCACCTCACTTGTAGAGGATGCAGTGGTAGCAGGGCTGCAAGGGCTCTGGTAAGGCGGGGACGCGCCGTCAACCGGCTTGGTCTGTAGGTCTCAATCTGAGGTCAATTGTCTTGTTGTGGTGTATTCACTCTAGAGGGAATCATAAAACTAGTGTCATTCTTCTAGCCCAGTATTCAGTTCACAAAGTAAGTTTGAGTATTAATACCAAAAAGGTACATCTAGTTGTGAACAAGAAAAATGGCAGAAAAAGACCCTGGAGGGTACAGCGCATGGATGGCAAGTACAGATGCTTGCTGGTGGGCTGCGGATGAGAGCGATAGTGGGAACCTGCCAAATTACCCACAAAGTAAACAATGAAGGAAGACTGGGTTTGCTCTCACACTGCGCACACAAAAATCAAAATAGAAGCATAATTTGCTGATTATATGGAGTGATTTTTAATCAACAACGTTGCAGCCGGACACGTGTTTTGAGCTTCATGCTCTTCTACTGAGGCTGTTTACAAAGTGTAGGTGAAAATAAATATTGCACATTTTCAAACACAATAGTAAAAATCAAACACAAGCACCCAGAGCCAAAACACATGGAGCAAATAGGGTGTGCCAACCACAAGTAAAAGAGAGGCCGAAACAACCACAATGCTGTTGCCGTTATTACGTGGGCTCACGTAATACTATTTAAATCTATTTAAGGTTCAATACCTGGTAAGCCCATTTTTATTGACTTTCAAATTTCGTTATCCTTTGACTCATCTTTAATTCAATTTAATTCACTGCGTAATTATTTCCATTAGCACGAGATTTGCAGATTGACCAAGATTAAGGTACCCCTATATAATTTGGGTTTACCCATGTGTTTTTTGGCTGATCACCATTGCAACCCTTTTTCCTCAATGTTCTTTATTTATTTTCTTATTTTTCTATTTCTCTTCATCACCTTGATATCCTTTGACAAACAATGCCACACCTCATTGGTAATATGTTTTTAACTTCATGTTTAATCCAAATGTACTATCTGTTAACTTTCTATTCAATTACTACGGCATTGTGGTTGTTTCGGCCTTGCCCTGTTACTATTGCTGGCCCCCTTAGCTTTTCTGATCATCTTTTTTTTAGGTAGCCACTTTTCCATAGTTTTTGACTTGATGTTTTCAATTTTTCTTCATAAGTATAGTTCTGGGAGCCGTTTCTTTTCAGCCTCAAAAATTGACTAAACAGTAAATTATCCCGAAGGTGCTTCACATGATGGCTCGTGTAGTCCAACAGAGTTTTTGTCTGTGGGTTTGTGGAAAGGTTTGACAAAAATGGTTAGGTTCAGGAAATTAGTAGTAGTATTACTTACTGTCAGGGTGAATTTTAAGTGTTGGTTTAGTGCATCTATCCAATTCAGGAAAGCCGTTGTTTCTTCCTGTGACCCTTCACATACAATCAGGATGTCGATGTATCGAGTCCACTTAAGAATTTGTTTCTTGAAGGGGGTTGGTCCGGGTAGATGAATTTTTCCTCGAAGAATTCTACGTAGAGATTGGCAAGACTTGGGGCCATGGTTGCCCCCATAGCTGTACCTTCGAATTGTTGGTAAAAGATTTGTTCAAATTCAAAATAGTTATTTCTAAGCGTGATCTCAAATATGAGGTGCTAGGTTATTTATAACGCGCTTAATACCCAGAGGTTTCTAAGCGCGGACCCGGGGATCAAACCCATGTTGCTCAGTGTCATCTTGTTTCCAAGGCAAGCACTTTGCCGTTGAGCTATCCTCCCGAGACGATTGCACCAGCGTATGAAGGAAGAAGGTACTGGATCAGTATCTGGTCTATTCAGTAAGATTTCTTCCACTGTGTCGATTGTGGCCTGCTGTGGTATGTTTGTGTACAGCAATACGATGTCCATCCCCACCAGTAGATGTTTCTCACTATTGAATATGAGGTGTTCAAAACACCCTATTGCTGCTGTCGTGTCTTTTAGATAAGACAGCATTTCTTGGACATAACCCTTCAAGAAATGGTCCGCATATTTTGATATGGGTTCCAGAACAGAATGGATGCCCGATACAATTGGTCTTCCCGGTGGGTTGATCAGAGTTGTATGTATTTTGGGCAGGCAGTAGAATGACGGTATGGTGGGCTTTTTATTTGCAAGGAACTCGGCTTCTTGTTTTGAGATCCAGCCTCTTTCCAATGTTTTGGTAGTTTTGAGTGCAATCATATCTTGTAATTTTTTAGTTGGGTCCTCCTGTAGTTTCCTATAGTAGGCTGTATTACTTAGTTTTTCACATTCACTAACATAGTCCACTCGATTCATCATCACAATGCCACCCCCTTTGTCTGCCTTTTTTATTACAATCTGGGAGTTTGCCAGGGCTTCCATTCCTTCTTTTTCATTTTTTGTCAAATTTTCAAACGCTCTTGGTTTAATCTCTACGAGTTTAATTTTGGATAGAACCCGGTTCTGAAAGACAAGTGACTCTGGTGAATAGCTGCTCGATGGTGCACAAAAAGTAGAGGGGTTACGTTGTCCTTTGTGGTTGATAGTAATATAACTAACATCTCCCATGGGGTTGCTCGAAAAATATTCTTTTAAATGGATATTCCTCATCAACTTATTGAATTCAATCCTAAATTCAAAAGGGTTGCGTTCTTTGGTTATCACAAAAACCAGTCCATTGTTGATGATCATTTCTTCCGTTGGTGTATAACCGGAGATGTTCGCTAGGAGCGATTCCCGCTCCTGGTTTGCCATTTGTCCTGGTCCCAGTTGCCTCTGGGTTGGCCCTGGTTTAAAAAAAGGCTTTGTTGATGGTTTCCTTGTGTTATATCCTGGTCTATTTTGTATATTGACATAAAAGAACAAACCATTTCAACCCCTGGCCACTTTGGGTATCAAGCTAGTGACATGGAAAAATGGGAAGGGCGGTGGTACTTCAGAGTGCCATGTCAGAAAACTACAACCACTTGAGCATCTTACTTCCATCTGAACAATGCAGCCGCTCAGGGAGCACCTCTGGTTTTTATTGCAAATGTTTTGTCAGTATTTTACAATGGACTAAGCGTTGCTGTCCTTTTCCCTTCTTGGCTTGCACCACGGATCATGAACTTCATTCACTGGATGTGCAGAGGGCTTCCGTTTTATGTGGCGTGCACAAAGTAGCTGTGGGTCAGACAGGCTTTTTGTGATTTACGCCAGGTTCTCCCTCGGTCAGGCACCAGCAAAAGCATTTATTGGCAACTGTGTGGCATCATGCATATATGCATACACCCACACACTGTGCACAAGCAGCAACAGTCGCGTTCGAACAAGGTGGCAGACCACCTGTGTTCGACAAACAGTAAACGTTGGATTCGAAGTTAAGGACTGATGCATATTTTTGCCATGTAATATGTAGAAAAGCCTGCATGGTTGAATTTACCCGATAGATGTGGTCTCATTCCATCTAAATATTTTTTTTAAATCTTTCATGTGTTTGCAGGAGAGGTTTTTGCACCTCCGTCTGGAGAGGGGTGCGATGCCGCCTATCTCAAGTGACCACAGGGTGGGAGTCCAAACTCTTCCTATGTTAAAACAGCAAAGCAGTCTTGAATTTACGCGGGATGGGAAGGGGCTATGTTGGCAGCAAAGCCTAGACAGAAAGTTATATCAGCTTCTGTTGCACAAGCAATGAATATACTTTTCTGTATTATTGTTGGTAGAGTAAATTCATTTTTTTTTTTTACTAAGAGCAGTCAAGCGAATATGTAAAACAGTACAAGGTCTCCGAAAAGACCCCAGCCCCTCCAAAAATCAGTGAAACGGTACGAACTCCTCAATGCTGGGTGTGACCAGGACTCAGATCACCATTATACATGTGCAACTAAAATAATAGAGTTACACGACACCATAGCCGCTTTGTATCATTTAAACAGAGTGAAATACAGTGTTCTGCACAGAAAATCACTGGTGTATCAAATTGCTGTCAGCAGCAGGACATTACAACTATGTCCACCGCTGAAGATCTGAAAGAGCCTCCCAAAGGGAAGATAGTGGTCTCATGGGGTCATCTCTGCACGCACAGCTATACAAAATTTGAAGTGGAGACCTGATGATTTAACTAAATTAGGAAAGAATAATAAGTCGGGACAGTCCGATGAAGAAAGGGAACAGTGTAAGTGATTTCAACACGGCACTTCACCCAAGTCAATGCCTAGTGTGGGATGCACAATTGAAACCATTTATTTATGTCTAGAAGTTCTTTCATTTCTGAATGATGTACCCTTATATGACGCCCCTCTCTTTGAATCGCCACCGGTCACACTGAACCAGGCTGTTTTGCAAAGTTAAGAAAACAGGTTTCAGGAATACATAATTCAACAAATACAGTATCAATTCCAATTTCCCCCCAGCAAACAGAGAAAACAGGAATGATTGCAAACTTGTCAAAATGGTTTTGAATGTGGCTTTGAATGAATGGGAAAACACTGAAAAGGGATTGAATTAACTAATATGCTTTCAATATTAGTGGGAGCTGCTTTGTATGGTATCAGACAAACACTAGCAATGATTGAGTAACTAGCAGGTTGAACACTTAATACTGAGGTCGGATGCAATGAACAGCTATTTTACACGTGATGGATTGAGCCAAAGGAAAAATTTGCGGCAAACTTTTCCGTGCGCTGTAAGCGCGATTTCGGAATAACTATAAGGAGTAGTTGAGATGTGGGTTTGGGTTCGTTGGAAAGCTGAGGACGTTAGCTTCAATTTGACACTTAAATTTCGTTTCTAGCATACACAGTGAAGGTTTTTGTGAAGGTCGGTTTTTCAGAAAGTCAAAATTTGCAAAATAAAGATGTGCTTTTTAACCTTAAAAAACAAGATTTCTTTACACTTGGGAGACTATGAAGCTGCAAACTACACGACAGCGCAGCCACCAGCCCAGGGTATCACTGGTTGATTTGGCCTGCCGGGACACTCTCCTTTCTTCAGAAAATATATCAGCGCAAAGATGATTTTAACACTATTACCAAAGGACTATAGGGAGGAGAGAAAGAGTTCAGGTAAGACAAAAGAATTCTAACAATGCAGTTCTGGATATGAGAGAATGTGTTTGGATAGGATTACTTATGGATAATATACTTGCTAGCGACAATCCTATGCTATGGATACTCACTACCAATGTTTGGAATGGACCAGTCAGGGATCTGGCCAGGGAGACTTTCTGGACAGGAATTCAGCTAGCACACCGGACTGGACTCAAGGTGCTCTGGTTCTGCACTCAGCACTGCACTCTGGAGACTGCACGGCGGTATTGGACTGGATCTGAAGGGTTGGTTCTGGTTTGCAGCTATCTGGTCACAGCTCTGCTCTACTGGGTTGGATCTCTTGATTCTGGCAAGAATTCTTAGCAAGAAAGCAGCAACAGCACAGCCAGGCTGTTATTTTTGGTTCCCCTTGGAGGTCTGGGGTAAAATCTGGTGTCAGGATTTATTAAAGGCCAAGCTGAAAATGGTTTAGCTTTGGAAATGGGCCTTTCTGCTTTCAAAATTCTGGAGTCTGGATATGGATTTCTCTTGCAAAATGCTCCGCCAGCAATCGGTTGGTGGGTGAATGTGTATGTGTCTAGGTCCTAAGCTATCTCTATTTATGTATTTTCTAAATGGGTGGGTATGCTGAATCATGCTAGGTACACCCGTTGGTATTCTATTGGTTAGGGTCTTTCCTCTCCCCTGATTTGAGAAGAAAACAGGGTGTCATGATGACGATGTGTTTTATGATCCAAGGAGAACCTCCCCTTTGTTTCTGCACAGAAAATTATTTTTCATACAAGACATATTTACAATTTTACAAACTTGCTAGCAATAGCTTATTTATATCCCATATTTGGTGGAGCAAGTATTCATCCGAGCCCCATCTCGGTGACAGCTTGGTCTAGATTTGGCAATTTTTCGCATTTTTGGTCTGGTACTCAATGTCAGATTTGTCCACATTTTCACACATGTGCGCATGATATCTGGGCATAATCATATGAAGTTTCATGTTTCTGGCATCACCACAATTGCTACAAAACCACAAATTCTGTAGTCCTGTCCCTGAACATAGCACAGAGTTCCGAGTAGTTTTAAAACATGACCAGAATTTTCATATTAATACTGTATTTTACAAATGTTTACAATTTTGCACAGTCCTCCGTCAGTCCTTTTCAAAAATATACTTTCTTGTGCTTTAAGAATACACATAACTGTCTGTCCCGCCCTCAAAGTTTTGGTGGGTCAAGAGCAATCCCTGCCTCTTTCCTCTGGTAGGAGTGTCTGTTGACACTTGTATCTGCATATTCTTTTCAATCCAGGAAGCACTTTGTCTCGCCCCGGTGCAACAGGCCAAAATCTCCTCCCCTCTCCATTAACACCTGAATGGGAGTTCCTGGGGCAGAGAGCAGAAGGAAGGTGCCTTTTGTTTGGGGCACGCTGTGGAATTTGCTTTGAAGTTCTGTGGCTGGCATCAGAGGTTACTTTAAAACTCAATTTGTTTAAAATTATCTTTGCCGATTTTGAAAATGTAAGTTTATTTTATCAAACCGATCTCCAATTCCAGCTTTTCAAACAGAGATGAAATAATTGCAACCTATATTGCATTTGATAGCAAGTCACTTAATTTCAACCATTTGATTTTACTTGCACAAGTTTAAGCTCCCAATGTACTTAATGACAGCTTTCATACAGGCGGCCAACGGTACTGCGCCCATATTCTGACAGATTTTTATAGACAAGCACACTTTTTAATGTGGATATTCTTGTGATGGAATCTGCTTTTCCTGACATTGTGTGCTTATGTGGATTCTTTAAATAAAGTGATAAGTAACACCCAGCAAGGATGTTGGATATTTTCTGATGCTTGGAATCATTATTTTGTAATTTCAGCAACCAAGGAAAAACCGATTTCAGAGCACTTCTGGGTTTCCTTGCAATGAAGCACTGCCTTTCATGTAGTTTCCATTTTCACACTGTGGGCAGCCCAATGACAGGTTTTAGCAGTGTGGTCTCCCGTTTCACAACTGACACAGGCAAAGTAGATTGGCAGCCAACTTTTCCGGTTTCACTGCGCAATTATCAGAGGTTTAGCGCGCATAGGGCTTTTTGCAGCCATTTCGTTGGTTCTGGTGCCACCAGCACACAGTGAAGTCGCAGGGCAGAGCCTACTGGGTCAATACATCCCACAACAGCTAAGGACCAACAGCAAGGGCCACATATTTCACAGATTTAATTTGTGGTGACTTGTCAGTAGTCTTGTGCAAGCCCAAATGTGGCTCACATTCTACCCTGTCCTGTTTGCATTCAGAATCACTCACTTGAATATGGGAAACAAGGAAACCACCAATTAAAATCCCCAGTACCCTTTCAAATAAAAAAGTTTAAACATGAGTAATAGATGTGAAATCTGTAGAATTAATAATTTATTAAACAAAGTCAATAAAGATAATGCCACTTTACAAAAATCTAAATAGTTTGCTGCCCTGACATTTTCGTGGAGGCAGGAGGCAATGTGTCCCTTTTTTCCTAAGTGAAACATTTGGGAGCAAGCTTTTCCTTTTAAAGAAAGTCTGCTCTGGACGTTCCCAGTGCCTATGCAAGCATTGAATGTTGCAATCTGCAGCCATTTTAGACTGTCTAACATGACAATGTCCACAATTTTAATATAAATGTGCGATATATACTTTCATTTGCAGCGACAATACAAAATATGACCATCTGTTCCTTAAGAATTCCCATAAGAATCAACAGGGAAAATATATCAAATGTAAAGGAAGGTCATTGAAAAAGCACGGGACTTAAATCAGATGTTGATTTTCTATCATACCATTTTTTTCTGTAAAAAGGTGCGACAAACGTGAATTATCTATTTCATACCAGCAGGTTTTTTGTTACATATTTTGGAAGGAAAGCGTTGTGTAATATTTTACAATCAGAAGGATTTTAAATCATGATAAAAAGCAAATGCAACCGTTAATAAAATAAAAATTGGCCTATACTTACAATTTTTGACATTAATTAGTTGTTGTGGGGAAAACATGTGAAATCACAAATGACACCAGGATAGTCACAGCACAAGTGAAGGCTTGTTTGAGCTGCACAAGACACGATAAATAAGACATGCATTACTTACCGTGCATAGTCCAACATCCAGTGGTCACTGCGGAGTATTGCATTTTGTTTTTCGTAGTCGAAAAGGGGACGTCGACATAGGCATGTCTGTAATACTATCCCTATAGTGACGTGCAGTGTACCCACAATCCCTCACGCATCGAGGTCCCTCCGTTTGTATTTTTTCTGCCCTGAGGGAGCCTTCTTAAACGTGAGTGAGTACAGAAAAGAGAGAAAGTAATAAGATGTCTATGTTCCTTCCACCCGAGCGGGTAGGAAGGGTGGGCACCTGTGAATCTAAGCAGATACAATAATCAGAAATGCTTTAACGGTAAGTAATGCATGCCTTCTGATGCTTGTTAATCTGCTTAGAATCACATGCTGTGCATAGACTAGCGAGCAGTACCCGGAATTGGAGGTGTGTACAGAACTCCAGGTTGCCGCTTTGCAAATGGACTCAAGAGGGAAATTTGCAATGAATGCTATGGAAGCCCCAGTGCCTCGAGTAGAATGTGCTCTTGGCTTGAGGGTAGTTCTCTCTTAACAAGAGAGAAACAGAGAGTGATGCATTGGACAATCCATCTAGATATAGTGGATTTGGAAACTGCATCTCCTTCTCTTCCTGCTGCCACCGAGACAAAGAACTGATTAGCCTTTCTCAGTGGTCTAGTTCTTTCCATATAAAACATGACGGCTCTGCGCACATCAAGTATATGCAGGCTTTTTTACTTCCAAATTAGATGGGTTTTGAAAGAACGGTGGTAGTTCCATCCACTGGTTGACATGGAATTTAAAAATGAATTTCGGTGCAAACCTAGGATGCGTGCGTAGAACCACCTTATCCTTGTGAACTGTTACAAAGGGGACTAGTATAGAGAGCGCTTGTAGTTCACTTACTCTCCTAATGGAGGTGATGGCTATTAAGAAAGCAGTTTTAAGAGTGAGGTTCTTAAGTGTTGCCTTGTGCATGGGTCCAAAGGGTGATCCCATAACCCTGGTTAGTACCACATTTAGGTCCCATCCGGGAGCTGTGTTAGAAATAGGAGGGTGGATCCTCTTTACTCCCTCCATGAAGGCTTGAACAACTGGGACTTTCCACCATGACACCTTATGTTGAGACGTGGTGTATGCGGAAAGTGCAGCTAGATTAACTTTTATAGAATTAAAGACTAGCCCTGAGTCTAATAAGTGAGTCAGGTAAAGAACAATGTGTGGGAGAGCAGTCAACAGGGTTGATGCTCTTACCTCTACACCAGATGACAAATCGCTTCCACTTGCTAGAATAGCAGTAACGAGTGTTAGGCTTTCTTGCCCCCCTAAGACCAAATTCTATGACCTCAGGAGCCAGGCTGCTAAGTTCAGGGTCTGTGGGCATGGGTGCAGCGTCTTGCCCCTGTCCTTTGACAGCATGTTGTACGGGCAGGGTAGTTTCACCGGTGGAGACAGAGACATCTCCATCAGGTGAGCGAATCATGGTTGCCGGGCCCACATTGGAGCCACTAGTATCATGCTGACTGGTTCCTCGTGCACTATCTTGTTGAGAAGGGGGTGGGGGGGCGTAAACAAATTTCCCTGACCATGTTATCCAGAGTCTGTTCCCCTTGGAGCGGTTCTGGGGGTACCTGGAGGCATAATCTTGGCATTGGGTGTTCTCCAGAGTTGCAAACAGATCTATTTCTGGGAAGCCCCATTGTGTGAAAACGTCGTAGACTGTCTTCTTGTAATCGCCATTCGTACTCTGAGGGCAAAGGGAAGTCTCTGCTGAGTTCATCTGCTAGCAGATTGAGTTCCCCTGGTACATGTTGTGACAACAGGAACATGTGTGAGAGCCCACTTCCAGATATTTTGGGACAGCTTGGACAGTCCTGGAGAGTAAGTGCCCCCCTGCTTGCTCAGGTAGTACATGGCTGTGGTGCTGTCCGAGGACCATCACTGTCTTCCCTTGCAGGTGTGCCTGGAAAGCCTTCAGTGCCTTGAAGACTGCTAGTAGTTCCAGCAAGTTTATGTGTTTGGACGCTACACTCCGAGTCCAAACTCTGTGTGCAGTCTGATGGGATAGGTGAGCCTCCCGCATCCTATGAGGGATGCGTCTGTGGTTAGAGTGGCTTCCACTTCGGGGCTGGCGAATGGTTTCCCTATTACAAGGTTTTCCTTCGACCACCACTGCAGCGAGAGAACCAAGGCCTGCAAGACCACCACTAGATCGTCCCATTGTCCACTGGCCTGACACCACTGGCTGTTGAGCCACTCTTGCATTGGGCACAGTCGCGCGTGAGGTACCAAATATATACATGACGCCATCATTCCTAGCAGTCGCATTGTTTTGCGTACCGTCACCTCTCGACCGGCTACATATCGAGGGATCTGAAACAGCTTATTTTGGACCCTCTCGTTGGAGGGGAAGACAAGGTTGTACTTTGTTTGAATTAGAGCCCCTAGGAATTGCTTGACCTGGCTGGGGTCTAGGCTGGACTTCTTCTCGTTGATGGAGAAGCCCAGTTGGAACAAAAGGTCTACAGTCTTTTGGGTATTTCAGAAGCAGGTCTCGTAGGAATCCCCTGTTATGAGCCAATCGTCGAGGTAAGGGCATACTGGGATGGACAACCTGCGCAGGTGGGCCGCTGCCACTGCCAGTACTTTCGTGAATACCCTTGGCGCTGACGCTATGCCGAAGGGTAGCACTCTGAACTGGTAGTGTTTGCCCTCCATCATGAACCCGAGGTATTTTCTGTGCGTTTGCAACATTAAAATATGAAAGTATGCATCTTTCATGTCCAGTGTTGTCATGTAATCTCCCTGTGAAAGCAGGGGGATTACTTCCTGTAAGGTCACCATACGAAATTTTTGAGGTTTGACAAATTTGTTCGCTGGGCGCAGATCTAGTACAGGGCGCATGGTTAAGTCCTTTTTGGGTACAAGGAAGTACACTGAATAAATATCTTCTGTTACCTGTGATAGGGGCACGACCTCTATTGCTCCTTTTTCTAGTAGCAGTTGTACTTCTTAAAGGATGGCGAGGTGCTCCGATGATGGGCGTCGTCCCCTTGCGGGTCTGTACGTGGGGGACCGACTGAATTCTATGCAGTAACCGTGGGCTATAGTTGACAATACCCAGCGGTCTGTTATTCACTTCCATGCTGGTAGAAAGGATGTTAACCGGCCCCTGACTGTCGATGCATGGGAGGGGACCCAAATCTTCAGGTCATTTGGTGTTAGTAGCCGGGGAACCTCTAGGAGAGGGGCCCCGACCTCTTCCCTTGCCACGACGTTGTCCTCTCTGAGTGTATTGGCCGCTGGTTCCTTGAGTAGATGACCAGTTGCCTGCAGAGTACTGCTGTTGTTGTTGACGTTGGCCTCGAAAAAAGCGTTTGTTGCCGTATCCTCACTTATTGGGAGGCCTTGAGATCTGGTCTAGAGTCTTTAGGGTATTGAAATCCTTCTTAGCGGTCTCCAGTGCGTCGTCCACCGCTTTCCCAAAGAGGTTGGAATCCTCGATTGGTTTGTTGATGAGTGACGACTGGGTATCTGGCTTAAAACCGGAGTTCCGGAGCCAGACATGACGCTTGAGAAGTATCCCCTGGACTAAAGAACGGCCAGCCGTTTCCGCAGCATCTAGTGTGTTTTTGATGATGCTCTGGTTAAACAGAGTTCCTTCCGTTACAGTGGTTAACAAGCGAGTTCGTAAGGGCTAAGGGACTTCGAATTTGTGGTGTAACTTTCCCCATTGGGTATCAGCATAACTTGCCAGTAAGGTATTGTTATTGGCAATTCTGGTGGAAAAAGCTGCCGAGGCTGTAATTCTATTACCAATGGCGTAGAGCTCCTTTCCTTCCTTCCTTGTCTGGGGGTGCTTCGCTAGTTGATAGCGGAACCCCTGCCCTTTTCCTTGTGGTAGTTACTACTAAGGAATCTGGTATTGAGTGACCCTTAATGTATAATGGGTCCGATGGAGAGGGACTAAACAGTTTTTCAATTCTTGGGTTGACCCCTCTAACGCCTGTGTTGATCGCGATAGGATGAGTCGCCTCTTGACTGAGGCGAGGAGGGGAATGGTCTGGCTAGTAGGTGGTTTCTCTTTTATGATTTTTTCTACAAAATCTATTTCGGGAGTAATTTCCCCAGTCTCAATTTCAAAATGCGCTGCTGCCTTCCGTAGTAGCGCATTGAAAGTGGGTTGTTCATCTATAAGGGACGGGTTTCTGACTGGTGTGCTTTGAGGAGAGGACAGGTTCATGACGTCAGGATCTGTTGACGCTGCTGGGGACTGCCAAGGCTGTGAGCCACCTTCATCTGGGTCTTCTTCGAAGCCCCCACCACCCATGTCTGAGTTTTCCTCAACCTTCTTCTAGGTTTTGTTGGTCTTCATTTAGGAACTCCTCATCCTCTTGGAAGTGAGAGTCTTCTTCAGTGAGGTCATATGTGTTAAGCTCCTTTTGAAGGGGGTTAAATAGTCTCAGGTATTTGGCCCTGGGGTCCTCATGAAGTACCACTCTTGACCTCTTGGGTGTTAGATGTTCAGGAGTGGACATAAATCTATCCAGCTTGTCCATACATGATTGGAATCTTTCATATGTCCAATGTGGTAACCCAGGCGTAAAGGGAAGCTCCTCCGCCTGTAGCAGTCTAGATCTGCCCCATAACGTCGAGGATAAACTCCCTTCGCCTTCTGAGAACCCTTCTCATAAGCTAGGTTCTTCCTTCGACAGAGGGGGTGGTCTGCGGTCCCTGCCTTCCTTCAGACATTCTCGGCGTCTCCCTCGCCGTCCGTCTCTGGCCATCAGTGGAAACTATACGAGCCAAGCTCTCGACAATTAATTTCTCCGCCGAGGGTTCGTCTGGCATCGCGTTTGGCGGTGTCGAGTCCTTCTCGCCGACTGCCGCACTCTTACGAGGCACGTCATCTGGCGTTTTAGTGGTAGCGCCCTGGCGTTTTAGTGGTAGCGCCCTTATCTGAGGGTGGCCCAGTCGCTAGTCGCGTCCGCGGTTGCGGGGAGGGCTTGTGACCCTTACAGTCGGTGGAAGTCGCCGGTAGGCCCGGCGTCTCAGTTGGCGCTAGGGCTTTCTTCGTCTTAGACGAAGAAGTGCCATGGGTTGTGGGTTTGCGTTTATGTTTATGTTTCTTGTGTGTGTCAGTGTCGCCGGGGTGTTCATCCCCATAAGTAGGGCATAAGCCGAACTTTTCGGGGGCCGGGACAGACGCTGAGGAGGGGTACGCTCCCTAGAGAGGTCTACAACCTCCGATACGGAGGAAGGGTTATCACTGTCCTCGTCACACTCGGCGGTGGCGGGTGAATCAGCTCTAGACATAGCGTAGGCTTCCCACCTCTTGACCCTGCGGGTCCTTTAGAGTCTTTGGACGGAGAAGTTTACAGGCCGCACAGCCGTCCTCGTTGTGGTCAAGGGGTAAGCAACAGTTACACCGCTTGTGCTTATCCTTCCATGTGAATTTGCCCTTGCAACGTGGGCAAAATCTAAAAGGAGTCCTCTCCATAGCTGAGGATGCAGTTAAAAGTGATAACGACCACGAAGGAAAGGGGGGGGGGGAGGGTGAAAGAAAAGGCATTCTTAGAAAGAAAAAGAAATGTCCCACGACCCCCACTCTCCCTACTGTTTAGGCCGGCCCACGTGTTCGGCAGCGCCGAAGGATCGCCTCTGTCTAAATCACTGTCGAAGTTCTTAATCGGCGGTGAATGGGATCTGGTGTAATATTTAAAGAATACGACCAAGGGTCCGGATTAAGGCGACCAATATCTGGGCAGAAAAAAACAATCTGAGGGAACTCGACGCTTGAGGGATTGTGGGTACACTGCACGTCACTATAGGGATAGTATTACAGACACGCCTATGTCGACGTCCCCTTTTCGACTACGAAAAAAAAAATGCAATACTCTGCAGTGACCACTGGATGTCAGACTGTACACAGCACATGATTCTCAGCAGATTAACAAGCATCAGAAAAGGAGTTATCAAATGCAACATAGAAGTGGGACCTCCTATGTCTGACATGGCCACTAGTGGATACATGATGACATGAGTTAGAACACCCTTAGAACCTTAAAGGTGGAACCCATAAATGGAACCTACTTGGCACACCCTGAAACAGTTAAAGTCCTGGCTAAAGGAAATAAGCTTCTCTTCTAGCGGAAAAGCTAGAGCTCGGGCCACATCCCATATGGTCCAACACAGGAACTCAATGTTGGGACTAAATTGGATTTTATGATGCGGTCTTGCAGTTCCGCAGAGAATAGGAGAGTCATAACTGGCATGATTATGGAGTCCTGTCCAGAGGTGGCTAGAAGAGTTATAAGGCAGTCATCCAGTACGGTGGCGTGGCGTCAAAGAAGGGGGGTTTTTGTGGGCGTGCGCAAGGACGAAGTGTACCCTCTGCAGAGAAGAATGAGAAAGCAGGGGATAAATATTAAAAGATGAACACTGTCCTTGATCCAATGAATTGCAGACCAGGAGTTATTTGTGTAGTTTTAGGGTTTTTTGCCAAAGTCGTGTCTGACAAGACTTTAGAAAGCTCATCTTGGATGAACAGGGTTTTACCCCTTGGGTTTAACCTGAGCTATCCAAACGGTTTGGTAGCTGTGGACGAGCAGCCAGACTTCGTCTAGGAGGTAGGAGGGCTGTAGTGAGATACATAGTACTCGGCGCATACACTTAGTTCAAGGAAACTCTTACACACTAGGAGTTATTTATAAAATAGGTACTTATTTACACTAAGGCTTGCAGCATTCAAGTAAGGCAAGTGCCATCACACAATAATATAAAAGCAGAACAGTTGTAATATTCACAGAGTTACATACTTTAGAATAGTAATAATGGTAACAAATCACATAATCAAACCTCCTGAAACATGTGCACATATTGAAACTTTGATAACTCTGTATAACTTCAGGTTAGCCTACCTTATGAACTCAAACCCCGTTTTAGGTGAGTTTCACAAAGTCCAAGGGGACACTGGGGCACCAGTGACCACGGGCTGATGAAGACAAGGCTAGAAAAGGGAGTTCAGGGATCAAAGTAGCACATTCAAGCAGAAACTCTGTATGTTTGCAGGTTGGCATCAGTCCCGTTTTACTTTGGCAAGGAAATGAACAGTTTCCCTAGCTTGTTTAACCCAAGGACGAGTGTCCTAAGGCAATGTAGAGCACAATGGGTTGTCCATCCCAATGTAGCTCAAGATGGGCCCTGGAGGGGTGCAAGATGCAGATATCTGCAGCTGCCAGAAGCACAGGATCAACAAAGCAATGCTCCTGCTAACTAACAAGGAGCAGTACAGTACCTTTAAGCAATGCACAGCAAGGCGACAGCAGACTCCAGTTCAGGATTCCTAGTCTTGGCGACATGAATGGATAACTTGGAGTTGATCTGGCAGTTGCTGTTGTCTGATCGGATGCCAAGCAGAGCATCTTTGCCGTACTGGCTCGTTGGCACCTCTTTCAAGGCTTGGTTGAACGGCGGTTGTCACGCAGTAGATTTTGCTCCAGTTTTTGGTCCTCGTCCCGACTGAGAAGACTTTCAGGACAGGAATACAGTCAAGGGAGTTCCAGAAGGATGCTTACAAAGTTTCAGACAAAACTGCACTTCAGAATACGTAGCACCTTTAAATGGCATAGGACCCCAGGCATTTAGGAATTGTGGGCGTGGAATTCGCTCTTCCAAGGAGGGCATAAAATGCAGTTAGCCTTGGGCTCGCTTAGGCCCACCAGTCCAAGTGAGGAATTTGTCCGCTTCAGGGCTTTCCTGTCGCACAGATGTCGAAGTCGAACCCCCATCTAAGACAACTCTGGCGGTCGCTGGAAGTGGCTGTGGACATCCTTCGCCTTGGAATCTTGGTTCCAGTGGTCTACTGAGTTTCAGCTCCAAGACCATCAGATTTATCCAGGTACACCTGCTGAGTCTACCAATCACCATTCAAACTTAGGGGGTGGCTGTCCAATGAGACATTCAGCCTCCCAGTGCAAACTGGTTCCTGACAGGCACACTGCAGGACAAAGACCAGGGGAGTTTTGGTCACCCCCCAACCCCACTTCCTGTCCTCTCAGGCAGAGTATTTGTGGGCTTTCCCACCAAAGACAAATCACCCATCAAGACCTTCCCCACTCAGATGGGTAAAAGACGGCTCATGAAAGGACAAGTCATTGAGAACAGTGCTTAAAGTACAGCCACCATTCTAGGCAAATGGTGACCCTTGCTTTCCAGTTAAAGCATCGAATGAAAAAAGATCGAATGCAAAAGGATCGACACATAAAAAGTTTTAAAAACACAAAAAAAATTAGATCCTTTTGTTTTCGGTACTTTTGAGTCGATCCTTTGACCATTCGACCCTTTTTTTCTCGATCCTTTAACCTATAACTGTGACCCTTGTGTCCCTTACTGCAGTTGCGAAGACAGCCTGTGACAAAAGACCACAAACTGTTGTGTATAAAAAGGTACACTGCCAGTCTGTTAGATTAACTTGTCACAGTAACCAAAATCTTACTGGAGAAGTGAGAAAAGGGAGACATAATTTCCCCCCCTAAGACCGCCACTTAAGGTGGAGTGTGCTGATCTCACAAAATAAAAACAGGTGGGACAAAAGAGTGTCCCCCCCGCCCTGATAACATGCAATATCACAGGAAAAATTGTAGCTCAAACACAAAAAGTGGTGTGTGCTGCAATAGGAAAAAGGTAGATGCCAGAAGTTGGAAGGATAACTCCATTAAAAGTTCCAAAACAAGGTAAAAAGGGTTGCCAGGATCAGGGCGAGTGTGGAAATAGGTTCCACCATCCGGTGAGCGAGGAGTCTGTAGTTAGATTTGCTTGTGTTGGTGGAGCGCAAAAAAACGTTTCCTTTTAACAGGTTGTCCTTGGACCACCAGAGAAGAGACTGAACTAGGGTCAGCGAAACAACCACTACATCGTCCCACTGTCCACTTGCCCGAAACCACTGTTTCGCTAACCATTCTTGCATTGGACGCATTCACAGGCGTGCCTGTGGAACCAAGTGAATGCATGAAGCCATCGCCCCGAGCAAGCACATTGCTTTGCGTACCGTTATCTGGCGACCGACCTTGTAGTGAGGTACCTGCAACAGCATGTTCTGTACGCTCTCGTTTGAGGGGAAAGCAAACTCCTCCTGTGTGTTTGGATAGCACCTAGAAATGGTTTTATTTGACTGGGGGCTATACCTGTTTTTTTCTAGTTGATGGAGAAACCTAGATTGAAGAGAAGGTTTATTGTCTTTTGCTTATTTCATTTGCAAATCTGAGGAGTTTCCTTTCCCCAGTGATTAGCCAGTCGTCCAGATAAGGGTATACTGGGGTGGACTTTCTGCGCACGTGTGCTGCCACACTGCGAGCACCTTTGTGAATACTCTTGGTGCTGAGGCGGTGCCGAATGGGAGTACTTTGAACTGGTAGTGTACTTCCGCCATCCTGAAAACAAGTATCTTGTGTGTGCAGAGTGCATCGAAATATGAAAGTATGCATCTTTCATGTCCAATGTCGCCATGTAGTCTCCCCGCTTTAGGAGTGGAATCACCTATTGGAGCGTGGTCATACAAAACTTTTGGGGTTTGACATATTTGTTGGCAGGGCGCAGAACCAATACTGGGCACATGGTAAGGTCTTTCATTGCCACAAGGAAGTACCTTGAATAAATACCCTGGTTTACCTTGTCTGCCGGGACAATCTCTATGGCATCCTTCTCGAGCAGCACCTTTATTTCCTCTAGCAGTATCTTTTGTGCTTCTGTCATTTTCTTTTGTCTTGGTGGGCGGTAGGGTGGTTTTTGTAGCAACTCTATACAGTACACGCCTGTTACGGTGGACAACACCCACTTGTCCAATGCTATCCCCACCCATTCTTGGGTGAACTGAGAAATTGTCTCCTACTGGAGCGGCATGGGAGGGGACCTGAAATGCTGTCATTGTTTGGGAGGGGTTAATCTCTCCCAAGTGAGGATCTTCCCCTTTTACTTACTCTTTGAAAATTGGACAAGGAACCTTGGCCTTGTGACTGGCCCCAAGACGGGACTATCCCCCTTGAGAATAGGCTGAAGAGCGCTGCGCACCGTGGCCCCTAAATCTCCTAGAGTTTGGGGAGCCCCGCTTTGAATAGGGTTTTCAGCTGTTCAAGGGACTTCAGAGTGTCATAATCCTCCTTGGCACTCCGAGAGTGTCTTCTACGGCCTTCCCGAATAACACATTTGGCTCCACTGGCATGTTTAAGAGGGTTGCTCGAGTCTCTAGCTTGAACACTGACTGTCTGAGGCAAGCATGGCGCTTGAGGAGTGTTCCCTCCACTATGATGCGTCCTGCATCATCTGCTGCATCAAGGTTATTCTTTAGGATGCAGTTTGAGCTCTGCTTGCCTTCCGATATAGTCTTGAGTAATTGAGCTTTTAGTGGTTCTGGGGCGGCTTCTATTTGGCGCTGCAGATCATCCCATTTATGGCAGCAGTACCTAGCTAATAAAACGTAGTGTTAGCGATTCTGGTCTGGTACACTGCAGAAGAGGCAACCTTTCTCCCGAAGGTATATATCTTTGTGCTCTCCTTGTCTGGCGGGGCTTCTGCCAACGTCAGGGCAGTGCCTGCCCTTTTCCTGGTGGTGGTGACCACCAGGGAATCTGGTTTGAGCTGACCCATAATGTACAGGGGGTCTGTGGGCTCAGGTCTGAATAGCTTCTCTATTCTAGAATGTAAAGCCCTCATGAGACTAGGCGCCAGTAGGGATGGTTGGATCCATCTTTGGACAGACTCAAGACTGGTATAAACTGGGTGGCGGACATTTTGTCCACCAGAATATCCTCCACAAAGTCCTCGTCGACCTTTGCCTCCTGAGTGTCGATATTAAAATGCTGTGCTGCCTTTAGTAGCAGTTCATTGTACTGGAGTGGATTGTTAATAGGTGAATCTGCTACCAGCTGGTCATGGTGGTCTGGCAACTGAATAAAGTAAATGTTGTCATCGTCATAAAACTGGTCTTGGCCATAGAGGTCCTCCTGAGGAGGGGTCTTGGTATGTCTGAAAAGTGTCTTGGAATGTCGACGCCACAGTGCTTAGAGTAGAGGTGCTAGGCTGTGGCTCAAGACGTAACCTTTTGGCAGTAGGTGGTAGTGCTGATGGCCCTGGCTGTAAGGCATCTTTAAGAACTATTAATTGGTCAGGATGTCTATCCATGAAGTCTACAAAACAAAACAATCTCCTTATAATCTTACTGAATTGTTCAGGTGTATATTTGCATGTTGGTGGGAAGCCTGACATGACAGGGGTGGCCTGGGAGGGAGTGGCATCCTTTTTGCACATGGCCCAAGAGAGTGTGTTTAAGAAGCTGGAAACCCCTGTCTGGTTATCTTTTGGAGCCATGGGCTTTGAAAAATGTTGGCGTTTTCAGTGACCTCGCCTTAAGCAGAGAAGCACCAACTTGTTTCTTAATTAGTTGTTGCATTTTCTGCATTTTATCAGGGGGTCCCGAAACGCCTTTCAAAGCATATTTTTCAGCGCACAAAAGGAGGGCCTTTTTATGTGCGGTGCCCGAACAGAGTTTCTTTCGGCTTTGGGGAACATTTGTGGGGCCAAAGTGTGCGCAATGGCCCAGAGGACAGTCAGGAGCCTGAGGCTTTATCCCTGGACACTGCATGGGCCTCGATGCCTGATGGTACCATGGAGGGTCGGCCGTGGGGTATGTCTTTAGTGCGTTTGTGTGTGCCTTGGCCGCCGGGTGTCTTCTCCATCACAGAACAGCTGGCATGCTTCTTGGAGTCGGGGGCCCGCACCCGGGGTTCCAACGGATCTCCCTCAGCATCACTCATGACCCCCGATACTACCCTCGCTGGAGTCTTCGGTCACGTCGATGGAGGCCTCGGCCTGCATAGCCTGAGCGGACCAGCACTGGTCTGGCAATCCTTTAGAGTCTTCGGACGAAAAATTCTACAGGATTTATAATTCTTTTTAGTGTGATCCCTCGGAAGACGATGATTGCACACTCGGTGCGTGTCCTTCCACAGGACTTTTCGGTGGCAGGAGGGGGCAACATTTTAATGGGGTTTTGTCCACTTTACTTATAAAGGGCAGATGAGCGAGAAAAGAAGAAAGGGGATGATGGAATAATCATTCTCTATAGCGGTCAGTATGAAGAACCTCCCCCCTCTCTCCTTACTGTAATAGCCGAAGCCCGAAAAGGCCTGTGAAGGCCGCAAATCAGTCAGTCGTAGAGGAGCCAGGCAATCGTGCAGCGAGGCGAACAACAAAGGAAAGAATCTATAAGTACAACTTTAATCAAAGGCATCAGCCTGGAAGAGAACTTGGTGGTGGAAAAAACAATCTGAGGGACCTCAATGCGTGAATGACCATAGGTACAGTACACATCACATTAGGGATAGTATTACTAAACACGCCCTGTCGACATACGTTTGAATTTCGAAAACAAATCTTTGCATCTTGTAATACTCTGCCTTCCACTAGATGTCGGACTATGCAGAGCATGTGATCCAAGCAGATCCACTTGGCAGGGGAGTAAACTTAGTCTGCATGTGAGAGTAAGACCATTAAGAGAACTGAGAATACAGTACTTGACAAGCGAGTAAACAAAGTCTGTGTTTGAGACTAAGACCAGATGGAGAAGAAAACCAGATCTGACATGAAGGGTCAGGGAGCCACCATAGCTTTGAGGAGCATCCAAGCTACTCTTCTTCGTCACAGTGCCTGGTAGAAGAGAACCAGGTCTTCCAACCAGGATCGGGAACCCTAGAGAACGAGAAGAAGCCTAATAAATACCGGATGGGGAAGATTTTTTCCCCACCAACTGTTGAACTGTGTTATAAGCCTGAGGAAGGGTGGCGAAGAGAGACATGCCCCCCAGCAATGGATGAACTGCACAAGAAACACGAGGCAGGCTTGGGAAGGGAGACATGCCCCCCCACCCCCACCCCAACGCTTGAAAACCTTGCAAACCAAGAACTACCTTTTTTGTCTGGGTGAAGGGAGTCCTTCCTCAGGACTAGGAAGGTATCTTTTTTATTTAGTTTAACAAGAGTGCGAGGAACAGAGCTGGAATTTGACATAGGACTTTAGCTTTTGGACATCCTGACTAGAACATTTGGTTGAGGTAGGGAAACCCCTCTTAGAGGTAGGGCAAGATGGGGTTTTCTTTTCATTTTCTAGCTTGAATAGAAGTTTATGCCAACCTCAATAACCCCTCCATCGCAATGTCTTACTTCTGCATCCTTACACAAGGTAAAGGGGTGTCTCTTCTGACCATACATCCTGCAGCATGGAAAATAGCAGGGGTGCCCTCTCATCCCATTCCTATTTGCTCGGCAGAGGCGGTAAGGGGTTTGGGATACCAACAGGGCTGGAGTGGCCAGGAGGTCATGTGGACAAAATATCAGTTTGAAGACAGTTATGTATGTGAGCAACTCTGCAGTACCTGGGGGGGGGGGGGGGGGGGGCGGCAGGGGTAGCTTCTCCACAAACTCGGTTCATACAGTGGCCTGCAGGTCAGCTGGGAAAAATCAGTGCGCTACATTCTTGCATCGAGGTCACGGAGGGATTGGTGGGGAGGGTCAGGAGGAGAGGAAGGCAGTTTATTGTTTTGTGTTTAGTCTTTTTGTAATGGGCAGGTGTGCAGTCGGAGAAAGTCAGAGCATCAATGAGGTTATGCTGTTTTACATGTTTGATACCATACCATACTCAAAACAAAAAATGATTAAAAGAATAAAAAAAATGCAGACTGGCATGTGTTGGACGATTCTGGTCTAGAAGAACATAAGAAATGCATTACTTACCGGAATAGCATTTCTGATTCTATCTGTTTAGATTCACATGCTGTGCATATAGTCCGACATCTAGTGGTAACTGCACAGTATTGCATCTCGTCTTTTGAGGATCAAAAGGGGGCATCGACATGGGCATGCCTGTAACAATATCCCTAACATGACGTGTAGTGTACCCAAAATCCTTCATGCGTCAAGGTGCCTCCGATTGCATCTTTTCTGCCGTGAGGGAGCCTTGCGACAATCGTGAATGAGTACAGAAAGAGAGAAGAATTAAGATGTTTATGTTCCTTCCATCCGAGCGGGGAAGAAGGGTGGGCGCATGTGAATCTAAGCAGATACTATCATCAGAAATGCTATTACGATGCCTGTGAATCTGCTTAGAATCACATACTGTGCATAGAGCAGTACCCGGAGCTGGTGGTGGGATGTGAGAAGAAACAGTAGTGAAAAGGTATCTTAGTGCTGCTTGTCCCACCTGAGAATCAGACCTAGAGTGAGTGTCTAGGCAACAGTGTTTTATAAAGGTTTGTACAGAACTCCAGGTTGCCGCTTTGCAAATGGACTAGAGAGGAAAATTTGCAATGAATGCTATGGAATCCCCAGTGCCCAGAGTAGGGTGTGCTCTAAGCTTGAAGATACACAAAAAACGGTTCACTAGGAGAACAAAGGTCTAATTGCAGTTGAAGGCAAAAAGAAGTGGGTGCGGCAACTGAAAAGTTGTCCCAAACGTGAGACACAAGATGGTGAGCTGTTCTGGCCCTCAGGAAGGACACCCTATCCCTGCAGGGTTGGGGGAGGGGTGCCTGTCCCTAGATAGCAGATGGTGCAACGCTTATCTAAGAGGGATAGAAGGAGAGACTGACCCTAGCTCTCTACAAAGTATGTGGGTATCTATACAACACACAATTCCATAACCAACAGCCTAACAAACAGAGGAGGGCAGGGCCACCTTAATCAATTTGGGGGCCCTGGGCACAGACAGCTTTGGGACTACCTCCACCGAACAAAGACATAAAGGGATCCAGAATATCTGGTCACGTACCCCTAGTCAAGATTACAAAACATAGCTTGATGTGTTGCCTCGCAGCATACTCCCTGCCAGCCCCCTTACCCTCCTGCTTTAATCAAAATGATAAACAACAAGCATTTCAAGGCCAACATTAGCAATCCATGATGAGGATTCTGTGTTCTGGCCTAGGCACAGGGCACTTTATCAATATTAGCAACGAGAAAGCTATTCCGACCATAGTATACATGAAGGCTACAGATCGTATGAAAAAGGTGCACATAATGTAGAATAGATAGACGACTCAGATTAGCTGCCTCCCAGAATGCAGTAGTGTTTAAGCATGGATACAGGAGACCAATGGGAAGCAAGGAGAAAGCTACACATACCATAGCATAAATAGTGGATGAAGATTAATCTACAAGGAAGGTGCCCGTATCCAGACGGATTGAGATTCGTAGAGGCACATGGATTTTAGGTAATGTTGCCATTAGAGAGAACAGAAACAACTGACTGTGGTGTGAATTGTATTAATTCAACCATTATTATAGAGGAAGCAACACTACAGCCAGTGAAACGATGAGTGGGGTTTTTTAGAAAATCTTACCCTGTGAAAGAAATCACTTTGAAGGGTGACAATTTTGAAAGGTTTAAGGACTGGCAATTTTGACAGGTTAGGCAATACAATATTAAATGAGATGCCCAGGATCACACATTGGTTAAGAGGTGAAGCTGAGATGTGTGCTCACTTAGCAATTTCTCTACTTTACAACTTTCTTTTCTAGCACTTACCGTGAACTAAAATAATCCCATGTTATAGAACTGATTAAAAACAAAATGTTATAGAAGCGTATTATACTAAATGGGAATCATGCTACCTTCATTGCCTCCACCATTAAGGGAAACAAATGCATATAAGCATCAGCATACTAACTGATGTCATCTTAAAAGCTTTCATATGACTCTCTTGAATTTTAAAGCTTCAAATCCGCCCACAACACAGGCGTGTGAAATTGTTTTTATACACATGCCGAAAAACCTCTGATACAAATGAGTAGACCTTAAAGTATGTTTCCCCGAGGCCTGTGATATCCGATTCGCTCTCTTCTGTGTAGAACTACTTCTACTCAATCCAGCAATGGGCTAAATAATGCCACCAACATGTGAGAAGTAAAATCTTCTCACAGAAGAGAACACAGTAATGTTGCTGATATTAGATGATTTGTCCAGGATCACTGTATTATCTGTTGTCAAAGCCAGGATACATGAATTCACTCTTTGGTCGCACAGTCTTGAATTTGGATACCTAATCACCTCTCGAACTATCACTTTATGCTCATCATTGGAGGTCACTGCCTAAGTTCTTCAAGTCCCCATGTGAACAAACCAATGTCTAGACCATCACCATACTGAAGCTTTGTTAGTTTGTATAGCAACCACTGTCTGGTGCAGGTTAGTTGCTGATAATCGCACATGCTGTGCTACAAAACCAAGTACATATACATGCAGGTTTATCAAGTTGAGACATAAGAAAGGCTGAGTCAACCATGCATACATTTCGTATTGCCATCTTGCATATGAACACATATCTCTTCAATGAGTGCCTAACACACTGAGCTAGCTTCTTAACCATCAAAGCACTCAAATGCATCAGTATGCATTTCAACTTTGGCTATTGTAAATGATAAATATAATCCCCAAAAAGCTGGGAATGCTACAGGAGTTCTGTCGTAGTGAACACACAAAGAACAAGTTACTTTCTTACCTGGTAACGTTCTTTCGATGGGATGGTCCGACGACGTATTCCATATCTATGACAGGTAATCACCACAGCTGTGCTGCTTCGGAAACTTTTCCGGCGTCTGCGTCCTGCGTCGATGACGTCGATACGCCGACGTCTAGGACCTCCTCCGACGTCCGACGTCATCCGATGTGATAAGTAGGACGCACGACGCCTGTAGCCTCAGTTGTAGTTTTTTCCCCCAGAACGTGTGACAGAAGTCAACTGCCAGTCAGACACAAAGCCTTGCGGAACGTAAGCTGCAATCGCAAAAGAAATTCTGCAGCGGGGAAGGCAGGGCGGGAGCGATATGGAATACGTCGTCGGACCATCCCATCGAAAGAACGTTACCAGGTAAGAAAGTAACTTGTTCTTCGAGGGGATTGGGTCCTCCGACGTATTCCATATCTATGACAGACTCCCAAAGCAGTACCAGAGCAAGGAGGAGGGAAAGAATTTATAAACAAAATTAGAATAGCCAATCAAATAGCAGAGCAAAGGACCGCCTTGCCAAAGGCCAGATCCTGCCCTCTGATGGAATCGAGGGAATAATGCCGTACAAATGTATGTACTGAAGCCCAGGTGGCTGCATCACAGATGTTGCGAATAGGAACACCCCTCTGCAGGGCAGTAGATGCAGCCATGCCCCTGGTAGAATGGGCCCGCAAGCCAGCCGGTGGGTCCTTACCCGCCAAGCGGTAACATTCCGAGATGGCCAAAACAATCCAGCGGGACAAAGTCTGTTTCGTCAAAAGAGTTGATCGTCCACTCTGACCCGGGACATGCGTGAAACATAAAAGCTTAAAGCTCTCCTAGGATCAAGCCTATGGAGCCTCTCCTTTTCCTTACCAGGATGCGGAGGAGGATAGAATGCCGGAAGAACAACCTTCTGGGCTAAATGAAATTCCGTCACTACCTTCGGAAGAAAAGAAGGACGAACTCGAAGGACAACCCTGTCCTTGTGAAATACAGTGAAGGGTGGCTTAACTGAAAGTGCCTGCAACTCACTCACTCTGCGAGCGGAAGTAACCGCAACCAAAAACACAGTTTTCAGAGTTAACAGCCTCAAAGGGCAAGAATGTAAAGGCTCAAACGGAGCACCCATAAGAAACCTAAGAACAAGGTTTAAATCCCAACCGGGCACCAGGAAAGGTGACGGAGGGAACACATTAGTGAGCCCTTTCAGAAACTGTGAAATTAAAGGGATCTTAAAGTAAGAACACTCAGACGAGCGCTTAAAGATGGACAGCGCCGCCAGGTAACCTTTAATGGTACCCACTTGCAAGCCCCTGTGGGCCAAAGAAAGCAAAAAGGACAGAACCATGGGGATGTCGCATGCAAAAGGATCCACATTCCGAACTCTGCACCAGTCGCAGAACTTACGCCAACGGCAACGGTACAGAGACTTAGTTGCTGGCCTTCGGGCCGAAAGCAACACCTCCATCACGTCTTCAGGGAGGTCCCAATCCCTATACCTCAACCTTTCAGAAGCCAAGCGTGAAGGTTGAGGGATCTGACCTCTGGATGGAGAACCAGACCCCCCTCCCGTGAGAGCAGATCGTCTCGGTAGGGAAGACGACGTGGAGGGCAGATGGACAAGTCGAGAAGGTCCGGGTACCACGTCCTCCGAGCCCACGCCGGAGCAATGAGGATCATCCGGGAACCGAACTTCCGCAACCTCCGCAGCACTTGCGGGATGACGGGGACTGGAGGAAACGCGTACAGCAGCGGGAACGACCAAGCCACCACGAACGCGTCTCCTAAGGCCCCTTTTGGAGATAATTCCCGCGAGCAGAACCTCCCGCACTTCCGGTTGACACTGGAGGCGAAGAGATCCACTTGAGGGGTCCCCCAAAGGGCGAAGATCTCCAGGAGAATCTCCTGAGCCAACCCCCACTCGTGAGAGATCGCGCTCTGCCTGCTCAGAGCGTCCGCCGTCACGTTTTCGACTCCGGCCAGATGAACTGCCGAGACCGAAACTTCCTGCTGGATGGCCCAGAACTCGAGCTGCATCGCCTCCCTGCACAGAGGAAGTGACCCTGCCCCCCCCCCTTTTTGTTGAGGTAGTGCATGGCCACCGTGTTTTCCGTCAGGATCAGGACATTCCTTCCTCGCACAGTCGGCAGAAAAGCCTTCAGGGCTAGCCTGACGGCCCTCAGCTCCAACAGATTGATATGGAGTCTGGACTCCGACGGAGACCAACGACCGCTGACTGTCAGCTCGTTGGCATGAGCTCCCCATCCCGTGAGGGATGCATCCGTCACGATCGTCACCTCCGGCCAGGGAAGCCAAAATGGAGCCCCCTTCATCAAGTTGCCTTCGACGGCCCACCACAGAAGGTCCAGGGCGACCGAGGGCGGCACCTGAATCGGGTCCGACATCCTGCCGGAGGACTGCGACCATTGCATCTTGAGTGCCCACTGCAAAGATCTCATGCGCAGGCGAGCCTCTGGCACCAGAAGAATGCAGGATGCCATGAGGCCGAGCAACCCCAAGAACTCGAACGCAGGGAGCGTCTGGGCATGCTGAAACTTGTGCACCATCTGCTGAATGTGAAGAGCCCTCACCTGGGGAGGAAAACACTGCCCCAGGGAAGTGTCGAGCACTGCTCCGATGTACTGGAGCCTCTGCGTTGGCGTCAAATGGGACTTCTTTAAATTGAGGGAGAAGCCCAGCCTGTGGAGGGAGTGGCAGGTGACGGACAGATGATCCAGGACTTGCTCGGGAGAGCTCCCCCTGATCAACCAATCGTCCAGGTAGGGGTAGACGTGAATCCCCCCTTGCCTGAGATGCGCTGCCACCACCACCATGAGCTTGGTGAAAACCCTCGGGGCGGAGGTCAATCCGAACGGCAGGACCCGAAACTGAAAGTGCGAGTCGCCAACCGCGAACCTCAGGTACTTCTTGTGCTTGGGATGGATCGGCACATGGAAGTAAGCATCCTTGAGGTCGAGTGACACCAACCAGTCCTGAAGCTGAAGGGCCTGGAGGACTTGAGAGAGAGTAACCATCTTGAACTTGTCCTTCCTGAGGAGTTGTTTCAACCCGCGCAAGTCCATGATGGGTCTCAATCCCCCGTCTTTCTTGGAAATCAAAAAATAAGGGGAATACCATCCCTTGTTCCTCTCCGCTACAGGCACCAGTTCTATAGCGCCTTTCTCCAGCAGGGCTTGAATTTCCTGCGCAAGGAGCGGATCCGGACACTTCAAAGAGAGGTTCCCCGGTGGATTGTCGCGAGGCCTGTGCCGAAAGGGAAGACAGTAGCCGTGGGCTATGATCTCCAGAACCCACACATCTGAAGTAATGGCTTGCCACTCTACAAGATGCTGCGCCAGCCTTCCCCCAACCGGCGAACCATGGGACATGGCCTCATGACTGAGTAGGAGCGGCTGCGGCGTTACCCGAGGGCAAAGAGGTAACTGCCCAAGCGGCCTTGGCACCACGGGTACCCTGTCGTCCACCTCTGGTACCCCTGCGTTGGCCTCTTTGACTGCCAGCTCCTCTCGCTCTACTGAAGGATGAGTAATAGCGAAAGGAACCACCCCTCCACTGCTGTCCCCTAGGACGAAAAGGCGGAGGTTGGCGAACTGCAGCGCCCAACGACTTCGCTGCAGCTTTTGAGGTCTGCAACCTCTCAAGGCTCTCGTCAGCCTTGCTGCCAAAAAGGCGTTCACCATCAAAGGGCATGTTGAGGAGCCGGGACTGCACATCAGGAGCAAACCCCGACTTCCGCAACCACGCAAACCTGCGTATCACGGTGCACGCCGCCATGGACCCACTGACGCAATCAGCCAAGTCCAGACCCGACTGAACGGACTCACACATGGCATCCTTACCATCCCGGACCATAGCAAGGAAACCCTCCCGTTCAACCCCTTCGGGAATATGTTCAGCCGCTAACGCAACACAGTTCCACAGAGTGTGCGTGAAACGTGACAAGGCACAAATGGAGTTGGCCGCCTGAAGCGCCATACCACCAGAAGAAAACACTTTCTTCGCCCAGCCATCAAAACGTTTGTCGTCCCTATCAGGAGGGATGGTAGGGTACGACGCCTGCTTTGCCGGGGCCGTGGCCGCCTGCACCACCAAACTCTCCGGAGTGGGGTGCCTGGTCAAGTAGCAGGGGTCGCTACTGGCTGGACGGTATTTACGCGACAAGGATCTGCCCACCGCCGGGAGACTCTCCGGAGCAGTCCAAGCCGCCGCCACCCTTCTCTGTAAAGCCATATGGAACGGCAGAACCGGGTCAGTTGGGGGACCAACATCAAGGATGTCCGTCAGATCATCCTGCACAAACTCCCCTGGGGGAGCAGACCATCCCAAATACTCAGACACCCTAGCCATAAGGCGCCGGTACGAGGAATCGGCATGGGAGCCAGGCTCAGGCCTACAAAAGTCCACCTCCGGGGAGGTGTCCAGTCCACTGGCATCATGCAGTGACTGCCTCAAATCGTCAAACTGACTATGGCCCGAGACAATTTCATCAGGCACCAGACTAGGAACCAGGCCATCAGAATCCTCATCCGCCTCCGCAATAAATTTCAGGTGGCGAAAAGGCACCCGAGAGTGCTTGCTCTTAACCAGAGCCTTCCTAGGGGGTACACCCGTGACACGGGGCACCTCTGACACGAAAGGCGTCGATGGCGTCGAGCGAACCGGCGCCGACGCCGACGCCGAGAAAACCGGCAACGGCGCCGAAAGGATCGGCGTCGACGTCGAGGAAATCGGCGTCGACGCCGAGGAAATCGGCGTCGACGTCGGCGCCGAAAGGATCGGCGTCGACGTCGAGGAAATCGGCGTCGACGTCAGATGCAGCGCCTCCAGTATCGGCGGCGTCGACACAGCCCTCGAGGCCGGAGCCCCGAGCGTGTCCCTCGACGACCTGAACGTCGACGGCCTCGACGACGTCCTCGAAGCCGGAGCCTCGAGAAAGCCTGTCGACGCCCTCGACGCCTCAGACGTCGACGTCTTCCTCGAAGACTTCACAGGAGCACACGGTCTCGAACGCGTCGAGGACCGGGACCTGGAACGGGTACGGCGAGAACGAACCTCCTTGTCCGAACGGGACCGCTCCCGTGACTCGTGCCGACCACTCTTGCGAGCGGTGTCTCTCGACCTCACACGGCCGACCCCACTCGGGGGCGCGGACGGCTGAGTACCCTGCGACTCAAGAATCGCCAACATTTTCTTCCCGAAGGAAGTCCATTCCTCCGACGTCGCACGGCTGGTGGGGTAACCGACGTGCCGGGCAGAATCCTCGGAAGAGGACCTGGAAGGCGACCGGTGACGGCGCTTCCGAGAATGCCTCGAAGAGGCTGAGGAGTGGCGAGACCCACTCCTAGAAGAAGACCGACGAGACTTCCGACGATGACGCGGAGAGTCACCCCTCGAATCATCCGTCGAAAGCCCCGCCGACTTCGACTTCCGGGGCTTGGACACCCGACCTACCGACAACTTCTTACGTTCGCGTAAGGCTTTGGACGTGAGCGACAGGCAGTCAACACAGTCATCCGTGTCGTGGGCCTCCCCGAGGCACCAGAGGCAGGCGTCGTGCGAGTCAGTCACCGACATCTTGGACCCACACTCCCCGCACTTCTTAAAGCCCGGACGCGGGGTTGAAGACGAAGTAGAAGACATCGCCGAAATTCACAAACGAACAGGTTCGAAGAACCAGAAAGAACAGAACCGAGAAACACGAAGCAACACGTTCGCGGAAAAAACGGAACTGAGGCTACAGGCGTCGTGCGTCCTACTTATCACATCGGATGACGTCGGACGTCGGAGGAGGTCCTAGACGTCGGCGTATCGACGTCATCGACGCAGGACGCAGACGCCGGAAAAGTTTCCGAAGCAGCACAGCTGTGGTGATTACCTGTCATAGATATGGAATACGTCGGAGGACCCAATCCCCTCGAACAAGAAATACTGCAGTAAACACAGAAATCATTAAAGAATGAATTGCTCAAAGCAGAATGTACTTGTCAGACAGTCAAAAGATTTAGAGCCTTAGCAGAACATAAAATATCCTCACATGTGCCTTTGAAGTGTCGTAAACAATGGGAACTGGCTTCTTTAAGTCAGGCAGCCTTGTGGGGGCCCCCTCCAAGGTGGGGGCCCGGGGCAAGTGCCCCTTTTGCCCTCCCATAAAGACGTCACTGGAGGGGGGGGGCAACCAACGGTGTTGTAGGGGAGTATGAGAGGAGGATTAGATCTCAGTCATGAACCAAACTACATCACGTTTGAACAAGCTCTCATGAAGAAACTCTCGGAAATCGAAAGACATCTCCTTTGTCCACAATAATTTCTCCAAGCTCCAACTTGAAGCCGTCTCCGCCTTGGCAAACACGTCCATCACCATTAAACCAGCGGACAAAGGAGGGGTGATTGTCATTCAGAACACCAGTGATTACACAAAGATGGTAGAAGCTCTCGTCGGCGACAATACAAGCTATCACCTCCTTCCCAGTGATCCAACAGCCTCACTGCAGGCATTGATAGCACCCATCATAGAAGAAGCTGAAGTGTACGTGAGTTCAAGGGATTCATCTTTCCTGACACCACAGCACCCCAGGATTCCAGCCTTATACGCCTTGCCCAAACACCTGGCTGACCAATCGTCTCAGGGATACAGTCCGTTTTAGAAACCTTGTCTCAATATGTAGACTTGTTCATGAAGAAGGAAATTCCCAAAATGAAATCCTACATAAAAGACTCCACAGTTATGCTCATCCTCCTTGACTCCTCGACATTCAACCCGGATTTTGATTGGTTAGTAGCTCTTGATATTGAATCCCTCTACACTAGGATTCTGCAACAGGAAACCCTAATCATGCTCAGAGAACTCCTAGACTCAGGAATTGAGTTATATGAGGTACCATCCACCTTCATATCCTCCCTGGCTGAGCTAGCACTTACAAGAGATTACTTTGTGTTCAACAACCAATTCTACCAACAGGATTCGGGCACTGCCATGGGTGAAACTTTTGCACCTAGCTTGGCCAACCTGTACGTCAACTCTTTTGAGCTCAAGTGCATATATCCACCAACCAATCAGTTTCGTGACAAATTGCTTGTTTGGCATTGCTACATAGACAATATTTTCGTCATTTTCAGAGGAACCAACGAAGAACTCATGGCATTCCATGAACAGATGAACACACAGAACATCCACCTCCAATTCACTATGGACAAAGTCAAAAGACATACCCACTTCCTTGACCTAACAATCTCGGCATCAGAGGGAGGGCTCATCTCCAAGGTCTACCGAAGACACCAACAAGAACTCATTGCTTACATACTCCAGCTACCATCGACAATCCCTAAAGGACAACCTACCCTTTGGACAACTCTTGCGCAATCGCCGCCTCTGTAGTAGGACAGACGACTACACTGTCCAGGCCAAAATCCTTACAACTTATCCAGCATGGTTATCCACAGAGGATTGTCAACAATACATGCAAAAGGGCCAAACACATCCCACGCCCATGCACATTGGAGAAAAAAGGAGGACCACACGATCACGGCAGTACTGAGCTACTCACCGTTGCTCAATAAAATAAAAAAGGAGATTAAGTACCTATGGCCTATCCTCAGTACAGGCACATCCACCATACCGCCACGCGGTTTGCACTCAAAAGACGACATAACTTTAAGAGATGCACTGGTCAACACAGTACGCTCAGATGCAGACACCGCACCAGACATGCAAGGCACCCTATGGAACCTGAACCACCCAGTGGGACATAGTCCATGCGGGCTTTGCTCCATGTGTAAACATACCACTCGCAGCACCACGGTAGACAGTCGACGACACCATGGGTCCAAAAACACTTCACCAATTGCAATACCAAAGGAGTGGTGTACATGATCACCTGTCCGTGCAATCTGCGCTATATCGGGATGATTGCCCGTGAGGTCAAGAAACGAATGACCGAACAGAGATTATGCATTCGAACCAAAAAACTGTCAGCGCCTATGGTTCCACATTTCCTGGCTGAGGGACACACAGCTGAAACCTTTCAATGGACCATCTTGGAGAAGATCAAGCGCCGCCAACAAGGAGGGAACTACCACGCCATGCTCTGTCATAGAAACTCTCAGCCCTTCCCCACGTTAGTTCTCACACCTTGGATCACCACGTGCCAGCACGTGAAGGGCAACGCGCTATTTTTTGGATTTACCACATTATTTTTTAGATTTACCACATTATTTTTTGCCCACCCATATACAACAATGGAGCTTTCCCACCCCTCATATCTAAGGGCTGCATAATTCTAGTTTGATCAAGTATTAGCAAGCTCGTTCTAAATGCATTGCGAGATATGCGCACCTCGATGCATTTTCCCAGCATCTGGCTTTGCATCAATATGCCTCCGGTTTTCTGTGCAGGCATTAGCGCAATAAGTATAGACGCGCACCATCTCGCTCCATTTCTCCTAGCAATAGCCCAGGGCCCCCGCCCTCACTCCCACTCCCTGCGGGTGTGACCACGTCTCCTCCCTCCAGAGCACGCATTCCCACGAGCTAGCGCGCCTGGATAGGAGGGGTGCCGGTCACACCCACGACCCCGCACCACCTGATTGCCCGTGCTCTTGCAATAGGCCACGCCCCTCTTCCTGCATCTCACGCAGAAGAAAGCAACCGCTGCAGCCGCTCAACGCTTCCAGCATCCTCTCAGTGAGCAGGCTGCAGCGTTTTCCCGAAGCACTTAGCAAGGTACGTGTCTTTCCTGACCCCGCAATTATCCAGGGACCGGTTGTCCATTAGACACATAGGCAGCCTTGGCTCACGCTGCCTTTTCTTTCTGCAGGCTCGGATCTGCAGGGGATTTGCTTTTCTCCTGCACACGATCTGGCTCCTGGACCAATGAAAAGCATCCAGGTAGGTGACCCTCTCTTTTTCTGTTTTTTTTTCATTTTGAAATAGGACATGACGACATACGGCCAGGACTGTATATTATCCAGCATGAGATCGTTCTCACATCACACAGGCTCACCTGGGCTGAATAAAATGTGTTGCGCCCCCCCCCTTTTTGCTGCTCCCCTTCTCCCCCCCCCCCATCCTTTCCCTGGGACAAGTTGTCTGGCTTTTTAGCCACAACAAATGGCGGCAATGCTCCAGAACAGAGAGAGCAACCCAGTGTTAGATAGCAATCATTAGCCATGCAACTTGATTCTGAGCAGGTACTGGGTGTACCACTTTGCAACATTGCAACTTGAGGAAAACTTATGCCCCTCTTGCAATGTTCTTTGTGTCTCCTCTCCGGGATCCCAAGCAGCCTGCTTTTGCTGCCCTATTAAGAGGCCAGCAGGAAGGTGTTATTGACTAATTCATGAAGCATTTTGCATCCTGAAGAAGATTGTCTAAACCACTAAATCACTAGTGAACCATTGAAACCCGTTGGCCAGATCTGTTGTGGCTCCACCACAACACCATGAGATATCCCCAAGACCAGCGGGGGGGGGAAGGGTACTGCCACAACTGAAAAAGAACCCATTTAGCACAGGTTCAATCTTTAGCAAATCCCATAGTCAATGGGGCTTGTGCGTTTTTAAGAAAAATGTGAAAATCCAAATTCATTTTCTTTTACATTCACAGTGACTGGGCAACCACCAACATGCAAAGAATGCCGAGCCATCAGGGTAAATAATAAATTGTTATAAATGGTGATGTCTCCAGTCCCCACCTGCCAACCAAATATTGGTTCAGGACTACGAGATCTAATCCCCCCTCAGCTCACCATCTTGTGTCTCACGTTTGGGACAACTTTTCAATCACCACAACCACTCCTTTTTGCCTTTGACTGCAATTAGACCTTTGTTCTCCTAGTGAACCGTTTTTTGTGTACCAGTGCGTTTCTATGGTTTGGGAAGGCAGTAGCATTCCCGGCTTTTCAAGCCTAATTGACCCTGTTGTTTCTTCTCTAAGTTTGAAGGGCAGATCTCTCTTGGCAAGAGTGTAGCAGAGAGTGATGCAATTGACGATGCTCCTTGAGATGGTGATTTAGAGACAGGGTCCCCTTCTCTACCAGCCGCCACTGAAACGAAAAACTTGTTCGTTTAGTGGTTTAGTTCTTTACAGATAGTACAGTACTGCCCTGCGCATATCCAGTATGTGTAGGCTTCTTTCTGCCACATTAGAGGGGTTCTGGAAGAATGGGTAGTTCTATTGACTGGTTCACATGGAACTTAGAAATTAATATGGGTACAAACCGTGGGTGAGTGCGCAGACCACCTGATCTCTGAATGGTGACAAAGGGGTCTAGAATTGAAAGGGCCTGTAGTTCACCGACTCTCCTTATTGAAGTGACTGCCACTAGGAAGGCAATCTTGTAAGTGAGTGCTTTGAGGCTTGCCTTGTGCATAGGTTAAAAGGGAAACCCCGTAAGTTATTAATACTACATTTAAGTCCCATCCAGGAGCCAGGTTAGAAATAGGCGGATTCATTCTTTTAACCCCTTCCACGAAAGCTTTAATTACTCGGATCTTCCACCACAACACCTTTCGTTGGGACATGGTATAGGCTGAAATTGCAGCTAGGTGGACCTTCAGGGAATTAAAAACTAGACCCGAGTCTAGTAGGTGAGTCAGGTATAGTACAATACATAAGGGAGCACTCAATGGGTTTGATGCTCTTGGAATAGCACCAGATAAAGCGTTTCCATTTATTGGAGTAGCAATGTCTGGCGTTCGGCTTTCTTGCTTCTCCAAGTATATCCATGCATCTCTGAGGAAGTTGGAGATGCCCAAACTCTATGACCTCAGGAGCCAGGCCGCTAAATTGAGAGTTTGCGGCCAAGGATGGAGTGTCCCCCCCTTATCTTGTGAGAGCATGTATGTGCAAGGTAGTTTCATCTGAGGAGTGTGACATCTCCATCAGATGGGAGAACCAGGGTTGGCAGGCCCACATCGGGGCCACCAATATCATGGTGACTGGTTCCTGTGCACAATCTTGTTGGGTGGGGAGTTGGGGGGGGGGGGGGGGAGGGAGGGGTGGCAGCCAGACCGAAAGAACAACATTTCCCTGACCATGTTATCCAGAGACTGTGTCCCTTGGATCGGTTCTGAGGGTACCTGGAGGCGTAATCTGGGCACTTTAAGTTCTCCAGAGTTGCGAACAAGGCGATCTCTGGGAAGCCCCATTCTGCGAAAAGGATGGAGACAATGGGCCTCAATACGAGGCCGGCAGCAGCCGTGCTGGAAAAACCAGCAATCACCGGGGCATTACAACCCCGGTGACCCAGTAATTCTAAAGGCGGAATTCTGTAAAGGCCCATTTCCATGGAGGACCATGGAAACACCGGTTCCGTCTATGAGAGCTGGTGTTTCCATGTCCGCCTGCAGGTCGGTGGTGTTACTTCTGCCAGATCAGACCTGGCGGGATTGACACCACCCGCCTGCAGGACTCGGAATCAGCCGGTCTGGAAACAACGGTGGTGGCGGATTTACCACCACCATTTTTCCAGACCGGCTGACTTGTAATGAGGCCCAATGTCTTTGTGTAGTCGCCATTCGTACTATAACGGTAGTGGGAAGTCTCTGCTGAGCATGTCTGCCAGAAGATGGAGTTCCCCTGGAACATGTTGCGACAGTAGGAACATCTTGTGTTTGAGAACCCACTTCCAAATGTTCTGTTTGGATAGCCCTTAAAGTGAGTTCCCCTTGCTTGTTCAGGCAGTACATGGCATGGTGCTGTCCGTGAGGACCAGTACTGTCTTTCCCTGCAACTGTCTGATAAGCCTTCAGAGCTTTGAACACTGCTAACCGCTCCAATAGTTTTATGTGGTTGGATGCTACTGCTGGGGACCAAACGCTGTGCGCGGCTGCTGAAGGAGGTGAGCCCCCCCCTCACCCTGTGAGAGATGAGTCTGTTGTGAGAGTGGCTTCTACTGCAGGGGTGGTGAAGTTTTTCCCCTTCAAGAGGTTTTCCCTCGACCACCACTGCAGAGAGAGAACAAGGGCTGCCGAGAAAACCACTATATCTTCCCATTGTCCGCTGGCCTGACATCACAGACTGAGCCACTCTTGCATGGGGCGCATGCACAAACGTGCATGAGGGACCAAGTATATGCAGTTTGCCATCATCCCCAACAGTAGCATGGCCTTGCGTACCATCAATTCTCGACTGGCTACATACTGAGGGATTTGAAACAGCAGGCTTTGAACCCTCTCGTTGGAGGGGAAGATGAGGCAGTCTTCTGTCCGAATTAAGGCCCCCAGAAATAGTTTGACTTGCCTGGGGTCTAGGCTGGATTTCTTTTTATTTATGGAGAATCCCAGGCTGAAGAGTAGGTCTATCGTCCTTTGGGTGTTTGACAGGCATGTTCCCTAGGAGTCCTCCGTTAAGCGTCAGTCGTCGAGTTAAGGATATACTGGGATGGATTTCCTGCGCAGGTGAGCTGCTGCAACTGCTAGCACCTTTGTAAGTACTCTTAGGGCTGAGGCAATGCCGAAGGGAAGGACCTTGAACTGGTAGTGTTGGTTCTCTATCATGAACCTTAGGTATTTCCTGTGTGCCGGCAACATTGAAACATGAAAGTATGCATCTTTCATGTCCAATGTTACCATGTAATCCCCTGGCGTTAGCAGAGGGATTACTTCTTAAAGCTTTATTATTGAAAACTTTTGTGGTTTGACAAATTTGTTCGCTGGGTGCAAGTTTAGCACAGGGCGCATGGCGAGTTCCTTTTTGGGTACAAGGAAGTAAACTGAATAAATACCCTTGTTTACCTGTAGCACGGGGACGATGATTGCACCCTTTTCCTGCAGGATCTCAACCTCTTACAACAGGATCTTCAGGTGTTCCGGTGTTAGACGCCTGGAATGAATTGAGGTGGCCAGCTGAACTCTATGCAATAACCGTGGGCGATGATCTGGAGCATGCACTGGTCTGTGGTAATACCCTCCCAAGCGTGTAAGAATGATGTTAGACGTCCCCCGACCGGGGAGGCATGGGAGGAGACCCGTATCTGTGAGTCATTTCTGACTGGAGGCAAGGGAGCCTCCAGGGGTGGCATTGTGACCCCTTCCGTTCCCACAGCACTGTCCTCTAGGTGGATACTGATTTGAAGCAATGGACCCTTGTCCCGAGGACCATGTGTTACCCGTCTCATATTGGTTATGTGGGGAACGTGAATAGGACTGTCCGCAAAAGGAGCTGAAAGGGCCTTTGAGTGATCTGGTTTAAGATTTCAAAGTCTCATGTTCTTTTTTCACAGTTTCTAGCGCCTCATCTACAGCTTAGCCGAACAGGTTAGACTCCTCCACTGTTTTTTTGATGAGACGCTTGTGTCTCCGGTGTGAACCCTGAGTTTTTTAACCAGGCGTACCTTGGGCCAGAGTCCTCCCTGCTGTGTCCACAGCATCTAGGGTGTTCTTAAGGATATTATGATTTACTGGTCTACCCTCCGACACAATCGTGAGCAGACGTGAACGTACTGGTTCGAGGACCTGCTGCAGGCCCTCCTGTAGCAGATTCCACTGAACATCACAATAGCTGGCCAACAGCATGTTCTTGTTGGCAATCCTGGTGACATACGTTGCTGCAGTAGTGGCACGCTTTCCTAGGGCATACACAGTTTCTTGCAGTCTTTGTCTGGTGGTGCCTCACCCGTGGACAAGGGGATCCCTGCTCTTTCTTGTTGTAGTGACCATGAGGGAATCTGGGGTGGCATGTGCCCGAATATAGAGCGGGTCTGTAGGGAAGGGGTGAAAAACATTCTCCACCCGTGGGTTCAGAGCCCTTGTCTGTGAAGGTGTCAGTAAAGAAGGGGTGATGCGCCGCTTAATGGAGTTTAGTTAAGGGATAGCCCGACTGGCAGGTGGCTTCTCCTTTAGAATGTTCTCCACGAAGTCAGTCTTGCACCGCTTCTTGCGTAGCTATTTGAAAATGTTCGGCTGCTTTCTTCAGAATGACATTAAATGCCGTCTGGCCATCTATGGGAGATGCATGTTGCAGAGGTGGGGAGGAGGGAGGATCCATGCATATTGTGTCAGGATCTGTGGTATTGGTAGGTGACAACCATGGTGGGTTATCCACCGGTGGCTCATCTCCCCAAACTGGGGCCTGGTCAGTGGGATCTTCAAAGGGATCATCTTCCTGATCTGTCAGACGTCCTCATGAAGTGGGCAGGAGGTCCTCTGGAATTTAGACACTGTGGGGTAAAGTTCCTCCTCACTAGGCCTCTTGGGCGTGGTAACCTTTTCGGAGAAGTCCACAAACTTTGCAAGCCTATTCATACACCCCTCAAACCTATCCCTGGTCCACAAAGAGGATCCAGAGAAGTACAGAGGGGAAAGGGCTCCTCCTGGGGATCTACCCACTTATAAACGTCGTCCTACCTTTCCCAGCATGTGGATGTGTCTTTCGACCTGTCTTTGGGTTTACTGGCCACCAAACAAAATCTTTGCGAGACACTTGCGGATGTTCGGCATCTCCAGGAGGGGTTTTGGCTGTTCAAGCGGCTTCGCCGTAGATTTCGACATTGCCAGAACCTTATGCGTCAGTGCGCTTAAGAGGTGTCTCGACTGCCTTGTGACTTTTGGTGTTGGTGCCGTTGTCTGAAGTGGCTGGACCCAATGCTGCTTACGCACTTGCAGGGAGGGCTGCCGACAGCGCAGATCGGCGAGTGCCATCGAGGAGCTTGGCATACCCGTTGGCACCTTCAACTGTCCCGACGAATCGGTCGAGGCGGTACCGGGGGTTGTGTGCTTACCTTTATGGATAGTGGATGCGTCCCAGTCTCCGGGTGTTAGGCAAGATTGTATGCAGTACCCTTTGGGTGCACTACAACAACCCTGACCTGGCAATAGCAACCTATGGTATAAGTCTGTACTACACAGGTTGGTAGCGTGTTGAGCAGCCAGGCTCCTCTCAAGAGGGGTCAATGTGAGCTGTAGGGGAGTTAGAGATTCACAGTAACAAGTATTCAAATAAACTTTTACATACAAGGTTTCTTGATTAAACAATTAATGTATTCAACAGTCAGTTAGAATAAGCCTTCTTCAGAAGGGGGCAATATAATAGTACCACACAAATACACTCCAAAATCCACACTTAATATTTCTAAACCAGTAAGTACCCTTTTGGGATGACGCACACACTTCCTACACCCTCAGGTGACTTTAGTAACTAGGACACTGTGGACATTAATATACCACTGTTTGCATTTAGAATCATACTTAAGAGTTTGGCAAAGAAAAAGGTTATTAGACCAGAACAAGGGATCACACAAATATTCTGAAGCAGGTAAGTACTTTTGGTAAGCCCCAATGTTAATGTTAAAGGACATTTGTACAGCGCACGATCACCACCGGAGTGGTCCCCTGGCGCTCTGAAAGAGGAGGGGAGTTTGAGTTAGTGAGAGGAAGCAGGAAAAGTGCAAGAGAGCAGTGATGTGCGGTTGGCGGCCTCAGCCCAGTGGATCTGTTGGCTAGGCCTGGGGCGTTTGCGGCCGGTAGTTGTCGTGTACTGTTGTGCAAGTGTGTTTTTTTTGTTTGTTGTTGCAATGTAGTGAAGTTTGTGAGGTTTGTTGTGCTGTAGGTTTTTGGTTGTGTTTGGTTTGGAGTTTGAGAGGTGTATGCAGAGGGAGAAATGTTAGTGGAGTTGGTTAGTTGACATCTGTATCCTGAATTGAGGCGCTGTGCTTGCGTAGTCTCCCACTGATGCACCTCTGTCCTGATCTGGGCCAGTCTGGCATTCAAGGTCCCTTTCTCATCTGACCCTCACCTCTATCAGGCTCTCTCACAGCCTCACCGGTCCTCCCTTCATACTCCTGTGGCCAGTGCACCTGCCAATGTCAACAACTCAGGTAGTGTGGCGATTGCCAATAGACAATTCCACAACACTGTGGTACCTGGTGGTAACTAAGGGGCGGGTGAAGATGTTGGGTGGGATTGGCTGGGGTAATTGACTCGGTCTCCATGCATGTCGTCTGTGTTCCAATCTATCCGGTGTCACCTGTCCAGGTGCTGTGGGAGCTTCGCTGTCAGTTCTGGGGCTGTCCGTGTCCTTTCCAGTTTAGTCATCCCTTTTCTCCGTTTTGGTTTTCAGTTTGAGTCTGTAGTGTTGAAGAGCCAGGTTTTTAGTGATTTCCTGAATTTTAGCTGATCTTTTATGTTTCTCATTTCTTTTGGGATGTTGTTCCAGGTTTTTGTGGCTAAGTGGTAGAAGGAGGTGCCTCCAAGTTTTTTCTTAAGGTATGGTTTAAGTTCCAGGCGGATTTCGTTGCTAGGCCAAAGTCAATTGGGCAAAAGTCTAGGTGAGCTGAAGCACTTCTTGTAGGTAAGTAAGTCTTGCCCAATATTTTAGAAGTGTTAGTAGAAAAGAAGACTCCAAAGCAGGGCCGCAAGCGGTTTAAACTTGTGAGGTAAAGAAGCCATCAGCAACTCTACAGAGCAACCACAACAGGTCGTAGCTCTGCAGATCCTGGTCTTTCTGTGCCTCAGTCGTGGGGACAAGAGGGAGGACGTCTGGGGACTCCTGCACTGAAATGGAACAGTCTGCGACCACAACCGGCAATCTTCAAACAAGTGGCACTTCAGTGTTTCAGCTCCTCGCATTTACTGCAAATAGCAACACAGTGGTTCCTGGCTGTCGAGATGGGCTTTCCTTGCATCTGGGGTCCAGCACTCTGTTGAGGTGGCTCAGGCTCGGTCAGTCCTGTTACCTAGGAGCCCGGAGGTTCTTCCTGGAGCTCCTGGCCAGCTTAAAAGCAATGCACACTATCTGGTGTTCCTCTCCCTGGCTATTCGGTTCCAGCAGCAACTGCAGTGGAATTTCAACCAGCTCAGGGAGGATGTCCAAGCGGCTTACTTTGGAGTTGATTGGTCCCACCAACTCAAGGGGAGAAGTCGTCCTAGCAGGGGCTTCTCTGTCGATATGAATTTGGAGTTCAAAGCCAAAAAACCTCGCCTTTTATGCAGTTTTCTCCCATTCATTACAGCCTAGCTGTCAATCACCCAGCAGGGTGGCTGTCCTTGCCGGACAGCCACCTGGCCAATCACCTAAGAGTGCATTCCTGTCTCCTATGAGACTAAACACAGGGCATTTCAGGCACCTCCCTTGCTTCCTGCCCCCGCCAGACACCATGGAGCCAGAGGCGGGCTTCACTCGTGAATCCTGCCAAAGGCAAAACGAACAAAGGGCACAAACCTGGTTTGGCGCGCAGAGTAAATCTCAAGAGGGACCTATCCACAAAGAAATGGCAAAAAAAGAAGACCGGGGGTCTCTAAGGTGGGAAGAATTTAGCACTAATCTGAAAATTCTCCCCATCACTGGACTTGGCACTTTTTTAATTTTAGCTCCTGAGTGAGTGGGAACTTTTTCGCACTAATGTGTTCCCCCGCCCCAACCCCCCGATTTGGATTTTGTGTTTTCACTGTTTTGAGTCTGGCAAACTCCATAGGAATCTGCATTTTGTATGGTGACACACAGCACCTTCAGTGCTGTGTCACTGAGAATTCCTTTAGATTTCTCTTCAGGTTTAAATACCTTTTCTTGGGTGAACTACTGTTCCTGTTAGGCAAGATTGTATGCATTACCCCGTGGGAGACTACATCAACCTTGTCCTCCTGGTAATGGGTAACCCAACCTTATTGGTCCAAGTCTGTACTACACAGGTTGGTAGTGTGGCTGAGCAGCCAGGCTGATCTCAAGAGGGGTCAATGTGAGCAGTAGGGTTTTTACACAGATTGACAGTGACAAGTATTCAAATAAACTTACACTCAATGTTTCTTGATTACACAATTTAATTTATTTAACAATCAGTTGAATAAGCCTTCTTCAGAAGGGAGCAATATAGACGCAATAGAAAAATGCACTTCAAAATACACCTCTTTGTTTCTCTAAATCAGCAGGTACCCATTTGGGATGGCACACAGATTGTTCCTACACCCCGAGGTGACTTAAATAACTAGTACACTGTGGACATTAATTTATCACTGGTACATTTAGAGCAATACTGAGTTTGGTGTCAAAGAAGAGGGTTTGGAAATAACACAAAGGTTAAACAAATATTCTGAAGCAGATAAGTACGTTTTAACCCCCAATTGAAAATAAAGTAACGCTTTCCTGGAGGAAAGGTACAGCACAAAGTCAGAGGTAAGAAGAGTCTTTCAGGGAGCCAGGCCAGGCAATGTTCATTGAACAAATGTCTAGGTGAGCTGAAGCACTTCTTGCAGGTAAGTAAAAGTCTTGCACAATATTTTAAAAGTATTTGTAGAAAGAAAATACAATCACTGTAGGGCCACAAGCTGTGAGGCTCATGAGGGGCAAAGCTGCAAGCAACTCTGCAAAAGCAACCAAGACAAGTCTCAACTGAGAACTAGCAAGGCTACACGACAAGAGGTAAGTGCCCCTTAGTTTTACAGTACCTTTGGTTAGAAGAAATTGGTTCCAGCTGGCTTCTGCTCCTGTGTAGGTCTGCAGATCCTGTTGTTCCTGGGCCTCAGTCGGAAGGACGTCTGGGGACTCCTACAATGGAAGGTCAGTGGCAGCAATGGGCAAACTTCAGATCAGCGGAACTTCACAGTTTCAGCACCTTGTGGCGGTCGCCAATAGCACCACCGTGGTTCTTGGATACCACTATGGACTTTCCCCTCATCTGGGGCCCAGCACTCAGTTGAGGTGGCTCAGGCTTGGTCCGTCCTGCTTCCTGGGAGTCAGTAGGATCTTCCTGGAGATCGGGTCCAACTTAAAGACTCACTCGTTCTAGTGTTCCTCTCCCTGACACTTCGGTTCCTGCAGCAGCAATGGAAGCACAGCCAGCTCTGAGAAGATTTCCAGATGAGCTTGTCTTGGGGTCGAGTGGTCGCACCAACCCAAGGGGAGAAGTCGTCCTTTGCAGGTCTTCTCTAGTCGAGGCGAATTCGGAGCTTCAGCACTGCAACAGGGCTTCACCGGGCAAACTGTTAGGCAAAGATTGTATGCAGTACCCTTTGGGTGCACTACAACAACCCTGACCTACAGGTAATGTATTGAGCAGGCAAAGATTGTATGCAGTATCCTTTGGGTGCACTACAACAACCCTGACCTACAGGCAATGTATTGAGCAGCCAGGCTTATCTCAAGAGGGGTCAATGCGAGCTTAGTGGAGTTACAGATTCACAGTGACAAGTATTCAAATAAACACTTGCACACAAGGTTTCTTAAATAAACAATTCGTCAGTTAGCATAAGCCTTCTTCAGAAGGGAGCAATATAAAAGCAACACACAAATACACTTCAAAACTGTATACTGCTTTAGAAACTAAGAGTGAAGACCCTTTTGGGATGGCCCACAAACAATCTACACCCTTTAGGTGACTTCAATAGCTAGGTTGCTGAGGACATTAATATCTTACCGTTTGCAATACTTTTAGAATTTTGCAGAAGGATAAGGTTATTAGAACAAACAAGAGACCACAAACATTCTTAAGCAGGCAAATACTTTTGGATCCCCTAAGCAGAGTCCTTCAGTATAAAAGGTTAAACCAAAGTCAATGGGCAAAAGTTTTTTATAGGATGAAGCACACTTCTGATAGGTAAGTAGAATAGTCTTTGCACAATGTTTTAGAAGTCTTTGAAGAAAAGAAGAATCAAATATATGGCCACAAGCTGTTTAGACGTGAGTAGTAGAAGATGCAAGCAACTCTACAATGAAAGGTAAGTTCTAAGACTTTACAGTATCTATATATTGAAGAAAAGTGCAGCAAATGACTCCTGTTGCGGTGCAGCTCTGTAGATCTCAGTGTTCCTGGGCCTTAGTCGTGGGGACAAGACGGGGGGACTTCTGGGGACTACTGCTCTGCAATGGGACGGTCACCACTCACAACCAGCAATCTATCGGACAAGTGGCACGTCAGTGTTTCAGCTCCTTGGGGCTACCGCAAATAGCAACACAGCGGTTTCTGGGAGTCCGGAGGATCTTCCTGGAGCTCTTGGCCAACTTAAAAGCAACGCACACAATCTGGTGTTCCTCTCCCTGGCATTTCGGTTTCCAGCAGCAACTCTGTGGAAATGCAACCAGCTCTGAGAGAATGTCCAGGTGGCTTACTTTGGAGTTGACTGGTCCCACCAAATCAAGGGGAGAAGCCGTCCTTGCAGCACAGCATCAGGGCTTCACCAGGCAAACCAACGGTCCAGGAGTTGCAGCAGGCATCTTCTTCAAGTTCTTTTTCGGTTCCTTCGTCCAGTGGTCGACTGCCTTCCAAGCCAAAAGCCTTGCCTTTTATTCAGTTCTCTCCCATTCATTCCAGCATAGCTGTCGTCACCCAGCAGGGTGGCTGTCCCTGCCGGACAGTCAGCCGGTCAATAACTAGAGTGCATTTGGGCCTCCTAGGAGACTAAGCACAGGGAGTTTTGGGCACCTCCCTCACTTCCTGCCCACCCTGGAGCCAGAGGCGAGCTTCACTTGTGAATCCCGGCAAAGCAAACAATGGGACCAACCTGGTTTGGTGCGCAGAGTAAATCTCAAGAAGGACCTTTACACAAAGAAATGGTGAAAAAAGAAGACCGGGCCATTTTGACAAAAATTGAACCCTTGGGTGCATTACTGCAGCTGCGAACGGAGCCCATGGTAAATGCACACCACAGTAGTTACATTTAAATCACTGCCACCAGCCATTCAGCGAGAAAAGGGCAACGAAAATGTTACATGAGAAGTTAGACAAAGGGGATACTGAGTAACACCTTCAGCACCCTATTGTAAGATCGAGTGTGTGTGCTGGGTCTAGAAAGTTTAAGTAAAGTGTATTTCTCTTCACTGCTCTTGGAAACAGTTTAACCAAGAGAAGGTATTTAAACCCTTGGGGCATCTAGAATTCTTTGCTGTGCCACTGCACTGAAGGTGTTGTGTGACACAATGTAAACAATGATGCCTATGGAGTTTGTCAGACTCCACAACCAAAAGGAACAGTTCAAAATCACATTAAAATACGTGACAGAATTGGCCACCAGGGGGAGTGCGGATGAACACCACCTCTGCGTGAGCTCCTGCACCCATGGTCCCTGAGGCGACCTGAGCCCCCGTCTCATGACCCCCCGCCCCACCAGTTGAGAAGTGCTGAGGAACTGTATGAGGGCCACCCCCCTCACCTGGGAGCAAACGCGATCAAAATCGGACCGTTAGAAGTGGAGATATCACTGTGTGAACATCTAGGCCCGAAGGCGGCCCAGCAGCGACAGAGAAACCGCGCCCTCGCGTTGCGGCAATCCGGCGGAAGACATCCTGCGCCCGCTAGTTGTGTGGGCGGCGCTTGGAAGGCGAATATCTCAGCCCCCGCTGAATGTGGATGGATGTGCCCCTCGGGTACTGAACGTGTCAGTGTATGAGTGCCCCCGGAAATTACTCGCCTGTGCCACACTGGAGAGGGTAAGGCCCCTGACTCAGGGGCGTGCGCCTCCTCTCACCCTGGACCCAATCCCCGATCGGTAAGCCTGAAAATCTACGGCACTACACTACCAACGTGCCTTAGACCCCCGAACCCAGACACTATTAGGCCCCGCATCGAATACGCGCTCGGAGCGCCCTTACGCTTGAGTCAACAGCCTTAAACTGGGGAAGAGGAACCGTGGCCTTGTGATACGCAGAACCCAACCCAGGGTAGGCCGGCACAGCCTCGGTGCTCACGCCTTGATGCCCCTCGGCTCTTCGGAATCCTCACTGAAGACCACCTCGACATCACAAACTAAGCACTTGAGTTTGTCCTGTTCTTAGGACAACACGCGACCCCGCAGAGGGTAAGGCCCCCGATCCAGGGGCGTGTGCCTCCTCTGACTGTGGGCCCATTTTATGAACGTGCGACAGACTTTCCAGATTCGCATACACCCCATCCTCTCCGACTGCTCGACACATCTCCACCATGTCACTGGAGGCCTCGAAGGCTGGAGCCACGGCCACTAGGGGGGACATTGCGGCACTACTAAGTGAGATCAAAAGCATGGGCTCCAAACTTGGTGGCAAAATCGATAAGATCACCCAGAGAATGGACAGCTTCGAAGAGAGATTGGAGGGTGTCGAAAACAATCAGACATCGATCGATACACTTGAGATACAAATGGACATGAGGATACGGAACATTGAGAAAAAGGAAGAGGAGAGGCGCCTTAAAATGGACGATTTAGAAAATAGGGAAAGAAGGAATAACCTTTGCTTTTTTGGAATCCCGGAACGTGAAGGGGAAACCGAAAAGGACCTCAAGGACACGATCCACGATATTATAAAAATTCTAATGGCCGATGAAGAAATCGATGAGCCCAAAACTGAAAGAATACACCGAGCTGGTGGACCCCCCCCGCCCCCCGGTGGTCCCCGCTCGGTCCTGGCCAAATTCCATAGATACCAGGACAGGAATAGGATTCTTGAGAAGCCCAGATCCGGAGGCCCACTCACGATGGGGGGGGGGGCTCAAATTACGATCTTTCAGGACCTATCTGCGCTTATGTTAGCGCTTAGACGTCTTTGCAGCCCCCTGACAAAATGGCTCAAGGAACAGGGCACACGATACAGATGGGGCTACCCGTTCTCACTAACCTTTGAACTTGGAAGTAGGAAAATCGTCCTTAGATCAGAGGATGACATAAAAGAATGCATCGCCGACCTTCTGAGTACAGGCCCGAAAGACAACGAAAATGGGGATAACGGACAAGACTGAATGCAATGGGAACAACAAGGACCTTGGCGCAAAAGAGTAAAAGGATCCAGAAAATACTGACGCCCCGATAACGAAAAAAAGAGGATGTTCCTCCTGAATGCCATGACCAGAAGCACTAGTACCCATGGTTGAAGCACAGGACGCTGGTCGTATGGAGAGCGAGAGCTTGGACATCAAGTGCTCGGGGGGCCGACGGAAGTAGAACACCCCTCTGAAGTAAGAGGGGGTAGGAACCAGAGTGAGACAACCCCGGGAATGCACGTAACGTTATATTGTTATATCTTTGTAGGATTATTGTTGTTACCACTGTTGTATTACATGAAGTGAAGGGGGGGGGGGGAGTGGGACGGGGGCTCACCCTTATGTTGCGATGGAAAATTTGACTGGGACCGTGAGGTAACGGTCCCCATTGTTGGTCCGGCAATGGACGGAACACCAAAAGCTGCTGATGCAGCACCCTCAGTTCCTGGGCTTCCTCGAGCCTCAGCAACTTCTGAGGGGAAGGGGATGTGGGAATAATGAAAGCACCATTTGAATTTGTTTGCAACACCAACGTGGATATGGGCCTTGAGAAGCGAGCAATTGTCTGGCCAACAGTCTTGAAAGACACCTCAGAGACATTCGAAGATGGCGTCTCTTGATAACCCAAAAAAGAAAGACTCAGAGTTGCGTCCATCAATGTAAAAGGGCTGAACTCTCCAACTAAGAGGTCTTTAGTAGCAAGGGAATTCCGCAGATCTAACATTGACATAATGCTCGTGCAAGAGACCAAGTTTGCCAAGGGGGAAGAAAGAATCGGGAAGCGGGTGGGTTCTGGAATTCTGGGGCTCAGGCCCAGTGAGAAAAGGTGGGGTTGGCATCCTGCTCAAGAGGGGCATCCAATTTGAGGTAGAAAAGACATGGTCTGATGTGGCAGGTCGGGCCCCCTGATCACGGGGAAAATAGCTGGAGTAAAAGTGACTATTGCCTCTGTATATGCTCCAAACATTGGTCAGACTGCATTCCTCCAGAGAGTAATCCCAAAAATAATGATGGAGGCAAGGGGGCAGGTAATCATGGGGGGTGACTTCAACCAATGGGCTGACCCAGGAATTGACTGGAAACCGGGGAATCCAGACACAAGGAATCAAATTAAAGAGGGACGTACCGACCTTGTCGAGATAATGGATCTGTACAACATGAGTGACATATGGAGAATAATGAATCCCGGTGTAGCTGGATACACCTTCTATTCAAATCCCCACCACACTTTTACGCGCATTGACTATATATACACATGTCGAACGACCTCATACCAACCACACAACACTCGGATATTATCCCAATAACCTGGTCGGACCACGACATGGTTCAGGCTGACATTTCTTGGGCGGACCCCATGAGAGGGAAATGGCGGTGCAATGAAACCCTCTGGAAGGGCCCGGTTTTCAAGACGACTATGGAGACCGAAATCGAAGAGTACTTTAAAATTAATGACGATGGGGCGGTTTCCAAACAAGTGATCTGGGAGGCACGGAAGGCAACATGGCGAGGGACCCTAATACGGGAGGGGGCGCAAAGACAAGGGAACGGAAAATTATAGAGCAAAAGTTGCGGGCCGATATAGGTCTATTAGAAGCGGAGATGAAAAAAGAACAGAGTTGACCCCGATAAAGTGAAAACTGCGCAGCTGAAAAGGGAAGAATTGCGGCTCTTGGAACACGATCAAGTGGTGCGTGAATTGCAATTTTTAAAACAGAACTTTTATGAGAAAGGCGATAAGGCCGCCGCCTTATTGGCTGCCAGACTTAGGGAACAAAGAGCTGATCGTAGAGTGAACGAAATCGAGGATCCTGTCCCCCCTTCCCATACCCCTCCCAATATCCCATAATCCTTTGCCAAATTTTATGAGAAACTCTGTACCTCCGAGATAACTCCCGACCAACCTGACCCATCAGCCTACCTATCTTCAATCCCTATGCCCACGATAACTAACGCAGAAACTGAGTTTCTGAATTCCCCGATTAATGAACAGGAAGTGCACGAAGCGATCAAAAGGCTAACACTAGGTAAATCCCCGGGTGAAGACGGCTATACCGCCAGTTTCTATAAGACGTTTGCCAAACAACTAGCCCCCTTCCTCTCGGTTCTATTTAATGAAATATTAGAGACAGGGCAGGCCCCGGACTCCTTTAAAAAAGCCTTAATAACAGTGATTCCCAAAGAGGGTAGGGACCCCAAAAGCTGCGGATCTTATCGCCCTATTTCCCTTCTCAACCTTGACGCCAAAATTTACTCCAGGGTATTGGCGGCGAGATTAGAAACGCTAGTGCCCCGCCTGGTCCACTCAGATCAAGTTGGGTTCATACTCGGGAGACAGGGAGCTGACTCCATGCGCAAAACATTGCACCTAATTCATGTGGCCCGCGACCTCCCTGGGGACCCCGTCCTGCTATCAATTGATGCCAAAAAGGCCTTTGACAGAGTTGAGTGGGATTTTCTGGGAGCCGTTCTGCAGAAGGTTGGAATAGGCCCCAAAACTAGGAGGGGCATACAGGCAATATATACATCTCCTACAGCATCGATATCTGTAAATGGTGAATATTCCCATTGGTTTGAATTACAACGAGGGCCTAGACAGGGATGTCCCCTCTCTGCGATCCTCTTCGCCCTTTTATTAGAACCCCTAGCACAAAGGATAAGAACCGACCCTGCGATAGAAGGGATCTGACTAGGCCCGGTGGAATATAAAATAGCGCTATATGCGGATGACATTCTCTTACACATGACCAATCCCGCAGAGTCAATTCCCCAAGTCCTTAGACTAATGCACGAGTATGGCCAATTCTCCGGCTTTAGAGTAAACAAGGCAAAATCCATTCTATTCCCCCTTCAGGGAACTAGGACAGAAAATGATCCCAAGTTTCTTCCACTAGGCCTTAAACTGGAACACCTCTCACTACAATACCTGGGCATACAGATTACTAGGAATCTGAATGACTTATTCGAAGCTAACGTCCCTCCACTCCTCCAGCGGTTTACTGCGGACCTTAAGAAATGGGGTAAACTTACAATCTCTTGGCTTGGCCGCATCAACGCGGTTAAGATGACATGACTCCCACGCTTCCTGTACCCATTCCAAATGCTGGGAATCGAAATACCCAAAGCGCTCTTCAGTGAAGCGAAAAAGATCTTGATGAGATTTATATGGCAGGGTGAGAAACCTAGAATTGCATACACCACGTTGATACTCCCCAAGGACAGAGGAGGGGTTGGGCTCCCGGACTTGAGATCATATTACATTGCCTCCCAATTATGAGTCATGATTCCCCACCTCAGAGAACACAAGGACCTTCAATGGGTACAAATGGACAACCATTACTTTGCACCGGCCACAGTATCAGAATGGCTATGGACCCCGCACAAAAGGGTACTACTGAAAATCAAGGGCCACCCTATACTGAGCACGATCTGGAGTGTAAGGCGTGCGAATCGGGAGATGCGCGGGATCACCACCTGGCCATCCCCGCTCAGCCATCTATGGTCTCCTGGTATGAACGATCGCATACCAGAGGTGGGCAGATACCAACCCTGGAACGAGGCTGGCTTAGAGAGAGTGGGCCAGCTCCAGAGGAAGGACTCCTATATCACTCTTCCAGAACTGACGGAAGCATTGGGCATAGGCACACTATCCACATTCCAGTACATCCAACTGAAAGGGGTCCTGACGAAGGCAGAATGACATACTGAGCAGAGAATTGACCCCATTCGAGAAAATATTGGACTCTAGAGTGGAGAGGAAAGGTCTCATATCAATAATGTACCAGGAACTAATAGCAGCGGGAGATGGCTCCACTGAGCCTCTGAGGTCTAGGTGGGAAAAGGACTTTGGGGAAGAAATAGACCCCGAGCAATGGAACCTAATGTGCAGGGCCGCCTCTAGAACATCGCTATCGTGTCAGTACAAATTGCATGCCATCAAACTTCTGCATAGGTGGCAATACGACCCCCTCAGACTATCCAAAATGTCTCGGTCAATGAGCCCGACATGCTGGAGGAAATGTGGTCAAACTGCTAATTACTGGAATATGTGGTGGGGTTGCCCACGCATCAAAGTATTCTGGAACGAAGTACTGGGGTGGATCAAGGAAATTGATGGTATTCAGAGAGATGCGGACCCCTATCTGGTGCTCTTTGCCTTAAAGCGAGACACGGACGAGTGGAGCAGAGTGAGAGGCCTGACCCCCTATCTACTCCTGGCGATCAAATGGAAATCCGGTACAGTCCCTAGGAAGAGTGAATGGATTGCCCTAGCCACCAACATCTATCTGATGGAAACCATAACGGCCGCTCTGCACGGAAGGGCAGCCCAATGTGAAACCCTATGGATGGACTTTAAAAGTCGACACCTAATGGCAGATAATGAGACCCTATCAGACGAACCAGAGGAGACCTAATGGAAATCCAATGCTCAGGTAGCAGTGACTGGAGAAAAAAAAAAAAGGAAAATCTCTTGATACAAACGAGCACTGTGTGGTCAGACACTGGAGTCAGAAACATTGCCCCATCAACATTTTGGCGCTCTAATTGCGAAAAACGAACTGGTGCCAAGTTAAGTAAGGGGGGTTAGGGCGGGAAAGGGGAGTTGTTTTTTCTTTTCTTTTTGAGTATCAGGAAATGCACCTTCATTGAGAACTGAGATAACTGTATGACACGGAGCTGACATTAAGCTTTTTTTTTTGTTCTTCTGTAACTGTGTCAACGGTGCACTATTTTGTATGTATCTTGATGTTTCTTTATTGTTCTTTCTTGTTTCTTTTCTTTGCTGTATATGATAAAACCAATAAAAGCAAATTTTAAAAAAAAAATACGTGACAGAGTGGGAAAAAGGGTCTCACTTTCTACAGGTAAAAAAAACAAAAAAAACACTGAGTCCTCAAAATCCAGCAAAGTTACTGGGTGTCTCTAATGTGGAGGGAATTAGCACATTTCTGAGAATTCTCCCTAACACAAAACAACGGTCTAGGACTTGCAGCAGGCATCTCTTCCAAGTTCTTCTTCGGATTCCTTCGTTTAGTGGTCGCCTGCCTACCAAGCCAAAAAGCCTTGCCTTTTATGAAGGTTTCTCCCATTTATTCGCAGCCTAGCTGTCACGCAGCAGGGTGGACAGCCCTCCAGCCAATCACCCTTGGGTGCATTCCTGTAACCAAGGAAACTAAGCCCAGGAAGTTTAGGGTACCTCCCTTGCTTCCTGCCCTGCTAGACACGCAGAAGCCGGAGGCGTGCTTCACTCGTGAATCCCGCCAAAGACAAAACAAACAAAGGGACCAAACCTGGTTTGGCACGCAGAGTAAATCTCAAGAAGGATCTTTCTAACAAAAAAAGGCAAAAAAAAAAGACGACCGGGCCATTTTGACGAAATGGGCACCCATGAGTGTCTTATTGCAGCACGCGGTAGAAGCACACAATGGTGGGAAAAAGTGAACCACTGCCACCAGTCATTATTGTAGAAAGGTTAACATAAAAATGTTACATGCGAAACTAGACAAAGGGGATACTAAGTAACCCCTCCAGCACCCTATTGTAAGATAGTGTGTGCTGGGTCTAGAAAGTTACAAAGTGTAAGTAAAGTCAATTTCACTTCACTGCTCTTGAAAACAGTTTCACCAAGAGAAGGTATTTAAACCTTGGGAAAATCTAAGACTTCCCTGTGCCACTGCAGTGAAGGTGCAGTGCGACACAATGTAAAGATTATGCCCATGGAGTTTGTCAGACTCCAAAGTCAAAAAGAACAGAAATGAAATCATGTTAAAATTACATGAGAGATAAGTCCTAAAGTCCAGCAACAGAGCTGGGGGTCTCTAAGGTAGAAGGGAATTAACACATTTCTGAGAATTAATTGGGTAGCAGACTATGTCCCAGCATGTTCTCAACAAAGTCCTTGTCTATCTGCGTCTCCTGTGTATCGATCTTAAAATGTTCCGCCGCTCTTAGGAGCAGGTCATTGTACTCTATTTGATTGTCGACTGGAGAGTCTGCCACCGGTGGGTCCGAGTGATCCGGCAACTGTATGACAGATGTCCTAGTCGACATCATAAAACTGGTCAACATCACCCATGTCCCCTTGGTCCTCCGGGTCAGTGTAAGCTTCAGTGTCCTGGAAGTCTTGGATGGAGTCACATAAGCAAGCTGCTGTAAGTCCTGCTTGGAGGTAAGGGCTTGTGTGGTGTCTGTGCGGGGGGGCTGTGTAACTGAGGCCCACTCTGAGTTGTAGCTGGTCTGCTGTGTGGGGTACCCGGAAGGTTTACTAAGACCTCGGTGTGGTCAAAGAAATTGACTAGGGAAGTCATCCGTCTCATGACCTTATCAATCATCTCTGCAGACCATTGAGGTAAACTTGGATAAGTTGGGGGGCGGGGGGGAAGAGCACGAGGGGTGGGTGTTGGTTCAGGTGCAGGGGGGGGTTTGTGTCTCATAGCCCCTAAAATGGTGCCCTCCCCTTGGGTCATAGTCCCTAAATGATCGCCCTCTAACTGGGTCTTTGAAGATTTGTGGTTCTTCGACGTCAGACTCTTCAATAGCGTGTCTGGGATAGGTTTAATGAGCTCACTCATTTTCAAGCTCTGTGATGTCTTAGCAGGGGCCTTCAACGAGTCTTCCGACGCTCGGTCGCCAACATGCAGAGAATTTATCATTTTGGACACAGCATCAGAAGCGGACTTGCCTGTCGATTTTGAGGGGCTGTCGTGAGGTGACAGTGCGATGGCCCGGAGGACAGGGAGCTGTCGCACCTCCCCTTTGGCGTCATGTGGCCCTGCGGTCGGCATTGAAGTCCACTTTCAGCCAGGGGAGGTGCGTTTAGCGTGGTGCGCTTTGGTTGTGCTAGTGCCGCCGGGTGTCGTCCCCTTAGCAGAGCCGCCGGCCTGCCTGTAGGGGCCAGGGGCTTGCACGCAGGCATCTGACGGATCCCATTCGCCCTCAACGTCACTGTAGACATCAATGCTGCCATCAGTGGAGGCTCCCTTAACGTCCATGGCAGCCTCAGCCTGTATGCAGTGGTGGGCCCAGCGCTTTGTTTTGAAGTCCTTAAATTGTGGGCTTGAACAGCTTACAAGATTCACACTGTCCTTCGTAATGATCCCTTGGGAAATGGATTGCACACCAGGTGCAAGTTCTTACAAGGGAATTCACGGTTACAGAATGGGCAAAACTTAAAAAGGTGTATTCTCCATTGTGTATGGGGAAGGCAGCCTGGCCAAAAAAGTGGATAGAGAAGGGAATATGCTTTCTCTAATGGAAACTAAAGAATTAACCACCCTCTCACTGTCCCTACCTTGAGGGCCGAGGCCCGTTGCAGACTTCCGAGGCCGTCTGAAAAGTTTATTGAAACGAGTTGTTGAAGTTGTCAACGAAAGTAGTCCTTGATACCGTTGCCAAAGATCTTGCTGGATAACGGCTAACCAAGGACACAAAGAATATACTAAATTTAAATATTTTTTTTAGTAAAGGCGATAGCCAGAAGGAAATCCGCTATAAGCGACCGACAATGATGGCGGAAAAAAACAATCTGAGGTACCTCGACGCGTGAAGCACCATGGGTACAGTAGATGGCACACTAGGGATAGTATTCCTGGCACACCCGGTCGACGTACCTTTTAGAGTTTTGAAAACAACTATAATACTCTGTAGCTTCCACTAGATGTCGGCCTATGCATAATGCATGTGAATCTAAACAGATCCGTTAATACTTCAGACGTTTACGGTAGAACACTGTAGGAATACTACTTAATACACTTCAAAGGGCACTTTCACGTTTGTTCGCAGTTACAATTGTAGCGACGTTAGAAAGGGAAACAACAAGGTTATGGAATTATCATTAATTGGGCATTCATGTGGTTTTAAACAGGTCACACATGGTAATGCATTTACTCTGCAAACACATATAAAAGGTCACTTAAAAGGGAGGAAAATAAGTGGTTATCACAATATGGAATCAGGTAAGCAATTCCTTTTCCCCCCCACAGTACCTTGAGTTCGAAGAAAGGTTTTGTGTTGGCTTCACTTTGATGTGGCAGCTCTGGACACGACCTCAGGATTCCTTGGTCTGGTCACAAAAGGCGGGACAATGGACAGTGTTTTTCAGCAGCAGTCCCGAGGGAGGACCTGTAGCACAACATTCAGCAACTTCTTGGTTCACTGTGGTTCTGGTGCCTTTTCATCAGCACCAAAGGACACGCATAGCCAGGACAATCTTCTTCGCTCCTGCAGTCCCACACTCTGGTGAGTGGGTCTGGGCAAGGTGAATCGGATCTCTAGATTATATTTATGGGCTCAGCACAGATTTGGACGGATTCGGCCGTTCCAGGACGATGCACTCAAAATGGGCAGCAGGTCTCCTGGTACTGCGGTTCTGCAGCTCTGGAAGCTTCTAGGACCTCGGGAGATGGCGCGTTTCAAAATTAAGTCTTGGGACTGGTTGTTCCCACCAGCCAAAGGGAAGGAGTCATCCTCTTCGGAGCTCCTTTGTCACATAGAAAATGGGGTCAGGACAGCAGTGGTCGCTTCCCGGTTTTGAAAATGGTCTGCAGGCGTCTCTGGTCATCTTCGGTTTCCAGTGGTCGACTTGCTTTACACTCCAGAAGCCGCACCTTTTATACAGTTCTAGCACACACTCTGCAATCTGAGCATTTTACAGAAAGGGGAGTTTGGCTGTCCAATCAGGACAGCCAGACCCCCTGTGGGAGCTGGTCCTATTCAGGCACTCTGGCAGACAAATGACAGGGGGGTGGAAGACTCCTCCCCCACTTCCTCGTGCCCACTTCCTGCCTGCTCTGGAGCATATGCAGGGATACCTACTGGTTCCCGCTAAAGGCAACACACACACAGACACAGACCTCCCCCTCCCAGAACGGTAGAAGGGCTAACAAAGAACAACCAAGGTAGTAATGGCGAAAAAAGAAGGAAGGAAGGCCCCAAGTTGGTACTTGGGTGCCCCTATTGTGCACTATCGAGGCTATGGACCTAGCCTGCAGTATAAAAAATACACAACAGTTGGTAGAACACATCCACTGCCACCAACCATAACTAGGTGATTGTCTGTGACTAAAAAGTCACAGGAGCAGAGAAAAGGTGGATACCAAGTATCCCTTTGGCACTCCACTGAAGGTGGTGTGTGCTAATCTCTCAGACTATAGAGTTTTGGGAGAGATACTAATCCTTAAGAATTGTAGTTTACTTAAGGATATAGGAAAATAATCTTAAAGTAGAACCCTAGGGGTCCCTACCAACACTGCCCTTAAGGAGTGGTGTGCTATAGTAGTAAAACACAGATGCCTTTAAGAGCTATGGAGCAGACAGACTCATAGTACAGATAGATTTACAAAGAGTAGAGTTCCAAAAAACAGAGCCCATAAGACTGAACGAGTGGGGAAAGGCTCCACTCATTCAGGATTCACAAGGAAAAGCTGTGCATGTCCAGCAAAAAGTGTTGGGGATCTCCGTAGGAGAGGGGATGAAGCACAATAATGATAACTCTCCCTAAACCCCCCCCCCCCCCCGACACTTGCCTACTTGTCCCCCTTCTCCCCCAGCACTTCCCTGGGGGCATCCCACTCCTGCACTTCTCTCTCTACCCCCTGCACTTAACCACCTTCTCAAGCACTTGCACGGTAGGATTGTCACAAGGCCAATCTAACAGTCTTTTGTTTTTTGATGTTGCTCCCTTGTTCCCTCCACCCCCTCGCATCTTGTCTTGTTGAACCCGGAAACACTTGTGTATAGGCGCCATACAAAATGTCCAATAAATAAACTTAAAAGGCTGGGGTCAGTGATATTTTTCAACCATTTATGTGCAGGTTACTTACAGACCGATTTCTCAGCTGCAGTACAGCACCCATGGGTGACTTTCTTAAAACTGGCCCTCATCTTTTTTTGCCATCCTCCCCGTACTCAATCTGGCTTTCGCCCCATGCACCCCACCGAAACTGCTCTCACCTCCGTTCTCAACTCACTGCTCGCTACTCCAAACACTATTCTCATTCTCCCTGACCTTTCTGCCGCCTTGGACACTGGCGACCACCCCTTACTCCTAAACACTCTTTCCTCGTGCGGTCTCGAAGGCTATGTTCTCAACTGGTGGTGCTCCTACCTATCAAACTGCTCCTTTGCCTTCTCTTGGGGCGGCTGCTCCTCAGCTTCTCACTCCCTCGACTTTGGTGTCCCACAAGGCTCTGTGCTTGGCCCCTTCCTCTTCCCACTCTACACCTCTCTTCTTGCCCCCGTCATCTCATCCTTTGGCATCTCTCACCATTTCTATGCTGATGACACCCAGCTCTTCCTTTCCTTCTCTTCCTTCACTCCTGACATTCACCTCAAACTCTCCTCGTGTCTCACTGCTATCAAAACTGGATGGCCTCCCAGTTGCTTATCCCAAACACTGATAAAATTTAAGTTGTATTCTTTCCTGCCCACACTCTTCCTCCCTCCTCCCCTCCCCCCATGCTCTCCCCCCCAACTCATCACGCCTTCTCTGCCTCTGCCTGTAATCTCAGCCTTCACTTTGACCCTAACCTTTCCTTTACCTACCATATCGCTCTTACCTCCCGTGCTTGTCGTTTCGCTCTTTAATGTTCGTAAAATCCACTCCTCCCTCACATTCCACACCACTAAACTCTTAATCTCCTCCCTTATCTTTTCCTGTCTCTTACTGTTCAGCCCTCTTTGGCCTCCCTGCCCCTCATCTCGCCACCCCCCCCCTCAAATCCCTCTACCACTCTGCAATCCGCACGCTCTGCTCCCTCTGTCCCTATGACTCCATTTCCTCTTCGCTTTCTTCACTTGGCTGGCTCTCCTTCCACTCTCAACTTAAATTCAACTTCCTCTGTCTCTTTTTTAAATCTCTTTATAATCCTGCCCCTCCCTTCTCTCCTTCTACTCTCCCTCTCGCCCCCTCTGTTTCGCTGACCTCTTCATCCTCTGTCCCCCCTCTCCTTGTACTTCATCTCGCTTCCGTTCCCTTCAGCTTCTTGCCGGCTTCACTGGAACCCTTTACCCCCTCTATCCATTCCATTTCTTCTTTCTCTTCCTTTCAATCCTCCTTAAAATCCCACCTTCATCCTCCCTCCCGACTACCCACCTGTCCTCCCTTCCTTTATACTCCCCTTCCTCCGATTTTACCCATTGACTTCGGCATATTGTTCTGCATACTGTTCCTGTTTATTTGACTCATGAATTGCAATTTACTGCTGCCAATGCATTCTTGTTCTATGTAAAGCGCTTTGGCGTAAAGCGCTATATAAAAGTTAATACAAATAATTCCTTATGGGCTCTTCTTCCATCATTCCAGGTGGGGATGGGTCCTTTTTGAGTTTTGCATTTGGCAGGCTTCTTTTGTGAAGCCAGCCAAGGCTCCAGTGAGTCTGGGAAGGCACGAAGTGAGGGAGGATCTCGAAACTTTGTCTGTTGGTGTGCCTGGCTGAAACCAGTTTGAACTGGGTTGGCTGGCTGTCCTGCTCCATACGAGTGACTGAATGGGTTCCAGCATTAAAAGGTGGGGATTTTTGGACCACAGGCAGAGCCGATCACTGGAAATCCGAAGCAGAAGACAAGCAGAGATGCCTGAATCACATTCAACAAATGCAGAAGTACCAGTGAAGAACTGCTGCTGTCCTGACACCGTTTTCAATTCAACAGGGAAGCTCCACCAAGGAAGACTTCCTACTTTGGGCTGCTGGGCATAATCAGCCTCAATACCATCTTTGAATTGGGCCATTCCCTGAAGTCCTGCGACTTCCCTCGGCTGCAGAAAACCAATAACCAGGATACCTGGACTATTTCAGAGTGCATCATCTTGGGCCAAACAAATCTGGCTGAAACTTTGCAGGCATCCTTGCGGACCGGACCTCCAGAGGTATGAATTCTCTTCCAAAAGTCCCCTCACCAGATTTCAGGACCGAGAAACCTATGAGATGCCAACTAGTGATCTGTTCCCTGTTGGCGCTAAGAAAAAGGGTGCCAAAACCACAAACAGCTGTGGAAGTAAGCGGAATCCTTTTCTGGAGATACCCCTCTCGATTGCAGCTACACAAGCCCATCCAAGGTCCCCCCTTTCATCACCACGACGAATGAGCAGGAAACCAGGTCTTCAATGCTGCATCAGGAAGGCATTCAGCTGCATTTTCAACTTCACCCTCCAGGTACTGAGGGGCTTCGGTCGACCTCAACTCCACTGTCCAGGTCTTCCAGCCTGCCTTCCCAGAGGAAGGCTCCCCCCTTGAGCTCCTGTGCTTTCTCTACAAGAACAAAAAATGGGCTACTTAACTTTATTCTGAAGATTGTCACCAGAAATTATCCTTTCCATTTGACTGTGGCATTGCTGGTTTCCCAAAAGGCCATCTTCAACCTACTGGCTTGGGCACCGCTTGCTCCTCCACAACCTGAACTGTGAACTCATTTCTAGTTAGGGAACAGACTGCCTAAACCATTATTTGTGTTATATTGTTACTTACCTGTATAGCCTGTGTTCTTTCTCACCTTTCCTTTCCTTTAAGCTGAATATTGCAGAGTTGATACAAATAAGCGTTTTTACTGACCTTAACTGATGTCACTCCTGTGTGGATCTGAAAAGTAGATTAAAGTTTACTCATCTGCTATTTTCCTTTTACAAAGTTATCCAATTGCATATTGAATGTTATTAGCAGTTACCTCATTTTTAGAATTGCTTGTGTATAACTTTAATTGAGTGTTTCCCTGGATCTGTGTATGTGCCGATTTTGTTGTACTGCTCTACAGCTCACAATCATCCTCCTAAAATAAGCCTGGCTGCTCCGTCACTCTACCAACTTGGGTAGTAAAGGCCTGTATTAGAAGTTGGGGCCCTAAAAACAAGAGAAGTCTTATAAAGTCTGTTGTACTGGGACTGGTGACTAACAGCATTAGCCCCCCCCCCCCATTTTCTAGCTAGGGAGGGTCTTAAAGTGTAGTGCCTTAATTTAGAAGCCAGTATATCGCGTTTTTTCAACTCCTTTCTTTACTACGTATACGTTCTCCAATTTGGTGCTCACTTACCTTGTTCTCTATTGGCTTGCCTTTCTCAGCCCATTTCTCACCCTGCCTCATGCTACCAAAAAAACACGCACAGATCTGTGCCGAATTGTCATTTTATTTTTGGGGATTTGCATCCTATTAAATCCACCGCTAGAACTTCTGCCATTGACACTTTTCAAACTTCGCTCTTTATGAACAGGCTCTCCCTTTGGAGCTTCTGTTGGAGTTCTCTTCGGGTTGGGCTGACTAGGACTATAGAATCTGGATCGGTGGACAGATTTTTAGGAGGCCACCCCAGTTATAAACCAGGATCTCAGAGACTAGCCGAAACCCAATAAAGGTAGTTGGATGAGCAGTCAAGGCTTAGTGAGTGCGGTCAGGCCGCCCCTTCCCCCCGCCCCCCCCACCCCCAATGAGTCCACATAGAATAGCACACAATAATACAATTTAGACAGCCAGTTTAAAAAAAAAAAGAAGAAAATCAGTTATTTAAAACCTTCAGAATACGCTGAAAAATAAACTAGTGGTATTACTATCACACAATCCTCCATGATACAAATATATACAACCACCACTGGATTCACTAAATAGACATCCGCAAATGTATGATCAAGCAAAGCAGGCAATTACTGTAGATACAATAAAAATATGAGAATCTGTCTGATCAATATCCTGCCTTTAGAAGTCTAAACTGTGATGAATGTACCCAAATGTCACAGGTAATAGTTATTACTATGAAAAGGATGCAATGGGCTTCTGGTGGCGATTAGTTTTCAAACTTGTAAATGTTTGACAATTTACCAACGAAAAGTTAAGATTTCCACTTTCTTCCAGACCCAAGACTAATCCAGTGGGAGGAGACCCGATGAAGCTTTGGCGACCAAAGGCGAGTGGAATGGAAATAGGAGACAGTAGGGACTTCTTCCCAATGTTATTCTATGGAGGGCAGGGGGCGATGAGGGGGTGGGCACACAGGTTTACTTATCCCCATGACTCAGATTTTCCCAGATGTCCCCGTGGATTGTCTAGCGGTTGCTGGGAGCTCGATCCTCCGCCCTTTGTTCCAGAGAGAGATGCGGGTTCAAGGATTCATACAGTTGAATGGAAATGCAAGTGGCAACCCTTGTCAGTGAAGAAATGCAGAATCAAACGATAAAGGCCTCCTTGGGTCATGCTACTAGATTGAGGAAGGAGAGTTGCAGCGACAGGTGTCTTTTCAGACATGGTCATAGCAGCTGCTACAAGACAGGTTCCCTTGAAGGAGAGTAGCTGGAATTCAGGGAGAAGGCAACTTGTCGCACAAGCTGGCGGTCACATTTCTGGACTCTTGTGGAAAGGCGAGGCTTTCGGTGAGGTAGTCCAGCGGGCAGTCCAGGGACACTTCCTAAGGCTATGAAGGGCTGGATCCTGAGAAGGCATTTAGACTAGTTGGTTCCACTAGTTCAAAGGCTGAAGCACCGCTCAGGGTAATTGGCGAGAAGGCAGAGGAGCAGGGCTTCACCAGGCCGAACACAGGAAGGGATGCTGGGCCACTTTGGGTGTAGTCATCGGGCCTTCAGCAGGCTGCACTTCAAGGGATTCTTGGCGCCAACACAGATCTGAAGAGCTGCAGAGGTCCTCCTTTTATCCAAAATTAGAGCTGGAAGAAAGTCCAAGCCCACTCATGGTAAGGATTTGCACCATTCAAAACAGCCCCAGAAGCAGACTTTCTGGCACCAAGACTGTGGACTGGGACTAGTCAGCCCCTTTGCTGGGCCCCACACAAAAAATGTCATTAGTCTGTGAAAGCATCAGCTTTCCAAGGCAAGTGCATGACCTTATAAGGATTTTCTGGACCCGTGAGTGCAGGAAGAAGGCCAAACTACAATAAGTCCAAAGAACAAATCAACAAATCTTGTGGTATGGCCATTTTAGGGCACTAGCCACATTTAGTAGCCATACACAAACATGAATGTGCACACCAAAAATAATGCAAAAATTGTAAGACACATATAAAAGTAACAAAATCCTCGGTATAAAAAGTTGGTTGACACAAATGTATTCCCATTGCGCAGCATTGTAAGAGGCTGCGTGCAATGTTAAAAATACAAGAAATCAAAAGGGAAATAATGCTTCCCAGTACTGATAGTCTGAAGGACTGATCAGTTTCCCCATAACATGCAATCAAAAGGCAAGAGAAGTGAAGCTGAAGGCTTTACTTGCCTTCGAAGGCAGGACATGATCGAAAACTGAGAAAAAAGAATGGGGTGCCATAGGAAAATATGGAGGGAAGGTTTAAAAAGAAAATCCTTCCTAAAGGTCAGAAACTCTACCCGAATACACTTTGTTCTGCGCCATCAACGCCTGTTCGCACCAGAAGTCCACCCCCACACCACATCCCCAATCTCCTCCAACCCACTGCAGTTTTCTTCTTTTTTTCTGTCTAACAGGGTGCTGGAATGCATTACTGTAATTATTATTCCAGCATCCCTCATCAATCTTTTGTTTCTTGGTCATTTGTTAATCTGTGCTTTACCATTGGTATGCACACAAACAAATGGTATAGGGAAATGCGTTTAGCGGGTGAACTGCATGAACTAGTTTAAGATCTGGGATATTGGGGAGGATTTTTCAACCAGGCGTGCTTCGATTATCCTGAATCATCGAAGTTCAGATGGAGTAGGTCACTAGGGTAGGCAGATCTTAGTAAGGAGTGAGAACAACAAGTTACTTACCAACTGTAACGTTCTTTCGATTGGATGTTCCTCCCATGTATTCCTCATCTTAGATATATCCTTACCTTCAGCTTTGCTGCTTTGGAAATGTTTTTTCTCTCCACCAGAGGACGCTCCACTCGAGGTGGCGGCATTGTCCCTCGGTGGCATCTGTCGAGTGTCGACGTCATCCGTAGTATAAATGCCTCTAGCGCGCCCGTTGGCCATAGTCCTGTTTTTTCGTATCAGAGCCCATGTATTATAAACAAAGGCATGCCTCTTATTGACCCAAGCCTTGAAAGAATTTAGAGTGTAAAGCATGTAAACTGTAATGTGGGATAGGATGGGAGGGTCGATGAGGAATACATAGGAGGAACATCCAATCGAAAGAACGTTACAGTTGGCAAGTAACTTGTTCTTCGAATAGACTGTGTCCTCCCACGTATTCCTCATCTTAGATAGACTCCAAAAGCAGTTTTGTATTGGAGGCGGGAGTACAGATGCCTTTTAGTCATGTACTGAATGTAGTACAGATTTGGCAAATAAACCTCCTTGAGATGTAGTTGAGTCCAAAGCATAATGTTTGATGAAAGTATGCATGGATGACCATGTGGCTGCAGCACAAATATCTTGCACAGGGACACTCCTCTTAAGTGCTGTTGAAGTTGCTATGCCCGTAGTTGAATGGGCTCTTAAGCCTTCAGGGGGATATTTTCCAGCTAGCCTATAACACTCTGTTATGGCTAAAATTATCCATCTTGATAATGTTTGTTTGGTTACGGCTAGCCCTAATTTACGGCCAGTGTATCCCACAAATAGTTGATCACACCGATGTATCTTTGACAATCTTGAGATGTAAAAGCTTAGAGCCCTTCTGGGTTCTAGCCTATGCAGTCTTTCCTCTTCCTTTCATGTGTGAGGAGGAGGGTAGAACGCAGGTAGAATTATTTTCTGTGACAGATGAAAGTCTGAAACTATTTTTGGCAGAAAAGATGGTTTAACTCGAAGGACAACTTTATCTTTATGAAAGATGGTGTGAGGAGGACCACTCGAAAGTGCCTGCAACTCACTGGCTGATGTCAATGCAATTAAAAGTATAGTTTTTAATGTAAGAAGCCTTAACGGACAAGAATGTAAAGGCTCAAAGGGTGCACGTCAGAAATTTTAGTACCAAATTTAAATCCCACACAGGAACTTGAAAAGGTACTGCTGGAAAAACATTGTTTAAACCTTTTAGAAATTGTATTATTAAGGGTATCTTAAAATAAGATCTTTCTTCTGACGAGTGCTTGAAGATAGATAGCGCTGCTACATATCCTTTTATTGTCTTAACCTGGAGCACCAGATTAGCTAAATGTAATAGAAAAGATAATACCATTGGAATGTCACATTCAAAAGGATCCACATTCTTTTCCTTGCACCAGTTACTGAATTTATTCCAACGACACCGGTACAAAGATTTTGTTGCTGGCCTTCTGGCCGAGAGCAACACCTCCGTATCATCCGGAAGGTCCCAATCCTTGTATCTCAACCTCTCAGAAGCCATGCGTGAAGGTTGAGTATGTTGACCTCTGGATGGAGAACGTGACCTCCCTCTTGCGAGAGAAGATCCTCTCTTTTTGGAAGACGTATTGGAGGGCAGATGGACATGTCGAGAAGGTCCGGTACCACGTTTTCCTGGCCCAATCTGGGGAAATTGGGATCATGGTTTTCCTGAACTTTCTCAACCTCCTGATTACCCGAGGGATCACAGGGACTGGAGGGAACGCATATAGAAGAGGAAATTCCCACTCTACTACAAATGCGTCTCCTAGAGCTCCTCTCGGGGGAAATTCCCTTGAGCAGTACAGTTTGCACTTCCTGTTGACAATGGTCGCGAACAGATCCACTTGAGGGGTTCCCCAAATGGCGAAGATCTCCATAAGGACTTCCTGAGCTATCTCCCACTCGTGAGAGTCTGTGCTCTGCCTGCTCAGAGCGTCCGCCGCGGTGTTTTGCTCTCCTGCTAGGTGAATGGCAGATAGAGAGAGCCTTTCTTGTATTACCCAGGACCAGAGCTGCATTGCCTCTCTGCACAGTGGCAGTGACCCTACTCCTCCTCTCTTGTTGAGGTAGTACATGGCCACTGTGTTGTCCGTCATGATCAGGACATTCTTTCCCCGTACAGAGGGCAGGAAGGCCTTCAGAGCTAGTCTGATCGCCCTCAGCTCCAATAGGTTAATGTGTAGTCTGGCCTCCAATAGAGACAAACAACCGCTGATTGTCAGATCGTTGGTGTGAGCTCCCCACCCCGTGAGTGAGGCGTCCGTCACTACAGTGATCTCCGGCCATGGCTGCCAAAAAGATTGTCCCCTGAGGATGTGTTCTTTGCAAGCCCACCATTGTAGGTCCTGAGCTACTCTGGTTGGAACTTGTAAAAGATCTGTCATTTCCCCTGAAAATTGGGACCATCGAGTCCTGAGGGCCCATTGAAGGGATCTCCTCCTCAATCTGCCCTCTGGCACCAGAAAAATGCAGGATGCCATGAGGCCCAGCAACCTGAGAAGAAAATCGAAGGCCGGTAGATACTGGGCATTCTGGAATTTTGTCACCATCTGCAGAATGTGGTGAGCTCTCTCTTCGGGAGTCGAGGCTTTGCCCGAACGAGTAGCCAAGACTGCTCCTATAAACTGGAGCTTCTGTGATGGGATCATGTTTGACTTTTATAAATTCAGAGAAAACCCTAGTTTGTGAAGGAAGTGGCAAGTCTTGGATAGATGATGCCCTGATCATCCAATCGTCCAAATAGGGGTAGACATGAATCCCCCCTCTTCTGAGACTCGCTGCCACTGCCGCCATCAACTTGGTGAAAACTCTTGGGGCGGAGGTCAACGCGAAAGGCAGAACTCGTAACTGATAGTGAGAGTTGCCAATCGCGAACCTCAGGTACTTTCTGTGCTCGAGATGGATTGGCACATGAAAGTAAGCATCCTGAAGGTCCAATTATACCAACCAGTCTTGAAGTTGGGGACCCTGAAGGATCTGAGAAAGAGTGACCATCTTGAACTTGTCCTTCCTGAGGAACTTGTTCAAATTTCTCAATATGGGAAATACCAACCCTTGTTCCTCTCCGCTACAGGTACATGTTCTATCGCACCTTTCTGTAGCAGGGTTAAAACTTCCTGCAACAGGAGCGGGTCTGGATTTTTGGTAGAGTTGTATTCCGGTGGGTGATTCTGAGGTTTCTTCAGAAAGGGAAGGCAGTAACCTTGGGATACTGTTTCCAGTGCCCAAGCACCTGAAGTAATGCCTCGCCATTCTTTCAGATGCTTTTGAGATCCTGCCTCCCACTGGGGTCTTGTGAGTTAAAACCTCAGAGTGGTTTTGCGGCAGCTCCAGCAGCGGCTGAAGGGACAGATGCTGCTGCTGGGGCAGATCTAGCACCCCTTCCTCGCCCCTGAGGAAATTTTCTTTGCCCTCTTTGATTGGCCTGTCCCCTTCCTCGCCCAAATGAGGAGTAAAAACGAAAGGGCGACCCCTCCAGGAAGATGAGCCTGCGTAGGGGCGTTGTTGAGGTTGTCGTATAGCGGCACTAAGTGACTTTGCCGCTGCCTTGGAGGTCTGCAGCGTCTCCAAACTTTCATCCGCCTTGCTGCCAAACAACCTCGAGCCATCAAATGGCACGTTAGAGTCTAGATTGAACATCTGGTGCGAAACCCGACTTCCTTAGCCACGCAAATCTGCGTAGCACTGCGCTAGACGCCATGGACCTGCTGATACTGTAAGCAGTGTCCAAACCTGCTTGAAGACATTCTCCCGAAGCCTCCTTACCATCCTTAATTATAATTATGGATAGGAAACCATCACGTTCTTCTCCTTCCGGGATGTGTTGAGCTGCCGCTGACATGCAGTCCCACAGAGTATAATTAAATCTAGCCAATGTACAAGATACATTGTTAGACTTTAGAGCCATGCTCCCTGATGTAAAGACCTTTTTCGACCAAGTATCTATTTTCTTGTCATCCCCATCAGGGGGAATAGTAGGGTATGCAGCATTTTTTGTCGATGTGGCCGCCTGAAATACCAAGCTCTCAGGAGAAGGATGTTTGCTCAAGTACTCTGGGTCAGAGTTACAAGGTCTGTATTTTGCCACATATTTTTTATTCACTGCTGGACTAGATTCCTGTCTTTCCCAAGCAGCATTTACTCTCCTTTGCAGGGCAATATGAAAGGGAAGTATGGGGTCTGGTTGAGGTCCTCCTGACAAAATATCTGTCATATCATCATCCTGGTATACAGGTGCATTACTACCCCATCCCATAAACTCTGTTACTCTATTCATAAGTTTTCTGTAACCCAGATCAGCATGTTCTGCTGGATCTGGTCTCTCAAATTCATATTCAGGAGAGGTGTCTATTTCACTTGCAGACTGTAAACACTCGTACAAATTCTGCATTTTTGATTGAGGATCGATTAACTCCTCTCTTGTCCCATATTTTACACCTGCTGATGTAACCTCAGGTTCATCTTGTCCATATTCTTCATTTTCTGATGACATTTCCCCATATACAGTAGACATAGTGTGGAGTCTGTTTTCAGGGTGAAATACCTTCTCAGGAATAGGTTTCAACCCTATATTTGGTGTCGACGTCAACAAACGTCGATGGCGTCGGAGTCGTAGCCGTTACCTTTGAAGTTGTCGAGGTATTCGTCGATGTTTTTCGAAGGCACTATAAATGGTGTCGAAGGAATCTTCGAGGCAGTCAACGTTGTCGAAGGAATCTTCGAAACACTTGACGCCATCAAAGAAGTCTTTGAGGTCGTCGATAAAACACTCTACGTGCCTTTTTTCTGTTGGGTCGTCGACCCTTTATACTCGATAGCCTTCGACAGAGGCTTCGAAGATGTTGTCGAAGTCTTTAATGACTTAACGTCGAAAGTCTTTTTCTTAGAGTCTGTCTTTTTAGGTGTCTGGGACGAGTCCCTAGAAGACACCCTCGACAATTTTTTGTCAGACTTTCTAGTTTTAGACCTTCCTATGTCACTTTTGTGAGTAGAGGCATGACCTTCAGACATTTGAGGGGGTCTGTGCCGCGTTCTCAAAAATCTTCATCATAGACTCTCTAGAAGCTTCCCACTTTTTAGGGGAGTCGTGTTTAGTTGGACAAGTAATAACTTCCTCTGAAGTTGAGGAAGAAGAGGAAGAGGGAGATCGATGACTCTTTTTCGCCTTCTTAGACGAAGAAGAAGAGGACTTCCTTGATCTACTCCTCGATCATGATTTTTTATGGCGTTTCGCAGAAGATTCAGCCGAATCTTTACTCCCCCTCGAAGAAAACTTCGAGGATTCCTCCCCCACCGCCAGTTTACCTCGTCTTTCTTTCAAGGCCTTATGGGTCATGGATTGGCACGAACCGCAGTCGTCGATCCGATCATCGGACCCGACACACCAGAGGCAGTTACGATGAGGGTCGGTTATCGACATCTTCCTTCCACACTTTAGACACTTCTTAAACCCCGTTTTCGGAGTTGATGGATTCGAGGAAGACGACATTATTCAATTAACTGAAGCACCGTTTTTATACAACCGAAGCGAAGCTGACGGAAAAACGGAACTGAGGCCAACGGGCGCGCTCAAGGCATTTATACTACGGATGACGTCTACACTCGACGGATGCCGCCGAGGGACATCGACGACGCCGCCGCCTCTAGTGGAGTGCCCTCTAGTGGAAAGAGAAAACATTTCCGAAGCAGCAAAGCTGAAGGTAAGGATATATCTAAGATGAGGAATACGTGGGAGGACACAATCCATTCGAATGAATCTTCTACTCAACCAAATTGTCACACAATGGCATGCACAACATTCCCATGTCAGGAATGATGGCACAGGGGACAGTGCATGCATCTGTGAGAACATAGTTGAAGGGAGGCAATGTGTATCACCATCTCCAGAGTAAAGTACCTCAGCACTAGGACTTCTGAAACAAATGGTCTGGTTGACGGTAGGTGACAATGAAAGATGGGGCCGTCAATTTTATAAATAAGAGTAAACGCTGTCCCGCATGTGTTTCATGAGTAGAGCATTAACAAAATACAAATTAGTTATCTAGACATACTGGTATATGAATCACGAGTAGTATCCTTCTGGCTTTCTTAAATATTTCTATAAAATTACAGAAATCAGTGATTCCTCTCTGCTATGCTAGGTTGATGTTGCACAAGATAACTGATGGGTCTGAGATGTCCCTTCGTCAGTTAAAATAAAAAACTGACTAGATCATTTTAAAAAGATGGCTGGTACCAAAGCTTTCCAGGAAAACCGCACTCTCACTGTTTTGCAGAATTTTCTGCGGCTTCACAATTTTATCAATGAGAATCATGCAAGTACATTTAATCAAAAAATAAGACAAAATGAACTAATAAAGTCAAGATGTGGAATTCAGTAGCATAGTAGGGTTAATCACTTACCATCTGTAATTTCAAAGGATTCGAGGAAGAGGTCATCCAGTCTAATAAGGGCTAGTGCATCCTGAAATATAAAAGGTTACAGTTGGTGCTATGCATACATGCTGGATTTTACTTTTATGGACTTCGATTCACGGTGCGTTACCCTTTCTCAACTATCATGCTGGACTTCCTTTGCATCTTGTACTCATGGTGACCCTGAATCATGCTGTTCCCATCTTCATCTTGTATCCTGGCTTGCAACATTATGTGTTACTACCGACGTCTGCAGTTGTATTCGCTCTCCCCTCTTGCTTCTCCACTCTTGGACTACCTACTCTCTGTTCTCTCCTCCTCTTCCTTTCTCCCTTTTCCCATCTCCTCCCCTTACTTTCTTCTATGCACTTACTCTATCAGAATTGTCCCTGGACCTAGTACGATAGCAACCTCGTCTATCGCTCCTCCGTCTCCTTACTGTCCCCCCCCACCCTCCCTACAGCACTATCTGAAACATTGTCAGGCCTAGTACGATAGTCACTTGTTTTGTTCCTCCCCTCCCTTTCTGCACCCCTCTCCCTCACCTTTTGTTTTTCTCCAGCTCTACCAGAAATGTCATCAGGCCTATTATGGTAGTCACCTGTCTGTTTCCATTTCCTTCCCACTTTCCCTCTCCCTTCCTTATCTATGTCTTAGCTCTTGCCGAGTACGATAGTTAATTTCACATCCTCTCTGTTCATGGCCTGTAAGAATGTCATTGTATTTTCCCTTGTTCCCTCCCTTGCCTGGAAGCGCTTTGAAACACATTGTGTATAGGCGCTATATAAATAACCTATCATATCATGCATAAAGTCCGCAGGTAGCCAACACATCTTCCCTGCAAGACACTGCTATAAACCCAGTGGCCTGTCAATCCGTAAACATTTCTGACTACAGTTCGGTACACAACTAATACGTGTACACTCTTCTTCAGTTCATACTGAAAGTATACTCCATAGCAGGCCTCATTCGATGGCAAGTTTGGTTAGCACTATGAACCTATGGAAAAATTCCACAATGCCTATACAAATTGCCTTTGAATTATATCTTTGTTGAGAAAGCTCGCAAATAGATATTAAAGAGAGTAAGCTACGTAGATCGCCTGCTTGATGCAGTCCAGCACTAGCATACCACTGGTGCCTCTAAATGTTTCATAGGTGCCTCCTACCTACATTCTCCCCCCCCACCCCATCCCCCAAGCTTTATGTAGTAGATATGTGGTTTAATTGATCACATTCAATGTACATTTAATAACACAAATAACAGTACATCAGCAATTGATTTTCTATAACACTCCCCACTTCCCCTCGCCCCATCATCATCATCTTGGTCCCAGTCCTCCCTTTTGGTACTGTGACAAATTCAAGGATGTAATCCCTTCTCTCAGAGTGGAGAGCCCTTCACAATTGACCAAGGCGGTTACGCCACAGTCCCAATAGTCCCCCTGGGGTGGTACACTATGGGAGGATAACATGCGATGAGGGACGACAGCCAAGCAGAGACACAGTATGAACCGTGACAATACCCCCGCTTCATCAACCTCCTCCCCTCCCCAGAGATCTGTACATTTTTTTTTGTAAAGTATTTTATTAGCATTTGTGCAAATACATTTGCTTTAGTCCCCAGAGATCGGTAATACCCCAACAACCCATGTATATGTGTATGGTAGACCCTTTCAACCCCAGTGTTAGGGAGATTTATCAGGTTTATGCTTAGTCCCCTCTCCATTTGAGACACCGAGCACTTTTTGCTAGACTTCTGGACCTTTTTCTTGTTCTCTTGAATAAGGGTTATTCCGCCCCCTCCCCCTCTCCTTCATTCCTACTTGCTCTATCCATGGGGACTTTGTTTTACCTTATATCAGTCAAGCTTTCCGCCATCTCTTAAAGGCTTCTGTGTTTCACTTTTAAAGCCCACAGCACCCTAGGTGCAGTGTTGCAGGGAACCCATTGGGTTCTCCTATTATATTTTCAGAAGACCTAATGTTCTTAAGGAAAGAGGGATACTGTGTATACACTACCTTATGTGGAGTGCTAAGGGGATGCCTATTATCCCCCTGCTCTCGTGACTTTTTGGTCAGAGGGCCAACCCCAAAGTTATGGCTTGTAGCAGTGGACGTGTTCTACCAACATTTGTGCCATTTTCTACTGTAGACTGTATTCACAGTCTCAGTAATGCACAAAAGGGTCACCTATATTCCAACATGGTCTCTCCTTTCTTTCATTCACCATTTCCTTTGTGTTTGTCCTTTGTTAGCCCTTCCTCAAACATTCTGTGAGAGGGACGCAGAGGGTGGGGGCGTCTGTGTGGGAGTTTTGCCTTTGACGGGAACCCTTGTGTCCCCCGCCTAGTCTCCAGTTTGTAAGTGGAAAGGATGCAGTGGAGGAGTTCGACATTCCCCTGTCTTTTTGTCTGCTGCTGTGCCTGAATGGAACCAGTTCCCACTGGGGGGCTGGGTGTTCTGATTGGACATCCACTCACCCTTTTCTGTAAACTGCAGGGGGAGTTTGCAGAGCAGTGAATGAGAAAACTGAATAAAAGGTGAGGTTCCTGAGGCAGAAGGAAAATTGACCAGTGGAACAGAAAATCCAAAGCTGAAGATGACCAGAAACGCCTGCAGATCCTTCCAGTAACCATGAAGTGACCACTGATTTCTTGGCCCAGTTTTCTCATCGACAAAGGAGCTCCGAAGAGGACTCCTTCTCTTTGGCTGGTGGGACCCCAGCCTCAATACGAAATGCAGATCAAGTCCCCCACCCCTGTTCTCCTCCCCACCCACCCCAACCCAAGGTACTGTGAACTTTCAGGGCTGCACACTGCAAATACAGGGGACCTCCGACCCATTTGCAGTGCAAAGTCTCTGCATGAATGAATCCTCTCAGAACTTTGGTGAGCTCCAGTTTGACCTCCAGGGGCCCAATCTCACTCATCCAAGTCCCCTCACCAGAGTGCGGGACTGCAGAATCGAAGATCGACCGGGTGGTAACCGTTCACTGTTGGAGCTGATATAAAGGCACCAAAACCACAGGCCAACATGGGAGACGGCTGAGGGTTCTTTCTCGCGACTGCTGCTGTGACATCCCATTCAGAGTCCTTCCTTTCGTCAGCAGACCGAGGAATCAGGAGACCAGCTCCATCACTGATTAACAGAGAATTGAGCTACGTTTACTTCTTCTAACCTAAGGTACTGTGGGCTCAAGATAGAACTTACCTCAAGCCGAATAGTTGCTCCTGTGTGACTGGAGTGCATTACACGGTTTTTTTGGTGTCCACCCATACCTCTAACCCAGACTTAACGGCTTGTGCTCTTTTAAGGAGTCATGTGTAGGGTCTTCTATACTGCGTTACTCTACTAAAGTATTTTATTATGTAGCTAAACTTTGCCTTTTCTGCTGGTGCATAAGACTTTTCCTCCCTTCCTACACTGACTTTGATGAACTCTTGATTAGCTAGGGATTGGACTGCTAAAACATTAGGAGCCTTGAAAAGAGTTGCTATAAAGAAAATCACTGCTAATAGTGTTGAATAGCCCCAATTTTCCTTCCAACAGACTGTTTGATTGACTGTAAATAAAAGAAACTCATTTCACTTTAACAAATGCGGGTGTGCGCCACTACTATTTAAAACCATACAACTTATTTTCTGTAACAATTTTAAGCACGAGCAACCACGATTGAAGAAGTCCCCTATGAAAAGTATTGTTGATATTTCCTAATGTGTGTTTGGTAGTCTAAAATAGTATTTACAAACCTTGCTATCTATATATATATATCTATATATATATATATATACACATATATATATATATATACACATATATATATATATACACACACATATATATATATATACACACACATATATATATATACACACACATATATATATATATATACACACACATATATATATATATACACACATATATATATATACACACATATATATATATATACACACATATATATACACACACATATATATATATATATATATATATATAGCAAGGTTTGTAAATACTATTTTAGACTACCAAACACACATTAGGAAATATCAACAATACTTTTCATAGGGGACTTCTTCAATCGTGGTTGCTCGTATATATATATATATATGGGATACATTACTCACCGTAATCGTATTTCTGATGCTTGTATCTGCTTAGATTCACATGCTGTGCATAGGCCGACATCTAGTGGAAGCTGCGGAGTATTACAGTTTGTTTTTCGAAAGTCGAAAATGGGCGTCGACACAGGCGTGCCAGTAATACTATCCCTAGTGTGACGTCCACTGTACCCAAGATCCCTCACGCGTGTAGGATCCTCAGATTGTATTTTTTCTGACATGAGGAAGCATGAGGAGTAGCGTGAGTACAGATAATCCAAGCAGATAGACAGAAAGGTAAGACTACAAGTAATCATGCGCCTTCTCTCGGAGGGGAGGAAGGGTGGGTCGCATGTGAATCTAAGCAGATACAAGCATCAGAAATACGATTACGGTGAGTAATGTATCCCTTCTGAGGCTTGTGGAATCTGCTTAGATCACATGCTGTGCATAGATTAGCGAGCAGTACCAGAAGAAGGAGGTGGGATGTGAGAAGGGTCATGAGCAAACAGGTGTCTTAGAACCGCTTGTCCCACTTGTGTATCTGTCTTGGAATGAGTGTCAATGCAGTAATGCTGAGTAAAAGTGTGAATAGAGCTCCAAGTAGCTGCTTTGCAAATGGTGTCGAGGGGAACATTTGCAATGAAAGCCAGAGTGGCACCAATGCCTCTAGTAGAGTGGGCCCTTGGCGTAAAAGGCAGAGTCTTTTCAGAAAGAGAGTAACACAGCTGTATACAGTTGATAATCCACTTCGAGATAGCGCCCTTAGAGACGCGATCCCCCTCTCTGCCTGTAGCTACGGAGACAAACAGTTGATCTGTTTTCCTTAGCGGTCTGGTTTTATTTACATAGTATAGGACTGCCCTACGCACATCTAGGGTGTGTAGTTTCACCTCAGCCGAGCTTTGCGGGTTTTGGAAGAAAGCCGGAAGCTCGATGGACTGGTTTACATGGAACTTGGATATGAATTTAGGTGAGAACCTAGGGTGTGTGCGTAAAACCAGTTTGTCCTTGTGGATAGTAAAGAAAGGATCCTGCACTGACAGAGCCTGAATTTCACTGACCCTTCTTATGGAGGTAATGGCTACTAAGAAGGCCGTTTTATAAGTCAGGTGTTTGAGACTACTTTTATGCATGGGTTCGAATGGGGGTCCCATGAGCTTAGCTAGCACCACGTTGAGGTCCCATCCTGGCGGTGGGTTCGAAATAGGAGGGTGAAGTCTCTTTACTCCTTCCATGAAGGCTTTAACCACTGGTACTTTCCACCACGAGACCTTGTTATGGGATGTGGTGTAAGCCGAGAGGGCTGCCAGGTGTACTTTCAGCGAGTTAAAAACCAACCCTGCATCCAGCAGGTGGAGCATGTATGTCACAACGTTGGAAGGAGTGCAATCAACCGGGTTGATTTGTTTATTCTGGCACCAGATAACGAATCTTTTCCACTTATCAAAGTAACAGTGCCTTGTATTTGGTTTCCTGGACTCCTTTAGAATGTCCATACACCTCTGTGGTAATTTGAGATGTCCAAACTCTATGACTTCAGGAGCCATGCTGCTAGGTTCATAGAGTTGGGTTCCTGATGCACTGTTTGACCCTGTTGCTGGGACAGTAGGTTGTACCAGGCTGGGAGTCTGATGGGCTCGCACACCGCCATCCTGCGTAGGTGTGGAAACCATGGTTGTCTCGCCCACATGGGAGCAACTAGGATGAGCGTCATCGATTCCTTGTTCATCTTGTACACCACCTTCCTGATGAGAGGAGTTGGTGGAAAAGCGTACGCAAACATCCCTGACCAGTTCATCCACAGGGCATTCCCTTGGGAGTCCGGCTGGGGGAACCTGGATGCAAATCCTGGGCATCGTTTGTTTTTGCTTGTGGCGAATAGGTCTATAGTGGGGAAACCCCACTGAGAGAAGAGATCTTCTACTACGTCTCTGTGAAGGACCCATTCGTGTTCTTCTGGGAGGGAGTCTCTGCTTAGAGCATCCGCTAGGGAATTGAGCTCCCCTGGAACATGTTGTGATGACAGGAAGATGTTCCGTCTGAGTGCCCATATCCATATTTTCTGGGCAAGCTTGGACAGATTTGGCGAACGAGTACCCCCTTGCTTGTTCAGATAGAACTTGGCTGTCGTGCTGTCCGTCCTGATCTGCACCGACAAGTTTAGTAGATGGGGCTCGAACGTCTTTAGCGCTCGGAATACTGCCAGAAGCTCTAGCAGATTGATGTGGTTCTTGGCTACTGAGTGAGACCAGAGACCCTGAGCTGTGTGGTGGAGATGGTGAGCTCCCCACCCAGTCAGGCATGCATCTGTAGTCACCACGGCTTGTACTTCGGGATCGTAAAAGGGTTTCCCCTTTGCGAGATTCTCTCTTGTCCACCAGTGTAGGCTCTGTACGAGTGTTGGCGAAACGACCACTAGATCGTCCCAATGACCACTTGCCTGAGACCACTGTTTCGCCAACCATTCCTGCATGGGACGCATGCGCAGACGCACGTGGGGGACCAGGTAAATGCATGACGCCATCCTGCCCAGTAACCGCATAGCTTTGCGTACTGTTATCTGTTGACCTGACTGATAATGCGGAATTTGCAGAAGTATATTCCGAATTCTCTCTTCCGAAGGGAAGGTCAATCCTTTCTGAGTATCTAGGATAGCTCCTAGAAACTGTTTTGAGGTGCTTGGCACCAGACTTGACTTTTTCTCGTTGATAGAGAAGCCTAATTCGTGGAGGAGGTCGATAGTCCTCTGAATGTTTGACCTGCAAATTCCTGGGGTTTCCCCCGTTATGAGCCAGTCGTCCAGATAAGGGTACACCGGGATTGCCTCCCTGCGTAGGTGTGCAGCCGCCACCGCCAGTACCTTGGTGAATACCCTTGGTGCTGAAGCTATCCCGAAGGGCAGTACCTTGAATTGGTAGTGGCGACTGTCGACCTTGAAGCGCAAGTACTTTCTGTGCGCTGGGAGCATGGAAATATGAAAATAAGCATCTTTCATATCCAAGGTTGCCATGTAATCCCCCTTTTTTAGGAGGGGGATTACCTCTTGTAGCGTGGTCATACGGAATTTTTGGGGCTTGACATACTTGTTGGCAGGCCGTAAGTCCAATACTGGGCGCATTGTCAAATCTTTCTTTGGCACAAGGAAGTAAGTTGAATAGATACCCTTGTTTACCTGGTGTCCTGGGACGAGTTCTATCGCGTCCTTTTCTAGCAGAATGGCGATCTCCTCGAGAAGGATCCTTTGATGCTCTAGGGAGTGCACTCTTTGTCGTGGAGGATGGTTCCGGGGACGCTGCAGTAGTTCTATACAATATCCCGCGGATACTGTTGACAGCACCCATCTGTCTGAGGTGATCCCTTCCCAAGCCTGGGTGAAGGTGGAAATGCGTCCCCCTACTGGGGTTGCGTGACAAGGGACCCTGAACTGAGCGTCACTGTTTTGGTGGAGGCGTGCCACCTCCCTTGTTGGGGCTGCCTCTGCCTCTTCCACGACCTCTCTTGTTACCCCTGCCGTAACTCTGGGTAGACTGCTGGTTGTTATTCCATTGTGTACCCTGTCCCTGGGCATAGTTGCCTCTTTGTGAATTTTGGCCGCGTGGGCGACGAAAATTACTGTTCCCCCTCTGGTTAGGGGGTTTGTTGGTAAGCTGGCCAAGGGATTTGAGAGTCTCATATTCATCTTTGGCATTTTTAAGTGCGTCTTCGACCGCTTTCCCAAACAATAGGTCGGGTTCCACTGGCTTGTCTATTAAAGAAGCCTGGGTTTCTGTCTTGAATCCCGACTGCCGTAACCACGCATGTCTCTTGATAACAGTACCTTCTGCTATCAATCTCCCTGCGTTGTCAGCGGCGTCGAAAGTTGCTTTTAAAATGCAACCAGACACGGCTCTCCCCTCTGCCGAGATCCGAGCCAGCTGGCCCTTTAACGGTTCTGGAGCAGAGGCAATGAGCGCCGCGACTTCTTCCCAATGATGGCAATTGTAACTAACCAACAGGGTGGTGGAATTCGCAATCCTTGCTTGGTAGGCGGACGTTGAGGCTACCTTCCTGCCAAACCCGTAAAGTTTTTTGCTCTCCTTGTCGGGAGGAGCTTCTGATGAAGATAAGGGCGTGCCAGCCCTTTTTCTAGTGTTGGTAACCACTAGGGAATCTGGTTTAAGATGTCCCCTTATATACAGAGGGTCAGACTGGGCTGCCCGGAAAATCTTTTCAATTCTGGGGTTGACAGCTCTGGTGAGGTTAGGATTCACCAGGGAAGGATCTATTCTTCGTTGGATGGATTTGAGGATAGGGATGGTCTGAGCGACCGGTCTCCTTTCTCCTACAAACTCCTCCGCGAAGTCCCTTTCCTCCTGTACACCGTGGGTGTCGATGTGGAAATGTTCCGCTGCTCGAGCGAGAACCTCGTTAAGGAGGGGCTGGTTATCGACTGGAGAGTCGGTAACTGGGGCTTCGCTTTGTACTGGGGAATCTACTCTGTAAATTTCCTGCTCATTTTCTCCCTCCTCCAGGTCCTCATCCTCAGCGTAGTAATCTGTCCCGGTTTGTTCTTCCATAATTTCAAACTCCTGGTCCTCTTCAGGGAAAACTTGTCCCTGGTAACTGGGGAGTGGAGTAGAATATGGAGTGGAGTAAGGCTGAACCTCGAAGGGTTCAGGTCTTTCGAACCGGGGCTTTTTACTTAGCGGGATAGGATCGGAGGAGCCTGAGGGTGTGGCCCCTTGAGGGTTATATGAAAGAAAATGTTCTGGGTTCTTATCATAAAAATCAGCCAAGGAAGACATCCTAGACATAACCCTGTCTATGTCTTCACTGGACCATTCCCTGGAACAGGGTATTACTTTAGTAGGTGAAGATTTATGGGACTTTTCAAGGGTAGACTTGTGTTTGCTTGTCTGCCTAGGGTGAGAGGATGGCTTTACAGGAGTGGAGGGCTGTGCCTTCCGCTGTTTCCCCCCCTCCCCGTGCGTGGAAAAATGTTTTCCCTGTCCCTTGGAGGCCCCAGAGACTTTCGACGCCTGGCGCCGAGGGTCTGGAGAGGTATCTGTGTGCTTTCGTGGGGCCTCACTGGTGTTAACCGCGGTCTCGGTATCTTGGAGCGCGGCCTGGGGGTGGAAGTCGTCTTCGTCTCCCGACGATCGAACTTCCGTTAATATGTGTAGCGAGGCACTCTTGGCAAGAGTGGATGATTGCCTTGCGTCGTGAGGTGATCTCGATCGAGAGCGCCCAGAGGACACCGAGTCGGACCGTTCTTTTTGTGCCTCTTTCCGGGAAGTCGACGTCGTCGAGGTCCGGTTGGTCTTAGTGTGTTTAGTGTGTGTTAGGTGTGTAGCGCTTGCGTCGCCGGGGGTCTTCCCCATAGCCGCCCTGCCGGAACGACCTTCCAAGGTCAGGGACCTGCGCTCGCCGGCTGTCTTTCGACGCCGTAATGCCCTCGCCGTCCGAAAGTACGGCGTCGCTGCCATCGCTGAAGGCGCCCTCCGCTGCCATGGCCTCCTGCCTGGCGTGGTGGGCCCAACGCTTTGTCGAACGGTCCTTAAGTGTCTTAGGTTTAAACCTACTACACGCTCTGCAGTTCGCTTCGGGGTGATCCCTCGGCAAGCAGAGATTGCACGTGGCGTGCCTGTCGACCCAAGGGTATTTGCGATTGCACTTGGGGCAGAATTGAAAAGGGGTACCCTCCATACGCACCTTAAGGCAGCGGGCTGCTAAGTGTAGGAATATATAAAATGTAACTATATATCAAGAGTGAAGAGTATGTACCACCCCCCACTCTCCCTACTTGTAAGGGCCGAGGCCAGCGGCCTACTAGGCCCGGGCCGAGGCCAGCGGCCTTCCGAGGCCCAGATCCGTCGTGCAGCAGTCGACGGTTGATGACTTCTCCAGCCGTCGTCGAGGTTGAGGGTCGACGTTGGGGTGGGGAAGGGAATGAATAAGAATTATAATTATAATTATAATAACAGCAAAAGTATGGCTAAGGCCAGGGAACTCCGCAAGATGCTTCCGACCAGTATGGCGGAAAAAAACAATCTGAGGATCCTACACGCGTGAGGGATCTTGGGTACAGTGGACGTCACACTAGGGATAGTATTACTGGCACGCCTGTGTCGACGCCCATTTTCGACTTTCGAAAAACAAACTGTAATACTCCGCAGCTTCCACTAGATGTCGGCCTATGCACAGCATGTGATCTAAGCAGATTCCACAAGCCTCAGAAATATATATATATTATAAATGTATATTTTATTATAACTTCCAGTGTGTAAGGTTTCTTTGGGCTAATGTATTTTTGACTGTGTTCATTGTACTTACCTACAGCTCACATCATTCCTCATACGATAAGCCTGGCTGCTCTGCCATTCTACCAATCCTTCGGGTAGTAGACTTCTACGACGAGTTGGGGACCTGTATACCAAGGGAAAGTTTTATAGAGTATTACCTCCAGTTGGACTTTAGGAAAACTCCCCCAACAACGTAGTACTGGGACAAGGAAGAATAGGGGCTGCACACTTGACTTGAAGTCTGACGAATCAATTTACGGGCCACCAGTGGTCCAGGGATGAAGGCCGGTTTCTAGACCATCAATCAGCCCCACACCTCTAGTACACCAGAAGGGATAAGAACGGATTGGAAAGTTCCAATTTTGGTAACATAGACGGAATGGCAGGCTTATCTCCAAAAAAATGGTCGTGGATTGTTGGTTAGTTGCAACAAAATCAAAATTACAATTACCCAAAGATAAAAAGGACTGTCCAGTCAAAATTGTATAAAAATATCTACTTTATTATCACAACAGACAGTCCTAGCAACACTGCGAAATACAACCCACCTTGTACGGGAATGCAAAGGACAGTTTCAAAGAAGGAAAAAGCATGTACTCTGGATACTGACAGGAGGGTGTGAGTGGGGGGTGGTGGTCAGTATAGTAAATAACGCAACAGTTCAAGGATACTAGACTTCAGCACAAAGGGAGCAATGGGTCTTAATGTTTCTCTAGGGGCCTTCGAAGGAGGACCAGGTGGACAGAACCACAATGTACCTTGTTCTTTAGGTGTTCTTGATGCTCGACAGGGTCGAGTCGGCTTCTGTGACAGAGCTTAAGACGGTAGTCCACTGAGGGTGTCAGGCAGCAAGACGGTTCAGCGAGCAAAGGTAGATGAACGGCTGCAAGCTGCCCTACACGGCGGCTCAGGGTTCAGGAATCATGGTCTCCGTGCTGGTCGGCGGTTCTGAAGCATTGGTCGAGACGTTTTGGATGGCTTTAAGTAACTGGGCCGTAACAGTCAGCATTTCAGTCAATTGCAGCTCTGGACTGGCTCGAAAATGTCCTTGAAGGTGGATGTCGGTAGATGCTGTTAGGGAGAATTCTCAATAATGTGCCAATTCCCTTCACCTTAGAGACCTCCAGCAACTTTGCTGGATTTTGAGGACTGATTTTTTTTACCTGAGAGAGTGAACCTTTTTCCCCACTCTCTCATGTATTTTGATACGTGTGACCCTTGTGTTTCCTTCGATTATGGAGTCTAACCAACTTCAAAAAGGCATCTATTCATTTGTATCACACAGCAAACTCAGTGCAGTAGCAAAGGGAAGCCTGTCAGGCTTTCCCAAGGTTAAAATACATTCTCTGGGATAAACTAATGTTTCCCAGAGTAAGCAAAGTGAAATTGCCTTTACTAGTCTTAAATTCCTAGACCCAGCACACCCTATTTTACAATAGAGTGCTGGAAGGGTTACTTAGTATCTCCTGTGTCTAGATACTCATGTAGCATTCAAATGCTACCCTTTCCTGTCAGAATGGCTGGTGGTAGTGGTTTTACAACGAACTACCATGATTTTTCCCGACCGCAAACTATTCGTAGCTCCGGTTACGTTAAATCGCAGGAGCCATGTTTATCAAGATGGCACCGAACCCTCCTTTTTTAAAGCAGGTCCCGATTTTCTTTTTTTTGCCATTTCTTTGTGGAAAGGTCCCTCAAGTGTTTCGCTGCGCACCAAACAAGGTTTGGTATCTTTTTTCATTCGCCTTTGGCGACTTCAGGAGTGAAGACCGCCTCTGGCTCCAGAGTGTCTGGGGTAGGCAGGAAGTGTGGGAGGGGCCCGAACTCCCTGTGCTTAGTCTCCTAGGAGATCCAAATGCACTCTGTGCCAATTGGCTGGCTGACTGTCCAGCAAGGACAGCCACCCTGCTGGGTGAGCGGCAGCTAGGCTGGAATGAATGGGAGAGAACTGAATAAAAGGCGAGTCTTTTGGCTTAGAAGACAGAGTGGACCACTGGACGAAGGAACCGAAGAAGAACTTTAAGAGGACACCTGCTGCAACTCCTGGACCATTGGTTTGCCCGGTGAAGCCCTGCTGCAGGTTCTGAATCGGCAAGTTCGCATCGACAGAGAAGCCCTGCAAAGGAAGACTTCTCCCTTTGAGTTGGTAAGACCAATCAACTCCGAAGTAAGCCATCTGGACACCCCTCTTGGAGCTGGTTGAATTTCCTCAGAGTTGCTGCAGGAAAACGTAGAGCCAGGGAGTGGGACACCAGATTGTGTGTGTTGCTTGTAAGCTGGCCTAAAGCGTTCGGAAGATCCTCCGGACTCCGACGTGGGACCAACCGAGCCGGACCCTCCTCAGCCGAGTGCAGGACCTCAGAAGCAAGGACAGTCCACCTCGATAGCCAGGACCAACATTGTTACCAGTGCGGTAGCTGAAACGCAAAACAGCCACTGAAATTGAAGTTTGCCAGTTGCAAGCTTTTGACCAGTCCAGGAGTCGTCCTCCCCCCGCCCCCACGACGTCCTCCCTCTTGCCCTACGACTGAGGCCCAAGAACAGCAAGATCTGCAGGAACAGAAGTCATCAGCTGCATCTGTTTCTTCATTGTAAGGTACTGTAAAACAAGACAGAGAACTTACCTCTCACTGTGAAAGTGCTTGAAACTTTTGCAACTCACAGGCCTAATCAGCTTGTAACCAAACATATGGAACAAGTTACTTACCTGTAACTGTTGTTCTCCAGCATGGGTCTGGCATGGATTCACATGCTCATGAATATTCCCCGTCGTCAGGCTGGGAATCCTCGGTAAAGAAAAAACCAGTATCAGTTTCGTTTCTGATCTGTCTTTCGTAGTAATAACCAATCACTGGTCTCTGCGTCATACTGACCACAGCCAATGACTGCCCTCTACCTAAGCACCGCCTCTGGCAGCCATCTTCAGATATGGAAGCACGTGAAGTGGCAGTATGACCAAGTGAAGAGCCGCAGAGGGGTAGGCGGGAGGGTTCGCATGTGAATCCATGCCAGACCCATGCTGGAGAACAACAGTTACAGGTAAGTAACTTGTTCCTTCTCCAGCATGGGGTCTGGCATGGATTCACATGCTCATGAATAAAGAATACATAGCAGTACACACATGCACAACCACGGGAGGTGGCAAAGGCTCAACATTAAGCATCACATCAACTCAACATTAAGCATCTTACCTCCTCACCAGGCTCACCTCAGGCGAACAGGTTGCGCAGCACTGCTTGGCCGACCCTGGACTCCTCCCTGGAATCCCGGTCGACGCAGTAGAATTTCGTGAAGGTGTGCGTCGACCTCCACGTAGCAGCCCTGCATATGTCCAGCAGGGGCACACCAGATAGGAACGCCGTGGTAGCTGCGATCGCTCTGGTGGAATGGGCTCTCGGACGGCCAGGCAGCGGTCGGTTTGCCAACCGGTGACAGTACATGATACAGCCGGAGAGCCATCTGGAGATGGAAGCCTTCGAGAGAGCCTTCCCCTGATTGACAGGTCCAAAGTTCACAAAGAGTTGTGACGTCTTCCGAAAACCTTTCGTGCGGTCCACGTAGAACTTCAGCGCTCTAGCTACATCCAGCGAGTGCAAAGTCCTCTCAGCCGGCGACGAAGGCGACGGGAAGAACACAGGTAACACCAAGGGTTCGTTGAGATGAAAGTCCGACGGTACCTTGGGCATGAAGGAGGGGTGCGTCCTGAGCACTACCCTCGTGTCGTGGAAAGTCAAGTACGGGGCCTTGCAGGAAAGGGCCTGGATCTCTCCCACTCGTCGTGCGGAGGTGATGGCCACGAGAAAAGCTGTTTTCCACGATAGAAACTTCAACGGGGCCGAGTGCAGAGGCTCGAACGGAGGTCCCATGAGTTTGGTCAGCACCACGTTGAGCTCCCACGCCGGGGCCGGAGCCTTCACCGGCGGGAACGATCTGAACAGTCCCTTCATGAACTCTTTCACCAGACGATGAGACCACAAGGACGTCCGGCCCGTGGTTCTGGTGTATCGGGAGATCGCAGCAAGATGAATCTTGATGGACGCGTGTGCCAGACCAGCTTTGGCCAGCGTCAGCAGGTACGGCAGCACTTGGGGAGCCGTAATCCGTAGAGGGTTAATCTTCTGTGCGTGGCACCAGACAGAGAACCTCTTCCATTTGTGTCCGTAGCATTTAAGAGTCGAGGACGCCCTGGCCTTTGCAAGAACCTCTCTGCAATCGGCCGGTATGTCGTATCCTCCAAACTCTAGCGCTGCAGGAGCCAGGCCTGTAAGTTCAGCGACTTCGGGTCGTGGTGGAGGATGGCGCCTCCTTCCCTGGAGAGTAGATCCGCGTCCGCCGGCAGCTTGATTGGCGGGGACGCCGACAAGTCCAGAAGGTCCGGGAACCATATCTGCCTCGGCCACGCAGGTGCGACGAGGATCATCCTGCACCGTGACCTCTTGAGCTGGTTGACGAGCCGGATTAGCAGAGGCAAGGGAGGGAACGCGTAGAGGAACAGGCCCTCCCAGGGGAACGAGAAAGCATCGCCCATGCTCCTCGTCTGGGGAAACCTGCTGGCGAACCTCCGGCACTTGGTGTTCGTCGCCGTCGCGAACAGGTCGATCTGGGGTGTGCCCCACCGTCGGAAGAGGCGATCCACCAGATCCTGCCGTAGTTCCCACTCGTGGCACGAGCGCAGCTCCCTGCTGAGTGAGTCGGCGATGGTGTTTTTTATCCCTGCCAGATGAAACGGCACCAGAAGAATCCCTTGGGCGACGGCCCAATGCCACAGGTCCTGCGCCTCCTTGGACAGCGCTGGGGACCTGGTTCCGCCCTGTTTCCTGATGTAAAACATGGTGGTGGTGTTGTCGGTGAAGATCCTCACCACCTTGCCCTTGAGGGACGGAAGGAAGGACCTGAGGGCCCAAAACACTGCACGGAGCTCCAGGACGTTGATATGCAGGGACTTCTCCGTCGGGAGCCAGAGTCCCCTTGCGTGCAGACTTTCGGTGTGCGCTCCCCACCCTTCTAGGGAGGCATCCGTGGTCACAGTCACCTGGTGGGCTGGGGTCTGGAAGTCCATGCCCGCCGTCAGATGCGCGCGGGTGCCCCACCACCGTATCGCTCGTCGGAAACTCTCGTCGAGCTTGATCCTTTCCTCGAAGCTGCCCGTCGTCTGGATCCAGCGCGCATCCAGGAACTCTTGCAACGGGCGCATCCGGAGCCTGCACATGGGAATGAGGTAGATGCAGGAAGACATCATCCCGAGGAGGGACTTGATGGACCTCACCTTGGCCGCGTCGGCCACCAACATCCGTTGCACCTTGCCCAAGATGGTCCTGGTCCTCTCCTCCGACGGGGAGGCCAGAAGGGACACTGTGTCGAGCCTCGCTCCCAGAAACAGTGCGACTTGCGCGGGCACCAGGTGGGATTTGGCGTAGTTCACGGAGAATCCCAGGTCCGTGAGGAGTTGGACGGTCCTTGCCGTGTGGACCACGGCGAGCTCCCTCGTCTTGGCGCGGATGAGCCAGTCGTCCAGGTAGGGGTAGACGTGAATCCCCTCGCGGCGCAGCTGCGCCGCCACCGGTGCGAGGCACTTGGTGAAAACCCTGGGTGCCGACCGCAGTCCGAAGGGAAGGGCTTTGAACTGGTAATGACGCCCTTGGACCACGAATCTGAGGAATTTTCGGTGCCCCTTTAGGATGGGAATGTGGAAGTAGGCATCCTCCAAATCCAACGACGATAGGAAGTCTCCTTCCTCCAGCTGACCCAGGACGTGCTGGAGGGTGACCATCCGGAACTTCTGCGCCTTGATGAACTTGTTCAGGCGTCGCAGGTCCAGGATGGGGCGCCATCCTCCCGTCTTCTTCTTCACGAGGAAGTAACGCGAGTAGACTCCGGAGCCCCGAAGCCTCTTTGGGACGAGTTCGATGGCGCCCTTTCTGAGCATCGCCTTTACCTCCAGGAGAAGTTGAGGGACGTGAAGTTCTTTCCTGGCCACGGGGGGGACGCGCGGGCACCTTCTTTGAAACTCGAGCGCGTGGCCCCGGGCCAGGGCGTCCAGCACCCAACGGTCGGTGGAGATGGACTCCCACACGCTGACGAAGCCCGCCAGCCGGCCTCCCACCGGGGTGCTTCGGTGGGGGCCCGACCCCACGGCCGGTTCAATCCTGCTTGGACGCGGCCTTGCCGCCTTGGCGACGACGGCGGGGTCCGCCAGACTTGCCTCGTCCTCTGTAGGCCTCTTGCGACGACGAGCGGGCCGCTTGACGGTAGGAAGCGAAACCGCCGCCGGAACCTTTGGAGGCGCCCTTGCCTCCGCCGCTCCGAAAGGGCGTCCGCCGTTGCTGCAGTACTCCAAGGGCCCGGGCCGTCTCAGTATCCGCCTTGATGGCCTGAAGGGAATCGTCCACTGTCTTCCCAAACAGGTTGTTCCCGTCGAAGGGCATGTCCAGGACCCTGGTCTGGACGTCCTGCCGAAAGTCCGTAGCCTTGAGCCATCCGCGACGTCGAAGGCAAACGCCGTTGCCCATCTGGCGGAACCCAGTGTCGGCGATGTCCGTCGCCACGGTGATGGCGTGGTCCGAGGCCACCTCACCTTCCTGCAGGATCTCAAGGGCCTCCGCCCTCTTGTCGTCCGGCAGAAAATCCAGCAGGGGAGCTATCTTGTACCAGAGTTCCCTGTCGTAGCGGGCCACGATAGCCAAGGCGTTGGCCGCTTTAATCGTCGTCGCCGCCGACGAGATGACTCTGCGTCCCATGGCATCCAATTTCTTTCCCTCGCCGTCCGGCGGGGAAGTCGACGTGGAGGCCGCACCCCCCCCCGCTTTCTTCCTGGCTGCCGCGGAGACGACGGAGTCCGGGGTAGGCTGCGCCCGGAGGCATAGGGGGGCCGAGTCCGGGACCCGGTACTTTTTCTCGTACCGGTCTCTTTTCGCTGGCGTCGTGGAAGGGTTCTTGAGGAGGGAAAGGCCCTCATCCCAAATGTCGTCCAACAGAGGCACTGCGAGGACCGTCTTCCTCTTGGTCTCGCGCCGTTGGTAAAGGAAGCCTTCCTTTTTCTTCTCCTCAGGGCAGAGTTGGAAAAGCTCGGATGCCCTGGCGATCATTGAGTGGAACGATCCAATCTCGTCGGGCGGAGAAGCCCTGGTGGGAGGCGACGACGGAAAATCCTCGTCGTATGCCTCGTCGTCCGTACCCGTCGCTGCCGTGTCAGTCCCCGTATCATCCCCTCGGGTGGACGGGGAGGAGGGCTGGACGGGGCGCGACGGTTGAAAAGGAGGCGGTGGATGGATCCTTCTTTTCTTGGTAGGGGGAACACCAGAAGGTCCCGGTTCTGGATCCCCCGACGGGAGAGGTTCCTCCGTCGGTAACGGTAGTCTCGTCCTTATCTCGGAGCATAAGGACTGTATAGCCAACAAAATGGCCGCTGAGTTGTCTTGCGGCGCTGGCAGAGGGGAATCCGACGGGCGAGCAGGGGCCCAGTCGGTATCCTCGACGATGTCGTCGTCGTCACCTGCGTCGGGGCCCATTCCGACGGGCTGGTCTTGTTCCACGCCTAGGCCGTGGCTTAAGACCTCGATCAGTTCCTCTTCTGAGGTTGAGGCCGAATCTACGACGACGCCCTGCCCCCCCTTCTTCCCCACGGAGGGTTTCACGGGGGTCCTATCGATGGGCATGAAAGAAGACTCCCTCCGAGGAGGCAGGGAGATTCTGGGCCCCGAGGCCGCCACCACTGGTGCAGCCTCCACAGGCTGGGCCAGGGCCGCCGCGACCGTTTCGATAGAGGGCTTGGTCGAATGGATCAAGGCCTTCACCACCTTAGGTGCGCTCACCGCCTTATCCTTGAGGGAGGGGGCACTGCCACGCTCCTCCTCTGCCTTAGAGCTCGACCGGGGTCTCTCCAGGAGCTTCGCCGGGTGCTCGGCCTTCCTCTTACCCGACCCAGAGCGTTGGCTCGTGGTTGATGGTGCCGGGGAGGGTGCGCCCTGCCTGGCGCCCGTAGAGCCCGACCGTTCGGCACTCCCGGTGCCAGCGGACTCGCAGTGCTTGGCCTTATGTTGGGCCCCCGTCGCCGGGGCGCCCTCAAAGGTCTTAGAAGACCGCTCAGATTTCTTCTTCTTCTCGCCAGACGGGCTCTTACCCTCCAGCCAGCTGGCGAGACGTTGATGGCGGTCCTTCATGGTCCGTTCCGACATGTTGCCGCAAAACGCACAGTCCTTCTCCACGTGCGTCTTGTCCCCATGAAGGCAGTAAAGGCAGAAAGAGTGTTCGCCCTCCTTGAAGACCTTCTGCAGCTGGCATCCAGGGCAGGCCCTGAACAGCTTTCCGGGCGTCGAGCTTCCCTTCTCCTGGGCCATCTCCGAGACCGGGCCTGAGAAGCTTCTGGAGTCCTCCGAAGTGTAGCTCGACGAAATCTTCACCCTTGAGGGGCACAGATGAATCCGACACGGGTCCCCGTTGATCGGATGTAGGATCGGTGGAGCTTGAGGCTCTTTTGACCGAAAGAATCGAAGTTTTTGTGAAAAAGCGCGAAAAAATAGCACTAACGCTCGAGAGCAATAGCACGAGGATCCCAACACATGAACGTGCGGTAAAAATCTGAAGATGGCTGCCAGAGGCGGTGCTTAGGTAGAGGGCAGTCATTGGCTGTGGTCAGTATGACGCAGAGACCAGTGATTGGTTATTACTACGAAAGACAGATCAGAAACGAAACTGATACTGGTTTTTTCTTTACCGAGGATTCCCAGCCTGACGACGGGGAATATTCATGAGCATGTGAATCCATGCCAGACCCCATGCTGGAGAAGATTCTTCTTTTTACAAACTACTCCTAAGAACTTGTGTAGAGACTTTTGTTTACTTACCAGAACAGCTTTATCCTATCCAAGACTTTAGCCCATTGACTTTGGTCTAGCCTATTGAATCGACTCTTCTGGTGAACTCTAAATATTTGCACTGCCTAAGAATAATTGTAACCTTTCATGTTCAAATAATCTTTGCCTTTTCTCCTCTTGAAAATTATTCTGAATGCCAACAGTAAGATATTAATGTCCCCAGCACCCTTGTCACTAAAGTCACCTGTGGGTGTAGGTTGCGTTTGTGAGCCATCCCAAAGGGGTCTTGTCTGATTCAGAAACTTAGAGTGTACAGTACTGAAGTAGATTTGTGTGTTATTATATGATTGCCTCCTTCTAATGAATGTTTCATAACTGACTGATAAATAAATGAATAAGTATTTATCCATGAAACCTTGAGTGTAAGTTTATTGGAACACCTGTGATTGTAAACCTCTGTGTAACATCATTACTGCTCACATTCCCCTCTTGAGATAAGCCTGGCTGCAGAACACGCTACCAAAACTGTGTAGTACAGACTTATACCAAAGGTTGGTTCGCTTACACCTGTAGTCATAGTTGTGTAGTGTTCCCAGAGGGTACTGCATACACACTTTGCCTAACAGATGCTCGTCAAAGCACTTGGCTTCTTCACTGTGCTTGTGTCGTCCTTTAAAGGCGGACGGCCCCAAAGCTGGGGAGTGTGTTGTAGGCAGCTGCCTTGTCCTTGGATTTTGGTTCAGATACTCTCTAGCACTTCCCACCTAGGAAGCTTGCCGCAAAACTTAGCAGGGCCGGCTGAGTGCTGGCTGGGTACCGGTCCTGAAGCTGCTGCAGGGTCCTCTGGATTAGATATTAGTCTGTTCCATGGAAGATGTTTAGGACAGGGATCAGACTACCCTCTTGGAGGTACTGGCCTTCCTTCACTAGCGGAATATGTAAGGCACACTGTACACTCAGCCAGGGTCCAATGATGAGTTCTTGCTACTCCTTGCAAAGTTTTCAGATCTGCCAAAAGAGGGTCTCAGCCCTCCTTTAAAGTCAAATGGACCACAGTGATTGGTGTAGGCTAAACTGACCTTAATGAGCCAATCATGGGACCCCACCAACAATCTACTGTATGCATGAGGTCATAACCAGAGTGCTTTCTAACAGAAAAGCTTAAGGGGTGAAAATGTAAGTCCCGCCCATCTTCCTTTCTGTTGTTGGTCAAAGGGGCCCTCTGGTTAACCGAGCTCTGTGGTTCCAGATTAAAGCGGCAGGTCTCCCTTGATGCTGCAGAGAGAGACCCGACTTTCTGGCTCCGTCAAACCATATGCTCCTACCTTCTGAATGGGGTCCCACCTGCGGGGATGACTATTGTAAACACGCTGTCTCAGACATGACATTTCACCAATCGATATTGAGGGCGGGAGCTGGCATCAGGTCGACAGTGCATATGAAAGGATGTTGAGATTTCCGGTCTCCTTTGTTAGCCTCTGCACCCAGGCCCCATGTGGGCCTGTTTGAAGTATCATTCAATGTTATGTTAATCGCTGCCACCAGCTGCAGGGCTGACAAAAGAACAGGAGCCTTTGTTAGTCAATCAGGCTGGCTATGGCGGGGTGGGGTAGAAACTTGGGTCCTCCCATTTCCGGAGATTCATAGTGTACTCCTCCGGTCATATCCCAACTAAATATGACAAGGGGGACTGCACCTGTAGGCTGTCTCCACCCAGAGTACACGGGTCTATGTGTATGTCGTGCGGCGAGCATAGGAAAATGTGTGCGGATTAGCCCCACACATTTTCCAGAGGTTGATCTCAAATCCTTCAATTTCATAAAAAAAGTTCAGAAAAAACCAGGCGAGCGCACACCCACTGTACGGATGGTCGAATGACTCACAAACTTACTCCATTCGAACGAAGAAGGTGTACAGAGTTATGAAGATCAACCAGTGTGATCTAGGTGAATGGTCCAAGCTATTACAGTCAATTTCAATAGAACAATAAAAAGGGAAGGACTGCATTTGGGAGACAGTCCTCCCTGAAGAAGTTGCAGGAGCTGGCGCGGTGCAACTGGGAGACTGCAAGAGCTCCAGGAAGCGAGAAGGAATGCCAAAGCCGATCCTGTGAAGGAGAATGAAACTGCAAGCGGGCGAACAAAGTCAGTCCTGAGAGCAGGGAAGCGAGGATGCTTCCTCGCAAATAGATTGGTCTGGCCGAGCCACCACAGACCTGAATAGCAGCAGAGCACCATGCATCCTAAGTTGCTACATGGATCAACGGATGGAGTGGAAGCCCTCGCGAAACAGAAAAAAGGCATGCGAGTGGGCAGAAAGACTGCTGGGAACTGAACAGGTGGTGGAAGAGGGAGCGGGGCAACAAATATCCCAAGCAAAGGGAGAGGGGCAAAGAATCCCCAGAGAACCGAGTCTAGGACCCACAAAAAGAGACATTGTAAAATAAAGTCACATATGGTAATACTTGGCAGGTGAGTAACTGCCAAGTATTACCATTACCGAAGCTACGAATAGTTTGCGGTCGGCAAAAATCATGGAAGTTCGTTGTAATACCACTGCCACCAGCCATTCTTACAGGGAAGGGTAGCATTTTAATGCTACATGAGCATCTAGACACTAAGTAACCCCTCCAGGACTCCATTGTAAAATGGGATGTTCTGGGTCCAGGTAGACCATTCTATGACTCTAATAGAACTAACTGCTAGAATAGGACAGTCATTGGAGGTTGAGGGCAGCAAGGATGTTTGAATGGCAGTCCGAATGGTGACAACCTTAGACATAAAAAATTGAGCAAGAGAATCACAGTGTTCCTGAATAGAAAGGAGAACAGGAGTAATTTTCTCAGAAGAAAGAAAGAGGACCACACCACTTATGGGACGATTCTACCCACTTGTTGCTCTGCCATGCGGCATCACTGTGTTCTGATGGTGCCAGAAACATCAAAATGGCCGCAAAATCCTTGTGTGCGCCAAAACCTCTGAATACATTTGCAAAGCACAAAAAGATGGCTGCCCAATCTGCCATGCATGTTGTCAGTGGTGGAACAGAGATCTCACTCCTGAAACATGTCACTGGGCTCCACATGTGAAGATGGAGTACAGCAGGAAAAGCAGTGCTTTGCTGAAGGAAACCCCAAATCTTGCTTTAAATCCTTTTTTCTTTGTTGCTGAAACTGCAGAATGCTGGTACAAAACACCCTCAAACATCCAGAATTCTTGCTGGGTGCTACAATTCACTTAGTATAAGAAATCATTGTGAATATACAATATCCTGAAAAGCTGAAAGCATCAAGGGATTTCCACAGCAAAAGTGGCCTGTGGAATCTGTCAAAATCTGGGCGCAGTACCCTCGGCCGCCTGAATGACAGCTGTCAGGGGCCTGCAGGATTAAAACTTTTAAACATGTATAAAGTAAAATCAAATGTTTGCAAGCTAAGAGGCCTGTTATTGAGAGTAACCAATTTTGTAATTGTTTTGATTCCATGGTTTAAAATCTTGAAGTATTTAGCTGCGATTTGATCCCACAAGTTTGTCGTATGCTAAGGGAAAATTCAACAGATGTAACAGTTAAAATAAGTTGGCTAAAGCTACCAAACTGGAATAACAACTTTCCTCACAGAGGCAAGACCTCCCACTCCAGATCCCTCCACCAGGAAATCACACCCAAGTGATAATTATAGGGTGTGGGAAGAATCTGGTCTGCAGTGAGGAAGGAAACAATGAACAGTGAGGAAGGAAACAATGAACAGCTGCCAAGCAGGAAAGGCTAAGTGCGAGGACCGTCGTAAAATGGCCTCTGCCAAGAGAACAGGGAGGAGACTGCTCCTTAACTGAAGGGAGACAGAAAGAGGCGGAGACAAACAACCATCTGTGGCTAAACATTCACAAGGAACATTTTGTTTAAATACATCTAACTTGCCACTTAAAATTGTCAAAAGCACAAAACCAGAATTGTAAATCTAAATTCTGGCTGCATATTTCAAAAGGCAGCACAATCGTATGACATAATTTGTAAGGAAACAATGATTTTACACCAAATGTATTTCTGCTAGAAGTATGAAACTTTATACACTTCTGCCCACGTTATACGCGCACACTTGTAGACATTTGCTGATAAATGGGACATTGTGTTCCTGATGAAAAGGGTGAAATTATGGGAAAAGCAGACAAGATCCTACAGCTACGGGGTTTGGAGGGATAGCTGCTATATAAAATATGTGATCTATATATGTGGTTGTTATAGAGGTTGCATATGTGTAAATATGTATTGTGTCAAAAGTATATTTTGTGTTCAAGATGCTAGGGGTGGACTCTAAGCCTCACAAACCCACACCATAAAAGGCAACAGCCTGTTTTCTCCTCATATCAAGGCAGAAAGGAGATTCTGACCAATCCCTGTCAAAGGGGCGAACCTAGGCTAAACCAGCACACACGCCCCCTGTATCATAGCATAAATAGAGACGGCAGACAAAGACAGATTCACCCACTATATGAATGCTGGCAGAGCACCCTGCTGCAGAACTTTCCATCTTCCTTGCTCCAGACTCCAGAAACTTGGCAAAGCAGAAAGGCCCATTGCATAGCTGAACCATTTTCAGCTAGGCCTCAAATTCCAGAACCAGAATCCCACCACCTAAGGGGAGCAAACTACAGCCGGGCTGCGCTGTACTGCTTGCCTGCTGAAATAATCATCATCAGAACCAAAAAGGACAGATCCAATCCAGTCCTGTGCCGTGCTGTGACCAGAGTGCATTGCAGAGCAGATCCAGTCCTGTGCCGTGCCCAGAGCGCCTTGACGCTGCCCAAATCCGATGTGCCCAGCAGTCTGTCCTAACCAGAATCCCTGACCAGAATCCCTGACGGTTCCACTTAAAAACATATCTAGTGAGTATCTATAGAAAGAACTGCGTCACTAGCATATGTACTTTGCCTAGTCTCATACCAATCTCAATTCATCCTATCCGCAAATTCAGAATCATAGTATTGTCAGAACCTTTCTTGCGCTGAGTTTCTCTCATTTGTTTTCTAAAATCATAAGTCATTAATGTTGTGAGTAACTAAAGTGAATCCCAGAAAGAAATGGAGTATCCACCACGTGAAGGGTTCCCTGGCCAGGAACTGTGGAGGTTCATGTGTGGCATTCCCTTTTTCCTATAGTCATAATCTAGTATAAGAAATCCCATTTGTCAGTTGAAAAGTGCATTCCTGTTTTCCATTTTTGCGCCCATCTCGAAAAAACAACCTCCACTAAAACGTCCATAACTTCCTCGTTTTCAACTTCTGCTTGTAGCTAACATCCACAGCTTTAAATTGCATCTAAAACCGCATCCCAAATCCATATCGTTCTCCCATTATCGCGCACTGAAAAGTTTGCTGCGAATTTTCGTTTTGGGAAATTCTGACACGTGTAAAACTTCTTTTGATTGCTCCAGACCTTAAATTTCAGATTTAAAATTGTTTCCTGGTATTAAATCATTGATTGTGTATAACTATCCAAACTGGCTCCCATAACAATTTCAGCAATTTAGACCATATTTAGTGTTTTTGCCCAGTCCATTCTAAGATAACTTAGAACCAGTCTGACAGCTTGCCAGTCAATTCCGCTCTCTCTTGTGTGCTGGGGGGAAAGTGGGATTGATATTCTGTTTGAATTTTTGCAACTCCTAAATATCTGGTCTCTCCTCCTACCTTTATATTGCCTATTGGGGGGTTGAGGGGTGTGCAGGGGAAACCACTAACCACAGGGCTATCTGTTCGGAACACACACAAAAGTATTATTTCTGTGCTGAATTGTTTTGCTCACTATGACTCCTTGTGCATTAAAGAGAGCACCCATTGTCACATCACCCCATTGGTGATTATTGTGTACCCATTAAAACATAGTGTGATTAAATTGTGAATACATAAATATTTTAACTTTTCAAACCAGCCTGATTCCTGGTTCAGTGAGACCGGGGGGCAGGGGTGCTTCCAGGAGAGGGACGTGATGTGAGTGGTACATCGTTCCATGCCAGGCGTCGACTTGGGTGAGTGCCGGATTGAAATCACTTCGACACTGAAAAGAGTTTTAGTTAGGCAGAGGGCTGATTCCACTCAGTCTTTCTGCTTCACGAATATCCGAAAAATAGGCAACTGAGCAGGCTTTCTATTGGGCCATTGTTATAGTCCCGACAGACACCAGTAAACAGAATGGGTGAGGACATGAGCAGATTTAATATGACAATTTCATTCACCAACCAGGGGCAAGTATGTTCGACTCCAGGAATCCATTACATGAATGGGAGGGAACTTATTTAGGAATATTGCAGATAGGCTGTACAGGGGATGGGAGTCCCGGTGAATTCAGAGCCATTTCAATATGGAGAGGAAGCGCTGCTAGTATTGTTATTGTTGTTATTGTTATTTTGCATTTATATAGCGCCTTATATACCATTGGTATGGTCTGAAGGCGCTGGTAGGTTGAACGCCCTTGGGAACCGAAGTTCATATCAGTAGAGAGGGAGAAGAGAGAGTCAAAAAGGTGCGTGTGAGCACCATGTATGTGTACAGCTCGTGCAGTATCAGTGTAATAGCTGCTTTCTAGCGGTAGGTGTGGTGGTTGAGAGGTCAGGAGTATGTGTTCGTTCTGGCAGGATTAATCCAGATCGGATGTGGCTGCGTTAGGCTTGAGGAGAACGCCTTGCTGGGGGGTGTGTAACCAGCAGTGATTATTTAGAATGATGTGGAGTGAGCAGCGAATGTTGATATGAGAACAGTTATACCGAATGGTGTCATAGTATCTCTGTGTTCTAGTTGAGTGGTGATGTAAGGAGAGAGTCAGCGTGTTAGTGAGATATGATGGGTTTCATGCCCTTTCAGAGACTTCTAATTCACAGGGAGGCTATTGGGGACACTTCTAAATTCAACTTCATAGAGAGGCTATTGGGCACATTTCTAAAATCAACTTTCACGGAGAGGCTATTGGGCACATTTCTAAATTCAACATTTCACAGCTATTGGGTGCACTTCTGAATTCAACTTTTCACAGAGAAGCTGTTGGGTACACTTCTAAATGCGACTTTCTAAATGTACTTCTAAATTCAACTTTTCGCACTTTTGGCTTCCAAGGATACAAGGCAAGTCGCTACATATGCCAAATGAGTTTTTGTTCGGACCAGAGATTACCTTAGACGAGAAGGAAGGACAGGTGTCACCGATCGGACTGGAGACTTATCGTGAGGGATGAAAGATTAATACTGCGCGGTACGGATGATACAGGACGGGCATGGAGGACAGTGATCTCGATAGGAGAGGCATAGGCTGGCTGACTGATGGATAAATGAAGACAACTGTTCAGACCTTGAGACTGTTCTTTATGAGCATTACCTATTGGGTGAGGATACACTACAGAGAAGTACCACAGAGGATGGTCCCATTGAAAAAAGCACCACCACCATTTCTCGAAAAGGATCTAGCGCGAGTACCAAGTGTTCTATTGGCCAATAGTCCATATGACGTTGGCTTGTTAAAGGGGGTAGGAGCTGTCAAAATAAAGCTCAAGCCAGGACCCGTCCTACTGAGGGTGAAGCAATACCCTCTATGCAGGGTGGCAGACAAAGGCATTTATGAGAATTTCCACGTTAGTAAAGTAAGGATTTTGGTATTTTTGTTGTAACAGTGTAACACAGCTGTGTATCCGGTGAAGGCGGCAGAGGATCGTGATGTTTTAGCCAGGACCTGCGTTCTTTGAACCAGATTGCTGAGGCAGAATTCCTGTTAGTTTCCAATCCAGCGACAATACTATGTAGCATTCCCGTTGGAAGCTACCCACTTAACTGTAATAGACTTGAACGCTTTCTTCTCTCTACCACTCCATGAAGAGTCGCGGGACGGGACATCTTTTCTGTATAGAAATAAAAAGTAGAAACAGAAGGGATTACCTGAGCGGTACTGTAAATCACCCTCTATATTCACTCTGGTCCTCCAGATGGCCCTAGGGAACATATACTTGGACAGTCGGAAGAAGAGTGTCGACAGTGCTAGCAGAAAAGAGTTACAAGGTAGACAAGGCTAAGTTACAATACTGTCACAAGGCGATGTTGTACATCTGACAATTAATATATCAGCAGGGTAGGTGGGTAACCCCAGAAAGAGCTGAGGCGATCTTTAGAACACTGCTGCCTTGGACAGCGAGAGATGACAGTTCTTAGGCCTCTCTAATTATTGCAGTGCTTGAGTATTAGAGTATAGCACATAGACGAGACCCCTATTAAGCGTGCACCGGGAGGCACAGAGGGGTCACGGTAACCTGACATGGATGCATGAGATGACTGAAGCATTCGAGGAATTGAAAGGGCAATATACACGCCCCAGTGTTAGGGATTCCCAATTATAATGACACATTCTATCTGTTCTCAGACTCTAACAGAGTAGTGATGACCACGGTCCTTACCCAGAAGACAATATTAGGACATAAGCCTATAGCTTATTATAGCCAACACTTGGACCCAGTGATTAAAAGACATTATCTTTGCGAACAAGCATTGGCTGCTGGTGTGTTTACAGTAGAATAGTCGGTGAGTATCACAATGAGGTGCAGTACCACACTTTACATGGAGCATGCCCTCGAAAAGCCCAAAAGCACATTGACCACGCAGAGAGCATCCGGATACGAAGTAATCATTTTGAAACAGAAAGTTGCAGAATTGTAAACACAGCCACAATCATAGCTGAACCAGTGGAGGAAGGAGACTTTGTACACGATTGTACAACATATATGGAGAAGTACGACATTCCTAGGACAGGAGAAAATGCCCTCGAAGCAGGCGGAAGGGGGTGGGGGGGGGGGGGGGGGAGTACTCTTTATTGGCGGATCATCGACTATAGACCAGATGACAGGAGAAAAGCATACTGGGATGGCAGTGGTAAAAATGAAGTCAGACGGGACAGCTGAAGTAGTAGCAAGCCCGAAATTGCCTTCACATTTCTCAGCGCAGGCATTAGAGGCGCACTAAGGCAACATGATTCTGGTGTATTCCGATTCCACCTATGCGACGTTCACAGTACATGCTGGACTGTCATGGTGGTAAAGAAGGGGCTTTTGACGTGCTGACGGCACGCCAGGGCAGCATGCGTCTCTATTGGGCAGACTCAGACGCACTACAACTCGCATCAGCTATAGCAGTCATGAAGTGCCAAGCACATACAGGGGGAGGACTGGATCTCCCGAGGCAACAAAGTCGCAGACACAACGCGCACAGCATATTTCACAGAAATAAATGAGTTTGACACTCCATCGAACACACACATATGTAATATGATATTGAGAAAGGGGTTTAGTTCACTGCCCGATACCCAAAGTTCCAAGGGAAGGCACCATTAGAAGAAAATGAGTCATGGGTAAAGAGGATGTTCCATATCACCCACAGATGCATTATGGCGAGGAGAGTACAGGAAAGGCATTAATACAGACGGCATTGTTGTAGATTGCCCTCACTCAGCTGCATTACCCTACTCATTTAAGTAAAGATGTTCTTGCTACACATATTGCGGAAGAGTGGTTCTGTCAAGAATATGGCGGAGCACATAGCCACCTTTATGGATAATTGTGCGATATGCCAGAAATCTAACATAGCCCACACACGGTGCGTAGTGAGAGGAGCAATATCCCCACCCAATTAGGCTTTTCCAACACCTCCATGTAGATTATGTATATAAGATTCAGGCATGCCAAGGGTACCACTATATGAGAGTGGTTGTATGTCCTTTTTCCCAATGGATCGAAGCAGGTCCATGTTCACACCCAGATGCCCTCAGGGCAGTGAAATTCCTTGTTAGAGAGTTGTTCCCACGGTGGTAGGGGGGGGGGGGCCCTATGCTTAGACACTGGGACTCATTCGTAAATAAAACTTGAGCATATTAAAGCACTACTGGGGATTAGACATATGTTTTCCTGTGCTGATCACCCGCAAGTGAATGGAGTTTGTGAGTGCCTCAATGGCCTACTAAAGTAAAAAAATAGCTCAAATCAGAGCCACATTAAACAAGGGATGGCTCCATTGCCTACCTTTAGCTTTGTTTGCACTGCGTAACCAACCTGGGTCTAAGCACCATTTAATCCTTCATGAGGTGGTGACAAGGCAGGGCAAGAGACTCCCACTTGCTCCTCCCACTAGGCGAAAAAATGCAGGATTACCTTGCTTCAATGATGGCTAGTGCCTCTTTCGACAGCTGCAATCCCAGAGGGGTAGGTCAAAGAAGGGTGAAGACTAATGCACCAGTAACAAACTCTGATCTACTCAAACAGCCGCCTCATTACCCTGAAGACCAGGCGTACGTGAGTAACTTTTCTGCGATCCCGCCATACACCCAGATTTGATGGACCTTTTTCGGTAGAGCAGGCCACCGACCGAGCAGTAAAGCTAACTAGTAAAAGCCTGGAATTAGCTTGGAGACGTCAAGCCCTGCTGAGATCGAGATCTCCTTCGGCAAGGACGAAGACGGGTTGATGTAAGAAGTACCACTACAAATGCTGACCAGATCCATGACTAGACCTAGATAAGAACAAATGTGAGTTAGATAAGGCACACTATCCTTTCCTCACACTAGTTGATCATCGTGAAAGTGAGACTTATTTTGGAGCACCAATACTGTACACCTCTACAAACTCTGAAAAGCCCTTTTTCCTCAAAGTTCGCAACCACACATGAACAGATGATGCCACCTAGGTTGTTCTTTTATGCCCTTCTTTATGTGGCACACATCTACCCGATTTTGACCAAAGGTGACTCACCTATCATCAAGTTACTAAACAGTGCCAAAGTTAGAGGCATGTGGGAATGACTTTTGCTGCACTTGCCCAAAACCATCGAATAAAAGCTTAACTAACAGAAACCTGAGGGTATTCTCCCAAGTAGACCGAGAATCCCTTATTCAGGTGGCCTGGGAAGGGCTAGCGTGCTCAGATCCCAATCCTGGGGGTGGACAAACAAGGGAGGATCACCAGTGCAGGGAATCCTGGCGTTCTGCTCGGGGAGATGCCCCAGGTGAGACGCGGTATTATACCGCAAAAGGTGAGGACGACAAAGTCCCTAAAGCCATTTGAGGCTGTGCCACATCTACCTCCCTTCCACCCAAAGACTTGTCCAAAATCAATGACCCCTCCATATCTGATAAATCCCCTAGGAGGCCAAACCCTGCTGCACTTAAAAACCACAACTCCCAGAATAGGTGTTCCGGGTTTTATACCCACAGACTCCCAATCATTCTTCTTCACATCCCTCTACTTCTTGTCCGAACACCCAGTCTACTTTTACAAAACACTACCGTTCCCACATTTCCCCCTGTTCATTTCACAAAAGCCGGCCATTCTCGTTTGCTTCACAAACCCTCCTAATCCTGTCTCTCGGATTATCATGTTCCAAACTCCCAGTCGAATGTGACCAACAACTACAGTTCAAACAAACCCTCCTACTCATTTCACAAAACCCACCCTTCCGAGATTACCACAAACCACCAATATGAGGTTTGTAATCCCATAAAACACCTCTTCCCCATCCTACCACACAGGATACTCGGACGCTCCAAGTCCCGGCCCCTTTTTTTGACAAACACTTTTCTACACCACGAAAAACAACGGACTAAAACCAAAGCCGTTTACCTGGCATGGGGGACGGGGACGGGGACACACACACACACAGCAACCTTGCCCTTTCCAACTCAGTCCCGCAAAACCTCCCTGGATACAAGCGTAACCCCCGAACGAATTAGCTAACATGTGTTGCAGCAAATGTCAATGGTACACGGAGCATGCCTATGCCATTAAGTAGGACAGAGACGCCTGCTACCGTGATACCGTCCTTGACTCCAGATACAAAACACGCCAAGCGGCTCATCACAGCCGGTGAGTCAAGGGGAGAGCTGATAAGAACTGAACTGTGTTGAACAAAAGCAGCAAAGTAGCAACTTTGAGGGAAATTCAAAGAACTGTTAGAATAAAGTGAAGACTAGCTGCAGATGGATCTGGCATCACGCGGGTCCTTACTCGAGAGACTCTGGTCAGTCCTGTGTTTGTTGGAACTGCCAATACCGGAAGGCCACAAAGGAACCGTCAAAGTCATCAAACAGGGGTCTAGCAAAGGCCTCTGTACAGTCTAAAGTGTTTCACCGCTAAACCATTGAAAGCTACGGGAGACAAAGCCAGTCTCATGAGAAAGCGGAAGAACTGTATATGTAACAAGAATGAACCTGGAGCGATGTCAACAGTTAATTCTTTAAAAGACATTAAGACTTGTGATTGTGACAGGTACAAGTGCACTGAATAGAAGTTAACAGTCGAGAGGGGTCTGAGCCCGGCAGCGGGGGATCCAAGGGTGAAAAGCCATCACCCAACAACCCGAGGAACAAGAACCATAGTGAACCCGACGGAGGGAAGCCGAGAAGCGAGCGGTGTCTGCACCCAGAAGAGGGGCACCCAGGGGTTTACCATTATCACCCTAAAGGAGAGCCATAGTTAACCCGATGGAGGAAGGCCAACAGTCTAGAAGGGGTCTGAGCACGGCAGAGGGGATCCTAGGGTGAAAAGTCATCACCCAAAGACTGGTGAATATAAAAAGGAGAAAACTGAGCGAATAAGAGCCATAGTGAAGAGTCCTGTAGGGCAAGACCAGGAGAAGTGGATTGCCCCCCTTGGCACTCTGCAAACCAGACGAGCAAGACAGACCAGGAGAGATTGTCACCCCCGCACAATTGGAAAGGAACTTTGTTATTTTTCTAACCCTCTAAGGCAAGATACTTTCAAGTGAAAAGAGACTTGGCCATCAAGCCTGCTGCGAAGTTAAGAACTGAACCGTCGTCTGGTGCTGGGTAAGCTCGAGAAGTGTGCTGTGCTCAAATGTCCCAATGTGTGGGGAAGGGAGACCCCTACTACGGCATCCTGACCTTTTATTTGTGAAAACTTCTTTCTTATGAATCCTATCCCACACTCCTTTGTATGTAGTTGTAAGGTTTGCCAATATTTCTTTTAACATACGCCCTTTTTGATTTGACAAGATGCCACAAGGCCTGCCATATTTTTCATTTGATGGTTGAAGCTTGCTCCCATCTTACATTTAGATTAGTCTTTTATCTCACCCACTTTTACAGTTTAATAAACACCCTTATACTGTGATCAATTGTGTCTGTCTTTACTGTTGCCACCAGGAGTACCTTACATAAAACACTAAAACAATATTTTCTGTTATGTTGATTTATACCATGCACTGCTGGGAGACAGGGAGACGGGGCAGGTTCAGAACCAGGAGGAATGGTTGTCTGAGTGTTTCACATGCAGGAGTTTGTGCGGGAGGCCTTGTGTGTTGCAACCGTAAGGGTAAGATTCAGTGCCTCGGGTGTGTGATGCTGGTGGGTTTGGTTGTGCGCAATGGTTAGATAGTGTCCATAAGTGATCCAGAATCACAGGTGGCTGTAGCTGTAAGATTATCCAGAGTCTTGTGTGTAATTGCAGTGTTGATGGTTTTATGGACTGTGTGGGTGGTTCACTCCAAGTGTGCTTCAGCATCTAGAGATGCTGGGTGTGAAGATAGAATTGATTCTTGGTTTGTTTATGCGTAATGTGGGCTAGTATGGCATCAGTTATGTTGGAGGAACAGGAAGGGGGGAATGGGTTAGTAAGTTGGTTTGTTGGAGCCTTTTGTTGCAGCTTGACAGTATCAGTATCTAGACCGGTGTTTAGTTGTGGTTCTTTGGGCAATCTTGTCTCACCTCAAGAAGTGGTTTGTCTGTGGTATTGTTGTCTGTGTCCAATAATGATGCAGTATAAGGAGCGAAGGTGGCGGGGGTTCTTTCTTCCAGGTAATATCACAAATGTACAGACAATACAGGACGACATTCAGTGCAATGGTAAATGGAACCTGTGATTAAAGCTGTGGTGTTAATATTTTAAGCCGTCTGTTGGCTCTACTTCTTTACCCTCCTTGCACTACACAAAACTGCATTTGCATGCTTGGTTTCCCACTAACGCAACACCTATTCCTGCTCTTGCTGAAGCCATATCTGGGTGGATGACTAGTGCCTACCAGAAAGTGAAAAGACTTAAACAAAGCCCAGACAGATTTCGAACAGGTAAATTCATACTTGGCATATTCAGCCCATGTCTCTAACATCATGTGGGGAAAGAAACTACGAAGGAGAGCTGCTATGTGTTCTCTCTCATACCCCTATGCCACAAGTACATCCAGAACATTCGTAGAAATAGAAAGTTCAACTGCTAGAGCACAATGCCTTATGCACTTCTCTGCACGACCAGAGGCTGATTCCAAAGGGAAGTGAGCTACGCTACGATGGATGTCGCAGAAGACGTTTCCGTATGAGGACAGTTCTATCAAGACTCAAGAAATGATAGACTATTGGAGTGCAGACAAGACAATAGGATATGTTCCCAACGGCCCAAACAAACGAGAAGTTAGAATAGTAACAAAAAAAGGAGTTACAGTGCCCAAAGACAGGACAATGGGAGAAAGGAGGAATGCCAGGATGCTGGGAAAGACCACAGTAACTAGTATATGGGAAAATATTCACAGATGAAGGATGGAACGAGTGGTTTGGAGCAAAGCACATGCACTCTTGACAGTTCCAGTAGAAGTAGTGTAAAAGGAGAATGACGATTGCCTCAATGAATAGGCAGCAAGTGCAAAATTGCTCACCTGGGTGGAGAATTAAGCAGGTCCTATGCCAATTCCACTTTTTGAAGATGCTTCCTTGTGTTTCCAGAATGATGGTCCAGTGAAGGTTAGAGAGAACAAAGGATGCAAGCGAATATCAAAGATATCAGGCATGAAGGTCAGTACCGCAGTGCTAATGGATAACTAATGGGCCTGCGGATCCAACTGGGGAGGAATATGCACTCTAGTACAGTTGCACACCAGCATTAGCAAAACCCCGAAAAGACATACAAGTGGATGGTTCCCCAAGATGCAGGTGAATGTGAATGCCAAATGCCTCCAGATTACATGATGGGAACTGTTGCAGACAAACTACTGTTAAGGGGTTCAATGCCTTCAAAGAAGAGTTGACAGCTGTCAAGCTATTGGCCTTACGGAACAGATGTTCTGGACCTTCTCACGGCCATCAAAGGAGGCATGTGCACCAAGATAGGGCCTTCTCGCTGCACATAAGTACGTGCCCACTGCGAAGGACACAGAACACTGACGGAGGCTATCATGCAATTATTAGACCTGCATGCTAAAATGGAGGCAGAGACGGACACGATAGGGCAAGGAGATGACTGGGTATCAAACATCTTTTCCTGGATACCATTTTGGATGGCTAGCGGACTGAAGGTACCGATAGCCTAAGTTTGCCTTCTGCGTTATCAGAGTAGCTATATCACAATGCAAGAAAACTACTGAAAAAGACCACAGCGATGAAAATACTATTAGACGTAGTGACGAGAAAAGGAAGAGGAAACAGACACTGGACGTATTGAAATCAAAGTTGTCCTAGGGCCCCATGTTCCCGCCAGGCACAGCGTTCGCTTTTCCTCCCAATGCACGTGACTATTAGGGAAAATAGTTAAGGTACAGCCCTGATGGAGACTGCAGCTACATGACCTGGCGCTTAGACGAGCATGCAAGGTATCATGGACAATCTGGAGTGACAAAGGTCTGGATCCCAAAACTGTACATGAACCAAGAAGGTTGTTTAGGGAGTGTGGTCGACCAGAGGGGGGATTGAAGAGGGAGATCCAAGCATGGCCCTCGCGATTCACACCGAACTCTCAATGCGGAAACAGAAAAACAAGAGATGCACATAATTTCTAGACCCTTCCTCACCATCGTTGATGTATCAGATGTGAGAAATTCTATCCATTCAGACCCTACCCTGTTGACAACGTTGAGGCGGTGCAGTTGTCATCGATCGAATAAGTTGACCAAGTACAACCTCTAAGAATCTGATGACGTCACTACTGACATGACAGATGCGCAAGACATGAAGCACATAGGCACTTTAGTTTATTGCCGATAGACACCAAGAAAATGCATTTGACATGACTCCCAGAATATTGACACACGTACACCCACTTAGCTTTCGCTATGAGGAAATAGCAAGACGCCCAGGAATATGTATACCTAGCTTGCTTATGCTTAATTGTGACCAACATGGACAGCCATGAGAACAAAGATGGAAGCCATAGGTGCATTAGAGTGAATGGGGAAAACGAGGCAAACTCCAGAATACAGGGAAAGGTTGACAGACTGATCCGCAAAATCACACCGAACAGGCTTCCAGCGTAGACACTGCAAAGCCTTGCAAAGGAGCTAACCAAAGCAAGACACCTGCAAGTGATAGAGCCCAAAATCTTCGAATTACAAGCAAGAGAGCTCAATTTCATGGTCCCTTCACATGTGACCTAATGTGCGAGACAGAGCCTATTCTTTCAGGTAGACGGAGCAGAGATGTTCCCATCGAGCCCAAGGTGGAAAGACAACAGTTGTACAGGTCCAAAGCCAAATGTTCTGTCTCAGGGTCTAGAAGATTGGAGATGGCAACTTATTGGGAAGGCCCATTCTGTCCAATCCCCAATGACCTTTCATGTTAAGCACACCATCTTGCACGTGCCAATCATTCTTCAAACTGTAACTTTGTATTCATGACACTTAGAAGTGGTTTCAGCAAGAACCACCAGATATGGCTACCCAATGATAGTACAAACCACTATAGATTGCATCTAACCAATCCCTTCCCCAGTTAGGTTTTTGGGATGTAACTGACTTGGGATGTCATGGTCCGATAAAAAGTCGTGACATGTCTTGCGAATGATCGCTCTGGCTCTTAGAAATTCATGCTGTTCAAGTTGCAATCCCTGTCGTTTGATAGTTAACAAAAACAGTAAACTTTGCCCTATGGTCGAGTCTTCAGTTCTTGCGGCGGGGGAGTTTCCTGGGACCGGGTGTCCTCCTCTTTTTGTATCGGGGTAACTGCTAAGAGTGTCCCTGCCGCTCCATTACAATGTGTTATAGTATTTATTTCCCCAAGATCTTGGGATAGTTTTATTTAAACAAACCCTTTATTTTTACAATAGTAGTGTTTCAGTGTTACTTTGGACCATATGTATGCTGCAATTTCTTTGTACCAAGCTACAGCCCTACATCCCAAGAAAAGCCTGGCTGCTTGGTCCATGTTACCAAAACATTCTCAGGTGGTACAGCCTTATACTATGAGTGGAGCTTATGTACTGCTTTAGATATGTTTTTTTTTATGTTTAGGTAGGAATTTAGACAAAAACAGTCCTAACATTCACAAGATTTGAACTGTGTTCTTAAAAGTAATACTGGTGGTGTAACTATCCATTCAGGCAGGAAAAAAGTTACATATATTGCAAGATAGACTTGTGACAGTGTTGGCTTATTAAGTGATTGTCATTTAATAACACTGTATGATCTGACCAATAAAGTCTCCTGCCCTTGAATTACTTATAATCTAAAAGTAAATAACCAGGTCTTATTCCCCAAGAATTGTATATTACTATTCTGAGTGTATAACCATTAGGTTCGACTCACATTGACTTGCTTAATGCTCTAAATAATGCTATACCTTGGTTTGTACACCATAGGTATTGTGTTGGTTTTTATATATGTTTATAATTTATGTGAATAGTACTTACCCAAGATTTATCTTGACCTACTGTATTTAAAATAAACCACTATGGTTGCAATACTTCGTGTATGAGGGATTCATTGAACCATATGTATGCTCCAATTTCTTTGTACTGTCCTACAGCCCTCTCTCCCTCCTAAAATGAGCCTGGCTGCTCTGGACATTCTATCCCCATTTCAGGTGGTACAGACTTGTACAAAGAGTTGGAGATTCGGTATTGTCGAAGTTGTATGGTTTTTATCAAGCCCTTAGGTGGACTTTAGAAAAACTATCCGTAACAATAACGAAGAATTTATTAACTTTTACCCTCTATGAACGAACCTTAATGGAATAACTGTCAGCCACCAACAGCCCTCCAGATAAGCTGCGTAATTGGCCATTTTACGCATGAAATTATGGCCATTACGGAGCATTTAATTTTCTTCTGCGTACCGTTTACGCTTTTATTTATTTTCATTAAAAGGCCTACTTTCCTCCACTAGATGGCACTAGAGTGCAAAAGGTGTCTTGGATCTGCACCAACAAACATTTCTTTTATCTGTGGTAGAGCCTTTCATATGCATGGTAGTTAAAGTGAGTAACCCAAAGCGCCCATTTAATTATGTGTTTATAGTTACACATCATTAAATGGGCACTTTATATATCTATGATGTCTGCTAGATTGACACACAAAAAAATAAAGTTGCTTTAAGTCACTAATCAAATGTTTTCAACATCATGAACAACAATGAGCTGGAGGTTTGTTGCAAAGAACCTACATATCTGAGTTTATTATAGAACATCTTTCTGACATCATTGTGATGGGCGAGTGAGGCTGGACTTTAAGGACGGGGGCGCTGCGCGCAGCTCGTACACACACAGCGAGTCAGGGGTGCGGAGGGTAGTGTGCTTTGTGGTCATCGGGATTGGATCGTGGGACTCAGGCTGCCCTTCCTTTACAGATGAAAGCCGGCTGACACATATGGAACTCGCTGAATCCAGAAGGTAAAATGCTGCGCCTGCCTCGTCCTCTATGCGCTTGGGTTTTGGCCTCTCGGCACTAGTTCCCGGCGCTGCACTTAATGTTGTTGGATTCAGAGAGTGTGTGAGCCCTTCTGATAAATCCACGTACCTGTGCAGGGTGCGTTTGATTTTAAGTTCCCTTTAGTAGTTGTTGTAATTCTTAGCCAGGTCTGATATGGATTGGTAACGTTGTACATTATAAAACAACGCGTGGTAGGGTAGGCATTTATTTTCCGAGCTTGCATTTTTAATTTTAAATTGTTTTTGGTCCCATTACATGGCGAGGGGGGGGGGCAGCAGGGAGGTGTTTGTCAGTGGTGATTTTTCAGGCTTCAGCATGGGGGGGGGCAGGCACATCTTGTTGGCACGTGTTTTTGGGAGTGCTTTTAGTTTCTTTTGAAAGAGCTGCAGGGTTGTCTGCCACACATGTGCCTAGGATGTGGGGAGCGGGCACCCATCTGGGTACCCTCTGTAGCCTGTAAGGGGGCGGGGGGTGGAGCTCCTGCAGTCAGCGCGCTACCCCCATGTGGCAGCCCAGACAGGCACCCCCAGCAGGCTCAAAGAGTGGGGGCGTGTCCTGCGCGCAGGTTCATGGGGCGCATTGGGGACTATATATTCACTACAAATGAGCCAAGCTACTCGGTGGGTTGTGCACCTGCTGCAGGGGTCACCTGGTATTTCTTGGTCAGTAAGATTAATACTCGGGTAAGGTGACGCGAGTTCACCTGGCGATTTGGTGGGTTTCTTGTGCAGTGTACAGCTTTGTGTCACGTTGGAGTGCTACTGCACCGAGGTACAGAAGTAAGGATGAGGGGTGGGTGGAATGTGTGGGGCCGATCAGTTTACAGGGCAGGGGGGTACTCTGCCTGGGTGTGAGGATTGTTCCTGGTGGTGGTCGCTTACCCACTCCTGATACTGGTCTGGAATTTATGTTCTATAGCATTTGTAAAGCGCTTAACTGGCATTGGTACGTCCTCGAAGCGCTGGAACACATGTTATGCACACATGTTATGCACACATGTTATGCACACATGTTATGCACCTGCCTTTGCGCGGGTTATGTTGCGTGGGTGAGTGAAGAGACGAGAATGAACGGCAAAGTGAAGGGCAGATAAGTGCACACCATCAGACAAAGCTTGCATGATGCAGCACCCCCTCCCTGCTTCTAAGCGCTGTAATAACCAGTTAATATTATTTACTAGAACTATTGATTATTAACCGCGGAACGTTGAGGGGCTGTGTCGGCCTTGGTGAACAGAATGCCTAGCACCACAGAGGAGACAAGCTCATGCCCACCTGGCATGTCGCCTGCATCCCCACTGTTTTAACTGATGCGCATAGAAGGACAGACACCTAATGTTCGGCGGTTGAGACAGGTGGCTATTGCAGCCAATGCGGCAGGCGCCACTTTCAGCCTCCCTCTCCCAGAGCTGGGCTTCGGTAGGCAACGTTACCTGGGCCACCTCTGAAAGCGGTCTCTGTTCCCCATACTGGCCCCTCTGTTCGCCCTGACACTCGAGAGGGCATCGCAGCTGATCCCACGGGCCACTGGCCAGGCCTGGTAGGAGGCCAGTGTTGGTCCCTGGAAGGTTAGACGGGCACCATCGAGTTTGTGCCCTCTGCGGTTTGGCCTTGACACAATGGGCTTGGAAGAGTAAATGTGTGTTGGGCAGGCAAAATGGGCCTAAGAGCGGAGGCATGGGTGGGCCTTGACATGCCTACATGAGCAGACCACTCAAGAGGTACCTGTCGACACCCGAAGGCCAATGCACCCTGGTGCCTGCCCCCTCCCGTGACTTTGCACCACCCTACCCACAAAGGCCTTTTTGGCCCCATACGTGCAGCTTTTTTTTATCTGTGTCCATAAGTATTTGCTTTGCTTAGGAAATAAAACCTGCAGCCTTGTATTGCAAGCGAATTCTCACCTTCCAGGTGCGCAGGCCCGGCGTTCAATCACTGCAGTGTTTCCCTACAGGGCGCTGGGTTGACTTTGCCCTTGATCGCTGGCCACGGCCACTGGGCTATGCGCAGAATTTTGTTTTCACAGCCCCGCTTTTGCGATGTCTCAAAACATGTTGGGCCCAGAAGTGTTTTTGCTGGAAAGCTCGTTTCAAGCGAGCTCTGTGGGCCTTTAACAAAGAGGTGTGTTGTCCTGGAGCCAACAGGTGACGGGGTGAAGTCTGACTGTGTGTACGCTGACTGCAATAACGTCTTGCCCGCTGCATTCCAATAGACCCAGAGATGCGGGCCAAACATCCAAAGGGAATTGTATATATATTTATTTTTTTTAAGACAGTTTGCTTAATATGAGCCTTCTCGCCAATTATGGGACTACATTCTCTCAAACTGGCTCCTTGGTCTATTTACTGGCACATTCTTTGAAAGAATAGATTAACAATGATTTGGTAATTCATATACCGCTGTGTGCCGGATTCGTGGAGCTTCTAAGCACTGCACAAAATTAATCAGTGCCACCATTATTACTCCACGGGGGGGGCGGGAGGGGGTGAACCACTCAGACTGACCCTTTCCCAAAACAAGCTTCGTCATCACCCAGCCTAGGGGGAAGATAATCTGAGACAACTTTCAGCTGCATAACTGAATGGAACAGCACGATAAGCCATTCAGACATTGTATTATGCTGGTGGGAGTGGTAGTGTTAGCAATATTTCCTGGGCCATACATGGGAGAGCCAAATCCGTGACTAGAACCGCCCACTTTCCAATTTGCCAATCCATCGCCATCAAATGATGACAAGATCGTGGCAGAATCCCATATGCAGTATGTTGGATACGTTTTACTCTTGCAGAGGAGAAAACTCATTTTTACTCTTGAAATTGCATTTACACTCTAATTTGAAAAATCATGCGTAAAATACTCCCACCTCAAAATCTTATCTGGAGCACTGGCCACCAGGTTACATTTGCTCTTGATATCTGGAGTTCATGGTTACCAGTGAGACCGGGATTTATATGCTCAAAAGGCTCACGAGTATAGGATTCAGGAAGACAATGTGGCTCTGGAGCAACAACTGTTTTGGAGGAGGGACTGGTTGGGCTGGTCCATTCCTCTGCCCAGCGCCTTTTAGGTTTACCCCTTTTCCTAGAGAGTTTGTCTTTACATAATTGTGGACCCTCTTAACTAGTGCATTGTGGTGTTCTTCTGTGGACATAAGGTCTGTTGCTTCTACCGCCATTGATACGTTTTATTTCTTCCCGTTTTGATTAGGTGCCTGCCTGGGAACCACCATTTGTAATTCTTCCCGTCCTTCAATCAAGAGGGAGCCATATTCAGTGTCACCTTTTAAACATGGTGGTTTGCGACAAGTCTTTTTATAATGTCTCTTGCGTCGCTGAAGACTATATGTTTTCTGTGCTCTGGCTGTACAAATTATCTGCTCCATTTTGCTGCAGAACTGGACCCTTGTTAGGACGTCTGGGATCTGCTTATTTTTTCTGGTAAAATGTGTATGTACCAAGTGCAGTCAAGAACTAGTTCTGCATCTGCAGGAGGTTGTAAAAGATGGTGAAATAGGTCCATCACAAAGTCTTTCAGGTCCTGGTCAGCAACACGTTTCGGAGCTCCTCAGAGCCTAATACTTTTAAAGCAGGCTCAATTTTCCACGTCTTCTTCCAACCTGCTTACTAGTTGCTGCTCTATGCAGTCCATTCGTTCCGATAGGATCGCTTGTTCACAACGACGTGTTGTATGGGTCCAGAAGTAAGACTAACACGTAGGGCCATGGTGGTCATTAGAAACTTTTATTCAAAAGTAAAAAAGAAAACCCCATCTCTCCATTACTAAAAGGGGTTTCCCTGCCTCAACTGAAATAAATCGTGTCAGAATGTCAAAAGCAAAAGTAGCGATGTCCAATGTCAGAATCCCAGCTCTGTCCCCGACATCTAAGTTCAAAGTAAATGTTCCGTCTTTCCAGCCCAAAGGGAGTCGTACCCTTCCCCTGGACAAAAGACTATTCTTGAATCGTCAGACCTTGAAGAATTGGGGAATATCTCTCTTCCCTGGCCTTGTTCAGAATCCTCATAGTTCAACAACTGTTGGGGGAAATCCATCCCCTGGTTGTCCGCTCTCAGTCTTTTCTGTCTCTGGGTTCCTGACCCTGAGTGGTACACTTGGTTCTTTTTCACCAGGCACAATTGCACACAAAAATAAAAAGGAGCTTGGATGAGTTTCCAAACGAGTGGGTCCTTGACTCTGGTTGCCCGACCGTTTCCTCCCACCAGGCACCGTGACAAAAACTCCCCAAGCCATGATGGGTACCTGACCCTGGTTGGCAGTCCTGGCTATCTCCCACCAGGTACTGCAAAGAAGAAAATGGCACATACAGACTTGGTTTACTCACCTGGCAATTACTGCATGCACTGCTTATCAGGTTCACAGTTCTCTTTACATGGGTTTCAGGTCCCAGACTCACACTTCCGACTTTAGTTTCCCACTTTGTAGGCTTGGTTCCCTCTCCAGTCCAGTCTTCGTACATATCCAGTCAACCACTTCTCCCATCGTTGCATGGTCCCAGACCTTCCCTTTCCCAGCCTTTCAGCTCGAGCGACCACCTCCTTAGGCTTTCAGCACCTCTATGGACACCCGCAAATCTCAATGCGCGGGTGTTTGCTGCTCCGGAGATGCTGGGCTCTGTTACAGGGATCCAGTGGTGTTCAGGAGCCTCTCACTCTCTGGCAGCTCTGCAGACTTTCCCTGCGTTCCTGGCAACACGGTTTGTTCCCTGCACACTCCCCGGGTCTCTGGGATGCCTGGAGCTTCAGCCTGCATTCTTGCAGTGTTGTCCCCACGTCCTGGAGCAGCCTCCGACTCTCTCCATTCACGGCGTCCCAGTCAGCTTCCACCTTCACTTCTGGTCTGTGCTTGCTCTTGCTGTTCCACCCGGAAGGCTTGACACTTCATCAAGTCCTTCTTTACTTTTAACACAGCTTCTTTCAATCAGCTCTTGTAAACCACTAGACTACACAAAGTGATTCTGGCAAGTATTCGGGACTGCTCTGCTCCTCCTCCCTATCCCAGTACTGAGGGAGGCATGATGTTGAAACTCACGAGAGATCTTTCTAGTCACTGTACTCTCTACTTTTGCTGGGCTACAAAAGTATATGGTATAAGAAGGTAGGGGTGGAAAGGGAGGACGTGAAGGAGAGGTGGCGTTTTGTAGAGAAGGGGTGTAGGGTAAGGTGATTGGCGGGCATACCGCGTTCTTCAGATATGGTCGTCACTGGTCGATAGACTCAGCTATCGCACTCTTCTTGATACAAAACTCACCAGAAGGCTTTTCAATCAGACTACGTACCCCAAGCAGCCTACCTCACTCACTGACCTCCCGTCGAGTCACAACCCAGCTATACTTCACTTGCCACCACACACCAAAGCCAACTCTCCAAAGACTTCCATCAAGGGAGCTCTCATCAACGCTCGCTCTTTGGTAGCCCACGTTGCCGATGTCGCCGACATTATCTCCACTAACCACCTAGACTTTATCGCTATCACAGAGACATGGCTCCACCCTGCAGCTGGTCCCACTATAGCTCCAGCTACTCCGGACAACTACAACCTCATCCGAGCTGACAGAAAAAATGGAATAGGAGGAGGAATAGCAATTATTACAAAATCCACCCTAAACATTAGAGAAGTAACTAGCACAATCCTACCTTCAGCCGAACTTTTATCCATCAAACTCCCATTATCTGACACACAAACCATCCTGCTCCATATTATATAGACCCCCAGGACCCCCTCCACCTTTGAAGAGGATCTCTCTCCCCTACTCACCACCAATTTGAAACCGAGTTCCCAAATCATCATCCTGGGAGATTTCAACTTGGGACTCAATGACCCCAATGATAACCAGGTCACTTCCCTTAATGACACGATTACTCATCTAGGCTTCACCAAACACATTAATCAACCTACACATACAAAAGGAAGATCCCTGGATTGGCTTGCAGATGCCAACTGCAACCTCTCACTGACGGACATCACCCCCTGTGCTTGGACTGACCATCACCTTATTACCTTCTCTTTACCTAGATCCTCACCATCCACCGCACGACCCACTAAGCTACCTCAAATAATCTCCAGAAATAACCGCAACATCACTATAGAGAACCTCAAACCTCTTCTCGCACCCATCAGTAAAGTTAACTTACCAACGCTAAATAACAACCCTGCAGCCATAGTAGACCTATATAACAATACCTTAGAACTAACCCTAACCAGATTGCTCCCCTCAAACAACGTAAAGCCAAACCTATTGCCCATTCCAACAAATGGTGCTCAGCAGAACTAAAAGCTTTCCGCAATATTAAAAGAACTGCAGAAACTAGCTGGAGAAAAGCCCCTTCTCTCTCCACGAAAGACATTCACGTCAGCTGCCTCACCGACAAATGCTAAAAAAGAGATCTACAACTTGAGAATACAAAATGCCAAATCCGGCACTAAAGAACTCTTTTCGATACTAAAAGAACTTGAATCACCACTGCCTCCTACAGAGGACTGTATCAAAGACAAGGCCTGGTGTAACAATATCCAGCTCGCCCTCGCTAACAATATTGCCCTCCTACAAACTAAGATAGAAGCAAAAAAAGCTAGCCTTGCCTCCAAGCAGAACCCCAGCAGCAAAATTAACCACACCACCCCCAACTGTCCCTCCTTGCACTTCTCACCAGTCTCAGAAGAGGAAGTAATCAAGATAATCGCTAGTCTCAAACCATCCAACTGCAAAGGTGACATTTGCCCCGCATCTGTCATCAAAGACGGGGCTAATGATCTAGCCCCTCTCATCACCTCTCCGATCAACTCCTCCTTCAAAAACTCAGTGGTCCCCAACAACCTTAAAGAAGCGTGGGTCCTACCCCTGCTCAAAAAACCTAACCTAGATCCCAACATCCCCACTGATTACAGGCCCATCACCACAGTCCAATTTCCTCTCAAAATCTTGGATAGGGTAGCCTATCTCCAAATACAACAACATTTGGAAGACAACCTTCTAGGCCTGCGGCAATCCGGCTTTAGACCAAGGCACGGGACGGAAACGGCCCTCTTGGATCTAAAAATCCAAATGGATGATGCCAAAGACAAGGGCAAACTGGCCATCTTGCTCTTGTTGGATCTCTCTGCTGCCTTTGATCTGTTTGACCACCAGATCCTTACTCAACCCCTCTCCTCGGCTGCTGCATTCTCTCAGAATGCCACGAAGTGGATCCAGTCATTTCTGTCTGACAGGTCGACTACAGTCTTCGCCCCCACTGCGGCTGCTGACCCTATCCCAATCACATGTGGAGTGCCCCAAGGCTCCTGCATTTCTCCCACTCTTTACAACATCTTCGCGAAGCTCCCATTTGACCGTCTTGACGATCTGGGTGTCAGTTACACTAATTATGCTGACGATACCCAGGTCCTCATCACACTCACTGGCAGCTATGAAGAAGATTTTGCTAAACTTAATGACATCTACCTAGAAATCCAAGCCTGGATGGCTACACACAGTCTTTGCCTAAACGACGATAAGACGGAATTGCTTATCGTAGGCTCCCAGGCTTGCCTCAATAAACTGGACCAAAGGTACCAATCCTTTACCATTGATGGCAACATCATAAAAGTATCCAAAGAGGTCAAAACTCTAGGTGTATACCTCGATTCTACCTTGTCTCTAAAGAAACAAATAAACTACCATCTCTACTACCTCTTACACCAATAAATTGATCAATGCCTGCAGGCCTTTTCTCTCCACCTCTAGTTGCCTCACCCTTTCTAGAGCGCTGATATTGTCTAAATTAGACTATTGTAACACACTCTACTTAAGCACTATCACTAAAAACTTGAACATGCTCCAGATCCTGCAAAATAATGCACCAAGATGTGCCCTCAACCTCCCGCGCAAGGCACACATATCCACGGTTAGCAAAGAAGTCCACTGGCTCCCGATCCGCGACAGAATTAAGCCAAGAACCCTGGTCATCACCCACAAGTGCTTGTCACGTACTGCCCCACGCTACCTTTCAGACAAATTCTCTAGACACCGCCCCATTAGAGCCACCAGAACTCCTTACCTGCACCAACTAAAGATCACCAACTATAACCTAAAAACAGCAGGAGGCTCCAGTTTCCCAGTGCTCGCAGCACAATATTGGAACACCCTCCCTCCTACAATTAGATCGGTATCCGCATTCTGGCCTTTCAGAGCTATGGTTAAATCAGGGTACTAGCCTAGACTTCTTGACTCTCACTGACTCGACCGGCCAGCCGCCGATTTCTATCTGCAATATAATTGTAATGCAATCAGCAATGCTTACCCTATCTACAGCCTATTCAGGACCAATCTGTAACTCGGTCCTCATTCGCCACTGCAACTATCTTGTGCCTACTTTCTGTACATACTCTTCTCAATATAGTCTACTTTATGTAAACATTCAGACCCTGAACCAATGTATGCTCTGTCTGTTGTATTATGATGTTTTGTATGCTCGGTATGTTGTATTATGATGTCTTGTAACGATTTGTAACTCTGCTGTGCACATGATTATGCGCCCAGTTACCTGAGGGTTCGGACGCGCTTTATAAATAAACAAACCAACCGGACCCAAATGGGGTTTTCCCTGCCATGAGATAGACCTGCTGAGTACCACCCCCCGGGGGGTTATAGGGTAGCAGCCTCACCACCCCGGCCTCATGGAAGGGGCTCCCCTTCAGAAGCAGGTATGACATCCTACGATTCGTCAGTGTGCTCTGCTTCTTCCAGGTAGAACCTCTACTGCTTTGATGTGCATATTGCTTATTTAGTTCAGCTACAGATGCCATCAGTTTCCCAGTGCTGCAGTTTCTAGCCTCAGCTCCAAGCGCATGGACTGTAAATTCGCTCCGATTGCAGGGCGTGTTCTTGAGAAGCTTGTGGGGAAGCAGGAGCATGGACTTCAACGCAGGTCTGCTGCAGCTGCTTCATGGTCACTGGTTCTTGCGTTTGCCGCATCATGGTGTTCGCGAGTCCGAGCTCTTCCATTTCGAGGAGTCTGCTTCTATAATCTCGGGAGGATCGCTCAGGATGAATGTGCTCGCCTTGAAAGCAAGAGGACACGGAGCACCACAGGTTCGATCCAGTGGTCCGCACTTCGAGACCTCTGGGTATAAAGCGCATTATAAATAACCTATCATATTATGTGCAGCATTTACTATACTTTACAGTAGTTGTTGGTGTTAGGAAATATTTTCTTTTTTCAAGTGTCCCTCCATAGTTTGAAATGGAGCCCTTTTATTATTGCTCAGTTTTTAGTCCTCTCCTGGGTTTTTGAATGGAAGTAAATCATTCAACTTCACTTTCCTTGCCTTTTGCTCATATGTTATGGGGAAACCGATCAGTTCATCAAACTATCAGTCCTTGGAAACTTTGTTTTCCATTTTAATTCTTGTATTCTAAAATTGCTCACAGCACCCTGCAGTGCAGTGTAAAATAGCTTTTTTACACATGGGAGTTTTGGTTACTTTTATATGTGCCTAAAGACAAGCTAGTGGCAGCAGTTACATGTGTATAGTGTTTGCATTCTTTTTGGTGTGCACATTAGTGCGTCACAAGATTATTTGCAGTTTATTTTGTCCAAAAGGAGGTTAGTCCTTCATGCCTTCTCAGGTCAAAAGTCCTTATAAGGTCATGCACTTGCCCTGTATGGAAAACTGCTGCTTTCGCAGGCTTTGGAGTCTTTGTGTGGCGCCCAGGAAAGGAGCAGGGACTTCTCCCAGTCCACATCACTGGTTCTAGAAAGTCTGCTACTGGGGCAGAGGTGACATCAGTAGTTGGCCCCAATTGGACAACTACTAGCTATTTGAATGGTGTAGATCCTTAACACTGGTAGGATTCAAGCCCATAACCTTGGTGGTGGTCAGCTTGTCCACAAGTTATCTTTGCCCTGAATTTCAGCTTCCTAACTTCAAGGAAAGCTGTCCTGGAGCAGCTAATGCGACTAGAAGGATGCCTGTTGTCGCCTGCAAATGGTGACGTCGCTGAAACTCACCTTCCTCCATCCGGTTGTGTCCCACGGAGGCCTGTATCATTGGATTCCGCGTTTCCTCCTCAGCAGGGATTTCATCATGCAGTTGCACACGACCAAATAATCCTCACTCCTGGGCACCTCTCACCAGAACAAAGGGCGGAAGATCAAGCCCCGAGACGATACATAATGACATCTGGGAAAATCTGAGTCAGTGGGGGTAAGTAAGCATCTGTGTGCAAGTCTCCCCTTCCCACCCCGGTCCACCATATGATAAAATTGGGAACAAGTCCCTTTGTCTCTAGTCTCCCCCCTCCACTCAACTTAGGTCATCAAACTTGGGTCGGGTAGCCTGCCCGTCGGTTAGCTTCCTGTGGGTTTTCCAAGAACTGCATGCTGTATTTAGGACCCAGAGGCATAAGCAGCATGCGCTAATGGTGGAAGCTCAATAGTGCCAGATGCTCATTGTTTAATATCCCGAGACGTTGCCATCTGTAGCGGCTCTTCCCTGGCCGCCTCACTGAGAGCTTTGAGGGCTCTCCTGGCACTCGTCCCTCACAGCTAGGACACATGACTGCGGCAGGCTTTTGAGGCACCATCACAGAGGGCCAACCAGAGCGCCTTGTTACCTCCTACCTTGCTCAGAGTCTAGTTTTCCTTGCAGGCGTTGCCCCAGGTGTTTACCGAGGCCTGGGCTGGCATAGCTTTTATCACACTCGTTTGGGGCAAACCTAAGAGGGTTCGAGCGGTGGAGCAGCCCATCAAGCACCATTTTCACTGGAGCCATGTCTTCATGGCTCTCCGCTTGGCCACCCCTTACCCTACCATCACTTATTCTTTAAAGTGAACTACCAAATAAATGTATTACAAAGAAAAAAAACATTTTTAATTCCAACTATGCTCAATTCGACATACAACCAATCAGAGAATTAAACCAAAGCAAACTCATAACCACATCTACAGGTTGCCATAGTGAAAGGTTGCAGATGTTCACATGTTATTCCATGAAATTGAAAGTACAATAAAAACCTCTAGAACAATGTACAAGATATATTCCCATATAATCTTCATACCAGCTATATAGATATAGATATATCGCCATTTGGTTTTGCAGTGTTTCACGTGCCATCTACAGGTCATTTGTAGCAAATGCTCATCATTGCACTGTGCTGGTCTTACTTTTTTGTTTTCTAATTATTTTCAAAGAGAGTTGAGTGTGTCCTTTTAATTTATTACTTTTGCAATAAACTCTATACATGTTAATTTCACTAACTGAACACCAACTTAATAAAATTGTCACATGAATATCATATTTCTATGCTTTCTCTGATTTACAGTATGTGTTTAGATGCGACAATGGCCACCACTGCAAATCAGAGTAAACATACAAATATAATATTCATGTGAGAATTTAAATTCAAAGATAAGTGGAAAATTTGGTGCTCAATTAATTAGTGAAATTAACATGATCACGTTTTACCTTTGCGGCAAACAATAATATTTGTTAATCTTTTTCGGCAGAATATGAAATAAAAAATCTGAGAATTGACATCCCGGGCAAAGCCGGGTACTTAGGCTAGTACACAATAAATGTCATGTTGGAGTTCTAGCCCCATGATATGATATGATATGATATGGTATTTGTAACGCGCCTATACACAAGTGTTTCAAGGCGCGACGAGGCAGGGAGGGAGGGAAACAAGGGGAAGACAGACAAACGATCCTACTAGGCCAGGTGTCATTCAGATCGCGCAAGTGCAGAGGTAAGGGGAAAAGGAGAAAGTGCAAGGAGAGGAGGTGGGGGGGAAGTGCAGTACAAGGTAAGTAGTGTAATAAAATAATAAATAATAAATAAAAAGGGCCCGCTGGTGGCAAGTGCGAGGTAAGTGCAGAGCAAGTGCTGGGAAGGGGGGCTGTAGGGATACAGTGACAGTCCCACAGTGCAGGGGGAGCCAGGGAGGCAGTGCAAGTCGAGAGTGGCTGGGCCCTGGACCGAGGTCGCTGAGAGTGGCCCAGATGCAGGTTTAGTGCAGAATTCAGTGGGGAGTTAAGCAGGTTTAGCAGGGGAGAGGGAGAGAGAAGGCAGAAGCGAAGAGGAAGGTTTTGAGGTACTTCCGGAACCGGAGATGGTTCTCCTCAAGTTTCAGGGAGGCAGGAAGGCTGTTCCAGAGGGAGGCCCCTGCTGCGGAGAGAGATCTACCCCCAGCTCGTTGCTTCGAGAAGCGGCTGACCATGAGGGAGTTGGAGACGGATGAGCGAAGGGCTCGTGAAGGAAGATATTTAGGAAGAGAGAGTTGAAGGTATTTAGGCCCCAGGCCCCAGAAGGCCTTGTGGACAATGCAGAGGGTTTTGAACTTAATCCTCGCAGCCACTGGGAGCCAGTGAAGAGATTTCAGTCCTGGAGAGATACGGTCCCTGGGCTTGAGGCCAAGGACAAGTCTCGCAGTTCTGTTCTGGATAAGTTGCAGAGGGCGGAGAGTGGAGGCAGGCAGATTAAGATAGAGGCTGTTACAATAGTCCAGCCTAGAGAGAACCAGGGCTCGGGAGACAGTGAGCTTCTGGGGGAAGGAGAGGAAGGGAAGAATACCTCTGAGGAGGTGCAGCTGGTAGTGTGACTTCTTAGAGACGTCAGATATATGAGGAGAGAAGGAGAGTGTGGAGTCGAAGATGACCCCGAGGTTTTTAGCCTTGCAGGTAGGGGCGGGAAGGGGGCCAAGGGAGGCCGGCCAGAGAGCTGCAGGGAAGGAGGGAGTGGGTGTGCCGATGAGTAGAATCTCAGTCTTACTGGCGTTAAGGCAGAGGTCATTGGCCTTTCCTGCAACTTCTATGCTCCCTAGATGTGCAGCTTTTAAAAAAGGGGTCATGTTCTCAGCTCGTAGAAGCCATCAAAGGAGAGAGTGCACACTTTTGTGCACCATCTCCCTTATGCAATCCCAATCAATCAAATATCGTTAAGGCATTATGTGGCACAAAAACAGATGTCCCAAAAGGAGGACATTTACTAAACAAAAATTCATGCAAATGCAACTCAAGGGCCCCCGTGACTGCTTTAATGCTTGCTTTATAACCGTGATTAGTCGCGTGAGATTTTGAGGTTATGTTTTCGTTCTACAATTACGTTTTTTGGATAATTTCCTGTCATCCATATATAAGAATATGATCCTATTCTTCAGATGGTCGCTGTGAGTATCATCGGGGCCAGAAATATCATCAAGGAGGCTAGAGTGTCACTTTTCTTAACAATAGGATTTTGGTGAACTAACACCAGCAGTATGCCTTTATTCTGCGGCAAACCCCCTGTGGTGTACAGAGAATAATGGGGAACCTCCAACAGTGGATACCAAATGTATGTTCTTTCCTTTTATAGAGAGAAGTGCAGCATTTGCAGTACAGCAGCTTCTAAAAGCCAAGTCAGACTCTAGAGCATGCTGGCTGGGATCTTCACAGAAGGTGTTCTTGCTTAAGAATTTATGGCCAGCTTCCACTAATGCCGTGCTCAATTTGATTTGATTTTGATTTGCTTGTTTGTAATGCGTCGGTAGCCCGCAGGCATCAGGGCGCAGAGAGACAGATTCATGTTAGGCAAGAGATAGATGGACAGCTAGGAGGTGGCACGTTATTTGAAGAGATAGGTCTTCAAATTTTTCCTGAAAATTAACAGATTTGGCTCTGCTTTCAGAGTAACTGGAAGATTGTTCCACTGCTGAGCAGCGCGGACCGGAAAAGATTTCCCAGCACCAGTAGTTTGGGTGCCTGAGGTATCTGTAACTTGCCTAGTGATAGGGATCTTAGAGCCCTATTAGGGATATATCGTGTAAACTTGGCTCTAAGATAAGATGGAGCCACTCCATATAAACATCTGTGAACCAGCGTCGTGGATTTGAAGAGGATTCTATCCTCTACTCTGAGCCAGCCGAGGGATCTTCTGGCCTCTGTCACATGGCTTCTTCTATAGATCCCTTTTATGATCCAAACTGCATTGTTCTCCATTATCTGGACCTGCTACCTTCTTTGAAATGTTTGCAAGGAACTTGGGGTTGGTCACCCTGAGTTGGCTGGGGGCAACCAGACGTGGACTCCCTGCTCACTGTGCTCAGAGAGAGACAAAGCTTCACCTCACTGATGAGGCCCAACAAGGCTGAAACACGTGTATGGGGTTGCTTTTGGTACTCTTGTTCAGAGAGGAATTGCATTGCATTTCGGTGCTGGACTGCCCATGTGGGCGGGACAAAGACTGATATGCAAATGGATATTTCCCATCTGTGAAAGGTACAGTGAGCAAAAAGCGTGTGCTGCAAACTCTCATCTCAGAACAGGTTATCATGCCATGTTCTTTCTGGAGAGGAGCGCCTGCTACCTTCTTTGAAATGTTCTCCATTATCTGGCATTTATTAATGCATTCTTTAGATGCTCCCAGCAGCAGTGAGTTGCCGTAGTCAAGGCGTGCCAGTATAATGGCCCTGGCTATTGTGGTCGCATTATTTTCTGTTAGTAAAGGGCGTATGGCTCTCAGTAGCCTGATTTTTATGAAGGTAGTTGGTGGATTATGTTCCCAGGGACGCCTCCAGCATCATCCCGAGTGTTTTCACATTGGGGACCACCTTAATGCATGAGTCTTTCATAGTAAATTCTTCGAACTCATCATCAAGCTTACCCCTCGCTTGACTGGAACCGAAAATCATGAGTTTGTTTTTTTTTGCTATTCAAGCACATGCAATTGTCTTCCATCCATTTGTCTACCAGGTTGTAGACGGTTGTAATCTGTTCCTTATCTATTTGATAATCCTCCAATTCAAACACCAGCTGTGTATCATGGGCGTAGTTAGTAAAATGAACGCTGATGGATTCTAGGAGTACACATAGATATTTCATGAATAGGTTGGAGAAGAGTAGAGATACTGGCTCCCTGCGGTACACCTGCGCTTATAGGAGTAGATGTTGAGAACTTCTCTTCCCCGTGTATTCTGGCTACACGGTCTGTGAGAATGAAAAACTATGCAAAAATCAGGGACCGCTTTTTCTTACAAATGGAAGTACATTTTCTTATATTACCTAAGTGTATTAAATTATGCTGGTTAATTAGACTAAAATAACATTTTCAACAACAATTTGCAGAGATCCAAACAATTTCAATAATTACTTACTTCAACTTGGAAACCCAGAATAAAGGCCTTTACAAAATCTGCAGCTTTTGTTAAAGCACCCACATCGGTTGTTTCTTTACAGGTCTGCAAATATAAACAAAATAATTATAAATCTTGAATACCTACTTCTAATTTAGGAAAAATCAAGTTGTGTGCACAGTCTCCTTTTGGTTAATGGCTTTTCACGTGTGTACACACAAATTGTGACAGTGTGAGAAGAATGTTTTCCGTAGAATGCTGCACACAAGGGACAAAACCTACAGAAGAGAAAGAAGCCACACATGATTTCTGACAAAGTGCACTTACAATGGCTACATTCCAAAATATAACTATTAAACCCATTTTATAAAAGATAAAAATAAGAAAAAAGAAGAAAAGAAAAAATGAGTCCAGTTAACACTGGATACGCTGCATTACAGATGGAACTTTCTAGATCAACGTACATCATCCACCAAAATGACAACCATGGATGCAGGTCTTCTATTCAAGCACATATATTCAAGTATATATTTGTTAGAGCTCTTGATTGCCCAATTTTCTATTGGTGCTTAGGGTTTAGATGGTGGTGAGCTGGGCTGATTACGGATGTCCTCAATTTTTTCTAAAATTGTTAGTTTGCCTCCTAAAGTCGCTTCCACAGCAAGGAGGCGGTGTGACAGAACATAGACGGGACGGCACTAATTATTTTCCTCCTCGTTTGCTAGACCTCAGCAAACCCAGAACACATCCATCCAGTACAAATGGTACTGTTAAGTTCCCAAACAAAGACCCATGTCATTCCCAATTACAACTTAATAGGCATTAATTCTGTTTGCTCTTTGACACTCATGGCGTTAGGAACCGTTTTGCAACAACTCCTCCCAACCTTGTTGATTTCAATAGAGCCCACCCAGCTTACCTGCGTAGGCCTCCGGTGATTTGGCCAAAGGTGGAGTGTGGGGGGGCGAGTTTTAGGCTGTGAGGCAGTTCAATTTAGTTTGGGGTGCACTGGCCAGCCTCCATGGCTACCAGTGTAGGGAATGAGCATGTTTTTGAACCATGGTTTTATAGTGCAACAGAAGCTGCCGTCAATATCCCGCTTAGTTTTGTGAGGTGCACGAAACAAGCTAGTGGCAGCTCAATGTTTTAAAAAAATATTTTTCCAGATGAACATCCGTGCCGCTTTGTTTTCCTCACTGCAATAAATGCCTCGAGTACCACATATCCAAAATGGCTATTCATCAGGGTTCGAGCCCTGTTCTTGGTGTCCTCTTTAATGGTTGTCTGCCTCCTCCTGTGAAGGAATCATGAAGCAAGACACAGACAAGATTCAAAGTTCAAACAAAATTGTTGTATTAACTTAAAATGTCAGGATGGCTGAAGGCCTAACTTGCCATATACTAAGGTGGGATTTCCCTACCAAAAGAAACTAAGGAAAATTCGAGTCAGAAAGTTAAACTTAAAAGTATGCGTGTCCAAAACCTATTGCCCCCCAACTAAAAGACACAATGTGTTGGGATATCAGCAATAAAAGAAATATTGTTCAAAATAAAGTTCAGAGCTTCTCCAAGCTCCTGGCTTACTTTTCAGCTCCCTTTCCCCAAGTTCAAGACAGTTACACAAATCCTCAGGTTTCCCTTCCCAAGTTCACGATAGTCAACTTGTACTGGTTCTCAATCGTTCAATGTCCAAAAACCGTTCCAAATCAACTTTACACTCCTTCTGTTTTCTTCATAGTTCAAGCAGATTGATTTCTCTCGTTTCACTTCAGCAACCTCTGACTTTCACAATTGGAGTTTCCCCCGGTATAGGCGCAGTTGTCGGACCACACAGTCCACCCATTACAGGTTGTGCAACCATTAACCCTAGGCTCTCTAGCCCACACAGGTTCTTCTGTATCTGTACCTACACTCACTTGGCTTCACATAAGACTCTTGGATTAACCCACACAGTTTCTTCCTTTGCCAGTCTTTGCTTTGGCCTTGCCTCAATATATTTTCACATATAGTTCACTTTGTGGCAATTTTGGTCCTTCGCCAGGCTCTCTTGCAATCTTCCATACTTGCTTCCATTTGTGTTTCCTACGACTCAGGCTTACTTTTCAAATAGGCAGTATATGAATTTCACACACACTTGTCATCGGGTCATAGTTTTGCCAAAAGCTTTCATTCAGTTTGGTATTCAATATCTGTGAATTATTAATCTGCCGCTTGCAAGTAATGATGTCTTTAGTTCTCTCTCAACCTGTTGCTGTGGGTTTATTTCAACTTGCTCATACTTTTCATTCATCCAGCAGTTCATTTTGGTTTCCCCACAGCATCCAGAAGCGCCCCGGTTCTAGTGATCTTCCCTCTCGACTCACTAGTCCCTGGCATCGTCTCTGGGCAGCTTTACTTCCGTTTCGGCTCTGCCGACATGTGTTCCTTCAACCACGAGCCTCGCTCGCACTTCAGTTTCTCAGTCTCCCGCCGGCAGCTCTGCTCTCCCTCCGCGGATGACGGTCACTTGGCTTCCTTCTGCATCCGCAACTCTGGCGGTGAACCTCTTCCCAATGAGGCTCCCACATCTGTGGCCTTCTCGCGACCCACCTGGCTCTTGGCTCCACAGCTTCCTGGGGTCATATGCCAGCGTTCGGGCTCTCCTGCAGGACCCACCTCGGCTGCCTCCTCGCACACAAGGTTCCCTGCTGGTCCCTTTGCTGCTGGTATCCTCCCTTTTTATACACCTACAACCAGTTTGCAGGTATGAGCACCAAATTGTAATTGCCTGGCTGCATTTAGTGGAACACTCGAGACATGCCTGACCTTTAAAACACTCCACAGGTCTCTTCCTCGTCTCAGTACTATAGTGGGCTGAATGCGGGGAAATAAGGGCAAGAGGTTTTACAACAGCTAGGAGAAGGTGAGGGTGATTCTCAATAGAGACAGGGGGATACCATGTCTTGCCTGTGGAGATCTTCTCCCCAATCCCAAATGAAACTCCACACAGGTGATCCTCCCTCGCTTCTCCACTGCCAGGGTCAGGAGACAAAAGCGATGGCCTTTCCCTGGCTGCCCTAGAAGAGGATACAAGGGGAGTGTTAGGGCAGTTTTTCTGAAGTCCAGCTAAGGGTGTAGTAAAACCATTCATCTGAGACAGTACAAGACTCCACTCCTAGTATATGGCTGTACCAACTGTGTCTAGGAGGGAGAGAGGTGTAGGAAGGTAGTATACCAAGGGTTCCAAAGAAACACATAGAACCAGAAGTATTATTAAAAAAGTAAAGGTTTATTTTAAATGCAGTTAGGCAAAGTTAAATCTTGGGTTAAGTACTTTGTCGTAGAGTCATAAACACATTATAAAAACACGCTTGAAGGTACACAGACCAAAGTAGACACCTTGTTCAGAAAACGAACAGTATTTCTAAGCAAGTCAAACCTTATCAAACACACAAGTATAGGCCACACCTATTCATGGGGGAGTAAAACCATAAATTACTTTCTGGTTACTTTCAGTAATAAAAGGTAGTAGACCCTAGCAGTAGTGCAGTGACTCACTTGGTAAACTAACCTGCAAGTATACTTTTCTGAATAGTGGAACACTCATTCAAGGAACCGTAGAAAACTCTAACCACATTCAGGATAACGCAGTTATACTAGGTGAGTAAGACCTTTCGGTGCAATATACAATTACAGTTGCTTTTCAGCTCAGTGGCACACTGACTAAGGAAATCAATAACTGTATACTAATTTAGGATTGCAAGGTCAGCAACAACTACAGAACACTTTTAGAATGGCACAGCTATTCTAGGCAGGTAAAACCCAATGTTGTAATATACGATTACAGTTGTGTTTCAGGTTCGTGACACACAGACTAATGTAAGCAATAACGTTCTAACTTATTTTAGGATGGCCCAAGGCAGAACAAGGTAAGTAAACCCCATATACCTTTTAAAAGGAGCCATCAGCAACTTGAAGGTAGATATAAACCTAAGACTGTTAGCATCTGTATAAAACAGACCACGGAAAGCAAAACCCAATGTTACACTTTAAGAACGACAATGTTATTCCAGGTAGGTAAAACCAAAAGGCAGACTTCGTTTAGACCTGCTATACAGCAGGTCAGGGGAAGCAAGGCCCAGTTTATTTATTCATTTGTAAAGAGCACCTAACCCGGACGTATTGGTCGTCATGACTGAATCGCATGAACCATTCGGTCTAAAAATGCTACCACCAAAGATTCGAACATCAAAAGTTCGATCCTTTGGTGGTAGCATTGTTAAATTAAAATATGTTTTAAAACATTTTTAAAAAGAGGGGTAGCGGGGGGTGTCCCCCGCATTGCCCCGCTCATTATACTTTATAGTCTAGTGAGCGGGGGTTGCCGGGGACACCCCAACAGACTTCCGTTAAAAAAAAATTCAATAAAAAAATAAAAATCACCCTGCGGCGCCGGTTCCCGATCACGGAAGTGAGGAACTGGCGCCACAGAGACCCAGCGTAAAGAAGAAGGTAAGTGGGGTTTGTTTATGTTGGGGGTGTGGGTGGGGTGTGTGTTATGGGTGTGTTGTAGGTGTGATTATGTATGTGTGTTCGCATGAGAAAGGTGCAAACTTTTGGTAGTTCGCACCTTTCTCATGCGAACGTTCCGGCCGTGGCAAATTCAGCCGCGGTCAGATCACTTAGAACCAACCCGGAGGCATCTGGGCAATGGTTTACATACAGAAGTAGAGATATGTAAGTAGCTGGCTTGATAGCCTCATGCAGTGTAGGTCTTGAGTGAATAGCCAGGTTCTGAGACCCTTGCGGAGAGACCAGAAAGAGGCTTTGGATCTTAGGGAGAGTGGAAGGGCATTCCAGTGTGTGGCTGCTACCACCGGGAAGCTGCAGCCTCCTGCTTTCTGTTGCTTGAATCTGGGAATGGTGAGTAGGTGCGAAAAGGCAGTGTGTGGGCCAGTTGGTTAACTTGCACACTAATATTAGTGAAGCCAACAGCATTGCTTTTGGGAACGAGGCATAACGAATACACAGGTGAGTATAACAACCTTACATATACTGCCTGTTAGGCAAGGTTTGTATGCAGTACAGTTAGGGTGCACCACGACAACTCTGACTACAGGCAATAGGAAACCCAAACTTTGGTATAAGCTTGTACTACAGTTTGGGAGCGTGTTGAGCAGCCAGGCTTATCTCAAGAGGATCAATGTGAGCTTTAGGGGAGTTACACAGAGATTCAGTGACATATTCAAATAAACACTTACACACAAGGTTTCTTGGATAAACAATTAATGTATTAGTCAGTTAGGAGTAAGCCTTCTTCAGAATGGGCAACATAAAAAGCAACAAATATACTTCAATACCTATACACTCTTAGTTTCTAAATCAGTAAGGACCCTTTTGGGATGGCCCACAGACACAACCTACACCCTCCGGTGACTTCAATAGCTAGGGTGCTGGGAACATTAATATCTTATGTTTGGCATTTAGAATACTGTTAGGAGTTGGTAAAAGGAAAGGGTTATTAGACCAAACAAGAGACCACAAATCTTAAGCAAAGACTTTTTGATTCCCCTAGGCAGAGTCATTCAGTGTAGTAGGCTATGCCAAAGTCAATGGGCAAAGGTCTTATATAGGATGGTAGAAAAGTCTTTGCACAATGTTTTAGAAGTCTTTGAAGAAAAGAAGAATCAAATGTAGGGCCACAAGCTGTTTAGACTTGTGAGTGGTAGAAGATGCAAGCAACTCTACAATAAGAGGTAAGTTCTCTCAGTCTTTTTCAGTACCTTTTTTATTGAAGAAAAAGTGCAGCATATGACTTCTGTTCCTGTGCATCTCTGCAGATCTCACTGTGACTGGGCCTCAGTCGTGGGGACAAGAGGGAGGACTTCTGGGGTCTCCTGCACTGCAATGTGATGGTCACCACTCGCAACCGGCAATCTTTCCAACAGGTGGCACTTTAGTTTTTCAGCACCTCGCGACTACCGCAAATAGCAACACTGCGGTTCCTGGCTGTCGAGATGGACTTTCCTTGCTTCAGGGGTCCCGCACTCTGTTGAGGGGGCTCAGGCCAAGTCAGTCTGTCAGTGAGACCTGCTTCCTGGGAGTCCAGAGGATCATCCTGGCGCTCTTGGACAACTTAAAAGCAATGCACACAATCTGGTGTTCCTCTCCCTGGCTATTCGGTTTCCAGCAGCAACTCTGTGGAAATGCAACCAGCTCCGAGAAGGATGTCCAGGTGGCTTGATTTGGAGTTGATTGGTCGCACCAACTCAAGGGGAGAAGTTGTCCTTGCAGGAGCTTCTCCGTCGGTAAGAATGTAGAGTTTCAGCAGGGCTTCACCAGGCTAACCAACAGTCCAGGAGTTGCAGCAGGCGTCCTCTTCAAGTTCTTCTTTAGTTTCTTCGTCCATTCGGGCACCTCCCTCACTTCTTGCCCACCCCAGACACCCTGGAGCCAGAGGCGGGGTTCACTGGTGAATCCCGCCAAAGGCAAAGCGAACAATGGGACCAAACCAGGTTTGGCGCGCAGAGTAAATCTCAAAAAGGACCTTTCCACAAAGAAATGGCGAAAAAAGAAAACCGGGCCATTTTGACAAAAAAGAAAATTAAATTAAAAAAAAAAAAAAAGGCACCCTTGGATGCTTTACTGCAGCTGCGAACGCAGCCCGCGATAAATGCACACCACGGTAATTAAAATTAAACCACTGCCAGCAGCCATTCAGTGAGAAAAGGGCAACATAAAATGTTACATGAGAAGTTAGATAAAGGGGATACTAGGTAGCCCCTCCAACACCCTATTATAATATCGTGTGTGTGCCAGGTCTAGAAAATTACAAATGTAAGTAAAGTCAATTTCACTTTACTGCTCTGGGAAACAGTAGTTTATTCAAGAGAAGGTATTTAAACCTTTGGGAAATCTGAAAGACTTCCCTGTGCCACTGCACCAAAGGTGCTGTGTGACAATGTAAAAGATGATGCCTATGGAGTTTGTTAGACTCCATAACCAAAAGAAACACAAAGTTCAGAAATCACATTAAAATACGAGAGAGTGGGAAAAAAGGGTCTCACTCTCTCCAGGTTAAAAAAAAAAAATCAAGTCCTCAGAATCCAGCAAAGTTGCTGGGGGTCTCGAAGGTGGAGTGAATTAGCACATTTCTGAGAATTCTCACTAACGCTGCCGAATGGCACAACACATATTCAAGGTAAGTAGGAACTTTTCTAACTGCTCACTCAGAAGTACAGTTACCAACTAACTCATTTACAAGTAAGTACACTTTTAAACACTTGTTTTACTTTTCTTATCCAGCCCTTCCATATTCTATTGCATGCGTTCTCTCAGAGTCAGAAGAGTGACCCTAATGGTCTAGGGTGCCAGCTGTAGGCAGGGTGAGATGAGGTCCAGTTACAGAAAAAGTCAGAGTTCCTGCGGAAGACTGTTCAAACAAGTAATTAGTTCACTTTAGAGTCAGTTGGGGTCCAGGGACATCTGAGAAAACACCCTAGGAGGATTCCAGCAGTGGGCCTGGGTGAACTGGAAGAGGACTCCCAATCACAATAACACCCCAAAGCTTTAGTTCAGTAAATACCCCAGCCAACAGTACCTCAGCACAGAAGAAGAGTTGCAGCAGTAAGACTTCAGGCTCTGCAGCCACAAATCCGGTCGATGGATTACTCCGTCTAGTTCTTCAGACAATGTATGCAGAATGCCAGAATGCCAGTGAATGTGTGATTTTATTTTATTACTGTGAGTACTTTGTCGCAAGTGCACCTCAACCTCGTTTTTAAAAAACATTTTTAAATTGGTTTAAAACCTTTCCTTTCCTGCAGGTCTACCGTGTTGCATGGTGAAAGACGTTTCTACATCGCTTTAAACACAGCATACGATTGAACTACAATTCCCTTTAGCATTGGAGTTTGTTTGGGAATATATTTGCATAACAGGCACCAGCCGATCTGCGGTGCTCTGTTGCGCTCAGTGTGATATTACTGTTGTAAATTCACTTGTTTTTCGCTATGAACGTTAACGGACTGATTGAGGCTGCAAAAGCCAGGATACCAATACGTGACACACGGGGAGATTACATAGGGCTGAGTGCACGCTCCTTGGTACAGAGATGACCCTTGATCCAGGTGATACAACTAGGATGTGTGAGCCAACCCCAGTAATGAGTAGTGTTCAATATCTTACTACAGCTCACATAAGAGACTGAGACCATCACTCAGCAATAATCTATGGTTACGGATGATGAACGATTAGTTGCAACTACTACACAGAATAATGTTTTTACAAAGATCATGGATAATCGTGAAATGAGTATTATGCCTCTGGCTACATTAACAACGAGCAGTTCTTCACAAGAACAAAGGGAAACTTCTGTTGAAGTCAATGTATGTGTTCTTACAGAGACATAGGGTCATGCTGCAGCAGGTCCCACGCTAGCTCGTGCTACCACCTCCTGGCTATAATATTCTCTGCCACGATAGATAAGACGGAAAAGGAGGGCGATAGGTGAGTTGCCATTATTTTTAAAGTCACTATTGATATACAGGGGACTGAAATTCTGAATCTTTCTAGATATGAATTGTTACATACAAAAATTATGACCAATGCCGAAACCACATGCAAGAGGATTCTGGTGTATAGGCCGCCATCAACCATGCCAGAGTTTCCAAACCAATTGTGCAACTCCTTACTTCATATCCTAAAAACTAATACCAAAACTCTGGTTTTGGGGGATTTAAATTACTGCTTGAGTAATACGGATGATGCGCGTGCTAAGCCTCTTGAGCATGCTCAAGGGGACTTGAGTTTTAAACAACTTGTGAAAGCACCTACGCATAATAAAAGGGAACACACCTTGGATTCTATTACAAGCCCGGAGGCGAGCATTATGCTTTTCTTCTTTTATTACTGCTCAACAGCAATTCAAAACTTTACTTTAAACTTTTATTTTTCTTTAAAAACGTATGCCCAACAGGCTTAAAAAACAAACAAAAACAAGACGACATAGGACCATCAATCCCAAGATTCCAAGAGGCTCTGTAGTCCTTGGCCTCTTTTCTGTCCACCAATGGCAATCCCCTGCCCAGTATAAACTCCTGTGTCCCTAGGTCCTTTCCTCTTCTTTTTTTGCTGGCTCGACAGTTAATTGATCTCTTATTTAGCGAGCGTTTCTTACGTCATTATATCATGAAGCAGGGTTTTAGTGTTACGTCATTATATCATGAAGCAGGGTTTTGGGTTTTAGTGTTATCTAAACATGAACTGGTGTTGACTGCTAATGTTATTAAACAGCGCGTAGGAGCGTGCATTTCCCCGCGAGCGCAGCTGATTAATCCGAGCAGTCGTGTCCGGCAGTCGTGCGCGACGCGCGTCGGCGCCCGCTTGCTGTTTTGACAGGGTGCATTCGAGGAAATGGGCATCCCGCGAGTGATCTTGCTCGCGTCGGGGAGCCCGTTCCCTCAATAACGGTGAAAGCGCAAAAAGCGCGTATGGTTGCGGGAGCCGCTGAGGAGAAAGCAGGCTCATAGGAGATTTCCGCGCATGCGCGGAAGGATTTGCCGGCTCGAGTAACGTTCTTTACTCGAACGTTACGTGTTTCGGGCAGTTGTGAAAGAGTCGGACACACGGAAAGACCTGATCCTGTTCCATTGAGCGTTTTCAGAGGCATAAAAAAAAGAAAAAAAAAGAAAATTAAATAAGGAAAGAATAAAAGAACAATTTGAATTAAACGCTCGTGAGCTGCCCTGTAGCAGAAGCTATCTGAGCTATTTTCTAAGCAGCTGTTAATATCTCCAGTCAGGCAGTGATGGCCTGTGACAGAGACGACAAGTACTGGGAGGAGTACTCTGACCAGCATCAAGAGCTACATGAGGAGGAGTTTGACCTTTCTCAGAGTTTTAAAAAGGTCTTCGGGGATTCCCTAGTTAGAGCAGTAGCTCAAGGGGTCCAGCCTATCCAGGACAGGCTTCAAGTCCTTGAAGATATTTTGGGCACTAAAGATGGCAGGGATAAGACCCAGGTGAGGGGACCTCCACCACCAAGCCTCTACAAAAGGAACAGAGGGGGTGTAAAGCAGCCCGGAAGAGGAAGCACTCTTCTACCCCCCTCCCTAGAGGCAGCTGACGCCTTTGACAGGCTTAAGGACAAGTTCCTTTCCAGATCAGCAGTGGCCAGCCTCGTACCCCCTACCCCAAGGGCGAAAAACATGGGGGTTACACCATCTTCCTTAGAGGACTATGATGAGCAGGAGAAAGAGGTGAAAAGTCTGTCTGAGAGCATGGTAGAGAAAAAGACAGACAGAGAAAGATGCCAGCATGGTGGACGGTGCCCCCGAGTAGGATATGTCTGATATGTTTGAGCCTGAAGCCATCAGGCATCCGCGATCCACGGAATGGGCACCATCCCCGAAGGTGGTGCTATACATGTCCCAGAAAATAAGGAAACCTCTGTAGAAGGAGATCAGGTTCAGGTTGCGAGCTGAATGTCCCAGACCAGAGCTCTCGGGGAAGGTTGCGGAGACCCCAGAGCTTGACCCCAAAATGTTGACCTTCATTAGTAAGGCCGGTAAGGACACGCGAAGAGGGATGGATCGCGCATGGCGGTCCTGTCAGGATAAGATATTAGACCAGACATGCCCGATAGCTAAAATCAAGGACCTCGCAGAGAGGGCTAAGGACACTGGGGAGCCGGTGGACCCGTACATTCTGGCCGGATGAACTCAAAGTGCTGTATGCCTCTTAGGAAATGCAAACACCGCAATTTCAGCGGAGAGACGTAGGTCTGCGCTGTTGAAAATAGACAACAAATTGGGAGACTTAGCCTCCTACGAGGCAGGAGATGGAGCGCAGGGCCTCTGGTTTGGCGACACGTTCATCAAGGAAATGAACAGATTTGTTGGGAACTATACCGCTCTCGAGAGAGCTCAGGCATCGATCAGAAAAGTATTCCCTACCCGTGTTTTTGCAGGGGCCGGCCGCAACAGAGGTCGCTCGTCCGGCCGTCTCAATTACAACAGAAGACCTCAGGGGCCCAGGGCCCAATAATGGGAGTCACGCCAACAGAATGCGTTCTTCCCGAGCAGAGGCAGAGGTTTCAGAGGGCACCGAGGAAGGGGATACTTCAGGCACCAGAATAGCCTACAGGTGAGAAAGAATGTCGCGAGTTACCCCCCGGTGGGAGGGAGAACACAGCTTTTTATAGACAACTGGTGCGCATTATCAGCAGATGCATGGGTGATTCAGACAGTCCAAGGATTTCAGCTACCCCCTCAGCGCATGCATACTTCAGCAGAGGAGATAAATCACTTAGATGCAGAATTAGAGGCGCTAGCGCAAAAACAAGCAATAGAGAGGGCACAGCCTCAGGCACAGGGTTTTCTGAGCAACATGTTCTTGGTACACCGCAAAGGGACGGTGAGACCTGTTAACAATTTGAAGGAACTGAACGGGTGGCTGGTTTACAGGCTTTTACAGGCACTTCAAGATGGAGGGGATGCACTTATTGGCGGACCTCCTAAGGAAAGACGATTGGCTAGCCCGGTTGGATTTAAAGGATGCATACCTGACAATTCCAGTAGCCCCACTATTCCGGCGCTTTCTGCGTTTCAGGTGGAAAGAGGAGATATGGCAGTTCAGGACTTTGCCGTTCGGGCTAGGGTCAGCGCCTTGGCCTTCACGAAACCGATGAGGCCTATAGCCACCGCAATGCGAAAGCAGGGCATATATTTGGGCGACATCCTTCTTATGGCAGAGAGAGACTGCAGAGGCAGGTGCAGTGGTCGACTGCCTTTATCTCCAGCCTAGGCTTCTTGATCAGCGAGGAGAAGTCAGTGCTCGTCCCAAGCAGGAGCCTAGAGTTCCTAGGCTTCGCTATAGATACAAGGCCACGTTAGCCCTCCCGCCCTCCAAGATGAGAGCAATCAAAAAAGATCCGAGATTAGCTCTGGGGAGACAGCTTATTTCGCTTCGGAATCTAGCCAGGATAGTGGGTCTTCTGGCGGCCTTGATTCAGGCTATATTCCCCGTGCCTCTACACTATCGAGCCCTTCAGAGGCTCAAGATCAAGTACCTGCAGAAAGGATGGAGATACCATCATCAGGTCCCTTTAGACGAGGACAGCAGGACAGAACTTAGTTGGTGGCTGAGCAATATGGAAGCGTGGAACGGCAGAGCCATTTTCGGAGACATGCTGGAGCTCATAATAGAATCAGACACCAGCAGGTCGTGCTGGGGAGCCATGTGCGGAAGCACAAACAGGTGGAAAGTGGTCTCCAGAAGAGCTGGAGCTGCATATCAACTGCTTGGAGCTACTGGCAGGGTCTTTCGCAGTGAAGGCCTTCTCCAGAGACAAAGCTCAGTGCTGCATTCGACTGTGCATGGACAATATCTCAGCGGTGAGATATCAACAAGCTAGGTGGAACAAAATCCAAAATGCTAGTGGAGATAGCCAAGGACTTCTGGCACTTCTGCCTGAGCAAGAACATAGCAGTCAAAGCGGAATATCTTCCGGGGGCGAAGAATACTGTGGCCGATTTGAATTCTCGCTATCTAGTAGACTCCAGCGACTGAAGACTACACAAATCGGTGTTCGACAAATTGCAGCACAAGTGGGGGCCGCTACATTCGGATCCGTTTTCCTCCAGAATAAACGCACACCTGCAAAATTACTTCAGCTGGAGGCTAGACCCAGAGGCACTGGGGACGGATGCATTCCTTCAGACTTGGGGCAGAACATCCATTATGCATTTCCCCCCCTTCGCGATGATAGCCAGAACCCTAGCGAACGTGCGCAGGGACAAGGCAGAGTTAGTGATTGTAACTCCGGAATCGAGTTCTCAGGCCTGGTTTCCGATTCTGATGGAACTTTCCACAGATTTCCCTCAGAGGATCTTACACCGAGAGGATCTCCTACATCCAGCAGGAGCGCCTCACCCTTTGATCAGGGATCAGACTATGACGCTGTTGGCCTGCAGAATTTCAGGCGAAGGTGGCGCTTGCCGGGACTTTCAGAGGAGGCTACAGAGCTCAAAGTATCATGGGCTCCCTCGACAGTCAGGAGCTATAATTCCGCTTGGCATGCCTGGGAATTATGGTGCAGTGAGAGGAGCATTCCTCCCATTTCAGCACCTATAGCTCAAGTCATAAACTTTCTGGCGGCTCTAAGCGCAGAGGGGAAAGCATTCAGAACAATAGGGGTGTATAGATCGGCTATTTCGGCGGGTCACGAACTAGTGGAAGGAGTGCCAGCGGGGGAGCATCCAGCAGTGATAAGGCTCCTCAAGGGCATTAAAGTAAGCAAGCCTCCGCTGCCTAGATATTCAGTCCTGTGGGACGTCACGAAGGTGTTGCGCATGCTGGAGCAATGGCCAAGAAATTAGCTCCTGTCAGAGAAGCAATTGTCCGGGAAGCTAGCCATGTTATTATGTTTGGTTTTGTGCAGACGTACTTCTGATGTTAAAGCTTTCGAGATAGACCAGAAGATTTTCTATCCGGAAGGTGTAGCTTTCAACATAGCGCAGCGCACCAAAATGAATTCCAGGATAATTACTTAGCCGTATTTTCCAGCTAATAGCAAACTTTGCGTAGCGCAATGCTTGAAGAGGTATGAGACAGATACAGCCGCGGTGAGACCCAGAGGAGTGACTCAGCTGCTTCTTGCGCGTAGAAAGCCGTTTAAAGCAGTAGCTGTAGCAACCATAGCGAGATGGGTGAAAGAGGTCTTGCAGTTGGCTGGAGTAGACATATCTAGATTTGGGGCTCACTCAGCTAGGGGAGCCATGGCTTCAGGAGCTTTTGCAGCCGGAGTTCCGCTGCAGGAGATCATGAAAGCCGCAGACTGGGCCAGTGATTCAGTATTCAGGACCTTTTACTTTAAGCCAGTCACTAATATTACAGCTACAGTGATACAAAGCTTTGAACAAGCATAATGCTCGCCCTCCGGTGTTGTAATAGAATACAGATTGCCCATGCGACAAGCGCAGGAAGTCTTGATTCTATTAAAGGCACGGAGGCGACCATTATCCTGCCCATCAGGGGTTGAAATAATGTTCTACCACATGTTATTGATTCTGTAGAAGGATTTTCCGACCCTAATGACGATGACCTCTTTGTTTTAGGAGAAGAGCAGAAAAATAACAACAGGGATTGATGGAATGTCAGAGGGATTAGAGTTGTTTAAAGTTGGATCTGTTTAATAGTTACAAGGACTAGACAGCGATGGAGAAAGAAAAAAAAGGAGAGGAAAGGACCTAGGGACACGGGAGTTTATACTGGGCAGGGGATTGTCATTGGTGGACAGAAAGGAGGCTAAGGACTACAGAGCCTCTAGGAATCTTGGGATTGATGGTCCTATGTCTTCATGTTTTTGTTTATGTTTGTTTTTTAAGCCTGTTGGGCATATGTTCTAAAAAAATTAAAATAAACAGTTTAAAGAGTAAAGTTTTGAATTGCTGTTGAGCAGTAATAAAAGAAAAGCATAATGCTCGCCTCCGTGTCTTTAATAGAATCAAGACTTCCTGCGCTTGTCGCATGGGCAATCTGTATTGGGTAGCCTTTCACAATATGGTCTCTACTGACCTGGAGACCATGGTCAGATCATTTTTGATTCACTTTAAGTGATACCGGTCTAAAAAAATAAATAAAAAATAAATTAAAAAAAGGAGTCAAGTAATATTACTGTTGAATCAAGGAATATTAAGAATCTTACTCCAGATGCTTTAGGATTTAGGACCATGATTAAAACCTCTTGCTGAGAACGTGAATGACTCAATGCTATCTAATGATATTGTTTATAGCTATCAGCATGCCTTACAAGAGGCTACTAACACTCTAGAGGCAAACTAATGCCCGGTTTACCCAAGACTTGCACATTTTAAAGAACATGAAGATTAAATGTCTCTAGATGGAAGTCATCAATGGATGAACGGGATTAGGAAACATAAGTGTGCAGCGAACCGATTCAAAGATGATGTTCTATCAGCAATAACAAAAAATGCATTTGATGAGACTTAATATAGCTCAGAGTCTAAGGAACCCTTTGGTAAGAACTGAACATCCGGTACGAAGTAAAACAAACACCAGCATTAAAGATACTGAGTGGTGGACATCTATTCAGGAAGCTATGTTAGGCAAAAAAAATAAAATCTAAATTAATTTTGAATCTGTCACGAAGACCACTGTCTCCAGTACAGAAAGAACAGATGCTGTAACCTGTAAGCCATGGCTGGTAGGTAAGCAGTTTCATTTCAAACCCATTATGGAATCTGAATTGGTATCATTAATTAAAAACCTTAAACCTGTATCATGTAAGGGGGGGGTGTCTGCCCTGCGATGGTGATAGAAACACGCTCTCCGTAATGATAGCCACCATGTGCACATTTGTTAATGCCTTTTTTACTGAAAGGCATGTTCCTTTGTGCATCAAGAATGTGTCGATTAAGCCTTTGCTCAAAAAGCCTTACCAACACACCATTTTTATTGAAGATCCTGGATCACGTAGCATACACACAAGTTATGACATCTGAAGAATAAAAAGATCCTGAATAAATGGCAATGAGGGTTCAGGGAAAACCATGGCACTGAAACTGCTGTACTTGATTTGAAGTCTAGACTTCTTCACATCACGGACAAGGGGCAGACTGCTTTGTGGATGCTGTTGGATCGCTCTGTAGCCTTTGACCTGGTGGATCACTCCCTGCTGATCTCCAGGTTAAGGGGAGTGGCAGGTTTCTCAGATAATGCTGCTCTCTGGATTAAATCCTTTTTGAGTAATCGCTGTTGCAGAGTCAGTAGCAAGACTGCAGAAGCAGTTCTTTCGAGTCATGGTGTGCCTCATGTCTATCCCCCTTCCCGTTTACCATTTTTACTGTACCATTCCTCAACTTACTAGAAGAGAAAAATAGTGATTGACCAATTATGCAGATGACACGCAATGTGTCACCCCATTGTCTGGTAATTATATTGAGGACGAAAAAGATGAAGTTATTAATGTGGTAATAATAATGGGTTGGCTCTTAATACTGAAAAAAAACAGACCTAATGGTTGTCAGTACGGAGGCTAAAATACAAAAAATGGGAACAGACTACTCCCATTTTCAAGTTGATGGTTGCAACATTAAAACTAAAGACAAAGTTAAAACACCGGGGGTATTCTTTGATCCAAATCTAAATATGAAAGCCCACGTTAGCAGTCTGGTGTCATTGGCTGCTTACTATATCAAATTACTAGTACAACTGTGCCCATGCATCTTTATAGCCAACTGGGAGACGGTAGCAAGAGCCATAAATGGGTCAAAAATAGATTACTGTAGCAGTCTGATTGTGGGCCGAGCAAATTCTGAGTGCCATCGGCTCCAAGCAATACAGAATAATGCAGTGAGTGACCACAGAGCTTAAAAGGAGAGAATGTATCTGAAGCCAGCCATAATCTGCACTGGCTTCTTACAGATGCTAGAATCCATTTTCATCTCCTATTACACAAAAGTGCTTGAAGGGATTGACTTGCGTTGATCGGAGTGAAGCACTAGAAATGAAATCTAGTGTTTGCAATCTCAGATCTAATAATACAAACCAGCTTAGAATCCCACTCAAACTGACTCGAGTGAAGAAATGTGTGTTCTCCGTAGATGCTCCAATTGCGTGGAACGCCATTCCACCTGATCTAAGGGGACTAAGATTAACTGCAATGTTCAGGAAAAAGTTGGAGACCTTTTTGTTCAGATAATCTATTTTGGTTTGTTATTCAGTAGATGTACTCACTGATTTGTGCTGCTATGTTAGAACAATCACCTAATTATCTGGGCCTGTTATATTGTTCGAGGTCTGTCTTGTTTATGCAACTTTAAGCCTCCAGGTCAGTGGTGCAAATTATGAATATAATAAAGTAAAGAAGATGGAAGACAGGACTTTGGAAAGGATTTTGCAGCAAGGATCATTGTGGAAGGGTCCAGGCAAGAGTTTTTGTGGCTGGATACGGCTCTAGTTTTGGCACCCTTTTCAGGAGCCAGAAGACTGAATATCGCTGGTCAGATTCTCGTCACTTGCAAGGTCTAGCACTGTGATGAGGGGACTTATCTGACTCAATTCTCCTCTCTGGAGGTACTGCAGGATGCCACCAAAGTTTCAGCTCGATTCAGAAGACCATGCACCACACTGGCTCGTGGTCCCTGGGTATTCGGCTATTGCAGCCCTGCAAGATCACAGCACGATGTGGGATGTCTGGATCTCATCATGCTCTGGGCCGTCGTTTTAGGAGTCGCCAGGTTGCTTGAAGGGAAGGGCTACAGCAGGCTCTGGTTAGACGGCAGGCTCTCCGGTCGCAGGAAATCACCTCAGCCACGTTCTCTTCATCTTCCTCTTCAGCTTCAGCTTCCAGGATCTGACTTTCATGCAGGAAACCAGACATGCAACATGGGGGTTGGCCAGCGTCCCAGTTTGAACTGGATTATTGCAGTCAGGCTGGAAGACAAAGGGCTGCAGAGTTTTGGACACATCCCTTGCATCTTGCCTTCACAGAAACTGGGCAGGCTTGACAGAGGTCTCCTGCCGAAGATTAAAAAAAAGAAATCACAAAAAGGAAAGACGGGACAAGAAGCACAGCAATGGCAAAAAGAGGACGGGCCATTTTGGCACAATGGGCACCCATGGGTGCTTTTACTGCAGCTGTGAAAACAAGCCTGCAGTAAAGGTGCACCGAATTTGTAAGAAGGTTCACTGCAACCAGCCATTTAAGGTGAGATTGCCCCTGTAACAGAATTGTTAATGTGCTAGTGTGAATAGTGAAACATTGCATCATCCCCAGCACTCCACATAAGGTGGGTTGTGCTGGTTTTCACCTTACAAAATGTAGAAGGAATAGAAATATCCCTTCTACCCATGGGAACTGTAGTTCTCACAAGGTTGGCCAGAGAAAGTAAAAGGGGAGACAACGGCAACCCTCTAACAATAAAAAAAATAAATAAATAAATAAAAGGAAGGTATATACCAAACGTTGTCAGAGGATAAAATTAAAAAGGGCACTATGGAGTCTTAAAAATGACATCCAGAAAAGAGTAAAAGGATCTGCGAGTGTGTAAAAAAAGTTCCCACTCTCACTGAGGTATAGGGAAAAATTATCTACCAGTCCAGCTAAAAGTACCGTGGTTCTCACAAGTCAGCTACATTTAGCACTAAAGTTAAAATCTTAGGGTTCAAGTAGCTGTAGTCAAGCACACAAGCTGGTGTCCTTCCCCTGGGGCTTCTCTGTCGAGATGAACTTGCCAAATCGGACCTGCAGCAGGGCTTCACTGGGCAAACCACGGTCCAGGAGTTGCAGCAGCCGTTCTCTTCCAGCTTGTCTTCGGTTCTTTGGTTCCAGTGGTCGACTCTGCTTTCCAGTCCAAGAGACTCGCCTTTTAATCAATTCTCCCTTTCAATCCAGCCTTGCTGCCATTCACCCAGCAGGGGGGCTGTCCTTGCCAGACAGTCAGCCAGCCGATCACACCAGGATGCATTTAGGTCTCCTAGGAGACTAAGCACAGGGAGTTTCGGACACCTCGCTCACTTCCTGCCCACCCCAGACACTTGGACGCCAGAGGCGGTCTTCAGTCCTGAAGACCGCCAAAGGCATAGAAACAAAGGGACCAAACCTAGTTTGGCGCGCAGAGACAAACACTAGAAGGCGCTTTCCAAAAAGAAAAGGCGAAAAAAGACCGGGACCTGTTTAAACAAAGGGGCTTAAGGTGCCATCTTGAAAAGCATGGCTCCCGTGATTTTTCACTACCGGTGTTCGTGGTCAGGGAAAATATTGGTAGTTAATTGTAAAACCACTGCCACCAGCCATTTCGATAGAAAGGGGTAGCATTTGACTGCTACATGAGTTTCTAGACACGGGATACTAGGTAACCACTCCAGCACTCTATAGCAAGATAGTGCGAGCTGGGTCTAGGAATTTAAAAACACTAGTAAAGTCAATTTAGCTTTACATTCTCTGGGAAACAGTTGATCTCAGAAGATATTTAAACCTTTTGGAAGTCTAAAAGACATCCCTGTGTCACTGCACGGAGGGTGCTGTGTAACACACATGAAAAGATGATGCCTATGGAGGTATCTAAAACTCCATAATCAAAGAACACAAGAATAAAACACACATCAAAATACATGGAAGAGTGGGGGGAAAAGGCTCACTCTTTCCAGGTAAAAATATTCAAGTCCTCAAAATCCAGCAAAGTTGCTGGGGTTCTCGAAGGTGAAGGGAATTCGCACATGAGAATTCTCCATAACACTTGTCCCCCCCCATCCCCAGACTAAGGGACAGGAGGATTTAACCACCCCTGGATGAATTTCCCTACTCCAGTCGGTCAACCATTCTGGAGAGACCATCAGCATTTTGGTGATTACACCCTGACCTGTGTTCAATGGTAAAATCAAATCCCTGTAGGCTGATTGATCATCTTAACAATTTACGATTCTCCCCCTTCATCTGCATTAACCATCTCAAGGGTTGGTGGTCAGTCTGAATCACTAAAGTAGATCCTCGTTTCTGGTTCCTTCAGCTTTCTGGCGATGAAGCAGAAGGGGTGCTCCCTACCTTTCTTATCCAGCTGACTCAAAACTGCAGCTACACCTATACCTGTATTGGAAGCATCAGTTTGCACAATGAAGGTTTGAATGTAGTCAGGAGCTCTAAATCTGGAGCTTGACAAAGGGCTTTAAGTCCTTCAAATGCCTTGGTGCACTCCTCATTCCACCTGACCCTTTTAGGAAATGTGGGTGAGGAAATCGCATTCAAAGGAGAAGCTATGGACCCATAGTTCTTGATGAAGTTCCTTTAATAACCAGTGAGACCTAAGAAGGCTTTCACTTGGGTTTGAGTAGTAGGGGTGGCCCTTTCTTGTACAGCTTGTACTTTGATAGCAATGGCCTAATTTTACCTCCTCCTCATACCTCATGCCCAAGGTAGACCACTTTGCTCTGACCAATTAGACATTTACTTGCCTTTATGGGCAGATGGGCCTGCACAAAAGCCTGCAAAACATATCCCGAGTGTTCAAGATGTTCTTTCCAAGTAGGGCTGAACACTGCAATGTTATCCAAGTATGCCATGCAGAAGTCCTCCATCACATTCAGAAGTTGATTACCCATCCTTTGGCATGTTGCAGGTGCATTTTTTAAATCATAAGCCATTACCTTAAACTGGTATAGGCCTGCTGAGGTGGAGAATGCAGTTGTCTCCTTGGCATGGTCTGTCGGAGCTATTTGCCAATAGCCTGACGTTAGGTCAAATGTACTGAGGTACTTGGCTGAACCAAGTTTGTCCACCAGCTCATCTGTCCTAGGTAAAGGATGGGCATCAGTCTTTGTGACTGCATTTAGAGCTCTATAGTCCACACAGAACCTCAACTCCTTGGATCCTGCCTTTTGCACTAGTACAACTGGACTAGACCATGTACTGGTAGAGGGTTCTATTATCCCGAGATGAAGCATCTTGTTGACCTCTCCCTTTATATGGGTTCTTGCATGATCTGACATCCTGTAACCTCTACTTTTAACAGGTAAACTCTCACCAGTAAGAATATCATGCTGGCCCAAGGGGCAAGCCTGGTAATAGTGAAAACAGGGAGGCAAACTGATTTAACAGAAACTTGCACACCTCCTGTTGTTCCAGTGTCGGATTAGAAGAGAGATTAACCCCTTCCATCTTCTCATCTAAAGTTTGTCCCCCCTGAGGAGATCAGGTAGAGGTTCACGCTGTTCCTCCTCTGGAACTGAAGCTAGAAGCAAAGCTCCCACTTCTGGTCTTGAGACATAGGATTTTAAACGGTTGGTGTGAAAGACCCTGCAGGCCTCCTTAGGGTTGCCCAAGTCCACCAGATAATTGACCCCTCCATGTTTTCCCACAACCTTGAAGGGTCCAATCCATTTGTCCTGTAAGGCCCTCTGCCTTGTAGGTGCCATAACTTAAAGTTGCTGGTCTTGAGTAAACTCAACCATGTTGGCCTTCTGGTCATGCCAATGCTTCAACAGAGCCTGACCTGCTTTTAAGCTATCAGATGCTTCTGTCTCTAACTGGCTTGGGAGAAGGAGCACTCTCCAACCGCTCCTTAATTAGGGCCAATGGACCTCTAACAGGATGACCATAGAGAAGCTCAAAGGGAATGAATCCAACTCCCCCCTGAGGGACCTCTCTATAAGCAAATAGAAGGCATGGCAGTAGAAGGTACCACTTTCTTCTAAGGGGTTCTTCTAAAGCACCAATCATGCTCTTCATAGTACGGTTAAACCTCTCTACCAACCCATTCGTCTGGGGATGGTAGGCAGTTAAGAACTTGCAAGTCACTCCACAGTTCTTCCACATGGCCTGCATGTAGTGGGACATAACATGTGATTCCCCTGTCAGAGATACCTACCCTGGTAAAAAGAAATACCAAGTAGGGCCTTAGCAACAGCCTGAGCTGTAACAATCCCCATAGGTATAGCTTCATGATACCTAGTAGCATGGTCTACTACAACCAATATAAATCGATTGCCTGAAGAGGTTGGAGGGTCCAAGGGACCAACAATGTTGATTCCTACCCTCTCGAAAAGGGACTCCCACCACTGGGATAGGCACTAAAAGGTGCCACATTCTTGGCTCCACTCTTGCCAGATGTCTGACAAGTGTGACAGCTCCTACAGAATTTATCTACATCAGACCCCAGGCCAGTAGAAATACAGAGAAAGCCTTTCCTTGGGCTTCTTGAAGCTCAAGTGACCAGCCAAAGGAATCTCATGGGCTAACTGTAGGAAGCAGTGTCTTGTTTCTAGAGGCACCACAAGTCTTCTGTAGTCCCCTGGGATACTCAGTTGGTTCACTGTAGAAGAGGCCATCTTCCCAGTACAACCTATGCTTCCCTGGCCCTTGCCCTTCCAGCTGGGAAGCTGCATGTTGGCGAAGTCCTTCAAGAGTAGGGCCCTCTCTTTGACCTCTGTTGAAGTCTGCCCTACAGGGGCCACCTTCTGCCAGTAAAGACTGCAGCTCAGGATGGTCTTTAGGATCCAGATCTCCAAGAGGGGTAAGGTCTTCTTCCAGCTCTGAATCTTCAGCATCTGATCAACCTTTCCTGGTTGTTCCTCACACTCAATGGTTAGAAACCGTGGTGCACACCTATAGATTATTAGTAGTTAAGATATTAGAGTAGTTAATTAGAGTAAAATAATCTTAGTAATTGGTTTTAAGGTGTGGGGGAGGAACTGGGATTCTGGCACAAAAATCCCTACACGTAAATGGAGAAAAAAGAAGTTTCAACCTGGGAATCCTCCCGTCCCCTGCACACCATCAGGTGTTGGCATAAAGCCCAATAATGTGAAGCCTATACAAAGTTCAAATGCAATTTTCAAGCAATGCACATGGAAATAATTTCATCACACAAAGAAAATGTAAAGAGAAAAGGGTATACATAATTGTTTCAAATCAATGTATAAATAATATATATGTACAAAATATAGGTAAATGTACAGGGAAGAAAACCAAGGTAAATCTGTTTTCTAGGGCAACACGTTTCGAGGACTGGTTCCCCCTTCTTCAAATAGCCTAAACGGACTGTCAAAGGAACAGAGTTTACAGTGTTACAATCAACGTATTCAAAATACATATTCCATGTTCACAATGTAGTTCAGGATCATAAACATTTTACAAAATTCCTAGGTCCTAATATTTGACTGTGGTACAATTGTAGAGCATACTGGAGCTTATTAAATCACATTAGATCACTCCAGATATTTTAGAAGAGCATGTGAGAAGAAGTTTGTTTGCAATATGTAGATTCAAATTGAGACATTACTCCACTTGTTTATCATCAGGAGTAATATATATGATCAAATGTCCTTGTGGGAAAGTATATGTTGGCCAGACCAAGAGACCATTTAAGACTAGACTCACTGAACACAAATCCAACATACGTTGTAAAAACCAACATTCTCCCTTGGCAAAACACTTTAATTCACATAACCACACAATTGCTCAATTGAAATTTCAAATTTTAGAAGTGGTAAAATGTCCCCCTAGAGGTGGCAATTAGCAAGCTCTTCTCCTACAAAGAGAAGCTTATTGGATTGATATGTTGGATTCTGTGCAACCTCGTGGTCTAAATGATGAGTTCTCATTAAACTGCTTTTGATAGCATTCTTCATTCTGGTTATGTTGAAAATGTCATTTTATTCAGGCATCTTGTTGCCATTTGTCAATAGCTGCTTTTTTGCCGATACATATAGAAATTGTGATTTGAGCACAAATCTGGATTGTCACCCATTGCAATATTGTCATCATATGTCTAACCATCCAGACAGTACGTACTTGTGTTACTTTATTGGTTTTATTCTACCAAGTCTGCGTGTAGATCTTTTTTACCTATGTCTACTCTAGTCACCCCCCATTGAGTGTGTCTACTGGAAGTTCTTCTTTATATCTCATCTCACTCAAAGTTCTTTATCAACATTCCTGATTTCCTTTTGGACACCTTTCTACTCTTTGCTTATTCAGTTTTGATTTCAGTGAGCTTTCCTTGAGTCAGATATTCCGCCCTCTTTCTTCTGCATAGTATCATTACTTTTGACTGCCTCTCATCTTTCACGTTGAACGCACCAGCAGACGTCTGCAACTTATCTCCACTTCATGGGCCTGCCTCACATATACCTTCACGGACATACATCCCTTTATTTTTTACTTTAAGCGTTTTCATTTTACACATTTCACTTTCAACTTGATTATTCATTCCGTATTATTGTATGTTTATCTGTTTACTAATTAGAACATATCCGCGTATATTTGGCAAATCATCTTTTCTAGCTCATTCAAACGATCTTGGTATTTAGATCAAGTTTCAGTTCATTAGTTATGTCTAATTCCAATATGGCCGATCCTACATTCACATAGTAACTAGTCGCTCGTCACTCGTCTAGGTTTTCACTCTCCAGACTTATTATAAGATGGTGCTGGCTGTTAACAGTTCCAGACGCCATCTCCATAGTCTTTTATTTTGCGTCATGCGCCGATAGAGACAAAGTAAGCTCACAGGCAGGGGTCTTCTACAGCCTTAGGGACCGTCTCCAAACTCCATTTTTGACTTCTTTCCGTTTCTTTTCGTTGCTTTGCAGCGGCTTTAGACTCAGAGCGGCATTACTGTAGTGATCTATTCTCTTACTATATTTACCGCGGCAGCTATCACTATCTACTCTTCACACCATGAGTGAATGATCCCTGATCTCCTCGGAGGTAGGTCACCTCTCCTTAAGGGTTTCCTTGTTACTGCAAGGTTTGATTAGTGCTCTTAGCGCTCTCCTAGATCATACTGTGTGCACCTTGTCTTACATGTCTTTTTATATATTTTTCTAGGTTTTTGGCAACCCTTTGATACAAACCACAGCACATGCGGTCGCTTGTTGATTCACTCGTGGCTTGGATTATGTTAAACATCTTTTTGGAAGTCACTGGCACTTCTAGTGGGGTAGGTCCTCACTATCTCTGTAGCCCTTTTCATCCCCGCTCTTAGTTTTATTTTTTACCTCTACGAGTCCACTATGCATTCCTATGTTTCTTACTTACCTTAGTCTCCATAGATCCTTTAGCCATGTAGCTGCACCGAGGTGATTATATATGATCTACTGACTTTTTTTCCTCATTTTTTTCTATCTTTCATGCTTGTAATTTTTATCTTTGTTCCCAGATCTGGTTACGCTATCAGTACCAAGAAGGATTCGCCGCAGTACTCAGTCTCTGGAATTGAGCGTGTTGAAGGATTAGACTTTCTATTGTCTGATCGAGTTAGGAGAATTCCTATCTAGTGTACCTTGACAGGTATGTGCACTACTCTGTACTTTATAATTACATCTCCTCCACTCGATATCTACCCATTTTATCCTTTACCCCCATCTTGCACTACATTAAGTGTGAAGCGACTTACACTCCACGCTACTCAGGGGTCAGTTCAGAGTACGACCTTTTTATCATCAATGGAATTGTTTTTATGTGAACCCTGTTTTTGAGTAAATGTGAGTCCCAACTAGTGAAATGAGATTGTCAAGCATCCCGTTCTCCATACTCCAACTTTCATATTCATTTATGAGCACATAAGTACCTTTGAGGGCCCTTGGTCTTCTATTAGATTTTGTACTAGATCCCTTTATGTTATAACTCAGCTGCATATGTTGAATCTACATGTTGCAAACAAACTTCTTCTCACGTGCTCTTCTACAATATCTGGAGTGATCTAATGTGATTTAATAAGCTCCAGTAGGTTCTACGATTGTACCACAGTCAAATATTAGGACCTAGGAATATTGTAAAATGTTGTTTATGATCCTGAACTACATTGTGAACGTGGAATATGTATTTTGAATACGTTGATTGTAATACTGTAAACTGTTTCTTTGACAGTCCGTTTAGGCTATTTAAAGAAGGGGAACCAGTCCTCGAAACACGTCGCCCTAGAAAATGGACTCACCTTGGTCTTCTTCCCGGTACATTTACCTATGTTTTGTACATATATCATTTACACATTGATTTGAAACAATTATATATACACCTTTTTCTCTTTACATTTTCTTTGTGTGATGAAATTATTTCCATGCGCATTGCTTGAAAATTGCATTTGAACTTTGTATAAGCTTCACAGTATTGGGCTTTATGCCAACACCTGATAGTGTGCAGGGGACGGGAGGATTCCCAGGTTGAATCTTTTTTCTCCATGTTCCTCACACTCAGCCTTAGCTGGTGGAGCAGTCACAGGTGTGACTGGACAGTTCTCTCAGGGATGTCTTTGTTGGTAGCACAGGAGTGCTTTCTGGCTTTTTTTTTGAGATCTTGGGTTTCCCCTTTGTCTCATTCTTCTTAGAAATAGCAGTTAGTAATTCCTGTGGACTGGGTGTTCTAGATTTCTCTGTAACCTCCACTGGAGAGTCAGTTAAGATACTCTAGTATATATATTATGAGGCCAAGTGAGTATGCCCTCATGATAAACTCTTATAGAAGTTGAAGGGGAAAGTAGAAGTGGTGTGAAGTCATCCTGACAAAGCTACCTACTGTGACTCTTAATCTTATAAAGAGAGAATTACGGTGCGTTAACCAAGACCTGTGTTTAACTGACATACAGAAGTTGTATTTTTTTTGAACTATGGCAAGTCTTCTTGGATAACTGAAAGTGTTGGCAAAGCATTGTGGCTGGGAACAATATTGATGCTATTTTGAGGAAGTGGAAAGTGCTTATTTGCTGTCCAGTCATTTGGTCGACAGACAAATGGTCGAATTTTTTTTTATTTATATATATATTTTTCAGGTTTAAAAAAACAAAATGTGAAAATAAATCGACCATGTGTCTTTTAACCAAATTGCGTCGACCATTTGTCCTGTCGACCATTTATTTTCGACCAAATGACCTGTAACCGCTTATTTCACCAAGAAGAAAAGCTTTGCTGTTGTTGGAACTTTGGTTAACAAAACGCTACCTTGACATTGGAAAAACACATACCTACATGGATTTCCTGGTTTTCTTTTTGTAGGACTTGGAGTTGACTACACCTTGAATCCTGGAGAAGGGCGCACACCCAGGTTAAGAAGTTATCAAAAAAACTAAGAATATCACTGTTGATATTTGAATTGCCATAGATTTTCGTTGTATATTTGATGATTAAGTGTGAGGGCCAGACATCCTGTGTTAGTTTGTTTCCCTTTAGTTGAGTTAGGGTTAGGCAGGGAAATCCTCGTCAGAGTATGGATAGTACGGTGTTTGATAACTTCTATAATTTAATCAAATGTCATTTTGACCAATCATCCAAAAGTTGTCCACCTCGCATTGCTGACCCCTCACAAAGATTGGGGGAAGAGTGGTGGAGTCTAAAATGTTGAACTGCCCAACCACATGAAGCAGGTTTGGAATTCTAGTCAAGGGTTTGTACTTAGTTTAAGCATAATTAATTAGGCCTGTTCTTGCTCTTCTCATTCTTTCTGCAGGTCTCGGAACCAAAACACAAAAAGACAACGAGCACCTGTTCTTTGTTTTGTTCTCCATGTCCCCTTTTTCCCTCAGGGTAAACTGCATCTAGTGGCAATTTGAGTGTCTTGAGGTGGAGCACCCTTGTAGTGTCAGGGTAGGCAAAAGGTTGCGTAAAGGCAGGGCTGACTGGTGGCCAGTTATTGTACACAGGGTGGGAAGATGCTTTGTCAGGAGGAGATGTTAAATGGGAATGGGCAGAGTGTTTGTGACCCGTCTTCGTTAACCTTAAGTTGTTCAGGTCTCCCAAACAAAAATGGCATAATAGCTGGGGAGCTGATTGGTTGACGATTCAGGAACAATCACTTTGGAATGTTCTGAAGGATTCCCAACTGCCTCAAAGTTATAGTGGAGTCAGGTTGTGTATTTCAGTGTTGCCCAAATTAGGCCCAAAGAGAACCCAGTTTACAGATAAGTGTTTCCAGAAGGAAGAACATTTCAATTCCAGTAAAGGAGAGAAGGTTAGAAGCTACAGCTACAGTGAACACAGATAGAAGCGCAGCATATTACGAGTGTTGGTGGCAACAGTTTAAAGTTAAATCGTACTTGTGTAGGCTGTTCGATAAGCAGTAAAAGGAGCCTATCATTTGACCAGCTGGAAAGAAAAAGCACAAACTGAAAATGACGAATGGACAGCATAGCGTGTATGGGTGTTTAGAACTTTCCTCCGTTGCCTTGGGAAGGCATCGGCTGTGTGCGCCCGTAGGAGTAATCGCATTTAATACGCAAGAGGTTCTCAGCCTGCAAGGCTGCAGTGGGGAAAACGCATGGGAGGCATCGAACGAGTGTGCCTCAGAACCGTATGAAAGGAGACATTGGTCGTTCAAGGCGTGGCTCGCAGCAACAAACGTTGCGTTTTCTTTTTTCCAAGCCGTGTGTCAAAGGGTACTCTGTGCCGTCGTCCCGGAGCACGGCTCACATCTCGCGTCTGCTCGTGTTGCTATTTCAGCCGTCACTGTTCTTTTGGGGAAACGGCATAACGCGATTGACTCTGAAGTTGCGCATGCGCGAGTAGGAGCGCAGGAGTCTCCCGAAGGCAGATCTTCAATTCTATGTAATTACGCAACTAGTCTTCACGCACATAGTTTAAAGGAATTCACCTCACAAGCTGAACTGATACTGGCTAAAAGAACCCAGCAAAGACTTTCAAAGGACAATAATAAACAAGTTAAAGTCAATGCGCGTGAGCACTATCTGATAGACTTTCAAAGAACAAAAAGGGAAGCAAGTTAACGCACATGAGCAAATTTAAGAGGACACAAATAGTTGCAGATTGCACGAGTTCAGCACAAATAAAAGGATTTTTCTCTCTCTCTCTCCTCAGGGTACATGCTTAGCACAAAAGGTTTATGTTAATAGTTTGGGTAATTAGATTTAGTGTTAGGGTAATTGATTCAGGAAAAGGACTGAGAAAAACACCAACCAATTAGATTTTCTGCATCATTAAAAGGAGAAAGTGAGAAAAAGAGTCTTAGAACTCAATTCTTACCTCTAGGCATTGGCAGAGGTGCGACAGGTAAGAGTAAGCTAAAATGACATCAAATAGATAGAAGAATAGATTTGATTCTGAAATGAATTAACAATATTCTTTTGTTGTCCCGCTACAGAACGTGGAAACCGGTGCGGAGCCAGTTGCCTAAGGATCATCTGTCTTTTTACTATTTTATCTACTGCCCCTTTCCCCTTTCTGGGGTGTCTGACTCAACTGTATTTAGGAAGGTTGGTTTGGAGGCGTCCGGAGGGGGTCTGTGGGATCAGCAGCTCCTGCAGAGAATATAAAAATTCGAACCGGACAGGTGGACAGCGGGGTTCAACAGCCCCTACAGATTTAGATGTTCAGACCGGATAGTGTCACAGTTGGTAGACTTGCAGTGCAAGTGTTGTTCTTGGTTCTTCTGGCAAACGTCTTACAGTTTTTCTGCTTCTTACACAATTTCTTAAAATCATATTCCCCTCCTGCTCCTTTGCATCTCCTTTCACCACCTAGCAAGCACGGGCCTGCACAATAATGCACATTCACATATAATAAATCATATCCATAGAGAAATGAAATCACTAAACTATAGACAAAGGCTTCCAAGAATCAATAAAATATTTTAGCAACAGTTACCTTCCTTATACAGCATAAAGGACCGCATCGGTCCTGAAATGTTTAACATATTAGGATAGCTACTAGGAGGTGCAGGATAAACAAACATGGGGTATCATGCAGATAGTTAAAGGGTGCAATGCAGCATTAACTAGAAGGATGTTCAGAGTGGAGACGGTGCAGCACGGAGAGTTACAGAGGATGCAGTGCAGCTTTAACTGTAAGGTAATTTATAGAGGGTGCAGTATAGCAAACCAGAAGGATCAAAGGTGTAGTGCAGTATAAACCATAAGAAAAGATTCAGAGGGTGTGGTACAGTACAGAACAAACATAAGGATAGTTGCAGAGTGCACTATGTGGGATAATGTCTTCTGTTACTTCAGCACTCAGACCTATGGGTGTGTAGCGCTATATATGAAATAAATTATAATGTAATCATATTCACAGAGCAAAGGGAGCTCTGGAGGCGAACTACAGTGTATGGTATTGCAGTAGACCCATAGATGTACAGATTTGATGGAACTATTGATCACTATTTTCCATAAACATCTAGTTGTTTTGTGTATTCATTGTTTGACAGGAAAGAAGGTAAGAGACTAAGCAGATGGGATGGGGTAGCAGGCCGAGATCTGGACAAATTAGGTGCAATCATTTAGCTTGCAGCCAGCTCACTTTCAGGGTAGCAGGTATAAAGACACAGGGTGATGAGATAGAATGTCAATAGGTATGGAATCAGCTCATGGGTTAAGCACCAGTTGAACAGATGTATGCATGAAACCAGCAGGCCACAGGACTAGGTTTGCCACCAGAAGCATTACGTCGTGTGATCATGTGCATTTTTTTAAAAGTGTTAATTTGTCAATATGATGCATCTTCCCCAACAAAATGAAATATAAAATCGACAGTAAGATTTAGATACACTAACCTAATCTTAACTGTAAAGCATGTTGACAATGCAGTTTTTTTACAGTAGCAATACTGAAATTATGCATTGTGTAACTTACATTTTTAGGAATGTAACCAAATAATAAAGTTAACATAGGCAGGATATAGTTTGCTTAAAGTATCATTCCAATTACTTATGGCAATTATTTTAAAAAGAAAAAATAATTTCCGTCCAACACTCCCACACATGCCTTTGACACTTAAGAGTGGAGGAGATGATTACTGCTGCACCCTCCCTCCATTAGTCCTTCTGAACCTGGAGTGAACAGAGAAAAGAGGGTGGAGGGAGTACAGAGGACGAGAGAAATGCAGGATGAGCTGTGCCATCACTGAACAGGGCAACTTCAATAGTTAGCTTTGCTACACAAGTGTCAATTTAATCAGCACACTTACAGAACTGTATAGCAAATTGCTATGCAACACTGCTTATGTCATGCCTTGAAGAGTTTAACTCAAATGGCCTCCTATGAGCAAGGTCTCACAAGCGCCACCTCATACCTTTAATGACAAAACATATGCAAGATGGCACCATGTGACACATAGGGTCCTGCAAAACGGCTGGGCCGGATTGCAGCGGGGTGCGCGTCATGTTGACTGATGGAGCTTTCTGCATTACAGCAGTGATGGCCTTTCCAGAATAGGAGGGTGCCCCAGTAGACCATGATGGATGTAGACTTCTGCTTATTACAACAAGATATTGTAAACACACTTCACCTAGAAGTAGTTGTCATCAGTATTAAGCTATTAAAATGATACATTAGCAACAATTGCCAACTAAAATAATAAGATAAACTAAACAAACAGTCTTAGCATGATCAGGCACAGCTTAACTTACTGAATTTAAGACTGTACAAAATACTTAGCAAACCTCAGCTCATTTCATGCCAAAAAATAAAAATCTCATCCAATTTCTTACTTTAATTTCCACATTTCTTGTCTTCAGGTTGAATCGAACTTGAAGCTGCAGGTGTTCTACAATTGGAGCAAATATTTTCATCCAGTTTTCTTTCAGTGGTGTGTATCTGTGTGCAGGAACTGCGACTTTTCTCATTTCATCTTTGTCACCCTAAACCCAGAGAAAATATTTAAACAGAAATACAATTTTACTAAGGACTTTTACTTCTTGACATTTTCTTTTAAAATAGCATTGTTTTCATCTTAAAATAGAAACGTCAGGATTCCAAGATGGCGGCCGAGCCGAGTAGACGTGCTCGAGTGCAGCGCCGTCTCCCAGCTCCGGGCCGCGACATTAAAGCCCATCAGCAAAGCGGATCATCGGCACCGTTGCATCCCCAGTACTTAAGCAGAGGGCTCAAGAGGGTACGCTGATCGGTTAACACCACAGGAGAGTCCGGAGAGGACCGCCAGCCGCGTACCGAATTGGGGCGGCAACCACTAACACTGCTGCCCGGGAGCCTGCCTCTCCCGGCAACAACCAGGGCCGAGGCCCCCAAACAGTGGAGGAGGCGGATTGCAGCAGAGGGGAAGAAGCCGGACGGGGGAGACCCCAATGAGCAGCGGGCGACCCCACCAGGGCAGGCGGGGACAGTTGGGACCCAGAGGAGAAACACTGAGGGCCGGACTGGAGACCGGTTCCCAGGTGCCCCGCATCTCGGGGTCCACTATGAGCGCCAGCAGCCCCTTACCCAGCACCAAACAGAGGAAAGCGAAGGCCGGAGCGCAATAGACACAAAACCGCTTCAAGAGCCCCGAGTGCCACCCAGGGACAGTTCAGCAGCGGAGACGACCCAGCGGCGGGGAGAGCTGACCACTTGCTCCGATCTACAGAGAGAGGATGAGACGCCATCACCACCACCCACACTCAGGCCTAGATGCCCACCCTGCGACACGAACTCCAACAGGGTGGCGACAGCAACAAATCCGCAGCCCAGCCAGTGCATTGGAGGCAGAGAACGAAGCTAGAACTCCCCAGCCGGGAGAATCCACTGGCATAATAGGAAGACACCCATGACCCCATCCAAAGCAGACACAGTGGATACTCTAAGGAAGCTCCGGAACGGAGGCAAAAGGCAGTGGCCCCGTTCGGCCGCTCCACCAGCCGCCACAGAGCAAAGAAAGTCTCCCTCCATCCGAGGGGCTGGAAATTTTGAGGGGAGAAGGACCTGACACAAGCGCTCCCTTTTGCCGCTACAAGCAAGCTTGGTAAGAAAGCCCCAGAAAGAGTGGACAGCCCCCCCACCCATCAAACCTCCAGCACATGCTACGGGTGGCACCCCACGCTCCAACCCGGCGGGGGGAGGGGAGGAACACGCAGGACCCAACTGCCTGTGCGGTGACTAAACCCAGGCCCCAGTATCAGCGGAGAGTACCCATCCGTAACATCCAACGGGGAAGAGAAGCATCAAGGTGCTCCTCCAACGGGCCCCCATGCCACCTAGGCCACACCAAAAGCAGGAGGCCAGTCAGACCCTCATATCAGATAGATGAAACAAAGGAAATAGGGTTGCCAAGGACCCGCCCAGACCTAATCAATGGAAGCACCACACGGGGACATTGGTGAATACTAGGATTCTACTGACCCCAAGCTCAGATAGTAAGACCTGGTGAAGCAGAAACCGCAAAGCGCCGACGAACACAGGGGTGGCCGCACACCCCCTCCATAGACTGGTCAGGCACAGCGCTACCAATACTGGGCAGGCAAGGACCCTGGGATCCCGGGCCCCACAAACTCGGATATATAGGCGGCCCAAACTACAGTGACACACATGTCAAATCCAGGGGACGACAAACAGAGACCCAAGCATCAAATACAAAATCAAAGCAAGAGCAGAACCTGGTGCAACTCTGGGGATCAGACCCACAGACACTCACAAAGGTTAGATCGCAAAAAGGAAATGCCGCAGAGACGAGCCCAGGTACCGAGAGTGAGGAGATGGCCACAAAAGAAGATGAGAACATAGTTCAGAGAATTCCAAGAACAGTTCATGGCCTCCATGCAAATGCAATTCGAAACAATGAAGGATGTAATGAAACAGGCATACAGGAGCTGAAGACGGAAATAGGGAATATAGGTGAAAGAACGGACACCCTGGAAGAAAAAAAACGTCCAAAACCAGGATGAGGAAGAGCAGCAACACGCAGAGACTCCGGAGCGGCTAGTGCGTCTGACCCACAACTTAGAGCTCCAACGGGATGACTTAGAAAACTGCTCCCGGAAATCAAATACAAGGATAAAAAATATGGTGGAATCAGTTGAAAATAAAGACCTCAAAACAGCAGTGCAGCAAGTCTTCGGGGACCTTCTCGCAGACAAGGACTCTGGAGGTCCCAATAGACAGAATACACACGGTAGGCCCACGAAGAGTCGGTGAGCCGGGCGCCCGCCCCCGGGATGTCTTGGTAGCAATGACGTCATATACCCAAAAGGAGCAAATACTTCGCAAAGCCAGGACGCTGGACCAGATCAGGATGAACGGGGTGGACGTATGCCTTTATCAAGACCTGGCGCAAGTAACGCTCCAAAAACACCGGGAGATGGCCCCGGTAATTAAAGAATTGGTGGCGAAGCAAGTCAGATACAAATGGATTGCTTTTCACGTGGGAAGGGAAGCAACAGAGAATTTCCACATGCGAGGAAGGGCTGCACATAATGAACCTACAAGATCAGGAAAGCAACCAAGGCAGTAGTAGAGGGATGCCCCCCCCCCCAACAGGCGGAGAAGTCCCTGGGAATGGAAAACCATAAACAAGAGATCCAGATGCCCCAAAAGGAAGTAAAAGTAAACACTGCAACCGGATCACTGCAGCTAGATCGCAAGAAGAAGCCCTTCCAGGGCATGGGGATATCGAGCCAAAGGGTTACGGATATGGCCCGATCAACCGACACTAAGGAACGGCCAGTGCTGGGAGTCGGACTGGGAATCTTCAGAGGATCCTCAGTGGGGTTTAAGACTTCCCACAAGTTATTATCCCAGAGTTCTTATAGGGCATGGTGCAGAAGGCTATACGCCTGAGTGATCATAGGGCCCAAAGCCCTCCTCAGGGCAGTTATGGGGGACGGTGGGGGGTGGACGGCAAGTTAAAGAATGCCAAAAGGTACGACAAGGGTGGGTAGGGGGAGTGGTTGGGGGGGTGGGCTGGGACTTGGAACTGGAAGAAAATACATACCACATATGAGGACCCAAGAGACTCAAACAGAGAACTGCTCTAGCAGGAAAAGAACGGGCTAAAAATGCTTTCTGCACACAGAGAAATATGACATCATAATGTTCCAGGAAACCCACATAAAGCGACAAGACCCTGGGAATGCTTTGTTTGAAGAGATACGAGCAGGAGAAAAGGGGGCAGGGAGGGGACCCGATGCATTCCACAAATCGCTAAACCTGCAAATCCACGACCTTCGGGCGGATAAACAAGGGAGATTCTTATTTGTAAACATCCACATAGACTGATACCCCCTAACACTAGCAACGATCTACACCCCTAAAACGGGTCAAGACTGCTTCATAAGGGACTACATGGATAAGCTAGATCCCTTTGTGAAGGCAGAGGTGGTGCTAGGCGGGGTCTTCAACATGGCATGGGACCTCAAGGTAGATCGCTCGAACATCAGACCATCGGGGCAAGGCACGCCGTTGAAGGCCCTGAAGCGGAGCATGGGGAAGATGGCACTGGAAGATACATGGTGGGGGTTCAAGGAGGGTACATGCACATCTTGCATGTTCACAACTCCAGAATCGTTTACCTTTGGGTCTCCTAGGGAGGATTCAACAAGCAGAGACAAGTCCAATCTCGCTCAATGACCACACGTCTCTGTGAGTGCCCGTCCTTTTGGCCCGCCAACAGACGGGGCTGTGGAGAAAGAGACTACTGGTGGAAATAATACAAGACCCGGTCATGCGGGAATCGATTAGTGAGCATATAGCAGACTAATTTGCGAACAACCACACTCTGGTAGGCCTTCAAAGCAGTGACACGCGGATACCCGATAGCTCTGAAAGCACAGAGGGATAAACAGACTCAGCAATGGGAAGCCGAACTGGAGTCCAAGTTGGAAGAGGTCCAGGCTGAAATGATCCAAAACAAGTTTTTGCAACTGAAGAGAGCCTTAAGACACATTCAGGGGCAACTGTAATCCATCCGCAACAAAAGAGCAGAGAGGAGCCTGCTCCACCTGAAACATGGTACTATATGAAAGCGATTAAGGCAGACAGGCTCCTGGCCAGACAGCTTAAAGGGAAACAGAATCAAACAGTCAAAGCGCTGAAGGACACACGGACAAACGAGGACCCCAAAGACAGACAATGGAGAAATATTCAGAACATTTTACCTAAACCTATATACACCTCAGACAGTGCCAGCCAGGTGGAACAAACTATCTAGAAGGGGTCACTCTCCCATCAATCACGGAAGAACAAAATTAGACAGCCCAGTAGAGGAGGTATCCAGAGCAATTTGGATACCTCCTCCGGTAGAGGAGGTATCCAGAGCAATTCGGGAACTGCCCACCAACAAAGCCCCAGGCCCGGACGGCTTCACTACAAATCTTTACAAGATGTATAAGAAAGCTTACCTGCCAATCCTGACAGAACTATTCAACAGGTTTTAGCAGAACAGCAACATAAAACAGTCCATGAACGAGGCGAAGATCCTAGTTCTCCACAAGCAGGAAAAAGACCCGGAGCTACCGAGCGCATACCACCCAATTGCCCCAATAAACCTGGATGCAAAATTCTACACCAAAATCATAGCCAATAGACTGTCACAGGTCCTCCCGAAGCTGATCCACCAGGACCAGTCAGGATTTATCCCCAACAGGCAGACACACGACAACATAAGGATAACCCACCTGATCGAAAAGATAGGGAATGCCCAAACACCGGCCATACTACTAGGACTGGATGCTGAAAAAGCATTTAACCACGTGGCGTGGTCCCTACTATTTCGAATCTTGGAGAAAATGGGTCTGGGGAGGAAATCAATATGATTTGGGCCAATTATAATTCATCTAATGCGCGAGTAGCAGTAAATTGCAAACTGTCGGGCACAGTCAGGATAGGAAGGGGAACCTAACGGGGGTGCCCCGTCGCTACTGTTATACGCAATATTCCTAGAGCCTCTCCTGGCGTGAATAAGACGCCCCAGACATCAAAAGGCATAGTCATATGGGGAGTTGGTGGACACCTTTCACAATAACACAGCATACACAGATGATATGCTGGTGGCCCTAACTGACCTGCTGGGCGCACTACCACTTCTCCTACAGGAAATGGAGGCATATGGAACCACATCAGGGCTGAAAGTCAGACAAAAGTCCGAAATCATGATTCTGGCCGGAAACAGACACGACATCCAAAGGCAAGCGGCAGTGCTACAACTGAAAGTGGCAGCAAAAGGGGTCAAATACCTTGGCGTCACTCTGACCAGTAGGCTAAATGAACTTTATGGAGGGAACTACCCCCAACTTCTAGAAAGGACCAAAAGAGACTTGGAAAGGTGGAATCCTCTGTCAATCTCGTGGTGGGGCCATCACAGCGATAAAAATGACCATACTGCCTAAAATGATGTACAGTTTTTAGGCGCTCCCCATCAGACTGCCAGCTTCCTCCTTCAAAGCACTGACCAAAACAGTTTCGGTGTATATTTGGTGGAAAAAAAAAGACTCCCAGACTAACCAACAAGGTCCTTACGGCACAGAGAATGGATTGTGGCCTGACCCTCCCCCATTTTGGTAAATATCACGAGGCGGCCCAGCTGTGGGTCTTGAAAGAATAGATGCTGGACTCTTCCCAGAAACTTTGGGTTGCCCAGGATAAAGCAGTGGCCACGACCAGACTACGACACCTTCTATGGACCAAAAAAGAACACAGACAACACCCGAACGTACAAATAAGCGAAGTAATAAATGCAACACTGGAGATTTGGAACAGGGCAACCCAAAATGAAAACAGCGACAATTGATCCGGCCCCCTTCATTCCATTGTTCAATAATCCGGAATTCCAGCATGGCATGGAGAAAGAGGCATACCAAAAATGGGAAGAGGCGGACTGCACAATGGTAGGCGACATGTTTCGAGACCAGGACATCAGAACCTTCGCAGAGTGCCAAGCACAATTCGGCCTCACCGCAAAGGACCGATACAAATATGAACAACTTCACCACTGGCTGTCCTCCCCACGGAACACTACAGCAGTGTCAAGAACACTAACATCGTTTGAAACATACGTCATGACACACGCGGGGGGACGAAGAAGGTGGTCTCCGATGTCTACAAATTCCTCAATATCCAAACCGAAGAGATAAAATGGCACTACATGAAGAGATGGGACAACACACTCGGGGGCAATGTTACAAAAGGCCAGTGGGAATACATATGGCAGGCCATTCCCAAACTAACTAGAGTAGGCCAGACAAGGGAAATGTGGACAAAGATCCTGGTACAATGGCACTACACCCCAGAAAGACTACATAAAATGTACAAAACCACCCAGAACAAGTGCTGGAGTGCAGGGCAGAAGCCAACTGGAGACATATCTAGTGGGACTGTCTGAATCTCCAGCAATTTAGGGAAGACGTGAAAACACAAATGCAGAGAATGTTCAAGGGAACGGATCAGTTAGGAGAGGAGGTGTGGATGTGTGGTCTGTGGAACCCCCCCCCCCCCGCGATAAAAAAAACCACTGACAATGACATAGAAGAGGAACTTCATGGGCCTCTTAACGGCAGCCTGGCAAGCCATAGCTAAAAAATGGAAGCAAAAAACGCCCCCTACAATGTTCGAATGGCTACAAAGAGTTTGGTCTCACATAGCGATGGAGATCATCACATAACATACAAGGAGACCGGCAGAAATTTAGAACTGACTGGGGGACGGCTCTGGAATATCTTCAGAACAACTACATGGAACAATGGTGCCCACATAAAATAAGAATCCTAGACATGTTCTCTTAGGCTCCAACGAATGCCTTTGCATATGCGGACATGAGAACTGAGACCTTCCGGTGGGGTGGGAGGGGTGCGGGAGAGAGAAGGAAAGGGTTTGGGACGGATGTCGCTGTGTTACGAAATGCAATAAAAACACGTAAAAAAAAATTATAATAGAAACGGCAGACATTCCAAAATGGGGGGGGGGGAGGGGTGTGTGTGTGTTGTGTGTGTGTGTGTCCCCCCAATCGGGCCACAATTAAACAGAAAACAATGCTATGTGGCGTGCACAACTCCTACTCCTACACACACAAGGTGACAAGGTGAGGACGGTATAAGGAACCCCGCAGAGGAGCAAATAAAACGCAGTGGTGCCACTTGAAGACTTCACCTTCAGCCGATGAGGGACGCTGCGATAGGCGGCAGCAAAGCATCCCAATACGAGCCAAAAAACAGGAGCCATTTGTATGCGAGTCCCAGGGGACAACCAAGAGCCGGCAGAGGAGACACCCGGAAGCAGGCATGGTGTAAGCAGGAAATCCCCAGCCGACCACACACAAAACTAGATCACGCGGCGACCATCGGAACAGAACTACAGGTGAGTGGGGAAGCAGAAACAGCAGCACGCCAGACCCCAAGGGACAGAAAAGCAGCAAGTGTACACGGGCAGGAGAAATAGAGCCTGGGGCCCAGGCACACAGAAACAAGGAAGGGGGGAGAGGAGTGAAGCCAGGCAGACAGGACCCTGGTCCCGAGAACACACAGGGCACAGGGAGATTTAACTCAATCCCCATAGAAAGAAAAATCTGGGTGGAAGCCACCGGATTGAATAGCCAAGAGCAGCAGGAGCCATCTGGAAGTTGCAAAGCATAACACAACGCAAGAAGGGGAACCATTCAAGCAGCAGAGGGCGGAAGGGGAGGCTCACCCCCCTCCCCACCCCCTTATTAAAGCAGGGGGAGACAAAGCAGCCCAGAGGAACGAAACACAGGAGGCCCAATAAGAAGGAGAAAATAAATAAATAAATAAAAAAATAAAAAAAAAACACACACACACACACACACACACACACTCCCAACCCGGACCGGCAAGAAGACTGAGGAAGGCAACACAAATAAGGGACAAGATAGGAAGACAGATTAGCCCCGGCAATGCAAGCGTAAGGTAGGAACCTCCACGAACACAGTAGGGGCACACCAGAAGAGGCCCAAACAGCCCCCACATGTCCAAAACCAGGGCAAAGGCAGCATTATCAAGCACACAAAGGAAAGCAAACAACCAGGAGACACCATTCAAAGCCAACCCTCACAGACACCCAAAGAAGGCACAATGGCAAGCAAGGAAGACCTGCAGAACTGTTTTGGGGAATTTCAAAATCAACTAATTTCCTCCTTTCATACCCAATTTGAAACATTGAAAGTCAAAATCAAACAGTTGCTACAAGAGCTGAAAATAGATTTGCCAAAACTGGAGGAAAGAACAGACACTAAAGAAAGTTGCTCAGAATCTAGAAGAAATGCAAAAAACAATGAAACACTAGATCACCTCACACACCCGTCACACAATTCGGAAATGCAAAGCGAGGACCTAGAAAACCACAAAGACCCAAAAGGGATAGAACAACAACTCTTTGCAGATGTAATGGCGACTGACAAGGAGGAGCAAGTCCTAGTGGAGAGAATCCATTGAGTAGGACCAAAAAGGATGGGAGAGCCTGGCGCAAGCCCGAAAGATGTCATGGTGGCAGTGACATACACCCAGAATTAACAGATCCTATGGAATAAAAGGAGCGGGGGCCAGGTGCAAATCAACAGATACAAAGGTCTTCCTCTAGGAGCACCTTGTACAAATCACGCTCCAAAAAAAAAAAAAGGAGAAAGATGGGCCAGTAGTGAAATTCCTAGCGCAGAAACAGATAATATATAAGACCTGCATTACTCACCGTAATAGCATTTCTGGTTGTATCTGCTTAGATTCACATGTTGTGCATATGGTCAGACATCCAGTGGTATCCGCGGAGTATTGCATCTGGTCTTTCGGGGACCGAAAGGGAACGTCGGCATATGCATGTCTGTAACACTTTCCCTATTGTGACGTGAAGTGTACCCAAAATCCCTCACGCGCCGAGGTCCCTCTGATTGTATTTTGCCTGCCATGAAAGAGTCCAAGGCTATTGTGAGTGAGCACATAAAGAAAGTAGTAAGAAGTCTATGTTCCTTCCACCCGAGCGGGGAGGCAGGGTGGGCGCATGTGAATCTAAGCAGATACAATCATCAGAAATGCTATTACGGTGAGTAATGTAGGTTTTCTGATGCTTGTTAATCTGCTTAGAATCACATGCTGTGCGTAGACTAGCGAGCAGTACCCAGAGTTGGAGGTGGGTTATGAGAAGGAACAGTAGTGAAAATATGTCTTAATACTGCTTGTCCCACCTGAGAATCAGATCTAGAGTGAGTGTCTAGGCAATAGTGTTTTGTAAAGGTGTGTACAGCACTCCAGGTTGCTGCTTTGCAAATGGACTCAAGGGGAACATTTGCAATGAATGCTATGGAAGCCCCAGTGCCCAGAGTAGAGTGTGCTCTAGGCTTGAAGGGCAGTTCTCTCTTCACAAGAGTATAACAGTGATGCATTTGACAATACACCTTGGAGATAGCGGATTTAGAGACAGGATCCCGTTCTCTACCAGCTGCTACTAAAATGAAAAACTGGTTTGTCTTTGTCAGTGGTTTCGTTCTTTCCAGATAAAACATGATTGCCATGCGCACATCTAGTGTGTGTAGGCTTCTTTCGGCCATGCTAGTGGGATTCTGGAAGAAAGTGGGTAGTTTGATTGATTGGTTCACATGGAACTTCGAATTAAATTTAGGCGCAAAACGGGCTGAGAGCGCAGAACCACCTTATCCCTGTGGACTTAACAAAAGGGTCTAGAACAGAAAGAGCCTTTAGTTCACTAACCCTTCTAATAGAAGTGATAGCCACTAGGAAGGCTGTCTTATAAGTAAGGTCTTTTAGACATGCTTTATGCATTGGTTCAAAGGGAGACCCCATTTGTCTGGTCAATACCACATTTAGATCCCATCCGGGAGCTGGGTTAGAAATGGGGGATTAATTCTCTTAACCCCTTCCATAAAAGCCTTGATAACAGGTATCTTCCACCACGACACCTTCTGTTGTGACGTAGTGTAGGCTGAGAGCAGCTAGGTGACCCTTTAGGGAATTAAACACCAATCCTGAATCTAACAAGTCGGTCAGGTACAACACAATGTGAGTAGGAGAACAGTCAATCAGGTTGATGTACTTGGTATTGCAACAGATGACAAAGCAGTTCCATTTGCTGGATTAGCAATACCGGGTGTTAGGTTTCCTAGCTTCCCCAAGTATGTCCATCCATCTCGGAGGAAGTTGAAGGTGTCCGAACTCTGACCTCAGCAGCCAGGCCGCTAAATTCAGAGTTTGTGGGCATGGGTGTAGTGTTTCCCCACTGTCCTGAGGAATGTTGTACGGGCAGGGCTACTTCACAGGAGGGGAGACGGAGATCTCCATCAGATGAGAGAACCAGGGTTGGCGGGCCTACATGGGGGCCACCAATATAATGGTGACTGGTTCCTGGTGCATCTTGTGCACAATCATGTTGAATAGGGGAGTTTCAGCGTAAACACATTTCCCTGACCATGTTATCCAGAGTCCGTTCCCCTTGGAGCGGTTTTGGCGGTACCTGGAGGCGTAGTCTTGGCATTGGGCGTTCTCCTGAGTGACGAACAAGTCTATCTCTGGAAAGCCCCAATCTGCGAAGATGTTGGAGACGATGTCTTCGTGTAGACATCATTCATACTCTTAGTGGGACATTGCTGCTCAGGACGTCCGCTAGAAGGTTGAGTTTGCCAGGAACGTGTTGGGACAGCAGGAACATCTTGTGTTTGGGAGCCTACATCCAAATGTTCTGGGACAGCTTGGATAGCCCTGGAGAGGGTGCCCCCTGTTTGTTTAGGTAATACATGGCTGTAGTGGTGTCTGAAAGGCCTTCAGTGCTTTGAATACTGCTAATAGCTCTAACAGGTTTATGTGGTTGGATGCTACTTGTGGGGACCACACTCCATGTTCTGTCTGCTGTAGCAGAGGAGCCCACCACCCCGTGAAAGACGCGTCTGTTGTGAGAGTGGCTTCTACTGCAGGAGTGGTGAAGGTCTTCCCCTTAAAGAGTATTTCCCCTCGACCACCACTGCAGAGAGAGAACGAGGGCTGGCGAGACAACTAGCAGATCTTCCCATTGTCCGCTGGCCGGACACCACTGGCTGTGGAGCCACTCTTGCATGGGACGCATGCGCAGCCGTGCGCGAGGAACTAAATAAATGCATGACGCCATCATTCCTAGCAGTCGCATGGCCATGTGTACCGTCACTTCCCGACTGGCTACATATTGAGGGATCTGAAACAGCATGTTCTGAACCCTATCTGAGGGGAAGACGAGGCTGTCGTTAGTCCAAATTAGAGCCCCCAGAAACTATTTGACTTGACTGGGGTCTAAGCTGGATTTCTTTTCGTTGATGGAGAATCCCAGACTGAATAAGAGGTCTATTATCTTCTGAGTGTTCAATAGGCATGTTTCGTAAGAGTCCCCTGTTATGAGCCAGCCTGGATAGTCTGCACAGGTGTGCTGCCGCTACTGCCAGAACCTTTGTAAACACCCTTGGTGCCAAGGCAATGCCGAAGGGGAGGACTTTGAAATGATAGTGCTTGTCCTCTACCACAAACCTTAAATATTTTCTGTGCGCTGGCAACATTGAAATATGAAAGTATACATCTTTCATGTCCAGTGTCGCCATGTAATCCTGGGATTACTTCCTGGAGAGTTACCATACGAAACTTTTGAGGTTTGACAAATTTATCTGCAAGTCTAAAACAGGGCGCATGGTGAGGTCCCTTTTTGGGTACAAGGAAGTACACTGAATAAATACCCTGGTTTACCTGAAGAATAGAGATGGCTTCTATGGCGTCCTTTTCCAGAAGTGCTTCCACCTCTTGTATCAGGATTCGCAGATGGTCTGGTGTCAGGCGTCGTGCTTGGGCGTTCTGAATTGTGGTGGTCAGTACCCGTGGGCGAACGTCTTGAGAACCCACTGGTCTGACGTTATCCCCTCCCATGCTGAAAGGAAAAATGTTAAGCGCCCCGCAACAGGGGTGGAATGGGAGGGGACCTGGATCCGTAGGTCATCTATAACCAGAGGCTGTGGCTCCCCTGGAGTTTGGGCCTCTGCCTCTACCTTTCCCCGTGCCGCTGTCCCTTGGCTGGATAGTTGGCAGGGGTGCGGGATGCTTGTCCTGCGTTCCAGTTATTTCCCGTATTATACAGGTTTTTCAGTACGTTCTGGTTGACCTACCTGCCCTTGGTCACGATGGCAAGTAATTTGGTTCTAGCGAGCTCAGGCACCTCTTGGAGACCTTCCTGCAGTAGATTCCAATGCGCATCGGCATAACTGGCAAGCAACGTACTGTTTTCCATGCGCGTGGATAAAAGGCAGCTGCTGTGGTGAATAGTTTACCCAAGGCGTACAGCCTTTTTAACTCCTTATCAGGAGGCGCCTCTCCTGTAGCAAGGGCTACCCCCCCCGCCCATTTTTGGGTGGTGGTAACCACTAGTGAATCGGGGGTGGCATGGCCCTTAATGTATGTAGGGCCAGTAAGCGATGAGCGAAATAATTTCTCCACCTGCAGGTCTACTGCTCTAGTCTGGGCTGTGATCAAGGAAGGAGCCAATCTCCTCTTAATGAAAATCAGAAGAGGTATGGCTTGGCTGGAGGGGGACTTTTATTTGAGGATAGCCTCCGTAAAGTCCTGTTCAGGTAAAGCCTCCTGGGTGGCTATTTGAAAATATTCAGCTGCCTTCCTCAAGATGACGTTGAACGCTATCTGATCGTCCACTGGGGAAGCCTGGCAGGCCGTAGTAGAGGGAGGGGAATCCAAACATAGGACATCAGGGTCCTGGTCCTGGGTAGGGAGTGCCCACTGTCCTCGAAGTCTCCCGTGGGATCCACCTGGTCACCCACAGTGTAGTTTTGTAGGAAGTTCGTATCCTCCTCCTCATAATAATTGTCCTGATACGCGTCCATCTGGATCTCGTCTTCGGGGAGGATGGAAGTGTAATCCACCTGAGAAGGTCCTACATTTCTTAGAAAATTAGAAGCAGGCACAGAGGGAGGGTCCTGCCGAGGTCTCTTGGGGGTAGGTTGCTCTGAAAGCAAGAAAACTTCTCCAACCTATCCATACAGCCTTTGAATTTTTCTCTGGTCCATCTAGATGAGCCAGAAGGGTCTAAGGGTGGAAAATATTCATTTTCCTCCCTATGGCACCCACGTTTGTCTCCAATAGAGCTAGCAAAAAGGCACCGGACTCTCCACGTAGTCCTTGCGAGCATTGTGGCGCTGTGACGCATCTTTCGAGGTGTCTGCGCACCACTCCTTGCGCTTTGTCGTCTCTTTAGACCTCTCCTTCAGCCCCACTGCCGAAGCAATCCTAGCAATGCTTTCAGAGATGTGCAGCAAAGCGGGCGATGCGTCGGTTGACTAGGAGGCCCAGTGGTAGATTTTTCTCCTACCGGAGCCTTCGGAGCGTTAGCTAAGCGCGCTTCGACGGCTGGATGGGTTTTGGAGGTAGCACCCTTTGGTTTCAAAGGCCCCGTTGCAAGATGCTGCTGCGGATGCGGGAAAGACTGTTGATCTTCAAGATCCAAGGATCCCGTCGAAATTTTCAGCGGTCCTGTTGGCGCTTTCGCCCGTTTCGATGGTACCGTCGAAATCGGGGTTGGGGTTGTGTGTTTAGTGTGGCTTCGAGCTTGTACGCCCCTGTCGCCGGGTGTTATCCCCATAGCGTGACATGCGTCAGGCCTAGCAGGGACAGGCGTGGCAGACCTAGGAGTGGCCGTCGTGAGGTCGATGGCACCCGACACGAATGCCTGGTCATCACTAGTACCCCTGTCACTTCGGCAGGTGCAGCGGCGGAAGAAGACCCAGCCCGTGACATGCCGTAGGCCACCCACCGCTTAACGTGGTGCTCCTTAAGTGTTTTAGGGGGCAGGAGTTTAGAGGCCGCGCACCGCGCTTCGTCGTGGTCAAGGGGTAGACAATTATTGCACTTTGCGTGCTCGTCCTTCCAAGGATATCTGGCTCTGCAAGAGGGGCAAAACCTAAATGGTGTCCTTTTTATAGCGAAAGGCAATAAAGGTGATGACCAGACCTAGAGGGCAAAGAGGGGGAAGAGGAGAGACATAGCTGAAAGGATATGGCCACCCCGACCCCACTCTCCCTACTGTGTAGGCCGGCCAGAGGTCCCGCCGGATCTTAGGCGTTGAAAGTCCACCGCAGTCTTCGGCATAGTGCAGGAACCACCGTCGAAATGACAATGAGATAGTCGGCAAAGTCAATAGACAAAGTGATAGTCTTATGAAAGAGCTCCGCAATAAGGCGACCAGTACTCTGGGTGGAAAAAAACAATCTGCGGGACCTCGGCACGTGAGGGATTTTGGGTACACTACACGTCATGATAGTGATCGTGTTACAGGCTCGCCTGTGCTGACGTCCCCTTTTGGTCCCTGAAAGGCAAGATGCAATACTCTGCGGCTACCACTGGATGTCGGACCATTTACACAGCATGTGATTCTAAGCAGATTAACAAGTATTAGAAATAGACATTTCCCTTCGGCCTACTCTTCACTTGGGAGGGACAGACTCACAGGATAACGACATGTGAGTAAGGAGAACACATTCTAAACCTGCAAAGGGGGGAGGGGGAGTGGAGAGTGCACAGAGGACAGACACAGACATGAGGGAAGAAGCAGGAAACCGCTGGGATGGACAACAGCGCCAAAGAAGGGAAGTAGTGGAACCAAAATGTGAAGGGGGTAACAGAACCCAAAACCAAAGAACCCTGGATGAGAAATAAAAGGAAGGAGTAAAGGATTTAAGATACCCTGAAGAAAGGGTAAGACAATGACATGTAACCCAAGAGCGCGGCCCACAGGGATGGAGGGGGGGTGTATCTTTGAATCCCTAGTGGGGTGTAGTAGCCCCCACGACAATTTCTCTGGGAAGACATAAGGTACAGGCACGAACGTTCATAGGAACCGGGACCCCTCCTCAGGGATTGGGGAAGAGTTTTAGTTGGGGAGTTACAGTCGACAAGTTGGCGGTTTGGGGAAGGGAGGTAAGGGAGTGGAGATACACATGGTGTAGAAGGGCATAGGGCGGGGAGGGTAGAGGAAGCAGGGAATCCAAAATGAAGGACCTTAAGCTACTAGTGCACAATGTGAAGGGCCTTAACACCCCAGTCTAAAGGAATAACATAGGATATGTGTGGGGAACAATACATTTTAAAAAACAATCTAAATACTCATGTACCAAGAAACACAAGTAAACAAGACAAATGGAAATAAAAAATTAGAGGACATTCTCAACTATACCAAGCAAATATCGGGGAAAAGAAGGTGGGGGTGTTGATTGCAGTTCACGATAGACTAGGCGCACTAGTCAAGAACTTTGTTGCGGACAAAGAGGGAAGATATCTATTCTTAAACGTAGCCATTGGGGGCCAAATGTTAAAGCTGGCATCAATGTATGCACTGAATGCAGGGCAGGATAGCTTCCTAAGTAGAGTACTATCAGAATAAGAAACCTTTGCTAAGGGAGACAGTTGCGGGTGACCTCAACATAGCGTGGATCCAGGGTCTGGACAGAAGTGGAAAAAATGCACAAGGAACCCAAGCCCCTTCCCAAAGCTTTAAAAATGGAAGATGGATATAATGGCCCTTCACGACATATGGAGGGTAATCAAAGGGGACTATTCACATGTACATACTTCCATGTCTCAGAAAGACTACTTTTGGGTGTCTACAGAGATACTGAGAAAGGTGAAGGGAATAGAGGTAGGATCAATATCCCCATCAGATCATGGCCCATTGAAGATGAAAATGGATAACACAAAGGGAGGGGTGGGGGGGGGGGTGTAGGGTGGGGGGACTCCAGAAGTGGAAATTCCCCGCTGACCTACTTTAGGATTTGGTACAATTCAAAATCATAAGAGATCAAAATAGAGCAGTACTTTAGAGAAAATGAATCGGACAAGGTACCTCAGGAATTAACGTGGGACGCATTCAAGGCAGCATTGGAGGGGCATCTAATAGCATTAAAGTCTGGGAAAGAAAAACGGAGAAGGCAGTGGGAAAAAGAATTGTAAGGAAAAGAGATATTCAAGGAGGTAATGGCAAAAGCCCCAAATTCAAAACGAAGAAAGGTGTCGAGACATATTCAGGGACAGCTAGAGGCACCCATGTAAAAAAAAAAAAAAAAAAAAAAAAAAAAAGGCAGAGAAAGCACTTCTCCATCTGAAACAGTGGCACTATGAAGGCCAACAAGGCCAACAGACACTTGGCCAGACCATTAAAGGAAGATAAGGGGGCACAAACCCATCATTAAATTCGGAAATAGTGAGGGACAGGAAACAACTAATGAAGAGATCGGAGAAATACTTAGGTAGTACTACCAGAAATTGTATGCATCAGATAACCCCTCGCAAACAGATCAGGAGAAATATCTTACGAAACTCCCCATTCCACGGATAACTGAAGTCGAACAGACAGCCCTATAGGAAGAAATTAAAGATGGAAGGAAGAGGTCCAAAAGTCTATGAAAGACCTACCAAAAAATAAAGCTCCAGAACCGGACAGATATATGGCAAGCTTTTATAAAGAATTAATGACAATCTGACCCCAAAACTTTATTTAATATATTCAAAACAATAAAAATATATATATATATATCATGCCTACCATGAAAGAAGCAAAACTTGTAGTGTGCCACAAACAAGGAAAAGATCAGACATTACCAGGGTCATACAGACCAATAGCACTAATTAACTTAGATGCAAAACTTTATGCCAAAATTCAGGCAAACTGATTGCTTCACCTCCTACCGAAACTAACAGGGCAGGACCAATCCGGCTTTATACCTTCCAGACAGACATTCGACAATACCCGCAGAATATACCACCTAAAAGAAAAAAAAAACAGGACTACTTCTACAGGTCAAGCAGACGAAGCTAGGTGGCCCAGTCCAGTCAGACATCTCTGCACTACGCATCACGTTGGTGGAGGCCGTGGCTGTCCAGTTCAGCTCGACACCCCTGCGGGAGCCAGGTGAGCGTAACAAACACAGAAATCTCACTAACGGCCCTAATAAAAGTATTGGAGGAATTTGGGGCTATCTCAAGACTAAAAATAGACAAAAATCTGAAATATTAAACTTGTCCGAAGACCCAGAGGTAATGAACAGACTAGAGCAGACAACACACCTGAAACTAGCCGAAAAAGGCATGACATATTTGGGCAGAACCCTGACAAAAATAATATAACAAATGTATGGGGCAAACTACCTTCAACTACTGGAAAAAATTATAACAGACTTGACGAACTGGAACCCACTCACGATATCATGATGAAGTAGGCTGACAGAAAAAAACTGTAATATTACCCATTTATTTGATTGATTTTTTATTTCTATCGCGCTCGTACACAAGTGTTTCAGAGCGTGACAAGGCAAGGGAGCGGAACAGAACAGCAATCTTACGAGGCCCAGTGTTATTGAGAACGCACAAGTGCATGGGGGAGGGGAGAAGTGCATGGAAGGGGGGAGAAGTGGAAAGTGCGAAGCAGAGGAGAAACAGATAAATAACAAATAATAAAGGCAACAGTGGTAATGCAGCCAGCAATCTGCAAGTGCTAGGTTTAAGGCAGCAGACAGGGTAGGTCCGATAGGTGCAGGAAGAAAAAGGGGGGGGGGGCTGTATGGGTACAGATTCAGACCCCATTGCAAGGGGTGGCCCACAGGCAGTGCGGGAGGGTGGCAGGATGAGCAGGTACCTGGGCCCGAAGGACAGAGGGTGGCCAGGTGCACGGTGCCAAGAGAGAACGGATCAGCAAGGGAGAAGGGGAGCGAAGGCAGACGAAAAGAGGATGGTCTTGATATGCTTCCGGAACCAGAGATGGTTCTCCTCAAGTTTTAGAGTGGCAGGGAGGCTGTTCCAGAAGGAGGCCCCAGCCGAAGACAGATCTACCCCCAGCTCGTTTCTTTGAAAAACAACTGACCCTGAGGGAGTTCGAGGTATAGAAGCGAAGAGCTCGAGAGGGGAGGTATTTGCGGAGGGATAGCTGAAGGTATTTTGGACCCAGGCCCCAGAAAGCCTTGTGGACAATGCAGAGGGTTTTGAATGTAATCCTTGCATCCACTGGGAGCCAGTGGAGAGATTTCAGAGCTGGAGAGATACGATCCCAGGGCTTGAGGCCAAGGACAAGTCTCGCAGTCCTGTTCTGGATTAGTTGCAGAGGGCGGAGAGTAGACGCAGATAGATTTAGAAAGAGGCTGTTACAATAGTCCAAGCTAGAGAGAACCAGATCTTGGGATACCATGAGCTTCTGGGGGAAGGAGAGGAAAGGCAGAGTACCTATGAGAAGGTGCAGTCGGAAATTTGACTTTTTAGAGACCTCAGATTTGGGCAGAGAAGGAAAGGGTGGGATCAAAGATGACCCTGAGGCCTCACAGGTGGGGGGTAGGAGGAGGGCCAAGGGAGGCCGGCCAGAGAGTGAGGGGAAAGGATGGTGATGGTGTGTCGATGTGAAGGATCTCCGTCTTGCTGGCATTCAGACAAAGATCATTGGCGGCACACCAATCTTGAATTAACATACTTAAGCATTACCCTTCAGAGTCCCAAATACCTTAATTCGCTCACTGAATAAGCGAGTTGCCAGAAAATAAGGGACATGTACCAGGGACAATTACTCAAGATGTGCGAGGAATGCGTCCAAGACCTAGGCCTGACGGAGGGAGATAGATTCAAATATAACCAACTAAAACACTGGCTAAGCTCCCCAACAATTAAAGAAGCGGCCACCTGACAATTGACACAGTTCTAACATTTAATTACTACAAACACAGGGTCAAAAAGCTTAGTCTCCAACCTATATAAACACCTTAATGATTAAGAAGAGCAGGTACAGTGGAAATTCATGAGAAAATGGTGGGGAAACACTGGGCGAGCCAATCCCAAGGATCAATGGAAATATTTATGGGGAATTATCCCTGAACTAAATCGCTCCATTCAGCTGAGAGAGATGTGGATCAAAGTTGCATTGCAATGGCACTATATTCCAGAAAGGATTCATGCTATGTACCCACAAGCATCCGAAGAGGGAGCAGGAAAGTAGCATTTTCATAGTTGTCGTTTACGAATGTTGTATTAAAACTAATAGAACTAAGCTTAAAACAAAAATAGAAACGTCCCACAGTATTTGCACTCTCCACTGGTGAGCGATAATTCACTCTAGGTGAGTAATAAATGGTGTGATGTGCATGGGGAGAATGGAGATTAGTGTGTGAGTGAAGTCTGGCTAGCAGCTTGCAACTTTCTTTTCACTTGAATCGTGCAATGTAATATAATAACTAATCTAAATATAGTTAAGACACAGCAACTGCAGGGTGTAAGAATGATAATTAACATTGTTTTACGCAATTCATCTTACCAACGTTCCACCTTGAACACTTCGAAAACCAATAAAGCAGATCATGTGAGTCAATGTATATATAAACTACCATGAAGAACAGCAATGGGATATCATTGCCCTAGAGAGGGGGTGGGGGAGTATGATGAAGCATTCCTGACCCTTTTTCACTACTATCAGACCATTGGAAAATGACAAAGTAGCAAAACATGGGATTAGTTCTACTATGGACGGAATGGGGGTGCATTGCAAAAATCCCTGTGGTTGTAGGGCCAGTCATTGGAGATGTAAAACTATCTGGGGGGGTGGGGGGGGGTAGTGCGAGTGGAGGCGTGGAGAAAAATTGCTTTTTTGCAAGGGCAGAACCTTGTTGATGGATAGGGTATACTTCACCTCACTTACAAATAGAATCTAAACAGTAAACATTTGAGGTAGGTATGAACGTGAGCTGTAAGACAAGTGCATGTGAGAGCAGCATGGCAGATAGTTAATAGGCCTAAATTGATGGAAGCCTCCACCGCTTTCGAAACAGAGAAAAGCCTCAACAGTGATTGTCACATTCTACAAGAACGACAAAACTGACTGTCTCTCCAGATAAACATTTATGCCCCGCTCCTCCTTGTAAAGCAACCAGAAGGGGGTGTCTGTACTCCTGCTCTCTATACGGAAGAGGAGCGGCACAGAGGACCCCAGCCAAGATTCTCCATTATTGGTAATGTAGTCTAGCAATCAAGGCCTACCTTCTCAGGAGGTAATGCGGACTGGTTCTTAAGGACAGTGTAGTCCCCAAGCACCCACAAAGGAAAGTCCACACACTGTATTAGTTAAAACAGTCTTTTTATAAATAAGGTTCAATGTTATATACACCATCACGATAATACACTTTGTGCTCCGACAATTCTAAAATGGTAAATGTATACAGTTATAGGTGGTACCACTATTACTCAGAGTCCATTAAAATGCAGCAACTGTATTCAGTTCAAATAGCATACGAATCAACACAGCAAAACAATATCAATCAGATTTAGGAGGAAGACAAGTTGGTTAGACAATTGGCAAAATACTGAGCCCCTATAGTCAGGCACAGTTCTGTATGAGGATCCCCAGCAAAGGCGTGGAGTCGTCCTGCGTCTGTGGTCTTCGGGTGGCGGGAAACACACCAGCGGATTCTCCTTGGTCGTCGGCGGCCATGACTTTCTTCGGCAGGACGAAAGCGGTTGATGAAGATGAACAAGGAGTCCTTGGATCAAATGTTCTTGTGCAAAGGGGAGCACGGTGGCTCTGGTCGGTGACGGCGGTCGTCGACAGTGGATGGCTGTCCGGTGCTTCTCTTTGTTCTCCTCGGCAGTCCCCTTCTCTGATCGGCAGCCTTTCGTAGGTCTGTCTACCAGGGAGCGTTGGCAAAGATCAGCTGGTGCACGATGGTCCTTCGTAGCTCGGTGAGAGGTCTGCTTATCAGGTCCTCTCTTCGATCAGTTCTTCAAGACACAGCAGCTTTCAGATTACATGGAAGGGTTCACCTTCTTCCGGCTCGGCTTCGAGAGTAAGCATCAAGTATCAACTTCAGCTTCTGAACGATTTCTAGCAGTGAGAGTCCCCCAGACATACTATTGGTCTCCCATTCACTCTGCTGGGTCCCTCAAGCAACCAATCACTCGGAAGGGCATTCAGGCAGTCAGCCAATCAGGTGCACAGTGCATTCAGACAAGTACTCTGCCATTCAGCACTACACACTGCATTCATACCAGTTTCGGGCAGGGCTGTCTCAGTCATTGTGTCAACCACCAGATAGTAGACACCCATAACACAGAATGGGTATTTGTCACACTCCATTCACCCAGGTACCACCCCACGGGCGTACCCACAACATACGGTCGTTGGGAAGGCTCCAACCAGTCTGGTCGGCACTTTCCCACGCTACCATATATGGAACTTCCGCCCCAACAGCTAGTCAGGGGGAAGGGACAGAGTCGGGGTTTCCTGGGACTTCAGTAAAATCAAGGTAACAGGCGATGGACGGCAAGAGGCCACGGGGTCCAGCTTGTCTCCATCAGAAATCCACTGATTCCAAGGACAGGGCCTGGGCATCCCAAAATGGAGGATGCGCAGGGCACATGTCAATTCAGCACAGTGCTGCCACCAGCCCATACCCTGCTGTGTGGGCCACCCACAGGTGCCCAAAAACATACACTAGGAGTACAGGGTTGTACTCCCGCCCAAGGGTGCCATAAGGGTACCCCAAGGGTCTGTTCACCAAACCAAAAGAGAGCTGCACCGCCAAGAGTCCCAAATAAACTCCTGCGCGGAAAACACGATAAAAAGCAATAAGGGACAAGGATACAGAGGCCCTGTGCCTCCCATGCATTTCCAGCATCACACTCCTTGGTCACAGAATCCCCAGACAGGCAAGTCTGCCGGATTTGGAAATTCAACAGTTGGAAGAATACAACCATCCTAAAGGGCAGAGTCCAGATATGCCCTATAACAAACACTAAACTTGCTGCAACTGGATCCATCACCACCCCTTCCAACACAACCTTGCTACAACACACAAACTTTTTCCCTCAATTTCAGGTGGGCTCATCTTGAGGTTGGTCCGATTTACTTACTCAGATCGAATATCCCTTCCAACTAGAACATGGTATATATCTACAAAATGTTCTTATCTAGAAGGATTAGAGGATGCAGCTTCCGTTAATAACGTATGCACATTTTTAAAATGGTTGTCCTGCCTAGACTGCTGCATTTCTTCAACAACATACCATACTTAATACCTAGGAAGTTCTTTACCAAACTCGACAGTATGTGCAGGGACTTCCTATGGCACGGCACTCGCAACCGAGTGGCGCTGTGGAAGCTGCAAAACTTCTACGATAAAGGAGGGATTAAATTACCACATTTTGAGGCCTATTATGTAGCGAGCCAATTGCAATATGTTACACAGTGGCTCTCTGATGAGGAAACTCCCGAGTCCAGGTTGGTTGGGACAGATTGTACCCCGTTTTATTTGAAGGAGATCATCTGGGTCCCTAGACAAGACTTAAATCTTCGCCCTGGTATGCTGTTACTTGGGTGGAAAATGTGGCGTAGAGCATGTCGGCTACTGGAAAGCCTGGATCCGTGTTCGCCGCAAGTGCCACTGGTCGCCTTGACTGCGGGGGATGGTCAATTTAGGAAAACGATCAGAATGTACTGGGAATCGGTTGGGTTGGCCACGTTAGGAGATATATGGCAGGATGGGGCCATCAAGGATTTTGCAGACCTAGAAGAAGAGACTGGGTTACATGGGGGCCAATACGTTACATACCTCAGGTTGGTACGGATTATCCGAAAATCTTGGCCTGAGACGGTGTTAGCGGAGGATCCGGACGCCCTGATTGATACAATATATGATATATCAGAGGGCGGACACGAGATCTCCAGATTGTATGAGGTGGTGATGTCCCGGGTGGGAAAGGACTTGATAGACTTGAGACTAGAATGGGAAATGGAGGTGGGGGCTCAGATGACTGATGGGATGTGGGAACGGGCTCTGGGATATCATAAAAAAGTGTCCAGAAATGCTAGATTACAGCAAATCCAACTATACATCACGCACAGAGCGTATATGACCCCCAAGAGAATAGCTAAGTTTGCGAACTCGGGCAGGCAGGCATGCCCGAAATGTAACGAGGAGGACGCGGACATGACACATATGTTCTGGTCCTGCCCAGTAATCGAAGTCTTCTGGAGAGAAGTGTCACAGAAGTTAGCAGACAAAGGGGTCCCGATAAGCATTGACACAACCTGGGCTTGCCTCCTAGGGGGGTTCCCCAGACCGAAGAACACCAGACATCTGGGGAAACTGAGAGACCTTGCGTATATACTCGCTAAGCGGAGGATAGCTATGAACTGGAAGCAATGCTACAAACCTAGGATAGAGATGTGGTGGAGGGATCTGCAAAAATGGGCGGAAGCTGAAACCATGGTCTGGCAAGAGGCATGCAGTAAATGCGGGGAGGAGGATGTGGGCAACCTAGTAGCCTGGAGGTTGTTAGTCACTGGTCTGTTTGGGGTACGAGGAGAACCTACTGCCTCGGAGGAGGAAGTCACCCGGCCACTCCAGGTCGATACAGAACTACCCTGTTGATAAGATCTTTTGGAGTGCAGTGTTGTGTTTTTTTAAGTGTCAATTGTCCTATTGTACATAATGACACAAGTTTGTTTGTACTGTTTTCACTTAAAACAAAATAAAAATATATTAAAAAAAAAAAAACGTATGCACATTTGATAAGTAAAACTAAAACGGAATCTTAATAATTTGTCTAGTCAACCAGCACAAATAATCTGCATGCCAGTTAATCATTGGAATAAATATCAAGTTCACATGGCTCAATATGATACACAGCAAGAAAGCAATGCTGTGAAGTCATGAACCATTTTGATTTCTAGTTGATTAGTACATGTGAACGGGCACAGAAAGTAAATAACAGGAGCTGCAGCACTGAAGTTGACTGCATATTTGTCTTTTACTATGTTGCAGTCTACTGTCGTTACTGCTCTAGAGAGCTCCACAGTGCATGTAGCTGTCTCCACATGCTGCTTGCCCCCAGACTCCCTCCATCCAGCCACCCGAGGAAAATCATAACATTGCCTGCAACTAAGCTACCTCAAACCAGCCAGCGGCCATTAAACAATCGGCCATGTGACCCTCACCATTCACGCTCCCCATATGCATAATCCACGGGTGTCCCTTGTGAAGGGCAGTTGGGACAAGGGGAGCTTCTGTTTGGACCATAAGGTCCTAGGCCCAGTTTTCCCAGCTTGCCAGACCTGCCCTCAGCACCACCACAAACAATCCAAAGCACCTGGATCACAGAGGAATCCAACTCAAATCTCACTGCGAGTAGATCAGCCGCCAAGAACCTACAATTTTGTTGCTTCCAGCCTATTTCGCAGTTTTTATTTTTATTTTTTAATATGTTATTGCTGGTTGCCACCAGTGTACTGCACTTGCATGTTTTTTCTTTACATGTTTTTATCAGTATTTTCAATCTTATAACAAAACAAAAACTTCCCACCTTCTGTCCCCCCCCCCGAAACTCCCAATTACCCACTCTTCCCCCGGACAGCTGCCGCATTAACAATTTCAATCCTTTGAAAACCAGATAATTGTTCATTAGTTGAGTAAGTCCAAGAGCCATATTCTTTGCAGGCACCAATTCTCACAAAGGTCTTTGTGCAAAAAAGTCCAACACAACTCACAGTCTCTTAAATTTATTTTGTTCACCTTTTAGTAGATATGTAACCCATTCCAAAGAACCATAATGCCAAAATTTCATTAACCACTCTTGTTCTGTAGGGACCATAGGTTGTTTCCATTTTTGTGCGATAAGTGACAAAGCGGCAACACTTAATATCATAAAAGCTTTCCTTTGATTCTTTGCTGTTAGAATCTCCAATATGTCACCCAAACCCAGCATTGCCTCGCCCATATCGCTCCGCATTTGGGGACCAAATATCTTTCATTGCATTGTTGATAGTCCCACAAAAAACGTTCATTTTAGAACACTCCCGCCATATATGGGCTCACGATCCCATTTCTTTACATCCCCCGCCAACATTCCCCTGAAGCATTCTTGTAAAACGTATGCATTTTCTGTGGGTAAGTGCCATTGCACAATTCTCTTAAACCACATTTCCCATATCTGAAGTGCCCGCATCAATTTTGGGATCCCCTTCCACACCACCAACCATTGACTGACTGTTATGGGAATGCCTATATCTTTCGCCTATAGCTTCGTGTATCCCCATTCCACTGGACCTAAATGCTCTCCAATTATGTTGTACAATGCCCCAACCACATGACTGTCCCCTGGATTAGTAGCAATATATTTCTGAAATGGGGGACGGGGGGTAAAATCCCTTAATAAATGCATTAGCAAATGGGAGAGTTGAGCATACCTCAATCCTTAATTTTCGTTTGAGAATGCCTGTCTGCATTGTTGAAAGGTTCTGATCGCCTGACTCTCCACCATAGCACCCATCTTCAAGCATCCTGCTTCCTCCCATGTCTTAAATGCATTCTGTTCTAGTCCTGGAGTAAACTAGGATTGCGAAAAAGGGGTGTAAAGGGAGAGGGGAAACGTAGTGATTCCTGACCACTTAACCACTGCATCCCAAACATGTGCCATCAATGCTGTAATTTTACTTTTGTACATATTGATAGGACAATCTAGTTTTTGACACCAAAGTACTTCCTGAAGGGGCTTCCCAACCACCATTCTGTCCATTCGCACCCACATTTACTCCATTGTCCACTTTAAACCATTCCCTGATAATTCTCAGCTGAGCCGCTTGAAAATAGGTTTTGAAATCTGGGGGCCCCCCCATTCTTCCCTTTTGTACGGATGCCGTTAATATCTTCCATGCAACCCTAGGTTTACCTCTCCAAATATAATCCCAGATAATATAATTTAGTGTTTTGAAAAATTTCTGTGAGGACCATTATTGGTAGCGACCGAAAGAAATTATTTTGATTACAATCTTCCCTTCCACAAAGTTGTCAAGAAATTGCATATCTAAAGCTATTGTTGATTCCAAAGGAGGCAGATAATCGACTCCAAGGAACCGGTTAATTGTATTCCCAGGTATCTCATTCCCCGTTCCGTTAGTACAAACTGGTTGCCATCGCCATCCCTTCCCCCCTTCCTGATATTTTCCTTTCTTGACATGTCATTACTGATTTTTGTATGTTGATTTTTAGGCCTGCCACCTCCCCAAATGGTGTCAATTCTGTTGCTAGAGCTGGAAAAGAAGACGGCACATCAATCACAATCAGTAATAGGTCATCCACGAACGCCATTACTTTGTGTTCTCCCCGAATTGAATACCCTTGATTTTCTCCTCCCAGATTCTTGACAATAGTGGCTCGCGATGTAGTGCGCATAATACCAGAGACAACGGGCACCATCGTTTGGTCCCTCTTGTTACCCGAACTTCATGCGAGAGATCACCATTTCATAGCTAGTCTTAAGATTGGGGACTGATAATTCGCCCTTACCATTTGTAGAAATCTAGGGCCATAGCCTCCATTGTCAGGAATAGAAAGGACAACTCGACTCGATCGAACGCCTTCTCGGCATCTAGCGTTTTTACCCCGGCTGTTAATCCTCCTTTGTTTATTTTCTCGATCAAGTAACTCACAAGTCTTGTATTGCATTGCATTGTCAAATGTTTGCCTGCCTACAACAAACCCTGGTTGATGATCTGGATGCAATAGCATCAGTACCAGCCTTCCCAATCTAGTCACTAGTATTTTGGTATAAAATTTGGCATCTATATTGATGAGAGCTATGGGTCTGTAGGATCTGCATTGAGTCTTGTCCTTGCCCGACTCTGGAAAAAGCAGCACCTTTGCCTCTTCCACTGAAGAAGAAATAGTACCCTCCCCCTTGAAAGAATTAAAAAATAAGGTCAACGCTGGAGTCTATATAGGTCTTCTAGAATAACGCTGGGAAACCGTTCGGTCCCAGGACCTTGTTAAGAGTTAGACACTTTATCACTTCCCAAACTTCCTCTGAAGTAATCTCACCCTCCAACTCTGGTAGCCTTCCTCTAACCTATTTAACCAGCATTGTTCCAAGTATGTCTTTTGCGCTTGGAAGTCCGAGGTATATAAAGCTGTATAATACTTTGTAAATGGTTCCATTATTTCCTTGGAGGAAGAGCTAATTTTGCCTTGCTCAGTTTCAATAGTATGAATGGTCCTTGCTTCTTCCTTTAGTCATACATGTTGTGCCAACAGGTAATCGGCCTTATTGGCTTTGATGTAGGAACGGTCTTAAATACAACAGGGCTCTCTAGGCACGCCTCATCTGCAGCAAGTCTAGTTGTCCTCTGAAGAATCTGTATTTTTTCAGTATTACTACCCCCTTGTTCTTTTACATCTCCTTCATAACTACCTTTAATTGCATTTCCAGTTCTACTTGTGCTGCTGTTAATTGCTTCTCCCTTTGGTCTTTTTTCGCTATAAGTTCTTCCCTCATGGTCACTTTAAAAGCACTCCATACCCACCTTTCTCGGGTTCCCAGACTCCCATTTAATTCGAAATATTCCCCAATTTTACTCAGAATTTCTTCAACCAGTACCTGATCTTTTATTATATATTCTGGAAATGTCCACTGCCATAACCTTGTCCCTTCATTTTCCTGAAGCATTACTAGCGTTAATGGTGCATCGTCGGATAAGGTTATAGGGCCTACATACATCTTCTGTATCCGTCCTAACAATGTAGCTGAGACCCACATATAGTCAGTCAATCATCTAGAATGTCCGATGTATACCCGTTATTGTCCTGCTGAGTTTCTTTCCAAGCATCTATTAATAGGTTGCCCATACTAATTTTTATTTTTTGAGTGGGGCGGGTTGTTGCGATATCTGTCCTACCCTACTCCTATCGACTTGTTGATCCCAGGCCATATCAAAAGCCCCTGTCAGAATAATTTGTCCTTCTACAAACCGTTCTAACTTGCTCAGAAACTCCTGAAGATAACAAGCTTGCCCCAAATTTGGAGCATAGACTGTAGCAATCGTATATCGCATTCTCCCCATTTGAAATTTGATGAGAAGATATCTTCCCTCCTTATCAATTTCTTTGGCCAATATATTCTGACCAACCAGACCTTTCAAGGCTATGAAGACCCCTCCCTTCTTTCCCTCGTCATTTGATTTGATTGTATATATGTGGGTAACCAGATAGCTTCAATTTATTAGCATCCTTTCTTGAAACTTGCATCTCTTGAAATGTCACCACATCAGTCAGCTTCCTTTTGGTGACTCCCTTCTTCAGTCTTTAATACCCTTAGTCCGTCATCACAAGTGGTGATTCAGTGTTGTCTCTCCCAGGAAAATTGCAGTCCCAAAGGAAATATCCATGTGTAGCAAACTTGGGCTTTAATCAAAACTTTTACCGAGTCTTCGCTTCAACAATGTTACCTGCGCCAAATCCTGGTACAATTGAATTGAATTTCAGATCCGTTAACCTTGACAGGATTAGCTTTTCTTGCTGCCTGTAAAATTGCCTCTTTTTGTCCATACCTTTGTATTGCCACAACATCTCTGGGCCTCGCTCCAGGATCTTTATGTTTCGGCCCCACCCTATGTATTCGGTCTAACAGAACTTCTTCCCCCATTTCCAAGTGTAGAAGATCGGCAAACACTTGTTGCATAGTTCCTCTTAGGTCTCGATCTTCAATCGTTTCTGGGAGGGATTTGACCAGAATATTGGAGGGATTTGACCCGAATATTGTAGTTGTACCTGAAGAGATTCAGTCATTTGGTCCTTAAAATCATTGATTATTACTTCAGAGGTGGAATCCTGCTCTGTCATCTTTGGTGATGAAACCACTCCAGAATCTTGTTAGTTTCGGGAACGCACCTTCTAGTTCTTTTTTCTTTTGCAATTTGGGCGTGGGCAACCCCTCCGTAGGCTCTTTCGATCTATTCCTAGAGATTGGTTCCACAATCTACAGCCACGATATTGCCAGCTCCCACTTCGCCCCTTCGTGTTGGCAATGATACAGTGTCAATTGCTTCTGCCCCAACTTTGTGCAAAAGAACAGCTTCTTTAATTGCCCACACCTTTTACACCTCAGAGCTTCGATTTCTCCTGGCAAATGGTTGTTAAAAGCCCTGAAGTGTCCGCCTTCCAAAGTATACCTGGGTTACCTGTATCTGCCCTTAGAGATCCACTCCGCCTCCATGTGACTTCGATCCGTGCGGTATTGGCACACACTGCGACTTCAGCTCCTGGCGTTATGAGAGACTCACACTCCCAGTCGCCAATGGGGCAGTCCTCGACTTACGGTCCTCGGGCGATCCGCATGTGATGTTAATGGAATGATCTGGTTCTCTTGGACTCCTTTCCAGTCATGACTCCCTCCCTATTGTCTGTCCCTGTAGTGAGTGCCACACCCCAGACAACTGCTCAAGCGGATCGTGGTCTGTTGCTCGTGTTTCTCTGCCTACATCCGCAATGTAGATACTTCCTTACCCTCACGGGGGTCCCGGTAGGGTCTCCTAGGTAGTTGTGTAGATGGCGTATCTAATTAATCCTCATTTAGGGGCTCCAGAGAGGAGCCCTTTCCTTAAAATGCACTCATCCCAGCTGCCATCTTGGAATCTGCACTTACATTTTTGTTGCACACCAACCAACCTATTACACATACTTTTTTTGTTGGTGGCTATTGCCACTAATATTTCGATGTTGGTCGCTACTGGTATAATTGCAACCACATTTTTAAGCAAGATATACATCTACCTGCACCTGCTAGGACCCACGTTGTCCAGACTCCCTACTCTAACTTCTATGGCCCTCACCTCACCATGCTCCTGCCTATCCTACCTCTCATGGCAGTCATCTTTCTCTTCTCCTAAGGCCTCTTCATATCCTAATACTCAGTCCCACCGCTGCCCAGTCATCTTTGCCACCCCCCCAATTGTCCATTCTCTCTCTGAACAGGCACCCTGGCCATTCCTCTCCCCTGCATCTGACCCATTCCAATCTCACCTACTCTGACAGTCTTCTTTAAGCGACTCCCATCTACCGGTTCATCTCCAGACTTCCTTATTGATCTTTCTCTGGATCACCCTGATCAGACTCCCATTGCCCCAAACTGTCCGATTGTGGTCAACAAAACATTGATTTCCCCCACCCCATAACAAGGACATGCTGGTTGCCCACCACATTGACGGGTGCCTTTTACCATCCCCTTCAACCAACCAAAAAAAGGTGTTGGCCAAATAATCTAAGGCATACCCTCAGCCCCTCTCCCAACCCTTTCACTGACCTCTTCCTTCAAATACAACTAATAGCTCCCATCCAGTTCATCCTCCTCAACTACCTACCCTGCACCCTTAATCTCCTTCCCTCGAATCTTGACCCACTACTCCAATTGATCCTGCGTGATGCCATTGTCCTAATAGGTGACCACAACCGCCACAGAGGCCCACTTGCTACAGTTTGAATCCACTCTCTGACCTAGTCAACTTGCTTAACCTTACTACCCACATCCATGGGAACATCAGATCATCTTCCTCTTCTACTCAACTCTTTGCTCCCCATCAACTCATCTGAACACCCACATCTCTGTTCCCTCCAGCACCCTCCTCTTCACGCATCACCAAAAAAACAACTTGAAACCGGACTCCATGACCCCTTAATCGGGCATAAGTCAAGTTCTTCCTTCAAGCCCTTTCTCCTCCACTTCATTGAACTTTGTAGAATTCAATAAAGTAATTACCACCACGTTTGACTGTGCCTATCCTGATCGCTCATGTCCCCCTAACCCCCCCCCCCATCTAACCAGTGTTAAACCATGGACCTCCCCAGCCATCCACCGGATGAAATTGTGCACCCCCTCCACGTACATCGAGACCACAAACCTCATTCACCTGCTCTTCTCACTGCTTACAAAGACTACTTGCTCTCGCTTCTGCTCATGACTTTTCCAAATCCTCTTACTATTATAGACCTTAATCCTCCCTTAGCTCACAGCCATGCAAACATTTCTTCACTCTACAGGTTAAACTCCAAACGCTCCTTATCCAGCTCTCTCACTCGCTACCAAGAACTTTGCAGCCCACTTCAATAAAACCATACATATAAAAAAATACATAACTTGTCCAACCTCTTATCGGCCCAAACCCTGCTGGCCTTCTCTCAAACGGCTAGCCTCCCTACACTTTCCTCACTATCCCACTTCACTTCCTCCCCCATGGAACTCCTACCCATCCTCCACCTCCCTAACACATCCTATGCTCTGCTAGCCCACTCTGTAACACAAACTGGTAATACAGTTCATCTCCATCGCCCAGTCTTAGTTCTCCCTCTTCAATCACCCCCTCTCCTGCTTGCCATAAAATGGCCACAGGCATGCCCAGAATTAAGAAACCCACTGCAGACTTTAATAATCCCTCTTTGCAGACCTCGGTCTACGCCTGCACCTCTCCAAAATCCTTGACAGTGTCTTTCACTGCATAATCCTACCACAATCACTGACTAAGCAATCCCGTCTCATCAGGTTTACAGAGCACATGTTCCGCTGAAACTGCTCTCACTCATGTCCCCAACCATTGCTCAACAATCTCCTCCATAGCAAAACTACTTATTTTGCTGGGGGTGTGGCCAGCACCGGCTGAAGATGGCTGCAGATTAGTGGAGCTCTGGCAAGTGGGCCCTTGACGAACTACATTAACTAGGTTAGTAGCAATGTCAACATGTTGAACATTCAAAGCAGCAGGAGAAAGACTGTTGCTACCTCTAAAAGCCCTTCCCGGTTCTGCAGAGCACCAAAAGGCATCAGCTGTGCAGCATTGTGCCATGCCTGAAAGCAGTGGGATCTGAAGAGCACCAGATTTGCGGCTTCCAGAGAGGACCTGCATGGTGGTCATGGAGGAAGGGGAATTCTGGGACGAGAGCTGCACAAAGGATTCACTGCAATAAAGGGGCAGATCAGTGCCCGTCCATTTGGGGTGCCATGTTGGGCCGATCTGGCACAGCCTAGGAAGAAGTGCTTGAACCAGAGCAGACACAGGACCCCTCAAAAACAGGAGATGGAGAGTCACTTGTCACCGGAAATTGGATCCCTCACATTGAAAAGAAAATTAATGTGTTAATTCTAAAGTCGGCATAAGTGGGGACGTCACCTGAACAGAGGAGGGTCCCAGGAGGACCATCATTAGGGCAGATTGTCGGTACCACCAGTCAACCTCTAGGGGGAAGTTAGCTCCCCTCCTACAGGTCAAAAGGAGAGGGGATCTTAGATGGTTGCCGGAAGAACTAAAAAGTGTAACATTACCCACAGTCAGAGTGTATTTAAGGACTAAAAAGGGGAGGTAAGTGGATAAAGGGAGCCCTTGTACTTGTTCTATTCCTTTGCTACTGTGCTCCAGGATGGAAGAAGGGTGGGAGTGCAAGATCTCCTTAAATCAATGAAGGAGGGGCTAAATGATTCCCTAATGCACGAAATAGCATTTATGAGGGATGAAATGGGCGAAAGCATTGTGTCCAGCCAGTCTGAGGTGGCTGCCTTGGGGGACACAGGGATTACGACAGAGCAGTCCACTGATGAAGTTACGGCAGTGATTCAAGTGCAAGCTGAACTCCAGGCCTAGTTTACACTAGTGGAAGAACCAACTCTGAAATGTGAGTCAGGAAAACGGATCAAGTGGGTGTAGGGGAAGGTGCGGGGGTGGGGGGGACATCAGGCTGACATTTTTGGAGGGAGCTAAGAAAACTACCATGGCGCATTTATGAATCAGATGTTCAATACTCTGCTCCCCAATGAACCTGAAAGTAAAATGGGCCTGGATAGAGCACATCAGGTGGAGCTATGACAGGAAGGAGATAAGCAGACCGAGAGATATTCCTTTCAAGCCACAATCATTCTCACTCAAGGACAAATTGTTTTGGGGGGCAAGAGAGCAAGGTTGTTGAATGGGAGGGCCTCAAATGCAGCAGTTATATATAAGGGTTCACCATACAGTGCAGGAGCCCGCTCAAGCCAAGAGCTAAACCTGCCTTCACTGGCTATATCCACAAAGTTTGACATTTGTGCACAAGGGCACTCCGCACAGGATAATCTCTCTGGAGGAGGTATTCAAGGTATTGGACATCCATAAAAAACAATTAGATGTCCAGGACTCTTGCGAAACCCTCCTGTCATGTGGAGGTCTCCCCGCCTTGGGGTGTGGGGGCAGAGACTCTAGGACTATGAAGAAATCCAGAGAAGGCAAGCATGGGAAATCTCAAGAGGACCAATGAGGGGACATAAATATACCCAGAATTTGTAATATACTAATCAGACTAGGTTGATGCAAACTAGAAGGCCTTTGATTATTAGCTTCAGAATAAAAGGTTGCTAGCATACAATAGTTCTGAAAACGATTTGGTCAGTAAGTCTAGTAAGTCTGGGCCTCAATGGCAGGACTCTGCGCTTAGGAATGGTAGGGTGGGATTTGTGGGTGAGAGGCCAGATCTACAAGGGGGGGTGGAGAAATTGGGTGTATAGAGCGGTAGACAAGAGACAAATTGTGTCAAAAAGGGAGGTTTCTTAAGCAAAAGGTCATGGATTGGAAAAAGAGAAAAAGAAAAAAAAAGGTTTTGCCCCCGAATGTTACACAGCTTAATTCACCATATACAAGGGCACACCGCATGCATCTACTAGACTAGCTGGATGCAGATGTTAGCCTTATTCAGAGATAGAGATCCAGCTCATACAGCGTTCAGTGCTTGGTCTTCAGGCCCATCCAAAAAAGGTGGGCAGTAGCTGTGGCTGCGATTTGAAGGTGTCATGTGTGGCAAGATGATGAAGGGTCTTATTGTTGTAGGGGATTTAGGGCAAAGTAGAATCACTGTAGGTGTGGGGACGATTTGATGGCCCTCATGTCCACAATTTCTAGTTTGTAGAAAGCGTTATAATCTTTGGGGAAGCGAAGGGTTTGAATATAATAGAGAGACTGAGCCACTAGAAGGGAAAAGGGTCACAACAGTCCGAGGCATTGCTGATGCTTACAGTCGCTGGAGTAGCTAGGGGTGGAAGACGCACAGTGTGTTCGTCATGAAAATGAGAGATCTCATGTTCATGCCACATACATGGCCTCTAAATCCCTAAATGATCATACAGTCGGTAAGGATAGGGCCAATTTGAATCATCGGTTTGGACCACTGGCTAGTAATCAAAGTTATCCAATTTACAAAGGGAGCAATAGAAAGATCCTGGGTGTTATCAGTGCACATCTGGGAGATCCAGCAATAGTTGCAAGAGATGAAGTCCGATATAATACCTTATGTTGAATTCCAAAGATGTGATGCTCAATGCGAATTGGGATGCTTTCAACGCGGTTATGAGGGAAAGGCAGACCAGACCGTGTGGCACTGGCTAAAATAAGCTCCATCAAACAAGAGATTAGGGAGAGAGTTAAAAGAATGGGAGGATCAACTAAGAGGACTGGCTTCAGGAAGGCATTGAGTGAGACAATTCAAGTCATTGTTCATGAATAAGCCAAAAAACTATTGTGTTGGTCTAAAGCGGAAATCTTACGAAAAGAGTAATAAAAGACAGAATGCTAGCGCATTGAGAGCTCAAAATATTGGGGAATACATTCTTGTAATACAGATGGTGTGTGTGGGGGAGGCGGTGGGGGTTCATCTTCGATAAAGATGAAGGCGTTCTACAATGAGCTATGCAACTTAGTTTTGATGGGGTTATAAATAGGGAACCCCAGTGAAAATACTGTTTGAGTAACCCATGCTGGAAGGAACTTCAATAACCAGGGCACCTTTCTGGAGCTATGAAAGAAGGAGCATGCTGCTTAGGACCCATAAGGGTTGAAAAGTGCTGGGGGATATTTAATTACTGTGATGAATCAGGCGAGCTCATCACTCCCTTCCCAGCGATGGCCTCCCCCCTCCGTGGCCAAGGGACAGCAGCTGCCAACTACTCCGGACCCTCTGGGTGGCTATTCGGGGGTGGGCACACCTCGGAGGGCAGGGGGGAGTGACCCTCAGTGAAATTACATCCTTGGGGAAAGCCACATGCCCTGCATTCCACATGCCCCAATGGCATATTGTAACCTCAACCTTTTATTAGTTCTACTTTTAGTACTCCAACATTCCACAAAGAACAATATGCTAACAACTGGGACGGGAAAGAGATGGGGAGTGGTAATGATCACTCCCAATGAGGACCAGTATCAGCTTCCCCAACGTCATTCAAGAAACAGTCTTGTAACAACTGAAACGAGAAAAAGAGCAGTGGAGCAATAAAGAAGACCAAGACAGGTAAACTGTTTAGTCTTTGGAGACTATGCAATCAGGTCAGGAAGTTTAAAAAATCATCCGCTACAGTTGACAGAGAAGGATAATAGAGAACTGCAGATGTTGGGCTGCACCACGACCTGTGCCAAAGTCAAGAACCACAATGAAGGGAGCCACGCTGCAGGAGACAGTGTGGAAGCAAGCCTAAACATGGGAGAAAGAAGCCCAAGTGCAGACGGTTTGATGTCCGAGAACAGAAGGCAACGGGAAACACAGGAACACGACGAGAGCGCAACGGCTGTACGCACGCACACCAATTCAGCGAGATGAGAAGACCCAGAGCAAAGTAACGCGAGAAGAAACTGGTAAGACCAGGGAAGACCGATGGGTACCGGGTTGCCTGCAAGCGTATGCTGCTCCGTAAGAATAACGCAGAAGGAAGGAACCAAAGTAAGACATTACAGAGAGCAACCAGCAAGCCCATGGGAGACAGATGGGTTACCGGATATTGCCTAGCAGAGCATACTGCTTCATAAAAAGTAAAGACACAAAGGGATGCTAACGAAAAAGAATATTAAAAAGAAGTGTGGGATTCAAGAGTGGATAAGCCAGAAGCAGGCTAATGTTTTCATGGTTAAAAAGAGAAAATCATAGTATAAAGTCCTGGCAGGAGAGAACACCAGGCAAAATAAAGTGTGTGTAGAAGTATAGTATAAAAGAATCTCAAGGAAGACCCATTTCCTTGAAAGTGTGAACTACTGTAAATTGACAAGAAGAGCCTGGCAGGGGAAGATACCAGGTGATCTGCGAGTCTGGGACCCACAAGTAAAGTTTAATAAAGTGAAAGGAGAATGTCTAGGAAGATACATGCCCTTAGTATCTGAATCATATTAAAACGGTAAAGAGAAACCTGGGGAAGGGAGCCATTTCCCGCAAACTGAACACGCCAAGAGGGAGTGAGTGATCCTCTTGGGTTTAAAGGAACTGGACTATTCTTTATTTGAATTTTACATATTAGTACAAGGAATCTGGGAGAAGGGAGCTATTGCCTGGAATTGTGAACATTGTCCATTTGAAACCTTTTAGTTGGATTTGAACTTGTGTGTTGGATTGAAACCTTTATGCACTTGACAGAGACCATACCCTTTTCACCTTAGAGTTAGTTCTAAAGTGAAGGCCAGAATAGGATTCCTGACACAGGACATATTTTGCTTTGGACATCTTGACAAAGGGCAGACCAATTAGTTGTGGTTGAGGTAGGGAAATACCTCCTTGGATAGGGCGGCATGTTCCAACCCCCATTTGTTTCAATAAATGTTTATAACCAAACTCCCCACGAGATCTGGGTCTGCGTCTCATTCCTGGATCCTCACAATACTGTGTGTAGTCTAGAATAGCCTGGTTCACTTGACACCCACAGATCCTATACTTCAGAGCACCACTTAAACAGAACAATTTATCGCTCGAAAACACAATCTCATCAGATCTCTCCACCATTTTGGCCACAAGTTCTCTCTCCGATAAAACCGCATGAGATGCTATAGATTTGCAGCTAAATTTTCCTTGACGTTCTGTAGGAGTTGAAGCCCACACCTTTGTCCTGTCGACAACATAATAGACTCCCCATTCTCAGGAAAATGCTTTCAGACAATCACCTCCACCACATAGGATCGGAGATTAGAACCGGAACCCCATAATAAGCTGGGACAGCAGAGCTGTTCAATCCTCCACACTAGCAATATTTTCAGGAGTGTAGATATTACACTGAACCTTTTTAGTTTTTACATATGCCTTTTTTTGGTCTGGTCAATTTACAGGTTCTGGCCAAAAGTCAGTATTTCACTATGATCAGTGGCAATCTTTTGCCTTTTTTTGTTTTCTTAGAAACTCCAAATGCTTGCTCTACAATCATAATGTTATGGTGCACACAACTCCAGCATCTTTGAAGGATATAGACACTGGGCTACAATCCAGACAACAAAATGGTCCCCTTATACACACCCAATGTTTTTTTTTCTTTGTTTTTGTGCAGCTCCCCTGCAGGTAGACTTAGGCTTCGCTGACTGAGTAGATTTTTTCCTCATTGTTAGGACAGTTTTTCTAAAGTCCAACTAAGGGCTTCATAAAACAAACATCTGAGACAGTACATAAACTACACTCTTAGTAGAAGGCTGTAGCACCAGAGAATGTTGGTAGCATGGACAGAGCAGCCAGGCTTATCTTAGGAGGGAGAGAGGACTGTAGCTTGGTACAAAGAAATTGTAGCATACTTTTGGTCCAAAGAAAAAAAATAAATCTTGGACAAATAAGTACTACATATTATAGGGCGGCGGTCAGATGAGTTAAGATGAGTCAGAGACACATAGGAAACCCTCAAAATTCTACTGTTAATAACTTTTGATTCTAGTAACAAATGAGTCAGAAATTTGGAAATTGATTAAAAGTCTGTGGGTCCCCTCCCCCACACCCTACACTGTAAAGTCGTGTGAACATTTGTTAAGAAATAAATGTATTAAGCATCAAAAAGATTTTTCAAAATTGCGGCCTACTTCCCATTGGCAAAAAAAGGTACATTTTTGCCAAAGCTCAAACCATAAACAGCTGGACGGATTTGGACAAGCTCTGAAACAACTTCGGCACAAACCATTGGCTTGTGATCCATGCATGGTTTGGGGTATTCAGTGCTGTAGTTCTTTCGAAATTTAAAAGGGGAGTGCCCCCGTCCCCAAAAATGATAGTTACATCTCCCATGGTACATTGCAGGATCATGGTTTTCAGAAATTAAACGACCGCCGTCTTGTCTTTCGTTGCGAGAGATATTTGCAGCTATAGCTGAGGTTATGGGAAAATGAGAAACAGTAAGAAGCTATTTGCAGGTCAAAAAACATACAAATGCCATCAGAGCAGATGTGGGGGGGGTGGGGGAGGTGGCTAGAATGCACCATGTGAAATTTGGGAGTTGGAGGGGGTCCAGGGACCGTGTTTGCAACACAAAGCTTTCTAAAGCCTCGGCTATAGCCGCAAATAGACGACATCTGAAAGCAAACTGCGTCACAGAAGCAGCGTGTGCTCTGGGGTGAAAGGGAGAGGGCAGGGGAGGTGAGGAGACTGTCTGGGGAGTGGAGGGGAGCTGGCACAGATGAGGGAGGTACTTGGTGATGGCCTGGGAGGGCAGGGAAGCATTTTTTTCCCCCTCTGGGTGTTTTGCCAATATTCGCGGCTATATCCGAGGTTACAAAGGACTACAGATAACTGGATACATGTAGTTCGGTTCCTGCGGTTAAAGTTTAAAAAAAAAAAAAAAAATGTTTAACATTTTTCATAACTATAGTGACGCTGTTACGCTCACCTGGTGTCCACGGGGGCGTCGATCTGAACTGGGCCGTTACCTCTTCCAGCGACACACGGGGTGCCGAAATGATGGACTGGACTGGACTGGACCACCCAGCTTAGCTTGTTTTGCCCGTATGAATATTCTTCTGAAATGGAGAAAAGGGAATAAGCCACCTGCGGGGACTGGGCGCCAACCCCACCTTCCCCCACTCCTGCGATCTCTTCCCACAAATTACTTCCGAACTCTTGCTATGTTCTCACCTGATAGTTAGGAAAGATGAGCTCTCCATCCTGCCTCGAGCGCAGGGGCGCGTAGATGACCAGTTACTTCACTGGTGTGGGATGTTGGAGTTGCAGAACGGTATTGACTCCGTAAGGAAATAGTTTGAAAAAGAGTTCAAAAATGTCTGGCCTTCACTCTGTCCAAATTCCCTAGGTTGCCTTAATAGTTCTTGAGAAGAGTTCCAAGTGGCAACCAGTAAGATGCAGGTAAGTGTTTATGGATTCTGTTCAGTTCGATAATGAGGACCTGGTCTAACCTGTGACCCTTTCCTTTTGCAGGCGCTGAATCGGTGGAGGTTCCGGTGATTGCGGCCTCAGGCAGTAACCAGGTAAGTCTGTAGCGGAATTCGGTTTCCCCTACTTGCGCTTTTGTGTTGCTTTTGTTTCCCCTTTGGGGCTGGGGTACGGCGGAGAAGCTGTGGAGGCCACGCCGACCCGAGATGAGGCAAGTACCCCCCTGTGGTATCAGGTAAGTCCTGGGGATTGCCTTCATTGTCTGGGAATGCTCCCTTGCTCACCTTGTTGTCTTTATTTCCACAGGTGTTGGAGAGCGGATGCTGGATGCTGAAAAGCGTGGAGGATTGCTTCAGGTGAGTTCCCGCGCGGCGCTGCAGGATGCGAAGCGGCGCGCGTTTGATGATTTCGTCCTTCTAGGTCAGAGCCAAGAAGATTCAGGATTCAGGTAAGGATTGCAGGTAAAACTCCGGTTCTAACCTTCCCTCTGCTTTCTTTCAGGTTTTCAGGAGCTCCTGCATCCAGGCGGGCGTGGCTGAAGACTGGAAGCTGCTGCAGGCACGGTGAGCGTTACGCTGCAGGTGCAGAATAACGCGAAGCATGGGTTGCTGTCAGGGCGTGGTTTAAATAGCCTTGGAAGTAGTTCCAGGTAAGTGTCCTTCCGCGGCCCCACCCGAGTAAAAAATAGTTCCTAGGGAAAAATAGTCCCTCCTAGGCCTCATTTGACTTCTGGTCACTGGCAGCATGGCCTGCCTCAGGTAAGTTAGCAGCATGGTCTGCTTCAGGTAAATCCTTGACCATGAGCCTGACTGATTCTGAACTTATGAGCCTGGTGCAATAGACGCCAGGACTGGACACAAATAGCCCCTAATTGGGGTTGATGGGCTTGCATTAAATGGCATGATGCCTGCTTCCGGGGTAGCTGGGCCAAACCTGGTTTCCCGGGGCAGGCATCGTGACAGACGCCGGGGGGGAGGGGAGGGGTGTGAAAAGAATCACTGGCTACGGCTGAATCATTTGCCATCCAGGTATCCCATTCATGCAGTAACCAGAACAGACTCTGCTTAGCTTCAAAGTGAGGAAAGGGCCAGCCTCCTCAGGCCATGTTGCCTGATAAACAAGCCAGACTTACAAGATAACTTGAATGGGACAGCCCTTTCCTTGCTTTGAAGCCAAGTAGGGCCAGTCACGTTTACTGCATGGAAGGGCAACCGAAAGGGCATCTGAATTATTGACTTTTATTTTTTAAACCATGCTACCGTCAGTTCTTAAATGTTTTGCACTCAGATACAATTTTTTTAGGCTTTTGCTGAACTGCGTTCTGGTCTTTGTAGTGTCCCAGTCAATAAAAAGAACAAGTTACTTACCCCATGTAACGTTCTCTCGACTGGATGTTCTTCCAAAGTATTCCTCATCTTTGAAGTGTAGTGTCCACAGCTCGGCTGCTTCGTACATTTTTCGGCAGAGGGTGCCCTGCGTCAATGGCATCGGGTCGATGTCCCTCGAAGGCCTTCGTCGAGGGTGACATCGGAGGTTATAAGTAGCACGCACGGCACCCGTGGCCTCAGTTCTTGTTCTCCCCCCCCACCCAAACCGCACCTCGGCCACCTCCACGTGGAGCAGAAGTGGCCACAAATCAGGCCTGACCATACACAGCCTTGTTGGAACGAAGCTGTAATAGCACTGGAAATTCTACAGAGGGGTAGGTAGGGAGGGCGACTACGTGGAGGAACAGCCAGTCAGAACAACGTTACCAGGGGTACGTAACTTGTTCTTCGAATGGATTGTGTCCTCCAACGTATCTTTGACAGACTCCTAAAGCAGTAGCCATAAATCGGAGGAGGTTGAAGAATTTAGTAAGATGAGAAATTAAAAGGGCAGAATGAAGGACTGCCTTACCAAAATGCCACATCTCGAGCATGGGGAAGTATCCAGGCAATAATGCTTGGTAATCATGTGTATCAAAGATGACGTTGCGGCATCACATATGTTTTTTTACAGGGACACCCCTTTGCAGGGCTGTCGACGTAGCCATGCCTCTGGTTGAATGAGCGTGCAAGTCCTCAGGAGGGACCTTGGCCGCCAAAGTATAGCATTCAGAAATAGTGAGGATGATCCACCTAAACAAGGTCTGTTTAGATACAGCCTGGCCTAGTTTATGTCTGGTATGCCCCAGAAAGAGCTGGTCATCCACTCTCACCTTGGGCATTCTGGACATATCAAAGCTCAAAGCTCTCCTAGGGTCCAGCCTATGAAGCTTTTCCTCTTCCTTTCTAGGATGCGTAGGAAGATAGAAGGCAGGTAGCACAATTTTCTGACTCAAATAGAAAGGAGGGTCTGACCCTCAACACAACTGTCTGTAACGCTCACCTGGCTCCCACGGAGGCGCTGACCTGGTCTGGATTGCTGTGACCTCTTCAAGCGTGATGCGCAGGATTCGAAACACCGACTGAACTGGACCCCCAAATCTGGCTTGTCTGGCCCATAGAAAAATCTTTCTGTAGGTGGAGAAAGGGGATTAACTGACTGCAGAGTATTGTGATTGCTTCCCACCTCCCCTTTGCTCTTCTCTGACCACCTACGAAATCCCCAATCAAGGCTCACCTTAATGTTTGAATGGATGAGCTCTCCATCCTGCTTCTGGGGCAGGGGCGCGCATTTGACCAGTTACTTCACTGGTTTCGGAAGGCGAAATGCCGTAAGTATGCAGTTCAAAAAGTTCCAGAGTAGAGTCTTCTCTTCGTTTGCTTTTCTTAACCTTCGATCTGTCCTTATGTGCAGAGTGGAAGTGATGCTTCGAGGGATATTGCCGGAGATAAACTCAGGTGAGTTTGTGATAAAATGATCCCTTTAAATGTCTTTGAATCCCTCTAGTAATGTCTTTCTTTTTTCCCCTTAGGGGCCGGGGTGCGGTACCAGGCCAAGAAGTGGCGCCGACCCGAAATGAGGAGTGGTTCCGTCAAATATGGCCAGGTAAGTCTTGTGACGGAAAATCAGGCTTTCCTCATTTGTTCCTCCTGCTCACCTTTTGTCTCTTCTTCTCCCCTGCAGGTGCAGAGATGTGGCGGAATGCCCAGAAGGTCGCGGTGGATAGTGAAGAGCCCACGAGGCAGGTGAGTGATGCACGGCGCTGCAACAAGTAGCGCAATGCTTTTAAAGAATGTCTATCTTCAGGATCGCTGGCGTGATGGTTCCGGACACAGGTAGGAAGTTAGATTAAGTTCTTGGTTTTCACCTTTTCTCTACCCTTCCTTCCTTTCAGGTATCCCAAGATCGAGGTGGGCGTGGCTGGAGACAAGATGGAGGAGCAGGCACGGTGAGCGTTCAGCTGCTAGATGCAGAGCAACGGGAAGCACGTGTGGCAGTCCGGGCGTGGTTTAAATAGCCTTGGAAGAAGTTCCAGGCAAGTATTCTTCCACGGTCCCCACCCAAGTAAAATAGTTCCTTTGATAAAATAGTCCCTCCTAAGCCTCATTTGGCTTGAGGTTTCATGCAGCATGGTCTGCGTCAGGTAAGTGCACCAAACACCCTCTTTTATGAGCCTGGCGCCTATGGCGCCAGGACAAAGTCCAAAGAGCCCCTATTAGGGGCCGCTGGGCTTTTACCCGAGGGCATGATGCCTGCTCCCGGGCGTGCTGGGCCTGTCCTGGTGCTCCGGGGGTAGGCATCATGACACTGTCCTGTGGAATACAGTAAAGGGTGGCCTGGAAAAAAGTGTCTGCAACTCGTTCACTCAATGTGCCAATGTAAGACCAATCAACATAATAGTTTTAAAGGTTAACAGTCTCAATAGACATGAGTGTAAAGGTTCAATGGAGCACCCATCAGAAATCTTAAGACCAAGTTAAGGTCCCAAACTGGAACCTGAAAAGGTGAAGGCGGGAACACATTTGTGAGCCCCTTTTAGAAAATGAGTAACCAAATTAATCTTAAAATAAGAGAATTCCTTGGATGAGCGCTTAAAGATTGAGAGCTCTGCTAGGTAACCTATAATGGTCCCCATCTGAAGACCCTTGTGGGCCAACGAAAGCAAAAAGGATAGAACATCCAGAGTTGGACACTGAAAAGGATTAACACGCTTTTCTCTACACCAGTCGTAGAACTTATTCCAAAGGCAACAGTACAGAGACTTTGTTTCTGGCCCCTTAGCCGAAAGCAACACCTCCATTATGTCACCCGGGAGGTCCCAATCCTTGTAACTCAGCCTTTCAGAAACCAATGCGTGAAGGTTGAGAGACTTGACCTCTAGATGGAGAACCCGACCTCCCTCTCTCTCTCGAGAGAAGGTCCTCTCTTTAGGGGGAAGATGCCTCGGAGGACAGATGGACATTTCCAGAAGATCCAGGTACCTTATCTCATGGCCCAATCCGGAGCAACTAGGATCATGCAGGACCCGACCCGGCTTAATCTCCTGAGAACTTGAGGAACGACAGAGACTGGAGGAAACTCATACAGTAGCAGTGTTGGGTGTCTTGGCCCACGTTCAAGTTATTATGCTGCAACACTTGGTGCTGTGAGCTTAGGAAATCCAAGAGGGCAGAAAAGCCCACATTTGCACCAGAATCCTGGAGAACCGTGCAGTTTTGCACACAGCAAAATGGTCCCTGACCTGCCACCCACCAGTGTGAGCGTGAGGGGCCAGGAGTGCCATGAGTGAAATGGGTGCCAAAGGAAAAACAGCAGTGCCGGTGGCTAAAATAAAAAAAGTGCTTTGAAATCACCTTTGTTCTCTGAAATGCAAGCTAAAAATGCCTATTTTAAACATTGCAAGATATTCAAAAATCTCAATGAACACCAGCAGACATTTGGCAGAATGTAGTCTTGTGTGCATGCAAAATATGGAAAGAGAAAGAGCCCAAAACAATGTTTATAACAAAACTGGCTGAGCTGTGGATGTCAGCAGCTGAAGTGAAATTGGACTGAAAGACACTAAAATCTAAATGTTTAAAATAAATGAGTGACCTACTGTTGAGTGTCACATAGTTTGCAACTGTTGAAATGTCATGACTTTGAACTTAGAATCAGCGTTCTAGCTGCATGTGTAAAAATTGTCAGTTTGATTTGAATGTAGAAAACTGGGTACTAAAGTGACATTTAGCTGAAGCCTGGCTTGAAGAGAGTGAATTTTGCCCGGCAACTACCCCCGACAGGAGTGAAACTTGCTCAGCCACTCTTCCCAGGCCTGGCTGCATTCTGCTGCCCCCACCAAAAGGAGATGACACCTCCCTGATTGAATCAGGGGAGGAGCACCTGGGGACTACAGGAAACTAAACAAAGCACTGTCCTGGCCCAGGCAAATGTTAAATTAGGGGGGTCGTAAATGGCTTCCTCTTGGAAGGAATCGGGGAGGGGCACTGCATCTGTGAGCCAGCTGAGCTTGGGGGAAGTGGATAAACCAGAAATTCCACCATATGCTTTGGAAAACCACACCCCTTTGGGGCCAGAGCATAATTTTAAAAAGATGGATTATTTATAGTGCGGACTAGTAAAAATTATATAAACATCATCATCATTCTTGTGATTTTTCTGTGCACATTATAAGAGGTGTTAGGACCCTGTGGTATGTTCTTGGGGATAGTAGCGGAAAAAAGGTTGTTACTCCAAATGTATGCAAGTTAAAAATCTGACACTTTATCATCTGAAACCTATATCCCTGGTGCACATTTGTGTAAAATCTGGAAGGTTTTAGAGGTCGTTATCTGGATGAAAAGGTGAGAATTCTGTCATAAGTGGACACGACATCTTACAAAGACAGGGATCGTATGGTTTGGTACTACAGAAAATATGTTAACTGGACATATAATATCAGAAATAGATTTGTGTGCAATTTGACAAGGGGAGGATCCTCTGACCATAAACCTACCTCATCACTCTGACTCACAACCCAGTTCCCCCAATCAAGGGAGAGAGGAAGAACTGGCCAATGATAAGTTGAGAGGGTTGGGCATAGAAGATGAGCCGACCCTCCCACTTTCTAAACACATAAAAGGAGACTGTGCAGGACAGGTAGGGACATTCACTTCCCACTTCAAGCTGATTTCTTGCGGAGCGTTTTGCCAGAAGACACCAGATCCAGCACTTAGACTTCAAATCCAGACAGACACCAGAACTTAGAATTCATACTTCAGAATTTGTCAGCAGGCCCCAAAATCTTTTGCAAACCGATTCACCCCAGACTTCCAAGGGACACATCAGAGTAAAACAGCCGGGCTGAGCTGTTTGATTCTGGCCTAAAACCCTGTGCCAGAAACACCCAGAAAGCAGACTGTACCCGGAACCAGAGACCAGACCGCCGTGCAGTGCCAAGAACTTTTGCCAGAACCATAGATCCAGACCGCTGTGCAGTGCCGCTAGCAGAGCTGACCCAGATCGCTGTGAGCAGAACCAGGCAGACCCCGTCCGTGGCGAGGGAACCGCAGTCCAATCCTGACCCGATCCGTGGCAAAGTCGCATTCCTGTCCAAAATATAGTGTGAGTACCGCCAGAACTGTGCAAAACCCAATCTCTTAGTTTAAAATAATCTAATTCAAACTATTTGAACCTATTGAGAACTGCATCCTAGAAATCTTGTGTTCCTTCTGTGATCTCAAACCTGAAAACTGTCATCTGTCATTCTGAGCTTGACTTTTCTTTTGCGAATCTACCTTCACGAAATCATCTGCATCTCCGGAACCGTTTGTCCTAGGAGCTAAGATTCTGGGCTTTCCAACGAGCCCAGAACCGACTTTCTATTCATTATACTTTTTCCGTAATCGCGCTCGACGCACTCGGATAAATTGCCGCGAATTGCGGTTTGGCTCAATTTCTTCACTTGGCAAAATAGCAGCTCCTTGCTTTCCTTTGCTGAAATTCGTTTGCCACCTGACAATCATTCATAGAGCATTGCTAAAGTGATCCTGAACTAATACAAAGTAGCTGTCACCCACCCTGAACATCTAGAGGGAATTAAAATCATGTTAGCATATTTTTCACTTCTTTGCATACCACCTTTAAAGTACTTTGCCTGTGTTTAAAATCATCCTTGTGACCTAAGCTTGCTAGGGGGGGGGGGGGGACTGAATTCGTATTGTACTGTGATTGTATTCCTGAAGACTGTGTGTTACTTCCACCTCCTTACATTGCATAGAGGGGGGTGGGGGGGTGAATTGCCCAAAAGTGGAAAAGTGATTATATTATCTTTTGCTGAAATCATATCAAGTTTATTCCTGTGTTGCTTCTTTTCCACCTTGCATTTCCTTGTACCATATAAAGCATTCTCAGCTACCTTATCCTCTATACTACTCCTAAGTAATTACCCAGTGTGCTAGTATCACATCATCTGTTGTTGATCACTCACTGTCATATGTCTAAGTGGGATATCGATTATTAATTTATTATAAAAGTGCGATAGATATATAGTTTAATTCTTAAATAAACCTTTTAAATTTGCAAAACAAACTTACTTCTTGGCTCAGTGGGGTCAAGGGGATTCTAAGAGAGGGGTGTTATATAATGGTTGTCATCCAGAGTAAACGAACTGGACATAAAAATATATAAATAAGGGCTTCCCTTGAGCAATCCCAGACAAGGTACCGACTTAGTGGGACTGCTTGATTGGAGTCATTAACAGCAGGAATTTCCAATTCACTACGAACGAGTCTCCTAGAGCTCCTCTCGGAGGAAATTCCCTAGAGCAGTACTGCTTGCACTTCCTATTGGCACCGGTCGCAAACAGATTTACCTGCAGGGCTCCCCAAAGGGCGAAGATCTCTTGAAGGACTTCCTGAGCCATTTCCCATTCGTGGGAGATTGTGCACTGCCTGCTCAGAGTGTCCACTGCCGTGTACTCCTCTCTGGCCAGATGAACCGCCGTCAGGGAGATTCCTTCCTGAATTGCCCAGAACCAGAGCTGCATCGCCTCTCTGCACAGTGGTAGGGACCCTACACCACCTCTTGTTGAGGAGATGCATGGCCACTGTGTTGTCTGTCATTATCAGGACATTCTTCCCCCGTACAGATGGTAGGAAAGCCTTAAGTGCTAGCCTGATTGCTCTCAGCGCCAAAAGATTGATGTGAAGTTTGGACTCCGATGGAGACCGACCGCTGATGGCCAGATCATTGGCATGAGCTCCCCACCCTGTGAGGGAGGCGTCCATCACTACAATTACCTCTGGCCGTGGCGGCCAAAAAGGTTCTCCCTTCATGAGGTTTTCCTCACAGGCCCACCACAGAAGAAGATCCTGCGAGACCCTGACCGGACCCTGAAGGCGATCGAAAATCTTGTCTGAGAATTGGGACCATTGAGTCCTGAGCGCCCTTTGAAGGGACCTCACTCTCAGACGGACCTCTGGCACCAGAAAAATATGCAGGATGCCATGAGGCCGAGCAACCTTAAGAATTCGAAGGCCGGAAGACTCTGGGCATTCTGAAATTTGGTAACCATCTGGAGAATGTTCTGAGCCCTCACGCACTGGAGCTGTTGGGAAGGCGTCATATGGGACTTCTTGAAATTGAGGAAGAAGCCCAGTCTGAAGGGAGTGACCGGTAACGTTGAGATGATCCAACGGTTGTTCAGGAGAACGCACCCTGATGAGCCAATCATCCAGGTAGGGGTAGACATAAATTCCCCCCCGCCTGAGATGCGCTGCCACTACCACCATCAGTTTGATGAATACCCTTGGGCGGAGGTCATCCCGAATGGCAGGACTCAAAACTGAAAGCGAGGTTCGCCGTTGGCAAACCTCAGGTACTTCCTGGGCTTGAGATGGATCGACACATGAAAATAAGCATCCTGAAGGTCCAATGACACCAACCAATCCTGAAGTTGGAGGGCCTGAAGTATGTGAGAAAGTGACCATCTTGAATTTGTCCTTCCTGAGGAACTTGTTCAAGTATCTCAAATCCAAGATGGGTTCCAGTCCCCCATCCTTTTTGGGAATAAAAAAATAAGGGGTTTACCAGCTCTTGTTCCTCTCCGCTACAGGCACTGGTTCTGTAGCGCCTTGCTCTAGCAGGGTTAATATTTCCTGCACAAGGAGCGGATCTTGAACCCTCAAAGAGTACTCCCAGTGGATTGACGTGAGGCTTCTGTAGGAAAGGAAGGCAGTACCCGTGGGCTATTATTTCCAGAGCCCAAGCATCCGAAGTAATGGCTCGCCATTCTACCAGATGCTGAGACAGCCTGCCCCCCACCGGTGAGCTGTGACCGAAGGCCTCAGAGCAGTTTTGAAGCAGTTTTGAAGCCGCAGTAGGAGAGCATGATGGCAAAGAGGTTGCTGCTTAAGCAGCTTTCACACCTCTACTTCGTCCACCATGAGGAAACTTACATTGGCCTCTTTGACCGCCCATTCCTCTCGCCCCTTCCAAATGAGGAGTAGTAATGAAAGGATCTACCCCCCCATTGCTGTCCGCCAGGACGAAAAGGCTGATACTGCCTAACAGCGGTGCCCAAAGATTCAGATGTCTGCAGCTTCTCACGGCTCTCGTCAGCCTTGCTGCCAAAAAGATGAGACCTGTCAAATGGCATTTTCAGAAGTCTAGCCTGCACATCTGGTGCGAAACCTGACTTCCGCAACCACGCAAATCTGCATATTACAGTGCTCGTAGACATGGACCTGCTGACACTGTCCGCAACATCCAACCCAGAGTGAAGGGATTCACACATGGCTTTCTTTCCATCCTTAACAATATCTAGGAAGCCCTCCCTTTCTTCCCCTTTGGGAATATGCTCAGTCGCCATAGATATGCAATCCCACAGAGTGTACAAAAGTCTCGACAAGGCACAAGAGGAGTTGGCTGCCTTAAACGCCAATCCCAGCTAAAAAAATACCTTGCGCGCCCATCCATCCCTAACTGGAGGGATGGTAGGGTATGCAGCATGTTTCGAGGTAGCTGTGGCTGCCTGGACCACCAGATCAGGAGTAGGGCGAGATGACATAGATGGGGTCGCTACTGAAGTGCTTGGGTACACTCGGTATGTGTGCAGCCAGTGCGGTTTGCGCAGAAGTGGCTGCATTTTAATGCTAGGTGCGGTGCAGTGGTTGGGAGGGATCAGTGGAATGTGTGCAGCAAGGTAGTTGGTCTCAAAAGTCTGCATTCTGGCTGCCGTGGGGCCTGGGTAAGAGATGTGTGTAGCTAGGTCAATTTGTTAGTGGGGTATAACTGCATTCTAACTGTGTGTTCGAGGTATTCAAGGAATAGTGTAGGTACGAGGGGTATGTGACAAACGCATAGTGACACAAGTAAGACAGAAACAAGTGAACACGATTCAAGGTTGTTCATTTTGCACAATGAAAATGGTATGGGGTTGGGAAAACACCTAATCTATACCTTATTCGAAGATGGAGACAGATGTCGACCATCGAATGAAAAATAAGGCAGTCCTAGTGGTGTCGCATGAAACTTGTTGCCAAACCTTATAGCTAATACAAAAAAGGGCGAGTGGGATAGTTCTCAAGAAAAGGAAGAAGTCTTCCTTAAATAATAAGTCAGGTGGTGGTAGCCTGGGTCTCCCATAGCCACGTTTTGATCACGGGTAAGGTGGAGCACAGTACAGCATCGGGCTTTTCTAGCATGAGACGACAGTTCCAAATGGTGGCTCTTAGAAACCTTGATGGCCAAGTCTCATTTCCTTAGAAAGTCTCTTGCCTTCGGGCCTAGTGTGTTCAAACAAACCGAAAAGTTATTTAACAAATGAAAGTTTGTTTCTACAATTCACTACGGGTGACGTTTCACCCCTGGGTTACCCCTCTTCTGGGCTGACCCCTGTTGTATCGGGTTTCCCTATTTTCAAATTGGGTGACTGCTTCACCCCGAACCCCCTTGCTCACCCCTTCTAGATTTTATTTCACACCTTTTGATAGGGCGACAACTTAACCCTTGGGTCCACCTCTTCTGGGCTGATTCCTCTTGACTATCAAACTTTGGGCGATTGCTTAACTCCTTGGATCTCCCTCCTTCAGGCTCAAACCTTTTTCACCTGCCAGCCCTCGGATGACTACTTCACCCCTGGATCTCCCTCGTTGGGCTCAGATCCTTCTCTTTACTTTCTACTATTTGTGGGAATCACGTACCTTGCTTTCTTGCCAATTTACAAATTAAAGTCTTTTGTATGGGGCTTTTGCTCGACCCTCTCATATGACCACTTTGCATCACTTTGGCGGTTTTCCAGTTTCTGTAGTTTCTCAATATGGTGCTCGACTAGCGTCTCTTGAGTTGACACCCGCGTGGTGTCTGATTCACTCTCACGCTGATCTCCCCTTCACACTCCTACAGTTCACTTAAAGTTCATCATTGTTTGATAACTTGCCATTTTGCAATTCTCAAAACACGTCCCGGCTTCTCTCGATTCTCCCCTCGACTCACTGGTGTGCTTCATCGCTTGGCATTCTGTTTCGTTGTGGAGTCAAGGCTGGTACCATGGGCGTGGGAGCCTTCTCTGCTCTGCCTTATCAGCATAGGCTGGCCCTGCGTACCGTTGACATCTGCAGCCCGACACTGGGGCTATCGTCCGCGGTCTTAAGAGTATCCTCAATGAAGGTTCTGTGGGCCTGGGATGAAAAGAGCAAGGTCTCTTCTCTCCTTGCCACCCTCTCACTTCCCGTCGCCTTTCTCATTCACCTGGACGGCTGACTTGAATTACCAGTCTCCTTGTGCCGTGGTTCGTGCTTGTTCTCACCTCTCTCGTACTGTACTCACCTGCTCCACCTTTTATCCTCGAGGGACTTGTGTCAGGACATGTCAGGTAAACGGGTTTAACATTATCAGTCTGTGATCTATTACAATGCAAGGAAATATTCAGGGCAGACAAGGAAGGTGATAAGAGTTCCTACGTGTCCTATGCAAAATGATAGGGAAGGTTTGTAATTTGGACGAGAATGACTAGGATGTACAGCACATAGAGAACTGGGGAAATTATAGTACTCGGTTCCAGTAGACTGGGATTTCAGAAAATAATGATCAGAAGGATGGGATTGGCTAGAATCGGGGAAGGAACAAAGGGGATTGTGGGAATTGTGCGTTGATACAGTATACTGGGGTTTCAAGAAAGAATAAAATTGGATGGGCACGGGATGAATGGTTGTAAGCGGTAGGATAGAAGGCAGAGGGATGACAAGGTTTCTGGGAGACATTTTTCTCCGATCTAATAAGGTTCATGCTCCTAGGTGTTTTACTGAAGGGGGTGGAGGGGCTGTGTAGTTTTTGATGCAGGAGACTTTATGGGCAGAAGGGGGCTAGATGTGACATAGCCTACAAAGGTCTCAGGGATTTCACCCTCCTCATTCTCTTCCTGTGACATACTGCGTCTCCCCTTGGGCACCACCCATTTCGTAACCTCAGGTTCCCCTACCCAGGTGATCCACCCCCAGGAACTGGATCCAACAGCGATGGCAGTGTCTTGGCCACCTGAATAAGGGATTCCCGAGGTTGCAATGGGAGAATACCCATGGATATTTCTCACAGGTATAGCTGCGTTCTATTGTTTGTTGGTGTAAAGTGGAGCATGAGCATATTGGTAGGAGCGAGTGCCTGTGCTTACTGGTAGGAGGCCTCTGTTCCTGGTTACTTTCAAGAACCCAATGAGCAGGTCGTGTCTGTCCTGGTGGTTCATGGTAGTGGATCTCTACGAGATATTCTTTGGCTGGTGCGAAATGTGTTTGCCCAGTCTTTTTTCTAGAGGCTGCCTGAGTTGAGCATTTATTGCCTTGTGCAGATCATAGCTACCTATATAGAGTTGCTTTCAGATACACCCCTTCATGTGGAAAAACCTAACGCCAGACCCCGAAAACCTGCACTAGCAAGCAGTTGATAGTGACAACTCTCAGTGCTGAAGAAATTGACTGCTGTGTGCATGTCGGCTGAAGAAATTGACTGCTGTGTGCATGTCGAGAATGTTTACCGAGTTACTAAAACAGGCTTTGAAACTACGGCACTGGTAGTACATGGCCTCTTCTCTTTGGCTTGGCAATACAGCCAGTGAGCAACAGCAGACTCGGGCAATCGCCTGTCAAACGTTAGGCCAGTTATATTTAGGGTGCGCAACTGTTTCGACAGGTGGTCCAATGATGAATTGAGCTACATTACTGCTTTGCCTGGCGCCAGTATGATTGCTATACATTGAGACATGTATGAAAAAAGTTTTCAGACAGAAAATAAAGTTATCGTTGCAAAGAAAGCTCGATGTTGGTCATGCAAAAGTATTAAAATGACACGCAGAGTGTTTTCCAACTGCCGACGGATCCTTTAGCATCCTCGCAAACGCAGCCAAGAAAACGTGCATTGCCTCTGCAGCGCCACAGTTCCCTGCTTACTCCTAAAGGCACCACATGGTCTTCTGCGTTATACTTGCTTTGCCAGTGCAATTGCTATTTTGGGTTCATAAATGTCATGCATTCTGTTTGCACTAGCACCCTTCTGTTGGTTCATTTTTCCGGGTCACTAGTTAAGGGATATGCCAGAAAATGGCATTTAAGCAGCTATGAACCCAGTTGCTTTGTTTAGATGTGATTTTCCCCAAGTTGAGCTCCTCTCGTTGGGATGTTTATGCTGCACATCCAAGGTTTTGGATTACGTCGGGGACAAATTAAACTGTCATCCTTCACAAGAACATATCATCGAATGGTATTACATTTGGTACCAATGAGACAATATAACCGTGCTTAGATTCAGAAGTAGGGCTCAGAGCATTGAAACGGTGCAAATACAAGTATTTGCATTTTTTTAAACCACTGTCAAATGTGTTTTTTTATGCATTGTTTTGCGTATATTACCAACTATATACAACTACTAAATATCAAAACATATCTAAGGCATCCATTTATTGCCAAACAACTCTGAATAATGTATGCAAACTATGGTACATACAACCTTTCTAGTCCCATGCAGAGAATAAAAAACATCCAAAGTGTTAACATTCACCATAGCTATTGTTCAGAAAACCATACACCACATTTCTTTCACATCTGCACTAAAAGCAAAACTATTGGCTTCGACAATACTGGTTTATGGAGTGGGGAACAACAAGCAAGACTTCAATTCAATAATACGCTGCAGAGATTCTCTCATCAAGTCCCATTCGTATTGAACGGGTTTACTGAACATACACGTTAAGGCTACAATCCAACCTGATATAAAGGGAAATGCGGGGGTTTTTGTTTCTTTTTACAATCAGAATGTATTCAATATGTCTGCGACAAAGTCATAGAACCATGAGGCACTTGGCTGCAGTGAGCACCAAATAAAGCCCGCCTTCAGTCGCGCCATTTTTTTAAAACATTGACAATGCCAACAGTTTGGGCTTTTGTGTAGGCTTGGGAAAGGCACTTGCCAGGCACAGCCCTAGTGGCATTAATTGGCCATTGATGGTAGCAGGCCCAAAACGATGCGAGTTACCTGGGAATTTAATAGCACAAAACTAAAAATACAACCATCACAATTTGCAGCTGGTGGCAAGACCACAATCTTTAAAAACTGTTTTTTTGACTCGGAACAGACCCTATGCAGAAATTCCATGGCACATGCTCCTATGTGTTTTATCTTTTCAGTGATTGTTTATTAGGGTTGTAAAATCTACTTGACCACTTGCATAGATAAGAAGGTAGAGTGCCATTTGCATTGTACTTCACCTTGCTGGCGGAAATTTGGGTACATTTTAGACTTTTGACATTCACTTTGCAGTAAAAGTCAAATAAACGTTTCACTGTGCTTGGCTTACCTCTGGGTGGCAGTAGTGTGCCAAGTATGAAGTGGGTTTATAGTGACATTCTCCATTTTTATAGAAAACTTTTAAATGGTCACCACAGGTCGAGTGAATTTCTCTTAGTCAATTAGGTAAACTAATTAACTCGACTTGCAGATCTAACAGGATTTTAAGGAATCTGCGAGGCCAACGTGTGTGGTAGATGTGTTGTGTCACTTCTCCCTGCATGAACGTAGACGCAAAATAACGTAGAGGATGTTGGGTGAATGTGATGCATGTATGATTTTTGGAGCTTCAGTCAGAGCCGAGCTGTGAATGCTCAAGGATGGACCGATGGGTGCCTCCCCTTGAACTACTTCAGCAAGAACATCAACAGCAGTGGTCTCAATAGGCCGGTAAAGGAGTCGAAGAGAAGACATTTACACCAGGGCTCAGTGCCAGAAAAGGGTAAGGCAATCCAGCCTCGGAGGGTCATTGCCATTACGATTCTGGGGCTCAAACCTGAGGCGCGACTAGTGTTTTTCTTGGAGGCGGGTGGGTAAAAACTTGCAGCATGCATACAACTCCATTTCTATGATGGCTAAGAATAAGGAGCAGAGGGTGACCAAGCAGGTTAGTGAGACCGAGAGGTGGGAAAAGGCTCACTGGGGGAGAAATGTGGAATGCAGGCTTATAACAGCATTTTTACCATATGTTCCTTGGTACCTCATTTGATGGCACATTCTGACCGGGTGCTAATGAACGAAGAGTGACTGGATGTGATGCAATTGTAAATAAAGCAACATAGTTTACACATCCCAGCTTGTGCTGGTACCGGAATGCGTTTCTGTAATTTATGTTTAAGAGACTTGCGTGCCTGCCCCGGCTCCCTTAGTCCCCCGGAGTCTGGTGAGTGCAGCGGCGTGCATATAGCGTCCTATCCACCTTTCCTGGTGGCATCCGTGGTCCCCCTGCCCCCTTGGTAGCCCATCCGCCTCCCAATCCCTCCCTACATCCATTTCCTTATTCCCCGTCCCTCCCCGCCTCCCGCCCACCCCCTCCCACTGGTCACATCAAGGGGACTTCCATTCATAGCCAATCTCCCCAGGGCAGCCCCTGCCCGGCAGCCCCATCGGCTAAGGACCCCAAGGCAAAGGACGGCCCCCACAGTGACGGTTCCAGGTCGTATCTGCAGGTATCAGCAGGAGAAGCAAGAAGCCACCAACAGGTAAGTGTGGCAAGGGCAGGGACAGAAGCAATTACTTCTCGCCATACTACCCTACCACTCAAAACTCAACACTTCGGATGTGGACCCAATAGCCACTCTTCGATAGTTGAACTTAGAAGCGCATTAGAAGTTGAATTTAAGTGTGCCCAATAGCCTCTCTGTGAAAGTTGAATTTAAATGTGTGCCCAATAAGCCCCTCTTCGATAGTTGAACTTAGAAGCGCATTAGAAGTTGAATTTAAGTGTGCCCAATAGCCTCTCTGTGAAAGTTGAATTTAAATGTGTGCCCAATAAGCCCCTCTTCGATAGTTGAACTTAGAAGCGCATTAGAAGTTGAATTTAAGTGTGCCCAATAGCCTCTCTGTGAAAGTTGAATTTAAATGTGTGCCCAATAAGCTCCTCTGCGATAGTTGAGCTTAGAAGCGCATTAGAAGTTGAATTTAAAGTGTGTCCAATAGCCTCTCTATGAAAGCTGAATTTAAAGTGCTTTTGAAGTTGAATTTAGAATTGTGCCCAATGGCCTCTCTGTAAATGTTGAATTTAGAAGTTGAATTTAGAAGTGTGCCCAATAGCCCCTCTGTGATAGTTGAACTTAAAGTGCATTAGAAGCTGAATTTAGAAGTGTGCCCAAAAGACTCTGTGAAAGTCGAATTAAAAAAAAATGTGCCCAATAGCCTTTCCGTGAAAGTTGAATTTAAAGTGTGCCCAACAGACTCTCTGTGATAGCTGAATTTAGACGTGCATTAGAAGTTGAATTTAGAAGTGTGCCAAATAGCCCCTCTGTGATAGTTGAACTTAAAGTGCATTAGAAGCTGAATTTAGAAGTGTGCCCAATATACTCTGTGAAAGTTGAATATAAAGTGTGCCCAATAGACTCTCTGTGATAGCTGAATTTAGACGTGCATTAGAAGTTGAATTTAGAAGTGTGCCCAATAGCCTCTGTGAACGTTGAATATAAAGTGTGCCCAATAGACCATCGGTGATATTTGAATTTAGACGTGCATTAGAAATTGAATTTAGAACTGTGCCCTTTAACACCCATGTGCAAAGTTGAATTTAGAAGTGCCCAATAGCCTTGCTGTGAAAGTCGGATTTAAAGTGTGCCCAAAAGACTCTCTGTGGTAGTTCAATCTAGAAGTGCATTAGAAGTTGAATTTAGAAATATGCCCTATAACACTCCCGTGCAAAGTTGATTTTATTCTGTGCCCAATAGCCTCTCTGTAAAAGTTGAATTTAGAAGTGCATTACAAGTTGAATGTAGAAGTGTACCCTATAACACCCCTGGGCAAAGTTGAATTTATAAGTGCCCAATAGACGTGCATTAGAAGATGAACTTACCAGTGCGCCCAACAACCTCTCTGTGAAAGTTGAATTTTAAATGTGCCCAATAGACTCACTGTGAAAGTTGAATCTAGAACTGCATCTAGTCGTCTAATAGTTCAAATATCCCACCGTACAAAAATTGAATCTAGAGGTAAACCTAATACCATCTCTGTATACAGTTGAATGCAGAAGTGTTCCTAATGGTACCTAGTAGCTAGCCTAATATAATCTCTGTGCATAGTTAAATCTAGAAGTCTACCAAATAGTACCTAACAGCCTAATATCACCTCTATGGGCAATCGAACCCAGATGTGCACCTAATAATCTAATATCCTCTCTGTGCAAATCGAACTTGGAAGTGAGCCTAAAGGTGTGCCCCCACTGAATCTAAAACCACAATTAGAAAACCCTCCTAAATTCCACCTAAAAGCTCGTACTAATCAGGAGTACACCGACTCCGCAGATTTTATCGGATATGACCACCGTGGACTTCTGCCCCTATCCCCGATCAGCCCCCCGCCCGTCACACCCGGCTCCAATCATTCCTCCTCCTTTCGCATTCCCTGCCATTCACCTCTCCAAACACCAAGCCAGAGGGGCACGATGGCGAACCACCCACCCTAAGACCACTCACCCCCCGAACCCCACCACCGACCAGCCAATGTTAACCATGCCAGCTCCCCTCAAAATCATAACAGGCACACCCGCCCCACAATCATCCACCCCCTGCCTTACCCACAAACCCCTGCCACTTTTCCCCAACCGCACCTCTTCCCCCCTCTAAAGCCTGCACGCCTAGCCCTAGCAAAAACTGAAGCTGCATCCCTCTCCCCCTCTTACCCCTCCACCCTCTCTCACCCCAATCACCACAAAGAAACTTAAGAGGAAACGTACCTGGTCCCCCTCAATCCACCAGCACTCATCGCCTCCCCTGTCTCGACCCACCACCTCATTCCCGCAATCACCTCCTTTCCCTGCGACTTCACCCTTCCTGAAACCCCTCTCCCTCGATTTCTCATCAATTACAACTGAAACTCCTAACCGCCCACACGCCACCCCCAAATCACCCGATCCAAACCCGATCATCCTAACACACGCTGCCACCCAAACCTGCCCGAAGCCCGCCAATTTTTTCTGCTCGCCCACTATTCCCATCGAGTATCACCCAGCCTACCCCTCTCCCTCGCCAGTCCCCACTCTCTCCGCCACCATCCCCTTCCGCTCCAGCTCCGAGACCAACCTTGCCTGCCGATGTGAACTGCATCCTATTTAATGCCTGATCCGTAGCAAAAAACAGACACTGCATCTGTGTTTGACCTCACCGCCTCCGACAAAGCAGACCTGGTCTTCATCACTGAAACTTGGTTCTCTGACGACTTTGCCCCAATCGCTAATGAAGTATCCCCCCCCCCCCCCCCCCGACTACTCCCTCATCCCACTGAACCGTCCCTCAGAGGAGGGGAGTACCATTCGTCTTCAAGTCTCTCTTTCACGCCTTAATCATCGACAACCAACCTTCCATTCCTTCCTGCGAATCTCTCCTTGTTAAACTATCCCTCTCCCCGTCGCTCTCACACAGCTTCCTAATAATCTACAGGCCCCCTGGCTATGATAGAGAATTCGCAAACAACCTCTGCGACACTATTGCCACCCTTCAACTAAACCACCCCAACCTCACACTTCTTGGAGACTAACATATGGCTCGACATTCCCTCCAACCCTATGACACACTCTCTGGTTGACGGTTTAGACGCAATTAACCTCCAACCCCACATAAATGGCCCGACTCACTATAAAGGACACACTCTTGATGCCATCTTCAGCTCCAACACCCGGATTCATTTAAACCCCACTACCCCCATCATCTGGTCTGATATTTTCATTCTCTTGTTCGCCATTAGCCCACCCGACCCTCCTCCCCGACTTGAATCCGAACCTCCGAATCTACACAAATGCTGGAAAAAACTAACTATCGTCCCAGACCTAGCCGACGCGCTCCTCCAATCTCCACCACCCTCCTGCCAACTCAATAAACAACTAACCCCAGACGCCTTTGACTCATGGCTCAAGGCATCTCTTATGCGGCTCACACCCCCTTGCAAACCCTCAAAGCGTCATGGACTCTTCCCCCAAATGGTTCACTCCCGAGTTGAAGACTACCAAACAACTATATAAATACCTAGAACGCAGATGGCAGAAACACAAAACCCAGGAGAGCAGGGCCACCTTGGCCCGACACCTTTATCAGTACAAGGCCAAAATCCGGAAAGCAAAAAAAACCCACTACAACTCCCGAATCCTAAACTGCAAAAACCCGAGCAAAGAACTCCACAAAATCATCTCGGAATTCACCAACCCGGCCTGCACCACGACCGTCCCGACCCCCTCACAATCACTATGCGACTCACTCTCCCCTCCACTTTTACAACACAGCTCTCGGAAGAACAAATACTCTAGCCACCAAAGTTGCTCTCCTACATCCGCCAGGCAATACTCCCCCCCCCCCCCAATCCGACCTTCCGACCAGCTGCAACCACTACGCAACCAACGTTTGAATCCTTTAGTCCAATATCACCAGAACAATTTCTCAAACAACAATTTCAACCTGCGCAGGAAAACACGCAAGATCCATCATAAATGCCTCCCTTTCCTCCGGTATCTTTCCCGACGCATTCAAAATGGTTCATGTCAAACCTCCAATTAAAAAACCTACCCTCGACCCTCTCGAGCCCAAAAACTACCGCCCCATCTCAAACACCAGGCTCCTTGCCAAACTCATTGACCGAACCGCCTACTCCCAACTAAATGCCTTTGTCGAAGCCAACAATCTCCTAGACCCCGCACAATCAGGTTTCAGAGCCCGTCACGGAATTGAAGCCACCCTGACCTCAATCTGGGATGACCTTAAGATGACAGCAGATTCAGCGGGATGCGCCGCACTAATCCTTCTGGATCTATCCACCGCCTTTGACACAATCAATCACGCAATCTTCCTAGACCGCCTCCACTCCCTAGGAATTCGTGGAACCGCTCTTAAATGGATAGCTTCATTCCTCAAAGATAGGCACCAAATAACGATACTCTCGACCTATACCTCCCAAGCCCGACCGGTCGCCACGGGAGTCCCACAAGGAGCATGCCTATCCGCCCTCCTGTTCAATCTCTACCCGATCACCCTCCCACCAATAACTCGAAACCCAACTCCCGACATGACCTGGCATTCTGCCTCCATGACATAGAACTCTGGATGACCCAAAGCCACCTCCTGTTAAACCCCTCCAAAACTGAAATCATGGTTTGCGGCAACCACAAACTTCTTCCGCACCCACTACCCTGGCCACCCGCCATGGGCAACTCACCGACCCCCTCCAACTCAGTGAAAAATCTTGGATGCACCCTTCACTCGGACCTAACACTCTCGCGCCCAGTCAACAATGTCACAAAGTCCTGCCACTACCACCTTAAAACCCTTAGGCGCATCTTTCCATAACGCTCATTTCCCAACAGACTCTCTGCGGTCCAATCAATTGTTATATCAAGACTAGACTACGCAAACCCCCTATACCTTGGAATTCACACCTACCAACTGAATAAACTCCAAAGGGCACAAAACGCGGCGGCCAAAATGCTACTTGCGCTCGGTCCAAGAGACCACGTCTCCCCAGCCCTTAAGACACTGCACTGGCTTCCTGTAGCCCGTAGAGTGGCTTTCAAATCCTTATGCCTCTCCCATCGAGCACTGCATAAAACTGGACCTCAATATCTTCAAGACAAACTAAAACCTTATCATCCCACTCGCACCCTAAGATCAAGCTCAGCCGGCCTCCTAGTAATTCCTAAGACAAACTCAGTCAGGCTAGGCGGATCGTCATTCTCAGCCCTGGCCCCAACCCTGTGGAACTCTCTCCCAACCCAACATCCGCCTAACTGAGGATTTAGCGTCCTTCCGCAAACTACTGAAAACCTGGCTATTCCCCTAAAACCAACAAGTTTTCCAAACTAACAGCATCACAATGACACCGACCCAGCAAACTACCTGATGCGAGAAATTGACAGCTAATAAACTCGAATGTAATCTAGAAAGACAAACAGAAATAAACGAGTAAAGTTGATCAAAACAGTGAAGTGGATAATATGAATAAATCATTGGGAAAATAAAGAGATCTAAACTGCTGAAATGTACATACTGAATGAGGAAGAACGAAGTGAATGGCGTGGATGAAATAGTTAGAATGGATGAAGCATATAGAACTGATGAATGCACTGAGTGGAAGAGTGCATGAGTGGAAGAACACGACTAGATCAAGTGAATATAGAGATCGGATGAGTATACAGAATAGATGAACATACGAAACAGGATGAGTGTGTAGAGCGGCTAGGTGTATAGAGCGGACAAGTGTGTAAAGCCGATGAGTGCGTAAATACAGAGAAGCGAATAGAACGCAGGAGTGTATAGAACTGATGACTATACAGAACGGACGAACATATAGACCGGACGAACGTTGGAATCCGGACGAGTATGCAGAGCGGAGTGTGCAGAGCGGATGAGAGAAACGCCTGATCTCGAACACCTGAAACGAATAAAAGTGCATAGAACGGACTTGATCGCATAGAATTGCGTGACATACGTGATTTGCCTTGGAATGCAGGGAACATTTGAAAGAGCATACATCCCATCATACCACACCACACGCTTGCTCTCCTCTTGACACCACCACTCAACTAGAACACAGAGATACAATGACACCATTCGGTACAACTGTTCTCATATCAACATCTGGCGCTCACTCCCCATCACGCTATGTAAACACTGCTGGTTAAACACAACCCAGCCAGGCGTTCTCCTCAGGCCTAACGCAGCCACACTCGGTCTGGATTAATCCTGCCAGAGCGAACACATACTCCTGATCTCAACCACCACACCTACCGCTATGAAGCAGCTACTACACGAATTCCGCACCAGCTGCACACATACCTGGTGCGCACACGCACCTTTGGACTCTCTACTGACTCGAACTTCGGTTCCCAAGGGCGTTGAACCTACCAGCGCCTTCAGACCATACCAATGGTATATAAGGTGCTATATAAATGCAAAATAACATAACATACGAAATTGAGAAGCACTTACGGTAACCAATATAATTATCTCAATCACTGTTACAAATGAGGAAATGGCCATGGACTGTGAGCATGTCAGATTTGCTTTAACTACCTCACACCGGATTCACAATGCCTTAAATTACAGCAAATCTTGCTAACATATTGTTGCATCACTTCAAAAAAAGGTATGTGTCAGTGTAGCAGAAACAGAACACGGTCAATAGTGTACAGTGTTGGTGCAAAAGCCAACATGTATTTGCCAACCACTGCCATCACAGATCCAAGCACTACCAAATAGTTATTCGGTATTGCCAAGATCTTCTCTCACGTAGTACGACAGTTATTGCCATGAAAAGCATAAGTAGTCAAACCGTTGCCAGGTACTCCCCAACCAAAGCACATGCATTCACGATTCATCCTGCTTGGTCTAAAATGTGATTGTATTATTACAACATACTTCCAGAGGGAAGATGCCTACTGAAGCATGGTTTTGTGGGGGGAAATGGGCATGAATTCACATAGGGATTTGCAAGGCCAGTTCAGTGGGTGGGTACTGTAATGTGCCCTATGTATAGATTGTGTTCCATCTTTTTCTGGAAGGGGGAGTGCAGGTATGGCACCAAGGATCCTTTGCCTATATGAAGTAGTTGTTGATGAAGAGGCTGCAGAGACTGGTTCCCACTTGTAGCAGTGCCATTAGAATCGCCCACTGCTGTGTTCTCCCCAATCATCTGTACTGCTCAGCTAGAACGCGGGGCTGCATTTTGGTTGGGGGCAGTGAGTCTATGCATGGACTGGATGAGCCAGTCCAAGAGGGATGAGGGAAAAAAAAACAAGCATTCACCATGACATGAATCGCTATGCTCTGCATCGCCTCTTGAAAGCAGTTGTGCTTTGCACACCCACTCCTGTTGCCTTGCTGTTGTGCCCCAGGGCTATGTGCTGCTTCTCCTGGTCGATCTGCTCACTGCTTCTGATCTGCTAACCTGCTCTCCAGATTTTGGAGGTTTTGTCCGTCACAGGCTTTTTACTGTAACTTTCTAGGGGTTCATCCTCAAGTACACACAAATGTGCAAATTCTGGGTGAATTGGCTTGGAGGAAGGATCCTTGTTACACCTAAGCAAGGAAAGGAACAAACTGCCACGCTCCCTGTCTGGGACGTTTCACTGTAATTTCATTGCAGAAATAACAGACGTACAATTACAGAGTGCACAAAATATCGAAATGCATTTTACAGTGCACATTGTAAAAACTTTTTTTTTTAAATTAAACGAATTTGAGGGGGGCCTCCTCCCTCTCCTAGTATCCCTCCCCTCTGTCCCAATTTTAAGCTAAATCAGTTTCTTTTTTACACCTAAAACCTACCCCTATAATTATATAATCTTTTCATTATTGCGATATTTTTCTGTTCGGTATTTTGTACCTGCTCTATTATTTCTTGCAATATTTTTCCATCTTTGTAAAATCATTCTTTATTATTTCCTCCTGCAATATTATCACTGGATACCCCACAGCCCAAGAATACCTGCAGGCTGCATCCCCGCTCATGTGCCTAACACACACCACAAGGAGTTCCTCGCTAAATTAATTCAGCTACTATTGGTTTCCACCAGGAACAACTAAGATTCCCTCCTTTTAAGAAAATTGGACCTCACAAAGCAGTGGTGTGCCACCCATCTAAAGATGAGCATTGGCGACTTTCCCTGCCTCAAATCATTTGTCAGACCATTATTCTTCCTACAGCAACTGGCTATCTTTAACTGTTTCTGCCAATTGCCTTTCGGATAAATCAAGTTATGTCCTCAAAACAACAAGTACGTAAACAAGTTATGCACACTAAAATTTTTACATGTAAACCTTGAGGGTGAATCTAAAATTTGCAATAATTATTATGACCCCCTAAAACACTAAATAAGATATCTGACATAAAGCAGTTTCCACGCATTGTGTTTCTTGCCCACTCCTAATGTCAACTTCATGGAATCATACTAGCAAATTTAAGAAAAACCACACTAGCTCCGCCTCTAGGAGATAAAATGCGTGGAAGGGTATGCCGATCCACATTTGATTAGAGGAAAGGGGTGGAGCATAACCCTACTGGGTGAGATTTAGGAGTGTCTGGTGCAATTCATTTCAAACTGGTAGGACACTTTCTCTCCTGTTACTCGTCAATGGGGCTACCATGCATCTGTCCTATCATCCATCCTTTTCAACCTCATCTCCATCCCCAGCACAACTCCTTCACAGCTTCGAGCTGCGTATCATTAATTGCACATACTGTTTCAATAATTGCACAGACCATACACAGTTCATTCTCCCTTTGAAGCACCCACCCCACTCTCTCTGGTCTTCAACCATTGGTCCCACTTTCTCTCCCCCGTACAGTTAGTCACCTGGGCTAGAGGCCAGGACTCTACTCTCAGCCTGAGAGTAAATGATGTTTCCAGCTCGTACTTTTGCCACATAACAACTGCACACAAATTCTCATCTGCCTACATCAAGAGAGCAAAGCCACTCCTCTCTCACTCTTGATTTCATCACAGTTGGATTCTGGCAATGCACGTTACCCCCGATTGTTTTGCAATCCGAAAAAGTGATCTTTCAGGAGTCCTATCCATGTTCCATATATATTTCAATGGCTCAGGACCTCCTTTCCTCCGGCGATCCTGGACAGTTCCTTCTAACGGTATCTCGTTTCACAAGAGTGGCTTTGGCTTTTTTTGTTCTGGCACCCCAACGATGACATGAACCTCCCCTTACGATCTGTTCCACTCAGAATCATCTAGCATTTCACCAGCCCCTGAAGAGGGACACATTCCTACGCAGATTCCTCCGTTTTCTGTCTATGATCTGCAGAGAAGCCTAATGTGGGATGTAATTGCTCTGCTAGTAGAGAAATAAGTGCAAAGCTTTTAAAGACTCCACGCCGAGATACAGTCTAATGCAACTCTACCACGCAGAAAACTCAAAAGGCAGTGAAGGGACTGCAGAAAGCATTTTCAGTGTTTAACAGGAAGAAAAAATAATAGTGTTTACGTTTTAATTCATACGTATGCAAATAATCTTCATTTAATAGTGTGATCATACAAAAGAGACACAACTACAGATATTGACGTCTACGGCCAAAGATACAATTCTCTTCCCAGTCACTCAGGATGTTCATAGGGGGCCGGGAGGGGTAAATATCATTAATTTACACACCACATGGACACCAGCATCCACTGATAAAGAGCATCTACCATAAAGTAAAATAAGCAGCTGTGGGTAGGAAAATTGAAACAAAACGCATCAGTCACATACTCAAGCCAGAATCTATAGGCATTACCACCATAAACACAACTGATGCGTCAGCTTCGAGGGCAAATCAGACTAGACTACAACGTTTCAATTTTGTGGAAGAACACCCTAATGTCACATACATGCAGGCTCCGCTGTCAAATTAAAGTGAGAGTGGGAATCCACTTTCCATTCAACCAGGCAGTCAAAAGCTAGAAGGTGAGGAAAACAAGCAATGTCAACACAGCGAAACACCAAGTGGACATCAGTACAAAATGCAGCATTGTAATCGGTATTGGAGGGCTAGGAAATGAAAACAAAAAGATCGGTAGTGTAACCAAATGAAAACACCAAACTCATTGTGAATGTGCACTGTCCTACTCGCTCGTTCTCCCGGATTCTCACCATTAGTCTCTCCCCGCAGATAGGCGGAAAGTCTGGTCGCTTACAGGGCCGGGGCTCGCTGCTTGTGTCCATGGAGCTTCCCGTATCCAGCTTCCTCTTACGGTTCCCACCGCTCTTCTTGCGGGACACACTGGTGAAACCACCATCGCTGCTTCCGCCGGACACCTCCATGAGCGACGACGCCGCCGCAGGATCCATCCTACAGCATTCACTCGTGCGACCTGCCTAAGTGCTTTGCCTAATCAAAAGAAAGCTAGCTATCCGGCACTAGCCTATAGCTTCAACACCAGCGTGAATCGAGTTGACACAAAAAAGGGACTAACAGTAAAACGTGTAGTGCCTTCGATAAAGTGAAAATGAACGGCTTGCCGAGAGATTCCGTGAGAAAGTCACTAAAACGCAGGAAAAGCACGGAAGCTCCGACATATTTTCAAACAAGTAATATATAAATTATGTAGAAAGGTAAGACAATTTGTTTAACACAGTCTATGTTTTCACCTAAATATGCAAATTACAAATGGGTGGTCAGATCCTCGATCAATTTATTTATTTATTCATCAGATTAGAAAAAGTAAAGAATTTTTCTTTATCCAAGCTTAATCAGCCCCTGCCGCGGTCATCTGATTGGAAATGTAAGAACATACTTTGTACTAAGATGTCCGCCGCGCCCGTCAGCACAGTGCTGAGCTTGGTCTACATTTACATGGATGCCAACTTTTCAGTGTTCTGTTCCTCCCTCCAGGAGGTATCTGCTGCAATCCCCAGTTCAAGTGGTCCTGTCCCTTGGATAGGGACCACCAACTCTGCCTGCTTGGCTTTGAGAGAACATTGGCGAGCTTTGTGAATAAGATGTTTAGCAGGCGCAGAGGAAGTAGGGGGAAGGTGAAGATGGGAAAGTAGAATGCTGAGGAAAAAAAGCTCAGCAGGTTAGGCGACTGTTGCTGAAATGTTATATGTTTATACCTGCCTGAAAATCCATTGGCTTTTTTTTCAAATTCTTACTGTAAAATGTGCTGTAAAATGGGTTTTTTCTGTTATGTCCTGTGGCTCCTCCCAGTGCTTGTGCAAACGTCATGTGCTTAGTGACACGTGGTGGACGTGTCACAACAGTCTCAATAAAAGGGGAGCAAAGCTTGAGCTTCCCATGCGTAGTTCCCGAGCAATCTACTGAGTCTCTCGCATGCATTTCTTGGGTGCATTCAAGCGGTGGCTGTGATGTTTGGGCCCAGCTCGGAGGCCGGCCCTGTCAGGTGCAAACAAATGGACACCTACACGTCAGCTCTGGTGTCGGAGTGGGAGACTGCCCTTCACAGGCTTTTTCCCACATCTTTATTTCTTTGTCCACGTGACTCAGGTTGCATGGACATCACATTCCTTTCCAACTTTAGATAAACCAAACAAACAAACAGCAATGGCTTGGCTTCTTGGTAGTGTTCACCACACACAGGCGATCATCCTTGGATACGGGCGTAGATGCCATTCTGGATGTACCCTTGTAGTCGGGTGGATGGTATTAGTCTTCTCCGGAGCAAATATCGTTCATTTCGTTCTTGATGTGGACTGGACGGGCTCTTATCCTTCTCCCTTGGTGATAGGTGTTCTTGGTGTGGGTTGTCTTCCAGTTGGTGTGGATTGTCCTCTTGTTCTCTTTCGGGTGAAGCCCTTGTCACTGAGGGGCGAGCTCTTGCAGGTTCTTGGCTTCCTGGAGATTCTTCCCAGAGGGCTGGATGGGTCCGTTTGAAGTGAGATACATTTCTGGTCACATTCTCGAGCCCTCGTAGGGCAGTGGCGAGCCCATGTTCTCTGTGAGTGATTATCCAGGGGGGGAGAGACTCATAGGGGAGGGGCATCTTCCCTTTTTGCATTTGATTCCTCACAAGTACTGTGTCCCCTACTTGGAATTCGCTTGGGGTCGCTCTCCAGACGTTATCTTCTTTGACGTTATGTTCCTGTATGCGGCGTTCCATTAGTTCGAGGTCCACTGGTGGTGGCTTCCACGAGTGGTGTAGGGATAGGCTTGCCTGAATGGGTACCCCAAACATCAAGGCTGCAGGGCTCAAGTGGGTTGCCGAATGCTGTTTTGCCGGTATGACTGGAGGAACCTCCAAAGTTCGGGTAGCCAGGGGCGTCCCTTATCTTTTGCAATTCTCAATGTTTTGTTGATGGAGGCCATGAGCCTCTCCGCATCCCAGTTTGCTTGAGGCCAGTAGGGGGTGACGTGGAGGTGCTTGATTCCCAGGCATCAACAAATCGTTTAAATTCCTTGCTTGTGAGGGGTGAGCCATTGTCACTTCTTATGGAGTTAGGTATACCATGAATTGAGAACATCTTCTCTAGCGCAGTGATCCCTGATGCAGCATCTGTTGAGTGCACTGGCTCCACTTCGGGGTATCGGGTGTACTCGTGGGCCACCATGAGGTATGCTTCATTGGCAATGGTGCACAAATCGATGCTTATGGTATCCAGCGGCATTCGCTTCTCAGGAAACAGGCAATAGGTTCAGGTCCTGGCTGCCGTGTCGTCACACATGCTGTGCAGGTTTCCATGAGGCGCATTACCTTCTGTTGTATGTTTGACATCCACACACAGGATTTGAGGAATGCTTGTGTCTTTACCACTCCTTGGTGGCCTTAATGTGCCAGTTGGAGAGCTTGTTCGTGGAGTGTGGTTGGCAGTATTATGCGGTGTCCTTTGAGGATGAGGCCTTCAAGGGACACAGACAGTTCATGGCGTATTCCAAACAATGCTTGTGGGTTCTTCCGAACAACTGCTGTGAGGAACATTTTCCACTCTTGCTTTCTTCGCTAGTTGGAGGCAGGGATCTTTATCAGTCTCCTCTGTGATTTCCTCGATTTTCATGGTTTTGGGCTTGGCACATGCTATAACTTGGCACACACGTTCTTCCGTCTCCTTGGCTGCTTCTCGTTCTGTGGTGGTGGCAGGCCAGGGTGTCGCGACAAGACATCTGCAGGGTTGTCAGTTCTGGCCGGATACTGTACCTCAAGATCAAATTGTTGCAGCTGGAGCATCCAGTGTTCAATCCTAGCTGGAGGATGTGGTGCTGACCCTTTGAATATGGGGACCAGCAGCTTGTGCTCTGTCAGCACTTTCACATGATGTACACATGGAAGTGTTTGCATCCCCATATAATCACTAGTGCCCCTTTTTCAATGTGAGCATAGTTCCCAGTCGGGGAGAGCGCTCTGCTCGCAAATGCAATGGGAACTACTGTTCCATCTTTGTCTGTTTGAGTGAAGACTGCCCCAAGCCCTACCGGGCTGGCATCCACAAGTAGTTCTGTGGTACATTTGTGTTCTAAAATGCCATGGTGGCATCACTGGAGAGAGAGTCTTTGATTCCCTGGGAGGCTTTTTCCTGTGTTTCTACCCACTCGCATGTTGTCTTTGTTTTGGTGATGGTGGCCAGGTCAGGGATGAATTGACCACAATATGTCGCCATCCCCAGAAAACTCCTAACCTCTGTTGCTGTAGTTAGGGTTTGCGCGTTTTTGATGTCTTGAACTTTCACTGGGTGGGGTGACACACCCTTCTCGTTGAAGACATAGCCGAAAAAGCTCAGTGTGGACTTCCCAAATTCACACTTTTCTTTGTGCAGCGTTAAACCCGACTCTTCGAGCGTCTGTAAGGTAGCTGCTAGCCGATTGTTGTGTTCTTTTTCGGTTTTGCCATAGACCAATATGTCATCGCTGACATACGTGACTCCTGGAAGATCCTGTAGTACCTTGTGTATCTCATGTTGGAAAACTTCAGCAGCCAAATATATGCCAATGTTAAGACGCCGGTACCTTCTTAGCACTATATGTGAAGAAAATGTTGTTATGTAGCGTGATTCTTTCGCCAGGCGAATTTGATGGTAACCTGACCGTAGGTCAAGTTTGCTGAATACGGTGGCGCCAGTCAGATCCACGATCAGCTCATCTATTGTCTGTGTTATATGTCTTTCTCTCCCTATCGCTGCATTCGGTAGGCGCATGTCGATGCATATGCGCACTGCATGGGGCTGTTTTTGCTTTGCCGTTACTACAATGGGTGAGACCCAAGGGGTGGGGCCCGTGGTCTTTTCAATGATCCGGAGGTCTTCAAGTTTGTTTAGCTCTGCTTCGACCGATGCCCTCATGTGGCAAGGTACTCTCCGATGCCGTACCGCTCGTGGCTCTATTGTGGGGTCAATGTGGAGTTTTATTGACCTTCCTTTGAGGCAACCAATGCCCTTGAACAGTTTCTAGTGCTTTGCTAACAGTTGATCAATCTGTTTGGACTGGACGGCATAATTGAACTGTATGAGTTCCAGTCGTTCTGCTGTTGGGCAGCTGAGCAGAGTCTCTATGCCAGCATCAGCGACATGAATGCAAGTTTTGCAGTCTTTCCCATGATGTTTGAGAACTGTCTTGAAATACCCCACTACGGGTAGTGGCTTTTTTGCAGCCATAAGCATATAGCAGTACGGGTTTCTGCCAAAGGGGAGGGTCTGGGAACAAGCTTGTCATACCTGGTAGTTGGCATGATATTTACAGTGGCCCCTGTGTCGATCATCATCCTCACAGGGATATCTCCTACTGTCACGATGCAGCTGTGACAAGATTTGCTGCCACTGGCTTGCTTGCCGTGCGTGGGATTGACTGCTGATATCATATGGACTGTTTCCCGCCATGTCTCCCGTTGCCTGTTTGCATAGTTTGGAGACTGTTCTCTGCTTGACTGTCTGTCATCGCTGCTGTCACTGTCGGTATCTTCTCCTTCTATTGCTCGAGCTCGACCTTTTCTGGTTTCTCGGGTCTTGTCTGGTTTTCTCCACTGTTGACGATCGTGCTGCTCTAGTTGGCCTGGTGGTGTGTTGCATGGTCTTGCCTCCCTCCTCCAGTCCTGGGTATTTCTCTGATCCTTGGGTCTCGTGGAGGTCGTGCACACTGAGGCGTAGTGGTTTACCTTGCCGCATTTTTAGCAGGTTGTGCTGGATGTCGGCCGGGCAAGGTTCTCCCTTGTGTGGCAGTCCACCACACCATGGGCAGCTCTCTGGTCGTGTTGCTGATATGGCATTAACAGTTGTCATGCTGTTGCGGAGCGTTTCGGAATCCAGAGACAAGCGGCTGATTATTTGCTCTATCTCGGACACGTGTTTGTCTGTTCTTTCCCTAAGTCGTCCCATGGAGAGGATGGTGCCCAGTGGGAAGTCGGTCTCTGATAGGATAGATCTTCTGAGTTATTCTGAAGATGGGCCATGAATTACCTGTTGGATCACAGAAAATTATTAGTTCGGAAAGTCACAGCTGATGGCCATTTCACATAGTCTGCTGTCGAAGTCGATGCCTTCCCGTGGATGTTGCCTAGCCTGGCTCATTTTGAAACTTTCAAAATCAGGGCTGATCTTAGGTTTGAACTTCCTGGGAAGGATGTCTTTCGCCGTCTCATAGTCATCCTCTGTACCTCTGTTTGGGAGAGCATGAACTGTCGGAGGGCCATGGTTCCTAGGTTGAGCATTGTTAGGGAGAATTCTCTGTTTAGGCTGAATTTCCTAACCTAGTGAGTCCCCCAGCAGCTTTGCTAGATTTCTGGAGTTTGTTTTTTTCTCCTGCCAAGAGTGAGTCTCTTTTCCTCACACTCTTGGACATGAGTTGAGGGGTTCCTTTGACTGTTAATGTGCTTTATGGGCTATGGGGTCTTTTACTCCATAGGGTCTCATGTGCTTTTACTATGTGTGTTACACAGCACCCTCAGTGCAGTGACACAGGGGTGTCATAGTGACACCCCACGGGGGGCGTGGCTATTAGGGCCATGTAGGAGGATGCAATCTGGAGGAGCTCCTGAGATCCTGAAATGATCCTGGCAAAATAGTGCATAACAATGTGCCTATGACTGCTGAAAACACACATGTCGATGTGTGAACGGTCTGACTGTGCTTGGTGAACTTTTGGAATGCGTGGGAGGAACGGTGGTGGAGTTTTGTGCGAAAACGATAAGGAGCACCGGAGACAGAAGACAAATCAAAATGGCCGATCACTGACCGGAACAAAGAATGGAGCAGGCCGCAAGATGGTCGGGCGTTAGAAGCTAACTGTGTGCGCAGTTGTAACTTGCGCGGAACGCGGGTCCCTGGAACATGTCTAACAGAACAGTGAGACCGAAGGCCAAGCAGCCCACGCTGGACGACTTTGCTAAGACGTCCCCTGGTCCGGAAAGTTCCAAGAGCAAGGATAAATCGCCCACGGGCGGCATGCCTGCAACGTGTACTAACCAAGAGGTCCTGGCTGCGATTGCGGACTTGAAGGCGACCTTGGAGGCTAAGCTTGAACTGGCCGTAACTGAGTTGAAAAAGGCATTGGACCTTAAGGTCGGTGAGGTGCAAGAGGAGGTGAACTTACTCCGGCAGGACGTCAGGTCCCTGGCGCAGCGCACTGAGACCCTCGAGAAAGAGGTGAGCCCGAACACCGCGGATTGTGCCTCCCATAAGGCCGAATTGCATGCCCTGGTGCAGAGAGTGGGCAACTTGGAGAACAGGGATGAGGACGCGCCCGATGGAATAACATTCGTATCGTGGGCCTGCCAGAAGGATCGGAGGGCCACGATCCCACGGAGTTCATCGAATCTATGCTGTTGCAGGAGATACCCGGAGGAGCCTTATCTCAAGGATTCGCGGTGGAACGTGCGCATAGAGCTCTAACAAGGAGGCCGCCGCCGGGAAACCCACCTAGGCCAGTAATTGCCAGAATCCTTAATTACCGGGACCGGGAGAGGATACTAGAACACTTCCGCAAGGGAGGAACGATTACACGAGGAGCGGCAAACATAACGGCCTACCCGGACTATACCCTGACTGTGCAGCATAGCCGCATGAACTTTGGGACGGTAAAGCGGAGATTGAGAGAGGCGGGCTACAAATACATGTTGCTGTACCCGGCGAAATTGAAGGTTTTTCTTAAACACAAGACTTTGTTTTTCGAGACTCCGGAGGACGCCGGAGGATGGCTCGAAGCGCAGGGATGTCCCCAGGAGCCTGACGCTCGGACGGGAAGAGGAGATGGAGGAGATAAGTAGTGCACGAGGAGGGTGCTACAAGATGGCGCGGAATAGGACTCTGGGACTTGATTATAGTCATTTGAGCGGCCTTAAGCAGAGAAGGTCAGACTTTTGCACAATATATTATGAGCACTGTGACTATTGCTGTATTTAAGGGAGTCTTGCAGAGCGGATCTCTTTACCCCACTTAGTAACTTTAGTTAAGTGGCCATTAGGGCGACTTCACCCTACTGAGCTCTGGGCATTGTTTGGTGCTTGCAGGGGTAGATGTGGGGGTGCCTGAGTTCCAGGGATGGAGCTGGGCAGCAGTTGGGGAGTGTGGTGTTGGGGAAGGGATGGGTAGAGGGTGGGGAGGGAAGAGGGGAGTTTGGGGTGTGTATAGTTATGGGGAGTTCGAGTTTGTACATGAGGCTACAAGAAAAAGCCGGAGGGCTGTATCTGTATCGCGTGGGCAGGTGGGGTTTGCTGCACGGAAGGGAGGAGGATACTTATGAGCTATGGGTGATCTTAAGATCGTAACGTGGAATGTCAGGGGACTCAATAGTTACTTAAAGAGGAACAAGGTCATGATGTATTTGAAAAGACAGAAGATTGATATTGCACTGTTGCAGGAGACACATCTGACTCGGGAAAAGTTGGAACTGGTGGGGAAGAAGTGGAGAGGTATTGTAGTGGGCTCTCCGTATTCTGCCTACGCTAGGGGAGTGTTGGTCTGGGTGGCACCGCACGTTCCGCTCCAACTTACACAAGAGGTGGTGGATACAAAGGGGAGGATGGTCATATTGAAGGCACTGGTGGAAAATAAGGAGGTGTGCATTGTAAACACTTATGCCCCCAATTAAAACACGGCGGCATATTTTAGGACTCTGTGTACCAACCTGGGTGCGTACATGGGTGGGGCGGTTATTTGGGGCTGAACCCCAGGGTAGACAGATCTGATGATAAGATTGATAGGCCCACCCCAGCGGCCAGGGCATTGCAGACACTGCTCGACAACTTCGGGCTGGCAGATGTTTGGAGGCTGAATCATCCTAATGAGGAACAGTATTCGCATTACTCAGCCCCGCAACAACTGCATACAAGACTTGACTATTTTTTTGCCACGCCAGATGTGGTAGAGACCACCCAAATAGAATACAAAGCGAGGGTCCTGTCGGACCACTCGCCTCTGGTCCTGGGATGGCAGTACTGCCGCCCCACAGCGCGGATACCGACGTGGCGCCTCTGGGCTGAGGCGCTCAAGGATCCAGTCTTCAGAGAGGATATCAGGGACGAGATCACACATTATTTTGAAGAGAACGCTGGCAGTGTGGAATCGGCGGGCACTCTCTGGCAAGCCTTTAAGGTGGTATTTCGGGGTTCTGCCATTGCTAAATCAAAGGGCCTGCAGGGAGGGGTCCTAGCGGAGTTAGGGGAAGCTGAGGATGAACGGGAACTCAATAGGGGAGGGGGAGATGCAGAGCCAATACTTAAACTACAGCAGCAGTGTGCGGAACTTTGGGAAATGCTCTGCAACCTCAACTATAAGAAGTATGTTGAGACACAACATGCAGGTGGGAATAAAACGGGCCGTCTCTTGGCGTGGCTATACAAGAGGGAAACCCCTAGGCCCCCGATTAGGACTATAACCAGAGAGGATGGGGAGGTAGCGAACACTCAAGAAGAAGTCAATGAGACATTCTTAGATTACTACAGGGCACTATAGGAGGACAAAGGGGGGGGGCAGCCGAGAGGAGATAAGGGAAACTTTAAGAGATATGGGATTACCTAAGATTAGTGCCAAAGAAAGAGAGGAGCTGGATGCACCGATTACTTTAGAGGAACTGGAGGAGGTCGTGAGGCAGCTGCCCACTAGTAAGACCCCGGGTGCGGACGGGCTCCCTAGCAAATTTTATAAAGCATATAGAGAGGAGGTATTGCCCCCCCCATGCTAGAAATGCTTAATGAATCTTTTGAGGTGGGCCGGTTGCCGGAATCGCTTAGAGAAGCGATAATAATACCGCTCCCTAAGCCCAAAAAACCAGGGCATAGCTGCGGCTCCTATAAGCCCTTGTCAATGCTGAACCAGGATGGCAAGATATTGACGGCGGTCCTGGCTAATAGATTGCGGAGAGTTATTAGTAAATTGATACACCCGGACTAAACAGGTTACGTCCCCAACAGAAATATAACCCACAACCATAGGCGACTCCACCGGGTGATTGAATGGGGGAGCGAGAGCGAGGGTGAAATGGCGGTTGGTACCCTAGATGCAGTCAAAGCTTTCGACTCTGTCACGTGGTCGTGGTTGCTGGAGGCCCTGAAGGAATACGGGATGGGGCCTGGTTATGTTAGGTGGGCGATGTTGCTGTACAGTGAGCCGCTAGCTAGGGTACGTACAGGAGCGGTGATATCCGAGAGGTGGCATCTTAGCAGAGGCACCAGACAAGGGTGCCCCTGGTCCCCGATGTTATATATTCTGGCCCTGGAGCCCCTGGCAGTGTACCTTCAGCAACAATATGACATGATAGGCATTGAGGTAGGGGGAGAGAAACACCTAATATCTCTGTATGCTGACGATTTGCTATTATATTTGAAATATCAGGAGGAGAATCTTCAGTATATTCTGGAGGTAATGGAAAGGTATGCAGAACTGTCTGGCATAGCGGTGAACCCCCAAAAATCGAGCATATTTCCATTGGGTAGCTACAGAGGAACCCCTCCAGAGCGGTTGCCAGTGTTGCCGATACCATGGGCGGTTGGTTCCTTCCGCTACCTCGGCATAGATGTGTATCACAGGGTAGAGGAGGAACATTTGCATAACACCGAGGTGGCGGTGGGAAAAATCCTTACAAACATGAAGTTTTGGGAGAAGTTGCCGTTGGCGATGATGGGACTGGGAGCGATGCTCAAAATGGTGGTTCTGCCCAGGCTTTTACATTTTTTCAGCAATATCCCGTACATGATACCTAAGAAGTTTTTTGCTAAGCTGAATAGTATGTGCAGAGACTTCCTATGGCATGGCACTCGGAATAGAGTGGCGCTATGGAAGTTGCAGAATTTCCATGAAAAGGGAGGTATTAAGCTGCCTAATTTTGAGGCCTATTATATGGCTGGTCAGTTGCAATATGTGGCCAAATGGCTCTCTGACGAGGTAACTCCCGAATTTAGGCTGTTTGTACAGGACTGCACCCCGTTCTACCTGAAGGAAATTATTTGGTTGCCTAGGTCAGACATGAAGGAGCACCCGGGAATGATGTTGATGGGGTGGAAGATGTGGTGTAGAGTATGTCGAATGATGGAGGACCCGTACCCGTGCTCCCCGCAGGTACCGTTGATTGCTTTGGCAGGGGGAGACCAACAACTAAGGATGATAATCAGGACCTACTGGGAGTCGGTCGGGCTGGTTACATTGGGGGATGTCTGGCAAGAGGGAGCCATTAGAGATTTTGAAGGACTAGGGGAAGAGGCGGGCTTGCATAGGGGCCAGTATGTCACGTACCTAAGGCTGGTGCAGAATATTCGTAAAATCTGGCCTGAGACGGTATTGGCGGAGGAACCAGACGCCACCATGGGAACAATATATGACATATCAGAAGGGGGGCATGAGATCTCCAGATTGTATGAAATGGTGATGACCCAGGTTGGGAAGGAATTGACTCATTTGAGGTTAGATTGGGAAATCGAGGTGGGAGCACAGATGGAAGATGGGATGTGGGAGCGTGCTATGGGATACCACAAGAAGGTGGCAAGAAATGCCAGATTACAACAAATACAGTTGTATATAACGCACAGAGCTTACATGACCCCGATGAGAATATTGAAATTTGTAAATGCGTGACGACAAGCGTGCCCAAATTGCGATAAGGAAAATTCTGATATGACCCACATGTTTTGGTCTTGCCCAGTGATTGAGAGTTTCTGGGGAGAAGTGGCGCAAAAACTAGCGGACAAAGGGGTCACGCTCATTATAGATACGGCTTGGGCCTGCCTGTTGGGAGGGTTTCCCAGACCACAGAAACTTAAACATGTTGGGAAATTGAAGGACTTGGCATATGTGCTCGCAAAACGAAGGATTGCCATGGGATGAAAGCAGTGCCATAAGCCACGGGTGGAGGTATGGTGGCGGGAATTACAGAAATGGGCGGAGGCTGAAACGGTGGTATGGCAGGAGGCACGTGGCACATGTGGGGAAGAAGAAGTGGGTACCCTGATGGCATGGAGAGTGTTAATAGCAGGACTGTTTGGAACAATAACGGACTCTGCAGCCTCGGAAAGAGGCGACACCCTGCCACACGCAGCAGATACGGAATGAGAAGGACAAACAAGCTCATGAGGGGGGAGGGATTAGGGGAGCAGTGGTCTTGACTAATTGATGTTCATGTGATTGTTGCAAAAAGCGCTGCCAGTTTGGTTTGTATTGTTTGTTTGTCTCAGAAAATAATAAAAACCGTTTAAAAAAAAAAAGAAAAATAGTGACACCCCACCATAGACTCCATACCCTGGGACTGACTACTGTCTCCCAGGGCATGTAAAGTCACCATTGGCTTTACTAGTCCCAAATTATGAACAGAAACCAGTACAAACCATCATATTGTGGACGTACTGGTCGGGGCAATTCGATTGCCCCGGGGTCTGTTATTCGAGGGGGCACGTCTCCGTCCCCCCAGATCGAGTTTTGGCTGGTGGCAGTGGATACTACTTTTTATATTCGACCGCGAATATATCTCTATGGGATTTTCCCATTGTTCGAGGCTACCAACTTTAATTATTTAATTCCTACAGCCTCGAACATACCGCCAGGTTATTTATTTAATATTAATTCACCGGTTGGTATTTTTTGCCAGAACTCGATTCTAAAATGGCGTTTGTGTTCTCTTCTGTGACTCCAACCCAAGTCGAGCCCTTTGTTCCACTTTTTGGCGGGCTTCTCCACAGAAAAAAAAAAAAAGTGGTACCACTCTGTCTGGGTACCACAGTGGGGTGTGAGAGGGGGTTTAGGCACCCTGGACTGAGTTGCCTTGGCAACTCAAGTCGCACTCTTGTGTGATTGGCCCGGCTCACCACTTAGCATGTTTGATTGATAGCTAGGCTGAATGAATGGGGGTTTCTTGCATAAAAGCAGGGCTTTTGGGACTGGAACTTCAGAAGTCGCCACAGGACCTGAGAATCCTAAGAGGGAGAAGCTGAGCCGACCTGCAACGACGACACCTCCTGTGGAGCCCTGCTGAACCGTCTCACCACTTCCCGACGACAGAGGAGATCTTCTTGCCGGAGATTCTCTTCCCCTTGAGCTGGTGGGGACAACCAGTTCGCTTTCCTTTTCGCCTACCAGGACGTCTAGTGGTCGAATTGCCCGTGACAAGCACCCCAGCAACCGGATAGCCACTTACCACTGAACCGCAAATAAAAGGACCACTCCCTTGAATCGAGAAACTCTGCGGCTGGTTTCTTCCCTGGCAGTACAACGACCCCCTGCTTTCCTCCCCAACGAGATCTTCTCTTCTGCCGGACGAAGCACCAACTCGCAACCGCTGCCAGGAACAACTGCCCCCGCTGGAGTGTTCTCACCATTTCAAGGTACTGTGTCCGCCTGGCCCCCCTTTCTATAGATTGCTGCAAGGTGACAGTAAATCCTTAACCTTCTAAACTGGGCTGGCCTCTTGACCATCTAACTGGTCCCTTTCTTTTGGTCCAACTTCTTTCTGAACCTTTTCGAGACTTTTGTGCACTTTTCAACCGTGTGACCTAGGACACATTTCGTTCTGATCCTCTTAAAGTGGATCCGGCTTTCTGAACTCTAACTTCACGGTTTGATTCTGCCTTCCTCTCTTGCTGTGTTCTTTTGAAAGTGTTGGGATCTGTTTCAATTTATACTCTGCCTTTTTCTCCCCTTTAAACCGAATTATTAGAGTGCCATCTGCGTTAAGCGCTTACCGCTGTCTGAAAATAAGTGGGGCTTTACTTAAGACTTGTCTAATATTCTTTTAAGGGAGTGTATATACTTTAGTAACAGTGTTTTTGAACTTGCTTGAGATTAGTGCCAGTGTGTTTTCTTAGATGTGTTTTTAAATAAATAATTATATATCTTTTACACCAAAGCTCTGGTCAGTGTTTGCTTGTTCTACTGTGTGTACCTGCCCTATTGTGTATGCTCTGTATACTGCCTAACTCTTCTTGAGAGAAGTCTGACTGCTCAGCCACAGCTACCAGGTAAATATGGGTGGTGCAGACTGCTACTAATTGGGTTTACTGCTAACTCCTGTAGTCCTAAACCTTTTGCAGTGGTCCCTAAGGGAACTGCACAGGTTTCTGCCTAACAAGCATGAGGAAAGTTCTTTTCTTTTCCTCGCTGGTGATATCACATGCTTTGATGCTTAGCTCGAATTGCTGGATCCAGAGCTCCCAGCGGAGTCCTGTTTGGGGTCCAAAAGGTTGAAAAGGTTGCATGAAAAGTCCCTTGCGTGATGTCTAGCCATGTGTTTGTGTTGGGGTTTTGGCCTTGTTGCCTCTGGGGCGTTGCTGTGGTGCCATCTCCCATGTCGTGAGGAGCACTATGATTGCTTGCTGTATGTCTTTGGTTGAGCACCAGTGGCAAGTTCACACTTTCTGGTACTGTTGTTGGAGCCCACTTGTGTTACAGTGGCTGTGTTTGTAGTATTATCCCAATTTGCTAAATTCAAAAGAAGAAAAACCTTGTCAGAGAGACATATATTGAGGCTTGGGCTCCTTGTTGTGCGTTTACTGTTTACTATGGGTGCATTTGTGGCTGTGGCCGTTCCCAAGATCTCTTTGGCAGCTCTATACACCGTAAAAAGAACTCTGCGTGGTAAAAATGTCTTTGTGCAGTGCTTGGGGCGTGTGCAGTCTTTCAGTTTATTTCAGTCACAGGCACTGCGGCCTGTGAAGCAAATAAGTTACTGTCACTGGGCCCCACATATGAGTTTGGGCCTAATGGGCAACCTGTTGCTGGGAGCCGTGTGCATTAAGTATGAAGAGAAAAACTCTTTTTTTTTCTTTTCTTGCTGCGCGGCACGGCGCGGTTGCCGCACTTACTTCTTGTGAGTTTTTTTTTTTCCTTTTTTCTCCCAGGCACCAAGCTATGAAGGCGCGATAAACATCTGCGAGCCCTGGAGGTGCTTGGGGCGCTGAGGCAGAGCGAGGCATTGCTGTCACTCGGGCACTGTGAGGGGGTGGGCGCAACCTCAGTCAGCAGGCCCTGGCGTGCTTGGAGCGCAGTGTGAGGCGGGCGTGGTCTGTTGCTGCTGGGCTGTGCTGGTGGGTATTCTACTTCCTCCTCGTCGCCATTGTGATGTTTGGGCCCAGCTCGGAGGCCGGCCCTATCAGGTGGGAGTGGCGCTGCGCAGGCGAGCGCCAAACAAACGGACACCAACATGTTAGCTCTGGTGTCAGAGCAGACTGCCCTTTGCAGGCTTTTTCCCACACCTTTATTACTTTGTCCACGTGATGTGGTTCGCGTGAACATCACAGTGGTTAGACCATTCCTGGCCACATAACATTGGCGACGAGGGAGCATGAACCAGCGTGTCCACCGGCCGTGCCGGCACACGCTACAGAGTGCCCACTGTGTGGTGCTCTACATTGGTGCTGGTCCTGCCCCTGCCACCGTTGGTCTCCCAAACGCAGTGTGTAGGCTGGCGCTTCCGGAAGTTCCCGAAGCGTTATCAGGGCTCGGCGCAAGGTGTGTGCACAAGTCCCTGCTGCCAGGCTTGTCCTGGTGATCACCTGTTCCAGGCGAGATTTTTTGTTTTGGTGTTCTACGCCTGCTGACAACAGAGGATATTCCTGTGAGTGCCGAGGTGGGCTGCACAACGACCTGTTACACGAGGTTTCACGGGATCGCTGGTTATCTTTTCTTCCCGGGGTTCGTGGAGTCGAGGCTGCCAGTCTGTCGGAGCGACAATGCCGATGAAGCAGTAAACAGGAAATTAACCCAACACCCTCCTGACAATAAATGGCAGGATAGCACTGAACCAACTCCCAACGCCACAGGTGGCACTTCTCTGCATTAACGTGACGTCGGGACAGTGTTTCCACTGGCAGAGAAGGCGAATGAGTCCTTAAAACACCAGTAGATGGATGAGCTGTTCTTCGGGTCTTCCAGGAAGGCAGTAAGGCACGGGTACCGGCAGGGCACAAGGCGGAGGAAGGGAAAGGCCAGGTAGCAAGGACGGGAAGGACTGACCAGGGAATCCCACGGGACAGGAGACAAGGAAGGGAGAAGGCTAAACAGGCAACCCAGAGAAGACCCCTCCAAACCCCAAAACCAGAAAGTAGGTAAGGACAGGACAGGGCTGAGAAACCAGGAACTGAAAGTACCAGGGGGCTGGAAGGAGAGGAAGGTAGGAGGGCAGGACAAGGCAGGGCAAAACTAGCAAGGGTATCTGGAGAGACTGTAGCACAGAAACCAGGCTCCAGCAGCGCATACACGGCAACAACCCCGTTGAGATGCGTTGTCTCCGTGTATGCGAAGCCCTTTTAAGGTCTGGGGCCAAAGCGAGGCCCGGAACGCAAGTTCGCGTTACTGCGCATGCACGAACGTCGAACACTGATGATCCGCGCATGCGCAGAACACGCAAGATGGCTGTGCCCACGGACTGCGGAACGGCGTGGGGGAAAGACGCCACCGCGGATATAGTCTCCATGAAGGAGGAGGCTGCCGAGGCCGAGGACCCCCGTAGCAGGTAAGTGGCGCATGCGAGCGAGCGCGCGGCATGACACGACCCTGTGACCCGGTGTACTGGGGGAGGAAGCTGATGATGTACTGATCCCCGCTTGCTGCGGCCTTTGTCAAGAGGGTGCTCGTGCAGTCTGGCCCAGGCCCACAGGGGGACTGTGGTCAAAGAGGGAGGAGTAGGCCAGTCCAGAAGAGGAGAGGTTGTGTGAAGGCATCAGCAGACATGACTCCCAGGTATTTTGCCGCAAAAGGTGCTGTTAGCCCGCCTGCTGCGATGTGCATAACTAATATTAGTTGGTGTCTGTAAGGAGGAACCAATGGTGAAAACATGGAAGGCAAACAACGCACCGAGGACGGATGGCCATGAGAGGCTGCACAGCAAGGGAGCCTGCCACAATGACAACAATGAAAAACAATTAGGAAACGCCACGCGTGTTAGGCATAGCGGTGTCTGCAGGACCCGTTACTCACCGTGCAATGGTTCTGAACAGAAGGGGGGTGGCGACCTTTGTGGATTCTGCAGGTCGGAATGAGGGGGGGCAGGAGCGCTGCGGAGAGACACGCCACAGCAGTCACAAGACACGTTGCAGCTGGGGAGGGAAACCAGACGCCAGGGTCCGCCCGTATGTAGCCTGGTCGCGGCCCCTTGCGGGCCGCGCTGATGTGATCACCACGGGTCTTTCCCCGGAGCTCTGGTGGTAGGCGGAAATGACATCTGGGACGACAAGCTTTAAGGGAGGTGGGACAAAGCCTCCCCAACCAATGAATGAACAGCTAGGCAGGGGCCCAGGTGATTGGTGGGGGTTTGAATCTGGGAGAAAGTACAAAGACCTGCCTAATCTAGCCAACACTGTCTGTTCTATTCACAGGACGCGGAGGAGAGGAGCGAAGCTAGAACGGAGTGGTGGGCCTATCCGGACACCTCGAGATAGAAGACAACTGATTGTTTCACCAGTGTATTGGCGAAGGAAGAATCCGCGGTGAAGAAACCGCTTGGACATTTTTATTTATTGACATTTGAACGTCCACTATTATCCCAGAATTAAATATTATTTCAGCATCCACCTGTCTCCTGCCTTTATAATTCAACAAGTGGCGACGAAGGTGGGATACCGACAGTGCCATGGATAGCCTAATTAAAACCCTATCGGAAGGGCAACAACAGCTGCAGCAAATGATACAGCTGCAAAACCAGCAAGCAGCTGCCTATCGACAAGCCTTCCAACAGGCTATTCAATTGCAGAGCACAGTGCAAACAACTGCCCAAGACAAACAGCACAAGACCATCTCCAGGCTCACGGAAATGGTGGCCAGCACCAGAACCCAACCAATGGTGCCGTCGGCCTTACTCCAGAAGTATAAGGACGGCGAGGACCCTGCTTTCTTTTTCACCAGTTTTGAAAGAATTGCTAGGAACGCACAGTGGCCCCCAGAACGGTGGGGACAATATGTCGCTCCCCTACTGTCTGGAGTCATGCAGGGAGCGTACCAGGCGGTAAATCCCAACAGCAACACTCCATATGGGGAAATTAAGGCGGCAGTATTAGATCGCCTAGGCCTAGACGAAGAAGCCTATAGAATTCAATTAAGAGAATTGCCAGACCCTTACCTATGAGATGGAGACAACCCGAAGAAGGCACCAGGGGGTTAGAAGACAAGAACTTTGGAATTGAAGAAAAACCCTCTGGGGCCCCACCAGGTTACAAGCAGCCCCACTGCTTTGAATGTAGCGAATGGTGCCATATCGCCCGATTCTGTCCCAGGAGAAGAACAGCTGAACCGATGGACATAGGATACCTGAACCCTATGCCTGAAGAAAGCATCCCTGGAACATACGTAATAGATATACAAGTCAACGGCAGACCATTGCACGCTCTACTCGACAGCGGCAGCAGGCAGACCGCCATATCACCTACCGTAATTAACACACCCAACTTACCTAATATGTCTGTACCTATTAGATGTATTCGTGGGGACATAAAGTGTTATCCAATGAAGAATGTGGTGATTGAACTGAACAATACAAACACTCCTTTGACCGCTGCCATCCTACCCTTTCTGCCTGCCCCGGTAGTTATAGGACCGACTTACCTAACTTTGAACAGGCACTGATGACCCGGGAGGAGGGGAAGGAAATACGGTCCGAAACTGGTATCACAGGAACGGACACGGCTAGCCTAAAAACCCTAATGGGTAGGAAAAGACGAACCCGTATGGCTTGGTGTCAGGCTAGCTATATGACTCGACCCATCGATTGGAAGATAGAGGACAACGAAGATACCATTAGGGGGAGACCCTAACTGACACCACCCTCCGGGTAGCTCGAGAAAGAGCAGCCCAAGAAGGGGATCCAGACGTATCCAAGGGACCGGGGTTCCTGCTTAGTCAGGGATTACTATACCGAAGATATAAAGCCGACGATGGAACAGTCAAGGAACAACTAGTGTTACCAAAGAAACATTGCACAGTGGTGATACAACTAGCACACAACCACCCCTGTGGAGGCCATATGGCTTCCTTAAAGACCCAACAAAATCTACTCAAAAGGTTTTACTGGCCAGGCCTTTATGGGGAGGTTGCACAGTTTTGCAAAAGCTGCCCTACCTGTCAGTTAACTAGCGTGGTGTTATCCCCAAAAGCCCCCCTACAGAAAATGCCCCTCATTGCAGTACCATTCCAGAGGATCGGCATGGATATAGTCGTTCCATTGGAGCCAGCAAGTAAAGGATATAAATATCTACTGGTCATAGTCGACTATGCCACCCTATACCCGGAAGATTTTCCCCTTAAGGGAATGTCAGCCAGACAATTGTGTGATCAACTTATCCCCTTCTTTGCACGAGTAGGCCTGCCCTCAGAAATCATCATGGACCAAGGAATGAATTTTATGTCCACCCTCCTACGTCAGGTATGTGAACGTCTCCAACTGTTAACCTCAGTGTACCATCCCCAAACAGATGGGTTGGTCGAAAGATACAACAAGACGATCAAGAAAATGTTGAGAAGGGTGACCGGACCAGATTCCAAGAATTGGGATCGAGTGATACCTCTGGTTTTGATGGTACTAAGGGACATGCCCCAATCATCCACAGGCTTTTTCCCCTTTGAACTGTTATTTGGAAGAAAACCCCCGGACAATATTAGACCTGGTTAAGGAAGAATGGGAAGACTCCGAAGAAGTGTCCTTAACCGGATATACAGTGGAATTGAAGGAACATTTAACAGCACTATGTACTTTGGCGGAAACAAATCTTATTCAGGCTCAGACGACACAGGAGAAGAACTATAATAAGGGAAGCCGAATGAGGTCCTTCAAACCTTGCGACCAGGTACTCTTACTCTTAACTACCAGCGCAAACAAGCTATTGGCCAGATGGTGAGGGCCCTGCAAAATCACAGATGTTCTAAGCCCAGTGACATATAGGGTGCACCAACCCAACCGATCCACCACTGATAAGATCTACCACATCATTTTACTAAAGGAATGGAACAAATCACTGTTAGCTGCATTTGGTGACACCGGAGAAACAGAAACAGTAGAAACCGTGAACACTGTTCCTGATTCTCTGGACAATGTCCAGTGGGGAGACGCCTTGCAGATTTATTGAATAGGTTATCACCCTATGCAAAAGCCTTTTCCACATTACCGGGACAAACCAGTATACTGGAACATGAGATAAAAACAGAGCCCGGACATCGGATACCTGAAGACAGGCGACGGATCATAAATCCAGAGGTCGATGAAATGTTACGCATGGGCATTATTGAGCCATCAATCAGTGTATGGTCATCGCCCATAGTACTTGTCCCTAAGCCGGACGGCTCAATTCGCTTCTGCATGGACTACAGGCAACTGAACGCAGTATCTCGATATGAGGCCTATTCGGTGCCACAAATGGACAAGCTACCAGAAGGTCTTGGAGCTGCCCTCTTTCTGAGCATCCTAGACTTAACAAAGGGCTATTGGCAGATTCCTTTGCACTCCCAGGATAAGGAGAAAACCACCTTTTCCACACTGCAAGGACTCTACCAGTTTAAGGTTCTACCCTTTGGTCTACATGGGGCACCCGCCACTTTCCAAAGGTTAATGGACATCATACTGCGACCGCATGATGGATATGCGGCCGCCTATTTGGATGACATCATAGTGTACAGGAGGTCCTAGGAAAGTCAGCTGAACCACCTGGAACTTGTCGTGGCTGATCTACACAAGTCGGGTTTACACATAAACCCCAAAAAAACCACGATGGGAACCCATGAAACGAAATATCTAGGACTGTGTGTTGGGGCTTGGCTGTACCTGAGTCAGCCTCGCTGATTAGAGAGAGCTGTGTCAATGCGTGCACTGTGTCCTGAAGCTCTGGCCGCTTGTGTAATTATAGGCGGTCTTGGTGTAGCGTGATGGTGTGTTTAGTTGGGTTGGGGGGCACCCTGGTTTGTATATAATTTATAATGACCACTCCCCTTTTTTTATTCCTTCAATTTTATTTACAACTCACACTAATAACCACTGTCACAATGTATCAGAATATGTTGCACAAAGGATACTAAATGTAATAATTCAGCCTTGATAAAGATCCTGACAGGTGGAAACACGTGTCGGCTGACCATCCAAACTACGCAAATAAAATGCATGCAATCCACTGCAAACAAGAATGTAAAGAGTCATTCTTTCAAGTGCAAGGTATCCGGTTGGGGTTTTTGACCCGCTGCTCTCACCCCTTGGTCTGTCGCTCTGCTCCAGTAGGTTTACCTTCGTCCCAGAAGTTCTGCTTGTACTGGTGTTCTGCCTTGCTCAGAGTGTATTGTTGGTTTCTGCCTTTTATTTGTGTGAGGAGAGCTAACTGGTCTCAGGTGTATGCACGTGGTGTGAAGGGCCTGACTTTGCCTGACCCGATTAACGGGACATGTCCAGTACGATGTGAGAGAGTTAGTCTGTTTACTCTGTCACCCTCTTCCTCGGCTCAGTGTTTGTGTAAAAAGGGGGCAGGGTTGGGACCTCAGAGCATCCTAAAATGTAAGATGCGTTGGATAAACAAAATAAGGGGGAATACCGCATCTCACCATCGGCTATCTCACCCCCACTCCCCAAAGACCCCTCACCCAGGTGATTTCCCCCCCCCCCCCGCCCTGGTCCACCCCCAGGGTCTGGATCCAAAGGCAATGGCCGTGCCCTGGCCACCTGAGAGAAGGAACCCTTGGGACTAGCGGGTGAGACACCCCCTGGTTTCTCACACCGTCCATAGCAACACTTTGAAGGGTGCCCGCATGGGGGGGCCTAGCACAGCGCGAGAGGGACCGCTGCCCGTCGCTGCTCCCATGAGGACAGAGCGTGATTGCGGCACAGGCCTCCCCACTTCCGCCATATCATGAGAACAAAATAAAGTCTCCTGCCTGGGGAGAGAGGAGCCGAGCCGCACCAGCGGCAATGATGAGACTCTCGCCCGTGGTAGAAATGGAGCAGCGCAGCCGCAGAGGAAGGCGGCATGGACAGCCGCTCAATAAATTGAAGGAACTGCTGCCTCGGGGAGCGCAAACATAGCACAGTTCCTACTGCTGCCTCTGTACTCCTGGGGGACCTGTACCCTGCATTAGTGATTTATTACTCCCACCTAGGGGGAGAGTGAAGTGGCAGTGCAGCCACTGCCACTGCTGCAGTGTTTTGAGAAGTGGCTCCCGCCGGGAGGGAGAGAGGAAGTGGTGGCTTCTGCCACATGATGAAAAGGTGCTCCTGCCTGGTGGGAGCCTGGCAATGATGGCACAGCCCTGACACCACCCCAGCAATAATTGAAGTAACTCCCGCCTGGAGGGGGAGCCTCAGCATGGTGCGGCCCGGGTGCATCTGCTTTCTGCCTGCCCCACCCTCCTGGATGGGGGCGCTTGAAGTGGCATGGCTGCTGAGCCGCTGCCTGCAGCCCCCAACCACTCGGAAAATAACTCCTGCCTGGGGAGAGGAAAAGTGTGGCCTGCTGCCATGGGAAGACCAACTGAGCAACAGCCATGCCAGCAGGTAGGCGGCCCCAGCCCTCCACACATTAAGAATTGTGCCTGGCTGCAGCTCTAACCCCAAGAGAGTGCTTGTGCAGCCAGGTCAGGAAGAGGACCAAAAGATGTCTTGTTTGGGGAAAAAGCACCCTACCTCAGGGGAGTCACTCCTGCCTGGGGGAGCCTAGATGTGGCACGGCCCGTGAGCTGCTGCCTGCAACCTCCTCCTGCCTGGGGGAGCCATTCCTGCCTTGGGGGAAACACTCCCTCCTGGGGAGCCTAGATGTGTCGTGGCCCGTGAGCTGCTGCTTGCTACAACCTCCTGCCTGGGGGAGCCTAGAAGTGGCACGTCCCGTGAGCCGCTGCCTGCCTCGATGAGCAGGGCAAAGTCCGATCCAGTCTGCTGCGGACGGCGTCACTGGGTGCGGCTTTGCCTGCACGAATGCGGAAGGTGTGCTCTCCATCCCAGGTGCGGCTTTGCCTGCACTAATGCGGAAGGTGTGCGCTCCATCCCGAGGAACGATGGACTCGACAAACTGTATACATGTAAAATGTGTAAAATATCAATGCCGCAACAGCCAGTGATGTGCTTTTGGCACTGTGCTCACGATCATATAGTAGACTTAAACTGGACTCAATCACATTGAATGACATTGTCCACGTCCATGCAAATATCTAACAAATTGTGTGTAAAGCTGTGTTTGCCATTGCTTTTTTTTATACCCCTGGCATGGGATGTTGTGACTTAAGCCCCTCCTGGGCACGTGCTGTTTCACGTGTCTCTAACACTAGGGCACACCATGTGATGCCTCCAATTAATCACGAAGCAGCGAGTCCTTGTGTTGTATGTGGGCCCTCATAGTTAGCTCAGGACCAGAATGGCCGGCCCCAACAGTTCCCCATCGAGTAGGGGTACATGATTGGTGGGATAGATACTGATGTTAGTCAGGCGGTAGATATTAAGGAGGCGCAGGGCTGGTTGTTATGGATATCGGTTGGCACTTCTTCCTTGTGTTTTTGCAGAAAATCTAACTATAGCCCACTGAGGGTTCTAGTGAGTGTGCAGCTCCTCAACCACAATGGGAAAATATAAGGTAAAAAAGAAACATTTGCAGTGTGAGGATTATTCTAGTCCTAAAAAGAAGTCTTGCAAGAAAAGGGCATCTATAAAGGAAATAGAATGGAAATGTTCCCTCTCTCAAAAGGAAATGAAGAAAATACAGAGAGAAACTATTCAGGGGCACGAGGGACAAAAGAAAAGGAGAAGGTGCCCCTCGACCGCCTCAACTTCTTCTTCCTCATTGGAAACAGCTTCTTATCGTGGTCTGTGGTTTCAATCTCTGAGGTTGAGGGTGATGTAAAATACCTGGATAGAAAGTTGAAGCGGTACTTTCCCCAGGCCAGGAAAAGCAGGGAGTTTTCCAAACCCGCAATCCAGGGATGATCTTCCGATCCTAAAATCAAGCAATATAAACATACACCAAAAATGGGTCTGCCAGTAATTTCTAATAAAAGAGTGAAAGGATCCTGAGCATATTGCTATGCCCCAATTTATTCCAAAAGTACCTGAAGCCTTTCTCTAAGAAATGGTGGAGGTCGATGATATCCTGGCCAGTCTGGTGGGGCGGTCATCAATGGCAGCTGAAGAGACAGCGGCCTGGGACCCAATCAACCGTAAGGCATATGCAGCACTCAAGAAGGTCCATTCAGCAGCTCACTTTTGCCCATAGAGCTAATATCTATGGGTCCTATATGGCTGAGACTGTTCTTGGAGGTTTTAAGAAACTGCGCACAGCACCTGGAGGACGGTTCCAATTGTATGGCCATCCTTGCTGACATGCAAAAACAGGTCGAGCTCTTGTCAGATTTATCATATGAAGGAGTTCAGGGGAACGACCATGGCAATGAGAACAGGCATTTTGGCTAGACTATGGGCCTCATCACGAGTTGGGCATTATCTGGGCGTAATTACCGTCGAAAGGTATTAGCGTTAACGGCAGGAATAGTTGTGCAGAAACAGCTGTATCACGAGCTAGCGCTGCCGGAAGCCAACATCACACGGCAAAAGCGCACAGTAATAACACGCAGGAAATGCGTCACTGCCGAAACGGGAAACATTGCGGTGGCCATTTTGGAAATCACAATCCATTACAAATCGGAGCCCCTGGCAGCCATCCAGAGCAACTGAACACAAGAAATTTCACAGGAGCGTGCAAGGGGTAAGTCAACCCAGGATCAGCTACGTAAACCGAAAATTACAGAGTCTGAGTTTAACGTCCTTGCGGAGGAGGTGTTAGGGCACTATGAGGAGCTGTACAGGGCACACCATAAAAAAACTAGCTCAAAGCACTGCAACCACATCTGGGGCACCATCAACCAGACAGTGGGCCTCATCACGAGTCTGGCGGTAACCCTTAAATGCGGCGGTAGCGCTATTACCGCTGCATTTAAGGGTCCGCCAGATCATGGCCTTGGCGGATTTGCGCGGCAAAATTGCCGATTTTCGGTGCTATTACCGCCGACGGGAAATCCACCGGCGGTAATTGTGTGAATTTTCCCTGTTGGGCCCAATGGGGAATGGGCAATAACTCTTCTGCCAAACCCGTGATCCGGCGCTAATAGCGCCGGGGGGGTTTGGCGGTAGGGCTATTAGCGCCGGCCCTAATAGCGCCAGCATTACCGCCTAACTCGTGATGAGGCCCAGTGTCTGCAGTCGGCCATATCACCAGGGATGGGGAAGACTACAGGAAGCACTTCAACGACTTGCGGCTCCTATCCCAGTCACAATAGACTGTATGGCAACCGTAGACGGATCACCACCACCGGGGCTCATGCCATGGGAGGAGTGCTGAAGCAGCATCATAGACATGGCAGGGATAGAGGGAGTCGGAGGACCGGAGGCCGGCGCTGCCACCCAGGAGGCCAAAGGTATGTCAAACTGTAACGCTCACCTGATTCCCGCAGAGGCGCCGGTCTTGACTGGGTGAATGCCGTATCTTCAAAGGTGATGTGTAACACACGGTTGGCTCTTTGGGCTGGACCTTTGTGCACTGTATGTCTGACTCGAAGAGTAAGATGTCTGCAGATAGAAAATATGGGATTAATGAACTGGGGTTATTGGGTGCCTCTCTCCTCTTCCCTTTCTCTTCTCCTGTAGAACCCCAAAGGTTAACACCCTCACCTTAGGTAAGTGAACGCCGAGCTGTCCATCTGCCTCGGGGCAGGGTGCCGTAACCAGTTTCTTCACTGGATAAGGGTGCAGGCCTCTTGACCTCAGAGGACTGCTGTTCGTCGTTAACTGCACGTACGGTAAGTTCTGGGCACTTCAAATGTCTTAAAAGGCTTTTGTAATGATATCTCTTGTTTTGCAGGGTTCTGGCGATGGCGGATGGCGGGCTGATGAGAGTTGAGGATCGAACCCGCGTGAGGAATAGAAGCGCCTGGAAGCACGTAAGTAAGCGCTTGTAGCCTGCTTCACGATGCGCACTAACTGTCCCTTTTATCTTGCAGGTACAAGTTCAGAGCTTTAGAGAAGCTGAAGGGTGCTGGAATACCCACTGGATTCGGCGTGGGAAGGAGTAATGGCACGTGAGTAATAAAGTTGCCCAATGTCTTTAAACGCACCTTCTTTTGTCTTTCAGATGCGGGATGCAGCGCCGAAGGCCTCCGGAGCGTGCGAAGAGCTGGTAAGATTTTGTCTTTCAGATGCCGGAATGCAGTGCGAAGACCTCCGGAGCATGCGAGGAGTAGGTAAGCCTTTGTCTTTCAGATGCCGGAATGCAGCGCGAGGCGTTGGTGACAGCCGATGGACCAGGTAAGAGATGCGCTGCCACTGAAGACCGTAGTGCTAACCTGTTCTTTCTGTGTCTTTACAGGTGCTGCTGAAGACTGGATTCCAGGATGGTAAGCCTTTGTTCCCTTAGGCCCAGGATCAGAAGCAGAAGACACGATGAGCGTTCTGCTGCAGAGAATGCAGAATAACGCAAAGCAAGATTCATCCATCGGGTGTGGTTTAAATAGCCTCCTGTAGTGCTTAGGTGTCTCCTTCCACAGCCACGCCTAGGTAAGAAAAGAGTTCCTGCTTTCCAGAAGAGTTCCAGTGTTCTGAACCTAGGGAGTGGCTCCTGCCCCACCCAACAGGAAAAGTAGTCCCAAACAGAAGAGGATCAGGGGTTCAACTGGCAGGTAAGTAAGCAGCATGGTCTGCTGCAGGTATGTCCACCCAAGCATTATGAGCCCGGCGCTTCCAGCGCTGGGACTGGGCATCTTTATGAGCCTGGTGCCACTGGCGCCAGGACAGGGTCCAAAAGGTCCCAATTGGGACTGGCTGGCACTCGGAACCGGGGTTATGGGTCTGCTTCCAAGGGAGTCGGGCAAGTCCTGATCTTTTGGAAGCAGAGATCATGACACAAACCCCCCAAATACCAAATGTAATGTGAACATCCCACCACGCCATCCCTCAGTGTGAATATCCATGAGCTGGGCATTGTGACTCGGTGCAATGTGGGTGAGCCACTACAGGCATCCACAGCAGCACCCATGTGCCAGTGCACCTAGGCCACCCCTGTGAGCCTGAGCTGTTGGGAGGGCAGCCAAGGGATACATCCAAGTGCCATGCAACACACAGCTATGGCGTGGGCAAGCAGTGCACCATTGCCAGCTGGCCGTGTAAACCAGATGCTTGCCAGCCAATAAATGCCTACATCAAAAATGTACCCCTGCCATCCCACCACCGGGAAGCCACATTCCCAAGTGTGTCCCCCCCTCCGACACTAGGCCCCATATATATACCAACTGTAAGGAAGGCGTTGTATCAACAGTACGACAGAAACAAGTGGCCACAGTTCAAGGGTGTTTATTGAACTTCAACACAGGGGTGATAAATGCCTATCTAATCCTAAATCTACAGATGGGAGCAAGCTACAACCATCAAATAATAATAATGCATTCCTAGTGGAGTCTCGTCAAAATAAAAGAAAAAAATCTATTGTCAAGCCTTACTGCTAAATACAAACAGTGTGGGGTAGTGTTGATGAAAAAGAAAGAAGTGTTAAAAAAATTATATATGTCAGGATGTTCAAGCCATTGGCCTCCCTTCCCCACGTTTTCAGCACTGGACAAGGTGGTTCACTCGAGCAAAGCACACACTCTGGCTTCTTCGTCACAAGGCTATAGATCCATTACCAGTATCGGGGCCTTCAGTGCCCAAGTCTCTTCACTTATCAAGGTTTCTTGGTTCAGAATGTCTGATGTATCACAAACAAATGAAAAGTTATTTTCCTCTCACAAGTATTCAAATCGGATGATTCACACTTCAACCCGGTCCCCCCTGAGCCAGGCTCAGATCCCTTTTTCCAAAGCGCGTTACTTTGGGTCCCACTCTTGCAGGCTCAGATCCCTTTTTACGATGTTCAAAGAATACTCTTTCTTGGGTGCCTCACGGTTTACCCTCAATCCTTCTAGGCCGGTCTCAGATCCTTTCTCTTTACACAATTAGTCTCCCTCAGAGACCTTCGAATGAGCACCCACGTGCCGGACCACTCTGCCTATGGTATCTTTCTTGGCCTCCAAAGTTCAATCACTCCTCTGAGTTTCAATTATATTTGCGTCGCTCATCACATACTCTTCACACTTTCCAAGTCTATTTATTTATTTTTTGTTTGCTTGTTAGGCACTTAAACAATAAGAATATACTGTTTCAAAGCACCCACAGGGCAGGGAGGGAGGGAGAGTGGGAAATACATTACAACACAATATTTAAGAGCAGAGAGGGAAGAGGGAGGGGGACGAACCTACTCTGCTTGTGAGTATTCGGAACGTGCAAGTGCAGAAATTAAGAGGGAAGAGGGGGCAAGTGCTGGGGAGTCCGAGCCTGTGGGTGAGCCATGGACGAAGTGGTAGGAATGTAGAGTGCTACACAGCCTGGGCCGCGGGAGATGTAAGTGCAACTCTCAAGAGCGGAGGTTGTGCAGATGCAAAGTGCTGTGGAAAGACAGGAGCTGGGGAGAATTGGTGTGGGAGGTCAAGACCCCAAAGATGCATAAGGGCCAAGGACACTGATTCAGCAACTGTGGGGTTAGCAGAGGAGAGAAGGAGGAGGAAAAAAGGAAAGTCTTAAGGAGCTTCCAGAATTTGAGAAGATCCTGTTCCAGGTGGAGTGGGAGGGGGAGGTTATTCCAGAGGAGGGAGCCCGCAGAGGAAAGTGAGCCCTGCCCTCTGTTTAGCAAAACGCTTTACACACAAAGAGTTGGTGCCAGAGGAGCGAAGTAGTCTAGAGGGAGGGTATTTAGTGAGATAAAGACTCTTGGGTCTTTCCCCTGCTCAAGAAACCAACCCTGGACCCGAACGTCCCCACTAATTATAGACCCATTACAACAGTGCCCTTCCTCTTAAAAATCCTTGACAGAGCAGCCTACCTGCAGATTCAGAACCATTTAGAGAAAAATAACCTGCTAGGACTAAGACAATCGGGCTTCCGCCCCAAACATGGCACAGAGACCACCTTGATCGATCTCAAGACGCAAATGGACAACCTTAAAGACAATGGTAAATTGCGGTACCGTTTTTAGCGCCTTTCCCATTCCCATTGAGCCCTATTGGGGCTCAAATGGGAATGGGGAATGGCTTTTTCAATGGGGACTTACCGGTCCCGCAAAGGTCGGACTACACCGGTAAGTCCCCATTGAACCATACCGGTGCCGGTACCGTTATTGGAGGCAGTCATGGCGTAAATAGCGCCATGACTACCTCCAATCTCGGAATGAGGCTCAATGTGTTTACTAAACCCCTTTTTGACATATTGGATCATTCGGGTGTCATCTATACGAATTACGCAGATGACACTCAAATACTCATTCCACTAACAGGCGACTATTCCACCGACAATACAGTCATCAACAACATTTATTCCATTATCCAAGAAAGGATGGCCAAACATGGACTTTGTCTCAACGACGACAAGACTGAGCTCCTTCTCCTAGGTTCCCAATCCAGACTCAACAACTTTGACAAACTCTACCAAACATTCACCATTGACGCCAACAACATCTCGGTTTCCAACAACGTCAAGACTCTAGGGATTTACCTTGACTCCTCCCTCACCTTAACTAGACAAATCAACGCCATTTCTTCCTCCACCGCTTATACATGTAAACTCATCAATGCCTGCAGACCTTACCTATCGACCTCTAAATGCACAACTCTAGCCAGAGCACTAGTACTATCAAAAGTCGACTATTGCAATGCACTCTATTTGGGCACCAGCCAAAAGAACCTCAACAAGCTTCAAGTAATCCTAAACAATAAAGAGCAGCACTGAACATACCTAAACATGAGCACATATCTGACGTTAGATGATCCACCCAATGGCTATCTATACCTCAAAGAATTGAGTATAAAATACTCTCTCTCACACACAAATGCTTGTCCAACCAAGCACGTAGATACCTCTCGGACAACTTCACGCATAACACCCCATCTCGCCCAACCAGATGAGCTCAAACCCAATGCTTAAATGTCCCCAGATTCAAGCTCCAAAGAGCAGGCAGCACAAGCTTCCCAGTGCTTGCCGCAAAACTTTGGAATTCCCTACCAATTGATCTCAGAACCGAACCATCCTTTCATCGATTCAGACACAGGGCCAAAACATGGCTACTTGCCAAAGAAGCCGAAGTCCCCAACTTTCTCCATCATCTGACTTATGTACATACATTTATACTGATATTATCAACATAACCTGCAAATACTTACTGCTCAACTACTTAGCACATATCTAAGATATCCAAAATATCTAGCCACACAACTGTATATATCTAATTCTATATAATTGATTGTATATACTGTAGAACCTGCAAATGCCACACAAGGATTTCAACAACCATGCAAATGCTCATATACTGCTTGCGTATTCTGTGTATTATATTAACCTTGTAAATGCCATATCATGCCTGTACTACCTTGTAATGTTCAAATACTGACAGTGATAATGTTTGTAACCTTGCATCCACGTCAAGCGCCCAGATGCCTCAGGGCCAGGTGGCGCTATACAAATAAATAAACTAAACTAAACTAAACTAAACTAAAAGTTGAAGATCGTGTAGTCCCCGGGCCCAGACATCCTTGTGGATGATGCAGAGGGATTTGAATTTAATCCATGCAGCAATCGGTAGCCAGTGAAGACTTTTTAGTGCAGGAGAGATGCTGTCCCTGGGCTTAAGGCCAAGGCTTAGTCTTGCTGCCCTATTCTGAGTAAGCTGGAGGGGTTGCAGAGTGGAAGAAAGAAGATTCAGGAGGATGCTGTTACAGTAGTCAAGTCTAGAGAGAAGCAGGGTTCGAGGCACATTGAGCCTCTGAGGGAAAGTGAGAAAAGTTAGAATTCCTTTGAGAAGGAAGAGCTGATAGTTCGACTTGAACTGGATGGACCCCAGCTGGTCCATAAGACTGGGGGTCTCCAAACAGCCCTTTAAGATGAGTAGAAGCACCCTCGAGATAGATGGGGATGCATCAAATAACTGTGGCAACTCAATAGTTTGGCAAAGGGAGTCCATTTAATGACGAGTACAAAAAATGGGGAGTACAATGAACATCAGCAACCGCTCGATCTTCCTTCTCGCTTCAACTCCACATAATTTCCGAAAAAACACAGTATTTATATCAAAAACCCGTCATCACTGATGCACAGTCTTAAAAACCTAACATGCAACGTGATTGGTTATAGGAAGGTAACTTTAACATAGGTACATTAACTGTATGTTGTAACGGGAAGAGGGGATAGGATAATCAATGTCAGGTGGGGCAACTAAGCCCTTCCTTCAAAATGGCCACTATGAACATCACTAAAAGTACGACATTCCATTGGTTCTACTCACTATAGGACCCTAGATTACACAGTCCACTAGGACTGGGTTGGCATCAACCCCACTTATACTATTCCACTTACGTCTAGCAGCATGCGGAACAACCAGCCAGGTGCAGAGAGTTTGTCTGCACCCCACCTTCCCTCCAATTATGTTATAATCAATCATCACCTCAGTAGTTATGTGTCAATTACTTCTTTGTAGTTTGGCCTCAAGTCTGCTTCTTGGTCTGAGAAAGTTAAGGAGTATGGGTATGGCAGGTATCCATGCGTTGGTGTGAAGTCTCATCCCTTCCTGCCTGCCTTGCCATGTGAGTAGGACACCGTGAAATTGGCCTCTTCTTCGAGCATTTTGGTGTATTTGATTTAATTCTGCCAGTCTTCTACCATCTGTGCCTTATCTTGACCTTTCTGAACAGGATACTCTGTTCTTTTTCTCTTTAATTGTATCCACTGTTGGCCTTTTCCAGCCCGATATGGCGTTGGCTTCTTGGCATGGTTACCTTCAGCTGGGTTTCTCTCTGTCTTAATTCTCGATTTGTGTGCTGCAACACTCTCCTCTTGAGACCTTTACTAACCTTTGTTCAAATCTGCTTATGTGCGTAGTGGATTTACACTCATCTATAAAGTGCTTTTGAGGTATATATGTGTACATGTTGGTGATTGCCGCAATCTATTTACTACTAAGCATAGGCAAGCTTAACAATTTCTTTGGTTCTTGCGGTTTCTTGCATCTGTACACGTTTAAACTAACTGAATATCTTCATCGTGCATATGGCATAAGTTTCTGCATCTTGACATCAACTTCTTCACCTTAGGCTCAAGATGTCACTTATCCATGGTCTTTTTGTCAGCATTCCTAGGTCATTCTATCTTCTATATGTGCGTCAGTGCGATTTCTTATGACGTCAACATTCGTCTTTTATTATCTTCTTGGCTTCTTCGGGTATTCCATTCTGACAAATTTCATTTTGTCCTGCCTGCAGATATGGTTTTCTCAATTGATACCTTACTGTCCGGGTTTTCTTCGATGTAGGTACTTCAATAGGTTCTGTTACTCTGATAGGTACTGGGTAGAGCCCAAGCGTTGCTCTCTGCTGGTTTATTTGTTCATCATACGTCACATATTTTGGCGTGAAAGTACCGCGCACTACGAAGGGGGCGGCTGGAGTGGGGACAATGCTTGGCACTTCCTCTTCAGACTTCTTGGCAATGTCCTGAGTGTGAGGGAGGAAGGAACCAGAGGAGTCGAAGATGACTCCAGGGTTTTGAGCTGCAATTGAAGGTGCAGGATGAGAGCCCAAGGAGGAAGGACAGAGTGAAGGGAAGAGGAGGGAGCAGGGGTCGCAATGGAAAGGATCTCAGTTTTCCAGGCGTTGAGGTAGAGATCATTGGAGGCACACCAGGACTGGATGGCAGATAGACAGTCAGGGATGATGGAGGGTGCAAGAAAGTAAGCAGGGAGTCTGAAGAAGAGCTGTGTGTCATCTGCGTAACGCTGGTTCTTGCAGCCTTGGTTCTTACACAGGCTGGTCTGGTATCAGTCTTTCCGACTCACCGGCTGTGCTATATTTACTGGTGCTTTGTTATAGGAGCCAAGGACAGTACCACAGCAGCAACGCTCCTCCCTACCTTGGTTATCGATGCAGGAGTTTCTTCAGCTTTCGTCCCCGGTCTTAGGTTTCTTACTTTCCAAGGTTCACGAAAGCAATGGTCTGAAAAGGTCAAGGGCACTTCCCTCCTTGCAACCCTTTCTGGTCTTGCCATCTTTCTCCTTGTATTAAACTGCCATCTTGGAACTGCTGCTTCCTCGTGTGCTTTGCCTTGCTCAGAATGTGCTTTTGTGCTCCGCTTTTTAACTGTGTGGGGTAGTGTGATGGAAGTCGGTGTGTGTAATGGTCAGTAATTGCCTGACCATGGTTTTGGGATATGTCAGGTAGATGGCTTTGGTGTTAGTCTGTTTTTGCTCACAGTGAGCTGTCCGTGAGAAAGTGTTTGTGTCGGGAAAGTTGGGGGGAAGGTTCACTTCCTAAGTATCCTAACTAGTAGGTGTTAAAGGGAAGGCGATACCATGTCTCACCCTCCGGTGTTCCACTCCCACTCCCCAATGACCCCTCATCCAGGTGATCCTCCCGCACACACACATCGCAGCAGTGAGCACTCAACCCACTGAGCTATCATATCGGCTATAGCAAAATGAGCAATTACTCTGTAGTGGGTACCATTCAACTGGTAACCAGTTCATCTGCAGGTCTGGTGCAAAGTTGGCTGCATGCTGGAGCAGCATGTGAATGATGCATGCATCATAATTTATGATGCACACATCATGCATGCAAAACCAATCATCAAAGCAAGGTAACCTGCGTTACCTTGCTTTGATGAATTATGCCGTTGCGGGTGCTTTTTGTTTGTTTAAAAAAAAAGAATATCAAACTTTTCTTTTTCAAACCGGCCCAGGTGTGGGCAGAAACCGCCCCCAAGGGACTACACATGATTTCAGCCCGGCCACGGGCCGAGTGGCAGATGGGCCAATCCAACCCTGGTTGCCATTCTCTGCAGGAAGCTTTGACATGCAGTTGCTCATGCTGCGCCTGGAGCTACAGATGCTGGACAACCAGGCCAGGGCACAGGGAGCACAGGGGTGATTGAGGGGCGTGAGGGGGAGGATGAGAAAACCCCCAGTAAGGTGTGCACCCATTTCCAGGGGTAGGCTATCAACCTGGGCCCTCAGTGACACCCAGTTGGTAACTGAGTACTGCCTGGACAGGGCGACCATCACTGAACTGCTGGCCACAATAGAAGACGAAATTGGAAGCAGGATTAACATCCGCACAGTGTGCCCCCACTGGTCAAGCTGGTGGCAGTCCTGCAGTTCCTGGGGACAGGCACTTTCCAGCATTCCGTGGCCATGATGCATGGCATGGCCCAATCAACATTCTGCGCATACCTGGGCCAAGTGCTGGATGCCCTGCTGCGCCATGTCAACCAGCACATCGCACTGCCCACCACCCAGGTTCATGTGAATGACATGAAGGCATGCTTTACTGCCACCGCACAAGTGCCCAACATGATAGCAGCCATTCACTGCAGCCATGTTGCGTTGGTGGCATCCCAGGCCCATGAGTCTACAGGAACCGCAAACACTATCACTCCATGAATGTGCAGATGACCTGTGGCCCAGATCTTATCATCAGCCACTGCTATGCCCGCTACCCTGGATCCAGCCACAACTCCATGGTCCTACACAACAGCACACTGCAGGATATATGGAGAGGTACAGAGGAGAACAGACCTGGATAGTGGGTAAGTACAAACCCTGCCACAAATGCTTGTTGAAGCACAAGTAAAAAGGGGGGGAGCTAGCCGAGATCTTGCGTGGATCCATTTCAATTCCTTTGTCGGATAGAATGAATCCTAGGTAAGGTACTGCTCGAACTTCAAACAGACATTTCTCCGATTTGGCTAGTAGATTGTTCTTAAGTCGTCAGTTTAGTACTTCTGTACGATGTATGTAGTGTAGAGAAATGGAAGGTAACACACTAGAATATCATCTATGTAAACAATGACGTATTGGAATAGAATGTCTGAAAATAGCCGTCGGTGAATCTTTGGAATATTGCTGGGGCATTGACCAGGCCAAATGGCATGACTTGGTACACAAAATGGCCAAATGGAGTACAAAAGGCTGTTTTCCATTGGTCTTCTTCCTTGACACGTAGCAAATGGTAGGCTCCACGAAGGTCAAGATTAGTAAATATAATTGCAGATTGTACTGCTTCGATGATGTCATTGATAAGGGGCATGGGATACCGATCCTTTTCTGTTATCTGGTTAAGGCTCTTGTAGTCTATACATGGCCTGAGATCTCGGGAATCTTTCTTTGGGATGAAGAAGAGAGATGCTCCTGCTGGTGATTTGGAATTCTTCGATTAACCCATGAGTCAAATTGTCATCCAGATACATGTGCAAAGCTGCCTTTTCGGAGACTGAAAGAGAATACATTGTCCCGAAGGGAACTCCAGTATGAGGCTTGATGTCAATCACACAGTCTTCCGGATGATGATGATGAGGAGGAAGTTGACGAGGCAACTTGTCTTTCGAAAAACCTCAATGTAATCCTGATACTCTGTAGGAATCATACTGACTTCTTGAATGAGGAGACATGGAAGACCAGGTCCAAGCACAGACATAAGTTTATCCTTGGTGGTACCTTCAGATTGATAATATCAATCTTTACATGTAGACGAGGTCAACTGGACAGTGTTTTCTGCCCAATTATGAGCGGATTAGTGAACCGCAACCAGGGTATTCCGAGGATGTGGGGGAAATGTGCAGCTCGAATGATGTCAAGTACTAGTTCCTCCTTATGTTTCATGATGTCCATCCTCGGGACACTGGTCTGTTAGGTTATGGGACCAGAGCATAACGGACGCCCATCTACTCCATCGACAGATTGGATTTCTGTTCTTTTAACCAGAGGGATCCCATGTTTCTCTGCCCATTCACTGTCCATAAACACCCCTGCAGCACCACAATCTAATAAGGCAAAAACATTTATAGGTTTTAGGGTGGGAACTTGCAAAACCATCAAACGATCATCCATAGTCACCCTGACTGTGGTAATATGAATATAGGGACTCGCTACAACACCCCAGTCTCCTGTCCTCATTAGGGCCGGGGTCTGTAGTTTCCCTTTTTCCAAGGGGTACTTCAGGGCAATCTCTTAGAAGATGGCCTCTTGTTCCACAATATAAACAAAGGCCCTGATTGTGTCTCCTTTGTCTTTCATTTGGAGTCAGGGGTCCTCTAGCAGCTCCGATTTGCATAGGTTCCTCTGGAGTGTGTGAATCTTTAGTAATCTGAGGTGGGCCTCGCCGTGGCATCATTGAAGGGCCCCTGGCCTTTTTTCTTTCGTCTCTCCTTTGCTGCTGTCTGTACTCTATCTGTAGCATGGCAGATACCAATTCTGCTAAAGACGGATCTCATCCGACAACCCACGACGGAAAATAGTGTATTGGGTGGATTCTGGCCATCCAGCTTCTTGCGCCAATCGTTTAAAACGGGATACTTAAGCCAAAACCTCTTGTCCCCCTTGTTTGTTGTCTAGGAGGGATTCATTGGCTTGAAATGTCAGCTCTTGCCTCTCAAACATTTCCTTAAATCCTTGGACAAAGGCTGCATAAGAGGCTACCAAAGGGTTTGCAGTTATCACTAATGGTGTGGCCCAGGATAAAGCATTTTTAGACATGTTTGGAATCATAAAGACTATATTGGCTTTATCTGTGGCAAAGGTTTTGTCCCTGAATAGAAAGTGCACCGTACAAGTATCCAAGAATTCCTAGAGACGACTGGGAGAACCATCGAATTTCCCTGACGTCAGACCCCTTGCTGGAGCGTCTGTAGGTAAGGTATCTCTAGCCATGATCATGTGTCTCAGGGTGTCATTTTCTGCTTTAACAGCCTGGAGTTCGGCCGACAAACCTTGCACAGCATTTATAAGTTCTTGCATTTGAGCCATGTTAGAGATTTCCTTGTGGCGTTGCACACTCTCACCTTTAGGAGAAGATCCAGATTCTTTTCTGGAGGTCTTTGATCTTTCTTTCATGTAATCCTGGGAATCAGGAGCCTCTTCTCTATTGGATTTAGATTTTCCTTTCTTTGGTTTAGACTTGTCTCGAAGTCGATCCTGGAAGAGGTAAGGCCTATCCTGACCTACCGCCACAATGGCCCGCCACAATGACCCGGAGAAGGTGACCACCCGTCGGACACTGGGGTGGTCAGGTAGAACGATCCCCAAAAATACGAGGTAAAACCCCTAAGGCATAAAAACCCTCTGAGAAGAGACATTGGAAGTATGCCGAAGTTTGTTGATGATTTAGGCACTTGGCAAGTAGCAAAAGCAGGATAAGTAGGAATGAGTAGAAATAAGGCTCCAAAAGTAACCCCAGAGCGGCAGAGTGAAAGTACAGCAGGGGAGCTCTGGAAACAACAGCTGTCATGAGAAGCCCAACAGGACAATGTGGATCGGGAGAAAAACAGAAGACTATGCAGCAGGGAGAAAGCCAAGGACTGAAGAAGTAAAAGTAAAAGGGAGAAGACCAAGAGGGAGCCAGCAGAAACGAAGGTGGGGGAAATTACAGGAGCGAAAACAGGAGGATACCGTAAGGACAGCAAGTATTATCCTACCCAGCACAGGAGTGAAGAGGGGTGCAACGCAGAGAAAGCACCGCTCTGCCGGAATATGAATGATTGCCGCGATACGAGCAGCCATCTTGGATGTTAACTAGACCACCGAAACAGCTAGTCGAGGAACGTGATGGAATGCTCACGGTTCCTGTGTGCAACATGGCGCAATGAAGCGTCCAATACCCCTTTCACCAGCGACCAACGGGTGGCTGTGACAAAGATAGGCATTTTTCATCCTGACATGTAAGCAAATAAAAGAGTTTATTTTGAATTTTGAATCTGTAGTCTGTGTCTTACTCACTCCAAGATGCCTTCATAGATGGTGTCAGGAATGGGATGCGGTTCAACTGATACAAGTTGGGGAACCCTACAATTTGAAAAGTTGAGTGCCAGAGCATCAGACCACTCAGTAGCCACCAAGGGCTCTATTGGGTTTGATATCTATAGTAATGGGGATTAATTAATTCCCCCAGGAGAAAGGAGCTTGATACCTACTGATTAAATATTGATTCCACTCTCTGATACATATATTAGATTGTCTCCCAAGTCATGATTATCATAGAGATTTGGGATTGATGCCTTAGCAGGAGTAATAGATCCAGACTTCTGAGGTGATGTTAAGATCTTACTACAAAACCATGGAAGGGGTCCATTTCAGATCCACCAAGGAGATAATATTGGTGAAGGGATACTTGAAAAAGCAGTGTTCCCTAGATTTAAAGACGGATATGGGGAAGTAAGCACATAAAAGGAGACACAAGGCTTTAGGGAGGCGAATAAAATCGCAGCTGAGTCTCCCAAAACGTAAACTAGAAGACCCATAGAGGAAGACCCTGAGATACCTCATGATTTGGCTTTTGACCAGAGAAATTATCACTTACTGGATGAGGCATTCCTACGTGTAGTTTTTAAACCTAAGGGTCATGAAAGGGGGGAACTTTCTTTTTTCAGAAAGCTGGGCTTCTTTACAGGGGGCTACCACTTCAAATGGTCTAGTGAAAACACAGTTGGTAACTCCCAAGAGCCATAAACATGTGGTATTAGAAATAGCCTGTTCCCATCTAAAGGGAGGTCATATAGGGCAGCTTAAAACTGAAGCGCAAATAGCGAATACATTTAATTGGCTGGGTTTGACGCCGATATTAAAACCTTTATTCAGGCATGCTCAGTTTGCCAGAAAACTAACTAGTACTCATATGCCACCACAGCTCCCTTGAATCCATTACCAATCATTGAGGCTCCATTTTTCAGTATTGGTATGGATATTGTGGGACCCCTGGAGACTTCCAAATGGGAACTAAATATATTTTAGTCATTGCACACTATGCCACCCGTTATCCAGAAGCCTTCCCCTTAAGAGCTAACATGACTCAACAGATTTCAAAACATGTACATCACTTTTTCTCTGGAGTGGGGTTTCTGAAGGAGATCCTAACAGATCAGTGCTCCACTTTTATGAGCAGGTTTATGGGGGAAGTTAAAGAACTATTACACATTGCTACCCTTAGAACATCAGTGTATCATCCCCAAACAGATGGTCTCATAGAAAGATTCAATAAGATTCTTAAAACAATACTCTTAAAGCTAGTAGAACAAGGTGGGAGAAACTGGGATCAGATGATAATTTAGGTCTTGTTTGCTGTTCGAAAAACCCCTTAGGCCTCCACATGATTTTCCCTGTTTGAGGTCCTTTATGGACAAGAACCACGAGATGTCCTGGATATGTTGAGGGAAACTTTGGAGGAGAGTGAGGCAGCTCCTATTCCACACTCCCAGACTGCAAATAGGTTGAAAGGACAGATGAAAGTTGTAAGATCTCTGGTACAGGCTCACATGGTTAATGCACAAGAACAACAAAAGACCTTTTACGATGAAAAGGTTTCTCTTAGACCCTTTTCGATGGTGCTTGTCCTGTTATCGACGTCAGAAAATAAACTTGTGTCCAAAGTAGCATGGGCCATATGAAGTAATAGAACAAACAGATCCATGTAACTATAAGATCTCACAACCTGATCGACGCCTTAAAACACAAATCTATCATGTTAACCAGTTAAAGGATTGGAAAGAACATCCCATGGTGTCCTTATTCAATATATTATTGTGTCTTTTGCCCAGGGACACAGTAATTAAGGCCCTAATTTCATCTGACCTCAATAATAATTAGATACAAGATCGATATGAGCTTTTAAGGCAGTATACTGATGTATTGAGAGAAGAACCTGGGAGAGTGATTGATGTCTATCATCACATCCGCACTCCCATAGGTAAAGTCATACATCTAAAACCGTACCGGTTACCTGAGTCCAGGAAAGAAACCCTATTCAGGAAGTTAAAACCATGCTAGAGGTTAACGTCATTGAACCTTCTACTAGTCCTTGGTCTTCCCCTATTGTATTGGTGGCAAATCCCGATGGAAGTTGAAGATTCTGTAAAGTGATGCCATTTCTGCTTTTGATGCTTACCCAATGCCTCCTATTGATGATCTGATAGATCGGTTGGGTAATGTTGTATATTTGTCAACCCTCGATTTCACCAAGTGATATTGGCAAGCCCCTTTATATGGGCCTGATAAAGAAAAAAACTGCCTTGGCCTTAGGGTTGTTTCAATTCAAAGTCCTACCTTTTGGGTTAAAAGGTGCTCCTGCAACATTTCAAAGACTTATGGATAAAATCTTACAGCCATACTCAGAATTTTGCAGAACTTACATAGATTACAATGTTATTCATAGTAAGACTTGCGAGTGAAGAACATTTATACCACCTATATACCATCATGATAGTGTTAAGAAAAGCGGGGTTAACCGCTAATCCAAGAAAGTGTAAACTAGCCCAATCACCAGTAAAATATCTGGGATTTTTTTGTGGGCAATGGCTGTTACGATGGGTCTCCGACGCGGTTTATTATGGAACCGCTGGCGGCTTAAACCAAAGTTGCGGCTGTGTTCCTCCAACATGGCGCCTATACTCGGTGTCAATGGTCTAGTTGTCAGGACGGGAGACGGAAGCGAAGCTCCGCCTCCCATCCCGGAAACACTACAAGAATCCACGGCTCCTGGACAACAACGCGTTGCTACTGCTATCAGAGGCTTCGCTTCGTGAGTTGCCGCTAGGAACCTCATACTACGATTGCCTTAGAACCTTTGCATCTACTAACTCTTGATTTCTCTCCTTTCCTTTTCGAGCAGGGAAGCCCCTCCTCCTCTGTCACCCACGCTTGCATTATCGACTCCATTCGACCACCGGTGTGTCTCAGTCTCCACTCATGTAAGCTTCTTTCCGCTTTACACCCGGTAATCAGATATATAGTTCAGACCTTTCTAAATTACTCTTTCCTTATTCCTCCCAAAGAAACCCAGTTTTTCAGTTTACCGTCCTGCTCCTTATCGGAACCCCGTCTGGGATCCATCTTTAAAGGTACACCCTCTTACAAACAGCGATCGGAAATCCTCTGCCGACACCCAGTCCCTACCACTTGCAGGTATTATAATTCTCATCCAACCCTCATAGGAAGTCCGACACCATTACCTTCGCTAACTTCTATACGTTTATTCCCAGATCTCTCCTGAGCCTGATACTTCATAGACAACGACTTACTTACCATTAGAAGACTTCATCCCGCAAGATCTTTGAGAGTTTGAAACCAGCTTTGCACCCAACGCTCTCTACCGGCAGCCGGGTTTTCTCCCCCACAAGGGTTTCCCGGGAGTCTCCTTTCGATACCTGAGTTAGAAGGGGTCGGAAGCAGGTTCCAGGTAGATCTATCCATTCTTCATGTTTGGACGAAGACAAGGTAGGCCTTGTTGTATTGTTTTTGCGGACGAGTTCGCATGTGGGGATTTTTCCAGAGAGTAAAAAGTTAAAGAGTAACAGTTAGCAACGCCCGAAAATAAATAAATAAATAAATAAATAAATAAATAAATAAATAAAGCTCTGGAGGACTCACAGGGGATACTCGACGGGCATTAACAATGGAACAACAGCTACAACAAATGATGGCCGCCATGCAGACCCTTTCTGCAGAGGTCCAGCAGTTAAAATTGGAAAATACTGCATTACGACAGCAAGGGGGACAGACAGCCCGAAGCTCAGAAGTCCCTCCCGGGCCTTTACCAGGCGGTCGATTTGATGGCAATCCCTAATCCGTGAAATAATTCCTTGAATCTTGCACAGTGCAGTTTGCCTTTAAGGCAGCATTTTTTCCCACGGACAGAGACAAAGTGGGCCATATGATTGCACAAATGTCAGGAGCAGCCTTAGCATGGGCCACTCCTTTAGTCACCAATAACAACCCCATTTTGGACTCTTATCCGGCATTTTGCAACAGTATCCGCAGCATGTTCAGCAGACAAGAGGTGGTTGTCGCCTCTCAGGAAAGGCTCCTTGACTTAAAACAAGGGAACCTGGATATCCTAGCCTGTATAACTACTTTTAAAAGGATGGCCGCCGACACCTCTTGGGCAGATGATGCACTGATTACTCTCTTTAGAAGAGGGTTATCGGAAGATCTAAAAGACGAAGTGTCTCGAGTTCCGAGACCTCCCAACCTGACTGAATTTATTGCTCTAGTGATGCAGTTAGATTATAGACTCCAGGAAAGGAACAGAGAAAAGCGAAAAGGAAAGTATCCTAGATACCATATGGAATCTTTTTTTTCTCCTCATAAATCAAATACTAGCGAGGAGCCCATGCAATTAGGTAACGCAAGGGGTCCTCTCTCTCCTGCAGAACGTACACGGAGAAAGACACAAGGATTGTGTATGTACTGTGGATCAAACAGTCATACTGTTAAAGAATTACGGTTGCACCCCCGAGGAAACCGGAAAACGCCAATGCCCGACCGTAAAGGGGACAACGGCTTCGGGTTCTTTAACTACTATTAGTCCCCTTCCAAATTACACTATCAGTCCTTCTACCCTAGCAGATGGAAACACCATGATTACTTTAAGTGTTTCATTAGCTTGGGATAACATGTGTCTTGTTAACGTGCCCGCCTTAATAGACAGCGGAGCCGCGGGCAACTTTATTGATGATGTTTGGGCTAAGAAACATGCTATCCCACGTACTACCAAGACCGTAGCCACCCCCGTGGAAAGCGTCGACGGTAGCCCTCTTATATCTGGGCCTATTAAGGATCACACAAGAGCCTTAAAGATGACGGTGGTCTCCCATCATGAGAACATTGAGCTAGACATCATTAAGACCGCTCATTATCCGGTCATTCTAGGTATCCCGTGGTTAAGGGTCCACAACCCCTACATCAACTGGACGGCGGGTACTCTTTTCTTAGGTTCCGAACATTGTGTTCACGGTCACTTTTTAGCGAAACCCCCTTCACCAAATCCGGAGCAGGAGGCAGGGATTGCCAATACTATTGTAAATGAAGTCTCTTCCCTACCAGCAGAATATCATTCATTCCGTTCTATCTTCTCTCAGTCTGAGTTTTCAGAACTTCCCCCTCACCGGAGGGACGATTGTGCGATAGACCTCATCCCAGATCGTCCACTCCCTTTCGGGAGAATGTATATCCTATCAGCCAAAGAAAAGGAAGTACTAAAAAAATATCTACACACACATATCAAGAATGGTCTGATTTCCGAGTCCACTTCCCCCGCAGCAGCTTCATTGTTTTTTATACCAAAAAAAGACACCACCGAGCTCCGTCCTTGCATCGACTTTAGGGGTTTAAACAAAATCACCATCCCAGACAAATATCCCATGCCTCTCATTCCCGATATATTAGAAGCAGTACAAGGAGCCAAAGTTTACACCAAGCTTGACTTAAGAGGAGCCTACCACCTAATTCGAATAAAGGCTGGGGATGAATGAAAGACGGCTTTTCGCACGCCGTTTGGTCATTATCAGTATCGAGTCATGCCGTTTGGATTTATGAATGCCCCAGCAGTTTTTCAAAGATTTATGGATCACATTTTTGCAGACATCAGCTTATATTATGTTATCGTTTATCTGGATGACATCTTGATTTTTTCTTCTACATGGAAAGAACATGTTTTACATGTAAAGGAAGTGTTAACACGACTGCAACAGAATCATCTGTTTTGTAAACTGGAGAAGTGTGAGTTTCACAAAACCACCATTTCCTACTTAGGCTACGTTCTTGATGAACAAGGTATTGCAATGGATCCTGACAAGATATCGGCAATCACGGAATGGCCCTCTCCTCGATCTATTAAAGACATTCAACGATTTCTAGGTTTCGCCAACTTTTATAGAAGATTCATCCCTCATTTCTCCTTGATGACCAAACCCTTAACGTATCTGCTGAAAAAAGACATCCCATTTGTTTGGGCCGCTGAGACACAGAGATCATTTGAACAACTCAAGATTCTTTTTACTCAGGCTCCTATTTTACAAGTACCAGATCAAAGTCGAAGATTCATTGTGGAGTCCGACGCATCCCAGTATGCCTTAGGGGCCGTCTTACTTCAACCAGACGAGCAGAACATAGAAAGACCAGTGGCTTATTTATCTAAAACTCTCTCACCGGCTGAACTGCACTACATGGTGTTGGAGAAAGAACTCCTAGCCATCAAACGGGCTTTTGAAGAATGGCGTCACCTTCTTCTAGGGGCCCAACACCCTATAGAGGTCAGGACTGACCATCATAACCTCCGATCTTTACAGTACACACAAACCTGCAATAGTCAGCAGGCCCGATGGGCCTATTTCTTTTCTCCGTATCGGATCAAATTTACTTTTGTTCCAGGAAACTCCAATTTGGAAGCAGATGCTTTATCCAGAAAGACGCCTCAAGAAAAGGTCCCTTTTAAACCCGAACCTATGTTTCCAAGGACAATGTCCGTATCTGTAGTTCATCTCTTTCTACAAAGACTGGAAAATAAATCCAAAGACCTCGAGATCCTTGACTCTACCCTACTATCGACTTATGGATTAACAAGAAGTCAGGGTCTTCTGTTCAAAGGAGAAAAAGTCTACATTCCTGATCCCAAACTCCAAAAAGAGGTGTTACGATTATGCCATGATTCTCAAGCGGCAGGACATCGAGGGTTTACTAATACCCTGGAACTCATTCAGAGACATTTTTGGTGGCCTTCGGTACGCACTGATGTGCGAGACTATCTCGCTTCCTGCACTGTCTGTCTACAAACCAAGACACCTCGGTGTTCCCCTTTGGGGGAATTGGTGACACCTCTACTACCAGTCAAACCCTGGCAGATAATCTCTACTTATTTCATAGTGGACTTACCTCTTTCTAAGGGGTGTAGCACCATCATGGTCACCGTGGACAGTTTAACTAAAATGGCTCATTTTATCCTTTTGCCTACTATTCCCTCAGCAGCCATTATGGCACGGGTTTTTTTGGAACGCATTTTCTCTCTTCACGGCCTCCCAGAAACTATAATTTCTGATAGAGGACCACAGTATACTTCGAGGTATTGGAAACACATCTGTCAGGCATTGGGAATTTCGAGAGCATTAAGCTCCGGCTTTCATCCGCAAACCAACGGACAGACAGAGAGGCTGAATCAGACCCTGGAAGGGTACCTTCGCTGTTATGTCTCGTCGGCCCAGGACAATTGGAAGGATCTGCTACCCTTAGCAGAATTTGCCTATAACAATACGGCACATTCTTCCATCAAGACCAGTCCCTTCTTTTGCACATATGGATTTCATCCTTCAGTTTTTCCTCATGTGACCTCCACCCTTACCAAATTCCCGGACATCGATGCTTTGATCGATACCATTCACCGAGGTCATATCAAAGCAGGTCTGGCCCTACAAGAAGCCCAGACCAGGAGCAAGAAACAAGCCGACAGACATCGAACTCCTACCCCACAATTCAACATCGGGGATCATGTGTGGCTGGCCAGCAAGTTTCTCCCCAGGCGACTCATTCCCTCTAAACTGTCACCCAAATATTTCGGTCCTTTTCCCATCATTGCCAGATTCGGACCGGTAGCCTTCAAACTGAGGCTCCCTAGGTCTTGGAGTCGCATTCATCCCACCTTTCACGTCTCAGAACTAAAGCCAGATGTGCGTAACCGATTCCACCGCTCTACGTGTGGTTCTCCCCCTCCTGTTATGACGGACTCAGGTCCGGAGTATGAGATTTCGGGGATTTGTGACTCCCGTTACCATAGAGGGGTTCTTCAATACCTAGTGGACTTGAAGGGTTACACCCCCGCCGACCGCTCCTGGGAACCTGCATCCGCGGTTCATGCTCCGCGGTTGGTTCGTGCTTTTTATCGCTTCCACCCGGGTAAACCGGGATTTTCCTCCCTTGGAAGGGGGCATACTGTTACGATGGGTCTCCGACGCGGTTTATTATGGAACCGCTGGCGGCTTCAACCAAAGTTGCGGCTGTGTTCCTCCAACATGGCGCCTATACTCGGTGTCAATGGTCTAGTTGTCAGGATGGGAGACGGAAGCGAAGCTCCGCCTCCCATCCCGGAAACACTACAAGAATCCACGGCTCCTGGACAACAACGCGTTGCTACTGCTATCAGAGGCTTCGCTTCGTGAGTTGCCGCTAGGAACCTCATACTACTATTGCCTTAGAACCTTTGCATCTACTAACCCTCGATTTCTCTCCTTTCCTTTTCGAGCAGGGAAGCCCCTCCTCCTCTGTCACCCACGCTTGCATTATCGACTCCATTCGACCACCGGTGTGTCTCAGCCTCCACTCATGTAAGCTTCTTTCCGCTTTACACCCGGTAATCAGATATATAGTTCAGACCTTTCTAAATTACTCTTTCCTTATTCCTCCCAAAGAAACCCAGTTTTTCAGCTTACCGTCCTGCTCCTTATCGGAACCCCGTCTGGGATCCATCTTTAAAGGTACACCCTCTTACAAACAGCGATCGGAAATCCTCTGCCGACACCCAGTCCCTACCACTTGCAGGTATTATAATTCTCATCCAACCCTCATAGGAAGTCCGACACCATTACCTTCGCTAACTTCTATACGTTTATTCCCAGATCTCTCCTGAGCCTGATACTTCATAGACAACGACTTACTTACCATTAGAAGACTTCATCCCGCAAGATCTTTGAGAGTTTGAAACCAGCTTTGCACCCAACGCTCTCTACCGGCAGCCAGGTTTTCTCCCCCACGAGGGTTTCCCGGGAGTCTCCTTTCGATACCTGAGTTAGAAGGGGTCGGAAGCAGGTTCCAGGTAGATCTATCCATTCTTCATGTTTGGACGAAGACAAGGTAGGCCTTGTTGTATTGTTTTTGCCGACGAGTTCGCATGTGGGGATTTTTCCAGAGAGTAAAAAGTTAAAGAGTAACAATGGCTCTGTCCAACCACAAAAGGAAAAAGTAATTGCCGTTCTGGAAATACCACTTCCCAAAGCAAAGAATGATCTAAGAGCTTTTTGGGGTTTAATCGGGTACTACCGCAGATTTATCCCACATTTTTCAAGTAAAACTTCTAGACTAACAGACAAATTGAAAAATGCTTTGCCTCAAAATATCAGGTGGGAAGAAGAGGATGAGATCTCTTATACAACCTTGAAACAGGCCTTATGCCAGAGCCCTGTTTTAGGTGTAGCCAATTTCTCTGACGAATGCATTCTTCAGACAGATGCTCCTTAACGGGACTAGGAGCTGTTTTGTCACACTATGATGATGAGTTCGAACATTCCATTTTATACATCAGTGAAGCACTATTCAGTCATTGAGTAAGAGGCGTTGGCCATTAAATGGGCCATCTTTTTATTATTCACTGGGCTGCCTGCATCACCTGCCCTGCACTCAACACACATGGTGCAGCTTGCACAATTGAACCAGCAAGGTCCTTTCCATCATGGCCGCCCCAGCAAGCGCCCTGCACAGCTGATTGTTGCTTCTTGATTAGGCCCGCCTGATTGACTGGGCCCTGGATATCCAGCAGGCAGACCCTGCAGCCGGCGGGCGATCCCTGGCTCCCTCAAGGGCCAACTCTGTAAGGGTGTGGACACCCTTGCTGTGGCCTTCTTATTCTTTATTCACTGGGCTGCTTGCATCTCCTGCCCTGCTCTCAACACACACAGTGCAGTCTGCACAATTGAACCAGTGAGGTCCTTTCCATCATGGCCTGCCCACACAGCACGCTGCACAGCACCTTGCCCAGCTGATCATTGCTTCCTGATCAGGCCCACCTGATTGGCGGGGCCACGGATATCCAGAAGGCAGAGGCCAGCACGCGCTGTCTCCGGTCTAGATCTTTCCAAGATGCAGCCTTTTCTCTTCCTCTGTGGATAAGACGCTAGTGTTCCTTTTCCTGAGCCCCGTGCTCTGTGTTTTTGTCTTCTTTCTTCATTTCTTGCCCCGCTGCCTTCCGGTGTCAGCTCCTCCATTCTGTGCACTCCTCACACTTCAGTCCCTTCCAGTGCTTCCCTTCTACGGATATGTCCGTGCTTCCTTTCTCTCTTGTGCTGTCTATTCCTGTTAAGTTGTGAATCACGTGAATGCTGCGTACCTGTCTGCTTGGTAGTAGATCTTGATGAGGCAGCCAGACTGACACCAGTTGCAAGATGAGCAAGTGACACGAGGAACCAGCCTCTCCACCACCCAAGATTGATACTGGGTGGAAGATGGACCAACTCCCAACGTCACGGGATGCACTCTCCTGATTAGCGTGACATAGGGACTGTACAGGCACAGGCAGAAGAGGCTGAAGTTCAAAGTCCTTAGTCTGAAGATTCTTGCCAAAGGGTGAAATCCAAAAGAGCCAATCCCAGGAGAAATTAAACTGATGCTGTGGCCGAATCAAGTCCAAGGTTGACCAAAGATGATCACGAGGTGAAGACAGGGCTGGTAGAACACAGTCCACAGGAAGGCGAGGATCAAGCATGCAATTGGTAACTGGTCTGGGAGAGACTGGCCAGACAGGTGAACCCCAGATAGTCCAAAAGGTCTGGAGCTAACAGGTGAGGACTCAGACTGGAGGACGGGAACTGATCCAGGAGTGGGAAGACCCAAGTAACAAGGAGGGTACCAAGGACTGGGAAGGGAACCCAGGGGAATCCAAGAACTGGGAGAGGGAACCCACAGCAAAGCTAGAGCTAAACTGACAAAATGGCCCAGAGACCTGCTGAAGATGGGTAGGCGGGGAGAAACGGGGCCAGGCAAGGCAGGAGCAGGCAGGTAACAGGAGTCAGGGCAAATGGCAGGAGCAAGCAGGTAACTGGAGTGGGAGCAGATGGCAGGAGCAAGCAGGAAACTCGGGAGCCGAGTGAGCGGGCAACACGATCCGGAGCAAACCGCGTTGAGACGCAACTTGCTCCTGATCACTGCTCCCTTTTATGGGTCGCCGGCACCCGCGAGTCTTGGAACGCAAGCCGTTTCGTCGCCAAGCACCGACGGACCCAGAGCGAGGCTTGGGAGGCAAGCCCTGCCAATCGCGAGGGCCCAATCCACCGCGCATGCACGGAACCGTGACCGCGGTCACCCGCGCATGCGCAGTGGAGTTCCAGCGCGGACCCCCAAAGCTCTCCCCATGGCAGATCCCGAAGCGCGAAAGCGCGGGTAGACACGCCAAGAGGTGGAGGGGAAAGCGGGTGCAGAGAATCCCGGTCTCCAGGTAAGTGGCGTGACAATTCCCTGTTGGAACCTTTCTACTCACCATTTGGTGGTGATTTTTCACACTCCAACTTGTACATTATATTCCTCACGGAATCCACTCTGCAGCTTTGTGAACCAACATTCTGCTGCACTGGAGCCTTCGTTTTAGTTTGGACTCTATCAGTCACATGGATTTTTTGAGCCATCCATTCTTTTTCCACTATCTTGGTTGTTCTGGGAGAGGAGCCCCTTGCATAGACAGTTTCTAAGTCTGGCATAGTGGCTTCCTCTCATGGCAGACCATATCTTTTCAAGTAAAGAAGAACCACCCGAAGGAAAAAGCAGGCAATCCTGCAAGAGAATCCCTCTCCTCCATTGTCCATCAAAGGTTCAGGTGAGCAGGAGGAGGGCACACCTGACAGCTTGCAAGGCCAAGTAGATATGGCCACTGCACAACAGGTTCAAGAATTACTTGCAGCAGTACAGGGACCCACGTTGGAGGCACAGAGCCTGAAGACTGAGAACACCACGCTGAGACTATTGGTGACAGCTAGGGAAGTCCATTCCATGGATTTGCCATCTGTGGGTCTAGTTTCGGGCAAGTACGATGTGTCTTCCAAGAAACTGAAGAAATGTGTAGATGCATGTGTCTTCTACTTCATATTTTGGTCTGCTACTTATGCATCAGATCACTCCCATGTCGGATTCATGATATCCAACAAGGTTGGAAATGCCTTGGATTGGGCTACTTGCTTAGTCACTTCTGCCAATCCTTTTTACAGGACTTTGGAGACTCAGCATACAGAACCCTATTAGACATACGTCAGGGTTCTTCCGACTTGTTATCCTATGTCTCGGCTTTCAAGCGTACGGCTGCTGAAGCAGGTTGGCCTGAGGCAGCTCAATACATCATCTTCTGACGAGGACTACAGGAAGAGATAAAACACAATCTGGCTCGCACCAGCCATCCGGCGACACTGTCAGTTCTGATCTCCTTAGCCCTGCAGATTATCGCCTGTCTAAAGGACGAGTAGAAAAGAAGAAGTATAGGGGAACCTCAGAGCCCGCTTCTGGATCAATACTTCCATTCCTTTCCCCCAGTGAGAACTCTAAGGAAGAACCTAGACAGATCGGCTCAGCCAGAGGACCCTTATCCCCCATGGAAAGGAAGAGGAGAAGGGAGAAGGGATGATGTATGCATTGCGGTTCTGGAGGTCATCTGCTGAGAGAATGACCTGTAGTTCCTCCCAGACAGTCAGGAAATGACAGACGCAAGTCCTTGTAGGGAATAAGTATTGGGGCCAGGAGACAAGCCCCTCACATTTTGCTTCAGCTTTTACCGACCAAGCGGATACCAGGTTGATGGTGGTTCGGATACGTGTCTACATTAAACTATGGGCCATTGAGACGGTGGGTCTGGTAGACAGTGGAGACGCTGGTAACTTTAAGGATGTCATCTGGGCAGAAAAGGAAAGAATAGCAAGGCAAGAATGCAAGGAGAACCAAGCGGTGGAAGGGGTAGACTGAAAACCACTCAGTTCTGGCCCCATCACTCACACCTCATCTCATCTAGTCATGTCGGTTTTTAATCATAAGGAAACATTGGGCCTCATTACAAGTTTGCCAGTCCAGTAATAACTGTGCCGGTAAGCTACCGGCACCGTTACTACCGGACCGGCAGACTACGAGTTCTGCTCGTGGGTACCGGACCCACGAGCCGAGCATGTCAGATGCACCAGCACCATTCACGAATGGTGCTGGTGGATCCGGCTTCCCCATTCCCATTGAGCCCTATAGGGCTCAATGGGAATGGGGAAGAATATTTTCCAGCACCCAGGAATGGGCAATTACTGGGTCAGACAGGGTAGTAATACCCCGGTAAATGCCCATTCCTGGGCACCGAAAAAAATGCACAGGTTTGGCGGTAGCCTGCTGGTTTTACCAGCAAGGCTACCGCCAAACTTGTAATGAGGCCCATTATGTTTTAACATCATCCGTGCAGCCCACTTCCCAATCATTTTGGGTATACCATGGCTAAGACTTCACAATCCTAGTATTGACTGGGCTAAGAACGTTTTGCAACTCAAGTCTGAGTATTGTGTTAAGAACTGTCTTGAGGACACTAAGGAAGTTTCCAACTCTTCATACTTCCATTTTTGGGGTACATTTTATTCCCCAGAAGTATCTTGATTATTAAGATGTCTTTCAAGACCGGATTTCCAAGGAATTACCACCCCATCAACCAGAGGATTGCTCCATAGACCTCATTCCAGAAACTTTAGTACCCTTTGGACGCATGTACCCTTTATCACTACCGGAAAAGATGGTACTCCAAAATGGTCTTATTAGGCCCTCACGTTCACCTGCAGGAGCATCCTTGTTCTTCATTCCTAAGAAAGACACACAAGAATTAAGACTGTGCGTAGACTACCGTGGTATCAACGGGGTCACAGTTCAAGACAGGTATCCTATGCCTCTCATTAAGGACATTTTGTAAGCTGTGCAGGGGGCAGTGGTATTCTCAAAAGTAGACCTCAGTGGGGCCTACCATCTTTTACGCATTAAGGCTGGTGACGATTGGTAGACCGCATTCTAACCCCTTATGGGCATTTTCAAATACCAAGTGATGCCCTTTGGATTGGTCAATGCCCCAGCTCTGTTTCAGTGCTTCATGGACTGTTTATTCTCTGATATGTTATTCCACTCTGTAATCGTGTACCTAGATGACATTCTGTTTTTATCGGCCTCAGAGCAGAGCAACAACACCATGAACATCTAAGGGAAGTTCTGCATTGGTTAAGGGAACACCAGCTCTTGGTCAAGCCAGAAAAGTGTCTTTTTGAAGCTACGTCTGTGCCTTATCTGGGGTTTGTTCTGTCCAACCAAGTTAGTTAGATGGATCAACGCAAGGTCTCAGCCCTACTCAAGTGGCCTACCCCGTCATACGTAAAGGAGATCCAGCGATTTCTAGGGTTGGTGAACTTCAACTGTAAATTCATCAAGGGGTTCCCCGACGTAGTACTTCCTATTACCACCCTACTCCGTTCAGGTGGGAGAAGCCTGCAGAGTCCGCATTGCAACGTCTCAAGGCTATGTTCTGTTCTGCACCCATCCTTATACAGCCCAACAAATCCCTTCCATTTATAGATGAGGCTGATGCTTCTGCAGGAGCATTGGGAGCCGTCCTCAAGTAGTGGATGGTGTGGAACATCCCATTGCAAATATATGCAAGACCTTGAATCCAAGTGAAGACAACTATTCGATCATTGAGAAGGAACCTCTGGCTATAAAACTGGTGTGCAACGAATGGTGTCATCTTCTGCAAGGCACCAGTCATCCCATCGAAGTACGAACAGATCACAGAAATCTCAGAATCCTGCAACAGATGTAATGTCTCAGCGCCAGACAAGTCAGATGGGCTTACTATTTTGCGCAATTTCAATTTCACCATCACCTACATATCTGGCAGACAAAATACCATTGCGGATGGTCTGTCACAGTATCACTGCAAGGAAACCCCTCTCGATCCTCCTAAGGAATCTTTGTTTTGAAGAAACCGATTTGTCTTTACAGTTTCTTCATTTCTACACGATGTGAAGGAATCCACCGTTGATTTACCTCCATCATTGATCAACAATGGCAAGCAACCTTTAGTGGAAAAGGAGGGTCTGTTCTTTTACAAAGATCGCCTAGTCAACCCTGAAATTTCCCTTCAGAAAAGGATTATGTCGTGATGTCATGAGAGCAAGGTGACAGGACACAATGGCTATGCAGCTACTCTAGATCTCATACGTCGGAACTTCTGGTGACCTAATGTTTGCAAGGATGTCAAGTGTTACACCAGTACATGCCCTGTATGAGCTCTGAGCAAATATGGAACCAGTAAACCAATTGTTTCTTTGGAACAAGGCCTTACCCCAACCTGTCCTTAGAGTCACGTGGAAACAGCCTTTGTGGTGGATCTTTCGCCTTCTCAGGGGTGTACTGCCATAATGGTGATGATGGATACGTTTTCCAAGATGGCCCATTTCGTTCCACTCACAGGATCTTCTAACGCACCAGAGATGGCCAAGGTGTTCTTTTGAGAAATCTTCAGGATACATTGCCTTCCGGAAAGCATCCTTTCTGATCCAGGTTCTCAGTACACCTCAGTGTTCTGGGGTACCTTATGCAAACCCCTGGGCATAGAAAGGGCATTGGCCTCCATCTACCACCCACAAACCAATGGGCAGACAGAGAGACTCAACTCCACAATGGAAAAATATCTTAGCTGTTTCACCAATACACAACAGCACAACTGGGTAGATATCCTACCCACTGCAGAGTTCTCGTCTAACAACTCAATCCACTTTTCAACAAGGATAAGCCCATTCTACTGCACTTATGGGATCCACCCTTGTTCCTTGCCAACCTCATCTTATCCACCTTCTTCTGTACCCTCAGTGGACCCTTTGCTGAACGACATTTCCCAAGCCCATAAGAAGGCCTATGAAAACCTAGAAAACAGCTAGAAAAGTAACAAACTACAAGCCGACAAGCATAGGAGAGCGGTGCCTGGATGGGAGGTAGTGTGAGAAACCTGAAGGTGTCTCTCCCACTAGTCCCCATGGATCTGTCATCCAGGTGGCCAGGACACGGCCACCACTTTTGGGTCCAGTTCCTGGGGATGGACCAGTGCGGGAGAATCGCCTTGATGAGGGGTCTTTAGAGAGTGGGAGTGGGACACCGGATGGTGAGACGCGTTATCTCTTTCGCTGTAACACCTTTTTCCCATCATACCAGGTAGGATACTTAGGAACTCACAGCTCCCCTTTCCCGACATGAATCTCACAGACAGCTCACCGTGAGCGAAAACGGACTAACACCAGAGCCGTATACCTGACATGTCCCAATACAAGGGTCAGGCAATGTCAAGCAATTACAGATCATTACATATACCTGACTTCCATCACATTTCCCCACACGCATAAAAGGAGGAGCACGAAAGCACACTCTGAGCAAGGCAAAGCTCACGAGGAAGCAGCAGTTCCAAGATGGTATTTTAATACGTGGAGAAAACGGCGAGACTGGAAATAGTTGCAAGGAGGGAAATGGCTGTCATGATGCCTACCCCCGGGGACCCAGACCACGTCCAGCAACCCCACCCAGACCACATCCAGCAACCCCGGAAGCAGGCATCAAGTTATCCTAAGCAAGCCCAACAACCCCTGCTAGGGGCTATTTGGGTCCAGTCCTGGCGCCTATGGCGCCTATGGTGCCAGGCTCATATGGAGAGTCAGTCATGGTGCCATAGGCGCCAGGCTCATAGATTAAAACTCACCTGATGCAGACCATGCTGCAAGAGCTCCAAGCCAAAAGAGGCTTGGAGGGGACTGCTTTACTTAGGGACTATTTTTTACTCAGGCGTGGCTGGGGAGGAATACTTACCTGGGACTACTTTGGTAGCTATTTAACCACGCCCGAAGAGCAGCACACGCTTCACGTTATTCTGCATCCAGCAGCGTAACGCTCACCGTCCCTGCAAGTCTGCATCCAGCCTTCTGCCACGCCTGCCTCGAGTTTGGAGCTCCTAGAAAAAGGGAGAAAGAAGGAGAAAAGTTTAGAACAAGAGCAATACCTTTAATCCTTACCTGAATTCCCGATCCATCGTGCCTTCGAGCTGGAAGAAAGAAGTTATTTTATGCGCATCGCCTCACCTGCTGCAGCGCCGTGCTGAACTCGCCGGCCTTCGCAGCATCTTCACATTCCACCGCATCCTCCTGTATGTTCCCGCCGCACTCCGGCACCTAAGGAGAAGACAAGAACAGCAAGGTGAGCCCAGGGAATACACAGAGGAATATTAGTTACACTCGCATAGACTTACCTGATTTTACCACCGGGGTACCATTCCTCTTCACGGGTAGGCGCAGCTTCCACTGCATCTTCGCCGAACCCCGGCCCCTAAGGGGAAACAAAAGGACAGCAAGGTGAAACAAAGGGGCCAACAAGGGGAACCCTCCTCACCACAATAGACTTACCTGATTTTACCGCCAGAGGTATTATTCCCCAAGACTTCATACTTTCTCTCAGTGCCTGAGTAAGGGAAAAAGCAACAGGTTACATATTGACATTATTTTATCGAACTGTGTTGGAAAATACAAATCCTTACCAGAATACTACCGGTTGCCACGAGGAACTCTTCATTAGGATCAAGCTGCAACCTGCAAGGAATCGGACAAGAGTGAAAGTCAGGCATTTGAACTCTTATGAACTTTATACTTACGGCGTCTTGCCAGGAATCTCAGAGTGAATATTGTTCTGGAACTCACCAATTCCTTCGAGCCAGTGAAGCAACTGGTTATCAACGTGCCCCTGCGCTCAATACAGGATGGAGAGCTCATCTTTTCAAACCATCAGAAGAATATCCCTGCAGGCCAAGCAAACGAAGCTAGGTGGGCCAGTCCAGTCCGTCATCTCGGCCCTACGCGTCACATTGGTGGAGACCGCAGCTGTCCAGTTCCGATCGACGCCTCTGTGGGAGCTAGGTGAGCGTAACAATACCCTTGACCTTTTAAAACCGTTACTTTCATGAATCTTGGAAAATAAGAAACCTAAGTCCTGGGACTAAAGCTGAAGAAACCTGCATTGTGTGCCGGAGGTACTTGGAGCTCTCGCGCATCGATAACGAAGGCGGGGAAGAACGTTTACTGCTGTGGTACTCTCCTTGGCTCCTACAACAAAGCGGCACCAGTAAAGACAGCACAGCCAGTGAGTTGGAGAGACTGATGCCAGACCAACGTGTGTAAGAACCAAGGTTGCAAGCAGCAACATTGTATGAAGAGATCTAAAGAGAACAGTATGTGAAAGGTATGTGACGAGCAACGTGGATATAATTGAAACCCAGAGCAGTGATTGAATTTTGGAGTCCAAGAAAGATACCGTAGGCAGAATGGTCCGGCACCATGTGGGTGCTCATTCTAAGGTCTCTGTTAGGTATCCAACTGGTTGGCAATTGTGAGAAGGGAATTTTGAGATTGAAGTGGTCCCTCAAGAGGTCAAGCTAAACCCTGTGCACATTCGAAAGTCTTCAATAGTTTCATGTGAACTGAAATTGGTCCGAGCCCGGCTGAGGGAGACTAATTGTGTAAAGAGGAAGGATCTGAGCCTGGCTGAGGTGGATCCGGGGTGAACCGTGAGTCACCAGGGAAAGAGTATTCTCTGAACATTGTAAAGGGGATCTGAGCCTGGAAGAGGGGGATCCAAAGTGACGAGCATTGTAAAAAGGGATCTGAGCCCCGCTGAGGGGGATCCAAGGTGAAGAGTGAATCACCCGAATTAAATACTTGTGAGAGGAAAATACATTTTTGTTTGTTTTTGATACATCAGGCCCTCTGAATCAAGAGACTTTGATAAGTAAAGGGACTTGGGCACTGAAGGCCCTGATGCTGGTAATGGATCTGTTTCCTTGTGCCAAAGAAGCCAGAGTGTGTGCTTTGCTCGAGTGAACTGCCTTGTTCCGTGCTGGAAACGTGGGGAAGGGAGGCCAGCGACCTGAACATCCTGACATATCATTTTTTGAACACTTATTTCTTTTTCATGAACACTACCCCACACTATTCATATTTAGCGGTAAGGATTAGCAATAGTTCTTTTTAGCATAGGCCCTTTTATTTTGACAAGACTCCACTAGGACTGCATTATTGTTATTTCATGGTCGTAGTTTGCTCCCATCTGTAGATTTAGGATTGCATAGGCATCTATCACACCTTTGTTGAAGTTCAATAAACACCCTTGAACTGTGGTCACTTGTGTCTGTCTTACTGTTGGTACCATGCCTTCCTTACAGAAGGAACAAAGGTTTGGCTGTCAACTAAGTACTTGCCACAGTAGGTTTGTTCTTCTAAACTGTCTCTGAGGTCCTTTCGGACCCTACAAGGTGATAGCCGAGATCAATAATGTGGCTTTCAGACTACTTCTACCTAAATCCCTGCGCCGATTACATCCAGTTTTTCATTCCTCCCTTTTACGCTCCTACATTCCCGATACTTATTCCAGACATGGACAGGTCCACCTGACAACTGCCTCACCTGACCCTGTAGAATACGAAGTTGCCCCCATTTGTGACTCCTGATACCATAAGGTTACCATTCAATAACTAGTAGCTGGAAGGGATACCCCACTTCTGAGAACTGTTGGGAACCTAGTTCTCATATCAAGGCGCCTCGGCTGATTCAAAGGTTCCATCGCCTTCATCCTGGTAAGTTTGGTACCACAAGGCATAAGATGGGGCATACTGTCAGCACGCGCCCATCCTGGCATCTCTGGAACGGTGGTTGCTCTGTCGCCGTTAACATGCCATGACGTTCCTGTAGAACGTCCCTCACTGGTCTAGTTTTTCCCAAGATGGCCACCATCGGAATGCTCACCTTCCGTCTGCGGATCCTCGGCTGCGCGTTGCAACCCATTCTATTCCTCTGTGGGTAAGACGTTAGTATTCCTTTTCCTGAACCCCCGTGCTCTGGGTTTTGGTCTTATTTCTTAATTTCTTGCTGTGCTGCCTTCCGTTGTTGGATCCTCCATTCTGTGCACTCCTTGCTCTTCCTTCCCTTCCCGTGCTTGCCTTCCACGTATACGTCCGTGCTTCTTTTCTCTCTTGTGCTGTCTATTCCCTGTTGGAACATTTCTACTCACCATTTGACGGTGATTTTGAATACTCCAACTCATACGTTATATTCCTCACAGAATTCTCTCTGTAGTCTTGTGAACCAACATTCTACTGCACTGGAGCCTTTATTTCAGTTTGATCAGTCACAGGGTTTTTTTGAGCCATCCAGGCTTTTTCCCCTATCTCGGTTGTCCGGGGGAGGGGCCCCTTGCATAGACAGTTTCAAAGTCTGGCATAGTGGCTTGCCCTCCTGGCAGACCAGATCTTTTCAAGGAAAGAAGAACTACCTGAAGTAGAAAGCAGGCAATCCCTCAAGAGAATCCCTCTCCTCCATCGAAGGTTGAGGTGAGGAGGAGGAGGGCACACCTTACAGCAGACACCGGAGCCAGCAGGCAATCGCCACCCCCCTCAAGGGCAGCCTCTATAAGGGTGCGGACACCCTTGCTGTGGCCTTCTTTTTCTTTATTCACTGGACTGCCTGCATCTCCTACCCTGCCCTCAACACACACAGTGCAGCCTGCACAATAGAACCAGCGAGGTCCTTTCCATCATGGCCGCCCACACGTCACCCTGCACAGCTGATCGTTGCTTCCTGATCAGTCCCGCCTCTTTCCTGGGTCATTGATATCTAGAAGGCAGACCCCAGAGCCGGCAGGCGATTGTGGCCCCCTCTAGGGCCACCTCTATAAGGGTGTGGACACCCTTGCTGTGGCCTTCTTTTTCTTTATTCACTGTGCTGCCTGCATTTCCTGCCCTCAACACACACAGTGCAGCCTGCACAATTGAACCAGCAAGGTCCTTTCCATCATGGCTGCCACACGCGGCACCCTGCACAGCTGATCGTTGCTTCCTGATCAGGCCCCCCTGATTGGCTGGCCCCTGGATATCCAGAAGGCAAACCCCAGAGCCGGCAGGCGATCACCGGCCCCCTCAAAGGGCCACCTTAAGGGGTCAGGGTCTCTCCCTGTCTGAGCCTGAGAGGGCCATGGAGGCCCCCCTTGACCTCGATGCCTGAAGCTACATGTGGATCATTGTGTGGGTAAGCCTCCCTCCCCTGATCTCCAGGCACTCTATTTCTCAGTACCCGCGACCCGAGGGGCTATGCAGGTTTTCCTCTGCCTGAGATCAAGTCACCTAACTTGATCTCACATTGCATCTGTTATATCTATTGTGCAATTGCGTCTTCTCTCGCCCCCCCAGCGCTTCCCAGGTTGTGCACACATTTTACCCTCACACGCAAACCCACTCTCCTGGTCCTCTCCTGCTCTGAGCGTCTCACTCTCTTCTGAGCGGCCTCTCTTTGTGTGCCTCCCAGGCTGAACTGTACTCTATTTCTCACCACTCCACGTCACGTGACTCTCCTTACCTCGGCAGACTATTAGATCCTACCCCACTCTGCACTTACTGCCTGACCCCAGGTGTACATTGTATGCTTGCTATCTATAGGTTAATTATAGGGCCTCACTATTACTGGTGGCTATATTCTCCAAGTATGCTCACACCCATCTGTTGGAAAGTTGAATTTGCCGACCCCGCGTTGCTGCCTGTGTTTTTCAAAAAGTATGTTTCTCCACCTGCCTGTAGGAAAGTTGAAACTAGGCGTTTGTTAAAATCTGTTGCCCATTTGAATTACTTGCCTTTTATGACTGTTGTGGAAACTCAAATCTAGGCATTTGTTAAAATCTCTTACCCATTTGAACTGCTTGCTTTCTATGACTGTTGTGGAAACGCAACTCTAGGCATTTGTTAAAATCTCTTGCCCATTTGAACTGCTTGCTCTTCATGACTCTTTCAGATTCAACTTAGCCGCCTCTGTTGGGTGTATATAAAATGTGTTGCCCTGCACTGGCATTCCTCATGTCTGTTTGAACTATCAATTCTTGATATTTTTTCTAACAACTCTCATTTAAATCTTACTTAAAGTACCTGCTTCCATTGTTCCTGCTTGGCTGCTAGACCGCCTGGAGAGTACCTTCGTGTACTGTGTAGTTATCTGTCTCTTCCTCTCCCCTGGCCTTCCTATCCCTCCCCCTCCCTATCTATTCGAAATGCTTCTCTATCACCTATCCACCCTTTCTTTCGATGCCTGGAAGGAAAATATTTAAGAAGGCTCTCCTGGACTCTAACCCTGGTCTGCCCATTGCCGACACCTATGTCAATGCTTCCTCGAGGCATACTATTACTGGCATTCTCTTTGTCGTTCCCTCCCCTGACCTATGTACTCCCCGTATGGTTTCTGTACTCTGCCCTTTCTCTTTTTCACCTATTAATGGTGGAACCAGATGGGAAGAGCACTTGGCACACTTCTCATCATCCATCTGCATCATCAATGTCTACCTGAATGGCACTATTATGACCCAGGGCTCTCAGCCCTATCTCCTCCTTCTTAACAGACGTCTTCCGTCTCGCTTTAACTTCTTTCTTTCTCCTGCCACTCCTACGTCTCCTCCCCTTCTTCTCCCTCTCCAGTAGTGGTGCCCAGTCCCTGTACCCCTCCTGGGAAAACCTTTAAAGGGGGCAGCCAGCTTCACTTAGCTACCCTCAATTCTCTCTCTGCTGTCAAACATTTCTTTGACATCAAGATCCCCTCCAAGTATGGGTCTAACCGGCCTGGAGATGGCTTGGTCCTTGTCTTCCCTGAACGGATCCCTGCTTCTATCATACTGTCAGGACCCTTGCCCCTGGCCCTCACTGGCAAGTCAGCCTTCCAGTTAGGCCCAGGTCAAAGGCCTTAAAACCTCATCCAAGGCTCTCTTGGAGGCTCATACCATCATGAAGACCAACATTAGAATGGGACTATTTACTTGGGATCATTTAACTTGGGGGTGGGAGGGTGGTTCAGCCAACATGGAGGCACACACATAGCTCAGTTACAAGGAACTGGGCTATGCGGGCTAGTCTTTTGGGTGTGGCAGGCCTGGGACTACTTTACCTGTACTACTTTGGGTGTGGGAGGCCTGGGACTATTTTTACCTGGACCACTTTACCTGAGACTATTTAAACCGCACCCAAACAGCAGAACATGCTTTGCATTATTCTGCTGTGGGCAGCGTAACGCTCATTGTGTCCAGTTCTTTGATGCCAGCTTACCTGAAACCAAGGACCTGCAGAGAGAGAAAGAACACTACGAAACTTACCTGGAACAGTATCCTGTCTTCAATCCATCGCCGACTTCAGTTCCACTCACCTGAAGGTACAAACTCCATCATCCGGCACCACATGCATCCTGGAATACCATAACCTGGAAAGAAGAGAAAGAAAGACAGCATTAGTAAGCGTTTACTCACGTTTCCTCCCGAATGAAGAAAGCCACACAATTCTTACCTGGGTAGTCCTCTCCTGGTCAGTATCATTGCTGGAACTTTACGGTGCTCGGCGAGGAACATCGCAACCTGCAAGGGGAGAAAAGACACAGGTTAGCAATATAAAAGGCGAAACAGCGCAGCGCATGATGCATTACTCACCAGACAGCATCGCGCACACCGTGCTTTCGCCTACCGGCCCATGCTCCTCTTCAAACTGCATGACAGCACCAAAATACCTTTCCATACCTAAAAGGAAAGAAGCAAGACATTATTCAAACTAAGAGGAACATAAGAACTGCATATAAAGACTGTAAAGCAGCAAACCTACGGAGTCGCAGCAGGCCTGGATTCCCACAGGGGGGCTTGCACCAGTAAAGTAAATTGGTCGCTGCTCGCCCCCCACATCTACGTGCCCCTGCCACGAGGAGCAGGACAGAGAATCCACCTTTTACAATATTAAGGTGAGGAGAGGGTCCAGGGGGGAGGAAGGAGTTGAGGCCAAGGGAGGTGGGAAAACATAAAGACAATCTGGTATTGAATCCAGCTCTCCTATATTGCAGACCCATCTTTAACCAGAGGCCTTACCAAGAGACCGGGAGAGGGTTTGAGAGTGCAAATCATCCAACCAGGGCTGGGTGGCGTCCCCGTGGATACCAGGTGAGCGTAACACATACCCATTAAATCCTAATCCTCCTTTGAATGCCTTGTCTGCAAGCTTTGCATTTCCCTGACACTATTGACCATTCTTGCTACCATCTATAGGACCCCTGGGCCAATCTCGAGCTGACCTCACCTCTTCTCTCTTGACCTCTACCTCTAAGCTTCTCCTCCTCAGAGACTTTAATATTCATCTTGATTCCCTTGCTGCAGCCCTCCTGTTCTGCAATCTCTGCGACTCTCTTTCCCTCACCATTCTTCCCTCTGGTTCGACCCACTCAGCCGGGCACACTCTAGATGTGCTCATCTCAGTCGACCTCTCTCTCTCTCTCTCTCTCTCTAACCCTCTCAGTACACCTAGCTCTTGGTCTTATCACTCTCTTTTCCTCCCACCTGAAGCTCATGGGCTCCCCGGCTAAACCTCTCTCTGCACTGCCAGCCTCCTCCTCCATCATCCGACCTATGAAGCAAGTGTCAGTAGCTGTCTTTGCGGCCTCTTTTATCCATCCCCTACTCCTTCTCTTGACTCTCATTCTGATTCAGCCCTTGCTAACCTTCCCCATTCCATCTCCAACACCCTTGACATCCTTGCCCCTGTCATGAGGATCCACATGAAGCTTGCCTCCAAGTGCAACAGTTAGTATGATTCAGACCTAGCCTTGCTGAAAAGCAAGTATAGAGTTGCAGAATGGAAATGGTTGGCTTCTCGCATATCCTTTGGCAAACTGGCCTGCCGCCTGCTCCAAAGGCATTACAGACTCAACATCCGGTCCAAGAAGCAGGCGCGCATCCAAGCCCGCATCTCGGGGGCCACCAATAACACGGCCAAACTTTTCAAAATCCGTAAGGCACTTGCCAATCCTACTGCAGTCTCTACTTCTCCTCTTCCTTCCCAGGACCTCTGCACGGCCTTGTCCTCTCACTTCACAACAAAAACTCAGGACATCCTGCCCTCACTCTCCTCCTCACTCCCTCCTCCACTTGATCTCAGGCCTCCCTTGGCCCCTCTCTCCCCCTCCCCCCTACTTTCCTCCTTATCACCCATAGCACCCGATGAGGTCACCATGACTGTCTGCTCTATGAAAGTTTCCTCTGAACAGGTGCTTTCCTGTTCATTGAGCACTATCAAGGACAATATTGCCACCCTCGCTCCCTCTTTGGCCGAGTTCTGCAACCCTCTTTTGCCACTGGCTCTTTCCCTCAACCTCTCAAACTCCCTTGTGCACACCCTCTTAAAAGAGCCGTCTGTGGACCCTTTCTGCCCAGCTAACTACCGCCCTATTTCCACTACCCCTTTCTTGGGCAAACTATTGGAGAGGTGGCCATCTCCCAACTAACCCACCGCACTGAAGCTGTTGGCTGTCTCCATGACCACCAGTCTGGGTTCAGAGCAGCCAGAAGCATGGAAATTCTCTCCTGAGCACCTGTGACGACTTGCTCTCCAATCTCAACTCCTGCTCTCCCTCTGTTCTCATGCTCCTGGATCTGTCCTCTGCCTTCGACACTATCAATCATGCCACCCTCTTAAATTGTCTCTGCAACACTCTTGGTATCACGGGCTGGGCATTGGCTTGGTTGACCTCTTTCTTTTCGAATCAGCCCTCCCAGGTTCAAATGGGCCCTTTTCTCTCCTCTACCTCACTCTCAACCTAGGGAGTCCATCAGGGCTCCATCCTCTCACCCTGGCTTTTCAACATTTACCTTGCCCCTCTTGCCCACTTGATCTCCACCTTCTCGCCTCATTTCCAGTGTTAGGCTGATGACACTCTACTTTCCTTTAAGGCTTTCTCCTCTACCTCCCCTCCTTCCTCTCACATTCCCGATTGTCTGACTGCTATTCAGGCGTGGTGCGCTGCTAATGATCTCTGTCTTAATACCAGTAAGACAGAGATCCTTCTCATTGGCACTCCTGCTCCTTCCTTTCCCCCAATCTCTGGCCAGCCTCCTTGGGCCCCCTCACCTTCTTGTGAGGCAAAAAACCTGGGAGTCATCTTCAAAGCCTCTCTCTCCTTCTCACCTCATATCACAGACCTTGCCAAGAAGGCCCACTTTCAACTCTACCTCCTGGTGGCTGCAAGGATCAAATTCAAGACCCTCTTCATCATCCACAAGGCTTTCTGGGGCCTGGGACCAAGCTATATTCAACTTTCCTTCCCTAAATACCTCTCTTCTAGAGTTGTAAGGGTGTCCCTAATTATGCTGACACCAGAATAAATACACCCCTCTAGGGAAATAAGGCAAAAAGCTCATCTTGTAAGGATAACAAGTTTAATCTTACAAAATGAGGAGGGTAGCAAAGGACTCTGCTGCCTTAACGGTCTTCTCCTGTCCATTCCTTCCTGCCAAGTTGTTTGCGGCAGTGGTTTATAGAGGCCTGACTTGCTGTAGTGGCGTCACTGGATATGGATCATGGCTTTATCCCAATCCGTCCTTAGTCCGTAATAGGGATGCTCCAAAGCCTTCTTTCTTAATTGTCGGTGATTTTCTCAAAGCATGCTGTTCTACATTTTGCTAGCTTATTCAAAAACACCCTGCACCTCTGCAGACTTTTACAAACCTTGAGGCCTAGCCCAAGGGAAAAACTAAACATTTTTATAAACAATTTTAATTCATTCTATCCATATTTCACTCCTCCTGCTAACATTATCTGGGACATATAGTTTTCTGCACCCTTAATTTTTATAATTTGTCCCATTCTGCATTTTGTCGCACAGAACACGTACCTGCATGGACCCTTGAGGGACAGTAGACAGCTGGTGAGTCAGTTGTGCTGCCAGTGCTTGGCCATAGTGACGAAACACTGCATGAGCGCCTGTGGTTAATTTTAGAATCTCACAGCTTCCGTTCTGGGAAGGAGCTTGACTCCTCTATAACACTTAAGATTTTACAATGCCTAGGATCCGACATTACAGATCTATCCAGCTAATAGTTAATTGCGCCTTATATTTAGACAATAACTGCCTTTTTCAGTGACTACCCATGTCTGTTTATGTGATTATATTTGCATGAGAGAGCCTTCCCAGTGCCCCTCCTCTCCCCTAGTCCATTATATCACCTAAAAGAGGTCTTACCTAACTCTAAATCGCTTAGGGGTTCAGGAGGACCCTGGTTCCTTCCCAACATTCCCCCCTTTCGTTACTTCTACAGAAACGAACTCGTCCCCACCCGACATATCTACAACCCCAAAAATATCAGTTTGAGTTTCGCGGTTTATTTATGGCAAGCTGTTTTAGAACCCCCAATTGATAACATCATCTTTGCACTACTAGGTACTACATTGACACCACATCAAAGACCCAATTGGCACGTGCAGAAGAGGACCAAGAAGAATACGATAATAGGCACCAGTATTTTTACTGCTGCCCCCAGCCGTGACAGGACCCAATCAAAGGCAAGCAATAGCCATTCTGTGTTCTGAACTCCACCTTCTCTCTTCATTTGAACACCTAGATTGTGCACCACCTCGATGAGGTGGGATAGTGACCCATTCTCAGCATCCTCTGTGGGTACAAAAGTGCAGCAGCTGCGTCCCATCTTTTTACACACTCCTCTTTCTATGGCTGTAAACAGATCCAGCATATATTGGTTTTGCATCTTCATGAGTCACAACGCACGGAGCTCTACTTTGATGGCGTTGAACCCATTCTCTGCATCATTAGCGAGCTGCACTAGCTCCCATCGGGTTATCTGCACCCACTTGGCGTTAGCAGCTACTTGTACCCCAGGAGCCAAAAAATGAAAAGAAAGTCTCTGCTGAGCTAAAAAGTCGATACTAGTCAGGTATTCCTCTGAGCAGTGAGGCAGAGTCTTTTGAAATATAGTTGGATCTCTGCTTTCTTTTCAGCTGTTGAAATCGTTCTTTTTCTGGCAGCATACACAATTATTGTGTGATCTGCAAGTCTCTCTCTGCTTCTTTAGGCGGTGCAGTGGCTGTTGGCACCTTGGTAGGCATTTCTTTTCCCTTCAGGTGTTCATCCGGGATTACTAGTAGAGGGCAGGGTGGCCAGTGAACACTTGCCACTCCAGGATGATGGGAGGTACAAGTAGGCTTGTCGGCACAAAGCCAGCAGTAATCCATCACCGCTGCCATACCTTTCATCATATCAGGGATCACAAGAGTGTGGTTGCACTGTGTGTTTGCGCCAACAGGAACTGTTCCTTCATTGCTATAACCAAGTTCATAGTCCATGTCTCTATGTATTCGCACTGGCTTCTCCATTGTTGCAATCCATGTCAGCCTAGTGATGTATTGGGACCATGTGTCCGCACACATAGTCTCTACTGTGACTATTATTTCTTTGCTGTACTCGATCAGTCCAACTGCCGGGCACATCATTGTGGTGCCCTGCCATTTGTTGTTGATATATGAGTAACCTCCTAAGGATTAATATGGTGCATGTAGACACTTGCGTATTTCGTACTGCCATTGCATAGCAATGGGTCTAAATCAGTGCTCCTCAACTGCACGCTGCATGCCTGGGATGTGTCCTTTATCCTACATAGTGCAAGATGCACCTGGCATTGTGCCTCTGTAATTTGGACTGGACGTAGAACTAAACCCTTAGGAGCCCCTGACCCATGCGGGATGAGTGAACACACGTAACAGTTTTCATTTATCACATTCCTTCCCGCAGTACGCATATCAGAGTACCAGCTATTAAATAATTCTGAATGCTGAATGTCAGAAATGGCATCAAAACCCAACCCCTTATATAAATCATATGTCATTCGTACTTCCCGTTTTATCCGTCTAAGAAGATCTGTGTGTGTGGCCGGCAAAAAGTGAGACATTGTTCGATTCTTATTTATCATAGACCTATTCATGCTAGCATTATTTTCCTTTATATGTACCTGTCCATCCCCCCTTTATATGGCCATCCCATATAACAGACATACCTTCATACACTCCGATAACAACGACCAGTGTCACACAAAACAATATAATACCAAGAAAGCATAATGCAGAATTCCTAGATATAAATCCATTCATTTTATCATTATCCTTACATAATATAGAGGTTTGAACACGTCGGTCAGGCATCCTTACCTATCCCTGGAAAGGAGAAAGAAAGTTACCAAGAAAAAGAGAGAGAGCGAGAGAGAGAGAGAGAGAGAGAGAGAGAGGGGGGGGGGGGGGAGAGACTGAGACACTTTTCACTACCAGGGCCAACTGGGTTCTAGACCTTCAAAAATTGAGAAATTGAAAAAAATAAAAGAATAAGAAAAAATTTAAAAAAGAAAAATCAGCGGTGTACCACTGCACACCACCCTGGCATAGATCCTTTACTAAACGTCTTCTTCATCAATTATCTACTTAATCTGTAAATTGAGCTTTGCAGTGTACCTTATCTCAGGTGCTCTTCGAACATCCGAGAGATGCATCCCATATCATAACTCCTTCATGCGGAAGCGAGAGGCGTACAGAACAAAACCTCATATGGACCTTGAAACCTGGGATTGTTCCATTGACGTACAAAATGTTTCACGTAGATCAGCTCACCAGGTAATAATGGTCTAGTTGTGGCAGATATGTTTGCAGTTGTTGTCCCTTCCGTTGTGTCCTGTCCTTCACTCCTGGGTGACACAATCTGTCGGGAGATATATTTGATAGCAGGTGTTAGTGCCGTTAAATATTCCCTAAATTCCTCTACTAGTACTTTTGTTGCTGTCATGGCCACTAGTCAAGGGGCCAGTCCTTCCTCATCCCCAGGGTCCCATTGGACCCAGTGCTGGCGCCTCTGGCGCCAGGCTCATGTAAAAGCGTGCTCTGCACACTCTATGCCAAGGGCATGTGCAGCTGGGCCAGGCGTGGCCATAGAACAGAACTAGAAGGCACGTGCTACAGTCCCAAAGAAGGGCATGGTGGAGTCAGTAGGCGGGGCTAAAGGGAGGGGCCTGAGCCAGCCTATATAAACCCAACCCATCCACGTGCCTTCGCTTTGCATTATTCTGCTTTCAGCAGCGTAACACTCTCTGCTGTGCTTACCTGCGCATCACTGGATTCCAATAGCCACATCTTGAAGATACTCCTGAGAGCGCTCCTTACCTGCAGTCTACCGCAACATTGCCGTGAGCGCCTTTCACCCCAACTACTCCATTGCTGTGGGCGCTTCTTACCTGCTGCCAGCCGCTACATTGCTGGGCACGCATCTTACCTGCTGCCAGCCACTACATCGCTGAGCGCGCATCTTACCTGCTGCCAGCTGCTACATCGCTGAGTGCGCTTCTTACCTGCAACTCATCGCGGCCGGAGCCAGACTCTTCTTCTTACCTGCATTCCATCATGGTCGGAGTCGAAGTCTTCTTTCTCACCAGCATTCCATCACGGTCAGAGTCAGAGTCTTCATCCTGCAACCGCGAATCTTCATCGAGAATACGGACACCATTCTTCATAGTCGGCCTGCACCTACGATGGAAACAAGAACACAACAGGTTAGAACTCATATGCATATCGAACGCACGGCCGCATCATACAAGAGACTAGAGTTCCCTTATAAAGACCAATTTACCTGTCACTGTTGAAACTCCATCAGCCTCTAGGTCTTCCGGACTCTCTTTGGTCCCGATTTACTTCTCCGTACCTATGGAAATGGAATGAGACATTGCAAGAATTATTATTAGACGAAATACAGACAGTCTAATCGAGCAATAGTCATAACAAAATACTTACCTTATAAGTGGATTGGTCGCAGCTGGTCTGGATCAACACTCCCACAGATCAGTGAAGTAACTTGGTCCATTCTACGCGCACCTGCTAGGATAAACAGGACGGATAGCTCAACATTACAAAACTACAGGTAAGCTTATATGGGAAAGCGCTTGCACACCATATTTTGGCACAAAAGCGATGGGGGAAGTCACGATATCCCCACTCCATTTTCATTGCCTCTCCTCTTCACTCAGGGGCAACACCGATCTCCCGAGCTGCAGGTCCAACCACTATCTGGAGGGGAAGGCGATTCCGAAGAGTCAAGTCAAAGGAGGGCTCCAACCGTGCCGCAACGCCCCTGCGGAGACCAGGTGAGCATAACAATGCTTGATGTGCATCTGATGCTTTCCTCACAGGGGACATTGGTGTTTGCAAGCACCTGCCTGTGACTATTTCGGGTGGTGTCAAATGGCGGTCCTTACTAGGCTGTGTGCGTAAACTGAAGAGGGCCAAGGGCAAACAGTGTACCCAGTTTTTCCTCAACGTGGAACACAACATTGACAGTTTAGTCTTCAAAAGCCCATTGATCCTCTCCGCAATGCCATTAGCCTGAGGGTGCTAAATTGAGCACATTCAATGTTTTATGCTCAATAGTGCTGTGACATGCTGAAATAGTGCATTAAGGAAATGTGTGCCATTATCTGATCTCAATACTTCGCACACGCCCCATCATGGAAACAGCTCTCTGACCAGGAACCATGCTGCACACTTTGCATTTGGGTGTGCACATGGTCCTGCCTCCACCCACCTTGAAAAGGGGCAAACCACTCGTGTATAGGCGCGTTACAAATACCATACCATATCATATCATATCATATCACCACAATAAGGTACCTATATACATTGCACCTTTCCCCCATATCTGCATAATATATATGCAATTCACAGAACGGCCCCATAATGTGAGGCAATGCACCTCTTAATGCCAGTAATGTCATCCCTGTGCTAAAACCTTGGCATGTCAGACAGTGTATTGCTTTTTTCAAAATGCTCTCCTGGATGCTTGGCACAAACCAGTCCTCCTGGATATCTGCCACAATATGTTGTATGGAGGTGTGGGAGGGGTAATGTAGTTGCTGAAATGCCACAGAGAGTAATTCTTGGGGCATCACCACCTTCCCAGAACTCTCCTGCCTCCACAGTAAATCAGTGGGAGACTGCACCCCTTCCGCAACCCTAGCTCCTTTTCCTCCTCCGGCGCTTTCCCTTGCAACTCTACAATTTGTGATATGGGCAGTGCTGTGTATGGAACTGTGCTCTCGCTTTCTACAGCGGTGGTCACTGTACACTTTGTTAACATTGTATCTGGGAGATAGGCTGCCAACTTGGCTGCCTGGTCCGCAACCGCATTGCCCTTAGAGATTTCATCAGTGGCATTAGTATGGCCAGCGCATTTGACGACTGCCACAGCGGAGGGCCATGATAAGGCTTCAAACAGTTATTCCAACAGCCTTGCATGCTGTACTGGAGAGCCATCTGCCACCGAAACCCTCTCCTCCTCCACCGAGACATACCTGCATGCAGTGTTGCTGTGACATAAGCCAAGTCTGAGTAGATGGTGACACACTGCCCTTGAGAGGCTCTCAATGCCTCGATGAGAGCGACAAGTTGTACTACCTGAGCTGAATAGTGCATAGTTAATCTTTTCATGATCAGAACCTCATGCTCACCCCTTTACTGTGCACCACTGCAACCCCTGTGTGCCTCTGTCCCATATCCTGGTCAATTATTGATGACCCATCAACATATAGTATATCTCCTTCCGTCAATGCACTGTCTCTAGCTCTAGCTTTACCCTCCTCTTCACCCTCGTATGTAGCACAGTCTTGTGTTTTCAGGTCATTGTCAGTGGATGCCTCTGTCAAAAATGTGGTGGTATTCATGGTCCTACACCTTACTAAATGAATGAGGTTTGGATATTATAATCTCGTATGCAGAGGATCTCTGAGTCATCAAGGTTGATTTAGACCTTTCCAAATGGCGAATAGTGAATGTTCCACAAACAAGGTAACAGAGCACCCCAAGACAATCATGGACATTTTCTCTATCGCAAATCTAGCCGCTGCAAGTGCTTGTTCGCATGCAAAATGTCCCTGCATGACTGAGTCGAGCATCCTACTATAATAAGCCAATGGCTTGTGGCCCATTGTGCTCTTTTGAGTCAATACGGCAGTCATGAGCCGTCCATCAAAGTGGGAAAATAAATAAATCTCCTGTGTATAATCCGGAGTTGCTAAAACAGGGGCCGTGCAAATAGCTTCTTTTAAGTCCTCAAATTGTCCATTAATTTCTTCAGTCCATTCCAATTTTCTTTTTTTGTCTTCTGTTCTTCTGAGACTTTGTAACAGCAGCCTTGTGTAGGCTGCATAGTCTAGGATCCATGCCCTACAATAATTACATAAGCCCAAAAACTGCTGCATTTCCTTGACAGTACTGGGGTCTAGGGGTGACGCATGCTGCCGCCGCCCTATCTGATAGTATTTTTTTCCCATTTGCAGAGATGAGTTTCCCCAAATATAGTACCTCCTGTTGGCATTGTAGCTTCTTTTTATCTGCGTGTACCCTTTGTGAACCAGAAATTGCAATAATGCAACGGAATCTCTCCTGCACTGCTGTTCATTTTCACTACATACCAGCAGATCATCCACATACTGGAGGATTGTGCTAGGCACCTGAATATTTCCCAAGTCGGCATGCAGAACTCTATTGAAAATACTCTGACTTTCACACTACCCTTGAGGCAATCTTGTGTGCTCGAAGTGCTGTTGACCATGCGTAAACACAGTAAAATACCATGAATCAGGGTGGACTGGGCTTGAGAAGAACACATTCTTCAGATGCACCACTGTGAAGTGCATCGCTGTCTTGGAAATGCTACATAGGAAACCGGATTTGATACTACTGGAAACTCTGTCTGCACCACGTCATTAAGAGGACGTAGATCCTGGATCATCCTCCAACTACCCCCTGTTGCTTTGTTGACTGGGTACATGGCTGTATTACATGGGACATGGATGGCACAACGATCCCTTGCTCTAATAGAGCCTGAATAGTGCTTTTTATCCCTTCCTCTGCTTCCCTTAACAGGTACTGCTGCACCCTCAGGACTACTGCCCCTGACTTCAACTTAATCTGTACTGGAGTCACATCTCTCAGTAACCCAAAATCATGCAGATTAACAGTCCATAATTGTGCTGGCTCATATTGCATGTTCTCCTCAAAAAATAAAGACTGGGTCACCACTGCCATCAGGGGGCACTGTACCTTCCTATACTGCACCATGATATTGCAGGGGATGCAGATTTCCCAAATGATCTCCCCATTTTGCTCTCTGTCCTCAAATAACTCCTCATCAGTCATTTCCTTCAATTGTATTGTCGGGTCTACACATAATACAGTGTGCCACTTGCACCCAGCCTGATCTGTTCCGATCAGGACTACTCTTTTGACTGACACTACTAGTCCTTGCAAATCTAATGACAATATTGTGTCTGCCACCACTTCGGGTGGCACCATGGGTCGGAAAAAAAATCTGTGGGCACTCGCCAACATTTTGTCGCTTTTGAGGAACTGCTTTTGATAGTACCTTGATGCCATAGACAAATATGTACAGGACCACAGGAACTCCATGGACTACTGACTCCCTTGACATTGCATTGATTATTACAGTTGCTTGAGCTACACACATCCCAGGAGTGAAATACACTAGCCCTTGATCTGTGAATGATATAGTTCATTTAGTTTACTGAGCAGATCCCTACCCAACAAGTTAACAGGGGAACTCTCTGAATATAACAAGGTGGCTTATACTACCTTCCCTCCCACTTTTATATCCAACTCCTCAGTGTATGGAACCGTAGAAATAGCCCCAGAGAATCCCTGCGTGTCAAGAGTTTAACCTGATAATAGAAAATTCCTCTCCATAATGCATGATTTAGTCGCACCTGAATCTACCATAAATATAAATTGTTTGTTTCCTATTTCCGCCTCTACCAAGGGCTCCTCTTCAGGGTGTGCGGTTGTCAATAGGATTGGACACGTGAGTGCCCTCTATGAGCTGTCCTAATCAGAATATATATTTGCCCCGGGGAATGAAAAAGGGCAGCACCCGCCATTGTAACTCCTTGGAACGGGACGCCTGTTCCCCCTGCCATCCTGTTGAACTGTGTTCCCTCACCGTGCTGTGGTTGTTGCCCACGTTGCCCTTGCCTGTCAGCCCCATAAGGGAACTGATTTTGACCCCCTCACCCAAATTGCAGGTGTCCCATTCCTTGAGGCCCTTGGAATCCCTGCCCTGGAGGTGATGGCCCATAATTTAATCCCATGCCTGTTTCCCTTGTGAAATGCCCCCATCGTCCGCAATGCCAGCACTGTGATGTTCCCATTCCACCTCCCCGGGGCCCTATTCCCACAAAGCCTCCTGCTATTTCTCCCTGAAATCCTCCTCTTCCCTTTGGTGCTCCTTCACACTGCCACTGTGGGTTGTGGTACTGTAACCCCATCCCATTGCCCGTGTCCTTCTTCGGCCCACAGTACCGCAATTGTGGCATTCACAATCTGTTGAGCATCTCCTGTCCTTTCTCCCTGAGCCGGTGCCGTCCGCGGTGCTAGGACGACAACCTTATTTAGTTTCTTTTGTACTAGTTTTGCCTCGTCCGTTTGCTGCTTCTGGGCAGTCTCCCTGTCCCGCTCTTTGATTATCTTACAATAGTGGACTATTATACTTTGTATCTCCGCCCAGCCTTTGGCTTCAATTCCCACAATTTTATCTAGTGCCTTCTGGACCTCTTTTGGTAATCTCCTCTTTACGATAAAATAGAAACATTTTACTGAATGGTCCCTTTGTCCTCCTTTCTCTACACTCCACATTTCCTGTAATTTAAGAATAAACCTAACTGGGTCCTCATCACGATAACGTAGAAACATTTTACTGAATGGTCCCATTGTCCTCCTGTCTCTACTCTCCACATTTCCTGTAATTTAAGAATAAACCTAACTGGGTCCTCATCATCACCTATTCGGCACTGCATTAAAGAATATAAGTCAGGGGTATCTGGGTAGATTTTTCATAGGGCATCTCACACGCTTGCGCTTACTTCATTAAAGGCTATGGCATCATGTTCGTTATCTGCAAGAATTATCCCAGGGTACCCAACCCTTACCCATATGTCCCCAGCTTGGTCTCCAACTAAGGCGGCCAGTACACTCTTAAGGTCTCCTAATGCTAAGGCTACCCCTGCTGTTTGTTTCTCAAATTCATAGATCAATGTACTGGCTATGGCTATAAGCGGGGGGAAATTGTGAGGTTCTGCAGTGCTAATACATCATTGGACTGCCATATTCGGGACCAAAATACTTGTCCTTTCTCTTCCTGTCTATGTGATAGGTTGATCTAATCAACTAATTAATGAATTTTCTACATTTAGATTTGTCCAGTTGACCTGGCATCTCCTTCTCAAGAGATTGCTTTCTCCTGATGGAGTCTGTTGGCCTGGCAACTGAACATTTACATTAGGGACTATTGCGATTTTCCCTCTGTACTGTTAACTGGCAGTGAATTGTTTGCAGCCTCCTCTTGTGACTAGCACTTTTTTCACACATTGCACTTTATCAATGTTATATCGTTGTATGTTATATTTCTTTGTGAACTTTAAACTATTTAATAACTTTTTAATGAACTCAACTAAATAATAAAAAATCTAGTTTTTTAAAGTTTTCGTTGTGGTCTATATGGGGTGATCTGCAGTATTGACTGGGGGTCCCTGTTCCTACATTGTTGATGGGACTGTGTCCTTTCAAGTGAATTTATTTTCAAACCCGCTGGCTTGACCGTTGTTTATTATAAGCTGGGGGAGAGCTTTAATTAAATTATTTCTGTCCATTTGAGGCCATGGCACATACTGCATTATGCATACTCCTTTATGTATAAGAGGCATCTGCATGTCTATTTTGTCTTCAACCCCTTTTTTTTAGTATTTTCTGATCTTGTACTACCACCATTAAATCTGGTCGATTTCTTGGTCTAGCCCTTCTCAGTGCCTCTTGTGGTAGGACGGGTTTCGCGCCGCCTCTTCTCCTTAATCTCTTTCTTGCCCTGCCTCTTCATTATTTCTGCCACCTTGATCCCATTCATTTTCCCTTGCTAGTTCGACTTCTTGTCCCAGGACCGTCCATACCCTCTCCCATCGTCTTTTGCGACACAAACAATTCTTATTGCCCTAGGGTTGAATCTAACCAAAACATCTCCCAACTTCCAATCCCCTATTTTCAGCACCGGTACCCTTATTTCTAGTGGTGCTTGCCCAGGTTCTTGGAAACTGACCAACCTTTCCTGCAATGCTCTTAACTCGTTGTTTATATCTGCTTGTGAACCCCCTGGGTACACTGATGCTAGGGACATGTCAGTGCTTGGGGATGGGTATATGAAGGTGGAGGTGCAAAAGCTCTTGAATCCCCCCACCCCAGTTGCTGATCCTGATAATACTGTTGTCAACAATTTATCTACCACTGGAGGCTTATAGACTGGATTTGTATACCCTACTGCAGGTTTTGGCGTTACAGGGTATATCCCCTTACATTGGATTTCTTTTTCATCTTCCTGATCTTCCATATCCTCAAATAATCGGCAGAGATCTAAAATCTTTTCTTTTTTGTAACTTCTTTCCCTTATATTTTGCTAAAAAGATAGATATTTTTTCTAGTGTACTTCTGTTATGGGAGCCCTGCTCTGGCCAGGAGCAGGACCCCCCTTTCCTTTGTTTCCCACACCCATTGTTTGTGATATTTTTCTATACCGTCACAGTACAGCGGCAGGGCCCGATGCATGTGTCTTATTGGGGTTTCTTCCCCCATAATGTTGCGCACGTCCCTGATGCTTCACTTAAACCTTACTGTAATGCTGTGCACGCTACTGCTTGTTACGCAAAAATACAGATGAACCCACTTTTTCCCATCACCCCTTTTTTCCCACTTTTTCACACACACACAAACACTGTGAATCGTCCATCTTTCTTCCTTTTTTTTTACCAAAAAAGACAGCAAGAGAAAATATACAAAAATAATTGACTAAAATCCAGGCCCATTCCTTATACCGAGCCACTACTTATTTTTTCCTTATATCCTTGTAGTACCACCTTCTCAGATTTTTTTATATGCTGAGGATCACATTGCTTTTATTTCCATAAAAGAAGTCCGCGTGGCACTACCTTCTCAACCTATTATGGCTGAGGATCCCTTAACTCCCAGTCTTTATACGTGGAGGTTCTCTTCCTCCATTAAAAAAAGTAGAAAAACACACAAAAATTTCAATACATAACACACCTCCTATCCAATCTATACCTTAACACATCACCAAAGTTCATATTTAATCTACACCTTAACACATCACCAAAAGTCTTATTCAATCTATGTCATTGACCTTGTACTTCATCTATTCACTTCACATACTGTCATACATACATGTCCCCTTATTGCTATCTCTTACAAGAGTCTACTCACATGTGCCTGTTCACCCTGGTTTCCTCCATTACGAGGTCCCGATACTGGCCTGTCCTTCTCTCTGGAGCCACACCTGCTTCAGTGAGCAGAGAGGATCTCTTTTAAAATGGCTCCTTCTAAAACCGCTCAGGAACCACATGTTTTTTATTTGGGGGACAGGTCGCTGTAGGTGGGTGGGGCTCTTTCCTGGTGACTAGGCCTGGGCCTTCACAAATTATGGGGGGGGGGAACTGGGATTACATTTGGATAGTCACCACTTGTAAGGGTGTCCCTAATTACGCTCACACCAGAATAAATGCACCCCTCTAGGGAAATAAGGCAAAATGCTGATCTCTGTCATGATCCCTGCCCCTAGCCCCCTGAGACAAAATACTGGAGCCAGGCCACGATCCCCCACATGGATCTTAAAGGCCTCTCCGTCTTATCTGAGACCCACTTGGAGTCAGACCTGGCGCCTGTGGCGCCAGGCCCATATGAAACTCTGACGACAACTTGGCATGGACTTTGTAATGCACTTCGGGCAATATGGAGGCCCCCACATAACTCAGATCTATAAACTGAGCGCTGCGGTCTAGCTGTTTGGGTGTGGTTCAACCCAGGGATACCTGGTGGCTATTTAAACCATGCCCGGGCAGAGAAACACGCTTTGCGTTACTCTGAACCCGCAGCGTGAGACTCACCATGTTCGGATCGGTCTCCTGAAGGCCTTCGCCTTTCCTCCGCATCCCGCGCGCCTGCAAGAACAAGAACAGCATTAATATTACACTTACCTTGGGGAGAATCCTGCTTCCATCCATTGCTCCTCCGGTCCTGTGGGCAGCATTACAGCGGTGTCATCTCCATCTCAGCGCGCCGCATCCTGGCAGAAACGAACGAAAGGAAAAGACATTAGTAAGCTTTCTCGTATCCCAGTTTACCCGAAAAGGTTAGCGCATAAAGGACAAGAAGGCGCTGCATATTGCGCTTACTCACCGCACCTTATTTTCTTAACCGGCAGCCATGATGGGACATTGCAGCGCCTGTAAGGGACAGAGAGAGACATTGGTCAGCACAGGAAAAAGCGAACAGCGCTGCGCATCGCGCTTTCACTCACTGCTTAGTGCTCGGCTCCCCTAAGCAGCACGACACCATGTTCAACCTCTCCAACACCTAAGGGAGAAGAGAAACATTATTAAGGGGGCAAGAGACCAGAAAAGGACAGTTAATCAAGAATCAACAAACCTACCTTGTCGGGCTGGCGTTGCTACAAGCCCAGGCCCATTTGGCCCGCACCAGTGAAGCAACTAGGTGGCATAGTGCCCACATCAACCGACGCACCCCTGCACCGAAGGGCTGGACGGAGAGCACACAACACAAGAAAACAAGGCCCAGTCTCCAGCCGAACGGATTCCAGGGAAGGGTTTGAGGTTGTGAGAGATCCAAACAGGCTGAGTGGCGTCCCCGTGGATACCAGGTGAGCATTACAGAACGCAAAGCCACACACCATAATCCACCTGGACGTCATGGAAACATCAAAAACCGACCAGTTAGCCCAAATGTTGGGGCAGTTGCGTGCCGAAGTACATGCAGCCAGGCAGGAGACTAACACCCTGAGGAGAGAGTTGATAGTTGCTAAAGAACGCACTGATGACTTAAGTCAGCAATTTCTCCAGTCACAGGCGGGACATGCACCGTTACCCGGTAACGTGTCTTCAATGCCAGTACCATCAGCCAGCCCTGTTCAGATAACCCTTCCTGGGGCAGTTCATTTGGCTCCACCTGAACGATTCTCGGGAGATCCCAAGAAGTATGCAACATTTATGAACCAATGCCATCTGCATTTCCTTTGTAGGCCAGGGGCCTTTCCAAATGACCAATCACGGGTTGCTTTCGTGCTATCTTATCTGAGCAGCAGCGCTGCAGACTGGTCTTTACCCTTTGTCAGTCAAGATGATCCTTTGCTACATGACTTCAGGGGTTTCCAGCAGGAGATGGAGAAACTCTTCGCCCGTCGTACTCATTGACAGGCATTAGACAATGAACTCTTGTCCCTTCGTCAAGGAAACCAAGACCTATTAACATACATAGCCGCCTTCAACAGGCTTGTGGTTGAAGCAGGATGGCCGGAGGAGAAGAGAACCACGTTATTTCATTGGGGCCTACGGGGGGAACTAAAAGATGTTCTTGCACAAGTGGTGGACCCCCCGAAAGACTGTGCAGAATTTATCAACCTTGTTGTTCAATTAGATCATAGGTTGCAGGACCGAAGAGCAGATCGAATCAGACTGGACTCTCGCCCTATGTTGTTCTAATCCTGGAGTAAACAGGGGGTTACGAAAAAGAGGTGTGGAAGGAGAGGGAAACATGGTAGTACCTGCTTGTCGCACCGCTGTATCCCATATCTGCGCTATCAACGCTGTTATTTTACTTCTGTACATATTAGCAGAACAATCCTGTTTCTGACACCATAAAACTTCATGAAGGGGTGTACCAACAACTGCTCTATCCATACATACACAGATTTTCTCTGAGTCCCCCTTAAACCATTCCGTAATAATCTGAAATTGGGGGCCTCATAGTAAATTTGAAAGTAAGGAAGCCCCATTTCCCCTTTTTGTACTGAGGTTGTAAATACCTTCCATGCAACTATAGGTTTCTTGTCTTGCAAAAAATATATTCCCTTGGAATCTTATTAAGTTCCTTAAAGAATTTCAGTGGAACCGTAATCAGTAATGCTTGGAAAAAGTACAACAGCTTTAAGAGAACCATCATTTTATTTACATGTATTCTTCCCATCCACAGTATCATCAAAGAATTTTGTTCTTTAAGCCATTGTTTAATTGACACCAGGAGAGGGGGATGGTTTGCTCTATACATCGACTCCAAAGAGTCTATACCTCTATACCCAGATATAGCATACCATGTTTTGTTACTATAAATTGATTGTCCTTGCTTTCCCTCTTATCTATAATTTTCGCCTCTTTGAACTTCATCATTAGTGATTTTTGCATATTAATTCTTAGACCCGCTACTTTGCCCAATTGCCTCAATTCAGTTGTTAAGGGTGATACAGAAGAAGATACCTCCTCTAATGTCAGCAATAAGTCATCTGCAAAGGCCATGACTTTATGGTCTTCTTCCCCAAATTGGATCCCTTTCATTTTCTCCTCTTCTCTGATTTTAGAAAATTAAGGCTTGAGATGCAGTGCATATAATATCGGAGATAGCGGGCACCCCTATTTGGTCCCTCTCGTAACACAGATCTCATTAGAGAGAATTACATTAATAGCTAGTTGTAATTTTGGGGTTTGATAATTTGCTTTTACCATTTTTAGGAATTCCGGACCAAATCCCATACATTCCAATGTTAGGAATAAAAAGGACCATTCAACCTGGTCGATTGCCTTTTCTCCGTCAAGCGTTAATAACCCTGCTGTTCGTTCTGCCTTGTTTATTTTTTCTATCAAATGGGCCACCCGTCGAGTGTTGTCAAACATTTCTCTATTTGTCACGAACCCAGATTGATTGTGATGTATCAACAAAGGTACTACTCTCCCCAATCTAGTTGCCAATATTTTAGTGTATAACTTAGCATCAATAATGATGAGAGCCATAGATCGGTAGCAACCACATTGGGTCCTATCCTTCCCTGTCCTAGTTTTAGAATGAGCACCACCTTTGCCTCTTATTGACTGTGTAATAATACCATCTCTGCTAAAAGTATTAAACAATGAAGTTAACAACAAGATTAAGTCTTCAATGTACGTTGTGTAAAATATTGTAGTAAATCCGTCTGGTCCTGGTGCCTTATGGAGGGGCAATGACTTTCCTGCTGCTCAAACTTCCTCTGGTGTTATCTAACTTTCCAACTCTTCCATATCAGTTATTTCTAGTTTGTTTAACCAGCATCGTTCGAAGTATGCTTTTTGGACTTCGGGGTCTGGGCAATCCGAAGTATATAGCACTGAGTAATATTCAGTAAATGCGTCAATTATATGCTGAGAAGAAGAGCCAACTTTCCTTTGCCCTGATTCAATGGTGCGGATAGTTCTAGCTTCATCCTTCATCCTTCATCCGTCCCTGACTTGCCAATAGGGAATCAGCCTTATTATCTCAAATATAATAACGTTGCCTTAAATATATTAGGGCCTTCTCTGCATGCCTTGTTTGTAATAAATCTAATTGGCCTCGAAGGTACCTAATAATTTTTCTGAATTCATGCCCCTTGATTTGTAACCATTTCCTTCATATCTGATTTTATTTCAATTTCAAGTTCCCATTGGGCTTTTAGCAATAATTTTTTACCTTTGAGCTTTTTTTGCAATTAGTTCACCCCTTATTGTCGCCTTGAAAGCATACCAAATCCACCTATGAGGGGTGTCCTGAGCCACATTCCATTCAGAATATTCTTTAATCTTTTTCCCGAATCTCTTCACACATCACCTGGTCTTTAATTATATGTTCCAGGATTTTCCATCGCCATATTCCTGACCCTTCGATTACATGTGAGATTGTTCATTTTATTGGTGCATGGTCGGATAGAGCGATTGTGCTTATTACCATCTGTTGTATTCGCCCTACCAATGACGCAGAGACCCAAACATAGGGCCTCATTACACGGAATGCGGTAAGGGTTTACCGTTACCGGTAAGAGTACCGGTATTGGTAAACCCTTACCGCCTTACTACTACTTTGCGGGACCCTACCTCAACGGCTGGTTTTACCTGCTGTTAAGGAACGGGTCCGTAAAGGGACCTTGGAGGCAATTACGGTACCGCAATTTGCGGTACCGTAATTGCCGCCTTCCCCATTCCCATTGAGCCGTATGGGGGCTCAAATGGGAATGGGGAAGTGCCATGGTGAATGGGGAATTACCGCCCCCACACACCTTGGAAGGAATGTGGCGGTAATTCCACCATTCACCATGGCGGACTCGGTACGGTACCGGCGGCATGGTTACCACCTACCGTGTAATGAGGCCCATAGTCTATCCTTGAAAATGCCTGATGGACTGCCGAGTAGAATGTAAACCCCTCTTCCCTGCTCTGAGTTTCTCTCCAAGCATCTATAGGCTAGCCATGGATGTTTTTAGTTTTTGGGAAGGGGGACGTTGCAAAGTATGGGTTACCTTACTCCTGTCGACCTGGGGGGTCCCAAGACATATTAAAATCCCCTGTGAGAATAATTTGTCCCTCTGCAAAGCGTTCTAATTTATTTAGTACTTGTTGTAAAAACACATCTTGCCCCATGTTTGTAGCATAAATTGTTGCTATTGTGTAGCGTATTCTACCCAGCTGTATTTTAACAAATAGGTATCTACCCTCTTTATCTTTGTCTTATGCCAAGATTGTCTGACCAACCCAGCTTTTAAATGCTATTAAACCCCTCCTTCTTATCCTTATCATTCAATTGAACAATGTCCGAGTAACCATATAGTTTGAGCTTATTCGCATCTCCCCTCGATACACGCATCTCCTGAAACGCCACAATATCTGTTTTTTCCCGATTCAAGAACGACCCAACTTTGCGTCTTTTGACTGGGGAATTCAAGTCTCAAACGTTCAAGGACAGGACTTGTAATGTTTTAATTCCTGCCATCTAAGTAAATTTGCACCATTCACACTTTTGGTAGCTGACCCCCGCCCCCCAACAGTAAAACCCCTACCCACTGACACTTTTCCCCCATCACAATAACCCCAAAGCCTCTCTAATTTACCCCCCTGTTTCTTCCCTTCTCCCCAGTCGAGCCCCACCTATTTCCCATCCTTCCATGCATTTACCGTGGAGGTCTAGCCCCACTTCACACCCGGAGATTGGTTGTGCTGGTTTACCTCCGCCCTGCACCCCCTGATTCCGTACAGAGAGTGTATCCTCCGTCTCCTGCTGTCTCCATCTGAAACATCCTGCCCCCTTCAACTTATCCATGTCTTTGTAGTTGCTAAGGAAAATGTATTTATTTATTTATTTTACATTTTTAAAGCGCTCACACAGCCCGTGGGCATCGAGGCGTTGTTACAGAAATTGTTTTTTTTTTAGTTGCGTAATTGTTTTTTTTGTGTCTTAGTTGTGTATTTATAACGTGCTTAAACACCCAGAGGTCTTTAAGCACAGACCTGGGGATCGAACCTGTGTTGCTTCGTGTCTTCTTGCTTCCAAGGCACATATGTTGCTGCTTAGCTATCCTCCCAGGAAAATACCAACATTAATACAGTTATCCCTTACTGGAACCGTTAAGGTCATCCTCGGTCATCAATTAGTTCGAACCCTTCTCACAGTATTTTGTCTTGAGATGGTTTAGTCCATTCCCATCTTCTGACACTCCCTTTTTCCTGGACTTTGCGAGTGTCTATTTGCTGGTTCCCTCCACTATCGTCTGATATCTTCAAGATCTGCAAACCTTCTTCACACAACGTGACCTGATGCTGCTCTCCATCCCATACAGAAAATAGACCAAAAGGAAATATCCATCGATGCCGAAACTGATTTTTAATTAAGGCTTGTACCACTGGACCCATCAGCCTTTGCTTCAACAAGGTTGCTTGCGCTAGGTCTTGGAATAATAGAATTTCAGAACCATTAACATTGATGGGAGTTGCTTTCCTTGCTGCCAGCAAAATAGCCTCTTTCTGATCATATTTTTGAATTGCAACAACCACGTCCCTGGGTCCTGCTTCTGGTTCTTTATGTTTCGGACCAACCCGATGAATTTGGTCAATGGGGATATCTTCTCCCTTTTCCAAATCTAAATAAATCAGCAAACACCTGTTGCATCGTTACTCTCAACTCTCTGTCCTCGATTGTTTCCGGACGTAATTTAACCCTGATGTTGGGTCTTCTCGATCTATTTTCTAGATCCTCCAGTTGTAATTCAAAATATTGCCAACTGATCTATCAATAGATCTATTTTGCGACCGTATTCTGCTATTTCTTGGATCGACGTCTCATTCCAATCTAGTCGTTCCGAAGGTCATTAATATCATTTTTTACTTCTTGCAAGGATTGTTCGAGTTCAGTTCTTATCAGAGCGAGTTGAGATTGAAGTGTTTCCGTCATTTGATCTTTAAAGTCATTAAAGCATTTTTTAAGTACATCCATTGTTAAATCTCGCTCTGACGTTGTCTTTTTTTTTTTAAACAACACTCCAAACATTACAACTTTTAGGACATACATAATCAATATCAAATAAACACATTATTCGTGTCCTGTCCTCCCCCCTCCCTCCCCACAGACTCGAGTCGTTTCATCAGTGTCATCTGCATGAGTATTTTCGGGAAACTCAGTGTTTGTTGACTCATCTGAGTCCTCAGTTTCATGACTGACCTGGTGAGGGGTAGCCACCGAGGTCACCAGTTGCCTCCAGGCTATCAGGGGAACTACCTCCTCTTCTCCCCCCTGGTGACAGCCTCAAACCAGACCACAGTTTCCGCTTCTGCCCATCTCACGAGGTCCGCCCACCATATCTCGACTCTAGGCCTATGGGCCGCCTTCCAACACATTGCAATCCTGCGCTTGGCCAGGATATATGCTAGGTCCTTCATTTTGCTGATATGCCTTAAATTGCGTGGCCTGGGGAAATGCCCAAGCATGCATGCCCCGGCAGACCCCACATCTAGCAACACACCCCCATCGGCCATTTTCATCTTTATTTCTTCCCAAAATTTGCGCACCTCTGGGCAAGCCCAGAACATGTGCAGCAACCCTGCCTCCTCTAACCCGCACCGGGGGCATTTCTGTATGGCTGTACCTCCAAACCTAGCTATTCTCCCAGGGGTCAGATAGGCTCTGTGGGTGACATACAGCTGAATCTGCTGGAGTCTCGCTTTCCGGGACACCTTTTTATGATACCTCTGGGCTCACTCCCATTGACCATCCGTCATGGATTCTCCCATCTCCTCCTCCCAATCATCCCTCAGCTGGAGTAACTCCCTCTCTGTCTTCGCTCTTAAGAGCTCATATATCCTAGATATTTCATGTCCACCCTCTGAGACATCATACATCATTTCCAGGGTGGTGTTAGGTTCTGCCTTCAATGCCGACCCAGGCCACCTCCTCCTTACTCATTTTAAGAGTCTAATATATGTAATGTATTGGCCACCATGCACCCCCGTCTCCTCCTGCAACCTCTGAAACTCCAATACCTCCCCGTTCTGCCATATATCTCCAAGGGTGGCTGGACCCACCGGTTTCCAGTATTTGCGAACCGCTTCGAACAATTGGGGGTCATCCCCACATAGAACCACCAGCGGGACCTGCTGAGAGGGCGGGTCCGGGTCGCCCACTATTTTCCACACTCTGCGCCAGACTTCCCAGCCCAACTCCAATAGCCTCCCCCTTCCCACCATCTTAGTTTTGTGCATCCACACTGTCTCTTTTAAAAAGTATGGGGCAGAGTTGCCCCGCAGAAGCCTGGCCTCCACAGTCAACCACCTGGCCACATACATCAGCTGCCCCGCCAAGTAATACAGTTCATAGTTTGGCAGGTTTATGCCCCCCTTATCATAAGTGTTTTGTAGTTTCCACAGGGCAACCCTATTCCTGGAGTTGCCCCATCTGAAGCCCCTGCACATGCCATGGAGTTTCACAAAGAAGCGTCTGGGGATCAGATATGGGACATTCACAAAAAAGTGCAAGAGTCTAGGCAGAACGACCATTTTGAGAAGAGCCTCTCTTCCCAGCATGGCCAGGCGTAGCCTAGCCAAAACACCATACTATTCCTAATGCCTTCAATCACTTTCTCTGTATTATGTTTGTGCTCCATCTCTATTTTATGGTAAATATTCACACCCAGATATTTGAATGTAGTGGTCTGCCAGGGTATTTGTAGAAAGGGTAACTTCGCCGATGGGGTGCTTCTATATCTTCCCAAGGGGAACAAGCTAGACTTCCCGGGGTTCACCGATATGCCCGAGAGGGTGGCATAACGGTCCATCACCTCCAGTACATACTGCAGACTTTCTTCCGGGTAGCGCAAGTAAAGAAGCATATCATCTGCATAAAGTGATATCAGGTGTGTGCCCCCTGTCGTGCGAATCCCCACCTCCCCATATTGTTGCCGCAGGCATATTGCTAGCGGCTCTAATGCCAGGATGTATAACATGGGTGACCAGGGGCAACCCTGCCTGGTCCCTCTGCTGAGTTGCAATTTGTCTGAGATTGTAGGTCCAGTTTTGACTCTCGCAATTGGGGAGCTGTATAACAATTAGACCCATCTAGTGTATCCTGATCCCATTCCGTATCCTTTCAGGGTCTCTTTCAACGACGGCCACCGCACTGAATCAAAGGCTTTGACCGCGTCCAACAACACGATGGCCATCTCGCTCAGGTCATCCTTGGTTTGGTCAATGATATGGTGCAGCTTCCTATGGTTATCTGTGATATTTCTACCGGGGACATAACCCGTTTGGTCTGGGTGTATCAACTTGCCGATGACCCTCTTTAGCCTGTTGGCCAGCACTGCCGTGAGTATTTTACTATCCTGATTAAGCATGGACAAGGGCCTGTAAAACCCACAGTCCATGTTCGGCTTACCTGGTTTCAGGAGCGGAATGATTACTGCCTCGCGGAGGGACACCGGTAGTACCCCCCGCTCATAAGCTTCATTAAACATTGCCAGCAGCGGCTGGATTAATTCCTGCTTGTATGTTTTGTAAAATTCGCTGGGTAACCCATCCGACCGGCGCTTAGCATGTAGGGATGTGCTGGATGACCGCCTCCAATTCGTCCGCGGTGATGGGGGCGTCTAAGTCTGCGCGTTCTAGGTCATCCAAAGTGGGCAATCCCACATCCTCTATAGTTTCCACTATTTCCTGGCTCATGTCCTCTCCCGTGTCTTCATATAATTGTCTATAATACTTGAGGAACTCCCCTTTACCCCTTCCTGGGTGTTGTACATTCAGCCTTCTGCATCTCTGATCTCTCTGATTACCGGAAAAGGGGTCTCTTTTTTGTATAACCACGCCAGTAGTTTACCCGGCTTATCCCCCTCTGCATGCAACCTCTCAGTGTATTTCTTATAATTTAACTTACATAATCTGTCCCAGAGTTCGCTACAAGCTAACTGTAAGACTTTTATCTTGGCGCTGTTTTCTCGGGCGGTCTCATTGCTGCGGGTAAGGCCCTCCAGCTCTCTTTCTGTGTCCAGCTGTTCCCGTTCAATCCCCCCTTGGAGCCCTCTAGATTTTGATATAGCTACCCCCCGCACCACCACCTTGAAGGCCTCCCATACCGTTCCCACAGAGCGTACACTGCCCGTATTAATTTCAAAGTATTCCTCGATGGCCACCCTCAGGTCCTCTCGAAATTCTGCATCCTATAGAGCCTCAGTTCTGAGCCTCCATGTCAGGATACGCGTACGGGGGGATTGGTGTTGCCACTCTACGATCAAAGGCGAATGGTCGGACAACACCCTGGCTTTGTATTCGGCCCCCACCATTTCCCCCGCTATCTCCGCCGCCACAAACACGTAATCCAATCTTGTATGCAGGTCATGTGGCGCTGAGTAGCCTTCTCCACATATCCTCCAAATCAGGGTCTATCAATAGTGTTCTCAGTGCTTTCGCTGCTGGCGCAGGCTTCCTAGTTTTATCATCTGACCTATCAAGTCCCCTCCCCACACCATTGCACCACCCACCATGGGGCTAATTTTACTATATAGGGACCTAAAATAAGCCGCTGTATCATGGTTAGGGGCATATAGATTTATAATGTTCACCTCCCTGTTTTCCGCTCTGACGGTGTCTTTGATACTGAGGCCTGACTAGCTTCTTGATGGATTGCCTGACGTTCCTCTTTAGATCCTTCTTCCCCCTCTTTGTGCCATAATTTTGAAATAGCCCCCTCCTGTTGTTGTTTTTCTTCTGCATCTTGGGGGTGGGAGCCCCCTTCGCTGGTTCTTTAATTTTATTCCGAGACATTTATGTTGGGGATCTATATTCACAAGATGCTTACTCTATTCTCAGGATTTGTATAGTCGAATTGGAATCTCGAGCAAAGATGCCACAGTTGTTCTGGGGAGCAATTCAGTGTCGACTCAAAGTTTGTAAACTTGTGCCTTTCTCACTGTTCTTAAGTAAATGGTGCAATTGCACCAATAGCACATTAATTAGTTGCCTTTTGATGTCCACTGCTATGAGAGCTATGAAATACCGTACTTTTCCCCTGTCATATAGTTGTTATATCCATATGCTCACTTCTTTGAACAAATAAGAGATGTTATTCCAATTCGCTGACACATCCCTCCAGTCACTGTACACCCTCAATGTCTCAACAACTCCAATAGCACCCCAGATCCAGCTCCTGCCTTGACCTTCACTTATCTGTACTTGCGTTTGTCCCAATTGTAAAAATGGCACTGCTTAGTAATTAGGCTTGTTACTCTTGGGTCTGCTAATCTTTAGTCTTTAAATGAGTACTGTCAGCCACCATTTGATATCTTCTCAGGGATAACCTCCTCAATCACAATGATGCAATATATTCTTGCCTTATGGAAGGGGGCGCACTCAAATTTAGCTTTAAATATGTATTATTGATACAAGCGCCTCACTGTCCATATCTTTTCAATTCTCTTTTGATATGGGTCTCGTTGCTCATGGGGCTGGAGTTTGTTAATTAAAGATATCCACTCTCTCTGTTGATTGCACCCCCTCAAGTCCTTTTCTACACTAATAGCACGGCTGACAACTTAAACACAGAGTGCTAGTAGGTTGTAGCTTAGAAAAGCAGCAGCATGTTGGGCAGCTTGTTGAACAACTCGGGAGGTCTGCTCAATAACTGTTACACTTCAAATAAAAAGCGGTGAGAGGAAACTTCAATAAATGTGCAGTCATTTTTTATATAACCTCCACATGATTGTTAATCCTAGCCCGTTGTTCTTGTTCACAGAAAGCAGTTGTAAAAGCAATCTAAACTCTACAAGCGCTACTGTTGTGACACACCAGTTTACTGTTGCAAAGATTGAAGTATGAACAAAACAATATAGTGAGTTGTTTTAATGCTGACCTCGGTATCAGTAATAAAATGCAAAGCATCAACAGAGCCCTACATAATGTCATGTTTAAGCGGCAGCCATGTTGGAGTAAAGCAGATAAATTGAGAAATGTGTCAAGTCGATAACATAACGTAACCATGTTTCTATTGGGAAGCCAGTTTACTATTACAAACATTGAAGTATGAACAAAATAATATAGTGAGTTGTTTTAATCGTTCGAAACAACCTCACTACGTAAACTTGTGACATTGAATTCCTGTTACAAATCGTAACACAGCTGTACACGTTTCAATGTGCCTACCCAGGATAAACAATGGAGTACTAAAAAGGTTGATGCTAGTTCCCATCTGAGAAACTGACCATTGTTTGCTAGGGCCATTTCTCAGATTGGGAAATAGCTGCTTCAGCATGCGTGGGCTAATTCCCATTAGAGGAGAGGACCTTTCTGCCTCTCCAGGTCTGAGGACCATTTCTCTAATGGGAAATAGCTGCTTCAGCATCAGTGGGCTAGTTCCCATTAGACAGGGAACCTTTCTGCCTCTCCAGGTCAGAGGGCCGTTTCTCTAATGGGAAATAGTTGCTTCAGGTGAGTGGGCTAGTTCCCATTAGACAAGGGGACCTTTCTGCCTCTCCAGGTCGGAGGGCCATTTCTCTAATGGGAAATAGCTGCTTCTGTGTGAGTGGGCTAGTTACCATTCAACAAGGGGGACCTCTTGCTCTCCTGTTGATCATCAACTTGTCCCGAATGTACTCTTTCTGATAATGTTGAAAAACACTTTATAGCCAGCCCTCATAGTGCTGTAACAAACTCCTCAATGGTCTCACAATATTTCTGTTGTCTGATGGCAAATTGATAACAAGCCAAAATGTTATTCCCCTTCACCTCGTAAGGTGTCCCCATCTTGGCTATGCATATATCAAACTGAGTCGGTTGCCCATCTCAATGCTTTCAGGTAGTTTAAGAAATTGTTGTCCAGCCCGAACTCGACAATGAAACAGTGCCTCTTTGTTTTTACTCAAATAATTAGGACCATATACTGCCAACATATATTTCTCGAATCTTTCTTTCCATTTAATGACCTAGGAATAACCCAGTGCCTGGTATACTTGCCATGATCTTTGAATTTGTTTCTGTTGCTTCCCTATTTTTGTGCCCTTGGTATTTGTCACCTTGTTCACGGGGACAAATGTCTGTAATCTCCCTTTTAAGGTGCAATAAAAAAAACTCAGAGTAACAGCTAATTGTGCTACGGCATGCTCCCTTCTTTATGTGTGCAAGTGTTTCTTTCGGTCGCTACACTTCATGTGGGAGCGGCACAGCACGGAGCGCAGTGCCCGCATTTAAGGCCTTCAGCTTGTTACATAGCTAAGAATCAGACATGTCAACTCCTTATCATGTCTCAAATTGCCAGGTAACAACTGGCAACAGCGGACGATGCGTCCTTGGATCATGTGTTCTGTAGTGTGCATGCATGGCTTTGCTGCTAGAGAGCTTCCTGTGTCCTCATAGGCTCACGCACAGCCCAGATACTCCCCAACACAGGCCTGGAGAGTCCCACTGAGCCACCATTCGACTGTGCAGCTAACTCTGTACCTGCTCAGCCAGGGCAACCACACTAAATGGCAAGTGCAGGCTCTTTGTCATTGCCGCAACTCATCACCAGTTAAGGAAGTGAACCAGGACACAGCTAGTATGTGTGACTTAATTTCTTTTTAGTTCATCTTTATGCAGTAACAACTCTCTGTCCTCACCCCTTGCACCAATCAACGTACTACTTGCCTTGCATTCTCTTCTAGTGTTCTCTGTTCCCATTCCACACCCATAACATTCCCTCTGCTGACATTCCTAACACTGTGGAGGCCGTCTTTCTTCTAGAGAACTTTATTCCCATGGCCACTTTCTGTATTCTAATATTACTCAACTAGAGTTGTATTGCCAAGGGTGAATGGTTCGGTTAGTGCCCCTCTAGTGCTCTGTATGAGCATGGGTTGACCCTTCTAGGAGTGATGATGCATTGGCCCTATTAGGCATGAAGATTTCTTTGTTCTCCTGGCCAGAAAGACCATTTGTCTGTCCTGCGCTTGAAGAAAGACTTGCTGCCACTCTTGGGCTTGAAGACAAAGATAGGCCCTTCCAGGGGCCAGAAACTGATGATGTGATGCATCAGCAGGGCCGGAAACCGAAGAGAGGCACCACTCACCTTGGTGTTGAGAGTTAAACCATGGTCAAGTTGGTTTACCCAGGGTACTGCACTCCTCCTCGTCTTTCCGCTACACCCCACTACTTTTGATGGTCTATGTATTAGGTTAATATGTTCAACCAGGTGCCAGCTAGCATACTTCTTCCACAGTATTTACCTTATGATCAGGGTCCACCTTCTGCACTTCTTCCTTCGTCCACCTCCCTTTTCTTCCTCAGTACCTCTCCCAAAATGTTTCTCCATTGGTGGCCCTCATCTTCCTTCACCAATTTTGACCGTACCTTTCAAACTGTTCCCCAAGTAATTTCATCCTTTCTCTTGTGTCTCACCTTGCATCTCTCTCCTTTTCCCCCTTGCTTGTTTTCCCCTCTTCATGCTGCTCTCCCCTTTCCCTTCTTTTGACACATCTTCACCTTCCTCTCCCATCCACCTCTCTTTAAGTCTTACTCTCCTTCCACTCCCTTCGCCTTCCTTCTTCCTCTTTTACTCTGCTTTTTACTGCTACGCTTGTTTCCAAACTCCCATACTAGGCCTTCTACCCATGCCTCCCTTTATTGTCCTGCCCCTTTTGAAACTGGAAAAGGAAGGGTGTTCATTAATGTGCCAAGTCTTTGTGTGTACGTGGCAAAGTGATTGGCTCTTCTGAGTAACTCACCATCTCCAGATCTAGTAATCTGTATCAGTTATAAATTGTCAGCTGCCAATTTAAAGTCAAGCAGCGCAGCCATGGCAGCTGCCTGACCCCCACCATGGTGCCTCCTGCAGGCAGCTGCACAATAACTCTGCCAACCTTGAACCTCCTCATCTGCCAACTTCATTGCATACCCTCAAGCTCAAGTAGGTCTTTTTCACGGTCCATCCTGCAGACTGTTTATTCGAATGTACTTTTAGTGGGATCAAAGACGATAACACAGACCTTTTGGCCTTCTAATGCAGAGTTGTTCCTTCTTCAAAATTCTGCCATGTCTTGAATTACAGACTGGTACCTAGAAAAGGATAAAGTGGATAGGGTAGACACCTTGGGAATACCGTATATACTGGCTATTATCTTTCTGAAGGTACAGGCCCCGCCAGGGTCTCGTAGCTCCATTCCCATGTCTCCACCTAGAAACATGGGGCCTCATTACAAATCGCCCGGTATGGAAACGACGGTGGCGGTAAACCCGCCGCCACCGTTGTTTCCATGACGGGCGACCACAACTCCTGCAGGCGGGAGGTGATTTTTCTGCCAGGTCTGACCTGGCGGGTTTAACACCGCCCGCCTGCAGGCGGACGAGGAAACACCGGCAGCATTACGAGATGCTGCCGGTGTTTCCATGATCCCCATTGAGTCCCATAGGACTCCCTTGTGACTGTCTTTTTTTAATATAATGGTTTTGTAGCTTGCCCTGCCCTGGCAGGGTCCCCATTCCCATTGAGTTCCACAGGACTCAATGGGAATGGGGATTAACACCATTCTGCCTCCGTGATTCCCGGAAAACCGGGGTTGTAATGCCCCGGTAATTCAGGGAATCCCGGAGGCGGAATGGTAATACGAGTCCGGCGGTAACCAGGCGGTTTTACCGCCGCGGTTACCGCTGGACTCGTAATGAGGCCCATGGTTACAGTTCTCTCCTTTTTTTATGCTGTCACTCAGTTCATTGTTGTACATATTTTCAGTCATTTATATTCCATAAAAGTATTTATATTGTTAAAGTAGGCCTTATTTTCATTTATTATTTTACTCAAGTTATCAGTTCATGGTTCTTACATATTTATCATATTAAAGATTTATTATAACCATTTAATTGGACCGGAGTGTAAAATATCTTAGCCATTGACATCATTATGGATCTATGTGTTCAAATTGAACTTGAACTAGTTGCATTTTTCCAAATGTTTTGTACCTCATTTTTTTAAATGTCGGATTGTGAGGTAGGTAGCCCCTCCACCATCCACCTCCCCACCACTTACACAATCCAATATGGCTTGACTCCAACCCACCATCTACCTTTGGTGGTATAAAAAAGTTAAAGAACTTGAGGGGAGGGAGCAGGGGGTTTTCACCCAGTTTGGGGGTGGGGGGTGCGGTCGACTTAAATCCATAAACCTATAATTATACGGGTAACTGGTGTTATGGTCACTAATATTCTTAATAAAAATCTGCCCCTAAGAAAGGGCAAATGTGTTTTTACTGTGGTGTGAGGGTCCCTAGACCACTAGGGATGGCTTGAAAGGGGGCGGGGAGGTGATCGGAGCGTGATAGTTATGATTAGTTTTTGCTGGGCTGAACATAGGTAATTCATATTTTTGTTTACAGGTATTTTTACGCAAGGAGCTGCAATGCTATGCAAGTCGTTTTTTATTCTACAGGATTGGGCAGTCTGGGGAGGTATTTTGGTGGGCTGGGACACAAATGTAGGGTCAGGCCACAAATTGCACCCCATGCCAGCAAAACATTGGTGTTTCCCTGGGAGTGGCTGTCTCCCATGTGGGCTGACTGTCCGCAAGCCCAGGCTGCACCTCTGGCTGTGCTGCGTTACAGATTTTGCCTCTGCGGAGGAATGGAGACCCTGCCGGGGCTCCTTGGAACTGCCGCTGGACTCCGGGATGGTCGACCCACATGGGAGACAGCCACCCAAGGCCAGGAACATCACTTTCCGGCCTCCCGGAGCTATGACTGGCCTGCGTTACAGCTTCTCCCTCCGGGAAAGGACATGGACTCTGCCAGGGCACCCTGGGACAGCCGCTGTGCTTGGGGACGGTAGACACACATTAGAAACGAATGCCCAAGGCCAGGGACAACACCCCCAACCGCTCTGGCATCTATTGCTGGGTTGCATTACACCTTCCCCCTCCGGGAAGAACGCAGACCCTGCCGAGGCTCCCAGAAACCGCTGCTGGGTTTGTGGCCGGTCAAGCCACATGAGGGACAGATTGCCAGGGGCAGCACCCCTGACCATCCTGGAGCTCTGGGCTGGACTACAGTATACAATTTCGTTCCGTGAAGGGGACCCTACTGAGCCCCCTGCGGCTGCCGCTGGACTTGGGGAAGGTGGTTTCCCATGGGAGACAGATGCCGAAGGCCAGGGACATCACCTCCAGCCGTCCTGGAGTTTTGGCTGGGCTGCGTTACATGGTCGGAGGTGATGTCCCCGGCCTTGGGCGCTGTCTCCCATGTGGGTCGACCATCCCCAAGCACAGTGGCAGTACCAAGGAGCCCTGGCAGGGTCCCCGACTTTTCCCAGAGGGAGAAGCTGTAACGCAGGGCAGCCATACCTCCAGGATAGTCGGGGGTAATGTCCCTGGCCTTGGGCAACTGTCTCTCCATATGGGGCAACCATCCCCAAGTGCAGCGGCTGTCCCAAACACTTGGATTAGCAGTGGTTTAGCCTTTTCCCTTCGCGCCAAGGTAGGTGCACCCACACATGTGAGGTACAGTTTTCGTCAGGACACCTGTGGTATCATAGGAAGCTACATGTGCTGTTGGCAATGTGTTTTGGTGGATTGGAGGTGGGAAATGTCTGAAAATTGAGTTTTTTTTCTGTAAATTTGTGTCTTTGCCGGGACTTGTGGATAATACATTCTGGGGCGATTCACACAAGTCAGACCTCTGTGGATTCCCACGGGTGCCTTCTTTTCAGAAATGCATTGTGTTAAGTTTTCCTAGGTGGCTGCAACACCCCAGGCCCAAATCTTTAGGTTGTCCACAAGAGCAAATTCCCACAAAATCTGCTCTGCCGAAACACTTGGGGTTACCAGTGGTTTAGCCTTTTCCTTTTGCGCCCAGGTAGGTGCACCCCCACATGTGAGGTACCGTTTCCATTGGGACAACTGTGAGAAGGGAGGACATTTGTTTTCTCTTGGTTTTCATACATTAGCTACAGCACTTTGTTACACATTTCCCAAATTTGACCTACATTTAGTTGCTGATTTAGGCACTGTATGCTTTTGTAACCTGCACTAGTCACTTACCCTTCTAAAGGTCTGCCTCTGCTCTTTAAAAAATAGTATGCTTGCCATTCCTCACATTTATTTTCCTTATTTACACATGCTAAGTACGTCTGTTTAGGCCGTCAGCATAAACATCCTGTGTACCATGGCTCCATTTTTGGCTTGTAGTATTGCTTGTTTTGTGAAACAATACAAAAAATGTCTGATTTCCTAACTGGAAGAGTCAGGGGAATGTAGCGGGGCATTGCTTTTCTCAATATTCACAGAAGCCATTACCTTACAGGTGCAACCATCTCCAGCACATAACTTTTTTATCTGTCATTTTTCCAATTTTTCCCCAAACTATAGGTATTTTCCTTACATAGATGTTGCCTGACCTGTGCGCAAATCACCCTTTCCTAAACTTGGAATTTTGTCTACTTTTCAGAAATGTATGCCTTTCTGTCTTCACATTCAACATCCTACCCTCCTCTTCCGTTTCTGTCCATGCATGGACTATTGGGAGACATGGGGGGAGGGGGGGTGGGGAGGGTAAAAATTGCGTACCTCTCACAAAATTGATGGTAACCTTATAAAAAAAATGTTGTTTTTGTTTCCACTCAACCTGTTCTTGAAAGCCTGGAAAATGGCGAATTCAACACAGCAAACCATTTGTTCCTAGCTCCTACAAGGATAAAAACACAGGCATCATTTTATTGGCATTTTCTAGAAAAACACAAAATGTGCTCCTTTTTGGTTATTCCTTGGTGGCGTTATGATCACCTACATGTGGGAAGAAAGGGGGCCAAATTTGGCCAAGATATCACATGCAACAAAAAGGTTACAAGGGATTGAATGGCGGCATACCGTAACCCCCAAAAAAGGGCTTGGCCCATGGGGTTGGGGGGCGGGGGGAGTATCATTGGCAGTTAAGGGTTAAAAACAAATAACACATTAGCTGAAATAAATAAATAGACAATTGGGTAATGGAAGTGTTTTAATGACAAGTACTTACACTGTAAAGCAAGAAATGGTACATATATGTGTAGACTGGATACATATTATACATTATACAGTATGTTTGGCAATTGCCTTTTTAAAATCAAAGATCGAATTGGTGGAGCCATATGGAGTGAACCTGCTTTACTGGGAGGGAGTTGGAAGAAAAAGAAGCCGAATAGTGAAACATTTGTGGAAAAACAGTTCTCATAACTGCACATGAAAAGCTGCAAGAATTTGATAACAGAAAAAGTAAACTTTAATATTGCAAATGTTCACAATCTTTCGTCACAATATTTCCTGTAAGAGCTCAACAGATATCACAGAGCCAGAGGTTTGTGATGCAATTATCAATCTATAAATTATTTGCTTTGCATAATGGTGCTGTAGTGTGAACAAGTACGGGTAAACTATAGACAACTAAAGATCTCAGAAAGAACATTTCCAAGTTAAAAATGTCACTCGAAATATGGATTTATTGGACAGTGAGTTAAAATAACATGAAATGCAACTCACACTGCCTAAAATAAGAAATGTGATTAGAGTGGAAGGAACTTAGAAACACGTGACACTTTTCTGAAGCGCACCTGGCACTTTTTGAATCTGTTATACTGTTTACACTTTAGTCAGGCATTTCCAATATTTGTGATTTGCTTAGGTGAAGTAATATGGTTCTGAGTTGATTTTACGACACATTTTGCACTCAGCACTTTTTAATGGATGTATAATGGATTTGTATTTACAAGGCAGTTTTGTCAGTATTTAACACCAAGCAGAGTGGCCGAGCAGGAATGTACAGACAGAATTTGTCCTGTAGATATTCTGCCCCAGTTCCATAAAAGCCATGATGAACTAGACATTAGGCATTGACCTGAATGGGCTTAGCCATGGGTAGCCAATGAAGATGGTACACAACTGGAGTACTGTGAGCACAACTGGGTGTGTAAGTGGCTACTCTGGCTGCAGAGTTCTTGGACCTCAAGGTGCCATAAGAGGTAGACAAGTTGTGCCAGAAATAGGGCGTGGCAGTGGTCTATGGAGGACATAACAAGTGGGCATACCACAGGGGCACGTAACTGAGAAAGGAGTAAACAAAGAACCTTACTAAGGGGTTTTCAGTTGAAGATATCCCCTTTGACATACTGGACTTATCAGAGATTCCGCAGACAGAAAAGCTAATAAATGTACCCCTAAAGATAGCCAAAAAGAGGGGGTACAAAAGACAGTAGAGGAAGGAGGGCCCACCACTAACACCTCCATTTTTTTCTGAGTTCAACTTGAGCCAGCTATTACACGTCCATGCACCCACAGCTTCGAGGTAGGACCTAAATCTGGTTGCTGTCTCGACAAGAGAGAGAGAGATCTAAACAGACCAGGATCTGTGTGATCTGTTAAGAATAACATTGGAAGCCAGGAGAGCAGATAAGCTTAGTAAGATGTTGCATGTACATGTTAAACAAAACCTGGAAGATAGAGGAAACCTGAGGGACTCCACATGTCGAGGCAGTGGGCACAGAGTGAAAAGGAGGAGGGAAATTGACTGTTCGGTCAGAGGGAAACAAAGAAAATCAGGAAAGAACGGCACCAGAAAGGCCGGCCCGGACAAGCAAGACGGCATGGTCAATGGTATCAAAGGCAGAAGATAAGTCGAGTGACAATAAAGCACTGACGCCGCCTGAGTCGTGCAGCCAACCCACATTGTCAACGTTGGAGACCAGCACCCTCTATGTGCCACATCCTGAACGAAAACCGGATTGGGAAGTGAGGAAGAAGAAAGATTACTCAAGAAAGGGCCGACAAAGGTTTCTAAAAGCTTCATGAGAAGATTCCAAGATGGCCGCCGTGACCACTCCACCATGAGGAGCGCGCTCCTCCCCGGCGACCCAAAAAAGGAGCCATAAGCAGCGTTAAAAACAGGACCACGGGATTGGCCACCATGGGGCGCATGGATGGTGAACTCTTCCGTGTAAGCTTTAATCGGACCTCAAGACGGAGCTTACAGTCTTTCCTGGGCTTGGCTAATTTCTATAGGAAATTCATACCTTCCTTTTCTGCGATAGTCCAACCGATCATTGCCCTGTTGAAGAAAGACACTCCCTTTCATTGGACATCAGCCCAAGAGGAGGCCTTCCAACGATTAAAAACAGAGTTTACACAAGCTCCCATCCTGGCTCAACCCGACATCAACCGGCCATTCCTAGTGGAGACAGACGCCTCTAACTATGCCATTGGAGCAGTCCCAAAACAGGAATTCAACAACAAGCTGGAACATCCTATTGCTTATCTTTCACAGACATTAACTCCCAGTGAAACCCATTACCATGTTTTCGAAAAGGAACTGCTAGCCATCCGTCAAGCATGCACAGATTGGCGTCATTTACTTCTAGGAGCAAAACGTCCTGTCCAGGTTCGCACGGACCATCGGAATCGTCAAGTATTACAGGCCTGTGATACTTCAAAGGTGTAGTGCTTTTAAAGATGAGATCTCAGCCAATAGGTAGTTTGCTTGGACTAAAAGAGAGCCCAATTCTTTTATTGATCAAAACAATTTTTTTTTCCTCTTTCTTTAGGTAACCAGAAAACGATTTGTCTTCTTCGGCACTCCCGGGCTTCAGGACAGAGTTTGTGTTAGCGAGATCTCAAGGTCGGTGCAAACAGGTAAGTTCTTTAGGGAAGAATGTTCGTTTGTAAGTTCTCTCCCTCTAGTCTCTTTACTTCCTGCTCAGTTATCTTTCTGGGTCTTCTCTTTCCAGTCTTTCTGTTCCCAGCTGCCTTTAAAGTTCGATTGGTATTCCCTGTGTCTTTAACTCCCTTGATAAGGGAATTTGCTCCCCCCTCTTGCGGCAATAAAAAGTTCAGGCTCACTTGTTGGACGCTTTCGTCCTCATCACTGGCTTAAAAGATTTCTACACTTTTCTCCTCTCAGCTGGCTTGATGTGTGAGACACCTCCTATGGCTTGACTCCCCCTCCGACAACTCCCCTCTCACTCTCTGTTAATGTCCTTGTTCAGCATTCACCTGCTGAGATCCATTCCTCTCATGTTGTGCACTTCGCCACTTCAGCCAACACGTACTTAGTTTAGTATGATCTCTCACCCACGTACCTCTTATAACCGGCGTTCACTCAGCGGTCTTTATGTCGCTTCCGGTGTTGAACCCCATACAGCGACTCTCTCTTTCTTTCATTCAGGGCTCATATACTTTACAGTCTCTTACGGACAACACATGGCTCGTCCTTTCCGCAACACAAACTCCTGCCGAAGGCGCTGCTCCGCCTCCTCGGAGTCCGCGTTCTCTCCGCGACTCCTAAGGCGCCTGCCCTCCTCCTCCTCAGTTTGGGTGCCGCCTCCAGTCCCCTCCTCCTCCAGCTCTCGCTCTCACCTCTCCGCAGTGCCGGTACGGGTCGGCCGCCTCTCTGCCTCCACTCCGAAACAAGCAACAATGGTCGCCTCCTCCTCACAACCTGATAGAGCGCAACAGCGCTGCTCCGTTTGGTTTCACTCAACGGCTTCAAGCGTTGTTTCTTTTTTTATTCCCAAAACCAAATTAACCCCTTAACAACTAATGTCTGTGCAACGGCACAAATTCACGCTTCCACTTATCAGCTCTCTGTCAGTACACCCAGCTGAAACCGTTGGGTTCCCCCTCCTTGTCATCGGCCCTGGTTTCCTAGGATACCAAAATACAGAGATCACATTAGAGGAAAGTACATGCAGGAACTACTTCCTGCATCCATATCCAAGCTTTGATGGGGCTTCCCCACTGTACAGAAAGATGTACATGCACGAACAGCCCAGCACATTGTCACAAGGCCCTGGAATGTAGGAATCGCCGTCAAGCCCGTTAGGCCTTCTTCTTCGCCCAATACCAGTTTCAGATTCATCATGTCCCTGGAACACAGAATATAATTGCTGACGCCCTATCTCGACGTCCTGACTACGAAACCCTTGAAGACCGGTCATTCCCTAAAATGTTTCCACACACGATATTCGTAGCTCAAGCAATCAGTCTCCTGGATGAGGTTCTGATACAAACACAGTCCTCTGAACTTTGGAAAGAATTTTCAAGAAAGAACCGATGGAATCTCAGAACTAAGGATGGATTTCTTTTCAAGGATATAGGTTTAGTCATCCTCACACAGAAACTACAGCAAAGGATAATAAACCTTTGTCACGATACCCTTCACCCCGGACATCGTGGCATCACAAACACCCTTCATCTAATACAAAGACAATTTTGGTAGCCGAGAATGAACACTGACGTACACCTGTACATTCAAGCCTGTGCAGTTTGTAGTCAAAACAAACATGATAACAAGAGACCGGCGGGCCTCCTACTGCAGCCCGCACTACCAACAAGGCCCTGGGAAATTATTGCTACAGACTTCATTGTAGAACTACCACCTTCTAGGGGGTATATAACCATAATGGTCACCATAGATTTATTCACTCATATGGCTCATTTCACACCGTTATACAAGCTACCTGCTTCCTCAGAACTTGCTGGAATTTTCCTGGAACACATATTTAGACTCCATGGACTCTCTTCCAAGATCATATCAGACAGAGGACTGCAATACAGATCTCAATTTTGGAAACACCTTTGCCGAATACTAGGAATACAACGTGCCCTCTCTTCAGGGTATCATCCACAGACTAATGGGGTGACCGAACGTGTGAATCAAACCCTGGAACAATATCTTCGTTGTTTCACTACCAAAGTCCAGGATGATTGGTCAATTCTGATACCTCTGGCGGAATTCTCCTATAACAATTCGGATCATTCGGCTGTCAAGACTAGCCCTTTTTTCTGCAGTCAAGGATTTCATCCCTCAGTGCTACCTTCCACCCTTCCACACCCTACACCTGTTCCTACAGTCGATTCCTGGATTGAAACACTCATTAATATTCAAAGAAAAGCAAAAGAACAATTAGAAAGGGCACAGGCTCATACCAAGCATTATGCAGATTCCAAGAGAAGACCAGGGCCCTCCTACGCACTAGGAGATAAAGTATGGTTATCTTCGAAACTCCTACCCCGACATCTACGGCCAAATAAACTGGCCCCCCGGTATTATGGGCCTTTTCCCATAAAAGAAATCGTTAACCCAGTGGCCTTTCGGCTCAAATTACCAGACTCCTGGAAGAAAATTCACCCAGTTTTTCATACATCTCTACTGAAACCATACATTCAGACCTCTCGGACTAACCTCAGACCCAATCCTGTACTTGTCAATGACCAACTGGAATATGAAGTCTCCAGAATATGTGACTCCAGATATAAACGTGGTCAGCTCCAGTACTTGGTGGAATGGAAAAGATACCCTACCAGTGAACGCACGTGGTAACCTATCTCAAACTTAAATTCCCCCAGGTTACTCAGAAGGTTCCATCTCATACACCCGGGCAAACCCGGCAGGACGGGTTTTCGGAGGAGGCATGCTGTCATGAACCATTGGACACGCCCCCTCTGGGCCTTCTGGTCCTTGACACGTCGGGGCTTACACTCTGTTGTACTTCCAACATGGCCGTAAGCACAGAACGCTGCTTACCAGCCTTCACGTCTGATGCAGCACGTTCTATAAATTAGCCACACCCCCGCGGCGCCGCGCGTCTCAACGCTACTGTTAGCTGTGGCTAGACGTGTGCTACGTAGTTCGCCTTCGCAGAACTCTGTTGTTTCCTGGTTCCCGGATCCTTCGCTTTCCCCTACTATCCTTTCTCCTTATTCAGTCTTCTTCCCGGATTCCGTGCACCCGCCTCCGAGTGCACCTTCTCCTTATCCTGGACTTCCTGGAGTTTCCTAGTGATCCCGGACATCGAAGCTGAAAGAACACTGGAAGCCAAAGACAGCTGAGCGGGCTTGTACAAGAACCGTACCGTACGGAAGAAAACTCCTCCTAAAGAGTCCATCAAGCAGCAAAAACAGGTGAGAAAGGGGGAAACCTGTGACAATAGTGTAGCTAGAGTGAGAGGGACATTGTGGATTCTACCCACCAATAAAATGACCCTCCCTTCCTGATCGGTCCACATTTGAGACCTCAAAGTTTAGACCCTTCCTTATCAGTATGCCCACTCCGGCCTTGCTCAAGGGGTCAGAGCTCCAGTATTCGGAGCCCAATCTGGTGTGCAAGATTTTAAGCTCTTCGCCCCATATATATTTTGTTTCTTGTAAAAAAAAGCACATCTAATCGCACTCTCTTGAATTCTCTGCACACCAGGGATCTTTTATTTGGTGAGTTCAAGCCCTTCACATTCAGCGTGCCAAACCTAAGCAACCCGTGTGCGTTAGCTTGTGATATTGACAACATTGTACTCCCTTACTGTTCGGTCACTATGCAGAGAACTCACGCACCTATGATCTTCTGGTTGCTTCCTATTTTTGCTCCCGTCTGTAGATCCCCCCGATACTGCTTGGTTCTTTTCCCCCTCCACCCTCCCCCTCCCCTCCTCCCTCAGTATCCGATCTAGCTGGAACATCTTACCCAGCCAGTCTCGCAGTCTCTGACCACCAGTGTGGAGCGTGCAATCCACGGTCCAAATATTAAACATCTCCAAAAACTGTGAGCCTGCCTGACCCCCCCCCATCACCCCTCCTCATTTGTGATTGATCCCAGAAGTCCTTCTGCTTCCCGCTTGATGTTCGTATGACACCCACCTTTCCTGAAAACATCCCACTGTTAGTATCGTGGTTAGGCTCGGACCATTTGACTCACCATGTCAAAGCTTAGCCCCGTCACCATCTGGAATCAGTACAAACATCTGCTGGGCGAGTTATGCGAAGTGTCCTGAGTCTCACTGAACTTTCAGGGAAGTGCCTCCCTTGACCCCCTCCCATTTAATATTCACTGTTCTCAGTGTTCCTGCGTCTGGGACCTTGTATCCTCCATTGCCGGTCCTCGCGAGGTCTCCCCTCCGGGTTCTGTTTGTTGGGGAGAACGCCCAGTAAATCAGCTATGCAGTTCCGTATGTCCTTTTCTGTTTGTAGTCTAACATTGTTCCCTTCATGTTCGAATGTGAGGGAGAAGGGATATCCCCACCGATATCAAATTTCTTTTTCTTTAAGCCATTCGGTCAGTGGTATGCATTTCCTTCGCATGGCAAGGGTGAGAGAGGACAGGTCTTGGAAAATCATCACATTGGCCGTTTTGCAAACAATTTGAGGTGTGTTCCTGGCTTTCTCTAGTATTCTCGCTCTGTCTGAGTAATTATGGAATCTCACGAGTACTGACCTCGGGCCACTTGGGGATCCTCCAGCTCTGTGTATACCGTCTATTTTGGGTTCATCCACCGTATCATCTTCGAACAATACCTTGAGGATTACGTGGAGTGATTTTTTCAGATCCTGTTCTGTCTCTCCTTCCCTCGTTGGTATTCCAAAGATCCGTAAATTATTACGTCTTTCGCAATTTTCAAAATCGTTGAGTTTTAATCGATATTCCTCCTCCCTCAACTTGATGTCTATGAGCCTTTTCGTCTATTTGGGATTCAAGCGTGTCCAGTGAGGATTGGTTAGTCTCCACGCCTTCAAGCCTTTCTTCCAGTTTATCTATTCTGTTCGTGATTCTGTCAATTTTGCCTCCAATGTCTGCTTTCATGCTCCTCATTTCAGAAAGAAGGGCCGCCACGTCACTCTTTGTAGCTTCTGTACCTGATGTTGCCATATTTGTTATTGAATTGGAGTCCAAGGCAGGGCGAGGTGGTGAGTATTGATACCTGGCAAGCCTATGTCGTATGTCCATGCAGTTTATTTTTTAACACTGCGGCCGTGCTTCTGGGGAAGCTCTTCTCGCTGGGTGTATCTACGTCTGGGAAGTCTCCTGAAGTAGAGGTCCGTGTGTGAGGCGTGGTTAGTCTCGTTCCGATCCAAGGAGCTCTTTTCCCGTGTTCTTAGTTGGTTACTTTATTGATGCAAGGGAGGCACACTGTTTTTGGAGGCTGATACCAGGCCGTGCAGAGAGCTGATGTTTGTTCCTGTAAGGTGGGGGGGCCAACTTCAACACATTGTCATGAGGTCGCCACTTGACCGCCGCCTTAGTTGGGTGGATTTGTGTTCACCAACCCAGGGGGAGATGGGTGCGGTCCGAGGGTGGAGGTTGGGTGTATTTTCCCTTCCACAGGTTGTACCTGTTCGTGTCTGTTTTGTATCCCCACTACAAGTCTGTCTTGTTTCTGCGTCCGTATGTAAAATTATGGTTTCCAGCCGTGTGTGTTAGGGGCTGTGCTCAGGTGCTCACCAGCCTGTTTCAGTTGGTTTCCGTGTGTCGCCATATATTTAGATTCTAGGCGGGGTATGTTGTGCGCAGGATCGATGTTCTCTTCTTGGGGGCGCCTCCTGCAGAGCAATGGCACTACAAATGGAATATGACCACGTTCCGGCCTGTTTCCAGGTTTTCCCCTTGGCCGTCATGGGTCTTGAAGCTGCCTATTTTAGCACGTTTTGTGGCTGCGGGGATGCCAGACCTTCAGTTCCACTGAAGGGTCGTACTGTTGCGACCCACTTGCATAAGCAGGGTGCTCCCTCCTGCTGTTGACGTTTTCTATATGGTAGGTCTGCCAAGGTTGGGGAGTTCGCCAACTCAATATGGCTGTGGGGTGGGGTTTTGTGTACCTTCTAAATGGGCCTGTGCTCCGGGGGGGGGGGGTATCTGCTGCAGGCGCACTAGTGGTGGGAGCCCACAGCGGGATGATCCATGAGGGCCATGCACCTAAGGTGCCCGCGCAGGCAGTTGGTCCTGTGAGGCACTGCGAGGTGGATCCGTAAGGCGGGGGGGGGCGTTGAAACGTGTCCAGTGCGCTATGGTGGCGAGGGACCTTTTCCTAACGTCGTTGTGCTCATACACCAGAGGGGATGGGGGGGCAGTATGGGCCATACCTTATATCCGTGGTGTTCAGGCGGCTGTCTGCTTCCTTCATTGTCGGCAACGGAGTGCCTTTGGAGTCTCAGGTAATCGTATGATTACCAGGTTGCAGCCCTTGTCCACGCGGAGCACACAGCACTGTGTCTCCCCTCAGTGATCCGTTCAGGGTCCGACTAGGGGCCGAGACCCCGGTGGGGGGTTCAGACGTGATGATGCCTGTGGTGCCTTAGTGTGGATTAACGCTGCGTCGGCCCCCACAATTGGACCCCCCCTGTGCTGGCACTCGACGGATTATGAAGGCTGAGGGTGCTTGAGACGCATCAGGTGCAAACCTGACAAAAAACAGATGCAGTACACCCAAGTTAAGAGCCTGTGAACGAGGAACCGGCTCCACATCCCTGAGCCTACGTGCATCAACATGCGGCCTCCTAGCGAGCTCAACTTCCTTGGTCTGAAGGGTTATGGGTCCTGAAGAAAGAGGTCTCCCATCAGTTGCTTCTACAGGTTGCATAATATCCCGGGATTCGAAAGGAATATGGTGTTTAAAAACCCATTCTTGATCTATGAATATTCCCATGGCCCCACAGTCCACCAATGTCAGAATGGGGTAGGTTTCCTTCTTGGATGGCGATAGAAAGGCCTGTAAAATGACCAGATTGTTTTGTCCAGGAGAGTTCAAGGATGTAATAGATGTGGAGCAAACATCTCTCTCCCGACACTGTACTCCATCTAGGATCGGGAGCTGGCGTTTCCCGAACGCCGTGGAGGGGCTATAAGACACTCTCTCACTAAATGTTTGTCCGAGGCACAATACATGCATAAGCTGGTATGGATCCTTCGCAACCTTTCTTGGGGGGATATGGATCTACGGAAGGCCCCTAGTTGCATAGGTTCGGGTTCCTTACTAGGAACAGAAGCACATTCAAGTTTCGAAGAGGTCTCTATGGGGTTCTTCTGGAAGGGTAACTTGGTCTTCTTTTTCTCTGCCTTCCTTTCCTGGATGCGGAAATCAATCTGTAGAGCGAGATCCATAAGGGCTTGGTATGAACTTGGGCGTGCCACTCTGGCTAGTTCATCCTTGATGTCTTCATTTAGTCCTCTTCGAAAGAGAATGAAGCAGGCTTGAGGAGGACCAGTCTGCTTCTTTAGCCAATTGTTTGAATCGTGTTACACACGTGACCATGTCCTGGGAGCCCTGCTGGAAATCGAGTAAACGTTCCTGAGCAGTATAGACCTGTTCTGGGCGGCCAAACATGGTCTTAAGAGCTTGAATGAATCCGTCATAATCATCCAGGAGGGCATCTCCGGCATTAACTAATGGTGTGGCCCAGGTTAATGCATTCCCGGAAAGGTGCAAAATAATAAAGCCCACCTTAGCCCTGGGGGTAGAGAAATAATAGGGCTTAAAAGTAAAGTGGACCAAACAGGAATCAAGGAATCCACAAAGGTTTTTTGCTGTCCCATCATTATTTGTCTATAATGCCGCCCAATAGTACACTTTCCTTTGTGGCAGAGTCGCGGGATAAGACTAATTGTTTTAACGCGGCATTCTCTGCCTTTAGGTTTTGTACTTCGGTCGTTAGTTCTTGCATGCCGCGCATAAGATCTTGAATGGCCGCCTCCATGTCTGTATCGACTTCAGTTAGGTGGCGTCTCAATCTGTCACAGGTTTCCCCCTTTCTCACCTGTTTTCGCTGCTTGATGGACTCTTTAGGAGGAGTTTTCTTCCGTACTGTACGGGTCTTGTACAAGCCCGCTCGGCCGTCTTCGGCTTCCAGTGTTCGTTCAGCTTCGATGTCCGGGATCAATAGGAAACTCCAGAAAGTCCAGGATAAGGAGAAGGTGCACTCGGAGGCGGGTGCACGGAATCCGGGAAGAAGGCTGAATAAGAAGGAGAAAGGATAGTAGGGGAAAGCGAAGGATCCGGGAACCAGGAAACAACAGAGTTCCGCGAAGGCGAACTACGTAGCACACGTCTAGCCACAGCTAACAGTAGCTTTGCGACGCGCGGGGCTGCGGGGGTGTGGCTAATTTATAGAACGTGCTGCATCGGACGTGAAGGCTGGTAAGCAGCGTTCTGTGCTTATGGCCATGTTGGAAGTACAACAGAGTGTAAGCCCCGACGTGCCAAGGACCAGGAGGCCCAGAAAGGGCGTGTCCGATGCTTCATGACTACTATATTCCCCCAACACAAGTCAGACCCGCTTTTTGAAACGCAACATCCCAACATAATGCTTGAAGCAGCCAGATATATCATTTTAGGGGGGAGACTTTAATCTATGGGCTGACCCCGCCATAGACAGACAGGCAGGCAATCCAGGCCCCGTCTTCGTCCCAGACGGAGGCCACGCGGAGGTGATAGAGATATTGCTTATCTATGATCTACACAACACATGGTGGCATTTACACCCTGGGGAAAAATGATTTACATTTTACTCAGCCCCACACCGAACATACACAAGGATAGATTACATGTACCTAAAAAAAGACATTCTCAAAGCCACCGATACTGCTGATATAATCCCAGTCTCATGGTCTGACCATGACTTGGTAACGGTTGGCGTTAGTCTGGACACCCTACCATCCAAAAACTCAAAATGGCGGTGTAACAAATCCCTTTGGAAAGACCCAATTTTCCGTACAGAAATGATCCACAAAATTGAAGAATATTTCAAAATAAATGATACGGGCGACATCTCAAAAAGAACAGTTTGGGAGGCAGGCAAGGCGATATGGAGGGTGTCTTAATAAGGGAGGGGGCGGCCAAAAAGAGGGAAAGAACCTTAATAGAGAAAAGGCTGAGGAGTAAGATCATGCAGTTAGAATCTATAGCATGGAATAATTACATGGAGAGGGAAACTTAAGCTGCAGAGGCAATGCAAAAAGGGAGGAATTAAAACGCTTAGAGGAAGGCTTAGTGATCCGCAAACTCCAATTCCTCAAGCAGAAATATTATGAGAAGGGAGATAAAGCTGACGCCTTACTGGCGGCCAGACTAAGAGGACAACAGATAGAAAGGTGGGTCAAGGCAATTGAGGTTGAGAATAGGACACAGACATCGGACCCAGGGGGGATCGCAGAAGCATTCACGAATTTCTATGAACGCCTATATAAGTCAGAAATAGGACAAGCCCAGGAGCAGATCGCCCAATACCTAGAGGGAATAGACATGCCAAGACTCCCCCTTAGACACAGCAGAAGGGATAGACTCACCAATAACAGCAGAGGAAGTTGAAAGAGCAATTGCAAGGCTCCCAAAGGGGAAAGCACCAGGAAATGATGGTTATACAGCAGGGTTCTACAAAACCTTTAAAACCCCCCTTCTCCCCTTCCTGGTATACCTATTCAACCACATCCTGCAAACGGGACTAGCCCCCGAATCCTTCTCCCAGGCTCTAATCTCCGTAATACCAACAGCAGAAAAGGACCCCAAACACTGTAACTCCTATCGCCCTATCTCCCTTCTAAACATAGACATGAAAATATACACTAGAGTCCTTGCGGCCAGGTTAGAAACTCACATTCCCTCCATAATCCACTCGGACCAAGTAGGATTCATATTAGGACAACCTGGAGCTGACACAATGAGAAAAACACTACACCTTATTCATGAGTTGCAAAAAATGACGGGCAGCCCGGTGCTCCTGTCTTTAGATGCCGAGAAAGCATTTGACAGAGTGGAATGGAGCTTTCTGGAAGCAGTTTTGAGCAAGATCGCAATAGGGCCAGCCCTGCGTAGAGGAATAAAGGCAATATACACATCCCCGAAGGCCTCAGTAATGGTAAACTCAGAATATTCTAGGTGGTTTGACTTAGGTAGAGGAACGAGACAGGGATGCCCACTATCTGCTATCCTATTCGCCCTATCAGTGGAACCCCTAGCCCAAGTCTTCAGAGCGGATCCCAGAGTAAGGCCTAAAGGTGGCCGGTAGAGAATACAAGATAGCCCTCTATGCAGATGACATACTGCTTCATGTCCAGAACCCTCTTACAACCATACCAAGGGCCATACTACTGATCGAGCAATATGGCCCTCTATCATCAGGCTTCAAAATGAACAAGTCAAAATCGGTAATATTCCCCCTGCAAGAACTCACCCTCGCAGACATTTCTGCCCTCTCTGCACTTGGATTGGTAATGGGAAACAGCACCCTCCGATATCTAGGTATAAATCTTACACAAACACTGGCGCATTTGTACGAGGCAAACTTTACCCAACTCTCAGCTGGCTTTCATAGTGACCTAGCGATATCGCAAAAACTCACCATCCCCTGGATGGGAAGATTGAACGCAATTAAGATGGTTTGCCTTCCAAGGTTCCTATATCCGTTCCAGATGCTCCCCATAAAAATCCCAGACACATTATTCTAGGAAGTAAAAAGAGCCATCATCCAATTCCTATGGTCAGGGAAAAAAACAAGAATAGCTTACGACATCCTCACCATGCCCAAAGAAAAGGGTGGCGTGGGTCTCCCCGATCTGCGACTGTATTACAATGCAGTACATCTGAGAATACTAATCCCCCATCTAAGAGAAAGGAAGGAACGACAATGGGTACATTTAGATAATCACACCTTGACCCCGGTAACATTAGCGGAATGGCTGTGGGTACCCAGACACAAACTTACACGCAGACTACGGAACCACCCGATATTAGGAACACTATGGGATATTTGGAGAGAGGGCGCAGGCACGAAAGGAGTGACAACGTGGCCCTCCCTGCTGAGCCACATTTGGTCCCCAGGTATAAGAGAGGAAATCCGTGATCACCCCAGATTCCACCCCTGGTTTGATGCGGGCCTGGAAAGGGTCAGACAATTATGGCGAAACAGGACGTACATCACAATCACCGAACTCGAGGAAGCACTAGGGATACACCCACTCTCAGTATCCTCTTCCTACGACTAAAGGGTACCCTCATGAGGAAAGAATGGGCAGAATAAATTCAGAGAACTCGCCCCCTTAGAGAAGCTCCTGGACACGTGGTCCAAGACGAAGGGCATGATATCTAGCATGTATAAAACACTTCTAGATGTAGGAAAAGGTACGACTTCTAATCTAAAACTCAAGTGGGAAAGGGAACTGGACATATAACTAGACCCTAGGGAATGGGATATCATTTGTGCGGGAGCAACACAGGTATCAATAGCAGCGCAATATAAGCTTCACGCCATCAAACTCCTCCACAGGTGGCAATACAACCCCCATAAATTATCCAAAATGTATCAGACCTGCAACCCCCTATGCTGGTACCAATGTGGGCAGCGAGCGGACTACTGGCACATGTAGTGGGCGTGCCCCAGAGCATAGACTTATTGGAACGAGGCCCTTTGCTGGATCAAAAAGGTTGATGGGATCTCCAGAGAAACAACCCCACTGTTGGTGCTATTCGGTCTTCAGCAGTCCGAGGGGGAAATTAATAGAATAAGAGACATAGCAACCATGCTCCTCCTCGCCGCGAGAGCGTGTTTGGCCACTAAATGGAAAGCGCCCACGCTCCCTAGTCAGAGGGAGTGGACTGTGGTAGCAACTAACATATACACAGTGGAACGGATCACTGCTGCCCTCCACTGAAAAACTTCCCAAAATGAAATGATGTGTTGTGACTTTGTAAGAGAACATCTGACTGAATCCCCACCAGGGCCTGAATTACAGGAACACGGGTGGACCCTCCTATCCATCTCTACAACTCCTCCCGACCTGATGAGTGCCCCAGAGTGGCCCTTGTGCATAATACTTCTGACCACATTGTTCACAAACCAAACAAACCTCAAGAGCATCCAGACGCACCGCTCTTGCTGCTACCCAAACGCATTGATGTAATGTAAAATGTACAACCCCCTGATGTCGTTCTGCTTCGGGAGAGGGTGGGGGGCAGTGGTGGGAGGGGGGAATACAGACCAGTTGAAGGGTCATGTTATACAGTTAAAGTTCATTGCACCAGGAAGACAAGATAAGAATCGCAAATGTGTATACAAATGCAACAGCCTTGTGTATTATTGTAACCCGACTTCTATGTTCTGTTGAAAACCTAATAAAACTTCAATCTGAAAAAAAAATAAAGACAAGACTCCATGGCAGCAAAGGGACGACACGAGAACCGAGCGGTCCACAAGAAAACTCCAACCGGAGCGTTTGAAGGCGGAGAGGGTCAGAGTGAGGGGACCTGAGACCGCCAGAAGCAATGCCTGCGTGGGGACTGGCAGCCGACCTGGAGGAGATCGGAGAGAACCCCCGCGGGTGGAGCAGAAGACGCAGGGTGCCCGTTCAGCCACGGCAACATAGGTGACACTGTGGAGTGTGAGCAGACCACCGCGGATCCCCGGCGGCCGGCCGGGAGACAAGGCTGCCGGACCAGTGCATCTGCAGGGGCTGGGACGCGCTGGCACACGCACCACTGCAATCCAGCAGAGCCGAAGTGACCTGGACACCCAGCTACAAAAGTAAGGAGGGGGAGCTGGTAGTATTCCCCTGAACTCCTGCACCCGCCTCGGCCCCATACAGCAAGCCCGGCTCCGCGCGGCGAAGGGGCCCCATAAACTGTGATGCGCCCCAGCTGGCAGATGGTAAGCAGGCATGTTTAAGGGAGTCGGCAGCCACGAAGCGGGTGCACGCAGGCCGCTCCCCTCCCAAACAAGGGACATGGAGGTTTATGAAAGCATCTGCCCCAACGCACCATAGCCTGCACTTGGAAGTGACCCCGTACGGCACAAGACCCGTAGCATACCCGGACCCCGGCAAAGGCCCAAATGCATACCATTCAGCAACATCAGAGGCAAACTGCAGTAATAGAAGGGGGACAGAACTAAGTCTCCTGCAGCATCCCCCCGGCCAAGGAAGGAACCCGGAGGAGGGGGTGCTCCCAACTCCCAGTATTGGACTCTGCAGCAGAGCCCTGTTCCGCTCCACTGCCCACCCTCATCAAAACCGACCCTGCCATGCAAGATTAACCGAGAAGGAACCTCCAGAGGGCAAGAGTGTACTTAGAGGCTCAGGAGCGGTGGGAGCATGGGGGTGGGGGAGCATCCCAGGAAGTAATTCCAAGAAGCTCCTGGGCCCTGGGCCAGTATGACACCGCAACCTTGACCACTTCAAGGTCACCTTTGAGCGTAATAGCCCCATGGCCCTCAGAGGGCAACCAACCCAGGCTCTAAAGGGGAGCTAGACCCCTGCGGTACACAGGTGGGAGAGAGGAGCATCCCCTTCTTACAGAACAACTGGACAATACCCCAGGGTCAAGAGGAACCTCAGAGGCCTGGGGAGAAACCCCCCACAGTAAAGTGCAGGCACTCACAATCACCCGGCAATGTCGCGCAACAAGCCCAAGAAGGCCAAAGAGGGCCCAGATCTAAAAAGAAACAGGAATGGACCCTCCAAATGTTATGGAGAAAGGAGAGGATCCTGCTGTGAAAGAGAGGCAGGGGTCGGAGGAACCCCAAACGCTGCCACAGGGGCAAGAGGTCACGAGCAAGGTGCTGCAACAGTGCTTTAAGGCATTCAGTGCCCAAATGATTGCTACAATTAGACACAATTAAGCCTAATACACACAGAACTTGCACAATCCCTGCAGGAAATCAAAGGCGACATAGTTGAATTGGGTGACAGATTTGATACAAATGAAAACGCCATTCAAGAACTGACTGAAGACACCCGGAAGATAGCTGTATCAGCGGAGCAGCTGGCGGCAGCGACACACAATGTAGAGCTCCAAGCAGAGGACTTGGAGAACTGCTCGAGAAGGTCCAACATCAGGGTGAAGGGGCTGCCAGAATGTTTGAGCGATGCCGACCTCTGGGAAACAATGCAGCCTGTGTTCAAAGATTTGCTGGACATAGAAGTTGGGGGAGAAATTATCATAGATAGAATTCACTGCGTGGGTCCACAACGAGAAGCCGGGGCCAGGCCAAGAGAAGTGGTGATGGCCTCAGCGATATGACCAAAAAGAATCGATCCTCCAAGTAGCGAGGAAAGCAACGTTCTTTTTTGCAGAAACGTTCCCGGTAACTCTAAGAAAACGGCCACTTGCACCGGTGTAACAGCGGAAAAAACGTATTGTCAGAAAATGCTTTGCCTGCTACTGCGCATGCGTGAAATGAAATCGCATAGCAAAATCTGACATGTAACGTCAGATTTTGCTACCCGTCACAAAATGCTTCCGATAGTATTTTCTGACAGTGTGCTTTTCATAGCCAACCCTATGTTGTACAGGGCAGTACTGCATTAACCTTATGTTAGCAATGTTTACCCATTTTTTGTATTAACCCCATGTTATCAATTTTAACCATATGCTGTGCAGGGCAGTGCAGCATTAACCCGTCAGAAAATGTTTCTGATGCCATTTTTTGACAGTGTGCTTTTCGTAGCCAACCCTATGTTGTACGGGGCAGCGCTGCATTAACCCTATGTTAGCAATGTTTACCCAATTTCTGTATTAACCCCATGTTATCAATTTGAACCCTATATTGTGCAGGGCAGTCGGCATTAACCCTATGCTAGCAATTTTTACCCCATTTCTTTAAACTAACCCCATTTAATCAATTTTAACCCTGTGTTGTACAGGGCAGTACAGTATTAACCCTGTGTTGGCAATTCTAACCCTATGTTGCGTCATTTATGTAGCAATAGCAAAATCTGATGGCAGGGTAAGCAAAATCTGACGGCACGTAAAAAGTCATTTTCTGCTGCCCTGCAAAGCCGCCTGTGAGGAATTGTGCCAATTTAACCCTGTGGTAGCTTGGTGCCATCCTTCCTGGGCAACTGGAGCCGTGCCTCATCCATTTTAACCCTATGTTGCCTCATTTAGGCAGCCTAAGGAAAATCTGACGGCAGCCTAAGCAAAAGCTGACGGCACGTAAAAAGTCATTTTCTGCTGCCCTGCAAAGCCGCCTGTGAGGAATTGTGCCAATTTAACCCTGTGGTAGCTTGGTGCCATCCTTCCTGGGCAACTGGAGCTGCGCCTCAGCATTTTTAACCCTAGGTTGCCTCATTTAGGCAGCCTAAGCAAAATCTGACGGCAGCCTAAGCAAAATCTAATGGCGGCCTATGCAAAATTTGACGGCATGTAACAGTCATTTTCTGCTGCCCTTCAAAGCCGCTTGTTAGGTATTGTGCCAATTTAATCCTATGGTTGCTTGGTGCCTTCCTTCCCGGGCAAATGGAGCTGTGCCTCAGCATTTTTAACCCTATGTTGGATTGTTTAGGCAGCCTAACAAAATCTGATGGCAGCCAAAGCAAAATCTGACGGCACATAAAAAGTAATTTTCTGCTGCCCTGGAAAGCCGCTTGTTAGGTATTGTGCCAATTTAATCCAATGGTAGCTTGGTGCCGTCGTTTACGGGAAACTGGAGTTGTGCCTCAGCATTTTTAACCCTATGTTGCATCATTTAGGTAGTGATAGCAAAATCTGACTGCAACCTAAGCTAAATCTGACAGCACGTAAAAGTCATTTTCTGCTGCCCTGCACAGCCGCCTGTGAGGAAGTTTGACAATTAAACCTATGGTAGCTTGGCACCGTGCTTCCTGGACAACTGGAGCTGTGCCTCGGCATTTTTAACCCTATGTTGCCTCATTTAGGCAGCCTAAGCAAAATCTGACGGCAGCCTAAGCAAAATATGACGGCACGTAAAAAAAGTATTTTTCTGCTGCCCTGCACAGCCACCTGTGAGGAATTTTGACAATTTAACCCTATAGTAGCTTGGCACCGTCCTTCCCGGGCAACTGGAGCTGTGCCTAAGCATTTTTAACCCTATGTTGCATCATTTAGGTAGTGATATCAAAATCTGACGGCAAATCCGCTGTGGATTTGCAGGTATTGAGTCCTTTCCTTTCCCCAGCTGTATAAGCTGCGGGCTTGTCCATGCCCATTTTCCATTCGCCTTTAACCCCGCCCCGCCCCGTGCTATTATCTATTGTGGTGGTTACCACAATAGATAACACCACAGGCTTTCATTTCACCTTAAGGTTTAGCCTCCCTGGTGCTTTTATTCTGGTTCTGGGCCCCTCTGACCTCTCTTGTTGCCCTTGCATTTCACCTTAGTCCATTCCCACATTTTCTTTGTTCCAGGCCCCCTTCCTCCTCTAGTGCTGGGTTCTGGTTCTTCCTCCTCGATTCCCAGGATGGTGGCTCCTTCTTTGTATGTTGTAATGCAGTGTTGTTTTCGCTCCCATTGAAACAGCAGACCAAAAGGCAAAGTCCAGCGGTATCTAATGTCCTTCTCAGTGAGGGTCCATGTTATGGGACCCATTCTTCTCGTTTTTTGTAGTGTCGTGTGGGAAAGGTCTTGGAAGAGTTGAAGTTCTGTTACAGTATATTTAATTTGATTCACCCTTCTCGCTCCCCGCAATATCTGTTCCTTCTGGCCATATTCATAGAGGGCTGCCAAAGTGTCTCTGGGCCTGGCTCCTGGTTCATTCGTTTGTGGGCCAACCCTATGGACCCTGTCTGATTTGAGTTTGGATTCCCCATCCAGGTCTATTAGATCAGCAAAGATTTGCCTGACCGCGTCCATGAGGTCCTTGTCATGGACATCTTCGGGGAGACCTTTAATCCGAACGTTTCGATCCCCTGGATCTGTTTGAGGTTCTTGGCCTGTAATTCCACATTGTATGTGGTGGCTGCCAGTTTTTCCACCAGGTCTTCTGTCTTTCTTGCGTCTCTGCTAGGTCCTGTAATGCCGTCTCATTTGTGTCTGCCTTTTCTTTGAGTTTGCTTATGTCCCCCTTCACCTCATGCAGGGCGGAGGCCCAGTCTAATCTAATATTGGCCAGCTGGGTTTCTACTGTGCCTGTTATTTTGTCCCAAAAGTCCTGGAAGTACTGGTTGAGAATATCCTGGGTGATTGATTGGGCTGCCCCCGCATCCTCCTGCTCCTTTCTGGTTTCTTGGAATTCTGGGGGCCCTTCCCCATCATAATAAGCCTCCGTGTCTTTCCTCCAGAGTTTATGGATCAGACCCTCTTGGGCTTTCTTTGGGGGGTTTTGGGGTCCTTGTTGCTCTTTGCCTTTATTCTTCAACATCCTCTTCGAGCCTTGTGGGGGGGGAAACCCCTTTATGTAATGTCTTCGAGGCCCGGTCTTCTGGTGATGAGGTGCTGTTGGGTCCCCCTCCTTCTCCCTTGGGCCCACTTCTTTTACGGGACCTCTGTTCCGCAGCTACTTGGGGATTCTCTCCTCGTGGAGGTCCAGGGAAATATACCCGGCGAGTTGTCCATCTCCCCAGGGCCAGGTCTGCGGGGCCTCTAATACTTTACTTCCCTCACTCTTAGGAGGCAACGTCTCGCAGCGACCGCCCCCGCCTGGGGTGTCAGCTTTGCCCCTCTTGATATTAGAGGCTTCATCTCCTGTGGTTGCCCCCGTTTGTCTAGTTAGTGTGCCTGCCCCCCCACACCCCCTGGAAGCTCCACCTTAGCTCCTTTATCCTGCTCTGGGGAACCGGGGTGTCCGGCGTCACTCTTGTGGGCTCTTGATTGGGTCTCTCCAGGGCCTCCAGGGTGCAGTGCCTTGGCCCTTCCTGGCCTCAATATTCTCCCGGATGGTTGGTGTGGGGGGGTTTGCGAGGTAGTCCTCTGGGTATAGCTGACTGCTCTGTGCAGCAAAGAACTCCACAGAATCATATCTGAATTCATCAAACCCACTTGCACCTCTACCCAATCCACCCCATCTCAATCACTCTGCGACTCCCTCTCCCTGCAGTTCTATACCACCGCTCTTGACAGGACAACCTTGCTTAACAACAAACTGTCCCCCCGCCCCTCACAACCGACCAATCCAACAAAATGTCCCAGGAGGATAGCTCAGCGGCAGCGTGCTCGACTTGGAAACAAGATGACACGGAGCAACACAGGTTCGATCCCTGGGTCCGCGCTTAGAAACCTCTTGGTATTAAGCGCGTTATAAATAACCTATCATATCATATCATAACCCTCCCTCCCCCCATCGCCCCGACCCCCAACTCTCCCATCTTCGACTCCTTCAAACCCATCTCCAGAGATGAGTTTCTTGACCTACTATCCGCCAGCAAACCATCTGGGTCCCCCCTCGACCCCGCCCCGCCTCTGTCCTAAAAGAAATATTCTTGTGTACCTGCGCAGTTCCCCATGTTATCGCTGTTTGCTCCCAGCCCGACATTTCCCTCGTCGTCACTGTGTACCCACAACCCCTTATGTCCCCACGTTTCACTGTATGCCTAGACCCCCTGGTTCCTATCTCGTCACTGCGCTTTTAACCCCTCGGTCCAGTGTGATGCTCCCAGCTTCTCACCTTTTCCCCTAAGATATCGCCCTTTACCCCATGCCCCTCTCGTGTCCCATGTTGTCGCTGTGTGCCCCCAGCCACCTCTGGTCACCCTTGATGTCGCTGTATAACCCTAGCCCCTCTGGTCTTGTGATGTCTCTCTGTACCCTCTAGCCCCTGCATGCTGTTGCTGTTTACCCCTAGCCCCGGTCCTCTGCGATGCCGCTGTGTACCCAACCCCTCCGGTCCTCGTGTACAGTTCCCAGACATGCCCTCTTCATGCCCGCTGGATGCATGAATTTGTCATCTAATCTGTCCAGTGAAGGGTTGAGCGTGCAATTAAAGGAATGGTTCGGTAAAAAATGTGTATTGCCCCTACCGGTCGGCCATGTGTTTTTAAGCCTAAGTTGCTCGATTTTAGAAAAATTTCCTATGGACCTTACCCGAGTTTTCGTCCATTAAACGCACGCGAAAACAGGCATCATGGAGCTGCCATTTTGTGATAATCCTATCATTTCCCCCATCGCCCTGGCTGACCTGCTTTTGCGGCACTAAATCATATCCCCCGCCCCTGAGCCTGTCATCAGCAGACGCGTACCGCCCATTTCACAACGCCAAAGCATGTCTCGTGTCAACATTCGCTGCGCTTCAGCTAATGACCTGTCGCCATGGAAATGGCAGGAAGCCTCTTTCTTCAATAAGTATAAACAGACCTTTTCACAACGCACAGCAGCAGAGTTTCGATTCCATTCCTCTCTCTGTGTTACTTTGAGTATTCTGTGACTCGTTTCTGTGCTCTGGTCAGCTACCTTCGTTGCTTGTAGCCCGTGTGAACAGATACCAGTACCACCGCTATAAATTATTTTTGTTTATTTAACACACAATGGGCCTCATTACGAGTCCGGTGGTAAAACCGCCTGGTTACCGCCGGACTCGTATTACCATTCCGCCTCCGTGATTCCCGGAATTACCGGGGCATAACGACCCCGGTTTTCCGGGAATCACAGAGGCGGAATGGTGTTGATCCCCATTCCCATTGAGTCCCACAGGACTCAATGGGAATGGGGATCATGTTTCCTTGTCCGCTTGCAGGCGGGCGGTGTTAAACCCGCCAGGTCAAACCTGGCGGGAACATCACCTCCCGCCTGCAGGAGTCTGGATCAGGCGGTCCGGAAAAAACGGTGGCGGCGGGTTTACCTCCACCGTTATTTCCGGACCGCCTGATTTGTAATGAGGCCCAATGGCTACATTAATGCCCTACATGTACGAGCCCGAGTATACCGAGGAGGAACTACTGGAAAGGGAAACACGCGAAAACGATGGGGCTTCGGACGGCAGTTGGGAGGACGATTCAACAGCTGAAGAGCCTGGACCTAGTCGCATGGGCGGTGTTTCCACCTGGTGCACATGCAATCGGTGCGAGCTAATGCCAACCGAGGACGAGAACTGCTGCTGCTGTGAAAACTCGGGATGCGTGGCCTACATTTCGGAAGGCGAGCCACGACTGCACTGCATCTTCGAGCTGCCAGACTTCAGGGCAGCCTGCCTCACACGGTCCGTGTTGAGGGTAATGATGGTGCTTATGCACAAACTTCGCACAACTGTTCGTCCTCGTAATCCGAGTAACGAGTAAGTATACTCTGCTTGTCATGCCACTCCTATTTCATGGTCTTCTACTATATCCAAAATTACATATAAATATCATTGTAACGCATGAAAGTCGTTCAATAGTGTGCAGTGTCTAGATAGCATTTGTCCGAGCAGAATGCCATTAGTTACAAGAATTGTCATTGACAACAAACGTTTATTAAACTTATCTTGTTCATTTAAAAACAGTTTGTATCATTCTTTTTCACAGGTGGTACCGGCTGGTGGCCTATCGTTCCTTTACATGGTGGCTTCACGGGAGGCTTGGACACCGCGTTCGAAGAGTAATACCCGCCTGTGCCGTTCGTGCCATAAGAGAAACGTTCCCGAGTGACAGCGGTCAGTACAGGGGATTTTCTCTCGCTGTGCTGCAACCTGACCTGTACAATATGCAAAGTCTTGTATTTTTGTGCCATCAAAATAAGATACAAAATAAAACACCACATATATTTTAACAACGGTTGTTTCGATTTTTTAAATGAATCAAGTGTGTCTCCATTCAAGGATGGACGTCAGATATCTGTGCTCCGAATGGGTGAAGGTCAGGTCGCTGTGAAGCAGGGTGGTCACTATCTAAGCTAACATAATATATTCTCAATAATGCATGCACTAAATAACACTTGTTCAAAGTCTTTCAGTCGGTTATGTCTCTATAAAAGTCACACATATATCTATACTATCAATCAACATTGGATTATACAGGCCTTAGGTTAAGGGTCTTGACCACTATAATACACTGTTTGAAGTGTGGGTCTGTGCTCACAAGAATCTCCGGTATGTGGCATTTGTTATTGATAGGCAACGATATACTGCAGTATGGGTCTAATGTTAGTTGGTGATCTGCTAGGTGGGCATCATGGCGTGGTCAGTGGTCTGGCACATGAAGAGAATATCTTGCAGGGACACAGGGTCAGAATGGCAGTAAGTTTCCACTGGCGAGGGTGCGTGGGCAAGGACACGTTTGTGGAGATGAACAAGCCATGTGCTTAGTTCAGGCTGGTTCACATGCAGGACAGTGATCTCAGAGGAAGAGTGATGTGTTACATTTATTAGCTGTTGCAAATACCTCTGGAGTTTTCCAGTCAGAGTGGGAACGAGGGTGGGGGCCATGTGCTCTGCGCAGTGAGGCCTGGTCACCAAGATGGAGTGGAAAGGGGGTACAAAAATGGATACCCCGTATCCTGCTCAGTGGTCCCATCTACGCGAATGTCAACCAAAGTTAACATCACATAAGGGCAAGGGGCGAACCCACTACTGGAGGCACTTGGTCCGAGTTTCTACTGAGATGTAAAGGATGAGAGGGGCCTGATGGCCCCTCGCTCCCACACATTTGCCTGCATGCCCACCGGCCCATCCATCCCACCCCCCTCTATCAAAGGCGGTTTGCATCCGGGGATGAGCGCTGCCATGGGGGGCTGTCACGGGCGCAAACGGCAAGGTGCCAAACAGCATGTACACTTCAAAAGGTATCCCACGCCCAGGGGCCATCGCTCACATGGCCTCCTCAGACCCCGTGTCTCCAGGCAGGCCTCCCCTGAGGCAGGCGGCCCCCCTGCAATCCACATAAGTGTGTCTCCATTCAGCAGTCTTCCTGTGCCTTATCTGCACGCCCCAGGCCCATCCCACCCCCCTCTATCAAAGGCGGTTTGCACCCGGGGATGAGCGCTTCCATGGGGGGCTGTCACGGGCGCAAACGGCCGAGGTGCCAAACAGCATGTACACTTCAAAAGGTATCCCACGCCCAGGGGCCATCGCTCACATGGCCTCCTCAGACCCCGTGTCTCAAGGCAGGCCGCCCCCCTGCAAACCACATAATACCACGACATACACACGTCATTCATTCACAAACACACCCCTGTTTCTAATACTTTATAAACCACTTGTTATGTCTCATGAGAACATCTTTGTGCTTTGCAAGTCAACTCCTGAACCTTCCACCTGGGAAGCACTGAGATCTATGCTAATCTGCTCGCCGCCGTGCTATCTGTGACCGCTTTGAGCAAACTTGTCAGTGTGCTACCTGTGGCCATCTACCTGTTCTCCTGCAACATACTGCTCGGCCTGCTGAATCCAACTGTTTGTTGGTCAAGGTAAGGCCCTGTATCCCAGTCATATTTCGGTCATTTTTACATTTCTATCTATTTGCGATTACAGTACCCAATAGTGCTATGGTCATTGGTCTCATTGCTATTGACTTGAGTTTCAATTGTTATGCTATCAATAGATCTATTTATTTTCATCTGTGTCAATTGTCATCTAATTGCATCCTTCGGGGGTCCAGTCTATAATGTAAGCATGTTTCCTTTTCGTGCAAGACAGAACATCCAAGGGACGAGTCACATGTTCAGAGTTTAGTCACATCATTTAAAAGATTTCTGTAACTTATGCAAATACTAAGCCGCACATGATGAACTGGTATAGTTCCGGTGACCAAAACAAACCTTGCATTGAACATGGTATGGTTCATTTACTTTTTTATGACATTTTTATTCATCAAGGTTGTATAATAATCTTGATATTTACTTTTCAGAATTTTCAACAATGCCTGCCTGTTCGATTAGCGGTTGCCCTTCGAAGACCCATGCTAATTCTGAAGGCACTACAATGCATGTATTCCCGAAAACTGTTGATCGAATAAGAGAATGGGTCAGACATTGAGGATATCCACTGGATGAGCTGGAAAGTAGAGTCCAACAAGTCCTAGAGGACAAGAGGGGTGATCGATACCGCATCTGCAGCCGGCACTTCTCCTCGAACATGTACACCACATCTTGGGTAACAAAGAACAATAACGGCGAATGACACGAAAATTGCTCGCAAACGCTATTCGAACTCTATTCGTCCACATTCCGCCACTGGTGAGTGAAGTGTCCGGATTTAGCTTTAGGCCTTGCGGTATTGTACAGGTAGCCAAATGGATTAATTGATATTTTAGGTGTTGTGTCCCTTGTAATACTCCCTTGTAATACTTTCGATATTGATATGAGTGTATAGCTTTTTGAATAATGACATTTATCAATAAATTATTTTTCGATTTTATAACCCCCAAAGGAAATCTATTTATGGGCACAGGGAACTATACTATATTGCGCATTTTCAATAGCATTATTCTCAAGTATTGTGTCGGTTTACATGTCAATTTTTTAATAGTTGCATTTCATTATCAAACAATAATTTACCTTTACAACTGCTTGACTATCCAATGAATCTGAAGCAAGAACATTCTACATCCGTGACGTGCCCGCAGTTATCAACCACTTCTAGCGCGTATGAGGTAATCATACTTGGCTATTCCGCTACAGACTTGTTTTATGCATGTCAAGTTATAGTTTTTATGTATCGTGTGATTATTTTACCAATTGTTTGATTAGTGCTTTCCAATTGATATACACCTTAGTTGTCGTCCACTGGTGTTTGTTTTCAGTTATAATTAGTGTTATCCATACTAATGCAAGTACTGTCTTTCAGGGAGATGCTGGAGCATCCACCACATTGACAACAGCTCTAGATGTTCTTCAGCAGCACGAGGTATGGATACTGGCAGCTCCATCGACCGTGATCATCAGGACTGGAACACTTGTCGTTTGATTGTTCTACACCATGTTTCATTCGTGGTTAGCCATTGATATGTACCTGTGTGGTCGACCCCAAGGGTGTGTTGTGTTTTCAATATTGTAATCCTTACTAATGCAAATACTATGCTTCAGGCAGTTGTTGAAGCGTCAACCCACGCACTTGATGCGGAGCCTGACATTCAAGTAATTCCAGGGGAAGCGGGACCATGCGGATACGAATCAGCGCAACAGCTTTCGGAAGTGCGCACCACATTTACAACATCAATAGATATTCTTCAGCAGCACGAGGTATGGATACTGACAGCTCCATCGAACTGGGTCATCAGAGCTCGAATACTTGTCGTTTGATTGTTCCACACAATGTTTAAATCGTGTTTGGCTATTGAGATGTACCTGTGTGTTCGTCCTCACGTGTGTTCTATGCTAACAATATTTTGATACACAGTAATGAAAATACTATGTTTCAGGGAGTCGATGGAGCCTCACTCCGTGCTGTCTATGCGGATACAGAAAATATAGTTGTTGCAGCGCAAGAGGAAGGGGAGACATGAGGATACGAATCGGAGCAACATCGTGCAGATGTTGAAGGTCGAATCAAAAAAGTTGCAAAGAAAAGAAACAAAAATAAGGATAGTTACAAACAGTTCATAACTTTCGAAAAAATGTTGTGCTGGGGACTATTTTATGTTTTTTTCCAGTCAATTGTACTATACTTTATCTTGTGTTTAAAATGAACATCCCTTTTCCAATCTATCCTCTAGTTACCCGTGGGTGTCCGAACTATACATACACAGACAGCGAAGCGAATGAGAGATGTTGCTTGCCAGACCATTTACACTATGGTGGAACTACTAATTCAGATTCCGCATGTTGAGACTTGAGATGCTCATGTCCAATGGCCAGAACATGAAATGAATGTGTCCGGAGAATCCAGCAAAGTTGTATTGGACCATTTCTATAGTGCGACCGCACCACCACAACAACATGATACTGGATGTATTGAAGATAGCTCTGAAGTAGTCTCAGATCAATTCACACAATCTACACCAACCAAAATATTGCCACCAAAAAAGCTGTCAACATTGTTGTGTTCTCCCATCAATGGTGAAGTAGCAGATGTTGAAATGACAGAGAATGAACCAGCAGCAGCATTCACCGACACATCAGAACTTGATAGTAGCAATATTTCTTTCAAATTTGGTGATATGTCCTCAATGTCACAGGCCGAAACAACTTTGACGCCGGATGACAGTCTAATGAAAGAGGGCAAATACATAGTATTCGACAGTTGTTTGATGAATATTATATGTATGCTGAAATGTGGGCATTCCGTTAGAGGGAAAGTATGTGGGAAGCCATTGATTCACGTCACTCGTCAAAAAAAAGGCAGTAACGTCAAAATAAATGCCGCCTGTAGATTAAATCATACGTTCTCATGGTCTGCACAACCGATGCTGGGGAAACTGCCAGCAGGCAATCTACTGTGTGCAGCTGTATCACTTTTTAGTGGGTCCAGTTTTAGAAAGTTAGAGTCTTTCTTTCAGTTTGTGGGACTCCATTTCATTTCAAAAACACAGTACTACAAATACCAACATGATTATCTGTTTCCGGCCATTAGTGATGCTTGGAAAATTGAACAATTGTCTCTAGCAAGTACATTCGAAGGCAAACGATTCAGGCTAGCCGGCGATGGACAGTGCGACAGCCCTGGATTTTCTGCCAAGTACTGCACCTACCACTTTCAGGACATGGATAGTAAGAAAATTGTGAGTTCGGTGGTCGTGCAGGTAACACAATGTACATCCTCAGTGGCCATGGAGAAACTAGGATTTATAAAATCAGTGGAATATCTACAATTGAGGGGAATGCACATCGACCTCATAGCCACAGACAGACACGTTTCAATTGCCGATACAATGAGAGAGCAGTTCCCACATATTAAACATCAATTTGACGTATGGCATCTTGCTAAATCAATCAATAAGAAAATCTCGTCTGCAGGGGAAAAAAAAGGTTTGGAAAGTATTTCAGAGTGGTCCCAGTCTATCAGCAACCATCTTTGGTGGAGCTCCAAACCTTGTGAAGGGTCAGTGGAAATACTACTTGAAAAATGGCGGTCACTGATGCACCACTGTACCAATGTGCACCGCTGGTCAGAAAACCTACATTTCCACCAATGTGAACATGGCCCTTTGTCCCCACTGGAGGCACGGAAGAAGAAGTGGTTGATTCCATCGTCACTGACACACAACGCCATTGAGAAGATTGTTTTCGATAAAACTCTATCAAGAGATTTGAGTGGACTGACAGAATTGTGTCACACAGGAAGTTTGGAGGTGTTCCACAATATGTGCTTAAAGTACAGGCCAAGGCGCTTGCATTTCAGCATACAGGGCATGAGACATAGGACTCTACTTGCCGTCTTGGCCCATAATGAGAATCTCGGCCATGAACAATCTAGGACTACGGGTAATGTAAGGATGCCTCGCTACACTAAGGCCTTTTCGAAAAGAAGTAAGCAATGGGTGATCAAACCAGTCTAATTGGAAATGGAGTTCGACTTTGTCAAAAGCCTTATTGTTGCTGTTTTAGAGAAGCACAGATATGGAATTTTGAACGTTTCTGTGCAGAGCACTGATCCATTGCCACCAAACATTGCCACTGTGCCATGTCCACCCAAAGGAGAGCTGGTTGTGAAGTGCAAATCCCGGTTTAAATAATTTTAATACGATTGTCTTTTTAAAAAAAATAAATGTTATTGTACAGTGTACATACAAAGTATGCTAACCCTAACCCCTACCTTCACCATCTTGGGTGGCGAACAACCTGGGTGTCATCTTTGAATTCTCTCTCTATTCACCTCATATTGCTGACCTTGTCTATATGTGTATGTATATATTTTTGTTGATGTAACTAATTTCCGCAATCTCATGTAAATGCTGCGCACTGTTAACCGAGGGGAGGCTTGCGTATTGCAAATAATAAAACAAATAAACAATAAATCTCACTTTCAACTCAACTCCTCGGGTACTTTATACTTTCCCTGACCTTCCCCCAAAAATTAAATGTCTACATAGTTATGGTTCTTTGGGGCTGCAAAGCTCACAGACAACGAGGACAAAATTGGGGGCCTTAGAACGCGCCAAGCGAGCCGTTGCAGATGGGAGCGAAGCCAGTTAGCATTTGCACATTGAGGCGCAGTACATAGATGGATTCGAAACTTCAAGTTCTCACAGATGGCTTTACTACGGGATGTTACAAAGAAAGAATGTATGCTCATTTCTAGTGAAGGTCAGCGGCTTTGATTTTCAGCTTGCGGCCTGAAGAGGCCCACAACTCGCACTGGCAGTACAAGGTTCTATTGTTTTTTGACCTTGAGAGACAAGGACCATACCGAAAGAACTTCATTTGAAGGGGGGGGGTGCAATAACATAAGAGATAAGGCAGAAAATTCTGAAACTAGACCGAGTTTCATGTTAGTTCAGTATACGAAAAATCGTTGTGAAGAGCACAGTGGGATTTACGGACTGCATTACGCAGAGACACAATGGAAATTGCTAATATAATGTAAGTAACTCTTTAGACGCTTTTATACCGGAATGAAGAATTAATGAATGGATGCATGAATAAATGAATGAATGAAGAGCAAGGAAAACGTTTGTGGGATCGTCCTTGTAGCGGGCACATGGGCATGCAGGTCCACATTCCACACGCATGTAGACAAACAGTCTTTTCTCATTGTGTGCTAACCTCGATTTATTTTGTTACTTTTCGCATTGATTTTAGAGCCGAACATACTCCATTGCACTGTCCTTGCAAGCAAATAGTTTCAGATCGGCCGTAATAAATAAAATAAATAATATTAATAAAGATCGGCTGGCGAGACTAATTATAATTTTTATGTTTTCAAAACAGGTATATCCTACCCTACTGCTACTGCCACCAGTTTCAGACCCCGGCATACAGCTTCTTCAACCGCCAGCTGCAGCTTCTTGTCAACAACTGCACCACTTTGATGATCTTATGGGACGATCGCCAAGGGCCCATATGCCCTTACGCGGTACTAGCGGCTAGAAGCAACATATCAACCTTTACGCTGGCCTAGTGCCTAGTTGATGGAACAGCCTTGTGGTTCGCCGTGCAACCAAAGTGCTTCTTTTAACGAAAACCAACACCCTGTGTACCATAAAGGAACAGCGCGTGACTCACGATAAAACGGAACAGTTTTTGCGGATAGAGATAAAAGAAAATAAATGGCATTCCGAGTTAATATGGCAATTGCTGAATATTCTATAAACATTTAATGTCAAATAAATGTACTTTACCAAATGTACCGTGTTGCTGTTTGATTTTAAAGTACAGCTTCATATTCCGAATTGTGGCGCGCTGTGTTGTGAGTTGATCTGTGTTGGTTTCCGGGTTCTGTGTGAAGTCGCGTAGAAGACGACTGGGCGCGTTTGCCTACGCAGCACAGTAACGTCACAAAGAGAGGCGGGGAACATGAATGTTTTGATAATGTCAGGCTCAGGGGATATGATTTAGTGCTGCAAAAGCAGGTCAGCCAGGGCGATGCGGCAAGTGATAGGATTATCACAAAATGGCAGCGCCCTGGTGCCTGTTTTCGCGTGCGTTTAATGGACGAAAACTCGGGTAAGGTCCATAGGAAATTTTTCTAAAATCGAGCGACTTAGGCTTAAAAACACATGGCTGACCCGTAGGGGCAATAAAAAAAAATTCCCGAACCATACCTTTCAAATCCCCTCCCCATATCAATGTGCCATCTTTGTGTTATTGCCATTTCAAACATACAACAGGCATGGATGAATTATGAATAATTATAGAAATTGGAAAGAAGGGGAAGGGGAGAGGGAGGAAGGGGGGAGGAGGAATGCCTAACCAAAACACAACTTTAACATACAATGAAGGTCGTAACAGTCCCGTATCTGCTTCTGGAGCTAATCTGGCAGCAGATCGGAACAGGTGCATGACTGTCTTTCGGAGAAGCTGCATTTGCTGGATGGGGGAGATCAGGTTATCGTGGAATGTGATTCCAATTGTATGTCTAGTTTCTCCAGGCAGAGTGGTATTGTTCACGGAGGCTCGTCATCAGACGGGTGGAACATGTCCTGTAGCAGCGATTTCCAGGCTTCATAAGTCATGATCGGGCCTTCCCCGGCCTTGGTTGTCCCTTCTCCTCACAGCCTAGTTTCCGCCTCTGACCAGTGTTCCAGTTCCTTGAGCCACTTGGCGTAGCGAGGGCCAGTTGAGATTTTTCATGTCATGGCAATTGCTCTTTTGAGTTTGACGATGTGCCTAATCTTGCTTATCTAAGGAGAGGATCCTAGCAAGCATTCCTTAGGTGTCCATTCGTAGCGGGTTAGGCCCGCTCTCCTGCATGCCTGTTCAATTTTGGTCCAGAAATTCTGTATCTTTGAGCAATTCCAGGACATATGCGCCATTCCTCCATCTTCTGAGTTGCATCAGGGGCATAGCGGGGCTGGGGGTCTGCTGAATTTCTCTAATTCTGCTGGGGGTCATATAAGTTCTGTGAAGAACGTTTAGTTGAATTAATCTGAATCTGGCGTTTCTCGATGCTTCTCTGGGGTGCTGTTGGATTCTTCCCCATTTCTGTTCCGTGATACTAGTTCCCAGATCCCGCTATGGGGTTAGGCCTGTCTGTGAGCTGGGCATATATCCTGGAGGTTGGTTTCCAGCTGTCTCCCAGGTTGTGCAGTAGGGTTAGGGTCGGATCCGGTTCTGGTTCCTCTGGCCATTCGCTCCATTTTTGTTTTGCCACCTCTCTGATTTTTCGGTAGCGGAGGTGCTGGCCTTTGGGGAATCCGTAGTCGATTACTAGGGAATCGAATTCTCGGAAAGCGTTTCCCACGTACATATCCCCCCAGGTGTAGACGCCATGTCTTTCCCATAGTCTTGTTAGCGCCAGTTCATCTCTGTTAGAGCAGGTGTCAGCGATGAGTGGTGTCTCTGGGGAGAATGGGTTCTCCATCTTCTGCAGCTTCAGTACTCTATCCCATACTTTACGGCCCAGCTGGATGAGCAGGGGAACTTTCGCTGAATGCTTCCATCGGACCCAGAGAATTTCCTTCAGTCGCACCGGTGCAATTAAGTGGCTTAAGAGGTCGGTCTCTGAGGTGGAGTCATCCGCGAGCCATTTGGCCACGAAGGTGAGTTGGGCAGCCAGGAAGTATCGCTCTAGATCGGGGAGCTGGACTCTGCCTGCCTTATATGGAAGCATTAATGTGCCTAGGGTGAGCTTGTGTCTGGAGCTCCCCCACACCAAGTCCTTTAGTAGTATGCCCAGCAGCCGAAAAAAGGTGGCCGGTATATAGTAGTGGATGTTTTGGAAGAAGTACAAGAAGCGTGGTAACACTATCATTTTAGCAATGGCCACTCGACCCATCATTGACAGCGGAAGCCTGGTCCAGAACTTTGTTGATTTTTTGAGCCTTTGCATTGCCACCAGGGTATTGCCCCTATGTGTCCGTTCATGGTGGGCCAAATATTGATGCCCAGGTATCGAAATGTGTGTGGTTCCCAGCTTATCCCGACTTCCGGAAGTGCTGATGTTTGGGTCCCTACCAATCCAGCCAGTGGGAATATGCAAGACTTCTCTGGGTTTAATGATATCCCTGATACTCTTGCAAAATTTCTTAGTACCTCCATGATTGTGGGTATATTAAGTTGTGGGTCCCTTAAGTAAAGTAAGACGTCATCTGCATATAGCAAGCTCATGTGGTATCGGCCCCTGATGTTTATGCCAGCGTCGAAAAATTGTTTCCTAATAAATATTGCCAGCGGTTCTAGCCCAAGTATGTATAACATTGGAGAAAGGGGGCATCCCTGCCTGGTACCCCACTGTATATCCCAAGGTGCAGACACTGTTCTTCCGGTTTTTACCCTTGCCCTCAGTGTTTTGTACAGGATCTCGACCCAATGGATGAAGTAGCCACCCAGGCTGAATTGTTTCAGGATAGCTAGGAGACACTCCCAGTATATGGAGTCAAATGTCTTGATGGCGTCTAGGGAGACTACTGCGTAGGGTTTCTGTGAGCCTGTTCTTTGCACTATGATGTGTTATAGTCTGCGTAGGTTTGCTGTTGTGCTAATGCCGGGCACAAACCCATTCTGGTCTCCATGTATTAGGGTCCCAATAACTTTAGATAATCTATTGGCAAGTATGGTGGTGAGGACTTTTATGTCATAATTAAGGATGGCTATGGGTCTATAAGAGCCACACTCAGCAGTTGGTTTCCCGGGTTTGGGTATGGGGATCACTAGGGTTTCGTTCATACTGCCTGGTAACACCCCGGTTTCGAAGGCTTCTTTGTAGACTTCGTGTAGAATTGGAATTAGCTTGGCTGCAAATGTTTTATAGAACTCTGGGGATAGCCCGTCGTTCCCAGGGGTTTTACAGGTGGAGAGCGCTTTAATCGCCTCCTGTATGTCTTCAATTGTGAGCTCTTGGTTCACTGTTTCCCTCTGGGCTTCCAGTAGTGTGGGGAGGCCTATTTCATCTAGTGTATCATAAATGTCATCCTGGGGGACGATGGAGTCGTGGCTATATAGGTGTGAATAGAAGCATTTGAATGCCCCGTTAATCGCTGTTTGCGTTGTGTGTGTGGTACCCGTCTGGTCTTGGATTTCGAGGATTGGGGTTTTTGGGTTCTCTTTTTTGCACAGCCACGAAAGTAGCCTGCCTGGTTTGTCCCTTTCCATGTGGGCCCTTGTGGTTTTTGCGATATAGTCAAATTTAGCTAGTCTGGCCCAGGCTTCCTGGCTGTTCTTCCTCGTTGTGGATAATTCTCTTTCAAATTCTAATGACTTGCTGGGCGTGGCCTCTAGTCGTCTGATCTTCTCATCACTGCCCTCCAGTTCTTCCTTGAGTGTCTTCCGGATCCCGCCGGCACTGGCTATGATCTCCTCTCTTACTACTACCTTCAGGGCTTCCCAGATGGTACTCCATCTGTTCCCACTTCCCACGTTATTGTCCGTGTATTCCACTATTTTATCGCAGAGCTCCTCTTTAAATGCCTCGTCCGTTAGAGCGTCCGCTGGCATCCGCCACATCGGTATGAGTGGCCTAGGGCCCTTCGGTTTCCATACCAGGAGGAGCGGGGAGTGGTCAGATATAGTTGTACCTATGTAGGAGGCGGATGCCATCTGAGGGAGGTGTGCTTTGTCTATCAGTAGGTAGTCTATGCGAGTAAATACCTCGTGTGGGGACCAGTAGTACGAGAATTCCCTACCTTCAGGATGCAGGTCCCTCCACACCTCCGATAGGTCCAATACTTGTATGGTTTTCCATAGGGCAGAGGAGAGTTGGTTGGTTGGTTGCGTCGGAGGAGCGGATCTGTCAAGACCCGGATCGCAAACACAGTTGAAGTTGCCTCCCCATATGAAGAAGCAGTCTCTGTAGGGAGCTAGCTTCAATTGAAGTTAGGTGAGGTATGCTATGGTTCCGCATTTGGGGAGGTAAGTGTTGACTAGGCACACCTCCGTCTGTTCGATGCTTCCGCAGAGTATGAGGTACCTGCCCTCCGGGTCTGCCTCCTTGGACCAGAGTTTAAAAGGTACATTGCCGCTAATCCTTGTGTGGACTCCTCTGGCGTATTTAGAGTACGTTGCTCCAAAGCCTTGTCTACCCCACCAATCGGGGATGCGAGAGTCGACTTCCGCGATGAGGTGTGTTTCTTGGAGTATAGCGATGGAAACATGTTTTCTTCTCAGAAAGGATTTTATCCTGTTTCTGCACATGTAGGTCCCTATCCCCCCAACGCCCCAGGTCAGTATCTTGATGTCAGCTGCCATGCCTACGTTGTGATGTGTCCCTCAGCTCCGAAAGTTGGTTATGTTGAGGACTGCAGGACCTTCTGACCTAAAACAACAAATAAAACAAACCAAACTTTTCCAACTGGACCAACTGCACCCAGCAGTCATGCAGTGTCTGTTACGATGGGTCTCCGACGCGGTTTATTATGGAACCACTGGCGGCTTCAACCAAAGTTGCGGCTGTGTTCCTCCAACATGGCGCCTATACTCGGTGTCAATGGTCTAGTTGTCAGGACGGGAGACGGAAGCGAAGCTCCGCCTCCCATCCCGGAACCACTACAAGAATCCACGGCTCCTGGACAACAACGCGTTGCTACTGCTATCAGAGGCTTCGCTTCGTGAGTTGCCGCTAGGAACCTCATACTACTATTGCCTTAGAACCTTTGCATCTACTAACCCTTGATTTCTCTCCTTTCCTTTTCGAGCAGGGAAGCCCCTCCTCCTCTGTCACCCACGCTTGCATTATCGACTCCATTCGACCACCGGTGTGTCTCAGCCTCCACTCATGTAAGCTTCTTTCCGCTTTACACCCGGTAATCAGATATATAGTTCAGACCTTTCTAAATTACTCTTTCCTTATTCCTCCCAAAGAAACCCAGTTTTTCAGCTTACCGTCCTGCTCCTTATCGGAACCCCGTCTGGGATCCATCTTTAAAGGTACACCCTCTTACAAACAGCGATCGGAAATCCTCTGCCGACACCCAGTCCCTACCACTTGCAGGTATTATAATTCTCATCCAACCCTCATAGGAAGTCCGACACCATTACCTTCGCTAACTTCTATACGTTTATTCCCAGATCTCTCCTGAGCCTGATACTTCATAGACAACGACTTACTTACCATTAGAAGACTTCATCCCGCAAGATCTTTGAGAGTTTGAAACCAGCTTTGCACCCAACGCTCTCTACCGGCAGCCGGGTTTTCTCCCCCACGAGGGTTTCCCGGGAGTCTCCTTTCGATACCTGAGTTAGAAGGGGTCGGAAGCAGGTTCCAGGTAGATCTATCCATTCTTCATGTTTGGACAAAGAGAAGGTAGGCCTTGTTGTATTGTTTTTGCCGACGAGTTCGCATGTGGGGATTTTTCCAGAGAGTAAAAAGTTAAAGAGTAACAGTTAGCAACGCCTGAAAAAAAAAAAATAATAAAAAATAAAAAATAAAGCTCTGGAGGACTCACAGGGGATACACGACGGGCATTAACAATGGAACAACAGCTACAACAAATGATGGCCGCCATGCAGACCCTTTCTGCAGAGGTCCAGCAGTTAAAATTGGAAAATACTGCATTACGACAGCAAGGGGGACAGACAGCCCGAAGCTCAGAAGTCCCTCCCGGGCCTTTACCAGGGGGTCGATTTGATGGCAATCCCCAATCCGTGAAAGAATTCCTTGAATCTTGCACAGTGCAGTTTGCCTTTAAGGCAGCCTTTTTTCCCATGGACAGAGACAAAGTGGGCCATATGATTGCACAAATGACAGGAGCAGCCTTAGCATGGGCCACTCCTTTAGTCACCAATAACAACCCCATTTTGGACTCTTATCCGGCATTTTGGAACAGTATCCGCAGCATGTTCAGCAGACAAGAGGTGGTTGTCGCCTCTCAGGAAAGGCTCCTTGACTTAAAACAAGGGAACCTGGATATCCTAGCCTATATAACTACTTTTAAAAGGATGGCCGCCGACACCTCTTGGGCAGACGATGCACTGATTACTCTCTTTAGAAGAGGGTTATCTGAAGATCTAAAAGACGAAGTGTCTCGAGTTCCGAGACCTCCCAACCTGACTGAATTTATTGCTCTAGTGATGCAGTTAGATTATAGACTCCAGGAAAGGAACAGAGAAAAGCGAAAAGGAAAGTATCCTAGATACCATATGGAATCTTTTTTTTCTCCTCATAAATCAAATACTAGCGAGGAGCCCATGCAATTAGGTAACGCAAGGGGTCCTCTCTCTCCTGCAGAATGTACACGGAGAAAGACACAAGGATTATGTATGTACTGTGGATCAAACAGTCATACTGTTAAAGAATGTACGGTTGCACCCCCGAGGAAACCGGGAAACGCCAATGCCCGACCGTAAAGGGGACAACGGCTTCGGGTTCTTTAACTACTATTAGTCCCCTTCCAAATTACACTATCAGTCCTTCTACCCTAGCAGATGGAAACACCATGATTACTTTAAGTGTTTCATTAGCTTGGGATAACATGTGTCTTGTTAACGTGCCCGCCTTAATAGACAGCGGAGCCGTGGGCAACTTTATTGATGATGTTTGGGCTAAGAAACATGCTATCCCACGTACTACCAAGACCGTAGCCATCCCCGTGGAAAGCGTCGACGGTAGCCCTCTTATATCTGGGCCTATTAAGGATCACACAAGAGCCTTAAAGATGATGGTGGTCTCCCATCATGAGAACATTGAGCTAGACATCATTAAGACCGCTCATTATCCGGTCATTCTAGGTATCCCGTGGTTAAGGGTCCACAACCCCTACATCAACTGGACGGCGGGTACTCTTTTCTTAGGTTCCGAACATTGTGTTCACGGTCACTTTTTAGCAAAACCCCCTTCACCAAATCCGGAGCAGGAGGCAGGGATTGCCAATACTATTGTAAATGAAGTCTCTTCCCTACCAGCAGAATATCATTCATTCCGTTCTATCTTCTCTCAGTCTGAGTTTTCAGAACTTCCCCCTCACCGGAGGGACGATTGTGCGATAGACCTCATCCCAGATCGTCCACTCCCTTTCGGGAGAATGTATATCCTATCAGCCAAAGAAAAGGAAGTACTAAAAAAATATCTACACACACATATCAAGAACGGTCTGATTTCCGAGTCCACTTCCCCCGCAGCAGCTTCATTGTTTTTTATACCAAAAAAAGACACCACCGAGCTCCGTCCTTGCATCGACTTTAGGGGTTTAAACAAAATCACCATCCCAGACAAATATCCCATGCCTCTCATTCCCGATATATTAGAAGCAGTACAAGGAGCCAAAGTTTACACCAAGCTTGACTTAAGAGGAGCCTACCACCTAATTCGAATAAAGGCTGGGGATGAATGGAAGACGGCTTTTCGCACGCCGTTTGGTCATTATCAGTATCGAGTCATGCCGTTTGGACTTATGAATGCCCCAGCAGTTTTTCAAAGATTTATGGATCACATTTTTGCAGACATCAGCTTACATTATGTTATCGTTTATCTGGATGACATCTTGATTTTTTCTTCTACTTGGAAAGAACATGTTTTACATGTAAAGGAAGTGTTAACACGACTGCAACAGAATCATCTGTTCTGTAAACTGGAGAAGTGTGAGTTTCACAAAACCACCATTTCCTACTTAGGCTGCGTTCTTGCTCAACAAGGTATTGCAATGGATCCTGACAAGATATCGGCAATCACGGAATGGCCCTCTCCTCGATCTATTAAAGACATTCAACGATTTCTAGGTTTCGCCAACTTTTATAGAAGATTCATCCCTCATTTCTCCTTGATGACCAAACCCTTAACGTATCTGCTGAAAAAAGACATCCCATTTGTTTGGGCCGCTGAGACACAGAGATCATTTGAACAACTCAAGATTCTTTTTACTCAGGCTCCTATTTTACAAGTACCAGATCAAAGTCGAAGATTCATTGTGGAGTCTGGCGCATCCCAGTATGCCTTAGGGGCCGTCTTACTTCAACCAGACGAGCAGAACATAGAAAGACCAGTGGCTTATTTATCTAAAACTCTCTCACCGGCTGAACTGCACTACACGGTGTTGGAGAAAGAACTCCTAGCCATCAAACGGGCTTTTGAAGAATGGCGTCACCTTCTTCTAGGGGCCCAACACCCTATAGAGGTCAGGACTGACCATCATAACCTCCGATCTTTACAGTACACACAAACCTGCAATAGTCGGCAGGCCCGATGGGCCTATTTCTTTTCTCTGTATCGGATCAAATTTACTTTTGTTCCAGGAAACTCCAATTTGAAAGCAGATGCTTTATCCAGAAAGACTCCTCAAGAAAAGGTCCCTTTTAAACCCGAACCTATGTTTCCAAGGACAATGTCCGTATCTGTAGTTCATCTCTTTCTACAAAGACTGGAAAATAAATCCAAAGACCTCGAGATCCTAGACTCTACCCTACTATCGACTTATGGATTAACAAGAAGTCAGGGTCTTCTGTTCAAAGGAGAAAAAGTCTACATTCCTGATCCCAAACTCCAAAAAGAGGTGTTACGATTATGCCATGATTCTCAAGCGGCAGGACATCGAGGGTTTACTAATACCCTGGAACTCATTCAGAGACATTTTTGGTGGCTTTCGGTACGCACTGATGTGCGAGACTATCTCGCTTCCTGCACTGTCTGTCTACAAACCAAGACACCTCGGTGTTCCCCTTTGGGGGAATTGGTGACACCTCTACTACCAGTCAAACCCTGGCAGATAATCTCTACTGATTTCATAGTGGACTTACCTCTTTCTAAGGGGTGTAGCACCATCATGGTCACCGTGGACAGTTTAACTAAAATGGCTCATTTTATCCCTTTGCCTACTATTCCCTCAGCAGCCATTATGGCACGGGTTTTTTTGGAACGCATTTTCTCTCTTCACGGCCTCCCAGAAACTATAATTTCTGATAGAGGACCACAGTATATTTCGAGGTATTGGAAACACATCTGCCAGGCATTGGGAATTTCGAGAGCATTAAGCTCCGGCTTTCATCCGCAAACCAACGGGCAGACGGAGAGGCTGAATCAGACCCTGGAAGGGTACCTTCGCTGTTATGTCTCATCGGCCCAGGACAATTGGAAGGATCTGCTACCCTTAGCAGAATTTGCCCATAACAATACGGCACATTCTTCCATCAAGACCAGTCCCTTCTTTTGCACATATGGATTTCATCCTTCAGTTTTTCCTCATGTGACCTCCACCCTTACCAAATTCCCGGACATCGACGCTTTGATCGATACCATTCACCGAGGTCATATCAAAGCAGGTCTGGCCCTACAAGAAGCCCAGACCAGGAGCAAGAAACAAAGCCGACAGACATCGAACTCCTACCCCACAATTCAACATCGGGGATCATGTGTGGCTGGCCAGCAAGTTTCTCCCCAGGCGACTCATTCCCTCTAAACTGTCACCCAAATATTTCGGTCCTTTTCCCATCATTGCCAGATTCGGACCGGTAGCCTTCAAACTGAGGCTCCCTAGGTCTTGGAGTCGCATTCATCCCACCTTTAACGTCTCACAACTAAAGCCAGATGTGCGTAACCGATTCCACCGCTCTACGTGTGGTTCTCCCCCTCCTGTTATGACTGACTCAGGTCCGGAGTATGAGATTTCGGGGATTTGTGACTCCCGTTACCATAGAGGGGTTCTTCAATACCTAGTGGACTGGAAGGGTTACACCCCCGCCGACCGCTCCTGGGAACGTGCATCCGCGGTTCATGCTCCGCGGTTGGTTCGTGCTTTTTATCGCTTCCACCCGGGTAAACCGGGATTTTCCTCCCTTGGAAGGGGGCATATTGTTACGATGGGTCTCCGACGCGGTTTATTATGGAACCGCTGGCGGCTTCAACCAAAGTTGCGGCTGTGTTCCTCCAACATGGCGCCTATACTCGGTGTCAATGGTCTAGTTGTCAGGACGGGAGACGGAAGCGAAGCTCCGCCTCCCATCCCGGAAACACTACAAGAATCCACGGCTCCTGGACAACAACGCGTTGCTACTGCTATCAGAGGCTTCGCTTCGTGAGTTGCCGCTAGGAACCTCATACTACTATTGCCTTAGAACCTTTGCATCTACTAACCCTTGATTTCTCTCCTTTCCTTTTCGAGCAGGGAAGCCCCTCCTCCTCTGTCACCCACGCTTGCATTATCGACTCCATTCGACCACCGCTGTGTCTCAGCCTCCACTCATGTAAGCTTCTTTCCGCTTTACACCCGGTAATCAGATATATAGTTCAGACCTTTCTAAATTACTCTTTCCTTATTCCTCCCAAAGAAACCCAGTTTTTTAGCTTACCGTCCTGCTCCTTATCGGAACCCCGTCTGGGATCCATCTTTAAAGGTACACCCTCTTACAAACAGCGATCGGAAATCCTCTGCCGACACCCAGTCCCTACCACTTGCAGGTATTATAATTCTCATCCAACCCTCATAGGAAGTCCGACACCATTACCTTTGCTAACTTCTATACGTTTATTCCCAGATCTCTCCTGAGCCTGATACTTCATAGACAACGACTTACTTACCATTAGAAGACTTCATCCCGCAAGATCTTTGAGAGTTTGAAACCAGCTTTGCACCCAACGCTCTCTACCGGCAGCCGGGTTTTCTCCCCCACGAGGGTTTCCCGGGAGTCTCCTTTCGATACCTGAGTTAGAAGGGGTCGGAAGCAGGTTCCAGGTAGATCTATCCATTCTTCATGTTTGGACGAAGACAAGGTAGGCCTTGTTGTATTGTTTTTGCCGACGAGTTCGCATGTGGGGATTTTTCCAGAGAGTAAAAAGTTAAAGAGTAACAGTGTCTGCATTGCTCGGGTGCCCTCGCTCTGTTAAGGCCCATCTGGGTCATCTTGAGGGGGTTTGATGCGTCAGCGGTGTGCTGTCTCGAGTCAGTTCGCTGGGGGGGGGGTGTTGTAGGTCGGTCTGGCGGGCCGACTCCCTCTGTGTGGACTTATTAATGGGTATAACGTGCAAAGTAAGCCGCAGTCTCTTGATTTGGTGCATATGTGTTGATAATACAAAATTCTCTGTGCTCAACCCGACCTCGCAATGCGAACATCCTGCCCTCTTCATTTTTGAAAGTGTCGAGTACCCTCAAAGGTATCGACGGTGCCAACCATATTATTACGCCTCTAGCATAAGCAGAGTATGATGAGCCCAACGTCGAGCCTCTCCATTTTTTCGCAAGAGCAATCTGTTTTATCTTTTGTGAGGTGTGTTTCTTGCAGCAGCGCAATCAATTTTCTGACACCTCTTCCCCCCCACCCCAAGTGGATGGATGGGCACCTCATGTAGCCGTTCCTGGGGGCAGATTCCTGCCCCGAGGAAGGGCCATTTGCCCCCAGGGAGGACTGCATGAGGTGCCCCCCCATCCATTTGGGGGGGTGAGAGGGCCACCAGGAAAGTGTGGGCAGGCCCCCCAAAGGATGGGGCCTGCAGGTTAGGGCCCCCTGGGGCAGATGGGTGCCCATCAGCCCCTAGCGAAGGGCCCAAACCAAAATATTTAAAAATAGTACAAATTGTTTTTGGGGAGTGCCAACACCCCCACCACCACAAGACCACCAGGGAATTTTTTATGGAAAGGGGGTTGGCCCTCACCCCTGACCCCAAGTGGAAGGGGGGGAGAGGGCCGCCAGAAAAGTGTGGGCAGACCCCCCAATGGATGGGGCTTGCAGATTAGGGTCCATCTGCCCCTAGGGAAGGGCAACAACATTTTAAAAAAATGTAAAAGAAAAATGGTTTGTTTTCAGTGCCCCCCCACTAGACCACCAGGTGAATTTTATATTGAAAGGGGAATGGCCCTCCCCCGCCCCCTAACCAAAAATGGAGGGGGGCATCTCATGAAGCCCTCCCTGGGTACAGATATCTGCTCCTAGGAAGGGGCATCTGACCCCAGGGAGGCCTGCATGAAATGCTCCCCGCATCCATTTGGGGTGGGTGGCAGAGGGCCACCACAAAACGTGTGACAGGCCCCCCAATGGATGGGGCAGTAGGTTTTAGGCACCCTGGGGGAGATTGGCACACGCCAAGGGAAGTTGGGTAAAGAAAGATTCATTTGAAAATTGTAGGATACATTTTAGGGGTAGCTGAGGGGCACCCTAAACCACCGGGGAATTATGTAATGGAAAGGGTGGTAGCCCTCTGCCCTCCCCACCCAAAATGGAGGGGGCACCTAATAGAGCCCTTGCTGGGGGCAGATATCTGCTCCTAGGAAGGGGCATCTGACCCTAAATACTTCCCCTAAACACTTCCCTATCAAGCACCTCCTGATAATGGAACTGTGCAATATACTAAACTTAGCGAATGCATAGCCCTATGTTATTGATGCTGTCTCATATTACTAAGTCTTATCTGCGCTTGTATTCTAATTTGACCCGACTTCTGTTGTAAAATACCAATAAAATATTTTGTTGGAGACAAGAAAAAGTTCACACTGGTCCCCCTCTGTCGGGCTCATACCTCTTAAAGCAAAAGCTCATGTTACTCTCTCTGTCGGGCTCAGACCTTTCAAAGAAAAAAGTTCAAATCACTTGCAGGGGTTCCCATCCCCAAGCTTAATTCACATCCTTTTGGGGTTCCCTTCCCCTGATTTATTACACTTCCGGCCTCCCTCAGTCGGTGTCGGACCGTTTTCTGATTTCAAAGACTTTTGTGTCTGGCTTTAGCTATAGACCTTCACAGGACCACTTTGACTTTTCCTTCAACTCGCACTCTTGTGTTATTCGCCCCAGTGCCTCTTGGTCTGGGCAGTTCGATGTTATAAGCACAAGAGTTCAACATTCACCTTTTTACTTTCCCCCTTTTCCCAGGGTTAATTTTGATCACTTAGCTTCTTGTAGTTCATTCACTTTATAGATTCCTAATACAAAGATTTCCCCTTTCAGAGAGACTTTTGAATGGGATACTTGCTTTCGCCGGACCACTCTGCTGCTCACTATCGCTGGTTTCACAGCTATCGATAATTCACAGTTCACCACAAGTCTGCCTTCCTTCGTGTCTCATCCACACGTGTGCAGCCTTCAATTGTGCAATATTTGCAACTCCAATCTTTGCTTAACACACACCGATCTTCTGTGTTGCTCGCCAACTCACCAGCCCTGTGCATTCTTTTCTTGTCCTCTCCAGGGTATCCCTCAGTCGGGCTCGGACCCCTCTTAATTTGCAAGATGTAATGTCTTTGGACTTCAAGTCGCAGAATGCACTTTTCCTTTTTTCGCTCCCACTTCGCTAGCTCCCCAAAAACGTCATTCCGGCATTTTGGGAGCTGCATGAGTTCAAGGGGATATTTGTTGAGACCAGGGTCCTTCCACCTGCCTCTCAAAGGCCTGGGCTTCCCTGTTATGCCCAGGGGAGGAGCTCTGGTATGGGAACTGCCAGGACCCCCCCCCCACACCACCAGGTTTTGGCTCCCTGGAATTGGCACTCCCTTGCCACACTGCAGCCTCCCCCTGGCCCAGCAATTAGGCAGTCTTTGCTCCTCCAGGCCTTCCCGGGTCTCCCCTGCTGGAATTCTCCTCCCGGCCTCTGTGCTCCATCCAGCATCCCCAGCTCGCTCAGAGTGTACCTGTTTGCTCTGTCTTTTATACTGTCTGGGAGGCTCAACAGGTTTCCGGTAGGAATGATTGAAAGCGGAGGCCTGACCTCACCTGGCCTCGTTAAGGGGACAAAATGGTGATTGCCCATAGGAATCCCTGGTACATAGGTTCCTCTGGGTAAACCTCATTGCTCTTGTTCTCTTCTTCCTCGACCCAGTGGTTTCTGAAAAATGCTCTGGCATCTGTACCTGCCAGGGGAGCAGCTGAACTTGGATAAGCCAGAAAACATAAGTGACCCTGCACCTGGGATGGGGTGTGGAAGTGGCCAAGGAAGAGCTGAAGTGTAGCACATCAACATAGCGGGTATGTTCCTGCCTAACCTGAGAGCTGTGAAATTATGACTTTCCAAATCCTAGTGGTTTGGATTCGACTGCCAGTTGTCTTGCCTGTACTTTCCAGGATGGTAACTTTTGTCATGTGGAATCATTCTGCACGGGATTGGGTGCACAATGGGTCCCATTGAGCTGCAGTTCAGCTACTGTTGCCCGATAGAGGGATCTACTTCAGCCATTTACCTCCAGCTTTTCCCTGCTACTGCACTGTGCCTTTCCGCTCCCCCTGCACTTTCCCTTCCCCATCCCATGCACTTGCACGATCTGAATGACACCTGGCCTACTGGGATCGTTGTCTGTCCTTGCTTTGTTCCCCCTCCCTTGCCTCGTCTCTCCTTGAAACACTTGCTGAAGTGTGGATCACAGCTACTAATGTAAACTTACACTTATGTCAAGTGTAGGTTTATGTATGTCCTTTTCTTAAGCCGTAACTCTTATTATTGGATCCATTGTTTTCAAGAATATGTTTGGACACTTTTTGTCAGATACGGCTCCAGGAGGTACTGTACTCCCGTTGGAGTTTCACAGCTGTACGAGCGGTGCACGTGTCTTTTGGTACAGGTGGATGTCAGTATATGGTGCGTGCAGGGTGTATTAGCATCCAGTGGTGCCTCATGTCTGGCTACAAATGTGTCACATATTTTAGTTCATGTGTGTAGTTGTGTGGGACCAGAAGAGCAACGAAACCTACATTTTGGGCGGGGGGACAACTGGTGATGGGCAGGGCCACCTCAGAAACTGGGCGCGGCAAACTTAGAGGCTCCACCCCCTCTGTTCTACCCCAACGGTTTTCTGGTGTGGAGCCCAAATATCCCCCTTTTCCCACCAACCACCACACACCCCCACCTCCCACCCTTTACCCACTAGAGTCAGCTTTGTTGGGAAAAGGGGGATGCAGGTTTTGGACACGTAGCAGTCGCTGCACCTTTGAAACTATTTTCACAATTGTTTGCTGTGTTTTTTATTATGTGTGAAAATAAATCTGCAGCCTTTTATGCCAAAAGAAGGCATGTCTCATTCTGCACCTTAGTGATGGGGGGGAAAGAAAGGGCCTGAGACGAATGAGCAAGAGTAATATGTATTGGTATAATAATGGACAAATGCCCAGGTTATGTCCATGAACGCCCCCCATATGCCCATGTTTAACTCTCCTTTACCCAAGCATACCTACATATGATTTCAAAAGATTCTCTAATGCCCAGAATCTACCACTTACACCCATGTATAGTGTAATATATTCAGGTAATGCTTCATATTTAGAGCCTCGCATGTCCTCATAGGCACACCTACTTTGTCATATATCCAGGTACATGTCCATAGGCTGAACAAAGTATCATATATGTTCAGGCACAGCTTCATATGCTGGTAACGGTCTCATATTTATGTGTGTAATCTCATATGCTCAACATATGCAAAGAAGCAGCCTGTGTTGCTCCTGCTCCACCATCATATGCCACGATGTAGCCTCATACTAGTCTTTTTTTTCTTAAATTCCCAGAGAAGAATGCAGTGTCACTGGCAAACCGGAGACTCCAACCTGTGCATTGCAATGTGGCCACAATCCATAGAGGCTGTGCAGGTGCTGAATTCCAGCGCAGTTTGTTCTGTAACTGATGCACTTCTCTCCTGAAGTATGACTACAACTGTACGTGTCACTGGTACACATGTACACAACAGTGCTCCCAACCCAAGCACAGCTGTGTTTAGACACAATCCAAACGATCGGCCGGATTGCGGGTTTTCTTCTACGATTCTGCTACGTGATTTCCTGATTTTAGGCTTACTATCCTCCTCTTAGTTGGTGGTGTGCCTCCTCTTAATCTTTAGGATTTTTATTAACTGAAAGGCCATAATTATTTCCTGGTAATCGATGTAAGAATTAGTTTTAAACATTGTGTTAAAGTAAGCATTAAAAGTACACTTTTTTCTTGTTAAGAATTTGGTAAAAAGCACTACAATTTACAATCAGTTGATGACACAATCCAATAGATCCAGGTCACCAGGGATGCAAGGCACATATTTCAACACATTTTCATGATGGCTGTACCCAGCATATATGCCACCATTGCCATTTTAAGAAAACATCTACGTTGGCTGTGCCCAATAATACCAGTTTTGCCACTGTAAGAAGAGATTGTAATGCTGGCTGTGCCAGTATAGGCCAGTATAGGCACTGTAAGAACATATTCACGTTGGCTATGGCCAATAATGCTTTATTACAATGTAAAAAAGATGTTTTCATACCTGATTTGCCAATATATGCTATCATTGCCTCATGACACTGTCTCAATGCTGACACCTCCTCCTACACTGTCCCCCGCATGCAGTGGTAAAAATGGACAAAATATGGAGGGGGATCTCACAAGGGCGGGCAGTGGGGGCAGACTTTGGAGGAGGGGCAGAGACCGAAGAGGCAGGATTGAGAGGGTGTGGAGCTGGCAGTTGACCACAGATCAAAGGAAATGTTCAAAATACTAGTTTAAAAACAGCAATTTCTTTCATGATGCTTCTTTTCCAAACCCCACACTATGTATCAATTCCACTTTAAACAACTTCCATGGCAGTGTTGCACCCAAAATATGTTAGCGTTACAATAAAACGTTTTTATAGCGCTTCAAACTGAATTCTATGTGTTGTAACAACTTGACTCCTTTTTCACACTTACTTAATGCATGCTGTACCTCAGCTTTGGAGCACTGTAAATAAAAATGCAGACCAAGGTGGGGGCTCAGAGATCTAATCTGCTCTGTGCAAGCACTGTGTACAAAGAGCAATCTGCACTCTGTGTGAACAGTGCACTTGCACAGGGGAGGGCAGATTAGATCACCGAGCGGGCCCCCACCTTTGCGAGCTTGGTAATGCACTCAGTTCCAGCCATCCTTAAAACAACCTTTGGCCTGGTGTCCTGCTCTGTGACATACGCAGGTGTGTCCCCTGCTACTCCGTAAAATAGCACGTGCAGGTTTTCTTTTTTTTTTAAAACAATCCAGCCGAAGCACAGCTCTCTCATGGCGTGTGTTGTTTGGGGCTGTTGCATGTCACCCCTATAATGGTCACATGGTGGTGACCATGTGACCAAGCTAATAAAAAGGACGAGGAGTTGGACACAAGCCGACTACTGCGTCGTCGTTGGAATGCACCATGCTGGTGCCACACAGTATGCCGAGGGTCTACTCACGTGGCCTGGCATCACGCCGGTGCCCCTGCTGGGCAACACCGTCCCAACTGAATGGCTGTGCCATGTGATCATGGCAACTGGTGTAACCGCGGCCTGGGTGCCCCCAGAGCTGGGGCTGTGGTGAGCTGGTTGCCCCCAGCCCAGGTGTTCCTCTCTGGTGATCTGGAGCGTGCAGAGTGCTCCCTGCTGTGTATATGCTGCGTGGAAACAACCCCTTTGGTACATATTGGGTGACCCCGACATCTGGAGCCCACTCTGGTGAACCGGGAGCGGGCCGCTAACAGGGGCTGACTGTGGCCAGATCCTGACATCCGGCTCTACATCTGGTGCCGGATCTCGGACCCGGTAGAGACAGCCCAATGACCAGAAGTGCCTGCATGCCTCCCCTTTTAAACATGGCACATTACCTATCCCTCCAGAGCGAGCGCATGCGTGCATGTGCGAACACACAAACACATGCACTTTGTTTTTTAACTTAACTGGGCAGCCCAAGAGGATTCCACTCCACCACAGCCAGGAAGTCCGGACGTAGCAGGGAGAGATGTCGGCCAACATCTATGTCTTGAGTCCTTCTACCTGCCCATGCCTTGGCAGCATACAACTGCCACACTGAGAGGGACTTATAAGTGAGGATGTGCAGGCAGGAGCCCCCCAGAATAAAATGGGCTTGCATAACCCTTTTGGAATGCTGGCTGGGGGAGCAAAACGGCCCTGACTTTGCATGGACGATTGCTCATACATAGGCTGGGGTACTCCATGCAAAGAGAACATCCCAGCGGGGGCATTCTTCAGCTGATTGATGCAGCTGAGTGAACACATAGGTTACACTAGGCCTGACCTCTCTGGCTTCTTCATAATTAGTTGCAGGTCGCTGAATGGTCAATCATTATTGGTGCGCTGTCACTGTTGGGCAGAGTTGTACTGCCCCTATCGGAAAGCTGCCCCTACCGTAAACCAATTCTGATTGTTAGAGCTGTCTTCAAGTTACCACCCATATTCTCCTGCCTGTTCTTGCCCTTTTTCTTTAGAGCCCTAAACACCCATATATGGAACCGATTACCTCGTTTTTGGCCGCAACAAGAGATATGTTGTTCAAAAAAGTAGCTACATTGATCTTTGTAGACACAAGCCGACACTCTACCCTGTTATGCCTATGCAGGTACTGTAAATAAATGAGACCTACACATGAGTCCAATGGTATATTTTGGGTCACTTCTGGACCCATCTGTCACCACAGAATACAATTTATATTAACATTTTCAACTGGGTGAGAGTTGTGGGTTTGCAGAAGCCTTGGGGCATTCCTCCCAACAAGGTCACCCAAAAATAGTGCGGTTTTAAAGCACTTCTCTAGATTTTTGTTTTCAAATCAGGGTACTTTTAAAGAACCGGGGCTTAAATTCCCTAATTGGGTGGGAGGGAACTTAATCGACTTCCTCTGTTCCGCGTGGCTCCTTAAGATCTCTGTCGCCAAATTCTAAGGCACTTATCAACTTTTTTGCACCTCACTCTCTGGCCCACCTCTATCTGGACAATAACATCCTGTCCTCCTTGGAAGCCTGACCTGACAATGTTATGAATAACTGTGCAACATTGAGAAAGCTGCACTTTCTGATGGACGTCTCGTTCTCCATAGGTCCATGCTTTCCATTTCCACGTTGTGCCTACCTCTCTCTTAAATACAAGACTTAAATATTATTTACAAGCATGACTCTCCATTGAGCACACTATGAGAAGTACTCCCCTTTAACCAGTAATTCCACCCTCCCCCATTATTGTGCGCTTTGAAACACTGTCTTGTTTTACAGGTGCCTTTATAAATAGCCACTAAATAAATACATAAAATACATTATTAGTTTTCCCTTTCATGGTACCTGCTGGAGGGAAGCTTCCTAGTGTATAGAGAGATATAGGGCCTGGTTGACTGTTGTATTAGTGAGGACCTAAAGTGCAAAGCCACGGTTTGTTTCTAACTTTACTATATGTTTGAGGAGCTACTTGACACACAGGCTGCTAGAGAGGACCCAAAGTAGGTGTTCACTAGGATAGGAAAACACCAGAGCTGGGTTTGCCTGTGTCATGTTCTAATTTACAATTTTCTACTCTTGCTATATGGATTCTGGGGATGTTTGTTAGCACGTATACACAAAATATAGGGGCGCACAAGAACAATTATTTTGCTGATTGTTGGGTCCTCACTAGAAGTAGCACCAGTTGGGCACGCGGACACGGGGATACACATGCACACACACACACACGTATTCAACTCCCCGCTCTCACTTTCTTTCTGTCTTTCACTACCTTTCTGCCTCCTCTCGTTTTTGTGTCATGTGTCTGTTTTGGTGTGTAATTACCCGACTGGCAAACTACTGGCCTGTCTTGGAGGAGGGTGTCATAATCTGTGCTGGGCTGGATTATGGTTATGTGTGTGTTATGATGGTGTGGTGATGTCAATTACATTCCTTGTGGAGTGTTGGTGTGGTGATGTCATTGATATTCTGGTGGAGTGTTGATGGTTGTTTGGAGTGCTGGGTTCCACTGGTGTCAGTTGAACTTAATGTGCTGGGCTGGATGGACGTCCCAGTGCTTTCTCTACTTGCCAATTAACATAAATAAACCTACCTGTAAACCACCTACCTTCTAGTGTTCCTTATGGGGAAGGAGGCTTAGTTTATATCACTGGCGACGAGGATGGTTCTGGTGCTGCTGGGAAGGGGCAGCTGGCGAGAAGTGCTGCCTTCCAAGGAGACATCCATCCAACAGCAAGAAGCTGCAGGCCGGGCGGTGCAGTGGAAGTTCAACCCAGGGTCCAGGTCGGTGATCCTGTGAATATCCTGCAAGTTGGGCGGTTGCAAGAACAGCAGATGTGGTCAACAGGTGGCCCTGAGGTGTTTGGAAGGGGGCACTTTGTTGTGTGGTCCAGAGGTTAGATGCTGCTGTGTACAGCCGTCATCTGAGCAAACGGGACGGCTGTCAGCCAAGGGGCCCAAACGGACAGAGGTGGTCGCGTGAGTGGAGGTTGCTGTTGTGGAGGTTTGGCAATCCGGAGCGGGAGAGGGAAGACATCAGAATCCCTTGGGCTGTCGGGAAGCGTAGGGGGCAGCTGTTGGTGTGCAGGAATTGACATTTGACTTGAGCCGGCAAGGAACGGGCCGGTGTGTATGTCGGCGCGGTCTGTGTTCTGGCCGCTCCTACTGCGTTTCTGGGGTACTTGGTGCCGTTGACACAGTAACTGCGGTATCAACGGACATCGAGGTTTACTCCTCGCTGCCGGAGGGCGGACTAATGATGTCAGCAGGCTGGGGGTGTATGTTCCAGCATGGAGGGCTGGAACGTGACACCGTCGCAGCATTCCAGCATGGAGGGCTGAAACGCGACGCTGCCGTGGCATTCCAGCATGGAGGGTTGGAACACAACGCTGCCAAGGTTGTTCGTTTGGAAGTCCGACGGGTGCTGCGAGAATGTTGCGCAACCGAAGGGCTGGTCATGTGGACTGCTAGCGAGGATCGAGTCAATGGGCAGAGGAATGGAGAGATGGGAACGGCGTGGAAATGGTTCTCGGTCCGTGCCGATCATTGTGAGGATGGGTCTAGCCAGTGCGCGGACGTCGATGGACACTTCACGTGTGCTCCGGTGTGGAGTTGGTGTCGGGAATCTTATGTCCATTGCAGATATTGGTGCCATATCTATGTGCTGCATTGGATAGAGTTGGATCCAGATTCATGGGGACACACACAACTGGAAGGCTGCAGTGAATAGGAGGTTTAGTCGGAGGTAGGTGTTGGGTGAGGCCGGTCTTTACTGTTAATGCCGTTGTTTATGTGTTGTGGCCTCCGTGGTTAGTAAATATATGGGTCGGGGCTTTGGGTTAATGTTAGCAGTTTAAGGCCTGTCAATTTGTGTACTACTGTTGTGCTTATGTGGTGGCCTAATGTTTAGGACTTTCCTCCGGGTTGCATTTTGGACTCGTGGGTGGGTTCATGGGCAACGTTTGTAAGGTTTACAATGTTTTCCTTGCAGGATGGTTTAATTGGACATGCTGGGATTGGCGCAGGGACTTCAGTGCCAAGTATTTTCGCCAAGGGTTTTGCATTTAATGTTTTGCATTTCAGGGATATTTTGGGGTTGGCGCAGGGACTTTGGTGCCATAAGGGTCTATATATTTACATGGGATTTGTATGCTGTCTCATGTGTGTTCTGTTGGTTGTCGTTCGTGGGGGTATGTCCCCTGGTTATGTGTGGATGGTGCCGGTGTTTTGGGGGTAGTGAGGTGCTTGTCATTTTCAGGTCCTGCATTTTGTTGTCAAGTTGGTGCTATGGGACTTTAGCGCCATTCTACCTGTACTTGTCTTGCAGCTATTGCTGTGCATTTTAAGGACAGGTTGGGGTTGGAGCAGGGACTTGACGTCGTTGATTGGTTATTGTGGGGCTTTATGTGTTGTTCTTTGGTGTTATATGTGTGTTCGTAGGGGCGTGTCCCCGGTCATATTTTTAGGGTGCTGTCTGGTGCTCACATGGGGCAGTGAAGTGAACAGGGTAATGCGAGATGCTGCCCGGTGTTTTGGGGGCAGTGATGTTAGGGGTGGGGCAGCGATGTTTCTATTTAGTGTTGCTCTGGTTTTGGGTTTAGGGGCAGCAGCGATGTTTCTATTTAGTGTTGCTCTGGTTTCGGGTTTAGGGGCAGCAGTGCGTTCTATGTTGTGGGGTTAAGGTACAGAGTGGTGCTGTTCACGTTGTGGTTGTATGGGTAGTGAGGTGCAGCCTGGGATTTTAGAGGTTTAGTGAGGTGCTGAGGTTTGGTTGCACTAATTAGTTTCAGGGAGTTATTTTGGGGTGGTCTAATGAGGTGTTGCTGCCTAGTTGTTTGTTGTTAGTGCTGTCCCTTTTGTGTTGGGGGATTATGTGCTGTGGTTAAGGGGGAGTGAGATGCTCCATGTTGTGGTTAAGGGGCATCTAGTGTGCAGTGAGGTGCTGTCCAGTTGTTTTAGAAAGGACGGTCAGGTGTTGCGTGTTCCAGAAGGTACAGTGAGGTGCTGCCTAAGGTCTGGTTAAGGGGCAGTTGGGCTGCCTACTTTGGGGTTAAAGGGCAGTGTGGGGCTTTGTGTTTCAGTAGGTGCTGTTCGTTGCTTCAGGAGGGGATGTGTGGTGATGCAGTCGTAAGGGCAGTAAGGTGCTGTTGTTGATTTAGGGCAGTGAGGTGCTGTCTAGGGTCCCGTTAGGGGTGGTTAGTGCTTTCTGGTTATTTTAGGGGTAGTGGGGTGCTATCTGGGGGTTGCAAGGGGCACTGAGGTGTTTTTTGCAGTCGTAAGGGCAGTAAGGTGATGTTGTTGATTTGGGCAGTGAGGTGCTGTCTAGGGTCGGTTAGGGGTGGTTAGTGCTTTCTGGTTATTTTAGGGGTAGTGAGGTGCTATCTGGTGGTTCCAAGGGGCACTGAGGTGTTTTTTGTCCATTTGTGGGGCCGTGTAGGCTGTTTATATTTTGGTTAAGGGGCTGCTTGGTGCCGTTTATGTTTTGGTTAAGGGGCAGTTAGGTGATGTATGGTTTTGGTTAATGGGCAGTTGGGTGCTTTCTGGTTATTCTAGGGGTAGTGAGGTGCTATGTGGTGATGCAGTCGTAAGGGCAGTAAGGTGCTGTTGTTGATTTGGGCAGTGAGGTGCTGTCTAGGGTCCGGTTAGGGGTGTTTAGTACTTTCTGGTTATTTTAGGGGTAGTGAGGTGCTATCTGGTGGTTCCAAGGGGCACTGAGGTGTTTTTTGTCCATTTGTGGGGCAGTGTAGGCTGTTTATATTTTGGTTAAGGGGCTGCTTGGTGCCGTTTATGTTGTGGTTAAGGGGCATCTAGTGTGCAGTGAGGTGCTGTCCAGTTGTTTTAGGAAGGACCGTCAGGTGTTGCGTGTTCCAGGAGGTACAGTGAGGTGCTGCCTAAGGTCTGGTTAAGGGGCAGTTGGGCTGTCTACTTTGGGGTTAAAGAGCTGCTTGGTGCCGTTTATGTTTTGGTTAAGGGGCAGTTAGGTGATGCATGGTGGTTTCAAGGAGCAGTGGGGCGTTGTTAACGCTGTTCATGTTTTGAGTTAAGGGGCAGTGAGGTGCTTTCTATGTTTTGGTTATTGGTTAAGGGGCAGTTAGTGCTCTATGGTCATTTTGAGATGCTATCTAAGTTGCTGATATGCTGTGTTAGGCACTTGTGACACTAGGAATGGATTACTATCAGCTGTCTATCAAGAAATGGCTAGGGAGAATTTTGGTATGTCAACTATTGAGCAGATGACAAAATTATATTCGGATATTGGGTGGCAAGAGAGGGAGGGGGAGTACTCTGATAAAGTTCAAAGGGCTCTTTGTAAACGCGTAGGCCTATGGGATTGGACTGAGAATTGTGAACATCTGAGGAGTTTGCGTAGCTACAAGTTTGTACAATATAGACTATATGACTTTAAGAAACCTCAGAGGTATTTGAATATCTGCCCATCACCTAGACTAAGACGGTTTATCCTGCTACTTAGACTGAAGCAACTTCCCACGAGAATGGTCACAGGAAGACAAACTAAGTTGGCTGCTATACTGCGAATATGCCGACTATGCAAAGCTCAAGATCAGTTGGAGACAGCAAAGCATCTTTTGACTGAATGCCCTGAGATGGCTAGTACCTTTATTCCTCTGTTGGATAGTTTTGTCCATAATAGTGATTACATTAAGGACGACTTGTTTTGGAACCACTGTGTTAATACTAACAGTATGCACCTGCTGATTGCTTTGTATACCATCTGATTGAGGATTGAAGGCAGACTGGATATAACATTTTAAGTAACAGTTCTCAATTGAATACTTTGTAGATAGTATTTGCTACATAGATAATTATGTGGTATATATTTGATGTATAAAAAAAAAAATATGCTTAATGTTTTTATTCTTATTTTTTTCTGTTTATACTAATGCTATGTTTTAATTACATGATATTTATTTTATATTTTGTGTAAAGTTTATAATTTAAACTGTATCATAATAAATAAATAAATGGCTGTGGTTAGGGGTAGCGAGGCGCTGTCATGTTTTGTTAGGTAGGTGCTCTCTGGTTATTTTGAGATGCTGTCAAGTTTGGTTAAGGGCAGTTAGAGCTGGCCAGTTACTTTAAGGGGGCAGTGCGGTGCTGTCTGGTGGTTTCAATGGGGCACTGAGGTGCTGTGTATGTTTTGGTTAAGGGGCAGTTAGGTGATGTCTGTGTGCTCGTGAAGGGGCAGTTAGGTGCTGTCTGGTCATAGGTAGGTTATGGTGATAGTGTGTTCTTGAGTGGTCTTGTGGTAGGATCAGAGTTCTGGGTTTTGTTTTGTGTTTTCAATTGAGATTTTGCCTAGATTTGTGGTGTAGCACAAGGGCTCAGTTGGGAAGTGTTTGAGTTGATACAAGATATTTAGTTCTGCGTGATGAGTGAGGTTTCATCCACTGTTGTGGTCGGTGGCGTTAGGGGTGTTGTGATGTGTTAGTGTAAGGGAAGGAGATATGTCATAACCTGTGCTGGGCTGGATTGTGCCTATGTGTGTGTTATGATGGTGGGGTGATGTCAATTACATTCCATGTGGAGTGTTGGTGTGGTGATGTCATTGATATTCTGGTGGAGTGTTGATGGTTGTTTGGAGTGCTGGGTTCCACTGGTGTCAGTTGAACTTAATGTGCTGGGCTGGATGGACGTCCCAGTGCTTTCTCTACTTGCCAACTAAGATAAATAAACCTACATGTAAACTACCTACCTTCTAGTGTTCCTTATGGGGAAGGAGGCTTAGTTTATATCAGAGGGTTCAACATCACACTTCAGTGGGCATTTGATTTCGTTAAGAGGGGCTTGTGCATTGCATTCATTGTCGCTTAAGCATCTCACTGAAAGGAGTGTGTGTGGATCACTAAAGGTTGCTTGAACATTTTACTGGGGGTGGGGGGAGGGTGTGTGTCATTTATGGAACTTTTGGCCTCTGACTGAATATAGTTTATGTATCTTACAGATGAAAGAAAGTGTATCTCACTGACAGGAGTGTGTTTATGCGCACCTCACCCCGAGCTCTTGTGTCTCGGTGATGAAGCCCCAGCGCCTCAATGGCTCTCGCTGGGGGACGCTGAGCGAGTCAATAATTTACGAATGTGCATGCATTTAGGGGAATGCATGAGGTGACCGTTTTACTCGCACTGAAGGGATAAAACCCATTGTAACATCAGAATCTGAGTGCCAGGCCGTTTGTATTCTTGGGAGGCATACAGCAGACAGTTCTACGGGATTACTGCCGCGCAGTATATATAAAACATTAAAAACCGTGTTATAGGGGGCGTGGCTAGCCGCAGACTCCGACCGATGCCTCTGCAGTAGCTCCTGCAGCTAACCCTGTTCCACGGGCCCCCTTCCCCTCTAAAACCTCGAATTCTTTGAGTGCTTTTAAAAGAGTTGCGAGCTGTCAGAAAATTATTTCCTGTTAATGCATTACTGAGCAGACGTACTACGCATGCGCAGTAAGCATGCAAAGCATTTTCTGACCACGAGCATTTTCCGACTTTACACCGGCAGTCTCAGCCTTCCTGCTTCCAAAATCCCGTTCAGCACTCACCGAAAATGCCCCGGAACCGCTTCATTGCTCCGGAAAAATCACAATGGTGACGTGGGAAATCACGTGAAGAAGAGTGGGCGGGCCGTTGCTATGGTCCGTTTCTCAGATGGGAACTAGTCGCTCCAGTACTAAAATCGAACTCTCTCGGATACACTGACATTCAAGGGAGTAGTCCTTCTTTGTTGTTTATAGGTGGGGGCGTAAACCGTTGCAATGTTTTGTTGTCAAGGGAAGTGGCTTGCAGAGTAGTGGAGTTCTGCAACCAAAGACGGCACCATGTGCAGTCCTCTAGAGAAGCCCCAGATAATTTGCCACGTTCAGAAATCCGTTAACTACACTGTTTTTGACTGCAAGTGGCTGCCGCGCAGCGCACGCTTCGTCTGCCTGGGAAATTATCCGCGTGGCACTGGAGTCCTACAGATTTATGAGATCGAGCACGGGGAACTGCGGCTGCTCAGTGAGGTCAGAATACGGGATAAGGGGTGGGGGGACGGGGAATAGGCTGAGCAGGCAATTTGACTGTCATCCTGGGGTCCAGAACACGAAACAGTTTTCTGTCGGTGATCCTATTGATTCGATTCGTGGTCAATGATGGAACTCGAAGGATCCTGTCTCTACATTGCACGAATCTGGATCTTCCCCAAGGCCAAATATGGCCTCGGCCGAAAGCCTACCCCCACGCGAGTTCCAGAGGGTACTAGTCAGCATTTGTGGTCGAGTTTGACAAGGTTCCTGTGCCTGCCATTGCCATGATGCCTGGGTCGATGGACCCAGCCGCCAGTTTTTGGGGGCGCGCCAAGAATGATTAACACGAGTACTTAGCTCCCCTTAGGACGGTTTACAAAATTAACTTTTTCTTGAAGTACTACATTTATCCATGCTACGTCTTTAGTATGTGTTGATTTAAGCACCAGGCTTGTGGGAAGATTCTGAGAGGACGATGGAGGAGGGTCATCGATACTATCTAGCCAACCTCTATCAAGCTGAGCAGGAAGGCAAACTTAAGGAACTATGCAGTGGTGTTATAGTACATTTAGCCGCATGCAGAGGAGCACACAAATCAAGCTAGACATTCAAACTGGCAAAGGATGTCCAACCATAGACAGACAGCCTCTTGCCCCACATCCCCTGGCTGAAATGTGGATTGCGACAAGGCAGCTTAAACCACATATCCGCACGGATGCACAAACTGCCACTTTGCCTGGTAAACTCAAACCAGAGCCGGGGAAAGGGCTCCCCATGTATAGCATTTCTTGACATAAGCGGGCCAAAAGACAGGGCGAAAACGTGTGGCACGGCATTTTGAGTAGGTGGTACTTGTGTGGCAATGCATAAAAGTCCATGCGTTAAAAACGAAAAAAGGTAGACCAATATCCGCAGCCACCAGCCCGCTTTGCAAACATCAACACATGTAACGAGTTGCAAAAAAAAAAGCGATACAGAGTACCCCATGCAGCACTCGCTGTAAACTGTTGTATGCTATAGTAAAACAACAAAGTAATCCGAAAAAGGGGCAGGGCTCTTCTACTATGGTAGTCATATGGGGTGACAAGTGCCCCGCCCCCACTCCCCAAAAGAGATGAGTGAAGCAAGGAAAGCAAAGCAAAATGGCTTTGCCTCTGAAGGCGCCCATTCCCTGACACAATTCCAAAACCGCGAATAGTGGCCACAACCCGCTAGGGAATGAGACCAGGAGATAGATTGCAAGTGGAACAAAGTTTTAAATAAGATAAACTGTACACGCAGAGAACTCTGCTGCCCAGAGAGTGCTCTGTCAAACATTACAAGGGCAGCACGTTCTAAGATAGAAAAACGTCATTGATGATGCCACGTTACAAGTACACAATTCTACAATACAATTGGGTTGACTCATTAGTACATTATAGATTTTTAGGCGATGACCATGTTGGATTGGCTGTTGCTTGGGTGTCACTCCCGCAGCACGTGGGTCAGGTGGGCTCATCTCTGTGGGGTGAAGGTCGTGTTAGTAAAATGATACACTCCTTGCTGGCTTATCTACAACAACAGGATCTGAGAGCGTGAGACAAATGACAATCCTAAAAGTGTGGCAGGAATGAGGGTGCTTCTCACAGTTCCCCAACAAGTTATAGGTACGCATTCTACCCTCTGCACCCCGGTACCCATAAACCCTGTGTCCCCGACCCAGGTGTCCATCTTGGGGGGGGGGGTTTGATCTACCTGATGCCTCATGATACAAATAGGCATGTTAGTTTTAAGAAGAATATATTGGTATATGGGATTAGGGCTATGGCGGGTGTTCTCCGCTGGTCCCTGTGGGGGGTCAGATGTGTATCTGTATCAAAGAGCAGAGGGGCCTGGATGGCTGGACTTCCGTGCGAACAGAGTTTGTGCAGAGCTGGCAGGAGGCAGTGGGGTGGGGGTCTGGGCTGGTGGTGTGAGGTGCAGGGCAGAGGGAGAGACAGGATTTTAGAGATCATTTTCGGGCCTTGTAGAAAATGGTGCCTGGTGTGTTACGAAGATGGAGTCTTTGAGCTTCAATAAGGTGGGGTTACATGATTCTTTTGTTAGTAATGAGAGGGTAATAATGCAGATTACGCGTAGACGGGAAGGGGGATGTCTCCCACCCCCTCTCCAGCATAGGCGGGATCCAACCATGCGGGAATGGTGAGAGGGGCGGAAGAAGACTACCTCTTCCCTCAACATTCCCCCTTTTCGTTACTCCTAAAGTAACAAATACCCTCCCCCAGTATGTCTGCGTTCTTCTGCCCTTTTTACTGCCTTATCCCAGGCGGGGGTACCTTTTATTGGCATCCATGCACGGCACACACTTCTTAAACTCTCTCCCCGCCATGCATATTCTTCAGGAGTACATGTCGTATAAATACAACCCCGTCCTGGTCAACCCACACACACCTCCTTATACGTGTCTAGATCTTGGGATTGTTGGAAGGTGATATGCCATAAATTATCCACTACATCCCCTGTGTTGTATATGGCCACCATGCAATATTTGGGTTCATCATTCTCACCAGTTTGTACTTGCTCTTCCCTAGTATCATGAGGCATCTTCCCATTTCTATTTTGGTTGCCTATAGTCACCATGAACATCGCACTACTAGGAATCGCCTCGGCACAGCATCGTACTCCGAACTGGCGCACACAGAAGATCAGCAGAAGGAAAACTATGATGGGGACCAGTAACTTCATTGCTTTCCCGAGCCATGATGACCCAGTCGAACGCTGCGCTGAACCAGTCACTGAATTGAAAACCACCTTCTTTTTTCATCCATACTCCGAGTTCATGCACAGCTGATATTACATGTGAAAGTGTCTCATTTTTAGCGTCTGAAGAAGGCACGAATGTGCAACATGCACTCACCATTTTTCGGCAAACACCTCCCTTCGTTGCTGTGAGGAGGTCTAGGACATAACTGTTTTGCATTGTCATCAGTCTCGGCGCTCTTAGTTCTACATTGATGACATTGAACCCTTCCTCAGTGTTGTTGGCCAATTGGATCAGCTCCCATCAAATTATTTGAAGCCACTTGGCATTTGCTCGTGCTTGGATGCTGGGGATCAGTGATGCAAAGAATGTCTCTGCTGAGTTGAAGAGTTTGTATTGATCAGGAATCTGTGCCAAGAGGTCAGAAGAGTCTTTAGAGAGGTCGTTGGATGCTCTCTTTCTGCGTGACACTTGATGCTGTAGCTTGACTTCCGATAGTATGTCATAAATGGGGGGGGTTCTTGAGTCGCAATCTTGGGTGCCGGTTGCAGTTGGTTGGGCACCCCTTGCCCCTTGATGTGCTTCTCCGGAATCACCAGCAGTGCTGAGTGTGGCATTTCCAAAGCACAGTAGCCCCTCAATGAGGACAGGCGGTGCAAGTATGCCTGTTTGCCACACACCCGGTAAGGGGCCATTAAGGCTGCAGTTCCTTTTCGCATGTCGGGGATGACAAGGGTTCTGTTGCAGCGTGAGTTTGAACCCATGGGTACTCTTCCGACCCTGTGAAAGCAAAGTTTGTATTTTTCCTCATGCTGGATCTTTATTGGTTTCTCGAGAGCAGTGACCTATGTTAGCTTTGCGATGTGCTGGGACCCTATCTGAAAGCATGTATCTTCCATCCATTGCAGTCTTTCGTCCGATAGCACACGCAGCACTTCGGCTTTGCACCTTACCGTTGCATCTTGCCATTTATTTTCAGCAAACATTGTCCCTTTTATTGCTAAGAACAGCTCTTTGAAGCATATTGCGCCTTCATGTTTCTTCTTGCATATCTTCTCATCAGGAGGAAGCAATTGTAGTTTTACTGTGTGTGCCTGGAAGGTGCTCCTGATTCTACATCGTGCGAGATGAATGAGACATTGGGCTTCCACTAGGGGAGATTCCTCTGGCACCAAAACCTTGGTATTAGTGAACACATATAACAGCTACCGTTTGTGGCCTGTCTCCCTGCGGCGCTCATGTCAGAGTACCACTTGTTAGACTGGTCTGGATGATGAAGAGCCTCTTCCTTATCAATTTGTATTGCTTTATTTTCCTCTTTCGTCTGTATTAATTTCTACCACCAGTAGATGGCCCTTTGTACTGTTGGCTATCAACATTCAACGTTCTGTATGTAGTAAAAGCATGTAGGCGATAAATAGGGAAAAGACCTGCATTTAATTTTACATTGGTATCACTGCCAAGCTGCCAGTATTGAGCACTTGGGGGGGCATCTGATGTGTCAGTAAGAGGCATAAAGTATACACATTTTTAACATATGAGGCAGGGTATCTGGTTGTCTGCGAGTGAGTTTGTGGCATTGTAAACATTGGTTGAATAGGTGAATAATCATAATCTACATTTCTTTTTCACTGTCATTCATTACAAGTAGCCCATGCTCTGGTGACACCATTGTGCGATTTTTGGGTAATGTAGTAAGGTTTAAAGAGGTATTGTGGTTCCATATTAGTTTCCCCCTCCCCCTCTTCTTTTATGTCACCAACAATAAAATAAATACTCCCGTACATTCCTAAACACAACAGTATTATAGAAAATACAATGGCTGTAAAATAAAGGCCACAATCATACGAATATGCCCTAGTGGTGCTTATGCCAGTCCTACTGCTATCTGAGTTCTAATAGTAGTTAGTGGCCTTATCGCTGCCATTGTAGCACCTACAGCGTGGGATAGAATGGGCTAAACACACTTTCAGTTGAGTAAGCGATACAAGCAGTAAGAGTAAATGTACAAGTTCATGGAAACATTATATATGAGAGAGAGAGAGAGAGAGAGAGAGGATTCATTACTTTTCACTTACTATGTACATTATACATACATATATACACATTTCTCTTAATCTCCATACTCCTGTTGTCTAGCTGTTACTATACTGTCTTACCCAGTACTTAATGGATTGCTACTTCACGTCCGTCCGGTTGTACTGTTTCGGTCGTACACTGTCATGGGCTTTTCTAACACCTGACGGGTGGATCCAATACTTCAGGCCCTTCACCTTTACTGCTGAAGGTGTACTATATATTACCTCATAAGAGCCATGAAATCTTGGAGAATTCCACCTTCTTACAAAGCAGCGAACGTATACTAGTTCCCCAGGCATTAGAGGTTGTGTTGGGCTGTCTGCTGAGGCAGTCGGAGTATCTGTTTGTTTCCCTGGTAAATGGTGGGGTTGTTTGTTTTGCATTTTTTCATACAGCCCTTGTGAGCTACGTAAGGTACTCCTTGAATTCCTCTCTCAACAATGTGGCCGTTCTCTGAGCATTAGACAATATTCTTACTGGGGACAGTGGCGTTTGTATGAGTTTTCCAGTTACTATTTTGTGAGGGGACAAATGGTGGTCCTTACTAGGCTGTGTGCGCAGTTGGATTAAGGCCAGTGGGAGGCAATAGACCCAGTTCCTTTTTGAGAGTGTGGCAAAGTTTAGACTACCTGCTTTTGAGGAGGTAGTTGATTTTGTTTTCGACCACCCCATTCGCTTGCAGGTGGTAAATTGAACACATTTTATGTTTTATTCCCAGTAATGCAGTTACTTCTTTGAAAAGGTCATTTACAAAATGTGTCCCATTGTCAGAGCGTATGACATCGCATATGCCCCACCGTGGGAACACTTCCCTCACTAAGAATTTTGCTACACACTTCACATCTGGGTTGGCGCAGGGCCGGCCTACACCCAGCGTTAAAAGGGACAAACCCCTATTATCAGATACCTTGCCCCAACGCACCTTTCTCCCATGTCCGCGTATTCCATGTGCAGTTCACGAAAAGGTCCAACGGGCGGGGCAGTGTTCCTCGCAACATTCTTAGTGTCATTCCTGAATTCAATGTTTGGCATGTGACACATTCATTAGTGAATTTAGTGAGGTATTCCTGGAGGTTTGGGACAAACCAATCCTCCTGGATGTCTTCAGCTATATGCTGTTTTGAGACTTGGGTGGCAAAGTGCGACTGTTGGAATGCTATTTGCAATAATTCTACTGGCAACACTATCTTTCCCGTTATGTCCTGTCTCCATAGGAGGTCTGTGGGTGACTGTGTGCATCCCGTTTCGTCCAGAGTCTAACTGTGGTGCTTTCTTTTGGTGGTCTATTCTCTGCTACTGGGAGTGCATTATATCAGTTGTTTTGAGCTCTTCTACTTTACCTTTAAACACACATTCTGTTGTGATTTCCTTCTGAAAACACGCTGGTTGTTGTGCAGCAGCGTCTGCCGCTGCGTTCCCTGGTGATATTTTGTCACTGGTGTTGGTGTGGGCTTGGCATTTTACGAGTGCGACCACTGATGGCTCTGCAAGTGCTTTTATGCAATTATTCAGCATGTTGTACAGGGGACCCATCCACCCTCCTGAACCCTCTTCTTCTGCATCTAGATAGTCCCGCATTTACCGTGGTGGTTACATATGCTAAATCGGAATATATTGTTGCTGCAGACCCTTTTGCTGCATGGAGCTCTTCAATTAATGCTACTAATTCTGCTGCTTGGGCTGAATAGTGCATGGGCAGTCATTTCTGTATCAGTATTTCGTATTCTCCTTCCTCCAACCTTACTACTGCCGCCCCAACATGTGTTTTTGTTTCACCGGTTTCCGGGCAAATGGATGCTGATCCATCTATAAAGTACACCTCTCCCTCGCTCAATGCATTTTTACTCGCTTTGGGAAGGTCATCTTCTTCTCCCTCATAAGTTGCACAATCGTGGTTCTGTTTATCTTCTACTGTGCATGACTCTGTGAGAAATGTAGCTGGGTTCACCGTTTTGCAATGAATCACATGGATGTTTGGGCTTGAGATGATAATTTCATAGGCTGTAGCCCTCTGTGTCGTGAGCGTGGATTTGGACCATTCAAGTATGGCAAACAGGGAGTGTTCGACAAACAATGTGACGGAGTATCCCTTCACAATTGTGGCACTTTTTTCAATGGCAAAGGCTGCAGCTGCAAGAGCTTGTTCGCAAGCGAAATGGCCTTGCATTCAGTCGAGGGTACCTCTATAGTATGGTAGTGGTTTGTGGCCCAATAATGTTTTTTGTGTCAGTACTGCAGTCATCAGTCTCACATTTGTATGTCAGAACAGGAAAAATTCCCGATCATAATCGGGTGTGGCTAGGCTGTGCATATTAGTGTTGTGAAAGCATTATGCATTTCATGTGTCTGTTATTGCTGTGTTCTTTCTGTGCTTCTTTTAGTCCTTGTAATAGTGGTCGGGTGTAGGCAGCATAATCTAAAATCCATGCCATGCAATAGTTACATATGCCAAGAAACTTTTGCATGTCTTTTAAGTGTGGGGTCTGGCTGCTGCTCGCACTGTTGCTGCTCTGTCGGGTAATATTCTCTTGCCATCTTTCGAGATCAATTGGCCCAGATACAACACTTCAGCTAGACAGTATTGAAGTTTTTTTTTTTAAATGTCTTTTATTGATTTTATGCAAACAAAACAACAAAAACCAAACAAGCAGCATAATCATAACAGTTCCAGTACACATCAAGTTGTCTTAATCACTGCTCCCACTCCCCCTCCCTCCCCCCATGTGCCTATTTGTCACTCTCATTCAATGATTGGCACTTGTGGCCGGGTTTCTTTCTCTTTGGAGTCTGTTGGATCTGATATTACTCCAAACAATTCTGCTATTAGCATTTTCCAAGCCAACAGGGTGCCCGCCTCCCCTTCATCAGCCTGGCTACTCGCTTCTTGCCATGCCACTATTTCAGCCTCCGCCCATTTCTGCAAGTCCTTCCACCAAACATCCACCTTGGGTTTGTGGCATTTCTTCCACCCCATGGCGATCCTACGTTTCGCCAGCACATACGCCAGATTTCTCAGTTTCTCAATATGCCTGAATTTCTGTGGCCTAGGAAACCCGCCCAGCAAGCAGGCCCAGGCCGTGTCTGTGACAAGAGTAACCCCTTTATCAGCCAGTTTCTGCGCCACTTCTCCCCAAAAACAGCTAATGATCGGGCATGGCCAAAACATGTGTCATGTCAGCGTTCTCCAGACAGTATTGAAGTTTGTTCTCAACCACCTTGTACCCCTTGTGAGCCAGTAATGTGAGTAAGTTAACAGTCTTTCCTGCATATTTATTCCCCCTCGCTACACATTAGGATGTCATCAACGTATTGAATGATGGTGCTCTGAACAGCAATATTGCTGAGATCTTCATGCAATATTCTGTTGAAAATACTTGGGCTTTCGCAGTACCACTTTGGTAATCAGCAATGTTCATACCTTTCCCCCCTAGAGTGAAAGCTGTTAGGTATTGGGACTCTTGATCAAGTGGTACTGAGAAGAATGCATTTTTCAGGTCTCCACTGTGAAATGCGTGGCCTGCTTTGGAATGCTGCACAGAATGGATGCTGGGTTTGGAACAAGAGGCAACTCTTTTTGGACAATGTCATTAAGTGGGCGAAGGTCTTGCAACATATGCGACGACCTCCCCTTTCGCTTTTTTAATCAGATAAATCGCAGTATTGCACGTGGAGTTTGAGGGGACAATGATGCCTTGTTGTAGGAGTGCGCGGATTGTATCTTTTATGCCCAATGCAGCATCTCTTGATAGGGGGTACTATCTGACCCCGGGCAATACTGCCCCCGTTTAAGCTTTATTTTTATTGGGGTTACTTCTTTCAATAACCCTACATCATGGGGGTTTGTAGGCCGCACATTTGGTGGCACTAGCTGTAAGTTCTCATCACAAAAAGATGGCGGTGCACTGACAATGGCCATGAGGGGGTTTGTTACTTGTCTGTTTTGTATCCTGTGACGAGGCATGCATATCCCCATTATTATTTCCCGGTCAGTGTCATTGTCGGTGAACAACTCTTCATCAGTCAATTTGCACAGTTGTATGTTTGGGTCAGTACACAGTACTGTCCGCCACTCACAACCTTGCATGTCCAGGCCAATCGCCACAATAAGTTTTGATGAAACCTGTACCCCTTGTAGATCCAGAGACAGAATGGTGTCAGTCAATATCTCGGGGTAGCTACTGGGCGGAAAACAAAATCAGAGGGCACTCCCCATTCCTTACGTGTGATCTCTGGCACCCCTCTTGCTAACACTTGTATGCCATTAAAAAATGTCTGCATTTGTTGGTACCCCTCGGATGGCTGTTTCGTTTGCTATCGTTTCTATGAGTAGCATTGCTCGTATGGAACACATGCCTGGGGTGAAGCATATTATCCCCATGTCTGTAAATTCGATGGTCATATTAAGTTTACTTAGTAAATCTTGTCCCAGTAAATTTTACAGTTGAGTTCTCATGATAGAGTAGGGTTGCTCGGAATGTTTTTACTCCAATTGTAACATCTAACTCTTCTGTGTAAGGAACCGTGGCCACAGCCCCAGAGAATCTTTGCGTCTTGAGTTTTTTGCCAGATATCGGGAAATCACCTTCTCATAGACATTATTTCTCCACTCCCCCCCACCCCCGAGTCCACCATAAAGATGAACTGTTTCCTATCTCTGCCCCCACCAGTGGTTCCTCGTCTGGATGTAGGGTTGTGGATAGGACTGGAAACGCAAGTGCTCTCTGTGGGCTGTCCTAATCTAGGTGGGTGTTCGTTCCTGGGCAGGAGAAAACATTTTCACTCAGTACACACATACTGATAAGGCGCTGGTGCGCCATTAGCTGTAGTGGCGAATGGATTTGCATGTGTGTTTGCCATTTGTTTTTGACAAGTTGGACATGTCTGTAAACAATGCGGGGGGTGTCTTAGTGTATTGTACCCTGGTATGGGCCTGCTCTCAGGCTGTCCATCTGGTTCATAGGGGCTGATAGGGAGTCCATATGGGCTTCCTGGGTGTGGGTGCCCATACTGCTGTACCTCTGGGTATTCTGGTAATTGGCCACAGGTGAGATACAACATTCCCTTGCAAAGTGTCCCCACCTTCCCCACAACCAACATAGTCTGGGTCCCCACCTTAGTCCTTGTCCTCCGTATCCATATCCTCCCCCTCCTCCTCGCTGCCCTTGATACCCACCTCTTCTTCTTGCTATTCTTCCCTTCCATTGGGGTCCCATGTACCGTTCCACTACACCCCATTGCTCCTGCCCATTGTCTGCCCATGCAGCTGCCATCCTAGCCTGTAGCACTAGTGGCCCCTCCCCTTCTTCTCCTTCCTGTTCCAAGGGCGGCACTGCAGTTACTGCTGCAACCTTCACTAACTTACTCTGCACAAGCTTTGCTTCGTCCGCTAATCTCCTCTGAGCTATTTCTTTTTCCCTTTCTTTGATACTCCTACAGTGGTGTACTATGCTGCTTTGTATTTCTGGCCACCCCGTGGCGTCTATCCCAGCTATTCTATCAAGGGCCTTCTGTACCTCCCTTGGGAGACCTCGCTTAATGATAAAATGAAATAGGGAGGTGGACTGGTCCCTGGCTGTGCCCGTCTTCGCCCGCCACAGCTCCTGCACCCGAAGAATGAATTGCGCAGCATCTTCATCTCCCACGGTGCATTGCATTACAGAGTGCATATCTGGGGTGTCAGCGAAGGTCCTCCGCAGTACATCCCACACTTGTGCCCTTACATTGTTAATGGATGCCCCGTCATACATGTCATTTCCCATGGTCACCCCGGAAACTCTGCCTTCACCCACAGTGCGCCTGCTTGGTCTCTGTTGGGTAGTCACTGACATCATTGTCAGTGGAATGTTTAACTTAGAATGTGCATACTTATGGAGAGAATGGTAAGAAGAGTGAGAGTGATCTTCCGGACGTTGTTGTGCTCCGGGGGCTTTCGAATAAAGCTAAGTTATAAAGCTTTTATTTGTAGCAGCTTTACTACAATTGGCGACAAGGTTAGCTTTTAACCTAAGCAAGGCCCCGGAGCTCCCTCCACGACCGCAGAGGGAAAAAGCCTCACCCAATGTTACAGGCCGGCAGCGGGCCTGTGTTTACAGATGGATACCAGGCTGCAACGGAAGATTTGGGTTCGCTGCCAATGAAAAGGAACCTTGCGCGATCCCTATGAAACATTATCGTGTGTTCCAGCAGCACAAGAGGTAGGAAAAAAGTGATCTCTTTGGAAGCGCTTAGCGATAAAGGCGCATCATATGAACGGCAACTCCACATCTTTGAGGAAAGGACCTTGGGACGTAAAGTTACGTGCAGCCATTTTGGGGAAATGTGTTGATGTTGCTATAGCAACCATACTACGATAATGGCAGAAGCCGTAACAATATCACAGAAGAATATGCGTCTAACGCTGTGCATAATTCTTACATGAAGTCGCATTCTGGTTACTCTAGTAGCCAATCCACAGTCACATCCACGTTCGTGCACATAAACTGTTACGCGACGCATGTCGAGCAAAGAAAACTCTGCGGAATGACTGATGTTAAAGGGGTAGCCATGAGATAAGTAAAGCAAAGGCCACATGTGGCGCAATATTGTCGGATTAATCAGCAGCGAACAGAACAGTGAGAGGTGGGATAAATCTGAGGATTTTAATACCAGAGCACCAGACAATTAAATCACCTGTGCAACCCATACCACCCAGTCTGCAAGTAAGGACATTACACACACCATGGATCAAACGAAAAGAAAAAAATAAATCTTCTCCTCTTCTTTTGTTCTTGAATGTATAATAAAGAAAGAATATAAAATAAGACAAAAAAAGGAAAGCAAGCCTATATCACGTCATGCAGCACGTTACACCTACAATGCAATTTCTTCCGTGTCCTGCGAACCCCACGTGCCCTTGGGAGCAATGGATTGATGGCTTCCAGGTGTATTTGAGGGCTATTGGTGGGAACAAATTCAATGATGACCTCAAAGAAGCTACACTTCTTAACTGTGTTGGGGCAGAAGCTCTAAGAATGTTCAGGTCACTCCCTGAGTTGGATGATATAGAAGGTTGCTCTGGTGATGGTATCCTCAAATTTGAGGTTGCGTTGGGGAAATTGGCCAAACATTTTGGCAACAAGACTAATGTTGTACTAGAAAGGTACACATTCTTTTCTAGGAAACAATTAAAGACGGAATCAATTGACACCTATATGGCATCTCTGAGAGGATTCATGTCAACGTGTAATTTTACCGGCGTGGGTGATGAATATTTAAGAGACCAACTAGTCTTGAATGTAGCTGATCCACGCATACAGCAGAGATTATGGCAGACTAAGAACCCGTCATTGGAACAGGCTATGGAGATAGCAAGGAGCATGGAATTGGGTGACAGTTGCATGAAAGAGAGGTTTGTCCAGGTGGAAAGTAAAGAAGTCAAAACCATTCAAGATGAGCCTAATGAAGAATTGGAGGAATCCTTGGTAGCAATGGTGAGAAGAATGTCAACCAATAGTGCCAGAGCCGGTTTTAGAAGAGGTAGGGTTTCTGGATATGGCAATCGAGGTTATGGACGCTGCCAAAAATGTGGCTGGTATAAACAAAACAACAGTGATAGAGTGCCCTGCAGCAGCCGTTGAATGCTACAGATGTGGTCATGTAGGACATTTTGCAAAGGTCTGTAGGAATGTGCGTGGCAAAGTGGGCAGATTTAACAGACAAACGTTCAACAGAATGCCCGCAGGAGCTGTAAGGAGTATTGAAGAGAATCAAGGAGGTGGTGGTATGCTCACTATCAACCAAGGAAATGCACATGTACAGATACTCACAGTTTCATCACTGCGGCAAAATAAGGGGCGATGGGTTGACATGCAAAAACATGGCATATCCTTGCCCATCATGGTGGATACTGGATCCCCATATACCATGGTAGATGTTAAAACCTGACTGGAGAATTGTCTGGCAAAATGCAGCATATACAGGATGCTTGTGTGAGGGCGACAGGATATGGAATGACCCCCATAGATATTATTGGATGCACATGGGTGAAGCTTAAGTTCCGTGATAGAGAGACATACTGCAAACTCTATGTAGCGAGACATGGCTCATCTGTAGTAGGGTGGGAAGAACAAGCTGTTCTTCGAGTAAGAATTCACCCAGGTGAAGAAATTCCCATACTGAGTGTTTTTAAAGACAACAGTGATACCAAAGCTGCGCTGGCGAAACAATTCCCCAGAGTATTCACCGAGAAGATTGGACTTTTGGAGGGTTTTCAGCATAGAATTGTTCTAAAGAAAGGTGCTGTACCTGTAGCACACAGAGTTCGAGGTGTTCGGTTGGTAAGAAAGAAGCACTGAGGAAAGAGCTTGTACGCTTATGTGAACAAGACATTAAAGAACCCATAGAATGCTCTGAGTGGCTTGCCCCAATAGCGCTAGTAAGGAAACCTGACAATTCTATAAGGATGTGTGTAGATCTAAAGGACCTCAATAAGAACATTTGGGTTGACGGGCATCCCCTTCCGAACATAAGTGAACTGTGGACAACCATGAAACCAATTAAGTTTTTCAGTACCTTAGATTTGTCCTCGGTTTATCATCAATTGCCTGAGGGGGGAGAGGGCCAGAGTGAAATGTCTGAGAATTCTCTGCATTTCCAGCCAATTTCAGAGACATTTCCCTGTGTCCACTCACCGAAACACGTCGCCAACAACACATGGCCTACCTTCCCGCGTCCCGATGAAAACGGTATCTCACATGTGTGGGTGCACCTAACGGGGGCGCAAAAGGAAAAGGGTAACCCACTGGTAACCCCAAGCCTTTCGCCACTGCCCATTTTGTTCATGTGGGCAACCTACAGATTTGGCCCTAGGTTGTCAAAGCCAGCAAGGGGAACCCCATGCATTTTCCGAAAAGAGGACACCCGTGGGAATCCACAGAGGTCTGACTTGTGCAAATCGGCCCAGAATCTACTACCCAGAACCCCCGGCAAATTCCAAATCTGGGGGTAAAAAACACAATTTCCAGACATTTCACTCTGTTCAACCACGGAAACACGCTGCCAACAACAGATTTCATACCTTCCCGCGTTGCCACAGGTGTCCCAACGAAAACGGTACCTCACATGTGTGGGTTCACCAATCTAGCTGCAAAGGGAAAAGGCTAACCCACTGATAACCACAAAAGGGTTTTGGGACATAACCTACAGATATGGGCCTCGGGTGTCCAAGCCACCAAGGAAAACAGGGAACCCCATGCATTTCTGAAAAGAGGGCACCAGTAGGAATCCACAGAGGTCCAACATGCGCAAAGCGGACCAGAATGTTTTACCCAGAACCCCCGACAAAGTGAAAAATGTGGGTTTTTTCGGCACATTTCGGACTTTGCCGGGGCTTCTGGGTACTAAATTCTGGGGCGATTTGCGCAAATCATAACTCTGCGGATTCCCACAGGTGTCCTCTTTTCGGAAATGCATGGGGTTCCCTGTTTTCCTTGGTGGCTTGGACACCCGAGGCCCATATCTGTATGGTGTGCCGGTCGACAGAGAGTCTGAAATTCCGGTCTGAAAACAGACTTGGGGTTACTTGTGTTTTAGGCTTTCCCCTTGGCGCCCAGGTAGGTGCACCCACACATGTGAGGTACCGTTTTCATCGGGACACCTGTGGGAACGCGGGACGGTAGGCCATGTGTTGTGTTTGTGTGGTTTTCATAACATTTTGATCCATTTGCTGGTGCCCTTTGTCACACAACCCTTTAATTTCCCAAATAAGACCTACATTTAGTCGCTGCTTTAGGCACCATAAACTTGTGTAACCTGCACAAGTCACCTACCCTTGAAAAGGTCTTCCTGTGCTCTTTCAAAAAATGTATGCTTGCCGTTCCTCACCACATTGGTTTTCCCGATTTACACATGCTAAGTGCGTCTGTTCAGGCCGTGAGCGTAAAACTCCTGTGTACCATGGCTCAGTGTTTGGCTTTGGCATTGCTTGTTTTGTAAAACACTACAAAAAATGTGTGCTCTCCTAACTGCAAGAGTCGGGGGGAATGTAGCGGAGCATTGCTTTTCTCAAAATTCATAGAAGCCATTGCCGTACCAAGCCAACCATGTCCAACACATACCTTTTTTTCTGTCATTTTCCCGCTTTTCCCCCAATCTATGGCAGTTTCCCATACCTAGTTGTTGCCTGACCTATGAAAATCACCCCTTCCTAAACTTGGAATTTTGTCTACTTTTCAGAAATATATGCCTTTCTGTCCTCCAAATCGGCTTTCCTACCCTTTTCTTCCATTCCGTCCATGCATGTCCAATTGGCAAAAATGGCCAAAATCGCCTACCTCTCACAAAACGGTTGATAACCACATCAAAATATTTTTTTTTACATTTCCACTCAACCTGTTCTTGAAAGCCAGGAAATTGGGGAATTCAGCACAGCAAACCATTCGTTCCTAGCTCTTACAAGGAAAAATACACAGGCTACTTTGTACATCATTTTATTGGCATTTTTTTGAAAAAACCCAAAATGTTCCCCCTTTTTGGTTATTTTCTCTCACCCCACTACAGCAACCTAGGATTCCGCCTACATGTGGGAAAAAAGGAGCCAAATTTGGCCGAGATATCTCATGTAACAAAAAAGTTACAAGCCATTGAATGGCCACATACCGAAATCACCAAAAAACGGCCCTGGCACTGGGGAGAAATACCCATGGCACTTAAAGGGTTAAGGAACGTAAGAGAAAAGCAAGTCAAATACAAAGAATATTATAACTCCAGGAACGGAGTGAAGGAAATGACAATCAAAGAAGGAGACTGGGTGTGCATTAGAGAACCAAAGAAAACATTCAAGGGTGAATCCAAGTTCAGATCGCCGCAAAGGGTGAAGAGTTGTCATGGCAAGTCAGTGGTTTTGAGCATGGGAGAAGATGGTCTTGTGGTGATCTGGTGAGAATTGAGAGAGACTTCAATATACCAAGCACGAGTAAGGACAAGAATAACAATATAAGAACACCTAATGAGGTGTATGATGACATTTTCATGGATATGGGTTCTACTATGGATAGTGATCCGTGAGTGGCAGGACTACCTGATCAGGAGATCAAGGAGTTTAACAGTAGTCCCGGTAACACTAAAGGTGGAACCCCAAATGAGGGACTATCGAGGAGGAACCGGAAAATCATTCGTAACTTCAATAATGACTATGTTTATTACTAGCTTTTGGATCTACCTCGTGTATCCTTTTTACTTACTCAACATTCTATTGTGGTATTGGGTTTATCTTCTGCTTAAGAATTTTATGCATATTTACTTTCTCTTTCTCTCTTCTTTTGTTCTCCTTTCTCTTTCCTTCTCCCCTTTCTTCCACTTTCCTATTGTTGTGTTACATAGGAAGGGAGATGTTGGGTAGTCACTGACATCATTGTCAGTGGAATGTTTAACTTGGAATGTACATACGTATGGAGAGAATGGTAAGAAGAGTGAGAGTGATCTTCCGGACATTGTTGTGCTCCGGGAGCTCTCGAATAAAGTTATAAAGCTTTATTTGTAGCAGCTTTACTACAGTCTCCACTGCAGATATTAAAAGGCTTTTAATGTCTCCAATTGCTAATGGAAATCCCTCTGTATTCTTTTAAAATGCATGTATCCTTTTCCCCGCACCTGCTGAAAGCAATGGAAGTGCTTTGACGAGATTGTTCTTAGCCATCAGTGCCCAGGGCACATAATGGGGTCGTCCTGCTCCCTTGTGGATGAGGGGCATCTGTAATTTTGATCTCAACTTCCCCTTACGTACCTTCACTCCTTTCTTCTTTGCCAGTGCTATTCCTCCTAACCTGTTTCAGAGCCCTCCCTCCCAGCCTTCTTCTACTGCTGTTACTTGTGGGGTGGCCCACTGAATCTGCCGCACCCCTCCGACTGCTGCTTCGTCGGTCTCATCAAAATCACTCCAACATTCTTCCTCTCATTCGGAAGCAACTGTATCATATCCCACGCTTTCCACTTCACCTTCCCGTTCTACCCGTACTGGGGTGCTGTCTATTCTAAAAAGGAAATCCCCGGATTTGCATAAGTATCCTGGTAATGCTACAGTACTTGTTAGCGTGGGTTGTAATGGTGGTTGCCCACCCCCGGTAAGGGCCGCGTTGTTTCGCACAGTGTTCGTAATCGGGCCAGTTCTGCCTGAGTGAATGTTGACACTATTTCTAAATCTCGAGTGGTGGGCCCTGCAGGGGCAGGAGTCGTGATGGAACATATGGAGGAGGTGGTTCAGTGACCGGTGTTACTGGTGTACTTGCCCCTGGCACATACACTGGGTCTGCATACCCTTCTACAGGTCTTGCAAGCAATGGGTATATTTTATTTGGTTCCTCCTTTTCTTTCCCCTTACCACCTCCTTCGTCGGTTGGCACGGCTATGAGCTCTATATTTCCTTTCCCTGTTTATTTGTAGGTGGTGTTTCCTTGACCATCCTACACAAATCTAACACTTCTGGTCTATTCTGGAGCTGTTTCCCTGTGTATTTTGCCATTAAGTAAGTTGCTACATGGTCCAATATCCCTTTGTCGAAAGACCCTTCTTCTGGCCAGATATGAGGTGACTTCTCCCCCTTAATTTCAGTTACCCACCGTCCATGGTACTTTTTTATTCGGTTACTGTACAAGGGGAGGTGCTTACAAATGTGTGAAAGTGACATGTCGAGACCCATATTTGTCAAAGGACCTTTTCCTTATGTTGTATTTCCTCTCTCCCATGACACTTAAACCTCTAACGTATCAATCACAGTTTTCAATTGTTTACTTTAAAACACTACTTATGCATTGTCATGTCAGATACATGAAATGTAAACCATTGGACATTTTCACAGGACAAACAAACGATTATATCGACAACACCAAACAAATAACATGAAACACTCGAAAATAAACCCATATGCCCCTAATGCCCTTTTTACTCAACCTTGGGTTATTTTCTCCCACACTCAAGATTCCATCACCCCTGCTCCTCCTGGGCCTACCTCCACAAGAGTTATAGATTCGTAAAGATAATAGAATACTACTATTTCCAGAGCCTACTAAATATACAAGGCTCCTACTTTATTCCTTTTCCTCACTTATTTCGAGCACTGGTTGGGAGAGTGCTTTGCAGCGCCGCCTTCCACCCCCTTTCGGAGCTAGGATCCCGTATCTCCTCTTTTTTTTTCTTCTCACCATACTCTTTTATAAAAACCTAATGGCCATGAAAAAAAGGAAATCGCTTTGTTTTCAACAATCACTCCATTCAATCACTCTCAACCAAACCTTGCGTGTTCCCCTTAATTAATCTGCTCCATGCCTTCCCCTCCTTTATTTCCCTTGGAATCAATACTCACGTGCCCGTGGTATTCCAAGAGCCTCTGTTCGCGGTCTATCCACAAGTGAGTTTCTGCGGAGCTGGCAGGAGGCAGTGGGCTGGGGGCCCGGGCTGGCAGTGTGAGTTGCAGGGCAGAGGGAGAGAAAGGCTTTTAGATATAATTTTTGGGCCTAGTAGAACATGGTGCCTGGTGTGTTACAAAGATGGAGTCTTTGAGCTTCAATAAGGCTGGGTTACATGATTCTTTTGTTAGTAATGAGAGGTTAATAATGCAGATCAGGCATAGGCGGGAAGGTGGACGTCTCCCCCACCCCCCCCAAACACCCTGACCTCCCCAACAGCATAGGCGAGGTTGGTCCGTGCGGGAAGGATGAGAGGGGCAGAAGACGACCACCTCTTCCCCAACACCTCCAAAGGTCAGGACAGGGTTCAAACCATAGGAGAAAGTTGTGGGGGCATCCATCAATGTCGCTGCAGGGAAAGCCGCAAAAAGAAAAACCTTGCTAATAGTATGCCAGAAATACTGCCATAGACTCAGGTTATGTTGCCGACATCCAGCCTCCCAATAATGCATGCTGCCTGAAATAAAAGGAACAGGTTCACATGCCTAGGTCCAACATCACAGGCAAAGGCAAATATGCCATGTACAGTCTTGTATTTCAGAAATAGTTTAATAGTTCAAGCTTCAGTGCTTCTACATTTCCCATATAAGCATGCATCTGTCATTTTCTACATTGACCCCCAAATATTGACCATGCCCTTTTCCATGTTACTGTAATAGGTACAGCAAAGTCTGTAGCGATACATGCCTCTTTAAACCTCCTTCAAAAGTGACTGGCTTAAAAGCAGTACAAACTCCCCTGGTTTACAAAATGGGACCAGAATAGTTGGCAGCAGAGCAATGTTCTTTTAAGTAGTCGACTTTTGTATTTTATTTGTATGGTGCTCTTCACCCAAGGGTATCTCAGCACAAATGTACATGTTAAAAGAATAAGTTCAGGTAGTTTTCATTACAAACAGGTACATACAGAGTATAGGGCAATATTGTACATTATAGGTGTAACATAATGCTGAGCAGTTTACATTGACAGCTGACATAAATTGGTGCACTTACATTGATAGTTGGTACAATGAATGGTACAGACGATGGAATAATTAAAGTGCTGAGGTGAGCGGGATTCCCTCCAGATGTTAGGAGTCTGTTGCTTCAGTAATTATAGTTCTTGAGAGACTAGCCATGTTTTTAGTTTTTTGCGAAAGGCCCAATAAGCTGGCTCAGTTCTGAGGTCTGAAGGCAGGGCATTCGAGAGTTTGGAAGCCAAGACAGGAAAACCTTTACCCCCAGTTTAAGTAGCAGCAGTACACATTTAACTATAGAGAACATCCATATCATAGGCAGCAGAGGTATAAGCTTCCCTCCCACATTACCTCCCATAGTTCAAGGCATAAAATAAGCAGTGTCGCATAGCAATTTGCTATGAAATTCTGTCAGTTTGCTATCCAAATGGACACGTGTAGCAAAGATAGCTATTTAGGTTGCCCTCTTCAATGAAAGCACAGCTCGCCCTGCATTCCTCTCTTGCCCTCTGTGCTCTCTTCCCCCTCTTTTCTCTGTTCACTTCAAGTCCTAATGGAGAGAAAGTGCAGCAGTAATCATCTCCTCCACTTAATGCCAAAGGCATGTGCAGGAGTGCTAGGCAAGAATTTTTTTTTCAAATAATTGCACACCAGAAATAATCGGGATGCAACTTTTATTAAGCTTTCTGTATATGCTGTCTGGCAAAGACCAGTATGTGTCAACTTTATATTTTATTTAAAAGACAGTCCTGCAATACCATTCCTAAATTGTAGGTTGTTACATAATGCATGATTAAAGTATTGAGACTGTAAAACATTGCATCATCTCCATGCTTTACAGTAAAGTTTAGGTTAGTTTATATACATTTCATTGTCAATAATATTTCATTTTGTTGGGGAAGATGCATCATATTGACAAGTGAACACTTTTGAAAATGTACAAGATCACATGATCGAATGCTTTTGAGGGCAAACCTAGTACTGTAACCTGCAGGTTGCATACATCTTGTAACTGGTGCTCAACCCATGCGCGAACCGATACTCCTTTACATACTCCTTGATATTCTATTTTATTACCGAGTTGCTTTATACCAGGTACCCTGAAATTGAGATGACCACAAACTACAATATTCCATCTAGTTTGCGCAGTTCTCTGCCTGCTACGCAATCCACTCTGTCTTTCTTTCCTCGTACATAAATAAACAAAGCAAACTAAATGCTTACGCAAAGTAGTGATCAATAGTCCCATCCAGTCTGCACATCTACAGATCTATTGCAATACCAAACACTGTAGTTAGCCTCCAGAGCTTGCTTTGCTTTATGATTATGACTGCATTGTGTATTACCACCTGCACGAGACAGCTGGCCAAACTGTTTTCAGAGCCTTTTTATCATACCTATTTGTGTCCATTCATGCAGCTAACATTTTACATTATATAGACACTCAGCTGTGGCTCGGTCTTTTCGCCCACTCGCATAGTAGAGTACATTTATATGACTGGCCAGTAGACTTTGTATGAGATGTTCGTAACTTTTATTTAACATTTACTTTGTTAGCAGTAAATGTCAAACAAAAGTTTCACTATGCATGGATGGCCTCTGGGTGGCATCACTGTGCCAAACATAGTGGGGTTGTAGTGACATGCACCATTGTACACTAATCGCATTTGAAATGTGTTGTCCTCCATTGCTATAGGTCGAGTGCATTTCTCTTAGGTTGAATAGGGAAACTAAGTTCCCCGACCTGCATGTCTAGCTGAATGTTAAAGAATTTGCAAGGCCTGACTCCTCTAGCTCATGTCTTATTTCAGCTGTATGCAAAACTGCTGTATTGTTGATCATTTCATGTCTTGGGTACTAATAACTTCTGATGGCATGAACAATATTAGTACAAAATTGCTAATCAAATGGGTCTGTTTGCTAATCAAAAAAATTTTAATTATCAAACTCTGCTAATCAATTTTTGAAAATGTATTTATGCCTTGTAGTTGCACATTCACATTGTTGTTTTAGCTGCCAATAGATCCCGGGTTCACCAAGACAAGTGTTCAAAATGTGCTCTAATTACATTACCTGTACCAAAGATAAAGTGTGCAAGCCAATCAGTACGCCCGCACCCAGCCAGAGTCAGCATTTTTCAGCACCCAAGCCTCCCGCAACCATAGTCTGCTGCATCAGCCCAGCTCCTGGTGCCCAGACTGTGGTCCCAATAACACTGAGGAGGAAAAGAGGGAAGAAAAGCCTGTGCTGGACCACCCTCAAGAAAAGGTTAACCTTTAGAACTAAACATACAGGTCCGACAGGTATCTTGTTTGAATTCGACGTAGGTAACCTCGGGTCAACAAAAGGGTTGAGAGAACAAGGCCTGCCCTTATTCCATTAAATCAATAGACAATGTTTTAGAAAAATATACAATTTTATTAATATTCATAACAAATGATCATGAAAATCTATACACAGATCATACACTCACTGAAGAGTATAGCAGTACATTTGAAGAAATTGTACTGACATAGAGTAGTTCGGAGAGGGAGAACAATATAGTTTGATGATTGTCAAATTAACCCTCCTTGTTTCTTCAGTGTTAGCAATAATGGACAAGAAAAAAGGAAAAACATCAGTGCAATGACATAGATAAAACCGTCAGTCTAGGGTGTACAGGACAGAGCAAAGTAGCTCTCTTACAAGTTTGAGGTATTGTGCACATAAAGTGTCATGTGCAAGTGCAATTTTGCAAAAATTTAAACAAAGTAACACCGGGTTTTCTCAAACATACACAGCATTCTCTCGTTCAACACATCTCATACACACCCTTCTCAACATACAATTATCCAACATGTTTCTTTCCGTCAACCACTCAACAAAAAGAGGGGGTATAAACAAAAAAGTAAAGGAAATTCGTCAGGGAACTGTCATGTCTATGTCGGTCATTTGTGCACTAAGTAAAACACGAGAACACACACATTAATTGATTCTCTCGTGATACAATCCTATCAATGCCTATATAGAAGTACAAATAATGGCATGAGAACAGTGGGCCACTCTAGTATTCCTATAGGGTGTATATCCGCAGCCACAACCCCTTGTTGAAACGATTAGTTACCATCCAAAGGATGGTCCAGGAGGCTCAACTGCACTCACGTGGGCAGTTTGACCGAATGGAACACACACCAGGCGTAGAGATCCTCTGCTGCGGGATATTCTCAACCAGAATGTGCTTGGGCATCACACAACTATTCTCTTCTTTTTAAACAGAATTCCATCCATAAATGGGTAGAGTTGTCTTGGCCTGGGGATCCCAGTAATGAGGAAGAAGGGGGAACGAGAAGCTTTGGAGTCCAAATTTCCTACAGCATGCTTCTTAATGCAGGGTCTAGCACATGTAGACACTTGCTGCAGTCGGGCTTCTTTCCGTACAATTCTGTCTTCCGGTATGTGATGTGGGCGTGGCTGGCCCAGACTGTGGTGCCCACGCTCCTTCTTTCATTAGTCAAACTCCTCATTCTGATTGCTGAACACTCTGCGCTATGGCCTATATGTTCTATCAGTCCCTGCCACACGAGAGGTCCACGCTGCACTCAATGTGTTCAACAGAGCAGGCAACCAGATGACGGCGCCTCCACTTCGACTTAAATTCAGGTGGTGTGCTTCGGGCAAGCCAGTCTCGCGATCCACAACGCTCAATCCCGCAGCTGTCTCCCAACTCAAGGCATAGCAGAAACCACTCTACCAGGGCTCACCCAAAATGTCAGTGTGCCGTGCTATCGGTCGCTCCACCGGCACTTCGGGAACACATGGCCAGCACTCACCAAACCGCACATTGATCTGGGGAGAATCTTGGTGTGAGTTGTAGCAGGATATTTCAGGATGTTTGCAGCACGTAGACATAGAGCTACCAAGGATACATCTGCTCCGCTTGTTGCAAGACTGCACCCGCCCCCCCAACAACTCTGACACTATTGATGTTGTTAGTGATAAAATGATTACAGGGCTGTGCCATTCAAACCCCCTCTCCCCAACTAGGTCTCCTTCTTCTTGCACCCTGATTTTCCTCTTCCTGTCTCGTACTGCTGTTCTTCTCTCGCTACTCTTCTATGTCTAACTCAACCCACCTTCTCTCCTTTGGACTACATAGTCTTCATCTGTCCCTCGATTTAGCGCTCTCCTACCCTCTGCCTCCCCTTTTCAATATTGATACTCCCTCGGCCACACTACTTCTCCCCAGTTTACCCAGCTTTCACCCTAACACTCACCTTTCCCTCACTCTGTACACTGTCTATAACACACTCTCACTCACCTTGCACGCACACTCACCACAGAGTACCACTTGCTCTCGCCAACCAATACTTCACCCTTTCTTCAGTTTGTCTCCCCACTCCAGTCCACTGTCCTTCCTCCTTCTGGTCTCTTAAGTCTGCCACCTCCTCCTCCGACCTCACTTCAACAACTGACAATTTCATGTTGCCCCTCTTCAACCCCCCCCCCCCCCACTTCCCTCACATTGGATTACTAGCCCTGGCCAATCTGGTCATGTCTTCCCCACCCGGGAGGTGTTAAAATCACAGGAAGTTTGAAATATTGGGTTAAACCCTTCCCATTTTATCCACTTAGTTCTGTCATGCTGCAATAATGGTGACCAACGATGCAAAGTTTCCCAGTTTGTGTTAGGGGGGCAGTGGTGCGGTCAATCCAAGGTAAGTGTAGACTTGCTAAGCGACCCCCGCTGCGTGACAAGTCATTGGTGGAATAGGGCTGGCACAGTGGTTCGGCTACTGCATGCAGAAGTGTTCGAGAGCAGCGCATGGCACTCTGGCAGCCCTGGAAGGTCTCTGCTTCGTTTGCTGGCTCTATCACTCTCCCTGCTGGTTTTCTGGCCCAGATTACTGTAGGTCGATAGCGTGGGGTGCTGATGGGTTAGTGCTCCAGATAAGATTTTGAGGTGAGAGTATTTTACACAGGATTTTTTAAATTGGAGAGTAAATGCAATTTCAAGAGAGTAAAAATTAGTTTTGTCCTCTGCAAGAGAGTAAAACCTATCCAACACATACAGCCAATGCATACGCAAAATCAGGCCGGTAGACCAAAAGAGTGGTAGCTCAAAGTTGTCTGGCTTTCACAGAGCCCTGCACTCCACATGCAAACGGCACATCCCATCTGAGCACATAGTAACAGCACAGCACATCACTCCACTTGATGATGGCTTATTTCCTCCCTGAACATGCTAGCTCCACATCTCTTGACACATATTAACGAGTACGACACGTACTATGTGCACATGGTAAGGGCACATCTCCTTTCTGCATTTTCAGAGATGCGCTGTTGGCATTTGAAGAGCAAATTTGTGTCATTTGCATGTGTACATTGCACCTTTACACCGTGCGCATGCTAACAGCACATCTCTATGCATATGCTAATGGCAGACATTGTTTTCACGTATTGATAGAGCACGTTCTGTTTCGCAAGCCTGATATTTGCACGTGGACAGGACATATCTCTGCCCATAGTGACTTCAAATCTCTTCTCTGTGCATGCTATTGGGATATCTCTTCTCATCTGCTAATGTCACATCTTCTCTGCGCACATACTAGTGGGACAGCTCTCTGTACATGCGTGCTAACTGCGCGCGTGTGCCCAGAGGAGGAGATGTGCATTCTAACATGCCTTCTCTACACACATGCTAATGGGACATACCCTCTCTGCACATGCTAACTGCACATCCCATCACGTACTAACTGCACATCCTGTGCAGCGACGGGATGTGCAGTTAGCATGTGTAAACTCCACATCCTGTCTCTGCACATGCTAACGGCACATCTCGGCTCTGCATGCAAATTGCACTTCTGTTCCAGACTAATGGCACATCTCTTCTTGACACATGCATATGAGACATCTTTACTAAGTACGTACTATGGGGACATTTCTTCTCTGCAATTGCTAAAGTAGCATCTCCTTTGCCCATGCTATAATTGCACATCTCCTCTCTGCCAGTCTTAATGGCAAGGCTCCCTTCTGCACAGACTAAGGTTGGCAAAGCACACGGTAATGTTGCATCCAAAGAGAGGGTGGAAAGCTACCGGGCAGGAGGGCGGCCTGCACTTCCCAAGTTACAATTATGTGGAGGGCTGACACAGCCTTGATGGGTGTGGCGCAGAGGGAAGACCGCAGAGGAGTCGCTTCTTTCTTACAAGAAATGCAATAATGAAGAATGACCGTTCACACAAGTTACTATCAGTGCTGGAAATGGACAAAATGTACTGGGGCCAAATGTACCTGATTTACCCCTTCCCCTTTCCTTATTCAGCCTGACTCGAACACGTCCTCGCCAGCCCCCACCACAATGCCTAACCGTGCTCCCCTGGCATTCTGCTCGGTTTTGCTGTAATACATCAAGTACCATTTGAAATGGGATAATAAATGTTACCACAGTGCTTAAAAGCTGAAGGAATGTGGCTAAAAGCGCTATGTAAGAACACATACTCTGTCTCCAAATGTACATAGCCTCCGTACACGTGCAGCAGCACATCGCCTGTCTGCACATGCTGAGCATCTCTTATGCATGTGCCAGTGGCACATGGCCTCCCTGCATGTGCTAATGGCAAATATATTCCCGGGCTGCTCCACATCTCTCGTGCAGGCTAATGGAACAGTTCATCCCTGCATGGTGTAACGGCCCATCCCTCGTGGTATAGCCCAACAGCAAGCGCACGTCTTACTGCAGCCAGCATAACTTTATAAATGATATATTACAGAGCAGGTTTGCAATGGGCCATGGTGCAGCAAGTAAAGGAATTATTGCAGATGTGTTGGTTCCCACCCTTTTATTTCAGCACTGTGAGGGGAGAGGTGGGGGTGGCTGGTGGCTTTTGAGAGTGAGCAGACCTACCATGCAGGGATGCAACAAAACCTACATTTCGGGGGCGGGGGGGAATTAAGTTGTGATGGGAGGGACCACTTAAATAGGCAGGACAAACTTGGAGGCTCTGCCCCCACAGTTCTACCCACCTCCCCCCATGGTCTGGTGTGGGGATGAACTATCGAATAGTATATTTTAAAGCGCAATATTCAGAGAGGTAATGGAGGACTTTCTTGAAAGTAACAGCTTTAAAGTTTCACTGCGTTTGTTCAAGTACATTTTTCTGAACAAACACAGTAAAACTTTAACACCGCCAGTTTCGGTGAAAGGTTTCCCTCACCTCTCTGCCTAACAAAATGCAAGTGTGCATATCCAGGGGTGCACCTAGGCTAAAATGTAGGTGTGGGCTAACCCTTCAAATGTTGGGAGAGGCACTAACTTCAGAGACTGTGGAAGAGTGACAAACTTACTTGTGTAGGGGCATCTAACTTCATTAACCATTGTAATAAGACTATTCTAGTGCAGCTTCAATGTTAAAATCAGTTAACTGCTCTCTCCTTTGAGTCTGAAACACCCACTTCTTGCAGATCCTGAAGGTCATAGAAAGTCATAGAAAGTGTGAAAATGGCAGATGGTGTGCAATGAAAGACTCAATATCATAGCAAAACAGGACATTGCAGAGTGTGGGGCAGTACTTTGGGCGGCCCAAGCAACTCCAGTGGCTGGGATCAACAGGGAAGAAAATGTAAGACTCGGGAGGGCCAGTGCAACAATAATGCAATTCTATGTAGCATTATTGGAGCCACTAGCAGAGGAGCACCAGGATACACCAATGTGTCTCTATGTGTCATGATGCCTACCCCCGGGCATCCGGATCAAGCCCATCAGCCCCGGGAGCAGACATCCAGATGTTCAATAAGACCCCAGCAGCTGGGGGCTGTCTGGGTTCAGTTCTGGCGCCAGGCTCATAGACTTTACTTACCTCATGCAGACCATGCTGCAAATGAATCCAAACCAACGTGAGGCCTGGATGGGACTATTTTACTACAGGGACTATTTTTTACTCGGGTGTGGTTCTAGGGACTTCTTACCTGGAACTACTTTGGAGGCTATTTAAACCATGCCCGAACAGCAGCACATGCTTCGTGTTATTCTGCATCCAGCAGCGTAACGTTCACCGTGCCTGCAGTCAGCATCCAGTCTTCAGCCACATCCGTCTCAAATCCAGAGCTCCTAGCAATAGAAGAAAGAAGAAGGAAAGGTTAGAATACAGATATTATTTCAATCCTTACCTGAATTCCGGATCCATCATGTCTTCGAACTTGAAAAGGACATTATTCTTCACGCGTCGCATCGCCAGCTGCAGCGCCGCGCCATACTCACCAGTCCTCACAGTATTTTTCGATCCGGCGCAGCCTCCATCATTTTCTTTGCCGAATTCCACCATCTAGGGGACAAAAGAAACATAAGGTGAGCCGAGAGAGCCAACGAATACAACCTCTCCACCATAGACTTAACTGATTAACAACCGGAGGCATTATTCTGTAACAAACCGCAACTTCTTACGCCGCACCTGTAAGGAGAGAGAAACCAGCAATTTAAATAAACGCATCTTTTACCAGACAGTGTTGGGTAATACAGACTCTTACTTGAATACCATCAGCTGCCACAAGACAATCTTCCCTTGGATCCAGCTGCAACACAAGAAAGGAATGTACAAGAGTGAACATCGGACATATTGAACTCTTTTAACTTTATACTTAAGGGTTCTCCCCTGGAACCTCGGATTTAATATTCATCCGGAACTCTTCCAACGCCTTCAAACCAGTGAAGTAACTGGTATCTACGCGCCCCTGCATTCCACGCAGGATGGAGAGCTCATCATTTAAAAACATAAGGTGAGTTTACTGAAAGTGAATATCGGTGGTGATTAGTGGGGAGAACAGTGGGGTGCCATTACTAGAATCCACGGGTGGCTAAATCCCTTTCTCCACTTGCAGAAGAATACTTCTACGGGTCATGCAGACGAGATAAGGCGGTCCAGTCCAGTCTGTCATCTCTGCACTACACTTCACGTTGGAGGAGCCTGCAGCTGTCCGGGTCCGATCGACGCCCCTGTGGGAGCCAGGTGAGCGTAACACTATGCTTATTAAAACGGTCCTATCGTAAGGGTGTAAACTTAATCATTTATAAGCACTCATATTTTTGCAATTGAAGTCAGGGTGAGATTACATTATTTGCCCAGGATCACACACTTATGCTAAACAGAGAAGCTGGGATTTGAACCTACTCTTTCATTTTGGGCACATCCAACTTCTTCCGCGTTTTACTTAAGTTTTGGGTGTCAAGACCTACAATAATATGTCCTATAGAGTTTACTTGCAAAATAAACAAATTGCATAGTAAAGCATCATGACAACATGTAAATCCTTATAGTAGCATGTTGGGCCGAAATGATATCACTGTACCTTTTTTTTATTTTCCACATCCTGAATGGAAAACTATAAGATGCAAAAGGCAAAACATCTTGATTTACCCACTTTATTTTCAGCGCTTTAAAAACACACACAAAAATAAGTTCTGCCATAAACTCACTTAGGTTTGCAGATTTGTCACAAACCTCCACCATGTTATGTATGGTTAAAGAACATTCAACTAAGGAAATTGAAGCAAACTTGTACTTTTTAGCATATCAAGCTATTAGACTTTTTGTGTATGAACACATTTTAAAAGGGTGCATGCTTTATTGTGTTGCTCACTTTAACTGTCACAGATTTGCAAGGGGACTCGTGGTCTTTCAGTTAGAAAGTCACCATCGTGCATAAGAAAGGCCATGCTGCTGGTGACAAAAACGCTACAGTGCCATCTAGTGGTCGAAAGTATGTTTTTTAAATGAATAAATACAGCGTACAGGTAACGCAGTAGAAAATTAATCTGTCTTGGCTATAATTACATGCATAAAAAAGCACAATAAGCACCTTATCTGGAGGGCTGGTCCTGCGACTGCTGCCTCTTTTCTGGCCCTAGGAAAGAAAGGGTTAACTTGTCAGCATTTTCTTCAAGGGGTTATAGGGTGTTGTAAGTCGAGACTGCACACATATAAGCAGGCACTTGGGAGGGGACAAGAATTGGGGCAATTTTATGTATGTATTGGTTATTTGTAATGCGCAATATACAGCATAAAATTGTGTTTCAAGGCTCATCAAGACAAGGGGGGGGGAACAGGAATGCGAAAGAGGGTATAAAAAAAAAACGTTCTTAAAAGGTCTTGAAACATTCGGAACGTGTAAGTGCTATTGCATGAGTGCAGGGGATGGGCAGGAGGGGAAGTGCAGGAAGTGGGTACAAGGGGAGAAAACAAACAACGTTCTGACTAGGTCGTGAGACGATTTGGAGTGTGCAAGTACCAAACATGGAAAAAAGGGGGTGGGAGGTAGGTGCAGGAGGGGAAGAGGTGAGAGGTACTTTACATATAAAACAAGTTAACAAAAAGTTAACAAAGTGCAGGAAGAATTGAGGAGAGACCAGACTTGCAATTGTGACAAGCAGGTAAGAGTGACTGCAACCTGGAAAAGCCTCGCCTTATGGAATGAAGGGCTACACCAGGCATACAGGCGAGGCACATGAGACTAAGAAACGGCATTGTGGTGGGTGGTAAGTTCAGCATTGGAATGCCTCACTTCAGGGGCAGGGGTACAGGGCTACTTCAGGTACGGTTGGAGCTCTCCCTTGACCTGGCTCCTCGAAATCACCTTCCCCTTCAGAGAGTGGTTGGACCTGCGGCTCAGGAGATGGGTGTTGCCCCTGCGTGAAGAGGAGAGGCAATGAGAATGGAGTGGGGATCTTGTGACTCCCCAACCCCCCCCCCTCCAGCCCTTTCATGCCAGAATACAGTGGGCAGGCACTTACCCATATACGCTCACCTGTAATTTTGTGATGTTGAGCTATCCGTCCTACTTTTCCTAGCAGGGGCGCGTAGAACGGACCAAGTTACTTCACTGGCCTGTGGGAGTGTTGATCCAGACCAGCTGCGACCATCCACGTATAAGGTAAGTCTTTGGTATGATTATAGTTGAATTAGAATGTTTGTATTCCATCTAATAGTAATTCTAATAGTAATTCTTGCAATGTCTCATTCCATTTTCATAGGTACTGGAAGTGAATCTGGATCAAAGGGAGTCCGGAAGAACTTAGAGGCTGATGGAGTTTCAACAGTGACAGGTAAAATGGTCTTTATAAGGGAACTTTAGTCTCTTGTATAATGCGGCCGTGTGACTGCATATGAGTTCTAACCTGTTTGTTCTCATTTCCTCGTAGGTGCAGGCTGGCGATGGAGAATGGTGTCCGGGTCCTCAAAGATTTGCGGTTGCAGGAGGGCGTCTCCGACTCTGACCGTGATGGAATGCCGGTTAGAAAGAAGACTCCCCTCTGACCGTAATGGAATGGAAGTAAGAAGAAGAGTCCGGCACAGGCCGCAATGAGTTGCAGTTAAGAGGCGCGCTCAGCAATGTAGCGGCTGGAGCGCTTAGCGATGTAGAGGCTGGCAGCAGGTAAGATGCACTCTCAGAGTTGTAGCGGCTGGCAACAGCTAAGATGCGCCCTCAGCGATGTAGAGGCTGGTAGCAGGTAGGGTGCGCCCTCAGCGGTGTAGAGGCTGGTAGCAGGTAGGATGCGCGTCCAGAGATGGAGAGGCTGACAGCAGGTAAGACGCATCCGCAATGATGGAGTAGTTGAAGTGAAGACGCTCGCGGAGATGGGGCGGAAGACTGCAGGTAAGAAGCGTTCTCAGGAGTATCTCCAAGATGCGGCTGTGAAATCCAGAGAGGCACTGGTAAGTACAGCGGAGCGCATTACGCTGCTTGGAAGTAGAATACTTCCCCTAGTAACTTAGGGTGAGACCCAAAGTTACTTAAATACTTACTAAGGGAATCCAGACGTGGACCCCTTGCTTACTATTCTTAGAGAGGCACAGCTCCTCCCTACTGATGAGGTCCAACCAGACCGAAACACGTGTCTGGGGATGCTGTTGGTACTCTTGTTCAGAGGAGAATTGCCTAACATTTCGGTGCTGGACTGCCCCAGTGGCAGGACAAAGACTGATATGTTTGGGATATTTCTTCTCTGTGAAAAATAGTGACCTAAAGACTCTGGGTAAGTCCCTCGTAACCAGGACTAATGTCTGGCAGAGGGACTCCCAGGACCCCCCCCCCCTTGTCAATTTTCAATTAAATGTGCTCTGTACAAAAAAGCAGAAAAGAACCTCCTCTACCTCAGCCACTGGTACTATATGAAGGCCAATAAGGCAGACCAATGTCTAGCCAGAGAATCGAGAGCCAAACAAACAGCGATATCGATCACACAGGGGGACCTACAAACTTGCACAAGAGATATACGAGAGGTCTTCAGGGACTACTACCAGTTGCTGTACACAACAGACAACCCAAACGTAGTAGAGCAGGAAACATACCTAAAAGCCCTAAACATACCACATTTAATGAAGGAAGAGAGTGCTGGCCTAGATGGGGACATCATGGAAGAAGTGAAAAAAGCAATTGCAGGTCTCCCGGTAAACATAGCTCCAGGTCCAGATGGGTTTACTGCCGCTTTTAACAAAGAATACACGAACTCCCTCACCCCGTTCCTAACAAAGCTGTTGAATTCATTCAAAGAGGTGGGGTATGTAACCCAGTCTATGAATAAAGCCAAGGTGGTAGTTTTTCATAAAGCTAGAAAAGACCTGACTCAGCCAGGGTCATACCGCCCAATAGCACTAATTAACCTTGATGCGAAACTGTATACAAAAATGTTGGCGGCTAAACTATCACCGCTCTTCCCCAAATTGATAAATAGCGACCAATCAGGCTTTATTACTGGCCGGCAAACACACAATAGCATGAGACGAATAATTAATCTAGTAGAGGGTGTCGGCATCCCACACACCCCGGCAGTACTATTGTCATTAGGCGCCGAAAAGGCATTTGACCGGATGGAATGGTCTCTATTTACTCCTACATCCCATCCCCTTTCCTCCATACTTATGGGGACATCTCTCTGTCCTGTGGGACGGGACCGGAGCACTTTGTAAAAAGCATCCAAAAATGTTTCCAAAAATGTGTCCTTCCTCTCTTTATTGCGCAGGGCCCGGCACACGGCCGTAACCCCGCCCACCTTGACTCCACCCCACGCATAGCCCATCAGTCCTTTTCTCCGCTCTTTCGGGACTGCGCGCACTTGCATCCTCGGAAGATTTTCTTCCCTTTTTTCCTCTCTGGCTCTCGCTAGAGATCGTGTACTAGTCTGTCTATGTCGTTCAAACTACACTTTCCAGATTGTTCTTCATGTCACTGTCGATTCGCGAGGGCGGATCCCCATCCTCTTTGTTTAGAGTGCTTGGGTCCGGATCACCGTTGGGACTCCTGTTTTTACTGCAACTCCTTTTCGGTCCGGGCACTTCGTTGGTTAGGGCGGTGGGAGGAGGTGTTCTGACAAACTCCTCCTTCACATTTTCAGGCGTTCATCGACGAGAAGAAGAAACGCCCATTAAGTGGTTTACTTTTCAGAGCAACCTGGCCGGGGGATACCTTTCCGGGTTCCTCTCGGGCCGGGAGGGACGTTGATCGCTCTGCCACCGGGATCCGCCCTGAGGTGCCCGTTGGGCCTAATAATTTTACTGAAGTTTTCTCCGAGGATCTCCGTAAGGGGCCTGTGGATACCGGAGTACGCTCCGAGGCTCCTCCTGTGGGGACTGTTTGTGGACCCAGTTCTACTGAGTCGTGGGGGTACCGGAGCTCGCTCTGAGGCCTCTGTCGGCTTCCCTCAAATATAAGACCGGGGTGTGCCCCGAGGCCTTGGGGCTTCCTGTTACCGAACGGATGTTTGAGGCCCGCGCAGATAAGGCTGTTACCAGACCTGGGTCCGAGGTCCCTCGTCCAGAGGCTAAAGCTACCAACAGTTCTGAGAGGCCTGACAAGGCCTTGTCGGTGAAAGCTGTTTCTCACTGTTCCCGCTCTTAGTGACACCAGACCTTTTGAGGGGGCAAAGAAGCAAAGTTCTTCTTTTACCGGCAGTGCCAAGGTCCTTCCTTCGAAGGCTAATTTGGTGGTTGGTATGTCACAAAAACATTCCAGGCTTCACAGTACTGGCTCTGCCGAGGTTCCTTAGGTTAAGGCTAAAGTTAAGACCCCTGATCCATCAACGGGGACCCCTGCCTCACTTACTCACGTGCTGCAGTTCCCCTCAGGTGAGGACAAAATGGCGCCTGTTCCCGCCACGACCGCGGCGGCCATTTTGGGTGCTACCCCTACAGCTACGCCATCGGCCTCAGGTGTAGGGCTCGGCCCCTTGGGTGAACATAGAGTCCCTTGTGCGCATCCTTATCGGCCAGTTTATGACTGGAACGCTCGGATGCCTCTTCCGCACAATGTTTAGTTGCCTGCGGGGTCAGCACCGTTGATTTATGTGGATACGTCGATGGAGGGGCCAGTGTGGCACCTGTCCCTGTTACGTTCCTGGATTTGTCCACCTCATGAGATGCCTCCTCGGGTTCCGTAGCAGTCTCTGGAAGAAGCTTTTTCCGGTACATTTCAAACGCTTATGCGTACCGACCCCATGAGGGAGTATTTCAAAGGGCTTTTTAGGGAGATATGTCCTCTCGCGCCTCGGGCTCCACCTGTTCCTCCGGTGGTTCCGCCGGCGCCTCCCTTGCCTACGGTGCCTCCCCGACTCTTCCGCCTTTGCCCCCATTGTCCCCTGTGGACAAGGCAGCGCCTGACACGGTTCTGCAGGATTCTGATCTGTCGGATGATGCACAAGGCGATCGGGACAGCGAGGACCTTCCCCGCTCTATCAGAGCTTTTCATGACCGGGTACTGGACAGGATGAACTTCTTAGATGTTCCAGTGCCCGAGGCACCCGCTCCGCAGGAGGGCGTGCTTTCTGGAGCGTTCACCCTGTCTCCCTTGGAGCGTACCGGCCTGTTCTTGAAGAAGGACATTCTGGCTGAGTTCCGCAGAGTCTGGGAAAAGCCACACTCTGGACTTTTTATCAATAAGAAAATTGACGTGAGATACAGGCTGCGTTCTTTGGAAGAGGTGGCCCTGTCGTCTTGTCCGCCCCCCTCCTCCACAGTGGTGGCTGCGGCCACTTTGCAGTCCAGACCTGCAGCATCCTCTTCCACGACGGCTACTCAGGTTCTGGGAAAGGAGGACAAGCTCCTCGACTCCCTCGGGAGGAAAATCTTCGCCAACTTGGCCTTGCAGCTCAGGCAGGCCAACGCTGAATTGATATTCGCGGGAGCTAACATGCGCACGTGGAAAGGTCTGTTGGAGTTTATCCCGGTCGAGAAGCTGGAAGACTTTAAAGGAGGCCTTTCCGACGCCAGGGTCTTGGCCCAGGATCGCCTGGAGGCTGCGGCTCACCACGTAGACACCTCGGCTCGAGGCCTTATGCGTGGGGTTGATACCTCACGGCAGGCATGGCTGCATGCAACTAAATTCTCAAAAGAAGTACAGGACATGGTGTTGGACCTTCCGTTTGATGGGAAGGAGCTCTTTTATGCTACAACAGACGTAGAGCTCACCAAGACGAAGGATAGCACTCAGACAGCTAAGTCCTTGTCTGTCCTGGTTAAGGCTCCTTTCAAAACCCAGAGACCGTTGTCGCAAAGACGACCTTCCTCTGGCTTTAGGGGCTTCCTCGACCGAAAATCTCAGAGTGGATAACCCTGCGTGGAATAACCGCCGTAGGCAACAACGGATGCGGTTTTTCTCCCGCTCCTCAGCCTCCTCCTCAGGTTCAGGTGGCACCGCCACCGATAAACCTACTAAATGAGGGTTTTCCGCGCTCGCACGAGACCCCGGTGGGAGGACGCATTGCGTCTCATTGGGAGGCGTGGCAGGCCATCACAGAAGACAGATGGGTCTTGTCAGTTGCTCCAGCGTGCTTCCGCTTACCCCTACCCCACCCCTCACCCCTCCTTTTCAGCGGTCGGGCTCACCCTCTCTCAAAGCCTCAGTTCAGAAACTTCTGGACCTCAGAGCTGTGGAACACGTTCCCCTTGGGGAGAGAGGGGAGGGCTTCTACTCCCAGCTGTTAACGGTGCCCAAACCCAACCAGGCTGGCCTGCGCACCATCCTAGACCTTTCCCAGTTCAATCTTTTCCTACCCCAAGAGAAATTCAAGATGATCACGCCCAGCCAGATACGGTCCTCCTTGCAGATGGGCGATTGGCTCAGTGTTGTGGATCTTCAGGATGCGTACATGCATATCCTGATTTGGAACCCACACAGGAGATATCTCCGCTTCTCTTTGGGAGAGGAGCACTTCCAGTTTCGAGTGCTTCCTTTTGGCCTCAGCTCGGCGCCGCGTGTCTTCACGAAGATGTCGGTGATTGCGGCCTATCTTCGTCTCCAGGGTATCCATGTGTATCCATATTTGGACGACTGGCTCTTACGCAGCCCTTGTCCGCTGGCAGCAGCGGGCAATCTCCAGTCTCTCCTTAAGCTCCTGTTCCATCTTGGGCTGTCAGTGAACTGGCGGAAATCTTCCATGACGGTCTCGCAGGAACTGATTTTCCTGGGTTTTCGCTGGAACACGATCAAGTGCAGAGTGTACCTGACAGGGGACAGAATGGCGGATCCGTTAGCCACGTGTCAGATGTTTGCGCAGTCGGAGAGTATGTCAGCCTGGTGGTTCCAGAGGCTTCCGGGCCTCATGGCCTCGTGCGTGCTGGCTCTTCCTGTTGCTCGTCTCAAGATGAGACGGACCCAGATGGCTCTTCGGAGTTCCTGGTGTCAGGCTGTGGACCTGGATTCCAAGCTGATAATGATTCCGGATTCCATGAGAGTGGACCTGGATTGGTGGTCATCTCTCAGCAACCTGTCGGTGGGTGCGGGGTTTCAGGACCCAGCCCCCACGGTGACGATCACGACAGACTCCTCCCTTCTGGGGTGGGGTGCGATGTTAGATCTTCTTCAGACCTCTGGTCGCCTCAGGACAAGCTCCTGCACATAAATCATTTGGAGCTTCTGGCGATCTTCCTAGCGCTCAAGGCGTTCAGACCGCTCATTGCCAACAAGGTGGTCCGCATAAGCTCAGAGAATGTGGTATCAATGTATTACATCAACAAGCACGGGGGAACGAAGTCTCCCCCCTCTCCTCCCTCGTGGACCTGTCCATCCAGATATGGGAGTGGGCCGTGCTTCATGGTGTCTGGCTGCTTGCAGTGCACATCCCGGGCCAGCTGAATGTCACAGTGGAGGCCCTCAGCCGGCGGACAGTGGTCAGCTACGAGTGGTAGTTGAAGGCGGAGGTCCTCTCATGGATTCTCTTGCGTTGGGGCACACCGGAGGTGGACCTCTTCGCTATGGCGGTAAACAAGAAGCTTCCTCAGTATGCCTCCAGAGGGGGGCTGGGAGCCTCCTCTCTGGGGGATGCTCTCGAGATTCCATGGCACAACATGAGAGCTTACGCCTTCCCGCCTCTGCCTCTAGTCCTTTGAGCAATTTGGAAGCTGAAGAACTCGGTGAACTGTTCCCTTCTGCTCATAGCCCCGTGGTGGCTGACCAGGTTTTGGTTCTCAGAACTTCAACACCTGTCAGTGTATCCACCGATCAGGTTACCAGTGCCCCCAATCTTCTTCATCAAGGGGAATAGCAGATGTGGCACCCCTCCCCACAATCGCTCAGCTTGCCGGCATGGTGCCTGAGTTCAAGTCTTTAGAGCATCTTAACTTGTGTATGGATAACATGCGTATTATCCAGGCAGCCAGGAAACCCTCGACCAGATTCCAATCCAGGAGTAAATTGCTCAGGTTCTGTCATTGGTGTTTGGAAAAGCAGTTGGGTCCAAGGGTGGCTACGATTGACACGGTGCTGTCCTTCGTGTCCTCCCTAGCAGAGTCGGGTGTTCACGTTCTGTCATGCAGAACTTACCTTTCAGCGGTTTCCGCTTATCTTTCTACAGACCAATGCTCTTATTCTCTGAGTAACCCAGTGGTTAAGAGGCATTTTGCAGGCTTGACACGCCTCTACCCTCCGGTTCGTAGACCGCACCCGCCGTGGGACCTAAATGTAGTCCTGACGGCACTGTGCTATAAACCTTTTGAACCAATGGCCACGGTGGACCTCAAGTACCTATCCTGGAAAGTATCCTTTCTGGTCGCTGTTACGTCAGCGAGGAGAGTGAGTGAGCTCCAGGCCTTGTCAGTGATATATGATATATGATATGGCATTTGTAACGTGCCTATACACAAGTGTTTCAAGGCGCGACAAGGCAGGGGGGGGAACAAGGGGAGAACAGACAACGATCCTACTAGGCCAGGTGTCATTCAGATCGCGCAAGTGGAAGGGGAGAGGGGAAGTGCAGTACATGGTTAGTAGAATACAAGATAAGTAATAGGGCCAGCTGGTGGCAATTGCAAGGAGAGTGCAGTACATGGTTAGTAGAATACAAGATAAATAATAGGGCCAGCTGGTGGCAAGTGCAAGGTAAGTGCCGGGAGAAGGGGCTGTAGGATACAGAGACAGTCCCATAGTGCAGGGAAGAGTGGCAGCGCCAAGGACCGAGATCGGTGAGTGGCCAGTTGCAGATTCAGTGCAGGTTCAGTGATTTTTAGCGGGGGAGAGAGGGAGAGAAAGCGGAGGCAAAGAGGAAGGTTTTGAGGTGCTTCCGGAACCGGAGGTGGTTCTCAAGTTTCAGGGAGGCAGGAAGGCTGTTCCAGAGGGAGGCCCCTGCTGCGGAGAGAGAGCTACCCGCAGCTCGTTGCTTAGGGAAGCGGCTGACCCTGAGGTAGTTGGAGGTGGATGAGCGAAGAGCTCGAGAAGGAAGGTATTTAGGAAGAGAGAGTTGAAGGTATTTTGGCCCAAGGCCCCAGAAGGCCTTGTGGACAATGCAGAGGGTTTTGAACTTAATCCTCGTGGCCACTGGGAGCGAGTGTAGCGATTTCAGTCCTGAAGAGAGACGGTCCCTGGGCTTGAGGCCAAGGACAAGTCTCGCAGTCCTGTTCTGGATGAGTTGCAAAGGGCGGAGAGTAGAGGCAGGAAGATTTAGATAGAGGCTGTTCAGTAGTCCATCTTTGAGAGAACCAGGGCTCTGGAGACCGTGAGCTTCTGGGGGAAGGAGAGGAAAGGAAGAATACCTCTGAGGAGGTGTAGCTGGTAGTGTGACTTCTTAGAGACGTCAGATATGTGAGGAGAGAAAGAGTGTGGAGTCGAAGATGACCCCAAAGTTTTTTGCCTTGCAGGTAGGAGCAGGAAGAGGGCCAAGGGAGGCCGGCCAGAGAGCTGCAGGGAAGGAGGGAGTGGATGTGCCGATAAGTAGAATCCCAGTCTTACTGGCATTAAGGCAGAGGTCGTTGGCGGCACACCATTCCTCGATAGCAGAAAGACAGTCGGAGATGAGGGAAGGGGAAGAGAGGCAGAGGGTAGCCTGAAAATGAGCTGGGTATCATCCGCATAGCACTGAAAGTTGGGACAGAGAGCGACGATGCAGTGAGCAAGAAGTGCCAGGTACTGGTTGAAAAGCCAGGGGGAGAGGTTAGATCCCCGGGGGACACCGCAGGTAGAGAAAAAGATGTCAGAGAGGAAGGAACCCAGTTGGACCTGGGAGGGTCGATTGGAGAGGAAGGAGGTAAGCCACGCCAGAGCCTGACCAATGATACCCAGGTTATCACGGAGACGGTTGAGCAGGATGGTGTGGTTGACAGTGTCAAAGGCAGAAGAGAGGTCGAGCAAAATGAGAACAGAGTCAAGGTTTGAGAGCAGGTCCTCACGGATGTTCAGGAGAGCAGTTTCCGTGCTTCTGGCAGCTCTGAAGCAAGACTGATGGTCATGAAGACTACCAACAGATTCAGCATGGAGATTAAGCTGGGAGATGGCCAGTTTCTCCAGGAGCTTGCCCAGGAAGGGAGTGATAGAGATTGGGCGATAGTTAGCTGGGCAGGAGGGGTCGGAAGAGGGCTTCTTAAGAAGGGGGTGCACAAGGGAGTGCTTGAGGGGGGGATGGGAAGACTCCAGAGGCGAAGGAGTGATTGCAGAAGTCAGCCAGGGCAGGCGCCAGGGAGTCGATGTGGTCCTTGATAGTTTTGGAGGAACAGGGGTGGACATGTTTTGACGAGACTTTCATAGATCGGACTTGTCTCGAAAACTTGTTGGCAGAAAAAAGGGGAAAGGCAGAGAAGGAGGGAGGAGGGGTGGCTCCAGAAGGGCCAGAGGGAGAGCAGGGAATAGAGGAGGGGAGGTGATAGGAGGGGAATGAGGACAGGATGTCCTGAGTTTTTGAAATGAAGTGAGGCCAGTGCCGTGCAGAGGGCCTGGGAGGGGACAGGAGAGGTGGAGACTGCAGCAGGGTTGGCCAGCTCCTTGCAGATTTTAAAGGGTTCGGCCGAATTGTTAGATGCCGCAGAGGTGCGGGCTTGGATAAGGGCTCTCTTCTTAGTGAAAACGGAGAGCCGGTATGGCCTTTGGAGCAGGCGGCAGGCCAGTTTGTCAGAGGATGAACATGAAGCATGCCATTTCCTCTCTGCCACCTTGCACTTGCGTTTAAGGGTGACGAGATCCGAGTCGTACCAGGAGTTACATTTGGCTTTGGGCTTCAGGCGGATTCTCATGACAGGGGCAAGGATATCAAGGGTATCAGATATAGCAGAGTGGACAGGGCTGTGTCAGGGTGGGAGTCAGCCAAAGGGGGAGGGGGAGCGAGAAGGTGGAAGCGAAAGCCTCAACTGACACGCGCTTCATGGGTTGGATGTCCGCGAAGGTGGGTGGCAGTGATGAGGGTGGCTTTGCCAGTGGGGTAGGGAAGGTGAGGTGGGAGGATAGGAGAAAGTGATCACTCCAGGAGAGAGGAGTGGAGAGAGAGATAGAGAGGGGAAGGTCAGAAGCGATCAGAGCATCAAGAGTGTGCCCTGCAGAATGGGTCGGCCCAGACGGGAGAATAGAGAGTGAGAGAGAGTCGCAGAGGTTGCGAAAGAGTCCAGAGGGAGGACAGGAGGCATCAAGGTGGAGAGGAGGCATCAAGGTGGATATTGAAGTCTCCATGAAAGAGGAGTTGAGTGGTTGAGGACAAGAGTGACGAGGAGAGGTCAGCCCACTCAGAGAGGAAGGAGGAAATTTGACCAGGTGGCCGATAGATGGTAGCCACGGTAAGGGAATGGCTAGGAGAGAGAGAGAGTCGGCAGACAAGGCATTCAAAGGAGGAGTAGGTCTGCGTAGGGGTGACAGTGGCAGGAATCCACTCAGGGAAGATAAGGGCCACACCCCCCCAGCACGGTTGGGCCTGGGCAAGGAGAGGATCTTGTAACCGTCAGGTAGGAGTGTGTCAAAGCTGGTGACAGAGCTGGCCGTGAACCATGTCTCAGTGATACAGAGGATGTCAAGGTCCAGTTCCTCAAGAAGGCGACAGATATCCGAGGAATGTTTGACGGCAGAGTGAGAGTTGAGAGTGGCAATGAGGAGAAGGTTGCTGTCCTTAAAGGACTTCCGGGGAGGGGTACAGATCAGAGGTACGCCCTGAGGAGGTGAAGAGGAAGAAGCAAGAGAGAGGGCAGGGTGAGAGGGTGGAGGCAAGGTAGCCAAGGACAGAGAAGAGGGGACAGCAGGGGAGGAAAGGAAGTTGATGAGGCACGGGAAGCGTCTATCAAAGAGGTGGAGGTTGGCCTGCGGGCCTTGGACCAAGACGGTCCCATTAGCGTAGACATTAATGATGGCCTTAGAGGAGCGGAAGGGGGCCAAGAGGACATCCCAACGGGTGCCACCATTAATGGGATAAGAGGAGAAGGGAGAGAGCACAAAGACCATATGAAGGGTCCATTGGTCAGGGGAAGGCACGAAAAAGAGGATGTCAGTAAGAGTTTCCTTGGAGGAGGAACTGGTATAGGTGTCAGCGATAGGGAGGCCTGGGTTGGAGACCAGGATATCCTTTTTAAACTTTTTCCTGCCAGATTTAGTGAGGAGAGCAGGATAGTCAATGGAGAAGCAGTTAGAGAAGGTAGGAGAGATAGAGAGCACCATGGAATAAGGAGGGAGTGGGGGGGAAGACAGACGAGAGCAAGCGGACAGGAGTGAAAGCGGCAAGCCCTAGTTTACCACAATTACAGAGCAATCGTAGCACAGTAAATACGAATTAGGTACCCAGTGGAGAGGCCACCTAAGTTTGAGAGTTTGAGAGTGGAGCATCCTTTCTTGATCTTTCACAAGGACAAGGTAATCCTACGGACAAACCCGGCCTTTCTACCGAAGGTGGTAACTGAATTCCATCTGAATCAGTCGATCTCCTTACCGGTCTTTTTTCCGAACCCTGCCTCAGAGGCTGAAAGGGTTCTGCACTGTCTTTGTCAGAAGGGCTCTTAAATTCTACCTTGACAGGACTTCCGAGCTTAGGAGTTTTTCTCAACTTTTTGTGACCTTTGGTAACCCTCAGGGTAACTAGGCGTCTAAGGCTACTTTCTCAGTGGATCGCCGCCTGCATCACGGAGTCTTTCACCGTCCAAGGGCTGAAATTTCCTAAGGGTATTCATGCACACCCGGTGCGGGGCAAGGCAGCCGTGGTTGATTTTCAGAAATATGTCCCCTGGCAGTCCATCGCTAGGGCAGCTACTTGGGCCTCCCCATCTGCTTTTGTAAGCATTATTGTCTTGACATGAGCTCAAGAGCTGATGCTCAGTTTGGTCAGGCTGTACTGAAGAACCTTTTTCAGTAAGGGGTATTTCTATCCACCCGTAGTTCCTGTTAGGAGTGCTTGGGAATCTTCCCATAAGTATGGAGAAAAGGGGACGGGACGTAAGAATATAACCAGGTTACTCACCGTAGTGACCACCTTATTCCTAGTCCATAGTCCCCTTTACTCCATACGCCCGCCCGCCGTCCCCTCTAATAAGGTTCCTCTGTTATTGCTAATAGGTCTATGACCTGGCGATAGAAAAGGACTGATGGGCGGAAGGAGAGGAAGGACACATTTTTGGAAAAATGTTCGGCTTTTTACAATGTGCTCCAGTCCCGTCCCACAGGTCGGAGAGATGTCCCCAGAAGTATAGAGGAAAGGGGACCATGGACTAGGAGTAAGGTGGTCACTACGGTGAGTAACCTGGTTAATTCCGAACACTTAAATGCATGGGGTTTAGAAAGCCGTATGTCGAGATGATCAGGGCTAGCTATAATACACCCTCTGTCAGAATAGCTATAAATGGAGAAGTCTCGGGCAGAGTGGAGATAACAAGAGGTACTAAACAAGGATGCCCTCTGTCCCCTCTATTATATGCTATCTTTTTAGAACCTCTCCTAATCGGAATCCGTGAGTCTCCCAACATTACAGGGATAGGGATGGCGGGAAGGCAACATAGGGTGGTTGTGTCTGCAAATGACATGCTGGTTGCCTTTACGGACCCAGTAAGTGCGCTCCCCGAGGCAAGGAGAGAATTGGATACATTCGGGGCTATTAGCAGGAAGCAACCTCGCTAAATTTAAAAATAGCAGACAAGGGGATAAAATATCTAGCCATATCCCTCACAGGCAGGGTGGACCTTCTTTTTGGGGAAAACTATCCGGAATTACTTGCAAAAATTAAGAGGGACCTTGAACGTTGGAACCCCCTAAAGATATAGTGGGGGCAGATCACGTCGTTGAAGATGACCATTCTACCTAGGTTAGTATATTTCCAGGCTATTCCGATAAGGATCCCCAAATCATTCTTCAGAGCACTGACAAAGTGACTATCTCCTATATTTGGAAGATGCTCCGTTTGAGAAATTTATACTGACCAATTCCAGAACACAAAACTTGTCTTGTCACTGTACAAGTTTATCAATGTGCAGGAAAAGGACCTTAGGTGGAGCTACATGCGGAAATGTGAAAATACCCTCTGGGAACCCATCAGTAAATCACAATGGGAGGAGCTCTGGATAAATATTCCTAAACTCTCACGCTCGGTCCAAATGAGGGAAATGTGGGTAATGATTGTGACACAATGACACTATACGCCAGAGAGGCTGAAATCAATGTACCCACAAACGTCTAAGCAGTGCTGGAGAGGCTGCTCGGGGGTGGGCACCTGGAGGCACATATGGTGGGACTGCAAAGGGATACAGGGATTCTGGGATGAAGTGAAGAAACAGATGCAAGAGATGTTCCCATATGCTTACCAGGTGGGAGGGAGGGTTTGGCTCTGTGGATTGAAGGATCAGTTTGCAAAGAAACTCTAGAAATTACAATGGAGAACCTTTATGGGTCTGGTGATAGCGGTGTGGTTAGCGATCGCCCAGAACTGGAAACAGGGGGATCCACCATTGGTGTTTGGCTGGCTTCAGAAGGTGTGATCAATAGTGACAATGGAGAGACTAACACATAATCTCCAGGGCACAAGTGGGTCATTCAGGAAGGAATGGGGGACGGTGTTGGAGCACCTCCAATCAGACTATATGGAACAATGGTGCCCACATAAAATAAGGATTTTGGACTTATTTACGGCGTAAGAAAAAACCGAGCAGAACTAAAGACAAATCTTCTGGGGAGACGGAAGGGCGAGGGGGAAGAAAGGGGAGAGTTACTGTTTGATTTAATGTTTGTGAAAATAAAAAAAAAATAAATTATATATATATATATATATATATATATATATATATATATATATATATATATATATATATATATATATATATATATATATATATATAAAAAAACAGCAGCAGCACGGGGCTGAGTGCAGAGACGAGACCAATTTCCACGCGATGAAGAATGCTGCACGGTACAAAGCTGAAAAGTTCAACTGCCATCATCATCCTCTAGGGGTAGGACTGACTCTGGCTTTCCACCGTGGCAGACCTCCCACCCCATGCCCTGTGGGGTCCTCGTGGCCAGGTCAGATTATTGACTGTGTGACACTTTTCAGCTAAATACCTTGAATGAGGGACTTCCACCAAGGTTAAAATCTCCCCAGCATATCTAACTGACATGATTGCATTAAAAATACCTAATTTGCTGGGAGAGGCACTTAAGTATGTCCATTTCAGGTGTTTTAATGGTTTTATCGTGTGTTGCAATCAGCTCTATCAAAGGGATGCAGAGGGTAAAATATATTGCCATGTCTCAGGAGAATTGCTCAGGGGCAGCGCGCTCTCCTTGGAAACAAGATGACGCGGAGCAACAAAGATTCAATCCCAGTGTCCGCGCTTAGAAACCTCTGGGTATTGCGCGCCTTACAAATAACCTATAATAATTATAATAATAATGGTTGAAATAATCTAGGCAAGAGAAATACACGGGCCAGCCAGTCCTCCTGGTTGTTAATCATCCCTGCCACTCTCTCTACGGATTATTTCCTTTCCAGTGCTCCTTCTCTGAGAGTGATGTTAAGGACCACATATATTTTTACAGCAAGCTCAGTATGCATTTGTCCGTAGGTTGGTGGTTCTTGCTGAACCTTGAACATTAATCAAACATTTTCTGAGGCCAAATGGGTTAAACCTACACTGAAATAGCTGGTGCTTTGCTATTAATATCAGGGATGGCTAATTACAGCATGTACTAGGTTGTGCAAATAGACATTTAGCAAATCTATGGCGATCGTATAATCTCATGCTGGTTTACTTTGCTGTATTGTGACCATCTTGCATTAACTCCAGAAGGCTTGATCACATTGTTAGAATCTAGAGCGTTTGAACCAAAGGCATGACGGTACTAGCCAAGCCCTTCTTTGCAGTGGCAGTTTACTGACCATTCTCCTCCTGATCAAGATCTTTTGTTGACAGCATTGCCATCCTTTTTGGTGGATTTTCAGTAACCAGGCATTTGCTGCTGAGAGAACTAAATTGTGTACTCCTCTTGTGCAATCTTCACAGTTTAATGATTATATTTGTATTCCTTCCAAAGAGAAATTAAATTGTGATACCCAACCAGCAAGTCTACTGTGTGCCGTCACAACAGCTCCTTAAGAACTCTGTTGCACATTCATCTTGAACCAGACTTGTGCTCATCCACAAGCCTTCCTTCTCGTTTCTCTTTTACCACAAGATGAATTCTTCCCTGTTTAATAATAAAAAGATCACACTCGAGCAACATTATCCTCTATTTTTGAAATTATTAGTCTTTCAATTGCGGCGCAAAAAAGTTAGTACTAGTATCCAAGTAATGCCCATGCCTTTTAGTCTTTCGATGCAGAAGATGAACTGCTGGTGGACTGGAGTAAAAACCTTCTTGAGTAGATGTACAAAGCGCACAAAGGAATTGTAAGTCCTCTGGTGCCCTTGTATTTTACTTTTACCTTCATTCTACAGGAATCTTCCTTGCCACTCTAATTCCTTACTGTAAGGCACAATGCCACATTCCTCCTCTGGGTCCCTTGGTCTCCTAGGAAGGCTTTTTCCACGGTGAACCCTTTAACAAATCAGATACTGTCTCACTTAATTTGTCAAGGAAGCAAGATCTGCCTGACTCAAAGTTCATTTGTTTCTCATGCACTTGACTTCTCCTTGAATGTATGCAATTTTCCCTCTGTGGTAGGTTCTCCTGTCATCTTTCCCTTATTTGCTGCTTTCACCTTCACTGATTTCATCAGTGCCTTCTTTACTAATTTCATCCTCCGATATTTAAGTTCATCTGTGTCCATTTGACCCCATTCATCTATACTTTAACTGCTTTTACCCTGGCCCCTTTACATTTTCCCCCATTTTATGTCTTGTATTATTCTTCCCTGACTCCATTTATTTGCTCCTGTGGTAGCCCATCTCCTCCATGTATGTTCTTGCAGAGCCACTTGATCCTCTAGCATGTGGCAGTACTAACAGCAGTCAAATCTTGTTTGTATACAGAACAGTTTTGCTATACTGCAGCCAAAACAGTTGATTCTCACACTGTTAATGTGCGTGTTCTCATACTGCCTGTTACTGTCTCTGTGTACTTATGAAGTGGATGATTTTCAGAAGTGATGTCGCCTACTCCATTGTAAAATGATCAAACGTTTAACCCTGTCTTCGTTCAACTTCAAAACAGCAAGGCTCCACACACTGATGAGGAAATTAGTATGCCCATCTGATGAGAGAACTCCCATATTTCCAGCTCTGCAGGATTTACCTCCATAGTATATTTTCAACAAACCATGAGCCACTGAAATAGTTCTCACTTTGAGGCTTGCATCAAGGCAAGTCCTGCTGAGTCGAGGGTTATGGAGGCAGTATTTGTCTTACCCTGATTGAAGATTTGGGCCCAAATGATGTCGTCTTTACTTGACCAACATTATTTTATATTTGACAGATAACGTTATCTCTCTGTAATTCTGTTCACCTACCTGCCAAATATGTTTCCTCATCACCAGATAGTCCAATATCTTACTGGGATATAGGCGTGGTGCACTAAAAGGGGGTTAAGTGTATTGGGGCACCCTTGTTTGAAAAGACGGCAACCAGGGAACAGCTGCCACTATATGCAAGCGCGTAATTCGCTCGCAGAAATGGGAAACAAATAAACAGGGCCATGGGAGTTCAAACTAAATGTGGATGATGGAACCATAATCCTAACACAGATTACTGGCCATTTGTAAACTTGCAATATTTTAAAGCTGTTCGGTGTGTCATTGTTGTATGACACTGTTTTGGAGTGAAGGAGTAGCAACATTGTGTAAGTGTCCGATCGTTAAAACAGCTGCTAGCTGGGCTGGTGGTGTTTGGTTATTTGATTACTTATGTGAAGTATAATTTTCCTCATTCTAAGCCTGTGCTCATTGAAACTCTGTATTCCAAGGTATGACAAATATTGAATGTTCCTCAATACCTGGTCAGGCATCTTTAACGTATCTGTTGTATCTCACCATGCTTTGTAAACCATGTTATATCAAATTGTCGATTTTGGTCTATCTGGTCTTGCCTTCGGCCAAACTTCTATTCAATGTTTTATTGTTATGAGACTGAGGAAACGGAGACATTCTGGTGATCTTCGAGTAGGAAAAACATTTGTAATGTCATCTTTGATTTTATGGGTGTTAGTCTTAGCAGTGCACAGTGGTGGCGCGAGTTTTGGTTGCTTTCGCCTTCCATAACTGGCGAATCTCTGAGGTTTTTCGGTTTTACTTGTAACCACAATGTCCCTGTAACGTTTTTCCATTTTAATTTGATAGGTTTTTACTAGTGCAACTTAACCATAACGTCCCTTTTTAACAATGTTTTTTGTCAGTGAATTTTATTGGTTTTTAGCAGGATACCCTTACTGTGTAATGCGGACAGCAGTCTTGGACTATACATCTCTTTGCAGAGATCGTGTGGCATCCAACCGGCTGAGTAAGGCAGGTGCTCTCTTACATAGTGGGACCAATCACCAAACGCAAATAACCTAGACAAACAGCCCCATGGGCAAAAATTGGCAGGGAAAATAGAGTAGATATGCAAATTGTGCACTTATGAAGCAAACGGGACAAATGCATAGAGAGTACACCATAACGGAATGCATCAACAACAGAAGGGACATCTGCCTTCACCAATCTTACTGCACTGCTACTTTAAAGGGGAAGAAAGAATGAACTGCCACGTAACTATTGGAAAATGCAAAGACCTGAACATCAGTGCAATGTAGTAAGGACCCTAAACCTTGTAAAATAATTGCACCATTGCTGCAGTATGCAATAGTACGGAAGCATAAGGTGTCTTGGTGTAATGCAGCAATGCCAAGCACCTTACAGTGGCAGGAAGAAAATTTCCCTCATGACACAAGTACTTTCTATATTTCATTGGTACGCACAGTGCTGTGAACCGTAAAAAATGTAATATATATTGCTGCATGTACATCAAACACATTTTCTTTTTGGTAAGACACCCTATTGGAAAGGAAAGCATGGCAGTACAAGCAGCAACCCTTCCACAACATCATACGGGCATTGAAAACGAAAGAAACTGTGCATAGGGAAATGGACAGCGTGGAAGTCAAAGTGGAAAAATTGGTGAACAATTTTGCCACTTTAAAGATTGTGTACAAGGATATAATTTGGACAAAATAACACAACACTGGAACACCTGCATGTGTCCTCCTTCCCCATGTCGGAGCCCCCGTTCCATCAAAAACTGTTTCATGTGAGACGTTACGGTAATACATCAATCTCTTCCTCTCCTCACAACCAAATTGTCCAAATCCCCATTTCCCCACAATAAGTACTTCTGCTACCCCTTCCTTTCCAAATGGGGTGTATGCATGTGCACAAGGAAACGATAATAATGAGAATATTGCAGACTGTTTGAGGGGTCATTTTTCTTGTACCTGAAATGGGGTTCTGACTGAGTGGCACACATTCCTCGTTGCAATAACCGCATGTAAGAAAAAGTTAGGTGTTCTCCGTACACTGCAGCTGTCTGGCCTATCCCCAATGACAATGGAGGTATCCGTACGCCGCCAGCTTGCTCCGCACATCCGCATGTTGTCCACCACCAATCAATGCATGTACACCCGGACGTTTATGCGTAGTGCAAGTACATGCATGTGTGTCTGTTCCTCTGTCCTGCTGACATCGCCACTGTGCAGCATATGCGAATGAATGTTAATTAGGTTGGGGCGTCCACCCAAGTCCTACAGGTAGCTATGCAGATAAACATCCCACCTGCTGTACCTTATAAATACCCAGTGTCTCATTTAAATTGTTGGTGCACGTGTGGCGCAGTTTTAGTCAGTAGAGTGTGCATAGCACACCCATCCATGTGCGCACAACGTATTGCGCCCAAAACGTGTGCAGCGGACGTCCCAAAGGAGAACAGTGGCAATGTCAGCATGCGACCGCACCCACTCTGGGCGTGAGCCCTTATTTCGGGGACAGGAGCCAGAACCTCGAACAGCGGGAAAGTGCAGGGTTGAGCAAACTACAGAGTGTTGTTTTTTGGAAAGTACACGCATACAGACACACCACAATGTGTCTTGGCGCACGTATGTATGGTTTGGAGCAAGGTTGGCCTGCTTTCCTGGTGTAAGTTGTCCACAGCAACCCTACAAAAGGGCACACCCCAGAAGTGCTGAGCGATCAGTTTGCAGCTTTGCTGAACAAAGTACCAGGCCACATAGGTTTGCCCTGTAAGTAATGCTTCACCAAATCTGATGTGCTACAGTGCATCTGCAACTAATGGCAACCATGTTAGTCTGTCTGAGTACGCACAGTAATGGACAAAATTATGAATGGACCTTGCTGTGCCACACGCAACCGCAGCTGCGATATTCCCCATTGTCAAAATGGCATGGGTAGCTAGCTGCAAAGGGGAGTAAGCGCACGTGCGTTTCCCAAAGGACGGCGAGGGCTGTGTCCCAATGAAGCAGAAACATTCCTTTTTCCGTTTCTTCTTTGCAGCACGCTGTCATTGCGTACTGTTAAAAAGTTCCACACGCTTCCACCAATGACATTGAACAGCTCTCCATGTAACAGTATCAGTTATGTACAACACTCCCCTGCGTACACACCCCGCCCAGAAACGTTATTGCGCAATCCCTGTGGCTTCACAGTCCCATTTCCATCTCCGCCATCCTGAAAATCCCCGGATGTGGCTTTCGTGCTGCATGCGAGCGTAGGGGCACAACATGCAACCATGGTAGGGAAAGTTTATTGTAAGGGGCGGCTCTTAAGAGTTGTGTTTTTTCTTATTATTTTTTTTTGTAGATGCTTCTAGAGTAAGGATTTTGTGTTTTCTTGTGCAGACTTTGTTACAGTAAATGTCATGATCTCTGCTTCCAAAAGGTCAGGGTTTTCCCAACTCCCTTGGAAGCAGATCCATAACCCAGGTTCCGAATGCCAACCAGTCCCAATTGGGACCTTTTGGACCCAGTCCTGGCGCCAGTGGCACCAGGCTCATAAATATGCCCAGTCCCAGCGCTGGAAGCGCCGGGCTCATAATGCTTGGGTGGACTTATCTGCAGCAGACCATGCTGCTTACTTGCCTGCCAGTTGAGTCTCTGATCCTCTTCTGTTTGGAACTACTTTTCCTGTTGGGTGGGGCAGGAGCCACTCCCTAGATTCAGAACACTGGAACTCTTCTGGAAAGCAGGAACTCTTTTCTTACCTAGGCGTGGCTGTGGAAGGAGACACCTAAGCACTACAGGAGGCTATTTAAACCACACCCGATGGATGAATCTTGCTTTGCGTTATTCTGCATCCTCAGCAGCAGAACGCTCATCGTGTCTTCTGCATCTGATCCTGGGCCTAAGGAAAAAGGCTTACCATTCTGAATCCAGTCTTCAGCAACACCTATAAAGACAAGAAAGAACAGGTTAGCATTACGGTCTTCAGTGACAGCTCTTCACTTACCTGGTCCATCGGCTGTCACCAACGCCTCGCGCTGCATTCCAGCATCTGAAAGACAAAGGCTTACCTACTCTTCGTGTGCTCCGGAAGTCTTCACACTGCATTCCGGCATCTGAAAGACAAAAGCTTACCAACTCTTCGCACGCTCCGGAGGCCTTTGGCGCTGCATCCCGCATCTGAAAGACAAAACAAGGTGCGTTTAAAGACATTGGGGAACTTTAATACTCACGTGCCATTACTCCTTTCCACATCTAACCCAGTGGGTATTCCGGCACCCTGCAGCCGCCCCGAACTTGTACCTGCAAAATAAAAAGACAGTTAGAGCGCATCGTGAAGCAGGCAACAAGCGCTTACTTACGTGCTTCCAGGCGCTTCTATTCATCACACAGGCTCCATCTTCAACTCACTTCAGCCCGCCATCCGCCATCGCCGGAACCCTGCAAAACAAGAGACATCATTACTAAAGACTTTAAAGACATTAGAATTACTCTAAACTTACCGTTCGTGCAGTAAACGACGGACAGCAGTCCTCTGAAGTCAAGAGGCCTGCTCCCCTTATCCAGTGAAGAAACTGGTTACAGCACCCTGCCTCGAGGCAGATGGAGAGCACGGCGTTCACTTACCTAAGGTGAGAGCGTTAACCTTTGGGGTTCTACAGGAGAAGAGAAAGGGAAGAAGAGCGAGACATTCAATAACCCAGTTCATTAATCCCACATTTTCTATCTGCAGACATCTTACCCTTCGAGCCAGACATACAGTGCACAGAGGTCCAGCCCAAAGAGCCAGCCGTGTGTTACACATCACCTTTGAAGATACGGTATACGCCCAGTCAAGACCGGCGCCTCTACGGGAATCAGGTGAGCGTTACAGTAAACTCCTCACCGCATCTTGTAGACGGGCAAACAAAACGGGATTACCAACGGGCAATGTCATCTGGTTTGAAAAATTCTGCATTTCCACAACTAATGAGGTCATTGTTGCAGAAGAACATCCCAGCAGCGGACAGTAAAGTATTTGTGCTTCTGTTGATGAGACGCCTTTCTGAGTCTGGCTCGGAGCAACATCCATGAGCAGTGGCCCACACTCTTCATGGTGTTATCGATGAGAACAGCACCTTGGCAGTGGGAAAAAAATCTCTTCACTTGCTTTAGCAACCTCTTTAGTCGACGGAGCAAGCCTAAACAAGACATGTAACCCATATGCATCACGCCGTAGTGGATGACTAGAACATCGCCTCTACCGTAAGTGGCCAGGTCTTTGCAAAGTGCATCCATGTCTGCGAAACTGTGCTTGTACATACCGTTCCACAATGAGACCACTCCTTCCAACCTGAAATTGCATCAAAATTTCTTTCCAGGGCATACTTGTGCAGATTGAGCAGGAAGGCATCACCTATCGGCATCACAATGGGTTTCGGCATGTCAGCCAGCCTCACTACGCAGAATATAATGTACAGCAGTTTGAATGCCCCTTCCTGTAAACCACACCCACAGTACCTGATTGGATAATCCTGAAAGTCCCATGTGCATTGGACATCAACGTAAAAAGCGCAGGTTGTGGCACGTGCGGTGCCCAAAGTACTGCGAGGGCCGTGCCCTAGTAAAGCAGAAGCAGTCCTTCCCTTTCCACTACCTTTTGTCCAGCACCACCTCATTGGGTACGGGTAAATGGGCACACACGGTTCCACCAATGCCATCCAAGACGTTTCCATCTAACACTGTCTGTGCTGCACAACAGTTCATAGGTACCGTTAGAAAATCAGCCTGCTAGTGTACTGTCACTTGCCCGTACGTCCACTACAAATTTCAGTAATAGATTGCAAAATGTGTGCATCCTCATTCATCCTCATCCGCACCCACTACCACAAATGTAAGGTACCAAAACTTCTGCACTATGCGTATTACTGTGTTAGTGCCTCTGCGCACGGTATCTGCCACTGAGCAGATATTACGTTCTTTAAAAGTATACTGTTTTTTTCCCATCCCCTACCATGAAGTGGCACGTTAGTGATATGTGCTTGCAACGTTATCATTGCCTCATATCATAGAGTGTAATATCGACACAGGAACTCCCTGCTTTCCTTCTGACAATGCTACAAAATGTTTTCCCCACTGACCCACCTCCTACATAAATCGTACAAAAATGGCATCAATAGCAGCATTGAATGTATCGTGCCAAGGGAAAGCAACTTTCCAAAAGGTCATTCTCTGCACAGCTGTACTTGGGCTGCAATATTACAGCATGCTCTTTTTAACTCTGCCCCCTTCTACTCTCCGCCCTCTGCAACGCATCCACAAGAGGAGTGCTCGACTTGGAATGGTATCTCTCCTGCACTGAAATGTCGCCAATAGCTCCCAGTGGCTGCAAGGAATAAAGTGAGAAGACTCTGCATTATGCAGAAGGCCTTCTGGCCCCTGGGACCACAATACCTTCAAATGTAACTCCTTATATATCTGCGTGCGTGAGTACTTCTATCATCCGTCTCCAACTCCCTCAGGGTCACGCGATTCTGCAAAAAAACAGTTGGTAGATGTGCTTTTTCGCCTGCCACCTCCCTCTGCAACAGGCTCCCAACCTCCTTCTGAAACAGGCTCCCTGCCTCCCTGACACTTGAGGGGAAACCTTGCCGATTCCGGAAGCACCTCAGTCTTTCTCTTCACGTCTGCTATATCTGCTCATCTCCCCGGCTAACTACATGACGTAAACCTAATCTGCACTACTAACCTGATGACTCTCTGATGTTGGACCCATGTCACCTCCCCCTGCCAGACAAACCCCTACACTGGTTGTCTAGCAAACCCCACACTTGAGCACTGTTTCCTATATGCGTAATAGTGCATCCACCACCTCGTGTGTACACTTATCCATGCACTTCGCAGAATTGGCCCGTATTTTTACTTGTCATTTGTTCTTCTTCCAATTTACTGTACCTTCCCCTCCCTCCACCTCTGCACATGGGCGATCTAAGTCACACCTGTCCTACTAGGTTCTTTCTCTGTCGCCCTTCTGTTTGCCTTCCTTTGCCTCGTCGGGCTTTGCTAGACGTGTGTAGGCGCATTACGAATGCCGTAGCATACGAGCGCACATCATATGATATCATACACACAATGAAAACTTTAAAAAAAATATTGGGCACACGCAGCACACCTTGCATGTTACTAACTGCAAAGAAATACATCTAGTTGATGCATAGACCCAGGGTACCTGCTCCTTACATTGCTCACTTCCACCATAGCCTTCTGCACTTCTTTGTGCAAATAGACCTTCTGGCACACTGTTTGAGTACACCCCTAACCCACCAACCTTATAAACGGTGTCTTTCGCTCCACAGTTTCCTTTCCATGGCTCCCATCCAGAAAATTGCTGGATGTGGCACGTAGAAGACTGAAAGTACAGCGTAAATTGCTGAGTTCGTGGGAGGGAGGGAGGGAGGGAGGGAGGGAGGGAGGGAGGGAGGGAGGAAGGGAAGGGGGGTTGGGGTGGTTTGGGGGGTAATGTAAAACGGGATTAGGAGTTGGGTCTGTAGTACTGTTTCAGAAAAGAAAAGGTTTCTTTGGGGTTGTTTGTCCTGTTTCTGTTATGTACATGCTTCCTTACACATTTTCTTGGTTTTTTATGTCTTTCGATGTGTTTCTGTTCCCTTCTCCTCCTCACATTTGTACGGACTGAATATCAACGCTTCTCTTACAGTTCTACAGGATAGCATTCAATGCTGAGTGGCAAACAAAACAGCATTGCCAATGGAGGTCAAACAAATTCCATTTTGTTGGACCCACTGCAAATTTTGCTCCTTGATGCCGTCATAGTCGATGCTCAACATCCCAGCCCTGCGCATAAAGGCACACCTGCTTCAGTTGATAAAACACCTCCCGACCTCTAGCTGTGGGCAAATTAAACCCTAATGTGCAACACGTGCAATTACCTACACCATGTGCTCGCGAACGCATAGCACCTCACTTTGGTTGTTCCACCAAGTGTAAAATGCTCTCTGCACCCATTATTCAAAGGTAACCATTTTCGGAGAGAAACAGAGGCAACTCTACATGGCTGCTGTATTTTGTCAAAAGATAGGCTGTTGGGTGCATAACCAACGGCCCTTGGCCATTTATCCAATACTGTAGGCCTTACCTACACCCAGCACACCATAATAGCCTCACGAAAGGGAACATTTCCCACATACCACAATCGTAACATATGATGGTTGGTGCAAAGAGCAACTCATGGCAACCGCAAATGGTGCCATTTGGCTCCCTAATGTCCAAGGTGGTGGCATAATGGATGCCATCTGGTACCGGACGCATATCAGGTCACTTGTGCTGTTCAACCACGTCAACAATGTCCTGCACAACCATTTTCTCAACGTCACCACCATCAGAGACATGCATACTTAAAAGTGCATGTATGCGTAATGGTGGCGCTCTGTGGAGCAGGCCTAGCCTTTTCGGTCACTGGCTTACGGGCTTTTGCCATACACCCAACAGTGTAGCCCTTGGCCACACCCAGCTCAACATAACAGAGTTATGCAGGTGAACAAGTGTCCAGGTACATGCAGGTCACCCCTAGCCACTTCTAAGCATTCTACTTCACCACTTCTCCCACAGGACACACTGGAGAAGTCGTTGCTCCATCAGGTTCAGGCATATACTACACAGTAAGAATTGCAACCAATCCCCACAACCATAAAAGCAACATTTTAGCACACGCGATGCACCGTACTGCAGTGTACGTTGCAAGTATCATATGTTCCACGTTGTTATTCCCTTCTGCCATTGCTCTACCATCACTGACCGCTGGGCCTCATCACACACTGCACACCCTAGTACAACCTATGTTTTACTTCTCATGTCATATGTAAGGCATGCCCCATCTGCAAATGCGCCTGCCAACTTTCACCCTGGCCATATCTTTACATACATGGCTCAATTACATTGCATTGCCTGTGCAGAACTGTATGTGAGTGGCTGTGTACATTTTCCATATTGCAATTTTCTAATGCTGATCACTTCCTTCCATGGCACAATGTGGTAAAACACTTCCTCAAGCAAGGGTGTTATAAGGGCCAAACCATAGCAAAAGCACATGGTGACATGTGGCTCCCTATTGTGCAACGGGCTATTATGTGGCCCATATGGTGATGAACGTATAGGAGCTCACTTCTGCTGTTCCAGCAAGTGCACAAAGTCCTCCACAACCAATGTGTGCTACTCACGAACTCCAAATGCATGCACAGTAACAACTGCATTGGTGCATTATATTGTGCAGGCTTTGATGAAGGCCTAGGCTGTTGGGTGCCCCAAGAGTCTAGGCGTTGGCCACACTCACCACAACATAACAGAGCCATGCAGGCGACCAGGTACACATGTGCCAGAAATCACAAAGGCAACATATGCACCAGCACTTCCAGTGTGCGGTGCATGTTTCATGTGGTCTCCATTGTGCTCCCCTTCTGCCATTGCTCTACCATCACTGGCCGCTGGGCCTCACCACACACAGCACACCCTAGTACAACCCATGTTTTACTTCTCATGTCATGTGTAATGCAGGCCCCAACTGCAAGTGTGTCTGCCAACTTTCACCCTGGCCACATCTTTGCATACAAGGCTCAACGACATTGTGTTGCCTGTGCTGAACGGTATGAGTGGCTGTGTACATTGTCCATATTGCAACTTTCTGATGCTGATCACTTCCTTCCATGGCACAATGTGGTAAAACACTTCTTCAAGCAAGGATGTTATAAGGGCCAAACCATAGCAAACGGACATGCTGACATGTGGCTCCCTATTGTGCAACAGGGGTAATTATGTGGACCATATGAATCGAACTATGTGAAACCAAGTGAATGGAATGGATGGAACGGATGAATCGCTTGGAGTGGATGGAACGGATGGATCGGTTGGAGTGGATGGATCGGTTGGAGTGGATGGAACGGATGAAGCACTTGGAACGGATGGAGTACACGGAACAGATAGCACAGATGGAGTGCACGGAACAAATGGAGTGCACAGAACTGGATATGGTGCATGGAATGGATATGGTGCATGGAATAGACGGAACGGACGAACGGATGGAGTGCATGGAACGGCTGGAGTAGAAGGAACGGACAGAACGGATGGAGTGCATGGAACGGATGAGGCGAGTGGAACTGATGAAGTGAGTAAAACGCATGGAACAAATCGAATGAATAAAAAGGATAGACCAGACGGAACACACTAAACCGAGGGAAGGATGAAACGGATCAACATACTGGATGGTGCAGTTTATGTATGTGAAGGATCGAATGATGGCATTAATGAAAAGTCCAGTAAACTAAAGGATGAACCAGGCGAAATGCACGAACAGACAAAGCTGAATGGATGGACAGAGTGAATAAAACAGATAGAATAGATGGTACAGATCAGCGCTCGATCTCAAGCACCTTACTGAAAAACCACCATATCACACCACCACGCTTACTCTCTCCTATACACCACCACTCTACTAGAACACAGCGATACTATGACACATTCGGTATAGCTGTTCTCATACTAACACCCGCCTCATACTCCTCATCATCCTAAGTAAATGCAGCTAGCTCAGCACGCACTGCTAGCCTAAGCGTCTCCTCAGGCCTAACGCAGCCAGAAATCAGTCTGGGTATCAACCCACCAGAATGAACACATATTGCTGACCTCCCAACCACCACACCTACCACTAAGAAGCAGCTATCATGCAAGTGCCACACCAGCTGCACACATATCCAGTGCACCCACGCACCTTATGACTCTCCCTATCCCTCTCTCTCTACTGACTTGAACTACGGTTCCCGAGGGCATTCAACCTACCAGCGCTTTGAGATCATACCAATGATACATAAGGCACTATATAAATGCAAAATAACAGAACATATGATGATGAACGCATAGGAGCTCACTTCTGCTGTTCCAGCAAGTGCACAAAGTCCTATGCAACCATTGTGTGCTACTCGCCAATTCCAAATGCATGCACATCAACAACTGCATCACAGCATTATATTGTGGTGGCTCTAATAAAGACCTAGGCCTAGTCCACACTCGCCACAACGTAACGGAGCATTTAGGCGACCAGGTGCGCATGTGCCATGAATCACAAAGGCAACATAGGCACCAGCACTTCCACCAAACCGCCACACCATAAAGCAGGGACACATGAACACATGTTCCACTTACCATAATGCAGAAACATCGTGCTGTGTTTGCCACCACTACCCACTTCCAATCACAAAGCATTATACGCATGCCAACCAAACAATACAATCTTCACAACATTGAGCCTGTGTCACGATTCATGCCCCTGACCCCCTCAAGCATAACAGCCCCCCGGCAACATGGGACTACAGCCCAAGGGCCTTTAAACACCGCTATAAGAACACTTGGAGTCAGTCCTGGCGCCAGGATCATTATCAGGAATACGACAAGTATCAGTCATGGGTCTAAAACCAACGGAGGCCTGTAACACAGTTCTGTTCCTAGAACTGAACTATGCAGACTAGTGTAGTATGGTTGGGGCCATCAGGTGTGGCTGGCTATAAAAGCCACGCCCAAGCTGGAACACATGCTTCGCGTTATTCTGCACTCCTGCAGCGTAACGCTCACCGTGTCCAGCTCCTGCATACCTGCTTATCTCCGGCCCGATTCTGAAGCCATCGATCTGGATGCCATCACCGACCTGGAAGAAACGAGAACAGCATTACTAACAACACTTACCTGGGTAAGCAGCGGATCCTGGAACCATTCCGCGCTTCGCTCTCTCACCACTCCGAACCATCACAGCAACCTGTACGGGTGTGAAAGAGGAGAGAACACATGGTAGCAACACTCCCAATAAATCCAATAACAGCGTTGCGCTCTGCGCATCAACATTTACCTGTAATCTCCGCCGCCCGGCTCTGCAAGCTCATCTTCATCCGGCGCCTTAAGAACTCTAACCGCAACCAGCCCTGCAGAAACAAAAGACATTATTAGAGAGACTGCATACTTGGAAAAAGGCAACATCGAAAAGGACATAAACGGGAGGAGGAGAAAGGGACAGATTAGAAACTGAAAAGAAACAATAACTCACCTGAAGACAACAAGAAGAGTCAGAGTCACAGCTGGTCTGGACCCAATACATGGGCCCACGGACCAGTGAAGAAACTAGGTCCAACGGAACGCCGCACTCACAACACGCCCCTGCACAGAGAAGCAGGACGCATATAAACTCAAGGTGAGAAATAACCCCAGGGGAAGGAAATTCAGGATCAGAGGGAGGTGGGAGTTCACGCACCATGGACCCAAACCTAATTACTCTATTCTCCTGTCATAGGCGCTAACCCTCACCAGACAAATAACGAAGCAGAGAAAGCCTGAAAATAGCGCACAGCTGCCCATCCAGCATCGTGTGGCACCCCCGTGTATATCAAGTGAGCGAAACAGCCTGCTCCCACCCTCTAGTACGTGCATAGAACCAAAGGTGCGTACTGCACTGCAACACTTACTAATCTGTGCAATGGACACTACGCATCCACATAGAACACACATTTGCACCGGGACCTCTTCCATATGTACACTATTCCGTTAATATACCCATTGGACACACTGCACAACTGGTCACTGTACCATTTCCACCTATACACCACCAACTGTAGGTAGTTCTACCAATCGCCACACATATGCAACTACCAATGTGTGACCTGCAGCCAAATTGTATACAATAAGCAACAATGTGTCACCTATTTTCAACCAGTGTACATAATTATCCGTGCTAGGGCTGCAGCCATGCATCCAAGGGGCTACGGACTTAAGTCACACAGCACACCATAGTACACGCTATGTTTAAATCCTCATGTGTCATGCAATGCACTCACCTTCTGCAAATGTGCCTGCCACCCCTCATGACAGAAAGACATTGCTACTGTAGCTCGCATGCCATAACGCAGGCTGCCTACAATGACCACGCAAGATATTTGCCTGTTTAGCTATGTGCGCATTGGCGGAGCATGCACGGAATGGCGCTGGCAGACCTCCGTCTTCTTGTATAATGATACATGTCACATGAAGCTCGTCTCACTCCTGCACCCTTTCCATCCCTTCTTTCCACCACCAGATGCCGTACACTGTTTTTCAGATCCTTTTGCCGCATAGTCCTCCGATACAACATACTGTCGTCATGGAACACTTTTCACGCATCCCGTCACCGCACACTGCAGTTCAATCAAAGTTTTGTCTGCGCTGTGAACAGGGAAATGGGACGCCGGAGCGGAGCCAGATATGACTAATCTTAGTACGCACACTGCTACGTACAAGAGGCCCAGCCATGCACACAATGGCTTACAGCCTTGCCACACACACCGCAACACTATCCTCCGATACACCATGCCAGTGTTTCTCAAAACCTTTGACACACAGCACCCTTCCATCCCTTCCCATTCCACCGGCTGAGTCCACTGTTTGCGGACAGTACGGCGTACCGCAGGCCAATGACACTTCAGTCTGCGTAACGAACAGGGAAATGAGTCCTAGTTATGGTCAAGTTGCTAAACTCATAGGAAGAGCACTTTTTCAGCAGCTTATAACTTGGCTCCCCCTGGACAAATCCTCACCAAACTTTGCAAAAAAAGTATATGGGCGGCTCTGAATTTCTTCCGCCAAGTTAGGCGAGGTTTCGTACGGGGGGTAAAGTTATAGGGGGGGTCCATAGACTGAATGGGCAAAAACTTTGTGCACAGCTACAGCCCGACCGGCTGGACGGATTTGCACCAAATGTGCGGCAGGAGCGGGGGCTTGGGTCAGAAAGCGTGCTTTTCTGTGTCCGGTGGAAATCAGATCAGTACTTTCGTTGCAAAGGACTGGAATGTACGTCCCAAAAAATTTGTGATATCTGGATTCGCTCATTTCCCTGTTCGCTCCGCGGACCGACGTCTCAATGACATGTGGTACGCCGTGCTGTCGGCGAACAGTGGACGCAGCCAGTGATTGGCTGGAGGGAAGCGTTTTGTGCGTCAAAGGTTTTGGGAAATGCCGCCATGGTGTATCTGGGAATAGTGCAGTGGCGGAAGGGGTTGCTAAACATGGTTTGCAGGCTTGGGTGGGTGAAAGAGGGCGAAGCAGAGAAATTGCCCATGTGTTGTGCTGTAGCCTAGGGCTGCCAGTGGTTATGTTGACTTTGCGCGTTTGCATTGTTTTATGGCAGTGAGTTTGTGGCGAAATGTTTCCATGCTTGGCTGCCTTATGTTGTGTTGTTCCTGCAAAGTCCCTACTGGCTTGTGTGCATGGTTAGGGGCCTTGCACCTAACAGTGCGGGCAGTGGTTGGAAGTAGGTGTGAGGAAGTTGTCATGTGTGGGTCCGTTAGTGTACGCACTATTGCCTTCTAGTGGATGTGCAAGGACTAGGCGTTTGGGTACATCGGCTCACACCCTTGCTTCAAGGAAGGCCATTACGACATTGAGACATTGTAACGCTCACCTGATTCTCGCAGAGGCGCCGGTCTTGACTGGGCGACTACCGTATCTTCAAAGGTGATGTGTAGCACCCGGTTGGCTCTTTGGGCTGGACCTCTGTGCACTGTATGCCTGACGTGTAGAGTAAGATGTCTGCAGATAGAAAATAAGGGGTTAATGAACTGGGGTTATTGGGGTGTCCCTATCTCTTTCCTCTTCTCCTCTCCTGTAGACCCCCAAAGGTTAACGCTCTCACCTTAGGTAAGTGAATGCCGAGCTCTCCATCTGCCTCGGGGCAGGGTGCTGTAACCAGTTTCTTCACTGGATAGGTAGTGCAGGCCTCTTGACTTCAGAGGACTGCTGTCCGTCGTTTACTGCACGAACGGTAAGTTTCGAGTCATTCAAGTGTCTGTAAAGTCTTTAGTAATGATGTCTCTTGTTTTGCAGGGTTCCGGCGATGGCGGATGACGGGCTGAAGTGAGTCGAAGATGGAGCCCGTGTGATGAATAGAAGCGCCTGGAAGCACGTAAGTAAGCGCTTGTTGCCTGCTTCACGATGCGCTCTAACTGTCTTTTTATTTTGCAGGTACGAGTTCGGAGCGGCTGCAGGGTGCCGGAATACCCACTGGATTAGATGTGGAAAGGAGTAATGGCACGTGAGTATTAAAGTTCCCCAATGTCTTAAACGCACCTTGTTTTTGTCTTTCAGATGCAGGATGCAGCGCCGAAGGCCTCCGGAGCGTGCGAAGAGTTGGTAAGCTTTTGTCTTTCAGATGCCGGAATGCAGTGTTCTTCCTTGTCTTTATAGGTGTTGCTGAAGACTGGATTCAGGATGGTAAGCCTTTGCCTTTCAGATGCCGGAATGCTAACCTGTTCTTTCTTGTCTTTATAGGTGTGCTGAAGACTGGATTCAGGATGGTAAGCCTTTTTCCTTAGGCCCAGGACCGGATGCAGAAGACACGATGAGCGTTCTGCTGCAGAGGTTGCAGAATAACGCAAAGCAAGATTCATCCACCGGGTGTGGTTTAAATAGCCTCCTGTAGTGCTTCGGTGTCTCCTTCCACAGCCATGCCTAGGTAAGAAAAGAGTTCCTGCTTTCCAGAAGAGTTCCAGTGTTCTGAATCTAGGGAGTGGCTCCAGCCCCACCCAACAGGAAAAGTAGTTCCAAACAGAAGGGGATAAGAGGCTCAACTGGCAGGCAAGTAAGCATCATGGTCTGCTGCAGGTAAGTCCACCCAAGCATTATGAGCCCGGCGCTTCCAGCGCTGGGACTGGGCATATTTATGAGCCTGGTGCCACTGGCGCCAGGACTGGGTCCAAAAGGTCCCAATTGGGACTGGTTGGCACTCGGAACCTGGGTTATGGATCTGCTTCCAAGGGAGTTGGGAATCCTGACCTTTTGGAAGCAGAGATCATGACAGACATGGAAGGATTTTTTACCAGCACACTTTTGCCATATGGACCATTCATTAGGTGTGAGAATGTTGTTTGGGTCCGTCAGTGTACCCATACATACCTGTAGGCAGGAAAACTCTGTGGCCACATTTTCCCATACATGGCTCTATTGTCTTGCAGTGGGTGTGTACTAGGACTAGGCTCTTGGAGGCATGGGCGGAGGCCATAGGATGCCGCGTGTACCCAATAGGCTAGGGCTTGACCACAGCCCTGCTTCAGGGAGGACAGTAAGACATTGGCACATGGCAGGATTTTTTACCATCACAGTTTTGCGATATGGACCTTTTACGCAGTTACTCACTTATACTTCATTTGGGGGTAGTTGCACAGGCAGCTATTATTTTTTGGTGAGTGCAGGTAGACTCCATTGGGGATGGGGAGTGCATTGGAGGCAATTGAGGGTATTTGCTGTCGATATATTATGCTGTGTTGTGCCTGCAAAGGCATACTGGCTTGTCCATGGCTAGGCCACCTAACAGTGTGGCCACTGTTTGGAAGTAGGTTGGATAATGTAGCCTTGTTTGAGTCTGTTAGTGTAGCCATACGTACCGGTAGTCAGGAAAGCTACGTGGCCACATGGTAGCATGCACGCCTCTATTGCCTTCTAGTGGGTGTGTTGAAGGAGTAGGCTCTTGGGTGCATGGGCGGAGGCCCTAGGCATCTGCATGGACCCAGAACCCAGGGCTTGGCCACAGCCTTGTTTCAGGGAGGCCAGGCAGACATTGGCACATGGAAGGAATTTTATACCATCACAGTTTTGCGATATGGACTTTTTATGCAGGTGCTCGCATACACTTCATTGGCAGGCAGCTGTAGAGTTGACTATCTTTTTTGGTGAGTGTTGGCAGACTCCATCGGGGGTGGGGAGTGCATTGCAGACAATATGAGGATATTTCCAGCCGGTGCGCTATGTTGTGTTGTGCCTCCAAAAACCCTATTGGCTTGTGTGCATGGCGTGGGCCCTTGGACCTAACCGGCTGGCCAGTGCTTGGAAGCAGGTTACAGAATGTTGCCTTCTTTGGGTCCGTTCTTATACTGATATGTAACTCCAGCGTACACTCTTGGAAATATGTATGTCTCCTGTGAGTGCTCACTATTAAAGAATGGTTGTGGAGGACAATTTGCAATTGGTGCACAAGTAGAGGTAGTGTGAAGTGCCTGCACTTCCATATGGTGTCCGTTATTGGCCTTGTTGCCATTCAGGGGCTGAGATGCCACCATTTGTTTCGTATGGTGTGCCTCTCATAATACCCTGTTCTTTGAGAGTAAAGGAAGATATTGCGACATGACACAAGTTAATAAGCATTACACATGTAAAGTATGGATAATGTATATATCAGCCCACATACATTTTCAGCCGATAACATTATGTGTGCATCGCTTCCATTACCTATACGTATGTGCGGCATACACCATTCCAGCAGTCACTGGCGTCACTGGCGTCACTTGTGGACAGTCGTTCCTTGCGGTGTGCACTCCAGGTATTTAGTTTATGTGCATGCCAAGCGTAGCACACTCTGTCATGGAAGCAACTAGCTCCGGAAAGGAACAACATAAACAAAAGCAGATATGCGCACCGAGAGTATACTGTTCCAGAACATTCCCATAGTTTAGTAACACCACAGTGAATTGTTGGAAGTGCTTTATTTTGCTGCAGAATGTTAACAACAATGTATAAGTTGGCTACATTCACCCCTCTTTTATTTTGCAAACAAAATTCAGTGACCAATGCCGTTTGTGCACTTCTGTACTTCTGTTCTCATCTAGCAAAGTGGGGAAATGGTGCTTGGTGGGCCGTGTGGAACAACACATTTTCTTTGAAAGGTAGACAAGGTAGCAGCTGGTGCCTCTGGGATGCCTTGCAGCATAAAGATTTGCAGGTTGGTTTGTATTGCCGGAACTGCAAATGGACATACCGGCCCATATCGTCAGCCCAGATAAGAACAACGGAAAAGAAATTGCTTAAGGTAATCTTCCAGTGCTTGGTCCACCAATCGTCTATTGGAATGTGGAAGGCGTGGCACGCGCAGTAAGGTGCAATATATCTGAGAAGAAAGAAGAATAAGAGTAGATGTAAGTAGCCGGTATTAGTGGCAGCGTACAGGGCAAGACTTTGGGGGAAGGATGTTGTGATAGCTGGCTGCCTCATGGACCATGTACTGTGTGTTAATGAGTAGTGTCCTATGTTACCCCACTGTCTTGCTCTCTGTTTTGTAGGTGATACTGTGATTGTATGGCTCCACACAAGCAAAATGTCTTGGAAACGTTGCCACCAGACGCTCTTTTGATGTTTCCTTTCTACAAAACATACAGTGGTAGAGTGTTGTTCGACCCACGGCACAATGTGTCTGTCTTTCTGCAAAGAAAGTAAAAAAACAAAAACTCTCATGGGGGTCACCTCGACTTACTGGAGAATGGAGGAGCTGCTTTGCTAAGAAGTGCGTGAATGAAATTTGAGCGGTCGATGTTTGTCTGCCGGTTGACCGCTGAGTGGATAACAGACACTGCCCTACTATGGATCAAATCCTTCCTAACGAACAGAACAGAAACAATATGGATGAAACCTTGTAAATCCAAATCCAGAGTCTCCACGTGCGGAGTACCACAAGGATCGTCCTTCTCCCCGCTTCTATTCAACATCTACATGTACCTATTAATCAAACTCATCAAAAAACACGGCCTCGCATGCTACAACTACGCCGACGATACTCAAATAATCTTCAACATACAAGACATCCGAGAAGAAAACACCACACTAGAGAATTGCCTTTGTGACATATTCAACTGGATGAACCTCAACCATCTCAAAATCAACCCAGGCAAAACATAGATGATGATTGTTTCAAAAAAGGGAGGAGACATCAACTACATCCCCTGGCCAAGAGAGCTCGGCACCACACCAGAACCATAATCAACTGTAAAATACCTAGGGGTCCTGATGGATAACAACCTCACTCTGGAGCCACAAGTAAACTCGGTAATCAAGAAATGTTTCTTCCTCCTGCAAGCAGCAAAAAGGATCCTACCGTTCCTGTCATTCGCCAACAAGACACTTACCATCATCGCTCTGATCATGTCCAGAGTAGACTATGCCAATAGCCTATACCTGGGCATGCCCGAACGACTTCTAAAAAAAACTGCAACGCATACAAAATGCAGCAGCCAGACTCCTCCTCAAGCTACCCAGAAGAGAACACATCACCACCCACGCTAAAAATACTACACTGGCTACCACTAAAACAACGAATAAAGTTCAAGGCCATGTGCATCACGCACAGACCAATACACAAACAAGGCGCAGAATTCCTAAGCGACAAACTACGCCTACACCAACCAACAAGAACACTAAGATCAAGCACCGACATACGCCTGGAACCAAAACCTTACAACAGAAAAAAACTCGGAGGATCGTCTTTCTCTCACCAGGCACCCAAAACCTGGAATGACCTACCTAAGAATATACGGAATACAACAAACCACCTAGCATTCAGGAAACTCCTCAAATCATGGCTCTTCAAAGCGTAACCACAACGGAGACGCACTAGAATGCCCAGACATTAAAACGATGACAAAAATAACTCCAACCTCGACCACTCTCAAACTGGACAAACACTCAAACGAAAGAACCAACCATTCGACAGAGCATAAGACATCATGGAAAATAGCCACAAAGGAAGGCTGCAGAAACTGACCACATACCTAGACCCAGACGAAATCCCCAAGTGACTCTCCCACTCGTACGTACCGGACGAACATATCCAGACCGGCAGACGCATCCAGATAGACGTTGGCCTGCGTCACATCTGTATAGGAGCGATTGAAGGATAACATGCCCGCACCCAAAAAAACGTGAATGCTAACATATGCCACACCTAGAATTGCGAACACCGGCCTGCGTGGCGCTCAGATGGAGTTGTGAATGTTAGCATGCCCACACCTGGACGGGCCTCTGGACACTGGCCTGCGCCGCATCTGGATGGGGGTGTGAGGGTTGGCATGACCACACCTGGATGGAGGCCTAAACATTGGCCTGCACCGCGTCTAGATGGGAATGTGAGGGTCAACAGGTGTCACACTCAGACAGAACTATGAATGGTAGCATGGTAAAGGTCAGGTAACCCACTAACCAATATAAGCTCAAACTTTGCATACTGATCTCACTCAAAAAAACTCACACAACCATCTCTCGCACAACAAGCCGCACGCACTTCACAACACTGCAACAACACATAAGCCGGAACAAAAGTACACGCGGACTGACTCTGATCCGATACCCGCACCAAAGCGCCGCACCCGGTGTATACTGAGTTGAAGCTGCCAACAGAACACCACTCCTCTCACTATCCTACTCCCTTCTTCACCTTACCAACCCATCCCACCTTTATCGTTTACAGATCTGCCTGAGCGCCTGGGGACCAATTCCGTTGGTGACGGTGCGCGGTACAAATACCTTTAACATTTACACTGAGGGTACGTAGACTTAGTAATTGTGTCAAATTACTGATGGAGATGGTTCTCCTGACGAGAACCATCTCCGGTTCTTGAAGCACCTCAAAACCTTCCACTTTGCCTCTGCTTTCTCTCCCCCCTCTCCCCAGCTAAAATCACTGAAACTGCACTGAATCTGCAATCGGGCCACTCACCGATCTCGTTCCTTGGCCCAGCCTCTCTACCATGCACTGCCTCCCTGGCTACCCCTGCACTGCGGGACTGTCTCTGTATCCCTACAGCCCCTCCTCCCAGCACTTGTCTGCACTTACCTTGCACTTGCCACCAGCTGGCCCTTATTTATCTTGAATTCTACTAACCCTGTACTGCACTTTCCTTATTATTATTTATCTTGTATTCTACTAACCCTGTATTGCACTTAGCACTTTCCCCTCTCCCTTTCCCCTTGCACTTTTCCCTTCCCCTCTACCCTTGCACTTGCGCAATTTGAAATACACCTGGCCTAGTAGGATCGTTGTCTGTCTCCCCTTCACCCCCCCCTCCTCGTCATGCCTTGAAACACTTGTGTATAGGCGTGTTACAAATGCCATATCATATCATATCAAAGGGCATAGAAAGGGCAAAATGCGGAATGTAGCACTGCATGCACGAGTGAGCAGAAGTTGTGGTGTTTTAGTGCACAACTTGCGTTCCCTTTTCGTCTTGCCCTTTATGTCTGCATTTGCAGGGGGTGGAGAAGAATGGTAGCAAAAGGAAGTATAATCACAGTTGCAATTTACGGGGAATGGTGGACACATGGCACTTAAAGGCGCGTCCTTACTGCTGTCACAAAGCTCTGTACAATGTATAGAGAAAGTGTGTGGTAGAGTACATTTATAAATATGCATACAGAAGAGCAGTTTAATACTTTTTGTTCATAATACACATGTGATGTAAAGTTGTACTTACATGACTTCATCAAATTCCATTCTTCTATTGGGTGGGCAAGAAATGGCAGTGTACGGCGTATGGGATCGTTGCCGACTACCTTTGGGGGCACATGCAGTGTAAGTTATGTATCCTTTTTTGCTATACTTCCATACAATGTCTGACCTTGTAGCTAAAAATGCTTTCCCTTCCAGGCTGTTTTACAATGAGCGTGTGTCCTGTTCAAGGAGAGGTATGTTAGGTTTCGCTTTCCGGAGATGATGCTGGGGAAAAAAAATGAATCAACCGGCAGCGTGTTCTGATTGCAGCATGCATTTACGAATGTTTGCAGTGTCATTACGGTGATGGTAGTACGACGTACAAGTAGAGATGATGGTGCCGTACACATGGTGCCGTGAATGCACAAATGGCAACATACATTAAATGTACTTTTACAGTGCCTAAGGACCAGTTATATGTGCAGTGTGTTACGAGGCAACGGTGGACGATGGCAGACTGTGTGTTCGCTGCCTCAGAATACGTGGGTGAGTGGGTGGCCCATCGTACGCAGTTTGGTGTCGTGCAGCATGAACCTGTTTAGGGCTGCCGTTCAGCAAAGAAAAGGAGTTGGTGTGTACGGTCGTCAAACAGTGTAAGGGGGTTATAGTGTTCAAATGGTGTTTCCTTTACACAATAAGAAAAGGAAACAGAAGTTTGAAAACTTAAGCAGTAACGCGGTGGTTGCAATATGGCTGCCGAGCTATGACCCATGCGCTGCACTGAAATATGTGTTGGATACCTTTTTTTGAAATGGTGCACATAACAATGAAAAGGACCTAATGGCCTTCACGGTGCCAGTGTAAAGCAAGGAGGCAAATGTTGCAGCAGTTACAACAGATGTATGGATGCATTCATCAAGTTGTATGGTTGTGACTGTGCAGATTGTCCGGTAGGTTATTGTTGTGTTTTGCATTCAGTGTATCCACTTAATATAGGCTTAGGTGACCAGTGTACGTAGGAAACAGGTTATGCATTGTGTGGAAGAAATGGCAGCCAATGTCAACTGCAGTGGCTAAGGTGTAGGTGGGTGTGTTATGTGTGGGGTTAGTGGTACATGGATAGATGTTTGTATGCATAGTTGTACAGTGCAGCAGCAATTATGGGCAGGGTGTAGAATGTTTTGAATGCATGGCTGGAGGCCCTACACTGTACAGGGTATAGTGAAGCGTGTAGGCGGTGGGGCAGGCTGATTAGTGTAATATATGTGTGTATTGCAAATGGTGGCATTGCCATGTGTATTGGAGATATAGGCGTAATACCGGTTAACACTAAACTAACACAGGTTAGAAGTGTCAACTCTATCTAGGCCTGGGTTGGGTAGACGATATTTATAGAGAAGATAGAGTTCAGGGTAACAGGGAGCACTGAACATAGTGACCAATCGTGGTACACTTACATAAAAAAATCAACAGTATTTTAATAAAGTATGAGCAATGATTAAAACTGAATTAAATCGTTAGACATATATTAGCACTAAGGCTTAATGACACAAAAACATTTCTAAAAACAATTCATAGGACAACATCAAAACCAATGAATTTGTGTTACAAAAAACTATTTTAGGTGTATTTATGCATTACATTCATTGTATACATTTATCAACTCATTGACAATCGGACGATCTTTGTGGTCAAGCTTCCCTCCCTCCTTTTCAGCAAGTATTCTTTCAATTAAATCGTCGGCAGTTATTTTGGCATCTTTGAGGGCTTTCCCTTCTCCTTTCCTTTTCCTGTTTCTCCCCCATTTCTTGGTAATTGTAGTCTTTCATAACTTTTGTTACCAAACTATCTGGGTGTATTTATCCCACAGGGCTGCCCGATCCTTCTCCGTGCTAAGGCACTGATAAACTTCATATAACCTCGGGGGCCCCTGGCACTTAGCCTCATTTCTCAATCACTGATGAACAAGGTCACTATGTATTTTCATTACCTGCCGAAATTCCTTCTTTTGGCAGGTATATAACTTCAGCACGACCCCTGCCTCTGGGTCGTTCAACAAATCATGTGCGATGTTTTCTAAATTTGTGAATTTAGCCTGTGAAAAGGCAGGATGTCTATTCAAATTCCCTCCTTCCACCTATTCTGTACTGTTTAGGTACATAGTGCCAGACTGGGGAGTATACGGGGTGGGAATGTAGAGGGAGGTGCAGAGGGGATAGTAAGCCCAGTTTTAGATTGGGACATATCCGGTATTGTCAGTTGCAAAATATGCTCTGTTAATCTGATTGCATCTTGGTCAGTCTTGCTGTCAGGACTGGCGGTTTCCTTTCCTGTTTTCGGTAGGAGGAGATACATACCTTTACTGTATTTTATAAGAGCAGTTTTGTCTTCCATGTCTATTTTCTTTTTGAATTCCTGATTATCTAACTCGTATGCTTTCTGTTCTATAGAGCGTTTTTGTTTCTTCCTATCCTTTTTTTCTTTTCCATCTTTTTATGTTTGATGGTTTCTATTCGCGATTGGCAGAACGGCATCATGCTGAGCGGGGCGGCCCTTTTTCCTTAACAATACCAATTCTAAATACTCAATGGTTTTTAAACAAAAAGTTCCTGCCTGTGGCCATTGGTACTGCACAGATTTGTTTGTATATTCTTCCCAATTTTTACAGAATTGTATTGCTCCCAGCCCATGACTAGTTAACATCTGATAACACAGGGTGCCTTCAGCAGGCGCACACATAGGTTTCTCATTACTATTTCTATCACACAAATTACCCATTTTCAATAATGTATCTTTACCAAGAACAATCAATACGTACCATAAAACTGATACCAATGTGGCTCACCATCCACCAATACAATATCTGCAGATACAATCAACTCACCACATCATTGGAGACTTCTGTCCTCTGTCAGGTTCCTTGGCCTCCGGCAGGGCAGCCTCCTATCCCCCCATCCTAAGCCCGTCTATCAATGAGTGTAGCCCACCCAGGGATGCCAATTAGTAAATGGCTATCATTATAATGGCATAGGTCTCCAGTAAGTAAGTTCAACAATTATTTATTTAGTCAAAACAAGAGCTTTCGCGAAAGGGATGACTTCACCACAACGCTAGGAGTGTGGTGTCCTAGTGAGCTGCTGAGGTTAAAAATTCAGGGCTTTTTATAGCAAATGCTTAACATAAGGTTTTATGGCTTGTCAAAAACAGGATGCACATACTTACAATTTTCCTGCCAGAATACATTGACTGCTTTCTCAGCAAATGGTACAAAGGCAGGCTTTACATAAATTCCAGGAAGGACGCACAAATGTTAAACATGGACTGTTTGCATACATTCCAAAGGAAGCGCGCAGATGGCGAACAAAGACAGCATATATTTTTTGCAGGATGATGCACAGATGTTGGACAAAGATTCCCCTTTCACATGCATTCCAGGAAAGAGCAAATGTCAAACAAAAACAGTTAATGCATACATTGCGGGAAAGAGCGCAGATGTCGTATAATTATTTTTCATACATACATTGGGAGAAGGGGCAGGAAAGCCAAAAGACTTATTTTCGCACATGCTACAGGAAGAGACCTGAAGCCCGCACATTGTGGGAAGAAATGCAGAGAGGCCTGCCAGAGGCTGTTATGTTGTCATTGCAGGAAAGGCGAGCAGAGGCCGCACATACATCAATCTATGGCTAATGTTTGCTCAAGGCAAACTCATGGGAGGCAGCTGCAGAGCTTGCGTGCGAACACAGGCTGGCTGTGCCGTCAGTTTCAGGGCAAACTGAATTTATAATGTGAACAGTCTTTCAGTCTTGTTGAGGCAAACTTGGAGAAATGAATTTTATATTGACAAGTTTTATCGAAAGCAGTTTTAAAAACCTATATTGAGTTGGGCCATGACTTCATTGAGTATGATGCCATGGGCTAGCATCATAATTCAATCTCTCTTCTCTCCCTCTTTACAATGTTTCTCTTGGATATGAGGGCATCATTTTGAATCTTTCATTACCAAAAGTTTCCTTCTGGGGAGTATTCAATCGTCTGACATTTAAATAGGCCACCTTTCAACCTGACAAACCTCACTTGACTCGTCCATAACCTTCCAATTGGGGCTGGGCGATATGGACCAAAAGTCCTATCTTGATTTTTTTTTGGCCTAAATGGTGATGTATGATGTACATCGCAATTTTGTTTGTTGGTTAAATGCTCAGTTGTACGCCACCAACTACATAGGAGAGGTCACAAACCCCTTCATTTATAAGACATTGATAAAAAATAAGGTGCAAATACAGGGCTCCTCTTCCTGTTTGAGAATACACGAAGCTGTGTAAATACAAAATTGTATGTATATGTCTGTGTATATGTAATATAATCAGCCGTGTAGTTGTGGTTAAGTTGCTCAACTCATAGGAAGAGAACATTTTGGGAGGATTATAACTTTGCTCCCCCTGGATGTATCCTTGCCAAACTTTGGTTAAAAAGTATATGGCCCACTCTGAATTATTTTGGTAAGTATGGTGAGGTTTCGTGTAGGGGGGGCAAGGTTATATGGGGGTCCCAAAAATGTATTTTATTTCAATAGACGCAATGGAAAAATGTTTTTCTCACGCCTATAGCCTAAACCGCTGGATGGATTTTTGCCAAATTTGCGGCAGGAACAGTGGCTTGGTCCCAAAAGTGTGCTTTTGTAGATTTGGTGTAAATCTACAAAAGTTTACTTTAAAATGGGCTAAAAGCAGATTAAAACAAATTAGTGATATGTGGGGTCGGTCCGCGGACCCATGTCCCTGTTTGGTCCGCGGACGGGCATCCGATTGACCTAGAGGGCGAGGTGATGTCTGCGGACATCAGACATGCCCACTGATTGGATGGTGAAAAGAGTGAAGTGCATCATATTTTTGGAAACGCCTGCCATGTTGGATTCGCGGTCAGTCTTCAGTGGCGGCGGACATCACCGTAAATAAATATTAAAAAACACAACATTGCACTTGTCAAACCTATCAAACAATCTCTGGGGGGGTAAGGGATGATGATGATGAGGATGGGATGGGATATGGCCATAAGAAGCCAAAAAAACAGGTGTTTTTCATCCACAAACAGTCTGGATGTTTTGGTGCAGTCCTGTGATGTTCGCAAACACTTCAGGTGTTCAGGGACATCTATGCCTATTTCTGCTTTACAGGGTTGGTGAAAAGTAGTTTTTGGATGGCTTATAACTTTGGCGCCACTCAATGAAACTGCATTTTGGAATTCTATTCTACACATCATTCTGAATGGTTTTGCAAAGTTTGGTGGGATTCTGATAAGAGGGGGCAAAATTAGAGACGGGTCCCAAAATACTTCACATTTGTGATGTCATCTTTGTCCTGGGTGTTAGTCGTAGCAATGCACGGTGATGGCGCGAGTTATGGTTGCTTAGCTTTCCACAACTGGTGAATTTGTGAGGGTTTTTCGGTTTTACTTGTAGCCATAATGTCCCTTTCACGTTTTTTCATTGAATTTCATAGGTTTTTACTAGTGCAACTTAACCATAATGTCCCTTTTAACAAAGTTTTTTCAGAGATTTTTTGCAGTAAAGTGAACGTTAGTATTGCACCAGAGTGAAACATTTATAATCTAGATCTAAATTACCATAAGCACTTTTTCTGCATCTTTCAGCCCATTCACGTAGAACTTAAATCCGGAAGCCCAACTGATCCTGGGCTTTTTCCTGCTGAACCACCCCCTTCACCGCTGCACCGTTTCAACCACTGGGATCTGCAAATTCCTCCATCGGGTTTTAACATTTTTTTTTTAATTTTTCTTTTTTTATTACTTGGTTTAATTGTATAAAACAATTTTTACAAGACACATTTCCTGGTAAAAGAAACAAAGTTCCCAGTTCCCCATTGAAGTCTCTTTATACAAGTCCTTTCAAGTGTCTCCATCAGGAAAGAACTAAAAGGTGAGTGAGTTTTTTTGATGACCCATCTCCATCAAGTGAATAAGCCCATACCTCGAAAAAAGCCCACCACCGCGATGACCCACAACGTCTTTTCCCCACTCATCAACCGACACCACCATTCATCTTCATAGAAGTGCAGGTTTCTGAACACGTGCCCTAGGTGTATTGAGCGGGGGGCTGACACCCCAGAGCAGTACAGCAGTAGATGTTTAATAGTTTCCATCTCCTCTGGAAGTTGACAGAATCTGCATGATTTTTCTTCAGACTGATTTTTTTCTTGACCGGACTTCTCACGCATGTAAGATGTTAGGCGAGTTTTCAATTCTCCCGACATTTCTTCTCTGGACATTTTAACAGGTAAGGTTTTGGGGAGTTTACTTAAGTCCAGATAGGAGGCAAGTCTTGTGTCAATTTTGTGGCCGAAGCTTTTTCCAGCGTGTCAATCGAGTCTCTCCAGGATGCCTTGTTTTACCTTTACTGGATTGTAGATCCGTTCCTCACTGGAGCTGCCCACCCAGTGTAGCAGAGTTTGGACCCTTAACGAGCAGGCGTGAAGCATTTTACAAGATCCTGATAAGATTTCCTGGTGGATTTCTTTCAGGATCAATGAAGGTGAAGGTAGCTGAGTTTTACGGTAGAGCATGGTTTCGTTACGTGCCACTATGGATCCCAGTGATTGTAGTGAAAACTCTCTCCTGATCAGGACAATGGGGTGGGACTGCGGGAGATTGAGAACCTTTCTCCAATAGAGTCCTTCTACTCTTGGCCAGAAATCTGCTGGTAAATTGGGTAAAGCTTCCGCCCCATAAGTCCGACTAGGAACGAACTTCGTTTTGTAAAATATCAGTACTGGTGAAGGTGAGATGCGCCCAAATTTATTTACCACTGCTCGGGATTGACAGATTAAGAGACGGGCTTTTGTCATTATATTTTCCTGCATTGGCACTTCTTTGTTGCTCTTATTTAGAATGATGCCGAGGTATTTAAAGTTGTTTACAATTTCTATTTGTTTATTGTCTACTGACCAAGAAAACTTCTCCACATTCCTGGGGTTCTTTCCAAATGTCATTATTTTCGTTTTTTCAAGGTTCATCAGGAGATGATTTTCTTTGAGGTAGGCATCTAAGTTGTTTATCTGCCTCTGTAGGCCTATTGGGGTGAGGTCCATGAGGATAATATTGTCTGCATATAGCAGCCTTGATATTTTACTTGTTCCCAATGTCGGAGGGAATGAGCGAACTCTATCCTCATAGTCCTTATAATCCGCCGTATAGGCATTATACAATGCGGGGGCCAACAGGCAGCCTTGTTTAATCCCTCTCCCTGTCTTGATCCATGAAGAAAGTTGACCTAAATTATTCAGGCGTACGCACATCGAAGTGTCTGAATAGAGGGCCTTTATTGGGTCCATGATCTCTGCGGGGCAAGCATGATGGTGTAGTTTGGCCCACAGTAGGGTTCTATCTACTCGGTCAAAGGCCTGGACCAAATGGATGAACACCATGTAGATTTTTGGCCGGCCCTCTAAGACTTTTGCTTTTAGTGTGCTCACTGCCAGAATGTTTACTATCGTCCCGACATTTTTCACAAAGCCCCCCTATAGAGGATCAAACGAGGCTGAGGTGTATAACCAGGTCTGCAGACTGTCCAGAACCAACGCTCCAAAGAGTTTTCCTATTGAATCCAGCAACGCTATAGGGCGGTAGTGCGAAGGATTATCTTTTGAGCCCTTTTTAAAAATCATCACCATGATCGCCTTCTTCCAGGAAAGTGGAATCTCAGATGACTCAATACAATTTGTAAACACCTCTTTAATAAAGGCAGACCAAGGTTCCACATTTTTCTTCAGGTCGAAATTAGTGATGCTGTCGGGGGCGGCCGCCCTGGAACCATTAAGTTTTATTTTCCATTGGATCGTCTCAGGATCTGTCGGGATCGACCAGGTACTCCTAGATCTAACTAACTGAGAATTACTTGCATTCTCTGGGACACCATAGAGATCTTCAAAATGCGATTCCCATCTTTCTTCGCCAATGGAATTTTGCAGTGCTTGGTTCATCACCTTTGCGTCCCCCTTAATTAGGGACCAAAAGTCTTGTGCATTCTTTTCACAAATAGTATGTTGCATTATCTCCAGTATCTTCTTGGAGGCGCAGAAATGTAGATGACCTCAGCCAGGATTTATAATTGCTGGCTGCTAAAGCCGCCTCTTCCTTTTTTAGTGTAGAGTTGGAATTTGCTACTGCCCATTTTAGTTTCCTCACCCATCATCTTTGTTCTACCAATTGTTCATTAAATGTGTGATCAGGCGGTTTCATTTGCACCACCTTCTTTCCTTTCCTGGGTCTGAAAACTGAAAGCACTGCTGCATAATCAGCCAAGGTTATGATTCCAATAGGTTCCTTACTTTTTTCTTCCACATACAGCCGAGTAAGTTGAACAATTGCTGTTTTTGGCAGCCTTAGCCTTATGCCGCTCTGATTAACTTCCAGGTTAGGAGTCGTATAGCAAGCCTCGATCCTTGGTGAAGCCCAGGTGAATGTTAAGATATTGTGATCGCTATACTTAGTCCTGGTCAGAGTTAATAAACTGGGTGAAACCTGGATGTAATCAATAGTAGCTGTTTGATTTTTGTTCTCTCCCATGTAGGGATCTATTCCTCTTTGGAACCTGGTCGTTGGAAAAGGTTATGTATTTCTCTTGATTTTATTAGATCAGTCCATTGGCGAGCTCTCCCCAAGGGAGAGTGCAGCCTGTGAGTTAGGTCCGTATTCAGGTCTCCCACAATGATGATATGGCTTGATTCACTCTGTCATAAAAGTCCTCAATTATGGTCTCCATTTGAGTGATGAAATAATTGTCGGTCACCCGTGTAGGGTTCCAATATGTATTAACCAGCAAGATCTCAGCCTGGGAGTTGTTTCCCGTACAGTTTGAAGTCGTAGCCCATGCGATGGTAATTGCAAGGACGAATTCCGTTGCTTTGAGTACTTTTATCAAGTTAAGGCCACTTCCTGATCTAATGGCAGTGATAAGGCCTGATCTTGGTCTCCCCTTATTTTCTTTATGGGCCGGTGAATGTACCAGTTGGTAGCCATCTAAGACAGATTTTTCCACCAGCCACATTTCTTGTAAGCACAGCACATCGAAGCTTGAGAGGTTTACGTCTGACTTAACAGTCAAGTACATAAAGCCCCTGGTGTTCCAAGAACCAAGCTTTAAGAAAGCAGCTGGTGAGGCCGATGCAGACTTGTCATCAATCAGGAAATCTGTAATCATTCTTTGTGGTGGCTATTTCCTTCTTACTTGAGACATGAAGGCTTCTGACCTGTCCCCTTTCTGGACATCAAGATATTTTGTCCTTCTATCTTCTAGTTGTTTCCTGCAGGACATGTGTTTCTCACGCGATTGTTCCACTAGTTGGAAAATCCTGCGGGTAGATGGAGCAGCAAGATTTTCAGCGTCAGTTACACTCCTTTCTTCCCTAGTTTTCCTATAGGATTCTTGCCATGTGCTGCTTTTATGTTGAAGTACAGACTCCTGGTTGCCAGTGCCAGCTGGAGCTCTATCTTCCTCGAGTGTTTCACGCCTCGATCTTCTAGGGTAATCAGGGGTCTGGCGTTCATAGTCTTGCCCCTTATACGTGAATGTATTCTGGCTCTGAGGGGTTGTCTCCTGCTGTAGTTTTGCTGTGATATTGGCAGCTGCGACGTAGGACAGGTCAAATCCCAGATTAGACAGTTTTTTCCTCGCCCTCATCTGTTGTTGAGTGTGATTCGGGTCTATATGGAGGCAGGAACTGTCCTTTCTTCCATTGGGGTTTGGCTCTAAGATATTGATATCTTTCGTGATGTTAAATTTGCGAAAGACTCGTCGTATTGAACAATTTTGCTAATGTACTGCGATTCAGTGTGCAGTTGTCGGGCTCTTCTTGAACCCTTTGAGGTTTGAAGGTTCTAGTAGAGCTTTCTTTTCTCTTATATGGAGATGAATAATTCTGCAGCTTTCCTCCAGCAAAAGTTTATTCCCCCTCAGGTCATGGACTCTGGATTTATAGTGAGCTTTTTGTTTGCCTAGAAAGTCCCTGCAATCCTTTGTCTTCTCGTGTTGGTCACTCTTTTGGTTCAAGGTCGTGTCTCTAGTTCCTTGGTGAGAATCGATGTTGGCCCTGTTGGATTTGTCTTTATTATTTCATCAAGGGTCTTGCAGATCATCCGTTGCTTTACGAACGTCTGTCTCCTTTCTATACCTCTGTCCCCCTTTGGGGCTAGTTCTTCTCTGACTTGTTTTCCTCTTGTTGTGGGTCACTGGCGTAGTAGGTGGAGAATCTAGAAGCAAAGCTTTTGTTTTAGGTTCTTCCAAAGCTCTATTTTCATGAGTTTCCTTTTTTTTCTTTTTTGCTGGCTAGTGATCGGAAGGTCCAATTCCAATTCTTCCACGGTGTATATTCTCAAGTTCATTAAATCTATTGAGCTACTGGAGACCTCACTCGACCTCTCCAAGCTAGGAAGATCTTCTGTGCACTTGCCAGTCGGCTTCAGTTTGAAAACTATTCTGTTTTGCACTGGTGAGGAGTCTTTTGCAGATTCTCAGGGCACTACTGTATTGTCTTGATTTAAGGGAGCTATAGTTTCGGTTGCCCTTGGCGCTAAATTTCTCTGGACCTTCTTTCTTCTTTGTACTAGTTGAGAGGATCCTTTGTGCTGGAAAATTTGGAAAGTCGATGGAGTCCTAATTGCTGTGAAATTGATTGTTTTTGAAGCTGGTTGTATTGACCCGTCCTCCAGGAGGTTAAAGGCTACCGAGCCATTTTTCTTACAAGTGAAAGACTTTGACTGTGGTACAATAATACTATCCCTAGCTTGTGATGGCGGCAGTGTGGTAAAGTTGGCAGGTGGAAGAACCACTCGCAAGGATTTGGGGATTGGTCCCCTGCAAGTGAAGAGTTCCTAAAGTTGTCTGTTGTGTAGTCTGCCTTCATTTGATGTTGATCCGATGTGTGAGTTCTTTGGGAGAATAACAGGGTCACTTTTGGGACCAGTGAACCAGGGGGCCGGACCCCTGGTAGCTAGAGGGGGTCTTATGTCTCCTGGGAGATCCTGTCCCTCGTGGCAGCATGACCTTGAAGCAGACACAAAGCCTTCCAAATAGTTGAGTTTGGTGTGCATGAAAGCAGTCAAGGTATTTTGATCTTCAAGCGTGTCATTAATTGCTTAATACAGCTTCCCAAAAGGGAATACAGATTCCCAAAAGGGACCAAGGCAATCGTAACTGTAGACAGAATGGTCATAGGATCCAGTTTTTTGACGGGTGTTTCCGGCATCGGCCTGGAAGTAAATTTGCTTAGGTGTCTCGGTAACGGGGGAGATCTCGCACTTTGGTCAGGCCCTGTACATTTGTCTTTAGAGTTGCCAACCCCAGCATTTGTCATTCCACAGGGGGAGTTGGCGACTCGTGGATGACGAGGATGGAGCAAGTTAGGTGGAAAAAGTGCTCCGTTCTCCATAGTGGATTGAGGCAAAGGAGGCCCACTGGACTGAGTGTCCTATTCCGCTTCTCAAAGAGATTCCGAGAAGGATCCTGGGCGCACTCTTCTAAATTGATATATTTGTCCCCACAATGGGCCTCGGGGATTAACCCAACCTCTAGGGGGCTTCCTTTGTCAAGAGGGCCAGTTTGTGCATCGGCCCCTAGTCCCTCAACGTCCTCACACCCTAGTTGAGGTTTTCTGGGGTGCCCTATTACAGGCCCTGGTGACACTTATGTGGGCCTTCTTGTTGATGTTCCCCACAACTGTCGAGGTTCTTTACAGGTAAGATAAAATGAGAAAGGTGTGTGGCGGTGTCTTCCACTATAGCTAGCAATTCAGCATCAGAAAAGTCCTGCTGACATTCGCCTTCACGACGCCTTTTTGTTCTCAAAGAACTCCTTGAAAGTGTTCATAGAAATTAAGGCGTTTGGATACTGCAGTTTTTTTCCCACCCACTGCCCCTCTTTTGTACGGTGCCTTTGGTCGGGCTAACCTTTTGGAGAGCATTTTCTGACTGCTCCCCAATATTTTTGGTTTGTGAGAAGGATCCAAGGTGCCTTTTTCAGCAAGTACACCGGGAAGGTGAGGGGCAATGGTGAGGGTATCAATAGGGATATTTTGAATCGCTGGGGGGTTTCGGCTCTGAATCAAAAGGTCAACATGTTGTTGTCTTAATAGACTTGCAGTCCTACTGTCACCCCGAGGCGAGATTGTGCCCTCAACAGGCACGCCACCCTCCTTTTGATCTTGACAACTCCATCCGTGGGGAGGCAAGACGTGGGGAGGAGGCAAAGGAAGAAGAGGGAAGTCGAACCTTGTCACCTCCAGGGGGAGTCCTCAAATCTTCCCCGGGAGTGTGTATCATTATTTCCACTTTATCACCAGTATTCGCTATACTGGAGGCTCCCCCCGCCCATTGGTCGTCCGGGGCAATATTTTCTACTACCAATACAGTCATGGACAGCTGCTCTGGGAGCTTGTTTAAATCGAGCGGGCGTGAAGGAGTCTTGTCCCGCCCGAGAGTAGTTTCAGAATGAACAACTGCGTCCATGAGGGGGACCTTTTGAAGAGGGCAGTGGATCTGCCTACCTCTCTTTGGTGTAACCGGCGATGGGGTCATGAGGGGTAGGGTTTGAATGGCCTCATTGGAATCAAGGGCCACCATGCCCGTTGTACAATTTTTCCCAGATGTCATCCCCACCAACTCAATCGGAGGAAAATGGAAAGCGCTTACTGTTTTTGATGTTAGCCTCTCAGTTCTTACAGGTGAGGCTACCAAACGGAGTTTATTTAGCATGTTAGGTGAAAGGCTCTGGAAAGCCGCCTGCTCGGATGCCTCTGGGAAAGAAGATGCGTTGCTGGAGAGGCCCGCATGACGCATTCTGGCACTTCGTAGATTTCTTGGTTCATGCTTGTTCACTGGAGGTATCCTTTTTGAAGACGCCACCGGCTCTGCCATGTTGAAATGAAGCTTGGAACAGCCGCCGGCTCAGTTCACTCTGTAGTTACTCAGTAAAGTTGAAGGTGAAGGTGAAAAGAAGTTGGTGCCTAATCAGCTACCGTCACTCTGTCATGCGGCAGCGCAGACTGCTGACTGCCTTTGTCAGTCCCTTCGTAGTCCGCTTCGCGGAGGGCAGTGAATTAGTAGCTGAGAGGCTCTCAGTGCACACGCCTCTCTGCACACGCCTCAAGGAAAGGAAGGAAACCCTGGGCTCTCAGGTAGCGCTCACTGCAAACACTGCTGACTTCCCTTGTCAGTCCCTTCGCGGTCCGCTTCGCGGAGGGCAGTAAATTAGTAGCTGAGAGGCTCTCGGTGCACACGCCTCTCTGCACACGCCTCAAGGAAAGGAAGGAAACCCTGCGCTCTCAGGTAGCGCTCACTGCAAACACTGCTGACTGCCCTTGTCCCTTCGCGGTCCGCTTTGCGGAGGGCAGTGAATTAGTAGTTGAGAGGCTGTCAGTGCACACGCCTCCCTGCACACGCCTCCAGCAAAGGAAAGGAAGGAAACCCTGCGCTCTCAGGTAGCGCTCGCTGCAAACACTGCTGACTGCCCTTGTCAGTCCCTTCGCCCATCGGCACTCTATTAAACATCTTCCAGTGGCGTGTCTCAAGCCTACTCGTCACACTGGGAAGGGGTCCTGCATGCGATTTTACGCCTATTTTCTCTCCCCCAGTGAGCAGCCTGCTGTGCCATTGGAGCGTCCCTGCTGGGTGCTGTTTTCCAGCTTGGATGCTACCCATACAATGCTGCTGCTTAGTTCTTTCCAGCAGGCCTGCATGCCTATTCCGGCTAGATCAACATATCAGTGGCGCTCCCCTCCTCCAATTCCAGATCTCCCTGTTCGGCCGTCCCCACTACCTTTCTAGGGGGCAAGGAGACTCTGCTCTACAGGGGGTAGACAGAGCTCCACATGCAGACCTCCATCTTCGCCATGTTCCTTTATCCTTTTCTTTCATATGTTTTTGTCAAAATTGTACTTTGTTTTGATATTTGGCCAGGGGTCAAGCTATTAAATGTTATGTTTTTTTTCTTTATAATTTAACTTTATTATTTTTATATTGTTTTTTTTCAGATTGAAAAACCCAAGCCAATCAAATGTGGAACATTCGGTGCTTCAGCCCTACAGCACAGGTTTCTTGCTACTGGAGACTTTGAAGGAACATTAAACGTGTGGTAAGGATGGCAATATAATCAGATTCATGCTGCTCATGCACACGCAAGCATAACAGGTCCCCAATCTATTAAGTTACCTTTGAGTATATATTATCTATAACCAAAGGAATGCATTTGAGTTCTTAAATATGCTGTCTCCGATGTCATTGCGGCGTTCCTCGCTTTCTGTAGTCCACAGCCGTGGAGGTAATGTAAGAGGCATTTATACTGCGTCGGTCATCGGGGAAGGTATACCAACAGATGTTTTCTATGAAAATACCCCTGCAACTGGAGGTAATGTAACTTAAAAGGCAATTTCTCATGAGTTCTGGTTGTCATTTGATTGCTGCTCCTGAGAAAAGGATATCATCCTTAAATTATGTAATTTCTAGCGGATGGAAAAAGCTCTGCTAGTAGCATGCCTATATTTTATATGTAAGGATGGATTTAATATTATGTGGGGTTTGAGAAAAATGTTTGAAGACCCGCCCTACTTGGTTAGACAGGACTGAATGTGTTTATTCATAATAAAAAAAATATAGAAAGTGAGCTTAGAGTGAAAATATAAAAGTACAAAGAAGAAACAATACTTATTTGATTACATGAAATATTGTAGAAACTGTCCCAGAAAATCCAACAATGATTACAGACATATTGAATAGCTTCAGAACAGATGACTCTTCTTAAGACAACATTATTTATTTTCAAGTGATAATGAATACTGTATTGAAGTTTATTAAGTGGGCAATAGAGCAACATTGCATTAAAAAAGAATCCTCATTTTAGCATAATCAAGGACAGTCTTCTTGAAAAACGTTCTGATGTATTCTGTGAGACGCTGGAGAAAGGAGACTTGGTGGTTACACAATTACTTTGATTTAAATACGTTTATTTAAATAATAAAATGAGTGGGAAAAAACGCCTCACAATCCCCAACTCGGAGGGGTTTCCTTGTCTCAACCAAACGAACTAGTGCACACGTCTTTGTCAGGATGTCCAAAATAAATGTCCACAGTCCTGCGTCTACCACAAGGGAAAATTATAAATTGCATGGGTCTGCTTTCCTGCAATCTACCTCCACTTGGATTATGTAGAGTCCCAATATGTCAGTACATCCACCTAAAGTAATGTTGGTCCACTTTCTGGCCTGGGATTCTATCTGGGGAAGTGGTTTTCCTTTCCTTCTTTGGGAGCTAAAATGCCCAGGGGACAATCCATATCCCCTGGTCTTACCTCTATCCGTCAGAAGTTTATAATTACTTATTCATTTGTAAAGCAGCCAATCCACTTCCTTAGACTTTATTATGCGAGGGGAACAATCCCCTTCCCTTTTTTTTTCCTTTCAGTTATTATAAGAATCTTTCGCATTGATGTTTTGTACAGATTTTGATATATGCACAAATTCCTTACTAATGGTACATTGTCCCACAGCCTTGTTATACCTAAACAATTATTGGGTACCTTTATGTAATCAATGGGTCTGGCAGACTTGTAATATTATTCTGCCTAAGTCTGATACCTTTGCCAAGTTTAAGTCCCAGGATACTGAGACGAGGAAGAGTGGGTTTTTAGTTTTGCAAGCATGTATTTGTGCCCAACCTATATCTGTTTTATGTTTGTTTTTCATTTGGTTGTGTGCGGATGTAAGTCTTTCATAATATTTGGTAATTAGGCACTGGATGCCCCTCAAACACCCCTGCTCCCAACTGTTAACTAACTATAACTTCTGTGTAGCGGTCTAGTTCCCTTCTCTGCTTGCTGAAGTGCGATAGCCCCGGGGACATCAGCAATTTCACCGCTGCTGCCTGGGTTTCTTCTTGCAGTCCGTTATGTTCCAATGTTCATCAGGGACCCATTTTGCTCCCTCCAGCCAGACGCTGCTGACCCTAGCGGAAGAAGTCTCTGTCCTCTGGACTTGTCCTAAGACTTGTCAACCAGGATCCTGCTGCTGCGAAAATGCATCAGTCACCGTTATACCGCCTACCACGACCTCCAGCTCTGTTTGGGGATGGCTGGTTGTGCTTGTCGACTGAGCCACTTGTACGTCCGGTCGGGGTGGGTGTTAGGCCCACTGATTTGTTATATACAAAGACTCTGGCGGTTCCAATGGGAGAAGCCCTGGTTTCTGCCAGCTCTCGAACTTCCTCAGTGGGTTTCTGATGGTCCCTGCAATAATGTCCTTTTCCTAATAAGATCGCCAGTTGCGTTTATGCTGTGGTTTTCTCCTCTACACAGACTGTGAACACCATCAGCGTTCAAGTAACATTTTGCATATGTTGCAGGCTGGTCTTGTCACATCTAAATAGAAATGTGAATGTTAGCATTTGCCACACTCAGTTGAAAGTCCTAACCTCAGCTTGCGTCACATCTAGATAGAATTGTGAATGTTAGCTTGCGTCACATCTAGATAGAATTGTGAATGTTAGCATGAGCCACACTTAGCTGAAAGTCATAACCTTAGCTTGCAGGTTATGATAGCATGCACCACACCTAGACATAACTGCAAGCACAGCAATGCCAACTAACCAATCCACTAACAATTTCATCCCTCTGCATACACCTCTCAAACTGTAACCAAACGCAACCACAAGCCTTAAACGCAGCAAACCACACAAAGTTCACTACACTGCAACAACAAAACAAACCGCACATAGACCTGCACAGCAGCACACGACGACTACTGAAAGTTGAACATCCTAAGCCCAGCCAACGTACCCACCGGGCTGAGGCTGCCAACGGCACATCACTGCTATCCTGCACTTTTCCAGCTCATTCCCACTAACTCACCCCACCCTCTCCCTTTTTCAGAGCCGCCAGAGCGCCAGGGGACCACTCCGGTGGTGATAGTGCGCGGTACAAACATCCTTAAACATTAACATGAATGTCGTCTGCAATCACACACCATAAATTATCCCAGCGCTTTTCTGCTTCCTCCTTCCCTACTCCTTGCTGTTTTCACTCTGTTTCTGGCTCTTTCTTCATTTCCTCCACAGTCCACTACTGCCACCTCCACGCCCATGACCACTGCTGCTACTACTGCTGTCTTTTCCATTTTGTTCCTCTTCCCTTTTTATGAGCTGAATATTTTCAGAAATGGGGAGACAACTACAATGTTGTTTGTGGTTCTTTCCTCTTCCTTCTGCATCCTCGTGGGGCCTCCTCGTCGCAGTGTTGCACCTATTTGTTACTGGTGTCATTTCAATCATACACCCTGTTTGATGTGTCCTGTGGTTTTTAAGATGCAGGGAAGCGTAGGGAATTTTTAAATTGTCATGTTTTTGGGATGGCAGCAAGGTTTGTTTTTAAATTGACTACCGTACAATAAATATGGGTTCTTCTGTGTAAAGCCAAATATGTCTGGGCGATAAAGTAAAATTGCTAGTAGTTCCACTTGGCCACAGTGCCATAGACCTAGTATATTACACTTTTTGTATCCTTTATTTGAATAGGTAGTCACTAGTAAAAGGTTCTGTCTCATTGAGGTAATCATCAAAATACTATTACTCCGAGGCACCATATGTTCATTGAACAGCTGCTACAAGCTTCAGAATGTTTGATTCTAGACAAGGACCAATATTTGACTTTGACAAACAGACCATCCTTTGAGAGGCTGATAGGATCAGTTAGAAAGATCAGTAACATTAAACATGTAAATTAGAATAATAAGACAAAGAATGCAGTCCATGTCTATAGTTTTATATAGTTCCTCCCTATATAGTTCTACCCGTTCCCACCGATCTAGGCTGAAAGATTTGAGGCCTCAAAGCTTTACTCAGTTGCGTAGAAGATGGAGTTAGCCACAGATGCCCAAATTAGTTCCAATATTATTAAAGTTATTCCATGGAAGCTTGAGTGATGAACTATAAAAGCACACGTGCACATTACATTTCCATAGGTTGATGAATGCTGCAGTATCTTTGACTCGAAATGCATCAATTGCAGAGCACAAAACAGCACCCAGACTGGATTTGAAAAAGTAAAATATCTGAATCTGGCCAAGCACCGTTTTGCTTTTCTTTAGCTTTGTAATCAGACAATGTACTTCTAGAAAGAATATATGCTAATTAAGTCCCATTTTCTTGTTTTTTTGTGATATTGCAGTCAATAGCTGTGGAGGTCTATTTCTCCCAACATTTTCATAGTAAAATACTCTGGCACAGTAGGTTGTATTCAACCCATTCAAGTTGTTTCTTTCTCTTTGCTCTTCTGTTAACCGGCAGGTCGGCTTTTGCTAGCTGTGAGTTTTTAAATTCCCTTTTGATTTTCTCCAGCACTTTCGTACCCTTTTGGTTGATATTCGAGGATTCAGATTGAACCCCTTAACTGCCATGGCCCCTCATTCCAAAGGCCTTTTTTGGTGATTTCGGTATGTTGCCATTCAATGCCTTGTAACTTTTTTGTTAGATATTTCAGCCAAATTTGGCCCCATTTTCCCGCATGTAGGCGGTCGTAACACCACCCAGGAATCTTAGTTTGCTGTAGGGGGGTGAGAGAAAATGACCAAATAGGGAGAACATTTTGGGTTTTTTCAAAATAATGCCAATAAAATGATTTACAAAGAAGCATGTGGTTTTTTTCCTTGTGTAAGCTAGGAACAAATGGTTTGCTGTGCTGAATTCCCCATTTTCCTGGCTTTCAAGAACAGGTTAAGCGGAAACGAAAAAAACTTCTTTTGATATGGTTATTAACCGTTTTGTGAGAGGTAGGCGATTTTGGCCTTTTTTTCCAATAGGACCTGCGTGGATTCAATGGAAGAAAAGGGTGGGAAAGCAAATTCCATAGTTTGGGGAAAAATTCGGAAAATTACAGAAAAAAAATGTATGTGGTGGACATGATATGCCCGGTACGGCAATGGCTTCTGTGAATTTTGAGAAAAACAATGCTCTGCTACATTCTCCCGACTCTTCCAGTTATGAAATCACACAAAATGTTTGTAATGTTTCACAAAACAAGCAATACCAAAAGCCAAAAACAGAGCCATGGTACGCAGGAGTTTTATACTTACGGCCTAAACAGGGGTACTTAGAATGTGTAAATAAGGAAAACAAATGTGGTGAGAAAGGGCAAGCATACATTTTTTGAAAGAGCTCAGACAGACCTTCTGAAGGGTAGGTGACTTGTGCAGGTTACAAAAGTGTATAGTGCCTAAAGCAGTGACTAAATGTAGGTCACATTTGAGAAATGAAAGGGTTGTGTGACAAAGGGCAGCAGCAAATGGGTCGAAACGTTATGAAAACCACGCAAACACAACAAATGTCGTACCTTCCTGCGTTCCCACAGGTGTCCCAACGAAAACGGTACCTCATGTGTGGATGCACCCACCTGACTGCAAAGGGAAAAGCCTAAAACACTGGCAACCCCAAGCCTTTCGCAACAGCAGATTTTCAGGAATTCTGCTCATGTGGACAATTTACAGATTTGGGCCTAGGATGTCGAAGCCACCAAGGAAAACTGGGACCCCCATGCATTTCCGAAAAGAGGACATCCGTAGGAATCCACATAGGTCTGACTTGCACCAATCGGCCCAGAATTGATTACCCACACTCCCCCGGAAAAGTGAAAATTGTGTTTTTCTCCACCTAATAGCAAACTTTGGCAGGGATTGTGGGTAATACATTCTGGGACGATTAGTGCAAGTCGGACCTCTGTGGATTTCCGGGGGTGTCTTCTTTTAGGAAATGTATGGGGTTCCCTGTTTTCCTTGGTGGCTTCGACACCCTAGCCCAAATCTGTAGGTTGTCTCCCCAAACCCTTTGGGGGTTACCAGTGGTTTAGCCTTTTCCCTTTGCGCCCAGGTAGGTGCACCCACACATGTGAGGTACTGTTTTCGTCGGGACACCTGTGGGAACTCGGGAAGGTAGAACATCTGTTGTTGGCTGCGTGTTTCGGTGGGTGGGCAGAGGGAAATGTCTCAGACAACTGTTTCTTTTCACCAAATTTGAGACATTTCACTCTTGCCACCCACCGAAACACGCCGCCAACAACACATGGCCTACCTTCCTGCGTTCCCACAGGTGTCCCAATGAGAGGCAGACTTTGTATGCGTGGGTGTTGTACCCAAGTAAGAATGGGTAGGTAAATCATTCGTACAGTAAGTGCTCTTTAGTGCTCTCAGTAAAGAGTAAAGTGCTGTCAGTAAGTCCATTCACATGCACCTTTGCTCTCACTTCTCATATATACAGGTCACAATGCAGTGGGACATACAAGGTGGATTTTAGCACAAGGAGGAACCTCCTGAGCAGTGATGCCATGACCAGGCACCCACCGTATCACTGGCCATTCATACACCTTTCGTGTCTGCAGTCAGTAGGCATCCCTGTCCGCAGTCGCACCTCTAACAAATCACTTGCACCAGCGCAAGTGTATCTACAGTCTTGTAGCATGTGGACATCTGCTCACAATGCAACTGTGTCTCTGCCAATATCTGTCACATAGTTTTCCAGCAATTGCTTATCAACTGTGTCTGCATTGAAATCTCATGTGCCACCAATCGTATGGCACACTGATAGCAAGTGCACATTCGCTCACTTGGCTACCTGGCCTACAGGCACTGTATTTCATACCAACTTTGAGTATGCGCATAGCAACTATGTTGGAACATTCATATGTACAACCTTACCCACACTAAACACACACCCGCTAACATGCTAATCATTTCTGCAGTGCTGGGAAAGTGCATTCACAGAAATGACACCTGCATGTTCTACGTATTTTAACCTCACACACACCAATCGTATCCTAGTCATTCCTACAGAAGACATTTAAGTTACACCACACATAACATTAGTTGAAGTAAACCAATAAAGAAAGCAGGGTGGTACGAGGTGGTGTCCAAGTACCACTTTCATGACACTTGGACCTCAAGGGAGGGGTGCCAAAATGGTGTGTACTATTTTCAAAAGACACCCCTTGAATGGAGGGAACCTCAATGGTGTTCCCGTCTTCTCCAATACACCCCTCGAGTAGAGGGAGCGGGATTTGCGTTTCTTTGCATGGCAAGCCTAAGGTGGAAGGGGCCGCAATCGCTTTCCTTTCCAATGTACTCCTGAAGCGGAAGGAGCTTCGCTGACGTTTCTTTCTAAAGCAGGCCAGAAGTGGAGCGAGCTGCACTAGTATGCCTTGTCAAGACGCCCCAAAGGGGAGTGAACCAGAGTGGTGTTCCCTTCTTCTCCAAGGCACACCTCAAGGGGAGGGAGCTGGAGTGGCATTCCTTTCCAAGATGCGCCTGAAGTGGAAGGAACCTGAATTGCGTTCCTTTGCAAGTCACACCTGGCGCAGAGGGAGCTAGACTGACGTTTCTTTCTGAGGCAGGCCTGATGTGAAAGGTACCGGAGTGGTGTCCCTTTCCAAGGCAGGCCTCAAGTGGAGGGAGTAGGACTAGCATTGCTTTTCAAAGCACACCAAATGGCAGTTAACCTCAATGAAGTTCCTTCCTTGTGAATGGCAGGCCTTCAGTGGAGCGATTCGTAATGAATTTTCTTTCGCATGCACGCCTCAATTGGAAGGAGCCTGAATCGCGTTCCTTTGAAAGTCTGAGGGAGCTAGACTGACATTTATTTCGAAGGCAGGCCTTTAAGGGAAAGGTACGGCAGTGGTATGCCTTTCCAAGGCAGGCCTCAAGTGGAAAAGGACTTCAGTCTTGTCAGTGTTGAGGGAAAGAAAATGGGATGACATCCAGTTTTTTATGGCCGTTAGGCAGGAAGATAGTGTGATGGAGGTCAGGAGTGGAAGACGAGAAGGAGAGAAAGAGTTGTGTGTCATCAGCGGGAAGGGAGAAGGGAGGTATAAACAGAAAAAAAGGTCCAAGTACAGAGCCCTGGGGGGATGCCATAGTTCAAGGGGAAGTTGGAGGAGGTGCGGCCACCCTAAGAGACAGCAAAGGATCGATTGGAGAGGTAAGAGGAGAGCCAGGAGAGGACAGAGCCTTTGAAGCCGAAGGAGGACAGGGTGTTAAGAAGTAAGGGGTGATAAACGGTATCAAAAGCTGCAGAGAGGTCAAGGAGGATGAGAATTGAGGATTGCTTAGCGTAGCGGGCAGTGAGGAGAGAATTAAGTACATAAGTGAGATCGGCCACAGGGGAATGTTTAGGCGGACACCAGACTGAGAGGTGGGGAGGAGGGAGTGAGAGGATTCGAAAGCTGAGAGTTGGCTAGGCGCTCAAAGAGCTTAGAGATGAAGGGGAGAAGGGAGATTGGTCGGAAGTTGGAAGCTAGAAGAGGGCTAGCAGAAGGTTTCTTCAGGATAGGGAGGATGGTGGCGTGTTTGAAAGCTGAAGGAAAGGTAGCAGAGGAGAGACAGGTGTTGAAGAAGGTAGTTAGGTAGGGAATGAGGAGAGGGTAGATTTTAGGGATGAGGGAGGTGGGGATGGGATCGGAGGGGGCGGCAGTAGGGTGAGTTTTGGACATTGGACAGAAGACGGGAGACACAGGATGAGGTGATAGGAGAGAATTTGGACATGTTAGGAGAGGTGGGAGAGGGGGAGGAGGGGAAAAGGAATGAGAGGTGAGTATGTTTTGGCATGGAGAGAATTTTGGATGAGAAGAAGTTGGCAAAGTCGGAGGGAGAGAGGGGAGAGTTGGTGGAAGGGTCAAAAGTAGGAGGGGAAAGAAGGCGAGAGAGGGTCTGGAAAATGCAGCGGGGGTGAGAAGCTTGTGAGTGGAGGAGGTTAGAATAGTAGGAGCGCTTGGCAGGTATGAGACAAGAGTCATAGAGAGAGTGATATGAGAAATAGGAGGATTGATTAGTCCGAAAAGGGGATTTGAGCCAGCGTCGCTCAAGGCGACGGAGGCGACGCATGGGCAGAAGGTGAGAGGAGAGCCAGGGTTGGGAAGGTTTGTGAGAGGGGGAGAAGGAAATAAGAGGATAGAGTTGGTCAAGACTGCAGGATATAGAGAAGGACAGTGCAGAGAGGGCGTCATCAGCCGAGAGAGAAGAGGGGCAAGGGAGAGGGGGAAGGGAGGAAGAACAGAAGTCGAAGAAGAGAGAAGGGTTGAAGTTGCAGAGATCGCAACGAGAGAAGGAGGGGGAGGGAGAGGGAGAGGACAATGAGGAGGAGGGAGGAGTTATGGAGAAGGAGAGTAAGGCGTGGTTGGAGAGATAGTTGGGAAGAGACGATACAGGTGAAGAGGAGTACGATGAGAGAAAGATGAGATCGAGAGTAGAGCCAGAGGAGTGGGTGGGGGGAGTAGGATGGGGAGAGAGGGGGAGAGAGGAGGAGAGAAGGGGGGGAAGATTCAGAGAGGGAGGTTGAAATTGCCGAGGACAGAGAGAGGAGTAGGGGAGGGAGAGATAAGAGAGGAGATTGTCCAGGTCCTCATAGAAGGAAGAGAGGGGGCCAGGAGGTCTGTAAATAATAGATTGCATGAGTGTTAGTGAAGGATTTGAAGAGAAATTCGGAGGAGGAGAAGGTAGGGAGAGGTAAGGTAGGGGATGAAGAAAGACATTTAGGGTGGAAAATGAGACCAATGCCGCCTCCACGACCTGAGGGGCGTGAGACACGAGAGAAGGAGGAACAGTGGAATTGAAGTGGGGGATCCAAGTTTCAGTGATGCAGAGGAAGTGTAGGTTGGGTCGGAAGAACAAGTCAAGAGCCGCAGCGGTCTTATTGCAGATGGATCGGGCATTCCAGAGGGCAATGTTAATGATACTGGAGGGATTCACAGTGGGGAGGCGGATAAGGTTAGGACGAGGAGGGATAGTGCGAGGGGGACGGGGTGGGCAGGGTGGGTGGTGAGTAGTGGGGTGGACATGAGGATGAGCGGGGGGAGGAAGAGGAGGAGGGAGAGGAAGAGGGGGAGTGAGAGGGAGGTAGACCGAGGAGGGGAAAGACAGATGGAGCGCATGACGAGAAGGGGATTAGGGTATGTGTTGGCGGCCTCAACTGTAGAGTGTCCACAGGCAGAGTAGGGATCAGGAGCTGTAGCAGGTTCAGTAGAGGGGAGGGAGAGGGTGATAGGGCAGGGGAGGGTGATGCCCTAGAGAGGAATGGTGGGGAGTCACAGCAGCAGAGCGTCATCAGGTAGTCGAGTGCAAGGAGTGCGGAGGTGAAGAGTGTGGCAATGAGGTGAGACCTTGAGGAGGAGGTTTTGGTAGCCTCGGCAGTAGGGCGACACAGATAGTGGGGCAGGAATGGGGTGCGAGTATGAGGCCCTAAAGAGTAGTACTGGGCCAAGTGTCAAAGTGGGAGGAGTAAAAGTTGCAGCAGCAGAGCGTCCAAGGGAGGAGTGGGAGGAGTAACAATTTCAGCAGCAGGGCGACCAAGGGCAATTGGAGAGATCAGCAAGTACCTTTGGCAGGGGATGAGCAGCAGAGCGTCCAGGGCAGTTAGGTGAGCAGCAGGGTCGTAGGAGAGGAGGCAGCCCTGGGGTGGAGGCGGGAGTGAGAGCCCCAGGCAGTGGAGTGAAGGTTGCGGCAGCAGGGCCAACGGTGGATTGGTGAGGGTAGTAGGAACCTTTGGAGAACAGCAGCAGAGCATCCAAGAGAAGTAAGGTAAGAGCAACAGGAAGGTTGGGAGAGGGATGATGCCCAGGTGAGGAGGAGTGGGGACCTCAGACAGTAGGATGAGCGCAGTAGGGACCAACAAAGGGAAAGCCCGGGGGCTGGGCGGGCAGTGCTACAGTCCATTGCAGCAGGGCACGGGCAGTCTCAGCAAGTTGTTGCAGGCAGTGCACAATAGATGGAGACAGCTGGCAGTGGTGGCACAGGCAGCGCCGGCAGGGAAAGGTCAGGCGAGATGAGGCAGGAAGACAGGTAGAGCCCGAGCGGTGCAGCAGTCTGTTGTAGCAGGACACAGGCAGACTCCGTAGATGAAATGTCGGACAGAGCTACAGTCTGCTGCAGCAGGGCATAGGAGGTCTCAGCAGGCAGAGGAACAGACACATCTACAGTTTATTGGAAGTTCCGTACTATGGAGGGTGATGGGACCCGTTCGCAGTGCGGCTGCAATGGTAGGGCACTCACCAGCCTGCGTAGGAGTAGGGGCAGCCTCTTTGGGGGAGGGTACAGGCAGTGCAGGGATTGTGGCAGTGATTATAAGTCCTACCTCGGTGCGACCGCAGCAGCGGGTCTCTCTGTGGTCTGCTACGGAGCTAGGCTTAGCGGCGGGTCGGAACAGGAAGATAGAGGAGGGGGCCTCTGCTCTCAGGGCAGTTGCAGTGGCAGTAATGGCAGGTGCGACCGCAGCAGTGGGTCGTTCGGCAGTCGGTAACAAAGCTAGGCTGAGCTGCGGGCTGGAGCAACAAGGTTGAGGAGGGAGGCTCTGTACTCAGGACAGTCGCAGTAGACAGACGCTGCAATGTGTTTTGACGGTAGGCGGCAGGCTCAGATAATCCGGAGCAGAGACCTTAGAGGTGGTGCCGTAAAGGAGGCTTCGCCAAGGGCGCACAGCGACTCCCTCAGTCCAGTGGCTGTGGATGCAGCGATACTCTAGCCTATGTTAATGTGGCCGGCGCCCAGTGTATGGACGCGGGAGGCTCTGTGCTTCTCTAGTCACAAACGCCCGGGGCAGGGAGATCGCGAGGCAGAGTCGGGTCGGCGATAGGGCCGCAGCGAATATTGCAGACTTTGCGACAGGGTGATAGGTGCAGGATGGACAAGCCGGCACTGAGGCAAGTAGGAGGCATTGGGGGGTGGTGGCCTCCAGAGCTCCTTGCTCACAAAGGATAGCGGGAAGAGGCTCACTGCTGAGGGAGGGGAGGAGGCAGCAGCGTAAGAGAGATAAGGTTGTAGGAGGATCCGATTTAAGCTGAAATCTGGTCTGTAGGTGCTCCCAGGCTTAAGAGTAAGGATCGTGGAAGCTGGATTAAGAAAATTGTAGTAGATACTGCAATCACACGGTATGAGTCGGCCTGATGTGACAAGACGGGTCAGGCACCCGAGTTTCTGCGCCCACCTGGTGGTTTATCTACTCCACCCATATACTTGTTTATTTTCAAATTTGTTTATTAGCATTTTCATTAGTATCAAACAAATTATGTGCAGTAATGCCTTACTCAAATAACAATAGCCATGTGTGTAACTTAACGTCAAGAATATACAAATACAAAACAAAACAACCATAACTGTCTCCATATTCTGTTCGTATCATATAGCGTCATCTGCTACGGGGGAGGGTGGGAGCGAAGGGAAACCATCTGGTAACTTCAAAGGGGGAGGGCTTCCGAAGGGTCTCCATCGTCCGCAGCTCTTCAGCTGTTGTTGGCTTTACGGTAGGTCCCTCGTGGGCCTAGCTTGAGTTCCAATTCAGGGGGTTTTGTCATCCGAAGGGTGAAACATGTGTCTGGTGAGTTCCTTCCATGCCTCGAGTGTCATACTGGAGTTATCCGTAAATCTGGCCACAGAGTCATCCCATGCCACGGTCTCGGCTAGCACCCATCGTTCAGTCTCTTTGTGCCATAGCTTGAACTGTGGGCCCGTAGGTTATTTCCAAGCCATTGCGATAGTTCTTTTGGCCAGTATGCACGATATGTCCATGAGTCTTGTCGCATGCTTGAGCTTGGTTGGTCTGGGGTAGGTTCCCAAGAGGCACTCATCGGGTGTCCAGTTATATTTGCTCAGGCCTGCTTTTTCGCAGGTTTGTTGTACTTTATCCCACAGAGACCTTGTTTTGGGGCATTCCCATAGCATATGGATCAAGTCCGCTTTTTCCCCCATGCACCAGTTGCAGGTTGATTGTGCCTGGTGATTGAATTTAGCTATTCGGCACGGGGGGTTGGGTAAGTTCTATGCAGAATGTTTAGCTGAATCTGTCTGAATCTATGATTCCTGGATACCGCTTTGGGGAATGTAAGAGCTCTGTTCCATTCCCACTCAGATATTTCCCGGCCTTTGTCCACCTCCCATTTGCTTTTCATTTCCATACTCCGAGGATTTGACATGTCGATCAGGTGGCCATATATTTGCGATATGGGTCTACCGCTCTTTCCTAAATTGTACATCAGAGTGAGGAATGGGTCCGTAGCTGGTTATTCAGGCCACGAGTCCCATTTGTGTCAGGCCACAGCACGGATTCTTTGATACCATAGAAATTGGCCGGTATGTATGCCCTCTGTCTCCTGTAGCGAGGTGAACTCCCTAAAAGTGCTCACGTTATACAGATCTCCCCAGGTGTAGACCCCTTCCCTCTCCCACAGCCTGATGTGTTTCAAGTCAGAAGGTGTTGTGCATAAGTCTGCGATCAAGGGTACTTCTGGGGTATAGGGGTTCTGTGAGTTAGTGAGCGTTTTCACCCTGCGCCAAATTTTCCTCCCTAGGTCAGCCAAAAAGGGTAAAGTTCCCAGCAGTTTGGACGGCGCCCAGACCAGCTCTTTCAGGTGGAATTGGGGCAGCATGGACTGTAGCAGTGGCGTTTTAGATGTGTGTTCAAACTAAGCTGTGCTGCTAGGTAGTACTTTTCCAGATTCGGAAGTTGATTACCTCCTTGACTTTATGGTAGGGTCAGCAGCTGCAACGCTATCCTGTGCCTACCTTTCCCCCATAAGAACTCTCGCCGTATGGTCTCAAGCAGTCGGAAGAAGGGTTTTGTGTATATAGTGGTGTACGTTTTGGAACCCATAAAGGAATCGTGGGAGAACGATCATTTTGATTATCGAAGCTCTGCCCATCATCGAAAGGGGGAGTTTCGCCCAAAACGTCATTGATTTGCGTAGAGCTGGGAGTGCTGCCTTTGTGTTGCGTTCGTGCATTAACTCGCGGGTATGCATTATGCGCACTCCAAGGTAGCGGAATGACGTATTCTGCCACTGGGTCCCCACCTCAGGGAGTGCCTCCAAATTCACATCTTTCAGGGCCACCAGGGGGAACATGCAGGATTTACCACCCATGTACTTGAAGTCTAGAATGCAGTTGGGCTTCCACACTTGCAGGGTATGCCCGCGCTGAGTAACTGCTGAAGTACTTTCACCATGAACAGTACTAGGCATGTACACATCCCTTTTGTCACTGAATTTTACTGCCAACAGTTCATCCCTTCATAATGCCATACATGCTCCCTTGTCCAACTTCTTACACACAAGTTGTCTGGGAAATCCTTTGCGGTCACTGCAGATTGTACCACATGCCAGTGTGCCCACATTGTAAAATTCCTTGAACAGTGGAATTCCTGTGTAGAAATTGTCTACATACAAATGGTGACCCTTGTGAAGCAATGATGTGACAATCTTATCACATGTCCCCAAAATTGGGCTGGGCAACCAGGAGGGTTTAGGGTAGAGTCTTTCCAGTGTAGACTCTCATGCTGCAGGCATACCCAGTGGTACTTTCACACAACATGTACAACTTGATCCCGTATCGTGCTCTCTTGCTAGGAATGAATTGCCTGAACTCTAGGCGACCTTTGAGCAACACCAATGATTCATCAATGGATATGTTCTGGCTAGGAACATACACCTCTGCAAATCGCTGAGTGAAGTGCTTCAGAAATGGCTGAAGTTTGAAGAGCCTATCAAACTTTGGGTCAGTTCTGGGTAATGCTGCCGAGTTGTCATTGAAATGCAACATACGTTGCAGTTCTTGAAAGTCATTTCTACTCATTGTTGCTGGAAAAAAACGGGCTACAAATACTGCTTCAGTAGACCAGTAGATTGAGATAGATGGCTTCAGCGATATTCCCATGAGCAAAATGAGACCCCAAAATGTTCTCATCTCAGCATCGGTTGTTGGAACCCATGAATGTGCTCTGGAATGGTGTTTGGAGTGGGATCCCGTTACGGCAAGAACTGTGTAGCGTACAAATTGGTTTGCTGAACCACATCTGCAATGAATCCATCATCAGCAAAAAGGTTAAAGTCAATAGGCTGAAACCCATCTGTATTTACTGTGCACCCTGATATACCAGTGAAAGGGGGCACAACAGGCTGAGCTATTGCTGGAGACACCCACTGCGACTCAGCAGCCATGTCAGGAACTGGCACATACCTTGCACGTCCTGCATGTCCCCTCACCCTTACAGGTCCCCTGCGTTTGGGAAGAGTGGGAAAAACTGCATGTCCTCTTTCATTCTCTTTGTCATCAGATGATGATGAGGAGGAACTATCGAAAAGTCACTTCCCTGTTCACTTTCCTGCTCACCCTCAGAAGCAGTATCTGTTTTAGATTGCACATCCGGCTCTGTGCCTTGCTCCAAGCTGGACTCCATCAACGCAGCGAAAGCTTGTGCACCAGACATTATTCGACGAGAAACCATCATTGATGTTGCTATGGAACCCTTAACTGCCCAAAGAACAGATAAAGACTGAAACAATGCGCATGTCTGCTTCTCAAAGTATGGAACCTAGTAGAGTAAGTGGTATTCAATGCCACAGACGTACGCCAAAATGTCAAGACTCTGCTCACAAACTGTAGCAGCCCTCTGCAATATGATGTACTATCAGCATGCTACAAAAAATGGAGTACTATTTTGCAAACACTCACGTGAAATGCTAAGGACCAGCTCACTGGTTTCTTACAAGTGGGTAGACCGCTACAACACACCTGCACCGACAACAAAGGCAACAAAAAAATCTAAGTAAGATATCCTCTTCCGCTATACCTTACACAAATGCAAGTGTGAGGACCAGGATTGAACTCGCAGTACCAATTCAGAGACCGCCAACTTGCGTTGCACTTCCCCTCATGCCTAGGGTGCTGGTGGATGGGAAATGAAGCAGAGAAGCGACCACGTAATGTACTAGTGATTGGGTGAGTTGAAAAGGCAGGGGTGATCATGACAGTCAGTGAAGATAAGGAAAGTACATGGCAGGCCCTTACAGACAATTGCTGGCACACTTTCGACAAAACCCCCTGCTCATTCACGTAGGTTTCTGTGTTGAAGGGGGAAGGTCACAAGGACGATACTACTGCAAGGGCCAGCAAGTGGAATTAGGCTGCTGACAATGTTGATGGTTTGCAACCAAATAAGCAGCACAGACATAGTGAATACATTGACATACCATTAGGGATGTAACGGTATAACGGTATACCGTTAAAGAGACCGTGAACCACTTAATTGAACAATAATAACCGTCACATTATTTATACCGTTCATACCGTTAAGTGTGCTTTTCAATCTGATTTGGAAAGGCTGCAGTAAGCAATTGCTGCGCAGTCTTGGTTTTGCACTGTTGGATGTGCCGTCTGCCAAGTAGTTTCGGTTGGAGCAGTTTTTAATGCCATTCCATAAACCACACGTGCCCTACACAAAATCAATATGTTAGCAATAGGAAGAATAGATACAGTGCCAAGAAGGAAAAGGGTTTACTTTGGGGTGGCGGCTTTGGGGTTTATATATTTATAATGGATAATGTTCTCTAAACATATGGCAATGGGGGATTTCCCTGGTTCTATCATTGAATTTACATATAAGTCGCACTGCAAAATTCACTCACCTCTGTGGGTATTCCCTGCTGCCATACCAAAGGGTAACATGTCAGTGATTACTGAACACCTTTTGGCCCACAAGTAAACTAAAGGCTGTAACGTAAAGAGAAAGTGCGTGTGCGTGCACAAGCGTATACTACCATCAGCCTCCACTGATCTGTGGCATGCAGGTTATCAAGATGGCAACATGTTCATCTTCACCAGTAGCCAGTGGGGAAGCAAAAAGCCTAAATGACCACTTAAGAAAAGCTATTCAGTTTGCTTTGCCAGTTGCAGCAGGCCTCCACCCCACCCCCTCCTCTCCACACGTGTGTTTGTGTTTGGTGGAAGCAAGGCATTTCAGTGGAAAGTATGTTGAAAAGCCCAATTCTGGCCCTGGGTGCCTGGTTTTGTTTGTGATGATACATCTGTCAATTTATGACCTTTTAGAAAATATTTGTTAAGATCAGTTAACTCCACCTGCTATACCGCGATAACCATGATATACCATCATTTGGCAAGAAGGTTATCGTACCGTCATAAAACGAATACCGTGACACCCCTACATACCATGAACAATATTCAATTGATAGTAAGTCAGAGTCTCACTGTCAACATCTGTACTCACAATTTTATTACCATGACACACAATGCAGTAAGTCCATCAGTTACTGGGCTCCGCCCGCAACATAGCGTTTGGGCAAACGTCATAATGTCGGCAATGAACATGTCCATGCCTCTTTTTGAAAGGTGCGCCCCGTCTCGGTGAAACATCAGTTCACCTTTGATGAACCCATGTTGAATAGTCTGAATCCTATCATTGCCCTTTGTCATTCTTGCCAGCTCCCCATTCAGTTTCCTCACTGAGGCATTGATGGCCCTTTCCTTCCCTGGAGTTCTCCAATCCCTCCTGGGAATCATCTGGGACCAGGCCACCACAGTGTTTGGAAAGCTCTGTGATATCCATTCCAGTTCCACCATTGACAGCTGCCGTACCCCTTCCTGTCCCATAGACGACGAATCATTTCCTCCCAGGTGCACCACTATAAGGTCAGGGGGGGGCATCTTCTTTTGCCTGGGCATCGCAATGGCTCCTCTGAGCTGCTGAATGCGCATCCCCGACACCAAAACAGTGCACTGAGAGAGCATCCCTTTGTGACCCAGATGTGGTTGGCCCTCTGAAATGTCCTGCAGCCCTCTGGATGAAAGAGTGGGCGATAGTCCACACAACCCTCATCCTCACGAAGAAATGGAAACGGGAAAACCCCCATGATTATGGCCCACTATACAGTTTATCAATTTGCAAATCTACTGCTTCAACACATGTCTTGCAAAAATCCCAGACGCACACTTTCCCCAATCTCTCATTCATTTCACACGTGAGCGAACAGTAGATCACTATGTAATTGCCACATACTTTTTTGGGAAAGAGGTGAAGGACACACTATGATACCTTGTGCCAATGGCACAGTTGTGCTGGCACAATTGTAATCAGTTAAGGTTTCTGTTCCTTTGGCCCACCCATTGTACTGCACAGTGGTAAGGTGACTTGCATGTACTGCACCGTGATACTTTGGCACAGTGACTATTCTGACAGAGGAAATGACCTGCACAGCAAGTGTGCATTGTATGCTCTCTGAATATAGGCACCCTGACAGAATGTGTGCCAACCATCACAAATGGATACATTTTTGGACAGTTTCATTGTGAGAGCATTGGCCAAAGCTCCAGGACCACCTGTGAAATTGGGGGCAGTCCACCAACAAAGCAGAGAGGCAGCCAAGGTCACACACATCAACCCCAGCCATCCTAGATCTCTGGCTGGCCAGCGCTACAGCTTTCCCCTCCAGGAAGGGATGGGGCCCCTGCTGGGGGTCCCTGCAACCACAGATTGACTTGGGGGGACGAAAGACCCACATGGGAGACAGGCGCCCAAGGCCAGCGACCTCACCCCCGACTGTCCTGGCCCTCTGGAAGGCCTGCGTTGCAGTTTTGCCCCCCTGCGAAAGGAAGGGGACCCTGGCGGGGCTCACTGGGACCACTGCTAGACTTGGACAACACACATGGTGACCATTCCAATAAAAGGAAAGAGCTTCGTACCAAGTGCACATTGCATGCTCAGAAGAATTGACCATCTGCATTACTAGCGCAAACATATTTGAAAAACTGGTGATACATATCTGCACTACATAATTTTTTCCTGCAAAGCATCCATCTTCCTCGATTTAGGGAACACACATCATTGCAGACATGACCTCTCCACTACCCGTTGCCATCCATACCACTGACACTACAGCCACAGTCCCTCACACCACAGTAACCATCCTCCCCCACATTACAGTGCATACGACCGAAAGGACATTCTTTTTTTGCTACTTAAATAAGTCAACGGAAGCTGTCGAATAGCCACTACTGCAAAGTAAACCAAGAATTACAATCTGTACTCAGCCCACCAATACTACATGCAAACTTTGAGGCTGCTATCTGCAAGCCTTTCGATTCCTTCCACCAGAATACATGGCACATCCCATTAATCTACCACCACGGAAGACTGAACTGCACACTGATCGGAAATGGGAATGAGAACAATGGACCTTTGAAAACCCCCACAACAAAGTAAAACTTGTACAGATGCCTTAGTGGCAAACTGCCCTCCCAAGGGAACAGTACTGTTGAGCTGGTCTGGGGGGCAAATCGTGGCCTACACCCGCAAGTGTGTCCCTGCCCACCACAATACTTCCCCCCCAAGCACCCCCTCCCGCTCACGCCACCAACACTCCTGCCCCCAGTTCCCTCCCACCCTACTAGAAATCAGCCCCCCATGTTAATATTGAATGTTGAAATAACACAAATTCCATACTTGCATAGCAAAGGAAAAGTGTGAACTGCAGAAGACCTGTAAAGGGGAAAAATAATACATATATTATCTGTGTCAGCCCAGCCAAAAACCAACCCACGCTGTCATGCTCCCATCATCAATGTCCACTACTGAGCACAGAGGGATATTCACAACATTCATTCTCTTAAAACGCCCAAAGCCCACTTACTATGGTGCTTACTTCCCCTGTCCGAATACTGTGCACAAGAAATGAGCACCACACCAATGTGCTGTGCCATTGCAAGACGCACATCCACCAATCCACACCCAGCACGGCACTTGCTTTCCTTCCAAAGCAGCCAGCCCCCTTGCATGCATCATAATCCCTGGTGTCTAGTGCTCCTTTCACCCCCAATCCTCCAAATCACCAACAGAAACAACAATAATTGTCTTCTTTTGTTTGTGCCTTTGCCATGGGGCTGATGGGCACATTAGTGTGCCAATCTGCCCCCAGGGTGCCCATAACCTACTGCCCCGCCTGCCCCATGTTTTGTGGTGGCCCTCTACCCCCCACCCCAAATGGAGTGGGGGGCATCTCATGCAGCGCTCCTTGGGGTCAGATGTCCCTTCCTAGGCGCAGATATCTGCCCCCCAGGGAGTGCTGCATGAGATGGCCCCCACTCCATTTTGGGAGGGGGGAGAGGGCCACCCTCTCTCAACTACAACATTCCCTGGTGGTTTAGGGTGCCCCTCAGCCCACCTAAAATGCAGCCTACCATTTTCCATTGTTTGTTTTTGTTTACCCAACTTCCCTTGGCGCAGATGGGCACATTAGTGTGCCAATCTGCCCCCACGGTGCCCTAAACCTACTTCCCCATCCATTGGGGGGCCTGTCCTATGTTTTGTGGTGGCCCTCTTTCCCCCCACCCCAAATGGAGAGGGGCATCTCATGCAGCCCTCTCTGGGACTCCTAGAAAGGGCTGCATGAGGTCGCCCCCCCCCATCCATTTGGGATGGGGGGGGAAAGGGCCGCCACAGAATGTGGGACAGGCCCCTCAATGGATGGGGCGGTAGGTTTTGAGTACCCTGGGGGCATATTGCCCATCTGCCCCAAGGGAAGTTGGGTAAAGAAAATTTTGAAAATGGTAGAATGCTTTTTAGGGGGGGCTGAGGGGCACCCTAAACCACCAGGAAATTATGTAAAGGGGGGTGCCCCCCGCACCTCAAATGGAAGGGGGGACTGAGGGGCATACTAAACCACTGGGAAATTATGTAATATAAAGGGGGTGGCCCTCCCCGCCCCCCTCTGCACCCCAAATGGAAGGGGAGGCATCTCATGCAGCCCTCCCTGGGGTCAAATGCCCCTTCCTATGAGCAGATATCTGCCCCCAGGGAGGGCTGCATGAGATGGCCTCCCCACTCCATTTTGGGTGTGGATGTAGAAGGCGACCCCCTTTCCATTACAGCATTCCCTGATGGATTGGGGTGCCCCTCAGCCCCCCTAAAATGCAACCTATTGCCCCATCTATTGGGGGGCCTGCCCCATGTTTTGTGGTGGTCCACCCCCCACCCCAAATGGAGGGGAGCCCCTCATGCAGCCCTCCGAAGGGGGGCCCAAACCTACAGCCCCATAATTTGGGGGCTCGGAGGCAGGGGCTGCTTACCTAGTAATCAGCCCCCCACATCACAAACAGATCCTGGTGGTCTAGTGGCATTGCTGGCCGCGGATTGAGCGCTCTGCGCCCGATCCATACCCAGCAATGCCCAGCAATGCTTTCACAAAAGGTGTCGTTGGAAAGGGGAGAGTCTCCCCTTTCTAATGACACCTCCCTCGATCTCCGGCTTTCAATAAAGCCGGAGATCGAGGGAGAAGGGCTCTTACCTTCGAAAATGGCTGCCGCAGTGAATTTACTTTGTTTCTTGTCGGCATACATTACGCACGCTGACGTGAAACTGAAGGTAATCCAACCCCCGGGCCGTGAAGAGGGACCTCCCCCTCACATAGCCCGGGAGTTGGATTACCGTTTTGTGCGATCCCTGCTTTACAGGGATCGCACAAAACAGAGTGCCTAAAAGGCAGAGCTATCTCGTCCTTGGCAACACAGAGGTAATGTCAAGGACGAGATAGCTCGTCCTTGGCACTTAAGTGGTTCAACAAGGTGAGTCAACACATGTTTCACAAGTAAATAATTCTTCCTGACTAAATGACATCAGTACTTTCGCAGCACTTGGCTGTTTTGACCTGGATTTCAGCGCAAGTCATATTGCCCAAACTAAATGCATACACCTGAAATCTAATCAAGGCTCTTGGAATAAATTATTGTAATATTGTTGCCATAAATGCTCACATAATGATCTAAATGTACTGTAAACCTGGACTAAAGGAGTATTAAAGAATAAATCATAATGTTAAAGATATTTAAATCGTGCACCATCGCCAACGAAGTTGGTCCCCAGACGTTCCGGCAGATCTGTAAAACAAGAAGATGGGCGGGTTAGGTATGTCAGATGAAGAGGGAGTAGGAGAGTGCGCAGAGCTTTGGTACGAGCATGGGACTGGGGTGAGACCTTATGTGCTGTTGGTGCTGTTTGTGTTGTTGTTGCGGTGTGGTGAAGTGCGTGCGGTTTGCTGAGCGAGAGTTGGTTGTGCGGATTTTCTGGTGAATTAATTATGCAGATATTTGAAGTTGGGTTAGTGGGTTATATGTCCTGGTTCTAGCAGATATTCTGTTTAACCAGCGTTCCTGTGGGTAGGCTTAGTTGCTGCTTTCCTTTCTTGACCATCCATCTAACTGTTGAGTGGTGGTGCAGCACGCTCCCGGATGTATTGTAATGAACTTAGTATAATGGGGTTGGCTATGTCTAGTCCAAACGCCCTATACCCCCACCCATCTGGTGTTGGTGCTGTGGATTGACCGCCCCCTATTTCCTTGCTATCTATTGTGACGCAGGTCTGTTGGAGCTTGGGTGTAATTCGGGGCCAGGGTGCTATTGATGAATCGTCCTTGTCCTTCCATCTTGGTCTGCCTATGTATTCAGTCTTTCGTGTCATCCTATCATAGCCATCTCTTAGTTTGTAGTTTGGTATGTTGTAGAATGTCTTCCTTAGATTCTGTTTGTAGTTGATTGTTTGGTGGGATCTGGGATCAGTATTTTCATTTATAATTGTTTTAGCTATGTGTGTGCCTCTGTGGGCGGTCTTCTAGTTACGCAGTGAAGAGCCAGGATTTGAGCAGTTTCCTGAATAGTAGGTGGTTTCTTGTGTTAGGTATGTTCTTTGGTAAGTTGTTCAAGTTATCGGTGCCTGGTGAGAGAAAGAAGATCCTCAGAGTTTTCTTTTGTTGTAGAGTTTCGGTTCCAGGTGGATGTCGCTGCTTGATCTGAGCGTTCTTGTTGGTTGATGAAGGCGTAAACTCTGTGCCTTGGTTGTGGATTGCTCTGTGCGTGATGCACATTGATTTGAATTTGGCTACCTATAAAACAATGAATCAAAGTAGTGTTTTTAGCGCAGGTGTGATGTGTTCTCTTCGGGGTGGTTTGAGAAGCAATCTGGCCGCTGCATTTTGTATGCATTATAATTTTTATTTATACGTCATTCAGGCATACCCAGGTATAGGCTATTGGCGTAATCTACTCTGGACGTGAGGAGAGCTATGATGGTGTTTTGTTGGCGAATGACAGGAATGGTAGGATCCTTTTTGCCAGTCGCAGGAGGAAAGCATGTCTTGAAAAGAACGGGGACTTGTGACTCTAGAGTAAGTTTGTTGTCCATGAGGACCCCCAGGTTTTTTTACAATCGACGATGGGGCTGGGGTTGTACCGAGTTCCCTTGACCAAGCGATGTAGTGGTTGTCTCCTCCGTTTTTTGTGATGATAGTTATCTCTGTTTTGCCTGGGTTAATTTTGAGGTAGTTCGAGTTCATCCAGTTGAATACATCTCAAAGACAGTTATCTAGTGTTGTGTTTTCTTCTTGAGTGTCTTGTATTTTGAAGACTATTTGTGTCGTCTGCGTAGTTGTAGCAAGTGAGGCCGTGTCTTTTGATGATTTTTATTTGTTGAGATAGGTAGATGTTGAATAATAACGGGGAGAAGGATTATCCTTGTGGTACTCTGCATGCGGAGTCTCTTGGGTTGGATATGAAAGGTTTCATCCATATGGTTTCTGTTCTGTTTGTTAGGATCCACAGTAGGGCTCGGTCTGTTATTCCCAGTCCTTCTAATCTCAATATGAGGATGTCGTTAACTGTGTCGAATTCCGCAGAAAGGTCTAGGAGTATCAAGGCAGTACTGTTGTCGGAGTCTGCGTTTGCTTTTTAGGTCATCCCATATTGAGAGGAGAGCTGATTCCGTTCCTCTCTGAAACCAACTTGTGTCTGGTCTAGTGTCACTCCCCCATCTTCATCCACGCGTTCCGTGGACACATCCCATAATCCAGCCCCCACTATCACCACCAAAATACATGCCAGGACATACTCTCCCCTGCAGGCCTGCCGGCAAAGGGTGGGACAAGGTCAGCGACGCCGGTTTTTGCCTCATTTCCCATCCCGGCGTTGGTTTCCGTTCCGGCGTTGGCAGTTGCCATGGAGACGCACCACGGGCATTCTACAACGTCTCCCTTGCCGGCACCTGGGAGCTCCTCCTTCAGCACGTTCGATCACGTGACGGATGATGAGTCACGTGATCATTAGTCAGCGTTCAAAAGCGACGCGCTGACTGCCCTCCAGCGCTTCACAGCTGATCCTGTTGGACACATTACGGATTACAGACTACCACTGACCTCGGATTGATCTTGGACTCTGATTTGGCTTCTTCCTTCATGGTACCTTTGCCTGGAACTTACTCCTTTTTGCTGTACCCTGCTGGAACTGTTCTCTCCTGGACTCGACCACGTTTTCGTCCCCGGACTGCTATTGGATTGCCCTTTTGTTATGAACTTTGTTCTTGGATCACGTACCTTTCAACTGATTGACTCACAGCTTCTGGCATCTACGTCAGGTGGTGATTTCGTCCTACTAAGTGCATTACCAAGCTGTCATCTTGTCGTCACCCTTGCCGGCTGCCTCCGATAACATCCCTACACCAATATTGGGTCCCGACCAACTCTTAAGGGTAAGCCCTATTGTAGACTTCTTACATATTCATATACAAGTCTAGGGTTCTGTGTTTATGACCTAACTCTGTGTTTGCCTTACAGTGGTCATAGGGGGCATCTTCCGGCATTCCTGGTTCCGGCTGACGAAATTCACCACCTGTGGCCTCAAGGACCGCTCGGGCAGTAATTTCTTGTTTGCTCGAGTGGTACTTGGGGACGGAGGTTTCATCGGCTACACGCCCATCAAGTCTTGACATCTAGTAGGCAGTGCTCTTCTATGAATTCTTGGGTTGTTTTGTATATGTAAGTTTCGAGCAGTTTGGCTGTGTATAGGATGTTGGAGATGGGTCTGTAGTTGGAGAGGTCCTCTACGTTTCCTGCTGTATCTTTGAGTAACGGCCTGATGTACGCTGATTTGAAGGAATGTGGCACTTTCCTTGTTGAGATTGAAAGGTTGAGACATTCCTGTGGTATTCCATGGGAGTTCCTTGTTTGAGGATTTATTTATATATGTCCAGGGGGCAGGGATCCTCAGGAGAACCTGTTTTGTTTCTTTGATTTACCAATTTGACGAAAGTCTCCACTGATATTTCGGGGAAGCTTCGTAGTTTGTTCGGATGTTCCTCGTGAGGATAGGTGGGTTCTGTAGTATGTTCGCATGGTCTGCTTTGTATGGTTTGTTGGATGGTAATGATTTTGTTTTTGAAGTGGTCTGCTAGGCCATTGCATAGTTTCATTGATGGTATTGGCGTGTTGTTGCAGCCAGGTGGATTTTATTTATTGCATTTATGATTTTGAAGAGTTATTTTTGGGCATTTGGTGCTTTGATGATTTGGTTGTCGTAGTATTTCCTCTTTGCTTTTTGTATTTCTTTTTTGTATGAGTGGATATGTTGTTGAAATTTCAGTTTATTTCCAGTGTCGTTACCATTTTGCCATTGCTCTTTTACGTGAGGTAGTGAAAGGTTTTTCTTTGGCGATTTTGTCGATCGTTGTTATGATCAGGTGTGAAGTAGAGCTACTTTTTTGCCCAGGTCCATTTCTTCCATAATTGTTGCTTGTGGTTTGCTGAGTTCCAGAAGTTCAGTTAGGTTGGAGCTTTTGATGGTTCTCCAGTCTCATTTCATGGTAATCGGTGGTTTGTCTTGTTGCTTGTTTATTGGAGTGCTCATTGTGATTACGAAGGGAATGATGAGGTGGTCACTCCAAAGTATTTGAGTTGGGGGTGCCGTTCTTATTGGCGAAGATTGCGTCAAGTGTATGCCCTACGGAGTGGGTTGTTCCTTTCACTAGTTGTTGTAGATTAATTGCTGCTTGTTGGTCGGTTAGAGAGTTTTGTGTGATTGTGGTTTCTTCATAGAACCAGATGTTGAAATGAATGAGGACGATCCGATGATAACGCTCGATGGCTAGGATGGTGATTATGTTACGCTCACCTGGTTCCCACAGGGGCGTCGATCGAACCCGGACAGTAGTGGCCTCCACCAACGTGAAGCGTAGGGCAAATATGGCTGTCTGGACAGACCCGCCTAGTCTCGTGTGCTTGACTCGTAGGAATATTCTCCTGTAGATGGAGAAAGGGAATTAGTCCCGTGGATTTGAGTGCAGACCCCTCCCCACTGCTCCCGCTCTCCCTGCTGGCCACCTCCGATATTCCCACTTGGTGTCCTCACCTTATGTTTTTAATGGATGAGCTCTCCATCCTGCGTGGCTTGCAAGGGTGCGTAGATACCAGTTACTTCACTGGTTTGGGGTATTGGAGTTCTGGAAGATTGACTCCGGAGTTTAAAGAGTTCAATATGTCCAATGCTCATTCTTGCACCCCTTTGGTGATTTTGCGTCAACAAATACTGTCTGGAGGTTGCTGGAGGGCGTTCAGGTAAGAGTCTGTATTACCCAACACTATCCGGTAAAGTTGCGTGAGTTTAACTTGTTTTTTCCTCCCTTCATAGATGCGGCGTAAGAAGATGCAGTGTTTTGAAGGATAATGTCTCCGGTGGTAAATCAGGTATGCCTTGTGGTAAAACGATTGTCTTTGTAGTCTCTCTAGGCTCACCTCGCTATTCCTTTGTCTTTTTTCCCCAGGTGTTGAAGATCGCCGAAGAAAATGATGGAGGCAGCGCCGAGTCGAAGATGCTGTGGACTGGTGAAAATGGAGCGGCGCTGCAGCTGCGAAGCGACGCGCGTCGAAGTAATGTCCCTTCAGGCTCGGAATGGTGCTAGATCCTGAATCAGGTAAGGAATTAGATTAATGTCCGTAACCTAACCTCTTCTCCTATTTTCCCCTTTCTTCTAGGAGCTCTGGATGCGAGTCGGGCGTGGCAGAAGACTGGATGCAGGTCCGCAGGCACGGTGAGCGTTACGCTGCAGAATGCAGAATAACGCAAAGCGTGTGTTGTAGATCGGGCGTGGTTTAAATAGCCTCAAAAGTAGTCCCAGGTAAGAAGTCCCTAGAACCACACCCGAGTTAAAAAATAGTCCTTGCAGAAAAATAGTCCCTTCCAGGTCTCACGTTGGCCTGGATGCACATGCAGCATGGTCTGCCTGAGGTAAGTGATGACTATGAGCCTGGCGTCTTAGGCGCCAGGACTGATTCCTACTATGAGCCTGGCGCCTCAGGCGCCAGGACTGAACTCCGATAGCCCCCAGCCGGGGCTTCTGAGGTTTTGCTAAATGTCTGGATGCCTGCTTCTGGGGTGGATGGGCTTGGTCCAGATGCCCGGGGGTAGGCATCAGGACAGATTACTTCTGTGAAGGCGTCTATGAAGGTTGCATCGTAGTTTGGCAGTCTGTACATCAGTTTGAATCTCAGGTTTGTTTGGGGTTTACTGATAGGCATACGATTAAGGATTCACATTTATCGATGTGTAGTGGGTCTTCCAATTTGATATCCAGGTGTTCCTTGTGGATGATTGCCAGTCCCCATCTTTTGGTTTTTCTGTTTGCTTGGACGCATTTGAATTTTTCAGGCAGGCAGTTGTTGAGGGTGATGTTGTAATTGTCGTCCAGCCATGTTTCAGTTAAAAATAGGATGTCGATACCTCTATCACATAGGTCGTATATTTTGGTGGCATGTTTGGACATTGACCTTGCATTGATTAAATTGTAGTGGACCTTTTTGGTGTGGTTTTGTTTATTAGTTGTTCCTTGTTTTGGTTTGTAGTTGTTCAATCGGGATGCTTCCGTATTGAAGTTGATTGGATGAAGATCAGCGAAGGGTGCTTCTACATTTGAAGCAGTCCGCTAGATTGACAGCTTGGCTGTTCAATCGCAGTGCTTCTCTAGTGATGCTGATTGGTTGATGATCAGCGAAGGCTTCCTCTTCATTGAATCGGTCTGTTAGGTTAATGGTTGGGTTGTTTGTTACAAGGGTTTCGTCGTCTTGTCTGATATGTTGTGGGTATCGATGGTGCCCTTCTGTTCTTGTGATGTATGGGGTAAGGGGGTTGGAATCTTCCCACTCTTCTTGGGTGCTCCCGTCTTTTTTCTGGCTGTTTGCAGGGATTCTTTGCTTGTCTCGAGATGTCAGTGTCATTGAGGTATCGAGCCTCTGTGGTTGTCACGAGGAATGGTGTAAGATATAAAGATTTTTCTCTTACGTAGTTTGTTCTGATGATAGCAGTGATAGGTGGGGTGTTTTCTGCATTTGAGGCCGCTTCTACTGGGGGCAGTTGGATTTGTGTATCTTTGTCTATTGTTGCATGATCTTGGTCTCTTTCTCGGCGTCCATTTCTGCATCGGGGCATTTTGGTTCTCGGTGCAGAGATAACAGGGCAAGTGGTAGTCTGTAATGTCTTGTGCTAGGACAGTATTGGTGTTTCCTCTAATCTTGATATGCTTGGGTGCTTTCTGGTGCCGTCTCTCCTTCCGTCGGTGGGTTTGGTGTGTTTCCTATAGGTGCACTTTCTGGAGTTTTGGGGTGAGTACTGAGCTTTCGGTTGTCGGGCGGTCTAGGACTCAATTAAGGTAGGTATTGATGGGGTTCTCAGAGGTATTGGTGGCAGGATGGTGGGACCTAGATTTCACTGATGTTATAATAGAGAATGGCAAGCAGTATTTAACGCCTCAATTGGGGACTTGAACGGCGAGAGAGAGAGGCCCGTGTTTTAAACGGTCTCGGGTAGTAGTTTGAATAGCTAGATTTGACACCCCTTGATAACTGGAGGAAGGTCTAGGTTTCAGAGAGTGACAGGCAGTAGTATAATACCCAGATCTGAGGCGACCAGATAGCAGGAGGAGGCCTAGGCTTCAGATAGTGGCAGGCAGTATTTGGGACGTCTAGGATTACTGATAATATGATCAAATTCCTAGAGTTTGACGCACGTTAACATTAAAAGCACTATCAAAGTGTGGACCTTTCTGGATGTGAATCAAGTTGATCTCAACAAATTCCCCAGTGTGCGACGCAGGCCTAGGTTTCAGGGAGTGGCAGGCAGCCGCAATATACCCATATCTGAGGCAGCCAGACTGTGGGAGAAGGCTTAGGCTTCAGACAGTGGCAGGCAGCACTCGGGACATCCAGGGCCAAAGCTCCTGAGAGCGGGAGAGGTTGGAGCAGGCTAGCAGTCAGAGTGCTATCATAGTGTGGACCCTTCTTGGTGCGAATCAAGTTAATCTCAACAAATTCACTAATGTGCGATGCAGGCTAGCAATTACAATACTATCAGTGTGGAGCAGGCTAGCAATTAAAATAGTATCGCAGTGTGGAGCAGGCTAACAATTACAGCACTATCACAAGCTAGCAATTACAGTACTCTCATAGTGTGGAGCAGGCTAGCAATCCCAATACTATCAGTGTGGAGCAGGCTAGCTATCACAGCGTGGACCCTTCTAGATTTGAATCGAGTTAATCTCAACAAATTCATTAGTGTGCGACGCAGGCTAGCAATTATACTACTATCACAGTGTGTAGCAGGCTACCAATTAAAGCACTATCACTAATGTGCGATGCAGGCTAGCAATTACAATACTATCAGTGTGGAGCAGGCTAACAATTACAGCACTATCACAGGCTAGCAATTACAGTACTATCATAGTGTGGAGCAGGCTAGCAATCCCAATACTATCACAGTGTGTAGCAGGCTAGCTATCACAGCGTGGACCCTTCTAGATGTGAATAGAGTTAATCTCAACAAATTCTATAGTGTGCGACACAGGCTAGCAATTATACTACTATCACAGTGTGTAGCAGGCTACCAATTAAAGCACTATCACAGTGTTAACTTATGTTAATTGAACTTGTTTAGCGCACAGTCGCCCAAGGGCATCATGGAGCCGACTTGGCACTAGGGCTACCACTACCGGAGGATGAAGATGAGAAGGAATAAACGGCAAGACCTTCTTTAGGATTTTTAGGTGAAAATAGCCCGACTGACAGATGCCAACTGTGCGTGCATTGAGTGACGCGAACATCACAACACCCAAGTTCTTCACCTTATCAGTAGTGGCCAGAAGAGGGCCAAGAGCAGAAGGCCAAAAGGAAGACACCCAGAGCAAAGGATCGGGGGGGGGGGTCACCACCAACACCTCAGTATTGTCTCCATTAAGCTTCTGCCAATTGTGCTTCAGCCATTCCCCCACGGCAGTCAGGCACCGAAACCGTCACAACCACACCTCAGCCCGATCCTGGTCTAGGCGAATCGGGATCTGTGTGTCGTCTGCATATACTTAGCACCTGATGCCAAAGGAGTGGATGAGACACAACAGAGGCCAGATGTAAATGTTGAAGCGCATAGGAGACAAGGCTGATCCCTGAGGGACACCACATCGGAGCGAGAAGACCCCAGAAAGATAAGGAGGAACAGCAAGAATGTGGGCTATATTGGCCAGGAACTAGGCAAACCAAGACAGTACCTGGCCTGAGATACCAACTTGGGCCAGGCGGGTTGAGCCAGATGAGGTGGTCCTTGGTGTCAAACGCAGCTGAAAGATGTAATAGAATCAGGGCCCCAAACCCTCCTGCATCAACCAGCCTGGCCATATCATCTTGGACCGAGACCAGGACACACTCAGTCCCCCGTCCTGGCCTAAAACCAGATTGAGCAGGGTCAAAAAGATCTGTGGATTCCATAAAAGCAGAAAGCAAGCAGGGGAACCAGTAACTCAAGAAGTTTCATAAAGAAAGGTAGCAGTGAGATGGGACGATAGAGGGTAGCAGAGGATCAAGTGAAGGCTTTTTAAGAAGAAGAATGACAGTAGCAGCCTTAAGATCCGGGGGACTGAAACCTGCTTGACAAGGGCAGGCTAGCAATAACAATACTGTCGCAGTGTGGAGCAGGCTAGCAATTACAGTACTATCACAATGTGGGTTATTTTGTTAAGTGGCAGGGATTCCAGGGTAGAGTAATTGCTCTATCCTTCACCCTGGCCACTCCTACCTTGGTGTTGGTTGACGGCTGGCCACTGGCTTCCCCTTCCCCTGCTGACACCTGCAGACATTTTCTGGTGCCGCCTCTGTTGGAGCTGCCCTTTGCCTTGGGGCCCTTGGCCGCAGGGGCTGCATGGGCAGAGGCCTGCCGTGGGAAGGTCAGTTATGACCTGCAGGCACCAAACGGGATGGTGGGTGGGATGGGAGGCGGGACAAGGAAGTGGAAGCGGGCTGGGGTTTGAGGGAGTGGATAGGGCACACTACGGGGCAAGTGTGCTGCAGAATTCACAAAAAAACACCCAGGCAAGGCCCAAGAGGGTCTTTCTTTCCCAAAACACTCACTTGATACTAGAATATTCAAAGAGGTGAGCATGTAATGTAAATGTTTTCCATGAAATGTTAACAAAATACTTAAACGCTTACAACTTCTCTGTAGCACATGTTTTGGTTTTGAATACTGTAAGAGCCTGCTGGTGTATTGAAATTCCTGACCTACTGAAATTATTCATTGTAAGTTGAATTCCCAATCCCTGTTGGTGGTGGAGTATTTTTGTGTAGTGTCTTTTGCCCTTGTGATTGGCACAGTGTGAGATTCTGTGTTATGGTTATCACATACCTGCCCCTTGTAATTTAATTGGAGCTTAAAAAGGAAATCATTGGTTTTGAAAAATCTTTGATTGGCTTAGAACACATTTCAACGTTTCGTGATTAAATGCAGAAAAGTGGTGTCAACGTTTGACTTGTGTGATTGCTTATGCTCAGATTGCATTGTACATGGAGAGCTCTTTACAGGTAAAGGACAAAGGAATAAAAGATTGGACTACTGTCATACACAGTACGGTTTGGTTAACTGTCACCCATTGTTTTATGTACAACTAGTCTAGAGGCCAGTGTACACGGGCCAAAGTGCAGATTTACATTAATGCAATAGAACCACCATATATCCTAAGCCCTACAGCTCCCTCAGCAGTGACAATAGGCGACGCAACAGCATCGGACAAACATACATCTGGCTTTTCATTATATTGTTAGAGTAGATTTGATGTGGGACAGGGTATCCATCTTCCAAATGTTGTCGTTCTAAAATGTGTTCTTACTCTGTGTTACATCCTGTAGGAACTTGGAATCTGCAGAAATCCCAGTGTACTCTGTAAAAGGCCATAAAGAAATTATAAACTGCATAGATGGAGTTGGTGGTTTAGGAATTGGCGAAGGAGCACCAGAAATTGTGACCGGAAGCCGAGATGGTGAGTCAACAGTACCCTTTTATGGCTTGCTCTAACTCTCACTTGAGAGGTGAATTTAAAGAAACACTATGCATCATTTGTTTTCAATTTATCTTTATTGCATCTGTTTTTTTATTTGTTTTCATTGCCTTTGCAATGTTCCATCCATGTTTAGGTGTAATACTTGATTTCTACCCGAAGAATAAAGAACACAAACATTGATTCATATTGGTTTCAAGCAACCACTGCCCAAAAAGCATCCCTGAAAATATTAAGGCAGAGATCTAGGAAATTATTATTGCATTTGAGCGTGGACCGGGAGGCATTGAAGAGCTTTACATTCATAGGAAGAACACGATGAGAGAAACGTTCAACTACTTACTGTTTATGACATTACTTTAAGGAAGAGGTAGCAATACATGTATGCTTTTAAACTGTTTGCACAAATTTAGTTTGTGATTAGTAGATTAGACCTAGTTCCTTTCTCTAAAGAGTCATACATTGTTATTTGTGGTTGTGAAAAGAACACATTAATTGGTAGTCTTAAAGGTGAAAAACAAAGTAATCCTTTGTATTACTGTGAGTCTGTCGGTTAGTAGGGTGTCATCTGACTTGTTTCATACAGGGATACAGATCACTGGTTCATGTGAAATGTTAAATATTTTATTGCATTCACTAGCCTGTGTTTCGCATTTAACATGCTTTTTCAAGGTTTCACAAATAGTTGATGTACATTCACTGCTGAGCTAGTTTGAGCCATGTCACATGGCCACCATGACCCATAGAAGTATTAAATGACTTGGACACCAAGCAAACTTTTCTTATTGTATAGCATTAATTGCTTTTTGTTGGGGTCAAATTCCATTTGTGAGGGGGGGTCTGCTTAACCCTCTTAGGGGACCCCTAATGTATTTGCTTTTCCACCACTTGGGGTTTTAGGATGTTTGACCCCTTTTGTGGTCAGAGGGACTTTTACTGAAGTCCCCCTGTAACCATTTTTTTTCTTTTTTTTAGTATATGGTTCTGTTAGCTATGACAAATTATGGGATCATGTCCCTTCTCCCTGGGGATTAGGGGGACACAGTGAGGCTAGGGAAGTGAGCCCCCCAAGTAACATTCCTCCTAGGGGTGGCAGAAAGTGGGACCTCACAGGAAGAGACTCCCCTCATGGGGACAAGGACTCCCGTTCCGTGGTGGAACTGCCTAACACTGTTGACCATGAAATCCATGAAGTCTGCTGAAACAATCTGAAAGCACTACTGTAAGCTATTAAACCACTGTCCTTTCTTCCTGTAAATATTGATACCACCAAGATCAGGAAGTACAAAATGAACATATAGTCTGCTCTCAAGTCTTCTTCCAGGTGTTCTGTGAATAAGACGATTGATGGAGTTATACAAACTCTCCTTTACCAAGTACAGAAGGTACTGGAAAGCCCCAAGGAAGCATGAAGAATACACAATGGACACAAAGGATCAGTCCACTGGGGAGGAACCAGCTGAATGAAATAGAAATTGACCCAATGAGAAGTGAAACCATTGTTAAGCCAAACAGACCCGGGAAGTTCAAACCTGCAAGCTAGAAGCTACGTCGGGGAAGCGAACCTTCAGTCGGGAGGGCGGTGACAGCAGATTGCAGGGGTATTTTGCAGGCTGATGCAGAGCAGGCCTGACTGGAGGCTGGAAACTGAACACTGATGACATCACCTGGAGGAGGTGGACTGAGCGGTCCATTAACTGCGCCAACACCATCTGGCCGGGGACCCCGCAGAGCCAAAGCACTGCAGTGGGGAGCAGAAAGAGAAGCAGGGAGAAACTTCCATGGGAACGCATCAACCCAAAACCCAAAGAACAACTGGTGATGTGGTTCCAACAGATAAGAGGAAGCGGGGGACCGGTAGTGGATTGGGGATGGGTGCTGAAGCTAAAGAAGGCACCTAGAGTAATCTCACTCGCCTCAGTAACTGTATCAAGAGTATTGAAAGGAAAGAAAGCCTTCGGAGTAATCTCCCTCGTCTTCAGAGTTGGTATAGTAGTATCAAGTGGGAAGATTACATCACTAGTGATGTTCCTCATCTCAGATGTTATGTCAAAGAGACTGAAAGAGAAGAACATATCGGGATTATTCTCCCTCAACACTCGATCATCAAAAGAGACATTCAGGTTAGAGTGTCACGAGAACAATCTCCTTTGTCAGTGTTAGAAGAAATCAAGGACACTATGGAACAGTTCCCTTGTTTCCTCTGACAAGAGAAGGGGAAAGAAAAACAAGAAATAACGGTGTGTTGGAAATAAAAGGAGTGATTGACTTTTAAGCAAGCCCTAAGAGAAAACTGTAAAGAAGTGTAAAGGTTGATTAAAAACAATGGTTGAAGGAAACTATCCGAAGGCTCAACTAGGAGAAGGGAGTCCTTCTCCTTGTTCTTCCACCTGAATGGTTGAATCCGACATCAATGAAAAGGGTTCCAAAACAGTAACTTGGGGGCTGATCAAGTCAACCAGAGGAGATGGCAGTTGTTGTACTATTGGACCACTAAAAGGGAGTCATTCTCCTGGAACCATGACGGGTATCAAAGTTCTTCTTTATGTAAGGTAGGGAAAACCCTTTAACCCTTTAGAGATAGGGGAAGATATGCCTTTTCTATTATTATTCAAATAAAGGTTGCTGTTAACATTGCACCCCTTTGTCCGACTCCTTTCTCCAGCATGCCACATAGCCCATAGGGCGCTTCACACTGGTGTGCTTTTGGCGCAAAGATAATTATATCACTGTACATCAATTTTCGGAAGTAACTGGTGGAAGCTGTAATTTACTATGGTTTTCACCAGTGGTGCACGCTGATACACTGCAATTAGTATCCTAATCTATCTTTATTGGTAGCCATTGGATTTCTAGTGAATTTTTGTAAGCCCTGCTCAAGGCCATTTTGGGTGATGACTAAAGTGGCAGTTCCACACACATGTGCTATCTCTGAGCCCAGGTCAACCCTATATTGTGGGTTGGACTGGTTTATACCAGTCCCTAGACTGACACTATTACTCATCATGTGTGTGGACCAGAGTGTTTGGTAGTTTGTGGGGGTAAACCTGATAGGCTGGCCTTTGTGACAAGAGTATTCACCTCTTCTCCACAGGGGATCCATCCCCTTTGAGCCTAGGGAGGTGAGCCCGCTCCATAAGACCCTCCCTATGGATCTGGGAAAGTGGGAGTGACTTCCCTCTAGGTGACAAGGACTCCGATTCCCATTAGGAACACCCTATGCCAGAAAAACTATCTGCATACATAGGACTGCCTGTAAACACCAGTAACGTACGCATGCATTGGCGTGTGTGACCGCATCTTGGAGTAAGACAGACAACAGATTAAAAGTAAACCCTTTTATTAACTTAAATGTCAAGATGGAACAAACGCCTATCTTGCCCTATACTATGATGGGATTTCCCTACCATACTAAAACTAAGAAAAGTTATTAAGTTCTACTTAGGAATCTGTCTGTGTGCAAAACATATACTTGCCCTCACACCTAATCTCTTACAACGTGTAGGGATGTCAACAATCAACAAAAAGTGTACAGTATAAAGTTCACAACTTTGTTTAGTTCATAGCTTTCTTTCCGCTCCCTTCCCCAAGTATAAAGCCTTTCTAGCAAAAGTATCAGGATTGCCTTACATTTCAAAATAATATAGAATTAGCCAGGTCTCGGGGTTCCCTTCACCAGGTTCCAAAACGCAATATATCCTGAGACTCCGTCCTCAAGTCAATAAGTAGTTCAAAACCTCTGGGTTCCCGTCACCAAGATTTACGTTCAATGATGTATTGATTTTATGTTTCCAAATGTTTACGCCACACTTGCACCCTCTGCATATGGCTGGTCTTTGCACAAAAGAATGTCTATGTTGAAAGTGACAGTTCATTTTAATTCACTTTTTAAAATTCACCCGCAAAGTTCCATTCACTTTGAATTATAATAAACATTGGGTTTGTTGGCTGTGTTAAAGTTCTATTCATTTTAAAGTTCAATATACCTTGTTTCTTTTATTGAATAAATTGATTTGTAGATTCAAAATAGAAGAACGTTGTTTGCACTTTGTTTCATTCAGTTTTGGACTTGGCGTACAGTGCATTCATTTAAATAACGTTTAATTTCTTTAGAATCTTCATGAGTAATGATCTTTCCGTGCGGTATTCAGAATGTACAATATATTTAAGTTTTATTTTCAGTTTGCTATTCAATAAGGTTTTCATGTAAGTCATTCTGTTAATTTCAATTCACTCTGTTGTAATATGCCTTTGAAGTTTTGCCTTTAACTATGCCCAGCACTCAGACTTTCGACAACATGCTTTCATATACATGCGAACACTCCGTAACAAAGTATCCTCTCTCGTTCAAGGATTAACAAGTTTTATTGCTGGTATGCAAGGATTCGAATCGGAGACATTCGACAATGTGTCTTACTTCATGTAACCACTCCGATACAAACTAACATTGCGCATAAAATCAATAACTTGCATACCGGGTTTCTGTTTGCTTAGAAACTCACTGGTTGCTTCGATGTGAGTTCCTGCAGCGCAGATCTCCTGGCCTTCTGATTGTTGCCTCTGAGCTCCACCTCCTGCCCAAGGCACTCCCGAGTCGTTTCTACTCCCAGGAGACGAGCGCTTCGAGCAATAGAAAAAGGGGCAGCCTTCCCACACGGCTCCCCTTTCTATTCTCCTTCGGTTCCACAGAGCCCCAGCTCCCGGGCCGCTCTTCACTGAACCATAGGTGTGCTCCACACAGGTAGCTCCCAGCTGTGTCTCTTGGCCTCTCTGCTGCTGCTGCAAATTCACTGGCACTGCTCCGGTCACTGCTTCCTACCTCACTCTCATTTGATGGTGCTTTTATACACCTGCAGACCCTTAACAGGCTGCAGGTGTGAGTTTACAATTCATTCTGCCTGACCATCATTAAGAGGACATGTTTGACCTCTACTGCTCTCAGCAGGCCTCTTCCTCGTCCAAGTACCAGAGTGGTGAAAGCAACTAAGACTCATTACTCCGGGTTGCCTCTTCCTCGTCCCAGTACCTTTTATAGTTTTACATGAGGAAATCATGGGAGTTGATTTATAATACTGCATGAAGATGGGGGAAGGGTTGTTGGGTTGATCATTATTAAGGAAAGTGGAGTACCATGTCTCTCCCAAGGGTATCCCCCCCTTCCAGTACCCACAGACCCTCCACCCAGGTGATCCTCCCTTGCTTGTCCACACCCAGAGTTGGGATCCAAGAGCGATGGCCTTTCCCTGTCCACCTGCGCAGAGGACCCATGGGGGAATAGGAGTGTGAGTACCCTCGAGTTTCTCACAAGAGGCGAAACAGAGTGGAGCCAGCGGCAACCTGTGAGAAAGCAGAGCAAGGAGCTCGGAAGCCCGGCGTCGAACACAGTGGAGCAAGAACTGTACAGACTGGATAAATAGGACTGTCCTGACAGGTGGCGTGACCATGAAAAGATCGTGGTGGGTTGGGGACCTGACTAACGAAGCAGAGACCAGAACAAGTTGGAGGAATTAACCCTTCCTTCTGCAAAGCTGCTCTGTGAGCCAATGATGAGAGAGAGAAGTGAGATACCGGAGACACACTAGCCAAAGCAAATGTATCCCAACGCTGAGCCCAGTGAATCAACCCACGCTAACTGAAGGTATCTTGGTGATTCTGACAAGGGGGAGGCAACAGGGACTGTGTGAACTTTACCGAAGGAACTGCAATATTGTGGCCGAAACCTGAAGAAAGCAGGAAGCCCTGTATTGAGAGAGTCCACGAGAGTTGGTTTATATAACTTGTAATAAATGCTGGCATTCTGTGATGAAACACTTCGATAAAACAGCTGTATGTGGGCTCTCAAACACAAAATGTTTGTTGTCCCAACAAGTTCCAGGGGAACTCAATCTTCTGGCAGACGTGCTTAGCAGAGATTTCCCTCTGCCCATAGAATACGAATGGCGTCTGCACGAAGACATCGTGTCCAACATCTTTGCAGAATGGGGCTTCCCAGAGATTGCCCTGTTTGCAACTCAGGAGAACACCCAATGCCAAGACTACGCCCTCAGGTACCCCCAGAACCGCTCCAAGGGGAACGGTCTATGTATAACATGGTCAGGGAAATTTGTTTATGCTTTTCCCCCAACTCCCCTATTCAACAAGATAGTGCACAAGATGCACCAGGAACTAGTCACCATGATATTGGTAGCCCCCATGTGGACCCGCCAACCCTGGTTCGCTCATCTAATGGAAATGTCCCTCTCCCCACCAGTAAAACTACCCTGCCCGTACAACATGTTGTCTCAGGACAGGGGGGAGACCCTACACCCATGCCCACAAACTCTGAATTTAGCATCCTGGCACCTGAGGTCATAGAGTTTGGACACCTACAGCTCCCTCAGAGGTGCATGGACATACTCAGGGAAACTAGAAAACCTAACACCCGTTATTGCTATGCCAGCAAATGGAAACTTTTTGTTATCTGGTGTAATGCCAAGGGCGTCACTCCCATCGATTGCTCACCCACACACATTGTGCTGTACCTAACCCATTTGTTGGACACAGGGTTGGTATTCAATTCCCTAAAGGTTCATCTGGCTGCTCTTTCAGCCTACACCACAGCACAACAAAAGGTGCCGTGGTGGAAGATACCAGTGATTAAGGCCTTTATGGAAGAGGTTAAGAGGATTTATCCTCCCATTTCTCACCCAGCTCCTGGATGGGATCTAAATATGGTTTTAACCAGACTCATGGTATCTCCCTTTTAGCCAACGTATAAAACAAGTCTAAAAGACCTTACCTATAAGAAGGCCTTCCTAGTGGCTATCACTTCTATCAGAAGGGTTAGCGAACTACAGGCCCTTTCTGTTCTAGACCCCTTTGTTACAGTCCACAGGGATAAGGTAGTTCTGCGCACTGATCCCAGATTTGGGCCTAAATTCATCTCGAAGTTCCATGTGAACCAATCGATTGAACTACCTACCTTTTTCCAGAATTCCACTAGCATGGCTGAAAGAAGCCTACATACACTAGATGTGCGCAGGGCAGTCATGTTCTACCTGGAAAGACCTAAACCACTGCGGAAAACAAACCAAATTTTTGTTTCAGTGGCAGCTGGTAGCAAAGGGGATCCTGTCTCTAAATCGGCTATCTCAAGGTGGATTGTCAAATGCATCACACTGTTACACTCTTGCTAAGAGAGAACTTCCCTTCAAGCCTAGAGCACACTCTACTCAGGGCACTGGGGCTTCCATAGCATTCATTGCAAATGTTCCCCTAGAGTCCATTTCCAAAGTGGCAACCTGGAATTCTGTACACACCTTTACAAAACACTATTGCCTAGACATTAATTCTAGGTCTGCTTCTCAGGTGGGACAAGCAGTACTAACACATCTTTTCTCTACTGTTCCTTCTCACAACCCCCCTCCAACTCCGGGTACTGCTCGCTAGTCTATGCAAAGCATGTGATTCTAAGCAGATTAACAAGCATCAGAAGACATGCATTACTTACCGTAATAGCATTTCTGATGATTGTATCACCTTACATTCACATGCGCCCTCCCTACCTCCGCTCGGTGTGGAAGGAACATAGACGTCTTACTACTTTCTCTCTTCATGTACTCACTCACAATAGCCTTGGGCTCCCTCATGGCAGAAAAAATACAATCGGAGGGACCTCGGCGCGTGAGGGATTTTGGGTACACTACACGTCGCGATAGGGATAGTGTTACAGACACGCCTATGCCGACGTCCCTTTCGGTCCCTGAAAGACGAGATGCAATACTCCGCGGTTACCAATGGATGTAGGACCATATGCACAGCATGTGAATCTAAGCAGATAAAATCATCAGAAATGCTCTTACGGTAAGTAATGCATGTCATATGATGCACCAACAGAGAGGAAGAGAAAACCACAGAAATAAAAAGTTTAAAGTTGCTAAGGAGGAAGGAAAAAGATTATAGTTTATATAGGAATGCATGAGACCAAAGATTTTAGCACATATCAAGAGCTAAAGAGATTTATCCGTTAGGGATACCAAACCCGGACAAAAACTTTACACCACATTTTGGAGCTGTTGTACCTTGGAAACCCTAAAAGAAAGCTGAGCGGCTTGGATAAAGGGAAGCTACCTTATTTAGTTATTTCTAAGTGGTAGGGCCAGATAGGATTAGATTGTGGGATGGAGATGGTCTTGTTTTGGACTTCTAACTATGGACAAAGACCTTTAGCTCGTTTGGTTAGGCAGGGAAAACCTAATTGCAATAGGGCAAGATCGACCTTTTTATTATTTTTGTCAAATAAAGAATATGCAGACGTCCAACTTGTGTCCGACTCCTTCTGGTTTGCCACACCACCAAAACCTTTGTTTAGGTGCCATGTTGTCCTAGGGACTTTGGTGCTGAGATTGTCTCTGGGCATTTTGCCACCTTGGTCATCCGTCTTGGTGTAGGAAGGGGATACTTGTTCCACATCTCGCCTGTTATGTTAGGCCGCACTGGATTGCCTCTGCTTTTGTCTTCATTATGTCCTTTTTTTTCAGCTGGTTTCCGCCCTTTTTATCCATTGCGTCACTGGAACGTGTAATGTCTGGTTCTTCTGTGCCTTCCTGGAGCCATCTTCACCATTGCTTTCACTATGACTGGTGAGCCTCTCTCCAAGGAAGGCTGTTTATTACTCTTGTGGGTTGCTGGATTTATTATTGATCTGGCATTCACTGTTATGGGTGACCAGGCCCTGTAAACTGCCCTGCAAAAAATGTGTGTACTCACTGATTTGTTTTGCCATTGCTGATTTGACTTTTTGTCCACAACTGAGTGCTTACCTCTGGATTGTTCGGTTATTCAAGAAGCTTTCCCTCTCCTTTTATTCCTGATGGTCGTGCATTTCTGCCGGCCACCTTTCTCATGCGTTTTTCTATAGACTTATAATGGTCCTTCTATGCTTCTCACCTTCCTAAAGCTGCTGTGTTTCTAACCTGACACTGGATTTCTCAGAGGATCTCATCTGGCGACCACTTGGGTCGATCGCGGTCTTGACTGCAGCTGTGGGTAGAACTGGAACGTGCCAAACTTTTCCACATAATCTCGATTTTGCCTGCTGATTTTGTCCTATTGATTCCAATGGGGAACATTTTGAACTTACCTGAAACTCTTAGTGTGTACGTATGTGCCTTTTGTCAGATTCATCGTGAATATAATTTTTTATTCCGCTAATGCGCACCCTCTGATATAACACCCCCCTAGTACACTTTCCCACCCCAGACACTGGAACAAGGAACCGGCTGTATTTGGAGTTAAAAATCATTTTTATTTGTACAAAGAAATCAAACCGAAGATGGTCTCCACATTATGCTGGGGAAGTCACCACAATATCTTAAAAACATACACAGCTTGTCTACAAAAGAAAATCAATCTGTCTGCAGAATCCTCAGTAATTTCATGATCTGCATAACCATACCAAATAAAAAATATCCAGATCTCTATTTCAAAGCAGCAAAATGCAGTTCTGTCTTTGCATGCCGATGCTATTCATTTACAGCATAAATTACGTTGCTTTCATTATTTTTGCCAGTATCAACAAGTATTGGTATCAGAAACTTTACACAGAAAAATGTATTTGACATCACACCTGTGTCCCAGTCCCCTTTTCGACATACTTTTTCTAAAAAATACTTTATTTATAGCACTTGACATTACAGAATGGGGCGAGCGTGAGGCCGCACCTGGCATACGAGTACCAATAGAAACATTTGGTGTATCACAACGATCATGTAAAGTAAACATTGCGCCTGGTTGTACAATGGGCATACAAGTGAACAGCATACAGTATATGACTCAGGTTGGGTTAGTGATGGGAGAAGAAGACCCAGACGACCCATTGGCATCAACAGCGGACATAGAGGAGAGGTAGGAGCGGAACAGGGACCAGACATTCCTGGGTTTGGACATTGGGGGTAGCTGAGTCACCCATGCCTCTTCAGTGTCTGCCCTTTCCTACATACTTAAGGAACATTTCGTCCATCGGAATGGGACCTGAGCACTTTTTTGTTGCATCAAAAAAAGTTTTTTAAAATGTCCTTCTCCGCACGGGCAGCACATGCAGGCAATTCTCTCCCCTCTTCTTTTTGTCCTGTCATAATTTGACTTCCTGCCCAGTTCCTGTGATCAGTTATTTTCCTCTGCTTACGCCAGAGTGTAGAGGATGTGTTTGCCGTCGGTACGTGGCGGAGGTTCCCCACAAACTTTGCCTCAAGTGTCTAGGACCAGAACACTGGTGGAGTTCCTGTTTCTACTGCAACTCGCTCTGGGTTTGGGAACTTGGGATAAGACTTATCAGGTGGGAAGAAGTTTTTCACTGTGTTCCTACAGAAATTCCGAGAAGATAAATGTGGTCTTCCAAGACCGTAGGCTCCGAAGTTCTTCTTTCAGGTGCTAAAAGTACTGGGGATATTCCTGAGGTTCCCTTAACAGTGGTGAACACAATTACCGGCAATGCAGAAGATCCTCAATGTGGGGCTAAAAGTGCCATAGTAAAATCCGACGATCTCTAAAAAGCGACTAAGACGCCCAGTGGTGGGTAAGATTTTCATAGTAATGATGAATCTTCCTAACCTGTGTCAACCCCAGAACTTAATTTTACAGGTGGATTATTTGTCCTTATACCTCTGTGAGTGGGAACCCTTTTCCACACTGTCTTTTAATCTTTTTATGGATGTCATTTTTAAGACTCTCCATAGTGTCTTTTTAAAAGTGATCCTCTCTGACAACTTTTTGGCAATAAGTGCCTGTTATTGCTGGGTTGCCCTAGGGACTCCCCTTTTAACTTTCTCGGGCTACTCTTGTGAGAACTACAGTTCCCAAGGGTAGAAAGGATCTTTGGATGCCTTTTGCAATGTATTTAGTGAAACCAGCACACTGCACCTTATGTGCAGTGCCGGGGAGTTACTGAGCATCCTCTTTTCTCATTTTAAATGTAACATTTATGTTACAAGGACAAGCTTATCTTTAATGGCTGGTGGCAGTGAACCTTTTTTTTATTAATTCAGTGCACCTTTACCGCAGGCTGTTTACAAAGCCCTGGTAAAAGCACCCATGGGTGCTCATTTTACCAGAATGGCCCCTGTCTTGTTTTGCCATTATAATGTTCCTTGCCCTTTCTTGTTCCTTTCCCTGACATCCATGGTGGTAAATTCCTTTGTGTGATTTTTGTCTTTGGTGTGAGTCCGAGGCTCCAGAGTGTCTGGGAAGGAAGTGAGGGAGCTGTCCAAAACTCTGCTGCCCTTTGTCTTCTAGCCTGAGTGCGAGATTTCAGCTCAAACTGGAAGGCTGGCTGTCCTGAAAGGGTTGCCAACCCCCGCCCCCCCATCCCCCCAAGTTTGAATATTGCAAGGCTGTTTGATTGGCTGGGTTCCTGCATAAGAGTCTGATCCTGGAAGCTGAAGAGGCGGTCAACCACTGGAACCAAAACGGAAGAGGATGATGCAAGAAAAGCAGCTGAGATGATTTCCAGCGACCGGAGAGCCTGCTGTGTAACTGGAGCCTGCTGTAGCCCTTCCTTCCAATCGACCTTGGGATCCTGAAAAGGACAACCCTGTGCTCTGTTAAGACCCACTAGACTCAAGAAGGCCTGCATTTTGAGCCATCCCACACTGTGCTGCACCTTGCAGGGCTGCAATACCCCAATACTCTGGGACCTTCAGCCATTGTGCGGTGCACGGTCTTCCGAATTCTGAATCTCGCTGAAACTCCTGCTGGATCTCCAGAGACATGATTCTAGTTTCGAAAGGTCCACTCACCAGAGTGCTGGGCCTTTGTAACGACGAGAATCCCACCAGCGATATTCTGTCATCTTCTGTGAACCTGAAATGGCGCCAAATCCACAGCCGCATCCAGTGACGAGGAAAACCTTGCCTAAAGTCAACCCCGTTGATCCCTGCTGCAAAGTCACCTCCAAAGGTCCTGTTTTCAGTCACCACGACAAGGAATCCTCTGACCGGGACTTTGGCTGCAGATCCTGAAGTCCTCCTGCTGCAAAATCTTCTTCTGTGCCGAGGTACTGTGCAGGCTTGGGTATTTACTTGGCTAAATTCTCTTGTGATTCCTGTGTAGTTTTGTGGTATTTTTTGTGATTGGGAGTCCTCTCGTCCAGTGCAGCCAGGCCCACTGCTGGAATCCTCCTAGGGTGTACTCTGTGAAGCCCCTGGATCCTCAACTACCTCTAAAGTAAAATACTCACCTGTTTGAACAGTCTCCCTAAGGAACCCTGACTTTTGCTACTGAAGAACCTATCCTGACACTGCCGGTTGGACACTAGACCCTAGTGACCCCCCTTCTTCCAGTGAGAACACTAATGCTCCAAGAATAAGGGAAAGACTTTTAAAGGACTGGGCCTTTTGCCTAAAAAAGAGAATAAGTGTTTAAAAGTTACTTATTGCAGAAAGGCCTTTATATATAAGGTTATTACGGTACTCGCCTATGAATTGTTTGTGTCTCTCCCCAGAAGTAATGCTGTTGGTTTCACTTTATTATTCTTGTTAGGATAATTGTATTATTCCTGTTAGGATAATTGTATAAGTGTCTCCCAACTGGTTTTGGCTTCCCCTGACTTACTGTTACCCTGTCCAGAATAAATCTGCATTAGGTTTTACCTACCTAGAATAACTGAGTCATTCATAAAGTCTAACACTGAGTTTTGCTTTCCCTGGTCTGTTTTAGACAGAAACAAAAAGAGTGCTAGGGTTGTACCTGCCTTTAAGTTTCTTATAGCTCCTGTAAAAAGTGTAGAAGTTTTACTTAACTTGTTTTAGGATAACACAGTTATAATCAAGGTAATTTTATTGCTTCGCTTACTATGTGAACTGAAAGGCAACTGTAATTGAATATTACACTCCTAGGTCCAACACCCTTAGAATAACTGTTATCCTGAATCAGAGTTAAAGATTTATACTCTTCCTAGAACCGTTTTTTCACTAGATCAGAAAAGTATATTGTCCAGTTAATATTACTATGTGATTTCCTGCTGAGTGTCACGGTACAACTGATGGGGTTTACTACTTACTGAAAGTAATCTAAAAGTAGCTATTGGTTTTGACTTCCCTAGAACTTCTGTTAGGTGTTCCAAATAAAGTTATATTCTTTGGTCTGTGTACCTTCAACCATAGTGTTGTGTTTTTAGAATTTTGGTTATATATAATATGATAGTACTTATTTGCCCCAAGACTTATCTGGGCCTACTTGTATTTATATAAACCATTTTATTTTTACAATACATAGTGCTTCAGTGTTTCTTGGGACCATTTGTATTACAAATTCATGTGTACTGATTCTACAGTCCTCTTACCCTCCTAAGGTAAGCCTGGCTGCTCTGTCTACACGACCCTGAACTCGGGTGGTACAGCCTTCTACCAAGAGTGGAGTCTTGTACTGCCTGTTGAATGGTTTTACTAAGCCCTTAGTTGGACTTTAGAAAAACTGTCCTAGCACCCAGCAAAATCGAGGATCTCGCAAGGTCTAAGAGGTTCACACAAAGACTGATAAAAACTCAGCATTGCTGTGGATCCCTCCAAAAAGGGATACAAATAAATCAAAGCAAGGTCAGATCTCCTGATTAATCTGATAAATCTGTGATGCACATCACCACAGACGGTCTCAAATTGGTGGCTCCTCGGAATGTGATCACTTCAGACTTTTTCTCAACATACTCGTCTCCCATACTAATTGACAAGATGCCTAGATTAATGCCTAGTGCTTCTTTGAATGGACGGCACTCACCAGAATGTCGTTCCTTTCAACCATATCCCTTCCTCCCACTATCTCCGTTGCAATACGTGGATCTCTGGGTGGGCGTGCCTTCGTGGCAGCCTGTGTCTGTCAAACCTTGGAGACAAAGTCCCTTCAGCAAACCGATACTAACTTCTCAATCGAGACAGTCCTCTGAAGTCCTTTTTCCCAAACTTTCAAAACCTTCTGCACCCATGAAGAATTATTTTAAGGATCTCTTCAGAGAATGTATTCCACAGGGTTTATAGTGACTTTCTCGAATGGCATATTTTCGAATGCTGTTTTCTCGACACAATTTTGCCGGGAAAAAAAAAAATTTTGAATTTTTTTTTAATTTTATTTTTGAAATGGGGGGGGGGTTCCCCCCAACCCACGTTTTTTTATTGACACTTTTTTATACTAACAAAACCAAAAAAACATTAAAAAAAAAATCCGAAAAGTTTTTTTGCCATTTTGTTTTCGACAAAATGGCATTTAGAAAATAAGTTTTTGAGAATTTAACCGGATACCATTCCACAGCCATAGGAAGTGCCTAAACCTCAGAGAACCCTGCATCCCCATGCACCGGTGGAGGGCTCGCCACAACCAAAGGAGCCTCAACCCCTCCCTAAGGCCGCACAACTTGTGGACACAATAGAACCTACTGATGAGGGAGATGCTGACACACAGGAGTAAGAGGATGAACTATTGTCTTCAAGCCGGGCTGTCCATGACAGAGTTCTGGATCCCATGTCTTATTTAGACATTCTGAGGCCAGAATCCGGAAGACTACATATTAGCTGGTGCCCTGTCCCTGAAAGCATCAGACTGTTTGCAAAAGGATGTCTAGCAGAGGCAAAAATGTGTGTGGAAAAGTCACACTCTGGGCCACACATGAACAAGAAGATGGATTCTTGATCTAGGCTACTGAGGCAATTCTATGAACGACATGTCCGCAGCCGCCCTCCACAGTCTTAATTGCTGCAATGCTGCATTTTAAGGCTTCTGCCTCTGCGGCTCTCGACTCTGATTTTTTTTCCTTATTTTAGAAATACAGTTTGATGTAAGTGGCTACAAAAACCATTATATTAAAAAGGAATATTTCATAACCAGAAGATATGAGAGAATGAAGCATCCCATTTGGACATTCATCTTTAGTAGCAATCAAGTTGTAAAACGGATAATGTAGTAGAACAAGTGACACGAAGATAGACCGGACAGATACAATAGAAGGGGGGAGACAACTATAAACTACAAATGTTATAGATGATTCACAGTCATTTGGGAATATTGGAATTGCAACCAAAATGTTGCGTAACAGTTATTGGAGTGAGCCCAGTTTGCTCCTCAAATCTCTAGGTTTTCTCACTCAACCGATGATTGTTGTTTTTTTATAAAAGCCCCATTGCATCACTTAAGTCCATGATCTTTGAGTTTATGTTTGTTTAATTATGTTGGGAGTATGTATGGTGATTTTCTTTTCATGCCCCTCATTACAACATATTATAATTACAAAATATTTGTATCCGTTCTTTGGGTGCTTCTGACATCGCATACACAAACTCCTCAAATTGAATGCATTTATTACCCTGTCTTTGCAAATGATTACTAAGCATTGGTAAAACACTCATGGCTTGCATATTTAAGAATAGTGGAATAGTGGAATTTATTTTGTTCCACTCACCAAATTGTATCTTGTATTATTAAATGCAACAATAAGATTCTTAAATATTAACTTTGATGGATTTTCAATTCTTAGTGGAGGATGAAATCCTTGGAAAAAGTGGGAAATGTCCCAATTAAGCATTCAAACTTAGGGCTAGCACAGAGGCCGTACTAGCTGCAGCAAATGTGAAGCGTTGGAAGGAGCAGAGGTTCAAATTCGAGCAATATATGAACAACATTTTGCATAACCTTTTTCAACCTGTAACCTACATTCTCAAGCGCCCAGTTACCCCTGGGTTCGGCGCGCGATACAAGTAATAAACAAATACAAAAAATACAAATACAAAAGCTTGACATTTATCAATCAAACAAGTTTATTCGGATGTATAAAAAAATCCATTAGATGACAAAAATATACATTAATACACATATCCGAATTACAATTTCATAAAAAGATAAAAATCAGTGGACATTTCAAAAGACAACATACAAGTAAAATTAGCTATCAAATGATTTCCTATACAGTGGCTAGATTAAAAGTTAGATAATAGGATCATGCAGAAAGCAATACTCAAACATTTGCCCCATTACCGATAATAATATACTTCATAACACTAGCTTTCACCACCTTGCAGTTTTAGTAAACTATTTCTGAAGTACATTGCTCTTTTCAAGAACGTCAAAAGAGCCCAAGCTGTAAAAACTGAACAAGCTTGACATTTGAGAACATGGCTAACGGATGCTAGAATTCTAGGACAAGATTTATTAGAAACTACAGCTCATCACGTAGAACCATCAACTAGAGGAATATCCATAGAAGTCAACGCTTGTTCTCCGGTATTGCTCAATGCAACCAAGTAGGTGAAGGACATTCAAGATCAAGTGCTGGACCTTCTTTACAAAGGCAAAGACCTCTTTCATAGCTCAACTGATGAGGAGCTCACAAAGAGGAAAAGTACGCCAATGGCAAAGTCACTCTGCCCTGAACCAAGCCGACTTGCCAAAAGCCCACCTATTTGCAAAGATCACTCTTGGTCCTTTCCAGAGTTTTGCGGCTTCCAAGATTGCAAATATAGACGGCCAGGCCGCTCTCCCTGCATTCAACACCAAAAGCAGCAGATGTAAGCAGGCTCGGGATTCTTTTCCCACTCTGCGTCATCTTCCACAGGAGCATCCTCTATCACCCCTTACAAAATACTCTAAGGGATGGTCATGAGTGGGCCCATGGAATTCAAGTTGGGGGGGCGTATTTCTCATCATCTGCAATCACAGCAGACCATAACATCAGAGTCTGCGATCCTTTCGTGGCTTGCAAAGGCTTCTGCCTTACTCTCTCTATCCCTGAACATCCCTCCCACCGTCCTCTTTCCCAGAGTGTATCCCCATCTTTCCTTGCAGAGATTAAAAATCTTCTCTTTATGAAGGCAATGGAGATGGTTCCACCGACAAAGAGAGGATAAGGTTTTTATATACTCGATTTACAGTGCCTAAACCCAACTAGGGGGCCTGTGCACAATTTCTGACCTGTTGGATTTCAATAGTCATCTTTCCCAAGAGAGGTTCAAGATGATCACCCCTGTTCAGATCTACTCTTGAATAGGGAGATTCCTTCTCTGTAGTAGATCTGAAGGATGCCTACCTCCCATATTCCAAATGGCCCCAACATCGGAAATGTCTTTGATTCTTGATAGGGGACATGGGTTTCCAGTACCTTCGGTCTGAGCTTGGCTGAGAGTTTTTACCAAAATGATTTCCTCTGAAGCACCCTTCCTCAGACTGCAAGAAGGTGTCACGGTCTACAGGCCAAGAGCACACCCGCAACAACGCACCCTACAGCCATGGGGTCATTGCATCAAGGGGTAACGCCCATCTCCCTCAGGAGAAATCCTGGTAAAGGCACATGGGCTCTGTCTTGGCGCCGGTGGCGCCAGGCTCATTGCAGAATGAATGAGGAACATTGGGCCAGAAGAAATTCACAACGTTCAACATGTAGGGCCACAGCCTCCATTTCATAAGGTTAGCCATACAGACTAGTGTTTGGGTGTGGCCGAGGCTCCTGGGCGTGGCAGGCTATATAAGCCACGCCCCAACTCCAACGCACGCTTCGCGTTAGTCTGCTCAGCAGCATAATGCTCACCGCTGCCTGCGCCTGAAAAAGAAGAGGAAAAGAAGACATTAGAACATCCGCGCTGCCCGCTCCTGCAAAGCAACGCAGCTCACCTGTTTCATCTCACATCCGGAAATCTCTCGCCTTCCGTGACAACTCTTGCAGTAGGTTTTCGAGATCCCTGGAAATCCGCGGCCTTGTGAGCTCGGCCCGATACAGCAGTGACATCTGCACCTGTAAGGAAGGAAAGAAAACACAGTGAGTGCATCGGAATAAGCCAGTTATCAATGTAATGCTTAGCGGACGCATGAACATACTTACCTCCCTGGTCCTGGGGTTCTGCTAAAGTCAGCGAACATATCAGCTGCACCGAAACTGACTCAATGCTTCTAAAGCCACCTCCTGGCCCCTGCAAAAAAAGGAAAGAACATTAAAGCGTGAACAGCAACAATAGTGATCTAGCTCTAGATCACACATAAAGGAAGGACACATCTTGGTGTTTGGACATTGGGACGCAAACAAGCGCAAAACGCACCTACAAGGGGACTCATAGCAAGAAGGGACTGAAGTCGCCGCCACAGCAGGCCTGGGCTAGACTCTACGCCTTTCTGCCACACGAACCAGTGAAGCAACATGGCTCGTACAGAAGCAACTGCCCCCCTGCTGAGAACAAGCAGGACGGAGAGCTTGCCTACTAAATACATAAGGTGAGCAGGAGAAGTACTTACTCAGAACCTGAACCTAGGGAACCCAAGGGGCTATGATTGGCTGGGAATTCCTGGAATTCTCCATCGCAGGAGCAGTCCAGTTAGGAAGAGGGAGCAGATATTGGAGGAGGTGGAGGAAGACCAGACCCCCACGAAGTAGACGCCCCCGCAGAGACCAGGTCAGCGTAACTGAAAGCTACTTGTATCCATATCTGGACCATTGCCTCCTCGGGTTCCCTTGTTCAGAATCTCCATCTAAAGTCATTACTCCACCTACTTTACCATCTTGGCTTGCCTGTGAACTGAAATGAATCCTTGCACTCTCTCCCAGCAGTAGATTTGCATAAGGTGTCTCTGGAATACTACAGTAGCAATGGGTGTTCATTACAGAGGAAAGAAGTAAAGACCTTAGTCAGACTTGCACTCATTCCCTGAAATCAACCTACATGACCACAGGGTGGTTTCAGAGACTATTGGGCTTAATGGGTTCCTGAATACTGACGGTTCCACTAGTAAGGCTCAAAATTGGATAGACGCAATTGGCATTGAGGCAAGCCTGGTCTCAAGCATCAGACCCCAGTCTTATCCTGTCCCAGTGACATCGGAGATTAGGTAGCCCTTGATTGGGGGTTGTATTAGAACAGCCTAATGATTCGAACATCTTTTACAGAACCCATCCCTCAAGTGAAAATTACCAACGACGACTCTTCGCTGGGCTGGACAGCACAATGGATCATAGAGGTGTTCAACCTCTGGTCTCTCATGGAGAGGAGAGAACTCATAAACCTATTGGAGTGGGTTGTGATTTTCCTAGCTATGAAAGTCTTTCAGCCGAATATCTGGAACAAGATAGTACACATTTGGATGGACAATGCTGTTTTAATGTTTCAATGGTTTGTCAACAAGTAGACAGTACAGATATGGGAATGAGCCATTTTTATTTATTTATTTATTTCCGGAGGGGAATATGGCTACAAATATTCCTGGTCTGGAAAATTCAGCAGCAGACTCCCTTGGTGGCCATACCACGAAACAAAAACCTCAATCAGATTTTTCACAAATAGGCGACTCCCTAGGTCAACCTGTTGGCAACGAATGGCAACAAGAAACTTCCCTTGTACATCTCGAGAGGGACTAGGACTAAGCTCTCTGGGAGATGCTTTGGAAATATACTCTGACAGCTTGACTGCATTGGCATTTACGATCACTTTTGAAGCTCAGGGGTTCCAGGAACTGTGTGGTGGTGTTTATAGTCCAGTGGTGGCCAACCAGTTTCTGGTTCCCAGATTCAACAAGCCTTTTAATCTGCTCTCTAGTACATCCGTCAGATTCTGAACCTCCTCTACCAGAAGGGTCTGGTTTTGCACCCCAGCCCACAATCGCTGAACTTGGCCACGTGGTTCCTTAGGTCAGGCCGTTAGGTCGCCTTGGCCTTTCTGATATTTTGCATCATACAAGTGATGCACAAACCATCTACTGGAGCTTGGTATGAAATTAAATGACTTTGTTGTTACTGATGTTTAGAAAAGGTTGTCCCTCCCCTTTCATATTCGTAAGCTCATGTTCTTTATTCTAACAGCTTCAATCTCACAGCTTGCATCCACAGGGATTCAGATATATTCCTGCAGGCCTTCTCTCTGTCATTGGAGCATATTTATGTTCAGACTCTTGTTCTTTCTCCCTGTCATCCGGTAGTGAAACGCCATTTTGATGGACTCCTCCAGCTTCATCAGTCAATTTAGAGCCCCTCATGCTAAATGGGATCTTAATGTGGTGCTTAAAGCATTCTCATAAACCCTTTGAGCACAATGCCTCCAATGACATTAAGTTGTTTTTTTGTGGGTGAGGGGAGGACCTCATCACACAGCTCCCAGCCAGGAGCTGTGTGATGAGGTTGTGAAGCTCGGAGGTCTGTGGTCCGCGGACTGAAAATCCTGCAAGAACATCAGTTGCTGGTGTGGATTGGCCAATTTTGGCCCACTGAGCAGTGCCAGGAGCGGGTGTGGGCAATCCGAAGCAGGCTATCCCATGCTGAGAGGTGCCCCTGAGACGAGGGAGGAGGACAAAACACATCACCGTTGAGAGTGGTGGGCTTGTGAACTATCCGGCTGGTGCACACGAAGAGACTCCTACTGGTTCCCAAAGGCAACGGGAAGGGGGGTGGGGGGTTAGGGGAGATGCAGAAGGCTTGTGCTGGGTAACTTGTGGGGGGGATCCAGGCCCATAGAAGTGGCTTGCCCAGGTTAAAGATAAGCATGGAGGACCATCCTGCACATGTGCAGTCTGTTACCCTGCAGACCCTGTGATATAGTGCCCTGCCTGGTGAAGTGAGTTGCTGCAGATCTAAACAGAGCAAGGGCCCACCCTGTGCACTTCGGGTCTGAGGCCCTGCAGCCCTAAGGACATTATGCCATGGCTGGCGGAGTGTCGATGCAAGTGAGGGGCAATAGGCTTGACAAGTGGAGTGCTCTTTAAGGGGCTAGCAGTGACCTCTGGTGAACCTGGACAGGCGAAGGAGGGAAAAGAGGTGTCGCAGGCTACAGATCTGGTGAAAGGGCAGTAGAAGATGGAGTAGTTTGTGTGGGAACAACCCAAGCAGGTTAAGCGCCAATGGGATGTGGCAGGTGACCAAGAGGGGGCATCTGATACCCAGGAAGGGGTCACCATGGAAAGCCTCCTGTTGGCAATAAAAGAATCAAGAGTGTCACTGGAGGGGGAAGAACCAGGAAGTTGGATGTGACCATGATGAGAGCGGACATGAGGAAGATGACTGAACGGGTGATGCAAGTCGAGCAAAGAGTGAGTGATGTGGAGGATGCTCTGACCCTATTGAAGAATTTGTTAAAGGGTCTGGTGGGGGCGACCAGGATGCCCGAAGAGAGAGTTGAAGATGCGGAAGGCCACTCTAGGAGGTGTAACATCCACCAGATCGGGGTACCGGATGGTGAAGAAGGCCAATGCACTGAGCTGTTTCTGGAGAGGCTATTACTGGAGGACTTTAAGATCAGAGGGTTATCCAAACTATTTACAGTGGAGTGGGCGCACAGGGTGCTGGGAACGGCGCCACAGCCGAGAGCCCCTCTGCGTGCGATTGTGCAAAGTTGCTGATTTTTACAGACAGACACCATTCTACAGGAAGCTAGACGCTGCAGACATGTTTGGAGAGCTCGAAATCCTAATATTCCCAGACTTCACGAAAGAAGTCCAGAAACAAAGGAGATCCTTCGATGCTGTTAAGAGGAAACTGAGAGACTGTAATATGTGTTATATGATGATCTTTCCTGCGAAACTGAAGGTGTTAGCAGAAGGCAAATCCTTCTTTTTTCTGACGGTGGTGGAAAAAGGCAAATCCTTCTTTTTTCTGACGGTGGCGGAAGTCTGGAGCTGGCTGAACGCTAGAGGAGTGCAGGAAGATCCACAAAAGCAGAAGAGTAATGATGGAACATGAGTCCATGGCTGGAACAGGGAGCACTGATTGAGGGCCGGTTGGACCCAGAGAGGATTGGCACATTGTCCTGAGGATTTTATAACTGGGAGCAGAATTTGTGGCACCGATCTGGAGTGGCTGAGAAGTCGACGGAGATGAGAATGGTGGCCAAGCGCCCGGAACCATGGAGCCACTTGCCCCGACGGGGGAACCAAAGGGGGGGGGGATAGGCACTGTTTGAGAATTTGGGATTTGGCTGGAAATGGCAGCAGGGCGCTGCTGGGTTTGTGGAGGGATGAAGGGGTGAGTTACATTATGGGGGGGTATGGGGGTGGTGATTGCTTCTTGAAGTTTATGGAAGAGGGAATGGCGAGAAGAGGTTACTGAAGGCACATGGAGAAGAGGGGAGGGGATCGGAAAGGGGGGGGGGATTACAGTTGAAACAAGTTTACTGCTTCATCTGTGGTGCAATTGCTTCGAGTTTAAATGTGATCTACACAGCACGGGCTGGGTGGGAACGGCATAGGAAGGATGGTAGGTTTCAGACATGGACCTGGAAAAGACTGGGTGTTAAAACTATTTAGTTAGGGACCTAGAATGTTCAGGGCCTGTGGAAACTGGTGAAGAGTTCCTAAAGCGGAATGAGATACAAATGCATTTCTCCAAGAAATGCACTTGCTAGGTCCAGACCTGGCGGAGCTTTGTTGCAAGTGGGGAGGTAGGTTATATGGGTCCACATATTCCTCTTATGCGAGGGGAGTCCTGATCTGGATAAGGTGGGACACCACGGCACAGCTCACAGACCCGTGTGTGGATTCAGAGGGCTGAACATTGATACTGCGTGGGGCACTGGAGGGACAGCCCTTCTGTCTGGTGAACTCTTACACACTGAATACAGACACAGAGACATACTTCATGTGGGTGAGGGAGAGAGTGGGGGGGAGATGGGATGGGGATGTTTATCTGGGGAGGGGATTTTAATTGTTGGTTGGACCCCAGTCAGAACAGTTCAGACATCTGACCCATTAAGATCAAGGTCTTCGGACTCGCTGCAAGGGCTGGGGAGGGGGGGTCGTATGGGATGTGGACCTGGTAGAACTATGGCGGGGATTCCATGGGGAGGAACGGGTTATTTTTACTCCCTGGTGCTTGGTATGTACTCTGGAGGACATGGGTAGGTTCTTTAATACGAATACCGGGGGCAGATATTGTCAGATCATACGATCTTGGTCATAGATTATAAAGGGTCGAGAAGCCACCCGCCTATACCACTGTGGCGACTGAAAGTGGAGGTGCTGAAGGAGACGTCCTTTAGGGAAGCGGTGCGAGAGGAAATGTGTTTTTTTTTTTTTTTTTTTTTTTTTTTTTTTAGGTGAATGAGGGGTCTGTGGAAGGACTTGGGGGTGATGTGGGACGCCTTCAAGGTGACACGGATGGGCACGTTTATATTTATGCCGGTGGGAGTCTGCAGGACCCTCAATGAATCCTTGAAACAGGCGGAGCAAAAAAGCACATAGAAGCAGAACACATTTGTAGGCATCAGGTGGGGGAGGAACTGGCTGGGGAGTTGCAGAGACTTTCAGACTTACAGGAGGCGCTCTTCCGATATGACAGGGAACGGTACACTGTACAAATACACGTGGAAGGGGATAAGGTGTGTTGCCTACTGGCATGGTTAATTCAAAGGGAAGTGTCCAGAACTGCCATCACGCAGATATGATTCTGGAGGCACTCTGGTGACATTGCAGGAGGAGATGAATATGGTGTGTGAAGAATATGATCAGTTCCTATGTAGTAGCGAGGGCTTGTATGTGGAAGAGGAAGCAACTGATGTGCTGCGCTAAGTGCAGTTGCTACAAGTGTCGAGAGAACAGAATGAGGGGCTGGAGGCACTCTTAGAGGACGGGGACATTTTGGCAGCTATACGCTCCATGCAGAGGAATAAGTCCCCATGGATTGATGGTTTCCCGGTGGAATTTTACTATACCTATGCAGAACTGCTGGATGCCCAATTGAAAAAAGTGTTTGATGCAGTGTTCGAGAAAGGGGTCCTTCCAGAGTCCATGAGGGAAGTACAAATTATGGTAATATTGAAGAGGGCAACAATCCATATCACTGTGATTCCTACAGACCAATTTCCCTGATAAATGTGACTGCAAAGATACTGGGGAAGATCTTGGTGGGCAGTTTGTCCAGAGTAGTACCATGCCTGATGCATCCGGACCAATGCAGATTTGTGGGGGGCAGGAATACCTCCATGAACCTGAGGAGGCTGCAGTATGTAATGGATCATGTACGCAAGGAGAAGGGGGAGATTGCCTTATTGTCTTTAGACGCAGTATAGGCCTTTGACTCCGTAGAGTGGACATGGTTATTAAGTTCTGGAGGCGTTTTGTCTGGGCCCTATGAGGCAGTGGATCCAATTGATATAGAGACCCCATGGCTAGGTTGAAAACTAGGGGCGGGGAGGGGTTCACAACGCTAGGGGCTGGAGAGGGGTGACGGGGCAGGGTTGCCCGGTATGGCCACTCCTCTTTGCTGTGGTGTTGGAGCCATTGGCCTGTTATTTCAGGAAATACATGCCGGAATCGGGGATCGAGGTTCAGGTTATTCCGCACAGCATCTTCTTTTATGCAGACGATGCCTTATTATATGTGGGCAACCCCCTGGTAAACGTGCTGATATTGCTGGAGGTGCTGGAGCAGTACCGGAAGTTGTATGGGATATGGCATAAACACATACAGGTCTGTGTTGTTCCCTCTAGCATCCCTTAGGAGGAAAAAGAAAGAGGAGTTCTGAGATTGGGGCATTAAGTGGGATTTCGAGTCCTTGCACTAGCTGGGAGTGCAGATCTTCCATGAGATCGAGGAGATGTTTGAACATAATACATACGGGAAGGACATTAGCTGGCATGGGTGATGCAATTGTCTTTTGGATGACCTTGCCGATATTTCTGATGGGAAGGGTGGCCTTGTGCAGAATGGTGATCCTTCCCCGCTTATATTATTTTGTTAATAATCCATACCTCCTAAAGTATTTTTTAAGATGTTGGATAGTAAAATAGGGGAGTTGTTGTGGGGTAATGGGAGGCGTAGGCTGTCCTTAGGGACGCTCTGGAGACTGCATCAAGATGGAAGGTTGTCCCTACCAGACTATTAAAACATGGGATTTGTTTTTAATCTGCGCAACAACCAAATTTCTGCAGTTGCACCAAAGTTTCGAAACTGTCCATTCAATTACTGTCCAATTTACTCATTTCAAAGAGTAATTTATTGAAAAGTTCTGTACATCTACAGCAGATACATGCTTCGACCAATGGGTCGTTTTCAAGGCTGTTTTACAACATATCCGTTCATTTTCACAGACAATTAAATATTGTGTAACAAAGACCCAAAATGAGCGTAGCAAAATAAGTAAATTAACATACATGAAAACGTAATACATACCAAATTAGCAGTTCATGGCAGGGGTGATGGGTACAAAGGTGAAAATTGGATTTAAAAAGAAACCATTGTAGTCAACTTATATTAGAATCATCACTAGACACTATAGTGCCATATTAATGTTCATCTTTCAAACCATGGATATGTTTTGTTGCAGTTATAACACCATCTGCAAGTGTGATACGCCAGCTTCAAGCATGTCTGGAAATTAGTGTGGTCTTCATGGTGAGTTAAATAGGCACTCATACAAAATGAGAAACTCTTGAATCTGAAACAACTACTAGTAAGTGGAGGTGTACCCAAGTGTGAGCAGCCCGATTAGTCTAAATCTAGCTATGTTTCCTAGTGCTGCATGCGTGACTTTTAACAAATGTATTTGATATGCGGTTGACTCACAGATTCTGTCTTGTACTAGACTCTAAAAAATAGTAGAGTAGCAATTAGGGTTGCACTTAGTTGCTAACTACAGCAAGACTCCACCAAATAACCCGGACTAAGGCTAAATCTCACAGGCACTAATGCCATTACCAGATAAGTTGTGAGGTGTTAATTAGTCCTCAAGTGATAGCCTCCCTAAGTCATAGGCAATATCTGTCCCTTGATTACAGAGAATATTTGATGCAGGAATCTGCAAATAAAAGTGAAATAGGGATCCTCAATATCAAATGTTGTGTAATCCAGCAAATGATAACAAAGAATGGTGCTTATGGCCTAGTTCTTACCAATGTAGGCTAAGTCGAATGCTGTCGTGCTTATTTCAAGTCGCTTCAAACATTTGAGTGTGGCGTGCCAGCGCAATTTAGAGAGTCACGTGACCACAATCTTATGTTTGGATACCTAAGAGTTCGCACAAAATCAGTCACTATTCCTTCATTACCACCAATTAACACGTACAATATATATATAGATGATTCCTGTGAGCCTAAATAAGGTAATTTACCTGTGCGTTCAACGTCCATCGGGAAGATTCCTTATACTGATCAAAATGCGTGCATGCGGTGCCATTATGTTACCAATTTTGTAGTGTAAACATTGCGTGTGACGTAATACGCAAGGCGTGATGTCACGCGCATGTGTATTAGATGTTAAGCAGCATGGAGCGACGTGTAAATAACAGCGAGTCGATAATGGAAATTATGGTTCTAAGACTCAACAAATTACAAAATAATTGACCTCTAAGTTTTTTTAGCAGATTTTATCAAGTAAATTGTTATCAAATCGGTCTAGTGCTGGATATTAAATATGTAAGTACTAGCCGATATCTAAAGTGTACCTATCTCAAATTAACATAAGTAGCTGTCCGAATGAACCAAAGATGTCTTAATACCAAACAACTTCCAGGTTAAATGCCCCAATGTTAAATACAGCCAAAATCAGGCTTCTTGAAACTGGCCTTTCCTCCTGCTCATGTTGACCAAATTGTTCAATCCTACAGATTTACAAGAATACTCCCATCTCATGTTCCAAATTCAGCCCTAATTGTACACATCTCAAATTACAGATATATTTGGCTTCCATTTGCCTTAACTTTAATTGTAAATCTCATCCTCGTTTGCCCATCTGGGCTTTCTTTAAACCAATGAACTTGATGTCTTTCACATCATCTAATTGATGGCATTCTTGCCAATGTGTTGATAAAGGCAATTTATGATCTTGTTTCTTGAGAGTTGAGATGTGTTCCCTGATTATTGTGCGCAGCTCCCTTATGGTGCTGCCCACGCACACTTTCCAGCAAACACATACAATTGCATATACCACACCCTTAGTGCAAATATGGATGAAATCATTGATCCAGACTTTGATACCTAGGTCATTAACAAATTCCTCACTGTATGCATATGCAAACCGACACATACTACAGGTTCCACACTTATAGAAGCCTTTGACGGGTTTAAGCCAATCTGTGCCCTTAATGCCCTTCTCTTTCACTTTCGAAGGGCAAAGTTTATTTTTGATAGTTGAGGCTTTAGTATACACAAAATATGGTTTACTACTGAGGTAGGGTGAAATATCCCTGTCCAGCTGCAGAATTCCCCAATGTTTGCGCACTATTTTATACAAAATATTGGCATTGCAAGTATATTGCGTGATTTTATTCAAATTTTACGGGAAAGGCCTTTCCTTGGCCCGGTCAATCATTTTTAACATATCCTTCCTGGGTTTGTTTTTAACCTTACAAAATGCTTCTGCAATTGATTCATTGTACCCCCTACTGACAAATCTCGTGGACAGTAGATCACATTCTTGAATGAATTTCTGATCATCGGAACAATTGCGCCGTGCCCAGAAAAACTCACCCACCGGTATATTGTTAATTACCGATTTCCAATGGCAGCTTTCCGCGTGTAGGGTCGAGTTCACCTCTGTAGCTTTACGGAAGGTTTTTGTTTCTAACTTTCCTTGCTCAACATAGATTGTCGGGTCGAGGAAGTTAATTGAGGACCTACTGCATGCTGTCCAGTCATTTGGTCGACTACAAACTGGTCGACTGCAATTTGGTCGACGTCATTTGGTCGAAAACCAAATGGTCGATTTTTTTTTTTTTTTTTTTTTAATTTATAAATGTGTTTTGTGGGTTTTCGTGTAGAAAAAAAAAAGAAAGAAAAAAAAGGGGGTTGGGGAGGGAACCCGGGGAGGGAACCCCCCCCCCAAAAAAACCAAAAAAGGGGTAAAAAAAAAAATTCGACCATTTGGTTTTCGACCAAATTGATTCGACCAGTTGTCCGGTCGACCAATTGTTTTCGACCAAATGACTGGCAACCCTACTGCATTCCCCAGTCAACTTTATACCAAAGTTGTTAGTATTAAAATATTTTATAGTTCTTCTTCCGTACCCTTCCAAATGAGTAGAATATCATCTATGAATCTTCTCCATAGTATTATATTAGCCTTATACTCCTCTTGGGTGAGTGCATGCAGTCTCATAATAAGACATGAAAAGGTTGGCCAATGAGGGTGTGTATTTCGCCCCCATCGCAACTCCCTTGATCTGGGAGTAGAGTCTTTCATCAAACAAAAACACATTATTCTGAAGAGTAAATTTGCAAAAATTGTTTCAACATTTCAACATGGGTGGCATAAGACGCTGAGTGGTCCCGAAATACATAATCTATTGTTTGAATAGCTAAGACATGACTAATTGAAGTATACAGTGTTGATACATCCATGGTCGCTAGAAAGTAACTCTTCCCAAGTTATGTTGGATAACAATTGCAACACATGGGTACCATCCCTAATGTATCTAAACATTGACAAAACATATTCCTTCAATATATTATCAATATGTTGTGACAAACCCTCGGTAACCCATCCGATACTGCTCATAATCGGTCAAACATCTTGTAAATCTTCATAATCCTTGTGGATCTTGGGTAGTAAGTACATCACTGGTACGACAGGGTGTTTAATTTTCAAAAATAATCTTTCATCATCAGTTAGAGCTCCCTTGCCATCCCAGTGATCCACTAGCTTATGCAAATCCCTGGTAATGGTCTTGGTCGGGTACTCGGTAAGATCTCATAACATCCTGGAGCTCTGAAATGTTTGTTACCCATGTCTATGTAGTCTTTGCTATTTAATAAGACTGCATTACCTCCTTTATCCGCTTAACGTATCACCAGATCCTTATCATTTTTCAAATCCTCCAGAGCCCGTTGTTCTTCCCTCGTGAAGTTCGCCCTGCTCCTAGTCCAATGTCGTATACTTGTATTAACTAGATGTTTGTGTATATCACTAATGCATGCTTGTTGGAAGGTATCTATTATATTTTCATTCGCCAATTTTGGAGTGAATTTGGATTTGATTTTCTATTCTGGTATTGACAAATATTGAGTTTGCACTCCTAGCTCCTGGACGGTTTCACTGATTGGAATAGCCTCCTCTGAAGTTATAGACCTGAGCAAATGTATATTGTCAATATCTCGAATTGAGTGTCCACGTGGAGGCGCTATTGTTACTTTTGGGACAAATCGTCTAGTCTGTGTAGTAAAGTATTTCTTAAATTTCAGTTTCTGAGTGAACTTGAAAAGGTCTTTTTGTAAATCAACAAAACCAGCCTGAGTTTTGGGTGCAAATGATAGCACTTTATTAAGTACTTGTACCTCTGTAGTTGTCAAATCGGAGAGATTCACCACCAAACTATTGTTTTTAGATCCCTAACTGCCTGTTAGACCCTGCTATCATCAGAATGCGTGATAATGGTAGACGTATGTCTTGATTTCCCCCTCCTCCCCCTCCTGCCCCATATGCATTGCTCCATATTTGTGTATCTTGGACGGGTGGTACTCGAAATCTGACCTGTTTCATTCCTTGTTGAGTTCCTTTTTTGTATCATTTGATCTGCTCTACGTCTTGCGTCAAGAGGTTCGTCTCATGCTGCAGAAAGGGGCAATCAAGAGAGTTCCCTCATCGGCAAAAGGAAAGGGGACCTATTCCAGGTTTTTCGTGGTCCAGAAGCCAAACGGAAAACAGCGTCCCATTCTAGACTTGCGGCCGCTCAACAAGAACTTAAAACACCAAAAGTTCAGGATGCTAACGTTGCAAAATGTTTTAAGTCGGTTCAACCGGGGTTGTTGTTGGCGTCACTAGATCTTGAGGACGCTTACTTTCACATCCGGTGCACCCAAGGCATCGATGGCTTCTCCGATTCACGGTGGGAAACAGCCATTACCAGTTTCGGTCTCTCTCCTTTGGCCGAAGGTCAGCTCCCCAGGACTTTCACCAAGTGCCTGGCTCCGGTGGCAGCTTACCTCTGCAGAAACAGGCACCATGTTTATTTGTACCTGGTGTGATGCTCATCTGGACCAGTTCCAAGTCAAGGGTCTGTGGTCTCCCACGGAAGCATCCCTACATATCAACGTTCTGGAGTTGAGAGCAATACACAGGGTGCTCAAATATTTTCTTCCATTCATCAAACTCAGTGATAAGGATTCTCATGGACCACACCACAACCATGTTTTATATGCGCAAGCAGGGCAAACACACTCACTATTCCTTTCCCAGGAAGCCCAGACCATCTAGCACTGGACCATACAACACGGGATTCAGATAGTGGCTTTCTACCTGCCAGGGATTCAAAACATACAGACAGATTCCCTCAGCAGGGATTCTTCTCAAATGCACGAATGGCAACTGAACGACACCCAGGTGGCGAAGATATTCGAGAAATGGGGGATTCCTCCTCTGGACCTGTTTACCAGCCCCGAGAACAAGCAGTGTCTTCACTTTGCCAGCAGAGTTCCTCATCCGGACTCCAGAGGGACACGTTCTCTTTTCTGTGGATGGGGATTTTCGCCTACATGTTCATCCTGGCTGAAAAAGCCTTGCATTCCCTGAATGTCAAAAGGGCATTAAAGTGCTATCTGGATCGCAGTCGTACAGAGCATCCAAGCCACATTTTGTGGCGTTCGGCCCTGCCAATACAGGGAGGCCGATTTCTAAACAAGGCAACTCACGCTGGGTGGCAGCGAAGAAAACTTTCTGCCACGCTAAAGCCAACATACCATTACATTCGACTCTCTGAGCTCACTCTACAAGGTCTTCAGTGACCTCAGCGGCTCTTTGGGGAGGTATGCCGTTCAGAGACATTGGCAATGCAGTGACATGGGCAGTGCCCCACACGTTCACCAGGCACTACTGTCTGAATCAACAGCATGCGGCGGACATACAGGTGCAGTGAGCTGTGCTTCAACTCCTGTTCCAGTAAGGTAAGCCCCGCAGCTTACTGGATTTTGGCTCTATTCCTCTTTTTATGTATTGACTGGAATGGATGTTGTTTCTCTTATTAATCATTTTGCCTTACGTCTGCGTCCTGTTTGCCTGTTATGCACTTCCAGGCTATCTTACTGCTATAAAGTCTATTCCCAGAATGTGCATCCATGAAAGAGCCAATGCTGTAGAAGGGAGTCGTTTCTTACCCGTAACTCCATTTCTCCAGCGTTGGTATCTTTCATGGATTCACATGCTGTGAATATTCCCTGTGGTCAGGCTGGTAAAACCCCAGAAACTACTCCCTTAACTGTTACAAAACCACTATTATTTTTAAATGTGTTGGTTGTAATGCTTATTTCAATTTAACAAGAAATTAATCCTTCTGCAGGACAACAGAAGTGATCTTTGTCATAGCTCAATTAATGTTGTGGTAACCGAAATGCCTGGGTTGGCCATGTTGGGAGGTGGAGGGTGGGGGGATCTTACAGGGGTTGTTGTGTGGGTGGTGATAGGAAATTTTAGACAAGAGTTGGTTACTTGTGGCGGAGAAGGGAATTGGCAAATAAAGGGTACATGTCATTGGGTGAAAGGTGTCCAGCACTGTCCAAGGTGTTCAGCAGTGTAAAGGAGTGAAGACATTTGCACCATTCAGGGTAACAATTAGGGCCTTCCGATTGATGTTTATGAAGGACTTAAATCGATGGCTTTTCAGTTGCGTGTAGTCCAACCTGAATGTTTCTCTTCCACATCGTTCTTTGTATGGGAGTCATGTGTCAGTTCCTGGCTTGTCTGTGTCATTTAAGGGCACCTTCCATTGGGTCCAAAGGCAAAGTCCCTGTGCATGGTCATGATTGATTGAGCTTTTGGTGCTAGACTTCTGCTCGATGAATAGGCTTTTGTGCATGTCTCATGTTGGTGTTAGATGAGTAGCAAGTTATTCAGCTATTTTCTGAAAGTCAGGTGGTTCTCTACTGTGTGGAGGCATGTGGGGATAGAGTTTCAGATCTTGGTAGCAAGGAAGGAGGATGATCCTCTGTTTTGTTTTAGGTTTGTAGGGCAAGTCACAATAATCAATATTGAAACAGTAACCCAGATGATTGAATGAAGTGCAAAGAAAACAAAGTTGTATTACATGAAACCGCACCTGGGAACAATTCTTGTATCATTCAACGTTACATCATTACAATGTGGCTTACATAGTGAGAAATGGAGTGACATTTCAAACAATGTTTCAAGATGTATGTGTTACGCTCACCTGGTCTCTGCGAAGGCGTTGGGGCATGGTCGCAGCCCTCCCAGGGATGAAACTCCTCTGGTCTGTTCCTCCCTCTGCGTCTGTGTGGGGAACTGCAGTGATGAGCAGTGCGTTTCGTACGTGAATATAAGGGGGGGTCGTATGAGTATGCAGCCTGTGGTCCCTGACCCCTTCTCCAGGTCTCTTCTCCCTGGATGTGGCTTCCCTGGGGTTGCACTACTCTTGAGGCTCACCAGCTGCATGATGATGAGCTCTCCGTCCTGCTGCTTCTGGCAGGGGCGCTTGTTGAAGGGAACAGATTTCCTTCACTGGTCCCTTGTCATGGAAGTCCAGGCCAGCTGCAACTAGTCCACTTCTCTTGTAGGTAAGTGTTTCCCTTGTTTCAACTTGCCTGCTTGTTTTCCGACTGTTGTAATTGTATTTGTAAAGTTTGTTCTCTGTCCTTTGTATGTAATGCCTCTTTTCTCTGCTCTCTCCCATTGCAGGTGGTGTAGCGGTGCCGGCGGTAGCTGCGGTAGAAGAAGCGGAGCCGGCGGTACGGAGGAGCAGGGCTGAGATGGTCCGACAGCTGCTAGGTAGACTTAAATGGTGCCTTAGGGTGCGTGTTGGGTTTAAATACGGCGCAACCCTGGGTTGGGTGTTTTCGGGAGTTCTAACCTTGTCTTGTCTTCTTTTCTCGTTTCAGGACTTCGGCTTCGTGGGACAGAGAGCGCTGGTCCTACAGCATCAATTCGGGATCGGCCAAGAAGATGGAGCGTTTCCGTGAGATGCGAGCCAGGGTCCAGGTAAGGATGCTGTTGTTGCAGGATCACAAGGTAAGTAGCAGGTCCAGGCGGCGGTGAGCGTCACGTTGCACGTAGGTGCAAAGTAATGTGAAGCGTTTGCTTGAGGGATCGGTTGGTTTATATAGTCTTGTTCCTGGTCACGCCCAGTAGTTCTGGCCTGCCTGCTGCCACTCCCTGCCACACCCGATGAGTCAGCACCTGAAGACCAGGCCTAGTGAGCCACGCCCGATGAGTCAGCACATGGGGATGTTCTCTGGAATAAAGGTTTTCAGCACCTGGAAAGTTCTTGTAAAATAAAAGCAGTCCTGCACTGAAATAAGGTGTGCACTGAAGTAAAATGAAAGCACTCCTGCACTGAAATAAAGTGTTCCTGCTCACATCTCTTATATGAGCCTGGTGCCAAAGGTGCCAGGACTGAGTCCAGCCAGGGCCCCTGTGTTTGAGTCCCAAAGGGACATAAGTGAGTCAAGTGACCCTTTGCTCCCATCAGTAGATGGTGTGTTTTTTGTGTTCTGTGTCCCGTGGCCATGACAGTATGCAGATTCATATTCGTTGATTGGACCGTTTTGGTTGCTCTGTAGGTAATTCTATACAATACATAGCCCTATTGGCCTATCCTATCCCTCGTGACCATTCTGATGGCTACCTCCTGGTAATGATCTCATGGTGGGATCATCTAGTTTCATGCAAATTTGATTGGACAGTTGACAGTTAAAATGTTTCATATACAAGTTGACTTCCGATTGGCTCGGCCCTCCGGATGTCCTGGGGAGCGTTGCTTCCATCATAAATGACCAATAAACTTGTGAGGTGTGCACAGTGTGGCAACAAAAAAGGAGACGACTCAAAAGGTTGGCACTGGCTTAACATTCCTTCTGTTTTTCAATGAACAATTAATATTACGACTTCTCGTTGGAAACGTTACCCTTTATCTTCCTTTCTCATGATGTGCCTACATGAATTCATAGGATGTGCTTCTTCGCCTCTTGCTCTGGGACCATGTTCACAACTAAATAGAGTATTCAATGAATTGGTGGGTGTGCGTGGTCTGAATATCTAAGTACAGGTGTGATGTAATAAGTGCCAGGACGTTCTATGTGTTAGGTTCACTTAATATATACTTTGGTTTATACAGCCTTGTTTGCCTATCTCTGTCTTCTTGGTAAAGGTGCTCACTTTGGTGCTTTGCTTCTACTTTTAGGTATGTATTTTCCTTCAAGGGGCAGTGTGTGTCTTCTGCCTGATTGACTTTGTCTTGTGCATGTCTCTGCACAGTGCCTCGTTCCCACCAAACTCTGCCCTTATATTTGTTAGTTTTTAAGTACATGGGCAGGAACTTCATTGGTTGTGTGTTTAATTTGTTAGCTGTTTGGGACCTTGCTGCACCTTCCTGTTCATTACTGATCCCTGTGCAGCCTTTACAGCTACCCCTCAAGGGGTCTGCTCCTAGTTGCAACATATGATTTGTTATGCTTTCCCATTCTGTGCCTGGGGAAAACACTTCAGCTCATTATTGTGGCCAAGCCATACATTGGATTTCAAAAATCGATTAGCAGAGTTTGGAAATAAAATATTTCTTGATTTGTAAACAAACCCAGTCGATTGGCAATGTTGTACTAAAATGTTTAATGCCACCAGAAGTTTGTACCCTGAATATAAAACGAGCAACAATACAGCAGTTTTGTGTCCCACTGAAGAAAGACATTAGTGAGATGAGTCTGGCCTTGCAAATTCTTTACAATTCAATTACACCTACAGATCGAGTAACTTAGTTTACCCACTTCAGAGAAATGTAGTATACCAATGGCAAGGGATGGCAAATTTAAAGGCGCTTTCTGTAAAATGGTGTATGTAACCACAAACCCACTTTAGTTTGGCGCACTGCTCCCACCCAGAGGCCAGCCATACACAGTGAAATGTTGATTTGTAATTGGTTATTTATAACGTGCTTAATACCCAGAGGTTTCTAAGCACAGACCCGGGGATCGAACCTGTGTTGCTCCGCGTCGTATTGCTTCCAAGGTGAGCATATTGCCCCTGAGCTATCCTCCCGAGACATTTACTGCAAACAAAGTAAACTTTAAAACCAGTTTCAAACATCCCCTGCAAATGGTACTGGCCTTTCTTAAAATCTAGGACTATTTGAGTGGCCGAAAATACTTTAAGAGCCCTGGATTGTAAAATGTAAAAGATTAGCGGCATGAATTGATACAAATATTTATGATAAAGCTTTTTTTAAACAGTTTGGCCAGCTCTCTCCCACATTTTCCTATATGTAATGCAATTCTAATCATAGAGTAAAGCCATCTCTGGAGGCTAACTACAGTGTATTATAGTGCAGTAGATCTACAGATATACAGACTAGACTGATGGAACTATTAGTCACTCATTTGCATAAACATCTAGTTGGCTTTGACTATTCATTATGTGAGGGGAAAGAAAATAAGCGCCTAAGCAGATTGGATGATGTAGCAGGCAGAGCACTCTGCAAACTAGGTGGAATTTGTGGCCATCTCGCTTTCAGGGTAGCTAATATGAAGCAACAGGGTGATCCAATAGAATGTCAAGGAGTATGGCATCAGCTCAAGGGTTAAGCACCAGCTGCAAGCTGTATGTAACCAACAGGTTAAAGAACTTGGTTTGCCATCAAAATCATTTGGCTTTGTGATCATGTACATTTTCAAAAGTGTCCACTCGTTAATAAGATGCTTCTTAGCCCAATAAAATTAAATCTAGTTGACACTTATTTAGATACACTAACCTACGCTTTACTGTAAAGCATGGAGACCATGCATTGTTTTATAGTAGCAAGACTGTCATTATGCATTATGTAACAAATTACATTTCTACAAGTGGAAGTGCATGACTGAATTGAAAAAAGGACAAAAGTTAACATATACTGGTCTTTGGCAGACAGGATACAGTTAGCTTTTAAAAAGTGTTAAACCGATTACTTCTGGTTTGCAATGATTTAAAACCGAAAAGAAAATGTTTGCCTAGCACTCTCACACATGTCTTTGGCACATACACGTGGAGAGGATTACTGCTGCACACTCTCTCTTCATTAGCCCAGTTGAACTTGCAGTGAGCAGAGAACATATGGTGGAAAGGGCCCTGAAGGCAAGAGAGGAATACAGAGCAAGCTGTGCTTTCCTTGAACAGGCTACCTTAAATAGCTAGCTTTGCTACACAAGTACCAATTTAATTAGCAAACCTACAGAATGACATAGCAAATTGCTACGAGGCACTGCTTATTTTATGCCTTGCTGACCAATAGCAGTGCGTCTTTACACCCTGTCCGGGGCAGCTAACCTTGTCTGTCTCGCTGCGGTCTGAGCTAAACCGGAATGCATTTTACTGTGTGGAATAATCCATGTATTTCTGAGGCTTACCGAAATCTAAATGGCTTACAAACTACCTTTTATTATCAGGCCTACTCTACCTACCCCGTGTTACACTCCTAAAAGATGTTAGTTATGTTTAAGTCGTGTTTTATATCTGCTTCCTTTTAATGTTTCTAATGAGTGTTCACAGTGCTGCTTGAAATACTCCTTGTCTTTGGCCTTCTCACTTGTATATGCGTGTGTGCGTGCTTGGTTAATCACATGTTTCTTTGCCATCATTCCTCATGAACTAAATTCGAAGAATATATGTGTACGTGTTGCTGGCTAGTGTCTATCTTATATTGATGCGTGTGGCGGGAGTGTCAGTGTGTTATACCATGTCTAAGCCTCTGGCCTTCGTTGTGTTTTCAGACTTGTGTTTTGTAGGTTTACTTGGTTTATATTTTCTCTCTCGTGTGGGACATTGGATATTCATCCCAACAGGTCATTAGGGCATTTATTGAGTGTGGTCCTAACTTCGGGAAGTTAAAGTGTTTTATAAGTCATAGAGAGAAGTACACAGAGGGGGAAGCAGATCACAAGGGATCAGCACAAGGGAGTGGGGAGCTACAAAAGTGGTCAGGATCAGGACTGGCAATTTGGCAGCAAGGGATCAACAAGCTGCCCGGGATGGAAATGTTGGGTGGGTGGGCACCAGATTGCCTAGTCAAAGTTTAGGTGTGGAATGGAGGATACATGTTTTTAGGTGTTACGGTTTAAGGAAAAGCTATTCCTCAAACAGCAGTTTTTTTAGCTCCTTCCAGAAATGTAGAAGTGAGGGGCTGTGGGGGAGCGCATCTGTTGGACTGGGAGGAGGTTTCAGAGTTTGGCCATGGACAAAGAAGGCCTGGCTTCTGGTTTGAAGCTTGGTAATGGTACTGATGCATCATTGCTGGGTTGAAGGTCTCTTGATGGTTGGTAGTGGGTTACTTTACTTGTAGTGAATACAGGGCCTCTGCCTTCAAAGGTAACGTGTGTGATGCAGAGTTTTGAAGTGAATCTTCTGTTTGATCGAAAGCCAGTGGAGTGCACAAAAGGCTGGGTTTATGTGATAGCATCTCTTCAGATTTTGCAGCAATCTTGCTGCTGCATTTAGACACTTTCAGAATATCTACTTAACTGATTTCAGAGTCCACTGTAGAGACTGTTGGCGTAGTCTAGCCTTGAGAGTACAAGTGCAATAATGACCATCATCCTGTGGGTCAAAGTCGGATCGGACATGATTATTTGGATAGTACAGAGCTGGAGTAGGCAGTTCCTTACAGTATCATTAACCTACGTTTCCAGAACATGATCACTGTACAAGATTCCAAGGTTTCTGACAGTTGTCATGGGCCAGTGCCCATTTCATCTGGGCAACAGTTGGCCTTTGGTGGTATTGTACAGCAGATCATAAACTCAGTTTTGGTTGGGTTTAGTTTGACCGTGGTCTTCCGATGTTCCCTGTGTTTAAGGCATATTCTGAGATAGTGTGTTCATTGTAGAGTCATTTGAGCTTGCTAACCATGTGCATGTCATCTGTGTTGTTGAAGCATATGAGACTCGAGTTGGTAAGGAGTTCTGTCAAGTATGACACCTGGATAGAAGGAGGGCGCCAAAGCGGCGTATTCTCAGTTCAATGTTTTATTTTGAAACTTGGTTCAGGTCGGGCCGGCTTAAACATAAAACTAGGGTTCCCCACAGGAAATGAGAATAAAGGTTCTAGACTGTGTCGCTTAAAATAATTGTCTCCTGCCAGTGCAGGTGATCAGGTCTTTGAGGCCCTTGTGGACAATGTTTGGTTTCGAAGCGTTCATGGAAGAAGGCCTCTCCTCCCTCCTTTTACAGTGTTGCGGGCTCAGAGTTCTCAAACCCTCTTCATTATTATTACTGTAGGTGTGATTTTTCGGAGGTCCCATAGCCCATGACTAAACACGTCCTTAAGGCTTGCAAGATTATCTGTGTCTCTTCAGGATAAAATAGTGGTCACCCAGGAAAGCAGCAGAAGGGTCACTCCCTAAAAGTCCATTGTTTCCGGTGGGTACTCCCTGCCGATGCTCTCAACAAATTTTTTAAAAAATGTTTTCATTGAACGTGTACAAATTTTTAGTTTACGTGTAAACCTTTATCACACTTTCCTTTCCGTTTTGTGACCATCTTAAGACATCTTTAAACCTTCATATTTATTTGTTTTTTCTCCAGTCTTTTTACTGTCCTTGAATAAAGTAGTCCCATCGTTCCTCGTTGTTTCTTTGAGTCATGTATGTCATGTGTTTTGTTAGCATTTGCTTTCTCACATTTGATAACGCTCCACAGTTCGTAAGGAGATGTGCCGGTGTCTTCTGTTGGTCGATGTCTAGACAGAATCTACAGCATCCTTCATTCGTACCTCTGCCTCCAGTTCTGTTTTTGTAGTCGTTGGTCGGGTAAACTCCTAGCTGAATTTTCATTAATAGGGCTTTGTGTGTGTTTGACGGAAATTTTACCAGATACTCAGGAGGCGCGTTTCTTTTCCTGTGTTCCACAGCCATGTTCTTTATGTTCTTTAACTTCATTTTGGCCTCTCTTGTTGCTATCCAATCTTGTCTCAGGAGTTTTTCCTTTACTTTGTTAGGGTTTGTCACCAGTTCTTCTTCTGATGAGTCTAAGTCTGCTAGAATTTGACTCCATTCCCTTTTCCAGTGGTTTAGGAAAGTTGAACCCTTGCCTTGCCCTTTCTTAGCCAATATTTTGTAGCCCTCCGCAGGACTGTCTTCACTGATTTTCCTCTATAGCCTAGTGATTTCCATTTCATGGTGGCTTCGAGTGACTCTAACCCAAGCTCCGCTCTTATGGCTACTATCGGTGTGTTCCTTGGTAGCTTCAGTAGAGGTTTCCAGAACCCACTCTCCAACTTGGGCCAGGTTTTGTAGGAGAGGTTCACTCCAGCTTCACTCCCATATGTTAGTGATGGAAGTACTTTTTGTACATAGAACATTCTTACTGGCGCCAGGGAAAACTTTCCATATTTCCCATTTACGACTCTTCCTTGCGCATTTGACTTTTGCGATCAAAATGTCTTCCCAGTTCTTTTCCACTCTTGAGATATTGAGACCAAGGCCTACGTATTTTATCTCTGACACCCGCTCTGGTGTTTCTCCTCCTATCTCCCAGTTGAATTTTTTCATTATGGCGTTGTTCTTGCCGCATATCGTCATTATCTTCGATTTTTCCACATTGATCGTCGGGGGTCGTTTTTTAACTTGTAATTCTGAAAGTTGTTTGAGTCGCTGTAGTCCGATTCTGGTTTCATCCAATAAGACTATGTCGTCAGCATAGCATATTAGCTCCACTTCTTGGTCATTCATTTTCGGGCTGAAGTGTCTTATGTTTGATGTTATTTCAGGTAGGTCAGCTAAATACAATTTGAACAGCGTGGCCGCTAGCGGGCAACCTTGTTTCACGCCCTTGTTGATTCTTATGTTGGGCGTCAGATCACCATCTTCGTTCAGCCTGATTTGCGTGGTTGTGTTTTGGTGTAATGCCCTAATAGGGTTCAGCAGCTCTGCTGGACAGGACCACTTTCTTAGCTTTTCCCATAGTTTTCTTCTGTTTGCGGTGTCAAGTGCTTGACTTGGATCGATAAATGCCAAGTGCAGTTCTCTTTTGAATTCTATTGCATTAGTTTTTAACATTGACAGGATGAAGAGGTTTCGGTCCGTGCCGTTACGCTTCGTAAACCCTGTTTGTCGGGGGTCTATGATGTTATTTGTATCAGCCCACTTTGTCAAGTTCTTCTGCAGGTCGGTGGCAAAAAGCTTTCCTAAAGTGGCTAATAGTGAGATCGGCTGATAATTTGTCGGCATGTCACGTTGACCTTTTTTGTAAATTGGCACTGTTATGCTTTTTGTCCACATTTCGGGGATCTTTCTTTGTGTCACAATTGTTTTAAACAATTTATTTATTATCGCCGCCCATGATTTTGGGTCTTTTTTCAAATGGACATTAGTAACCCCATCTGGCCCAGCAGCAGAGGAGTCCTTTAATTTCCGAAATTGCAATTTCGATTTCCACCTCATCCAGGCATGTTTTGTGATCACATTGGGTAAGTCCACGTCTTCTGTTCTGGCTGAAAATACTTTTGTGTAATGCTTTATCCACCCCTGCTCAGAGACTCCACCTATTAGCCTGCTTTGATGGTTCAGGGTACAGTTATTGATTAGGTCCCATGTTTCTCTGGTGTTGGTCTTCTGTAAAGTCTTTATTACTTCCCCTTGTTCTTGGTATCTTCTGTTTCTGAACTCGGTTACCCAATTTCTGAATTGGTTTCGACTTGACTTGATGTTCCTTTGTCTTTCCATTACAGAGTCTTTTTTTTTCTTTTCTTAAATTCTCTTATTTCCTTTCTTAGTTGTTTCCTTCTTTCCACTAGTTGACGGCTATATTTGTGCTTATGTATTAGGGTGTCGTTTTTAAGTCCCGAGTTCTTTATTGTGTAGGCTTCCAGTAGTGTTTCATAGTTGAGGTGTCCCGTCAAGTTGTTGTCTGAATCGTTGATCGCCTCTTTCAATATTAAGATATCTTTCTTTGTCAGCTTTATTCGGTTGACCGACGGGTTCAACTCTACTTTCAGACTTTTCTCTTTGGTCTTCGAGTTTTTGGCTCTCCTCCATGATGCTTTCAGAATGTTGTGATCGCTGTCTTTCTGTTGTATGATTTCAAAACTTTTTATTTTCTGTAGCAAGGATGCAGATACCCATATGTAGTCTATTGTTGAAGATACTTGACCATTAGACCATGTGTGGGCTCTGGGGATGTCCCCCGATGTTTGACCATTTAGCATATGCATGTTGGATTAACCCTTTTGCCATTTGTATCCATTTGGAGGCTTTTGAAGTTCCCATCCTTAATGCTTCCAATCGAGATGTCCCATTTGTGCCTAGTCATTTTTTGTTAAGGTCACCACATATGATTATTTGAATATGTGGTTTCAATTCCATCCTGGTAACTATTATGTCTGTTATTGCTTCCAGAAAGTGGTCTGTTGTTGTTCGACTGGATTCCAATAAACATTTATCACCAGGGAGGACAGAGTTTCCGCTTTTTTGTTAGCACTGTTGTTTTCTAATTGTGTCCATTGTATGAAGTGGGTTTTGTTACCTTTGTCCATTATCCGCCAGTCACTGCCCTCTTTTATTTGGGTGATTAAGTCTGCAGAGGGCCTCCCCCTCTCGTCCTCTTTTTGCTGGATTCATTGATATCTCAAAATTTCTGCTTACAGGTAGATCGCATAACCAGGTTTCTTGTAAGCATATTACTGTGGCATTGTTTAACTGGTGGTTTTCTTTGTTCATCAGGTGTTTAAACCCCCTCGTATTCCAGGACATCACGGATTCCTCGTCCGATATAGCGATCCTTTTTTGCTATTGGTGGTTTCCTTCTAGCGATAGGGAACTTGCTAACCATTGCCAGTCTTCTTGGAGTTCTACATTTCTTTTCAAACTGTCTTTTATTTTGTTTCCGGTTTTTGTCACTCTTTTTCTTGTGTATTCTTTTTCTACTTCTTTCGGCTTCACGTTGGGGTTTGCCACTGTGATTTTAAAGTTTTCTTTTTGAGTTCTGTCTGCCACTTTCTTTGGTATCGGGAATGACTTTGTCTTCCACCTCTGTTCTTGAGACGTTTGTCCTTTTTTCTTATCCTCGGCATTTGTGTTTCTGAGTACTTCTCGTACCTCATAGCCTCCTTTCAACAGCTCTTTTCCTTCTTTTAATATTAACTCTTTATGTGCGGTCGACTTCAGATGTAAAACCACTTTGTTGACACGCTCTTCGTCGATGTATTCGACCACTGCTAGGTCTTCGTTTCATGGTTTCCTCAACCTTTCCACACAGTAGGGAAGAGCCATCATGTTTTTTCGGTTTAGATTTTTTTTCTTTGTTTTCTGTGAGTAGGTTTTCGACCAACACCTTGTTCCGTGAATGGTCTCTTCCTTTTTGTTGTTTATGTGTGTATTTAGAGTCCTGATCGTCTGGCTGTTTCTTACACGGTTGCTTTGGATTCCAAGACTTGTACGTCTTTCTTGGGGGGGTCAGGCTTTGTCGCCGACTCCTCTTTCATAGACCTTTCTCTATTTATTTTTTTTCTTTTTTCCGTCCATTGTTAAAAACCCTGGGCGTTGACTACCTATTTCTTCATCAGAGTCCGTATACGAGTTCTCGCCGTCTTCTTTCCCAATTTGCACAGACCTTGATTCTTTCTCGCCTGGTAGTGGTAACTCAACTTCATCCGTTGGATTCTGCATACTGCTGTTTGTGTTATGCTCACCTAGTTCCCACAGGGGCGTCGATCGGACCCGGACAGCTGCGGTCTCCACCAACGTGATGCGTAGTGAAGAGATGACAGTCTGGACTGGCCCGCCTAATCTTGTCTGCTGGACTCGTAGAAGTATTCTCCTGCAAGTGGAGAAAGGGATTTAGCCACCCATGGACATTAGTGATGGCCCCCCAACAGTTCTCGTTCTCCCCACTAATCACCTCCGATATTCCGTTTTGGTAACCTCACCTTATGTTTTTAAATGATGAGCTCTCCATCCTGCATGGCATGCAGGGGCGCGTAGATACCAGTTACTTCACTGGGTTGAAGGTACTGGAGGAGTTCCGGAGGAATATTGACTCCAGTGTCTATAAAGTTCAAAGAGTTCAATATGTCCGATGTTCACTCTTGTTCCATTCCCTCGTTAGGTTGCAGCTGGGTCCAAAAGAATATTGCCTGGAGGCAGCTGATGGCGTTCAGGTAAGAGTCTATATTACCAAACACTGTCCGGTAAAAGTTGCATGAGTTTAACTTGCTGTTTTCTCTACCTTTTTATAGGTGCGGCATGGGAAGATGCAGCGAATTAAAGAATAATACCTCCGGTGGTAAAGCAGGTAAGCCTATGGTGGCAAAGAAATTGTCCTTGTTGGTCTTCTCGGCTCACCTTGTTATTCCTTTTGTTTCCCCCCAGGTGCTGGGTTTCAAAGAAGAAAATGATGGAGGCAGCGCCGAGTCGAAAGATGCGCTGGACTGGTGAGTATAACGCAGCGCTGCTGCTGGCGAAGCGACGCGTGCTGAAATAATGTCCTTTCCAGGCTCGGAGCTGTGTTGGGTCCAGAATCAGGTAAGGAATCAAATGATGTCTGTGATCTAACCTCTTTTCCTTTCTTTGCCTTTTGTCTAGGAGCTCAGATTCGAGGCGGGCGTGGCAGAAGACTGGATGCTGACTTGCAGACACGGTGAGCGTCATGCTGCTGGATGCAGAATAACGCAAAGCATGGGTTGCTGTTCGGGCGTGGTTTAAATAGCCTGCAAAGTAGTCCCAGGTAAGAAGTTTCCCCAGAACCACACCCGAGTGAAAAATAGTCCCTGTAATAAAATAGTTCCATCAAGGCCTCAGGCTGGCTTGGGCTCATTTGCAGCATGCTCTGCATAAGGTAAGTAAAGTCTGAGCCTGGCGCCTAAGGCGCCAGGACTGAATCCAAACAGCCCCCAGCCGGGGCTGTTGGGGTTTTAATGAGTATCTGGCTGCCTGCTCCCGGGGCTGATGGACTCGATCCGGATGCCCGGGGGTAGGCATCATGACAGCTTGCGGCCTCTTCAATCAGGTCTATTGAGCTGTCTAGCGACTCCAGTTCACTTTCTTCCTCGTCTGTGATGAGCGTGACCAGTCTCTCGTATTGTTTGGGACTTACTCGCAATGGTTGTCCTTTTTCTTTGCTTGAGAACTGTCTTGCGTTTTTTGTTGGTTGGTTGGTTGACGTTCCGAAAGATGGATCGAACGCCTTTTTGGTTGAACTGCTCTTTTTCCGTGGATTTCGAATTGATCGGTTCTTTTTTCACAACCTTATTTTTTTTTTAGATATTTTTGGGGTTTCCCCCTTGTTTTTTGGGTCTCCTGCCCTTGTGTCGATCCAAACACTGGGTACAGCTCATCCTTGCTCGTGTTTTTCTTTATCACTTGCACTCATTTCAGTTGGGGGATCGTCAATTTGCCTGCTCGCTTTGTTCTTTGTCAGGACCTTGCGTAGTCCGGCATCGATTTTATTTATTTTTCCTTAAGATTCGTCATAGCGCCTCTACTCCTAGAGCATGATGGTTTAGGTGAGCCATTGGTCCCAAGGGCATCTTCCTTGACTGCCGTGTCGTTGATGTTTTTTATTTTGATTGTGTTTTTTTGACAATGCTGCCGGATTTCTTTACTTGGGGGATGGGAACCTTGCAACTCTTCTGCGTCTTCTCTGGTGTCTGTTTTGTGTTAACTTTCTCTGGGCTCCGGTGTTTTTCTTTCCGCTCTGCCGTTTCAGCAGTTTTCCGCATCCATTTTAATGATTCTAGCAGTGCATTGGTCAAGTGATCTTTTTCTTGTCTATCTCTGCTGGCCAGGTCAAATAAGCCCCTTTGCCATTCTATTTTTAATGCTGTTATTTCCTGAGCTGTTAACTTCGTTAACATCAGCGCGAGAAGTGCGTTGTTGTCATTTACATTTTCGCTGATGGATTCATACAGTTTCATATAGGGGGCCAGCGAGATGGTTAAGGCCGCCATGACGTTGTTCTGCAATTGTGTTCCTGTTTCTGGGGAAAAGGTTGTGTGCCGTCGCTGCGTCATTATTTTGCCTGCTCACTTTGTTTTTTTCTATTAGATTTTTGTTACTATTTTGAATGTTTTCACTATTTTGGACCTTTCTTTGTGGCGAGAGTTCATCCATGTCTGTTTGTGCAGAGATTGTTACAAGCTTAGCTTTGTAGTTGGAGTTTTCTCCTTCATGGAAGGGTTCATTCGGGATCCGGCACCTCCAAGCAAATGTTGATTGCAAGCATCTTTTATCCGAGGGAGAGGATATCGATAGATCTACATCATCTATGTTGAATGTCGGCTGATGTCTTGTTTCCAAGCTCAGGTTTTTCCCGGGTCTCTGCGCTTACGGACTATTGAACGTTTTTGGTCTTGCAGCCAGGTCTTTTGATTGGCATCTGGATAGAGACGGACTGCATTCATGCCCAGATTTTGATCTAATCTAGGTTGTCATTCCCTTTATTGTGTTTCCTTCAATTGTTTTGATGAATTGTTCTCTCCATTCTTGTTCGCCGATCTCTTCTGCAATCGAAGTTTCTTGACCGCGGATTTTAACTGCTACCCTTTTCCCGATTAAAGGTGATTGTTGTTTATTCTTTGCTAATTGGAGAAGATGATCTGTCTGTGATTCGTTCCCGTCTTTCTGATTGTATCCTCTTTTTTGGGATCTCTGTTTTAGCAAGGATTCCAATTTTTTGTTTTCTTTCTCATTTGGTCCTGCTTCTGTTTGTATCTTTTTTTGATTGTTTTTTCTTTTGGAATGACCACGACCTCTCGGGATGTTGTACTATTCCCTACATCGAGATTTTCTCCTTTATCGCTTGATGTTAGTATTTCTGAAGCATCCGAGTATATAGACTCGTCTAAATCTTCATCACTTGGGTATTTGCCTTTTTCCCTAAGGTTTTCACTTTGGTCACTCTTTTCTTCGATGGTCATATTTCCTTCCATTTTATGACTTTGCTGTTTGAGAGTTTCTGGTCGTCGCCCTCCGTCGTTTTCTCTATTCTCCATGGCAGTTCCTCCTTCGTTCATTTCTACATTGCAAGTCCTTTCTCTGGTCGCGTCTATTACAATTCCTGTGCCACTACTGTTTTCTTGTAGCGCTTCCAACATTAGTCCAAGGTTCGTTAATTCGGCATCTGTCACGTTTAAGTGATCTGTTGGTGTTTTTGCCGTCTGGTTCATTTCTTCTCTGTTTGCATCCTTTTCATTGCAACGTTGATGGCCTGTGCCATTATAGCCTTTTGGTGGAGTCTGGGTGGTGTCTTGCGTCCCCTTTTTGGGAGCCTCATTGTTGTCACTCTGAGGGTGGTTATTATTTTCATGTCTTGATTTACTGAATGTATTTTGCAGATAGCTTGTTGGGTCTGGTGGTGTCTCTCTGCTTTCTTTCTCGGGTTTGGGTTGGTCTTTGTGTGTCAGACATGTCTGGTTCCCTCCTGCCCCGCTTCCCTCCCTTCTGGTTCCTGATTCTCTGTATTTTTAGGTATCTCCGCAATAGATAGTCTAGGACAGCCAGGAGTCTTATGTCTTTCTTTGGATGATTCATGAGTCTTTCCCAGTCTCTCTCACTGGTGCTGCGGGAGTATGGAGATCGCTCTTGTGTGCGGGTGGGCTGTTAAACTTCCGGGTGAAGAGTTGATGTTAATTTTTGTAATTGTTGAAACATAGGCCATACCTCTTTGCCGCTCCTTGGTTTTCACATTGAGTGGGTTTACTTGGGTATCTGTGAGTCAGCTGTTCTTCAAGCTTTGGAGCAAACGCACCACGCGCCAAAGTCGCCAAACAGCCTAACAGTTTGAATCAGCCGTTCTGTCCTCGGGGAAGTTACGCCGCAAGGGTGCGGTGGGTGTGCCTTTGAGCACAGCTGTAGATCACGTGTTAGTCTGTGAATGGTGGTTAAAGCCACAGGCGTCCTTTTCACCTGTTCGCTCGTATCGTGATGTTGAAAGCTGTTTGAATGGTGCTGCTTTTACTGACTGCAGACTGCTCCGCTCCTGTCTCTCGTAGTGTGTCTGAGCGGCGGCAGCAGCGCGGGGGTCTAATGCTAGGTTGGCTGACCCCAGCCGGAACCTCATAGTCCCTGCTTGGCCCTGATGTGACCCTGTTGTTGACTCCTCTTGTTGACTTGTGCTTTTTCCACACTCTGAAGGATTAGCTCTTCAATGAAGGCCTGGCCTCTCTAGTCAGTTGCCATCTTTGCTCCTGCACCTTCATCCAGCAAAGTCAGTTGTACCTCCTTTTCTTCCTCATCCTCCTCATAATAGTCTTTGCTCTGATATTCCTCACTACAAAACACCTGGTCGTTCTGGCTCTGAAAAATCTATTCCATCCTCCTGAACTTTACAGGTCTCCTCTGCCTGTACTTATGACCACCACCTATCGTCTACCACTGCAGGTTGTCCTCATCTCTACCCAACTTCTCTTTACCACCTTGTGATTTATTCGCCACCACTACCTTGTTTCTATCATCATTGGCTCTTCGCCTCAACTTGTCACTACCACCTTACCCCTAGCAACTTGGGCTTCTCTTCTTGCCACAACTTAATCTCTACCAGGTATATGCTTCTCCAACTCTTCTACAATACCCTCCTCCCACTTCCTTAAAACACTCCTTGGGTATTACTTCCTCTTGTCACATATTTTACTATCACCTCTTTCCTTCTTGATCTCACCACCTTCTACCTGTAGCTGCCACATCTCGCTTTGACCGACCCTTCAGCCACAGTCGACTCCAGCACTCTCCAGTTTTCTCAAAGCATAAGCCTTTTGCTTGTGCAGCCTACGCTCAGTAACTGTGACTGGTTGAATTTATAGTCCGCAATCACCACCTTCAGAGTGTGCTTTTTACTGAGGATCTTTGCACCTTTAAAAAGTGCCTGAGTGAGGGCTAGGATTGCCTGGTCTCTGAATTAAGCCTCTACCCAATTTGGGCTATGGGGGCAGGTCCAAACCTATTCCCGCCCTGTCCACTGTTTTTAATTGTAGAATTGTTCAACTCCTCCCTCCTTGAGGTTGCCAGCACTGAGCTAAGAGCTCTTGCTTTCCCAGCAAGTGAATTCAGTGCTGGAAATAGGGTAAGTGTCCTAAACTCTTCATTTAAGTGAATGGTCTGTGGTCTTGGGGAATTGGGGAATTTGTAACATTTGGCAAGGGATTTCTCTGTTTAGACCACACTTTTGGTACTTGGTTTTCTCTCTCCATTCTCTGGTCTTACAGTTGCAGGATTGAAACGTTATGTACACAAGACAGATGTGAAGAATCCGTGGGTGGGGGAGACAATTGTTATGAGGCCACATCGGTGCGGACACAGTCCAGCGATCTCCCTGTGTGTGGTGCACTGTGGGAAGATCTAAAGGAAGTCAAGATACAGAAGATGTCTTGTATAATAAGTGCTGAAGTGAGTGAAGAAAGGAACAATTTGTGAACTATTGAAAAGCCTGAAGGGTTGCAAAGTTGAACTGGAATTATTATTGAAAACTGAGTGATTTGAACTGATTGTGGATTTTGAAGCTGAAACAGTTACCTTCTTGGGGAAGGGTACCCTGAGGTATGTTGGAACTGAACTTGAGGAAGGGAACCCTGAGGCCTTGTGGAACTGTTTTTAACTTTGGGGAGGGGAAGTTGAAAAGCAAGCCAGGAGCTGGAAGAAGCTTGCAACTTTGTCTGAACACTGTTTCTTTTGTTGCTGACGTCCCTACACATTGTATATCTTCAGTTGTGAGGGCAGGTGTTGGACACAGGCTTTTGAGTTGAACTTAACGGCACAGACTGTCCTTAGTTCCTTTAGGTAGGGAAATTCCACCATAGCATAGGGCAAGGTAGGCCTTACTCCATCCTGACATTTAAGAAAAATAAATCTTTTTGTAGATAAGTTAATCTGTTGTCTGCATCTTACTTCATGATGACTTCACGTTGGATGCACTGTTGGCTCTCTGAAAAGGGCAGAGGATGCCCTACTACATTACAGGGGCTTCCCAGGTGTTTGGGCAGGAGCAGGGCTTTTCCTTTTTCGTTTTTCTTCTTTTGCAGCCCTGCTGGACTGGTGTATTGGGGGGGGGCAGGGGCAGTCGATGGGGGAGTCCAGACTTCTAGGACTGGCTTGGACTGAGGAAGTGTGACTGACCCTGCCAAGCCACGGGGGCCACAGAAGAGTGACCTGGGAATCCTCCCAATTTGCCCCTTGGTTCCATCATCCACTGGCATGGGTGGCACCTAGCCTCCTGTACCCCTCTCTCAGTGGTCTGCAAAGCCAGGCAAGGGAATTCATCGTAGTTCCAGTAGGGAGGTTATGTAGAGTAGCGGGGAGAGTCTGTATCTTTCTGGTACCCGCCTATCCTCTTCCAAGGATTTGACCTGAAAGGGCCCATAAGTGTTGGTTCAGTCCATTCGCTCAGGAAATAATGGATCCTGCATAGGGCCTTTCACAAACGTCCTCTATTTTCTTTAAAAAATATTTTAAGGCTTTAATGACAGATGGTGTCGAATCGAGCAGGGTGAATATATTGCGCAAGTTGGTGTCTGTTTTTTTAGGATGCAGCATATTGAGCCTGGTGTTTGTTCGATTACTCTCGATGGCGAACATCTGTTTTGTCACGCATAGATGAGCCTGTTTTCGAGGAGCTGGGCAATGAATGTTGGTTGGAGAGTTTGCTGTGTTGTTTGGGCAGCTGTGGATTGTATTAAGGCAAGGTTTGGTTAGGATAGATTTCAATGCATGAAGACCAACCTTTGCTCAGTGGAGGTGCTGTGCAGCTGCTAATCTTAGTCATCTAGCTTTAGCTGTGTAGATTTTGGAAGGGCACCAGTCTATTAGTGTAGTGGTAGATGGGCTTAGTCAGTTTTTCTGGATAGGAGTGGTGAAGATGGTACTTTTTTGTTGAGTAGGCCTTCTATTAGAAAAGTGTTGCTACTGAAGTGTTCTTTAAATGGTGTTTGTGTTCTTTTGCAGGCTGACTGGTTTTTTTAATCATTTGATTTTGAAGACTTCATGCTGACTGGGTCTCCCTGATTCTAATGGCTGCGTGTAATCTGCATTTAAAATAAAAATGTTACTTTGAAACGTAGCCAACATCAATACTTGTCACTTGCTATCCTTTCCTGCCATTGTATAGCAATATTGGTGGCATTTACAGATTACTGCACACTTTTCAACAGTGCAACTGTGCGGTCTACCCATCAGTCATCGCTACCCATATAGTTGGTACCAAGTCGTCCACCCCCCTCCGATGCCAGATATAGCTGTAGCTGTTTCCAGGTGTCTTTAGGTCTATGGGTAATTGTCACAGTAGCAATATAAGTTTCTTTCCCGTTGTTAAAAAAAAAGTAGGTCTTTCAGCTATTCTGGATGTGTGGGGGCAGTGTTTGACTTCCAATGCCACACTATACATGTTTGGGCTACAATACATGTTATATTAAATTGCCTCCAGGTGATTATGGAGACTTTTCCTAGATCTCCCAGCTAATATTTGATCGGCATCAGTGTGGGTGGGATGTGAGTAATATCTGCCAACAGTACCGTAACCTGAATCGTGCACTACGTGGATATGACCAGAACATGTGCATAAAATTAGATGGTGACGTCCAACATTTGAGACAAGCCTCATTGGTGTCTGATGTAAATATTGCAACCCTTGCTGGGTTATAGTGTAACAAGTTCAAAATCTTAAAATGGATCAGCTTATACCTAGCATTCATGGAGACCTCTTTAGTTGGGAGACCTCTCCGCCACTGCTCACCTGTTAGTTCAGATACTAGATCTTGTTCCCATTTCGAGTGTACCTAGCTATTGGTTTGATCTTCTTGGATGAGATTATATAGTTTGGAGATTAATGTGTTTAGGTTCTTCCCCAGAAACAATTGCTTTGAAACACAGATGTGTCATCAGCTCCTTGGGGAAGGGCGGCCATCGCCTACTGAACGCTGCTCTCATTTGAAAGTACTGCAGCGCCTTCAAAGGGTTGTTTCTCTGTTGGTAAAGTGAAACAAACTGCCCTTCCGGGAATAAATCTCCAAGCATCAATTGGCCCTCCCTATCGCAGGTGAAGTGAACATCCCCATATAACGTCAGAGCAATGCCCGGTAAGATCCACAGTGGAACTTATGTATTATAAGGGATTACAATGTCTACCTTGCGTAACTACCTAGACGAGCATGGACCATGGTACGAACTGGGTCAAAGGTGCAAGAGTCCACATATCTATCGCCGAACAGGACTGATTTCAGGCCTATAGTCGCTGCCCCATATCTTTGCAGTGGTAAATGTGGCACAGCTGAAAAGGAGTTATACCAATATCCTGCAAACTGTGTTTGGGCGACAAGGAAATATAATTCGAAATCCGGTTCTGCCAGACTTCCTTGCTCGAACAGTTCCACCATTTTTTCCCAGCTAATTCTGGTTCCCCATAGGAACTCAGTTGACTGATCTCTTAATGACACAAAGAATACTATCCCCGGTCAACAGGTATATTGGTTAAGAAATACAATCATTTAGGGAGAACCATCATTTTCAATAAGGAGAGGTGACCATACAATGAGATTGGGAGCCTGGACCACAACTTGAACTTTGATGCAAGCGGGGAATACACTCAGCATAATAATCTGCAAAAAGATACCGTACCATTCTGGACACCTTAATTCCAAGATACATGAATAATGAGGAAACCCATCTAAACCCTAACAAATCTAACGGTGGCTTATTAGCGTTTGGGGAATCATTGTTATTTGGCCAAAGTCATGTGCTTATTCCAACACTAGTGTACAGGCCCGTGTGCGGGTTTTCATTCACACAGTAGGAGCTCTATATATCCTAAGCCTACAGCTCCCTCTAGCTGTGACAACGGGCGAAGCTATGCGAATTGGACCACTGTATATCCGAAGGCAACCGCACCTTCTAGCGGAGCATTCTGTGCGTTCGGACAGCCTGTACTGCGCATGACCGCATTGGACAAACCTACATGTGGCCTTTTATATTATTAAAGATGGGTCTAAGTTTGAATGTACAGCAATGTATTGTCCGTGTATAATGAAATCACCTGCGCTGGTCCAGAGGTACGGATCCCTCTGTCCATGCTTCGACCGCAGAGGGGCCGCTAGTGGCTCAATTGAAAGTGCAAAAAGCAACAAGATGGAGGGCAGCATTGCCATGCCCCTCTACCCAATAGTATATTGGGGGTTAGAATATCATTTGTACGAACCCTCGATGTGGGGGCGGGGTGAATACAAAAATCTCACATAACCTAGGAAATATTGCTAAAACTGAAACCGCCTAAGAAAAGAACCAGGAAGAGATCTTGCAAAGACACTGAGTCAAATGCCTTTTTTTCAGCATCTAGTGAGGCTGCCACTGCTCTAGGGGATGAATCCTGCGAATCCCTCACTAAACCCCTACCTAAAGTCTCTTCCCAGGTCACTGGGGAAAGGCAGGCGCTTTCTGAACCTGACCTTGGAGGGGGGGGGAATGGGTCCCATGGGCTGAGAGGCTGTATTTGTCCTTTAAAAGGGAGAACCTTTTGAAGTTGCCAAAACAGGTAATGGCTTCTTGTCATTCTGATGTATCTGAACCACATATAAGATCTGTAGCTCTGGGCACAAATGCCATAAAGCCTGAACAGTCCTTAACAACGGAAAGACCATGTAAGGTGCTTCAGGATAAACATCCTTCTTACTCCCAAAGGTATAATGGAAAGGAATTTAAAAATGTTGCTTTAAATAAACTGTCTTCCTCTGTAACAACAAATTCTAATGGTTCATCCTTAAATAACTCTAAAGGAAATAAATCTACCTGCTCCTACGTCCCATCCCCTTTCCTCCATACTTATGGGACATCTCTCCGTCCTGTGGGACGAGACCGGAGCACTTTGTAAAAAGCATCCAAATTTTTGTTCAAAGATTTGTCCCTCCTCTCTTTCCTGCGTGGGGCCCAGCATGCGGCCGTAAACCCGCCCACCTTGGCTCCCCCCCACGCATCGCCCATCAGTCCTTTTCTCTGCACGATCGGGGCCGGACACTTTTGCATCCTCGGAAGAGTTTCTTCCCTGTTTTCCTCTCTGGCTCTCACTAGCGTTCGTTTACTAGTCTGTCTATGTCTTTTAAACAAGATTTTCCAGACTGTTCATCGTGTCACCGTCGCTTCACGAGGGCGATCCCCATCCTCTTTGTTTAGAGTGTTTGGGTCCGGAACACCGTTGGGATTCCTGTTTTTACTGTGACTCCCTTTCGGTCCGGGCACTTCAACGTCGGTTGGAGCGGTGGGAGGAGGTGTTCGGACAAACTCCTCCTTCTCATTTTCAGGCGTTCATCGACGAAAAGAAGAAACGCCCGTTAAGTTCTTTACTTTTCAGAGCACCCCGGCTGGGGGATACCTCCCCGGGTTCCACTCGGGCCGGCAGGGGCATTGGTCGCTCTTTTACAGGGGTTCGCCCTGAGGTGCCTGTCGGGCCTAATAATTCTACCAGAGTTTTCTCCGAGGGTCTCCGTAAGGGGCCTGTGTTCACCGGAGTACGCTCCGAGGCCCCTCCTGTGGGGGCTGTTGGTAGGCCCAGTTCTACTTAGTCGTGGGGTACCGGAGCTTGCCCTGAGGCCGCTCTTTCGGCTTCCCTCAAAAACAAAACCGGGGTGCGCCCGAGGCCTTGGCTGGGCTTGAAGTTACCGAACGGATGTTCGAGGCCCGTGCCGATAAGGCTTCTACCGGGCCTAGGTCCGAGGTCCCTCGTACAGAGGCTAAGGCTACCAACAGTTCTGAGGGGCCGGGCAAGGCCCTGTCAGTGAAAGTGGTTGCTCACCGTTCCCGCTTTTGTGGTGATACCAGATCTGTTGTGGGGGTAAAGAAGAAAGTTTCTTCTTTTACCGGCAGTGCCGAGGCCCTTCCTTCGAAGGCTCAGTTGGTGGTTGGTATGTCGCAGAAACATTCCAGGCCTCATAGTACCGGCTCCGCCGAGGTTCCTTATGTTAAGGCTAAAGTTAAGACCCCTGACCCATCGACGGGGACCACTGCCTCACTTCCTCACGTGCCGCAGTTCCCCTCAGATGAGGACAAAATGGCGGCCGCTCCCGCCACGACCACGGCGGCCATTTTAGGTACTACCCCAACAACTACGCCATCGGCCCCTGGTGTAGGGTTCGGTCCTTTGGGTGAACCTAAGGTCCCTTGTGCGCATCCTTACCGGCCGGTTTATGATTGGAACCCCCGGATGCCTCTTCCGCACAATGTTTTGTTGCACGCGGGGACGGCTCCCATGATTTATGTGGATACGTCGGTGGAGGAGCCAGTGTGGCACCCTTCCCCGTTACGTCCCTGGATTTGTCCACCTCATGAGAGGCCTCTCAGGTTCCGAAACAATCTCCTGAGGACGTCTTTTTCGGTAAATTTCAAGCGCTTATGCGCACCGACCCCATGAGGGAATATTCCAAAGAGCTTTTCAAGGAGATATGTCTATCTGCGCCTCCGGCCCCACCCGTTCCTCCGGGGGTCACACCGGCACCTCCCTTGCCCGTGGTGCCTCCCCCTGCGCTTCCGCCTTTGCCACCATTGTCCCCAGGCGACAAGGCAGTGCCTGACATGGCTCAGCAGGATCCTGAGCTATAAGATGACCCTCAAGGCGATCGGGACAACGAGGACCTTCCCCGCTCTATCAGAGCTTTCCATGACTGGGTGCTGGACATGATGAGTTTCTTAGATGTTCCGGTGCCCGAGGCACCCGCTCCGCAGGAGGGCGTGCTTTCTGGGGCGTTCACCTTGTCTCCCTTTGAGCGTACTGGCCTGTTCTTGCAGAAGGATGTTCTGGCCGAGGTCCGAAGAGTTTGGGAAAAGCCACACTCGGGACTTTTTGTCAATAAAAAGATTGACGCCAGGTACAGGCTGCATTCTTCGGAAGAAGTGCCTTGTCGTCTTGTCCGCCTCCCTCCTCCACAGTGGTGGCTGCAGCTACGTTGCAATCCAGACCTGCAGCATCCTCATCCGCGACGGCTACTCAGGTCTTGGGAAAGGAGGACAAGCTCCTGGACTCCCTAGGGAGGAAAATCTTTGCCAATTCGGCCTTACATCTCAGGCAGGCCAATGCAGAATTGATTTTGGCGGGAGCTAACATGCGGATGTGGAGAGGTCTGTTGGAGTTTGAGGAGCACATTCCGGTCAAAAAGTTGTAAGATTTCAGAGGGGGCCTTTCCGATGCCAGGGTCTTGGCCCAGGATCTCCTGAGGCTGTGGCTCATCATGTAGACACCTCGGCTCGGGGCCTGATGCTTGGGGTTTATACCTCGCGGCAAGCGTGGCTGCATGCCACTAAGTTTTCAAAGGAAGTGCAAGACAAGGTTCTGGACCTTCGATTCGATGGTAAGGAGCTTTTTCACTCTTCTACTGATGTAGAGCTCACCAAAACCAAAGATAGCACATAGACGGCTATATCATTGTCTGTTCTGGTTAAAGCTCCTTTCAAATCCCAAAGACCGTTGTCGCAAAGTCGACCTTCCTTTAGATGTAGGGGCTTCCTCGACCGCAAATCTCGCAAAGTGGATACTCCTGCGGGGAATAACCGCCGTATACAACAGCGTACCCGGTTTTTCTCCCGCTCCTCAGCCTCCTCATCATGTTCAGGTGGCACCGCCACCGTTAAGCCTGCCAAATGAGGGTTTTCCGCGCTCGCACGAGACCCCGGTGGCAGGACGCATTGCGTCTCATTGGGAGGCGTGGAAGACCATCACAGAAGACAGATGGGTCTTGTCAGTTGCTTGAGCGGGCTTCCGCTTACCTTTACCCCCTACCCCACAACTCAACCCTCCTTTTCAGCCTGGGGCTCACCCTCCCTCAAGGCCGAGGTTCAGAAACTTCTGCACCTCAGAGCTGTGGAACCCGTTCCCCTTGGGGAGCGAGGGGAGGGCTTTTACTCCCGGCTGTTTACGGTGCCCAAACCCAACCAGGCTGGCCTGTGCACCATCCTAGACCTTTCCCAGTTCAATATTTTCCTAACCCAAGAGAAATTCAAGATGATCACGCCCGGCCAGATTCGCTCCTCTTTGCAGATGGGCGATTGGCTCAGCGTGGTGGATCTTCAGGATGCGTACATGCATATCCTGATTTGGAATCCACACAGGAGATACCTCCGCTTCTCTTTGGGAGAGGAGCACTTCCAGCTTCGGGTGCTTCCTTTTGGCTTCAGCTCGGTGCTGCGTGTCTTCACGAAGATGATGTCGGTGATTGCTGCCTATCTTCGTCTCCAGGGTATCCATGTGTATCCCTATTTGGACGACTGGCTTCTATGCAGCCCTTGTCCGTTGGCAGCAGCGGGCAACCTCCAGTCTCTCCTTCAGCTCCTGTTCCATCTTGGGCTGTCAGTGAACTGGCGGAAATCCTCCATGACGGTCTCACAGGACCTGACTTTCCTGGGTTTTTGTTGGAACACGATCGACTGCCGAGTGTATCTGACCGGGGACAGAATGGCAGATCTGTTAGCCATGTGTCAGATGTTTACGCAGTCTGAGAGTATGTCGGTCTGCTGGCTCCAGAGGCTTCTGGGCCTCATGGCCTTGTGCGTGCTGGCTCTTCCTCTTGCTCGTCTCAAAATGAGACGGACCCAGATGGCTCTTCAGAGTTCCTGGCGTCAGGCTGTGGACCCGGATTCCAAGCGGATAATGATTCCGGATTCCATGAGAGCGGACCTGGACTGGTGGTCATCTCTCAGCAACCTGTCAGTGGGCGCGGGGTTTCAAGACCCAGCCCCCATGGTGACGATCACGACGGACTCCTCCCTTTTGGGGTGGGGTGCGATGTTCGATCTTCTTCAGGTCTCGGACCTTTGGTCGCCTCAGGACAAGCTCCTGCACATAAATCATTTGGAGCTTCTGGCGATTTTTCTGGCGCTCAAGGCGTTCAGACCGCTCATTGTCAACAAGGTGGTCCGCATAAGAACGGACAATGTGGTATCAATGTATTACATAAACAAGCCAGGGGGAACAAAGTCTCCCCCTCTCGTGGACCTGTCCATCCAGATTTGGGAGTGGGCCGTGCTTCATGGGGTCTGGCTGCTTGCAGTGCACATCCCGGGCCAGCTGAATGTCACTGCGGATGCCCTCAGCCAGGGGACAGTGGTCAGCTATGAGTGGGAGTTGAAGGCAGAGATCCTCTCATGGATTTTCTAGCGTTGGGGCACACCGGAGGTGGACCTCTTTGCCACAGCAGTAAATGAGAAGCTTCCTCAGTACGCCTCCATAGGGGGGCTGGGAGCCTCCTCTGTGGGGGACGCTCTCGTGGTTCCATGGCACAACATGAGAGCGTACGCCTTCCCGCCTCTCCCCCTAATTCATCGAGCAATTTGGAAGTTGAAGAGCTCTGTCAACAGTTCTCTTCTACTGATAGCTCCGTGGTGGCCGGCCTGGTTTTGGTTTTCAGAACTTACAACACCTGTCGGTGTGTCCGCCGATCAGGTTACCAGTAACTCCCGATCTTCTTCACCAACGGGAACAACAGATGTGGCACCCCTCCCCACAATCGCTCAACTTGGCGGCATGGTGCCTGAGTTCAAGTCTCTAGAGCATTTGGGTTTGTTTGCGGATAACATGCACATTATCCAGGCAGCCAGGAAACCCTCACCCAGATCCCAATACAAGAGTAAATGGCTCAGGTTCTGTCATTGGTGTCTAGAAAAGAAATTGGATCCAAGGGGGGCCACGGTTGACGCGGTGTTGTCCTTCGTGTCCTCCCTAGCAGAGTCAGGGGTTCATGTTCTGTCATGCAGGACTTACCTTTAAGCCGTGTCCGCTTATCTTTCTACGGATCAGTGTTCGTTTTCTCTGACTAACCCAGTGGTAAAGAGGCATTTCGCTGGTTTAACACGCATTTACCCTCCAGTACGTAATCCGCACCCGTCATGGGACCTGAATGTTGTCCTGACGGCGCTGTGCCATAAACCCTTTGAGCAAATGGCTACTGTGGACCTCAAGTACTTATCTTGGAAAGTGTCCTGTTTGGTCGCCGTCACATCGGCAAGGAGAGTGAGTGAGCTCCAGGCATTGTCGGTGGAGCATCCTTTCTTGGTCTTTCACAAGGACAAGGTAGTCCTTCGAACTAATCCGGCTTTTCTGCCGAAGGTAGTGACCGAATTCCATTTGAATCAATCGATCTCCCTACCGGTCTTTTTTTCCGAACCCCGCCTCTGAGGCGGTGAGAGTTCTACACTGTCTTGATGTCCGAAGAGCTCTTAAGTTCTACCTGGATAGGACTTCCGAGCTTAGAAGTTCTTCTCAACTTTTTGTGGCTTTTGGCAATCCTCAAGGCAAGCAGGCGTCTTAGGCAACTATTTCTAGGTGGATTGCCGCCTGCATCACGGAGTCTTTCACTATCCAAAAGCTGAAACCTCTTAAAGGTATTCATGCGCACCTGGTGCGGGGGAAGGCAGCTGCGGTTGCTTTTCAGAAGTATGTTCCCTGGGAGTCCATCGCTAGGGCAGCTACTTGGGCCTCCCCATCTGCTTTCTGTAAGCATTACTGTCTTGATATGAGCTCTAGAGCTGACGCTCAGTTTGGCCAGGCTGTGCTGAAAAACATGTTTCAGTAAGGGGTATTTCCATCCACCCATAGTTTCTGTAAGGAGTGCTTTGGAATCTCCCATAAGTATGGAGGAAAGGGGACGGGACGTAGGAGTATTACCAGGTTACTCACCGTAGTGACCACCTTAGTCGATAGTCCCCTTTCCTCCATACGCCCGCCCGCCGTCCCCTCTAATAAGGTTCCTCTGTTATTGCTAATGAGTCTTTGACCCTGCGATAGAAAAGGACTGATGGGCGATGCGCGGGGTGGAGCCAAGGGGGGCGGGGTTACGGCCGCGTGCTGGGCCCCGCGCAAGAAAGAGAGAAGGAACACATTTTTGAAAAAAACATTTGGATGCTTTTTACAAAGTGCTCCGGTCCCGTCCCACAGGACGGAGAGATGTTCCATAAGTATGGAGGAAAGGGGACTTTGTTGTTGAGGACTAAAAGTACCATAACCCCATAAGTACTGGAACGAGGAAGAGGGCTGAAGAGTCCTGCTGTAGTAGTAGTAGTCGGGCAAGTAAGCCTGATGGCCCACACCTTAGGGAAGCTGAGAGGCTTAAAAAGCCCCCTCAGGTGCAGGCAATTAGGAGCTGGAACTGTGGCTGGAGTGCATGATGTAGTAGCAGAATTGGAGAGGGAAAGCATTGTCCAAGCCAAGAGTGAACAAGGTATTACCCAATTGAGACCGAAACCAGCCTTTCCCAAAGCCAGAGAACAGTTGAACAGCACTGTGAGCCAAATAGAACTTCATCACTGCCCACGATACAAGTGTGCAAGCATTACCTGAAAAGAAGAGAGTGGAAACAAAACGTCTGCGTAATTATTCTTGCTAACAGTGGGCAGAGGGATGCATGCAAGGTTTGGTAAGTGAAACTTCCTGTTGAACATTCTGTGAAGTTTGTACATCCTACATTGCCAAAGACTGTAAGAGAAATAGAGAAGTGTGGCTCAAAAGCAATTCTAGTTGTTGGTTGCAGACAGAGGAAAATAGGCTGCCCCTCTGAAAAGGTGGGTTCAGAGGAAGAGTGCCCTGCCTATTTGAAGGTGTTGAAGATACCCAAAAATGACTCTCTTTCTTTCTGAAAACTGTTTCAAATTACTGAAGTTGTGGTGGTGCATGGTTGCAGATGCACAAGAAAGGCAGCAGAGGCTGCCCGTCTGTTCAGAGGAAGAGTGCCTTGTCTACTTGAATGTGTTGAAGTACTGAAGCTGTTGTGGTGTATCTGGTGGTTGGTAGATTTGAGACTTCAGTAGCACAAATGAAGGTGGAATACTATGAGGCAAAGGAGTATGTCTTTATGGTAAACTCTTGTTGAAGTTGTTGAACTGGGAGTAAAATCACTGTGAAGTCATCCTGACAAAGATACCTACTGTGACTTCAAATCTTGTAAAGAGAGACATATTTACTGTGTTTCACTAACATTTCTGGAAGTTGTCTTTCCTTTGAACTGTTGTAATTCTCCTTGGACAAGTGGAGGTTGTGGCAAAGCATTGTGGCTGGGAATTACATTGATGCTATTTTGATGAAGTGGAAAGTCTATTAACAAGAGGAGATGTTCTCTTATTGTAACTTTGGTTAACAAAGCTCTACTTTGATATTGAGGCCATCAAAAACTGGATTGAGGCTGTATTACATACATGGATTTCCCTGTTTCTTTGTGTTGAACATTGGAGCTGAGTCTACATTGGGTTCAGGGGAAGTGGAGCTCACCCAGCTTACCAAGAGGTTATCGAAAGAGACTCTGAAATGTTTTGTTGATGTGAATTGCCATAGATTTTCTTTGTGTATTCGCTGTTTATGCGTGAAGACCATCCTATGTTAGTGTTTCCCTTTAGTTTTGATAGGCAGTGAAATCCTCGTAAGAGTATGTATAGTGAGGCATTTGATAACCTTCATAATTTAATAAAATGGCATATTTTGAACAATCATCCAAAAGTTGTCTTCCTCAAATTGCTGACCTCTCACATCTAGTACTCAGATTTATCTTTGATAAGATATAAAATAAACGCTGCAAATTCAGCTCCTTAGAACGGGTTGGAATGAAGCCCAACTGGTCAGGGTGCACAAGAACCGACATATGCGGGAGCATTCTGACCGCCGCCAATTGATTTTCGCATCCACATTTATTAAAGAGAGTGGCTGATACAAGGCTATATCATTTGACGGTTTATTTGGTTTCAGAAGAACTGTTATCACTTTCTTAAGTGAATGGGGGAGCGACCCTCCCTCCAACCCTTCTTCCATGGTTTAAGTAACTGAGGTGCCAGACTAAGCTTAAATTATTTATAAAATTCCACCTCTAGCCCATACAATCAAGGGGACTTACCGGGCGACAGCGAAGTTATTGCAGCCGTAATCTCTTCCACTGTCGGGTAGATCGAGATCATTTTGCCTCCTCTGACAGCTGTGGCAGTGCAATACCAACCATATAGTTTGTGACGCCCGCTTCACGCTGCAATAGGTCTTACATTTTTTATTAATGCCCTCATGCTCAGTTATAACATTGCCACCTTTCCCCATAATCCCATCTATAACCGGTCTATTTTCTTTTGCCCTAATCGCAGGAGTGAGAGGCCTGCCAGGCCTATCCGCTTCCCCATACCTTTCACCAGCACCGGCTTGGAAATGTAATGTCTCCTTTTCAGCCAGTTTGCGGGAACTTGAGCAGATCTCCTTTGATTTTACCTAGCAGTTCCCTATCTTTGGTGATCCCCTAGTCCTCCAATCGTCGTATCTGCCCTTCAAGGATATGTAGGTTGTAAGTCAGTTCTCCCCGCACTTATAGTTTGAACGCTTCCCAAAGTGTAGATTGTAATGCAACAAAATCATCAGTCTCGTCTAATTGAGAGGTCACAATAATAGGATCTAGCAACAGTGTAGGAAACGTCTTCCATAGCGTGCAAGTCTTAGAACTCCTGCCCAACTTGAGTGAGGGTGAAACTGGTGAGTGATCTGAGAGGGTAAGTGGGAACATAGGTAATCCAGCCACCTAAGCTGAAAGGGAAGATGAAAGCAGTCAATAATCTATTCTGGACAGGGAATCGCGGACTATGAAATATTAAATGTACTCCCTGATCACCGGATGTAAGCCTCTTCACACATCAAACAACTGCAAGTGGGATATTATCTGTAGAATCGCTGCAGCTGAATGGGAGCGAGGTGTGCTGGAGGATCAGTCTAGATCAACATCCAATATGGTATTGCAGTCCTCCCAACTCCCCCCCCCCAATATAATGGGAATGTCTGTCGATATTGTTAGGATGGCAGCCACATGCTTGTAAAATTCAGGGTCATCTTCATTTGTCCCATATGTATTGACCAACCCAATTGCCATTCCTTGCCTTTCCCTGGCCCCCTGCCCGCCCCTTCCTGATTGGCCAGCCATGCCATGAAGCCCTCTTAACCAAGAGCTCCAGGGCAGCCATGCCCGGACAGCTGGCTAAAGGCAGCTCTCATCCTCAGTTTGACCTGTTCGCGCCAGCCAAGCCCCAAAACTGTCTGAAGCAGCCTTCAGGTAAGAGACAACGACTTTTGTTTCTCATATGCAATGTTAATTACATAGCAGAATCTAGGTGTTTTGAAGTTCAGTGCATGTTTAAAGTATACCCACTGTATTGAAGTGAGGTGAATATCTAGAAGATAACCACTGTTCTGAACTTAGGCAAATTTCTAGTCCATAGCCACTGATTGACCAAAGTGCATATTTAAAGCATAACCACTAGTCTTTCTGTGCTCCAAAGCTACCCTATGTATTGCACATAGAAGAATGTATGAGGGTAGCTAATGCTTTGCACTTAGATGAATTCTGAAGGGAGCCAATGTACTGCACTTGGATGAATTGCGTAGATAGCCAATGTATTGCACTAAGAAGAACTTCGAGGGTAGCCAACGTACTAACCACCCTTGCTCCTGCTCCCCTCCAGCATACCTCCCAAGTACCACACACGCCCTAAGAGCCAGCCAAACTACACAACAAAACTCACAAAACGCACATCTAACATAAAAAACTTTCACATACAACAAACAATCCCAGACACTGGGCCTTACTCCTCCGGATACAACAATCCAGTGCACAAAATCAAAACTCATTTGGAAAGTCGACACGCACAGATGCCAGTTTATCCTGTTTCTGCGAGCATCAACAGAAGAGCACAACCTCTATCCTACCCCTCTTTCCTCACTGACCCTCCCGCCCTCTTCCTTACAGACATGTGTGTGACTGGAGACCATGCTAATGCTAATGGTGCACAGTGTAAGTCAACCTAACATATTATATTGTATACAGGGCTTCAACAGGAATAGGATAGCATATGGTACGCTCCCACAGTCGACATTTGCCTACGTCAAGGTATTTTTATGCTGCTTGAATGCTTGCAGTAAAATTGGGCTAGATGAAGATCTTGCTGGACTTCAATTGTAATGCTCCTCTCTTGCCAGTTTAAGTCCCTTGCTATAATTGTCCTGCAATGATCGTACGAGATGATGAGCCCTTTTCTAACAGAAGTTGTGATAAGAACGGAGGTTCTCCAAGTAAGGATTTCAGTAGCCCTTTCACAAACTGCTCCATAGGACCCTTTGAGACATTTTCAGGTACTCCCACAATACATACCTTGTTGCGTTATGATCTGGACTCTAAATCTTTACACTTTGATCGTACCGCTGTCGGTTCCTTCCTGACCATCGCTATATCGGCAGTATGTCGTTCCACTTTATCCTCCAAGTCACTTATCTGCACCTCAGCCTCCATTATGCACCCGCTCTCTTTATCCAATTTGCATTGCCGGTAGTTCATATTGCCCACTGTGAAGTCATTGTGGAGTAAGACACAGAAAACCGTAACTGAAATGCCAGGATGGAAATACGCCCATCTTACCCTATGCTATGGTGGGATTTCCCTACCACACCAAAACTTAAGGAAAGCCAGTCAGTAAATTCAACTGAGGAATCTGTCTGTCCAAAACCTATACTTGCCCTCACAACTAATCTCATATAACGTTTAAGAATATCAACAAAAAGAGTGTTGAGCATAAAGTTTGGAGCTTTGTTCAGTTCATAGCTTTCTTTCAGCTCCCTTCCCCAAGTATAAAGCAGTTCTAACAAAAGTATTAGGATTGCCTTACATTCCAACATAATATAGGATTATCCTGGACTCTGAGTTCCCTTCCTCAAGTTCCAAAACACAGTTTGAACACAAAGTATCCTGAGGCTCTGTCCTCTAGTCAATAAGTAGTTCAAAACCTCAGGGTTCCCTTCCTCAAGATGTATTTTCAATGCTGAAATGATTTTATGATGTTTCCAAATGTTTTACGCCACACTTGCACCCTCTGCATATGGCTGGTCTTTGATTAAAAATGACCGTTGGTTTTAATTCACTTTTTAAAGTTCGCCTCCAAAGTTCCATTCACTTTGAATTGGCTGTATTAAAGTTCTATTAATCTTAAAGTTCAATATACATTGGTTTCTTTCATTTAATACTCGATTGATTTGTAAATCAAATTGGTATTGAATAAATGTTTTCAGGTAAGTCGTTGTGGCGTTAATTTCAATTCACTTTGTTGTAATATGCCTTTGTAGTTTGCCTTTAAATATGCCCAACACTCGGAGACTTTCATTAACATGCTTTTATATACATGCAACCACTCCATAACAAAGTATCCTCTCTCGTACAAGGACTAACTATTTTTATTAGTTGCCGGCATGCACAGATTCGAATCAGAGACCTTCGACAATGTGTCTTACTTCATGCAACCACTCTGACACGAACCAACTTTGCGCATAAGATCAATCACTCGCATACTGGGTTTCTGTTTGCTTAGAAACCCACTGGTTGCTTCGATGCGAGTTCCTGCAGTACAGATCTCCCGCCCTTCTGATCGTTGGCTATGGGCTCCACCTCCTGCCCCTTAGACACTTGTGGGTTGGCTTCTGGTCTCAGGAGAACAGGCACTTCGAGCACTAGAAAAAGGGGCCACCTTCCAGCACAGCTCCCCTTTTTAGGCTCCTTGGGTTTCACAGAGCCCCAGCTCCTAGGCCGCTCTTCACTGAACCACAGGTGTGCTCCACACAGGTAGCTGCTCCCTGTCACCTCTTGGCCTCTCTGCTGCTGCTGAAAATTCACTGCCACTGCTCCGGTCACTGCTTCCCCTCTCACTCTCATTTGATGGTGCTTTTTATATACCTGCACACCTTTTTATAGGCTGCAAGTGTGAGTTTACAATTAACTCTGCCTGACCGTCATTAAGCTGACATGCTTGACCTCTACTGCTCCCAGCAGGCCTCTTCCTCGTCCCAGTACCAGAGTGGTGAAAGCAACTAATCCTCCTTACTTCTGGTTGCCCCTTCCTCTTCTCAGTAATATTTATAGTTTTACATGAGGAAGGGCATCCCACTCCCCACCCTCACAGATCCTCCACCCAGGTGATCCTCCCTTGCTTGTCCACACCCAGGGTCGGGATCCAAGAGCGATGGCCTTTCCCTGGCCACCCGCGCAGAGGACCCATGGGGAATAGGAGTGGGAATACCCTCAGGTTTCTCACACTACAGCGTCATCATGTTTGGAGTTTACCCATGCAAACCCACTTTGCATAGCCACCATGATCGGCTCTAGGTGGGTAGGAAATGCTGCGCCTCCACCTGGGGTATTATCTGACGTAGCCATCACAGTGGTGCATATTGCTGGTGTATTGGTATAGGAACCGATTGGCCCTATGCTTTTTACCTGTTGCTCTCATCATCCCGGGCGGATCGTGACAGTGACCCTACTAAGACACTGGGGTCACCCTGCTCCATAATCAATTCTTTGTTTTGTTCCTGCACATCTGTTTATATTTCGCTTTGCATTATTCTCAACTATTGAGTAGCAGCCCCTTAGCTCTATTCCAGGGTTGGAATGCAAGGTAGTATTGCGGTCGTGGGTTCACCAGAGTTGCTAGTGCTGTACGACAGACTGATCTTCTCTCATCTCCCCTAGCCCATGACTCCTCACCTGCAACTCCTATTTAGGAGCTATTGGTAGCTACCATAGCTGGATAGATCTTTTTGGGCTCACTGCCCCTCCTCCCCACGGCACTGGTAATAGTCACCACAGTGGCCGCGATACCCGTGTCAAACACTGTAGCATGTTCTCTGCCAGACTCGAGTGAGGCACTTACATCAAAGCCTGTACTTGGACAAGTGGAGATCTAGTCTTGTGCTCACCAGGTAATCAATATGTCCAGAGTGTGTCCACGGCACCTGACCCCGTGCCTCCATTGCTCTCTCCAGCAGACAGCGTCCGCATGAAATCTGAAGCCGCTGTGCCCAACATCCCCCGGGGACCAGCACAAACGAGGGGAGTGAGGGGGTCATATGCAAGGCGGAACACGTTGTAGAATAGAATTTTCTAAACATATTGCATTTTATTAGAACTTTAGGTTGGATGAGCACCTCACTATCCCTACCCTGACAAGGGTTTCTTTGCCTAAAATAAACTTAAGGAAACACTCTAATAAAGGATTTCTGTCCTTCACACTTACATATAACAAATAAAACAAATAAACATGGGAATACATGGCAGTAAAAAAACCATAATGATGGAGTTTAAAAAGTAATGAGTCTCTTGTCGGAACGTGGGTGAACTCCCCTTCCCCAGATTTCAAATGGGATTTCTGCTTCACAGTTAAAAAAAAAGAACACAAGGAAATCCTGATTCGTAACCAAGTTCCAATACAGTCTGAAAGTTCTGCTTGTCAACAAACTTTCAACACATAGACTATAAGATTCTCCTTCTTCTCTGAACAGGCTTTCAGTTCCTCAATATCAACAATGTTTATATTGGTCAGGAGGATTTCCCACTTCAACAACTCCAGAAAATATAACTTCTTTACACTAGCTTTGGTTGGCTTTTCTTCCAGTACCATGAAAACAATGTCTTTGTTAGGGCCACCTTGTAGCCCTACTCCAATTCTCCCATGGCCTGCTTCCTTGCCAGGCCTACAGTTTCTGCAACATTTTCATTTGGTTTTACTCCAGTGCCCGAGCAGCTTTTCACAACAAGAATACTTGTTATTCCATGTCAACTGACAAGAAATTGTAACAGCTTCACAGCATTTAACAACTGATAGCTTCAAGACTCTCAACACATTGTTAGGGCAGACAAGATTCGCACTCCAACACTTTTCTGTAAATTGTTTCTTTCCTTCTGGTTTTTTGTACCCAGAAAGGTAACCTTTTCGTCACTCTCGTTTCCCCACTTCACATAGAACCGAAAACTGACAGGGATAGAGCCTCCATTTACCTCTTTGACAATCGGTGGGTTTCTCAATGTGTACCAGATGTTGTATACAATATGAGCACTTAGTTCCAGAGTTTACATCCCTTGCATTGGCCCTCTTATGCAGTTTGCAATATTGGCCAGATTGAGTTTCTTATTTCCAGCATCTCTGTTGGGGCAATGCTTACTGATACAAACTCTTAATAAAGTTGCCCCCACAGTTGGTTGGCTTTTCCAGAAACTCCCACTTTCACAATTACAGTAATTTGTCTGTTGTTCAATAACTTGGTTGGTTCCCTAGCTAAATATGCGCCAATAGCCCGGGAACCACTTTTACTATTCTACAAGTGCTGCTTCTGTTTTATAACTGGTCGGCAGTCCTAATAAGTACATGCAAATGCAACGCTGCACTGCTTCTGCTACTACGCGAGTGGCACTCACTCGCATTCCTGCTTCCTGCCTGCGAGCGGGGGACATAGAGCTCTGGGGTCACTCACCGGTCTCGACGTGCAACTCTGTTCCACTCGCATTCTGCAGTACTTCTGCTGCTTCGGCTCTTCACGATGCAGCAAAACTCTCCGGTAAGCCTGCCTTCGTGCCACTTCAACTTGGAGCGCCACTTGCTCCGGAGGCACTCTGGTGCACGCCAGACACAGCCTCCTGCACGTTTCCCACTACCCAGCCTCTGCAGAACAGGTCCCAAGGGGGAAAGCATTCCTTCTGCACGTTTTCTGCTGCATGACCTCCAAATTTCAGTTTTGGGGGAATCTGACCTTCTGACGACCGGCAGCTGGAATCTGCCCTGCAATGGCTCTGGTGTCCTCTCCTTCCTCCAGCTTCTGTTTGGGATGCCAATTCGAACTTTGTGCATTCTTGTGGGATACATTGACCCACTCAGCAGAATTCCCATCCATAACCAAGATGCACTTCAGCAGTTAACAGCAAAATGGCTGCGCTGGCTCCTTTGAGCACCATTGCCTCGCATCAAAACTGCATTTTGTAGCTACAAAATGATGACTGCACTGTTTTGCCAAGCACCTATTGGGCAAGTTGGAAGACGGAGCACACCGTGAAAGGCTGCCAGTGTGTGTTCTTGTGTGTACCAATGAAGCGAATTAAAAAGTAGCGCTGCTCTGGTGCTTGCTAAAAAGTTCCCATCGAAAAAAAGGGAATATTTTACATTGAAAAGGATGCTGCCCTGATGCTCTTCATCTGTTCAACATCACACTGCTTTTAACAGCGAGACCCTGGCATTCCTATCCATATTTAGATTGTGCTCCAGCAAAAGAGAGTATTATCCCTGAATGACAGGCTGTGTCGGACCACATCTGGCAAATCAACAGAAACTGTACTCTCAGCCGTATGGAAAAACGCTTGACTTTTGGGTTGTAAAATGTCAAAAATAAACACTTCAAAAGAAATCCTAGCTCTCTGGGCATATGTCAATTTCAGTGGACCTGTGCCTTGAACAGATTGCTGCATAAGAGAAACTGACTAGGGCTGCAAAACAATGTTGGGAATTCACATGGAAGAGAAAACCTTTTGAAAGGGACATCCCAGCAGACTCCACCACATGTTAAAATGTACTTTTGCGAATAAGAAAAATTCCTGTTTTAAAAGTGTAATGTTGGATAAGGCCCTGTCTTTGCCTAGCAATGTAAAGGGGGCTTTGCTGGGAAACATACATGGGATGTTTATTTCAACAGGCTTGCTTCTGATTCAGAATAAAATCAAATAAAGAAATAAATGCATTGGCTGTACTGGGAAATTAGCCAAACAGGGTTTCTGCTATGGCTCAAAGGACAGTTGGGTGTTGACAGCAGGAGCTGTGTTCCCCTAACAGAAGCCACAATGGATTGACCAGGAGGCATCATATCACACACTTGTCAGACTTCTGTCTGTGCTCCAGGTTGACACCATAGATTCTGGGGCACCTACTTGTGACTGTAGGGAAAATCACCTCCCCTCAACTTCCACTGGGGAGCTTTAAAGCCAACTCCAGAGCAGCCTTGGACGTTATGACCTTATTTGGTAAACAATACTGGCCATCTGGCTCAAAGGGCTATTTTATTAATACATTTCAAGACTTTTTATCTCTGAAATTGGACAACGCAGAAATGCATAAGTTTCACAATCTAGATGCAATTTTGGTGGCTTTAATTTAAGACGTGATAGCCTTCACTGGCATATTGGGGACAGAAATGGCAGAGCATTGGATATTCTGAGGAAAGTGTATATGATGCCAATTTGAAATTCAATACTTACATGCCTTATGATAATATATACACATGTATAAAGTTATAGAATTTTAGGTAAAATAATTTCATTGAAAATGACGAAAAACTATTAGACGGATGAAACAAAGTCCTGCATACTGGAGAGTTGGACTGCCATGCTCTGTGTGAAATATGTAATCTTCCGATGTAATTTGAAAAAGTCACACAACTGTAGAAATGCGTGATTTATGTTAAAATTGATTTTTGGCAAAAAGGACTGTGGGATGTCTTTGCACCTCATAAAACACAACCCCATGAACTGAGTCCCCTCCTGGAGGAGGCGACCAACATAGGCTGACCTATCGGGTTCTTTGGGGTTTGTATATCTTAGTTCTGCCCAACAATAAACCCGGTGATGTCACCCGCTTTATATAAGGGGTGGGATCTCACAGGGACACACTCTCTCTCCTGAATTTCCAGCGCCTGCGTATCCAGACATTCCAGATCTAACTTTGCAAGATTCCAGGCTCTACTGCCAGGCCAAAGCATAGCTGACCCTATCCCAGCAAGGCCATTGATCCAGTAACCCCACTAAAATCCCAATAATAAGGGGGAAAGGCTGTGGTACCCTTTGAGGAGTATCCTGTGACCAGACTAGCTTTTTGCCTTACCTTCATGCCCGCTGTACCCTTGCCATCCACTGACGAGACTTGCCCAGCTGTTTGCTGTAAGGGGCACCTGCCGTGCTGTGACTAGAGCCCTTTGAGTCCAGTACCCGGTTGGCTGTCCCAAATCCCAAACTCAAGTGCAGATTGTGAGTATTTCCCCATCCCATAGCAACACATAGCCTACCCCATCTTGATACTTTCTTTGTCCTACTTTCTAAGTAATCCTATCCATACCTTGGTAACTTGTTTAAAACTGTTAGAATTCTCTGTGCACCCTGTCCTGGATTGCCTAGTGTTGGCGCCATCCTTTCATTCACCCCATCTTGTAACTCCTTAGCAATATTTTGATTAAATAAATTAATTCTCCTTAAGAAAAGAGGCACACTGTCTGAAGGGTTACAACTGCAGCGTAACTTTTCTATTCATGGTGGCGTCCCCTTTTCTAACCATTAAATCTAGTGCAAGTGAAATTTGCCCTTTTTCTTACCAAACCGATTTTCTCTTTTTAACTGATTTATTTGACCAAAACCAAATTTCTTTCATCTTGAAAATCTCATCCAATTATTCAGCTATAGTCACTCTTTCACTTCTATATTGTTCTTTTGGTGTGCATCTAACACCCAGCCTAAGAAAACGCATTCCGATTCTGTATATTTCACCCGTTTAAAAAAAGAAACGTTTTGACATTTAAAACTGCAAAAAGTGTACATTGCAACTTTTCCACATGTGATTTCACTGCACTGTGTTCTTAATTTCAAGTTGCTTTTGAACTGTATGCCTTTTGTGATACCTTACCGTATAGTTGCTATTGATATAACATCCCTGATACTGTGATAAAACATATGTACATCATTATTTAACCACTCATATAATTAATTTGTCAAATTCTGAGTGTCATTTTATGCCATTGCAAAGGGTTTCAAAATCCTCTTATTTTGTGAGGGAAGGTCGGAATTTGATGGTTTGCTGCCTCATATCCCTGAATTGGGGTTTGAGGGAACATTGCAGGGGGAAACCTTAACTCGGGTGCTATATACCCAAATAGAAAAAGTGCTTCTATTCATTTGTGCTTTGGATATGTTCTTGTAGGTTACCCAAGTGTATTTCAGTGGTTTTCATTGTAATTATCACCCCATTGGTGATTGCTGCCCAATATAAAAATTGTGTGATTTTCTTTGAAATTAAAATAAATAAATATTGTATTACCAACCACCGGCCTGGTTCGTGGTCCATTGTGACCCGGGGTATTTGTAAAAGGGGGTGTGAGGCGGGTCGGTTACCAGCTCAATTTGAATTCGTAGAAAATAAAGAAAAAGTATTCTCATTGAGCACTACTTCCTAGGCTAAGACCAAGGGTCCTGGTCCGGTGTGTGACGCCCAATTGGAATCCTTCACATTCTGCTTCTGAGTTCTTCTACTCTCCACTAGCAGAGTCTGCTCCTTCTCTATGACCTTTAGCGGAGGGCCTTTTACACCTGTCTCCCTCAGTTGTGGGTCATCTACATCAACTAACTGACCAATCCTGTCAAATTGCGTCACTTCCACCTCCTTCCTCATCCGAGTAGTTGGGTAATTCTGGTACTTGAAGTCCCTAAGGGCAAATGTATGTTTTCTTCTATTGTTTTGAAATCAAAACCCACTTTGCTCCTTGTAACATTCTTTAACATTCTTTAAATGAACTTTGCAAAAATTTGTCATTAATCCTGATTGTACAGAAAAAGGCATTATTTTAGATTGTTGTTATTCCTGGCTTTCTTTTCACTACTTGTGTGCAAGGATGGGTCTTCGCTTTATAGGTTTCCGAACTTTAGACTGATCTTGATTTCTTTCTAGGTCCAGGAATGCATGAGTGAGTTCACTCTTATTTGCATGGATATCTCTTGGGCCAACCAGATGTTTGTTACAACAAATGATTACAGACTTTGGCATTGTGGAGTCATTGTCTATAGAGGAAGATGAATAACATGTCTCATCCCCCGTATTCCTCTCTCCCCTGGGCCCCTTCTCCTTGGAGATGAACCTCCACCCTAAGGTCAGGATCAGCAAGCGTCTGCCTTTCCCTGGCCACCTGGGAGGAAACTTTAGGCAAAGAATTAGTGAGGGATCTGTAGGATTCATCACAAAAGACCCCAAACGTTTGCGCCAGCTTTAAGCGACTGCATGCACGGCGCAGCCTGCACAGGCAGTGCAGAGCTGTAGCCTTGTGCCCAACAGGCACCCAAACTATTAAAGGGCCTGGATTGCCTTCCCGCATGAACCAAATGGCTGCTCTCTTTGCTACCCGGGGCTATCGTCAGTTACTACTTGCTCCGGTTCCTTATCCAGCTGGCAGCCGCCTGAAGGACCCGATACATATATATATATATATATATATATATATATATATATATATATATATATATATATATATATATATTATATTTATAGCTAATTAAGTCAATCCTAGCTCTAAAGATACATATTCAATCAGGGTTTTTTTGGATTATCCAAGGGCTATTTTCAATAGTTTCTCCTGCAGAAGGGTCAACCAACGATCATGCATCACCAACCATTCTGCCCATAAAGACTGCAGTGATCTTTTTTTTAGTTATCTCTTATCGAAGGTTCTAAGGACAATCTCCCTTATTGGCAATCAAAACGTTGGCTACCACTTGTCATTCTAATCTCCTTGGCCCATATGTATTTGCTACTTTATCTATTGCAAGATGTGCGTTTAATTCTATCCTCGGATAGCAGTGGCTATCCACACACTCTAGGAATACTAGACCCAGATACCAGTTTAAACAAGGATTACTTCATTTTAGAATTGAATTTAAAGTCCTGCTTTACTGCAATGTTATTGATGGTATCTGCACTTCTTTAAAGCCCACAGATGTATGAACCAAGAGGGCAATATCCCAGGCCACATAACAAATTCGATGATTTCTCAATGTTGAAGGAAAGTTAATCTTTGCTCAGAAGATGATCGCCTAATATGAAAGATGTATAGAATGAACAGCAGCGCTTCCAGGACGCAACTCTGTTTGTTTTGTTTATTTATTTATAGCGCGCGCCAGACCCGGAGGTATCTGGGCGCGTGTTCAAGAATACTTTAAGGTTACAGTTACACACAGTTACACATTCCAAGTAATTGCAAGATACATTGATAGCAAGAGGATGACAGTATTCATGGTTATATACAGTCACACACAGTTGCACATTCCAGGTTACATGATGCATTGACAGTAAGAGGATGGCAATATGCATGGTTATATGCACAGTTGTTTGTACGGAGAGGTGTATACACAGTATACGTTGAGAGTTGAGAGCTTGTCCGTGTACGTTTAGTTGCAGGTTAACAGGTGGGTCAGGCTTGAGTAGTCCTAGTGTCGGTCAGTTATAGGTCACAAACCCTGGTTTGTGCATATAGTTCGTGTAGACGTCCTTACTGTCAGTTCTTGCTCTAACATGTCCAAATGCAGTAGTATAATTAAACCACCCAGGTGTATAAAAAGGCCAGGATCATTCACCCCATTTGCTACTTTTCATCCATAACTGTTGTCTATTGATGTGGCTAAAGCTGGCTGAGAAGTCGAAAAAAGGCAATGGGAGATTGCTTACTGCCAGCCTAGTTCTCAAAAAAGCATTTGCCTTTTTTCAAAACACCTTGCTTTTTTACACTTCACGGCCACCTTTGACTGCTACTATAGACAGCAGTTATGAATGAAAACTTAGCAATTGGGGCATTGATGCTTGGCTGTTAACTGAATGCAGTTATATAATTCATTTGTTGACATTGTAACCCTAAAACCAGTTCGTTCTGTTTGGAGAATGCTGCCCACCTTTACCTTGTTTAGAAGCAACATGGTAAACATTTTACTTGTTCCCTTTTAAAGGGTATGCGCTGTGTGACGAATCTAGCAACATTGTCACTGATTCTCTTGAGGGAAGCTTCTCTTATGTGACCAGGGAAAGGCAGAACGTACCCAACTCTGACCCTATGGGTGGCTATCTGCGGGACGACCACATAGGGGAGGATAAACTCCAGAGAGTCAGGAAAACAGTAAATCAAAATAAACCTTCAGATGTGATTCTTAATGACACCCATGTTCATTTGCAACATGCTTGAATTGCTTATGACGAAGATAAAGAATTCCCATGTTTTCGTGACCAGGAACCTGATTTACTCCCAACCCCCTCTTTTATTTTTGATCTTTTTAGTCGTGAGACCAAGAAGAGGGATTGAACAATGAGGACAATCAGAAGTGGTAAGCAAACGCAGCGTTCTCATCTTTGGAAAGTGTTAACTAATGCCGAGCAATTTAAAAACACACAACTGAACATAATACGAGTGAGAGGCAGAGACACAGCGTAAGGCAGCTTGTGCTGACGCTGGTTGAAATGCTGGTGGCAAGCACACTGGAAGGCAGCACAGAGGCTGGAAAGAACGGTGTGCAGAGAGCCAAGAGAAGCTCGCCGCTTCATTGCTATGGGAGCTGGAGCTGCCAAAAGCAAAGGAAGATAAAGCTGGAGCCAAGCAGTTAACGGGACGAATGCCCCGACAGAGAACAGAAGGATGTGAGGAATGCCAGAGCTGCCCGGTAAGCCTAGAGAGAGCCGAGTGGGTTACCAGAGCACTTAAGAGCGAGTGGAACTGATACAAAATCAAACAGTTTTAGGAAAGGGTTGGTGACCAGAACATGCAAAGATAGATTGAAACAAATACAGTGTGAGGAAAAAGGGTTGATGGCCCAATGCTTGGAAAAGGACATTGACACAAACATGACCAGTGTTAAAGGGTCAGGGACCCAATATTTGAAAAGAGGAGTTGATACAAATCAGAACTTTGCTGAGAAAGTGTCAGTGACACAATACTGGAAACACATTATTCCTTGGATGAAAGAAAGAATGAGTGGAGAATGGAAAAGCACTGGCTGGATATTGAACCAGGCAAACAGTGAGTCTGGGACTCGCACCCATGAAGGCATATAAAGCCCAGTGCAGGAGAGCAAACCAGGCACTGTGCGAGTCTGGTACCCTCACCCAAGAAACAGAACTGTGATATCCTGGCAGGAGAGTAAACCAGGAGTAAGAAGAGAAGTTATTCTGAAACTGTGAGAATGAATACAAAAAGTGAAGACCCATACCCCTTTTAAGGATCAGTAATAAAGTCGTAATACTACCCTGGCAGGAGAGGACAGGTAAAAAGAGGAAGACTCAAAAGAAAAGGGAAGAACCATACCCCTTTAAGGTTCATTGAGATGTGTAGTCGGATAAACTGAAGATCCAAGAGAACTGTATGTTTAAAAGAGACTCAATGGAAGGCTTATCCCCCCTGGAATAACCCTGTACTATATTAATATATTGGATGGTGAAAAACAGAAGGGACAAAGGGAAAGAGTTATTTTCCTACTAACTGTAGAATCATAATAAGTGGAGAAACTCAAGCTAGAGGTCGCCCCCCTTGAAACTTTTTTGTCCAGCAGTGCCAGACAGACAGTGAAAGACCAGAAGTAACAAAGGGGAAGTGAGGAGGCATTCCTCTCGTGGAACTTTAAGCCCTTTTTGTTTTTCGACAACCTAGAACCTTTTGTTTGGAACTCTGAAAGAAAGCTACAAATGCATAGCTTAACAAAAATCTCCAAGGTACAGAGTACTGTCAGCGTGCCACTGGAATCCCAACCCATCATGGAATTGCTGCGTAAGTTCTGTAAGTGGGAGCAGCACAGATTTTGACAGGTTAATTCTCAGCCCAGAGAGGCCACCAAAGCTTAACACATTCGCCATTACAGGGGACAGGTTAGTCTCTGGGTCTGTCACATACAGCACCATATCGTCGGCGTAAAGTGAAACCACTAGCCTATGGTTAAATAACCATACCCCCTATGTACAGGTCTATCCCTAAGTAATTCTGCAAGTGACTCTATAGCAACAGCAAAGTGGAGGGGCGAAAAGGGGACAGCTCTGTCTCGTCGCCCTACCCATGGACACTGACTCCATGAGTTGACCGTTAACCTGAATCCGTGCCATCAGGGAAGTATACAACCCCGTTACCAACTAATCTCTCCCCCTCTCCCATCCGTCTTAGAACCGTGAACAAAAAGGGCTGCTCTATGAAATGAAATGCTTTCTCGACATCCAACAACACTGCCACGAGGAGTTGGGGGAATCCTGATTTGCCACTGACATTAACCTGAAAAAGCATCACAACAATACGAGGTGGACCTAACTGGTATGAACCCTGACTGATCAGATTTAACACATCTGGACATTAACGGTGCCAAACTAGCAGATTTTGCAGAGAATCTTGCTGTCCAGGTTAATTTGTGAGATAAGTCAGTAAGAGGCACATCTCATCCAGTGTCTTCCCTGGTGTTAAGAGGACAGCGACCACTGCTTCTAGCATGCCATCGTCGACAGCCTGCTGATACATACTTAACAAGTGAGGGACAAGGACAACCGCATATGCTTTGTAAAGCTCAGCTGTAAAGCCATCCGGCCTCAGAGCTCTGCCCGCAGAGAGTACCTTAATCACCCCGTGCACCTCCTCCTTAGTGATGGGACTATCGAACATTTTCCTTTCTTCCGCACCAAACCAAATACAGCGCAACCTGGTCCAAAAGCTGATCAGGTCCTGCTTCTGCGCTCTGCTATATGACGCATATAGATTAACATAAAACTCCCAAAATGCCAGACCTAAATTACCACCCGTATACCTTGTGCCCCCATTCTTATCCTTAACCACCATCATGTGTATCCTGGAGGACTCTGCCTTTGCATCCCTCGTCAACAACCTCCCTGGGCGTTGACCTTTCCCATACTGCCTTGGCGACACCCGCTCTGCAGGAACTTCACCTTCTTGTCCGCTGCCTCCCGAAACCTGTCCACTCTTCCCTCAGAATTGTTCCCAAAGCCACGCCCCCAGCATTGTTCCCAAAGCCACATCCTCACCCTGATCAGTATCCGCTTGTACCTGACAGATTTGATCTTTCTTCTCTGCCAGGTCCCCCCTAATCACTCATAAAATGCTGCCTCTTCCAAGATAAATTACCCCCTCACGATACACTTGGACACCTCCCATAATTCTGCCTTAGATTGAACAGATTGCTCCTTCTCAGTGAAGAAATGTGTGGTCACATCAAGGCTATCCTTGCAAAACACATTATCCAAGAGACCCTCATTCTTGAAAACCCAGGTCAACCTGTTAGCGAGATTCCCCAGAATGTCCACCCCATCACCCTTGGCGCATGATCCGACAATGTCTGGGGTATTATCTCACACTCATCGACCCATCCTGTGGCACCTTCTTCAAACCAGGAAATAGTTCAGCCTAGAGGCTGACTGGTGCACAGTAGCCGAAAGGTGTACTCCAAGTCTCCCCCCTCCCTTTTCCCCCATGCCGCTCCATCCAAATGTCCCTCAGCTCCCATGTCTCACACATCCGCACCAATTCCTGAGTGGTCTGGGTAGGTAATCTCTGCACCCCCTGCATCCTGTCTATCCCCGGGATCATCACTTTTTTAAATTCGACCACCAGAGCTCTTCCCCTCACTGTCTTTTTTTTTTTTTTTATTTTTTTTTATTTCAACAAACTGAAAGTCCACCAAATCAATGAGTATGCACACCCCCAAGAGTAACTGGAATAGAATGAAAAGTACCTTTGGCAACTTCATGTTTTATCTATCTGGGACTCTGCATCAGGGGAGAGATGCGACTCCTGCAGGAAAGTAATGTCTACGTTATTCCTTTTCAAATACAATAACACCCTGCGGGCCTTTGACGGACAGTTCAACTCTCTCACATTCCATGGCAGAAATCACATCCTTTAATCATTTTAGTCTGCATTTAGACAATTATTTCCAACCTATCTAAATAACTGGGGCCTGCACATCAAGCCCATCACTGTGTCCAAGCATGCAAACTGCTGATCAAAACTGACACCCAAAGCCCTTACTGAATCCCCCTCTCGCACACCGGCAACCACCAATCGGCCATTTAACCCCATCCCATCAACATCAACCATTTGTTGCAACCGCACAAGAAACCTTACGGAGCCCAGCAACCCTGGCACCCTAATATAGCCATGCGGTTCCCGCTCCACCCATACCTTCAATATCATGCACCCAAGTAACATCATCTGCAGAACTGTCATTGCCCCACTCCGAAGTTTCCCACGGAACATCATAGCATATTTTAGGCCCCTATCCCGGAGTCTCTTAACATTAATGTAAATCCTCTGCAATGCCTTCACTTTATTTGAGAAATTGGGGACACTTTTTATATGGTCACATGTCAGGGCTCCCCTTTCCCTCACCTTGCGTCTCTATTGTGATAATTCCGTAGCTTTGCAATGTTGTCTCGAGCTGGAGCATCCGTTATCGGCCAAACCCCGCCCCCTACTAGGAATCCGATGCACTCGCTCCACAATTAATATGGAAGAGAACCCCTCAGAGACCAACACCTCCTGTATTATGGAGTTCAGAGGAAGTACCATTGATTTCTGATTGCCAGACTACAGGACACCCACAATCTGTAATTGTTCCTCTGAGATCTTGATTCCAGGTCATCTTGCTTCTCTGCTAATTCCTGAACACCCATTTAATCTGGTTCAAATCCTGTGTCAGTGCCGATGACCCATACTCCAGCGCTGACAATCTGGTTTCTGCCTCGTCCAGTCTTTCCCGATGCTTGTCCAACCGGACCTGCATATGATCCACCTTACAAGTTATGTCAGTTTTCCCATCAAGTGACTAAATCCCCACCTGGACCTGTGTGACCCTAGCACATCTGTCATTCAAAGCATCATTGGAAACATTCGGCCCAGGAGAAGACCTATCACCCTACGGGGGATCCACTGCTTTAGGATTCTTAGTAGGCGACACAGTATTGAACAGGAGCTTCGACTGACTTTTCCCCCCTTCAGATGGTAGTCGGCTGCAGACCGACAGTCACAGCCTATCAGGATTGTGGCAGCACAGTAATTTGGCGATGCAGGTGTTCCCAGATCCCTGTGCCACCATAATCCGGTTCACACCTCAGGGCCTTGAGGTCGCCTAGGCGTAGCCCCAAGTCTCTGGGCCCACCGTACTACTCCCAAAAGATCAGGGTGTCCCCTCACCACCGCAGGCCAATATCCTTGTTTGTGATCCACACATGAGTGCCGTGGCATGTGGATTCCTGTGCTCCCGCCTTACTTCGAACAGCATACAGTCCACCAAAATTATTCACTGTGTGCCAACATTTCCACTCCCTCCACCCTCCGGGTAGTCATCACTGGGGAACCCTCCACCGCATCAATATAAGTAGCCAAATGCCCAGCGAAGCATCACTGGCCACCCACACCAGATCTAACTGGATCAACACGCCGGAAGGGAAAAGTACCATTACCCACAGCGGGAGCCAGTGCCAGATTGCAGGATCCTGCCACCCCGCTGCTGCAGCACACCTGTCAATGCTCCGTGCAGCCCCCCACCAGGCCTCCATCGCAGGTCTCCAGAGCGTAGTATGCACCCGCTAGGACATAGCTGATTGTGTCCGTGGGTTGGATCTCGTCCGCTGGCCCAGTTGGGCTAATCCAGTCACCACCACCTAGACCACAGTGTCCCTACCACTCCAGGGCCGCTCCGCTGCTCCTACTTGTATCCACTGAGTCGGAGGCAGTGGGGGTGAGGGGATGCGTCCCATGACCCGGACCGTTATTCTCCTTGCTGCTGCCCCTGATTCCAGCAACAGAGGGCTGCTTCTCCCCCACCTTCGCTGTGCTAGTCTCTGCGAGTCGCGTCTCCAGTCCCGCCAGCTGCAGGCTGTTGGTCGCACACGCTGATCAGTATTCTGTGCCATGGCCCGCTACTGCAGGCCAGGTCTCTCTCTACGCTACTAACACTGTGTTCCCCTGCGATTAGGCTGCCGAACTATTCAGGATTTGCTCAGCCGATTCCCAGTATGTTCCTACAGCACGTGTGCTTTGTTATAGTGCGGAAAGGTTGCATGCTGTCAGGATATTGATAACATTTCTGACGGGGCTACAGAAAGCTCACAGACCTACGGCCATCTTGGCTGGGCTCACATGCGCCCTCCCTTACAGCTGGTAATTCGCAAGGTTCTCTGCCATCTTTTTGTAAGTTGGAATCAAGAGATTCCTGCTCAGAAGGTGGGTAACGCATTTAATGACCTTACAAAAAAGGCAATACAAAGTCCTGGTGCCTAAACCAGCAGAGGCGTTTAATAAATGTGCTAATCGTCCCGGTCCGGGTGCCCTACAAGATAAGGTTAGCTATAACTCACTTTATATCATCCTCTGAGAAACACATTTTTGCAGCAGGCAAGTACGTTAGAGGTGCACTATATACCGGATCAATATAGACCTTAAGGGCTTGATTCACAGAAGCCTTTTATAATGGTGCAATCCCATACGAAAACGTTCTGTGAATCATGCTCTAAAGTTATGCAACTTTTCTATATCTCACTTGGAATCTGATTTAGCATCAACAAGTTTGTTCTTACTTGATTAATTACCAAGTACTGGTATCCCACTATACTTTACACATTTTTACCTACCTGGCAGTTAATCGCTGCTGCTTATGAAATTCCAACCAATTTTTTCCATATTAAAAACATTTCTTGGTATACATTTCTGATTTAGCATCAACAAGTTTAAGTTCTTACTTCTATTCTATTCATTTTGTAATATTTTATTATAGTGTTCTCCCCATTATATTTCTTTCTTTGGGTTTAAATTGGTCTGGTTTTATATTTATTTTAACTATTCAATACTTGAACTTTAGATGTGTATTTCTTTTTAGTTGTCTGTATACATTTGATATTCTGTTCATTTTAATGTAAAATGTATACAAATGTACTTAATATAATGTGCATTGACAAGTTCTCAGTTGCTTTTGGCAACATGGGAGCTCTTTTGAGGAACTTCTGTATCTATATGCTGTGATGCTCTCAGCAGCATTATGAAGTGTTTTTATTTTTTGGGATAACTAGGGTTTGAATAGGTAGTTAATCTGCAGCAGCCCTCATACATTCTGGACAGCCAGACAGAGTGCATTTGTGTATGAATTTAATATAAATATCTTTATCATTACAGGCACTGTGAAGGTGTGGGACACCAGGCAAAAGGGCATACCTGTTGCCAATATGGAACCTGGAGAAGGAGAAACGAAGAGAGACTGTTGGACAGTTGCATTTGGTAAGTCATTAGTTTTCTAGTTATTGCTTCCTATCAGTATGAACTAAGCAGACCGAACATTTTAGAGTCAGACATTCAATACTGTGTTGTACAACTTGCAGAAATTATCAGCCTTTTGTTTTTTCATTGTGCAGGACTATTTTGCCTAATTTATTCTTCTGATGCAATATGGAATGAAAATAGTGGTATTTACTACTTACTAAACAGATTTTGCGCTAATTTTGACTCTAGTGTATTAGAAAATGGGTCCGTCTTTATCTGAAAAGTGTAGGTCTTGTCCTTTAAAGTAGGGTTCCATGCCAACAAAGTCTTGATTCTACAATATGGATACAAACTAATTAAACAGCGGTCCTTTGGAATGCACACATTTGGGTCTACACAAGATGTATTCCCAAATATAATTAACTTTGAAAAGCAAGCACGTAAGTTTTGAAATGTTAAAATTCAGACCAGAAAGGCCACAATACACCTCAAAGGAAATGGTGATGATAAAATTGTGGGAAAAAAAACACGATGTACAAATTGTGTGGGCAGACAAAAGTAATGTATACTCTTCTTGTTATTTGAACCCCCAACCAAATATTTCTGTACTGCTTGTAGTGAAAGAGTGGCTTTGATACCCTGCTGTGCACCCAGCCACCAAATTGTTGACATTAGTTACCTGTATTAACTGATAATGGTATATCAGTTTCTCCCTTAAACATCAGTTTCTCCCTTAAAGATAGTGGAATAAGAGCAGACTTAAACTTCCAGTTCAGCTTCCACAGTTCCAAAAATCGTTTGTTCTTCTCAGTGGCAGCGGAAAAGTAAGCCATAGAGCAGAACACGACCCCATGGCTGTATGTGACATTGATGTGGGTATAAATAGCACGCTTGGTTCTGGTGACCTCAGTTCCTTGTTTCCGCATACGCAGCACGCTACTCGAACTTACCCTCAAATCTTATGTCACATTTGATTTTTCTTCAAAATTCTTAGAAATTTCATGTATACTGACATCCTATCTAATCCGAAACCCTGTGATTGTGGCATAAACATTTCGCTTACCGATCCTCACAGCATCTGTCTGTGGTGCCTCGGTAGAGACCATGTCGTGGCAGATTGCGGCTCATGTCAAGTTATGACACCCAAGGCTTAAAAGGACAGAGCCTCCAAATAGGCCCTAGGTCGATCATCTTCGAAGTACGACTCCATCAAAGATTCGACCCCATGAAAAGAGCTCTGCGCCCGAGAAGTAGAGAAAACGGTTGTAAAAAAACACGGTAAGAAGTTCCACTCAAGGAATGACTCCTGCCATTCCCCTTCCTCGTCCAAGAAGAGAAGGCATTCATCGACTGACTCCTCCCCAGAAAGACAGGTATGGTTCCTATCTAAATCGTTTTCAGCAGCGAAGTGGCAAGAGATCTGCAGCAAGATGATGCAGGTCTTTGAGAAAGCGGCTCTACTCGTTCTCTTCCTCTGGGAAACAGACCTCTGAGTCCACTGCACCTTAAAAGACCGGCACAGACTTGACTCACCAACCACCTTGTGCACCTAAGACCCAGAGACCAGTGAAGCCCTCGACCCGACCATCTGCGCCATCAGCGATCCATGCATTTTTCAATGTGCCGCACGCTCCATCAATGTAATAGCCTAAGCTTTCGAAGACAGTCGAGTATTCCTCGAGTAGGTTTGTTCAAAAATCTGCTAGAGATCTAGATTTTAAGTCCCCTTTTCAGGAAACCTTTGAGCAGGATGACGACCCAGTATCCTTTGGGCTCGATCCCATGGGTCTTCCTCGACGCCCTGGAGAGTTTCAGGATAAGGAAAGGAGGTTGTCCAAATTAGCTTCAGCCCTTTAAGATGCAAGTGACTTGGACAACTCGCCTGAGGTGGAATTCCCACAGGGAGATCCTAGAGCCCATATAAACATGGCTTACAGGAAAAAGATGGCAGAAGTAATGGATGCATTAGTTTGCGGTCCCCCACCTGGCGAAATAAGAGTGTGTCTTGACCGATAATCTTCACAAGGGCACATCAGTTGAGGCTGTTCTTCAGTTACACAGTGCCATAAAAAATCCTGCCATGGAGCTATGAAAGACTTGCTTGGGTCCAGCAGTCCATAAGGATTTTGCCAAAAAGTACAAACCAGCTTTGTGACCCAGAGTTCCTAACAAGACATCCGGCTAGTGACAGTCTGATGGTACAGGCTGTGACTGTGAGCAGTAAGGGGAGTGCATAGCCATCCTTACCACCTGACAGGGATGACAAGTGTTTAGACGGTATCCAGTGATTTTAATGAATAAAAATCAGCTAATTACTTTAATAACGAACCAATAACTGACAATATCGAATTAAAAACATATATATGTGGGAGGTGTGGGGCAAGGGATTAAAACGGGTGTGGAGGTTTGGGGGGGTTAAAAGCATATGGAAATGGGGGGCTTATCAAATAAAAATGTTTTTTTCGTTATGAAAGTTTAATTGTAAAATCATCCTCTGTAATTTAATTTGGTAAAATCTACATCCTGTTATGACCCTTTTGTTCAAAAAAGGGTCTTTGCCTTGGGCAGTATGGCACTTAAAGCTGTTAATGCCTCATGTACCCTGTCAAAATACACGCACACGCTTTGGTCTGCGATTGCTGAGGCAACCAAGCTCATCTCAGAAGGTGAAATGAGGAAGGGTTTCCTCAACATAGTGGAGGATGAGAAAGAAGCAATGCACCAGTCCTTACAGCTGGGACTCGACACGGACAAGTATGCAGGGAGATGTATGGCAACAAGTTTCATCATGCATAGATTCGCCTGGCTAAGAAAATCAGAATATGCAGAGAATGTCCAAGCAAAGTTGATTGACATACCTTTTGACGACTTGAATATTTCTGTCCAGCCTAGAGAAATTACAGACATCCAAGGCTGCGGCAAAGTCTTTAGGGGCGGCAATTGAGCAACCTGCTCAACCTTACCCTTAAAGGAAGGGTAAGCCTGTGTTTCTATAATTACTGACAAAAAGGCAAACAGCCAGCCGCCCTTCGAGGACAAGGTAAGAGACGTTTCTCTCGTCCTTCCAGGGGCAGTGGAGGCAAGACATAATGCTGTGCGTCTGTCCCCTCCAGCTGCATAATCTCGTTAAAATTTCTGCCACACGACACTTGTAGGGGGACGCCTGTCGCAACATTTGCAAGAATCCTGGCCCTAGAAAGTCCGGATTGGTTGGTATCACACGACCTGCATGACGCTTATGCCCATGCGCTGAATCGAAAGCACAGGAAGTACCTGAGGTTCATCATAGGCAAGACTCGCTAACTTTCGGTCTTACCTCTGCCCGATAGTCTTCACCAAGCCTTTGGCGGTAGTGGCAGCCAGTCTCAGCAAAGGGGAAACCACATCTTTCCCTACCTAGACGATGGTTGATGTGTGGGATATATTGACCCACTCAACAGCATTGCCTCGCATCACTAAGCTGCATTTGCGCAAGAAACAGCAACCTGCCTGCGCTGGCTCCTGTGCGCATCAGGACCTCCAAAACTGACTTTTGGCAGCAACTAAACAAAATGGCTGCACCAGCCTGCCTAGAACCTTTTAGGCAAAATGGAACAAGGGGACACACTGAAAAAGTATGCCAGTGTATTCTGAAACATATAAATGGAATTGAGAGAAAAAGCAGTGTTGCTTTGCTGCAACAGCCAAAATCCCCTTCAAAATGAAACATTCGAGGGGATTGGGTCCTCTGACGTATTCCATATCTATGACAGGTAATGTCCACAGCTGTGCTGCTTCGGAAAATCTTTGGCGTCTGCGTCCTGCGTCGATGCGCCGTCCCCGAGGACCTCCTCCGACGGCCGACGTCACCCGATGTGATAAGTAGGACGCACGACGCCCATAGCCTCAGTTACGTTTTTTCCGCAAACGTGTTCGCTTCGTGAATCTCGGTACGCCTCGACTCGTTGGAGTTTGCAGTTTTCAATTCTCGGTTTGTTGAACCTGTTCAGTTTGTTGTGAAGACCTGTTCGTGGCGATGTCTTCTTCGTCTTCAACCCTGCGTCCGGGCTTCAAGAAATGCGGGGACTGTGGGTCTAAGATGTCGGTCACGGACTCGCACGGCGCCTGCCTCTGGTGCCTCGGGGAGGCCCACGATACAGACGACTGTGTCGAATGCCAGTCGCTCACGGCAAAGGCCTTGCGGGAACGCAAGAAGAAGCTGTTGGTAGGCCGGGTGTCTAAGCCCCGGAAGTCGAGGTCTGCGGGGCTTTCGACGGATGACTCAAGGGGCGACTCTCCGCGTCATCGTCGGAAGTCCAGTGGGTCTCCTTCCAGGAGTCGGTCTCGCCACTCCTCTGCCTCTTCGAGGCATTCCCGGAAGCGCCAGCATAGGTCGCCTTCCCCGTCCTCTTCCGAGGACTCCGTCTGTCGGCGGGTCGCTTATCCCTCCATGCAAGCGATACCGGAGGAATGGGCTTCCTTCGGGAAGCAGATGCTAGCGATTCTTGAATCGCAGGGCACCGGTCCGTCCACGCCTCCGAGTGGGGTCGGTCGGCACCGGTCGAGAGACACCTCTCGTATGGCTTCGGGCTCGGGTGGTCGGCACAGCTCGCGGGGGTGGTCCCGCTCAGACAAGGGTAGCCGTTCTCACCATGCCCGTTCCAGGTCCCGGTCCTCGACGCGCTCGAGACCGTATGATCCTGTGCCGTCTTCGAAGAAGACGTCGACGCCGTCGGCGCCGAGGTCGTCGATGATTTCTCTCGAGGCTCTGCCTTGAGGGGGTCGTCAACGCCATCGGCGCCTAGGTCGTCGAGAGACACGCTCGGAGCTCCGGCTTCGAGGCCTGTGTCGACACCGCCAATGCTGGCGGTGCTGCAGCTGACGTCGACGCCTTTTCTGACGACGCCGGCGCCGACTCGTTCGGCGCCCTCAACGCCTTTCGAGGTGGTGGTGTCGGAGGGGCCTCGTGGCACGTGGTTTGCCCCTAGAAAGGCTCTGGCTAAGGTCAGGCCCTGCTTTGGTCCAGAGAGGTCTTCCTCTCCCCGCCTGGAGTACATTTCTGAGGGTGATGAAGGTTCCGATGGCGGCTTAGTTCTGGTTACGGTTCCCGATGAACTTATCTCGGGCCATAGCCAGTTTGATGACTTGCGGCAGTCGCTGCATGATGCCAGTGGACTGGACACCTCTCCGGAGGTGGAGTTTTGTAGGCCGGAGCCTGGCACTCATGCCGATTCTTCATATTGGCGCCTTATGTCTCGGGTTACCGAGTACTTGGGTTGGTCAGCTCCCCCAGGGGAGTTCGTTCAGGATGATCTCACGGACATCCTTGATCTCGGTCCACCCCCTGACCCGGTTTTGCCTTTTCATATGGCTCTGCAGAGAAGGGTGGCGGCGGCTTGGACTGCTCCGGAGAGTCTCCCGGTAGTGGGCAAGTCTTTGTCGCGAAAATACCGTCCAGCCAGTAGCGACCCCTGCTACTTGTCTAGGCACCCCACTCCGGAGAGTTTGGTGGTGCAGGCGGCTACGGCCCCGGCAAAGCAGGCGTCGTATCCTACCATCCCTCCGGATAGGGAGGACAAACGTTTTGACGTGTGCCTTGTCTCGTTTCACACACACTCTGTGGAACTGTGTTGCATTAGCGGCTGAACATATTCCCGAAGGGGACGAACGGGATGGTTTCCTTGCTATGGTTCAGGATGGCAAGGATGCCATGTGTGAGGCCGTTCAGTCAGGTTTGGATTTGGCGGATTGTGTCAGCCGGTCCATGGCGGCGAGCACCGTAATGCGCAGGTTTGCGTGGTTGCGGAAGTCTGGGTTCGCTCCTGATGTGCAGTCCCAGCTCCTCAACATGCCCTTTGACGGTGAACACCTTTTTGGCAGCAAGGCTGACGAGAGCCTTGAGAGGTTCCAGACCTCCAAAGCTGCAGCGAAGTCGTTGGGCGCTGCAGTTCGCCAACCTCTGCCTTTTTGTCCTAGGGGACAGCAATGGAGGGGAGGTTCCTTTCGCTATTACTCGTCCTTCAGTAAAGCGAGGGGAGCTAGCAGTCAAAGAGGCCATCGTAAGAGTGCCAGAGGTGGGAATAAAGGTACTCGAGGTGCCAAGGCCGCTCGGGCAGTTGCCTCCTTGCCCTCGGGCAACGCCGCAGCCGCTACCACTCAGTCATGAGGCCAGGTCCCATGGTTCGTCGGTTGGGGGAAGGCTGGCGCAGCATCTTGTAGAGTGGCAAGAGAGAGGCCTCACGACAATGCACCTGGGAGCCTCTCTTTGAAGAGTCCGGATCCGCTCCTTTTGCAGGAAATTCAAGCCCTGCTGGAGAAAGGCGCCATAGAACTGGTGCCTGTAGCGGAGAAGAACAAGGGATGGTATTCACCTTATTTTTTGATATCGAAGAAAAACGGGGGATTGAGACCCATCATGGACTTGCGCGGTTTGAACAAACTCCCCAGGAAGGACAAGTTCAAGATGGTGACTCTTTCTCAAGTCCTCCAGGCCCTTCAACTTCAGGACTGGTTGGTGTCTCTCGACCTCAAGGATGCTTACTTCCATGTGCCGATCCATCCCAAGCACAAGAAGTAACTGAGGTTCGCGGTTGGCGACTCACACTTTGTTTCAGGTCCTGCCGTTCGGATTGACCTCCGCCCCGAGGGTTTTCACCAAGCTCATGGTGGTGGTGGCAGCGCATCTCAGGAAAGGGGGGATTCATGTCTACCCGTACTTGGACGATTGGTTGATCAGGGGGAGCTCTCCCGAGCAAGTCCTGGATCATCTGTCCGTCACCTGCCACTCCCTTCACTGGCTGGGCTTCGACATGTCCCTGGGGCAGTGTTTTCCTCCTCAGGTGAGGACTCTTCACATTCAGCAGATGGTACACAAGTTTCATTTTGCCCAGGATCTCCCAGCGTCCGAGTTCTTGAGACTGCTCGGCGTCATGGCATCCTGCATTCTTCTGGTGCCACAGGCTGATGAGATCTTTGCAGTGGGCACTCAAGCTCCAGTGGTCTCAGTCCTCTGGCAGGACCCTGTTCAGGTGCCGCCCTCGGTGGCCCGGGACCTTCTGTGGTGGGCCGTCGAGGGCAATCTGATGAAGGGGGCCCCATTTTGGTTGCCCTGGCCCGAGGTGACGATCGTGACAGGCGCATCCCTCACGGGATGGGGAGCTCATGGCAACGAGTTGACTTTGTCAGTCAGCGGTCGTTGGTCTCCGTCGGAGTCCAGACTCCATATCAATCTGTTGGAGCTGAGGGCCGTCAGGCTAGCCCTGAAGGCTTTTTTGCTGACCATGCGCGGAAAGAGTGTCCTGATTCTAACGGACAACATGGTGGCCATGCACTACCTCAACAAAAAGGGGGGGGGCAGGGTCACTTCCGTTGTGCAGGGAGGCAATGCAGCTCGAATTCTGGGCCATCCAGCAGGAAGTTTCGATCTCGGCTGTTCATCTGGCCGGAGATGACAACGAGACGGCGGACGCGCTGAGCAGGCAGAGCTCGATCTCTCACTAGTGGGAGCTGGCTCAGGAGATTCTCCTGGAGATCTTCGCCCTTTGGGGGACCCCTAAAGTGGATCTCTTCGCCTGCAGTGTCAACCGGAAGTGCAAAAGGTTTTGCTCGTGGGAATTTCCTCCAAAAGGAGCCTTAGGAGACGCGTTCGTGGTGGACTAGTCGTTCCCACTGCTGTACGCGTTTCCTCCAGTCCTCGTCATCCCGCAAGTGCTGCAGAGGTTACAGAGGTTCGGTTCCCGGATGATCCTCATTGCTCCGGCGTGGGCCCGGAGGACGTGGTACCCGGACCTTCTCGATTTGTCCATCTGCGCTCCACGTCGTCTTCCCTACCGAGACGATCTGCTCTCACGGGAGGGGGGTCAGGTTCTCCATCCAGAGGTCAGACCCCTCAATCTTCACGCTTGGCTTCTGAAAGGTTGAGGTATAAGGATTGGGACCTCCCTGAAGACGTGATGGAGGTGTTGCTCTCGGCCAGGCGGCCGGCAACTAAGTCTCTGTACCGTTGCCGTTGGAGAAAGTTCTGCGACTGGTGCAGAGTTCAGAATGTGGATCCGTTTGAATGTGACATTCCCATGGTTCTGTTTTTTTTGCTTTCTTTGGCCCACAGGGGCTTGCAAGTGGGGACCGTTAAAGGTTACCTGGCGGCGCTGTCCATATTTAAGCATTCGTCTGAAGAGTGTTCCTATTTTAAAATTCCTTTAATTTTGCAGTTTTTGAAAGGGCTCACTAATGTGTTCCCTCCGTCACCTTTTCTGGTGCCAGGGGATTTGAACCTTGTTCTTAAGTTTCTTATGCGTGCTCCGTTTGAGCCTTTACATTCTTGCCCTTTGAGGCTGTTAACTCTGAAAACTGTGTTTTTGGTTGCGGTTACTTCCGCTCGCAGAGTGAGTGAGTTACAGCACTTTCAGTTAAGCCACCCTTCACTGTGTTTCATAAGGACAAGGTTGTCCTTAGAGTTCGTCCTTTTCTTCCGAAGGTGGTTTCGGAATTTCATTTGAGCCAGAAGGTTGTTCTTCCGGCGTTCTATCCTCCTCCACATCCTGGTAAGGAAGAGGAGAAGCTCCATAGGCTTGATCCTAGGAGAGCTTTGAGCTTTTATATTTCGCGCATGTCCCTGGTCAGAGTAGACGATCAACTTTTCATTGATTACGCTGGAAAGCGTTTGGGACAAGCTGTGACGAAACAGACTTTGTCTCGTTGGATTATTTTAGCTATCTCCGAGTGTTACCGCTTGGCGGGTAAGGATCCTCCGGCTGGCTTGCGGGCCCATTCTACCAGTGGAGTGGTTGCATCTACTGCTCTGCAGAGGGGAGTTCCTATTCGTCACATCTGTGATGCAGCCACCTGGGCTTCATTACATACTTTTGTACGTCACTACTCCCTCGATTCCATCAGAGGGCAAGATCTGGCCTTTGGCAAGGCAGTTCACTATTCCGCAATTTGATTGGGTATGCTAAATTTATATTCTAAATTCTTTCCCACCTCCTTGCTTGGTGCTGCTTTGGGAGTCTGTCATAGATATGGAATACGTCGGAGGACCCAATCCCCTCGAAGAACAAGTTACTTTCTTACCTGGTAACGTTCTTTCGATGGGATGGTCCGAAGACTTATTCCATATCGCTCCCTCCCTGCCTTCCCCGCTGCAGAATTTCTTTTGCGATTGCAGCTTGCGTTCCGTAAGGCCTTGTATGTCTGACTGGCAGTAAACTGGTGGCACACGTTCTGGGAAAAAACTATAACTGAGGCTATGGGCGTTGTGCGTCCTACTTATCACATCGGGTGACGTCCGCCGTCAGAGGAGGTCCTCGGGGACGGCGCATCGACGTCATCGACGCAAGACGCAGACGCCAAAGATTTTCCGAAGCAGCACAGCTGTGGACATTACCTGTCATAGATATGGAATACGTCGTCGGACCATCCCATCGAAAGAACGTTACCAGGTAAGAAAGTAACTTATTATTTTCACCCTTTAAAAATGCTGCTTTGATGCGAATTCCATCTGTTCATTTTGAAACCACTGTGAATCAAAAGACCCTGTCATGCCCAGGATATTTCACTGTGCTTCACCAAAACCAGACATAATTCCTGAGTGACAGGCCCATTCAAACCAGCTCTGAAAAGAGATAAATAAGCAACTGTATTTTCACTTGCACAGGAATACGTGTTTATTTCTTTCCAAATGTATCCAGGTTCAGCAGTTTAAAGAGACTTTAACTCTCTGAGCCAGGTCAATTGTAAATGTATCTATGCTTTAGAAACAACTCCTGAATTCAAGGAAATGACTGCAGCTGCAAAGACAGTGTGGGCAGCTGAGGGAGCTGCAAAACTGAATTTAAAGAAAGAAATGCTAGCAGTTTTAACACGTGGAAAAATGGGCTTTGCTGACTGAAGAACAAAATTGGCTTGTTTAAAAATAAATTGTTAATGCAAGCCTGCTTACTTAGCAATGTAAAGGGTTTATGTCAGTGGTGATAATACACACATAGGCTATCTTCTTTCACAGGTTTGATTTAATTCAGGACCCAAAACAAGAAATTAAAGAGTTTAAAACACATGGGCTGGAGTTGCAAGCTCTCAGAAAAACTAGTCATTCCAGTTGCCAGCCATAAAACTGCCCCAAGGAAGGGAGACGCACCATAAATCCAGGACACGTACGTGAAAATTGCCAGCTTGGAAAACTTTGAATGGGCTAGGACAAAGAAAGTTCACACGCTCGTCAGACATTCGTCTGTGCTCCAGGATGGGTCAATAGAAGTCCTGGGGCACTAACCTGTCAAGTGTAAAGGGCAATAAAACCTTCAATTAAGATGGAAAACGCCCCTGGTCTTGAAAGGAAATGAAAGTTGGTTGCAGTTGGAGGGAAAAAGGGGGATCTAGTAACAATGGACTGCCTTTTGGTGCCAAAGACAATTTTATAAAGAAACTTTAAAGGCTTTTTTTTTATCTCTGCAGCAAGAATTCGTAAAAATGTAAAAAAAAGTTTGCAGTTTCAAATATAATTTTATGGGCTTTCTTTTAAAACTTGGTAGACCTCATTGCCGCATGGGGAACAGAAGTTACAAAATATGACAGTTTGCAAAGAAAGTATTAATGTTGCAAACATAACATTTTGTACATACATTCCTGGGGATAATTCGCATCTGTGTATAAAATTGTGGAATTTTAGGCCCAATCTTTCATGTTTAAAATTACCAAAATATATTCGAAGGGCGAAACAAGGTCGCACAGACTTGGGGATTGGACTGATCTGTGCTGCACATATGTAACCTGTGGGTATAATTTGCCAAGAAATTGCAAATGTATAAATGTATGTTTTTGGAAAAATCAGATTTTAAGTAATGTAAATGGGGGAGTTTCTGGACACTGTAAAACTCGCCCCATAAACCGGACATCATTCCCTTGGAAATCCGACCAGTTGAGAGCAAGGCAGAGACTAGCATCCCTGCCCAATCCAAGTAGTTTAGGGGTGTGCGTAGTTAACCTTGCCCAGCCTCTACCTTGATGATGTCATTTTGCACTATAAATAAGGGTCCCTGACAAGACACACACACACACTCTTCCTGATTTTCCTGCCCCGGCATCCTGTTCCCGTTTCATCTTCCAGACTCCAGATCCCAACTACAAGGCCAAGTATTGCTGATCCTGCTCTAGCAAGACCTCCAATATATTTTAAAAAAACACTAATCTCACATTAACCAGGAGAAATCTGTGGTACTTTTGGCATCCTGGTCCAGCTTGGCTTGCCACCACTCACTGCATGCTGCTGCCCTGGTGACCTATATTATCCAGTGACCAGAATTGCCAGTACAGAAGTTGATACCCGGTAACCAGTCCCTGCCCAGCTGATCCTGTCCCACTGATTTTGTCCTGCTGTCCTTTGTTAGACCAGATCCGTGTGGTGACCAGAACGCAAACTGTCCAAAATCCAAAAACTAAAAAGTGGACTGAGTGCATCAATAGGAACCATAGAAAACCATAGTATACCTTGACTCTCCTTGTCCCTAGTTCCACTCTCTAAGTCATCCTATTCTTATCCTGATAACTTGTAATATTGTCATAATTATTCTTGAAACCCTACCTTTGATTTCTTGTGCTAACGCCAGCTCTCTACTAATTCTGCCTTGTGTTAATCCTAAAATATTAATCCTATTTCGAGTGATCGGACTGGTTCTGCCAGGGCGGGCGCTGGGGAACTAGGGTTGAATTCGCGAATCAACCCTTGAGCTTACTGTGTCCCTCTTTGGTATCCTAGCCTGAAAGCTCTAGTGTAGAGTAAAACTGTTCTTGTCAAAACTGATTTCCTTTCCTTTTTCACCGCTCCATTTTACTCAAAACGCTCCTCACTCTATCTTCCATAACTCACTCAATTCACCATCTAGAGACCTAATTTCACTTCCATATTGTACCTATGATCTATAGCTACACCCCAATCTTTCACCCGTTTTCATTAAAAACCGTTTTGGTAAATTCAGGCGGGAATTGCAAAGTTTGCTAATTTTCCAACGTGTAATTTGCTGCAAACATAAAACCTGCCACTCATTTTCAAACTGTATGCTCTTGGTTATACGTTGCTTGTATTTCTACATGGTTGCTGTAGTGAGGAATAATATATGTTTCAAGGTTTTTACACACCTTCATTATTTCATTCATCCATATCCGAGTGTCATTTTTAGCATTGCCAGGGTTTAAAATCAGTTTTTCTCTATTGTTTCGAGAGGGAAGGTACGATTTTAAATTCTGTTTTCCATTCATCATTCCTGATTACCTGCTGTTTCCTCATATCCATTTAGAATGTATTATTTGTTGTTTGAGGGAACATTGCAGGGGGAAATTCTAACTCAAGTGCTATCTTACCTAAAATCAAAAAGTGCTCCTATTCCCTGGTGTTTTGTGGATGTGTGAGTAGAAGGTTAATTAAGTGCATTGCCTACGTTCCTATTGTTATTATCACCCCATTGGTGATTGCTGCCCCATATTAAAAATTGTATGATTTCTTTTAATTTTCAAATAAATAAATATTGTATTTTACCAACCAGCCTATTTCATGGTCCATTGTGACCCGGGTATTTGAAAAGGGGGTGTGATAGGAGTAGTGCACCATCTCAATATTGAATCTAACATAAACAAAAGCATTTCAGTTGCGCGCTGCATACCAGGCCGAGACTAAGGTGGGTGTTGCCAGATTGAAATCCTTAACAAAGTGCACTGTGAATTATCAGAAATGAGAGGTGGAAATAAAGTTGTAATGTTCTCAACATTAGCCATGCTTATTAACAGAAAGGGGTGTGATTAAAGGCATATCTTTCCCTATACTAAAGAGAATGCCCCCTCCTATGTAACTAAAGCAGGCTGACCTTCTGCCCAAACTATCTCTGACCCTCACACTAACCTACACAAACAAAAATGTGCAAAAACCTAAACATAAAACTTCAACAAAACAATCCTTCTGTCCAGGCGTTGGTTCACTTCCCCTGAATTGTTTAAGGAAAAATTGTTCAAAAGGTACTGCTTTAACAGTAGTTTATTACAGGCGCTGAAAAGGTCTTTCACTTAATACTTTCCTCAGGATGGCAAAACAAATGTCTTTCCCACACTGGTGGTTGGAATATAGCAAAGGAAAGTCTTTCCTAATTTTCAGGATAGTTTAAAGAAATGTCTTCTATCCAATATTGGTTGACATCTTACATTAGGAGAATTGTACAACTTTTGCCTTTGTTTCTTTTGTAATGTCTTTTGGCCTATGGCAATGCTGGTTCCAGGTTTCCCCTAATTGACATCTGATATCAGGATAATTGTACCATATTTTCCATATTTGTCCTTGCTTTTCAATTCTATTTGGTTGGTATTCAAAAATGCTTCCTAAATGTTCATTAATGTATTGGCACGTCCCAGGATCACCTACCTTTTTAGGTTGACTCACCGGTGTAACGTGCAGCTGCGTTGTGCAGATTTCATTGGGCAAGCTTCCCCTTCTTGGCAGTCTCATTCGGCTCCCACTTCGTTTTTCTATTCTTTCGCAGATGGAACCATTGCCACTCCTCTGTACCTGCTGCGCACAGCTGACCTTCAGTGGTCTCTCCAGGGCACCCCCTATGACTTCACCAGAGTTCCTCTTCTCCAGTCCTGAACTCCTGCAGTTCGTCACAGGCAAATGTTTCCTGCTCTCTCTGCAGCTCGTCTCTGTGAGTCTGCATCTGGGCTCGCTTCCCGTGCACTATGCAGCCTTTCTCCTCTGTCCTTCTCCAAACTGATCCTTGCAGGTGATTTCTAAGTTTAAATGTCTCACACAGCTGACTTTAATCTTTGCAACTAGATTGCCTATTGTATTTGGTGACGCATTCCCGCCATGCTACTCTTCCTCGTCTCAGTACTTGAGGCTTTCTGGGACTTTGATTCCAAGGAAATTTCAGATAGTTTTAAGTTACGTTGTTGGACAGCTTTATTTAATTAACAATCATCGCTACCTGATGTTAGATGTGTTCTAGACTTATCATGCACACATGACAAATGGAGTTTTGTTTGAAAAATAAGTAGGTTTCAGGTTTTTAGAGTTAAATAGTTCTGAATAGTGACAACATGCCATCCAAAACTCTGGAATTAAGGTTTCTTCTTCACAGAAAAGGGAAGATTACTGTGTCCCTCCTGCCGCCAGTCTCCCTTTACATCCATCTCGTCCCATGTGATCCAACCTCAGAATACCACCCCCAGGGTCAGGAACAGGTAGCGGCTGCCTTCCCCATGCCACATGGGAGGAGACTTTAGGCTGGGGATCAGTGATCACTGCGCAGATTCATCACAGCGTGTTCTCAGATCAAGTCCTGTATCATCTCACTCGCAACTGCCACCTCCTCCACATGCTGGGCCTCTCCCTCAATTAAGTCCCAGCTGACACATTCTCAAACGCTCCAATTCATTGAATCTGTCCTGGATTCTCCCTCGAGCAAGGCTTTCCCGAGGAGAGGGCTTTAAACATCCCTCAGATGGTCACCAAATTCCAGAATGCCCAATACCTGCCAGCCCTAGACTTCCTTCCTACAATTGCTCGGCTTCATGGCATCCTGAATCTTCCTGATGCCAGAGGCTGAGAATGAGAAAAACCATGAGTAAGACCAACTCTCAGTGCGCTCTAGTCCTATTAGGTAGTTGGGCATGCAGCGCAACTAGAACCTTGAGGTTCTACTCCCAACCTCAGAAATGTAACTGGATACTAGCAGAGTGGTGCTAGCCTTGATGATAATTATGATTTCATTAATCGTGTAGTTTATCAACACAAAATTCATACTTGTCCTTGTTGAGTGTGAGATGTGCAGATTCCAGGACCATGCATACATACTCTGGCTAGAGTGTTGTCATTGTCCCTGTCCTTGCCGAACACCAGTTGTTAACTGTAGTTGAAGCAAATTGGGATGTGCTTTACTACGTTGTGCATTTCTGCTTGAAAAATTTCTGCAGTTGAATACGCCCCAAAACTGAGTCTTTTATATCTATAGAGGTCCAGTGCATCACAAAGGTTGTAATGTATTTGATTCTTCACTTGGTTCCAGCTGGTGATGACCTTTGTTTAGGTCCAACTTTGAAAATACCTCCGTCCCGTTCAGGAGGTGGATCGTGTCCGTGATGCGGGGGGCCTGTTGTCGCTCTCTTAGTATGGCCTCATTAGATATCTGTATGTCAACGCATAGCCTGATGGTGGTGGAGCCCTTTTTTCTGGGCAGGTATTATGGTTGAAACCCATGGTGTAGGTCCTACTGCAGCCTCAATTATGTGTTTGAGAAGCTTATGCAGTTATGCTACCACCTGGCATTGAATATTTATGGGAATTCCTCTTTAGTGCTGAGCGATTGGGCAAACCGATGGGTCAATAAGTAATTGAATCTGTGTATGCTCTAGTGTTCCTAAACCCTTGAACAGAGATGGGAATAACTGTTAAATTCTTGCTGTCTAGTCAGTATATTTGTGGGCCATCAGCTGATACAGCACGTGACTAAGCCCCATTTCCAGAGCTGCCCTAAATCTCAGGATGCAGCTGCTTTCTGCTGTGTATTTGGAGTTTCTTGGCTTGGGTTTTGTATTTGCAGTTGGCCTCAAAGTAATCCTTGCAGGGTATCAGCATTTTTGACCCATAGGGATATATGTCCACTTCAGACGGTTTGAGACGTGGAGCGTGGTGAATGTTTGTGATGTCCTGAACTTGTCTTCCAATATCGGGACAATCCATATCCTGCACAGTGCCCCTCATCCTGCCATTGGTAAGAAGGTGCGGACACAGACAGCTAAGAGGTACTGCTTTAATCTTTGTACTCCAAGTTTTAACCGACTCCTTTCTCCTTATCCCTCTTTGTCTTCCCGTACCGATGACACCTGTCACGTGATTGCTGCTGCGGCTTCATGACATGACAACATGCGCATATGAATGATTCCACAATGTTTGTGTCATCCTTCATATGCGCACACCAAATCATCCAAGGCATAGTTGTCCAGCAAGGCCTTGGTTGGCTTGGCAGCTGTTAATTCTGCTGCTTCGCCTCTGTCAGCCTGCTCAATGCGGTACTCACGGCTGTCCCATTTCTACATGGGTCAAAGCTTTCACCTACCTGCGTGTAAAGACCGGAGGAGGGGGGGAGGTCTGTACTTCCGCTCTCTATATGGTAGAGGAGAGGCACGGAGGACCCCTGCAAAGATTCTCTATTATTGGTAACGTAGTCGAGCAATCCAGGCCTAGCTTCTCAGGAGGTGATGCGAGCTGGTTCTTTTGTACAGTGCAGTCCCCAAGCACACACAAAGGAATGTCCACACACTGTATTGGTTAAAACACAGTCTTTATACAATTAATATTCAAGGTCATATACACGATCACGATAACTCTCTTTGTACTCCGAAATCAACAATGGTAGATATATACAATTCTAAAGTGGTTCCACTAACGTCATTAGATCTCATTAAAGTGCATACGGTCAGAATGACACACAGATCAAAATAAAGAGAAAACCAGCAGTAGAGAGAGGAAGGAAAGCAAGATGGTTGAGCAATTGGCAGAATACTGGTCCTGCTACCTAGACACAGTTTTGTGTGGAGATCTCCCCCACCCCCCACCCCCACCCCACCTGGGCAACCTGTAGAAGAAAGATACAAGCCCAGTCCATATATTGTTCCCACTAGACTTTCCAATAGTTCTGCAACTCGAAAAGTACCTTTGCGTTGTAGTGTTCCGCGTCGGGGAATCGACAGCCCTAACTTTGAAAATACCTCCGTCCCCGATGGCCCTCCTTGAGTGTCCTCCCTTTCAGGCAGGTCGAACGTCCGACGGAGAACAGGTCGGGCTACGACGGTGAAGTGGCCGTGTCATTCCTAGTGGTGCTCGTTGACGGGGAAGCGTAAACGTCCTGCAAGGAAGAGGCGTGCGGGGCACCTCAGTGTCGATAGTTCTGGACCGCAGAGTTGAAGAACTGTGGCCCAGCAAGGGCGTCGAGTAGTCGGCGTCTCTGTGGTCTTTGGGTGGCGGGAAACCCACCGGTGGATGCTCCTCCGCACGTTGACGGTCAGGCCTTCTCCAGCAGGATACGGCGGTGACGATGCGGACAAGAGTGTCCTTGGATCAATGAAGTTCTTGGGCAACGGGAGCACGGCGGCTCCAGTCGGTGATGGCGGTCGGCGACAGTGGTGGACAACAGTCCGGGCTCTTCTCCTTGGAGTTCCGCAGCAATCCCTGTATCGGGTCGGCAGCCTGTTGAAGGTCTGTCTACCAGGGAGCTTGGGTAAAGATCAGCAGTGCACGATGGTCCCTAAGCTCGGGAAGAGGGTGCCTTACCAGGTCCTCTCTGGGTCAGTCCGTGAGGCACAGCAGCTTTCAGATTACGAAGGAGAGCAACAGCAATTCTTCTCGTCCAGCAGGGCGCAAGGTTAAGCTTCAGTTACTCCAGTTACTCGTCGTAGTGGACTTCAGCTCCCGAACACGATTCCTAGCAGTGAGAGGTCCCCAGATATACTGTTGATCTCCCATTCATTCCGCTGGGTCACACTCAAGCATCCAATCACGAGTAAGGGCATTCATGCAGGCAGGCAGCCAATCCGGCACACGGTGCATTCAGGCCATTCACTTCTCTCTAGACACTCACAACAAGTTATGTGTATTGGGACAAGTACCGACCGAGCCATTCAACACACCATACTGCATTCATACCGGTTTCGGGCAGGGCTGTCTCAACCATTGTGTCAACCACCAGATACTAGACAGCCACAACATAGAATGTATATTCATCACACACTCCATTCACCCAGGTAACACCCACAGGCGTACCCACAACATACGGTCGTTGAGAAGGCTCCAGCCAGTCTGGTCGGCACTTCCCCACACTGCCATATACGGAACTTCCACCCAACAGTCGGTCAGGGGGAAGGGACAGAGTCAGGGCTTCCCGGGACTCCAGGAAGATCAGGGTAACAGGTGATGGAAGGCAAGAGGCCATGGGGGCCATTTTGTCTCCATCCAGAATCTACCGATTCCAACGACCGGGCCTGGGCATCCCAAAATGGAGGACGCTCAGGGCACCAGTCATTTCAGCACGGGCTGCCACCAGCCCGTTCTCTGCTCTGTTGGTCACACACAGGTGCCCAAAAACATACAGTAGGGGCACAGGGTTGTACCCCTACCCATGGGTGCCATAAGGGTATCCCACAGGTCTGTTCACCAAACCAAAAGAGAGCTGCACCGCCAGGAGTCCCACATGAACTCCTGCGTGGAAAACACGACAGAACACACGATAAAAAGCAGTAAAGGACAAGGATACAGAGGCCCTGTCCCTCCGATGCATTTCCAGCATCACACTGCACATTTTGGATGCTTAACTGTAAGAGAAATGCATGACAATATGCACCAGTTGAAGTTATTGTCATGGATTTGTTTGTTTGCCGAACAGTGGCATCTAAGTGTATGTTAGCAAACGCAAAGCCTGAGCTCTGGAGCACTGCATAGTGAACATGGTGCTACATAGTGAACACTCAAATTAGCATGATTCATCAGAGAGCTTACGAAGGTCTTCAGCATGGTGAAGAGGAAGATGATATCTGCACCATTGGCAGCGAACATGGCCCAACTTTACAGCAATCGGAAAAGGGCACATCACAACACTTCTGAATTGATGTGCACTCCCCACTTACTGAAATCTTATGCACTTCACCCAAATTGCCTCCCCTACACTGCAGCGGTTCCAGAAATAGGCAAAATCCTTAAGAAGACACTAGTTAATGCCATAAAGATCCTCTGTCTCCAAGGCAGTCAACTGTACGCATTTGCCATAAAGCGTGCTTTCAGGCCTAGGACCAGAAAAATTCAAATATTGCTTGTATCCTACAAGGGATTTTCAATCCTAATGCTGGGATAGTAGTGGCAGGGCCAAACCTTTTCTCATGTCCTGATCAAGTGCTGTGATTTATTTGAGATGTTAAAATTTGTTTATGCTTGGGGACAAAAATAAGCAAATTCTCCCAGTATCTACAGGCCATAGTCCGTTAGTAATTTGTTGACATGCTTGCACCATGGCAATATTGTACCACCTTCCTGACCTAGAACAACCTCTTTTTGGACAAAGCTGGAATGCTCCAGATACGGACCCAATAATACAAAGGCCTGGTGGCAATTATTTGCCCAATAAATCCGAGGCCTTTCTCATAGTGCAAGCCCATTTTTGGTGTGTCCCTGCAAGATTAAAAATACTCTTCAAAACTTGTTTTTCCGTAACCTCTGTTTTTGTTAATTAGTACCCGGCGAGGGCTCAATCAGAATGAAAGAACCATTCTGATTGGCCCCAGCTGGGAATCCCTCAGCCGGGATTCCACGGCCATTGTTCCCGGCAGGGGGGGGGGCGTGACAGGGCCATCCCAGCTCCGAGCCCTCCCACGACTGAGAAGCTGCCTTTGCCCCCCGCCAGGGATTCAGATATGTTTTTTTGTTGTATTCCCTTCACTCCCACCTCCCCGCCCTCCACACCCCACTTACCTTCAGCCTGCTTTGTACCCGGTGGGGGACGATGGCAGCCTCCGCTCAGTCTTCACACGGCTGGAGGCTTCCGTTGTCCCCTGCCGAGGACTCGGGTACGTTTTATTTTATTTATTATTTTTTTCCCCTTACACCCTTCCAGCCCACTTACCTTCCTTTTTTGTCGGGAGTGGGCGCGGTGGGGACGCTTCTGTTCCCAGCGTATCCGCTCCCGATGGCTGCCATGGAAAGGAAAAACTGACTCAGTTTTCCCTTTCCAAGGGGCCATTTTCTTGGTCGTTTTTTTTTTTCTTTTTTCTGTCCCGAAACGCTGCAGCCAATGAGGAGGCACGAAGCGCGGCCATCCCCGCTCCGAGTCTTCACACGGCTGGAGGCCGCCTTCATCCCCCGCCGGGGATTCAGGTACGTGTTTGGTTTTTTTTTTTGTCCTTCCACCCTCCCACCCCCACTTACCTTCTGCCTGCTTTGTCCCATCCCCGCTCTGAGCCTCCACATGGCTGGAGGCTTCCATCGTCCCCCGCTGGGGACGCGGGCACGTTTTTATTTTTTAAAAAAAATCTCACCCTCCCAACACCACTTACCTTCTTCTCTTTATTTTTTATGGAGCGGACGCGCTGGGAACAGAAGCGTTTCCAGCGCATCCGCTCCCGATGGCTGCCATGGAAAGGGAAAACGGACTTCGCTCGGGCCTATAACTATGGGCCCCGGGGCATTACCTGAGTCGGTAATGCCCCCGCCGCTCGGGGCATATTGCTTAATTATGTACTGCTACATGGCCCCAGATCTTGGCACCATAAACTGATGCTTGCATTGACTGTAGTTGATATATATTAAGTACTAGTATCAGATCTCCAGCTCCAAGTACTTTCATGAATCTTAGTATAATAGCTGAATCATGCCTTTCCAGTGTAATATTCGATTTGTCTACCTGTTGTCCATTTCCCTATATCTGTGAGCCTTATGCCCCAGTAAAGAAATGTTGTATCCCGCTCCATTTTTGCAGTTCCAATCACCAGACTCCTGCCTTTGGCGGTTTAAAGACCATAGATTTTGTTTTTGCATAGTTTCACAAAAAAGCCATACTTGTCACAATAGACAACAAATAAATCCAGCTGTTTTCTTAACCCAGTCGGGGCCAGGAAAATCAACACTGGGTATTTGTTCTTACCCGGCGTTGGTGCGTCAGACGTGGTAGCCAACTGTTCTCTATGGCGTTATTGATTTATAAACAAAATACCATTGGCGTGTATGTTTAGAGTATTTTAGCGGCTGTTTATGTGGCATCTAAACACGCTCGGAGGAAAAATAAAGTTTTATACCCATTTTTTTTCCCCCCACATTGAAATGTGAAGCCCTTCACTTAGTATCCATTGGAAGTTACTGTGCAAGTTCCACAAATATAAGACATTTTTCCAAATCTTCGTGGAGGAACCCCCTCTGACCCTCTGTTTAGGGGGTTCAGGCTTGCTCGCCACCCTCACAAATTGTCTGCAAAAATTACACCCCACCAACTTTCAAAGTCATCTGCTGCCACTGGATCACCATAGCAAATGATGGAGACGACAAGGGGCAGCCCTGTCTTACCCTCCCCAAAAAGATATTTATAAGCTGAATGCCATTAACCATAACTATTGTAGAGGGGCAATAGTACACGACTTTAATACACCCCATTGTTTCTTTCCCCATGATTTTCATTACTGCTCTGATAAAGATCAAACTAACCTAGTCAAATGCCTTCTCTGTATCGAGCAATGTCAGTACCAAGTCAGTTGATTTCAAGGTGGTCATTAGGCTCAGTCTTCCTTTTTTCTTCCCATGATAGATTTATCATGGGAAGACATGATAAATATATAAATCACTTGTTCTGAGTGGGGAGTTATTTCACGAAGTGGGGTGATATTTCACGAGCTTAGTGACCAAAATTCTTGTCAATTTTCAGATCATTATTTAAGAGATGGGCCTATGAGAGACAGTCTTTGATCTTTATCTTCTTTAAAAATTACAGAGATGACTGGCTACATTAATGTTGGTGGGACCTTTTCAACCTCTAGTATCTTACTAAAGAGTAGTTTCAGCTGTGGCACCAAATGTTGAGCAAATCTGTAGAACTCTCCTACAGGTACCTTATCCACCCTAATTTACCCTATCGCTATTGTAACTTCCTGCAGCTTTTCCAGGATCTTCTGGGTCTCTGCTGCCACTATCAACAGTCTAGGAAGATCCATATGCTGGAGATAAGCCTTTAAATGGGCTAGATCCTCCTCTCCATCCGCTTTATATACAGTAGAGTCGTAGTATGCAGCAAAACCTTGTTATAGTTACTGGTTTATTACAGGTGTGACCCCTCTTTCTTCACCTCTATATCCCCCATAAAAATCTGTGTATGTTTTTCTTTGCTAGCAAAGAATCTGTTTTGTCTCCTTTTTATAAAACCATCATTTTTAAGAACGTTTATTTCAAATGGATTGTTTCCTCTATATTCCACATCTTTGACATGCATTGTCCACAGCTGTGCACTTTGGAAAATCTTTGGCAGAGGGCATCCTGCGTCGATGGCATTGGGTCGATGTCCCTCGAAGGCCTCCGTCGAGGGCGACGTAACCGGATGTTATAAATAGGATGCACGGCCCCCGTAGCCTCAGTTCTATTTTTTTCTGAGAACATGTTGCTTCGAAGAACTCGGCTCGCCTCGTTTGTTCATCGTTACGATGGCTTTCTCTTCGACCCCTCCGACTCCGCAGTCTGGCTTCAAGATCTGCCGGGACTGTAAGTCGAAAATGTCTGCCTGGGCGAATCGCACAACACTGATGATTGCTCGAAATGCCTGTCGCTGACTGCCAAGGCCTTATGGGAGCGGAAAGGGAAGCTCCGAGTAGGTAGGGGCTCTAAGCCTGTTACGTCTCGAAAATCTAAATCTAAATCCAAGGGGGTTTCCACCGATGACTCGAGAGGCGACTCTCTGCGTCGGAAGGAGTCCCGGGGATCTCGGTCCCGGAGTGGTTCCCGGCATTCTTCTTCCTTGTCCTGGCACTCTAGCAAGCGCCGTCACCAACCACCTTCCCTGTCCTCCTCGGTGGATGGTGCCTCGAGGAAGGTCGCATGCCCGACGAAATCCTCGACTCCGAAGGAATGGGCTGTGTTTAAAGAACAAATGTTAGGGATTTTTCAATCGCAGAGCATGGGTCCGTTCGCGCCTTCTCACAAAGCCTGCCAGGATCGGTCTTGCACAGTGGCTCGACTTGACTCGTATCGGGATCCTTCGAGGTCCCGGACGGACAAGGATTTGAAAAGTCGCAAGAGACGTGTCGCTAGGTCTCGGTCCACGTCCCCAGCGAGACCGCAGCTACCTACTGAGGGCTCGATGCCGGCGTCAACTCGGACGTCGATGCTGTACCATCGTACCAGCCCATGGTGTCGTCGGCACCTGTGTTGACGCCGAAGCCTTCGACGCTCACAACGTCGATCTTGTCGATGCTCTCTGCGTCGAAGCCTTCAGCGCTATCGCCGCCTTCAGGGATTCTTTCTCGATTTGCCTTTGGAGTACCCGGATATCGTGGATCCTCCTAGGAAGGCTACGGCGAAGTCTGTGAGGCATGTTTTGGACTCCAGGGCCTCTTCTGTCGCCAAACCTGGGTTTCACCTCCCTCTGGCTGACATTTATGAAGAGGAGGAAAGGTCTGAGGTTGAGGACCCTGGTGAACTTGATGGGGACAGTCAGTTGGAAGAGTTGAGGCAGACCCTCCATGATGCCAGTGGGTTGGACACTTCCCTGGAAGTGTAATTTAGTAGGCCTGAGCTTGGAGCTCATGCGTAGTCTTCATACCGGAGGCTCATGGCCAGTGTCTCGGAGTATCTGGGCTGATCCAGATCCTCCGGAAGACTTTGTGCAGGATGATCAGACGGACATCGTAGATCAAGGTCTGTCCTCTAACCCTGTTTTACCGTTTCATCTCAGCTTGCAGAAAAGGGTGGCAGCTGCGTGGTAGTCCCCGGAATCTCTTCCAGCTGTTACAAAATCTTTCACTATGAAATACCGCCCTTCCGGTAGCGACCCCAGCTACTTATCTACTCACCCCACTCCTGAGAGTTTGGTGGTTCAGGCGGCTAGGGCTACCTCGAAGCAGGCGGCTTACCCTACCATCCATCTGGATAGGGACGACAAGCGCTTCGACTGGTTGGGCCCTGAAGGTATTTTCTGCTGGGAGCATGGCATTGAAATCGGCCAACTCCATGCGTGCCTTGGCAAGGTTTTCACACACTCTGTTGAACGGTTTCTTTAGCGGCTGAGCATATTCACAAGGGGGAAGAAAGGGATGGGTTCCTTGCTCTCGAGCAGGACGGCAAGGATGCCATGTGCGAATCGGGTTTGGATACGGCCGAACGTGTTAGCTGATCCATGGCTGCGAGCACCGTTAAAAGCAGATTTGCATGGTTGAGGAAGTCGGGTTTTGCTACGGATGTGCAGGTCCGTCTTCTCAACATGCTTTTCAAGGGGATTGGGTCCTCCGACGTATTCCATATCTATGACAGTAATCACCACAGCTGTGCTGCTTCGGAAAATCTTTCTGCGTCCTGCGTCGATGACGTCGATATGCCTCCCTCGAGGACCTCCTCCGACGGCTGACGTCACTGGATGTTATAAGTAGGACGCACGATGCCCGTAGCCTCAGTTCTGTTTTTTCCGTGAACGTGTTTGCTTCGGACATCTCGGCGCGCCTCGACTCTATGGAGTTTGTTCTTTCGGTTCTTCAAACCTGTTCGTTTGTGAAGTAAAAGTCCTTCGAGATGTCTACCTCTTCTTCCACCCCGCGTCTGGGCTTCAAGAAGTGCTGGAACTGCAGGTCCAAGATGTCGGTGACGGACTCGCACAATGCCTGCCTCTGGTGCCTCGGGGAGGCCCATGACACGGATGATTGTGTTGACTGCCAGTCGCTTACGTCCAAAGCCTTGCGGGAGCGCAAGAAGAAACTGTCGGTCGGTAAGGTGTCCAAGCCCCGGAAGTCGAGGTCCACGGGGCTTTCGACGTACGATTCGAGGGGCGACTCTCCGCATCGTCGTCGGAAGTCCAATGGGTCTCGGTCCCGGAGTGGGTCCCGACACTCCTCTGCCTCTTCGAGGCACTCCCGGAAGTGCCGTCATCGGTCACCTTCCCCGTCCTTATCCGAGGACTCCACCCGTCGGCGGGTTGCTTATCCCAACGAGCATGCGACGCCGGAGGAATGGGCAAGAAAATGCTAGCGATTCTTGAATCGCAGGGCACTGGTCCGTCCGTGGTCGTGATCGGAATAGAGACACCGCTCGTACGCCTTCGGGCTCGGGTGATCGGCACGATTTGCGGGAGCGGTCCCGCTGGGACAAGGGGAATCGTTCTAGTCATGCCCGTTCCAGTTCTAGGTCCCAGTCCTCGACACGCTCGAGACCGTGTGAGCCTATGATGTCTTGGAGGAAGATGTCGATGCCTGTAGCACCAAGGTCGTCGAGGGACTCTCTTGAGGCTCCGCCTCCGAGGATGTCATCCACGCCATCGGCACCCAGTATGTCGAGGGACACACTCGGGGCTCCGCCCTCGAGGCCTGTGTCGACGACATCAGTGCTGTCGGCGCCGCTTTCAGCATTGACGCTGATTCACTAGACGCCTTTCGAGGCTGTTTCGACGGGGATACCCCAGGGCACGGTGGAACCCCCTAGAAAGGCTCTGGCCAAGGTCAAGCATGGCTTTGTTTCCCATTCTGTTACCACTTTCCACCATCTTGACTACATGTTGGAGGTGGATGAGGGCTCTGATGATGGCGTGGTTCCTGATACGGTGCCAGATGAGATTCTCTCGGGCTGTAGCCAGATTGAGGACCTGCGTCAGTCTCTGCACGACGCCAGTGGCCTGGACTCCTTTCCGGCGGTTGAGTTTTGTAGGCCTGAGCCTGGCACCCATGCCGACTCCTCGTCCCAGCGCCTTATGTCTAGGGTCACCGAGTACTTGGGGGGAGGGGGAAGGGTGAGGGGGGGGGTGGGATGGGTCTGCTCCCCCAGGGGATTTTCTTCAGGATGACCTCACGGATATCCTCGAACAAGGTCCACCAACTGACCCAGTACTGCCATTCCATATGGCTCTACAGAGGGTGGCGGCTTGGACTGCTCCGGAGAGTCTCCCGGCAGTGGGCAAGTCTTTGCCGCGAAAATACCGGCCAGCCAGTGGCGACCCCTGCTACTTGACCAAGCACCCCACTCCGGAGAGTTTGGTGGTGCAGGTGGCTACGGCCCCAGCAAAGCAGGCATCGTATCCTACCATCCCTCCTGATAGGGACGACAAGCGTTTTGATGGTTGGGCGAAGAAAGTGTTTTCTTCAGGGGGTATGGCTCTTCAGGCGGCCAACTCCGTATGTGCCTTGTCACGTTTTACGCACACTCTGTGGAACTGTGTTTCCTTAGCGGCTGAACATATTCTCGAAGGGGACGAACGGGATGGTTTTCTTGCTATGGTCCAGGATGGCAAGGACGCCATGTGTGAGGCCGTTCAGTCGGGTTTGGACATGGCAGATTGCGTCAGCCGGTCCATGGCGGCGAGCACCGTAATACGCAGGTTTGCGTCGTGGGGGTTTGTTCCTGATGTGCCGGCCCGGCTCCCCAACATGCCCTTTGAGGGTGAACATCTTTTTGGCAGCAAGGCTGACGAGAGCCTTGAGAGGTTGCAGACCTCCAAAGCTGCAGCGAAGTCGTTGGGCGCTGCAGTTCGCCAATCTCCGCCTTTTCGTCCTAGGGAACAGCAATGGAGGGGAGGTGCCTTTCGTTATTACTCATCCTTTGGTAAAGCGAGAGGAGCTGCCAGTCCAAGGGGCCACCGTAGGAGTGCCAGAGGTGGAAAACAGGGTACTCGAGGTGCCAAGGCCGCTCGGGCAGTTGCCTCTTTGTCCTCAGGCAACACCGCAGCCGCTTCAGCTCAGTCATGAGGCCATGTCCCATGGTTCGCCGGTTGGGGGAAGGCTGGCGAAGCTTCTTGTCGAATGGCGCGCCATTACTTCAGATTTGTGGGTTCTGGAGATCATAGCCCACGGCTACTGTCTTCCCTTTCAGTAGAAGCCTCACAACAATCCACCGGGCAATCTCTCGTTGCATAGTCCGGATCCGCTCCTTGTGCAGGAGGTTCAAGCCCTGCTGGAGAAAGGCGCCATAGAACTGGTGCCTGTAGCAGAGGGGAACAAGGGATGGTATTCCCCTTATTTTTTTATTTCCAAGAAAGACGGGGGATTGAGACCCATCATGGTTTGAACAAACTCCTTAGGAAGGACAAGTTCAACATGGTTACTCTTTCTCGAGTCCTCCAGGCCCTTCAACTTCAGGACTGGTTGGTGTCTCTCGACCTCAAGGACGCTTATTTTCATGTGCCGATTCTTCCAAAGCACAAGAAGTACCTGAGGTTCGCGGTTGGCGACTCGCACTTTCAGTTTCTGGTCCTGCCGTTCGGATTGACCACCGCCCTGAGGGTCTTCACCAAGCTCATGGTAGTGGTGGCAGCAAATCTCAGGAAAGGGGGGATTCACGTCTACCCCTACCTGGACGATTGGTTGATCAGGACGCGCTCTCCCGAGTAAGTCCTGGATCATCTGTCCGTCACCTCCCACTCCCCCCACAAGCTGGGCTTCTCCCTCAACTTAAAGAAGTCCCACTTGACGCCAACTCAGCGGCTCCAGTACATCCGAGCAGTGCTCGACACGTCCCTGGGGCAGTGCTTTCCTCCACAGGTGAGGGCTCATCACATTCAGCAGATGGTGCACAAGTTTCAGCATGCCCAGAGTCTCCCAGCATTCGAGTTCTTGAAATTGCTCGGCCTCATGGCATCCTGCATTCTTCTGGTGCCAAAGGCCAGGTTGCGGATGAGATCTTTGCAATGGGCACTCAAGCTCCAGTGGTCTGTCCTCCGGCAGGATGTCGGACCCTGTTCAGGTGCCGTCCTCGGTCGCCCAGGACCTTCTCTGGTGGGCCGTCGAAGGCAATCTGATGAAGGGGGCTCCATTTTGGCTACCCTGGCCGGAGGTGACGATCGTGACGGACGCATCCCTCACGGGATGGGGAGCTCATGCCAACGAGTTGACAGTCAGCGGTCGTTGGTCTCCGTCGGAGTCCAGACTCCATATCAATCTGTTCGAGCTGAGGGCCATCAGGCTGTGCTAGGAACGAATGTCCTCATCCTGACGGACAACACAGTGGCCATGCACTACCTCAACAAAAAGGGGGGGCAGGGTCGCTTCCTCTGTGCAGGGAGGCGATGCAGCTCTGGTTCTGGGCAATCCAGCAGGAAGTTTCGATCTCGGCAGTTCATCTGGCAGGAGACGAAAACGAGACGGCGGACCCTCTGAGCAGGCAGAGCGCGATCTCTCACGAGTGGGATTTGGCTCAGGAGATTCTCCTGGAGATCTTCCCCTTTGGGGGGCCCCTCAAGTGGATCTCTTTGCCTCCAGTGTCAACCTGAAGTGCAAAAGGTTCTGCTCGCGGGAATTTCCTCCAAGAGGAGCCTTAGGAGACACGTTTGTGGTGGAGTGGTCATTCCCACTGCTGTACGCGTTTCCTCCAGTCCCCGTCATCCAGCAAGTGCTGCGGAGGTTACGAAGGTTCGGTTCCCGGATGATCCTCATTGCTCCGGCATGGGCCCGGAGGACGTGGTACCCGGACCTTCTCGACTTGTCCATCTGCCCTCCATGTCGTCTTCCCCACCGAGACGATATGCTCTCACGGAAGGGGGGTCAGGTTCTCCTTCCAGAGGTCAGATCCCTCAACCTTCACGCTTGGTTTCTGAAAGGTTGAGGTATAAGGATTGGGACCTCCCTGAAGATGTGATGGAGGTGTTGCTTTCGGCCAGAAGGCCTGTAACAAAGTCCCTGTACCGTTGCCGTTGGAGAAAGTTCTGCGACTGGTGCAGGGTTAAGAATGTGGATCCGTTTTCATGTGACATTTCTGTGGTTGTCTTTTTTTGCTTTCTTTAGCCCACAGGGGCTTGCAAGTGGGTACCGTTAAAGGTTACCTGGCGGCGCTGTCCATATTTAAGTGCTCGTCTGAAGAGTGTTCTTATTTTAAAATCCCTTTAATTTCTCAGTTTCTAAAAGGGCTCACTAATGTGTTCCCTCCGTCACCTTTCCAGGTGCCCGGTTGGGATTTGAACCTTGTCCTTAAGTTTCTGATGGGTGCTCCGTTTGAGCCTTTGCATTCGTGCCCTTTGAGACTGTTAACTCGTAAAACTGTATTTTTGGTTGTGGTCACTTCCGCTCGCAGGGTGAGTGAGAGTTACAGGCACTTTCAGTTAAGCCACCCTTCACTGTGTTTCATAAGGACAGGGTTGCCCTTAGAGTACGTCCTTCCTTTCTTCCGAAGGTGGTGTCGGAATTTCATTTAGGCCAGAAGGTTGTTCTTCCGGCATTTTTTCCTCCTCCGCATCCTGGTAAGGAAGTGGAGAGGCTCCATAGGCTCGATCCTAGGAGAGCTTTAAGCTTTTATATTTCACGCATGTCCCGGGTCAGAGTGGATGGTCAACTCTTCATTGGTTACGCTGGAAAGCATTTGGGACAAGCTGTGACTAAGCAGACTTTGTCTCGCTGGATTATTCTGGCAATTTCTGAATGTTACCACTTGAAGGGTAAGGACCCACCGATCGGCCTGCGGGCCCATTCTACCAGGGATATGGCTGCCTCTACTGCCCTACAGAGGGGTGTTCCTATTCGTAACATCTGTGATGCAGCCACCAGGGCTTCGGTCCATACTTTTGTACGTCACTACTCCCTCGATTCCATCCGTGGGCAGGATCTGGCCTTTGGCAAGGCGGTCTTTTGCTCCGCAATTTGATTGGGCATTCTAAATTTCTGTATTCTAAATTCTTTTCCCACCTCCTTGCATTGGTACTGCTTTGGGAGTGTGTCATAGATATGGAATACGTCGGAGGACCCAATCCCCTCGAAGAACAAGTTACTCTCTTATCTGGTAACGTTCTTTCGATGGGATGGTCCGACGATGTATTCCATATCGCTCCCTCCCTGCCTTCCCCGCTACAGAATTTCTTATGTGATTGCAGTTTACGTTTCCGCAAGGCTAAGTGTTGGCAGACTGGCAGAAGACTGGTGCCACACCTTCTGGGAAAAAACGACAACTGAGGCTACGGGCGTCGTGCGTCCTGCTTGTAACATCGGCCATTGGAGGAGGTCCTCGAGGGCGGCTTATCGACTTCATCGACACAGGACGCAGAAAGATTTTCCGAAGCAGCACAGCTGTGGTGATTACTGTCATAGATATGGAATACGTTGTCGGACCATCCCATCGAAAGAACGTTACCAGGTAAGAGAGTAACTTGTTCTTTGATGGCACACATTTGTTTGGCAGCAAGGCAAGGCTGACGAGAGCCTTGAGAGGTTGCAGACCTTGAATGCTGCGGCTAAATCTTTAAGCTTAGCTGTGCGTCAACCTCTGCCTTTTCGTCCTAAGGGACAACAATGGAGGGGAGGTTCTTTTCATTACTACTCCTCCTTTGGTAGAACGAGAGGGGCCAGCGAAAAAGTACCAGTGGTGGTCGGGGAAATCGAGGTGCCAAAGTGGCTCAGGCAGCTGCTTCTTTGGAAGCGGCCGCAGCAGTGCCCGAAGGCAAACAGTCATGAGGCCATGTCCCATGGTTTGCCGGTTGGGGGCAGACTGTCTCAGCATCTCGAAGAATGGCGAGCCATTACTTAAGATGCGTGGGTTCTGGATACCATAGCCCACAGCCACTGCCTTCCCTTCCTTCAGCGGCCTCACGACAATCCACCAGGGAAACTCTTTGAAGCTTCTGGATCCGCTCCTTGCGCAGGAAATCTTATCCCTGCTGGAGAAAGACGCTATAGAACTAGTGCCTCTAGCGGAGAGTAACAAGGGATGGTATTCCCCTTATATCTTGATACCCAAGAAAGACAGGGGATTGATACCCATCATGGACTTGCATTGGTTGAACAGACTTATCAGGAAGGACAAGTTCAAGATGGTCACTCTTTCTCAAGACCTCCAGGCCCTTCAATGTCAGGATTGGTTGGTGTCTCTGGACCTAAAGGATGCTTACTTTCATGTGCCGATTCATCCCACACACAAAGTACCTAACGTTTGCGGCTGGCGACTCGCACTTTCAGTTTCGTGTACTGCCGTTCGGATTGACCTCCGCCCGAGGGTCTTCAAGCTAATGGTGGTGGTGACAGCGTACCGCAGGTGAGGGTGAATTCACGTCTACCCCTACCTGGACGACTGGCTGATCCGGGCGTGCTCTACCGAGCAAGCGTTGGATCATCTCGGTCTCACCTGCCATCGGAGTCCAGACTCCACATCAATCTGTTAGAGTTGAGAGCCTTCAGGCTAGTCCTGAAGGCTTTTCTGCCTTCTGTGCAGGGGAAGAGTGTCCTGATCATGACGGACAACACAGTGGCCATGCATTACCTCAACAAAAAGGGGAGGGGGGTAGGGTCGGGTCACTCCCATTGTGCAGAGAGGCGATGCAGCTCTGGTTCGGGGGCCATCCAGCAGGGAATTTCGATCTCGGCAGTTCATCTGGCCGGAGAAGAAAATGCGGCGGCGGATGCTCTGAGCAGGCAGAGCTCGATCTCTCATGAGTGACAGTTGGCTCCGGAAGTCCTTCAGGAGATCTTCGCCATTTGGGAAACCCCACAGGTGGTTCCCTTCGCCACCAGTGTCAACCGGAAGTGCGAGAGATTCTGCTCAAGGGAATTTCCTCCAAGATGAGCCTTGGGAGACACGTTGGTGGTGGATTGGTCATTCCCACTGCTGTACGTGTTTCCTCCAGTCCCCGCCCTTCCTCAAGTGTTGCGGAGGTTACGGAGGTTCGGTTCTCACATGATCCTCATTGGGCCAGGAGAGCGTGGTACCCAGACCTTCTAGAAATGCCCATCTGCCCTCCACGTCACCTTCCCTACCAAGAGGTCCTGCTCTTTCGTGAGGGAGGGTGGGGGGGAGCTTGGGGTTCTCCATCCAGAGGTCAAGACTCTCAACCTTCACGCTTGATATCTGAAAGGTTGAGGTATAAGGATTGGGACCTCCCGGATGACATGTTGGAGGTTTTGCTTTCGGCCAGGCGGCCTGCAACAAAGTTCCTGTACCATTGCCGTTGGTGTAAGTTCTGCGACTGGTGCAGAGATCACAATGTGGATCCTTTTCAGTGCTCCATTCTTATGGTTTTGTCTTTCTTACTTTCTTTGGCCCACAGGGACCTTCAAGTGGGTACCATTAAGGGTTACCTGGCGGCACTGTGAATTTTTAAGCGCTCGTCTGAAGAATGTTCTTACTTCTAAGATTCCTTTGATTTCTCAGTTTCTTAAAGGACTGACTAATGTAATCCCCTCGCCTCCTTTCCAGGTGTCGGTTTGGGATTTGAATTTGGTTCTGAAATTTCTCATGGGTGCTCCGTTTGAACCCTTACACTCTTGTCGTTTGAGATTACTGTCCTTCAAGACTGTTCTTGGTTGCGGTTACTTCCACTTGCAGAGTGAATGAATTGCAGGCACTTTCATCTAAGCCACCCTTTACTGTGTTTCACAAGGACAGGGATGTACTGCAAGTGCGTCACTCTTTTCTACCTAAGGTAGTTTCTGAATATCATTTGTGTCAAAAGGTGGTCTTTCCCTCTTTGTACCCTCCTCCTCATCCTGGTAAGGAAGAGGAGAGACTCCATCGGTTGGATCCTAGGAGAGCTCTGAGCTTTTATATTTCTAGGATGTCCAGGGTCAGAGTGGACGATCAACTCTTTGTCGGATATGCTGGACAACGATTGGGCCAGGCTGTTGCCAAACAGACATGTCCAGGTTGATTATCCTTACCATTACGGGGTGTTAACCGATTGGTGGGTAAGGACCCTCCTGGAGGGTTGCAAGCTCATTCCACTAGGGGTGTGGCTACTTCCACCGCCCTCCAGCGTGGGGTTCCTATTAGAAACATTTGTGATGCCACTACATGGGCTTCGATCCACACCTTTGTTAAGCATTATTCCCTGGATACAATCCATGGTCAGGATATGGCCTTTGGGAAAGCGGTTCTTTATTCCGCAATCTAATTGGGTACTCTAAATTCTTTTCCCTCCTCAATTTACTGGTACTGCTTTGGGAGTCTGTCAAAGATGTGGAATACGTTGGAGGACACAATCCATTCAAAGAACAAGTTACTTACCAACTGGTAATGTTCTTTCGACTTGATGTTCCTCCAACCTATTCCACATCGCCCTCCCAGGCTGCCTCGCTGGAGAATTTCCTATGCGATTGCAGCTTACATTTCCACAAGGATAAAGGCAGTCAAGCAGGCATGAGACTGGTGCCACACGTTCGGAGGGAAAAAACTTAAACTGAGGCTATGGGCGCCGTGCGTCCTATTTATAACATTGGTGAAGTCGCTCTCGACAGAGGCCTTTGAGGGACATCGACCCAACGCAATCGATGCAGGACGCCCTCTGCCGAAAATGTTCCGAAGTGCACAGCTGTGGACATTACATGTCAAAGATTTGGAATACGTTGGAGGAACATCCAGTCGAAAGAACGTTACCAGTTGGTAAGTAACTTGTTCTTCTTAAATACATTGCCCACTAACGGAGCTTTCTTCTTTACTTGGATGACCCTTTGAAGTTCCCTCTCTTTCCCTGGTCCTACTTGTAAGGAGTCTTTGAAAGTTTGCATCTTTTTTCATCCTTCCCTCCAGAAATCCTATTTCCTTCTTTTTCCAAGCACACTCTTTGATCAGCAAGCCATGGTATGTGGCTTTGGTCGTATCCCACGTTACACCCTATGTGATAGCCCGAGTTTCATTGAACTCAAAAAAGCTTTTCATCTTTCTGCATGGAAACTTTAAGCAGGTGGTTGCTCAACAAAGTATTGTTGCATTGCCAATGCTTAGCAGCTCTTTGGGAGCTATTGATTTCAATTGACATCATAACTAAGTCGTGGTGCGGCCACCCAACTTTCCAGATGTTTTGGAGTACAACTCCCAAAGTGCCTCACTGTGCTGGTTAGGGCTGATGGGAGTTGTAGTCAAACACCTGAAGAGCCGAAGGTTGCAGACGGGTTATGATGCTTCCATAGGTCAGTAAACAAATGATATCCTGATAAGTTCTTAAATTTCTCTTTACCTCTTTTATAAGGAGGTAGTACTACCGCTCTTAAGGAAATCCAATCCTGTATTTTAGTGACTACATTGAAGTTCCCACCCAGGATTATTATTTTCTCAGCTCATTGACTAACTTCAATGCTTGAACTCCACATGTCCTTGATACAGGGCATACAAGTTATACTAGGGTGGCCAAGAAGTTTCCCATGATGCCCTTTAGTATTAGCAATCTTCCCTTGAGCATTTATTTCACTGCAATTGGATTGAAGTGAACCGAAGGATTCAACACAATGCCTACTCCTTGTCCAGTAAGGTCGGTCGCCCCTTTTGAAACACCTATGGACTTGCACATGTTCGTATGTTCTTGTCCTCTCTTAAAACTGCTTTTCTGCGCAAGTAAAATGGAAACGTTACTTTTTTGCATTTTGCGATTAACTGTGATCTTTGTTTGAGGGGAGATGAGCCCCTTTACTTTCAGCTTGGCATCTTCCCCTGTCAGCCATTTCCCCAAAGAGTGAACATAACCACCAAGCTTCATGTTCTTTCAGGGGTCTTAACTAAATCATAGCAAACAAGTCTGGTATCCTGATGCAATATGTGTTGTCATTGTAACAAATCTTTCCCTTTTTTAACTCCCATACCTCATGGAGCCCCATTTCCCAGGGTTATCTAATATACATGTGTTGCAGATGGCCTTAAGAAACCGAAGCACCCAGTAGGAGTTCATTGGTGTTCATTTTCAATTCAGGATTTGGTGGCCGCAGGTTGAACTGTAGCACAATAACGGCCATCTCTTTTCTCCTGTGGTGTCCGCCTCCCTAACCGAGGTGTCCCTATACCCCAGGTTAGATGTTAGCAATAGTTAACACCTACTGTTTTAAGGATCTAGCTATGGTGAGGGCTTAAAGAGATGTTAAGACAGTCCCAGAAGGTCCCAAGAATACCTAGAGAAACTGAAGTCAATCCAAAGCAGACGCAAATGAAGAAGTAGTCTATGTACACAGCAAAACCCAGCTTTATCATCTAAATAAAGCAGGGGCAGCATTCTCATTCAAATCCAGTCACTCTTGAAGCATTCATTTAAAACAACAGATTAAATACTACAAAGGTGTTGTCAGTGATGTCATAACTTAATATCAATTAACAAAAACCTACGGAAAAGGGGATAGGTTAGTGAGCTTGGCTATGCATGGCTTATATATGGGTTAAACATTTGATTGGGATAAACCTATCTAATGGCTCCACCTGGGACCACACCTACATCGATCAAAGTCAAATTATTTCGAATGGATTGTGTCCTCTCACGTATTCCTCATCTTAGATATATCCTTACCTTCAGCTTTGCTGCTTCGGAATTTTTTTTTCTCCCTCTCCACCAGAGGGCTCTCCTCTCGACGTTGCAGCGTCGATGTCCATCGGCGGCATCCGTCGAACAGCGGCGTCATCCGCTGTATAAATGCCTCAAGTGCGCCCGTTGGCTTCAGTTCTGTTTTTCCGTTAGCTTCGCTTTGGATCGTTTCAAAACGGCGTTTCAGTTTTTCGTGAAGAAATGTCGTCTTCATCGAACCCTTCCACACCGAAGACGGGATTTAAAAAATGTCTAAAATGTGGAAAGAAAATGTCTTTAACTGATCCACGTAAAAATGTCCTCTGGTGCCTTGGTTCCGACCACCGAATTGAAGACTGCGGTTCATGCCAGTCGATGACCCATAAGGCCTTAAAAGAACGCATAGGTAAACTGGCGAAGGCGGGGAGTGGGGGGGGGTCATCGAAGTCTACTGGGCCGAGTCTTGAAGGAGAGTCATCAGCAGACGAAGAAATTTCCTCTGCTAGGGTTGAATTTGGTACAAGAGCTGTTCCTGAGGAATTAGTTGCTCCTCAATCTAAAATACAAGATTTACAGGAATGCTTGCAATCAGCAAGTGGTCTAGATACCTCTCCAGAGTAGGAATTGGATAAGTCAGACCCATTAGAACATGCTGATGCGGGCTACAGAAAATTAATGAATAGAGTCACTGAATTTATGGGATGGGGTAGAAATTCACCAGTCTATCAAGATGATGTTATGACTGATATCCTTTCAGGAGCACCTCAGCAAGACCCCATACTTCCATTTCATATTGCTTTACAAAGGAGAGTTAATTCTGCATGTGAACACCCTAAAGCCATTCCAGCAGTTAATAAAATAATTTGTGTTGAAATATAGACCTTGTAATTCTGACCCAGAATACTTAAGCAAACACCCATCTCCAGAAAGTCTGGTAGTCCAAGCAGCTACCGCCACTAGAAATGCTGCATACCCCACAATCCCTCCGGATAGGGATGATAAAAATGTTGATGCATGCTCCAGGAAGATTTTTACGTCAGGGAGTATGGCTTTAAAATCCACTAATGTAACTTGAACTCTGGCAAGGTTTACATATACCCTTTGGGGCTGCATGTCAGCGGCAGCTGAACACATACCAGAAGGTGAGGAACGTGATAGCTTTCTAGCCATAATAAGGGATGGAAAAGAGGCTTCTGGAGAATGCCTTCAATCAGGTTTGGACACAGCTGACAGTATCAGTAGGTCCATGGTGTCTAGCACGGTGCTACGTAGGTTTGTTTGGCTAAGAAAATCGGGTTTTGCACCGGATGTGCAATCCAGACTTCTTAATATGCCATTTGACGGCTCGAGGTTGTTTGGCAGCAAGGCGGATGAAAGTTTGGAGAAGCTGCAGACCTCCAAAACGGTGGCAAAATCACTAAGTGCCACCATAAAACAACCTCAACAACGCCCCTACACAGGCTCATCTTCCTGGAGGGGTCGTCCTTTTCGTTTTTATTCCTCAATTGGAAGAGGAAGAGGACAGGCCAGTCAGAGAGGCCAAAGAAAATTTCCTTGGGGGCGAGGAAAAGTTGCTAGACCTGCCCCAGCAGCGGCATCTGTACCTTCAGCCGCTGCTGCAGCTGCCGCAAAACCACTCTGAGGTTTTGACCCACAAGACCCCAGTGGGAGGCAGGATCTCGCAGCATCTAGAAGAATGGCGGGGCATTACTTCAGATGCTTGGGCACTGGAAACAGTATCCCATAGTTACTGCCTTCCTTTTCAAAGGAAACCTCAGAATCACCCACCGGGATGCAACTCTTGTCAAACATCCGGATCCGCTCCTGTTGCAGGAAGTCTTAACCCTGCTACAGAAAGGTGCAATAGAACATGTACCTTTAGCAGAAAGGAACAAAGGTTGGTATTCCCCATATTTCCTCATCCCAAAGAAAGACGGAAGACTGAGACCCATCTTGGACTTGAGAAACTTGAACAAGTTCCTAAGGAAGAACAAGTTCAAGATGGTCACACTTTCTCAGATCCTTCAGGCTCTCCAACTCCAGGATTGGTTGGTATCATTGGACCTTCAGGATGCTTATTTTCATGTGCCAATCCATCTCAAGCACAGAAAGTACCTGAGGTTTGCGATTGGCAATTCTCACTATCAGATTTGAGTTCTGCCATTCGGGTTAACCTCCGCCCCAAGTTGATGGCGGTAGTGGCAGCGAGTCTCAGGAGAGGGGGGAATTCATGTCTACCCCTATCTGGACGATTGGATGATCAGGGCACGTTCTCCAGAACAAGCCCAGGATCATCTGTCCAAGACTTGTCACTTACTTCACAAACTAGGGTTTTCTCTGAATTTAAAGTCAAACATGATACCATCACGAGACTCCAGTTTATTGGAACGGTCCTGGATACTTGCTCGGGCAAAGCCTCGCCTCCCGAAGAGAGAGCTCACCATATTCTGCAGATGGTAGCAAAATTCCAGAATGCCCAGTATCTTCCGGCCTTCGATTTTCTCAGGTTGCTCGGTCTGATGGCATCCTGCATTTTTCTGGTGCCAGAAGCCAGATTGAGAATTTGATCCCTTCAATGGGCTCTCAGGACTCAATGGTCCCAATTCTCAGGGGAAATGTAAGATCTGTTGCGGGTTCCAGCCAAAGTAGCACAGGATTTACAATGGTGGACTTGCAGACATCATATCCTCAGAGGAGAATCTTTTTGGCAACCATGGCCGAAGATAACAGGAGTAACGGATGCCTCACTCAAGGGGTGGGGCGCTCACACCAACGGGTTGACAATCAACGGTCGCTATACAAACTACACATCAACCTTTTGGAGCTGAGGGCAATCTGACTAGTGCTGTAGGCCTTCCTGCCCTCTGTACGGAGAAAGAATGTCCTGATAATGACGGACAACACGGTGGCCATGTACTACCTCAACAAGAGAGGAGAAGTGGGGTCACTACCACTGTGCAGAGAGGCGATGCAGCTCTGGTTTTGGGCAATACAAGAGGGATTACTCTATCAGCAATTCATCTAGCCGGAGAGCAAAACACAGCAGCGGATGCTCTGAGCAGGCAGAGCACAGTCTCCCACGAGTGGGAGCTAGCTCAGGAAGTCGTTCAAGGGATCTTCACCCTTTGGGGAACCCCTCAAGTGGATCTGTTTGTGACCGATATGAACCGGAAGTGCAAACTGTATTGCTCAAAGGAATATTCCCCCTGAGAGGAGCTCTAGGGGACGCATTTGTGGTGGATTGGGAGCTTCCACTTCTGTACGCATTCCCTCCAGTCCCTGTGATCCCTCAAGTAATAAGGAGGTTGAGAAAGTTCAGGAAAACCATGAGCCTAATTTCCCCGGATTGGGCCAGGAGAACGTGGTACCCGGACCTTCTGGACATGTCCATCTGCCCTCCAATATGTCTTCCAAAAAGAGAGGATCTTCTCTCGCGAGAGGAAGGTCATTTTCTCCATCCGGAGGTAAACACACTCAACCTTCACGCATGGCTTCTGAGAGGTTGAGATGTAAGGATTGGGACCTTTAGGATGACGTGATGGAGATTTTGCTTTCGGCCAGAAGACCAGCAACTACATTTCTGTATCGGTGTTGTGCAGGGAAAAGAATGTGGACCCATTTCAATGTAATATTCTCACAATTTTATCTTTTCAATTGCATTTAGCTAATCTGGGGCTCCAGGTTGGTACGATAAAGGGATAGTTAGTAGCGCTGTCCATTTTCAAGCGCTTCTCAGAGGAAGATCCCTTTTAATAATTCAATTTTTAAAAGGTCTAAATAATGTATTTCCACCAATACCTTTTAAAGTTCCTGTGTGGGATTTGAACTTAGTTCTGAAATTCCTCACATGCATTCCATTTGAGCCTTTACACCCTTGTCCGCTAAGGCTCCTTACTTTAAACACAATACTTCTTGTAGCATTGAAATCAGCCCGCAGGGTAAGTGAGTTACAGGTGCTTTCTAACGGTCCTCCTCACACCATCCTTTATAAATACAAAGTAGTACTTCGAGTTAAAACCATCATTTTTGCCAAAAAGTGTTTGATTTTCACCTGTCACAAAAAATAACATTGCCTACTTTTTACCCTCCTCCTCACGCAAGTAAGGAAGAGGAACGGCTACATAAACTAGATCCCAGAAGAGCTCTTTGCTTCTATATTTCAAGATTGGCAAAAATACGTCCGTGTGATCAACTTTTTGTGAGATACACTGGCTGCAAATTGGAACTTGCTGTAACTAAACAAACATTATCTAGATGGATAATTTTAGCAACAACAGAATGCTATAGATTGGCTGGGAAAGAAGCACCAGATGGGCTGAGAGCTCATTCAACCAGGGGCACTAAAAAGGGGTGTCCCTGTACAAGATATTTGTGCAACAGCCACATGGTCATTCATGCATACTTTTATAAAACATTATGCTCTAGATTCGACTTCTTCTCAAGGAGGTCTGTTTGCTAAATCTGTACTCTATTCTGTTCATGACTAGGAAAATTCTGTACTCCCACCGCCAAGACAAAACTGCTTTGGGAGTCTATCTAAGATGAGGAATACGTGGGAGGACACAATCAATTCGAAGAACAAGTTATTTACCAACTGTAACGTTCTTTCGATTGGATGTTCCTCCCACGTATTCCTCATCGACCCTCCCAGCCAAGCCCACAGTACAGTTTACGTGATTTACACTCGAAATTCTTTTAAGGCTTGGGTCAAAAGAGGCACGCCTTTAACTACAATCCATGGGCTACAATATATGAAAAAACAGAACTTAAGCCAACGGGCGCGCTCGAGGCATTTATACAGCAGAAGATATAGGTGCTCGACGGATGCCGCCGAGGGACATCGCTGCCGCAACTTCGAGAGGAGCGCCCTCTGGTGGAGAGAGAGAGAAAATTGTTTCCGAAGCAGCAAAGCTGAAGGTAAGGATATATCTAAGATGAAGAATACGTGGGAGGACCATCCAATTGAAAGAATGTTACAGTTGGTAAGTAACTTGTTCTTCTGATGCTTGTTAATCTGCTCAGAATCACATGTGGTGCATATAGTCTGACATTTAGTGGTAACCGCAGAGTGTTGCATCTTGTCTTTCGAGGATCGTAAGGGGACGTCAACATGGGCCTCTCTGTAACACTGTCTCTAATGTGACATGATATGGCATTTATAACATGCCTGTACAGAAGTGTTTCAAGGTGTGTATTGTACCCAAAATCCCTCACGCGTCGAGGTCCCTCTGATTTTTTTTTTTTTTTTTTTTTTCTCTGCCCAGCTAGCTGGTCGCCTTATGCGGAGCTCTTACCAAATTGCAAAACTGTTATATTTCCCGACCTCTAGTCACATTTATATTATTGTCCCCTCCTCGACGATTGCTTCCTGAACCACCGCTGAAGACAGGGAAAGAACACCTTCTGGCCAGCCTATACAGTCGGGAGAGTGGGGTCTAGGGGTTGTCTATTCTTTTCACAAATGTCTTTCCTTCTCCCCTCTCTTTGTCCTTTTGGTTTTGTTGTCTCTTTTAAATCCCTGGGCTATGACAACATTTAAATTTTGCCCTTCCTGTAAGGGAAAGTTCCCATGGAAAGACGAGCACCAGTGGTGCAATAAGTGTCTTCCCCTCAATCACGACGAGGCATCCTGTAAGCTCCTACATCTTAAGATTATTAAGGAGCATCGAGTGAAGCAGTGGGCAGCCTACGCTATGTCGCCAGCCTAGGGTAGCTCCCCCGCCGCAGCCACCGATTGTGAGGAGATAAGCGACGACCAAGCCTCCAATTCGGTCACCGTTGACCTTACATCGGAGCGCTCTCGCTCCACGACATCCGTCCCCGCTAGCACAATGCAAGTCTTGCTATGGGGACTGTACATCCCACCGACAGGAGCGCACCCGACACTCAGGGCACAAAGTACACAACCCCCGGTACCGCCTTGACGGTTCAGTTGAAGCGATCCAGTGCGCCAACGGGTATGTCGGATATTTCGACAGCACCTGCCGATTCGCATGATCGGCAGCCCTCCCTGCAACCGCGGCATGAGTCCGGGCATTCTAAAAGTAAGGGCGCCAGTACCAAAAGCCACGCGGCTGTCGAGATGCCTCAGAAGAGCACACCAATGCGCCTAAGGCCCCGTTTGCGTCAAAATCACGGTGCAACCGCCTACACAGTCCAAACACCTCCCAGTAACGAGTATCGCTAAAATCGTTTCGGCAGCTAAACAGAAAGACAAGTCTAAAGACACGTCGAAACGCCCGGAAGGGTGGAAAGATTACTCTGAGAGTCTCCCATCTTTATCTAAAACTCTGTTTGAGAAATCACGACGTTCTACGGAGGAGGATAATCAGGAAGAGCCCTTTCCTCCTCTAGACTCCTCTGGCTCATCATCATGGAACGGAGAGAAGTTTGAAGGTTGCATGAACAGGCTGGAAAAGTTTGTAGACTTTTCTGAAAGGTTTGCTCCTAAGTGGCCTTTTGAGGAAAGCCCTTATACACCAATGGCTAAGTTCTAGAGGACTTCTGACTTCATGAAGAGGTCTTTGACCTTACTGATCAAGAAGGAGTTCCTATTGACCCATACTTACAAGTTGATGATTCCTTGGATGATCCTGCTGATGATCCCACCGATCAGCCCCAGGGATGGAGGGGGGGGGACAACCAGCCGGTAGATAACCCACCTTGACTATCCCCTGCCCATATCCCGGATCCTGACACCATATGTATGGACTAGCCTCCTCCCCACCATTGTGTCAGGCATCACCTGTTGATGACTAGATGGCGTTTAACACCATCCTAAAAAAAGGCAGCAGAACACTTCCAAATTGCCACACAGGAGGCAGTGGCAGATTCGGATTTTGTGGAAGACATTTTAAAGGAGAAGCCTCCTGCCAGCCAGGCTATCCCATTACTGAATTCCTTTAAGGGGCGCATTACCCTTTCATTATTAACACCCTCACAAACCAAGGCTGTTAACCCACGGGTGGAAAAAACTTTTCGGCCCTTCTACTGACCCCCTTTATATTAGGGGACATGCCACCCCGGATTCTCTGGTGGTCACGACAAGAAAGAGGGCAGGTGTCCCCTTGTCCACAGGCGAAGCACCGCCTGACAAAGAATGTAAGAAATTGTACGCTCTGGGAAAGGGAATCACTACTGCAGCAGCATACTCCACCCGCATAGCCAACAACACCACGCTGTTGGCCAGCTACTCGGATGTTCAATGGGACCTGCTGCAGGAGGGTCTAAAGGAGATCCCTGAACCAGTGCGTTCTTGCCTGCTCACAATTGTATCTGAGGGTAAGCAGGTGAACCATAACATTCTCAAGAATACTTTAGACGCTGCAGAGACAGCTGGAAGGACTTCAGCCCAGGGTACCCTGCTAAAGTGTCACGCCTGGTTGAAAAACTCGGCTTGAAACCAGAGGCTCAGGCAGCATTAATCAACAAGTGGGTGGAGGACTCCAACCTGTTCGGCAAGGCTGGAAATGGCAAAGAAGGAGCACAAGACTTTAAAGACTTTGAACCAAATTACTCAAAGACCCTTTCAACAGAGAGTGGGAGTTTCTCGCCACTCCTTTCTTGGGCAGTCCTACTCTCGCTCCCCTCGCAACCAATATGGTTCTGGGAACAATTGGTCCTCAGGACAGGGGTCTACCCCGTATCCCCCAGGGGGACAGCGCAGTGGGAAAGGAAGGGGTCATAATTCCACCCCCAGAGGCTCCCTGGCCTCCAGTTAAAAATGACTTTCAGATCCGGTTCCCCTCCCATCCCTCCCTATTAGGTGGACATATAACATCATTCCTGCATGCATGGGAGGGGATTACAACAGACAAGTGGGTGCTCAAAACCGTTGTCCATGGGTACTGCATTTAGTTCAGCCGACCACCCTATTCAGACCTCTGAGATCAAGATGCCTAACACCAGAACACCTACGGATCCTGCTGCAAGAGGTCGAGATCCTGCAGGAAAAGGGCGCTATCTAAGCCGTCCCTCTTCTATAGGCAAACAGGTGCATTTATTCAGTCTACTTCCTTGTGCCCAAAAAGGATCTCACCATGTGCCCTGTGCTAGAGTTGTGCCTAGCGAACACATTTGTCAAACCTCAAAGTTTCATATGGTAATGCTGCAGGATGTAATTGCTCTGCTGATGGGGGGGGGATTACATGGCAACATTGGACATGAAATCAGCATACCTTCATATTTCAATGTTGCCAGCACATAGGAAATATCTAAGGTTCATGATGGAGGACAAGCACTACCAATTCAAGGTCCTCCCCTTCGGCATTGCCTCAGCCCCAAGGGTGTTTACAAAGGTACTGGCAGTGGCAGCAGCACACCTGCGCAGACAATCCATCCCAGTTTATCCTTACCTCGAGGACTGGCTCATAACCGGGGATTCCTATGGAACATGCCTGTCAAATATCCAAAAGACGATGGACCTCTCATTCAGTCTAGGATTCTCCATAAACGGGAAGAAATCCAGCCTAGACCCCAGCAAAGTCCAGCAGTTTCTGGGGGCCCTAATTTGGACAGAAGACCGCATTGTCTTCCCCTCCAACGAGAGGGTCCAAAACATGTTGTTTCAGGTCCCTCAGTATGTAGCCAGTCGAGAGGTGACGGTACGCAAGGTCATGCGACTGTTAGGAATGATGGCGCCCTGTATCTACTTGGTTCCTCACGCACGTTTGCGCATGTGTCCCATGCAAGAGTGGCTCAACCGCCAGTGGTGTCAGGCCAGCGGACAATGTGACGATCTAGTGGTTGTCGGCAGCCCTCGTTCTCTCTCTGCAGTGGGGGTTAAGGGAAAACCTCTTGAAAGAGAAAACCTTCACCACCCCCGCTGTAGAAGCCACTCTCACGACGGACGCATCTCTCACGGGGTGTGGGGAGGTCACCTCCTTCAGCAGATGGCGCACAGCGTTTGGTCTCCAGCAGTAGTGTCCAACCACATAAACCTGTTGGAGCTGTTAGCGGTGTTCAAAGCACTGAAGGCCTTTCAGACAGTTGCAGGGGAAGACGGTCCAGATCCTCACGGACAGCACTACTGCCATGTACTACCTGAACAAACAAGGGTGCACTCACTCTCCAGGGCTATCCAAACTGTCCCAGAACATTAGGAAGTGGGCTCTCGAACACAACCTGTTCCTGTTGTCTCAACACGTTCAAGGGAACTCCAATTTTCTAGTGGACGTGCTCAGCCGAGACTTCCCACTGCCCTTAGAGTACAAATGGTGACTACACAAGGACATTGTCTCCAACGTCTTCGCAGAATGGGGTTTCCCAGAGATCGACTTGTTCGCAACACTACAGAATGCACAATGCGCAGATTATGCCTTTAGGTACCTTCAGAACCGATCCAAGGGGAACGGTCTCTGGATAACCTGGTCAGGGAGATTTGTTTACGCTTCCCCCGCCCCCAAATCCCGTATTCAACAAGATTGTGCACAAGATGCACGAGGAACCAGTCACAATGATATTGGTGGCCCTGATGTGGGCCCGCCAACCCTGGTTCTCCCATCTGATGGAGATATGTCTCTCTCCTCCAATGAAACTGTCTTGCCCATACATGTTATCTCAGGACAAGGGGGAAACACTTCATCCATGCCCGCAAACTCTGAACTTAGCGACCTGACTCCTGAGGTCATAGAGTTCGGGCACCTCCAACTTCCTCAGAGATGCATGGACATACTTAGAGAAGCAAGAAAGCCTAACACCAGACATTGCTACTCCAATAAATGGAAACGCTTCGTCATCTGGTGCAATTCCAAGAACATCAATCCCATTGACTGCTCCCCTAATCATATTGTGTTATACCTGACTCATCTACTTGACTCGGGTCTGGTTTTGAATTCCCTGTAGGTTCACTTAGCTTCACTCTCATCCTACACTACGTCCCAACAGAAGGTGTTGTGGTGGAAGATTCCAGTTATTAAAGCTTTCATGGAAGGGCTTAAGAGAATTCATCCCCCCATTTCTAACCCTTCCCGGATGGGACCTAAATGTGCTATTAACCAAACTTATGTGGTCTCCTTTTGAGCCTATGCATAAGGCAAGTCTCAAAGCTCTTACTTACAAGACCACCTTCCTAGTGGCAGTCACTTCTATAAGAAGAGTCTGTGAACTACAGGCCCTTTCAATTCTAGACCCTTTTGTAACAATTCAGAGATGGTGGTTTTGCTCACTCATCCTCGGTTTGCGCCCAAATGTATTTCTAAGTTCCACGTGAACCAGTCTATAGAACTGCCAACTTTCTTTCAGAACCCTACTAACGTGGCAAAAAGAATCCTACACACACTGGATGTGCACAGGGCAGTCATGTACTACCTGGAAAGCTGGAAAGAACTAAACCAATAAGAAAGACAAACCAGTTTTTCTTTTCAGTGGCAGCTGGTAGAGAAGAGGATTTTTTTTTTTGTTTCCACTCATTCGGCACTTGTGCTGTTTAGTATACAAAGGTTTCCTCCCTTGTTCCCAGCTCGGTGCATGAAGAATATAGGTCCACAAGGATCATGGTTTTCATTTTATGATTTTATTCTCATGAATCCATCAATTGATGGTATAACAAGTGGTGCCGACACGTGTTTCGACCTAATAGGTCTTTTTCTAGGCTACCAATTTAGTTTAGTTTTTTTTGGGTACATAACAATGGATACGATTACAATATGAGTCGTGCATAGTGCATGATGAGTGTAAGCTCCCCGTGTGAGGTATTCAACCATTGCAATCATTTTAACAAGGTGTCATTATCTAAACACATGATGTGGGTGTAGGGCCATTCCAAGTGAGGTGACGTGGTGTCCGATATAACATTGTGTTTTAACGAGGTTTACAAAATTTAGGTATAATCATCATATATCCAGTTACATATTTGCATATACATGTAAGTGCGACATTATAATTTTGGAACCGAGATTTTTGAACAAAAGGGAGAGAAAGATTTGTGCGAGACTGTTAGTATTGTCCTAGAAATGCATAGATTATAGGTTGGCGGTGTGTTGTAGGCAAGGCTCACCTGGTGGGTGAGAGGCAAGGGTTTGTCTTAATCTATGCTTGGTGCATGAGTGTCTGGTTGGCCCAGTTTGTCCTGGGTTGCTGGAGGTAGTGGGACTAAGTCCGCCCTGTTCTTGAGTAAGCCGAGGTCAGTGCCTGAGTGGTTAAAGAATGGAGAATGTTGGCGAGGGCTGATGCATGGTTGATTGGATGAGAGGCACAGCAGTGCGTTAGTGTGGACTATCTGACAGTGTACTCAGTGCCTCCCTGAGGGTGCTACCCCCGTGAGAGTTCATCGACGAGAAGAAGAAACGCCCGTTAAGTTCTTTACTTTTCTGAGCACCCCGGCCGGGGGATACCTTTCAGGGTTCCTCTCAAGCCGGGAGGGGCGTTGATCGCTCTGTCACCGGGATTCGCCCTGAGGTACCTGTCGGGCCTAATAATTCTACCAGAGTTTTCTCCGAGGGTCTCCGTAAGGGGCCTGTATACACCGGAGTAACTTCCGAGGCCCCTCCTGTGGGGGCTGTGTGTAGACCCTGGTCTGCTGAGTCACAGGGTACCGAAGCTTGCTCTGAGGCCTCTCTTTCGGCTTCCCTCAAAAACAAGACCGGGGTGCGCCCCGAGGCCTTGGCTGGGCTTGTGTTTACCGAACGGATGTTCGAGGCCCGTGCCGATAAGGCTATTACCGGGCCTATGCCCGAGGTCCCTCGTACAGAGGCTAAGGCTACCAACAGTTCTGAGGGGCCGGGCAGGGCCCTGTCGGTGAAAGCGGTTTCTCACCATTCCCGCTCTTGTGGTGATACCAGATCTGTTGATGGGGCAAAGAAGCAAGGTTCTTCTTTTACTGTCAGTGCAGAGGTCCTTCCTTCGAAGGCTCAGTTGGCGGTTGGTATGTCACAGAAACATTCCAGGCCTCACAGTACCGGCTCTGCCTAGATTCCTTAATGTTAAGGCTAAAATTAAGACCCCTGATCCATCGACGGGGACCGCTGCCTCACCTCCTCACGTGCCGCAATTCCCCTCAGATGAAGACAAAATGGCGGCCGTTCCCGCCACGACCACGGCGGCCATTTTAGGTACTACCCCTACAACTACGCCATCGGCCCCTGGTGTAGGGTTCGGTCCTTCGGGTGAACCTAAGGTCACTTGTGCGTATCCTTACCAGCCCGTTTATAATTGGAACGCCCGGAGGCCTCTTCCGCACAATGTTTCGTTGCCTGCAGGGGCGGCCCCTTTGATTTATGTGGATACGTCGGCGGAGGGCCCGGCGTGGCACCCTTCTCCGTTACGTCCCTGGGTTTGTCCACCTCATGAGAGGCCTCCTCAGGTTCCGAAGCAATCTCCTGAGGACGCTTTTTTCGGTAAATTTCAAGCGCTTATGCGCACAGACCCCATGAGGGAGTATTTCAAAGGGCTTTTTAAGGAAATTTGTCCACCAGCGCCCCCGGCTCCACCCGTTGCTCTGGTGGTTCTGCCGGCGCCTCCTTTGCCCGTGGTGCCTGCCCCTGCTCTTCCGCCTTTGCCACCGTTGTCCCCAGTGGACAAGGCAGTGCCTGACACGGTTCAGCAGGATCCTGACCTGTCAGATGACCCTCAAGGCGAGCAGGACAACGAGGACCTTCCCCGCTCTGTTAAAGCTTTTCATGACCGGGTACTGGACATGATGAATTTCTTAGATGTTCCAGTTCCCGAGGCACCTGCTCCACAGGAGGGCGTGCTTTCTGGGGCGTTCACCCCGTCTCCTTTGGAGCGTACCGGCCTTTTCCTGCAGAAGGATGTTTTGGAAGAAGTCTGAAGAGTCTGGGAGAAGCCACACTCAGGACTTTTTGTCAATAAAAAGATTGATGCGAGGTACAGGCTACACTCTTCGGAGGAAGTGGCCTTGTCGTCTTGTCCACCTCCCTCCTCCACAGTGGTGGCTGCGGCCACATTGCAGTCCAGACCTGCAGCATCCTCTTCCGCGACGGCTACTCCGGTCTTGGGAAGGGAGGACAAGCTCCTGGACTCCCTAGGGAGGAAGATCTTTGCCAATTCGGCCTTGCAGCTCAGGCAGGCCAATGCCGAATTGATTTTGGCGGGAGCTAACATGCGGATGTGGAAAGGTCTGTCGGAGTTTGAGGAGCACATTCCGGTCGAGAAGTTGGAAGACTTCAGAGATGGCCTTTCCGATGCCAGGGTCTTGTCCCAGGATCTCCTGGAGGCTGCGGGTCATCACGTAGACACCTCGGCTCGGAGCATGATGCTCGGGGTTGCTACCTCGAGGCAAGCGTGGTTGCATGCCACTAAGTTTTCGAAGGAAGTGTAAGACAAAGTATTGGACCTTCCATTCGATGGTAAGGAGCTTTTTCATTCGTCTACTGATGTAGAGCTCACCAAAACCAAGGATAGCACTCAGACGGCTAAATCATTGTCTGTTCTGGTTAAACCTTCCTTCAAGGCTCAAAGGCTGTTGTGGCAAGGGCGACCTTCCTCTGGTTTTAGGGGATTCCTCGACCGTAAGAATCGCAGAGTGGATACTCCTGCGGGGAATAACCGCCGTAGACAGCAGCGTACGCGGTATTTCTCCCGCTCCTCAGCCTCTTCATCAGGTTCAGGTGGCACCGCCACCGATAAACCTGCCAAATGAGGGTTTTCTGCGCTCGCACGAGACCCCGGTGGGAAGGCGCATTGCGTCTCATTGGGAGGCGTGGCAGACCATCACAGAAGACAGATGGGTCTTGTCAGTCGCTCGGGCGGGCTTCCGCTTACCTTTACCCCCTACCCCACCCCTCAACCCTCCTTTTCAGCCGTTGGGCTCGCCCTCCCTCAACGCCGAGGTTCAGAAACTCCTGGACCTCAGGGCTGTGGAACCCGTTCACTTTGGGGAGCGAGGGGAGGGCTTCTACTCCCGGCTGTTTACGGTGCCCAAACCCCAACCAGGCTGGCCTGCGCACCGTCCTAGACCTTTCCCAGTTCAACCTCTTTCTACCCCAAGAGAAATTCAAGATGATCACACCCAGCCAGATACGCTCCTCTTTGCAGATGGGCGACTGGCTCAGCGTAGTGGATCTTCAGGACGCGTACATGCATATCCTGATTTGGGCTCCACACAGGAGGTACCTCCGTTTCTCTTTGAGAGAGGAGCACTTCCAGTTTCGGGTGCTTCCTTTTGGCCTCAGCTCGGCGCCGCATGTCCTCACGAAGATGATGTCGGTGATTGCGGCCTATCTTCGTCTTCAGGGTATCCATGTGTATCCTTATTTGGACGATTATCTCTTACGCAGCCATTGTCCGCTGGTGGCAGCGGGCAATCTCCAGTCTCTCCTTCAGCTCCTGTTCCATCATGGGCTGTTGGTGAACTGGCAGAAATCCTCCATGACGGTCTCTCAGGACCTGATTTTTCTGGGTTTTCGTTGGAACACGATCGACTGCAGAGTATACCTGACCGGGGACAGATGGCAGATCTGTTGGCCACGTGTCAGATGTTTGCGCAGTCGGAGAGTATGTCGGCCTGGTGGTTCCAGAGGCTTCTGGCCCTCGTGGCCTCGTGTGTGCTGGCTCTTCCTCTTGCTCGTCTCAAAATGAGACGGACGCAGATGGCCCTTCGGAATTCATAGCGTCAGGCAGTGGACTCCGACTCCATGCGGATAATGATTCCGGATTCCATGAGAGTGGACTTGGACTGGTGGTCATCTCTCAGCAATCTGTCTGGGGGCACAGGGTTTCAGGAACCGGTCCCTATGGTGATGATCACAACGGACTCCTCCCTCCTCGGGTAGGGTGCGACATTAGATCTCTTTCAGATCTCGGTTCTCTGGTCGCCTCAGGACCAGCTCCTGCACATAAATCATTTGGAGCTTCTGCCGATTTTTCTGGCGCTCAAGGCGTTCAGACCTCTCATTGTCAACAAGGTGGTCCGCATAAGAACGGACAATGTGGTGCCAATGTACTACATAAACAAGCAGGGGGGAACGAAGTCTCCCCCTCTCGTGGATCTGGCCATTCAGATTTGGGAGTGGGCCATGCTTCATGTGGGTCCTGCTATGAGTGGGAGTTGAAGGCAGAGATCCTATCATGGATTTTCTTGCATTGGTGCGCACCGGAGGTGGACCTCTTCGCCACAGCGATGAACAAGAAGCTTCCTCAGTACGCCTCCAGAGGGGGGCTGGGAGCCTCCTCTCTGGGGGACGCACTCGAGATCCCATGGCACAACATGAGAGCTTACGCCTTCCCGCCTCTTCCTCTGGTTCATCGAGCAATTTGGAAGTTGAAGAGTTCTGTCAACTGTTCTCTTCTACTGATAGCTCTGTGGTGGCCGGCCAGGTGTTGGTTCTCAGAACTTCAACACCTGTCGGTGTGTCCGCCGATCAGGTTACCAGTAACTCCCGATCTTCACCAAAGGGAACAGCAGATGTGGCCCCCCTCCCCACAATCGCTCAGCTTGGCGGCATGGTGCCTGAGTTCAGGTCTTTAGAGCATCTGAATTTGTCTGCGGATAACATGCGTATTATCCAGGCAGCCAGAAAAGCCTCAACCAGATCTCAGTACAAGAGTAAATGGCTCAGGTTCTGTCATTGGTGTCTAGAGAAGAAATTGGATCCAAGGGGGGGGCCACGGTTGACACGGTGTTGTCCTTCGTGTCCTCCCTAGCAGAGTCAGGGGTTCATGTTCTGTCATGCAGGACTTACCTTTCAGCAGTCTCCGCTTATCTTTCTACGGATCAGTGTTCGTTTTCTCTGACTAACCCAGTGGTAAAGAGGCATTTCGCTGGTTTAACACGCCTTTACCCTCCAGTTCGTAATCCGCACCCGCCATGGGACCTGAATGTTGTCCCGACGGCGCTGTGCCATAAACCCTTTGAGCCAATGGCTACTGTGGACCTCAAGTACTTGTCTTGGAAAGTGTCCTTTTTGGTCGCCGTCACATCGGCAAGGAGAGTGAGTGAGCTCCAGGCATTGTCGGTGGAGCATCCTTTCTTGGTCTTTCACAAGGACAAGGTAGTCCTTCGAACTAATCCGGCTTTTCTGCCGAAGGTAGTGACCGAATTCCATTTGAATCAATCGATCTCCCTACCGGCCTTTTTTCCGAACCCCGCCTCTGAGGCGGAGAGGGTTCTACACTGTCTTGATGTCCGAAGAGCTCTTAAGTTCTACCTGGATAGGACTTCCGAGCTTAGAAGTTCTTCTCAACTTTTTGTGACTTTCGGCAACCCTCAAGGCAAGCAGGTGTCTTAGGCAACTATTTCTAGGTGGATTGCCGCCTGCATCACGGAGTCTTTCACTATCCAAAAGCTGAAACCTCCTAAAGGTATTCATGCGCACCTGGTGCGGGGCAAGGCAGCTGCGGTTGCTTTTCAGAAGTATGTTCCCTGGGAGTCCATCGCTAGGGCAGCTACTTGGGCCTCTCCTGCTTTTTGTAAGCATTACTGCCTCGATATGAGTTCTAGAGCTGATGCTCAGTTTGGTCAGGTGTGCTGAAGAACCTTTTTTAGTAAGGGGTATTTCCATCCACCCGTAGTTCCTGTAAGGAGTGCTTGGGAATCTCCCATAAGTATGGAGGAAAGGGGACGGGACGTAGGAGTATTACCAGGTTACTCACCGAAGTGACCACCTTACTCCTAGTCCATAGTCCCCTTTCCACCATATGCCCGCCCGCCGTCCCCTCTAATAAGGTTCCTCTGTTATTGGTAAAGGGTCTCTGACCTGGCAAAGAAAAGGACTGAGGGGGGATGCGCGGGGCGGAGCCAAGGTGGGCGGGGTTAACGCTGCGTGCCGGGCCCCACGTAGGAAAGAGAGGAAGGACACATTTTTGGAAAAAATTGGATGCTTTTTACAAAGTGCTCCGGTCCCATCCCACAGGACGGAGAGATGTCCCACAAGTATGGACGAAAGGGGACTATGGACTAGAAGTAAGGTGGTCACTACGGTGAGTAACCTGGTAATTTACAACCACTGACTTTCAGTCAGGTACCACTCCCTCGCACAACCAACACATCACCTGAAAAATGCTCCACAGCAATATCCGAAACGCTCAGCTCCACCGTGTTCCCTCCGCTTGGTCTCTTCTTCTGCCTCTGCTCCACCTCATCTCACCCGAACTGCCATCACCATCTTTGATTCTTGCAGGGTTTTTGTACACCTTCCTTAGTCTCCCTTTTTCCCCCTCCACATTGGATCCGAAATGATCAATGGAACAATGTTACCCCTCTGGTTTCTCTAGGGTTTGTTCACCGTTTTGTACCCCTGTTCCCTTTTCGCACTGTGGTCTTTTTGATGTGGCCTTTTGGAGTCCAGCTGCCAACGCTCAAGTGTAGCAAGTCTGTGATTAATAGTCAACTGCTTTGCCAGAGTAGAGGACTTTCTTTCCTCTGCAGAGGAAGCAGTTGTTTTCCATGCAGCCTGGCGAGGCCCCTCCTCTACACGGCCTTCTGGAACAAGTGGTCCTATAGAGACCGAAACAGAACTCTGGCCAGAATTGGATTCATCAGGCATTGGGTGACAGTGGTACATAGTGCATGCAACATGGCATAGACCGGCACAGGCAAAGACTGTGGCCCTCCAAACTCCAACACCTCATCTCTGGGGGCAGGATTGGCTTTGTTAAAGACCCGACTGGGCTCGTGCCCCACGCTGAGAGGGGTCCGTATCAAGACAGACTAGGTCATGCTCTGACCGTGTGAGTGTAAATAAACAGCTCTTATCTTGGTGCGACACCCAACCGTGATGGGCCACCAGCGAGACACCCCTCCTTCCTGCTCTTCTCCCCAATTTTCTTCCAGTATGTAGCCATAGCAATCAATCCACTATATTATGAAATGTATTTTTTTTCACTTCATGTCTCGTTCCTCTTATCTGACGTCCCTCTCAATACCCCATCCCCTGCCCCCCCTAGGATAGCACACCAATGTTCTCCTCAACAGCTATCCTTTTACTTTTTTCCCTAAGTGAAGGTGTATTAAGTTTCTTAAATGTATTTGGTATCGTCATTTTGCACTCCTCATTAAATCTATTAATTGAATTCCGTGGCCCTGATGTCGGGCATCCTGTCCATGGGCCAGGCTTGCTTTCTTTCCCTTCCACATGCTACAGTGCTTGTTCCATTTACTCTTTTGAAGTAGTTCTATAAATTTCACCTTTTTGCTCAAACATGAGGAAGAAGGGGTTGCCCCATCAATAATCGGCTATTTGCTCCATTAGCCATGTGGTTAGTGGCTTACACTCTCTCCTTGTGTGGGGGGTGTGGGGACATTGCAGAAAGATCTTGGAACATACGCATTTTACGTTCCTTGTAGTGTGTGCCACACCAGAGAACTCGGTGGCAACTCAGAGAGGAATAGGTTAGCAAGGGGAGCGAACCGTCAAGCCACATACAGCATGGTATAAAATGACCTAGCAAGGTATGATAAAGCATAGAAAAACCTACTCCTAGCAGAGCATGAAAAGGCATAACAAGGGGAAACAGTTTTCTCTCCGCGCAACACTCATACCACTGGCCTAAAAACAACTGCCCCCTGGCTTGCAGTCACATTGCACAGGAAGTAACCCAGATCAGGTTTACTTAATCCATTCAAACCATTGCTGCAATATTCCTTCTGCAATAACTGCCCCCTGCCCCACCCCCAGGCCCGCTGTCTACTGAAAAGTTCCTCTGTTGTAACATTTTTACAAATATACATTCTCAAAATCCCTCACTTTTCTCTCTAACTCTGGCCCTGTTAACGTGTAATTTGATAGAATGGCAGTTATTGCAGATCCAGGTGTGTTTCAGACAGGGCATAAATCAGTTAGTGGGTCGTGGGAGGATGTTCTTAGCCCACAAACGATGTAATGTTTGCATAGTTCTCCATTTCTTCTTTAGTTATTGCATTTTCCACACATTACGAATGGTGTGGGCTTATGCTTTTATGTAAAGAAGTTATCAAAGGTGTGCAAGAAACATTATTTGTAGGTAGTCCTTGGTGAGCCATATCATGTATAAGACAGAAGGACTGACTATATTTGATCCGCGGTAAACATTTCAACTCGCAAGCCACTGGAAAGGCATATGTCACTCACCCTATGACATGAATCCCAGTAACCCTCGGGCATACGCCACCGTTTGTGACTTTACAAGAGTACATTCTCACACTCAAATGGCTACTGGCGAGGGTTAAATTGCTTACAGGATTTCAGTTTTTACACATTGGAAGCATCTCTATCCATTTCCATGAAATGTTAATGAAAACTCTGACAACTGATAAGGCATTAGCAATGTGTGATTTTTTATTATATTGACTACCAATGATGATATGGTTCATTCTTGCAATGTTTAATTACATCTCATTGTCAAGTATTTGTTCTAACCATTAGAACATAACATCCACTCTCTCAAATAGATTACGCTTGTTCAAATTGCTTTAGTCACCTTTTTCTGATTCTGCAGTGACTTCATAAATTATAGTTCTTATCCTCCAGGTCATGCTTGCAATCAACAAGAACGTGTTGTGTGCGCGGGATATGACAATGGCGATATTAAGCTGTTTGACCTAAGGACCATGGCACTGCGATGGGAAACTAATATTAAGAACGGGGTAAGGAGCCAGAATGGTGCGTATGGTGCTTTGTTATTATTTAGACCTGCAACTTTTTTTCCAGCCCTTAGTCATATATAACATAATTGTAGCAGTGGAAGGACTGTTTGTTTTCCTTTTGTTTGCTGTAAACAGCTGATCTGTCGTCGCCACCAGATGTGATAAAGAAGCACCATCCATGCCCCAGATGTTTTGCAGTTCCTGCCTATGAACATAACCATGGGGGTGCTCTGTGAAGGGTTCATATAAACCTGGAGGGCAGTGTTATTTAGTAGGAACGCTAGAACTTAAAAGTGGGTCTTTGGCCTATATGCATCATTTCTCCAGCATGGGGTCTGGCATGGATTCACATGCTCATGAATATTCCCCGTCGTCAGGCTGGGAATCCTCGGTAAAGAAAAATCAGTATCAGTTTCGTTTCTGATCTGTCTTTCGTAGTAGTAACCAATCACTGATCTCTGCGTCATACTGACCACAGCCAATGACTGCCATCTCCCTAAGCCCCGCCTCTGGCAGCCATCTTCAGATTTGGTAGCACGTGAAGTGGCAGTATATGACCAAGTGAAGAGCCGCAGAGGGGTAGGCGGGAGGGTTCGCATGTGATTCCATGCCAGACCCATGCTGGAGAACAACAGTTACAAGTAAGTAACTTGTTCCTTCTCCAGCATGGGGTCTGGCATGGATTCACATGCTCATGAATAAAAGAATACATAGCAGTACACACATGCACAACCACGGGAGGTGGCAACAGGCTCAACATTAAGCAAAACAACAACTCAACATTAAGCATCTCTTACCTTCTCACCAGGCTCACCTTAGGCGAACAGGTTGCGCAGCACTGCTTGGCCGACCCTGGACTCCTCCCTGGAATCCCGGTCGACGCAGTAGAATTTCGTGAAGGTGTGCGTCGACCTCCACGTAGCAGCCCTGCAGATGTCCAGCAGGGGCACACCAGATAGGAACGCCGTGGTAGCTGCGATCACTCTGGTGGAATGGGCTCTCGGACGGCCGGGCAGCGGTCGGTTTGCCAACCGATGACAGTACATGATACAGCCGGAGAGCCATCTGGAAATGGAAGCCTTTGAGAGAGCCTTCCCCTGATTGACAGGTCCAAAGTTCACAAAAAGTTGTGACGTCTTCCGAAAACTCTTTGTGCGGTCCACGTAGAACTTCAGCCCTCTAGCCACATCCAGCGAGTGCAAAGTCCTTTCAGCTGGCGACGAAGGCGACAGGAAGAAAACAGGCAACACCAAGGGTTTGTTGAGGTGGAAGTCCGACGGCACCTTGGGCATGAAGGAGGGGTGCGTCCTGAGCACTACTTTCGTGTCGTGAAAAGTCAAGTACGGGGGCTTGCAGGAAAGGGCCTGGATCTCTCCCACTCGTCGTGCGGAGGTGATGGCCACAAGAAACGCTGTTTTCCACGACAAGAACTTCAAAGGAGCTGAGTGCAGTGGCTCGAACGGAGGTCCCATGAGCTTGGTCAGCACCACGTTAAGCTCCCACGCCGGGGCCGGAGCCTTCACCGGCGGGAACGATCTGAACAGTCCCTTCATGAATTCTTTCACCAGACAATGAGACCACAAAGACGTCCGTCCCGTGGTTCTGGTGTATCGGGAGATCGCGGCAAGATGAATCTTGATGGAAGCGTGCACCAGTCCAGCCTTGGCCAGTGTCAGTAGGTACGGCAGTACTTGAGGAGCCGTAATCCGTAGAGGGTTAATCTTCTGTGCATGGCACCAGACAGAGAACCTCTTCCATTTGTGTCCATAGCATTTAAGAGTTGAGGACGCCCTGGCCTTTGCAAGAACCTCTCTGCAGTCGGCCGGTACTTCGTAACCTCCAAACTCTAACGCTGCAGGAGCCAGGCCTGCAAGTTCAGCGACTTCGGGTCCTGATGGAGGAGGGCGCCTCCTTCCCTGGAGAGAAGATCCACGTCCACTGGCAGCTTGATTGACGGGGACGCTGACAAGTCCAGAAGGTCCGGGAACCATATCTGCCTCGGCCACGCAGGTGCGACGAGGATCATCCTGCACCGTGACCTCTTGAGCTGGTTGATGAGCCGGATCAGCAACGGCAATGGAGGGAACGCGTATAGAAACAGGCCCTCCCAGGGGAACGAGAAAGCATCGCCCATGCTCCTCGGCTGGGGAAACCTGCTGGCGAACCTCCGGCACTTGGAGTTCGTCGTTGTCGCGAACAGATCGATCTGGGGAGTGCCCCACCGTCAGAAGAGGCGGTCCACTAGATCATGTCGTAGTTCCCACTGATGGTACGAGCGCAGCTCTCTGCTGAGCGAGTCGGCGATGGTGTTTTTTATTCCTGCTAGATGAAACGGCACCAGAAACATCCCTTGGGTGACGGCCCAATGCCACAGATCCTGCGCCTCCTTGGACAGGGCTGGGGATCTGGTACCGCCCTGCTTCCTGATGTAGAACATGGTGGTGGTGTTGTCGGTGAAGATCCTCACCACCTTGCCCTTGAGGGACGGAAGAAAGGACCTGAGGGCCCAAAACACTGCCCGGAGCTCCAGGATGTTGATATGGAGGGACTTCTCTGTCGGAAGCCAAAGGCTTCTCGCGTGCAGATTTTCGGTGTGCGCTCCCCACCCTTCCAGGGAGGCATCCGTGGTCACTGTCTTCTGGTGGCCCGGGGTCTGGAAGTCCATGCCCGCCGTCAGAAGCGCGCGGGTGCCCCACCACCGGATCGCTCGTCGGAAGCTCTCGTCAAGTGTGATCCTGTCCTCGAAGCTGCCCGTCGTCTGAATCCAGCGAGCGTCCAGGAACTCCTGTAACGGTCGCATCCGAAGCCTGCACAGGCGGATGAGATAAATGCAAGAAGACATCATTCCGAGGAGGGATTTGATGGACCTCACCCTGGCCGCGTCCGCAACCAGCATCCGCTGCACCTTGCCCAAGATGACCCTCGTCCTTTCCTCCGACGGAGAGGCCAGAAGCGCCACTGTGTCGAGTTTCGCTCCCAGCAACAGTGCGTCTTGCGCGGGCACCAGTTGGGACTTAGCGTAGTTTATGGAGAATCCCAGGTCCGTGAGTAGTTGGACGGTCCTCGCCGTGTGCTCCGCGGCGAGTTCCCTTGTCTTTGCTCGGATGAGCGAGTTGTCCAAGTAGGGGTAGACGTGGATCCCCTCCAGGCGCAATCGCGCCGCCACCGGTGCGAGGCACTTGGTGAACACCCTGGGTGCCGACCTCAATCCGAAGGGAAGGGCTCTGAACTGGTAGTGATGCCGTTGGACCACAAATCTGAGAAACTTTCGGTGTCCCTTTAGGATGGGGATATGGAAGTAAGCATCCTCCAAATCCAACAACGACAGGAAATCGCCCTCCTCCAGCTGACCCAGGACGTGCTGGAGGGTGACCATCCGGAACTTCTGTGCCTTGATGAATTTGTTCAGTCGTCGTAGGTCCAGGATGGGACGCCATCCTCCTGTCTTCTTCTTCACAAGGAAGTATCTTGAGTAAACTCCGGAGCCCCGAAGCCTCTTTGGGACGAGCTCGATGGCGCCTTTCTTGAGCATCGCCTTTACCTCCAAGAGAAGTTGAGGGACGTGATGTTCCTTCCTGGCCACGGGGGACACATGCGGGCACTTCTTTAGAAACTCGAGCGCGTGACCCTGGGCCAGGGCGTCCAGCACCCAACGGTCGGTGGAGATGGACTCCCACACGCTGATGAAGTTCGCCAGCCGGCCTCCCACCGGGGTGCTTCGGTGGGGGCCCGACTCCACGGCCGGTTCAGTCCTGCTTCGACAAGGCTTTGCCGCCTTGTCCTCCCTGGCGATGACGGCAGGGTCCGCCCGACTTGCCTCGTCCCCTGTAGGCTTCCTGTGACGACGAATGGGCCGCTTGACGATAGGTGGAAAATCCGCCGCCGGAACCTTTGGAGGCACCCTGCTTGCCTCCAGCGCTCCGAAAGGGCGGCCGTCGTTGCTGGAGAACACCAAGAGCCCGGGCCGTCTCCGTGTCCGTCTTGATGGCTTGTAGGGAATCGTCCACTGTTTTCCCAAACAGGTTGCTCCCGTCGAACGGCATGTCCAAGACTCTGGTCTGCACGTCCTGCCGGAAGACCGTTGCCTTGAGCCATCCACGCCGTCTAAGGCACACGCCGTTGCCCAACTGGCGAAACCCAGTGTCAGCGATGTCCGTCGCTATCGTAATGCGTGGTCCGACGCCACTTCTCCTTACTGCAAGATCTCTAGGGCCTCTGCCCTCTTGTCGTCTGGTAGGAAGTCCAGCAGGGGGGCAATCCCTTCTCGCAAGTGGATGGCTTCTTGAGGAGGGCGAGACCCTCATCCCAGATATCGTCCAGTAGAGGTACAGCGAGGACCGTCTTCCTCTTGGTCTCGCGCCATTGATAAAGGAAACCATCCTTCTTCTTCTCTTCCGGGCAGAGCTGGAAAAGCTCGGATGCCCTGGCGATCATGGCATGAAACGATCCAATCTCGTTGGGCGGGGAAGCCCGGGGAGGAGGTGACGACGGGAGATCCTCGTCGTCTGTACCCGTCGCGGCCGTGTCCATCCCCTTATCATCCCCACGGGTTGTGGAAGGGGAGGAGGGCTGAGCAGGGCGCGATGGTTGAAAAGGAGGTGGAGGAGGAATCCTTCTTCTCTTAGGAGGCGGGCTCCCAGAAGGGCCTGGCTCCGGGTCCCCCGTCGGGAGCGGTTCCTCCATTGGTGGTAACGGCAATCTCGTCCTAATCTCCGAGCATAAGGACTGTATAGCCACCAAAATGGCCGCCGAGTTGTCTAGCGGCACCGGTTGAGGGCATTCCGACGGGCTGTCAGGAGCCTTGTCGGCACCCTCGACGTTCTCGTCGTCTCCGACGTCGGGGTCCCTCCCGACGGGCTGGTCGTCTTCCACGCCAACACCGTGGATTAAGACTTCGATCAGCTCCTCTCCAGAGGTTGAGGCCGGATCCACGATGACCTCCTGCCCCCCCCTTTTTCTTCTCTGTCGGAGTTTTCACAGGGGTCCTGTCGATGGGCATGAAAGAGGACTCCCTCCGCGGTGGCAGGGAGACTCTGGGCCCCGAGGTCGCCTCCACTGCTGTAGCCTCCACAGGCTGAGCCAGGGCCGCCGCGATGTCTCGATAGAGGCCTTGGCATGGTGGATCAAGGCTTTCACCACCTTAGGTGCGCTCACCGCCTTCTCCTTGGGGGGAGGGTCACCGCCTCGCTCCCCCTCCGATGGGGCCTTTGAACTCGACCGGGGTCTCTTCAGGAGCTTCGCCGGGTGCTCGGCCTTCCTCTTACCCGAACCAGAGCGTTGGCTCATGGTTGATGGTGCCGGGGAGGATGCACCCTGCCTGGCACCCGTAGAGCCCGACCGTTCGGCGCTCCCGGTGCCAGCGGGCTCGCGGTGCTTGGCCTTCTGTTGGGCCCTCGTCGCCGGGGCACCCTCAAAGGTCTTAGAAGACCGCTCAGACTTCTTCTTTTTCTCGCCTGACGGGCTCTTCCCTTCCAGCCAGTTGGCGAAACACAGATGACGGTCCTTCATGGTCCGCTCCGACATATTGCCGCAAAACGCAGTCCTTCTCCACGTGCGTCTAGTCCTCATGCAGGCAGTAGAGGCAAAGGGAGTGTTCGTCCTCCTTAAAGACATTCTGAAGCTGGCACCCAGGGCAGACCCTGAACAGCTTTCCGGGCGTTGAGCTTCCCTTCTCCTGGGCCATGTCCGCGATGGGCCTGAGACACTTCTGGAGCCCTCCAAAAGCGTGGCTCGACGAAATCTTCACCCTTGAGGGGCGTAGAAGAATCCGACACGGGTCCCCGTTGATCGGATAAAGAAACGGTGGAGCTTGAGGCTCATTTGTCCGAAAAAGAGAAAAGTTTCCTATGAAAAAAACGCGAAAAAAGCACTAAAGCTGGAGAGCAATAGCACGAGGATACCAACACTTGAACGTGCAGTAAAAATCGGAAGATGGCTGCCAGAGGCGGGGCTTAGGGAGATGGCAGTCATTGGCTGTGGTCAGTATGATGCAGAGATCAGTGATTGGTTACTACTACGAAAGACAGATCAGAAACGAAACTGATACTGATTTTTCTTTACCGAGGATTCCCAGCCTGACGACGGGGAATATTCATGAGCATGTGAATCCATGCCAGACCCATGCTGGAGAACAACAGTTACAGGTAAGTAACTTGTTCCATATGCATCATATTGTGCTGTGACAGAAGTCTGATCAGTCACCTCCAGCATAGCCAGTGGCTGTGCATTGTAAGTGGTAAACTAAGATTCAAGTGCTAGTCTACCTGAGGATGCATTGGAATATGACCAGCCCTCATATGATTCTCCAGATACAACTAATTATGGTTGGGAAGAATTTCTGCATTGTAATGTATTTTACCATTTGTAAAGCACCTTTTCCCCATTGGTACGGCCTCTGTAGATGGTACATTGGTGCTGTAGATGAACGGCCTTAGGGGACCAAAGTCCAAGGTATGGGAGATTTGGCAGAGGAGTTTAGAATGTTTGTGTGTGTGCATTTAAGCCAATACGAAGGTCGGTAGTGGTGGCCAAGTCCCTGCTCGTGACCCATGTCGAGCTGGCTTGTGGAGGGCTGCTGTGTCTGGAGAGTATGCAAATGCAGGAGACTGATTGTGTCCAGCTAGAATGTAACATAGCTGCATTCTAATGGCGGAGGTGTTTTCTTGAAATGGTGTATGATAACAGATGTGCGCGGGTGAGTGGCCAGCCCTGCGGCTATCTTCCAGCGTCATGGAGTGCGATACGTGCCTGTGTTATCTGGCTAGATTCTTAGTTTCATAGACGTGCCACAGATTCTATCCTGCGGTTTGCAGTATATTCTCTCCATGTTTAGTACATTCTATATGGGGTTAATTGCTGCCTCCGCCTATCTGACAGGGGGTCAGGATGTGGGGGGGGGCCAGGTCTTGAGGGTTTTCCCAAAGCCATGGTGATCCTTTAGGTTGCAGATGCTATGGGGAATTGCATTCCAGATTGTGGGATCTTGGGAGGAGAATGAGGCACCAACGGCCCCCTGTTCTTGTTGATTTGCAGGAAGGGATGACAAGGAGTGCAGAGCCTGATTGCAAGCGTCTATTGGGCTGTTAACAGGTGAGCTTTTGTTAGAGGTATTGAAGGCACCCACTCATACACGTGTCCTCGTAAAAATACAAAAGTAAAGATACCGCCATATCAGGGAATGCGGCCAAGAGAGTTGCAAGGATGACAAAGTTTATAATAATAATAATACATGGCATCAAAGAACTTTGCTGCCCGAGAGCGCTCTGCCAAAAATTACACAGGCAGCACATTATAAGAAACGATTTCATCATGAATGGCGGCATCACATACAGTAGAAAATCACAGTGCGGATTGGAGGGGCCATATGGCACAGCCTTCTCTATAGGGGATGCCAGGCTCTAATTGGCCGATACATCCCAGTCGATGTGGTGGCAAGTGGGTCAGCTGGGCTCATCTCAGCGGTGAAGGTCAGGGAGAACAGATGATGCATAACGAACAGTCTAAACTAAACAACAGGAACTGATAATACAAGAATAATGCAGAACTTAAAATCCTTGCATGAATCGGGGTGCTTAGAAAAAATTGGCTAATATATTGGCATTCTGACCGCTACATTGAGGGCTTCAAAGATACCAGGGTTCCCGCTACCAGGTGTCTCCCGCTGGGCGTTTGATCTACTGTTTACTTTCTCTGGTGCCTCATGATACGCACAGACATGTGTTGCTTTGGGGAGAATATACTGCTGTGTGGGATTAGAATTGTGGTGGGTGTCCTGGACTGGTCAAGGCAAGGGGGTGAGATGTGTATCTCCATGAAAGGGATTGTGGGGTCAGTACTGGTGGACCCTGGCCTCGTGGAGTGGGGATCGAGAGGGCACAGGCATTTTAGTCCGATGGATGGGCACTTATGCTGGGGCCTGTTTCGGTCTCACGCTCTGCAGAGAGCACATTCTGTGGAAACTAAACTAAACAATTACAACAGTAAATGACTGGACTTCCGTGAGAACAAGGCTCATGCAGAGCAGGTCTGGGGTGGCGATGGCTTGGGCCTTCTGTGAGACATGCTGGGGAGGGCTGCAGGCTGCAGAGGGATGGCGTCTGCTCTAATACAAAATGGAGTCTGTTCTTAGAGGTGTAGACTGCGTTAGTCGTATAAGTCTCTGTTATATCATAGACGTACCTGAGGGGTGGGTGTCTCTTCCCCCTTGGCCTACACGTAATTTATTTACAGCAGGAAAGACGAGGTGGGTGGTATAGGACCATCTCCTTCCCAACAGTATTCTGGACCCGTCTTGTGCAGGGCATGGTGAGTGATGCACATGGTTTTGAAAGTGGATCGTTGCCCGACAGGGAGCCAGTGGAGGACACGCAGGGTGGTTCTGATGTGTTCTCTGGGTTCCAGGGGCTAGGATGACACATTTGAGCTTTGAGTTCACATGCAGGGGCACCACGGTAAAGAGAGGAAGTGTAGTCTAGGCGGGAGAGGATGATGGTCATAATTGCTATTACTCTGTGAGGGTAAGAGAGGTAAGGGAGGATGTGTCTGAGAATGCAGAGGTGTAGATAGCAAGAATTAGAGGTAATGTGTGAAAATGTCAGATCTGCGTCCTTTGGTGCATCCCAGGTTCTTTACTGAGAGGGGGCGGCAGCGGAATGACCGCTTAGGGAGGATGGCCAAGTGGTGGGTTGAGGGAAGAGTGCAGTCTTCCCACAGATCATGATTTTGTTTTTTCCAGGGTTGGGGAGATGGTTAGCCGTCATCTAATGGTCGATTTCTAGGAGGCGAGGTCTTGATGAAGAATGAAAGAAGTCTTGGAGATCTTGAATATGATTTGGGTGTCACCTGCATAGTTGTAGCAGGTTAGGTCATGTGAGTGAATAAGAGCAGGGAGGGGCCTCAGGCAGAGTGGCTAGGGAGACACCTTGTGCTACCCCGTTGGTGACGGCACGGGGGGGGTTGAGGAGAAGGGAGGAAGGAGGGTGATTTGTGATCTCCTGGCCTGGAAGGAGGAATCACACCTTAATGCTGTGTCCCTAATGCCGAAAGAGTGGAGTCTGTACTTGAGGATGCAGTGGTGGATGGCGTCAAAGGCTGCCGAGAGGTTGAGGAGGTTAAGTGCGGCACATCCTTCTGCGTCCGTGATTCTCTTGAGGTTATCCCAGTTATCCCAGATGGCGACTAGGGATGATTCAGCTCTTTAAAGGGGTCTGAAGTCTGACTGGGCGGGCTCAATGAGGAGGTTAGATTTGGTGAAGAGGCAAAGCTTGGGAGTAAGCTGTTCGGTCAATATGTTTGGCTATGAAGCAGTTGTTAGTGATGGGTCTGTAGTTGGCCGAAAGGAGGGGGTTTAGGGAGGGTTTTCTGAGCAGGGGTTTGTTGTGTCTTGAAAGCTGCTGGTAATACCCTTGAGGCGAGAGAGGAGTTAATAATGGATCTCGCGATGCTGCCTGCATAGGTTGTGGAAAGGATATTTTTAACGAGGGCGGGAGGGCATGGATCTCCTGGACTGGTGGCTATTAGCAAGAAGCATCAGAAATTCTGGTCGAGATGGGTGAGGAGAAGTGTAGGTAAGTGTAGGTAGGTGAACGAAGAAATGAACGTCCTCAAGGTAGTACTACTGACCCTATTGTATCTCTACCCATGTATCTCTACCCATTGTTCCTCCACCTCTGCTGCCACCCCCCCATTCCTGTTGTTCCGTCTGCACCAGCTCCCCCTGTACCCTTGACACAATTTCCTCCATTGCCAACAGAGCATGAGCTAGCGGCTGCTGCAGGAGGCAGTACTGCAGAGGTGGGGCCTGTGCTGAAAGGAAGCACCAGAGTAACACGTAGTATGGTTAGTAGCGAGAGGAAAGAACAGCTGAAAGAGTGGGCAGAGATGTTTATTGAAGGCAACGATGAGGGATCCGTGCAGAGTTCCATGCATGACTTTAAGAAGCTTGGCAAACAGGTTTTGTTAGACTGCATGGGGTAGTATCTTGTAGAGGAATGGAAAAAATGGACTGGTACAGTGCCACCGCAGGAGTTGCGAGATTTAAATGTTTTTTTCCCGAATGCGGAATGGTGCATCGGAAGTACAAGAATATGTAGGCCGGCTATTTGTGTTTAAAAGTGAGCTGGATCTATTAACTGAAGAAAAGAAGAAAGGGAAACAGGTAGTGCCATATGTTCAGCAACAATTTCTTCCGCCATTAAAGCCTGTTAGTGAAGAGATGAAAATGTGTACGCGCGAGGCGCTTAGATGGATTACAGACGCTACCATTACCCCTATAGAAGTGCATGATACGTTTAGCGGGTATACACTAGAGATGCAAAGAATGGTATTACAGGTAATGGTTGAGTATTTGCAAGATGAGTGTTTGAGAAAAAATTCTGGTCTCTTCCCCACCACCACCCCGCCACTCCCCCCACCCCCTCGATTTAATGACAATATACAAGAGAGCATTTTTGCCTGAAACTGGAAAGGCAGCCCTTTCTCTCGATTTAGGCCTATTGCTTGGTAAGCGAACAGCTGAGGAAGCACATAGTTTATAATTCCCCATGAGAGAAGTGCCCCCTACGTTTGTCCCGAAAGTAGAGATAGCTGCCACTAATAGAAACCCAGCGCAGGTGATAAAAGCCCATTACACGGCACAATTCGTGCATGTCCCTTTTTCAAGACAGGAGGTAAATAACATAAAGCAATCGATCCCTGATCTTAGAAAAAATCCTGCAGGATTTTATAAAGAAATTGAGTCTGTTTTGAATTCGTCTGTTTTTACAATTAGTGATATTGACCTATTATTTCCCGTGATTCTTCCCGTTGACATATGGAAACAGATGAGGAATACAGATGACATTGGTATTTTGGGTGATACATGGCAAAATTTGATTATAAGTGATGCCGACAGAAAAGCTGGTGAAAAACCACCGGTCATGTTGGCCTTAACAGCTCGGATAGTACAGAAATTGAAAATTTTTGTACCTGAGAGAAGGATTGTGTGGGACAAGTTAACGGCTTGTGTGCAGGGTAAAGATGAAGATGCAACAGATTATTTTAATCAATTTGAAGAAGTATTCGCAGATTTCAGTGATCAAGATTTGAGTACTGAACCATGGAAGAGGTTGTTTAAGTATGTACCAGGGTTGTCACCAAAAATTCAGAATTTAATAACATCCGAGAGTGCATTTATTTATTTATTCACATTTGTTAAGCGCACAGCAGCGCTTAGGCATTGTGGCGCTGGTTACAGTCGTGTTTAAATCTTAGTTACAGTAGACACGTAAACACATACCGCAGGAAGTGGCATTGGTTACAAAAGGTGCAGAAGGCAAAGTAGTAAGCAAGTACAGACAATGAACTATCAGCTAATTGAAGAGTGTAGTTTTTAGATTTTTGCGGAAGGCATGGAGAGAGGTTTCAGATCTGAGGGCTGTGGGGTAGCGTGTTCATAGCTTGGGTGCCAGGTAGGGGAATCCTATTCCTCCTGCCTTTTCCCTAGCATGGCAAGCAAAATCAGAGTGAAGTGTTACACATGGCACCATATTATGAGAACAGAGTAAATGCAGAGTTGGAGAAAGAAATAAGGGACAAAGGAAATTTGAAAACAAGGGTATTGATGCAGCAAGTAGCAAACAATAACATAGGCGGTGGGAATGCACAGACAAGATCTAATTTCTCCAACATGCAAGGGGTCCAATTGGACTGAATCAATGTGCCTATTGTAAACAAGAAGGGCATTGGCGAGCACAGTGCCCGCAGATGCAGAATCGGAATGGGAATTTCTTGAGAAGACAGAATAGAGGTCGCCCGGGAACACAAGAACAGAATAGAAACATAAGAGCGCCACAAAGCCAGAATAACCAGGGGAATCCTAATCGGAATCGGAACCAGCAGCAGCGGAATAGTACGGTAGATGGAAATGTTTTCCATAACCAGGCCAATGCATACTATTCTGGCGACTTTACATCTGATGATGCATTATTTTACTAGGACAGCCCAAGACAGGGGTTGGAACAAGTGTCTATTCCTACAGACCAGAAAGGGCCCTACTGTCACCCGCAGGTGTTCCGACTGGCGGCTTCTTCCGCGCTGGGTTTTGGGACGTAGGTACGGGAGGTACTAGTCCCTCCTTTGTGTCCGTTACTTTTTCCTCCTTGTAGCGCGGGGCCGCTTGGAGTATATCTTCTCTCCCGGCCCAGCGGTCCCTGCGTTGCAACTATCCTTTGGAAGCTCTCGCTCTTCCGGGTTTCTTCGCTCCTGCCTCGCTCTGTCCAGGCTTCTGTCACTCGCGCCCTCCAGCTAGTGCTCCTCTTACCTTCTCTCTCCTCCAGTTTTTCTCTGCTGCCGCCGCGCCTCGGCGGTTACTGTTTCTCTTCTTTTGTGGCCCCGTCCTCGCGGATAGGCGCCACCCCTTTCCCTACGCTTTTTCTTTTCTCTCTCCACTACTTGTCTGGCGCTTTTCTCTATTTCCTACCTCTCCTCTGGTCCTCGCCCCGCTTGTTGCATTGGCTGGTGGGCGTTCCGTGGAGCCCTGTCCTCCGGCTCCCCACTGCAGGACTCCCCTGTTCCGCTTCAGTGTTGCCTTCAGTTACTCATACGGATCCAGTCTATTACCTACCTCCTACTCATCTGAAAGTCTACTTTCCGCTGGAACTACGCCTTCCGTGCTACAGACCAGAGGAGTCCAAGGGTTTTTCCCCAGTCAGGGTTTTTCCCCTATTTCGGCTTGGTTCCGGAAGGGAGGTCCTCGGACAGCTGTTCTCCTCAGCGGTCACGGTGGCCTCCCTCCGTGACGAGCAAGCTCATCGGAAAAAGGAGAAGGATTATCTACTTCGACGGCGTCTGCAGGACCCCGACAGCAATTCCGGCAGTTCAGGTGAGGAGAGCTCGACAGAAGGGGGGAGAAAAGGGAAACCAGGCACTTAAACTGTCACACCTACATAGAAATGAAGGTTGGGAATAGGGAGCACACTTTTCTAGTGGACACAGGTGCACAGAAATGTTCAATTGACCTTCACCTGGTTCCAGATATACCACTGTCAGGGCAAAATAACGTTTCAGTAGGGTTTGCAGGTACACCAGTATTTAGTCCTGTGTCACAGTCAGTACCCATAACACTAGATCCATTCACTGAGTCTTGCCCGTTTCTTTTGACACAAAATTGCGGGGAAAATGTATTGGGTTTAAATTTGTTGAAAAAATTGAGTGCGGTTATTCATTGTTCTCCTGATGGAGTGTATTTAACTATATCACCACAAAAAGCTCCAGTATCACAATTTTTGTCCAGACCATTACTGACTAAATTAAGTAGTGTACCAACTTGCATATGGGCGATGAATGATAATCATGTTGGCTGTTTGAAGATAGAGCCGGTAAAAATTGTTTTAAAGGAAGGAATTACATTACCATGCATTCCACAATAAAAAATTTCAGTGGAAGGAGAGCGAGCACTGAAATGCATTGTTTCTGATTTAATTAAACGAAACGTGATTGAAGAGATTACTGGTAACACTTGCAACAGTCCAATTCTTCCAGTTTATAAGAAAGGTAATGAAATACCGTATTGTTTCATAATTGATTTGCACAGATTAAATAAAGTAGTTGATCTGCAATTTCCATTGGTCCCAGATATGATTACCATTTTGACTATGATTCCAGCATCTGCATCATGTTTTAGTGTTGTAGATTTGAAGAATGCATTTTTCAGCATTCCGGTAAATCCAGATAGCAGATATTTGCTTTTACTCTAGGAGGACGTTCATTCACATTCACATGAATTCCACAAGGTTACACTGAAAGCCTGAGTATTTATAGTAGAGCATTGAAGGAACAACTAGACATGCTAGAGCTACCGTATTTCAATACATTGATGACCTATTAATTGCAGCAGATACAGAAGACATTTGTAAAGAGAGTACAGCTACATTACTGAAACATTTAGCAGCACATGGACACAAGGCATCATTAAAAAAAAATTCAGTATTGTCGAAAGGAGGTGGCCAATTTGGGCTACCTACTTTCGAAGGAGGGAAGGAGACTGACACCAGAAAAAATAGAAAGCATCTCTGGTATGCCTATTCCAAAAACGCAGAAGGAAGTCCGAGCTATAATAGGCATGGCTTCATATTGTAGGCAGTGGATTGCGAATTTTGCTTTGATTGTGAAACCAATGGTGACATTGACAAAGAAGGATGTTGCGTTGCCTTTGCCGTGGAGCAGGGAATGTCAAGAAGCATTTGATCTGCCCAAAGCTGCATTATGTTTAGCTCCAGTTTTGGGCACACCAAATTATGAAAAGAATTTTAAGCTATTTGTGCATGAGAACAATGGTTGTGCTTTGACGGTTTTGACGCAGGAACAAGGAGGGAGAAATAGACCACGCAGTTATTTTTCTTCCGCGCTGGATCCTGTTGCATGTGCTTTGCCGCGCTGTTTGCGAGCTGTTGCTGCGGCTGGTGCATCAGTAAAACAAACCGAGGGAATGGTTTTGGGTCACGCCTTAACCATAATGGTGCCTCACGCAGTAGACGTTCTTTTAAATAGAACGCAGACGCAACATCTTATATCAGCTAGGCTGACGAGATATGAAATTGTCCTGTTTGCCCCACATATTCAAATTATAAGATGTTGCGCTTTGAATCCGGCCGAGTTAATGCCCCCTCCCAATGAAAAGACGGGTGACAAAGAATTCCCCCATGATTGGTTACTGAACAAGAAACAAAAGGAGGAATTAATCTAACAGATACCCCACAGAAAGAGCCAGATGGAGAACTGTTTTGTGACGGTTCTTGTTTCAAATTACCTGATGGTACAGCAACTGCTGCATATGCCATCACAACACTAAAGAGTATTTTTGAGAGCAAAAGAATCCCATACAATTCAGCCCAAGCCGCAGAGATAATGGCGTTAACCAGAGCATGTGAAATTTCTGAAAACCTGAATGTAAACATATATACTGACAGTCAGTACGCATTTGGGTTGGTACATAATTTTGGCCGACTCTGGGCTGAGAGGGTTTTTTTAACATTACATGCAACCAAGATCCAGATGCCTGGGAGATCCATTCCCTCCCGCCCTCGTTAAATATATCCTTTCCTCAACCTATGCAGACAGCATCATGAGATCCATCATTAACTCCTCCCTCACCTCAAGGGTATTCCCAGCAGCTTTCAAGACACATCAAACCCCTGCTCAGAAAAGCCTCCCTAAACCCCCTCCTTCCGACCAACTACAGACCCATCACTAACAACTGCTTCATAGCCAAACTTGACCGAACGGCTTACTCCGAAGCTTTGCCTCTTCCCCAAATCTAACCTCCTCCCTGACCCCACCCAGTCAGGATTCAGACCCCTTTTAAAGAGCTGAATCATCCCTAGTTGCCATCTGGGATGACCTCAAGAGAATCACAGACGCAGAAGACTGTGCCGCACGTAACCTCAACCTCTCGGCAGCCTTTGACGTCATCCACCACTGCATCCTCAAGTACAGACTCCACTCCTTTGGCATTAGGGACACAGCATTAAGGTGGATTTCCTCCTTCCAGGCCAGGAGATCAAAAATCACCCTTATTCCTCCCTTCTCCTCAACCCCCACGCGCCGTCACCAACGGGGTAGCACAAGGTGTCTCCCTAGCCACTCTACCCGAGGTCCCGCCCTGCTCGTATTCGCTCACATGACCTAACCTGCTACAACTACGCAGACAAAAGACAAATCATATTCAAGATCCTCAAGACTACTTTCATTCTTCATCAAGACCTCGTCTGACAGAAATCGACCATTAGATGACGGCTAACCAACTCCCCAAACTAGGCCCTGAAGACCCTCCGCATATGGAGACGAGGCACAATCACCATATACCAGTGATACAACAGACACGAGGTTCGATTTCCCAAGTACTATGGTTTATTGCAGGGAAAAAATATGTTCAGTCGGCCGACTGGGGTCAAACGTCTCGCAACGTGTCACCCAGACCTTGTGAGACGTAAAAGAGAGCATCATACAAACAGTTACATATATACGAAACAGCCTTCACGGCACATCAGAACCGCCCATAATGTATCTTTTTGAAGCCAGGGTTCGGTGATTGACAATTGTGACAAACATGACACATTATGACACGTTTCTTATACTTTAGCAACAGTTAAAGACATAGTTCTTTGTTATTAAGAACACAAAGCATTTGTTCATTCAGGGACATAGTGTTCACGAGAGAGACACATTCCAAAGCACGTTATCTCCTAGTTTCTATTCGTGAACTAAGGGCCAGCTTGTTCTAAGGAAGATCCGCGAAGGAGGACCGCTAGAAAAGTATAATTCATGCTTTTACTGCCTATTCTGCAGCTGTCGCGAGGCAGGCCGGCACCCGCTTCGTTGATTAAATGCCGTTTCTGCTTGCTCTTAAGGACTTAGTGAGGGAGGAAAACAATGTATTCCTGCACTGCTTGGCATTCCTGTCTGGGTCGATCTATCAACATGCAAGTTGTGGCCTTGTACCGTGTATGAGCTTTCAGAGCATTATACGTTTTGCAAAAGCATTTGACAAAAAGGAAAAAGCAAAATGGCGAATGTTACACAAGATGGACGCCCTATGGTTATACTGACGAATCTGTGTTTGCAGTGTTGGTTATGAGATGCGATTGGTTTACGGCCACCATGATATACCGTCTATACTTGGTTAGGGTTTTTACACACATTTACAAACCCTCCTTTTGGCCGTAAGCCAAGAGAATTATCCATACATCTCATCTTCATCTGACCATGTATCTAATTCTGAACTACACATGCTACTGTAATCATCATCTTTAATATTAATTGACATGAATTCCTTCATTGTTTCCATTTCGTTATTTACATCCTTATTCAACTTGGGAGTTCGTTTTTCCGTCATTATATGTACACATTCATTTGTTACCTCTGAGCAAAAGATAGGCAGGCAGTGTATCCAACAACAGCAGAACATGAGAACAGAGAACAGCAGAAAATTAGTAATGTTACTAAGATTGCAATTAGTTTCCATCCCCATGAACGCAGCAGTTCCCAAAACCATGAACTTCTACTCAGCTCCCAACTGCCTGACTGTGCATGAATGTCAGAACTCATAATGTGTAATTTCTTGATTGCTTCAAACATCGTAGGGGAAGAGTCACTTACAAATACAAAGCACACAGACCCCACGATTTTGCAAACACCTCCATGGTCAGTCAAAATTATATCAAGAATCATTCTATTTTGAAGTGTCATTAATCTAACTGCTTTCTCTGCTAATGTCATGTTATATAATATATCATTTGTTCCATTTATTGTTTTCTCTAACACCCTGGACAGTTTTCTTATATTCCATGAATGTATTGCTTGTCCCCAAAACGGTATAATGATTTGGCTATATCTTCTGCAATAAGCCTGTCTCATCTCGCCGTGGCCTGGATCTGGATAATTTCGCTATGTCTGATGTTTTGGAAAGGAATACACCAGGAAAAAGGATCCCTAAGTAGCAGGTCCTTCCCCAATTTCTAGGCAACCATGGATAAGCTTGTTCTCCACATATAAAATAAATGGGATCACCTACACATATTGGCTCTTCTTCTTGCTCTAGTACTGCAATATTCGTGCATCTAGTGAATGTCCCTACTGTGTAAGAACCCTTTTTTCGTAAACAAAATGGGACAGTATGCGAGCTGTAATTAATAGTATAGGGGGGGGCACAACATCCTTGTTCCCTACTGGATTTATGTGAAAAGTGATTACAGGTGATTTATAAAGCACATAGTCTATCTTCTGGTCTTACCACCGGTTTAATTATCCTTGCCATGTTAAATATGGAACAACCCACCGGTTCCATTACCACTCTATCAAACTCTTCTATATTTGTTCCATCTAATTGACCCATATCACTCTTATTCCATTTCCCATAGAATAGTGCACTCAATAATGCATAGCATGCCGAATTAAAGGGTAATGGCTGTACATACCAACCCATTCCTTTTCAACCGTGCTGGGGTAAATGGGAGCAGACCCAGCAATTCCTTGTATTTAGGCTAGTGTGTGTCATATTCATAATCAAAAGCAATGTGTTATTATCATAACCTCTTCTGTGTCTTTCTTCTAGAGGAGGGAGAGTATAAGAGAGCACATGGACCGGAATGTTTCTAGGAGGAGCATTGGTGGCAAGCAAAATAAAACTTAATGGATGCACAGTTTCCAAATACCACAATATTGGGACCAACGTAATCAGGATGCAAAGTAATGTCGCAATTATTAGCATATTTTCTACAGCAAATTCTTCTAGGTATTCTTTTAGTCTCTATTTCTATAATATCATCAGCATTTGTGCAGGAGGGAGCGGGAGTTAGTATAGGCATTGTCTGCAATGTCTGTCACGGCAATGTTAGTCATGAAGAATTTCTTCATAGCAGGCCACGTAAAACAGCAAAGCGTCCAAATAGCAGCAAAGCGTTCAGACCAGTTCTCATTAGCCTGCTTAACAAGGAGTAGTAAGCGTATTTGTAACTCTACAAATGTTGGAGCAAGCATTAATTGTGTTGGTACCCTATGCTCCCCGCTTGTTCACACGGGGTGATCACATTGGTTTTTCACTTTCCAAAGGTAGCACCGGGAAGCCGCGTTTCAGAGCTTTCAATTTTTGATGCAGATAGATACAGCTCCCAAGCTCCACTTCCCTAGGCCTCCGATTCCCAATTCATCTGTGTTGGGAACAGAGGGAAAACAAACACGTAGTAGATCAGATCACTTCCGACTTTGAGAACTTAGGTTGTACCTTAATGCTCCAGGTACTGTGTGATCAATGAACAATTAATTTCCATGTCCAATAACAGGTTTTGTGTCAGCCTGTGATGCAATAAGTGATGATGCAACAGTGGTCGGTTAAGGCTGAGGCACCTTTGGCCCTTTGATCCTTGTTCCAATCTCCCCGGGCCCCTCCTCGGCCTTAGGAAGCACTTCTGGCAGAGAACTGGCGATCTTGTCTTTGGGATCGAGTGCAGCTGCTTCTTTCTCGGCGTTCGGATCAGGCAGTTCTTTCAAGGTGAATGAAATTCCTTTTGTGTGCGTCGCATGGACCCACGCCTTGCGACCATCCACTCGGACTGCAGTCTGTGTTGCCAGGAGGACCTGGTATGGGCCTGTTCATCTTGGTGCCAGTGAGGACTTCCGCTTAAAATCTTTGGTCTGCAGACAATGCCCCGGGCCGGTATATCTGACAGGAAGAGCCTCCTGCACCTGCTGATGAATCAAACACAATTTCTGAGTTCACAGTTTACAATAAGTGGTGAGCAAAGGATATTCAATTTCATTCAGACGTCTAGGCTGTGTAGCGCTCCAAACATTTGCGGGTCTCCCCATTAAGATTTCGTATGGGGAGAGTCCAGTCCTTGCCTGTACAGACGTTCTCATGCACAACAAAGCTAATGGCAGTGCATCAGCCCACTTCAACTGACTCCCTGAAAATATTTTGCTAATTTAGTTCTTCAAAATACCATTCTGGCGCTCAACAAGACCGGCATTCATCGGGTGTCTGGACGAAAGGAATCGTTTATCAATCTGGAGGCCTGCACAAATTTGTAGTATCACGGCCGCAATAAAATGCAGGCCGTTATCTGACCATATGACACGTGGCAGGCCAAATCGGGGAAAAGTACTCTTTTAGCATCACTTTTGCTGTGCTCATCGCTGTGCAGTCTTTAAGTGGATATGCCTCCACCCATTGACTGAACGCACAGACCACCACAAGGACATACTTGAGATTCTGACACCTTTCCATTTCTATGAAAACAAAATGGATGACTTCAAATGGCAGAGAGGGGGGCCAAAACTACCTACGGGAGTTGAGGTCCCTTTTCCAATGTTATGTTGCAAACAAGTCTTGCAGTTTTGGACTAGTCTCTCAGCATTTTTTCTAATGTGCGGTTTCTGCCATACTGTGTCTAGATGCTGAATCATTTTTTTTAGCACTTACGTGTGTGGGGCTATGGGCCATGGTGACCATCGCTGTTACCTAAGCATTTGGCGACATCCATTTTTTGCTCGTATTGTCCACCCAACAACCCTCCATGTCTAGTTCTGCTGTACTCTCTGACCAAGCTTTTATTTCGTCTGCAGTTGCTTCTGTTTGCATTCTTTAACTGTGACAATTCCATTTTCTACCATGCAGGGTACCTCCTTTTGACCTTTGAATACACATTCTCGTATGTAAATCAGTGGAAGTTTGTTTTGCAATTTTGTCCGCAAATGCGTTTCCTTTTCCAACGTTACATGTTACTTTTTTATGTGCTTCGCATTTCATTATTGCTAATCGTTTGGGAAGCGCAGGTGCGGACAACAATCTTGCTACTAGCAAGAAGCATCAAATTCTGTTCGAGATGGGCGAGGAGGAGTGTAGGACAGTTTTTCTGCAGTTCTACCCAACTTCATCAAAACCATTCAACTGAGACAGTACAAGGCTCCACTCTTAGTAGAAGGATGTACCACCTGAGTTTGTTGGTAGCGTAGACCGATCAGCCAGGCCTATTTAAGGAGGGTGAGAGGGCTATAGAATCGGTACAAATGAAATTGAAATACAAATGGGCCAAAGAAACACTATGTATTGTAAAAATAAATGGTTTATTTAAATAAAAGTAGGCCCAGATAAATCTTGGGGTAAATAAGTACGATCACATTATATATAACCACAATTATAAAAACAAAACACTATGCTTGAAGCTACACAGACCAAAGCATATAAGCTTGTTTGGAACACCTAACAGTAGATATAGGGAAATCAAACCTTTTCATACACATTCAGTATAGGTCACACCTATTCCTGAGGAGTAAAAACCAATGGTTACTTTCAGATTACATTCAGTAATTCAAGGGTGGTAGACCCTACCAGTTGTACCGTGACGCTCAGTAACAAATCACATAGTCAACTGGACAATATAAGTTTTGTGAATAGTGGGACACTTATTCTAGTTACAGTAAAAATCTATAACTACCTTTGTGATAAGTTATACTAGGTGAGTAAAACCTAAGGATGTAATATTCAATTACAGGTGCTTTTGAGATCAGTGAAACACAGATTGAGATAAGCAGTAACTCTTAACTTATTTTTGGATGGCACACAGCTAAGGCAAGTAAAACGCATATACTTTTTCAAGGAGAAACTTGGGGCAGGTATAAACCTAAGCCTATTTCAAATGGATTTTGTCCTCCCACGTATTACTCATCTTTGATATTAGATATCCAGCTTCAGCTGCTTCGTAAATTTATTTTCGGCAGACGGCGATGTGAGTCGATGGCGTTGACTCGATGTGCCTCGAAGGCCTCCGTCTCGAGAATGTCATCGAAAGGCATATATAGCATGTGCAGCACCCGTTGACTTCAGTTCTTTGAGAAATACGGCACACTTCTTCACTTTGGATGACTTTAAGAAATCGAGAATGTCTTCTTCGTCGACACCGACAGCCCCGAAGACCGGGTTCAAAAAGTGTCTGGATTATGGGTCGAAAATGTCATTCACCGATCCTCATCGTATGTGTTTGTGGTGCCTCGGGGTAGATCAGAACACCTTGGACTGCTCCAAGTGCCAATCGATGACAGGAAAAGCCTTGAAGGAATGAAAGGGGAAATTGACGGTAGAACGAAACCCCAAATCTCCTACCCTGACCAAAAAACCTTCGACCGATGAATCGAGAGGCAACTCTCCTCGGAGGAAGAAGTTTAAGCGGTCGATCGAGAAGTGGCTCCCACCACTCCTCATTGTTGAATAAGTCTAAGAAGAGGCACCATAGGTCGCCTTCTTCGTCGGACGCTTTCCCTGAGAGGGGTATTTTCCCCAACTAAAAAATCCAGCAGAGATGCCCAAGATATTTGAAAAACAAAAGCCTCCGAACCATGCTCCTACTATGCCTTTCAAACCAAGCCGGGTACGGAAGGGGCTCGACCTGAATCCTGTGCGCCTTCGAGCCCGGGGCATAGACGTAACATCGAAGGATCAGTCGAGCCTAAGGCACAATTCGAGATCGTCGACAACATCTATATCTTTGCCGGCGGCGCCTTCAACTCCAGCCAAACCCTCAACGTCTACTTCGCCGAAGGCATCGACACCAGCTACACCATCGACGCAGAGCGCCCCACCAAAGCCTATGGCTCCAACGAAAAAAGTTTTGACTGCTCCTCCAGCATCAAATCCATTGTTCATAAAATACCTCATACCTGAAAGACCTATGTGCCTCTTCCAAGAAAAGAATATTTTAAGTCGCTTCTATATATGAGGAGAAAGAGCCCTCGGATAATGAGGCTCCATTTGGCCTCCAATTTGGTATGCCAAATGTACCAGAAAGTTTTATCTCAGAGTAGTCAAGGTTGAGAGACCTTTATGACAACCTGCAGACAGCCAGGGGGGTACACACCTCACCAGAGTTGGAGTTAGTGGCTGGGGAGCATGCTGATGAGTCTTACAGACAACTCACGTCCAAGGTAGTGGACTATATGGGGTGGAGTAGGCGTTCATTGCAATTCAAACAGGATGATCTGACAGACATCCTGGGTAAGGGTCCTCAGACAGATCCTATATTACCTTTTCACATTGCTCTGCAAAAAAGGATGGCACCGAATTGGGTAACACCAAGAAGTACCACCCTTCCAGTAGAGACCTCGACTACCTGTCAAAACACCCCACTCCAGAGGGTCTGGTGATACAGGCAGCTACTGCAACTTCTAAGAAAGTGGCTTACCCTACCATCCCTCCAGATAGGGATGACAAAAGAGTAGATGGATGGGCAAGGAAGGTATTTTCTGCGGGAGTTTGTCACTCAAATCAGCCAACTTTGCGTGTGCAAAATGTACGTTCACCCTATGGGACTGCATTTCTAAGGCGTTACATTCCCGAAGGGGATGAAAGAGACAGGTTCTTAGCCATAGTTGGAGACAGCAAAGAAGCCATGTGTGAGTCTCTTCAGTCTGGTCTGGATTCTGCTGACAGCATCAGCAGCGCCATGGCTCCTAGCACCGTTATGCACAGAGATTCATGGTTGAGGAAGTCTGGTTTTGCACTGGATGCGCAATCCAGACTTCTCAACATGCCCTTTGACGGGGTCTCACCTTTTTAGAAACAAGGCTGACGAGAGTCTTGAGAAGTTGCAGACCTCGAAGGCGGCAGCCAAATCTTTAGCTGCCTCTGTTGGTCACCCTCAGCCTTTTCGACCTAGTGGAAAACCTTGGAGTGGTAGATATTTTTGCTACTACTCAGTTGGAAGGGCAAGAGGAATGGCTGGTTAAAGGGTCCAAAGAAGATTCCCTCGTGGTGGACGACGAAGAGGTGTGAAGCCAGCTCAAGCAGGAGCATCGTTACCATCTGCCACTGCATCAGCCACCTCAAAACCTCAGAGGTCTTGAGTCACAGTTCACCAGTGAGGGGCAGACTGTCTCACCACCTAGGAAAATGGAAACCATAGCCCACAGTTACTGCCTTCCTTTTATACAGAGACCGAAGAACAATCCACAGGGGAACCACTGAGAATTCTAGATCCACTCCATGTGCAGGAAATTTTAACCTTGCTAGAGAAAGGTGCTATAGAACTAGTGCCTGTAGCGGAGTGGAACAAGGTTTTGTATTCCCCCTTTACTAATACCCAAAAAGGCCTGAGACCCATCTTGGACTTGAGGTACTTGAACAAGTTCCTCAGGAAGGACAAGTTCAAGATGGTCACACTTTCTCCGATCCTTCAGGCCCTCCAACTCCAGGATTGGATGGGGTCATTGAACTTGCAGGATGCTTATTTTCATGTGCCAATTCATATCGAACACAGAAAATACCTGAGGTTCGCAGTTGGCGGTTCTCATTATCAATTTCGAGTTCTGCCATTTGGGCTGACCTGCGCCCCAAGGGTTTTCACCAAACTAATGGCGGTAGTGGCAGCGAGTCTCAGGAGAGGTGTGATTCTAGTCTACACCTACCTGGATGATTAGCTGATCAGGGCACGTGCTCCCTAACAAGTCCTGGATCATCTCAACGTCACCTGCCACTCCCTTCACAGACTGGGCTTCTCCCTCAATTACAAGTTCCATATGACATGTTCGCATAAACTCCAGTCCATCAGAGCTGTTCCGGATACATCCTTGGGAAAGAGCTCGCCACCCAAGGTGAGGGCTCAAGACATTCTACAGGTGGTCACAACATTAGGTGCCCAGTGACTCCCAGCCTTCACTTTTTTGAGGTTGCTCGGCCTCATGGCATCCTGCATTTTTCTGGTTCCAGAAGCCCACCTGAGAATGAGGCCCCTTCAATGGACTCTTAGAACTCAATGGTCCCAGTTCTCACTGAAGATAGATCTACTTCAGGTTTCAGTCAGGGTCGCACAGGATCTTCTGTGGTGGGCCTGCGAGGACAACATTCCGAAGGGAGAATCTTTTTGGCAACCATGGCCGGAGATGACAGTAGTGATGGACGCTTCACTCATGCAGTGGGGAGCCCAACAATCTGACAGTCAGCGGTCATTGGTCTGCATCGGAGCCCAAACTACATATCAATCTTTTGGAGCTGAGGACAATCAGACTAGCGCTGAAGACCTTTCTGCCCTCTGTATGGGGAAAGAATGTCCTGATAATGACTGACAACACAGTGGCCATGTACTACCTGAACAAGAGAGGAAGTGTAGGGTCACTACCACCCTGCAGAGAGGCAATGTAGCTCTGTTACTGTGCAATATAGGAAGGAATCTCCCCATCATCAGCAGTTCAGCTACCTGGAGAGAACACGGCGGCATACGCTCTTAGCAGACGGAGCAGTCTTCCACGAGTGGGAACTAGCTCAAGAAGTCCTTCAAGAGATCTTCACCCTTTGGGGAACCCCTCAAGTTGATCTGTTCGCGACTGGTGTCAACCGGAAGTGCGACCAGAATTTCCCCCAAGAGGAGCTCCAGTGCCCGTCATTCCTCACGTGATCAGGAGGTTGAGAAAGTTCAGGAAGCACATGCTCCTAATTGCCCCAGATTGTGCCAGGAAGAGGTGGTACCCGGATCTTCTGGACATGTCCATCTGTCCTCCAAGGCGTCTTCCACCTTCTCTCGCGAGAGGAGTGTTGTGGTTCTCCATCCAGAGGCCAAAACATTCAACCTTCTAGCTTGGTTTCTGAAAGGCTGAGATACAAGGATTTGGTCCTTCCAGATGACGCAATGGAGATTTTGCTTTCGGCCAGAAGGTCAGCGAAAGTCTCTGTACCGTTGGCGTTGGAATAAATTCTGCGAATGGTGCAGAGAAAAGAATGTAGATCCTTTTCTGTGTAAAACACCAGATATTTTATCCTTTCTACTATCTATAGCCAATCTGGGACTCCAGATTGGTACTATTAAAGTCTATTTGGCGGTAAAGTATTTCTTACTTCAAAATTCCACTGGTGACACAATTTCTAAAGGGGCTCACCAATGTGTTCCCCCAAACACCCTGAACCCCCTCTTACCCCTCCCCCTTCCCCCTATCTCTCCCATCTGCTTTAACAGTACCAGTTTGGGACGTTAATCTGGTTATAAAATTCCTAATTTGTGCATCTTTTGAACCTTTACACTCATGTCCTTTAAGGTTGTTAACCTTTAAAACCATTCTATTGGTAGCTCTAAAATCTGCTAGTAGAGTGAGTGAGTTGCAGGCACTTTCGTCCAAGCCACCCTTTACTATCTTCCATAAGGATAAGGTGGTACTGAGGGTTAAGCCTTCATTCTTACCCAAAATCATTTCTGATTTTCACGTAGAGCAGAACATTGTTTTACCTTCTTTCTATCCCCAACCTCATCCTAGCAAGGAGGAGAGGTTACATAGGTTGGACCCTTGCAGAGCTTTACGCTTTTATATATCTAGACTGTCAAAACTCTTTATTGATGATCAAGTTTTCATTGGCTAGAAGGGCCACAAACTGGGTCAGGCTGTTAGTAAACGGAACTTATCCAGATGGATAATTCTGGCTATCTCAGAATGTTACAGGCTTGCAGGGAAGGATCCTCCTGAAGGTTTAAGGGTCCATTCCACCAGGGGCATGGCTACCTCTACAGCCCTGCAAAGGGGTGTACCGATGAAATGTATTTGTGAAGCAGCAACGTGGGTTACAATTCACATGTTCACAAAGCATTTCTGCCTGGAATCTTCCCTCGGTCAGGATGGTAGCTTTGGAAAAACAGTCCTGCAGTCGGTTCATGAAAACCATTAAAATCTAAATTCTACTCCCTCCACCAAATCAAACACTGCTTTGGGAGTCTATCAAAGATGAGGAATACGTGGGAGGACACAATCCATTTAAAGAACAAGTTACTTACCCCTGATAACGATCTGTCAACTGGATGTTCCTCCCACGTATTCCTCATCGCCCTCCCAACCTACCCCACAGTAGAATTTCTCATGCTATTACAGCTTTCGTTCCTTCAAGGCAGAGCACGGTTATTCCTGTGGTTATGAGGGTATTTCTACTGTAAGAAGAAACTGATCGGGAGCCAACGGGCGCTGCGTGTGCTATATATGCCTTCGATGACATCCTTGAGATGGAGGCCTTCAAGGGATATCGAGTCGACTCCATCGATGCAAATCGCGCTCTGCCGCGAAAAAAAATTATTCCAAAGCAGCTGACACTGGATATTGAATATCAAAGATGATGACTATGTGGGAGGACCATCCAGTCGAAAGAACGTTACCAGGTGTAATTAACTTGTTCTTTTGTGTCTGTCTAAAACAGCAGAGGGAAAGCAAAACCCAGTGTTACTCTTTATAAATGACTCAAGGTTATTCTAGGTAGGTAAAGCCTAATGCAGACTTATTCAGGACAGGCTAACGGCAAGTCGGGGGAAGCAAGACCCAGTTGGGGAACATATATTTACTAACAGGGATAGTGAAGTGAAACCAACAACATTACTTTTGGGAAGAAGCACAACCAAATCACAGGTAAGTAATATACCCTTACATCTACTTTCTGTTAGAATGGCGATACTGTATCTAAGGAAAGAAAGATGTTGCATATACTTTTCAGAATAGTGTAACACACATTCAAGGTAAGTGAGAACTTTTGTAACTGTAAACTCATTACAGTTACCAACCAACTCTTTTTCCAGTAAGTAACTTTTCTCGATTTTGCAGTTTTCGTAGTTTTTTCTGCGTTCAGTTGGAAGCCCCGCCCCCTAATTAGAGCGTCACTACTAATACAGGCACACGCAAACGCACTTGCGTGCAACAAGGGAGTGCTGCTTCGCTGCGCAGCAAATAGCGGACGGCTCTGTTAGATTTATTGGCACGTTGTTCCTAGATACGCTCACAAGACTTGTTTTTGACATAGTGTGAGTATTCTACTTTCTGAATTCAGCTCATTGTTTTACCATTGTTATAGCAATAACTATGCATAACCTTAAGTCGGATATGCCGCTGAAAGTCAATACTACTAACGCATTAAGCAATGCCTCTGACACGCCCCATAAACAATCCATTGTGCGTACATCCCGACGAAGACAGGCGGCATCTAATGTGTGTTCGTTGAAACACAAGACCCTGGTGGGAGACATTTGAGACTTTTGCCTCCCGCGGGATCTGTCTGTTCCTGTTCTCAAACTACCTGACACAGTGCATAATTCTACTATTGTAGTTCCTTCTACTACTACCGAGCCACAGTGTAATGTCGCATCTAGTGCACGCACATTGCCACCAGATTCATTTGTAGTTGCTGGTTTTTGTAACACGCCGCCATATGGCTAGATAGAAAATGCTTCAGCTACGCATCGAACTGCAGATCTGTCGGCAGAAATGTCTAAGATTGTTCTAGAGCAGGCTTATTCCATCTCACTGGCTGAGCAAGTGGATGTCCCATTTTCAACAATTTTGTGCACTCTCAATGACTCTAAATCTTTCCTTTATGTTTCAAGCACTCCGTTAGATTCTGCTCGACCTATGGAGTTGCTTCCTAAATCTCAAAGTTTATCACAATCCCCAGTATTGTTTGATCATTCGGATCAGGAGGCCATGACCACATCCTTATCCTATTGCCAACCCACACCTCGTAAACCCACTTCTGCCTATCTGTCCCTTCATACCCACATTTCACCCACTAAGCAAACGTATGTACCATCTCGGAATACTGCTTTATTAGAAATCACTTTATTTGCCATGAATATGACCATCGCTTCCCTTTCAAAACTATTTGAATCCCTTAACGCTAAAATGACCAAGCAATCCATACAGATTAATCAGTTAGGAAAATGGATGACTTTACTCCAGAAAACGGTTAAACCGATGGAAGAGGCTTCAACCTCCCCAGGTATAGGACGGGCCCTTGTTAACAAAACAACCACAAAGCTTGCAAATGAGAAGGCTTTGCATGATGTGGTTAGCCAGCCTGTGTCCAATTCATCCTCTTTGCCCGTCTTTGAACAGATCATTTGATCCGCTGAATATATTGAAGCATCGGACGATTCGCTACATGCACAAATTCCAATTGCACCTAGTGTTATACAGATTGAGCTGCCACACACACATAGTCTAGCTGCTCAATCAAACGACAATATGTTTGACAAAAAAGCAATCCATTCCTGGAAATGCAATTGTAAAACCACTACTTCAGCAGAAAAAAAACAAAAACATCAAAAATCAGCTGATATCTGAAGCCAATGTTGGACAATTCATACAGGCCATTAATGTACCCAAGAAGCAAAGGCCGAAAACTAGCATGCTCATCACCAATACAAGCAACTAGTGCGTACGAAAAGAGTTCTCCTTGTTAAAAACCCCACACCTCCACTTGCGCATCCACCTTTTAGATGATCTAATTATGGCTATTGCCAAGGATCAGCCCAAGTCCATTCTTTCTCAATTTGGACAAACAATCCCGACATCTTCCCTACAAAGTGTGAACACTGACGCCAATTCCACTCTTGCCCAAAATGAACTGCTATTGTCACAGGTTTGAGACGAAATTCAAATCAATAGAATAACATCTAGCAACCCAGCAGACAAACTTGCCACTGGTGGATTCATACAATATGAGTCACTCACAAATGCTAAACAAAGAACGTATGCAGAATCATTCTTCTAGGATGTCCTCACAATTCCATCAGGCAACTGGCCCCATTCAACAACAGGACTCGCACAACGCGATGCTTCTGAACTCACTCAATCAAGAGCCTAACCAGAGAAAGCCCTCTGTGCACTTCCATCCATTGCATCAAACCAATCACCCGGTTGTGCCCATAGACTCTACCCTTATACCACCTACTTTACAAAATTACACTAATTTATGACAGCACAATGAATGCAAAGATGGGAGCACAGCAAAAGGGCATCACCACTTGATTATGAAGTGCTGGCCGGCCCCGTTTACCTCATATGATCTTTGCAGATCAAGCGTATTGGCTATTTTTGAGGACGTACCTTCTTTGGTAGACATTACCTCTATCGATAATTGAACAAGTGCATTTCCTGAATGATTCAGACCTCTCTATTGCGAGGTTATGGATACCTTCTGGAGTTGTAATGAACATGATATGGCAAGCGAAGATGGATCTCTTCGCTCTAGGTTTTGTCATCGCACAGGATCCCACAGTGTTCAATCAACTGAACAAACCATAAAATAATAACGCTCCTGATAGACAGTCATGAAACTTCCCAGTCATGTTGGGCAAGCCTCAATAACCTAGATTTCAGAAACAAATTGCTGTTAGTAATAACTTTGGCAATTATTGAAATACCTCTTCATAACTCTGTTAAACATTTAAAGACAGTTTCTCTGCTGAGCTGGAACACTCGTGGCCATGCTCACTTAACGCACACAAGCTAAGCATTATTTAATACTTTTGATATAATAATATTACAGGAGACATGGCTCATTCAAACACCCGTATGGAATGGCCATGACATCGCTCTCCATCCAGCTAAAGTGCCATTAAAAGTATTTTTCACCTCAGGCCTTAAGGGTGCTGTTAGATGTGACTCGGGTCTCACACTAAGCACATGGGAAACACAGAACCAATTACTACAATTGGTGAGGATAACTTATCCTAAAGGAATAGTTGCCATCATCGAGGTTTATAAAAACCTGGCAGCCATTGCAGACTCAATGTTTTAATGATCTTGAAAAGATGTTAAATATTATTGCTTTGACCCAGTACCGCCCCCCCCTCCAATTGTACACACCATTATAGCAGGGGACTTAAACTTACAATGTTTATCACAAACCAAGTGCAAGAATGATCCACTCAGCTCCAGATAGATGTCTCTAATGGAGAATAGACAAGTCTTCATGGTGAATGGGTCGCTCCTGGGCGACACACCGCCAAAGAACACTTGGCGCAGAGGTCTTACCGAAAGAATAATTGATTATATCTTTGTAGATCGATTCACATTCTCAGAAGCAATACAATTTGAAGTCATTCAACATCCTAACAGGGACCACGAAATGCCTGTATTATATTGGACAATTAATACCTTTTGGCAGTTCAATAAATAACTCTCAATATAATCAAACACTGACTATTAATAATGCAAGAATTCGTTTTCATTGGACCAATCATGAACTGGAACAATTAAATAGAAATGTTGCGCAAATATTTTTCAATGCAGCATTTAACTCCAATATTCAAGGAAAGTCCTACACCTCTGTCCTTGAGATGTATAATAGCTCCCTTTCTGGAACAGCGTATCCAAACTTTTGCAATAGACATTTCTTTGACCCGGAACTCAGAGCGAGAAAAGCTGACAAAAAAAAACGAATCGTCAATCAGTGTAGCCTTGCAATTCGGGCAACAGCCCCCGTAGTCTTCAATGCAAATATAGGAATTGGATAAAATCTCAAAAGAACTTGCTCTATCAACAAGATGGAGAGCACTGGCTCCAGGTCATGACATCCAAAAACACAAGGCAGATATGGGCACTTCTCAATAGCGCACCTCATGAAGGTCAAACTTCGGTGCAGATAAACGGGGTCTCTGAAACCCAATGGACATCTTATTTTACTAAACTATATGCTGCCCCTATAACCATGGACTACTGTCTAAAAGCACCCCCCACCCCCATCTGAGTCTAAATTATCAATATTGTGAGAAGATATTGAACACTTTATTAACAAATTGGCGGTGAGTGGCAGTCTTGCAGCAGTCAGTGTTTTTTCCAGCTCTACCCTCGAGAGGTGTGTCTCCCACTACACCTATCCCTACAAAACCTCATTTACTCCGCGGAGCGGACGCGGAGTGGCGGTGAGTGGCAGTCTTGCAGCAGTCAGTGTTTTTTCCAGCTCTACCCTCGAGAGGTGTGTCTCCCACTACACCTATCCCTACAAAACCTCATTTACTCCGCGGAGCGGATGCGGAGTGGCGGTGAGTGGCAGTCTTGCAGCAGTCAGTGTTTTTTCCAGCTCTACCCTCGAGAGGTGTGTCTCCCACTACACCTATCCCTACAAAACCTCATTTACTCCGCGGAGCGGACGCGGAGTGGCGGTGAGTGGCAGTCTTGCAGCAGTCAGTGTTTTTTCCAGCTCTACCCTCGAGAGGTGTGTCTCCCACTACACCTATCCCTACAAAACCTCATTTACTCCGCGGAGCGGACGCGGAGTGGCGGTGAGTGGCAGTCTTGCAGCAGTCAGTGTTTTTTCCAGCTCTACCCTCGAGAGGTGTGTCTCCCACTACACCTATCCCTACAAAACCTCATTTACTCCGCGGAGCGGACGCGGAGTGGCGGTGAGTGGCAGTCTTGCAGTCATGCCAGGCAAGACGGGCCTGGCAGCCTCATCACCTTCAAAACCACAATGGTTGGACTCAGAAGACTTTACAGGCCGCTCTCTAAGAAGTAAAATCAAATCGCTAACCAAAAACACAACTATATCACTCGCACAACACCAACTTCAAACTAGTCCCCCTTTGACTGCAAAGGAAACAACAGACGATCGTGATATCCCCACGAATCCAAGCTTCAACACTAAAACAAAAATGGGAAATAGAAACTGTGTTGCTAACGCCAAATTTCCCCACCAAAAAACCATTGAGAAAGTTTCTGCCACCTGTAGCAACAAATATTTACCACCTTGCAGCGAAGCTGCCCTACCCGAGGAGGAGCTTGCAGTCCTGGGAGTAGACGCCGCGGGTTTCCCCCCGACCGCTGTGTTGAAACCGGCCGCTGACAGCCCGCGGCCCGGGCCGGCACTCTCGGAGGTTTTGCTTGGCCCCGAGAGAGAGTCGGCGCCGCCCGTGTCGGCGTCCTCATCGGTCGTTGCCTCGTCGAGGGCTCGGAGGCCCCCCGGAGGGGGGACCGCCTTGAGCCCAGAGTCGGAGCCCCCGAGGCCGCTGACAGGGCCGAGTGCTCTGATCGCCCCCGCCACTGCAGCCGCGGCTCCGCGGCCCCTCGAAGGGGAGGCGGCGTTGAGCGGGCAGGCAGCGCGGGTCCCGATGGAGATCGAGGCTTACACGGCGGGGTTGGGGGGGGATTCCAGAGAAGGCGCCCTGCACGCCAATCAGTTGAGTGAAGGAGAGACACAGCCAACTGGAGCCTCTGAGATCCGGCGCCCATCGGCAATAGGGCAGGAGTGCCCGAGTGGCTTGAGAGTCAAGCACGGCTCATCAACCCTAGTGAAGGAAAGAGAAATGGACGCAGCGCCACCTAGAGCTGGTCTTACGGTATCAGCAATGATACATAGGGAAACCCATACCAACTTACCAGCAAACATACCAAATCCAGAAAACAACGCGATGGCCTCAACAAGCTCATTTGTGCCCCAAGAAATAAAGTCACCATCGCAGGTGTCAAATAACATAATAAAAAAAAAGAGATCACGACCTAGAGACGTCTCTACTAAGAAAAATTCAACCCTAGAATTGTCAAATAACCAAGTGGAACCCACAAGATTGGTTAAACCTCTACCTAAACAAACACATCTTACTAAAGCTCCTCGTGCCGGCTCCAAAGCAACAAGAAAGGGCAGTAAAAAACCACAACGCCCTTTTAAGCTATTATCAGACTTTTTCAATAGACACTCCAAAGCCATCCAAGAAAAATGTAAAGAGCTGACAGACGCAGAAATCCTTGAGGCAGCTGATGCAATAACACCACCTAGCAAGCATCGTAGATTGTTACAAGCAAAACGAAGATCCCCTATCCCCCAAACAAAAGATGACACCTGGCCAACTCCGGACATTGATCCAACAAAATGGCACTTCTCAGGCCAAGTGTCCTCAAAAATACCACAAATTATACAGGAAGAGTCGGGGACTTCGCAGGTTCGAAACTTGGCACTACTATCTATAACTAATCTAACAGCAGCCTCAGAAAGCACTACTACTGCGAAAATCTTCATCAGTGATTAAGAAGTGCAGAGTCGCACCCAGACTTTCACGCGAGAGCAAGTCGAAGCAGAGAGCTCTGTTCCTCTCCTAACCATCTTGGTACCACCAAAGCAAACTGGTTCTACGATAATAAATTCCTCTCAATCTCCGATACAAGACCAACAAATGATTAATGACACACTACATCAACCAAACGACAGCACCAAGCACAAAGATCAGGTTCTATCGATTTCACCACAGCAACTAAGCGAGCCCTCAAGATTAATCCCACAAACTCAAGACAAAGATGGTGGAAGTCAGTATTCTGTCAAATCTAAAAACAAGTTACAGTTTGAGAAAACTTTAGATTCTTTCTACTCAAACCTAGACAATTATAGTAACCAAAGAAGACATTCTTATGACTACCCTCCTAGAAGATCATTAAACATCATTACACCACCTGTACGACCATCAACTCCTGGGCCAATTAAATCAGCTGTTCATCATGACACCAATGCAACTGACTCACATCCAAAAAAGCTTGACACCTGTACTTTAATGTCGGCACTATCGATAGCCCTCAACCCTTTCATTAAACTATACGAAACAATAGCGGACTCGTTGAAAGATCACACAGCGATTCAAACTTCAATGTTGAACAAAATAACTTTATTAGAGGGTTATATCATGGCACAAGAATCAAAGACTTCCGCATCCATGATCAAACCGAGCCAAGATCAGACTACCGAGCCACCTCAAAAATTGGCCCCAACCACGTGCTATATCCCCCAGGTCATCTCGCAAACAAATTCAGAAAGTACTCAAACTTCTTCATTTATCGACCTAACTGTCCCACCTACTTTCTCGACAGAAAAAACCAAGTTGACAAAAAGGGTGGAAAAAACAAATCTTCACCAACAAGGATCAATACTTATAACACCCTTAATTCAACAAGCGGACTCAACAAGCGTAAAAGCTATAGATGCTCAAAGAGACCTCTTTACTTCATTAAAAATAAAGGATAAACCAAAGAAAACTGGGGTGGTAAGCAGAGTCGAAAACGAAATACAGAATGTATCTCCTAGAGGTATAGAAGCATTCCTAAATAACGAAGAAATGATGAACATCTCTCAACATATCTCTGATCAATCAACCACCTCGAGCCGAAACTCGGAAGAAATATTTGATCCACCAACAATTCCTACACTGCCGGTAGGAAATTCCAATAAAGATTCAAAGACTAGAGAATCTCCATTTCTAACTCTAGAGGAACGAAGAACGCGACTGGCCATGACCAACCACAAATCTAAAGATCCTGCACTTGAAAAGTCCTTGATAGTTCCTAAAACGAACTATCCAAAACAAGAAATTGAAACACGGAAAAAAACTTTTTCGAGTAAACAGCCAGCAAGACGATCCCATAGATCGCACAACAATTCCCAACGTTCGTGGCCAAAAGCACAACCAAAGAAATTTTCAACAAGAGCCCCCAGCAAGGAAGCCCAGCGACCAACCTACAAATCAAAAACCACAAAACACCACACAAAACCTCTAATACGATGGATATTGAAACTAGAACAGATCCCGGGAAACCATGATGAGGTAATATTGAATAGAAGATCGGTTATGGACTTATTCAGTTACATTCCGAAACTACGAGTAGTGAAGTCTGACGATCTCCAAATTGTTGACCCGAGCCATCAGGGATCCAGGGCAATTTCACGCCTATACATAGCGTCATACGCAACAAAAAACGCCCTGGAATCTGCCCTTGAGGAACTTTTAATAATGGGCTACGACCTCACCGAATCTTCAAGAGAAATTAAAACCTGCAACTACCAAACAAATAAAGATTTCCTGGCATCTACAAAAGTAACAGAATACTCCCAGTTTTCACGTCAAAAACATTACCAATCATCAAATAAAACGATCAACGGCCCAGTCTTGGATCAAAAACCTAATAAGTCTGAAATAATCAATATATCAAAATCTAAGGAGTCATCTAAAGGCCCGGAAAAGCTAAACCCAGAGCATAGAGAGCGGGCTGGTAGACTGACGCTTCCAAAAGAAGGCCAAAAACTTCAAAGGACAGTTCAGAACGAACCCTACCCTGTGATAACAAATCCATCTTCAAACCCATCTCTACTTTCTCTCTGGTCATGGTTACCAAAGGCTCTAAAGCTAAACCAACAAAAGTAGCCATTCGAGAATATGATCAACAGCAACACGACAGACTGTCTAAATGCAAATGTCCAAAACCAAATAAAATTGTGCTCGTGGAACACCAGAGGTTTCCTTCATTTAACATCAGGACCTTCAAACCTAATAAACTATGATGTTGTCTGTTTACAAGAGACATGGCTTTTACATTCTCCAGTACTTGATGGCTATGAAATCCACACAGTGTTAGCTAAGAAAGGTTCTTTAGGCCGCCCAACGGCTGGTCTTCTGATCGCAATCCGTAGCGGACGAGGTCTCGTAAACTCGCAAAAGCTAAAAGAAAACCACTTCATGCTGATGGTAAAGCTAAATTGGATTACCAAAAAAAGAGAATCGTCTAAAACCTTGCTAAAGACACTCATAATTGTGACCATCTACTGGAACCCAGCCACTATTGAAAGTTCAAGATTCATCAATACAATAGAACTGGACTGGGTGCAAGTTACACATAAGCCTGACCACGTAATTTTATGTGGCGACCTCAATATTAACAGTCAACCGTCGACAAACCTAAAGGGACATAGATCAAAAAAATCAGCAACAGACCAGAGGCCGAAAAAATGGCAAAACTTAATGAAGTCTAGATCTTTTGACAACTTAGATCTAACATTTCCCGACCCTAATAGACTTCCAACTTGGGAAAGAGCAAATTCAACCTCCACAATTGACTATATCTTTGTATCTCGTTCTCTACTACTTCACATCATCTCCTTTAAAGTGATTAAAACAAAGGAAAGTGACCATAACTTGCTAGAAACAATCTGGTCTACGTCCTCTCCGATTAACCACACCATGACTCCAGACATTGAAGTCTCCACGCAAGGAACAAGGCTCAGATTAACGGAAAAAGCAATAATTACTATTACAGCACAATATAAAGACCACAGTAATCAACTCCCTAGGACAGACGTGGACTACCTACCCCTACTGACCATCTTCAAAGCTCCCCAAAAAAAAAAGAAGACTCCTCCACCAGACCGAAAACATACCTATGACACATTAGTCATGGAAAAAAAAAGAGAATTGAGGAGAATAAAACGACAAGCAAAAGGGTTGGAGCCCTTATCTGCACTTGAGACCATTAAAGCGGCCGTTAAAGACTATAAATCATGGTTAAAATGCTACCGTCATAAGTTGTACCAACAAGACGCGGAAAATATTCTCACGGCCATCACCAGAAACAACGCCAGAGACTTTTGGACCTTACTTCATTCAACTGCACCAGGAGATGGACCATGTCAAATAAACGGAATTGGTCAACTGACCTGGGAACTTCACTTCCAAACTCTTTTTAAGAGTCCAACTATCAAATCCCCTTTGATGGAACCAAACGATACCCCCTGGATCAGTGTGGACGACATTGAGGACATTATCGCCTTAATTAAAAAGTTAAAACCATCACGTGCGCCTGGACCGGATGGCATCACGAAGCTCTATTTGAAATCTCATCCAGAGACTTGGGCTCCTTTCTTGAGCCAAATATTTAAACGCTGCACAGCCACAAAATCAATTCCATCTTCATGGACTTGTGCAAACCTTGTCCCTATCTACAAAAAAGGGGATAGATTAGATCCAGCGAATTATCGTCCTATCGCCCTCCTTGATCCAATAGGCAAAATGTTTGGGTCCTTGCTGTTAAAACATTTCATCACTTGGGCCGAAGATTCCCCGTGCCACGACAAGCTTCAAACTGGCTTTAAAAAGAATATGGGAACCAATGCCAACATTTTGATATTGAGTGCCCTCAAAAGCAAAATCTTGGAGGGTCGCCCACGCCTATACATCATCTTTGTCGATCTCACACAAGCTTTTGACAAAGTCGATCAAGAAAGACTGTGGAGAAAGCTTACCCTATGGAGATGTCCATTAGACGTACTCAACCCAATTAAAGCCCTCTATTCAAATACTACCATGAGGGTCCGTCTGAATAAGCAAGGTACACTAACACAAGCAATAACAACTAACAGAGGCGTCAAACAGGGATGTCCACTGGCACCGGCTCTGTTTTTGTCCTACTTAGGCGACTTTCAGGAAACGGAAACAAAGATTCGAGCTTTCCCCCCTAAACTCGGAGGAGAACAAATTAGTCGCCTACTCTACGCCGACGATCTGATTTTGCTGGATAACACCCCTATTGGTCTTCAACGCCAATTAACAAATCTTCAACTCTACATGACGTCAAATAATTTGGAAATAAATGAATCCAAAACAAAAATGATGATAATAGAGAAATTCCCTAAAAAGAAATCAGCACCGAAATTGAAACTCAGCACTACTACCATTGAAAAAGTAACAAATTTTAAATATTTGGGAGTCACCCTAGATAGCTCATACAAAGAAAAAGCAATGCAAGAGTCCCTATGCGCCAAAACTACCAAGTTAGCCACACAAGGAAAGGCGATTGACATCAAATATGGCAGATTCTCAATTAGACCTGTAAGAGATTTCTACAAAAGGAAAGTTATCCCATCCTTGACATATGGCGCCGAAGCAATGCCGAATCTTCCTCACGATTTATGGTCAAAACTAGAAGCAAACTTCTGGCGCCCAATCTTGGGCCTCTCGAAAACAACTCCAATATCAGTAATAAGACGAGAACTAACTCTCTCCTCGTTAAAATCAATTGTGGATTGCAATACGGTCATGCTATATCGGAAATGTAGACAGAAAGAAACGCCCTACGCTTAATATTCCCCGTCGTCAGGCTGGGAATCCTCGGTAAAGAAAAAACCAGTATCAGTTTCGTTTCTGATCTGTCTTTCGTAGTAATAACCAATCACTGGTCTCTGCGTCATACTGACCACAGCCAATGACTGCCCTCTACCTAAGCACCGCCTCTGGCAGCCATCTTCAGATTTTTACCGCACGTTCATGTGTTGGGATCCTCGTGCTATTGCTCTCGAGCGTTAGTGCTATTTTTTCGCGCTTTTCACAAAAAACTTCGATTCTTTCGGTCAAAAGAGCCTCAAGCTCCACCGATCCTACATCCGATCAACGGGGACCCATGTCGGATTCATCTGTGCCCCTCAAGGGTGAAGATTTCGTCGAGCTACACTTCGGAGGACTCCAGAAGCTTCTCAGGCCCGGTCTCGGAGATGGCCCAGGAGAAGGGAAGCTCGACGCCCGGAAAGCTGTTCAGGGTCTGCCCTGGATGCCAGCTGCAGAACGTCTTCAAGGAGGACGAACACTCTTTCTGCCTTTACTGCCTTCATGAGGACAAGACGCACGTGGAGAAGGACTGTGCGTTTTGCGGCAACATGTCGGAACGGACCATGAAGGACCGCCATGAACGTCTCGCCAACTGGCTGGAGGGTAAGAGCCCGTCTGGCGAGAAGAAGAAGAAATCCGAGCGGTCTTCTAAGACCTTTGAAGGCGCCCCGGCGACGGGGGCCCAACATAAGGCCAAGCACCGCGAGTCCGCTGGCACCGGGAGCGCCGAACGGTCGGGCTCTACGGGCGCCAGGCAGGGCGCACCCTCCCCGGCACCATCAACCACGAGCCAACGCTCTGGGTCGGGTAAGAGGAAGGCCGAGCACCCGGCGAAGCTCCTGGAGAGGCCCCGGTCGAGCTCTAAGGCAGAGGAGGAGCGTGGCAGTGCCCCCTCCCTCAAGGATAAGGCGGTGAGCGCACCTAAGGTGGTGAAGGCCTTGATCCATCCGACCAAGCCCTCTATCGAAACGGTCGCGGCGGCCCTGGCTCAGCCTGTGGTGGCTGCACCAGTGGTGACGACCTCAGGGCCCAGAATCTCCCTGCCTCCTCGGAGGGAGTCTTCCTTTGTGCCCATCGATAGGACCCCCGTGAAACCCTCCGTGGGGAAGAAGGGGGGGCAGGGCGTCGTCGTAGAGTCGGCCTCAACCTCAGAAGAGGAGCTGATCGAGGTCTTAAGCCACGGCCTAGGCGTGGAAGAAGGCCAGCCCGTCGGAATGGACCCCGACGCAGGTGACGACGACGACATCGTCGAGGATACCGACGGGGCCCCTGCTCGCCCGTCGGATTCCCCTCTGCCAGCGCCGCAAGACAACTCGGCGGCCATTTTGTTGGCCATACAGTCCTTATGCTCCGAGATAAGGACGAGGCTACCGTTACCGACGGAGGAACCTCTCCCGTCGGGGGATCCAGAACCGGGACCTTCTGGTGTTCCCCCTACCAAGAAAAGAAGGATCCATCCACCACCTCCTTTTCAACCGTCGCGCCCCTTCCAGCCCTCCTCCCCGTCCACCCGAGGGGATGATACGGGGACTGACACGGCAGCGACGGGTACGGACGACGAGGCATACGACGAGGATTTTCCGTCGTCGCCTCCCACCAGGGCCTCTCCGCCCGACGAGATCGGATCTTTCCACTCCATGATCTCCAGGGCTTCCGAGCTTTTCCAACTCTGCCCTGAGGAGAAGAAAAAGGAAGGCTTCCTTTATCAGCGGCGCGAGGCCAAGAGGAAGACGGTCCTCGCAGTGCCTCTGTTGGACGACATTTGGGATGAGGGCCTTTCCCTCCTCAAGAACCCTTCCACGACGCCAGCTAGAAGAGACCGGTACGAGAAAAAGTACCGGGTCCCGGACACGGCCCCCCTATGCCTCCGGGCGCAGCCTACCCCGGACTCCGTCGTCTCCGCGGCAGCCAGGAAGAAAGCGGGGGGGTGCGGCCAACACATCGACTTCCCCGCCGGACGGCGAGGGAAAGAAATTGGATTCTATGGGACGTAGAGTCATCTCGTCGGCAGCGACGACGATTAAAGCGGCCAACGCCTTGGCTATCGTGGCCCGCTACGACAGGGAGCTCTGGTACAAGATAGCTCCCCTGCTGGATTTTCTGCCGGACGACAAGAGGGCGGAGGCCCTTGAGATCCTGCAGGAAGGTGAGGTGGCCTCGGACCACGCCATCACCGTGGCGACGGACATCGCCGACACTGGGTTCCGCCAGCTGGGCAACGGCGTTTGCCTTCGACGTCGTGGATGGCTCAAAGCTACGGACTTCCGGCAGGACGTCCAGACCAGAGTCCTGGACATGCCCTTCGACGGGAACAACCTGTTTGGGAAGACAGTGGACGATTCCCTTCAGGCCATCAAGGCGGATACTGAGACGGCCCGGGCCCTTGGAGTCCTGCAACGACGGACGCCCTTTCGGAGCGGCGGAGGCAAGGGCGCCTCCAAAGGTTCCGGCGGCGGTTTCGCTTCCTACCGTCAAGCGGCCCGCTCGTCGTCGCAAGAGGCCTACAGAGGACGAGGCAAGTCTAGCGGACCCCACCGTCGTCGCCAAGGAGGTCAAGGCGGCAAGGCCGCGTCCAAGCAGGATTGAACCGGCCGTGGGGTCGGGCCCCCACCGAAGCACCCCGGTGGGAGGCCGGCTGGCGGGCTTCGTCAGCGTGTGGGAGTCCATCTCCACCGACCGTTGGGTGCTGGACGCCCTGGCCCGGGGCCACGCGCTCGAGTTTCAAAGAAGGTGCCCGCGCATCCCCCCCGTGGCCAGGAAAGAACTTCACGTCCCTCAACTTCTCCTGGAGGTAAAGGCGATGCTCAGAAAGGGCGCCATCGAACTCGTCCCAAAGAGGCTTTGGGGCTCCGGAGTCTACTCGAGATACTTCCTCGTGAAGAAGAAGACGGGAGGATGGCGCCCCATCCTAGACCTGCGACGTCTGAACAAGTTTATCAAGGCGCAGAAGTTCCGGATGGTCACCCTCCAGCACGTCCTGGGTCAGCTGGAGGAAGGAGACTTCCTATCGTCGTTGGATTTGGAGGATGCCTACTTCCACATTCCCATCCTAAAGGGGCACCGCAAATTCCTCAGATTCGTGGTCCAAGGGCGTCATTACCAGTTCAAAGCCCTTCCCTTCGGACTACGGTCGGCACCCAGGGTATTCACCAAGTGCCTTGCACCGGTGGCGGCGCAGCTGCGCCGCAAGGGGATTCACGTCTACCCCTACCTGGACGACTGGCTCATCCGCGCCAAGACGAGGGAGCTCGCCGTGGTCCACACGGCAAGGACCGTCCAACTCCTCACGGACCTGGGATTCTCCGTGAACTACGCCAAATCCCACCTGGTGCCCGCGCAAGTCGCACTGTTTCTGGGAGCGAGGCTCGACACAGTGTCCCTTCTGGCCTCCCCGTCGGAGGAGAGGACCAGGACCATCTTGGGCAAGGTGCAACGGATGTTGGTGGCCGACGCGGCCAAAGTGAGGTCCATCAAGTCCCTCCTCGGGATGATGTCTTCTTGCATCTACCTCATTCCCATGTGCAGGCTCCGGATGCGCCCGTTGCAAGAATTCCTGGATGCGCGCTGGATCCAGACGACGGGCAGCTTCGAGGAAAGGATCAAGCTCGACGAGAGTTTCCGACGAGCGATACGGTGGTGGGGCACCCGCGCGCATCTGACGGCGGGCATGGACTTCCAGACCCCAGCCCACCAGGAGACTGTGACCACGGATGCCTCCCTGGAAGGGTGGGGAGCGCACACCGAAAATCTGCACGCAAGGAGACTCTGGCTCCCGACGGAGAAGTCCCTGCATATCAACGTCCTGGAGCTCCGTGCAGTGTTTTGGGCCCTCAGGTCCTTCCTTCCGTCCCTCAAGGGCAAGGTGGTGAGGATCTTCACCGACAACACCACCACCATGTTTTACATCAGGAAACAGGGCGGAACCAGGTCCCCAGCGCTGTCCAAGGAGGCGCAGGACCTGTGGCATTGGGCCGTCGCCCAAGGGATTTATCTGGTGCCGTTTCATCTGGCAGGGATAAAAAACACCATCGCCGACTCACTCAGCAGGGAGCTGCGCTCGTGCCACGAGTGGGAACTACGGCAGGATCTGGTGGATCGCCTCTTCCGACGGTGGGGCACACCCCAGATCGACCTGTTCGGGACGGCGACGAACACCAAGTGCCGGAGGTTCGCCAGCAGGTTTCCCCAGACGAGGAGCATGGGCGATGCTTTCTCGTTCCCCTGGGAGGGCCTGTTCCTCTACGCGTTCCCTCCCTTGCCTCTGCTAATCCGGCTCGTCAACCAGCTCAAGAGGTCACGGTGCAGGATGATCCTCGTCGCACCTGCGTGGCCGAGGCAGATATGGTTCCCGGACCTTCTGGACTTGTCAGCGTCCCCGCCGATCAAGCTGCCGGCGGACGCGGATCTACTCTCCAGGGAAGGAGGCGCCATCCTCCACCACGACCCGAAGTCGCTGAACTTGCAGGCCTGGCTCCTGCAGCGCTAGAGTTTGGAGGATACGACATACCGGCCGATTGCAGAGAGGTTCTTGCAAAGGCCAGGGCGTCCTCGACTCTTAAATGCTACGGACACAAATGGAAGAGGTTCTCTGTCTGGTGCCACGCACAGAAGATTAACCCTCTACGGATTACGGCTCCCCAAGTACTGCCGTACCTGCTGTCGCTGGCCAAAGCTGGTCTGGCACACGCGTCCATCAAGATTCATCTTGCTGCGATCTCCCGATACACCAGAACCACGGGCCGGACGTCCTTGTGGTCTCATCGTCTGGTGAAAGAGTTCATGAAGGGACTGTTCAGATCGTTCCCGCCGGTGAAGGCTCCGGCCCCGGCGTGGGAGCTCAACGTGGTGCTGACCAAGCTCATGGGACCTCCGTTCGAGCCTCTGCACTCGGCCCCGTTGAAGTTTCTATCGTGGAAAACAGCTTTTCTTGTGGCCATCACCTCCGCACGACGAGTGGGAGAGATCCAGGCCCTTTCCTGCAAGGCCCCGTACTTGACTTTCCACGACACGAGGGTAGTGCTCAGGACGCACCCCTCCTTCATGCCCAAGGTACCGTCGGACTTCCATCTCAACGAACCCTTGGTGTTACCTGTGTTTTTCCCGTCGCCTTCGTCGCCGGCTGAGAGGACTTTGCACTCGCTGGATGTAGCTAGAGCGCTGAAGTTCTAAGTGGACCGCACGAAGGGTTTTCGGAAGACGTCGCAACTCTTTGTGAACTTTGGACCTGTCAATCAGGGGAAGGCTCTCTCGAAGGCTTCCATCTCCAGATGGCTCTCCGGCTGTATCATGTGCTGTCACCGGTTGGCAAACCGACCGCTGCCTGGCCGTCCGAGAGCCCATTCCACCAGAGCGATCGCAGCTACCACGGCGTTCCTATCTGGTGTGCCCCTGCTGGACATATGCAGGGCTGCTACGTGGAGGTCGACGCACACCTTCACGAAATTCTACTGCGTCGACCGGGATTCCAGGGAGGAGTCCAGGGTCGGCCAAGCAGTGCTGCGCAACCTGTTCGCCTGAGGTGAGCCTGGTGAGGAGGTAAGATGCTTAATGTTGAGTTGATGTGATGCTTAATGTTGAGCCTTTGCCACCTCCCGTGGTTGTGCATGTGTGTACTGCTATGTATTCTTTATTCATGAGCATGTGAATCCATGCCAGACCCCATGCTGGAGAAGGAACAAGTTACTTACCTGTAACTGTTGTTCTCCAGCATGGGTCTGGCATGGATTCACATGCGAACCCTCCCGCCTACCCCTCTGCGGCTCTTCACTTGGTCATACTGCCACTTCACGTGCTTCCAAATCTGAAGATGGCTGCCAGAGGCGGTGCTTAGGTAGAGGGCAGTCATTGGCTGTGGTCAGTATGACGCAGAGACCAGTGATTGGTTATTACTACGAAAGACAGATCAGAAACGAAACTGATACTGGTTTTTTCTTTACCGAGGATTCCCAGCCTGACGACGGGGAATATTCATGAGCATGTGAATCCATGCCAGACCCATGCTGGAGAACAACAGTTACAGGTAAGTAACTTGTTCCTTAGTCGCCTACTCTACGCCGACGATCTGATTTTGCTGGATAACACCCCTATTGGTCTTCAACGCCAATTAACAAATCTTCAACTCTACATGACGTCAAATAATTTGGAAATAAATGAATCCAAAACAAAAATGATGATAATAGAGAAATTCCCTAAAAAGAAATCAGCACCGAAATTGAAACTCGGCACTACTACCATTGAAAAAGTCACAAATTTTAAATATTTGGGAGTCACCCTAGATAGCTCATACAAAGAAAAAGCAATGCAAGAGTCCCTATGCGCCAAAACTACCAAGTTAGCCACACAAGGAAAGGCGATTGACATCAAATATGGCAGATTCTCAATTAGACCTGTAAGAGATTTCTACAAAAGGAAAGTTATCCCATCCTTGACATATGGCGCCGAAGCAATGCCGAATCTTCCTCACGACTTATGGTCAAAACTAGAAGCAAACTTCTGGCGCCCAATCTTGGGCCTCTCGAAAACAACTCCGATATCAGTAATAAGACGAGAACTAACTCTCTCCTCGTTAAAATCAATTGTGGATTGCAATACGGTCATGCTATATCGGAAATGTAGACAGAAAGAAACGCCCTACGCTTACCAGCTGATAAGTGATGAAATCCGACTGGGTACATGCCATATGCTCACTCGATGGGAAACTAAAGTTTTGAACATCTTAGACTCAGTTGCCTGCAACACAGAAGACCTCATCGCCAATCCCGTTCGAGTTGTCAAGAAAATCAAAGAACTCGACTGGATCAACACCAACGACTTTGCTTCAAAGTATAAACTTGCCAGCCACCTACCTCCCTTCTCTAAGAAACTCGACTCTATCCAACCTTTTCTGAAATTATTTCCAAATAGAGCGGCCCGAAACTATTTTTTAAAAATAAGATTGAACCTTCTAGAAACTAACGAAATACTGGCGATTAGACAACAATCCTTGTCCAGCTGCTGCCGTCTCTGCAAATCCACTACGGACAAGGAAACCATACGCCACCTACTCCTGAACTGTCCGGCGACGACAGAAATTCGTGACAGATACCTGACAGACATTTTTACAAATTTTACCCTTCAAAAGGAAGAAACGTGTTGGAACAAATTGTTGGACGGAGACAAACAGGCATGGCAGTTGGCAACTATAAACATCATGAAATACATCCTTAACGTGCTTCTTCCAACACAGACTAAATGAAAAGTCCCACCGTTTCTTCCGTTTCTTTCGAACAAATCCTTTCTTCTCAACTGTTTTTTCTTGAATCTTTGTTAAAAAATCTTTAAAGATTATATACAAATAAAAAAAAAAAAAAAAAAAACAAATCAAGTGGTTCCAGAGCGCCCGGCCCTGATGGGTTAAACAATGCAATGTTTAAAGAACACCTGCGTCCATGATCCTTAATTCTACATAAGGTTTTCGCACAAATAATACACACCAATGTTATACCCAACTTGTGGCGACGCTCAGTAATTGTCCCCATCTTCAAAAAAGGGGACTGCTCTCTGCCCTCTAACTGTAGGCCAATTGCTCTCTTAGATGCGCCAGGCAAACCTTTTGCCAGATTCATCTTGCGAGAAACCAATGGCCTGACATTAATGCGAAGAGAGACCCCTTCCAGAGTGGCTTTGTGGCAGGTTTAGGCATCACAATTAACTTTTTCACAATCACAAGCATTAAAACCTATTTAGCCGTGACAAAACAACCCTTGCACATGGCATACGTAGATTTTCCTCGCAGCCTTTGATTCAGTTTCCAGAGAGCTCCTCATGCAAAAATTAAATCAAGCCTCTGTTAATGACTCCAATCAAGCATTCCCACTAAGTCAGTGCCTTGTCTGGGATTGCTCAAGGGAAGCCCTTATTTATATATTTTTATAACAAGTTATAATTTGGATGATGAACCCTTGTATAACGCCCCTCTCTTAGAATCCCCCTGACGCCACTGAGCCAAGAAGTAGGTTTGTTTTGCAAATTAAAAAGGTTTATCTGAAAAATTAAACAATAGATATATATCACACTTTTATAAATAAATTGATAATTGATAGCACACTTGTGAATATGAGCAGTAATCAGCAATAGGTAATCCTACAGTAGCACAGTTCTTGGTTACTTATGAATAAGAACAGAGGACTAAGGTAGCAGAGAATGCTTTATATGGTTCAAGGAAATGCAAGGTGTGACAGAATGCAACACAGAAATAATTTGATATGATTTCAACAAGGGATAATGTGATCACTTTTTCTTTTCACAATTCACTCCCCCCCTTTATGCAATATAAGGAAATGGAAGGAGAGCACAGTCTTCAAGAATAGCAACACAAATGCAATACAAAGTTCCAATTCCCCCCCAGCAAGCTGAGAGCACCAGGGATGATTTTTAAACGCAGGCCCAAAATACTTTAATGTGGTGGCAATGAAGTGAAAAATATGCTAAAAATGCTTTTAATTCCCTCTAGAGGTTCAGGGTGAGTGAGAGATACTTTAAATCAGTTCAGGCAAGCCCTATCAATGATTCAGGGATGGTTATCAGGTTGAAAACGGAATTCCGTAATGGAAGCAAAAGACAAATATTATTACACGTGGCTGAAATTAAGCAAAATGTCAAATCACAGCAATTTAGTCGCTTGTGTCGAGCGCAATTACAGAGGAACTATAAGGAGTAGCAAGTCGGTTTAGAGCTTGTTGGGAAGCTTAGAATCACAGCTTTAAAACAAAAGTTAAATCTCGCTTCGATCACTAACGATGATACAGACGATTTTGTGAAGGTAGTTTTTCAGAAATGAAATAATGATTCAAAATGGCCAATGACACTTTTACAGGTTTAAAATAGGAGAAGGGACACACGATTCTATGATGCAGTTCTGGACAGGTTCAAATGTTTTGAATCAGATTAATTTAAGCTAAGAGATTGGTTTTGCACAGTTCTGGCTAAGTACTCACACTGAATTTGAAATAGGCCATCAGGGTCTGGTCAGCAGATTGGACTGGACTCCGGGCGGGTGGTTCTGAAGTCACAGCTCTCTGGTTCAGCTCACAGCGATCTGGTCTGGTCTCTCTGGATACAGCACTGCTTTCTGGGTACTGGTTCTGGAGTTCTCCGTTAGCGTGCTGCGCAGGAATTCAGTTGAAAGTTGGAAAATGAATGTCCCTGTCTGGCTTCCAGTGGCTCTTTTTATGTCTTTTGAAAATGGGTGTGGATGCTAACTTTCTTTGCCCAACCCACTCACGATTTGATAGGTCAAGGATTTCTCTTTGACCTGATTTGAGAAGGGAGCAGTGAGTCAGAGTGAGTCAGAGTCTTACAGTCTATTGAAGAAACGCCCCTTTGCTTTTACTTAGAAAATGAATTTTTCATAACTAACAGGTTTCCCAGATGCACACGTCGTTGACATTACATGTACATATTTTATATCACATAAGGTAGTTTCTGTTCCAACTCTGATGTTTCTAAGAGCTTGGATTAAGAAATGACAACATTTAGCGCTTTTTGGTTGCTTTACCAATATTGGATTTTTACCAAAAATGACACCGATGTACTCCGCCTTTCTACACATATTCCAGTAAATTTTCATTTTTCTATCGTGAACCCCGTGTCTGCAATCTCCATAATTCATGGGGTTTTGCCTCAGAACATGGTACAGAGTTCTAACACCTCTTAAAATGTGCACAGAAAAATCACAAGAATAATGATATCATATAATTTTGACAAGTCCGTACTATGAATTATCCATCTTTTTTTTAAATTATGCCCTGGCCCAGAGGGGTGTGGTTTCCCAAAGCACATTGTGGAATTTCTGGTTTGTCCACTTCCTCCAACTCAAGTTGCTCACAGAGGCACTGCCCCTCCCCGTTTCTCTCAAGAGAAAGCCATTTACGACCCCCCCTAATTTAATATTTGCCTGAGCCAAGGAAGGCTCATTGTTCAGTTTCCTGCAATCCCCAGCTGCTCCTCCCCTAATCCAATCAGAGAGGTGGCATCTCCCTTTGGTGGGGGCAGCAGAATGCAGCCAGGCCTGGGAAGAGTGGCTTAGCAAGTTTCAACTCCTGTCGGGGGTAGTTGCCGGGCAGAATTCACTCTCTTCAAGCCAGGCTTCAGCCAAATGTCACTTTTGTTCCCTGTTTTTCTTCATTCAAAACAAACTTACAATTTTTACACATGCAGCTAGAACGCTGATTCTAAGTTCAAAACTATGACATTTAACAGTTGCAAACTATGTGACACTCAACAGTAGGTCACTCATTTATTTTAAACATTTCGATTTTAGTGGCTTTAAGTCCAATTTCACTTCAGCTGCTGACATCCACAGCTCAGCCAGTTTCATTATGAACATTATTTTGGGCTCTTTCTCTTTCCAGATTTTGTATGTACACAAGACTACATTCTGCCAAATGACTGCTGGTGTTCATTGAGATTTTTGAATATCTTGCAATGTTTAAAATAGGCATTTTTAGCTTGCATTTCAGAGAACAAAGGTGATTTCAAAGCGCTTTCTGAGCTAACCGGCACTGCTGTTTTTCCTTTGGCACCCATTTCACCCATGGCACTCCTGGCCCATCACGCTCGCACTGGTGGATGGCAGGTCAGGGGAACATTTTGGTGTGCACCAAAACTGCACGGTTTTCATGGATTCTGGCGCAATGTGGACTTTTCCGCCAACTTGGATTTCCTAAACCCACAGCACCAAATGTTGCAGCATAATAGTCCAAATGTGGGTCAGGACACCCAACACCCCTTGTCCTACACACATTTCTACTCTAATTGAAGCTCTACATACTGACACCACAATACAGATCAGAACCACTCTAGAAGGTGATATGGTTGCTCCTATCAAAACATTTTGAGGCCTGAAGCAAGCATGTATCCTCGCTTCAGCCTTCTTCAATTTCTTTATCTTTGACTTAAAAGACTCATTCCAACATATACACTCTGATGCCCCAAAATGAGGCTGTCCTCATGTGCCAGCATTATTGTATGCAGATGATTTAGTCTTAGTATCAAAAACTCCACAAGGGTTACAAAGACTACTGTATGCCTTAGGAGCTTATGTAAAAGCCAATTTACTGGATGTTAATTTAGAGGAGACAAAAATCATGCAATGCAATGGAGGCAGAAGCAACATCAAGTCTTACAAACAGAGCTTGCAAAACTCTGAACTTGAGATTGTGCACCATTATATCTACCTGGGCATACCTTATCATGAACAAGATAACAACAAGGCCTACCTGTTACATTTACACACCAGGTTGACGGTGGCCATCTCATAAACTGCGATTATCTTGTCAAAATATGGCAAGTTTTCCATTACACCGGCTTTAATTTATTATCGCCAAAAAACAGTGCCCATTTTGTTATATGCCTCTGAAACAAAAGAAATTCTACTGGAAAGCTCTTGGGTTAAATCAGATGGGAAATTCTGGCGCAACACCTTAATATTACCTAAATGCGTTCCCATAGCTTGGATTCGATATGAGTTAGGATTTATCTCCCTTTATGGAAGATATCAGTGGAATTCGATGGCCCTCTTTAGGAAAAGCGTCATTGGCCCTTGGACAAACAGATTGTTGGGAATTACCTCCAAGTACATATTTTCTTCTAAGCATTCCTTTATAACCAAATGGAAATCTACCATTATAAACATACTGGCAGAGGCCGACCTCACAATAGTTATTAATTGGAAATCCAACTCGTCCCAAAACCAAACTGTTCGAATTTGATTGGATTTGCACAAGGGCCAAGTGACAAACATACCAAGACTTTAGAAATAATCCTTTCTTGAACAAGACATATTCCACCGCAGAATCCTATCTGACCAAAAGTCCCTCTGTCGCACAACGATTAGCATTTCTGCGTTTTAGATTCAACTTGTGGCCGACAAGAGAAATTCAATCCCGACGTGGCATCCTGCCTAAAAAAGATAATTTTTGTCGCTTCTGTAAGATAACGTCAGAGAAAGAGACTCTACGACATCTAATAGTGGAATAAAACATGAACGCTTTACCCCATCAATTCTGTGTTCCAGGGAGGATCTCAAGGCCGCAATGGCTGCAAGTACTTTGTCTTCCTGTGGGTCTGCCCAGGAGCTGCTATCTTCTGTTCTCGTCGCACCTGCTGTTGGCTCTGATTGTGATTTCCCAAGGCCTGCAAAGGAGTCCACTATGATGCCTATATTTTTATTTGGAGGCATGGTGTCTGATCTTGGGGGTCAATGCGTATGGTGCCTTCAATGAGGTATCGAGTCCTGTCTCCTCGGCCGTGGTCTTTGCACATTGCCTATTGCAAACTTCGCACCAATGAGGCTCAGCCAGATGTTTAGGAATGGGCTGCAGCCTGAGTCTGTCTCTGCCAGTAACTCTCTGTGGCTCGCAAATTCTAAGCAATGGGCCTCATTACGAGTCCGGCGGTAACCGCGCCGGAAATTCTGGCTGGTTACTGCCGGACTCGTATTACCATTCCGCCTCCGTGATTGCTGGAATCACTGGGGCATTACAACCCAGGTGACCCGGTAATTCCGGAGGCGGAATTCTGTTAATCCCCATTCCCATGGAGTCCGCTAGGACTCCATGGGAATGGGGAAGTGGAAACACTGGCACCATGATGTAATGGTGCCGGTGTTTCCATGTCCGCCTGTAGGCGGGCGGTGTTAAACCCGCCAGGTCAGACCTGGCGGGAGTGACACCTCCCGCCTGCAGGACTCTTAATCAGCCGGTCCGGAAAAAACAGTGGTGGCGGATTTACCACCACCTTTCTTTCCAGACCGGCTGACTCGTAATGAGGCCCAATGTCTTGGTCCAGATGATGCTGGGATGAGCCAGCAGTGGCAGGCCGAGCATGATTTGGTTTACTTCTGCGTTGCACAGGGTGTGTGGACAGGGTAATTAACTGGGGCAGATGCACATGATGGAGCCGCCTCAAGCCAGACCTCGAAGAGAGTCCTGACTTGTCAGTGTTATTACATGGTAAGCTCTACTTGTCTCTGCATCCTCAAGTGTCCCACAGGACTGTAGTAATACTTGTGGTGAGAGTCTCCACTTCTAGTTAGTGCTCATACAAGGGCAGTGCCCGCATGACTTGGCAGCACGCCATCTTGTCCACCAACGACCTGAGTCTCTGCTCACTCGTCTGGCTGTGCCTGCTAAAGCCTGGAATTCACTGCAGAAGGGGGAACCAGTATGTGAGGGTTCCAATCAGGGGTCCGAGACCAGTGTGCAGGCCCTGGCAATCCAGTGGCACGGTCTCATCTCCAATGGGCCACCACTCAGGCCTGTCTCAGTAGGTGCACCAGGCTGCGCACACAACCAAGCTCAGGGGCGCAGAAAAGCAGGGCTCGCTGTAGTGCTCTGGGTGGGTGCAATCCCTGCTCAAGGAGGCTCATGTGTCGAAGAAACGATACTGCCAGGAACGTACTGATATAGGGCCGTGCTCCCCATCGCCCTCCACTGAGTCTGCAATGTGCGTGTCCAGCAGGCGCAGCCCGCACCCAGCAGGTGATCTCCCCTACTGCGGCGAGGGGCAAAGAGCTGATGTGCCAAAGGGCCACGGTCCGGAGCTGTGTCCTAGGAAGGCGGGTGCTCTCCTCAGGGGGCCAGCGTGGAGGCTCAGCCGTCCACACTCCATCAATGGAGGTAGCTCATCATGGGTTCAGTGCCCCCCCCCCCTCTCCTCACAGTGCTGCTTAGCGGACCAGCGAAGCAGGCATCAGCAGGGCAGGCTCCTGTGTGTTCTCGTCAGTTTAGGGAAGTGTTTTCGCACCACTCCACATCCCAGGTCCAGCGCCATTGGTGTTAATCAGTGTGCTTCTGGGCCGATGGTTAGCCCAGAGAGGCAGCATGTTCTTGCTCTGGGCCATGGGGGACATGAGGGTTGGGGGAGGGTGCGGTGGGGGGAGCAAGGAAGGGGGAACGGTATTCTCCTATGAGGGCTTGTGTGGTGGCGCTCCTCTCCGCCTCCCCACAGCCTGAGGCAAACCGACTCCTCCCTCAGTCGCTCGGCACCCATCCAGCAGTGTCTCCCGTTCCGGCAGCAGCTCAGCCCGCCGAGGTACCATGTGGGTAGGGTCCCGCTCCCACGCCATATCAGGTCAACACAGGGGTGGCGCGCTCCACCCCCTGCAGCCTGAACTCAGTTAGCCTCCAGGCACGCCCATAAAACGGGGCCACTGACACTCGGCCTCCCGCTATGCGGCTCCTGGTGCTGCTCCAATATGCTCACTGGAGCTCTCAAGCTGTGCCGCGTGTGCTGGCCGCCATGTTGGCTGTTGTGGCCGTTTCGCTCGCAGACCTGCACCATTGCTCCCTCGTACATGTGGCCGCTCAGGATGGCAAGGTTAGCAAATGCGTACTAAACCAATCACGGAAAGAACCGTATTATAGGATCATTTATCTGATGACTGCCAGAGCTCAGATGAAACGCAGCCTCACTGCATGAGCTTCAGGCTGCGCCCACTGGAGAGTATCATTCATGACCTGGAAGATGGCTGTTTAGGCACTGCATTTAGTACTGACCTCTGATAGGTAGTCTTGGAGTAGTGCAGACCAATGATTTGCTCATGAAGTTGATTAGCCTCTACCTTCTCAGCGATTTTTACCAATGGATGGGAGGCTTGTGATTGGTTGGTAGTTGGTGAGGTCTTCTGGGTCCAGTGTAGATTCCTTAAGGAGTGGGCGGGTGAGCCCTGTTTTTATGTAGTTTGTAAAAATGCCCTTGTTGAGTGCGGCAATTAGTGATTTGAAGGAGCACTGTAAGTGTGTAACCCCTTAGATCCTTTGATAGGAGTGAGAATATCATCAGTATAGAAGTCGCTTTGTGATGCAGGCATGTTAGTGAGATTACTGCTAGTGAGGGTTGTAAAGTCAATTCTGCGTAGGGGGACCAGGGTGGGATAGATCGCAGAGGCACAGAACATTTGGAAGCATTAATGGTATGTTTAATTGTCGATATTTGTAAATGAAGAAATCATTGATGGCAAGGCAGATGTATTAGGCATGTGGTATTTCTGGGTCTTGTAAGGTGTTCACACTGTTTTGCTATTGCACAGAGGGCTTTGCTCCTATTAAAGGCAGCTGCATTTGTTGAGGACCAGTGATAGGTTTTGGTCTTAGCAATGCTTTCCCAGCGTGTTAAGCATAAGGCCGAAAGGGTGATGGGGTCCTCAGGTTTGTGCATTTTGTGTTAACATTATTTTCTGCTCTTAGTGTGTTTGCTCTCAGATAGTTGCTGGGTATATCATGTGGCGGAACAGTTTGAATCTGATGCAACATGTTTTTAAAGCGGAATGTGCGTCAACCAACTCCTATGAGGTTTGGTTGAAGGTTTCCATGAGGCAATTTACGTTGGTGGTGGCAGGGAGATTGGTTGGGTTGATTTCCAATGATTCCACTGTAATGTTTTTAAAGGAGTTGGTGTGCAGGCATGGCAGGGTTGCCCTGTCCTTCATGGGGAAGGTAGGGTATGTGATTTGTTGAATGGGATTGCTGTTTGGTCTGTTTAGTCGAGTGGGATTGGTTGATTCATTTGATGAGGCTGGGGTGCGAGAGGAGAAAACAAAGTTGGATGTTTTCCCCTCATGTGTGTTGGGGCTTGCAAGTATTCTGCGGTTCATAGTCTATGCGGACCTGTTAAGTACTGTAGATTTTATTTTTTATCCTTTGACAGTTATACTTTGATGGTATGTTTTTATGGAATGTCAAATTCTGAAATAAAATGAAACATTTGAATTCACATATTCTGCTAGGAGAACGTGCACAATGAAACTCAGATTTGTAATGCACCACATGTATGTAATAAAGGGAGATGCTGACTAATAACATGGAATGTTGTGCAGTGTGGTAATAGCTGGACACCAGTGCTGATATTGTATTGGAGGCATGCTCTGCTAGCACAATTGCTTTCTCGCCCCTTTATTGGAGCATATACTGTCCATCTCATTGTGTCCCATCTAATTCTCTGTCCTTCTGCCATAGTTTGTCCTGTATTAAAGTGTTTATGAATAATTCTAAAGTTTTTCCTTTCCTGGAAGTGTTTGTTAATCATCTATATTCTACTCTGTTAATGTTTGTGTGTGCTTGTGTTTTGCAGGTATGCAGTGTTGAGTTTGACAGGAAGGACATCATTATGAATAAATTGGTGGCCACGTCATTGGAAGGGAAGTTTCATGTCTTTGACATGAGAACTCAGCATCCAACTAAAGGCTTTGCTTCCTTTGCAGAAAAGGTACACAGAACAGAGTGAATGAACATGGGAAGCTGTTTTTGTTTTCATGGAATGTTACACATTTTTATCAATGTTGCAAGAATGAAGAACTCGGGCAACCTACCAGGATTTCGAATCTGTGAATATAGGGATCAAAGAATATTTGGGCATCATGTTTAACAGTACTTGGAACACAAGTTAGAGTAGTTCTACTTAATTTTGCTTTTCCAGAAAAACAGGAAGCTACTAAGTGGAAGTCATGCTCCTACCTAATGGAGCTAAATCTGTACAGTATGGTGTAAGGGGCATGTGTTTGGGGTGGTTTGCAGAAACACAGTGTATCACAGTAGTCTGTTTCAACTCCATATTTTCCCATTACCATCCGAGTTTGGTATGATGTCATTTATAACACACCTGTAGACAAGTGTTTCTAGGCGCGACAAAACAAGGGAGGGAAGACACAGGGAAGACAAGACAAACCATTTTACTAGGCCTTGTGTCATTCAGATCGTGCAAGTGCAACAGTGCAAAGTGCAGGGAGAAAAGGGGGGCACAATCAGGGCAGCATTGCTCTGAGTATGTGCAGCGCGTCTCTGGGGTAAGTGCAAGAGGCAGGGGACTGTAGAGGTTAGTTACAGCCCCTAATTGCGCGGCAGGCCCAGAGGCAGTGCAGGGGAGACTGATCGTGAAGGAGCCAGGTACCCAGTGAGACTGAGGGTAGCCAAGCAACCAGTCTGCGCAGCAGACCGGTAGGTCAGCGGGAGAGGAAGAAAGCAGACGAGAAACAGAAGGTCTTGAGCTGCTTCCGGAACTTGGTCCAGCTCAGTTTGAGATGGGCAGGGAGGCCATTCCAGAGGGAAGCATCTGCAGAGGAGAGATCTACCCCCCCACTCTCTGCCTGGTGAAGCGTCTGACCCTCAGATAGTTGGAGCTAGCGGAGCGAAGGGCTCGAGAAGAAAGGTATTTTGGAAGAGAGAGTTGGATGTAGTGCGGGCCCTGGCCCCAGAAAGCCTTGTGGACGATGCAGAGGGCCTTGAACTTGATACTTGCAGCCAGTGGAGAGATTTCAGGGCTGGAGAGATGCAGTCACTGGGCTAGATGCCAAGGATAAGTCTTGCAGTCTTGTTCTGGATTAGTTGCAGGGGGCGGACAGTAGAGCAAGGCAGATTGAGAAAGTGGCTGTTGCCGTAGTCCAGCCTCGAGAGAACAAGGGCTCTGGAGACAATGAGCTTCGAATAGATTGTGTCCTCCCACGTATTCCTCATCTTTGATGTTCATTAAGCAGCTTCTGCTGCTTCGGAAAAAAATGTTAGGCAGAGGGTGCTGTGCGTCGATGGCGTCGACTTGATGAGGGCCTCCGTCTCGAGGATGATGTCATTGAAGGCATATATAGCACGCGCTGCACCCGTTGGCTTTAGATCTGTTTTTCCGCAAATGTGTTTTCTTCGAGAAATACAGCACGCTTCTTCACTTCCAGTGGCAACTTCATTATTTCGAAAGTGATTTGGGAAAATGTCTTCTTCGTTGACACCGTCAACCCTGAAGACCGGGTTAAAAAAGTGTTGCGATTGTGGGTCAAAAATGTAATTGACAGATCTGCATTGTATATGTTTGTGGTGCTTTGGGGGTAGACCAGAACACCTCAGTCTGCTCAAAGTGCCAGTTGATGATGAGAAAGGCCTTGAAGGAATGACAGGGGAAATGAAATGTAGGTCTAGTCCCCAAATCTTCTACCCTGACCAAAAAACCGACTAGTTGAGAGGCGACTCTCCTCGGAGGACAAAGGTTAGGCAGTTGAGATTGAGAAGTTCCTCTCACCACTCTTCATTGTCCTTGAAGTTTCAGAGACAGTACCATAGGTTGCCTTCGTCGACTTCATCATTGGACGCTTCCCCTTAGAGAGTGTCTTGCCCAACTAGCAGAGATGCTCAAAATATTTGAAAAACAGAAGCCTCCAAGCCATGCTCCTACCGCGTCTTTGAAAGAAGCCGGGAAGGAAAGGGCTCGACCTAAATCCCTTAAGCCTGGGACGAAGAACCGATCCACATCGGGAGCCGTTGAGGCCCTGATACGATGAGGTAACATTGAAGGATCAGTCGAGCCGGAAGCTTAAGTCGAGGTCGTCGGCGGCGCGTTCAATGCAGGCCAAACCCTTGACGTTGACGACTTCAACGCCAGCTGCACCATCATTGCCAGCTGCGCCATCAACACAGGGTGCCCTATTAAAGCCTATGGTGCCAATAAAGAAAGTTTTGACGACTTCCCTCAGCGTCAAATCCATTTTTTACAAATCCTCTCATACCTGAGAAGACCTATGTACCACTACCAAGGAAATACTATTTAAAGTCACTTAGGGGTGGACTCCTCACCTGATTTGGAGTTTGGGAGACCAGAGGCTGGGGAGTATGCTGATGCGTCCTACAGACAACTAATGTCCAAGGTAGTGAACTACATGAGGTGGAGTAGACCTCTATTGACATTCGAACAGGATGATCTAACAGACATCCTAGATAATGGTCCTCAGTCATATCCCATATTACCATTTCATATTGCCTTGCAGAAAAGGGTGGTGACGAATTGGGAGACACCGGAAACCAATCTGGCTGTAAATAAAAACTTGACCAAGAAGTACCACCCTTCCAGTAGCGACCCTGACTACCTGTTGAAACCCCCCACTCCAGAGAGTCTGGTGGTGCAGGCAGCTACTGCAACATCTAAGCAAGCGGTTTACCCTACCATCTTTCCAGATAGGTATGACAAAAGAATAGATGGATGGTCAAGGAAGGTATTTTCTGCGGGGAGTATGGCACTCAAATTCGCAAACTTCACATGTGCCTGGCAGAATTTATGTTCACTCGTTCGGACTGCATTTCCATGGGGGCAGAGCACATTCCCAAAGGGAATGAAAGAGACGGGTTCTTAGCCATAGTTAGATGGCAAAGAAGCCATGTGTGAGTCTCTTCAGTCAGGTTTGGCTTCTGCTGACGGCATCAGCAGAGCCATGGCTACTAGCACCGTTATGTGCAGGTTTGCATGGTTGCGGAAGTCTGGTTTTGCACCGGATGTGCAATCCAGACTTCTCAACATGCCCTTTGACGGGTCTCACCTTTTTTAGCAACAAGGCTGACGAGAGTCTTGAGGTTGCAGACCTCGAAGGCGGCAGTCAAATCATTAGCTGCTGCTATTAGGCAACCTCAGCCTTTTCGACCTAGTGGACAATAGTGGGGGGTAGATCTTTTCACTACTACTCCTTAGTTGGAAGGGCGAGAGGAATGGCTAGTCAAAGGGGCCAAAGAAGATTTCCTCGTGGTGGACGAGTAAGAGGTGCAAAGCCAGATCAGGCAGGGGCATCTTTACCATCTGCCACTGCATCGGCCGCCTCAAAACCTCTGAGGTCTTGAGTCGCAGTTCACCAGTGGGAGGCAGACTGTCTCAGCATCTAGAAGAATGGCGAGACATTACTTCGGATGCTTGGGCTTTGGAAATTGTAACCCACAGTTACTGCCTTCCTTTTATACAGAGACCTCAGAACAATCCACTGGGGGAACCACTCTTGGAGGATTCCAGATCCGCTCTTTGTGCAGGAGATTTAATCCTGCTAGAGAAAGGCGATATAGAACCAGTGCCTATAACGGAGAGGAACAGGTGTTGGTAGTCCCCTTGTTTCCTAATACCCAAGGACAGAGGACTGAGACCCATCTTGACTTGAGATACTTGAACAAGTTCTTCAGGAATGACAAGTTCAAGATGGTCACACTTTCTCAGATCCTTCAGGCCCTCCAACTCCAGGATTGGATGGTGTCATTGGACTTTCTGGATGCTTATTTTCATGTGTGTGCCAATCCATCTCAAGCACAGAAAATACCTGAGGTTCGCAGTTGGCGGTTCTCATTATCAGTTTCGAGTTCTGCCTTTTCGGGCTGGCCTCCGCCCAAGGGTGTTCACGAAACGGATGGCAGTAGTGGCAGCAAGTCTCGGGAGAGGGGGATGCACGTCTACCCCTACCTTGACGATTGGCTGATCAGGGCGCGTTCTACTAAACAAGTCCTGCATCATTTCAACGTCACCTGCCAAACTCCAATTCATCAGAGCTGTTCTGGATACATCCATGGGGAAAGAGCTTGCCACCTGAGGTGAGGGCTCAAGACATTCTAAAGATGGTCACCAAATCTCAAACTGCCCGGTGTCTCCCGGCCTTTGGTTTTTTTGAGGTTGCTCGGCCTCATGGCATCCTGCATTTCTCTTGTGCCAGAGGCCCACCTGAGTATGAGATCCCTTCAATGGGCTCTCAGAACTCAATGGTCCCAATTCTCAGGAAAAATGGCGGACCTACTTCAGGTTCCAAGCAGGGTCGCTCAGGATCTTAAGTGGTGGGCCTGCGAGGACAACGTTCTGAAGGGAGAACCTTTTTGGCAACCATGGCCGGAGAGAGGTCGTGACGAACGCCTCATTCACGGGGTGGGGAGCACACAATAACAATCTGACAGTCAGCGGTCGTTGGTCTCCTTCGGAGTCCAAACTACTTATCAATAATTTGAAGCTGAGGGCAATCAGACTAGCGCTGAAGGCTTTTCTGCCTTCTGTACGGGGAACAAATGTCCTGATAATGACGGACAACACAGTGGCCATGAACTACCACAACAAGAGAGGAGGTGTAGGGGTCACTACCACTGTGCAGAGAGGCAATGCAGCTGTGGTACTGGGCAATTCAAGAAGTAATCTCCCTATCGGCAGTTCACCTAGCCGGAGAGGAGAACACAGTGGTGGACTCTCTGAGCAGGCAGAGCAGTCACCCATGAGTGGGAACTAGCTCAGGAAGTCTCTTCACCCTTTTGGGAACCCGCCAAGTGGATCTGCTCACTACAGGGGTCAACCGGAAGTGCGAACAGTACTGCTCCTGGGAATTTCACCCAAGAGGAGCACTAGGAGGCACGTTTTGTGGTGGACTGGGAATTTTTCAACTCTTGTATGTGTTTCCTCCAGTCCCCATCATTCCTCACGTGATCAGGAGGTTGAGAGCATTTGGGAAACACATGATCCTAATTGCCCCGGATTGGGCCAGGAGAACATGGTATCCGGACCTTCTGGACATGTCCATCTGTCCTCCAATACGTCTTCAATAAAGAGAGGACCTTCTCTCGTGAGAGGTGGGTCTGGGTCTCCACTCAGAGGTCCAGGCACTCAACCTTCATGCTTGGTTTCTGAAAGGCTGAAATATAAGGGTTGGACCGCCCGGATGACGTAATGGAGATTTTGCTTTCGGCCAGAAGGCCAGCAACTAAGTCTTTGCAACTGGTGCAGAGAAAAGAATGTAGATCATTTTCTGTGTAAACCACCGGATGTCCTATCCTTTCTACTATCTTTAGCCAAACTGGGGATCCAGCAGATTGGTACAGTTAAAGGATATTTGGCTTCACTGTCCATCTTTTAAGCGCTCGTCAGAGGAATGTGCATACTTCAAAATTCCACCCATGACACAATTTCTAAAGGGGCTCACTGATGTGTCCCCCCCCCCCCATCTCCTTTCCAGGTTCGAGTTTGGGACCTTTTCTGAAATTCCTAATGTGGGTACCTTTTGAGCCTTTACACTCTGTCATTTAAGGTTGTTAACCTTTAAAACCATTCCATTGGTAGCTCTTAACATCAGCCCGTAGAGTGAGCGAGTTGCAGGCACTTTATCTTTCATAGGGACAGGGTAGTTCTAAGGGTTAAACCTTCATTTTTACCCAAAATAGTTTCTGATTTCCACATAGGACAAAACATTGTTTTGTCTTCTTTCTACCCCCCACCCCCTTATCCTAGAAATGAAGAGGAGAGGTTCCATCGGTTGGACCCTCGAAGAGGCTTAAGCTTTTATATATTTGGACTGTCAAAACGCTGTATTGATGATTAACTTTTCATTGGCTATACGGGCCACAAACTGGGTCAGGCTGTTACGAAAGAGACCTTATCCAGATGGATCATTCTGGCCATTTCAGAATGTTTCAGGCTGGCAGGGAAGGATCATCCTGAATGTTTAAGGGCCCATTCCACCAGGGGCATGGCTACCTCTACAACCCTGCAAAGGGGTGTACTGATAAAGTATTTGTGAAGTGGCAACATGGTCTACTACACGTTCACAAAGCATTACTGCCTTGAATCCTCCCTCGGTCAGGATGGTAGCTTTGGAAAAGCAGTCCTGCCCTCAGTTCATGAAAACCATTAAAATCAAATTCTACTCCCTCCACCAAATCAAACCCTGCTTTGGGATTCTATCAAAGATGAGGAATATGTGGGAGGACAGATACCATTTGAAGAATGTTACTTACCTCTGGTAACATTCTTTCGACTGGATGATCCACCCACGTATTTCTCATCGCCCTCCCAACCTACCCCACAGTAACATTTCCCATGCTATTACAGCTTTCGTTCCTTCAAGGCTGAGTACGGTCATTCCTGTGGTTATGCAGGTATTTCTACTGTAAGGGAAAAAACAGAACTGAAGCAAACCTGCGCTGCGCCTGCTATATATGCCTTCGATGACATTATCCTTGAGACGGAGGCTCTAGAGGTACACTGAGACGACGCCATCCACACACATGGCCCTCTGCTGAAATTTCTTTTCCGAAGCAGCTGAAGTTGGATAACTAATATCAAAGATGAGGAATACGTGAGCGGAACATCCAGTCGAACGAACGTTACCAGGGCTAAGTAACTTTTTCTTCTAGGAGCTCTAATTATGGACAGGCTTGTCAAAAATGTTGTTCCAAATCCCTTAATATGTAGCCTGTCATCAGATAACCGTATGGAAAGCCGTGCGGCTGATGGGAATGATGGCTTCCTGCATTTTACTGGTGCCACATGCCCGTCTGCGCATGCGTCTGATGCAAGAGTGATTCTTGAGCCAATGGTTTCAAGCAAGTGGTCATTGGGATGATCTAGTAGTTGTCTCGAAGGTCCTCGTACTATCACTGCAGTGGTGGACAAGGAAGAACATTGTGGTAAGGAAATCATTCACCACCCCCGCAGTAGAGGCTACTCTTGGCACAGACGTATCCCTGTCTAGGTGGGGAGCACACCTTCTCCACCAGAGAGCGCATGGCACGTGGACACAAATTGTTGGCAAAAAAACATATCGGCCTGTTAGAACTTCTAGCACTGTTCAAAATCCAAAATATTTTCCATCAACTGCAGGTGAAAACTAGTCCTGATGGACAACACCACGGCCATGTTTTACATAAGCAAGCAGGGAGGGACACACTCTCCAGGGCTGTCCAAACTGGCCCAAAGCATTTGGAAGTGAGCACTCGAACACATGTTCCTGCTGTCACAACCCGTTCTAGGGCAACACAATCTTCTTGCAGACGTGCTCAGCAGAAATGTTCAACACCCATAGAACATGAGTGTCTTTGCAGAATGGGAGCATCCAGAAATCGACTTTTTTGCAACAATGGAGCACGCACAATGTTATGTTAAGTTAAAGGTTATTTATACTGCGCACTGTCACCACTGGAGTGGTCCCCTGGCGCTCTGATGGATCTGAAAAGCAAGAGAGTAGTGTAGGTTAGTAGGACTGAGCGGGAGAAAGAGCAAGAGAGCTATGATGAGCTGTTGGCAGCTTCAGTTCGGTTTACACCTTTCTCTGAGCTTGGGTGTGTTTTTCAGTTGGTAGTCTTCATGTGCTGTTTTGCGAGGCTATGCATTATTTTATTATTTTTTTTTTTTGGTGCGGTGTAGTGACGTGCAATGCCCAGACTATGCCTCCACTTATCCCCAAAAAATGTCCAAGGGGAATGATTTCGGGGTCAAATGGTCAGGGAGATTTGCTTACACTATTTCCCCCCGCCCCCTAACAGGATCATTCACAAGATCCACCAGGAGCAAGTTACACTGATCCCAATGGCACCAATATGGGCTCGTCAGCCGTGGTTCTTGCATCTCATGAAAATGTCACTTTGCCCTCCAGTGAAACTTCTTTGCCCCTATAACATTAACCCAAGAGCAGGGGACAATACTGCACCCATGCCCTCAAATTCTCAACTTAGCAGCTTGGCTCCTGAGGTCATAGTTTGGGCATATTCAGCTGGTTCAAAGGTGTATGGACATTCTTAAAGAGACGTGTAAACCAAATAACGCTTTGTCATTTGGTTTGGTACTCGTAACAGCAACTCTATTGATTGTTCGCCCACACACAGTTATTTACCTAACTCACCTCTTCCACTCAGGACTATTTTTTTTTAACTCGCTAAAGGTGCACTTTACTGCCCTTTCTGCTTATGGGCCCTCCTTTTGAGCCAATGCACTTGGCTAGACTTGGCGTTCTCACCTATAAGACTGCTTTTCTGGTAGCTATTACTTCCATTAGGAGAGTAAGTGCACTGCAGCCCTCTCAGTTCAAGAGCCATTTGATACCATTCAGAAGGACAAGGTGGTTCTGCGCACACATCCATGCTTTGCACCTAAATTCATCTCCAAATTGCTTTTAAATCAATCTATAGAAATTCCAACATTCTTTCGGAATACAACTAATTATGCTGAAAGAAATCTCCATACACTAGATGTTAGGAGAGCAATGATGTACTACCTTAATTAAAACAAAACCACTTCGGAAGACAGATCAATAAGTTGTCTCCATTGCCACTGGTAGAGCAGGAGATCCTGTCTCTAAGTTTGGATTGTTAAATGTATCAAGATGTTACTCTTTCAAAGAGTTTTACCTTGTGCGCCTAGAGTACATTCTACTTGAGACACATGAGCTACTATAGTTTTCATTGCAAATATTCCACTAGATGCTATTTACAAAGCAGCTAGCTGGAGTTCTATTCACACCTTTACACAGATTCACAAGCATCAGAAGACCTACATTACTTATTGTAATCATATTTCTGGTGCTTTTATCTGCTTAGTCACATGCGCCCACCCTTACTCCCCACTTGGAGGTGAAGGGACATCGGCATTTCACCTTTCCTATCCTTCTGTACTCACTCAGGCGTTCTCTTCAGGCTATCTCATAACAGCAAAAACAGGGAGGACTTCGACTTGTGAGGGATCATGGGTACTCTGCACGTCACAGTATGGATAGTGTTACAGACATGCCCTGGTAGACTTCCCTTTCGAACTTTGAAAACAAGATGCAATACTCTGCGATTACCAGTAGATGACGCACTATATGCACAGCATGTGAATCTAAGCAGAGACAAGCACCAGAAATACAATTATGGTAAGTAATGTATCTCTCGTTCTCTTTCTTTCTCCTTCTCTTTCTTCCAGAGACACACACACACAGACACACAGAGACATACAGACCCACTCACTCTTTGCCTTCTATATTGAATGCTTCTTTCATTTCCTCACTTGCATTCCTAGCGCCTTGAAGCATAATGTGTCTACATAGAGTTCATATCGGCTGGCTGTTCTAGATTACCAGTGTGTGGGAGAAGACTCCTGCACATTGGCAGCCATTTATATTGTACCTATTTTGACCATTTGTTGACAATCTTTGGTAATGGGGCGAGTACCTAAACCTTTGATTTTAGCCTCAGGAGTGGGAGTAGAGTACCTAGGGAGTTATTGGACGTTCCAAGCCATGTGCAGAGTACCCATACATTTTTTGTCAATTTCTGGTGCTGATATGAGTATCAGGACATTTGATGACAATAAATAACAATGTTGTAAATTCCTGGGCATTTGATAGCAATTTATGCCAAAGGAATGAGTGCCTTACAATTAAATTTATTTGGTTCTATGTATGATTTCCACATTTTGAAGGTCGAACACCAAAAAGACCAAGTTATTTTGGTTGTTTTGGTGTGGCCCCTCAAAATGAGGAAATATGACATATTGGGCCCTCACCCTCTCCTGTGCTGTTTTTTCTTTTGTTAAAATGGGGGTAGAGGGGGTTCACCCCCACAAACACCCCTCACCCCCCTTTCATGCCCCTTCTCCCCAGCACTACACTTTCAATATGTACATTAATACATCCATATATTTTAAACAATCCCCCTGCCCCTCCCACCACAAACATTCACCCACCTCTTACATACATGTACATTCACATGCACACACCAAAACAGACTCGCCTTAATTCCACAATGTCCCTCGCCTATCAGCCCCGGCACGCACTCATGTGCGTCGCAGGGAGCAGCTGCCATTCCCAAGATGGCCGTGCACCGAGAGGAAGGCAGCGTCTGGTGAAGCAAGTTAAGGGCGGGGCGGGGGGGAGGAGGTTTTATTATGAGGTTGGTAGATGGGGTTTAAAGGATCGATTTTAGAAAGACTGAATGATCGATTTTAAATGTCTTTCTCAATCTTTTTTTTAATCGATCTATAAAAAACTATATTTTGACTTAATACCATTTATTCTAATGGATTGTGTCCTCCAACGTATTCCACATCTTTGACATGTAATGTCCACAGATGTGCTGCTTTGGAAATTTTTGGCAGAGTGCGTCCTGGGATGATGGCGTCCGGTCGATGTCCCTCGAAGGCCTCCGTCAAGGGTAATGTCATCGGATGTTATAAGTAGCATGCACGGTGCTCGTAGCCTCAGTTCTGTGTTTTTTCCGCAAACGTGTTTGCTTCGAGAACTCGGCGTGCCTAGTGTTATCTACTTCGATAATGTCTTCTTCTACCTCGTCGACCCTGCGGTCTGGCTTCAAAAAGTGCCAGGACTGTAAGTCCAAGATGTCCATCACAAACCTGCACCGTCTCTGCTTGTGGTGTTTGGGCGAGAGACCCGACACAGACTGCTCGAAGTGCCAGTCGTTGACTGCCAAGGCCTTGCCGGAGCGTAAGGGAAAGTTGCAGGTAGGTTGGGTATCCAAACCCCGTAAATCCCAAAAAACTACTGGTCTTTCCACCGACGATTCGAGGGGCGACTATCCCCGTTGGAGGGAGTCCAGGGGGTCTCGGTCCCAGAGTGGTTCTCACCACTCGTCCTTCTCGTCGAGGCACTCCCGGAAGTGGCGTCACCGGTTGACTTCCCCGTCCTCGTTGGATGATGGCTCTGCGAGGAAAGTGGCTTGCCCACTAAATCCTCTACTCTGGAGGAATGGGAGGCATTCAGGGAGGAAATGCTGGAGATTTTTCAATCTAAGAGCACTGTTCTGTCCATGCCTTTGGTTGGAGCCGGCAGGGAACGGTCTCGGTCCGAATCTCGCGTGCCTTCGGGCCCAGGTAGTCAGCGTGATAAACATCGGGAACCATCGAGGTCCCGTTTGGACAAGGCTCCGGTAGATCGCCAGAGACGTGCCAGACCCCGGTCAGTCTTCATCCCCGACGAAACCGTCGAAGTCTGGGAAGGTGTCAAGGAAGGCATTGGCACAGTGTCCATCGTGTGCGGCTGTCGGGGCCTTGCCCTCGGTCATGCCCTCGGAGCCTTTGGCGCCGTCGTCGACACCGAAGCAATTGGCGCCATCGGGGCCTACAGGCAAAAATTTGCCAGTGGAAGCCCGAGGGCTGTGGATCCTCTGAGAAAGGCTCTGTCTAAGACTGTGAGATCTATTCTTGACTCCAGGTCCGCTCTTGTTCCTAGGAAGGAGTTCTTTCATTCTCTACAGAACATATATGAGGATGAGGAGAGCTCTGATTTGGAGTTGGAACCTTTTGATATTCCTGGTGAAACTCCTGAATCTTCTGACATGGTCTTTTCTGAGGACAGTCAGATGGAGGATCTGCGTCAGTCTTTACATGATGCCAGTGGCCTGGTCACATCTTCTGAAATGGAGTTTGGTAGGCCATAGCCGTGGGCTCCTATGGGAGGTTGATGTCAAGAGTTGGAGTACCTGGGGTGGTCCGGCCCTCCAGTTGAATTCGATCAGGATGACCTGATGGACATTTTAGATCAGGGTCCGTCCACTGACCCAGTGTTGCCTTTACACATGGTGTTACAGAAAAGGGGGGGCTGCTACATGGAACACCCCGGAATCTCTTCCGGCGGTCAACAAGTCGTTGACTAAGAAATACCGTCCATCCAGTAGTGACCCCAGCTACCTATCCACACACCCCACTCCTGTGAGTTTGGTGGTTCAGGCAGCCACGGCCACCTCGAGGCAGGCGGCGTACCCCGTCATTCCTCCAGATAGGGATGTCAAGCGCTTCGATGGATGGGCACAGTATGGCACTGAAATCGGCCAGCTCCACCTGTGCCTTGACAAAATTTTCGCACACTCTGTGGAATTGTCTCTCTGGCGGCTGAGCATATTCCCGGATGGGTTTCTTGCTATTGTGCAGGATGGCAAGGATGCCATGTGTGAATCCCTTCAGTCTGGGTTGGACACGGCTGATGGTGTCAGCCGGTCCATGGCTGCAAACACTGTGATTGGCAGGTTTGCATGGTTGCGGAAGTCAGGGTTTGCACAGGATGTGCAGACCCGTCGTCTCAACAATCTTTGTTTGGCAGCAAGGCTGACTAGAGCCTTGAGAGGTTTCAGACCTTGTTGCTAAATCTTTGTGCGCAGCTCTGCGTCAACCTCTGCCTTTTCTTCCTAGGGGACAGCAGTGGAGGGGTCCTTCCTTCCGTTACTTCTCCTCTTTTGGTAGAGCGAGAGGAGCGGCCAGACAAAAGGCCACCATAAAGGTCCTCGTGGTGGACGGGGAAAAGGTGCCAAAGCCGCTCAAGCAGCTGCCTCTTTGCCTTCAGACGCTGCCGCAGCTGCTCCGAAACAGCTATAAGGTCAGGTCTCATCGTTCGCCGGTTGGGGGCAGACTGTCTCAGCATCTCGAAGAGTGGCAAGCCATTACTTCAGATGGGTGGGTTCTGGAAACAATAGTCCACGGCTACTGCCTACCCTTCCTAAATCGGCCTCGCGACAATCCACCAGGGAAACTCTTTGAAGATTCCGGATCCGCTCCTTGTGCAGGAAATCTTGACCCTGCTGGAAAAAGGCGCTATAGAACTAGTGCCTGTGGTGGAGAGGAACAAGGTCTGGTATTCCCCATATTTTTTGATTCCCAAGAAAGACGGAGGACTAAGACCCATCTTGGACTTGAATTGCTTGAACAAGTTCCTCAGGAAGGACTAGTTCAAGCTGGTTACTCTTTCTCCGGTCCTTCAGGCCCTTAGACTTCAGGATTGATTGGTGTCATTGGACCTACAGGATGCTTATTTTCATGTGCCGATCAATCCAAAGCACAGAAAATACCTGAGGTTTGCGGTTGGCAGCTCACACTTTCAGTTTCGGGACCTGCCATTCGGGTTGATCTCCGCTCAAGGGTCTTCACCAAGCTCATGGTGGTGGAGGCAGCGTATCTGAGGAGAGGGGGGCGGGGTTCACATCTACTCCTACCTGGACGACTGGCTGATCCAAGCACGTTCACGAACAAGCCTTGGGTCATCTCAGCCTCACTTGCCACTCCCTTCACAGGCTGGGCTTCTCCCTCAATTTCAAGAAGTCGCATATGACACCTTCCCAACAGCTCCAGTACATCGGGCTGTGTTGGAAACATCCTTGGGGAAGTGCTCACCGCCCCAGGTGAGGGCTCATCACATTGTCCAGATGGTCAACAAATTTCAACATGCCCAGAGTCTCCTGGCTTTCGAATTCTTAATGGGCTCTCAGGACGCAGTGGTTGCAATTCTCAGGCTACATGTCGGATCTCCTTCAGATTCTGTGCATGGTCTCACAGGATCTTCTGTGGTGGGCCAGTGAAGGGAATCTGATGAAGGGTGAGCCTTTTTGGCACCCTTGGCTGGAGGTGACGGTGGTGACGGATGCTTCCCTCACTGGATGGGGTGCTCACGCCAACGAGCTGACCACCAGCGGTCATTGGTCTCTGTCGGAGTCCAAACGCCATATAAATCTTTTGGAGCTAAAGGCCATCACGCTAGCCCTGAAGGCTTTTCTGCCGTTTGTGTGCAGGAAGAGTGTCCTGATCATGACGGACAACACAGTGGCCATGCATTACCTCAACAAAAAGGGGGGTGTAGGGTCACTCCCGCTGTGCAGGGAGGCAATGCAGTTCTGGTTCTGGGCGATGCAGCAAGGAATCTCACTCTCTGCAGTTCATCTGGCCGGAGAGGAGAATGCAGCGGCGGACGCTCTGAGCAGGCAGAGCGCGGTCTCCCACGAGTGGGAGTTGGCTGAGGAAGTCCTTTAGGAGATCTTCGCCCTTTGGGGAACCCCTCAAGTGGATTTGTTCTCGACCGGTGCCAACCGGAGGTGTAAGACATATTGCTCAAGGGAATTTCCTCCGAGAGGAGCTTCAGGAGACGCATTTATTGTGGATTGGGCATTCCCACTTCTGTAGGCGTTTCCTCCGGTCCCTGTCATTGTCATGATGCCTACCCTCGGGGACCCGGTCCAAGTCCAGCAACCCCGGAAGCAGGCATCAAGTTATCCCAAGCAAGCCCAACAACCCCTGCTAGGGGCTATTTGGGTGCAGTCCTGGCACCAATGGTGGCAGGCTCATATGGAGAGTCAGTCCTGGCGCCATAGGCGCCACGCTCATAGATTAAAACTTACCTGATGCAGACCATGCTGCAAGAGCTCCAAGCCAAAATAACGCTTGGAAGAGACTACTTTACCTAGGGACTATTTTTTTACTCGGGTGGGGCTGGGGAGGAATACTTACCTGGGACTACTTTGGGGGCTATTTAAACCACGCCCGAAGAGAAGCACACGCTTTGCGTTATTCTGCATCCAGCAGCGTAACGCTCACCGTGCCTGCAAGTCTCCATCCAGCCTTCTGCCACGCCCGCCTCGAGTTTGGAGCTCCTAGAAAAAGGGAGAAAGAAGGAGAAAAGGTTAGAACAAGAGCAATACCTTTGATCCTTACCTGAATTCCCGATCCATTGCGCCTTCGAGCTGGAAGGAAGAAGTTATTTTATGCGCGTCGCCTCGCCTGCTGCAGCACCGCGCTGTACTCACCGGCATTCGCAGCATCTTCACATTCCACCGCATCCTCCTGCATGTTCCCGCCGCACTCCGGCACCTTAGGAGAAGACAAGAACAGCAAGGTGAGCCAAGGGAATACACAGAGGAATATTAGTTACCCCCCATAGACTTACCTGATTTTACCACTGGGGGAACTATTCCTCTTCACGGGTCGGCGCAGCTTCCACCGCATCTTCGCCGAACCCCGGACCCTAAGGGGAAACAAAAGGACAGCAAGGTGAAACAAAGGGACTAACAAGGGGAACCCTCCTCACCACAATAGACTTACCTGATTTTACCGCCGGAGGTATTATTCCCCGAGACTTCATACTTTCTCTCATCGCCTGAATAAGGGAGAAAGCAACAGGTTACATATTGACATTATTTTATCGAACTGTGTTGGATAATGCAAATCCTTACCAGAATGTTACCGGTTGCCACGAGGAACTCTTCACTAGCTGCAACCTGCAAGGAATCGGACAAGAGTGAATGTCAGGCATTTGAACTCTTACGAACTACATACTTACGGTGTCTTGCCGGGAATCTCTGAGTCAATATTGTTCTGGAACTCACCAATTCCTTCGAGCCAGTGAAGCAACTGGTTATCTACGCGCCCCTGCGCTCAATGCAGGATGGAGAGCTCATCTTTTCAAACCATCAGGTGAGACTATAAGAGAGGACATCAAAGGTGATTAGTGTGGTGAACAGCGGGGGTGGGAGGCATTTACGCTCAACTCCATGGGTGGTTAATTCCCTTTCTCCATTTGCAGAAGAATATTCCTACGGGCCAAGCAAACTAAGTTAGGTGGGCCAGTCCAGTCTGTCATCTCGGCCCTACGCGTCACATTGGTGGAGACCGCAGCTGTCCAGTTCAGATCAATGCCTCTTTGGAAGCCAGGTGAGCGTAACAGTCATTCCTCAGGTTCTGATGTAAAGCAGCCTCAGTACACTTTGCAGGTCAAACACTTAAGCTTTATTAAGCTTCATCTTAAGTTACATCAGGATGTTACACGAGGAATACCACAGGGTCCCATCACCCAGGTAGGCCCAGCTCCAACTGGCTTAGGCTGGAACCTTCACACACACTCGCAGGAAAACATTCTACAGCAAGACTCCAAGATTCTCACATCTCAAGCATTCACAGAGAGCACTTTACAACAGGTACTAAGGAGGTTGCGGAGGTTCGGGTCCCACATGATCCTAATTGGGCTAGGAGACCGCGGTAACAGGACCTTCTAGAAATGTCCATCTGGCCTCCATGCCGTCTTCCCCACAGAGAGGATCTTCTCTCACGCGAGTGGGAGAAGGGAGTCTGGGGGGGGTACTCCATCCAGAGGTCAAGACTCTCAACCTTCACGCTTGGTTTCTGAAAGGTTGAGATATAAGGATTGGGACCTCCCGGATGACGTGATGGAGGTGTTTTTTTCGGTCAGGTGTTTGGCAACCAAATTCCTGTACTGTTGCCATTGGCGTAGGTTTTGCGACTGGTGCAGAGAACACAATGTCGATCCTTTTCAGTGCTCCATTCCGCTGGTTCTTTCTTTCTTTCTTTCTTTCGTGCTTTATTTGGCCCACAAGGGTCTTCAAGTGGGTACCATTAAGGGTTACCTGGCGGTGCGGTCTATTTTCAAGCGCTCGTCTGAAGAATGTTCTTATTTTAAAATTCCTTTGATTGCCCAGTTTCTAAAAAAGCTTACAAATGTGTTCCTGCCGTCCCCTTTTCAGGTGCAGGTTTGGGATCTGAATTTAGTCTTGACATTCTTGATGGGTGCTCCATTTGAGCCGTTGCACTCTTGTCCTTTGAGACTGTTGATCTTCAAGACTGTTTTCTTTATTGCAGTTACATCTGCTTGCAGAGTGAGCGAGTTGCAGGCACTGTCATCTAAGCCACCCTTTACTTTGTTCCACAAGGATAGGGTTGTACTGAATGTACGTCAATCCTTCCTACCTAAGGTAGTGTATGATTTTCATTTGAGCCAGAAGGTGGTACTTCCTGCTTTCTATCCTCCTCCTCATCTTGGTAAGGAAGAGGAGAGACTCCATAGGTTGGACCCAAGGAGAGCTTTGAGCTTTTATATTTCTAGGATGTCTAGGAGCAGAGTGAATGACCAACTTTTTGTGGGGTACACTGGACACTGATTGGGCCAGGCTGTTAACAAATGGACCATATGCAGGT